>NC_080576.1:19912500-22412500 GCF_029962835.1 Magnolia sinica | reverse complement strand
GCGTGGATTTATCATTAACATCTTGGTGGGACCCACCTAAGTATCCTAGCGAAAGAATTTTATGTGAAAAGGCTTTCACCGCATCATTCGGATAGTGGGTGAAGAGGCGTGCGAGAGAAGAAAACTCACTTTTTTAAGCTCGCGCTAAGAGCCCCTTTATCCAGACCGTCTACTTTATCCGACGATTGATAGGAAGGTTCGCACATAATGACATGTGAACCGGTGCGTAGCTGAGCATTCCTCTCTCTCTCTCTCTCTCTCTCTCTCTCTCTCTCTCTCTATATATATATATATATATATATATATATATATATAGGGAAAAGGTACTATGCGCTCAACCTCACGAGTCCGTCCCATGAGGTTGAGCTGTGTGGGCCCCACCATGATGCGTTTCGAACATCTACCCCATCAGTCAGATGCATCATTCCATGGTGGGCCTATGTCTCAAAAATCAAGTCAATCCATGACTTGTGGGGGCCACACCACATACAGAAGTGGAGAGGGGCCGTGCACCATTAAAACATTCATAACCATTTTTTGGTCCACCGAGATGTGGTTTGCAAATCCAGCCCATCCATTATGTGTGTCCCACTTGAATGAAGGTTCAAACCAAGTTTCAGACGCATGCAAATTTCAGGTGGGCCCCACCAAGTGCTTTTATATGTTTTAACGGTGTCTTCACATGATTTTAGATGGTATGGCCTACCTGTGTTCCGTATATGGCTGATTTTTGGCATGTCCCATAATTTAAAGGGGACTCATCAAATGCACGGTGTTGATGGTCGACATGCATCACGGTGGGGCCCACACAACTCGACCTCACAGGAGCTTATCGTGAGGTCGAGCGCATAGTACCTTTTCCATATATATATATATATATATATATATATATATATATATATATATATATATATATATATATATATGACATTCAAGCCGCGTATGCATGCAAGTGACTGACATTAGCTATGAAATGTAGTCAGCTATGATTTTGAAAATGTGATTTTACCAAATGAACTTATTTAAAACAGGATTTAAAACAAAAAAGAAAAAGAAAAGAGAGAGAGAGTCTATTAGAGTAGCTTTTATTTGAAAATCTCTTATTAAATTAGAGTAGATATGCTAAATAAACCCTTGGACACGTCTTTAGTTTAGATAGGCCACAAAGTTCAAAGCATATTCGACCGTTAATTTTTTATTTTTTTATAGATAATCAATTGTTCTGATATGTTGTGGCCTGGCTGATGAGTGAAATGTCCTTGTTTTTATTCCTATAGATGTAAAAACAATGTATTTCACTTATGGATAGCTTGATATAACTCACCTTTTGCACTAAGACACGTGTGTATAGCTCACATGCTTGTGCATTAACGGAAAACTTTTAAATTCCTTATGCCAGGTACCTACTGGGGTTGCTTTCAATATTGTGCCAGAAATGACTCAACACGTGTGAAATCCATGCTATGGGCTATCACACACCTTCCTCTTTGTGTATTTCGATTTAAGATGATTTACGGTTAAAATAAGCTATCTGGAGCAATTATACTTAAAAATTCTAAAATTATTTTGTATGGATGATATGGACTTTGGATTTCAATGTATTTACACAGATTTCCGGCACTCTAACGTGGACCAATGAAAGGTTGCCACATGTTAATATTACGGGGCTAATACTGATAGAAATCCTACTCTCATCTGAGAGCATCTTCATATGATCTTCTTTCGAAGATATACATTTTGTTATTAATGCGAATGCACAAACCCTTATGCCCACTATTGGGAGAATGAATTAACAGATGCCACATAGCCATATTCATCATGTCAATTAATGAGGCAATATGCCCAACACAACTATAAGATACCTGCTAAGAAAATAGATCTTATCATTTATCTGGCAATTACACTCTTAATGAAGCCATCTCCCACAACCATTGCAAAATGAAAAATCTTTCCAGAGACATGCGGAGAGTCTATAGCATTCAAGAAGCTTTCGAATATCGAAAAATCAAACTAATATCCATGCGAATCTAGTTTCAGTTCGGGCCTAAGTCAGTGCAGGTAATGATAATGAAGAAATCAATCAATTTATAAATATTCTTGTTAAATGCGCATATGAATGTATGACATGATGCATACTTTTTCCAAACAGTAATCCCTCCCAAACGACTTCGACGCTTATTTCGCATATACTAATACTTCCTCACAAGCGACCCAATGACAAATTACAAAACATATCTAATGCAATGTGGTGAACGCATATGTTAGTCGAGTAGTTATTAAGTTTCATTCGTCCAACATATTGGAGAAGCTAAGGTACCCTCATTTTATCGTGGTCTTAATCGGATCATGAGGCTCGAAGCGAGTGAAGCAACTCATTATGTGTGTCCCTTGATCCGTTTATTGGCTCATCACCCGAGCGACAACTCCCCAGCCATTGGCCCGACTAACTGGCCCCATCGATCACAATAAACCTGGATGACACAGCCCGGATGCACAAGGTTAGGCACCCGATCAGCATGTGGAGGATGCCTACAATTGATGCAAGGTCGTCACCCAAATGTAATTGTGGGATGGTCGCACCATCATTCCAGTTTGATGTAATAGCCTCATAGCCTTCTTGATTGCTCATTAGTCATTACGGGGAGGCTCGTCACCCAAGTGTAGGCCGACAATTCGGACACAGTATCTCGTACCACCATGCCCAGCCTATGACTCTTATGCATTGTACCACTAACAGTTATAAGTAGAATCATTCAATGGAAATGGGGCATCCTAGATTCTATTTTTTGTTGTCGTACATCGCAAACATAAGTGGTTGGTCGACTCTTAAGCTAGTTTGATCGTCTTGGGGATCTCTAGCTCGACCGACATTGGGCGCAAGCATCCTATGTAGCTCAGTTACTCTTAGTCGTCTGTGTTCGACTTTGGTTGATCGAATAAGCTTAAGATGGCCAATCTAACTCGAGCCACCCCTTAGTTCATGTGATTTACCAACTGACTCAACATCCTAAGTAGTTCCAAACATTACTAAGGACTAATAATTCATTAGACAGTCATGATAAGATTTTTGTATAAACCATAAATTTTGTAACTCATTCATTCAAGCATTTAATTGAACACGTGAACATCAATCAAAACAACATACTCACTTAAGCATTTTATTAAACATGTTAGCATTAATAAAACTACACATTCACCTAGGCATTCCATAAAAAATGTGAGCATCAATAGATCAACACATTTAATCACTTAGGCATTTTATCAAACATGTGAGCATCCATAAGAAATCAATAATACATGGTGCTATTAAATCGAAATGCGAATATGTTAATGTACACCAAGCTATCTATAAACAACGAATCATTAATTGAGACCTTCGAGGGTCGATAAATGGCAACCTAGGAATAATGGTCCGCACCTTGTGACAATTCGCCCAACTCATGGTGCTCATAGGGTTATGGTGTTAGGGAATGATTATTGATAAGCTAAGCAGGCATGCAAGCTTATAAGATTTGGAAAGAATTAGCTACAAGACCTAAACATACAAACATGATTCAATACTTACCTCCAATCGTCCCCAAATCGACACCGATTAAGGGCAAGGTTGTTATAGAGGGGATGAGAGGGTGAAGTTGCACAAATCCTCACACTTCTAATCTCTCTCTCTCTCTCTCTCTCTCTCTCTCTCTCTTCTATTTTATCCACTTTCTCTTATCTCTTCAAAGCAAGGGCTCAAATTTCGTATGGGGAGGGGGGTATGAAATGAATAAGTATTTATAGTATCATAAAGTGTACAAATGACCCTAATGGCCCATTTGTTGATTATTATAACCATAAGGGAGGTTGTTTCCCACTAATAGGACCGAATGGAAGGCATATGAGTCAATTTAAGTCATGGGATTGGTGTTGCACAAGGTGATCTATGTTTGGACACAAACATACGATGATCAGGCGTAATCGATTAATTGAGAAAGCCCTGACGTATATCGACGATCACCAATAATCAATTGAGGTCATTGCTATACGGATATATGTGGAAAAATGTCTTTAGTCGGTACCCCGACTTAGGTGATGAATCACGGTCTGAAAGTTACAACTTCATTAAAAGAACAAAGGAGTTAGTGTCACTTAAATTACAGGTTTTCACCCAAGGCATTTGCATATCCCATGCACTTAGCTTGCAGGCTTAAGTTAAGCAATCATATACATTATCCCGGTTCAATATCCGCAATGGACGTTAAGCCTAGCAAGACGAGCGTTTTTCTATAGTCTCGGATTTAGTGGTCCACTAACGAGCGGTTTAGAACCTATTCAGATAATCAGGGTATTTATGGAATGAATTGGGTAATAAGATTTGTTGTGCTCAGTGATTAGGGTTTGGATTAGCTAAGTTCATAATGTGTCCTACTCGCAACTAGCAGAAATGGCAATTCGATTATAATAACCCTAAACCATTGGTTTTTATTCCAAACAAGTAACTATATCAGTTTATTTTGTCAATTAGGATCTAACCCCTAATTGTCTTGGCTTTAAGTATATTTATTTAGTTATGATAGTCTTGTTTAGTCAGTGATATGTAGGCTACGTTTCGGGTCCTAGATGAATAAATCACGAGACTAGACTCGATATTTAAGTGATCGGGCAAATTCGTTGGCTTCTTACGGTTGATTAATCAGATTTATACAATTCTTTACTGGTACCACGTACATATAGGCTTACCTCGAACGTAAATGGTCAATAAATGACGACATAAGCTAATTATAGCGAAAATTTTTAAGGGTTTTTTGAAATCCAAAATAACAAAAATTTGGGACATCACAGGGGTCTACAAAATTTAGTGATGTCACTTCTCGCTATTATCGGGTTTAGTAGCTAATCCATGTCCCAACCAATCTTAAGTACTGTGATTTTCATGTAAACCTCATCTTAACCTAGGTTAGGCCCATTACAATGTTTGTGACAAATCCAATTCATTCACTTGTTTTGACAGTTCATTTTAGGCTATATTATTAAAGAAGAGGTAGATTTGAAGCTCAATTTGACCACACAATGGGAAATAGTGTGAAAGGATGCTCATCGTTGAAATATCTTGAGGCCATTACGGAGCCACTTTGAACCTTAGATCTGCCTCATTTCATGGCTCATGCCCTAAAACGAGGTGTCAAAATAAATGGGTGGAATAGATTTATCAGAAACATCAAAGTAGAACCCACATGTGCTAAAGGTGATATTTGTATGACAATCAACATCAATAAATGTTGTTTAGGAGGGATAGTTAGACATTTCACTCTGCATGTTAAGGGTGGCTCGACAGTAAGTGGGGCCACTATGATGCTTGTTACAAATCCACCCCGTCTATCGGATTTGTCATCTCATTTTAGAGCATGTGCTTGAAAATGAGTCTATTAGAGAGCTTGAGTGGGCCACACGAACATAAAGATTGGGAATTGAAAGTTTACCGTTGAAATATTCCAGGGATTACAGTTATTTTTTGATAAATCAACCTTATCTATCAGTTAACTCAATTCATTTAGGGCATAGGCAAGAAAATGATGCAAATCCATATTCGACATAGAACAATGAGCTATATGACAGAAAATAGTGGTAAAAAAGTCTACTTTGAAATATCCTGGGGGCAATCATGGGGCCCACTTTGATATATGGATTTGCCTCATTTTTGGGTCCATGCCCTCGAATGAGATGGAAAAACAGATGAACGGGGTGGATTTCTGTAACACCCCGACTTTTCGGGACCCAAGTATATGATCCGTATCCCAAAAATTCGAGTGTTAACCTTAAAGGATGGTCGGATATAATATTTTTCTTTTATCAGAGTAAGCAGATGAGCGTAGAGTGGACAAATCAGTATAAAGGAAAATTGCAATTACGTACATTTAGAATATACAAGAGAGTGCCCATAATGACTTATACAAACCAATGTCTCCATTCTTACGAATACAAAATAAAATAACATTACATATGAAACAAAGTAAATCTGCAACAATCTTGACCTGTGAAATCCTATAGCAGCCCTTAGCAAATATAATCATGCACCCTTGTCAACCATAGCCTGCTCCTCACCAATATGAATGTGAACATCATCAAGGCCCCCTATGCTACCTGTACAGTTATATATTTGATGGATGAGTGGCCAGCTCAGTTTGAACTCCCCTTAAAATTATATACCGCCGCATTAGGTAAGCATAGTTATAAAACAAAGCATACAAAAACAATACATGATGCATGTCTTATTAGATGCATGGATGTGTGAATGCAATTATCGCCCCGGAGATGCTCATCCGTGCAGACAGTGGGCCATCACCCATGCAATCATCGAACCTAGGAAACATCATCCAGTCGAATCATCGAACCCTGAAAACATCATCCAGTCGGAACAATACGTACATCACGTACGATAGCAATAAATGTTGGTCTGTGTCATGTATACATGATTAGCTAATCCACTATTAATCTAATTACAACCAGCCAATTTAAATAAGCTCACGGTGGGAGCACATGGCCCAGCGTAGGTCGGCAGCTCGGGCATAGGTCTCATATCACCATCCCCGGCTCATGAGACTACCAGCTTAGGATGTTTAATGGAAACTTGTCGACTAGTAGCCAATCATATTACAGTATATAGGGCTTACTATCGTATGGTTGTACAATATAAAACGTCGAACCCATATAGGAAAAATATCAAATAAAACCACGTAGGGCGAGTATCATGATATGCCACATAAGGCGAATATCAAAACCATACGATAAAGACTATCCTTAAAAACCATTAGGCACGACAACCATGGATGGTAGGCCCACATAAATGATCCATCTAGACCACCACTTAATAACCACCAAGTCGAAGGTCCATTACGATCCTAGTCAAGTTACATCCCAAGTATGGGTGTACATTCATATGTGGGAATCTCCCACTAATGTACCAGTTTAAGTTCCGTAAGCAATCCACAAATAATCCACAAGCATAAACAATTATACAGGATAATCATAAAGCATGTAATACAGCAATTCAATTTTCACCAACTAACACATGTGATTATAAAGGGAGATATCAATTATGAATTTAAATAAAAACTATGACTTAAGTTAATGAGAAGATAGAAAGCGCAGGGGGAAGAATCATCACTTTATACTTTGAACTCCTTACCAGTATTGCTAGAGAATGCGTGTTTCCTTGAACTAATCCCTATCATAAATTAGGAACTTGTACAATTAGATCCAAGTTTTGCATACCACCTAGGGTTTAAGATCATCGCCTAGGGTTACCCTTTAGGGTTTTGGTGTAGAATTTAGGATTTACATCCTAGGGTTTAATTTTAGGAGTAGAACTTATGATGTATGTGCATCTTAAATACAATATAATAGTAATATGGTTAGTTACAATTTAACTTTAATGATACAACTATTATTTGTGACCCTAGTAATAATTAGTATTAAAATTGTAATAAAATAGTATAACCTATTATTAAAGATAATATTTTCAAGTGATGGACACCATGCCAATATCGCTAATGGTAGTTTCATTCATAACAACTAATATTATCGTAACATGTTAATAGTAATCATCATGGTGATAATTAATATTATGATAATATTTAAGAATGGTAAGTAAATTACACTATTCACTAATTTTAATTATAAATTATCCGTCAATGGCTAATCATATATAATATTAGCAATCCTAATAATAAGAGTGCAACAGTGATATTAATACAATGAGGCATGTCTACTCTAGAAAGGAAACATTGACTCATTGAGTCGACTCAGTTGAGTTGGAAAGGTTACCTGATGATGATGCCTAGCACTAGGATCGGGACTGGGAGCCCCAATATCATCGATTTGCTGACTGAGTATAGTCCCCGAATAATATGGGATTTGGGTCAGCCCGACTCAGTGAGTTGGCTCGGTTTGAAACTGAGTTGACTC
Organism: Magnolia sinica; assembly: GCF_029962835.1. NCBI lineage: Eukaryota > Viridiplantae > Streptophyta > Magnoliopsida > Magnoliales > Magnoliaceae > Magnolia > Magnolia sinica. The sequence goes on along the minus strand of NC_080576.1, from coordinate 22,404,556 downwards.
GGTTCAACCAAAAACCCTTCTCTCTTCCTTTCTTTCATCTTCTTCTCTCTTCTACTTCTACCCCAATCACAGGCCCACACATCCAGCGAGGTTGTTGGAGTAAACCAATCCCCACTTAGCTATCTGGTGGATAGACTCAATCAACCTTATTGAGTCAACTCGGTAGTTAAACCGAGCTAACAGATTTTGGTCGAGAGCTCACAGGACTAACTGATCTGGTGCAGCTAAACCAGCACGTACAACCTCCATTTACTGCAACAACACAACTCAGTCCGACTACCCAAACCGGCTAACTCAGTTATGATTCGACCGTGTGTGTGGCACGATGAACAGATAACGGCTCGTTCTCCACACTCTCTCTCGTTCCTCCTCCTTCTCCCTGTAACAGGTCCAGCAATGTCTGGACTCAATCCCAGGCGTCAGGCTCAACTCGAAATCTAGTGAGTCGAGCCGAGATGGTGCAACGGGCCACCTTCCTCTCTTCTCTCACCGCACCTTCCCACGTTCCACTCCATTTCTCCCTGTCGAAGGTCCCACGGTACCACTGAACAATCCAGCTTGCAGACGGCATGCTCAAATCAAGTCTGGCTCGGTTTGGGGCGGCAGGGAAGACGGTGGGCTCTCATGGCAAACTCCTAACCATGGCTTCTTTCTCAAATCCGACCGCATGGGATGGTTTATATGGGCTCTAAGAAGCTTATGAATAAGCTTTTTCGAAGCTTTAGGATAGTTTGGGCAGTGGGTTCGGGAGGAGGAGAAAACGGCTAGTTTCATGGTCGCAGCTACGAAAATGGAGGGGCTAGCTCCTGTTTCCTCGATCCACACGCCTTTTATGCACGCCCTAATCCCTCCTGAACCATCGGATCAATAGCCAGTGGTCCGGATCTCCTCAGGCTGAAACCACCTCCAAAATAGTGGTCGGAATGAAGAACGATCGTGGTTTTTAAAGCCCTAAACCACATCTAAAATGGACAGCCGAGATGTGCCTGAACGAAGGGCTAAGATGAGAAGTTTTCTCCTCACACGGATCACCCTCGTGGCAACAGCAGGAGAAAGTTTCCGTTTTTGGAAACGTGGTTGCACACCACCCTCTTTTTTCGACATTTGTGCACCCACCATGTCGCGTCTACATGTGAGGCCTACTAGGTTTTGGTCAGAGGGGTCTTCTGAACCATACGGACGGTTTGGATTTCCCAGATGACCGGTGTAAGTGAGCCACCAATCAACAAAACGAACGTCAGTCCGCTTGCTGATAAAAACGCAGAGAGAGAGAGAGGTTTTACCTTTTAATAGAAGGCTCGGGTCAGCTCTGTTTTGACCAGGCTGACGGTCTCATGCACGTCAGGTGCTTTAGCACCGGTGTACATGCACCCCAATGTGGGGCCCACCGTAGTGGTTTTGGTGGATCTAACCCGTTCATCTAGCCATATGGGTCCTATTAGGATATCTTGCCCAAGATGGGGTGGATCCAAAGCTTAGGTGGGTCATATACTTAGATTTAGGGTCCTACTTGAGGATTCTTGTCGATCTAAGGGTCGGATCATCCCGAAGTTGGACGTCAACGGTTAAAAGATAACAATGGGCCATTTGTAGGGCTTTCGTCATATATTACTAACCGATTCTAATATTAATATAACTTTTATTATTTTTGTAACTACTTATAATTAAAATAATTAAATCTCAGACACATATATACATAAAATTTTTATTGTTAACATACTGCTATATACATGCTTTTGGTCACATATTTATTAAGATATAATTCAAAATATACGATATCATATTACACATATATATGAATTGAAAATTGTACAATGTCATATTTAAACTAGGATGAACGTGAATGTTTACTTAAGCCTGACTTGTATTTATGTTAAGTTTAGTTATACGGTAACACCCGAGTACTGGAAAGTACGGGGTGTTACAATTTCTTATAAACATCAAGGTGGACCCCATGTACAAATAGGGTGAGGGTTGGTATGGTAATAATTCAACTTCAAATTGACAACGACTGTAAAGCAAGGAAAGTTATATACATTCGAAAATACAAAAACCAATTCGTACATGTACTTAATAGTAGTAAGTTTAATGACTAAGAGTTTAAACTATAAGTGGGTTTGGAAAATTAGTTTAAAGGTAGGAGGTTCTTGTCCATAGCCAAAAAGGTAGGTGGTCATAGAAAAGATCCCTTAATAAAAATACTGCAAGTCGTCTCTTGAAGTTTCCGCCTTCCTTTTTCTTTTTTATTTATAGGCTGCGTTTGGATGCCTGTAAGTTTTTTAAGTTGTAAGTAAGTTATGGATAACCTACTCACACGTGAAAGAAATTATACATTAACTATATATATATATATCGATACATTTTCATACATTCCTATATGATAAATAAATTATCAAAATACATTATTTTTATATAAAGTATAAGTTTGAATAAAAGCTTTCATACATGCGAATATAAGTCCAAATAAAAGCTTTCATACATGTCGGGTCTTGTATACTTAGGTATTTTATGCTATACCTGGAGGATTTGAGTTTCCCTGCAAGCGAGTATATGTGCATGTGTGTGTGTATATGTGTGTGTGTGTGTACATGAATATGTGTATATGTACACACACACACACACGTATATGTGTGTATGCATATATATGTATATACATATATATACATACACACGTATACGTGTATATGTATATGTGTGTGTGTATCTATATATATATATGTATGTATACATGTATATGTATATGTATGTGTATGTGTATGCATATGTATATCTGTGTATATGTATATGTGTGTGTGTGTGTGTGTATACATATACACACACACATATGTATATGTATATATGTATACATGTATATGTATGCGTATGCATCTCTATATGTGTGTGTGTGTATGTGTGTATGTGTGTATGTGCATACACACATACACACACATATACAGATGCATACACATACATATACATACACATATATATACACACATGTGTGTGTACACATATACATATATATGCATACACATACATATAATATATACATGTATACATATACCTATACATATTCATATATATAACCATGTATGTTAGTTCATCTTATAGGAGTCATGGCCGTTAAGAAGACGCGTAGTGTTCATAATTTAATACCTTCTACAAATGTACTTCTCTCAGGTAATTCTTTACCAAATCCTCATAGTCCTGAAGAATCTGAAACAGCTCTTGACGAGCAAGATGAGAATGAAGTTAATGAAGTAGGGCAAGCTCCACCACCACCATCACCTTCAGTTAACATGGCAAATGCTGGACATAGCATGCAACTTCTATTATTCACAACCAGTATTTGAGCTAACATCACAGGACCAAATGTTCAGCCATGGGATGCTACATTTGGGTTGGTAGCGCAGATGGCGGCAATTGTAAAACAACAGTAGGATCAGTTCACCGTTCAGTGGGACATGTTAACCACCTTGAACTAGACGTCTCAACATCACCGGAACACATATCCACTAAGGTTTGATTAGCGATATGAGGTGAATTTACTTGAAAGGTTTACGAAGTTGCGACGACCGGTAATTCAATTGTGCATCTTACCCATAAATAGCAAAAGATTGGTTGAAGCAAAATGAATAAGTTGATGTAATGATTTGAATGTTTTGTTGTAATATTTTATGTAGTAAATTATATGCTAATTTCTGCCAAATTGCATAAAATTCTAATTGTACGTTAAATTTATTTATTAAGATAACTATATATAACAGTTATGAAAATGATATGTTCATACATCATCCCTCACTCATTGTTTTTGCGTAATATATAGTCAATCCTAGGGACCCTCCCTAAAAGAAATGTCGATCTTGGTAGAGCTTTACCAGATACGGGTTATGCGTAAGCCTATCGAAAGGTTGAAGCCTACCCAATGGGTGGATGCGGGTTGACGACCTCTAACTCAAGTTTAAAATCAAATTAATATTTATTTTTCCCTTCATCCAGGTCTTGATGTCCTAATCATGAGGTAAGACATCAAATAAACACCTAAGATTGCGATATGCCTATATTTGCTCATTTTTGGATAAAGCCCTAAAATGATATGAAAAAATTGATAAATTACATAGATAAAAAACATGCAACATGGTGAGGCCTACGAAGCACCAATTAGTAGTGATATAGTTATTAGCTAACTTCGTTAGTCAAACTTGAGTGGATCCATCGAGGTGTGTGGGATCCCAAGTTATGGAGCCCATTGTGATGTATTTTTCTCACATCTACATCATTTATCCGTGTTGAAAGCTCATTTTAGAACATGATATAAAAAATAAGAAGATTTGAATCTCATGTGGATCATAGTATAGGAAACAATAGTAACTGACCATTAAAAACTTCTTGTGGGCACAAAAGTTTCTAGATCAAGATGATATTTGTTTGGTATCTTCGTCCAAGTCTTTGTTACCTTATCAACGGAAGCGGATTGCGTGCTGAGTTTGCTGAGTAAACTCTTTAAGGCTCACCATGATTTGTGTATTGTATCCAATCCGTCCTTTCATTTTACCATATAATTTTAAGTCTTGATCCAAAAAATTAAGAATATCCAAATATCAAATGAACCACACCACCAGAAACAATGTGAATTGAACTTCTACCATTGAAAAATTCTTAGGGGCCATAGAAGTTTTGGATCAAGCTTATATCTGATTTTTCCCTTCATCCATGTTTGTATGATCTTATGAACATGCTAAATGACAAATAAACATCACTGTGGGGCTAGCAAGGTTTCAATGGTGGAAATCATTATTGTAACAGCCCTAAAATTTGGTGCATTAAAAAAAACTAAATTAAATATTTAAAGATTTTATTTTTAAATAAAAAAATAAGAATAAGTCAATAGTTAAGTTGGTAGAGACATTCTTAGTTGATGGAGAGGTTTAGGGATCGATTCTTGAAATAATAATAATAAATTTTTATCAAATGTCATTAAAAAAAATTCAAATTCAGGATAATGGAGGATGTGCTCATCCTATCTTATGAGAATTTTCTTTAAAAAGTTATACAATGGTTTCTGTAAAATGATAGGAAGCCTTAAAGAAAAAAAAAGAAAGAGGAGATTCTAAGAAGACTTGATCAGGTAAGTCCCAACCCTTAGATCTTTTTAATTTTTTATTATTTTGTTAATTTCTTCTTGATTTATACAATGGATGGTGTGGATCATCCATATGATCATTGTATAGATGTGTATATACAATTTTAATAAAGTGATGCCTTATGATTTTAGATATGTTCAGTATTATTTTATGAATAAATTTAATCGGTGCAATATGATTGTGTTAAGATAGATCTGAACGGGTCATTTGATACTAAGCACCAAAAGATAAAAGTGCCTTGAATTTCAGATCGATCTGACCATCGGATGGGCCACTATAGTTAAGTCTATAAATGTTTAATAAGGAAAGTTGAGATTTTTGCGCAGGTGTTGGTATCACTTGACATAGAAGGTTGAGATGGGCCATTGGTGTATGTGTGGTTAGATCCACACCATTCATCCAATGTATAAATGCAAAATATGACAAGACCTCAATAATCTGAATGATCTAATTATCCGATGGGCCACCCCGATCAAGTAATTTTCAATCAATTTTATAATATTAAAAAGGAAATAAAAGATAGAAATCTAAAAAAGAAATTTTAATTATTCGATCATTTTGGATTTGGCCACCTACGATGTTAATCAAAGGTGAGCCCCACCATGTAATAAAAATAGATGAGTAATAATATCGTTAATATAATTGATAGGAACTCGAAATTCAAATCAACCTAATTATATTGCGGAGTCTATACTACCAAACTCATGAGAGTAACTTAACTTGTCTCGTAACTCATTAAAATTAAAATAAATCGTTTGCGATTGTTTGATTGATTGATATACTGATTTGAGTATTTTGTTATGATAATTGTACGCTAAATTCATATATGAATATTCTTATCAAATCTGAAAAATATGCATTTACATATCATCCATCTTTCATTACATTTATATAATGCATGGTCGATCCTAGGAGCCCTCCCTGGAAGAAATGTCTATCCTGGTAGGGTGTTACCAGATGCGGGCTATGCCCAAGCTTACCGAAAGGTGGAAGCGTAACACCCCGTACCTCTGATACACGGGTGTTACCTCTTAAACCTACATCAGTGAAAACCAGGATTTGATTAACTAGATAACTTGAACCTAACGTATGCAGGATAGGGCTCCTAATCAATGTTGAAGCTATCCATCAGAGGCCCTAGGATTGATTTGCACCCACGACAGTCAAAAAGGTAACTTTGATTTATCATCTTGAGTTAAAATAATTCGCAAGCCAACTAATAGTCAGGAAAGGAAACGACGCCTCAGTAATCGACCTTCAAGGGCTAGTGGATAACGAACCAAGCAACTACTACGTCTCAAACTCATATTTGGTCATTGAAACCGAGTACCAAGTCAATCCGGCCACTGGATCGACGATATTGGCCGTAAAGTGGCCTAAGAAGTGTGATACGATCCACCCGGGGCCTCAGTTTCGCCCTAAACTGGGCCAGGGCCCCTAAGTGGGACTCCCGAGAAGAATGGACGGCATGGATTCATCACAAACATCGCAGTGGACCTCACGCGCAGTGCATATGCACCTTGTACACCGTGCACGATGTGCACCGCACCAACCACGTCGGTCAAAACAACTTTGACCGATCCAAAACAAAAAAAAAAGAGGAAATTCTCCCGCCGTTTTGAAATTTGAACTAACAGACTTCAAGCTCCAAAGTGGGCCACCCTGGCCACTTTCTGGATGATCTAAATCGTCCATCTTGTCCACCGGGACCGGTGGACCAAAACCGTATAGGCTTTCAGGCCCATGCATAAGAATGAGGAAAATGGGTCAAAACCGTTCGGAATCCTTCACATGGCTAGGATCCCTGGATGATGGGCCATCAGGGGACCTCATGAGCAAACCGATGACGGTTTGGCCAAGTGATCACAGCCGTCCACGCGCCATGGTAAGAGGACGCTCTCCATTGCCAAAAATGGTCGAGCAAAAGAAAAAGTAAAAAAGGAGTTCTTCCTTTTCGGGCAAGGGACGCTGGCGTGTTTTTAGCCACTCCTTGGGCCATGTGGAGCAATCCTAGCCCATCCTTGAAAGATAATACGAGATGAGAGAGGAGAACATCTCATCTCATGAGAAATTGGTGAGAATCGGACATTTTTGCGAGATGAACTAAAACTAACGTTTGCGGTCCAAAAAGTGGGCCCCACGCTGATCAAAGGTCCCATCTGGTCTGCTCAAATGGACCAGATCACGTTAATATATATGGGATAGTGATCTGCCATTAATGGCTAGATCATCTTCCCCGATAACCCATCTAAACCTGATCTCAAGATGGGCCCCACCAAACTTTAAAGTTTACTTTTCTGGTGGGCCGGGGCATCAGCAATCCATCCTAGCGTGTGGATAGGCCCCATACATGGCCATTTTTCAATCACAACCGTCACAAGGGAGGTCCTTTTCTAGCCGTTGACAGCTCTCTTCCACTACTATAAATGGGGCACTGTTGCCCTCGGGATCAACACCAGTGAGAGAGAAAGGAGAAAAGAGAGAGAGAAAGGAAAGAGAGAGAGAGAGGGAGAAGAGAGAGACCAACGAGTGAGTCTGCAGCCACTCGGCTTGACTCGACTCGTCTTCAGCTCTACTCGGCTGAGTAAGGTTGTTGTCCCACCGAGTTCCGAGACTAGGAACCCATCAGGTATAAGCCCTACACCTGCTTAGTCATTTCCCTTCTATCCTTACTACCATGCTAACCTAGGAGTGGACGTTCGCAGGGGCCCTCATTGTAGCTGCTACTGAGTCAAGCTAACTCAGATCACGTCAGAACTGGCCAGGTAATGAGATACCTCTTCTCGTTTTTCTTTCACCCATTGACACACCAACATGAGAGTTACGGTCAGCTAAGAGTGAAAGGCATGATGTGAGTTGAAGCCGACCTCCATCAGGCCATGGAGACAGGTTGTACCAAGCTCTATCGGGCCATGGAGTTAAGACGAAATCAGGCCAAACAATGGCCGTGTTTTGGGCTGAAATTAGGCCAAACAGTGGCGGTGTTTCGGGCTGAAACCAAGCCAAACAATGGCTATGTTTTGGGCCGAAACCAGGCCAACTAGTAGCTCAGTTTTGGGCTGAAACCATGCCAAATAATGGCTGTGTTTGGGCCGAAAGTCTGGCTATAGCCCATGTGGTAGAAAGGCATCTGGTGGGCTGTGAATGGGAGATGGAAACAGACCATTGCATAGGCCCTAGGACGGACCAAAGGCAGGCCCTTAATGAGCTCTGCAATGGGCTGAGGATGGCTGCAAATAGGTTGTGGAACCAGCCTCCCGCTGGTTCAAACAGTGGACTGAAACCGCTTCTTAGTAAGACTAAAAACATACTTTGATTCGAGCAAGAATCAGCTCATTGCTAGGCCATGTTCTGAGACCGAATAGCGTCTTCAAATGGACCAAAGTTCAGGGCCTTCAAGTCAAGCCAAAATGAGATCTTAGCTGGACTAAAACCGAGCTGAAAATAGTCCTTAGATGAGTCTTGATTTGAATTGGAAGCAACCCTCAGATGGGCCTAGATTTGAGCTCTCAGTCGAGCCTTGAATCAAGCCCAAATCTAAACCAGGTTAGGCTTTCCATCTAGGCCTTAAACTTAGCTAAAACCAGGCCAAGAATTTTGCTGAAACCGGGCTCTAGCTGGGCCGTGGAACCTGCCTCATTTGCTTGGTCTCGGCCACAAGCAGCGGACCGAAACCAGCCCACATTGTGGACTGAAATCAGCTCAGAAGCGTGGGCTGAGAGCACCCTCAAATAGGTCCAGGATCGGACCCTCATCAGACTACGGAACGGTGCTGAAAATGACCCTCTAGCAAGGCCTTGATCCGAGCTGCAAATACCCCACCAGTCCAAATCCTTTGGGCCTCCCCAAGTGCTAGAAAAACTAGGTGGGCCGGACGGTCTGTCCAGTCCCACAGGTGGGCCGAACGACCAGTCCAGGCCTAAGATCAGGCCCAGTCCAAACCCTTTAGTCCTCACCAAATGCTGTAAAAATCAGCTGGGCCGAAATCAGGCTCTATGAGCCCCGCCTTAAGCAAATGTGGGTTGCACCTGAGTCCTTTAGATCAGGTGGATCGCACCATAAAAACAGGTGGGCCACACATAAAGATTGGGTGGGCCACGCATTAACAACAGGCGGGCCACACCACATTCAAAATATGTGGACCTCGCCACCAAAATTAGGTGGGCCTCACGTCAAATTTCACTGGGCCGCACACTGCAGTAGGTGGGCCACACCTCATCTAAAAGGTCAAGTGGGCCGCACGCTGTGAAGCAGTGGGCCACCCTCTATTGAAAATGGCCTCACTGGGCCGTGATTAGCTGGGCCAGGGATGGCCTAACACAGCCCCACTTTGGGCTTGTATGGGACCCAACAGTTCGGGCCTTAGCATGAGACAATTCAGGCCCGGTTTTAAGCTATCGAAGGGCAGCCATGGCTGGGCTAAATCAGGCCCAATTAGGCCCAGTACGGGCCTTAGCTTAGGCCAAACTCCAGGCCCAGTCAGGCCACTTTGTTGGGGCGGGTATTTGGTAGGCCTGGTCCCCTTGATGCAAGCCCAAACAATCTTAATTATGGGCCTTTCAAACCCCACCAGCTTTCTATATGCTTAAAACTTTAGGACTTGTTGTCTAATGCAAATAAATTCTCTAGAAAACTACTTGCATAACTTGGAGCCACTAACTACATGCGAGAATTCAGATCAAGGGACATACCACGACTTTTCTGGTGATGATTCTTCCCCTTGAGCTTTCCATCTCTAAGTTAGTTAAACATAGTCGTTGTAAATTAGTAGTTTCCCCAAAAATATCCTATCCCAATGAAATGTTGAATTATGTTTACATTACGTGTTAGGTCCTCATGTTGATAACCCATGAATGATGTTAGTACGTAATGGTCACTAAGTTCCCATGATTTATTATTAATAGTCACATTTTTGTTTTATAACGTCTTTCTACAAGTGCAATTATTATCACATGTCTTTACTTGTTAATGCCTCTTCATAAGTACAAATACTATCACATACCTTTACTTGTTAAATGATTGCCATGAGTCGCCCATAGAACTTAACCCACAACATTTCAAGTGGAGGAATTTCACTATTGCATGTAGGCCACACTTGGGATGCAATTAAACTGATCATATGAGAAATAGGACCCCTGACTTAAATTATACTTTGATCAACCGATTGTGAAGGGGTTCTGTCAAGCATCCTAAGATAGAATACCTCATGAGTCGGGGATGGTGGTTATGGGACGCTATATTCGAGCTGTTAGCCTACGCTGGGTGATGAGCCCCCCGAGTAACCATTGAGATGCTTAAATTGACTGATTATAGCCAGAATAATAAGGGTTTGGCTAGTCATGCATTCATAGCATATTAGCGATGATGGGTGACTAACTCTGGATGCTGTAGCACATGTCTTAGGCTTATCGGGGCATTGTTTCGCTAGCTCTCAGACCACCGACTATCGGCTTATTTTCGGGTAACGAGTCCAAGTTTGACTGGGTACACCCCCCAGGTCAATGATTACATGGGTGACGAGCCCAAGTTCGACTGGATGAGCATCCCCAGGTCGTTGTGCATTCATAGATCCATGCATTTAATAAAAATGCATCTTGCTTGTTTTGGAATGTATCCTTGTTTTTTTTACTGTGTTTGCTAAGGCAACAGTGTGTAATCTTGAGAGGAATTCACACTGAGCTGGCCACTCATTCATCGAATATCCAACCGTACAGACTACACAGGTGTAGACGGAGAGGACGGTAGCATTGACCCTGACGGCACGATAGTGGAGCCTGAAGACGGATATTACGAAGACAAGTCGCGGCAATAAGCGGCCGATTACTTTGGGCTTAATCAGTAGTAGTTGTTTTCTTATGTTTGACTTGATACATTGATATTCTAAAAAATTTGTACTATGGCCCCCAGCTGAGTGGGCTGAATATTCGGAATTTATGATATTATCCATGCTTACTTATGCTATCGCACTCTGATTTTGATACTTCCGCTGGGTCTCTGATCTATTAACTCTCGAGTTTCTGGAACGAGTCTTGTACTAAGGTTCTGAAAACCGGGGTGTTAAAGGAAGCCTACCCAATGGGTGGATGTGGGTTGACGACCTCCGACCCAAGCAGATGGATGATCATCCTATCTAATGCATTCATACACTATTTGCATCCATATCATTGTATGTATATATATATATATATTTATGTTATTTTACTTGTTATGATTATGAACCATACTGGGTTGTTTCACTAAGTCTGGCCAGCTTACCTTCTTATTGATGGAAAAACAGTACAGAGGAACCACTAACAGATGATGTGGCGTAAGAACCGGAAGGATTTACCGCATCTGAATACGATCCATGTGAAACGTGGTTATACTTATTTGAAGATGAAGTGGCGGCATTAGACCATTTCTAATTATGTGATTTATTTGTCAAAATAGTTTGATTAGCGTATAATGCATATTTGTATTGATTTTGAGATTTTAAAAAATTGTTTAGATTTATCTATTTAAAATAATGTTAGTCTGTAATAAACATATTTGTAGTATGATGATATAATAAATAAATGATTTTTAATATTTATATTATTGTAAGAATCGTCAAGATTTATATATGTCCGGTTAATTGGTGCTATGTGTTATGTATGGGTGATTGGAGTTGGGGTGAAACTTAGGCTGAATGTAATTATCACCTCCGATTAAACTGATTAAGGAATTAAGTTAGTATACTTTGTGTACGAGTTACGAACTGAAACTCGGTTCCTGAGAGTGCACACTCTGTACTCGAATTTCGAATCGTGACAATTATTCTCACTGTTTCATGTGATGTGATCCACTTGAGCTCTAGATTTGCTCAATTTTGATCTCAACCCCTTAAATAAGCTGGAAAGATGGATAGACGACATGGATAAATCATATACATTCACCATGGGCCCAACTAAGTTTACTCAATACGACAAGAGATCTGATTTCCTTGTCAATAGGTTGGATGAGAAATCGGATTGCGTACCGAGTTACTCAGTACGCTCTTATCATACTAAGTAAACTCAGTTAGGCCCACCTTGAACGTATGTGGTCTATCCAAGTCGTCTATCCGTTTTTCCATCTAATTTAAGGGGTTAAGCCTAAAATTGAAGCATATACAAAGATGAAGTGGATCATACCACATGACAGTTAGGATAATGATTTCCACATGTGAAACTTGGATGAACGGAAAACAAAAATATAAGCTTGATCCAAAACTTCCGTGGCCCTAAGAAATTTTCAATGGTAGAAATTCAAGTCAATTGCTTCCTATGGTGTGGTCCATTTGAAAATTATATATACTTCATTTTTGGGCTTAAGCCATAAAATTATATGGGAAAATGGATGGAGGGATCGGATAAGATGCAGGAAATCATGGTGGACTTTGTAGAGTTTACTAGCGTAGTGAGTTACTCGCTGGGTAAACCGTTTCTGTTGGATGGAAAATAAATATTTTAGTGGATCCATGATGTGTCTAATAGTAGGAATTTAGTTAGGATCGTTTCCTGTGGTGTGGCCCACTTGAGATTCGGATCATGTTCATTTTTTGTATCATATCCTAAAATGAGCTTTCAATAAGGATGGACGGTGTGGATGTAAGGAAAGTACATCACTGTGGGCCCCACAGTTAGGCATCCGAAACCGCCCTGCCAAACAGCCCCCGTTCCGCACTTACAAAAACCGAAAAAAAAGAGACGAAAAAATAAAAAAGAAAAACAATAAGGGTTAGGGCTTCCCTTGCCAGAGCAGCGAGTGGGAAGGAGACGCTGAGAGAGAGAGAGAGAGAGAGAGAGAGAGGGCTTCCCTTGCCAGAGCAGAGAGAGAGAGAGAGAGAGAGAGAGAGAGGGAAGAAGACGCTGAGAGAGGGAGAAGGAGACGTTGGGTCAGAGCAGGTAGGTGCACTTTCAATGCAGCTATGTTTCGACCACCCTCTCCCAAATTCGAAATGGATAGCCGTTGCCTGTAACAAAGTAACCTGTGACTTGAAAAACACCTAATTCCTCTGTTTCATTTCTTGCAATCTTACCTGATAGAAAGTTACAGGTTGAGACCTTGTTACCTGTAACATTTCTCCCCCAAACACAAACTGTAAGAAAGTCACCTGTAACTTTCTTAAAATTTACAAAGTTACAGGCATCCAAACGGCCCCCTAGGGTTTTTGAGCTCTTTCTATATTTCCAGTGTTGTGATTCAAGTCTTCTTTTTTAATTTCTAGGTTTTTTAAGCTCTCTCTGTATTTCTAGGGTTTTGATTCGGGATTTTACAGAAAGGAAGGAGAAAGAGATGAGGCCCATATTGATGAAAGGCCACGAGAGGCCACTAACTTACATAAAGTACAACAGAGAAGGAGATCTCCTTTTCTCTTGTGCTAAAGATCATACCCCAACTGTCTGGTTCGCCGACAATGGCGAGCGATTGGGAACATACAGAGGCCACAATGGCGCCGTCTGGTGCTGCGACGTCTCCAGTAAGTCTTTCATCCCTTCTCTCCACAGAATTATATAACTCCATGCAATCCTGACCCTCGAATTGAGGGCCCTACTGTGTATGTGGTGTAGTTTGTAAAAACTGGGGCCATGCTTTAATTATACTGGCCGTTGATTTGATGGGCCCGATTGAGTCATTCTCCAAAACTTACTGGACTTGAAGATCTTACCCATCCATTATTTGTTTTTTTTTTTTTTAAATAAAAAAAAATTATAAATCAGTTGGATGTGGACTGTTGATTTGTTTCTCTTCTTAACCATCTATTTTTCAAGCCACCAATGAAAGGTTAGGATTGTGACAATTGTCAGAGTTAGAAGATTTTTGGGCCATGTTCCGTCCATTGAATGGATTTTTGGGACTGCACCTGATATCAGATGGCTACATTTTCCTTCGATTGATTACATGTATTCATTGCGTATTTGATTCCTGAACTGGAGACGTAGTAATCTAATTTTCCTAGCTTCAATATGGAGAAATAATTGCCCGTTTTCGATTTAGTGATTATTTGATTTATATTGTACCGTATTATCATCATGTCATATGTTTGTTTGGTGTGATGTGCACTCTGTTGATATTTATGCATATGCTTGTTGTGAATTCAGGGGATTCAATGCGCCTGATAACCGGAAGCGCAGATCAGACCGCGAAGCTTTGGAATGTCCAAACAGGTGGTCAATTGTACTCCTTTAATTTCGATTCCCCTGCGAGAGCAGTGGATTTCTCAGTTGGAGACAAGCTGGCTGTGATTACAACCGATCCATTCATGGAGCAAACATCGGCCATTCATGTGAAACGCATTTCAAGTGATCCCGCCGAACGTAAGCATTTTCTTTCATCTTAATTAAAATGAATGGACGTCTTTTAGTTCATTTGTTCATATAAATCTGTAAACCTTCAGATGAATGGTCTAATAAGAGTGATTTCTATACACTTATCTATAGTTCGTTTATCTAATTACATTTGGCTTGTAATGTGTATGATTGGAACTATTGGATGCACTTTCTGGCTGGTGTGATTGACCCATCACTTTTTGGGATGCTTGAGTTGATCATTTCTCGCTGGTTATTATTTTCCTCTGTTTATTGTTGGATGTATGTTATGTCTATGTTGTCTTCAGCAATGACTCCTTATTTAAAAATATACCATTGGCGCTAATTTCAATCCACTTGCAATGTTATTTTGCAGAGACTGGGGAATCTGTGCTGACAATCAGGGGACCCCAAGGGAGGATCAACAGAGCGGTCTGGGGACCCTTAAACCGGACAATTATAAGTGGTGGTGAAGATGCAGTTATCCGCATATGGGATTCCGAAGTAAGTAACTTGCATGTATCTTGTGCTATGTAGACCCAAGTAGTATCTTGTGAGCTGTGACATGTGTTATAAATCTGTCAGCACTCAACTGGAAACTGAAACTATGATCCATATTTCTCCAATCACTATGACCCTCATGAAGAAAAGATGGAAATCGCTTGCCACTAAGTGGAATGTAGGCAAGCTGGCATATGCAAATAACGTCTGCAGAAGTCATTTTTTCTTCTTAAGAAAATAGTTTTGGTCGAGTTCATTCCAAGTCCCAAGTTTTGCATCCTTTTGAAACACTTCCTAGTTAGAATTTTCTAGTTGGTTGTGCTGAGTCCAAGTCCTGTGCTTTTGCAACCTTGATCGAAACACTTCCCAATATCTGCTTGTATAACAAGTCTTAAACCTTTCTTTTCTACTTCTCCAAAATGCTTTGAATGGGTTTCTTGTTATCCACGTGTTTATCTGTTCAATTCCTAACATATTTCTCATGGGTTCCCTGTTTCCTACGTCAAAGTTTTTGGCCATTTATTTCCTGTATCTCATTCATGTTTGTCTTCTATTGCTTGTGCATGCCCTTATGGTAATGACCATTTATGATCCATGCCAAAATAAGTGAAATTTCTGTAATAAGCAAAACTCATTTGGAATTGTTTGGGAAATGACAAGAGGTTTGGTCATGGTGATTTACTTGTATTTGAGTTGAAGCAACATTCTCTTTTGCATCTAATCTTCAATAATTAAAAAACACTTGTGCATCTAACTTGACTAGCTCTCTCATCTTTATATTGTTCAATCAAATTGTAATCTCATTTTCAAGTTTTCTCTTTAACCTGCAGACGGGAAAATTGCTCAAGGAATCTGACAAAGAGACCGGTCATCAGAAGACAATCACGTCACTTACAAAATCCTCAGATGGGTCCCACTTTCTCACCGGTTCCTTGGATAAATCTGCCAGGGTATTTTTGTATCTTATTCTTCTAGTGTTTGTGTTTCTGCGTATTTATGGACTTCTTCTTCTTTTTTTTTTTTTCTTTTTTCTTTTGTTTCATGACTGAGTTATCTTCTTTTCTGGCTCCTGTAACCTGTTGCTTCTTTGCAATTTTACTAGCTCTGGGACATCAGAACACTGACACTCATCAAGACATATGTTACAGAACGCCCAGTTAATGCATGTGCAATTTCACCGCTTCTTGATCATGTAAGTATTCATCCATCTTACAAATTGTTTCATTCTGTTCAATTCTTAATTATTGCAACAAGCATAATGGCATGACCTTGAAGCTATTTTCAAGTTCATTATGGTGGACTATAAAACTTGGCAAACAAATGGTTTGCTAGTTTTGGCGTACCTAAACAATAAAAAGCAGTCAACTTATTTTAGAAAAGAAATTAAAAAATTTACATATTATTGTTAATATATAACATGATAAATTATCTCATCCAAACACCTGTTAGTGCTGTTCACATAGGTTTATTCTAATAGTCAGTTCATTGCCAAACAATAGATACTCATCGTTATCACACGAGTAATCGTTATAAAATTACCATATCCAGATGACTTTATCCACATAGCCCTATGACGCAAGCCACTTAGATATTCTCCTTAGACCCAGTTTGAATGTACTCCTGTACAATAATGGTAGTGAATAGTTTTGTGTGGGCTTCAATTGCAGAACCATGGACCCCACATATCCAATGGTCAGACATGACCGGTGGTAGGTCATTTGGGCATCTGCATAGACAATATTGCTTGTGTAGGGCCCACTGTGCTGCATGTGTGCCATCCAAGTGTTGCATTAAGCCCCATGCTGATGATGGGATGACCCAAGAATCAGGGTATCTAGTCATTGGGTGGGCCACCCTCTCTGCAATAGAGAACGCATCAAACTGTCCAAATTCATATGGTGGCCGAATGATGGTTGGATTGGCCTCGAGGCATCCAACTTTCATGATGCACAATCCCAGTTGACAGATTGATGCCATAGGCAACATGTAAGGTTCCAATCATTAGAAAACTCTGCATATGGTTCTTTTGATCCTTCCCCTTTTTTCTCTGAGATCAGTTCCTCTCTATAGACCAGAAATTTCTTCAAAACTGGTTTTATGCAGAGCGTAAAATGCCCAAGCTTGTGGGCACCACCATGCTGTTTATGTAAAAGCCACACGGCCCACACTATCCGTCAGGTTCTATCCTCAATTCCAGGACATGGAAAAATAAAATAAAATCAGGGAGATCCCCAACTCAGGTGGTCCGCACCACAGGGAACAATGGGGATGGGATACCAACCATAGGTTTGTGTGCGGGCACTGTGGGGCCCCCATGGTGTTTATCTTTCATCAAACCCATCAATAAGGTGTAACTCACGAGGATGATGTGAAAAAAATCAGCCTGATCCAAATATCAGGCGGGCCATACATGTGAACTTAGGAGGTTTTCGGAGTAGTTTTACATTGTATGTATAGTTTAGATGATGTTTCTCACCTGATGGACGGAGAGGGTTTACATATAAAGCATGGCGGGCCAAGTAGAGCTTTGGTATTTTAAGCAGCTGCGTAAAACAAGTGTTGTAATATATTCTGTTCCTTTCTAGATTCATCATCATCATCATTTAAGCCCTAACCCAACTAATTGTGGTCGGCGGCTGTATGAATCCTTCTCCACCATTCCACTATCAATTGGAGTCCTTTGTAGATTCTTCCTACCTTTTATCTAAGAACGGGTTTCTCTACCTTGTACGTTTGTAGAAAAAGTTACTCTACAACCTGGGGTGTGGGGCCCAGACTGTGATATGTGCTTGACATCCAATCCGTCCATCATGTGAGCCACTGCATTTCTCCTTCGATCCCAAAGCTCAAGGTAAATCCAAATCTTAGGCGGGTCACATCATGTGAAATCATGCCTAAAACTCTAAAAACACATGGTGTGTCCCACGTGAGTTTTGGAATGGCCAAATTTTTGGGTTGTCCATCTATCCTGACAGTTCCCTTTGTGTGAATGGACAAGATGCCAAGTATAGAGCATAGTGGGCCACATAAATCTGGAATGTCTTATTGCTGGATATCCTCGTGCTAGATGGTTTAGTCATATGCAATATAGACCAAGAACTGTGCCGGTTAGGTTTGAGTTGGCACAAGTTGAAGGCTCTAAAAGGGCAAGGGAAAAGCCCAAAAGGACATGGAAGGAGGACATATGGTCTAAGGGTACCCTTGATGGAGTGGAATGATGGAACTGGAATAATCTAGCTAACCCTAGTAAATTGGTACAAGTCTTATCTAAGATATGATGGTAGTGGTGGTGGCGGCGGCGGTGGCGGCATCCCCAACCCCAAATGTGCCTCGTGGTGTGACCAAACTATTTTGGATTGAGCTGATTTTTGGGATGTGGCGTGAAATTGAAGGGGTGCACCGTGCACCTTATAGGCGGATTGGATGTAGTCTCGACATCAAGGTGGGTGTCACACCGCGTTGTATAGGAATCTTATTTTACAAACATTATGAAGGAGCTGAACTTTTTCTCTCTTATCAAAATACACATATTCTGAGTTTTTCTTGGAACCTAACTACACCGTAAGAAGATTATTTGGCTAGTGATGCCAAGTGCATAGTCTCTTAATGCTAATTATATCCTAATAGGGCTATTTTCACGCCAATAGCACTATCATGTCTGCCAAGCAGGCCCTAAGTCTTGAAGAGTTATTCTGTCTCAGAGAAAGTTTGATCGAGTTTGGAAGTTTGTTGGGTTGCGACGAGGGGAGTGTTTTGAGCACCTAGTATATTGTGTTAGCCCAAGGACTAACACCTTTTTATTAAAATGAAACAAATATGGAAGACTCCATAGGATTACAAAATAGTATACACATGCACACTTATAGTTTCCTACACTCCCTCAAGCTGGAGCATGGATATCAATCATGCCTAGCCTGGACCAAATGCGAAGCAAGTGATGTCCACCCATCGTGTGGGTTAAAAAATCAGCAAGTTGGTCATTAGAGTGCTGATACGACATGTAAACATCCTTTGATGCCACATTTTCACAGATAAAATGGCACAACTCGATGTGCTTCTTGTGCTCATGATAAGCTTGGTTCGAGGAGATGTGAATAACAGTGAGATTGTCTCGATGAAGAGTGATGAGAAGAAGAGACCGGAAGACTCAGCTCATCCAACAAGGTCTCCAACCATGAGCCATAGCTTGATATTCGGGTCATCATTTGAGCAGGTAACAACATGTTGCTTCAATTTCCATGTCACGAGATTTCTACCAACCACTATAATGTTCAGAAGTACGTCAGCAATCTGAAAGATACCCAGCTGACTCCACGTCCTTATAGGTAGAAGCTTGCCACTATCAAACTGTAGGTGGTGATTTGTTTGATACTTTGATCAGAGTGTCTATTGACCGAGCGCCAAGAAGGTCACTTTCCCAAAGAAGATCTGCTATACTCTTGATCTTTTCTGAAGAAGTTCTAGAGTATGCACTCTGTTATATTACAAAGCTGCGCCTAGACCTTACAACTTTAATCCATAAAATATACCAGTGGGAGCTGAGATCCTTAATATAAAGCTTCATAATAAGGAGAGACTTCAATGACTGAATCACTCTAATTTCATTTCTTGTTCCAGTTATATCATCCACATGGACAATGACTATAGAAAGACCCATGCTACGCTTAAAGAAGAGATTATGATTGAAACGACTTTGAGATTATCCAGACTTTAACAATGCATGACCAAAGTGCTTAAACTGTCTAAGGGAATTGCTTGAGACCATAAATGGTCTTACGGAACTTACTTGCAGATTCATTCTCAGCTGCCGGGAGAAAGCCAAGAGCAGGTGTCATATACATTTGTTTCTGCAAATCCCAATGAAGAAGACATTTTTTACATCAAGTTGATGGGGGAGGCCATTTGAAATTGGCAGCTGAAGAGAGTAGAACACACGTAGAATTTAACTTGCCAATATGACAAAAATTCCGTGGAAACTAACGCGGTCTGAGTAAATCTTTTCATCACAAGATGAGCTTTGTGGTAGTTGACTTCTTCATGGGGTTTGTGCTTGATGGTGATGACCCACTTACATCTGTCCACCGTTGTTTGAGATGTAACTGAACCATATCCCAAGGCTGTTTTTTTGTCCAGGGCAATGATCTCCTCCGGCATGATAGTTTTCCACTCAGGAAGAGCGACATGCCAATGAACACTAGAAGGGACTGGGACAGAAGAAATATGAAAAATAAACACACACACACAAAAAAAAAAAAAACTGTTAGTAACGACAACAGTGACGGTGGTAACTGTTATGTGTTATGGGATCATAACGGCTGCTATGGAAAAAATGGCCCTGTAATGGCCCGTTATGGGGCCGAATCAAGTTTTTTTTTTTTTTTCTTTAACAAAAAGAATTTCTTTAACAAAAAGAAAAAGAACGGATGTAACAGCCACTACAGTCACTGTTACCATTATGGAGTAATTTGGGCACAATATAACGGTGAAAGAGAGTTGTAAGAGATAAAATTGGCAATAAGATGAGTAGTACATGACTCCTTTCCTTTGTGCAATGCAATAGGAACATGAAGTTAATCAAAAGGGGAAGTCATACTTGGTTCTACAACATTAGATTTGAGGGAGACCCTTAAGAGGAAGTGATGCTGGACATGAAATTTAAGTATGAGATGCAGGAATTCAGGCTTAGATCATACCAATTCAGAAACAGTTACACAAATTCTACATCTCACATGACAATCCAAATCATTCAATTAAAAAGGGGAATTTATGCGGGTCCAGGCCAACACAGGCTAGAATTGGACCAATAAAAATTATAAACCAAACAATGTCAAAGGGAAATAGAAATCAACCATACATACATAAAAATCAGTCCCTAATCCAAGGGATTCCCCAATTTCAATTCAAGGAACCCTATGGTGAAAAAAAGGGGGTAAATAAATTAGGGCTAATGCAAACTAAGGCTAGGGTTTATGAAATAGGAATATAAAGAAGAAAACCAGAGGAAAACTTGACCCGGAGAAAGCTCCTGGGTGCAGATGGTGGCTCAGGGTTGACGCACGTGCGCGGGTGGGCTGGCCACACGTGTGATGGAAGCCCGTCTCTTCAAAGTGATACCTAGGCCTTGGTCGGCTAGGGAAGACCTCCAATCCCTCCAAGTTTGACGACGATTCGACGTAAGGTCGAGGCGTAGTGCTCCGCCGAAGTTTCAGCCCTGCTACATGTCCAGATTTTGGAAATTGGCTGTAGGGGGATGAATACTTGCAAAAGCTAGGAAATTCAAAGCAATAATGATGATAGAAGATGAGAGATATGAATGGAAGAGGGTAGGGGTGGATGAGGATAGATGTGGCTTCGCACCACGGTAGTTAGCCTTTTGAAGAAGGGAGGGCTTCGCACCCACTTTTGAATTCTTCCACAACTTACGAAGAGAGCAGAAAAATAAAATAAGAATTTTTATTAAACTTGAATGAATGAAAATAAGTACAAAGGGTGCCTATTTATAGGGAAAACCTTATACCCAAAAACTCGTACCATGTGCGCAACCTATTACTTGGCGATGAAATAAACTAAAATAAAAATCGAACAAAGAAATCTAAAGCGTTCACGATATTCTAAATAATAACAATAAGCAAAACCTAAAATATAAAATCAATCCGACGAGTGGGCCACGATCATGAGATCCCATGATGGGTTTTTCTTGACTATCGGGCCCACTTTTTTTGAACCAAAACTTGTCTTCTAGCTAGAATGCCCTCCTTGGACGTCGTCATCAAGCCAGATCGATGGTGGGGTCCTCCTTCCGCGTACGTACGTGCGTAGGGGTGGTGGTGTGCGTGCGCGTGTGCGCATGATATCCCCATCAGCAAGAGTGTTATACTTTTTCTTCCATCGAACGCCTTCAAGCATCCCAAGTTTCCAAGTAGGAAAAAATTAAGAGGTTGAGTGGTAGTCAAAAGATCATCAAGAGAAGTCAAAGGAGAAGGTTCGAGCATAGGAAAAGGTAAGCAAGGAGACATTGAGGATTTTCCTCTAGTCCAACGAGGGAGAATCGGGAAACTTCCCTTAAGACCCTTAAGAGGAAGAGTGTTATACTTTTTCTTCCATCGAAAATCTTCAAGCCTCCCAAGTTTCTTAGTAGGAGGAAATTAGAAGGTTGAGTGGTAGTCAAAAGATCATCAAGAGAAGACGAAGGAGAAGGTTCGAGCATAGGAAAAGGTAAGCAAGGAGACATTGAGGATTTTCCTATCCTCCAAAGAGGGAGAATCGGGAAACTTCCCTTAAGATGAATAAAATGGAATATCTTCAAAGGTGACATTGATGAATTGTTTGCTTGGAATTCTAGCAGAGTAACACTTGTATCCTTTTTGGTAACTGGATCCATCTTATATTTTGCTTGGAAACTAGGGATGTGTGATCAAGATATGCTACATTTGGCTCGTGGTAATACTAATTTCTTTGTTAAGATGGTGTTAATATCACGTTGCAATCGATGAAGCAGAGCACCTTTCAACGCCAAATCTAATAAAGGGCGGAAGCTACCAAGCAGACAAGTTCTGAAGAAAGAAGACGTAGGGAAGTGAAAGGAGAAGATCATAGAGAACAAATCCAAGTTCCAAGAATGAACATTGCTAGAGAAGATATATAAACAAGGCAACTTTTGTTTTTCCATCTGCAAGGTTTTTGAGGTGAAATTATAACAAGCTTAAGTTTAAGCAGATTGGTCCATACTGAGTTACAAGGAAGTTCGGTGGCAATGCCTATAAAATTAAGTTGCTGGATGACTTATATATCTTGTGTACTTACAACATGGTTGTTTTGTTTGAGTACCATGGAAAGGTGCCTGACGTGTAAAGTTATTGCTAATATAGACAAACAACTCCTGGAAAATAGAAGCTGAACAAGTGTTGTGCACAAAGACAACCTACATCTGTTAAGGTTAATACAAGAGGTACTTGGTGAATTGGAAGGACAAGTCCCATTATGAATGCTCATTGAATTTCTAACTATTTTTGGGGGATTCTAGTTGAAGATCTTGCTAATTCTTTGAAGATCTTGGGGGGTGATTCTCTGGACTTACATAATCTATTTTCAAGCCATTACATTTTGGCAAATTTTCTTGTAGATTCATTTTCTATTTTGGATGCATTTGATTTATATAGAGTAAATCTAATGGTTGCGAAATCTTGTTAATGATCTAAAATGGATTTTAGGATGTTTCTTTAGGATCTATAAGTAGGGTTTGTTCTAGAAGGTAGAAGCATTACACTTTTCTTCTGAGTTTTGTGAAGTTGTTTAATTTGTTGTATATAGTGCAAGACGTTGATGTTGATAAGTTGGTTATCCCTCTCTATTCAAGTATTCTTGTGTGGTGTGTGCTCTTCGTCCTTTAAAGTGATTTGGGCATCAAGATCTCATTGTTTCTGCAACTACATTGCGTCAAGTAGCTAGGCTTACTGATATTAAGAAACATTGGGAATCTTTGATTCTCAATAAATCTGCGTTTTCTTTTTACCATCTAGACTTCACATATTCCCCGTTTGCAAAATTTGTGCAAAGGCATTCTACATTTTTTTTCAAAAGTAAAGTTGCACAGTTAAATCATAAGAAGTTATGGAGCAATTCCATGCCTCCACTAGTGAACCTCTCCCCTCTATCGCTGCCTATTTAAGTTAAGGCTTTAACGGCGCTTCCATTTTCTCATTTGACCCTTCTCTCTGTGGGTTAGGCGGGCACATCCTCGCGGAGGCTCACTAAACCACATACGTATGGCGTCTATAAGGTCCTAAAACGAGAGTTACAAGCCCCCCAAGTAGGATTTCCCTACGACCAGTCAGTTAACCGCCGACCGCTCCACCTCAATAGCTCAGTGGTAGCGCGGTCGGCGGTTAACGTAGATCAGAGAATTCCTTCTTTTCCGTACGCTAGACAGGTACTTTTGGTAGTTACGGGAAGGGCTTATTATTCCTCCTTAAGTTTCCTTGAGATCAAACAGCAAGCCTTTCATCGATCTATCATAGATGAGTGACCGCCCATCCCCTTCGGAACCGAAAACAATTTCTATCGGCCGACCTAAGCACCCGAAAACCTTACCTGATTCAATGGTTCATGCCGCTAGCCGAGAAATAGGTTATAGCCTCCAATTTGTTTTTTCAATTACACTAGTAAATGCGGGTAAATAACTAATAATTAATTTTGAAGGGTGTTTGTTTGAGGGGAAAGTAAATATATAATTACAACTTGAAAATTGTGTCCAAAAAGCATGAAATCAAGAGGGATTGGAAACTGTTGAAGTCTGTGGGTCCGACAATTTTGTATGTGTGTGATCCATACCATCCATCTGTTTTACCATCTCATTTTAGGGCATGAGCCGAAAAAGGACAAATTGGAGGCTCAAGTGGACCACACAACAGGAAACCGGGGGTTAATGACATCCACCATTCAAAATTTAAATCTTCCTAGGGCCCACAAGGATGTGCATCTATCATCCAACCTGTTTATTAGATTACATTGACATGTATGAAGGGTATACACAAATATCAGCTTGATCCAAAACCTCTGTGGCCTCCAAGAAGTTTTCAACATTAGGTGTTCAATTCCCACCATTTTTTATGGTGTAGTTCACTTAAGCTTCAGATTTGCCTCATTTTTGGGCTCATGCCATAAAATGAGCTGGCGGAATGGATGGACGGTGTGGATAATATACATACATTACGGTGGGTCCCACAATGTTTATATGTGAAAACTGCACTTGTATTTTCAAAAGTGGGAAGCTTTTCAAACAAGCTTCCTGTCAATGTCAACTTCGGGACCGCCGCTGCATTTACACAGGTAAATAATCATTACTCATTTGCAGTGAAATCAACGGTTTATGAAAAAAAAACACCCCCCTTGATGAATAACATCAGATTTTTATTAAAATAGCTCAATCAAACAGAATACAAGAGCCATTGGCTTGAAGATGTATACATTAGTTACTCTAAAGCATGAAAAACTAGAAAAAAGTCCCCTCACTACAAATCCTCCACAATACAAAATTTTGCTGCTTCATGCTATTATGAAGGCTCTCTTAGTACCCCCAATTTTGCCTGACTATGAGCCTCAGAGTTCGCTTCTCTATGGACATTAGAGGAGGTCACTGATGTTTAAAACTCCAGGTATCATAGAATTTAAGTGCTAAATTTGAAACCTAACCCTCCAAACATGCAGACCCGGTTTGTCCCATTTAAACGCATTTTCCGAGTTGTCTTCAATGATCAGGGACCAGAAGTAATGGTTGCTGGCAGTTCTTGCTCCTTTCAGTGACACTGTGGCTTCTGCCATCTGCAGTATTCAAGTGACATTGTGGCTTCTGCCATCTGCAGTATTCAAGTGACATTGTCCCCTAGGACCAGTGAACTTCAAAAGGCTTACTGGTTCGAGATCTGAACAAACCATCAATGCCAGCCAGACCTGGGTTTCCAATCAAACTCCCATTAAAATTTAACGCCCACCATAGGAAAAAGTGGTCATTGAACGCCCACCATTAAAAACTTCCCAGGGCCCAATATACTCTTTATTTGCCATCCAACCTGTTGATAAGGTCACACAGACCTGGATGCAGGGAGAACACAAATATCAGCTTGATTCAAAAGTTGTGGCCCCAAGAAGTTTTTAATGGTGGGCACAATCCCTATTGTGTGGTGTACTTAAGATTTGGATCTGCTTCATTTTTGGGACCATACCCTAAAATGAGATGGTAAAATTGATGGACGGCATGGATATGCATGAAGGTGGGTCCCATAGTAGACCACACATACATGAAGGTGGGTCCCATAGTCAGTGCAACTCCCACTAGTCTAGTGGGATTGTGAAGCTTGATACACATGATTTATCCTTTGTCACTTTTGAATGATGTTAACCATTGATTTATGGACACACTTGTTTGTTGAAATAGGATCATTGGAAATTCTTAATTGTTCAACGTCCAATAAATGTCAGATGATCTGATATTAGGATGATTAAATAAGCGTAAGTTGGGGCCAATTGGATATTTTTATTTTTCACTGTCCAATAAATGTCCACTGATCTCGGGCCAATAGATTGCATGAATTTGAGACCAATTTGGGGCATCGAGTGGTCCTCTAAATCATCCCCAAATCGGCGACACTATTTCATCCGAATTTAATTTTAGCTTTTTCTTAAAATTTATTTGGGAAAATGATGTCAAGTGGTCATGGATATGCATTAGTGGAATGGGTGCCATAGCTTGCATGAATTTAGGAACGATTTGGGGGAAGAGTGGCCCTCTAAATCATTGACACTATTTATCTGAATTTAATTTAATTTTTTCTTATAACTACTTGGGAGAAGTTTTGTCAAATGCCTAGGGATATGTATTAGTGGGATGAATGCCATACATTATATGAATTTCGGGACTATTTGAGGGCATTCAAATGGTCCCCTAAATCAGTGGGCAGTATTTGTCTGAATTTAATTTTCTTTGGGGGAATGATATCAAATGCATGGTGATGTACATTAGCGTGAGGAGTGTTATAACTTGCATGAATTGTGGGCCAATTTGATATCAATCTAAGCCTAACAGGTTAATAAAATCATCAGACAGGCTGAGACAATATTCTCACCAAAGAGTGGACTGTTACGCCACCATAACCATGGTTAAAACAAAAAACAAAAATAAAAATTGAATACATATTTGGAGTATTTAGATTATTTGGGATTTTTGGATTTTTTTTTTGAAAAAAAAACTGTCCGATACCGCGGGCGTAATGGCCATTATGCCCTCTGATACCTATATTGATAACAGCAGCATCTGACACGGCATGCCTTGCAATGGAACTTTGTGGAGACTAGCGTCGACAGGAGCTATCAAACTATTCCTCCAACCACAAACTGTGTCAATTTAATTTGTGGAAACAAATAATGCATCCTATGATATTTAAACAATTTAATACAATACAGAACCATTCTACAATCCCTAACCATTTCCTATAATATGAAGAACAACCACTTTCTGTTTCTGTTAGTATAATTCAAATTTTAACAGATTCATAACATGCTGCGTCTTTTATATAGTACCAGAACTAGGTAGGCTTCCTGATCAATTTGACATTTGAAAGAAATTTGTCAGAAAGCATGAAAAAACAAAGCCATTTTGCTTGCAGGGTGGGTAAATCTGGCATGCTGCTCTTATGGAGCTTTGTGGAAGGTTACCCTTCATGATCCAATGGGAAGAATCTTTAGGGGTTGGTCTTTTAGTATTTCGGAGTGTTTAACAAATCAAGGGTATAGCTGTTAGAATGGCGCAAATTGGACATTGAATTTCACGGCATCCTGAAGCAAATCATCAGTTCTGGAAGGCAGGATATCAGTAATTGTGAATTGTGTGTTGTGAAAAACCATGAAAGATGGTCTTCCCTCTGGCAGTCTGGTTCAAATAAAATTTTGACGGTGCTCAGTCAACCCAGTTCTTTTGGGGGTTTTCAGAGATCACACTGGATGTTGTATCTTGGATTTTTCGGTCCTCTGTGTGTTGCTCTTTTCCAATTTTGCTGAGGCAGCTGCAATCTTGCTTGGAGTTCAAATAGCTGCGGAGCAGGGGTTGTCTCTGCTGTTCATTGAATGTGGTTCTGCAAATGCAATGAAATAGCCACCTCCTGTCGTGTAGCTTGGGAACTGGCTAACTACTTGGGGAATTTCTGTGCATTTTCTCCAAACGGTATTTTCAAGCTGTCTCATGCCCACTGAGTGCCCAATCGTGAGGCAGATGTCTGGCAAAGGCTAGAATTGGCAGGGAGTTTGGTTTTGTTGCTTGAGATCCTTGTTTTTGTATTTTGTTAGTGTCTTTTTATATACTTGTTTCTTGGTTAAAAAGAGTTCAAGCTATTCATTAAGAAAAATAAAAAGGAAAAAAAAATGAAAGAAGGAAATAAAGAGAAGTTAGTCTAAAGAAATTTTCTGCAATTTAATTTCATGTCCTCTAAGAACAAAAATCACAAAGGTGGAAAAATCCTTGCCATGTATTTAACAATCGAGGCATAAAGTCATCAACTAGACTTTTGTGCTTTGGGTACACCATTTGTAAATGGTTATAAACTTAATATCGTGTGATGGTTGTTATTTTCGACCGTATGATATGCTGACCACTTGTAAATGGTTAGAATTGTCTAATCATTTTGATTTTCGGTTGTTGTCGTATTTATGGTTGCCCCCCATCAGTGAATGTTTTATATCATACATGCAATTATGGTATAGAAAGTTGAGGCGCCGCAATCTAGTGCTTACTGGAGCATTGAGTCTCCTTCCATTTTCTGATTTTTGAGTAAGAGGGACTAGTGATGAGACTATACATGTGTTGCAACTGTTGTTTAATTAACTTGATCTCTCTGGCTTAGTTTCTGAGGAATTACTGTTGGTCCCCCCCACCCTTTTTCCCAGGTGGTGATTGGAGGTGGTCAAGATGCATCGCACGTTACCACAACAGATCGTCGTGCAGGGAAGTTCGAAGCAAAATTCTTCCACAAGGTGAATCCTCTTCCTGCATGCATCCTTTACCATTGTATATGGCTCCATGATTCTAGTTGTCTTTCTCAACACTTCAGAGAGTGATCTGGTATCTCCATTTGCGTTCTGACAGATTCTTCAGGAAGAAATCGGGGGTGTTAAAGGGCACTTTGGACCAATAAACGCTCTAGCATTCAATCCTGATGGGAGAAGGTAGGCTTTCAACTCTAGTCCTGTAGATGTGCTTACCACAACACATGTATTTACCTTCATAAGTATGTAAATACATGTGTTTGCTTTTCACTTTTCTATCTCAAAATGCAATAGTAATAAAAATCTAGTGGAGCTTGATAGAAAAAGGGATAGAGACTTAAAACAGTAATACGTGAAGCACTTGAACAGCTAAAGTACTCTCTAAACAGTTTCCTATGCTAGCTTGGTTCGCCAATCTCCGTCGCAGTTGATCTCCTAAAAGGCCTGTCCCCTTCTGTAGAAACTCCACCGGCTTGCCCATTTTGTACGGGGAAACACCAGCAGTGTCTGTAGAAGCTATTACAATCTGTTACAGGTTACTTTTCAGATGAGATCTCATCTGTCATGACACCTGACATTAGGGTTGCATCTGGGCTGGGCTGAACGGTGCCCTCGCCTGGCACATTAGCTCAAGACCCAAGTCCAATCCTCACATAGAAGGAACTCTACCTAGGCCTGGTCAACCTGTCGGTCTATGGGAAGAGATAAAACCCAGACCTACTGCAATCAAGTCTTAATTAAAACCAAGGTGGATCTGTGCCCAACAAGGACATACCGGCCCCAAGGATGGGGTTGGCCTGGGACTGGGTGAGCCAGCCCAGTTGCAACCCTACCTAACAAATTCACAAATCTGGACTCTAAGCAGAAAAATCTAAAGTTGAAGTGTTTCATTGGCAACACTATCACAACACCATGATGTTATTAATATGAAAAGATCGCTTGCATCGCTCAATGCATATATATATATATATATATATATATATATATATATATACACGGGGAAAGGTTCTATGCGGTCGAGCTCATGGGAACTCCCCATGAGGCTGAGCTGTGTGGGCCCCACCATGATGTATGTTGAACATCTACCCCATCAGTCAGATGAACCATTCCATAATGAGCCTAGGGCTTAAAAATCAAGTCAACCCGTGACTTGTGTGGGCCACACCACATACAAAAGTTGAGAGGGGTTACCCTCCATTAAAACATTCATAATCAATTTTGGGCCCACTGAGATGTGGTTCACAAATCTAGCCCATCCATTATGCGTGTCCCACTTGGATGAGGGGTCAGACCAAGTTTCAGACACATCCAAATTTCAGGTGGGCCTGACCAAGTGCTTTTATATGTTTTAGGCATGTCTTCACATATTTTAGATGGTGTGGCCCACCTGAGTTCCGTATACGGCTGATTTTTGGTATATCCAATAATTTAAAGGGGACCCATCAAATGCACGGTGTTGATGTTCAACATACATCACGGTAGGGCCCACACA
Source organism: Magnolia sinica (assembly GCF_029962835.1). Classification (NCBI taxonomy): domain Eukaryota; kingdom Viridiplantae; phylum Streptophyta; class Magnoliopsida; order Magnoliales; family Magnoliaceae; genus Magnolia; species Magnolia sinica. Next base: position 22,374,599 of record NC_080576.1, on the reverse strand, counting down.
GCTCGACCTCATGGGGAGTTCCCATGAGCTCAACCGTATAGAAACTTTTTCCCATATATATATATATATATATATATATATAGATATATATATATATATATATATAATAGAAATGGTACATGTATTCATGCATCAATATATACATCCTCTTATTAATAAACCATGTTCTCCTTTTCTTTGCACCTCTGTGATGGGAAGAGGACTTGCTTAAGCAGGCTGTGTTTGCTTGATACAATAATCTATGTTCAACATACATCACGGTAGGGCCCACACAGCTCGACCTCATGGGGAGTTCCCATGAGCTCAACCGTATAGAAACTTTTTCCCATATATATATATATATATATATATATATATATAAAATAGAAATGGTACATGTATTCATGCATCAATATATACATCCTCTTATTAATAAACCATGTTCTCCTTTTCTTTGCACCTCTGTGATGGGAAGAGGACTTGCTTAAGCAGGCTGTGTTTGCTTGATACAATAATCTATTTTTACTGCGATTGAAATGTGATTAGATATACCTCTAAAGTTTCTCTCTCTCTCTCTCTCTCTCTCTCTCTCTCTCTCTCTCTCTCTCCATTTTCATTTTTAAATAGATAACCATATAGTGATCTTACTTCAATTTTTCTTAACTGAATAGTTTCTCGAGTGGCGGCGAAGATGGATATGTGCGGTTACACCACTTTGACCCAGATTACTTCAACATTAAGATGTAGCTGCATTTCACATGCCTATTTTTATTTTCTCCCTCTTGCAATGTTATCTGATACAAAGACTTTCATTATCTTTAAAATGGTGTAATTGATCTGAGTCACAAACCCGAGCACTGAAAGAAGTCATCTTGAATGGGACTGATGAAACACCCTTTCAAGCGAGGGATTTTTGGTTTAATATTCAGAGGGGCAATTTTCTTAGTGTGTGTGACATCATTCTTGTTACTAGAAAAAAATATTATTCCAGTTTTGTTTGTTTGTTTTTAAAATATTGACATGTTAGCCTTCAATTCTAGAGTAATTGCACGCTTGGCTGGAACTATTGTCGTTTCCATTCAGGCCAGTCTGGTCCTTGAACAAATCCCATCCATCCAGTCGCTGGAGCTATTGCTATTGCGCATGACCGGACAAATGGATTGTAGGATTCAACCAATTGAAGTGCCAAGCCTTCCATCCATGGCAGTACCCAGTAGATGTTTGATCAGTATCATTACAAGGTGGATCCCACCAGTATCAAGTTTTTGGTACAAACATGAACTCCCAATGATGATATTTACATGAACTCCTAAACTTTCCAAGATTGGGTGTGGCATGTTGCCTATGGCCCCATTCCTTATGAATGGTCCTGATCTTGCACACATTTGAGCTGGCCGTTTTTTTTTAGCTGTGGAAGGGCGTCTAGGTGGCCCACATAAATATCAATTTTACATTGGTCTATTGTGTCCTGACCTTGGACGACTAACTCAGAATTTCAACTAGTGAGATTTCTGATGCATGTTCTATCCACGGTGGGATCAGCAGATCAATAGTAGAGTATTTCAGTAGCTTCTCAAGGAGGGAATGTAGGGTTGTGGCCGCATGTTTGGATGACCCAAAACCTTAATATGATGGGCCGCATTTTCGTATTTGAATATTTCAACCCTTGGATCAGGTAACTATTTCTGTTCAAAGAGAGAGATCTCCCACCGTTTTCTTGTTGTGGGGATCTGCAAGAGGTCAGGATCTTCCGAATGGCGGAGGCGGCAGCCCTCATCAGGTTTGAATCTCTAATAAGATCAACCGCTTGGATGACATTGGCCTCACACGGTGGTCAACAAAGTGCAGGCTCAGTGTTGAGTGGGACCATTTACTGCTCATTCTGTTACCACCGTCGGAAGGGGAGCTGATTAGTTGCAGCCCGGCCTCACCCAACATGGTGCTGCCCTGAACGTGGGGCCCACTTTGATGCATGTATTGTATAGGCGTGCTGTCCGTCCGTTTTTCTAAGAATGAAGCAGATTCAAATCTTACGTGGACTACACACTACGCCATGAGAAACGGTAGTGATTAACTATTATAAAACTTTTCATGGGCGACAAAAGTTTTGGATTAAACTGATATTTGTTTTTTCACTTCATTGTTGTGACCTTATTAACCGGTTAAAACATTATGACTGACATTAAAGTTGGTCTTGCTATGTTTTTTAATGTGGTTATTAGTGATGTTTTTAATGGTGGGTGTTCAATTTCTTCCGTTTCTTATGTTTCTTATGGTGTGGTCCACCTTAGTGATGTTTTTAATGTGATCTGCTTATTTTTGAGCTCATGACCTAAAATGATTTGGCAAAACAGATGGACAGCATTAGAATATGATGTAGAGTGGGTCACAGACACTTTTAGGTCCAAGATGGATCAGAGAAGGCCCGCTCGGATGCAGTAGTCATTAAGACCATCAAAACCTTAAAACAGGCATATCTTGCAAACCAAAAGGAGTTACTCCACGTACCATATATGATTTTGGGGTAGGACGAGCTGCTTTAGCCAACCAACCCGGTATAGCTAGGTTGCCCATGCCGAATTTGCGAGATTCTATCATATCGACGGTCGAATTCCATGTTTATTTCCGTTTTTACGATTTTTAGCAAGTTTTAGTTTGATTATAACTCTTCATCCATTGGGCTTTAGGAGTTATGTCTAACATAAAAAGTGTTTAGAAAAATTAGGAGAATAATGTGGTTAAGTCACACGGGGCACTATAAATAGAAAATTTGTTATTTATAGTAAGTTACGAATTTTAGTGAGTTTTAATTATAATTTAATTCCTAAACTTCTTTCAAGTCTTAATATCATTATTTAAAGGGTTGTGGACTCATTTATCAATTATCAACAAATTTATTTCAAATATTTTGAAATTATTTCTATTTCTTTTTCTTGTGGATTCGAGAAGTCTCCGTGAGGAGTTTAGAGATGCTCTTTGGATTCGAAATAGTTATCCTTAAGGAAGGTTGTGATCGACCTCATCACGTTCATACCTGCGTCAATTGATATTAGAGAGAGGACTCTTCTCGGACTGATGATAAACAGCGAAGGTATAAACCAAAATTCTGTGGACGGTGATCTAGGGATTCGTTATCTTTCGAAAAGAATGGAAGCTTTCCACCGGGAGAGTTAATTGAGCATGTAAGGGCTGCATGCAACTTTCAACCGTATTGTGGATGTGCTATTTCCGCCCCGAGCTTAAGGTGATACTCAACCGCCTGTGGTCGTTTTACAAAACAATCCTGATTTTCGCAAAGCACCCACCGATAATGGTGAATCGCATGCCACCATTGTGAACATGAGGAAACCATTGTGTATGCCAAAGGTGGAGATAAATTTTCAACGGCACAATATCTTTCGAATAAGGTGCACTGCATACCAAAAAGTATACAATGTGATCATCGATATCAAGAGCAATGAGAATTTTATATTAAAAACAATGGTGGATAAGCTACAATTGAAAACAAAAATGACACCCATCTCCATACACGATTAGATGGATCAATGAAGTCAACAAAACAGAGGTAACTGAATGATGTCGTATATTCTTTTCCATTGGTAAATATTATAAAGACGAAGTAATGTGTGACGTAGTTGACATGGAAGCTTGTCACATGTTACTTGGTCGACCATGACAATATAATATTGATACTACACATAGAGGCCAAGATAATGTATTTATATTTATTAAAGACGGTAAAAAGATTATCCTCACCCCTATGGGAACAAAGAACCACTCAAAGACTTTTAAAGTAGATAGACAGTCTCTCCTAACTAAACATGATTTTGTTAAACAATCTAAGGAAACAGAAAATGTAGATGTATTAGTTGAAAATGAAAAATATACGGTGCGTACGAACATTGCAGAGGATTTAAGACCAGTGTTGTAGGAGTTCAAGGCGATTGTGCTCAATGAACTCCGTAATAAATTACTTGTCATACGAGATATACAAATCATTAAGGAATGAGTTGGTGGCGAAGGATGGACGACCAAGGATCGTGACGAATCTTTAGTCGTAAGGCGATTATTGTACACTCCACGGAAGAAGTTACATCAACAACGACACAATATATTCCGTACGCTGTGCATTGTCAACGACAAAGTTTGTGATGTGATCATAGATAGTGGTAGTAGCGAGAACATTGTTTTGAAAGTGATAACAGATAAGTTGCAGCTACCAACGACAAAACATCCTTTCCTTTACTCAATTGGTTGGATTAAAAGGGTGAACGAGACCTAGGTAATTGAACAATGTATTGTCTCCTTTTCAATTGGTAAAACTTATAAGGATCAGATACTTTGTGACGTGGTTGACATTGAAGCATGCCATATGTTACTTGGTTGACCATAGCAGTCAGACCGTGATGCGACCCGCCGAAGGCGAGACAATGTTTAAGTCTTCGTTAAGGACGGCCGAAAGATAATCCTTACCCTTATGGCACCAAAGAAATACCCTGAAGCTTTTATAGTGGAGGGGAGTTCCCTCTTGATTATTCAGAATTTCATAGAGGAATCTAAGGAAACCAGCGAGATGAACGCCGTAGTGGTTAAGAGAAATGAATTAAAGCCCATAGACATTCCTCCAAGTTTAAAGTAATTTCTGAACGAATTTAAAGAAGTTTGGCCCGAAGATTTACTCGATGGATTGCCCCCATGAAGGACATCCAACATCACATAAGCATTGTTCCTGTGAATTTGTAAGCATAAGTGAATGAACTGATTTATACTAGCCAAGTCAAGGAGAGCATGAGTACATATATTGTGTCAGCTTTAGAGCCTAATTCCAAGTATAAGAAAATAGCTAATAAACATTAACATCAGAAGTTATTTCAAAATCATGAGCCAAGTACCTTGAGTAACTCGAGGACGGGTTTTTTTTTTTTTTCAAGTGAATGGGTCGGACGTAGAGTGTGTCACGGATATGTTCCTAGCATGGTTGACCAAAAGAAGGTAGAACTTAAATTGATCATAACTTTTGATTCGGATATCATTATGATGCACCTGACCGAGTATTAAGAACCAAAGTAGGATGACTTCTTTTGAAGTGGAGGGAACTGATGTAGAGTGAGTCGCGGACACTTTTATGTCCAAGATGGATTAGAGAAGGCCCGATCAGAGGCAGAAGCCATCAAGACTGTTAGAACCTTAAAACAGACATATCTCGCAAACCAAAATGAGTTACTCGATGTACCATGTATGATTTTGAGATAGGATGAGCTACTTTATAGCTGGGTTGCCCACGTCGAATTTACAAGATTCCATCATATCAATGTTCAAATTCCATGTTTATTTCTGTTTTTACTATTTTTAGTAAGTTTTAGTTTGATTATAATACTTCATCTGTTGGTCTTTAGGAGTTGTGTCCAACATGAAAAGTGTTTAGAAAAATTAGGAGAATAACGTGATTAAGCCACACATGACACTTACTACAAATAGAAAATTTATTATTTATAATAAGTTACAAATTTTTGTGAGTTTTAGTTATAGTTTAATTCCTAAACTTCTTTCAAGTCTTTGTATCCTTATTTAAAGTGTGATATATTCATTTATCAATCATCAACAAATTTATTTCAAATATTTTAAAAATATCTCTATTTCTTTTTCTTGTGGATTTGAGAAGTCCTTGTGAAGAGTCCAAAGAAGCTTTGTGGATTCAGAGTGGTTATCCTTGAGGAAGATGGTGATCGACCTCATCACGTTCATCACCGTGTCAAAGTGGGACCTGCTATTTTTTTATTTTTTATTTTTATTTTTATAAATGTGGCTCTTATTATGTTTTCAAATGTGGGCGTTCAATTACCAATGCTTCCTATAGTGTGGTCCACCTTGCGTTTGGATATGCTTCATTTGCTGGCATGACATTTTTGGGCTCGTGCCCTAAGATGAGCAGGCAAAAGAGAGGCCGTACGGTGTTGAGTGAAGTGGGGCAGAAGGATTAGGTGTGGCCCCAAGATGGGGTGACCCTTACAGCAGGGCTGAGCTTGATGTATGCATTTTATATTCATGCCATCCATCAATTTTGCCAAATCATTTTAGGGCACGAGCCTAACAATTAAGTAGATCTAAATCATAGATTGGTCATATAATGCGAAACAGTGGTGATTGACGATTAATAAAAACTTATTTTGGGTATAATAGTTTTGGATGAAGTTGATATTTTGTTTTTCCTTCAACATTTAGTTTAGGCCTCATTTGGCAGGGTGGATTTGGAATCCTTTAGATTTGGAATCCTTTGATTGTTTTTGGCACCCTTGATTCAATATCCCTATAATAGCTATGCACAGTACATTTATAAGGGTTTGAAATTAATTACTAAATCTATTTTAATATTTCTAATTAGTGTAGGTATGTAATATTTGACGCAATGGTTGTAATAAGCCCGTGGAAATATATACTAGCTAAAAGTGACAACATTCATCTTGGATGGGTTATAAGCATAGGATCATATTCGAGTGATTAATCAACGATTTTTAACCCTTGATTTACATGGACAATGTTTGGAAGGATTAAATCATTTTATTAAAGTAATTTTAGTGATGCAATTGATAATTTGATCATTTTTATATATCAACAATGGGCCAAATAATTATAACCTGGTGACACGCATGTTAGATATGCCACTCTTAGAAGGATTTAGGATGTAATCTTAGCTTCTACTTTCCATTTCAAACCCTCTTGGGGAGGATTTGAAACCCCTATACATGAGTCATTGTAAAATAACAGTGTTAATCCCATTTAATACAATTCCATGCCATTTAATCCAAGGATTAAATAGGCCCTAATGGTGCCAAACATATCAGGCCATTAAAATCTCCTTAAATCTCTCCCAAATCCATAGTGCCTAACGACCTCTCATGTGACTAGGTTGGATGCCAATTAACCATTACAACAGCTCTTAAGAATTTTTAACGTCGAGATTTTGATGCTCTAAAATGACTTAAAAAAATGGTTAAAAAAATGAACAGACGGCCTCATTATATAATATATAATATATACCGGTAGGCGAGACCGTAGATGCAATTAAGGCGCTGCAACAGAGGGGGACGCGGATTGCGTCCTACTTCCGCACTTCTCTAGTCACGGACTGGCACATTTATTTAGGAGTCCACGGTGACTTATCTGCTTATCCATGCCGTCCATCCCTTTTCTCTTATTATTCTAAGGCATGAGCTAAAAAGTGAAGCACATCTAATGCCTGCGCCATACCATAGATAACTCTTGCATTTAATGTAATTCAAGTTTATTATTTTACGTAGTACACTTAAGTTTTATATCTATCTTATTTTTTAATTAATATTTTAAAATGATCCGAGAAAAATAATGGACGGCGGGGATAAACAGATACATCACGGTGGGCCCCACACAAATGTGCCCGTTCGTGGCTAGAGACGGGCGGGATAAGAAGCAATCCGCGTCCGATCTATGGAAGCGGATTGGCTGGTGTACCTCACACACCACCTATATAGCTGATGTAGGTACGTGTTGTTGGAAGACGAGCACCGACGCTTCTCGAGCTCTGAGTTGTACGAACGGTTCAAAGGAGATCAAAGTTACGTAGCCCCCACAGTGATGTACTTATTATATCTACACCGTTAATCTAGTTTTAGAGTTCATTTTAGAGCATTATCCAAAAAGCGAATTGTATCCAAAAATCATCTGGACCACACCTAAATAGTGGTGGAGATAATGATTTTCACTGTTAAACAATTTGTAAGCCTACAATAACGTTATTTTACATCCAATCGGTTCATAAGGTCACAAATATCTTCAAAAAAACAAATTTTATATTGATCCAAAACTTCTGTGATCAAAAAAAGGTTTCAATGGTTGACGTTCAATTCCCCATTGATTTTTACAGTGTAGTCCACTTGATAGTTAGATCTGTCTTATTTTTCGTCTCAGGCTTCAAGATGAGCTCACCAAATGAGTGGACGGTTTGATATAACACATACCTAATAATCAAACCGACTGAACTTACTCACGCCAATACAGCAGCTATAAGCGGGTGTGAGGTACACCAGGCCAATCCGCTGCCCCGACCTATGGATCGTACGATTGATTGTAATAGTGGGTAGGGTTAGGGCTGTCAGTTCTTTTATAAAGTCTCGTGTCCCGAGGAGCCCCACCTTGCCGGCTTATTCTAAGGGCAGTAATAATAATATTAATAATAATAAAGCAGGTCCAATGTTCGAGTTGACAGCATACCGAGTTAGTTCGGTCAGCTCGCTAGATTCAACTTAGAAAAGCTTTCTCTGCTCAGCTCTAAATTTGCTTCGGACCGAGTTTAGTTGGTAAATATTTTGAAATGAGTCTCAACTTGCCCGAGCTCAACCCGTCTTGATCGAACCTCAACTTTAACTGATATGGATCGAATCATCTTGATGACTCGGTTATTTTAATATGGATGCTGCTCGCCCAGCCTTTGATAAAATGACTTAATGAAGGGTTTGCAAAGGAGGAGGGTATCTGTCGGGTGTTTGATTTTGATGCTCCTTGCCTGAGTGTTTGATTCTGATGCTGCTCTCCAAATATTTAATGAAGTACCTATATTTTTATAGTTATAATTTTGCATTATATGAGAAATTGAAAATACAACTTACATGTTTGAAAACATACCACTCTCGAACTTGGTTCATATTAGCTCGAGCTGCTAACGGAACCAAGCTGAGCTGGCTAGACAAGCTTAAGCACTGAGTTCGAGCCAGGGTTACATATCGCCCGAACTGAGCCGAGCGGTGCCAAGTTTGACTCATATACAACTCTACAAAGTTAGAAATCCATCCAATCTACCAAGTTAGAAATCTAAATCTCCCAGGGCTCCAGAGAAGTTTTCAATGGTGGGTGAGCGTGGTCCATTTAATCTTTAGATCTCCTTTATTTTTTTGAAAAAATAAGTTGAAAAAAATGAATAAACCTTAATAATAAAACACATGCACCATGGTGGCCCCACAGATTTTCCATCATCCGTAAAAATGTATGGATAACATAGATGAAACATATGTACCAAGGTGGGCCCTACACATCCCCTTGCATGGCCGTCCGTCTCAAGCTAGGCCTACCAAATCCACGTCTTCGGTAGTCGTCCACCGATACATCAGTGCTGAAAAAGCTGTGGGCCCCACCATGATGAGCTCTCTATACATTTGTTAAGTAGATCGCACCGCAGGGGAAGTAAACGATTTTTTGGGGGATAATGATACACCCGTCGAAATATTTCTTTCTGAGGCCCACTGCAATGTTGGCTCATTTGACAAAATGGATGGACGGCGCCTGTAAAGCACATACATCTATCGTCGGCCCAGAATATCGGATGGTCGAAATTGCAGCCATCCAAGCCGCTGGGCAGAAATCCAGCCATTGCCAGTAAAATCGCCACACTACGAGATCATGTCCCGGAGAATCGTCTGAATCTTCCAAATAGCTGACGTGGCATCATATTGACTGGGCAGACGGATATTCCTAGCATTTAAAAAATAAAAAATAAAAATTATGTAGGGCAGTCATTTGATGCTCTGGCGGATGTGATGGTTGATACGTCAGGTGCCCATATGTTGTAAGTGTGACAAACATTGACTCAAATTAACCGTCGAGTTTGTAGGTCCCAGAGCTAGGTCAGCATTCTAAAATCAGATTTGATTGGGCGATTGTAACCTCCCATTCGTGAGTTGAATCTGTTCTTTGGTTATTTTTCATCACAACCATCCACCAGAATGTCCACCAACCGGCTAATCTAAAATCATATCGATGTTTTGTTTTTTTTGGTTGGTTTTTTTCATTTTATATCTTTAAATAGAGGCCCACCATTTGGACGGTTTAATTTAAGTGTCTTGTTTGCCACGTGCACGCGTGTTAACCATCCCCAGACCATGGATAGGGTTCCGGGGATTCAGCTCTCCCTATAAATGCTTACGAACATTTAAGAAAGGAATGGCTAAAAATTAGGTGAACGGTTGGCATTGAGGGTCAGTTTGGGCGGTGGGATTCAAAAAACATAATTATTACCTAGGGTAGGGATTGTCCCTGTTCCTCTGCTTTGTGGATAATAAGATGGTACATTGAATGGATATGCCTATCATCAGTTGAAATTATTGGGAATAACACACGTGTTATATCTAAACTTTTTAGTTGTTTTGTAAAACCTCATTTTATGGCATGGGCCTAAAAATGAGGTAGATCGGAAACTTATGTGGCCTTAAAGAAGTTTTCAACGGTGAGTATTTAATCCCTGTTGCTTTCTATCATGGGGTCCACTTGAGCATTAGATTTATTTGATTTTTTGACCCATGCTCTAAAATAATCTCAATAAATGGCTGGACAGTGTGGATATAGCCCACACATCATGGTGGGACCTACAACAACTTACTAACATTGAGTGAAATTGGCACAAGACTTAATGCAATTCTATTTAATATAATTCCATGCTTTTCCATTCTTTCCAAACATGGAGTGGAATTGGCACGGGACCAGATGAATCCCATCCCACCTAATCCCTTCTAATCCCACCGCCCAAGCTGACCCTTAAGTGCACTGATTCAATGGTTGGGATCATCTCCAGGGAGAGGTTATTCACCGCTTCCTGTCTATGAGCACGAGCAAGAGAGAGATCCTATACGGCCAACACGTTGTGTGTTTATAACAAACTATCCAATGGACAGCTGATTGTATGATAGAATGTTCTGGTGTAGCCCACTCAATGAATGGACCGGCCTTATTTTCGTACCAGGTGATCAACATTTATGTGGCCCAGCTTTAAGACAGATCCAATATTCATCCATGTTTTGCGACAGGGTGGCACTAAAGAAATGGCTGTTTTCTAATTCCATAGGCCATTTGGTGGGCCATGTTTATGAGTTGATCCAAGCCGTTGAAGAGTGGGCCCACCATGAATAGGTTTTAAAAGAGAAGCACCCAAAATGACCTTAGTCGTGCATATGCATTCAAGTGCACCCCTTTTGCTTCGCTAGGATCATTTTCACATGAAAGGATGACTGATGGTGGGTGATCCATCGCAGGCCGTTTAAGATTTCCGGGTGTGGTAGGTGGACCACCAAAGTAGCCAACCACCTTGCTTTTATCCTCTCAAAGTAAATAATACACGATAGCTGATGATGTGGAGTATATATATAAGGCGCTGGCTCTAATCTAGAAAAACGCACAATGCTTAATGATGTGGAATCCTAGAGCGTTCGCATGGGTAGTGGCCCACGTAGGTGTTAGGCAAATCAAGCATTTGATAATCGGCCCACTTAAAGTGAGAGTTCGTAATGCAGGAGGGAGATTTTTAGTCAAATAGATGTGCCTTTGGAATGATTGTATTTTTTTTTCATTAGTTTTTATTTAATAATTTATTTTTAATTTTTAATTTAAATATAATTATAATTTAAATATTTTTATTTAATATAATAATAAATATAATAAAAGTTTAGAAATGAAATTGCTTTCTAAATATTTATAATAGTGATGCTATTAAGTTTTCTAATTATTAAAAGATAGGCCGGCTGTCTCCTTTCTTTTTCAAAGTGGGGTTTGCAAGTTGCTCTCTCTCTCTCTCTTCTCTTCTCTGAAAAGGGGGATTTCTAGGGTTTGGCTTTTGATCCAGTAAAACCCGATTCCATCGCAGGAGAACTCAATCAAGAGAAGGAAAGAAGCAGAAGATCTTGTGGTGCCCAAGAAGTGGTAGTATTTTTGTAAGTTGTGAAAATCCACGCCTATGTTGTAATTTTTTTTATTTAATCGCTTTGATTATTATTTTAATCAAATGATCGGCTCATCCATGCGGATCTAAGTTTCCTCTACGGAATTTCATCAAGAGGGAGTTGCAGTCGTTAATGGGGGTGGATGGTTTCGATTTGGGCGAGATTTCGTTTCCATTATAAAACCCAAGAAATACGTTCCTCGTTTTGTTCTTCTTTTCCTTCGAAAATTTTCGTTTCTTTGGAATTTTCAGGACTTGCTTGAAGGAGGACTGAAGAGATGAGAAGAAATACTATGAAGAGGAGGCCTGAAGAGTAGAAGGGGAGGAGGGGCTGAAGAAACAAGAAGAAATTCCACGAAGAGGACTGAAGAGTAAAAGGGGAGGAAAGCCAAGAAAGGTTCAATGGTGGGACCCACCATTTTCACCTACCGTCATTGATAGGTACTGCCGCTCTTCTTTCTTCTGGTTTTAAGTGGGCCCGGTATGGATCCAGCCCGTTAAAGGCCCGTGAGATGGGCGTCTACCCGATAATATCTTATTGTTAAAGAATCGTCGACTGATTCGGAGGGCCAGGGCCTCTAAACTGGCGGGGTTTGAACTGTTGTGGTTGGGAGCCCGTGAAAATTTCCTGCGAAAGCCTTTCGCATGAAGTTCTTACGCTGGGAAGCCACGTGGGACCCACCATGATGTTTCTGAAAAATCCATTCCGTTCATTCGTTTTTTCAGATCATTTTAGGACGTTATACTAAAAGTCATTTGGATCCAAGACTCAAGTGGGCCGCACAAGAGGAAACAGTGGAGATTCAGTGACCACCGTTTAAACTTTGTATGGCCACAAAAGCTTATTAGAAGGTTAATGGCTTCGTGTTTTAACTTCATTCTAGTGGGAATGAACTTATAAACCGTTTGGATGGCACATAAACATTAAGACCGAGCCCTGAAAGGTTTAAACGGTGGAAAACTCTTTCCCTGCTTTTCATTTTCGTATGGCAATCTTGAGTTTTGGATTTTCGTGATTTTTGGTCATCTCTTACAATGATCTGAAAAAACATTTAAACCGGTTGGATTTTTCAGAAGCATCAGCCCAGGAAATCCGCGTCCGCTTTCACGCATACTTTCTTTTCGTAGAATAGCTTTTCAGCTCCGATTTCGGTAGGAGTGGTTCGAGGCGAGAGGCGGATTGCGTCCTTCCGAGCCCTTTTCTTTCCAGGAACGGATGTATCTTGTATTTGTTTATCCATGCCGTTCATCCCTATTCTTATATCATTTTAAGTTACGACCTCAAAAATGAGCTAAATCGGTGGATGACTTCATTTCAAAATGACTTACATTTAATGCAACTCAAAATTTACTGCACGTAGGTTCACTTGAACTTTATAACAATTTTTCTCATAACTTAAAATGATATGAGAAATGAAAGGCGCGAATAAACAGATACATCACGGTGGGCCCCACACAGATCTGACGGTGAGCAGCCAGAGACGAGCAGGCAATACAGGTTTTGTGAGAGAGCATCCAAACACACCATATAAATTGGGGTTTGTCTCAAAAGCTCTATTTAGGCATCACTCCTTTATGGCCGGAGTAATTTAGATGGACATTGCCGACATCAAGGCCCACTTTTACATTGGACCCTCCTATTTTTTTTAAGGCCAAAACATCTTTCAATGTGGGACCCTTTGCGTATCAGCCATCATGGTGGGTGTACACGCCAATTTCTAGGGACACGGATTTCCTGCACAAGTATGCCAGGTGGGGTCCATTGAGATGCTTATGAGAAATCCACTTTGTTAATCTATTTTTTGAGCTCATTTTAGGATATGCTACCAAATATCAGTTGGATCTAAAACTCAAGTGGGCCACATAAGAGGGAAAATTCGGGAAAGAAATGACTACGGTTGAAACCTTCCTAGGAAACTTTGATAGCAATAGGAATATTTCATCGGTGATCACTGAATCTTTACTGTTTCCTTTGTATCGGTGACCTGGATGATGGGGGAGCCGGCGGCCGAAGCCCCGTGAACGGCGGCCGTAATTATAATGGTTCTAAGGTAGCAAAATTCCTTATCGGGTAAGTTCCGACCTGCCCAAAGTTTTGTATACACCTCATTTTTGGTGCACAAGTTCAAAAATAAGCTCAAAAATGAATGAACAGGATGGATTTCTACAAACATCTCAGTGGAACCCAGCGAGTATCCTTGTGCCAGAATTTCCTGCCAAGCAAAGGGATGCTGGGATGGGTTCACTGATATGTTTGTGAGAAATTCACTCCCTTCACTTTTTCAGCGCATCTCAAGACATGCCACCGAAAAAATGTGGTGATCCAAAACCCTAGTGAAATTCAACACTTTTTTTCGGCCTCAGGTGGAGTTATTTATACTCCAGCTGTGTACGACGCTTCATGCACATGCACTATTTTTTTACACGTGGCACAAATTGACCCGACTAAACCGATTAAACTATGGAACTTACCGTTGTTAAGCCGCAAACCTGAAATCAGGTTGGTAGAACAATCGTAATTTCTGATTTGCGGACACTTGTTTATTGAAACAGAACTATTTGAAGCTTTTCATTTCTGACCGTCCCTTAAATGTCCAGCAATCTTACAGTCAATCAAATAATCTTAAATTCTGGTCCATGATATCTTTGTATCTTCACTGCCACCCATGCAAGTTCTAAGTGCCTGTGTATCATCCATCATACTCTGCCGTTGTATATAATTTTTTTTCACCTTATTTAATTTTCTTGTTGGGCATCTTTTGCTGGAGCTTAGTGAAAGGTTCTTGCATAGATATTCGGCCCAGTCTGCTCACTGTCTGAGATGATCTGACCGTTGATCTAAAAGTTCCCACTATCATATGTAAAAATCTCATCATCTCTCAACATGAATAGAAATTAACCTTAAAAATACAGAACCTTTTTCCCACTCACCTTTGTATGCATGGTGCTCCGACCGTTGAGATTCCATCCATGTTGACCATGTACTGTGTCATCTTCGAGATGAACCGCTTCGATCATCACAATCAAACAAATTGGGAAATGAAATATTATTTCTGCTATTTGTACTCCACTAGTAATAATAATAATAATAAGTGGTCCACACCAGTAGAAAACTTCCAATATTTGATGTCTGTGCAATATCTAACCCGTCCGATAAGTTGGCCCCGTTGTGACGATCAGCTGGTGAAAAATTCAGCCACATCTGATTTCTGAGTATACCACACCTGTATTGTTTTATTTATCAATGGCTAGATATTGTTTATATGGTTTGTCATACCTATTGAGTACATGAGGCTGATTTTTATGGTAGGGCGTCCTGGTGACGGGAACAACATATTGAAAGGGTTGGATGTCACATAAATGATGAATTTGAAATTATCCTTTCAGTGGACCGCAATCCAACTGATTGGACTTAAAACCTTCTCTAATAAACTGGCCTTAATTTGGTTAAGATGGGGTCTACTAAAATATAATGACTTGCCATTTGTCCCTAATTAGGGCCCACATGGTTAGAATTAACGTCATTTGGATGGACCCATGTGGAAATACACATGATTGCGAATGATTTTTGTGTGAAGGTTATGGGGGTGGTGTATTAATTTTTGAATTAGTGATATAAAAGTCACTATTTTAAGGATATTTTTATCTTAAAAAAAATTATAAATAAGTTATCCTTGGAATATAAAAATGAAGTCTCATTTGTGTTGAAGAGAGTAAAGAAGTGAGAAGAAAAAGTAAAGGAATCTTAGAAGACAGGATTAGGTGTTACCCACTAATGTCTCTTAGTGGGTGTTACCCTCACCGTAGGGCCACCTTGATGTTACGTTGTATATCCATTCTATCCATCTATTTTTTCATCCCATTTTAGGATGTGGTTCTAAACATTAAGCACATCTAAATCTCAAGTGGAACACACCACAAGAGACAGATGATTGGACAAAAACTTTCTAAGGCCCAGTGTAAGCAAATCCACGACGTTTAGGGTCCTCACTCTTGCCCAGGTGGTGGACTCTTAGGAGTTTCAACTCCCGGTCAAGGGTTCGAGTACCCATAGGTGGTGAAATTCCACTAATGTGAGTGCGTGTGGGTGTGTGTGCACTAGTATAAAAAAATAATAAATAAATAAATAAATAAAATCCACTACCTTTATTTGACATTCAACTCATTTATAAAGTTACTTAGAACTACATAAAAAGGAAAATACAAAAATTAGCTCAATCTAAAACTTTCGTGACCTACAAAAAGCTTTTCACCGTCATTCACCACTTCTGCCCGCCGTATGGTTCATCAAAAATCTAGGTACGAAGTTTGAGGATAACTTCCTCAATGGTCCCTACTCATGCCTTAATGGTATACTCACAAGAGTTTCAACAAAGAGGTTTTGGTACCCATTGTTGTGTGTGGCAGTGTGGGTGCAAGTGTGTGTATATATATATCATTAAATGGGCTTAAAAAAATAACGGATGGACATTATGAATGGGAAATAAATGGACATTCATGAAGGTGGGTAACAGCTAATCCTCTCCCTAAGAAGACAAGAAAGATTTTCTTTAAAAAAATAAATAAATTAAAGCTTATTTTAAGATATTATTATTATTTAATTAAACCACATAAACCATACATGTATTTTTCTATTTCTATTTCTCGAACCCATAGAAACCACGTACACGCGTCTATTTTGAGGTTTAAGGTGGGCCCCACTGTGAGGACTGCACCATGCTAGGTGAGGTAGGGGCCGCACATAATCTTCTCCCTGTCAGAAGAAGACAGACAGCTAGTTGGGACCTGTGGACCCTAATGGACCCTATGATTCTAGGGTTTTAGGTCTGTGTAAGAGTACAGTTAGGCCTGTCAGTTCTGTCATAAAGTCTCCTATTGAGAGAAGTGGACAGGGGGTGGGTGGGAATTGCTATAATGCATGTGTTTTATCCAGGCCATCCTTCCACTTTGCCGGCTCATTTTAATGCCTTGGCTAAAAAATGAAGCATGCCAAAATAAAAATTAATTGCTTACCAACTTCTCTCGGTTTACATCAATGTTTATTTGCCATCTAACTTGTAAAGTCATGCACCTTTACGAATTATAAACACAAATCAGCTTGATTGAAAACTCTTGTGACCTTAGAAAAGCTTTCAACTGTAAGCTTTCAGTTTCCATTATTTCTTACAGGGCAAGCAGCAGCCACTGTAAATGCTACCTTTTATCCGTTTAACCCTGCGTCTTTTCTGAACCATCTCGAACTTACATTTCCAATCTAAACCTCTCATGTACGGACAGACTAATTGAGGATGAAAATACCCTGCTTTTTAAAGAAATATCTTTGAAAAGCAAAGGTATTTTCGTTCTCAATTAGCCTATCCGTACGTGAGAGGTTTAGATTGGAAAAGTTTGTGAGCGTTTGGAAAGGACACCGTGTAAAAGGTGCCATTTACCGTGGTTAGTTTCTCTTTCTTATAATGTGATCAGAACTTTGGATATATTATATTTGGACTTAAGCTGGCAAAATGAATGGACCGTATGGATAAAACACATATTATGGTGGGGTCTATAGTACTTTTTCACTATCTAACTCGGTGGTGATCCGCCAGTGACCCTTGTAAAAATCTTGGTGTGCCCAACATGATATGATAAGTAGATTTCATCACATGAAGAAGTGGGTATAATGATGCCCACCATTGAAAATCTTCCTATGGCCCGCCACTCAATTCATTTAGCATATTGGCTTGGTTGAAAATTCCTTTTGCTCTAAAAAAGGTTTTTAATGTTGGTGTTCGATGCTCACTCTCTGGTCCACTTGAGTTTTGAATTAGGCTCGTGCCCTAAAATGATTCCCTAAAATTGGTGAATGGTGTGGATAAAACAGATATTAATATAGTGGGCCCAAAATATTGGATGGTGGAAATTGCAGCCATCCACGCCGTTGGACGAAATCCTGTCACCAGCGATTGCTGGTAGAATTCACACGCTACAATATCAGTTCCTGGAGAATGGTATGAATTCTCGGACGAGCTGACATGGCATCATATCAACATGTCAGCTGGATATTTGTAGTATTTTTTTTTTTTTGGGAGGGGGGGAGGGGCGGGGAGAGTCATTTGATGCTCTGGCAGGGGTGATGGTTGATACGCAGGTACTCGTATATTGTAAATGTGACAAAGATTGACTCAAATCACCCGTCCAACATGTAGGACCCACAAATAGGTTAGCATTCTAAATCAGATTTGATTGAGTGATTGCAACCTCTGATTTATGAGGTGAATTTGTTCTTTGGCTATTTTTCATCGCAACCAACCAGTTTAAAACAGGGCCCACCATTTGGGCGGTTTAATTTGAGTGACGGTGCATACGTATCAATGACAACTTTTTGACAGATTATCAAAGTATTTCTTTTTTCCTTTTTCTGTCCATTTGAGGAAGAAACGGGTAACGTGCGGGGGCTCCGATTTCTCATTGTTTTGAGTGGTTAAGTTAGCTTGGAAACTATTAAAGAGGTGGATTAGACCATGGATAGGGTTCCGGAGCTAGTTGTCGGGCTTCAAAATTCGAGTATAGATTGTGCACCCTCATACTTAAGTTTTGAATTGTAATTTATAAACTATGTACACTTAACTCATTTCATTATACAATTATTCAAAGATAAAAATGAATATTTATTTTACATTTCAACTAGATCCATTAACAATCGTTCATACAAAATGATTTAAGCACCAACATTCTTCCATTTTTAACATCCATAAATATTTAATTAACATAAATTTGACATAATTCATTAATTAATACAACTTACCAATGAATACTTGTTATAGATATAAAATAATTTAATTAAATAAAAACAATCAAATGCCTAAAATCTTTCAATCAATTCTATCTTTTACTATATATAAATCAGACTATTATAACAGGTAAAATTTCAATTAAATAATTAGGAATGGTTCAAACTCAGCTAGTTTCTCTTCTGATAGGTATGACCATGTTTCCTGTAGGTCATGTTCAGGTTCTACTGTATGTTCTGGTTTTTGAGCAACTTCATCAACTATATCTTCATCTGTACAGTTTTTCTATCAATAAAAAAGTAAATTGATCACGTTTAGTGAAATAACCTAACATACTTTATGTACATACTAATTAAAATAGAACAAGATATATAATGTGAAATGACATGAATGCATCATCTTGGGTGATCGTCCATTTGATGCAAAATGCCTATGTGACGAATAGTATATGATTTCATCATTTTATAGATATTCATAAATTCCTATCTTATTATGAATATACATACATGATCATATCATGTTTCGGTAATCAAATGTGAGATCATAAATTAGCATGTGTCATAATTTTATATATTACCATCAGTTAAATCAACGAAACAATACATTAATAGACACAACACATCAATCATTCAACTACACAATCAATTCTATTTTAATTTACATGAATATTAAATATATTGGGATTACTCACGTAGGTCTAACGGTGAAAAATCTACAAGATGATCAGATTAATTTGAATTAAGAAATCTTAACAATCATATGCACCAAATTATTATTTGATCTAATTTCATCACACAATAGGGTCGACATTTGATTAATCATCTTAAGTGACTAAGCACTATTCAGTAAGCCCTAAACAATTTATACATTCTTAAAATTACTGATTGAAGATTAATTTAATATTGTAAAAGCTTTTACTTTATTCTTTAGATTAAAGGATTATTTACATATTTGGATTAGATCCAAATCGTCCATTGGCTTCCACTTGATCAATTTAAGGAAAAGTCAATGAATTATTCAGATCAAGACCATCTATGATTCACATTTCTCCTAAGACAACAATAATAATAGTCATTTTTACGATCATTGTGGCTTAAAAGACGATCGGATCCATGCACAGTTCTAAATGTCATTATAGATTTGTCCAATAATGTATATGAATGGTAGGGATTGGATACGTCTGATCACCTGATCACCCATCTTAGGGTTAAATATACAAATTAATGTCCACAATTAGATCTAACTAGTATGGCTCATCCGATGGTCATATCGATCTAGAAGTTAGGACCCATGAATATTTTAGCCTCAGGGATAAGGCCGTACATCGAGCTGAGTCGAGTCGAGGTGGGCCAAGCTTGGCTTGACTTGTCCATGCCATACTCGAGTTCGAGCTCACCCTCGAGCTCAAAATTGAAGCTTGGCTTGTTTGCCAAAGCTTTCGAGTTGAGTTTGAGTCGAGCTAGTGGTTCGAGTCGAGTCGAGTCAAATTTATCTCGAGTTTTGTTGAGTTTACCTCGGTAGGGTAAGGGAAAGAAAAAGAGGGAATAGGGACGGGTAGGGTCGGGTAGGATTTTTTAGTAAAAACTTATAAGTTTTAACTTTTAAAAAAAAAAAACTTATATATATTATTTAATATTTATATAATATATATTATTAAAATATATTACTCGAGCTGAGTCGAGCTCGAAGTTTGAGTCGAGTCGAGTCAAGTTGAAATACACCATTGTCGAACTTGGCTTGAACTCAACTCGAGCTTTAGTAAACAAGCTTGACTTGTCTTGAGTCGGCCTTTCAAGCCGAGTCAATCTAAGCCGAGTCAAGTGAGCTTTTTGAACTAGCTTGACTCGTGTACAACCTTACTTAAGGATCTTATAGTTCATTCATATTTAACCTGACACATACGTATATGACCACATACCAATCTCTATAACGATGAGGTTTTGGTATGAAATAAGTATTTTCATCGAATCAACCCATGTATGAATGTGATGATTGAAAAAATAGATAGAAATTAGTAATATAGATAAGATGAGATTAGAATTAGGTAAAAGATAAAGATAGGATTAAAGATTAGAATTTTGGATAAGAGCTCTCTCAAATTTAAATTTAAAATAATAATTATTATATTTATATTTATTTTATTTTATTAAAAACTACTACTGGCGTTACACCAGCCCTCCCAATAAAAGATTACAACCATTTGAGGAAGGAATGGCTAAAAATTATGGTGAACAGCTGACATTAAAGTGCACTGTTCCAATGGTTACTATCTATTGTCTGCAGGAACAGCTGACATAAATTAAATAAAAAATAAAAAGATAGCCATCCCATACATCCAACACGTCACATGTGTATAACAAACAATCCATCTACATCCAACACGTCACGTGTATAACAAACAATCCATCGAATGTACAGCTCATGGTATGACAGAATGTTGTGGTGTGGCCCACGCAATGGATGGCTGGACCTTATTTTTTCATATCAGATGATCATAATTTATGTGGCCCAGCTTTTCAACACATCCGATATTCATCAGCTTTTCAACACATCCCATATTCATCCCTGTTTTGTGACAAGGTGGCACTAAAGACTGCATGCATGCCGCTTGGTGGGCCATGTTTACGGTTAATCCAAGCCGTTGAGGAGGTGACCCACCGTGAATAGGTTAAAAGAAAAAGATAGCCAAAAGGTCAAGTGAAGCCTTTCGCATCATTAGGATCATTTTTTCAGAAAAGATGACTGACCGTGGTCCATAGCCAGAAAGCAATTGCAGGCTGCCTAAGATTTCCGTTTGTACTCCGGGGGGACCGCCAGACTAGACAACTACCCCGTATTGTCTTTTCAAAGAAAAGGGATACATTTTAGTAACAAAATTAAATATATTACAACAATAGAAAGCTATATTTTTTTTTTGCCCAAAAGATACCTGCTCGGCAATAGAATTATAAGGTGTGCATGTCTGGTGGCCCATTAGGTGCTCGACTAGTTAAGCATACAGTAATCAGCCCACTTAAAGCAGTAGTTTGTTGATTAATTGTTTTTAATTTAATATTTAAATATAATTTTAATTTTAATTTATTATATATATATATAAAAATAAAGTTTAGAAGTGAAATTGCTTTCTTATATAAATTTGAACTATTTAAAAGAATATTTTAGACATTCACTAAAAGACAACTTATCGTGTCATCACATCTTTTTAGATGCCCATTCATTCGGCACGGGTAAGCACGCTCTTTCTCTCAAACCTAAAAAAAAGTTTTTCTCGAGTTTTGGGTTTTGGTCTCCCAGAACCCACTCGATAGGACTAGGCAAAGAAATAAAGGAAGGAGGAGAAGAGCTTGCGGTGCAAAAGAAATTTAAGTAATTTTGTAAGTTGGGATGATCCCCACACACACACACACACACATATATATATATATATATATGTAATTTATCTTTTTTATTATTACATTTATCAAATGATCGGCTCATCACATGCCGATCTAAGTTTCTGCCACGGAAATAGGGAGTTGCACTTGTTAATGGGGGTTGGATCAGTTTGATTTGGGTGAGGTTTACTTTCCTATATGAAACCCAAGAAATCCCTTCCTCATTTTATTCTCTCCTTGGATATTTTTTGATTTTGTTTTATTTTTTTGGCAATTTTTAGGGCTTTCCTTCAAGACCTGGTGAAAGAGAAATAGTTTTCCAGGAAGAAGGAGAGGGCAGAAGAGACAAGAAGAAATACACCGAAGAGGAAGGACTGAAGGGTAAAGGGAAGGAAGGCCAAGAGAGGTTCATCGGTGGGACCCACCATTTACGCTCCCCACCGTCAGTGATAGGTACTGCACATATTCCTTCTTGAGCCGTAACTAGGCAGCCCTGGATCCAGCTCGTTAAGGGCCCATGGCCCTGTTGTCAAGGCATGTTACATAATCGGGCCGAGCCTAAGTTTGAGCCCGTGTTCCTGCCTGACAAAATCTCCACCGTAGAATCAGATTGCTCTGCTGTCAATGGGCCAAGCCTGATTATCGAGTGCTTGATTGACGGCCATGATCAGGGCGGTGGTTCATAATATAAGCTTAGGCCTACTAATGCACTTTTGCAAAGAAGCTTTCACTCCTTCCTTTTGAATTGAACGGACAGAAATCAATCCGATTGGTTCTGAAAGTGTCTTCAAGTGGGCCCAGCTATAATGTGAAACCTAAACAGCGTTGATATTGGGCCCTCCTATTTTCGGACCGATATTTCTGAAATGTTTTCTTGTATCCAACATCAAGGCCCACTTTGATATTGGGCCCAGTTATTTTTTAGGCGAAAATAAAAATCTTTCAATGTGGGGTCCACTGCTTGTGGGCCAGTCGGTTTTTTTAGTTCCTTAGCTACTGGGCTGGGCCTGCACTTAGCTGGGCCTGTGCATGGAACTATTGGGCGGTGATGATGGCATGGGCATTGATTCCTTTCCACCTTAATTAATG
This sequence comes from Magnolia sinica, assembly GCF_029962835.1. NCBI lineage: Eukaryota > Viridiplantae > Streptophyta > Magnoliopsida > Magnoliales > Magnoliaceae > Magnolia > Magnolia sinica. Next base: position 22,351,647 of record NC_080576.1, on the reverse strand, counting down.
GTTTTGTACTGTACTTTTACCTGTAATAGGAACAAGAGGGTATATCTACCATAATGGTGGGTATACACGTCATTTTCCACACTTTTTTTGGGCAGTGCAGTCTTTATTAGGGTGTTATTTCATACTCCTGCTGTGTATGATTCTTGATACACAGGCATTCAGAAATTATACACGTGGCACGTATTGACTTGGACTAAACCGTTAAAACTGTGGAAATTACTGTCCTTACGTAGCAGTCCTCAAATCAGGTTGGTTGAACGGTCTAACATTTGATTTTTGTACGATTGTTTTGGTTAAATAGTCTCATTTCCGACCGTCCCTTGATGTCCAGCAATCGTACGGTTAGAAAATCAAATAATCTTAATTTCTGGTTCGTATATATTTAAATTGAGGATCGTAATTTGGACAGTTTATCTTCAATTACTCACTGCCACGTATGCAAGTTCTAAGCGCCAGTGTATCATCCATCACACTCTGACATTGTATAAGTTTTTCTTTCCCTTATTTAATTTCCCAGTTTGGCATCCCTTCTTGAGTTCTGTGAAAGGTCCTTGCACAGATGCTCGGCCAGGCCTGCTCGCTCCTTGATATAATCCTGACCGTAGATCTATTCCATCCATTGTATGAATGTGGATTGGATAGTGACACAGCCAACAGCTGGGTAATATGGTACTCCATGGGACCCACCGTTATATATGTGTTTTATCCATGCCATCCATTTATTGTCCAAAAATGAGACAGATCCAAATTCGATGCCTCAAGAAAAAGTGATGAGTTAATGCCCATCAGTGAAAACTTCCTGATTCCCAATATAATGTTCATTTGCCGTTAATTAGGTCATAAATATCAACTTGATTAAAATATTTTGTGGCATTAAAGAAGTTTTTAATGGCATGCGTCCAATCACCTTTTTTTTTTCCTTTCTATGGAGTGGTCCACCAGGGATTTAGATCTGTCTTATTTTTAGGGACTGTATTAAAATGAGCTAACAAAATGGATGGACGGTTTGGGTAAAACACATGCATTATATTGAGGCTGTATGATTAGGATGCAATCTTGTCCATTATATGGAAAAATCTCACTGAATCTCTTAATCCATAGAAATTAAGATTAAAATTGCAAAAGCTTGGACTGTTTAATACAAAAAGTGACGACTGATTAATCAAAGCCTTCTTTTGGTGTGAATGTTATAAGTGGGGTATCAACTTTTGAATTAGTGATATGAAAATTACTACTTTAAGGGCATTTTTTTCTTTTAAAAAAAAAAAAAGTTTCAATTTTGTCTTTTTAATATAAAATTAAAGTCTCATTTCATTTCTGTTCACCAGCAATTACAGTAAAAGGGTAAAGAGAAGTGAAAGAAAAGAAATTCAAATAAACAGCAAAAGATTTTCTATTTTATAGAAAATTTTGTACTTTTCTGTGATTATATTTTGACATTGAAGGAGCAGTAATTCAACATTTATTTCATCAAATTGATCAGTGCTTGTCTCTCCACTAAATTGTAATTTGCTTTTCTAGAATGATGAACTGCTTGCTTGCTTTTTGGCCTGTGAATGTAATACATTGGGGCGAATCATATAAACCTTATGTTTCTTGTAGATTGTGATTTTATATATTGGTGTAATTTTTACCATTTTATTCTTCTTTATCTTGTGGAGCACAATTCTAAATTGTGTAGGTGATTATTGGATGTGCGTGCAAGGTGTCTGTGATTTTGCTCCAATTAATGACTGATCTTCTGAATCATTGAAGTTAAATGCGTTTTTTAAGAAAATATTTATTTTTGCTTTTTAAGCTTTTAGTTTTTAACTTTGATCATGCCCCTTTCACATACAGGTTGTAATCAGAGACATCTCTTCCACCTCTCCTATTGAATGCCCGCAGCCCTCGTTGTTTTTTGTTTTTTTGGTGACAAAAATAACTAATCTGCTACTGGACAAGATCTTTTCCATGTCGTGCTTGTAATACAATCCCCGGGATTTATCAGGATTTTTGGGCTATCTGCATAGTTGAACTTACGTGGGTTTGGCAATATAAAGTTGTTTTGATCAAATAGCCAAAGCAATTTGGGTATTTGGGCAGAAATGAAAATGATTCCTCTCTCAAACACGGTATTACTTCATGGGTATCCGGGGCGTCGTCATTTCGAATCCGCCCTCAAATGGCATTTTAACGAGTATTGGGGGCGGAATCAAAATGATTCCACTAAAAAATGCATTTTACCCAAATGGGTGGAAGTGCTGTTGAAATTGACTAGGCACATCTGCATTCTTGCGAAAATCATTTCCGAAGGCAGTGGAATTTGGATGAACAAGCGGAGGAACTTCTGAAAAATCTAGAGCCGTAGGGGGTTAGGAAATATATTAAAAGAGAAGGGCATTTATGTCAATTCATAGTTTTAATGAAACGTGTCGTTTTGTAACTCGGATTTTAGAATAATTCAATTGTATTTAATATATATATATAGATATATTTCAATTTTCTTCTTAATTTTCGTCTCTCTTCTTCTCGCACAAAACAGACTCTGAGAATGTCCATTTCTTGGATGGGTTTCAAGGGTAGAATCTTTGAAGAAAACTGGCTGTTTGGTCTTTATTAACCTTTTCCTGTTACGGGTTTTGTGGGAAATTCCAAAAAAAAATTCAATATTTCACGTTCTTTCTTTTGATTTTTCTGAGATGGGTTTGTGAATAGAGTTCAACCCATGGTCTGTTGTTCTCTCTGGCTGCATTTTGGTAGTGGAGTCACTGTTAGAGCAGAAAGCAGCTTTCTCTCGCCCTTCTCCTAGATGAGTTTTGGAGGATTTTCAAATCCAACTGTTCAGTTCTCTGATTGCAATATTTTGTCAGTTCTTCAAAACCATAGCTGCAAAAAAAAAATAAAAAAAATCCTTTCATCTTCTTCTTCTTCTTGTCTTTCTTTTGCTGTCTTCAGCACTCACACTGCATTGTCAGCACTGTCCTTCGAAATCCAACTCTCTCTCTCCCCTCCTTCTGGCTTGTTTGCGAGATAGCTTTTTTGAGGATCCTTTAATCCGAGTTTTTATTCTCTGCATGCATCTCTGCAGCATTGGTCTTCAAAAACAGAGCTGAAAATCAAAATGTCAGATTTTTTCTTTCAATTTTTGAGATGGGTTTTTGAGGGCATTGTTCTTCTTGGAGCTCTTCTTTTGCACGAATGAATAGAGAAGTTGTCCAATGAAGGGGGATTGTAGAAACAAGGTAGATATTGCAGAGGATTATTGCTTCATCTGCAAAGATGGAGGCTTGCTGCTCGTTTGTGATTACAAGTGAGTTTTTTTTTTTCTTTTTTCTTTTCTTTTATTTTTTATTTTTTTATTTTTTGACTTTTGGACGGGCTTTTTATTTTTAATTTTTATAGTAGTTTTGTCTTTTTCTTTTTTTGCATGGTTTATTTCACATGTTTGCATGATTCTGCAAACGGGTTTTTTTACAACAGTGATGGAGCTTTGAAAGTGAATGAGTATTTCCTCTCCCCTTCTCTCACACCTTTTTCTCCTTCTTTCCAGAGTTGCAACTGGGCTCGCCCAATTCAACTCCTTTTGGGCTGGGTTTCTTCTAAGCCTTGAGGCCTGTGAGTTGGACCAGGCCTGCATTTTAGGCCCGATGACTAGTTGGACGGGGCCTGGGTTTTCATCGGTCAGATGATCAACAAGGGACTTAGGTTGGACCAGGCCGGGAGCGGATTAGGTGCCACCTGGGTAAACACCACATTAGTGGGTGTTACCCTTACCGTGGGGCCCATCTTAATTATATGTTGTATATCCACGCCATCCATCCGTTTTTTCCAGTCCAGTTTAGGATGTATTCCTAAAAATTAAGAAGATCCAAATCTCTGGTGGACCACACCAAAGGAAACAGGGAGACTGAATGCCCACTGTTAAAAACTTCCTAGGGCCCACAGTAATGCCCACCTTAATGTTTATTCTACACCCAACCCCTTGATATGGTCAAACAGATCTGGATGAAGGGAAAATATAAATATCAGCTTGATATAAAAAAATTTTGGCCCACAAAAAGCTTTAAATGGTCATTCACCCCGTTTCCAGTGGTGTGGTCCACTGGAGATTTGGATCCGCTTTAGTTTTGGCAACACATCCTAAAATGATATGGAAAAATGGATGGACGCCGTAGATATACAAAAAGTTCATCAAGGTGGGCCCCACATGGTAAGGTTAACACCGGAGGAGTGGATTAGGTCTTACCCTGACCTCACCCAAGACGGAGCGGCCCCGTCAAGTCCATTTGATGTATCTATTTTGCATCCATGCCGTCGATCCTTTTTTCCAGATCATTTTAGTGCTTGATACCAAAAATGAAGTAGGTCCAATTATCAGGTGAACCAAATCATAGGAAACGGTGGTGATTGATCATTAATGGGCCACAAAAGTTTTGGATCAAGCCTATATTTGTTCTTTCCCTTTATCCAAGCTTATGTGACCTTATCAATGGATTGGATGGAAAATAAACACTACGAAAACGTTAAGGTGCACCCTAAGAAGTTTTTTATGGTAGGGTGTTCAATCACCACTGTTTCTTAGAGTATGGTTCACTTGAGTTTTGGATCTTATTTATTTTTGAGCTCATGCCCTAAAATGATTTGGAAAAACAAATGGACGGCATGGATATATTATAGATACATTAAGGTCTGTCCCATGGTGAGGGCTGCATCGCCTTGGGTGGGGCTGGGTCTCACCTAATCCGCTCCCATCACTTGGGAGAAAAAGGGCCTTTTGCTTAGAGAGACTTCTAGCAACATTTGGGGTTTTTCTTTCTTGGAGAAGGGGAGGGGTTGTAGCTGAAGAAGATCAAGAGCCTTCTACCACCGAAATCTTCACATATGGGTTTGTGAGTCTCCATCCACAATGCCGGTTTCTTCAAGAGTTGTGTTGGGGGTTTGTGCAATCCCTAGTTGTTGAGAGAACTCTTTTCTTTCATTGTTGCTTCTAATCCACCTTTGGGTGATGTATTTGGATATCCAAGAGATGTTGGTCTCTTGATGATTGTATTTCCATTATTTTTAACATAGTGGATTTGTGCTGAACTAGGTCTCATGGTTTTTTCCCTTCACATCAAAGAGTTTTCCACGTAATTTTTTTTGTCTCTTGCACTACCTGTTTGATGATTTGCTTGCTTGCATTGGAAATCATTATTATCTATTAAATATTTTATATTATTAATCCCATTGATTTGCATCATAGAAAGGAAAGGTGTGTGGTTTCCCAACATGTTTTGGCCCGATAACTAAGGCCGGTGGACCTAGGCTTGCATATCCTGAAGGCCCAACAAGCAGGCCTGGCCTTATGGGCTCATTTAATACCGATTCTTTGGCTTGTGGGCTGGGCGTTTGGTTAGTTCATGGGGCTGCGCCTGGCCTGGACTCAAGTCCTTACTGATGAGCTGGACCTGGACATTCTTTGGTCTGGTGTAGTTGCAAGACCTGTCTTTCTTTGGTGTATTTAGTAGCTTGATTTTTCATGGAGCTTCAGATTTTGAAGATCTATCTGTATGTGGGGTCTTTTTTTTTTTGTTTGGAGTTGTGCATGAATTCAAGTTTCTATGCACATTCCTGCATCTGGTGCTTGCGAGATTCAAGCCGAATTGAGGAATAAAATGGGCCTCCTTTTTTCTTTTTCTTTTCTTTTTTTTGTTTTTTTCTTTTTGTTTTTCCTTATTTCTTGTTCTGTCTTTTCTTCATTTGTTCTAGTTTGCGTCTTGAGGTTGAGTTTGTAGATGTTGCTCGATGTCGCAATCTTGGTATGATCCTAGCTACCAGCCCAGAAAAAAAAGAACTGCAAATTGAATTGTTCTTCTTGCTGTTTACGATGTATTTTTGTTTGGAAATCTTTTTCTAGAGTTCTCTCTTTGTTCCCTTCTTAATTTCTTTTCCTTTTTTGTTCTATGGCACTTCATCTGAGTGGTTGCTGAGTTAAGAGGTCAACATTTTTTGTGTTATGAGCAAGAAGGAATTGGAATCTGTGGATGTGAGGTGGCTTGGTATATCAGGACAAGTTTCCTTGGTGTATTTGAAATTGAGAGGGTGCCATGGAGCTTGGTGGTCGATGGAATGGTGCAGCTTTCAAACCTCGAGGAAAAATCTTGTGCCGAATTCTCCCTGATGCTATAATGTGGAGAATTTGGAACATGCGCGCGCGCACACACACACACAAAAAAGTAAGGCAAATCATCAAGCCTGATCCACTTTGTTGCGTGGACGAAGCTTTCTTTGACAGTTGGGAAGTGTCTCGAACATTTCCAAGGGAATCCCTCTTTCTGACCTTCTCCATGAATGTTACGGGATTATCAAGAAGGTATAAGTGTATTCCAAATAAAGTGTGATTTGGGTCCCTCCCCACTTGGGCCATTGCAAATTTATATCAACAGAATCTGTGTAACCCGAGTACTTTTGGAATAGAAGGAATTCTAAGGATGTGCATGGTGCAATCATATCCTCCTTTTTGGAGCCGATGGGGGTTGGAAACTCGAATGTTGGAATTGTTGGCTTTTAAAACTAGGGCTTGAGATCTTTGACAGTGGAGTGGACCTGCTGTAGGGAGATTCCACAGCTATGATTTCTTGGGTTTCAGGGAGGTGGCCCTTTCTCCCCCTTATTCTAAATGACCTAAAATTGATGTCTAGGCCTGTGGAAATTAGTTTTCGTTAAATCCATGGAGAGGCTAATTCCATCACAGATTCTCTTGAAAGAGAAGGGGTCCATAGTTCTTCTATTTGTACAGGCAACTCTTATCCATTGCCTTGATCAATTTTGTAATTGTTCCATTTTGACATTTAAAAAAAAATGTTCATTTTTATGGTAGAAGGTTCCTTTATTTCTTTAACTTGTCCAGATCCCTTGATTTTTGCTGTTAAGTAGAGAGTTGTTTGAGTCATGAACATGGGATGTAATGCAATTTCCCTTCTTGGTACCTTCAAATCCCATATGCAGCATGGAGGTATCTTGGCAATGTGCGGTGAGGCTCTATAATTCAGGATGCAAGTCATTTGATTTGATTTAAACCCTATAGCAAATGTTTCAAATTCATCTTAAAACCTGTGACAGAAGTCATACATAAATCATATAAACATGTGAAAAATGAAAGGGGACACTGTTTAGTGATGTACGATGGTTTCGTAGTTTGTCTTATCTCATGGATGAGGGAAATGAAATAGCTTGTAGATGTCATACTGAGACAAGCTTCTTTACAATGTTTGATCAGTCTAGATGCTTTGTACAATCTGTTATTACATCGAAATGCCTCGAAATGTTAGCACTTGACTGAATTTGATGTGGAATGCTAGATAGTTTTGACCATAAGTTCATAATCTATTTATTTCAGACTTTTGTGTATTTTTAATGTTATAAATATTTTTAAATAATTATTTTCTCTCAGATGTATGATTCAATGCATCTGGCCTTCGTAATGTGATCTGATGTGACTTTCGATGTGTTTATTAGTCAATGCTTAATCATGCTTATTTTCTGCTTATTGAGCTGTTTTGTTTTATTTTTATATCTCATTTAGCATGTCTAGTCTCTGTGAAATGAAATCTTTTATACTTCCACCTCTCAAAAAAAAAAAAAAAAAACTTTTATTCTTCCCATGATTGGCATGGGAGTTGCTTATCTACTATTCCCATGTTTAATTAACAAGATGCTATTGTTTATCAGATGTTGTCTTAAAGCTTATCATCCTGAATGTGTGGGCAAGGATTCCACATTCTTGGAGACGGGCAATCGATGGACTTGTAGTAAGCCTCTTCCTACTCCATATGCTTGCTTCCTTTGAATGGATTCGTTTTAAGTTTGAATCTGTCATACCTGGCACTCATTTTCTTTCACTTACCTCCTAACATGGGCCTTTTGGGGGTATATAATCTCTGTTTGTTCAATAGATTCAATTACTTTCAATTTCGATAGAAGAAAAAATGAGCATGATTAATGCCTACTCCATTGAAGATATCATGAGAAACAACACCATTAATTAGCATTAGAAATTTAATGCGATAGGTTGGTATAAATGTCTTATCTGCCATAAAAGCTAAAAGCTTCAAGGTATATTTGCTAGCATGAGTAATAGGTTGGCATTTACTAGGCTGAAATTTTACATGATAGAAGAAACAGGACCATTTACTAGCATGAGAAATTTGATGTGATAGGTTGGCATTCCTGCCTTATCTGCCATAAAAGCTCAAAGCTTCAATGCTTCTGCTGTCCAAACTCAGTTTGCCGAGCATGTACAAGAGCTGCAGCGGTTGTGCATGTTAAAAGGAAAAAAGGCTTCTGCACTAACTGCTTAAGACTTGCTCTACTGATAGAAGAAAACCTGGATGTCGATTCCGATGGTGTATGCTCTCAATCGAGCTGTTGTAATTTCTTTACTGTCTTATGCTACTTTCATCCCTGTGATAAGTTTCTGATGCCGTCTGATATTGTCCTTCTTTGTTGGCTTTATCTTGCTCTTTTCAGGGTAAAGTGGATTTTAATGACACAGAGACGTATGAATTTTTGTTTAAGGAATACTGGGATTTGATAAAGCAGCATGAAGGCTTATCAGTTCAAGATCTTCATGCTGCAGATGCCCTATTGAAGAAGGGTGAGAACTATGAGGAACTCTCTGAAGATGAAAGGGATTTAATCTTTGATGTTGGTAAAATGGACCAAAAAAGTGATGATGAGTTTCCATTAATTGGAAAATTCGCAGAACAAGATGTTTGGACGAAGACGGGAAGAAAGAAGTATACATCCAGAAGAAAGGAGTTCAGTGGTTGGGGGTCAGCTAAACTCATAGATTTCCTCAGATCTATTGGTAGAAATGTAGACAAACCTTTCTCCCAGGATGAAGTCTATGACATCATACACAGTTACATACATGAGAACAAGCTTCGTCATCCACAGAAAAAAAAGAAGGTGATATGTGACGAGAATTTGCGCTTGCTTTTCGGAAGGAAGTCATTTAGCCGCCTTAGGATCTCTGGTTTGTTGGAATCCCATTTTGCTGAAAATCAGAAATCGGATAATGGATCTCCTGATGTCTCAGAAGACGAGGACGCTACAGTGGCATGCAATAGGCCACAGAGGTCAAGATCTGAAGTAAAAACTCACATTTCAGGGCTGAATGAGTTGAAGGAAAAGGTTTCTGAAGCTCATAAAAACTGTTTTGCCTCTATCACAGCAAACAACATAAAGCTAGTTTACTTGAGGAGGAGTTTGGTTGAGGAGTTTCTGAAGAACCTGGAGACATTTGAAAATAAAGTGATGGATTGCTTCGTAAGAGTCAAATCTGATCCCAATGGCTTCTATTTGCCAAAAACGTATTTTCAGCTTGTGCAAATTACTGGTTAGTATGATCACACTTCATTTTTGATACGCTTTGATTGGAATTCATTTCTGTTCTCGGATTTGCAGCTTTTGATTTCTGTTTTATCTTCTCAGGCATAAAGAGGGCTTCTGAGTCTTACAAGACAGGAGAGATTAGTACAGATATTGTCCTGAAGGTGTCCAATCTGATGAAGGATATTCGCATTTGCATGGTATCAGACGATGACTTCTCCGAGGTAAATGTTGTCACCGATTGCTTATGTTTTAAAGATATTGTGGCAAGTAAACTCAACAGTTGATCTCATTTTTCATAAGCTACCAAATTAATTGACTTGGAACTCAGCTAGAGCGACTCAGTTTAGTTGATTCCGAGTATGAAATCAAATTGCATTTCTGTAGAATTTCTTATGTGTTGGTTGACTGGCCTATATATATATACACACACACACACACACACACACTGTCTATATCTCAGAACGAAAGACAGAATCAATGAGAAATTTAGGACATCATTCCATGCAAAAGCCATTTGGTCCATTTGTCCATTTGTTTACTATGGAAATTATTTCACTCCACCATTTGCTTGCCTTTTTTCGAAAGATTCCACCATACCCTTCCTTAAGGGTGTACAATACATGAATTCCTCAACATTTTTTTCTTCATCATGTTGTGGGTTTTTAAGCCTGCTATCAGTATATGTTTGCAGATTTTTATTGATCTTTTGTATGTGACGACATTAGGTTGTAGAATCTGTCTATGATAAATCACTAGAACTAGTACATATCAATGCCCATGCAAGCACCATCTCTTAGAATTGCTCTTTGTTGCATGTTTGTGGTCACAGGAAGAATGTGAGGATCTACGTTACAGAATGAAAGAAGGCCATCTTAAAAGGCCCACTGTGGTAAGCTCACTTCCATTAGCAATTCATTTATTTATTTTTAAAATTGAAATGTCTTTAAAAAAAAAAAAAAGCTTCTATTTTCATGATATCATGATCAACTATAGGTCACTTCACAACATTAAGACTATGAATCTTCAGAGCAAAATTTTCTTTCTACAAGCAAGGTATTCCGTAATGGTAATGGTGGCCGTAACGGCCACTACTATTACCTTTACAATATGAGTTGTAACAGCCGTTACGGTCTCTCTCTCTTTTTTTAAATTGGAAAAAAACCAAAAAACTTGTATCTGCCCCATAATGGGTCATTTTTTAAATTTTTTAATTTTTTTCATAACAGCCGTTATGATCCCCTAATGTGTAACAGTTGCCACTGTTACCTTTACGGGACACCAAGCTAGTGAGCAATTAGATAGGAAAGCTTTTTTTTTTTTTTTTTAAAATTTTGCATTTTAGATTAATCATGTATTGATGTGGATTTGACAGTTGGGTATTGATACTTCAAAGACACTGCATCAATGGTAGTATGCTACACAATCCAAAAACGGTTGTGGTTTCAATTTTAAGTGGCTCATTACTTTTGTTATTGCTCTTCGGTGGTCAATAAAATATAATATCTTTTATTAGTCTGATTCTCTTGTTGTGCCCATTGGTCCCATCCAAAACAAAAGATGTTATCCCACATTTGGAAAATATTTGATTATAAGATCTTACATATTCTTAACTAGCAATGTATATATTGGCTCGTCGCAGCCATGTAGATGGGCAAGGGCCTTTTGTGTTATGTTCTTTTTATCATTCACCTGCATTCTTTTCCATCATGTAGGTTCTATACCTTTGAATTAATTAATTACTGTCAAAAGTTTGTTGTATTTTCTACTTTAGTTTTTAGACATTTATGAAATTGCCCATACTCTACTTTTCAAACCCATTAACACAGCCATAACTGAGAACTTTCTTCTTGGAAGTTGACATGACTAAGTTCTATGTCCCATGTAGAACTTGATACCTGCACACACGTAACATGGCATGTATATTCACATACTCGATTTTCTTATTAATACTCAAACTAATAATACTATCTTGCTGTTGGCTTTCCACAGGGAGAGCTGGATGAGAAGGCAAAAATCATACATGAGGATTTGACCAATCACGTATGTACCTTGATTCCCCTTAAGAAACTGTGACAATTATGTCTCTTCATTTCTCATTAGCTGCAAAATTTTGGTTTCATGGATTGAAGCAAGCCACAGCAGGATTGAATTTTCTCATGTTAAGACAGTAAATTTTGTTGATCAATCGCCTTACTTCAAATGTTTGATTAGGATGTAATCTTCGTATGCCATTCAAAAATAAAAATAGAAATAAAAGAAGGAATCATTGTATGCTGATTTTCGAGTTGTTACCGATCATCAATTTGGCCCTTTCTCTGTTGCTTTAAAAATAATGTTTGATTTCAAGTCTGGCACATCTGCAATAATTTATCATCAGTTGTTTATGGTTCTGTTATGATTACTGGTTGATTTTCAGTGGATTGACAGAGAAATTGTAATGTTACAAAACCGGATTGATCGAGCGAATGAAAAGGGATGGCGCAGAGAATATCCTTCATGTTCGCAGTGAACTGCCCTAGCAGGATTTTCGCTTGTTTTGCCAAAAATCGTATAGAAATCTCACAAGACCTGTCCAGCATGGTGCTGTTTCAAAAACTTTTCTCAAAATTCACTAATCTTTTGTAGTTATCAGATGTGCATGTTCTTTTGAGTCAATGTCAGGGACAGTTCTATAAAGAATCATTTATTTGCGGGATTGGATCCCAGATAGAGGTTGAACAAGCTGTGTTGACTCAGCAGATTTCCTAGTCAATCTTTGATTGTCCTAACATTCTTCTAGGTATTATGTTCAACAATACTATTGTGTCTCAGAGTCAATTAGGATTTTTTACCAAAAAGTTGTTGTTATATATATATATATATATAACTTTATGTTTAGAATCCAGTTACAATCCCCTAAAATTCTAGACTCATTTTCGAAATTCCCATTTCAGACACATGACATCCTTTTGCGCGAAAAGCTCAGTTTATTTTCCTCGTCTTTTCTTGCTATCATTTACATACGATTTATGTAGTTATATTGATTTATAAAAGGATCCAGATTGAACACGTTTTTAAATATCCCTTGCTTCTAAGAACTATTATTGAAATGGTGGTATATCTTCATCATCACATATAATTGTACTGAGGTTCCTGCATGTCAGGTTTTCCGCATTCAGTGTGTTTGACGTCTCAGCTGTCACCTGCATGTCAATCTGTCTAAGTTATGCAAACCCTGGACACCCAATCCTATATTTTTTGGTTGGTCACGTTTTCTTTGGTCACCTTCTCTTTGCCCCTTTGATCCACGAGAGCAACACGTGCCATGTCGAAGTTTCAGGATCCTAGACTGTGAATCCTAACATTTGGATATAGTCGTGTGAACCTTGATCTGTTTGGCCTTACGCTTTTTGAATACATTGAGAGAAAAGAGCTGCTTCAGACTCCCTCAGAGCGGTTGAGACTGTTGAAGGAGCCTCCAAAAGTTGCTGCAGAGGAAGAAACAGAGCGTGAAGACCCCCCAAATTCTCCCACAGATGCAGAAAGAGTAAATGAAGGTTAAAGATACTAAAGTTGTTGGCTTTCAAATTTGTTTCCATTACTTTTGCATTTACCTGTTAGAATGAAAATAAAAGAGAAAAGGGAAGGAAACTTGACCTTTGTCTGTATTGAGTTGAGTCAACTCTGAGAGATTTTTAATACTGCTTGATTGAGTTCTTGAAAACCGTCTGGCAGGGAATGAAGCTTCTGCCAATGATATGGGTCAAGAAGTTTCTGCTAATCTTATGGTGGAAGAAAGAGAAAATGAAGGTTTATTGAGCTAAAACTATTCTCCTTTTGACTGAAATTTTTGGTTTGTTCTAAGAATGTTGTGTTTGATTTGGCAGGAAATGGACCTGTATCCCATTACAACGTGGATTTGGCAGGAAATGGAGCTGTATCCCTTCACAACGTGAATGTTATGCTTGATTTGGCAGGAAATGGAGCTGTATCCCATCAGAATCCTAGAAAGAGAGGGCGGCCTAAAGGTTGTATAAATTCAAATTGTTCATTTCTTCTATACTGTTTTGGAACCTGAGTCACCCCAACCCCCCGCCCCTTCTCTCCCAAAACATACGCACCACAACCCACAGACACATGTGCACGCCATGCGAAGAAACAAATAAATAGATAAATAAATAAAGAGAAGAAAATAGAATATTGGCTTTAAGACTCCTAAAAGTAGTGTATGTGATTGATCAGGGAACCGAGCTGCCTCCAAAAAGAGGGCCGCTGAAATAGAAGGTGAAGGTAATTTGATTCTTTTTTGCTACGTTTAATTCCAGAACTTCTGCCTTAAGACATGAAGTGTCGTGTTTGATTCAGCAGAACGCACAGAACTAAGTAAAACTCCAATTTCTCTCTATGCATTACTAAACCTGGTTTGAGTTTGGGGTGTGAGGATATGGCATGTGGCGTTTTGGAACCATCCCATCTGTTCCAAAGACGTTCTTACATGATTTCTAACTCCACCATTAGATCTGAGGTTTGAGCATGAGAGATATGGAGGTAACATGCGGAATTTGGGAACTCCCTCCACCCTGCACTCTCTTCCAGAAGCCTCAGCCAATTTCGAACCCAACACGACCCCTTCATTTCTTCATGCACTATAGTCTACCAGCTAATTCTCATCAAGAGAAGATACAATTTGACTTTGAGGGTGGCCTGAGTTTGATTCACCTAGAAACTTGGTCAATTACTCATGTAAGTTACCAAGGTTTAAAGAGCTCAGATTGTGTCAGTTTTCATGATTCTTGCAGATACCTAATCAATATCTCTTTCATTTTTTCTTTATTTTTTTATTTGAGCCTAGACCAGATTATTGTACTTCTTCGGGTGCTTATATTTTTCAACCAACACTTCTCTAAATTCTCACCTTGTGAAATTAATGTGTTTGACTCAGCAGGAAAGACAGGAACTGAAGATTCAATAAGTTCGATATATTCCTTTTTCTTTGGTAATGTTCTATTTTCAAATATCATTTCATAGTACTCCCTAAGTTTCAAGTTGTAGCCCACCTGATGATTGGACTGGCCTCCTTTTTGTGTTGTTCCATGAATGGCGTGGCCGCCATTTCTGATGGGTTGGATGCCTTGCAAAAATCACTACGGACCCATTCCAAATTTGTAGGGTCTTGGGTGCTTGTTGATTGTTCTCTCTGCTGTGGCACACTGATTATTGCATCGGCCTGATTTGGGGCACAGCAAAGATGGTGGCATCTGTATGACAGACAACCAGCCAATGGGTGCCCCTGCAATCCACACACAGAGGAAAGTGATGGCCCAAAAACTCGGTCAGTCCGAGCAGGTGGGTCACACCACTTGAAAATGGAAAACTACACAAAAGCTCTAAATTCATGTGGTATGGCCCACCTGATGCTGGAGCTCAATGTTTGTCCCATCTTTATGGTGGGGTGCACCTGATGCATGGTTTGGATGCCTTACATGCAGCACTATGGGCCCCACACACAACTCCGCATGGAGTTGATGTTCCCCATTGATGTGTTCATGTCTGCGCGTGCATCCACGCATACGTTGTGTGTGCACATGCATGTGTGCTCGTGTGCATGATATGGAATAAATTGCATATGGCTCCTTGGAACTGTAATGTGTTCGTGTTCAGGAATAAATTGCACATGGCTCCTTGGAACTGTAATGTGTTCGTGTTCATTGATGTATGTGTGCTCGTGTTCATTGATGCGTTCATGTCTGTGCGTGCATCCACTTAGGCTTGACCATAATCTCATATAGATGCAACATGCCAAAAAACAAAAAGGAAGAAAGAAAAGAAAAGAAAAAAAAGAAATTTTAAATCTAATGCAATTTGTTTGATCATTTTTTTTTTTTTTTTTAAATTAAATATTTTGGTGGCTAGCTGGAATAAAAATTATATTATCAGGGAAATCAATTTAGTTTTGCCTATCCATTCCATATAATTTCCTGAAATTGTAGCAGAGGGGATGCTGTCCACAGAA
Organism: Magnolia sinica; assembly: GCF_029962835.1. NCBI lineage: Eukaryota > Viridiplantae > Streptophyta > Magnoliopsida > Magnoliales > Magnoliaceae > Magnolia > Magnolia sinica. The sequence goes on along the minus strand of NC_080576.1, from coordinate 22,336,298 downwards.
AAGCCCAGAAGAGAATTTTGATTTGGCCTGATCAAACTGTTATATTTGATTCTGCAGGGAATGGAACTGCTTCTGGCAAGAAAGTTGTTGAAAGAGAAACTGAAGGTTCACCAAACTCGACATATTGCTTTCTTTTGGATTGATTTGGCTTTATCACTCATTTTCTTTAATACTTTGTCTTATTTGTTTGATAATAGGGAAAGTAGCTGTCTCTATAGTTCCAAGACAGCTTGACTTTGGTATGCATCCATTTGCTTCCTGATCTCGACATTTGCATCTATTCTAAGTTCTAATTAAGAAAGCATGCTCACTGTGAAAATTTGAACACAGGATTTTCAGACTACACATTTGTTGACTCCTTTCAGAAAAAAAAAAAAAAAGAAACGAAAAAAAAGAAAGAAAGAAAACCCCAATTGTTTAATCCCACTACTCATGTGTTTGTGTGTTGAAGTTCCTCAATCAAACTCATTAAGAAAAAAAACGATTTAAAATGCTTTTAAGGTAAAAAAATATCCACTCGCAATAAATAAGACTCATGATAAAAATCATTCAGCCAGTCAAAAATTGCATACAATTTTATCTCACTAAAAGAACTCTTCATGATATTGGGCTGAATCATGGTGGATCCTGTCACTAAAATAAAAGCACCCTGAAAAGATATTTGCATTGGGCTTCTGAAGACGTTATAACTTGGCAGGGTATGAAGATGCCATCATCGAGAAAGCTGCTGAAAGAGAAGATGAAGGTTTCACCAGATTCCATTGATTCTGTTCTTTTGGCTGGACTAAATTTCAAAAATTGGCTTATTATATTTTCTTAAATTGCTTGTTTGATTTTGCAGGGATTGGAGCTGCCTCTAGGTCCCCTACAGTTTCAAGGCAGCAAGACAGTGGTAAAACTCCCAACTTAGCGATTTAGATATTCTAATCACTTCTCACTTAAAAGTTCAGTAGATTTATTTCATTATTCCTCTTTTGGCCTTTCTTCAGCATTAAAGGTAATCACGGTGAGTTGATAAACAGGTTGAGTTATGCCCAATTTTTAACGAACAGACTTTTGAATCTCTTATTTAGATAATTTTAGACAGATTATAATTTTTTTTGGAAATGCAATTAATTTTAATCTGGAAATTATAGCAGATGGACCAATAAAACCTATGGGTAATATAAGGGATTCGTGTATTTGTGGCAATCAGTGTTTCAAAAATGCAGCCTGAAAATAGAAATAAAATAAAAAATCAGTTCTCTTTCCCAAAAAAAAAAGCTCAAGATATTTTCATTAGGCTTCTGAAGACATGACAACTTGGGCAAGGGATGTACATATCATCAATGAGAAAGTTGGTGAAAGACAAGAAGGTTTCGCCAGATTCCATCGACTCCATTCTTTTGGCAGGAATTAATTTTCAAAGATCTGGCATTTATTTATGAAGTTGTTGTTTTTCTTTTTCTTTTTTTCTTTTTTTTTTTTTTTTGGTAGGAATTGGAGCTGCCTTCATAGTTTCAAGGCAGCAGCAAGACAGTGGTATGACTCCCTGACTTGCTGATTTGGATATTCCAATCACTTCTCCCTTTGAGCAGTCATCTAGCTGCATGGATTTTAGGCAGTTAGAGACTGTAATCAAGGATTTTCAATCCAAATCATGTTTGGAACCTCTGAAAATCCTAGATTTCAAATCCAACAAAGATTTAAAATCTTCAAAAGGGCCCTTTTTAAAATCCAAGAGAAACGGTGGGGCACAAAATCTTGGATTTCAATTCTCTCCAACTGTCATAACTGTTCTCATCTCCTCTCATTGAGGCTCCTTAAGTCAAAATCATGGCTGTCAAACATAATTTATGGATTCCACACGATCGAAGATCCTTGCTGCCAAATGCAATTAAAAGAATGCAAAACCAGGATTTCAATTCTTAAGTCAGAATCCAGAATTCAAATACACGTTGCCAAATGCCAATCGACCCCTAGAGTTTAGTAGGTTTCTTTCATTATTTCCCCCATTGATTCTCCTTAAATTGTTTTCTTGCATGTCTTGGACTTATGATTTACAGCGAAAAGTTCCACTTGCCGAGTTTTTATGCAGGCTGAGTTATGCTTTTTTTCTTTATATTTACCGTGAGGGCACCACTATTTATGCACGCTCCTTTGATAATATAGACACCGTTTCTATCTACTTTGGGGTATGCAATGGTACGATATTTGTACTGTTGCATAATCAAAAGTAGAAACAGTGGTGTTTCTATCAATCTGGGTGCATATAGATATCCTTTCCTAGTAATTCCCTTGCACAGATTATTAGAATGACCAGGATGTCTATGACGATTACTGGTTTTCAAGGCCCCTCTGTGCCCTTTTATCTAATTCTAGGAATACAATAGTACAAAAGTTGTACTCTGCATAATCAAAAGTGAAAAAATGGTGTTTCCAACATTCAAGGTGCATGTGGATATTCTTCCTCGTATTTCCCTTTTCATTTATGTATAGATTATTAAAATGACCAGGATGTCTATGGTGGCCACTGGTTTTCAAGGGTTCTCATTTTGGGCGGAATTATATGATAGAGAAATTTTCCTTTGTAAACTTTCCTTTCAGCTGAGCAGTCTACCTAAACCTTCAAGACTTTACTTTCCATTTCTAGACCCTGGAGCTTTTTTCGGACAAAAATACCCTTGCTATACCAAAAACCCATCTTCTTGTCTTCGTATTTATTCCTAAAATCGTCTCCTCTCTTCGTATTTCTTACTCAAATAGTCTCCTCATTTTTCTTCTTGAAATCTCCATTTCGTTTTCTTCATTGCTTCAAACCGGTTACGTTGAAGAGGGATTTGATTCAGGATTTGAAGAGATAGAATAGGAAAATTCTCCTCTATAAACCTTCAAAACTTTAGTTTCCATTTCTAAACTGTACGGATGTTCTAAATAGTGAAATGGTGAAAGGTGAATCCTGTACTCTATGATTATACCTGTACTCGGTCAAATTTTCAACTGTACTCGGTGACTTTAGTTTCCATTTCTAAACTGTACGGATGTTCTAAATAGTGAAATGGTGAAAGGTGAATCCTGTACTCGGTCAGTTTTCATCCTGTACTTTGTGATTATACCTATACTCGGTCAAATTTTCATTTGTACTCGGTCAATTTTCAACTGTACTCGGTGATCACCCTATACTCAGTCAATTTTCATCATGTACTCAGTGATTGCACAAGTACTCGGTTAATTTGCACTATACTCGGTCAATTTACAAGTACTTGGTTGCATCTTTATTTGATGAATTTGCACCTGTACTCGGTTAATTTGCATCTTTATTTGATGAATTTGCACCTATACTCGGTTAATTTGCACCTATACGTGGTCAATTTTCAACTCTACTCGGTCAATTTTCAATTGTACTCGGTGAATTTGCAGTACCTGGTCAATTTTCAAATGTACACGGTGAATTTGTACAAGTACTTGGTGAATATTCACTTGTTTTCGGTGAACTTTATTGTGAACTTTTGAACTATTTGTGATATATTTTGCAGAGTTTCTAAAGAAGGGAAGCGATTTCGGTAACCTAAACCTGTCCGCGAAATGTTCATTAAGATGGTGGTTTGATAAAGTAAAGAGTGGTTTAAAAAAGAATGAGACTAGGTTAAGTCTATTTAAGAAGTCCCCATTTTCTTTCTTGTTAGACATTCCATCATTTAGATTTATAGGAGCTCTGTCACACTTTCTTTTTTTGAGACACAAAGGTGATCTTGTATTTGAGATACGGGGGAAGCTTTTGAAATTTACGGAGATGGATTTCGCCCTTATAACAGGGCTTAAGACTGGAGATCTTTCTATACCCAAAATAGGGACTAGTAAGAAGTCAATAAGAGAAAAGTACTTGAACAAAAAATATCCCATATTAAAGAAACATCTGGGAGAGGTGTTTGATAAGATAGTTGACACCAATAAGCATGAAGATGTTGTGAAGGTTGCCTTATTAATGTGTGTAGAGTTGTTTATTAGGGGAACTGACACCAAAATTATCTGCAAATCAGAGTATATTGACTTGGTTGACTCTTTAGAAGAGTTCAATAGGTATCCTTGGGGTAGTTTGGCATTCAAGACAATGAGTGAAGGGGTTGAAGGAGCCGTGAAGGCATCACATAGAACAGGGAATACCTACAATGTCTACGGCTGCATCTTTCCGCTGCAAGTAAGGATTCTTTCCTTATTCCACATACCCAGTGTTTGTATTAAACTAAAGTTTTTTAATTTTATGCAATTTCATTGTAATAGATATGGGCCATTGAGAGAGTACCGGCCCTTAGAGACTATGTGATTTCATATGTTTCCTCCCAAATTCCACGCTTCATTCAATATCGAGGCTGGAAGGGCTGGAGGTACAACACAATATACAACATCTTTGAGAGTGAAGACGTAAGTCAATTTATTATAAGCTATTTAGTCGCTTATTTTAACACACAGGCTTTATACGTGAGCTTCAAACAAGTTATTTTATAGACCAAAGTTATCCTTACCTTGGAACCCACCAGTCAAGAACTCGAGACGGAGGCCATTCGTTTGATCCGTGAAAAGTTTGAAGTAAGATGTCATGCAATCACTTTTTTCTTGCTAAAGATTATTGATTTTTTATACATCTTTGATATATTATATCTTTGATGTATACACTGTTACATTTTATAGGGCATTGAAGCGGGTTATATTGAAAGGACGGTAAAGGGAAATGGGGAAGACAATGATGATGATGAGGAAGATGGGGAAGATAAAGATGAGGAGGAGGAAGAAGACGGGGAAGGAGAGGGAGAGAAGAAGGGTAAGGGATATAAATTGGTTGAAGAGTTGAAGAAGGAGAGAGAATGGTTAAAAGAGGAGAGGGAAGAACTGAAGAAGGAGAGGAAATGGTTAAAAGAGGAGAGGGAAGAATTGAAGAAGGAGAGGAAATGGTTAAAAGAGGAGAGGGAATGGTTGAAGAAGGAGATGGAAGCGTTGAAGAAAGGGAGGGAAGGGTTAAAAGAGGAGATGGAATGGTTGAAGAAGAAGAGGGAATGGTTAAAAGAGGAGAGGGAATGGATGAAAAAGGAGAGGGAAGAGTTGAAGATGGAGAAGGAAGAGTTGAAGAAGGAGGGGGTTAAAGGAGTTAGAAGAGGACTCCCATAAGGTGCATTTGTGTATTAAGTAAACTATTTAATGTTCAATGAACAATTTTGTCAAGTATTTTGTGATATATTTTATAAAATTCTTGATATATTTGTGATATTTGTCGTACTACTATTGTGTCCCTGATATATTAATTGTGAACTCTTTTGTGAATTATTTTGTCCTCGAGTAAATATTCTTATCTACTTAGTAGGAGGAGGAAGAGGGGAAAGAATATGTGGAGATGCAACCCTTTATTGTGATGGAGGATATGGAAGAGATGGAGAGACAACCCTCTATTACAATAGAGAAAGAAGAGGAAGCAACAATAACTACTCCTACATATGAAGGGAGACCGAAAAGGCTCTTGAAGCCTTCTTACTATAAGGTCTCCCCTAAAAGAGCAAAGAAAAAAATGCTAGCCCCTAAGCGAGGCCGGGGATCCTCCTAACCTCCGAGACCATGGCCATCTTCTTCTTTGCCTAGTCCCAATCCACCATCCTCAGCTGGACCTTCTTCGGCCCCAAACCCGGTTGATTCCCACTTCACAAAGCGCTAGGTCATTTGTAAACGGGATGTAGACTGCTAGTGTCTCAAGCAAGGTGTTCCATAATGGTAACGGTGGCCGTAACAACCACCACCGTTACCTTTACGATACGGGGCATAACGGCTGTTACGGTCTCTCTCTCTCTCTCACTCTTTTAATTTATTGAAAAAACTTTCGAAAAACTTATATCTGCCCCGTAATGTTGATTAAAAAGTATGAAAAACCTATATATGTCCCATAATGGACCATTACGGGGCTATTACAGGTCATTTTTTTCCATAACGGCTGTTACGGCTCCATTTCGGGGCTATTACAGGTCATTTTTTTCCATAACGGCTGTTACGGCTGTTACGACCCTGTAAAGTATAACGGTTGCCACTGTTACCTTTACGTAACGGCCTTTACGGCACACCATGGTCTCAAGCCCTGTAGTATACATGAGCTTCTCTTTGAAAGGGGGTGGGACTCCATTTTATCTTTTGGGTGCCAGGTAAACTCAAACCTAGTTCGGTTGTTTCTTTTAAGTTGCATTCCCCCAAATGATACGGACTCCTTGACTTTTGAGGTTAGGTATAGGGGCCGAGTGACGGCTATCATGCTCGATCTCATTTATCATTTTGTCAAAGTACCACAACGCCATGATCGGCCCGTTGAGCTACATTCATCTTATGAGGCAAAATAGGTCATCTGGACTAAAATCCTTTGCAATGGGGAAAACATCCCATGGAATAATGGGAATGTCCTTATTGCCACCGATTGAGTCAAATTACTCGGGGATTCCTTTTGGGCGATTGATCTATCGTATCGCCCTCGATTACGACTTCAAAGAGCTTGAGGATTATTGATTTATGCATTGCGCTTCGTCACAATGTATCCGTAAGATAAACGTCAATCAACGCGCCGGTCTTGCACCATCCAGAGCTCAGACTCCTCTGCCCCAAATGATCCTCCGGTGGCTGATTCTACAACAGATATTGACAAGGCGCCACCAGCCGATCCCAGGCCTTCAACAGCCTCCGCTTCAGCCTTCGCATATGTACTTAATCTACTCATACGCATGACACACATTGAGGAGTAGCAGACACAGATCATGAGCGGCGGTCCAGATTGGAGCAACTTTGCTAGTCCATGCAACACACCATCCAAAGCATTGTGACCCACTTGTCTTGTTGACGCGACGACGACGTCGCGACACCTGGACCAACTTCTGAGAGTTGAGGAGCTGTTGAGTAGTTTTTGTTGTTGTTGTTGTTGTGTTTAGAGAGAGAGAGAGAGAGAGAGAGAGAGAGAGAGAGAGAGAGAGAGCTAGGAAAAACAGTTGTACTTATTTTGACCAGCTCGGTCATTTATTGTTATCTTTTCTAGTTGTGTGATTGTTTGTCTATGTGGATGTTTATGGATGTATGATTAATAGTATAGGTTGCCCTGCCTTATAAATGGCTTTATATATATATATATATATGTATACATTAGATATTCTATGATGATCAAAGACATTTTCATGCGTTATATATGTGTATATACTTTTATAGAATGTCTGATTTTGTGTGGATATTCTTTATATCTCCCAGAGACTGAATGATGAGGACATCATGTCACGTATACCCTTGCTTATGTATCAGAGGAGTAGGCGGGCCACACCGATTTCCTTATGGCTAGGCAAGTAGTTGTGATCGTGCTGAAGACCCCATACCGGGAAGATGTACATGGATTGCTTTATGAAGTGGATTGCTTTATGAAGTGATCCAGTTCGTTGGATTGGATGGACATAACGATTGGGCCGTTGGATCACATGATCGGACCATTGATCGTGGATCATCCACACTAGTTTTTCTTAGATTTTATTAGCTTATAGGATTTATTTTTGTTTATGTTATGTTTGGACACTATTATGAGTGTTTTTAGTTTATTTTTGTTAGATTAGGAATATTTTCGTAAAAATTCACAAAATAGGGTGTTTATTGTAATTTTTGAACTTTCTTGAAGCTAGAAAAGAGTGTGTGTGTGTGTGTGAACACCTCCCTCATTGGATTTTGTGATTTTTTTTTTTAATTTAAAGAAGAGAAAAAGCTCGTGCTTTCTTCTTCTTCCATTTTCATGCGATTTGAAGATACTTCCATACGATTTGGAGGGGAGATTGGTGCAAGGTCTCCATCTATCCCTACACCATCTTCTTTTTTTCCTTCTATCAAAGTATTTTTTTCAAGTTCTTCGATTCCTCAACCTAAGCCTTCATCTTCTCCTAAATCCATCTTTCCTTTACCTATCTACATTTCCGAAACCTAAACCTAAAATCCCTAACTTTCCTACTTTCCCCAATGTTGAGGGCCAAATATTGCATATTATCCCCCATTTATATCTTGGTTTTATGAACATGATAATGCTAAATGTTCTATTTTACTAGTGTTTGTATTGCAAGGTGAATTTAAGAGCTTAGATTGAAAATGGTGCTAAAAGCATGAATTTGATGCTTAAGAATCACCAAGGCAAGGGATGGATCTTATAAGACCAAGATTGAAGAATTTACATGTCAAAGATCCAAGAAAACCAAGTGAGGACTGAAGAGAATCAAAGATTTGCAGTGAAGAAAAGGAAACCTGAAATCATCTTGAAAAAACATATTCTGAAACTCTGGGTCATTTTGTGAAATTGTGCAGAGTGAAGTCTATTTTGGGAAACTGTGCAAAGTGAAGTCATTTTAGCAAACTGCGTAAATTTGAGGCGGTTTCTAGAGTTTTCTAACTAGATGCGAAAGTTGAAGTTCGACAACTATAAATAGGACTCCCTAGGATGTTCCTAGGCATCTTCTAGGGTTTAAGGAATGGAGCAAAAGAGTGGAGAAGTCGTCGCCAAGAGTTTTTCTTCTTCTTCAATAGTTGTTTTCATGTTTTCTTAAAAGACTTTGGTCCAATCATGTCTATGGTTGGCTAAACCTCTTAGCTAGGGCTAAGAGGTGAAGCTTGTAGTGTGATGGGATGTTTCTATTGCTTTGATTCATGTTTTTGTTGAACTTCATGGATTCTAATTTGATATTTAAGGAATTCTTTCAGTTTTTAATGGTTTATTGTGACTCAAATTACAGTAGATCTGCAATAACTTTGAGTATCTTCTTTTCTTGATTTGAGATTGTGAAATTAGTAAGTTCTATTGTTCACCATCGTCCCCTGGGCATGGTAGGGTGATGGAATCCTTCCTAATCTTCACAATTCTCCTACTTTGAGATTATGAGATTGGTAAATCCTGTTGTTTGCCATGGTCTCCTGGGCATGGTTTGGTGATGGAATTCCTTCTAATTATCATAGTTCTCTTTCATTGAGAATTAGGTTAATGGAAGTTCAGATTTGGTTTTATTGTTATATTTTCCAATTGGATAGGATAGGATTCCAGTTCTAATTGTGTTACTTGAATCAAGCAAGAGGACTTCCTGATCACTACAAGTGGATCCTTGGCACCCTAGTTTCTACCTTCAAATTCTTAGTTTTAATTACTCTATTCACAATTACTCTCTCAAATACTTCAGAATTAATTTCACATCTTCTTCTAATTCTACTTCTAGTTAATTTCAGAAACGTACAAGTTTCAGTCCTTGTGGATTCGACCTCTGTCTTACCGGGATTATTATTACATTGCGACCCTACACTTGGGGTTGTGAACACTAAATTACCCAAATCCTAATTTTTACCCTAGGTTGTATTAGATTTTCTATTTTGAAATAGACTATACCCTATACTAATTAGATATCTCTACATCAATTAGATCCTAGTTTATTTTTATTTAATGATCTTGTGTGACGATGTTGGTGACTTAAACTAAGATTATACATGTTTTTTTGGTTTTCATGGGATTTGTGATGATTATGGCAATGCATGTGTTTTTTTTTTTTTTTTTGGTTAATTGTCTTAATTCTACTTCTTGATCTCATATGTTTGGTTCATGCATCAGTCCTGCATCACTAAAGTAGAAATGAATGAAAGGAGTGTATTTCAAGGGTATTCGATCACGTAGAACATATTTTCAGTGCCACTAAGGGTTGCTTAAAATGGATAGCAAGCAAAGAGCCTAATTCGCCTGCAATCGAATGGGAAATTCGGTCCCACTGAGTGGACCTTTGGTGCCACCAAAGGAAACACTCAATGGGACCAAACTTAGCCTTAATAAGACAACAACCAGAAGGCCTAATTCGGCTACAATTGAATACTAAATTCGATGCCACCGGTGTGTACTCGGTCAAATTTCACATGTACTCTATCAAATTTCACACGTACTCGGTGAATTTTGACTAGAGCTGGGCAGAATCTGACCCGATTCGACGGATCCAATCCGAACCGAAGGCTAGGATCGAGTCGGATCAAGTAGGCCCACTCAAATCCGACCGTACATCGAGTCAAGTTCGGATCAGTGGCCAATCCGGACCGATCCGATCCGTTCCACACAATTTTCATTCGACACTGTTTCCTGTAATGTTGTCCACTTGAGATTGGGATATACCTCATTTTTTGTTTAATACCATAAAATGATCTAGAAAAATAGATGGACGGCATGGATGAAATAAATACATCATGGTGGGGTCCACAGAGCACTGACCACCAGCCATTGGCTGGTGGCAGAGGGAGTAGCCAATCCGTCCTCTCAGTCTCAGCTCACGGCTCAAGGTGTCGAGCACCGAGCTCTGAGTCTTTGACACAGGAAAAGGAAAAGGGACGCGGATTTTCATGCGAAAGGCAAGTTCTTACGCAAGGATGCTATGTGGGGCCAACTTCGGTGTATGTGAGAAATGCATTCCGTCCATCTATTTTGCGAGCTCATTTAAGGACGTGCCACCAAAAATGAGAACGATACAAAACTAAAGTGGGTCACACGAGAGGGAAAATTGGGGAAAGAAATTCCTACTGTTGAAACTTTCCTGGGCTCCACCTTGATGTTTATATGCTATCCAATCCGTTTATAAGGTCATTCCTAATGGGATGAAGTGAAAAAAGTAGAAAGATAGCCTAATACAAAACTTTTATGGCCAGAGGAATGCTTCAATGGTGCTAGCTGAATTCCCACTATTTCTTCTTGTGTGGCCCAGTTGGCACGTCCTAAAATGAACTTGCAAAACAGATGGACGGAATGGATTTCTCATATACATTGAATTGGGCCCCACGTAGCATCCTTGCGTGCGAAAGGCTTTGGCAGGAAATCCGCCTCAAGATAAAGGAAGCGGATTGGCAAGTGTACCACGCACCAGGCTAGCTGGTGCATACCGTGTATTAATGTCAACAAGTTTTGTGGGTCCCATCATGAGGTATGTGTTATATCCAAATTGTCCATCCATTTGGTAGGCTCGTCTAAAGGCTTAAGCTGAAAAATAAGACAGATCTAAAGATCAAGTGGACCACACTGCAAAAAGTAGTGGGGGGTTGAATGTCTACCATTGAAACTCTTTTAGAGGTCACGGAAGTTTCAGATCAATATGAAATTTGTTTTTCCTCTTAATCCATGTAGTTGTGACCTTATTAACAGATTGGATGGAAAATAAACGTTATGGTGGGCCCTACGAAATCTTTAAGGGTGAAAATCATTTTTTTTTTAATTTTCAAAAAAAAAAAAAAAGACGGAAGATTCTAGTCGAACCGTACCTAACCCGATCTGACTCAGTTTCCCTGATTAAGTCAGACTCGGTTCGGGTCAGGTCAGCAGTGCAATGGATCGGATCAAGTTCGGTTAGTGCATTGAAAATTTCAGACCGAGTCGAGTTGGACCCAATCTGGACCGACTCGACTCGATGCCCATCTCTAATTTTGACCTATACTTTATGAATTTTCACATTTTCACTTGTACTCGGTCGCACCGAACCTACATTCGATTGTCACCGAAGAAAGCTTGAATGAGACAACAAGCAAGTGGCCAAATTCGGCTGCAACCGAATGCTAAATTTGGTCCCATCCAGTGCACCTTCAGTGCCACTGAAGGTAATACTCGGTGCCATTGAAGTAAGCCAAAATGAGACAACAAGCGAACTGCCAAGTTTTGCTGCAACTGAATGCCAATGTCGGTGCCACCGAACCTTCGGTGACACCAAACTTTGTGCCACTTACTAAGGCACTTACAAGTCTCACTTGTAGTAGTAAATCTGCAATTTCAATAATGTTTAAAGATGCCTCGTAATTAAATCATTCACCGTCACATTACATTCAAACAAAAAATATATTAATGCACATCACAAAAAATACATCAATGTGGATCTCTTTAGGGAAAGTGCGATATATTATTCGCTTGGTATTGGAAACTTGAACCTCCATCGATTATACCCTGTTTCTTTGCACCTTCCGCACTTTATTGTTTTTCGCTCATCTCCCCGCGAAAGAATTCTTGTCTTCTTCAATCTTCCGGCTGACCTCTTCTGTCGTGGTGGTTTAATTTTCGCACAATACTCTATGAATTCGTTTGATATTTGCCATTCGCTCTTATCACGTATTGGGTACATGAATTCATTATATGTGATCTAGTAATTTTGCGCTACATAGAATATGGAGCAATAGGTATAATGAGGAATATTATACTTTATACATGCTGAAAGAACTTGCAAACAAGGCAACCCTTTGACGTCAAACTTGCGACATGTACACGAAAGCTCACTAAGCTTAACCGTGTCATTATAATCTCCCACAATATGATACTCATCTTGAGAAATTACATGACAATGGACATCATGCGCCTTTGGTAGAAGACCCTTTAGTTGTTCATCCGCCTATGGTGTCAATGGTCCAATAAATGATGATGCAGATTCTCTTCTCTTGCAGAACATTTCTTGGATTTGATCGTCTCTATTAGTATGATCACAGGGTATTCTCTTGCTTCTTTGAACAATGCATTAATGCACTCCAATATATTTGTAGTGACCAAGTTGAATCTTTTTTGAAAAATGCGAAGATGCCCATCTTTCGTATATAATTTTTGTAAAACATGCATGTACTGGGGGGTTAGCCATTTCGATATCGTGTATTAGCTTTTCAAAAGTAGCCTTCCTGCACGTCTTTATAGCCTGCCAATAATACTTTTCCAATGACTTATTTTTAAATGTGTCAACCAAGTTTTTGTAGATATAATAGGCGTAGTAGCCATGGATTACATATTGGAAGACTTCAGGGACTTCTTTCATTAAACCTTAATGGCGGTCTGATATAATAACAAGACCCGGAAGATACCCTAACTTACAATTGAGGCAAGGAACCAATTCCAATTTCTATTGTTTTCCAATTCCGCGATACCAATTGCTATTGGTAGGATATGATTGTCTCCATCGAAAGCCGTAGCCATGAATAGAACACCCTTGTATTTACCTTTTAGGTGCGTCCCATCGATAGCCAACACCCTTTGCAAAGACTTTTGAAAACTTCTAACGCACTGTCCGGAAATAATAATAATTAAAAAAAAAAAAACATATCTTGAACCTATTCGTTTGTGGGTTAGCAAGAACGACAGTCACCGTCCCTGAGTTGGCCCTCAACTCATGCAAATAGACTGGGAGTTCATTGTAAGAGTCTTCATAAGATCCCATTACGCGCTTGATTGTGATCTCCTTAGCTCGTCGTGCCTTCTTATAGCTGATAAGAATATTATATTTCTCATGCATAGCAAATATAATGTCACTCGGCCTTAATCCCATGCATTGCTCAATATGACTAATAACCAACTCGCTGGCTAACTTATTACTTGCTTGTCGGTGATTGCTCTTCATCAATGACATGCCACGTGTGTTTGGATGTATAAGTACTTATCTTGAATATCTCCGCATTATTCACCTTAAATGCATGATCCCTCCATTCATAATTATTTTAGAAACACATCGCAATGAATCTCTTGGATGATAAGTACAGGACCCTATATTAGAAGTTTTCGCAAATTGTAAATTGGGTCAAAACATACTAGCACCAGCTCTTGTCCTTAAACGTTTGTCTAACGGCTATCTCAGTTGGGTCATCCAATGAATCCAAATATTCTGACAGATATGCATTGATGAATGCGTTATCCTTGAAAGGCAAATTAACTTCACCAGTCATCAAGTTTGTTGTTCGAGGTGGCTCGGGCAGTGGAATGTCTCTTAGATGTACACATTCGTTATTGGTGGTGGAGGATGAAGGCACATGTACTCTTGTAGATAAAGGTGGTGCCATATATTCACATTTGAGGTTAAGGTCAACTGCCCAACTAACGTCACGTTACTCACCCAGATTTCTATCCTCAAAAGGCACATTAACTTGATCAGTCATGAAGTTTGATGTTTGAGGCGGCTCGGTCAGTGGGATGTCACTTAGACGTACTCGTAAAGGTGGTGCCATATATTCACACATCATTCTAATATCATAATCCTTCAGTGTAGACTGTAGTCTTAATAATTATGCACATTTTAGATAGAAGCTCTCCATATGTAGTCCTGACACTCAAACCTATTGTTTTAACATATTATCTCCCCACCACAAGAGCATACGATGATTCTCCCGGCCATTAGCTGAAGACAAACACATCAAAATATTCTCAACGAATCGTTACACAATAAGAGCATACCATAAGAGAGAACTCGGTCAATATTCACATGCACTTGGTGAATTTTCACCGGTCAATTTCACTGCAATCTTACCTCCCACAGTCACCGTTCCAGTGAAACACGAGTTCAAAAAGAAGAAGAGTGCGGTGAAGTGAAGCATAATTTCAAAATAGAACCCTGTGAAAGATTGGCAAAAACCCTTATGGACAACCTGGAAGATTCCAAGTATATCAATGCGATCGGATTGAAGCAATGTACAGAACCCTAAGAAAGATTGTAGATGTAAAATGACAATAACTGGATATTCAACTGGAGATTTCAGGAAGAAAAAAGAAGAGAAGAAGATGGGTTTTGGGTTTTTGGGTATAGCTGAAATATTACCCAAATACAAGGATATTTTCGTCCAAAAGTAGTCAATCCGTATAACGTACATTTAGAAATGGAAAGTAAAGTTTTGGATGTTTAGTTAAGCTGGTCACTTAAAAGTGAAGTTCACAGAGGGAAATTTCTCTATATGATACTTGAGGGTATGTATGGTATCCCAAGGCCCTAAATTCACACCTATGGTTTGGGCCTTTCTGAAAGGAACCTCGGTTCTCACAATTCCGTCTGTCTAACAAAACTACTGGAAATGTTTCAAATAAAGTGGCCATATGACGTACAAGAACCCCATGCCATTCTTTTTCTCTACAGATCGGGTGTCCTAACCATCCAACAGCCTGAACCTCCACACTGTTCTGATGGCCCTGCTGTGGATAGACATTGTCCCAAAAGTCTCAGATTTGAAGAACCTACTCTCTTTGAATGTAAACCATTAGCTGCAATTTTATTTTATTTCTTAGACTGTCTATTTGCAAGCAATAAATCAAAGGGTTAAGATCATCCAGTCAAGGAGATTTTGGTGAATATCCCATCTAGTATGTTCCGTCATGTCAACAATCTAGATCACTGAGCCATGGGCTAACTTGTACAGACTGAGGCTCTCAGTTTACAGTATACTGTATACTAATGCTTGTGTTACTGTATACTATTCGTGCTTGTGTTGAGGATCATACAAGTCGTTATCGATTTTGGTGTGTTAACCTAAAATTGCTATCAGGTCCGGATGAGGTGCCATGAGCAGGTTTGGAGGTTGGCCCAAAACCTGTTTCGCTGGGGAATATATCCCTGCCCTTTAAAAGATAAGACAGACATACCCCATCTCATTAACCACCATACACTTTGTTGCTGTCAGAAAAGCATGCTGTTTTTTCCCATTCATTCCCTTTCAGGATCAGTCGTGGTCTTACAAACCATACCATACCAAAGGCAAACAAACGTATCCGGATTGTATTATTAGGAAATCTCATTTAGAGAGCCAGTATCTACTCCCAACATATGATTGATTTACACAGCCATTTTTTTCCCCCCATTTTTTGAATCTCATTAGTACAGTAGTGTAACTACTCAAATTCCAAAAATGGAAAATGGGTGTGAAGGAAATAAGCCAGGTTCTGTAGTTATTCATGTTTGTTTGTGTTCATTGTTACAGAAGAACCACAGCATCAGCAGTCAGCAGAAATCAAGGATACCGTGAGAGAAAAGGATGTCATTCATTTAGATGAGGAAGATGAAGATCCAGATGATGCCGCCGACGGAACTAAGGAAGCGAATGCATCAATTCCTGTCATTGATATAGATGACGATGACGATGATGGAGATCCTCATGTTGTTACCAAAACAGCAGTTCCTGAATCAACACAAAGCAACCCATCAGCAGTTACTGGTGAAGAGAGGAAACAAGCGGTTGTAAGTCGCAATATGTGGCACTATGTTGACCCGAGCGGTGAAACGCAAGGACCCTTTCCCATGTCGGCACTGAAAGCTTGGAGAGAAGCTGGTTACTTTGATGCACATTTTAAGGTGTGGGAAGTGGGCCAGTGCCAAAAAGATGCAGTTCTGTTGACGGACGCGATTCGCCTGATGGCTTCCCAAGGTTAGATGCCACGAGTTCACCGAAGACAACACTCTGTATAGCAAATGGATGTAATGTTTGTACATGTACTGTGTCATTCTGTCGGGCGAATGGAAAATTTTCAAATGGATAGTTTTGGTAGCTCCTGAGTTTCTAGAGCCCTATGAAACTCAAGTGCGGGTGTTTGGATGATTTGGATGTTCTGGATTTGTATACACAGAACTGAAGCCACTTGGATTTCCAAGTCTCCACCATTTGAGAAATAGTGGAAAGATATGGAAAGTACCATCTTGATTGCTACTGTCCATTTTGCAGGCCATTTATTTTAATGGCTGTGATTTTTTAATCATAGTTGGTTTTGGGTCATCATGTGGTATCTGCGGCAGTTTCCTCTTTTCTTTCAGTCTCTGTTGATTATAAATGGGCTAACTTAGGTAAAGACGATCTTAAACCTAGGATTGAGTGACTGTCAATGCACGATTAAGAATCCAGCAAGTGTTGATGTTCAATGGAAGATGACTTAACATTAATGGGTAGGATCTGATTCTGGAAGAATTGTAGGGATGATCCATCCATGGTAACCAGATCATAGGCCTCTCCCACTGTAACTTGGTGCCTAGAGGTAGCGTGCATCTCTATGGAGGATCATATAATCATTGGAAAATTCATTAATCAAGCCCAGACTTAGATTAATCTGGAAGAAATTCTATCAGATATGGATTATATATATATATATATATATATATATATATATATATATAGAGAGAGAGAGAGAGAGAGAGAGAGAGAGAGAGAGAGAGAGAGATTAATGATCTCCTGCGAACCATGCTGCAAGGAATTTATGTGCGGCTTGGATTCAGCTGCATTGAGAGAGAGTCTTAAAAAAAGACTCTCCTACGCTCACGAAGAGACTTAGAATTGCAAGCGGATTTCACACATTGGAAGATCCTGTGCAAGGATTCTGTGTGGGGCCCATTATGATGTTTGTGCCGTTTTTTGAAATCATTTTAGGACATGCAACCAAAAATGAGGAGGATCCAAAACTTCAATGGGCCACATGAGAGGAAATAGTGGAGATTTAGTGACCATTGTTGAAACATTCATATGGCTACAAAAGTTTTGTATCGGTTTAAGTTCCCGGTGTTTTCATTTTATCTTAATGAAAATGACCTTATAAACGGTTTGGATGGAATATAAACATCAAGGTGGAGCCTAGGAAAGTTTCAACTGTAAGCATTCTTTTCCTTGATGTTTCATCTCGTATAGCCCACTTGAGTTTTGGATCCTCTTCATTTTTGGTATAATGTCCTAAAATGATTTCTAAAAACAAATGGACTGGTTGAATTTCACATAAACAACACATTACAGGAAACAGTTTTGAATGGACTGTCATGTGGCCCATTGAAGCTTTGGATCCTACTCATTTTTGGTCGTATGTCCTAAAATAATTTTGAAAAACAAATGGACGGGTTGGATTTATCACAAACATCATAGTGGGCCCCACATAGAATCCTTGCATAGGATCTTCCAATGAAAGGCTTTCGCGTGAAATCCGCTTGCAATTCTAAGAGTTTCTCCGTGAGTGTAAGGGAGAATCTCTTTTTGAAAACTCTCCCTCTCTCAATGCAACTCAATCCCAACCGCTTTTCTCATCTTACGGCTTACATGAAGGCTTGCACATACATTCATTGTAGTATGGTTTGCAGGAGACCATTGCTCTCTCTCTCTCTCTCTCTCTCTCTCTCTCTCTCTCTCTCTCTCTCTCTCTCTCTCTCTATATATATATATATATATATATATATATATATTCACAATTTACTGTCCACCCAACTGAAGTGCCTATGTGGGGTGTGGGTTAGTGTGTAAAAAAATAAAAAAAAAATAAAAAAAAAACTTCCCATCTATTAAGTGCATGTGACATCCAACCCATCCAATTGCCTGGCCCCACTATGAGGATCTGCATAAGAAAATATCATCCCTATCCGCTCATCAAGTTGGCCACACCATAGAAAACAATGTCAGGCCATTGATAAATTGAAAAATACAAGTTTGGCCTACTCTTATGAATGGATATTAATGATTTTGCACTAGGTGATTCTTGTGGTTTGGGCAAGCTATTGAAAAATAGAAAAATACGAATGTGGCCTACTTGATGAGTGGATATTAGTGATTTTGCACTAGGTGATCCTTGTGGTTTGGGGTTCCTTGTGGTTTGGTCAAGCTATAGAAAGATAGAAAAATACAAGTGTGGCCTACTGGAGGAGTGGATATTAATGATTTTGCACTAGGCGATCCTTGTGGTTTGGGCAAGCTATTGGATGGGTTTGATGTGGCATAACAAGTGGAAAGTTATCATTTGGATAGATTGTAACCTGTAGTCCAACTAGTTGGACTTGAGACCTCTCTCTCTCAATATATGTATGCGCGCGCATGCACAGTGATGTACCCCACCCAAACCTGACCCCATCGACGGCCCTAATTATTTCTCAATAAAATTTCAAAGGTCTTGAAAGTAACTAGGTTGTGCTAGGACCATTTTGATAGAAGCACCTTTTAAATGTCTAATAGTTCATGTTTCTTTGAAGTATTGTGCGCACCTAATACAATTCAAGCACACTACCCTTATGTTATTGAACTGATCACCGTTATAGGGCTTGTTAGTATGCTTAGTCAAAATAATCTAATGATTATATCTAAAGTATTGATCATGTGAAGCCACTTAATAGGAGCATTACATTGTTCCCTAAAAAGTTTACCTTTTTGAGAAAAAAATTTAACTTTTCAATTTGTAACCTACAGAGAAGTGATTAAGAAAAATACAATGGTCTATATACAATTGAAATGGACGATGATGAAAATAAAGTGGATATTATGATTGAAGATCAATTAACTAATGCAAATAGATTAAAATTATAAAAATAAATAAAAACGAATTAAGACAAAGGAAAGATGACAATCAAATATGTATTTGAAGGAGATGTTTCCTGTCTCACCGAATACTTGCCTTGGCTCTATTAATTGCTTATGACTTATTTGTTTTTTCAATTACAATAGTAATTGGTTAGAAATGGATAATTATTACTTACCCCTCATGTGACATCACTAACATTTGATTACTATAATTATATTGTACCATTGTTGGTTTTATTTGGACATTAAGGTGTAAATGGGCCTTTTGGTAAGTAAAAATGCAATGGTAACAATTTCCTATGCTCATTTACTTTACATGTGTATTTGACTCTCTGTTTTTTTTTGTGTGTGTTGTGTGTGTTGTAATTCTCTCTTAACCAAACACCTTGACAAGATAATGAAGGGTCACTTACTTTGAATTACACTGAAATTGAGAACTAAACATGCCTTTACCGTATGGAAGCCCTGAAAGATGAGTAATTGTGATTGGTTAAACTACTCCAACCCAATCTCTTATAAGTACACAAGTCTTAGTTCTATGGTGGGTTTAAGTGTGGAGGTTGCCAAATTCAAGTGCATCCTCATCAATCACCAATAGAGTGGCTTCTATTCAAGTATGCGATAAAGATTAATATTTCATCAATTCTCATCTAAACAATTTACTACCATTACAATATGTGATTATTATTCCGTGATTTATGCTATCACATGGTTGACCCACGGTGATATCCAATGGAGGATTTAAATTACAGAAACTGGGCTTTACTGTTAAGTGGGCCCCTCAAGGCAAGGGACAATCCCAAACAATATGATGGGTGGCTTACAAGAAGAAAATTAAAAACTTGAAGCATGAAAGGTAGGTAGCTCGGTTTCAATATGAAACGTCCATCAATCAGATGATTGAGTTCGTCTGTTTATCATTGTCACGTATCTACTATAGGGCCCACTTGTATGATCGTGGATTACGGGGGGTCATTTCGCACTAAGGATTTGGGAGGATTTGAGGGGATTCGAGTATTTCAAATCCATCGATTATTTGGCGGGTAGATTAGTGAGCATTTCAAATCTAGTGGATTTCAAATCCTCACTTTAGATGAGTTTTGCAATCTCTCCCTTTTATTTGGATTTTCAATTCTCTCTCTTTTTTCTCCTCGTTTTTAAACGCATCAGAGTCACACATGTAACATGTCCCTAGGCTACTAATCTATTGAGCACGTGACCCATTGATGATATTCCAAAACAATTATATTATTAACTATATCACTAAAATTACTTTAATAAAATGATTTGAGCAGTGCATACTTTGTCCATGTAAATCAACAATTAAAAATTGTTGGTTAGCCACTCAGTTGTCATCTTATACTAGTGGCCTATCTAAGATTTAGAATTTCATCATTTTCATCCAAAGTATACATTTTAATTGACTTATTATGATAATCGTGTTAAACATTTCATACATACACTAATTAGAGATAAAGTTGATATAGTAATTAAATTCGAACTCTAATTTAAGTGCATGGATATGTTTAGATCACATGGGTTTCTAAATCCAGGATTCCAAACGTCACGTGCAGATTTTAAATTCAGGATATTCAAATCAAAGAGTTTTCTGATATGAATATTTTGAATCCACGGTGCCAAACGAGGCCATGGGTTTACGAGCGCGTGTGATGACTCTGAGGAACCTTGAAAGATTCCCAAGTCACGTGACATCTTCGGCTCTTTCAAACGATCACCTCCAATCCACCGCGATGTATTGCTCGTTCTCTTTGTCAGTACTGTATCTGTTATATATGTGATCATATTTCAATGATCGTAACCATCTACGTGTTTTTCATCACTGTTCATGGATGATACGTAAAAGAATATTCAAGATTGAGGTCCTCTCAATGAATTACAAAGCAACGGACAAAAGAAAACATCACATTTTCACAACAAAAGAGTTAATGATAAATAAATTAGAATACTTCAATCCAATAGATTGTTCATGGATACCCTCCATACACCATAAAAAATCAATTGAACGGCTTGGATCGATTCAAAATAACCCAGATCCAACGTATAAGCCCCGGACGTGATGTATAATTGACAATAGACCTCATCTTTTTATTTTTATTATTATTATTTTTTTAGTCTCCGTCTAAATGAAAATACCCCGCGTTACACAAAGTTCTAGTTCACCACCACTTACTTAAGCGTGGGGCTCCATCTTCGGTACACGTGGCATGCGTGAACACTAATCAAGACCGCCCAAATTGTGTGTCCCACGGTGGAAAGAGCACATTACAAAATTAAGGACTGATCCAATGATCATAAACATCAAACTGAAATCTCTCATTGAATCTGGACCGTTCACCACTTTTTACTTCACCATCTACTTCGACTGTCTCCAAATAATTTTTGAGATCATTTAGTCAGTGAAATTTTGTGGTTGTCATCTATCCACAATGAGATAAGTTTATGCCACTGGTATGCTGGGAGGACATTATCATTTTAAAATGGTGGTAAACAAACAATGTAGTTGGATCAATAGGTCACCCGTTCATATAATATACAGCGGTTGCATCTAAATCTACAATACAACCATTCTTTTATTTTAATGTGTCGTATATATATTTATTATCTTATCCGTAAAAAAGTTTATATACACTAATTTCATCACTAAAGAGGAAATTAAAACTGATGATATTATTCAATTTGCCACAATATTACACTATATCATACTATCGGTTAATATTCATATTGACTCTTGTCTTTCTTGATAAGTGGATTGGCCTGATTTTCATATAATTTCATAAGAATTGTATGGCCCATATTTTTTATGGATGGGATCGTTTTTACACTTGACAGGTTGGCGAAGGAAAATGACTGTATAATAACTTACGATACAGTTGCTGTATCAAATCATCTCTACGCAACGTGCGAGTTGATCCAGTGCTTCTAGAGGCATGAGAGATACCGTGCCTCCTGTCATTTCTGCGTACGTGGCATATACAGGAAAGATCTGGACCGTTCATTCCGTAGGACCAAAAGTGAGTCTTCTATAAACAGAAAATATGTTGTTTGGAAGGTCTATCCTTTGAAGTGTAGCGTAAATATGGCCACCTAAAGACAAAAATAAGCAACAGATCGCATCCGCTGATAAATGATCCATTTTTTCGACGGCAAAGATAATCTGATAAAAGGAATTTTTATTCAGTGTTCAATCTAAAGTATATCAAATCTAATGAACAGTTAAGATCATCATAAGCATTTAGCACGTGTGAATATTTACCTCTCAAGTATAATATGCTAGCACGTGTACCCTATTCTCTGGGACGTGGTTGGTTGATGACCTCTATACCAACCAGTTAGCTGATGTCAAAACTCTGTGGGCCCCACCATGATTATGTGCTTTATCAACGCCGCCCATCCATTTTTCCATCTCATTTTAGTATAAGGTGCCGAAAATGAGGAAGATACAAATCTCAGGTGGAGCACACCATAGGAAAATAGTGTTGATTGAATGTCCACCGTTAACAACTTACAAGGGCCCAGTGTAATGTTTGTTTTCCATCCAAACTGTTGATAAGATCAAGAAGACATGGATGAAGAGAAAACACAAATGTCAGCTTGATCCAAACCTTCTGTGACCCCCAGGAAGTTTTCAACGGTAAACGTTCGATCCAAACTGTTTCCTGTGGTGTGGTCCACCTGGTATCTGGATCTTCCTTATTTTTAGTATCATACGTAAAATGAGCTGTAAAAATGGATGGACAGCGTTGATAAAACACATACATCATGGTGGGTCCCACAGAGCTTTGACACTTGCTAGCTTGCTGGTGCGGGGATACCAGACAAACCGCGAGCTCTCTCTCTCCCTCTCTCTCTCTCTGTGCTATGAAAGAAACAAACGGTCAAGGCGGCCAACCGAAAGGTCTCTCTCTTTCTCACGAAAGTCGCATCTTCTTAGATTCAATCAATCGGCCAGAAAAACCTCGTTTCATTTCCAATCTAGAAAAGCACATCAAACCCATCAAAGATCTATCACTCCAAAACTCCGTTTAAAATCAATCCGATCCCTCCACCCAAACATGCCAGCCTTCAAAACCCTTCTTGGGTTTTGCCTGATCTCATTTCTCTCCTTCATTTCTTCACTACCTCATGATTCAGCCAACCTTACTGCCTATGAGATGCTCGAGAAATTCAATTTCCCAAAAGGGATCCTCCCAGAAGGTGTTGAAAGCTATGTATTGAACAAAGATGGCAGCTTTGAGGTCTATCTTAGTGGAGACTGTACATTTAGGGTGGCTGGAGAAGAGTATTCTTTGAATTACAAGAGGAAGATTTCAGGGAAAGTGGCGTTTGGTTCTTTGAAGGAATTGAAAGGAGTGACAGTGAAGATTTTGTTCTTCTGGTTGAGCATAGGAGAGGTGAGTAGGGTTGGTGAGGAGCTGAATTTCTATGTGGGCCTACTGTCCGCCTCTTTCCCGCTTTCGAATTTTGAGGAAAGCCCGCAGTGTGGGCGTGGGTTGGATTTCATGGACTTGGTATTGGATTCTTAGGATGAAAAGGGATTTGGTGTGGGATCATGAGGTATTGTAGATCTTGATGGATCCGTCTTTGGTTTTCGATGGATGCTCCCGATCTGCTATGCCGCAATTTGCTTGTTTAACAAATGAATAGTCTTCTTTTCCAATTGTGTTTATGGGCTTGATTCTAGTATCTTATGTTGGGATAAACATGCGTAAATGGTTTTGAATTTCCTTAAGTGGTTAGAATATTCATCTTTCTTTCTTGCTTTGGGAAAATATTAGGAAATGAGAAAGCTTGAGTATGATTGTTGAACTTTGTTCTCACGTGGTCTCGTTGGATTTCCTTTCATTAGATATTTCTCCTCTTTTACAATGCAATGTGATTGATGACAACTGTGTTTGTGTTTTGTGTGAATTTTTGCATTTGATTCTGATAATCTGGGTTAGCATATATGGATTTGATGTGGGAATTATCATGTGTAATGGCTTCATTGTCTAGAAATACTGAAATTAATCTTTTTATTTCCTGAAATATTTGATATTCCCTATTGATTTGGTAAGTTTTCATCTCTCTGCGGTTTAGTTTGGTAATTTAGGTTAGGTGTATGTGAATTTGGTTTGTGAATAATAGATTTGCTATGCCCTCATGTGAAAAAAAGGGGTCTTATCTACATACCACCACATGTGACAGCATGCAGCTGATCGTGAGATCAGAGCCTTCCATAAGGTGGGGCACCTTGTTTTGATGCTCTGGAATGAAAACAGCCGGTCAGAGTAACATATAGGCTACAGTGTTCAAATGAAATGTACTGATGAGAAAACTTTGGTTAAGTTTTTTAGGCTGCCTGACTATTTCTAGCATTGTGGTCGACCTGGCAGGAGCACCGATCTGGTTTCTGGGACAGGAGATATGCATGGTGAGACCCATGTGAGGGACAGTGTGGATCTCATGCTCCTACTCCACACTTGCACATTGGTGTGTGCAACATCTGGGCCACAATGTTCAAAGGAAATGGATGGTTTAGAAAACTTTGATTGAGTTTTTTTTTTTTTTTTTTTTTTAAAGCTGCCTGAATGTTTCTAACATTGTGGTGGACCTGACAGGAGCACAGGCCTGGTTTCTGGGATACGATATATGCATGGTGAGACCCACATGATGGACAGTGTGGATCTCATGCTCCTACTCCACACTTGCACACGTGGTGGTGTGTACATGATCTATCTTATACAATTGGAATGCTAGGCAAATCTCCGGTCTTAAAATTTCTTGGAATGGTTGGTTTACACCTCTCATTTTCTGAAGATATTAAGGAATATATGTAAAATTCTAGGTTTTGAAGACCATATCGGTCTGGTTCTCTCGCAGAGTTTGCGGGTGTTCTTTCAACTGGTGAAGAAGCATATTTATCAAAATTTCAGTATTATTAAGAATTCAAAGAACCTCACTGATTTGGTAATTTTCAGGAGCCTCTTATTTCTATGTTGTGTTAACGACACAAGTATCGACTACTGGGGCATGCATCAAAATTTTAATGTTGATGAAAATTTCAACTCCTTTCCCTCTCTCCCTCCCAATCTATGTTCCAAAGATTTCTTGATTGTAGCTACTGAAATTGTTATGGTAGTTGGATGAATCTTCCATATGTTATGAATGTATTGTAAGTGGGATTAGGCCCATGTATGCCACCATGACTGTATCAAAAGTTAATGTTTCGAAATTTATGGAAGCCGTTGAATTATTACCTTTACTGAAAGTTGCGGCCAGCATATAAGAACCGGCAGATAAAGCTCAGTTTCAAAGAACGTTGTAAGAATTTTACATGAGTTCGCTTACAAGAGCAGAAGATTTGTGAAGGATCAGAGCCTCTCATTTTTTGCAAACACTGAATCTCCCTATAAACACTCTCCTTCAGAGCATCTAAGGGTTCAGGAGCCACTGTCACACTGCTGTCAACCCCGTAAGTTAAATATCTTGCCTCCATATTGCTCTTTACTATCTTTTTCTTCTTCTGAAATTTTCATTATGATGTGCAACTAGGTAGCATTTTTATGAACTTGTGTAGGAATGTGATGTAGAGCGGGTCGCGGACAGTTTCACGGCCAAGATGGATCAGAAAAGGTCCGGTCGACGACAGAAGTGATCCAGACCGTCAGACCTTAAATCGGGCGTATCTCACAATCCGGAATGAGTTATCGGACGTAAAATATATGATTTTGGGGTAGAACGAGCTACTTTAGCCACCCAACCCCGCCATGCTGGGTTGCGCAAGCCGGATTTGTGAAATACCACCAGATCGACGGTTGTTTCCCTATTTTAATTCTGTTTTTACTATAAATAGTAAGTTTTAGTTTGATTATAACTCTTCATCCGTTGGGCTTTAGGAGTTTCGCCCAACGTGAAAAGTGCTTAGAATAATTAGGAGAACAGTTTGGTGAAGACAAATAGGACACTTACTATTTTTGGCCGAAAACCTTGCGCACTGGTAGACCTCACGACTGTCTATAAATAATAAGTTGCGAATTCTAGGAGTTTTAGTTGTAGTGTGATTCTGAAATTTCTCTCATTACTTGGTATCCCTATTTAAAGGGTTGTGAAGTCGTTTATTTCATTCATCAATCAAATTACGAATTTTATAAAATTTATTTCTATTTTTCTTGTTTTTTCCTCGTGGATTCGAGAAGTCTCTGTGAGGAGTCCAAAGAAGCTTTGCCGGTTCCTAGTTATCCTTGAGGAAGACGGTGATCGACCTCATCACGTTCATCCCTGCGTTAGAATCAAGGTGTTCCGTAATGGTAACGGTGGCCGTAACGGCCACCACCGTTACTTTTACAATATGGGGCATAACGGCTGCTATGGTCTCTCTTATTTATTTATCGAAAAAACTCCTGAAAAACCTGTATCGGCCTCGTAATGTTGATTAAAAAGTATGAAAAACTTGTATCTATCCTGTAATAGATCATTACGGGGCTATTATGGCCTTTATAAGGGACGTAACTGCCGTTAACGGCAATTACAAGTCATTTTTTTCCATAACGGATGTTATGGCCATTACGACCTTGTAACGTACAACAGTTGCCACCGTTACCTTTACGTAATGGCCTTTACGACCCGGTAACGGCCTTTATGGCACACCATGGTTAGAATGTGAGGTAGATTTCACTTTGTATATCTTTTTTGTCATTCACTGACTTGTTTCATTGATGTAAAGAACTTCCAATTAGAGTTCTTTGAAAAGAATTCAACCAACATACATCACTTAAATTATGTAATTGTAGTGCTGGAATTGGAAAAGACTTACAATGCATGTAGCTTCTCTTACAATTCTGTATCCGTCGAGTATGGTATATTGAACTTGGGTAGATATTTATTTAGTGGGTTGAAACTTCCATTGATTTGAATGTTGGAGTTTTTTGTGTCTGACTGTATTGCAGATAACATAGTAATGTACCCACTTTGCATCTCTCTTTCATCAGTCACTGGCTTGTTTCATTGATGCAAGAAAGTTCCAATTAGATTTCTTTGAAAAGCATTAAATCAACATATAGCAATTAAATTCTAGTGCCAGAATCAGAAAAAAAACTTATGATGCATATAGCTTCCATTACATTTCTATATCTATAGAGTATGATAGATTGACTTGGGTAGATGTTTATTTGGGAATAAAAGAATAGTCCATTTCTGGCAGGTTTTTTAAGTGCAGTTCACGTGGGTGGTCTGATTAATGTTGACCCCCTGAGGTGTCTTGTTATTAGACAATTCACAGCAATTTGGTATGGATTAGATGTTTAGAGCTGGTTTTTTGTGGTCTTCCAGTCTTTTGATGAACCCTCTCTTTGGTTGTGCTGCTTTTGATTTGTGGATTTAATTTCTGATGGCTTGGAAAGTGGCCGACCTTAATTTCTAAACTGTAATCGTCTAGGAATTATGATATTCTCAAGTGGGAATGTCACCCTAAGTAGAATGTAGAACATTTGTGTGCTAGACCAAGTCGGTGTCGGATGTGAATTGTATGATTGTGCAACTGTTTAACATGTAACAATACAAAACCAGTGATTTAGGGCCCGTGTGGACGATGAATCCCTACTTATTTTTGGGTTCCTTTTTCCTTTTTTAAATAACCCAAATGGAATCGGATCCAAAATAAGAGTGTTTGCTTACCCAAAACATTTAGGCAGAAGTAGAAAGACATTGAAAGGGCTTCCTTGTCCCCATCCGGTTTGACTGCTGCCAACCGCCGCACTGCATCGGATTGGATTGCATATTAGTTCAGTTAAAGTGGAAATGGAAAAAAAGAAAAGAGAAGTAATTGTGAGTTTCCTTGTTATGGTATTCATGTTGAGGGATTGGGCTGTGTGACCTAGCCTTTGTCTTGACCGGTATATTGTCAGTTCATGTCAAGTCTGCTGTATTAGGACGTGAAATTGCTTGTAACCCCTGACATGTGCGCACACGTGTGATACAGCCCCATAGTGAAAAAGGCAACATCGTCATTTCTTGCAGGAGATCTCTGCTTTTTCAGAGCTTGCCACACATTTGATGTGTGCACATGGCACTTTCGCATTGGACCATGTAAGGATTAATGGGAGCCTTGTAGTCAAGGGTTATACGCAATTCACATAATGTATTATCCAATGTTCGAAATATCGGTATCGCATCCTAGGGATACAGATACGTATCGGTTATCGCATGGGATATATCATTTGTATCGTGTAATTTATTACATTTTTTGGAAAACATGGGAAAACAGTGGAAAAATGGTTGAATTTTTCAATGAAACTTTGGCGGATTATCAAAAAAAAAAACTTTAATACACACTTTTAAATCATAAAATCTCAAAAAAGAAGTGTACATTATAGGTATTCTTTGTATAGAGTCCTAAGCTATGTGTTGTCAGGTTGAACTTAAATAACTATATCAAAAAATGACGCATAACATTTATAAATGTATCAAGGCATGTATGAAAATGTGACCAATGCATTCAAAATCAAAAGATATAGTAGAACACATACATCTTGGTGGGGCCATAGAGCATCATCCAATAGGCAGTAAGCAATTTAAGACAAAAACACATGTAATATATAATAAGACACTAAAATTGGATGGTCTCATGCAAGTAGCCATTTTCTTGGGAGTTATTTGATAGTCTCATACATGGTGGTGGGCTCCACAAACTTTTTAGATCAAGCTTATCTTTGTACATTACCTGCATTTGGGTACGTTTGACCTTATCAACGGGTTGGATGGAAAATAAACATCGTTTGACCTTATCAACGGGTTGGATGGAAAATAAACATCATCGGATAACACCTTAGTGAGTGTTGCTCTAACATGTGGGGCCCACCTTGATGTACTTTTTGTATATCCACGCCATCTATATGTTTTCCCATCTCATTTTAGGGCATGATCCCAAGCTTTAAGAAGATCCAAATCTCAGGTGGACCATACCACTAGAAACAATGATGAATGACCATTAAAAACTTTTTATGGGCCACAAAAGTTATGGATCAAGATGATCTTTGTATTTTTCCTCAATCCAGGCCGCAGAAGCTTTGGATCAAGATGATATTTGTATTTTCCCTTAATCCAAACCTTTTGTAGTGTGGTCCACTTGAGCCTTAAAAGGGTCTTGTTTTCTGGACTGATGCCCTAGAATGATCTTCTAGAATGATTAGATGCATTGGATAAAACATATACATCAAGTGGACCAAGTGAAGTGGATTGGCTGTGAACCACCCACCACCAATATGGCTGGTGTGTTGACGTCACCAAGTTTTGTGGGTCCCATCATGAGGTATGTGTTATATCCAAACCATCCATCCATTTGGCGAGCTAGTCATAAGGCTTGAGCTGAAAAATAAGACAGATCCAAAGATCAAACCCATCGGTAGCTAATCCACTCCCATTTTCAAACATTTGAGTGTCTATTCTGAAGAATGGGGTATTAAACAAGATTTGCAAGTGCATCGAAATGCACACGGAATGGAGTGCGGCTCAAATGCCCTTTTGAGGGTATGTCCAAATAGGCCCCAAGCAGGGGAGAGAGAAGGGTAATTGGTTCTTTTTTCATGCTAGGGATGGTGTTAGGAGATCTAAAGATGTTGGGAGTGTATTGATATCCTTCGTAAACCGCACAAGACGTTTAGACTAACTATTCTATGATGTTTTGGATTGCGAATTACATCACTAATGTAATGTAAAAGTGTAATGATTATAAATTACAATCTCTCTCCTAAAAATAGGTATTTGACTGGCAATTCCTATATTTAGTTTATAATAATAAAGTTGGGATAAAATCATAATAATAATGCTTTTACATTATTTTATTGTCAAATCATTATATATATAAAAAAACACTGATGTGAGTATTTGGATAAAAGATTTTCACTACAATGCAATATAAAATTATAAGAATAATAACTTACAATACCGGTCTCCCAATACATTAGTAGTTTCACAATTAAATCACATGGTAAAATCATAATAATGGCACTTGCACTTCTACATTACATGATTGACATTATTAGCAGTCCAAACAGGCCTTGGCACATGTGATGCTTTAAAGTTATGTTGGCTCATTTGCTACTATGTAGTAGCAAGGCAAAACAGTATGGCATGGACTATACAAATAATCCTATCCCAGTTTGGTCTAGTATGAAATGAACCGATCCAGTTGATTCTACAATTATAAGTGGGTATCCCCAGCTCATTTCCATTTTGGGCACAACATGTCTAAGAGAATAAAAGAAAAGGTGGATTCTTTAGAAATCATGAAGGCCTTCCGGCAGGTTACAAATGGGCACATGCAAAATGTATAGGATCCCCAGCTCATTTCCATTTTGGGCTGAACAGATCTAAGATAAGTTTTTTTTTTTTTAATTTTTTTTAAAAATCAATTTCTCAAGGAACCATAACAGTCTTCCAGCATGGTACACATGGGCACGTGCACAAATGTCTCGGATGCAGACCATTCATTGGGTTGGGCTCAGGTTAGCCCTAGTCCCCTTGGTCCTGGCCTTAATTCCTTGGAGCGTATAAAGAACAAATTGACATGGTAGAGGTTTGACTTCGTCTTAAATCTAAGATTTTTATTTAATTTTTCATTATGTTTCTTCCATCTATGACAAATTTAATCATATAAAATGATTTTGATACTAGAAACATTGACTCTTGTTGTGGGGAAAACCTAATTGGTTTGCATCATGAAAAGGGCAACCGACCATAGGAAGGACACCAAAGTGAGTTCTTTAAAATGACAAAGCATAAAGCTCAGGAAGCTCGGAATACACTACTAGTGATCCTCCCGACGGAGAAATCAACCTCTAGCCGAGCTCCTTGAAGACAGGACTCAGGTGCAAAGAGCCATTCCCCAGGTTGAGTAAGTCTCTCACCTTAAGGGTAGAGGAAAATCTCAGAGAAATTTCTGTCCTGAATTAAGGGATCAGATCCGATATAGCCAAAAATTGAATCAGGCCAACCAAGGCGAGCATGCAATAAATTTGGAAAAAATCCATATCCAAGATAAGATCTCAGCATACCCTTATAAAATTCCATAAGATATGTGATTTCAACATAATCCTATGAATTTTATAAATACTCTTTGCTGTGGATAGAGAGGAGCAAGTAATAAAAAAATATTGATTCAAGTCTAGCTTAAACATCTTAGCTTACCCACCTGACTTGGGCATCATACGAGATTCCCGGCCGTGACAGGTACCGTCACTGGTCTCTATATATTGTCCGTGCAGGTATACTCATACTTGGACAAAATCAGCTTACATAGATGATGACACCAGATTCCAGCAATAACAACCCTAAACTACATCTGAAAGTGCAAATTGAACTTGAGAATTGTCTTCAAATCATAATAGCGACTTATTTGAATATTGGAACAGGAGACTGGCTGGTCTGAGCTATGCATCATAGGCCTTGGCTCCGTCCAGATGCCGAGCCTAGGCCTGGCCCTCGGTCAACTTTAGAAGCCAAAACCCTACTAGCCCTACATGTCAGGGCTAGGCACCCTGACCCATTAACACCCCTGCCGTGCCACACGTGTATGCGATGTGGTTTGTTCATAAGATGGCCCCCTCTCTTTTCAATGGCTAATAGTAAAGATGGCCAAAAAACTGACGGCCTGATGCAGACCAGCCCATTTGATTAAAGGCCTTAAGGCCCTGAACCTCTAACAGCTGGTTGGTATCCCACATCTTCTTGCACGTACCACATACGGTGGATCCCATCTGACGAACAGCTCAGATCACTCACAGCTTAGATACGTGAGAAGGTAGAGTCGAGTGAAGCCAGATATACAAGAGCTATCTGCCATAGTACACGTGGCACGTGACTCATCATGTGGGACCGTCTATCTAGCGGCCACCACCGTGCGGATCGGATGATCCCAATCGCATGATCAGTTGAGGGTAAAAAATAAAAGACAGCAACCGGTCGATAATGAGTTAAGAAAATTGATGTATGGTATTGTTTTATAGGTGCGATTTTTTTTTTTAAATAAGGGTCCGTCGATGATACTGTGGACAGATGGACGGTCGAGATTGATACATCAAGGGCCACGTGTACCATGGAGACCCGCTCCACCGGATCGTCCCACTCTCTCCAGAGGAAATCATGGTGGTGCGTACAGTTAACACCGCAAGCAGTAACCGCGCAGGTTAGCCTTATCATGCGTACAATAAGCCCCAGGTATCATAAGCGCATGTTAGCCCTCATCGTAAATTATTATTTTATCCTAGCTTTAAATTCCTTTTTCTCTCTCCTCCTCCCTCTCTCGCCATGGATCTATGAATGGTAATCTCTCTCTCCCTCTCTCTGTCTCTCTCTCTCTTTGTAATTTTCTCTCTGTAATTTCGAGCTGTCTATCTTATGCCAGATTTAGAGGGCATGGAAATGAGAAATGCGGCGTTTACATTCAATATCGGTAAGACATTTCCTACCCTCATATATCCTTTTCGATTTTATTTTTTAAATTATTTTATTATGGGTGATTTTAGTTCACTGCAGGAATGACGATTTTGTGCTTTTCCAGCTTTGTTTCGATTCCTTTAATGTGGTTTTGGGGTTTTCTTCAAATCGTCATGATAGAGAATAACCGGTTTTTTTGTTTTTTTTTTTTTTCGATTCAAATTGGAAAATGGAGAGATTTAGTATCTGGGTTTTCTATTCTTCTGTGAAAGTGACATGTCTTTTAATGGCGTTGTTAGTAATTTTATGTCGATGGTGAACTTCTTTCAATTTTTTATTGTTTTTCTTTCCAGTGGGAAGTTGTAGAGAGAATTTGTATCTGGGTTTTTATTTTTGTCGCAAAATTCAATAAAATTGATATGGTTTTTTATATCCTGATGTTGTTGGCGGTCTTTCTCTGTTTGGTGGTGAATTTGATGAGATTTTCTGTTGTTTTTTTTTTATGGGAAGTAGAAGTACAGTTGTTTGTGTATTTTAGCTGTTCATTTCCTTGTTCTGATTGGCATTTGTTTGTCACGATATATCTAGGATTATTTGAATGATGATACTTCTAGCGTCATGTTTTAGGAGCTTTAATTGGTGTTATTTGCACAAACAAAAGGCAGGTTGTTTTCTGAAAGGGTACGTTGAATCTATCTTTTGATTAGTTTATTTGAATTCCTTAGGTTATTTCATTTATTGGAAGGTTATTATGATTTTGCACTTTCCTTTTAGGATGCTGTACCGTTTGAGTATTTGCTATTAATTGATCGGTTATGATGCTTCAGTGTGTACTTTGAAGCTTTGAGTAGTTCATTGATTAATGTCCTTTCAACTAGTGTAATTAGAAAATGGTGGCTCTTTATTTATACATATAGATGTCCATTTAGTACAGACTCATGGTGTTTATGTGTGTGCCAGAACTTGTCTGTGCTTGTATAATGGGGTACTGTTTGGCGACCAGGTCCATGCGATTGTGCCACGAACCTAGTTCCATCTATGATATTAGGATCCTAAAAAAAAAAAGTACCCTAGTTGGATACATAGGACGATGGTATAGGATCTCCCTTCCCCTCGACTTGCACTCTAGATCTACTGGGAATTTTCAACTCTAGATTTGTTAGTCATTTGGATTTTAATTTTATAGCAAATCGTCCAATAAGGAAACAGATTCACCTTGTGATATTGTTCGGGAAGTAGTTTGACTCTACTATAGTTGTGACTTATGGGCAGTGATTAACGTTGCTTCCCAAAAGAAAAGTATTGTAGTCATGAGCGGTGATTAGTACTCTTGATACCCATACCCGAGAATCTGGATTTTGAGGATTTACCAAATCTGGTCCTTGCTGTACTCAGTACTTGCACCCATATTCGAATAACATAGAATGACATGGTAGCCAGGAAATGAATATTACTCCAACAGTACGCAATTCGAGAATTGGAGAAGAATCACTTTATGCGTTATGATGGGTATCGAACAATATGCTATGTGCCTTCTGTGTCAAGTCATGTTAGCACAGGTGCAACATGTCCTAGCTGGTCTGAATGTAAATTCCTTTAAAGACAGAATTAAACATTGAGTTCAAAGGTGTTTTGGTGGTGGATACTAAGAGAGATCTTAGTTTGGTGATTGATTCCAATGCGAGTAAAATCAAGCACACTTACAAATGGTCTGTCCTGATGATATGGTTGTGGTAGTTAAACTTGCATGGAAGTTCACTTAATAGCCCTAGGAAATCTCATATTGGAAGGAGTTATCGGAGATGATAAGGGTGACGTGAACTAAATAGTTTTGGGTCCCTTTGGAATTGATGATTCTAATGAAGCAGAGCTTAGTCTTGAGGGGGGCTTGATCCTCTTCAAAGAATCTTTCTCTAGGCTGGTCACTGGTGATGGTAGTGGGAGACTCGAGAGTGCAATTTCTTGGGTGTCCAAATCAAACCAAACTAAGTAGTTTAGGGGCTTCTAGAATTGATCCTTTTTTTTTTTGGAAGAGTAATGGAAAATTTTGTGAAAGACCTGCAAACAAAGTAGGAATATAGTACAAAACCTCCATTCGAAAACCAACACTTTGACCACCTCCATAACTGACTTGACCGAGCAAGTGGAATTCCTGAAGCATCTGCTATTCTTTTCTTCCCAAATCACCCACCATAATGTTGGCAACGTTAATAGCCAATCAGATCAGCATCTTAATTACACATGCAACACATGTCGGAATAACCAAAGATCTCTTCAGGAGGTTATTTATCATCAAAACCCAGTTTTTACCCACCAACCAAGTGAAGGTTGCTACTTTGGCAGCGCACCACAAAAATAAAAAATAAAAAATGATAAGCATGCCCTCCCTCCTTGGATCGCACAATCTTTGTGCTGGATCAGCTTGTAGGACAACCAAGAATCGACCTGAGCTAGGTGAGCATGCTGCAGGTGGGCCAACAGGGCAATAAATTTATCCATCCGCTATCTGATAAACTTCTCTTGCAGAGATGGGACCAAGAGACAGACAAGCCGTGTATAGAATAGCAACTGCCACACTTAAGGCCCTGAAAAGGAGCAAGACTAACCAGATTTGGGACTTCAAGATGCAATGGGGAGTCACCACACCAAATATCTTCCCAGAATTTGCTCTAGATTCGTCCCTCACGAAAAGGAGATGCCTCACCAAAGCTCCACTCTAATTGTTGAAACTGATTTCCAGATGTGGGAAGCCCTATACAAAGAAGATCTCTTAGTTTCCCGCCCACTCTCCTGAAGGTCGTACTTACTAGCAATAATCTCATGGCAAGAGCTCCCTTCTTCAGTCCCAAAGCACCATAGCCTTTGCCAAGGAGAGTAATATTCATACCACCCAGGTCCCGCAATCCCTCCTCACCTTAAGTCACAAGTTTGCATGCCTCCTCTCAATTCAACAAATGGAACTTGTTTCCTTCATCAGATCCTCTCCAAAGGAAGTCTCTTTGAGCTTGTCCAATCTTTCACTTACCGCTTGAGGGCACTTAAATAAAGACATGAAGTATAACGACATGTTGAAGAAAGCTGATTTTATTAGAGTAAGACGACCATCTAACAAAAGGTAGCGGCTCTTCCACTTGGATAACTTTCTTTCAATTTTCTTAACCGCCTTATCCAAAAGGTTCTTGGGCAGCTTACCTACGCATAAGGAGAGCCCCAAATTATTGGAGGGAAAGGAGCCATCTTTGCATTTGAAAATAGATGCTAAATACGAGACTTATTTATATAGGTGAATTCACAAATTTCGCTTTTTCCCGCATTGATCTTCAACCCAAACACTGCCTCAAAACACATAACCACTTTCCCAAATTGCAGACCATAAATGGATCTGCTTCACAAAAGATGATTATGTCGTCGGCAAATTGAAGATGAGATAACCGGCCCCCTATTTTAGCCACCCTGAAGCCACTAATAAGACTGGTCTCTTGGCCTTTAGCTAGAATGTGACTAAAGGCTTCCCAGTAATTAGAAAGAGATACGGAGAGAGCGGGTGCCCTTGCTTTATCCGCCTAGACGGTTTGAAGAAACCTTTCAGGGAACAGTTCACAAGCACCATAAAGGTAGGGAACCTGACACAAGCCTGAATCTACTTCCTTCACTGGCCCTTACTACCCAATCTGCCCAACATGTAGTCTAGAAATTCCCATTCAATGTGGTTGTAGGCCTGCTCTACATTGAGCTTACAAATAATTTCTGATTTCTTTCCTTGAAGCAAGAATCAATGCACTTATGAGCTATGAGGGTATTGTCCAGAATTTGCCTTCCACCAACAAAAGCCTTGGGTAAATAATATTCCCCAACATGTCTTTAAACCTCGAAGTGAGAATTTCTGCCGGAATTTGATTCGGGGCCCCCTATCAGACATTGCTCTAAAATCTTTCAACTCCTCTGCTCCTTCTATCTTAGGAATTGTAGCAATGAAAGATGCTCCCATCTCTGGGATAGATCGACCTTCGTCAAAGAACTCTATGATGAAATTCATCACTTCGACTTTCACCATGTTCCAAAATACTTGGTAGAACACAAGAGGGAAGCCTTTAGACTTGAGCGCTTTGTCTTTCCCCAAACTATCCACATCTTCTTTAACTTTGGATTCGGAAATGGGTCTCTCCAACCACTAGGCTAAGTCTTCCGGTATGCTATCGAAATGGAGCTGCTCTAACCTCAATGCACCTAATGGTCTTTGGATAAAAGCTTCTGGTAGTATCCCACAATCGCCTCACAAACCTTATCTTTCTTATCAAGTCTTGCACCACCACCATTAAGGAGCAAATCCTGTTGGTTTAGGCCCTCATTGATGCTATGTCGTGAAAAAAAAAAAAAAGTGTATTCCTATCTCTCTCCAACCAAAGTGCTCTTGACCTTTGTCTCTACTTGATTTCCTCTTTAAGATGCTTGGAATAATCCAATGAGAGAATGGACCATCTTTCTTTATCCTTAGGAGATAACTCACTCCATTCTTCCTTTAAATTGATAGCATGAAACTCATCCAGCATATACCAACCATCGCATTCTCTTTAGCCCCAAAGAACTCTCTGTTCTAGACCTTTGGATTTTCCTTAAGAAGTTTCAATTTCTTAAGCAACTTGAAGCCAACCGACCCTACTACTTGGTATGAGTGCTACCATTTATCTACTAACTCAGGGAAGCCCTTTGTCTCCAGCCACATCAACTTAAACTTGAACGGTTTGGGGCCCCTACGCCTAGTTTCAACCTAGAGAAGATTATGAGTCCTCTCACATGTGCTAATGGAAACCGGTCCATCCATCCCGCATTGATTAGAAGTCTATCCAACTGTGGCATGATTGGAGAGCTCTGGTTGTTACTCTAAGTAAACTTTGGCCCCTGCCATAGGAAGATTAATGAGCTCAAACCTCTAGATCTAGTTGGAGAATTCTTTCATACCCCTGAGTATCCGAGATTCTTAAGATTTCTTGTACATGGACTGAGAGACATTGAAGTGCCCTTTAACTCCTCCCAGAAGCTTGATCTTTGCTCTACCTTGCAAGGACCATGGACTGTTGTGAACAACCATACGAACCCAGAAGAAATTTCAGTAAGAACCACCAAGACAGAGAACTCACTGCACCAACTTTCTTTCTTGTACCAAATGTTGGTGTTCAAAGCCACTAGAATGCCCCCCGAGGTCCCATTTGCATCTAGACAGATGAACTCTTTCGCCTTAAGACCCCAAATTGAGCCCACAGTCATTATGTCAAACTAGGATAATTTGGTTTCTTGAAGAGTGACTTGGGCTTTCGTCCTCTTACACAACCTTGATTTGGGTTCGTTTGGCCCTGCACCTCAGCCCTCCAACTTAGAACATTGATTGGGATATAGATCTTGCCCTTCTGCTCCTGATTGCTGCACTGGAATTGCTCCCCATCTCATACTGCATTGAGCTTTTGAGTCTGTTTAGTTCCCTCTACTTAGAAAGAGTACGCCTCATCGATTGCTTGATACTCGAGGAACCTCTTTACTTGATGAACTTGAAAAGAGCCACTGCATCATTGTCACATGCCTCATCGAGCTTGTGTTAACAAAATGTTGATAGTAGGCCCCCTTTTGTTTGCACCAATTGCCTCAAGAAGATGGTCTACGCCATTGACTTGGACCTCCACCCCGTTGATTGTAGCTTGTAATGAAGTAATGTCCAAGGCCTCCATGTCGTCGTCCCCCACTAACGCCAGTTCCCCTTCTCCTGGCATAACTGCTTAAGCACTTGCTAGAGCCCTGGAGTGCCCATCATGCTCAAACTTGTTATCCCTTGCTACATCTTCTCCTTCGCCCCAGAAAATTGACATGGGGATTCGTCGCTTTAAAAATTGACCCTATCTTCCAACGGTGCAATGATAAGATGCCCATCCTGAGTACAACTTCTCTTGATCCCCTTTGGAGAAGGAATGAAGCTATCCTTTTAAAGGAGATTCACATAAGGCCCTCCTCTACTGTAGGGAAGTAAAAATCTCCTCTCTGGAGGTAACTAAGAAAGGTCGGGGTCCTTGGCACATACTGATGTCAAGACACGTGTGACCTCTAACTCGCGTGCAAGAACCAATGCAAGAGAGTTATCACGTGCAGTGACATGCATCGAAGATCGTCGGCCTGTTGGTGACAACTCAGTCCTCAAGCTAAGCATCTTAAGCTGTGGAGGGGTCACCTGGAATCATCGTAGGGCTCGAGGTGATGGTTTGCCTCTTAAGAAGACCACCTCTCACCTTATTGTGCGACTCGCTAGAGGTTTAGACCCGATCCAACTCCTAGTTCCTATTCAAATCCACTACATAAGCCAACACTTGAGGAGAGTCTCTAGCTACAGTTGGAGCCTCACTCCCAGCCCTAATCATAGCTTCAAGAGTAAATATCTCGTTAGCATGAGTGGGAAGGACCACCATGTGCGACTCACCTCCAATAGCTACGCAATAGGGATGTAGAGCACACAACCCGCCCAGATCTCCTGCGAAGTACCCAACACCTAACGATGGATAGGAAAGCTCCACCTACCCCCTGACCTTTCATCCAAGAACCACATCGTGTCGCTTCTGTTTGGTGCTCTGCCAGACCACTAAGGATGAGCACCTTCCCTGCAACTCTCTCCGACTAAAAAAGGTCATTGGATTTCTTCGCGCCACATCGAGGCCTCCCCTCCCCTACAGGGAACCCC
Source organism: Magnolia sinica (assembly GCF_029962835.1). NCBI lineage: Eukaryota > Viridiplantae > Streptophyta > Magnoliopsida > Magnoliales > Magnoliaceae > Magnolia > Magnolia sinica. The sequence continues at coordinate 22,297,087 of NC_080576.1, read as the reverse complement.
CCATGACACCTCCTTTTTTACCTTCAAGTCTTCAATTAGAAGCAAATCTCTCCTACCCTAAGCATGATATCTCCTGGTGCTGGTAGTGCTTTTCTCCTCTTAATGCATAGGTGAGTGGCACTGATGTCTTCTCCCATCTCAGAAGCCCCATCAATGGCCTTGATCTCCTCGATACATTCCCCTATCACTATGAAAAATCCCATGTTCCATTCCTCCAGGGGGATTCCCCAAATCAAGTACCATGCGGTCTCGGTCCCATGGATAAAGCCATCTTCCCATTTACAAATGGAGAGGATCAATCCGTCGTTAAGCAACACAACGGCCAACAACATTTAGTCGATATTGGTGCCTAGTTTTACTAAAATCCAGATTTTGTTAGCCTTTAGAGGTTTAATCTTGTAGTCACAATCGTCCAACCTGTAGCAGGCCTTAAGCCAGACCCTTATTTGAGAAAGCTGAGCCCCCTTTCCTTCATCTCCACCATGACTGACCATTGGAACAAATCTCTTGCTTTCTCCACTACCGTCAAGTCGGCGCAAACCTTAGGCCTCGATTCTGTGTCCTTCCTCCAAACCTATTCCCCCTTGCTTTAACTTCCCTCTCCAGTTGGAGGTGGGAGGTATCGATCCCTGCTTGCACTTCCTTGAAGGACCTGGGCTTCTCCCCCACAATGGCCCTTCCCGAAGATCTGCCAGCCGTCTCCACGTCCTTTGATCTCCTTCCCCCCTTCTTGATCTCCCCAACTCCGGCTTCCCCAACTTCTTGTTGCCCCCTCTTCTACCAGCCTTCACCTTCTCCTCTCGATTTGCCACCTCTGGACTGAACTTTGCCCTCTTCACCAACATCTTCCAACTACGTCGCTATCATATGAACGAAAGCAATACCCAAGGGAGCTCCTGACCCTTGGAATCGAGGGATTACCACCTCCATAACTTTGCTTGCCCTTCAAAATACCCTAGAAAAATTAATCGGCAACCATCCTTCAAGGCACCCCTTGACGAACAATGTCCAGATCTCCTTTAAGGTGGACTTCGTCTTCCCCTTCCTCCCCACACCATGCCCCCTCTTGCATCCTACTTGAATCCACCCATTTCCGTCCTCAACTTCTCTCTTCTTCCCCCCTAAAACATTAAACCCACCTCCCTCAACCTCCTTACCATTCTCTTTCACCAAATGCCGATGCTTTCCCTCATACTTACTACCCCTCTCTAAGATCTCCCTCACCAATGTGGATTGCTGGACTCCTCCTAACCTCCTTTTGGTCTAAATACTCTCTCCTCTGGCGTCTGATCTTCCTCTATCAACACTTCTTCAACTTCCAATTGATCTGCTTCTTGCTGACCCACCCCCAACTCACGACGATCCTCGCAAGCTTCAAAAATCTCTCGTGCAAGCGCAAGAATATACTACAATGAAGTAGAGAATAGAGCCTTGAGGTGGGGCTTGACCTCTTCAACTAATCTTTGTCAATGCCAGTGATAGTAGAGGGTGACTCAAAGTGGGTAACTAGGTCAAGTTCGGAACCTGGGAGGTTCACTCTCATTTTAGATGAGATCAAAAGCAATACATAATCCTTCATTGTGCCTCTAGAGAAGCAAATCAGATGGCCGATGCTTTTTATTGGTTTGTCACATCTAGTCTTGATGGATATTATATATTGATCGATTAAAAATGTATATTATATATTAATTCTCTTCTTCATTAGAATTGTTCTTACCTGTCAAAATAAGCAGAGTTTCTTCGTCATTGCGAGGAGGGAACTTCCCTGTTTGGTACCTAATCTGTACATGTGGGGCCCATAATTGGTTTATCTAAGGTAATTGATCGGACTTTCCCTATCATGGCTGAACCTTGATATAAATATAATATATATATATATATATATATATATATATATATATATATATATATATATATATATCCCACATTGGAAGATACTGACCATCAAATCTCTGTCTTTTCTCCATTGAATGTGGACTGTTAATGCATTTCTGCTTAACCACGCATTTACATGCCGACAATGGAAAGGTGGGTCCCACATGTATAGATTAGGTACCAAACAGGGAAGTTCCCCATTTGTAATGAACAGGGAACTTAGCCTCATAAAATAAATAAAACAAAATGAAGACATCATTCATTGTGGAGCAAACAATTGTTGTAGTCAACTATGTTCTTTGCCCAATAGAACGCTTCTCATTCTTACATGCATTGGTAGTGTGTAATAAGGGGATATTATGAGATCTTTTTATGTATAAATAACAAATGTTGGCATCAACCTCATCCCGTCCTCAACCCCCCCCCCCCCACACACACACAAAATTGTTTTTTACTCCGAAAATAATATCTTTTATATATATATATATATATATAGTAGAGAGAGAGAGAGAGAGAGGCATGCTCACCTGCGCACGTGTCATGGGCCCAAAATCCGAATGGTCTATGTGATGCGGCACCCCATGAAACCCCCAGGGACCAATTTTCACCATGATCCAAAACTCTGGTGGGCCATAGCAAAGAGAGATGCAAATCACGGGAGGAAAATATTTTCTTTTGCCATGGCCACCAAAGTTTTGGATCAGGGTAAAAGTTGGGCCTTGGGGGGTTTCATTGGGTGTTGCATCACATGGACCGTTCAGATTTTGGGCTTACATCACGTGTGATGAGTTCTCACGAGAACTTGTGAGAACCGGGGCGCAGTTGAACATTGGGCTATATATATATATATATATAAAGTCAAAATTCCAAATATAAAAAATCACTCCAACTAGGTAGACAAAATAGAAATTCCCACTAAGACTATTTAACTAGCATACCCCTCCGGCTTAATTTAATTACAAAACTACCTCACCATGTAGTTAACTAAGAAACGTATAACTTCTATATCCCTTCAAAGTTGGTGACCCATTGCAAATTTTATTATTATTTTAATGTAACGATTTTATCATAAACATGCCAAAACAGCCAAAAGTCTACAAGACGGCCCAAGATACAGATGAAAGGAAGCACTCACCTATGGCCTTGATATTAGAGGCCCAATCTTAAATATCCAATTTTGCCCTCCTAAAAACTCCTGAAACTAACCGCTACAATTACGAAAACACCAGTTATTCCTCTCTCCCCATAAGGCCCAAATGCCTACCAATAAGGACAATCTCCATAGCATCCTCCCTCTTTTCCAAATCCCACCACCATGCCAAGAAAGGAAAAGATCCTCAATAGACTCTGGCATCACCCACAACACAAAAATGCCCAAGAATCTCCCAAAGTCCACTAGCAAAGGAACAATGAATAAAGAGATGGTCAATTGACTTCACATTCTTGCATATGCAACAAGCAGACATTGGTGATCATCATCTTCCTCCTCCAAAGGTTATCGATCATAAGAACCTTATCCTTCTAACCACCCATTCCAACTTACCAAACATATGAGGAAAAGGTCCTTGCTAGCAACTTTCCTAAGTCGATGAAGAAAAAGGTCTTCGCTAACATCCTTCCTAAGATGAAGTCTTTATGATCCCTTTGCAAGCATTCTCTCACAAAGCAACAATCAATAGGCATGTGTTTGATTCCATCATGGAATGTGAGACTTTCAAAAAATACACATGCATATCTATATATGAAAAACTGATATTGCAAAACATGGTAAGGGGCTCCTTCATGACTATCCCTGATGCATCCAGGCCCCAGGTTACATATGTGATCACAGGAAGCCCAGACTAGGCCCCACCTGATATATGTGTGGCTGAGGACTGAGTCCATACGGTTTGAAGAGAATGTCCAAAATAACCCTGCGCATGATCATACATCAAAGTTTGTTGTACTGTACCCAAACGGCTGTGTAAGCAGTCCCATAGAATTTGGAAAAATGTTTTTACTGATTTTAGAAGCTTCTCATAGTTGCTTACTTTCCTATTTAGTTTGGTGGTCCATGTTTATAATTTTAAGTGGCTTATGATATGTCATAGGTCTAGAATTAGAATGAGTCCAGATCTAGTAGACCTTCTCTGCACAAGGTTCTCTAAAAGACCTCAAAAACCGTTCCTATAGGCAGTTCTCTACTATTCATGAATGAAAAGTAGATCTGATGTCTTTTCTTTGCAGACAGTAGCAGTAAAGGGCTTGGTGTGTGAATACTGGCATATGGCTAGTAGTCTGCTGGCTATGGACCCACAATCCAATCTTCTGTTCCCTCTGCATCTTTTGGGTTATTTATTTATTTATCCATATCTGACATAGATATAGGATCAAATCTGCAATTTGGTTGCATGAATCCCACCTTGATTAAGTAACGATTGTCCCAATGAGTTCACTTATTCACCAGTAGTAGTGGCCAGTACTTTTTATTCTTTTTCTGTCCATGACTTGACAACTACAGTTTGCCTTTTGTTGTTCTGAGAAAGGTTAAAAATCAGTTTCCATGTACCACATCCGTCACCACTGAAACCCTGGTATGCATCAGCTGATACAAGCCAATACTGACTGATGCACAAAGTTCTGTGGAAGTGGGGCAAATGGCTGGGTGATCCAGATCATTGTTCTGTTGCGTTCACCATGGATTGACTATTCCCTAAAAAACTCATTCATATCAAAATCTTAACCATGATATGTCGCCAACATAGATTGTTAAGAAGTTAAATACAATAACTGCATATTCAATTGAATTGGACTCCCAATCTGAAATTATTTTTGGGAACAGTCCATCACAATGTGACATATCACAACAATGGTCTGAATTACTCCATCCCTTCCCATGAGCTGTGCCATTTGATTAAAAAAATGGGCTCTAAAATTTTTTGTTTCATAACCTTTCGAAAAAGAAAGTTTTATTGAAGGATTCAATAAGTTGATGACGTTGCTGTAACCTACTATCACATATCGTGTAGCTATTTGTGGGCCCAGCTTGATGTGAGTGTGGCATCCAACCCATTGGTGCGCCTCACCATGAAGATAAAATGTACCAAAAATCAGGCTGGTCCAAACTCAAGTGGGCCACACCATAGGAAACAATGTAAAAATGTGCCCAAAACCTCCAAATTAAGTGGTCACCTTTTGGATTGGCCTGATTTTCGAGTGTCCCTTCATCATGGTGGAGCACACCTTCTGAATGGGTTGGATGGCATACATACAACATGGTGGGTCCACACACAATCTGATATTTTTCTATGGTGGGTTGAACTGGGAGCGGAGTTGTTGTACTGGATCACCCAGGACTGAAACTGGTATATATATACTGGTTCCAGCTGCTACTTTAAACCATGGTTCTGACTTCTGAGACATCAAAGCATTGCCAAAAAAGTTGCAACCCTATTTGCAGTGGTGTAACCACCAGACTGGTGAGGATGGTTGCACAGAATCTTGAAATACGTCTGGAACTAGGCCCAAAAATTTCGTCAAGCAGATCATCCAACCACAGGACTAGCTGCATATTTTTTGGTTGTTGTTAACCATCCATTAAAATTTCCTATAGATTTTACAGTTCGATCATCATATTGATGTCATTTTGGGGTGTGGCCTATCAAAGAGGTAGAACATCAATTGAATGGTTGCGATTAATGATCACACTTTTTGGGTTTTAGGTGCTGCTCATCATAACTTCAGCAGTGCACGTCAACCTATTATTTCTTAAAACGCGGTTGTAAATCAATTCCAGACTGTCCAATTGGTAGGCCCCTTCCTGGATGGAGCACTACCCAAAATGATGATGGTTGGTTTGTCTTCCTCGTCTATGAGTTGCCTACTTTTAGATGCTCAAAATATTCATGATTGGAAGTTTAGAGGCATTTATTCTGTTGAGTTTTGGACTAAGTCCACTAAGAAAGGGTGAATTTTGGACTCACTTTGATCCAAGTGGCAGACTGTACATTGGATGGTCCAGATGGACGATGAGCTGATGAATTTTAAGGCGTATTTGGATTGCGAACAATATCAAATTTATAATGCAAATGTGCCATCTTTACTTTTTTGTTTTTGGTTACAACGTTTGTTTAAGCACATAATTATGCGGTCAAATGCAAATCTAATAGGAGATAGGTAAAGGAATTTATAATCATTACAATTTTACCATGTATTGCAGTGGAAATCGCCTATCCAAACACTTTAATCAGTGTATTTTCTTGTTGATTTAACATTTCAGTAATGTAAAAGTATCATCATTACGGTTTTACCGGACCTATCCGAACACAGGAATTGTCGATCAAATTACTATCCTTTCCAGGAGACAAGTATTGTAATTTGTAATCATTGTATTTTTACAATACAATATGTAATTCGCAATCCAAACACGCCCTTAGCACAATTCACCACCCACGTGGTGGAAGTTGGACAAGCCTTGCAAAAGTTGCGGAATTTGGGAAGTTTGATTTTAGGTCTATCAATTCATGGGGTAACTTGCAAAATGAATAAATGGTGTTGCTGCATTATGATAATTCCAGATAAGTGGTATTTTGTACATAAACTCACCCCCAAATAGCCGGGGTAAGGTTATGATGGTGGTTATGATGGTGATTATGATGGGAAAACATTTGGGGATGGTTCTAGAAAAGATTCTGGGAAGATCTTTGGTTGGGGAGGAGTAAACTTGCGATATCTTTCTCTTGTCCTTAATTGGCAGCTTCTTGAAAGCATATTGTCATTATTTCTGTTAGGAGCAGTGTTCGAAATATCGGTATTACACCATGTATCGCACCCTTGGGATACAGATACGTATCAGTTATCGCAGGGGATATATCGTTTGTATCGCGTAATTTATCGCACGTTTTGGGAAACATTGGGAAAATTGTTGAATTTTTCAATGAAATTTCAAGGATTATTAAAAAAGACCTTAATACACACTTTTAAATCATAAAATCTCAAAAAAGAAGTGTACATAATAGGTTTCTTTGTAAAGGGTCCTAAGCTATGCACTAGCAGGGTCCTACAATGTTGTCGAATCGCATGTGCAATCGCATTTTTTTTTTTCAAAAATTTATATATATATATATATATATATAGGGAAAAATTCAAAAAATTGTAAAAAAAATATAAGAAATTGAGGAGAACTTTTCTAAGTTAATAGATAACTAATTTTACATATTTAAAATACATTTGAAAGAGAGAAAATAAATTAAACATCAAGTCATCCACATTCAACAATATAGTTAACAAGAAGTAACAACAAAATCAACAAGCTATTTATTTATTATGGTTGAAAATCAACAAGCTATCTTCCTTGAAACTTAAAAGTGCTTGAATCTTGATCTTCCAACTTCCAAGAGAGAGGGAATGTAAGAGAGAGAGAGAGAGAGGGATTAAGATTACTTGCAAGTAGGAAATACAAGAGAGAGGGAGATTAAGACCAGTTGTAATTAAGAAATGTAAGAGAAAAATAGAGTAAGAGAGTTTTGGAGTGAGAATATTGCAAATGGAGGAGATTTGAAAACCTTTTTATAGAAAAAACGTTATTTTTTTTGCAAAAAAAATAAATAAAATAAAATAAAAATTCAATGTGCCATGGCCAATATGCGATCGCATATGTTGTATGTGATCGCATACATCGCATATGCAACATATGCGATCGCATATGTGCCAGATCGCATATGCCATGATCACATATGCATATGGATATGTGCATATGCGATCGCACATGAAAACAATGGGATCCTAAGCTATGTGTTGTCAGTAGGCAACCCATATCCAATGGAAATTTTATTTTCCATCCAACAGACTATTTAATAGAGATTGGTAGATTCCTAATTGTAGGGCCCACTTTGATGTATGTGTATTACATCCACACCGTCCATACATTTTTATGGCCAATTTTAGGGCTTGATTCCAAAAATGAAGCAAGTCCATGGTCTTAGGTGGACCATACCACAAGAAACAGTTGTGATTGAATCCTCACCATTAAAAACTTCATGGGGGCAACGGAATGTTTATTTTCCATCCAAGTTGATGATGTCACAAAGACCTGGATGAAGAGACCACAAAAATATCAGCTTGATCCAAAAATTTTGTGGCCCATGAGGAGTTTTCAATGATCGATTACCATTGTTTCTTTTATTATGGCCCACTTGAGATGTGGATCTGCTTCATTTTTTTGGATCATGCCATAAAATGAATTTTCAAAACTGATGGATGGTGTGGATATAAGGAACATATATCAAGGTGGGTCCTACTGTCAGTGATCCCACCCACCTTGGTGAATCGGGGGTTCCGCTGAAGTCACACTCGTCTTGGTGTGGGTAGTACCCAATCCATGCACAAAATGGAACATGGAATGTGAGTGGGACCCTAACTATGGGCCCCACCATGATGTTGTGTTGTATCCACACCATCCATTTATTTGGAGAGATCATTTTAGTGCATGATCCAAATAATGACGCTGATCCAGAGCCCAAGTGGACCCCATCACAGAAAACAATGGGGACAGTGATGCCTACTGTTTAAACTTAAAACCATTTCTAGGGGTTCACCATGATATTTATTTGAGATCCAACCTGTTCATAAGTTCAACCAAATATGGAAGAAAGGAAAATGAAAATATCAGCTTGATCAAAAACTTCTATGGCCCCACGAAGTTTTTAAAGTTAGGAGTTCAATCCCCACTATTTCTTGCTGTGGGGTCTACCTGAGCTTTGGATTTGTCTCAGGACCTAAACTAATATTTAAAAATGGATGGACGGAATGGATATACAATATATATTCATGAAGGCAGGCCCCATCGAAAGGGTCGTACCAACTTTAGTGCAATCGAGTCACACTAAACCCACTCTCAGGAGCGGATCGGGTGTCACGGGTAATAGCTTAGTGGGTGTCACCCTTATTGTAGGGCCCACCTTGATGATATGTTGTGAATCCACTCCGTCCATTCATTTTTACAACCCATTTTAGGACTTGGTCCTAAACATTAAGCACATCCAAATCTCAAGTGGACCACACCACGTGAAATAGTTATGATTGAATGCTTACCATTAAAAACTTTCCAAGGCCTATTTTAAAGATATCAGTAATGTTTATTTATCATGCAACCCGTTTATAAGGTCAAACAGAACTCGATGAAAAAAAAAATACAAATATTAGCTTGACCCAAAACTATTTTGGCCTACAAAATTCTTTGAATGGTCATTCACCATTTTTTCTAGTGGTATGGTCCACTTGAGATTTGGATTTGCTTAAGTTTTGGCACAGAGTCCTCCAATGATATGAAAAAACGGATGAGCGGAGTGGATTTGAACCACACTCATCAAGATGGGCCCCACACGGTAAGGTTGACACCGAATAAGTTGTTACCTGCGTAACACCTAATCCGCTCCCTAATTTAAGAGACCGATAGAGGTAGAGCTTGAAAGACTCTTCTCCGTTAAAGGCAGTTCAAAGTCCGCAACCGCGAACCGAAATCCTCGCCGGAAATCCGTAGTTCCCAACCCAAAATTACTAAAAATCTATCCCAAAATTCCACCCTTTTTTTTTTCAAATCCTAACTCGAATCCCCATAATTCCCAGCGAAAATTTGGTTTCCTTCCAGAACAATTATTCTCAAAGAAAAAAGGGGGGATTAGGGTGTTTCTTACTTGATTTGGCGATTTCAACCGCGGCCCACCAAATCTAGTCGAAAGGGACTCAAATGTAAGAGAATTGTTTTCTATATTTTTGGAATTTCTGGATGGGAAGACGGAATTTCTAATATCGTGCTATGTATCTTCAATATCAGCCATATTTGACGATATTATGCGATATCTTGTGATATATCTCACGATACAAAGAATTTTGGGATTTTTTTTTTTAAAAAAAATAATTCAGATGGCTTCTGAGGGGTTTCGTATCGCTGGCTTGCGATAACAATAATATCAGCCAATAGTATCAATATTATGAACACTGGTTACGAGCAAGATAATGTGGAATTTAATTTTCTGACAAAATTTGAAAGATGAGGAAATCAATGATTTCTCGAACGTTCTTTTGATTTTGAGGGAGATTGGCCGTTGTTCCCAATAGAGAGGACATGTGCATTAGTGCATAAGGCAAGGGTCCATTAGTAGAAATTTTCCTCCAAGAGTAATGCAAGCAGGAATGACCACAAAAGGCTTGCAATGAAGATGTGGGACCCAAAAAGCCAGTTTGTAGATCCTATTGCCAGTTCAGTGGGACTCATATGTGGAGTTGTGTTTAGAATGTGGTTGTAGTTTGCTACTTTGGAGTCTTTATTTAACAATGATTTTGAGGGATTTTGTTGAAGTTTGAAATTAGGACTCTTTGTTTTCCTTTAGTAATAGTTTCAGGTATGAGTATGTGTCATTAAATCATTAAAAGTTCTCCATTTTAGGAGATCTGTCTCGAGGGATCTTTAGTAGGATGTTAAGCCATTGTTAGTTTTCTATATTGGGAGATTTGTCTTAGAGATCTTAATAGGATGTATTGAATAAGAAAACAATGAACATAAGAGAATAAAAGAAGTGGAGAGATTTAGGTCCATGTATGTGGTATTTGGGTTATTTTTCTTAACTTAGCATATATCATCTTTGTAGATGCCATATGGAAATTAAAGGACAAAAAGAAGTGTGAGTTTTGGGTAAAATCATTGATTGAAAACTGGTCAAATCAAGTAGGGACTTTGTCAAGTTGACTCCGTTGATCCACCTAGGCGCAAAAACTTGGCCTGAGTTAATTTTGTGTAGAAGGTTACTAAAATCAAGAGCAATACTTGGCATCAATGTTGTCAAATTTGTTATCGTATTGCAAATCATAGTATGGGTTGAATCATATCGGATCACAAATCGTATCATAAATCGTAAGATTTTTTACAATTTTCTAAAAAATTGAAAAATATATAAATAAATCAGATTTTTTTTCTTCTATCTTCCTCCACCATCAGTGTGCACCAAGTAATACCATGTCATGATAGCATTAAAGGATTCTTAGTCCTTTATTTTTTGTCTTCCATGGAATTTTCCTTATAGAAACGCACAAGGGTCCTTTAATAATTTATATTCTTAGTACCTTTCTTGAATGTAGAATCAATGGAAAAGTGACCTTTGATACTGTAGACTGACGAAGAAGATATTTTTATTTCTAAGCATCATTCCATATTACATATAAATTAGCATGATCATAATCATCCAAAAAGACATTACAAGTAAATCATAGAACAATTTGGTGTTTTGCCCAATTAAGAAGTAAGAAATTACAAAAAAAAAAAAAAAAAAAGGTACACGATTTAACGTTGAAGAAAATATATATCATTTAATCTCTTATAAAGAACAAATAAAAATAATTTACCTTTTCGAAACGATTCTTAAAGCCTCCACCAATTAAAAAACATAAAATGAAAGCCAAATGAAGCTTAAAATAGAATAGAACAAGTATAATATGAATCGTAAATTGGGATTTGAAAATTGTGGGATTCATGTAAAAGCTTAAGATTCGACTAAAATCATATATCGTAAATCGTAAGATTTTGACAACACTGCTTGGCATAGGCAAATGATTTTTCTTTTCCTTTGTTATAATGTTTCTAGGAGTTTCTTTTTTATTTCAATTCATTGACAATTAATAACCTTAATTGGATTTTACACCTATTTAATTTCAAATCATCATATTTCATTCCCTTTCTCCTTTCCTTATCATAATCTTTTACTTCTTTATTGGCCAAGAACTTTTCTTATCACAACATTCAAAGCCATGATTGAGATTCAACACAAAGCTACACTTCTTCAAGTTAGTTATGCTCATGGTGCTTAGTGGCTTAAGATTACAAACCACTAGACGATCTTGGTTTCCCAATCAAAGGAGATTTTCCTATTGAATGTGAATGATTTTTGTTACTCTTTCAATGTGTTAGTTGGTAGATTTTTTTTTAGATAGTTGGGATCCCCCAATCAACATGACTTTTGAGCTATGGATGCTCCACAATATGTCTTACATGATAGATGGTTGAAATCTAATTTGGGCGTGCTGTATGACTGTTTGGATCAAGGACAATGAAAAAGAATTATACCTCATTCACCGTTTTAGTACATTAACCTTCTCTCCTTGAAACGCCTTTCAAATAAATAAATTAAATCTCCCCTAGAGACGTATTTCACCCCTTGAACAACCGATGTTGTGCACTTGGGGCCCATTGTGCTGTGTCAATGAGAAGCATCAGCTGGTGCTCTTTTTTTTTCCTAAAGTTTAACTGAAGCTATATTAGACTTGGTCAAAATTTATGAGACTAGGTGAAGTCACCTCATTGGCTTGGCTGAGTCTTTGACTCATTGGTCCACTGAGCTGAGTCCGAGTTCCTGGTTTGGAACAATGGAGAAAATATTATCTTGTAGAGGGAGACAACCCTAGAAAATCAGCCTCTTTGAATTGTGTGGTTGATGAAAAAATCCATTCTCCTCTTTCTTTTCTTCTTTCCATCTATCGTACATGACAAGCATTCATTGATGGTCATTCTTTTGTTGGGGATCCCTGCCCTGTGTGATTGTATAGGTAAAGCTGATTCTGCCATGTTTGACTGTGTTTTTCTACAAGTGCATTAACAAGATTCTTACTGTGGACAACCTCTAGAATAGGCAACTTTGTTTTCCAGCATCTGCTTCATTTGTGATTGGAAAGCTGCTTGGGAATTGGCAAACCACCTTTTCCCTCCCTTCCCCCCTTAATTTCGAGGCAAACGTCTTTTTTTCCCATCCAGATCTTGACATTGATAAGTGGGTCATGGATTTAGCTTGGAGTCGAGTGAATTGCCCACTGCCTTCGATTGGGGATTCTCTCATGTTCTTGTAAGTCTGGCTTTTGGGGTTTGTCTGCTTGTCAGTTTTTCTTTTGCTATGGTAAAGTACCATCATACATCAAAAGAAAATTATGAAATGCTGCACACATTTCATGACATAATACCAGTTTCTCCTCTCTTATGTTATGCTATCTCTAGTCAATGATTTTTGAAGAATACGACTGTTGAAGAACTTACTGTCCTTCCTGTTATCAATGCTATATGGGCGGGGTTTGTGTATGCGCGTGCATGTGCATGTGTGTTTGTTATTGTTCTTCAGTTTCTCAGACATATGATGTTTTATTTGTTATAATTATAAAATGTTGCTCACAGGTTTTGCTTCTGATATCTTGGGTCTCCCTGAAAGATGTCAGAAGAAGCTAGGCATATGATAGAAGCTTATGATGATCCCTCGGACCAAAGATCACTATCTTTGGATGAGACAAGCAGCACTGAAGAATCACCAGAGGACACAAGGCTATCACTAGAAACCTCAAATGATGCAATTCCATACATTGGCCAAAGGTTTGTTACTCATGATGCTGCTTATGAGTTTTACAGTGAATTTGCGAAGCGATGTGGTTTCTCGATTCGCCGCCATCGAACTGAAGGAAAAGATGGGGTCGGTAAGGGACTTACGAGACGGTATTTTGTCTGCCACCGTGCTGGCAATACACCGATAAAAGCATCAAACGAGAGTAAGCCACAGAGAAATCGAAAGTCATCACGTTGTGGATGTCAAGCATACCTGCGCATCAGCAAAAGCATGGACATGGGAGTCTCGGAATGGCGTGTTACAGGCTTTGCCAACCACCATAACCATGAACTCTTAGAACCGAATCAAGTGCGCTTCCTTCCTGCCTATCGCACCATATCAGAAACAGACCGAAATCGCATCTTCATGTTTGCAAAAACCGGTATTTCTGTGCAACAAATGATGAGATTAATGGAGCTAGAGAAGTGTGTGGAGCCGGGATATTTGCCGTTTACAGAGAAAGATGTGAGAAACCTATTGCAATCATTTAGGAAGGTGGATCAGGACGATGACAGCATTGACCTTCTTAGAATGTGCAAGAACATCAAGGATAAAGATCCAAATTTCAGATACGAATTTACGATAGATACAAATAACAGGTTGGAAAATATTGCTTGGTCATATGCTTCATCAATCCAAGCATATGAAGTTTACGGCGATGCAATCGTTTTTGATACTACACATCGTTTGACTGCCTTTGATATGCCTTTAGGGATCTGGGTGGGCATGAACAATTACGGCATGCCTTGCTTTTTCGGTTGCGTGCTTCTACGGGAAGAAAATACACGTTCTTTTTCGTGGGCATTAAAGGTAAAAATGGTAGTTATGTCATTTCTTCATGCATGCTAAGACTATTACATGTGCTTTCCATCATTCATGAGCATTGATTACTCAACAGTGCATATATCATAAATGTTTGTCATTCTCGACTGCCCAGATTGCGGTCAACATTTTGGATGGAGCATATCCCGAACTAGTTGATGCAACAATCTGAACCATCCAACTGGCACCAATCAAATGGATGATTAAAAATGGTCATTTATAAATATTTAATGGCATGTATCAAATGGTTAAGAGCATCTTTAGTGTGATCTTTGGGCTATGCTCTGTGAATGCTGTCACCAATTGGGGCAGTTTGGATTGACATGCATGTGTGCTATGTGCATTTTGGAGGAATCACCACCATTTGAGAAATGATGGAAAATGCATATAGTAATCATGATCCCTTCGTGCTTAATAATAAAGCTTGTTGTGTATGTCAGGCATTTTTGAGCTTCATGAATGGAAAGGCGCCACAAACGATCTTGACTGACCAGAACATGTGTCTTAAAGAGGCGATAGCCGTTGATATGCCAACTACAAAGCATGCTCTCTGCATTTGGTTGATTGTGGCAAAGTTCCCATCTTGGTTTAACGCAGTTCTTGGAGAGCGATACAATGAATGGAAGGCGGAGTTCTATAGGCTTTATAATTTGGAGACAATAGAGGACTTTGAACTAGGATGGAGGGAGATGGTCAATGCTTTTGGACTCCATACGAATAGACACATTGGCAATTTGTTTGCACTCCGGACTCTTTGGGCGTTACCATACTTGCGAAGCCATTTCTTTGCAGGAATGACTACAACAGGCCAATCAAAGTCAATAAATGCTTTCATTCAACGGTTCTTGAGTGCGCAGACCCGACTAGCACATTTTGTGGAGCAAGTATGTCCCGCCTTAGAGGAATTGCAGGGCCACCAAAAACTTGCTTAGGTGCATGATTCAGTATATGGGGCCCATAGTTTGGTCTTCCAGACTGTTCATCTGATGAGCTCCTCTCTGGATGGGGGATGCCCTGAAAATATCCCAGATTGGAAGACGTTAGTGCCTATTCGGACACACTTTGGCAAAGGGGGGTTTTCCTGCCTGGTTTTTTAGTTTACTTGACGAAAACCAATTGGATTGATTTTCGTTGAGTTGACTTTGTAGCACCAATTTTCATCAAGCGAGGGATGAGACAAGGTTTGCGAAAGTACATCCAAACACACAACGCAACCTGGGATTTGGCTCAAAAGTCTGTTTAGACATCAAATGCCTCTTTTGAGGGTGCATTTAAATGGACCCTTAGTCCTTTAGTGGGTGGCCTATTTAATGTTGAACGTAGACTGTTTCCATAATTTTTTACCCTTGATTGTCTATATGTCAGCCACTGTTTGAAGATTTAGGCTGAGTTTCTATGACATCTCACATCCACACCATCAGATCGATGGTCCAACCATGGGTGCCACATGTATGGGATCCTGTGCATCATCATCATCTATATATTTGCCAAGGCTCGGCATCCTGGTAACTGCACATTTACAAGCTGACCCCTGTATCACTTTCTTCTTGTAGGTGGCCGTTGCCGTTGATTTTAAAGATCAAGCAGGGGAACAGCAAACCATGCAACAGAATCTCCAGAACATCTCTCTCAAAACAGGGGCCCCAATGGAATCACATGCAGCTACTGTTCTTACACCTTACGCATTCTCTAAGCTCCAGGAGGAGCTCGTCCTAGCTGCACACTACGCATCGTTTCAGCTGGAAGAAGGCTGTTTCCTTGTGAGGCACCACACAAAGATTGATGGGGGACGGAAAGTGATTTGGGTCCCACGAGAGGAGCTCCTTTCTTGCAGTTGTCATCATTTTGAGTTCTCAGGGATCCTTTGTAGGCATGCTTTACGTGTCCTATCAACCGTCAACTGCTTCCAAATTCCTGATCAGTATCTACTGATCCGTTGGCGTCGTGTCAATGCATTGCCTACAAAGCTCATCCAGACCACTCCGGGTGAACATGCTGAACGGGTTCAAGCCTTGCAGTCTATGGCATCTACGTTGATCACGGAATCAGCCAAGTCAAAGGAACGATTGGATATTGCATCCGAGCAATTATCCATCCTTTTGTCTCGCATAAGAGATCATCCTATTTCTGCACAAGGTATTAGAGAGATGGCCCACAAGAGTCATTGATCCTAGTAAAAAAGGAAGGTGTTGATTTTGCTGACAAGGCTTCATATTGTTGTAACCATGCTGAAGCTCTGTTCTAGTCAATCATGAAGGCCAGCGAAAGATGGTTTTCAGTTTGTTAAGAGAGATGACAGGGTAGTTGCCACCAAGATGGTGGGACGCGAGCGGTTGTCCAAGAAAATGAAAGATTGGACCGGATGGGGTGGGGTGGATGGGGTGGGGTGGTCGTATGGTTTGATTTGGGAGATGTATATTGTGAGAGTTAGAGCTGGTGTTAGGCTGATTGAGGATCATGCAATACTTGTTGCATTACACATTTTTGTAGCACATGCAGTCATATTACGCTCTATTGTCGTTCTTACTTTTTGTTCTATGCCATCCTTCATTTTTCCTGTTTCTTTTCATTCTCAATGATGTGCACTATCATGCATGTGTTTCTTCGGGAGGTGTGCAGAGAGTTTGTATGTGATCAGCTATTTCAGTTACGGCCCTTTTGTTTCACTAATTACCATGGTAATATAAAAGAAATGTGCAATGATTATAAATTACTCGTCTACCAACAACATCTGCATTTGACTGTCGTTTCTTGTGTTTGGTTTTTTTGTGGTAAAAAATACTGATGGCATTTTTTTTTATACTTAGAATATCAAGTAGTCATCACCAAAATGCAGATGGTGTTGTTTGTATTTAAGATTTTCACAGTAATGCTGTGAAGAAGTGTAGTGAGTACGAATTCCATTATCCATCTCTTGGATGCATCTGAATTTTATGACGGATTCCCATATTTGGTTTAGCGGTGACAAAAATGTACTAGGGTAATTGACGAAACAAACAGTCTATTAGTACAACTGGGTCCTCACCATGGATGGACACAGAAAAATCCCCTAGATTGGGAGATCATGGCCATAGAATATTTTGCCTATTTTTGGTTTGAATGCAACAGTTCCTATATTTTCATTCTTAGCCAGTGTTTGTTTGGCCATCTATTGAATTGTAACGATACTTCCATCTCGTAGGGTTTTAGTTCATCTGCCACCCGAAGATTGCTTCATAATATAAACGGTTTGGATTACTGAACTATGGACCCTACTTACACAAACTCAAAGCCTGAATGGTACTGAACAAAGATTCGCAGGACGCATGATACCTTCTACAGAGCAACTGCTGCGATGCAGCGCATATTGTTTCGTTTGGATGGTTTTATTGTGAGCCAGATTCCTGTATATTGAAACCGTTGCCTCATGCGGGCCACCTGTGCTGGATCCAAGCCTTTTCAAGGGAAAAAAAAAAAGAAGAACAAAAGAAAGAATAGAAGAGACTGTTACAAAGGAAAAGGATGGTTTGACACGATTACTTCAAATAAAGCATGCAAGAGCGTGTAGGTGCTCGAGCATGCAACATATAACTTTTTATTTGAATACAAGTTGGAAACTAGATTGGTATTTTGGTACTGTGGGCCTGAAAGATTTAGTGGTGTAAAATTGGGTCTAAGGATTTCCTGATCATCCTTTCCGGGCCATTCATTAAAGAATCCAAACTCCCTCCCTCCTTCCTGATGAGCTTAGTGGCCATTTTGTGGCAGATTAAAAACCTTCAATTGAATCATTTCTAGCAGACCCTTTCGTATAGCCACACTAGAAATGGAGGAGCTGGTGATTTTTGAAAGTGGAATCAGTCTCCAAAATGGAGAAATGCACCTTGGATGCACCAACTTCATCAACTCCTGATTCGAACAAGTGTTAACTAAACCAGATGGCCCTGCACATTTCATCTTGTTGGGATGCTCCTTTGACTAATTCGGACGTGTCAGTACTATTTCATGCATATTAGGAATCATAGCATCTTCATTGAATGTCATCAAGGACTGTTCTTCAATGAAAGTCGGGGTAAGTTATAGAAAGAATCTGCCTGCTACAAAGTAGAAATGATCAGGCAAACCAAGGCTCTGGTTGCTCATACCATAGCTGATATGTATTCAAAATCTACATGCATTGCTGGGTACTGCATTTTTTACCTCTAAATGTCCTTCACCTGCAATTTCAGGTTTAAACACCAATAGAGAAACTTGGGTCAGGATTGGCGGATGAAATGGATATGCTGAGGGTGCGTTTGGATGCAGTATTGAATTGAATTGCAATTTTGAGGTTCAAATTGCAAATGCCTTTTTACCTTTGGGTTGTACTTGAAAGGTACATAACAAATCTGCAATTTAAGGGCGACTTCTTCATTATGAACGGTAGGAGACCTTTTTTCACCCTCTTTTTAATAAAACTGAATTTTGGCGTTCAATTCATTAATGCATCCAAGCAATTCACCGAGTGCTTTTGGGTGAGTAAAACTCTCATTAGACATGGCAATGAGGCACGTGTGTGAGATCATATCACGATAAGGTCTCCCTATGAAGATGCCTTCTCTAAAATCAGGAGTCTTGACTGTCAGGTGGGCTGCTCGTTAGAGTGTGGGCCCCTGGTCGATGTCCCTAAGCCGTTCATATCTTCTCCTCCTGAGAAAACAAAACGCATTGAACTAAAGATGAGGAATGGAATCCCTGAAAATACAGAGAAGGCTGTTAAGCTCCAGAACACTGCAAGCCGAAGAAAAACGGGATTCATAACACCCACCACCGAGTCAAAACGAAATGTTGAGCATGGTGGCAAGAGCATTAACCTCCTGAAACACAAAATATGCTCCCACAGTTCCTGATAAACCCAGCTAGCTCAACTGATTACATCTGAAATATTCCCTTAAATGGTAACCTGAAATAAATGTTTCGTACCTGCACCGCCTACCTGATGAGCGTGTTGGCCTGATTTTCAAGATATTGCAATTAGCAGTGGGTTGTTAGGGCTCCAATTTCTCACAAGTGGGCCGTGTTGCCACGTCTGAGGCGAACTCACAAAGTGCACTCAGGAGAGTTCACCTTCAGTGGGGAAATCCAAACATGGGTCCTTGATTTCAGGATGATTTCTGACCTGAAAATAGAATGGGTTGTCCCGTCCATCTGAACTGAACTTTGCACCATCGCCCACTTAAATGAATGGTTCAGATCACCAAGGGTGGTCTACAAACAGTAGAGATAGGTTTCGGCTCACAATTTGGTGGGCCAAATATCCAATATAAAAAAAACAAAAAAACAAAACTACCAGGGAAATAATAAAATCAACAACTGCAGCTGCCAAAAAATAAGAAAAATCTGGATGGACAACCAACAAAAACACATGTAAAGTACTATCTGGAATTCTGGATCCAATTTTTTTTCTTTGTTCTTCTGTTATAAAAGATTTTTTTATTTTTTTTTTCAAAATTTCATTACTGTGGAAGTGAGGTTGAGCAGGGGCTCTAGCGCACTGGGAGCAAACTTCCTTGCAAAGAGGAAACAAACAGAAGTCCGCCCAGAATTATACACACAGTCAGTCCCGTTATCCCTTATTGACATAATAAAACTCTCTGTAATGTCAGCAGCTCCATATGTTGCTGGGTGGGGGCCACCCCTCGACCAGTCGACCCATGTCAAGCTCCGATTCGAGTTCAGAGGTGCGTAGAACATGTTCAGGAAAGTCGGCAGGTAATGCTCATCTGGGTAGCAAGAAGGCTTACAATATTTCCTAAATAGCAGGTAGTATTTGGTGTCCGCAACTATATTTACAGCTAATCCACGGTTGAGTTCGAACCATTGAGACCCTTTTCTCCATTGGAAGAGCTGGATATCAGGCAACATGTTCCGGCTGTAACGGCCGCGACCGTAGCGGGTAGGGTCATCATAGGAGTTAATGAAGCTGTGGACTGAGCCGGTGATGTATTTGTAGATGGTGGCGAAGTCATAGACCGGAATGCAGCTCTCAGAGAGTAGAACAAACCGCTCATTGGAGAAATCAAGAAGAGCATTGGCTAAGAGGCGCCTCTCTGCGTCTACCAGTTCTACTGTTCCCCACTTAACGTCCTGTGAAGGGGAAGTCAACTGTTAAAGTCAGCAGCAGGTAACAGAGACAGGATGGTGAATTAGAAATTTAAGAGTTCAGGAAAGACACGGACATTCAAGAAAATTGCATAGTGAAAAGAAGAGAAATATGACAATTAGATTGGGAAGAATCCATGGTCTTATTTTTGTTCAGCAACTTAAATATTTATTGTTTTTGTGGTTAAATATTAGGAAAAAATGTATATTAGACTTGGAGGAGAAGCAAATACCCTATGGGTTTTCCAGGGAATTGGTCACTGTGACTCCAAGGCATGAGGTTAGTTGTCAGATATGTTTCAGGGAAAGAAGGAAATGGTAGGTTGAATAAGAAGCTTAAAATTGAGGTTCTTGAAGAACAAAATGTTGGTTTTAAAGGATTATGCATGCATGGGAACATCCTCTCATGCTCATATGTGCTGGTTTTGAGATCAAAACCTGATAAAGGGAATAAATGATGCAGGACCATATCCGATCGCAAAATAGGCTCAGGGTGGACCCCCACAGTTTACATGATTAAGAAATCACACCCTCCACCTGTCAAAATGCCCGATCTACAGCTTTGGCCACTTTTTGGCTAGTTACAGCCGGACAGCTGCCCTAAGTAGGGTATAGGCCACTCAGTGGGCCCCGCGGGTTGTCCCACTCAGTGGGCCCCGCGGGTTGTCCCACACATGGATACCCTCTCAGTAAAATTTTAGCCTTCTACAGCCTATCCAGTTGAAGATAGGTTCTTTTCCAAGTTCATCTCCTTATTTAATTGAACTGCAAATAATTTAGCTAGATTTAGTTACTTTATTTAGAAACAGTCCTAATTGGGCAGTTTATATGATTGTGTATGATATCGTATATATGGGCATGCGTTTGGAATGAAAGACCACATATTTAACTGAAGCAAAAGCCCTCTTTTTGGAAATTCCTAGAAATGAAACTCTCCTAGAATCTAGATGTGAGCCTCCACAAAATCTATCCCTTCTCTCTCTTTCTTCTTGTTGTTTTCTCCCATTCCCTACTACCTGTACTGCTGTGAATGGCTATTGTTGATATTGGAAGAAATGGCCAGGTTTTTGAGCCAAATGGCTAGAAAACATGTTTTAGCCATCCATTTGTTTTCTACATCATGGCCCAGCAGGAGTGAAATAGCTGTATTGTTGAGCCAAATGATCTAATCGATGTGGCCGACCTGATAGACAGCTCAGATCTCGCACACATCCATCTTGGCATTTGTGCTCGTATGTGAGTGAGCTTTGCATATATGCGGGCTTAGAAAACCTCATATCTAGAGAGCTTCAAATGTGAATTCTACAGTATAACTGATCAGTCTTTTCCATTATTATCTCTATAAATGGTTGACTAGATAATACAGCTAAACTGTGAGAAAAGCTAAAGGTATATGGAGGAGGTCAATGCAGCGTGGAAAAGGGTAAAAAGTGAGCAATACTATTTTTTAATTCATTATAATACAAAAATATATTTTCATGCAAACATTTATAGCATGTTTGACCAGATATATTCCGCTTTACATCAGTGAGTTGAAAATCAAGCTAAGTCACTGCTAAATCTTTAAATAACTCCAGCCATGTCATATGAATTAAGAAGAGGTTGTATATTTATTAGCATTCAGGTTCCTCATAGTTCAATTGCAGTATTAAAAAAATGAAGGGCATTTGGTCTAGTGGTATGATCTCGCTTTGGGTGCGAGAGGTCCCAAGTTCAATTCTCAGAATGCCCCCTTAATTCCCAGCTGAATTTTTGTTTCCAAGGTTAACCAAAAAAAAAAAAAATGTTTCCAGTAAATGTCTCACTCATGTGGTAACAATCATATCTTGCAGATGGACGTTATAAATTTACAATGAATTTTAACTTAAAGGTGTTGTGTATGTAGTAGTAACACTTTGTAATGACTAATGATTGCAAATGGAAGGTAGAAGCCAGGAATTTTTCGGGGACATGGCATTTTAGAGACAAGGGATGAGGGATTTGCAGCAAACTCTTCCTTCTTCTTTTTTTTTTTAATCTTATTCTTATTTATTTATTTTTTTTGAATGGGGATTTTTAACTGCAGCAAACCATTCTTGAGTACAGTATAATGAAAATAAAACAGAACTATCTAATGAAGCTATATCAAAATCTTATAACACACCACAGAATTGATACTTCTAAATTCAACTAGATTGATCAAACTCCGCTGACAGGAATGCACCAGTCAATCCCCAGCCTGAGCAGAGGAGGGTCGTGTTAGGTAGGTAGGCTTTTGCTAAGCAATCATGAGAATTCCAGTTCCAAATTTTGATGAATGGTTAGAGTTTGGAAGAGGTTATGATGATGACGATGACGATGATTGACAAGATAATTACCAGAAGAAGATCTAGGTCTTTTGTATTTCATGAAATTAGATGTGTGTGCAGTACAGCATTTTGGAGAAAAAAAAAAGTTCAGAGATTTGACCAGGCCTTTGATTCTTGATCATGGTACCCATGACTGCCATAGGACAGCTGGAAGGCCACCCCATTCAAGCAGAGAGGAAAGCTACCATGGAATCTTCTCCCGCTGACTCTATGTTGGGAGGTGTGGCTGGAACAGAACAGGCCTGTCTTCAATGACATTGAGGAATGAGGAGCCAGTGAACAACGTAGCAGACAGGATAAAAGGATAAAAGGAAACCTGCTCATATGGGCCTCTAACCACAGAGCATTCAGGGGCCTATCAATTGAGGAAATGGAAAGAAGATCGAAAGCCACTTGTAGGGCATGCCAAAGAAAAGATCTCAGCAGAGTCGAATGTGCAGGAATGGGCAGCAGGCTGGTGGTTCGAATTTGGTGGATTTTTCTATTAGAGATTAGGTAAAGGAAGAATGGGGGTGCTCACATTGACGGAAGCAGTAAGGTGCACCTTGCTTTCTCTGGCCCTTTCAAGGCATGTTCAAGTCAGCACACTAAAGCAATTGACCTTCAGGACCATGCATCTCATCCAGGCTCACCATCGTGACAAATCAATTAGAGTGGAATGCTCCTCCCTGGACATTATTTGCAGGGTCACAGGGGAAGCTGTTGCTCCTTGGTCATTGTTTTAATCTTCCAAGTGCCTAATACCATTGTTGCCGGGCCAAACACTTTGTTTGCCCTGGCTCTGAATGGTGGTAGTCCTGTTGTGTCTTCTATAGCCAGGATTGGCTCATCCCACCATGATTTTTGTACTGGGAATTCCATTTCTCTTCTTTAGTTTAATATATTTGTTTCTTATCTTCTAAAAATAAAAAGCTTGCCATAGGAGACCACTTGTGGTCTGCATAATAGCATGTTTGTTGGCCACATACTGCAAATTTGACATCTAAATGCAAGTCAATATCCTGAATTGGATATTTGTTTCCATGAAGAATGATTACAAGTGGCTTTGATTTACACAACAATATTGCAACAAATTCCATTATCTGTATGCATGCTCCATCTTTCCCTGATTGGCAAACCAACAGAGGATATTTTAAAACAACACAAAGGTAAAAATAAAGATACATGTGTCAAAACATTTCTTCAATAGAAAGATAATCTAACGCAAAGCATTTGCAAGCATACCAGATCAAAGGGACCTTACCTGGCTAGGAATCTGCCGCCCAAAGAAAGCTGAGGTTTGGGAAACATTGAGCTTGTAGCCCGGAAGTGCATGCACATAAATAGTAAACAGATCTTCATGGCCATAGAAAAACCTATCCCACAAAGGCACAAGTGGCAAAGGCCCCCGCGTCAAAAACATGAACGCCACTTTCGGCACTCTCTTATATGGATACTTCTCTTTTCTCGGTACCATTGAAGCCCTCCAGAAAAGCTCCTCATCTGTCATCTCATGCGTCATATGCCGCGGGTGGATGAAATTCCTCATGCTCAAACAATCCTCATCCTGGCAAACCGGCAGATGTGTAGGAAAGAACAGTTCAGTGTGAGAGGTAAAGTATCGAGTGACATGGGCACTAGCTGACAAGCCTATAAACACCCCAGTTACAAAAATAACCAAAGCTGAAATGATCTTTAATAGTCCAAGTGACACATCCTTGCTTGTAGTTCCATTCAACAACTTATCACCTGCTTCCTCATCTGCCCGACTCCTCACCACGGGCTTCATCGCACTTCCCTCTAGAAACTACAAAACTCTATCACCAATCTTCTTAGATCTTTATTGTAATCCCTTGTCTTATTTATCAACAATCACACAAACTTGGTGAAAACTAGATCAAACAGTCATCAAAACACTTAATTTTCCACAGAAATCGGAATCAAAATCCTCATTTGTGGAAATCTAGCTTTATCCACAAATCCTTCAAACTGCCATTCGCGAGTTTCCTGGTCGAATGAACGTATATAAAGATCGCAAGAATCGAACCTCGCAAGCTGCCTCCAATCAAACTAAAATTCAAATCTCCTCTCTGCTTACAGTTAGAGCAAGAAAGACCAGATTGCGTTCGAATCTCAATCAAACAGACTGCTGACAATCGAATCACTCTTTCTCGAATCCAAAACTAAAACATGTTCCAAAAACCCTAGAAAAATCCAATCTGAAGAAAGATCGCCTTCAACTACGACTTCGCGGCAGTCGAAACTCAAACCTCTTTCTTGATCGAAACCCTAGAATTCAAAATCTCAATAGAAAAGAAAATGAAACAGTAAGACGTGGAGCTGACCTTAAAGAACAACGAATCGCGTCCGATCTTCGATTGCTTTGCTGGAAGCTTATGGTTAATTGAACCGGAACTCTCGGAATTCAAGTTTTCTACGAATCTGGGTTTTTTATTTAGACAGATCAAGACGAAACAATAACTGAATTTCAATTGCCAGAACTCGGAGAAATCCGAATCTGGTCAGATTGAGATTGAGAAGGTTGGTTTTACGTGGATTTGATGACTGGAATCGTCGGAGATTTGAATCGAGAAAACCTCTCTCTCTCTCTCTCTCCCCTATATATATATATATATATATATATATATATATATATATATATATATATTATCTGTGGGAACGATGAGGCGGTAGCAGTTAAGAAGAAACGGTCGTTCCAGAAAACGAGTGAGGGCGGGCTAATGTGTACCGGTCAGCGCACGGGAGGGATGATATGACTGACCCCAGTAACATGAGCCAGGTGGTTTGTAGCTGAAGCTGGTTTCGCTCGGTAGAGCAGAGGCCTTGGGTGGTGGGCCCCGCAGTCTGGTCCCATATCGGACGGTCCTGTTTTACCAAACTAGACGACTCTTGGCCATTTAACGCGACTGATTGGATGTTTAGGACCATCTGGTCCGGTAGCCTGGGATCGTGGGGTCTGGTGGATGAACAGGCCTGTCACGACGCACTACTTCAACGTCGGGGCGCCTCTTTTTTTTTTCTTTTTTTTTTTTGAGAAAATTCGGACTGTAAATCCCACCTTTTACCCAGCGTCTTTTCCAATCGCTCCCAAACTAAACCTGTACGGACACACTATTTTCATACGATAATATCCTTCTGTAAACCTACAGCTACGAATTATAACCGTAGCCATTGGTACGCATGTGCATAGTAAGGAATGGCCTCCAATAGCTACGGTTATAGTCCGTAGCTATAGGTCTAAAGAATGGACGGTTCAACTATGATGTATTTTCATATGAAAATAGTGTGTCCGTACAGAATAGTTTAGGTTGGGAGCATTTGGAAAAGACAGTGGGTAAAAGGTGGGATTTATAGTCGGAAATTTCTCTCTCTTCTTCTTCTTCTTTTTTTTTTTTTTTTTTTGGAGCTTGTTTGGCCCACGGGATTAAATGGTATGGAATTGTATCAATGGGATCAAGACCGCTGCTGTACAATGACTGCATGTTTCAAAATAACATGGTATTTGGGCAATCCAATCTCCATGTTTGAGATAAAATTCCTGTTATAGGAAAAACGCTAGATTAAGCAAAATTATGTATAGTGAAGCATGAAATTGTAATCGACAAACTAAATTCTCACCTATACATGTATATAACTAGAATTAGAGCTGTACACGAACTGAGTTAGCTTGTTTAGCTCACTCGACTCGGTTCAAAATCGAGTTCGAGCCAAGTCGAGCTGATTTTTTTAGCTCAAAAAAATTTCGAGCTGAGTTCGAGCTCGACTCGACTCGTATTGAATCGACTTGGTGACTCAGTTATTTTGATATTAATGTTACACACCAAGTGTTTGATAAAATGACTGAATGAAGTGCCGTTTCGAGTGCATACATTCTTCGCGGGATCAACCAGTGGCAAGAAAGGAATAGATATGAAACAAATCACTTCAAAATAAAAATAAAAACTTCGCGTTATAAAACTGCCCTCAAATCATGATTTTGATGTTGCCCGCCCAATGTTTAATAAAATACATGTATGTTGTTGTTACTGTTGTGTATTTTGTGAAAAAATTAAAGATGCATTGTATGTGTTTGAGAAAATGCCGCATAGGCTCAAACTTGCCCGAGCTACTGACCGAACCGAGTTGAGTTAGCCAGTCAGGCTCAAGGATCAAGCTAAGCCAAGTTCGAGCTGAGGTTAGCTATTGGCCAAGCCAAGCTATGCCAAGCTTGACTCAATTCGACTTGTCCACATGCATAGTGGATTTTAAAAATCACCGGAAACCCCACATGGATTCAAATACAATTTTATCCTATTTAATCTCAACCCTTCCGTCCTCAACATTGGATGAAATTTGCACAGAACCCAATGCAATTCCATCCACCCAGTCCCATCTAAGCTGACATACCAAACAAGTACATGTAGAAAATACGCTAGGAGAGTAGAGTCACGAGCCGATTAGCGGTTACCTAGGTAACATCTTAGTGGTTGTTACCCTAACTATTTGGAGCCCATCTAATGTATTTGTTGTATCTGTTTTTCCATCTCATTTTAGGATGTGATCCCAAACCTTAGATCCAAATCCTAGGTGAACCATACTATTAGAAACAGTGACGAATAACCATTAAAAACTTTTTGTGGGCTACAAAAGTTTTGGATCAAGCTAATCTTTTTATTTTCCCTTCATTCAGGTCTTCTTAACATTATCAAGAGGTTGGATGGAAAATAAACATTATGAAAACCTTACAATGAGTCCTTCAAAAATTTTAATGGTGAGGCATTCAAACACCACTGTTTTCTGTGGTGTTGTAACGCCCTGAAATTCGAGGGTCGAGCATAACTCAGCTCCCGAGTTTCACAATATCACTTATGCAACATATTTAATGATGGATGTATGTTGTCTGTATGAGTGCATAAAACATGGAATAGATTAACCCAAACAGCAAACGTAATTCAGGGATAAGTGAAAGACGCAAGCGGAAGACTTAAAGAAACATATGTGTACATGT
This sequence comes from Magnolia sinica, assembly GCF_029962835.1. Classification (NCBI taxonomy): domain Eukaryota; kingdom Viridiplantae; phylum Streptophyta; class Magnoliopsida; order Magnoliales; family Magnoliaceae; genus Magnolia; species Magnolia sinica. The sequence continues at coordinate 22,269,542 of NC_080576.1, read as the reverse complement.
GCAAGTCCCTGAAATACGTATACTCTGCCAGGTCATAATTACAAGTGTTGTTTTCAAAATATATGCATCAAAATGACATTATCTATTACAATTACAAAAAAAAAATCCAGAATCCCCGCATATCAGGACATGGCTCACATGAACCCGCCTAAGAACTGCATAAAAGAAAACGCGTCCTCATCATCCTCATACTCCTGCTCTACCTCAGGGGTCGCGTCATCATCTGCATCTAAGACAGAGTTTAGTTGGTGTTGAAATACCGTCCCAGAATGTGGGAGTGAGTGATCAACTCAGTGAAACTATACAGTAAAAGTTAACATGTTATCAAATCAATCAAGCAGTAATGATAAGGCAATACAACCAAACACATCCTAATTACTCTTGTTAATGCAAGGATGTATGTAGAAATGATGCATGCTCTCGCCTGCACTCCCTCAGCGTCTTCATCTTACGGTACGCATGACAACCTCTCGCAGTGCCAACAACTCCAACGCACATGCAATGCGGTACATGAACATGATTACCAAGTTGTTATTGGTCCTTTTCATACAGCAGGATTGGGAAGCTAAGGTACCTTCCTCATATAACTTTCCAAACAGTGATCCATTCTAGGGTCGTCAGTCCTAGACAATCTCATACGATCATATGGTTTTAGGTCGCTGCAAAGGGCTCGTCACCAATTAATGCATGCCTATTATACCTTAGTTACTACCCTAAGGCTCGTCGCCTCAATGCAGTATCAAGGTAAGCTCGAGGTCACTATAAAAGGCTTGTCACCAATCAATGTAGGCCGACAGCACGAATATAGTATCCCATACCACCATAATCGGCTCACGAGTCGGGTGTGCCCACTGGTCACTACGGGAAGGCTCGTCACTCCAGCGTAGGCCGACAGCTCGACCACGGTGTCCCATACCACCATGTCCGGCTCATGAGTCTTAGCGAATCAAGGTACAATGGTTAACGGAATTGCATTGGTAAGTTTGGTACCCTGGATTCAAGCAATAGCGTTTATACATGGTGTACATCCACCGGGACAATCGGGTTACTTGACGAACTCGACTAGCACGAGCGCATATTGAGTTGAACGACATAGAGTGCGCAAACACTCCGTGTGGCCAAACCACTGCCGACAACCCTAATACGACTCGGGTTCGTCAAACACGTCTTGCGTGGCGAAAACGACCTTGGTCACGAACTCAAGGTTTGTTACCGATTTCCTGGACTATTCCATAGTCCCAAATATCTTCAATTATAACAGATATTCATACTAACAATTTAGAATAGTAATGGAACAACCATGCTAATCATACAGTATGTGAGCATTTGAAGAATATCAACTTAACATGAATTACACATAAGTAGTGCTTGAAGTTAAACAACAAAGAATGTAAATTGCATGTAGGAAATCATACACACCAATAGGATAGTTGAGAATCTCTTCTCAACGCCCATAATAGGTTAATATATTACACACTTAACCATTCAGACATTTCTACAAACACTTAAACTACATAGGCCAACATACATGACGTATGTTGGTGATAACACACATTTGGACAATTCCTTTCGCCAAGGAGTTAACACACATACGACTAGCACAAGTACACGACAATTAATCATGGCAACACACATGTTCATATTTTATACGTATACGATACTTACTACATATACATAGAATACACAAATCTCAATATAACTCATATATATCAGGAACGCAAAATAAACATCACAGTTGGCATGTGAAATTGCATCCACAACAATAATAAACCATTACCCAACATTGAAAGCCTTGAAAACCATAACCTATACGAATATAGTCCGCACCTTAAACTAGAAAAAGCGCACAGATCTGATTCAGACGATAAGTCTTCGTCAACGGCGACTAGATAACCTAAGGCATGAATAAAAATGAGCTATATCAATACTTAGACAAGTCTAAGCTCTAAAACAGGTTAGGGTTTGATTAACTTACCCAAGAATGAACTTAGAATCGCCGGAATAACGATTCAAAAGTGATGGTTTAGGGATATAGAGTAACTAGAAAGAATCTCAAGATGATTCACCAACTTCTCTCTCACTTTCTCTCTCTTTTAGCTAGGGTTAGAAAATTCGTATGGAATTGAGAGTGAGGGTTTTAAGGTTTTTATATAGGCCTAAAATAGATGAAAATAGCCCCAGGGCCAAGGTATACTTAGGTTATAACCAAATCAGGCCTATATTGGTCCAACAGAACACTTCTGGTGGTCCTTTCTCCACGTGCGGTCGGACTTAAGCTCACTGACTATGGATCTAAGTCAGGCTGAGTTTTCGTACCGATCGGATTTACAGATCAGCCGTAGCGGACCACTCTCAATTCAACGGTCATCGAAACTCGATCAGGTCCACCGGCACTATGACATGTCAGGGCCATCTTCCCTAATCCGAGGGTGAAATTGAATCAGAATCCAACGGTCAGAAAGCTTAGAATCGGCACGCAAGCGACACGACTCGAATTTCATAAATTCATATTTAATTTCTCAGCTTTCTCACACTCTTTACTCCGGACTCAAGCAAATCGACCAGGACATCATCTGGTCTTGATTTTTGAGGTGATGGTCAAGCCCAACAAGATAACCAAAATTGTCTAAGATCGACTCTATCGGACTTTCGACGCGCGGTCCAGGTCCGATACAAAGTTTCCAAGTACTCCCGAGAGCAACTGGATTTAGCATTGAATCCTAGATTTCGGGGTAACATAGCGTTAACGATTCTACAGATTTTGAGTCCTGCAGATCAAATTTAAAGTGATTGATACTAATTTCACAAGCAATTGAGTTTAACGCTAGTTAACCCACACATAACTTTTAAGGAATTCAAGGTGGTACTCAAGTCTTTACACAAAATTTTTCGGGCCATTACAGGTGTGGTCCACCTGAGATTTGGATCTACTTAATTTTTGGGAAGATGTCCTAATATAGCCTAGAGAAACGGATGGACGGCATGGACTTATAACATATCATCAAGGTGAGCTCCACAGTAGGTGTAACACCTAATCCACTCGCAATAGAGTTGGGTGCTGGTAAGGTTGCGCTGAGGTAACAACTTAGTGAGTGAGTCCCTGACCATGGGGCCCACCTCCATGTATGTCTTGTATATTCATCTGTTTTTCCTATTCATTTTAGGGCATGGGCCCAAAAATAGAACATATCCAAATCTCAGGTATACTGTATCACACGAAATAGTGGTGATTGATAATTTAAACTTTGTGTAGGCCATAAAAGTTTTCCTCTTATCTCGGTTTGTGTGACTTTATCAATAGGTCGGATCGTAAATAAATATTACAGTGGACCTTAGGAAGTTTTTAATGGTGGGCATTCAATTACCACCTTTTCCTATGGTGCGGTCCACCTGAGATTTGTATCTGCTTCTTTTTTGTGTCTATGCCCTAAAATGAGCTGGTAAAATGGATGAACAATACAAATATGGAACACAAATATTAAGGTGGGCCTCACAATCAAGGACTCACCCGTTAGGTTGTTACACGGACTCATCTAATCTGAAGAAGAATAAAAATATGAAAGAAAAGAATGGAAGAAAAAGGAGGAGAGAGAGACTGATAAAAAAATACTTTATTAAAAAACTATGAGAAAAAAAAAAGGAGAGAGAGAGATTACTTACTCAATTATTTGTATAGAAAAAAGCTTTATATTTTTAAATTTCAATTTTAAGAAAGAAATTCCTAGCTACTTGTCTTTCTAATTTAACTCAACTAAAGCTTGTTTAGTAACGAAGTATCCTAATTATATTAAGACTTAACATATACAATGATTCTCAATACTCCTTATCATTAAATCTTACTTACATCTATCGTTTTTTTTTTTAAAAAAATTAAAGAGATCAAACTTATTTGTACTTAACGCTTAATATTTGCTCACAACCTTTTCATGAGTAAAGTAGTAATAGACCTCTATATGCTTTACACAAGCATAAAATGCCATATTTGATGCCAGTATAATTGAGCTACTATTGTCATTCGTGATTGGAATGAGATAATCAATTTTATTTTTTGTCAAAGTCTTTTAATAGTTGTATCAACTATATGCTTTCACATGTAGCTAGCATCACAACTCAATATTCAGCCTCTATAATAGACAACGTAACAATGTGTTGCTTCTTGCCCAAGACACACTTCTCGAATGAAGACTGAAACAGAAACTCGATGTTGAACGATGTGTAAATAGGTCATAGGTCAAATTTGGATCACAATAGACTTTAAGCTTTATCAATAGATTGTATGCATAAAAGTCACCTTATATATCTCAAGATATGCTTCATTGTATCCATATGTAGCTTCCTCAACCCATGGTAAACAAAACTTTACAAACATGACTAAATTGAATTTTCTATAAATAGTCTAAATACACTTCTTTATTTGTAATCTCTTATCACTTCAATTCCTGAAAAGTATTATAAGTTTCCAAATTCTTTCATCTTAAACCTTTGAGAGTAAATTTTTTAACTTTTTCACATCTTTTGGAATATTATTGTGATAATCAAATATTCACAATAAATAACACATATAACTACTCTCCATGTGGAATCCTTCATAAAAGTGCATGCATCAATGAAAGATTAAACAAGACTATTTGAAAAGAAAAAGAAAAATCTCTAACCTTTATAAACCAAGCTCAAGGTGCTTGTTTTAGACCATAAATCATCTTCTTAAACTTGCATATATGTCTCTGTTTTTTTTAGGATATTCAAATTCTTGAGTCGCTTCATATATACTTCCTTATCAATATTGTTATTTAAGAATATATTTTTTATATTCACCCGTTAAGGCATCCAACCATTTGCAATTGCAAAAGGTATAATAACATATATGCTTGAAATTTTAATTGCAAAACTATATGTTTCATCGTAGTCCTTTTAATAGCTTGAGAAAAATATTTATGTTATTATAACTTTTGCAATTGCAAATGGTTGGTATAGTAAATTGGAATGTATTTGCTATAAAATAAGCAATGATTACTTAAGACGGGTATTTGTTAAGTTGTCATATCCATCCATTCTATTTTGGAGCAATCAAAATCCTTTTAAATTAGTTAAACGCCAATGGTCTTTGTCCAACCAAACGTGTGAAAGATCCACACTGCTGCAAATGTTGAAGGATAAAATATATTGCAATTCTCTCTTATACAATCTAGATGCTAATAGCGTAACTCTATGTAACTCCATGGTCAAATTCCGTTGACAATAGAATTTATGAAAAATATATTGTAATCATTGATTATTTACCATATAATTCTTAAATAAATTACATATTCAAACTGGCCCTTGGCCACAAATGCGTATTATAACACTCAACTTTACTTGTAGCTTTTCATTTTATTTTGTATATTTACTTGTAATTATTTATTTATTTATTCTTCACAAGCTCAACTAAGTCTTACATGCCATGCTTTTTCAATGCACTCATTTCCTTTTCTATAATCAACTGCAATTAAAATTCATCTATCACTTCTTTTAACGCATTGGCTCGTATGAATATATAACATGCATCATATAAACATAAGGTATATTCATGACATGATAATATATAAGCCTTTTAACATTAAACATTTTACGGAATAGGATATCTGCACTCTATATCACCACTTGAAAATGTTGTAATTTTTTTCTCTTTTAATTTTTTTGACTTAAATCTTTTTGCTAGTTTAGACAATTGTAAAGTGGACAGTCTTATATCTTATTCTACATCTAGTAGCCTCTAAAGACTTCAACTCACTATTTGGAGGTTGATTCAATTATAAGATCCTATCAAAACTAACATCACGGCTATCATAGATACAGTTATTTATTGAATTATAATATTGGTATACATTTTTCTCAAATAAATATCTAAAAATATATATAATTTAAAGCCTTTGTAGCAACCTTGTTATAATTTTCATCACTATACTTTTCATGAGGCACACATCCAAACACCCACGTATGTATCCAATCTAGCTTTTCCTTGTAAAGAATTTGATGTAAAACTTTCATATCTGGCCGCAACATCATACAATTGATCAAGTATATTACAATACGAGTAGCTTCGGTGTAATAAACTTTTGACAAATTCTTTTAGTTCAACATAACACGATGGGCTTTGCTATATGGTAGTTCTTCCTCTAAGCAATTTCATTTTATTAAGGCATTTATGGGCAAGTGATTTGTTTTTTATGTTACGCGCTTTAAAAAAAAAAAAACCCATTAAAATCATTAAATACGCGTTCTCCACCATTAGTATGAGGCCCACCATCATGTCCGTGTGAAATTTACTTTACCCATTAATTTTACTAGCTCCTATTAAGATGAGAACCCAAAAATGAGATAGATCCAATGCTTGAATGCCCCACACCACATACAACAATACGGATGGAGACAACCACCTACGAAACCTTCACATGATCACTTGATGTTTATATGACATCTGACCTATTCATGAGGTGATTCCCATGAGGATGAATGGAACTTTTATGCGTGATGTTTAATTCTCTCTGTTTCTGTGATATAGTTCGTAGGAGTTTTGGGTCTGTCATATTTATAGGCTCGTAACCTAACCTGAACCAAAGAAGTTAATGATCGAAGTGGATTTCACAGGGATGCTACTGTGAACCCTAGAGACCTCTGGGCTACAGAAGCCAGCATTAGCAGTCTTACAAGTATCCATGCCATCCATCCATTTTGACAGATCATTTTAGGTAATGAGTCCCCAAAATAAGGCAAATCAAAGGCCTGAGTAGACCACGCTACAAGAAACAATGGCAATATTGACAACTACCATTAAAACCTACCACACACGGGAAACAATGGCAATATTGACAACTACCGTTAAAACCTTCTTAGGACCGACACTGATGTTTATTTGCCATTTTATCTATTCATAATGCCACATAGACCTGGATTAAAAAACATAAATATCACATTGATCGAAAACTTATGCAACCCTCAAGGTTTTCAAGAGTAGGTGTTCAATCCTCAATGTTTCCTGTGGTGTGGTCCACTTGAGCCTTTCCACTTCCATTTGCCTTTTTTTATAGGCTCGTGCTCTATCAAAATGGATGGACGGCATAGATAAACATATATACATCTTGGTGGACCATCCATTTTGAAATATCATTTTAAGTAATGATCCCAAAAGTTAGACCATCCATTTTGAAATAAAGCTCAACATATTCATACCACAGGAAACAGTGGATATTTACTATTCAATGCCTACTGTAAAACTTCTATGTCCCACAAAAGTTATGGATGAAGATGATATTTATGTTTTCCCTTCATTCGGATCTACATGGCCTTATGAACAGATTGGATGGCAAATAAGCATTAACGTGTGCCCTCTTAAGGTTTCAATAGCTAGTATTGTTGTCACCATCATTGTCATCAATGATTCCTTTAGTGTGGTCTACCTAAGCCTCTAACTTGCCTCTTTTTCTTTTTTTGGCTCATTACCTAAAATGATATGTAGAGGTGGGGATCGAGTCGAGTTGGACCAGCATTTTGCCAACTTCTGACCCGAACTTGATCCAACTTGAGACCGAGTCCAGTAGGTTTGTCAACTCCCTGACCCGAACTTGATCCAACTCGAGACCGAGTTCAGCAGGCTTGACTCGATACGAACCAATTCTTGGCTGGGCTGACCCGAACCGAGTCCGACTCGGTTAGAGAAACTGAGTTGGGACGATTCGGATCCGAACCGATTCTATGGCCCATAAATCAACGGTTAAAGACAAAGCAACCGGTATATGTTTAAAGAAAGAAATTTGAAATATCAGAAGTGATAAATCTTTCGCACAGGTAGTTTTTTTCACCCAACGCTTCATCTATAACATGGCCCATTATATAAATGGTTTGGATTATCTAAACATGAATTCAACGGCTGTAGTTCATTTCCTTTAACAACAAAAAACTCCAACAAAAAGAAAGGAAGAAAAAAAATGATTCATTTTCTTCTTCTTCTCTGCAGTCCAAAACACATCAAAACCATAGCTTATGCAAAGAAAGAAAATCAGGAGAAAATCATTGCTCTTTCTTTTTTGTTTGTCATCTCTCCTTCTGATCAGGTTTGGGGCGGCGCCGGCTAGGGTAGAGGTAAGGTTCAGGTAGATGAAGGGTAAAGATAAAAAATAAAAAAATAAAAATTTGACTTTATTGTATCCGATTCCGGTTCGGATCAAATCGAGTTGCAGCGCGACCGAACTCGACTCAGTCGGGCTTCACATCCGAATGGGTATACTCAATCCGACCCAATTCTGGCTTTTGGCATGGGTCGAGTCGAATCCAACCGATTCAGTCGACTCAAATCCAACGAGTTGAGCCGGATCCTGCCCACCTCTAAATATGTCCAACTAAATAGATCATGTGGATTAAAAAATACATCAAGGTGGGCCCCCCAAAGCTCCTGCGTGGACCGTCTGTTTCTGACTAGGTTCTGGTGAGGGAGTACCCAATCCGCGTCCGTGGGCTCCACTTGTACAGCTGATAAACCCGAACAGGCTATACAACCTGCCGGCCCAGCATCGTATGATGTTCTCGTTGACCTGTGCCAGCCGTGATGTATGACTTGGATTTGGATGGCACACGTAGGGGTTGAAAATTGAAATTAACGTACGCCACTTTGTGGGCTCCACCATGGTGTCGTGCGCCGCACAAATCGCTCGGGTCGGCCACGAATTTAATCATGTGATTTGATTGACGGGTTTTACAAACACTTAAGTTAAATGACGTTTGCAAGAATACATCCCCGCGTACCGCTTGATGAACGGTCATTTTTCAATGATCTAAACCTTTAATTTAATGGGCCTCACATTTTCCGGAAGATAGAAAAAATATATATTTTAATCTAACTATTTCAATCCATTGATCATTTGACTCTTTTCCTTTGTATATGGATGGTCTTATTAAAATCTAAAAAATCAAAATTTTTAAATAAATAAATTTCGTATTTTGTTTTCTAATGATATTTCATCATGAGAATCATCGTATAAACGGTTTGGATCATTATAAAGGTCCCCAATGAACAGCTAAAGTCCCGATATAATGTATTTTAATATGTCGCGATGCATTCTACCGTTCCTCTGAGGCAATTACCGACTCCCACGTCGAAACCGAGGTTTTCTAATTCCGCACGTGTGCAAGCCCTGCACAGCCACACGCAGACATATGTGCTAATATAGAACTGAATTCTTGATCAGATCTTTCCATCAGGTAGGACACACTGATTAAACTTTTTTTTCCCCAAAATCAAGCGAAACATATACCTTAGGTGGGCCACATAACAAATGGACGGTTCTAAATTTTTCGGTTAACCGTTGGTTTACCTTGTATATTGTGGCCCCCATGAGGAGAAAAACTGCATTATTTTTAATTCATAAGATCTACGCCTTGGTTTACATCAAATGGAAAGCTTGGATCTTATACTCATCTTCCATGCTGGGAAATGCATCTGCGTGTGGATGGCAGCGTTCCACACTCACGTGGATTAAGCAAACATGTACTGGAACCTGTCCGATCCATGCGCGACTCACGCGTAGTGCACGTTAGTTCTCACGTCGTCGGTCTGCAAATGGACGGTCATAATATTCTTCAGCCACTGGGCCGGCAGCGGATTGGCTGGTGTAGCACACGTCAGCTATATAGATGGTGCATTCACGTCAGCAAGTTCTGTGGTCCCATCATGAGGTATGTGTTATATCCAAACCGTCCATCCATTTGGCGAGATCGTCTTAAGGCTTGAGCAGAAAATTAAGGCAGAACTAAAGATCAAGTAGACCACACTGCAAAAAACAGTGTGGGATTGAATGTCTACCATTGAAACCCTTTTATGGGTCACGGAAGTTTCGGATCAATATGAAATTTGTTTTCCTCTTCATCTATGTATTTTTTACCTTATTAACAGATTGGATGGAAAATAAATGTTATGGTGGGACTTATGAATTTTTTAACGGTGAAAATCATTATCCTCGCTGCTATTTTTGGTGTGGTCCATTTGAGCTTTTTATAAGATTCATTTTTTATTTAAGGCTCTAAAATGATCTCGAAAATGGATGAACGGCATGGATCTAATACATACATCATTGTGGGGCCATGTAACTTTGATCTCATTTGAACCGTTCATACAACTCAGGAGATCAAGGACCGTTTGCACTCATCTACACACGACACGTATCTACACTAGCTATATATGTTGTGTGTGGTGCATCAGTCAATCCGCTTCCGGCCCGCCATGGATGGGAAGCCGATTGGCTGGTGTACCTCACACCAGCTATATGGCAGCTGTATTGACATCAGCAAGTTGCGTGGGTCATATATCCAAATCATTCATTCATTCGGTGAGATGGTTTTAAGGGTTGAGATGAAAATAAGACAGATCTAACTATCAAGCAGACCACATTGAAAAAAGCAGTGGGAGATTGAACGTCTACCATTAAAACTCTTTCTGAGGTCACAGAAGTTTTGGATCAATATAAAAAAAAAAAAAAAAAATTCCTCTTCATTAAGGTCTTTGTGATCTTATTATTAATAGATTGGATGGAAAATAAACGTTATGGTGGGCCCTACGAATTTTTTAACGGTGAAAATCATTATCTCCCCTGATATTTGTGGTCTAGCTGATCTTTGGATATGATTCATTTTTTGGATTATGATCTAAAACAATCTCTAAAAATAGATGAACGGTGTAGATATAATAAATACATCACTGTGGGGCCATGTAACTTTGATCTCCTCTGAACCGTTCGTACAAGTCGGAGCTCGTGGAGCGTCAGTGCTCGTCTCGCACGACACGTACCTACAGCAGCTATATAGCTGGTGTGTGGTACACCAGCGAACCAGTGTCATATTGCTATCGGACGGGTCATGTCAGGCCGTCTATTTCGCTGCGACACCTGTAAATATAAAATATCCAACACCATAATCACGCAGCGCTTAAAACAACTAAGTAAGTGGGTCCTACCATGCTGTAAACTTAAAATCCACTCCGTTTATCAGGTTATGTCCTGTATGTTAGACTTGAGAACTAGAAATCATTGGAACCACAACTCAGATGGGCCACACCAGATGGAAGAATGGGGATGGATTGCTAACCATAGGTTTTCGTGTGGGCTATCATGGTGCATATCATTAATCAAACCCATTGATCAGGTGTAAAGATACGAAATCAGAATGATGAAAACCCCAGCAGGCTGCACAATGGGAACTTAACGGTTTTGGAAGCAATTTTACATTGTTTGTTTCTATTGGTGTGGTGCATGTGAGGCGTAAGCACGGTCCATATGATGGTTATTACCTGATGGACGGAGTGGATTTCAGAACTCTCTGAACGGCACTGACCTTGAGGCCCACCTGCATGCCCATTCAAACAAACATTTGACTTGAGTGATTCAATGGTTGCTAATCAACGTGAGGAATCTGCTACTACTGGAACGTATAACTTTAGTAGCCAGGAGCTTTCTCTTTTTTCCCCTGGTACATAGCTCAAGTGGTACACGAGTGAAAGATAGTTGTTTCAACACCGACGTCTTGGTATCGAATCCTATTTGGGGGTGGCTAACAGTGATGTGTGATGTTACAGTGGGTGTACTTAGAAGCTAAAAAAAAAAGGAATAAAAAAAAAGAAAAAAAGGGAACTTCTTTTGGATCTTTCCTTGTACGTAACAATGAGGTACCCTTGCTTGAGACTCCCCAAGCAATCCCCACATCCAATAGTCACTACTTTAGGTATGTTTTTTTTCTTTATCGAGAGATTACTCTCTTATTATTTACTCGGGCAAAGCTTGAAAAATGTACAACAACAGGGCAAAGACCCTCTAAAAAAATAACCCACACCCCAATCACATGGAGAGGGAAAAAAAAGAAAGGGAGAAGAAGTTGGCAAATTAACTTGTTTTAAAAATATGGTAAATTAATCCATTTATCTCGTAACCTAGGTCTCACATTGCATGGGATATGACCTTGATTAAACCCCTTATGGGCCCACATCATATGGGTACCACCTCACATGAGCCGCTCACTCTGAGTGTACCCTTGCAACCCACGGGCAATCTCACTCAAACCCAGTATGAAAATAGCCCTACATTAAAGAGTGAATCTACAACCTTAGTTATCTCCACGCATGTAATTTGTCAAGTGATGTGTGAGTTTAAAAATCTTAACCACCGTCATAAAATCTTGGAAGTGGACAAGGAAATGAAAGAAAAAGTAAATTCCTTAGTATTAGAATTTACATAGAGAAATTGGAATTGTGTAAAAAGAACCCTCATGAACCCTCTGCTTACAAGGATTTAGGTATTTATTTGACTAGGTACTGAGACTGTTCTAGAATGGCAAATGACTGCTCAAGGCAGTGTTTCAGATACTCAAGTTGACATCACCAATTTCAATAGCACATACAACTAAGGTTGTCAATGAACCGGGCCGGCCCGACAGGCTTATGGGTTTCGCACGCCTCAGGTCAGGCTCAAGCTAAAGTAGCAAGCCCGCAAGCTGGATTTGGGCTTAAAACTCCTCCCTGTTCATCAAGCAGTTTGGGCTTGAACTTACCTATCTGAAAACCCATCAGCCCAGCCTAACCAACAACCTTTTCAAATTTCAAATTTTAAATAATGTTGTTCCTTCTTTCTCTTATCATTAAAACCCATCCAACCCATCCATGCTCTCTCTCTCTCTCTCTCTCTCTCTCTCTCTCTCTCTCTCTCTCTCTCTCTCTCTCTCTCTCTCCTGAAATGGGAAGAGGAAGGGTATAGCTGAAGTGGATAAGCACAAAAATAGTTGGGTGATTGAAAAAACAAGCTTTTGAAGAAAGTTACGAATTCTCCGTACTCTAAGATGCTCAGGTGGCTCTCATCATCTGTGATTGAAAAACGTCTTAGAAATGGTCTTCTCGACAATAAATGGAGTTGAGATATTAGGACCTCTCTCTTTGGGAGATTCTCTTTTCAGAGATTAGTTTCAAAATATAGCTAAACCATCTCTCTCTTAATGATGAAAAACTAGCCAAAGAGTTTGACTATTTTGGCTTGTCATGGGCTCGGGTTGCGTTTGGACATATGTTTAGGAATATGGGTGGGGTTGAACAGAGCTTTGCCCGACCTTAACCCAGCCATTGACACCCTTACATACGACTGTCACCTAGGGCCCATTTGAATACCGCCAAATAAAATTTTTTTTTTAACTTACATAGGTTAATAAGTTACTTTTTTTTTCAATAAGTTAGTTTGATTATTAAACTTAAATAAATAGCTTTTAAGCGAAAGTAATTTATTTTCATAAGTTATTTTTTTTTATTGTTTTTCAACTTCCAAAAATAACTTATATCCTTTATTTTCATAAGTGACACGGTAACTTAGTAAATTATTTAAGAGAATATGCTCTTTGTGGCAATGAACCTTCTAAGTTTATGAGATTGGAAAATCATCCAATGAATGGGTTGATAATCTAGTGGGCTCCACATGATGATGGCCCAAATCGAGGTGGCCCCACATGATGGATGATCTACATCAAAGATCCACCCCTAATGATGAACGGCTTACATCCAAGGTGAGCCTCACAAGATGGGCAACCCACATTGAAGGTGAAGCCCATATGATGGGCAACCCAATCAAAGGTGGGCTTCACCAATTAATAATGGTGGGCCCACATGATGGATGATCCACATCAAGGTGGCCCCACATGATGGACAGTCTACATCAAAGGTTGGCTTAATAATGAGTGGCCCATGCATGTCCAAGGCAGGTGCCGCATGATGGACAGCCCGCATCCAAGGTGGGCCCACTTGATGAGCAGTCCACATCAAAGGTGGGCTCCACATGATGGGTAGTAGATATTGAAATGGGCCCCACATGATGGACAATAACATTGATGGTGGGCCTCACATGATGGATGACTAACATCAAAGGTGGGTCCTACCTAATGAATTATGCACATTAAAAGTCAGCCCTAAATGATGAATGGCCCACAACCAAGGTGGACCTTGATGATGGACAGGCCACATCAAAGGTGGGGCCCACACAATGAATGATCCACATCAAAGGTTGGCCCTAGGGGTGTACACCGAGTTGAGCTGGCCTCAGCTCGACTCGGCTTGGCCACTAGCTGGCCTCAGCTCGAACTCGATTCGGCTCAATTCGATCAGCAGCTCGAGCGGAGTTCGAGCCAAAATTGAGCCTCTAGTAGATTTTCACAAACACATGTGTGCTTTCAATTTCTCATTGTATGTAAAATAATAACAGTTGTTTACAAGTATTTCATCAAACACCTTGTGGGCAGCATTATAAAAAAAAAAATGGCATTTGTTTCGTATACATACCTTCCTTGCCACTAGCCGACACTTCGTTAAGTCATTTCATCAAACACTTGGTGAGCAACATTAATATCAAAGTAACCGAACCACCAAACTACTTTGATCCAAGTTCGATTCGAGCTAGGGTTCAATCTAAGTTGAGTCAAGCTCAAGCAAGCTTGAACTCGGTTCAAAATTTCTTTAAGCTAAAAAAATCAGCCCGAACTCAGCTTCAAATCGAGTCGAATCGAGCTTTTTCGAGTCAAGTCAAGCAAGCTTACTGAGCTAACTCGGTTTGTGTACACCCCTAGTTGGCCTAACATGGTGGGAGATAGATGTGAGGGGGGCCAAAATGAAAATTACCAATGATGTCGGAAGCCAAATATGCTTTTTTACTTTTTGGATGGTAAGGATGTTATTTGCTGAACATAATTATCTAATGAAGAAGTGGAAAGCAAGATAAGCTAATTATGGCATGAGTAGCTTATCTAAAATCACTTACTATCCAAAGTCTCCTTAAGAACCGCCACCACTAAATAGTCTATGCTGCAAACACCCAAGTGCCACATGTCACGCAATGCTCAACTTCTTCTGCCACCCACCACAACGATAGAACCAGGAGCAGATTAGGTGCGGCCTCGCCTCACCCAAGATGGTGAGGCCCTTGCCATGGCCCACCTTGATGCATGTATTCTATGTCCATGTTGTACATCTGTTTTTCCATATCATTTTAGGGCATGAGCCCAAAAAGGAAGAAGATCTCGTTCTCAAGTGCACCGTATTATAGGAAACAACTGTGATTAAACGCTCTACCATTAAAAACTTCCTAGGGCCCATTGTAATGTTTCCGTGTAATGTTTATTTGTCATCCGACCTTTTGATTAGGTCACATAAACTTAAACTTGGATGAAAGAATAAAACAAATATCAGCTTGATCCAAAACTTTTGTGGCCCATTAATTGTCATGACCGCTGTTTCCTGACGTGATGGACCACCTAAGAATTGGATCTACTTCATTTTTTGGCTCATGCACTGAAATGACATGGAAAAACGGATGGACAGTGTGAATATAGAATAAATGAAACGGATTGGCTACTCCCCTAACACCAGCCAATGGCTGATGGTCGGTGCTATGTGGGCCCCACCATGATGTATGTGTTTCATCCATGCCATCCATCTATTTTTATAGATCATTTTACATTATAATTTCAAAAATGAGGTATATCCAAATCTCAAGTGGACCACATTACAGGAAACATTGTTGAATGAGGGTCGACCATTAAAAACATTTCGGGGGCTATAAAAGTTTTGGATCAAGCTGATCTTTGTTTTTCTCTTCATCTGGGCCTGTATGACCTAATCAACAGATTGGATGTCAAATAAACAGTATAGAGGGCCTTAGGAGGATTTTAATGGTGGATATCCAATCACTATTGTTTTCATGTGGTGTGGTCCACCTGAGATTTATATCCCTCTCATTTTTGGGATAGAAACGTAAAATGAAATGTAAAAATGGATGAACGGAATGGATGAAACATATACATCATGGTGGGGCCCACAGATCACTGACCACCAGCCACGAAGCTGGTGTCAGGGGGAGTAGCCAATCCGTTTCCAGAATAAATACATCAAGGTGGACCCACAGTAAGAGCCGCACAATATTGGGTGAGGTTGGGGCCGCACCTAATACCATCCAATAAAGCCACGCATCACCTAACAGTCCATATAACCACCACTCAAGTGTGCTATAGCACACAACAGTCCATGTAACAACTCCGTCAACCGTCCATCCAGGTGTTAGGTTGGTTACGTAGAAAAAGTTTAAGAACTCTCAAAATTCTCAAGTTCTTCAAGAGGATGTGCATGTCCAAAATGTGAAGTACACCCAGCTAGCCCTACAACACATGTACCACACCGTCCATATGCGAATGAGAGTGGTATTATAAATGATTTTTTTTCCAAAACAACTTCAAAATAAGTTCAATTTTTTTTCCAAAACAACTTCAAAATAAGTTCATGTATGCTTATGGGGTGTGCATTGGGTACTACCCGCAATGGGACCTAGCTAGAGATTGTCGGTCATGTCAGGGGCTCTATGAGACCACCATAATCTATATTTTTTATCCATGCCCTCCATTTATTTTTAGATATCAATTTTACAGCACAAGCCTGAAAAGGAGGTAGATTGAAGGCTGAAGTGGACCATACCATGTAAAGCAGGGGGGATTCAAAGTCTACCACTGAAAACTTCCTGGAGGTCAAGAAGTTTTCAATCACGCTAATATTTGTGTTTTCTCTTCATATGGGTCTATGTGACCATATGAACAAGTTGGATGGCGGCAAATACAAATCACAGTGAGCCCTAGGAAGTTTTCAACTATAAAAGTTCAATCCCCATTGCTTCATGTGCTGTGGTCCACTTGAGCCTTTGATTTACTTCCCTTTTGGGCTCATGCCCCAAACTAATCTGTCAAAATAAATGGACGGAGTGGATAAAATCATATATATCACCGTCGGTTCCACATAGCCCTTGACATGACAGTCTCTCTCTAGCTAGGTCTTGGTGGGGGTAGTGTACGGGGCTTTATGAGACCACCATAATCTATATTTTTTATCCATGCCCTCTAGCTATTTTTAGATATCATTTTTATAGCATGAGCTTAAAAAGAAGGTAGATCGAAAGCTCAAGTGGACCGTACCACATAAAGCAACGAGGATTTAAAGTCTACCACCAAAAACTTCTTAGAGGCAAAGAAGTTTTCAATCAAGCTAAAATTTATGTTCTCTCTTCATATGGGTCTATGTGACTATATGAACAAGTTGGATGGCGGCAAATACAAATCAAAGTGAGCCCTAGGAAGTTTTCAACTATAAAAGTTCAATCCCCACTACTTCATGTGGTGTGGTCTACTTGGGCCTTTGATCTGTCTCCTTTTCAGGCTCATGCCCTAAACTAATAGGTCAAAAAAATAGACAGAGTGGATAAAATCGTATATATCACTGTGGGCTCCACGGAGCTCCTGACATGACAGTCTGTCTCTAGCTAGGTTCTGGTGGGTGGTGGGGGGTAGTACCCAATCTGGGCCCATGTTTATGATGGATGACCCTCTGAACCATGTTTGGTTTTGAACAATCCCAACACCATCTTGAAGCATAAAACAAAATAGCCTCACATGTGTAGCAGTAGCTCCAAAACACAAACTATTTAAACCTTTTCGCAGCGGGGCCATACCTTTGAAGGAATTGGACAACACATACCCTCTGCTCAACGACCGTACTCTTTTGACCTTATAATCTTTGGATTTATGGAAGGGAAAATCCAAATATTAAATGGTTATTTGTGGGCATTGAAAGTATGAAATTGAAAAGAAAATATTCATGCTCTTTCTCTGTTTTACCACAAACATACCACCTGCAAAAGGACATCAGCGGCATAAAAACAGTACATCCCACCATGATCTTCACCTATGATATAAATCAGTTAGTGGGCCACGCCTTTGGAATCAATGGACAATAAGTGGTTTGACTCAACATACTGCTACAACACACCTAGTGAACAGACAACCGAATTTTCGGGAAGGCGGTCTTCTTGGTGAAGCTAACCCATGTTCATGGTGATCTTTAGGTGAAAATATAAAACATGTGTATGAGATACGAGCTTTTCGTAAGGTTGGAAATAATGATTTGATCTTTTTATTTAGAAAATAGATAATTTTAAATTTAAAAATTAAAATTATTTGGAGGTGCTTTTAATTTTTTACAAAAAAATAAAATTGAATCCCTTTAAAACGTTTTCTTGTATGTTTTGAAAATGCTCTTTCTAACATTAAAAGGTCTAAACAATTAGGGCCCGTTTGGATCCACCAAATAAGTTACTTTTTCTACTTTCAACAATAGATAAGTGACTTATTTCAAATAAGTTTAGTTTATGGTTAGTTTTAGGTAACTTTTTCTACTTAAAAGTACTTGATCGCTTTAGTTTAAAAAAAAAAATTTAATTTTTTTACTTTTCATAAGTTGCTGAAGAGAGGCATCAGCAAGATGAAAGAGAGAGGAAGTTGATAAGTATGCTATTTGCCAAAATTACTTATCTTCTTAATAAGTAGAAACTAAGATAAGTTACTTGTGAAATAAGTAGCTGATCTTAAGCAACTTGTGATCCAAATGGGCCTTAATGACATGAGGAGAAGGAATAGGGTTTTGCTATATTAAGGTCTCGAACTGCAAGCATTGTAACGTATGTAACAGTTATGTATACCTATTTCTAATGGGAAGAACAAGGCATTCACAAAGAGATTTTGAAATTGCAAAAGTTTGGTCCACCTACTCTTCACGTGAGCCACAAATTAGGGGTGCACACAGTTTGGTTCAGTCTAGTTCTGGGGTGAAATCGGAACCAAACCGTTCTCAACGGTTCTAAGAAACCTAGAACTGAAACTGGACTGTTTGCAACCTAGAACTGAATTGGAACCAAACTGTAAAAAACCGGTTTAGTTCTATGGTTCTGGGCTATTTATAATCTAACACAATTACATAGTTTGTTTTTATAATACAGCCCAATTGCATAGTTTTTTTTTATTATAATCCAACCCAAGCTCCCATACTAAAAATTTTCACAAAGAGTAATCTTGTCGTGGTTTGTTTTTATGGCCCTTTCATGTTCCTAAAATGATTTTGATGCTAATGTATATTCGTGTTGTGATCCATTTGATGAATGGTCTAGCTTTTTCTGTTTAAAAAAATTAAATATTTATTGACCAAGGGGTCCGGTTCCAAGGTTCAGTTCTACGGTTCAGTTCACAGTCTGGTTTGGTTCTACAGAACCCCAAACCAAGAACCAACCCAAACTAACCGGTTCTTTGATTTTTGAAACCAGAACTAGTGAACTTCAGAACTGGACCAAACCGTGCGGCCTGGTCGTTGTTTCCGGTCCAATTTACCGGTTCAATCGGTTTCATGTGCACCCCTACCACAAATACAAAGAAAATTGGTAGTTAAATATTTGCTTCTAGCTATTTAGTTGTCTTGGTACATTGTGGTCTACTTGAGGCATAAAATGGCTTGATTTTGATGTTAGAAGATCTAAGTGTTAGGCTCTCTCCTTGTGTGGAGGTGGGACCCACACGTGTGGGCCTAAAGAACCAAACATGTGTGGCCCCAGTGGGGCCATTTTGATCTTTTGGCCTTTTTTTAACCAACATAGAGAGAGAGAGAGAGAGAGAGTTCTTGCAACATTTTGAGAGAAAAAATAGAATAATTTTTGTAGAAGAATATCAAGAGCCTTCTACTACCAAAATCTTTATTTTTAGGTTCATGAAGCTCCATCCATAACACCGGCTTGGTTGATTGTCCTCTCTAGAGTTATGTTGGGGGTGTGTATAATCCTTAGTAAGAAAACTCTTTTCATTGTTGCTTGTAGAATATTTTTGAATATTTTTGAATAATGTATTTTGGATATATAAGAGATGTTGTTTTTTTTTTATTGGAATCTTCCAGTTGGGACCAAAGAAAACTTGTATTTCCATTTTCCATTTTATTTCTATTAGAGTGAATTTTCTCTAATCATTTCCTATAGTTTCTCCTTTACATTGATGGGTATTTTACATATAAAAAAAAAAATTTATCTCTTATATTTTACATAATTGATGATTTGCTTACTTATATCAGAAGTATTATAATCTGTTAATCCTTTTATATTATTAATTCCATTGATTTGCACATTGGCAAAAAAGTACATGTTTCCCGGCACTAATCAGTGACACTCAAACAGCGTACATATCTCATGTATTAAATACCTTCAATCACCTCCCGATGCATGATTACGGACTGAGTTAAATAATAAGAGAAAACTCTGGCTGACACGCAATGCAACAACATGGCACGACTGTACAAAATTTAGGCCGTTCATGGATTGACTGATCCGGCCATACATGCATGACGTGATGGACGGTTAAAACAGCAACAAAGTAGTGTTTTACATTCAATGGACAACTGTTGCTGACGCAGGGATGAACGTGATGAGATCAAGCACCGTCTCCCTCAAGGATAATTATTCTAAATCTACGGAACGTTTTTGGACTCCATTTCTATGGACTCCTCAAAAAGGCTTTTCAAATCCACGAGAAA
Organism: Magnolia sinica; assembly: GCF_029962835.1. NCBI lineage: Eukaryota > Viridiplantae > Streptophyta > Magnoliopsida > Magnoliales > Magnoliaceae > Magnolia > Magnolia sinica. The sequence goes on along the minus strand of NC_080576.1, from coordinate 22,249,111 downwards.
AAAAGTAAAATAGAAAATAAATTTTATAAAATTCAAAATTGATTAACGAATGAAATAAACGAGTACACAACCCTTTAAATAGGGGTAGCAAGCAATGAGAGAGAAATCAAAAACAAATTATAACTAAAACTCCTAAAATTCGCAACTTACTATAAATAGTAAACTTGTTATTTGATGTCTACTAGTACAAAGGTTTTCGGCCAAAAATAGTAAGTGTCCTATTTGGCTTTACCAAGCTGTTCTCCTAATTATTCTAGGCCCTTTTAATGTTGGACACAACTCCTAAAGCCCAACGGATGAATAATTATAATCAAACTAAAACTTACTATTTATAGTAAAAATGGAATTAAAATATGGAAACGAATCCAAGAGTATTTCGCAAATCCAGCTTGCGTAACCCGGTGTCGCAGGGTTAGTTGGCTAAAGTAGCTTGTTCTACCCAAAATCATAAATTTTACGCTCAATAACTCATTCCAAATTGTGAGATACGCCCAATCTAAGGTCCGATGGTCTGGATTACTTTTGTCATTGACCGGGCCTTTTCTGATCCATTTTGACCATGAAACTGTCCGCGACCCGCTCTATATCAATTGCCAGCCCTTGCAAAAAGAGGACTGTCTGGTGATCATTCAGGAGGGAACACATGCATGCGATGTTGCCAGGTGTCTTATTTTTGTTTCGGTGTTATCCACGCAATAGCCAACAGGGCTGGCAACGGAAACCAATGGATCCGAACCCAATTTCAACCGCTCCAGTTAGAATTCTTGGACCTGTATAGAAATCGGTTTGTGTTTGGGTCTGATAAAGGCACTTGTCTGGTCAGGTCTATTATCTTGACCCTGGTTAAAATCGGATTAGGTAAGGTCCTGACGGGTCCAGTTAATTTCAATAGTAATATTAATTATTCTAAGAGTTTTTATGAGTATAATATTTTTATTATATGCTTTGACTCTCCATATTTGCTAAAGCATTTATCCGAGTACAAAAGTGAAGGATGAAAAGTCAAAATTACCCTAATATACTGTCTTTCCACTGCAATGGTTGTGGAAGGCAATTGTGATATTAAAAAATTTGAAGCCCCACTCTTGCCTGGCTCATGTTAGCATTTTACCAATGAAGCCCACCTGGATGTATGTGTTGTATATTCATTGCATCCATTTGTTTTTCTACCTCATTTTAGGGCATGGGCCTAAAAATTGAAGTAGATTCAAATATCAAGTAGACCACATCATAGGAAATGGTGGTGATCAACTATTAAAAGCTTATATGAGCCACAAAAGTTTTGAATCAAGCTGATATTTGTGTTTTTCCACCATCTAGGTCTATGTGACCTTATCAAAAAGTGGGATGGCAAATAAATGTTATGATGTGCTTTAGGAAGTTTTTAATTGTAGGTGTTCAATCATCATTATTTCTTGTGGTGTGATCCACAGGATATTTGTACTTGCTTCTTTGTGGGCTCATGCTCTAAGATGAGCTGACAAAAGGGATGAATGAAATGGATTTGTAACACATACATCAAAGTAAGCCCGCGATCACTGCCTGACAGAAAATGGTAAAACTCTGGCCCAACTGAATCCGCTCCTATCCCAATGATCAGTGCTAGCGAGGAATTAGTAACATGGGGTGGGACTCACCATGTTTTTTTTCCCAAAATCCAATCCTATCACTAATTGCATGACCTAATTTTCGGCATAAATGTAAAAAGTCAGTTGCATCGGTGATTTAGGTGGACCATATAATTGGAAACAGAGTGCATGGCAATTCCTACCCTCCAAACTGTTTACCTTGATGTGACCCACCAGAATCATAGATTGTGGTAATTCTTGGGCCTTAGGCTTAAATGTTTTTTTTGTGGAATCTAATGGTTATAACCGGGACAAGTGGGCCCCGTAGAAATTGAACTTTTGACATATCTCCCATTTGTTTCCTTTGGCATGGCTCATCTTAATCACCATGCAGTTAGCCTAATTTTCTTGCATGGGTCCTAATGTGGGATTACACAACTAATAGTCGAAGTGGATTTGTGGATTTCACACACACATTATAGTGGGTTCAAGTGTGCCTCCCATAATTTTTTCTTTTTTCAATATAGGAAAGTTAATATCTCTTCCAAGTAGTGATAAGGATGTCAATGCCAATTTTTACAGGCCCACTATGGCGTATATGTGAAATCTATTTTGACCATTAGATGTGTAATATGACATTAGGCCCATCGCAAAAAAAAAAAAAAATTAAATGAGAGAGATGTCTAACATTCAATTTTTATTAGGCCCACGATGACAATTACAAGAAATCCATTCCGACAATTATAAGATTCCACAAAAGCATTTAGGGTTAGAGCCCAAGAATAAGGACAATTCATGATTCAAGTGGGTCACACCAAGGGAAACATTTTTTAGGGCGAGCATCACTATATTCATTGTTTCCAATTGTATGGTTAGCTTAAACTATGAATAGGGCCGGTTTTTTAAATATACACCTAAATTTAAGTCATGCAACTAGTAACTGAATTGGATTTTCGAAAATACAACAAGTTAAAGCCAACATGGCTTTGGTTTTTCGAACCATAAGTCACTTTCCCATGAGGCGGAAAGATAGGGCTTCTAGTTGCATAAATCTCCCCAACAAGTGTAATTTTAACTTTTCATAGCTCATCTTTACAGTCACACGAACATTTTGGTAAATACGGAGACTCAAACATATCGAGGAAATATCATATACTCCTGGGAATTTGCATATAAAACCGTAATATTTTAGGACCAGAGTGAGGTTTGTTAAGAAGCGGATTGGCTGGTGTACCTCACACCAGCTATATAGCTGCTGTATTAACGTCAACAAGTTATGTGAGTCTGATCATGAGGTATTTGTTATATCCAAACTGTCCATCCATTTGGTGAGCTCGACTTAAGGTTTGACACAAAAAATAAGACAGACCTAACTAATAAGTGGACCACACTGCAAAAAGTAGTGGGGGATTGAATGTCTACTATTGAAACCTTTTTTGGGGTCACAGAAGTTTTAGATCAATATGAAATTCGTTTTTCCTCTTAATTCAGGTCATTGTGACCTTATGAACAGATTGGATGGAAAATAAACGTTATGGTGGGCCCTATGAATTTTTTAACAGTGAAAATCATTATCTCCGCTGCTATTTGTGGTGTGGTCCAGATGATCTTTGGATATGATTCATTTTTTGTATAATGCTCTAAAATGATCTCTAAAAATAGATGAACGGTGTAGATATAATAAATACATTACTATGGGGCCGTGTAACTTTGATCTCCTTTGAACCATTCGTACAACTCGGAGCTCGAGGAGTGTCAGTGCTCGTCTTCGCACGACACGTGCCTACAGCAGCTGTATCGCTAGTGTGTGGTACACCAGCCAATCAGCTTCGGTTTGTTAAGCGATACACATGTATGTGTCAAAAGTGGCAAAAGTATGTGATCTAGCCAATCCTTTTAGGTGGGCTGGCCACTTAAATACCCGTAATTGGGCCTGTTTGGACACACTTCTTTGGAAGAAGATTTCGAAAGATGTGGGTTTGAAGCTTGCTTTTTAGATAAGCTTGGATTAGGTTTTGCCTGGTTAGCATTTTCGCCATCCTTCTCCTCCGTTGAGGAGTAGATGAGACTTGCAAAGTGCATCCAAACACACAACAACAACAACAACGATGACGACAACAACAACTGCCATTTAGAATAAAGGACGTTTTCATTGCAGAAGCCCCTTTGGAGGGTCTGTCAACATATGCACTTGACATAAACCTTGGCTAGACCAGCTTTAAATAAGGTCAATGAGTGCGCAGCACAAGCCCAACCGGATATGATTAGGGTCCTTAAAAAAAGAGCCTAGGTTAGACCCAGACTTGGCAAGTCCAAAAGTGAAAAACATAGTTTTTGGAACTATAAGACTTAGATATCGATGATCAACACTGAATATCGATGATCGACATTGAAAATATTGATGATCCATGATAAATATGAGCGATTCATAGTAAAAATCGATAATCCACCATACAACATTCATTCATTACAACATGCTTCCATCTTAGTATTCCTCCATTATAAAAATCCATCCATTAGAATAGTCATTCATTCTAACGTTCATCACATTCTTCCATTACAACATTATTAATTTAATTACAAAATTTGTACCTTATAACATTTTTTTATTACAAAATTTATCCATTAGAACATCTTTCCATTATAAAAAGTAATCCATTACATTATTCTTCAACACCTTATTCATTTTCACAAACTCTCACCATTCATACCAACTTAAAAATAAAAGCCTAAAAAATAACTATAAAGGAAATCAAGGAATGGAACCAAAAAACACCATCTTTCCCTCTCATGAAAAAAAAAAACAAGGAAGAAGGAAATGGTCAAATAAGCTTCATGTGGAAAGGCTTCATGTTTTGAATTTATCTATATCTTATGCAGAGCCCACTAGGTTGTCTAAAAGTAAAACAATCTTGTCCACATGTATGAGGTTTTAATTCCATATCGTCGGCCTAAGTTTAATGGCAAAACTCATCACAGATGGACAACACAAGAAAAAATAATTGATAATTAATGCACAACATCAGTGTAGTTGTGGGCCACAAAAAGCTTTAAGCATATAACTGAAAAGACCCTTCCGTGGTTTCACGGTTGTCTGATTAAAATGAACAGATCAACTCGGTCAAGGGGTGTGCTAAATTTCAGTTTTGGGTGGGGTCCATGTCCCTTTTTAAAAGGACCTTTTCACTTCCGAAGGTGAGAACCTGTCATACCAAGGGTAGCTGTGGCAAAGGGGCATTTTTGTCATTTGAAAAATAAACAAGCGGATTAAGTGATAGAATTCCTTATTCTCATCCTATCGGGCTCCTACCACAACCATGTTATCATATAGGGCCATGTAGACCAAAAACCCAGTACCCATAGGTGGTGAAATTCCATTATGGCGCGAGTGTGTGGGTGGGTGTAGGGGTGTACATTAAGTCGAACCGAGTCGAGTTGGCCTCATCTCAGCTCAGCTCAAATAGTGGCTGACCTCAGCTCGAACTCGACTCGGCTCGATCCTCGAGCCCGACTGGCCAGCTCGGCTCGGTTCGGTTAGCAGCTCGGGCCGAGTTCGCCATTGAGGCATTTCCACAAACACCTGAACTGCAATTTTAAAAACCCACTATTTTACAAACAGAGGCAATGATTTTACAGGTATTTTCTAAAACACCTTCTAAGTAACATAAAAACAAAATAATAATAATAATAATAATAATAATAATAATAACAAAGAGTAAAAGTATTTGTTTCATGTACAAACCTTCCTTGCCACCAGCCATACCTTCCTTGTCACCTTGCCACCAGCCACATTTCGTTGAGTCATTTTATCAAACAGTTGGTGAGCAACATCAATGGTAAAGTAACTAAGCACCGAACTAGTTCGATCCGAGTTCGATTTGAGCTGGATTCGATCCGAGTTCGATTTGAGCTGGATTCGATCCAAGTCGAGTCGAGCTGGGGCCTGCTCGAACTTGGCTCCAACTCATTTTCGAGCTCAAAAAATCAGCTCGACTCGGCTCAAACTTAGCTTCGAACCAAGTCGAATCGAGCTTTTTCCAATCGAGTTGAGTGAGCTAACCGAGCTTGCTCAGTTCGTGTGCACCCCTAGGTGTGCGCCCTCGCATGTGAAGAGAGAGAGAGAGAGAGAGGACAAGAGATGGGGCATCTCCCTCAAAGATGTTATGAAGGGCACGTGAATCCGGATTGTCCATCGATAGGCCCATGTCCCAAAACAAGCTACCAACACATATGGCCTTTGGTTAAGGATAAAACACCAAAATGTCCAAAGGTTGACATTCAGTGTGGTATAGAAAGTGGAAAGGTAACAGTGGGGCATCCCTGTCAATGTGGTTTTTAAAACAAGATGATCCACATGTTGGGCCAATAAATAAACAGTCTTGATTCACACACTCTTGTAACATGTAAGGTGGAGCGGAACCTCTAAACGTATCATTCGTCATTACTTTTAAGTTGTGTTGCGTTTCCATAGTTATGGGGCATACATGCATGTCGTCTGCACTGTCCACATTATGGGACCCACTGTGGGTGGAGCATGGCCCACAAGGCCACAATTCACACTCATCATGTGATCTTAATCATCTCAAATTGACATAACTGTTCAATGTGCGAGATTTTAGGTCCATGCTCCATTGACATTTGATGGCTATGATTTTGACTGTCTAGATTGATGCCTATGAAATACAATTAAGGAAATAAAAACGAATCTAAAGTAATTTGGGCACATGCACTCGTGCACTAGTGTTCACAGAAGGAAATCCAAATCTCAGGTGGACCACAACACACACAAAATAGTGTTGATTGGATGCCCACTATTAAAAACTTCCTAAAGCCCATGGCAATGTTTATTTGCTATATGAAAAACACAAGTATCATTTTGATCCAAAACTATTGTGGTCCATGAGAAGTTTTTAATGGTGTGCATTTAATCACTATTGTTTCTTGTGGTGTGGCCCACTTGAGATTTGGATCAACTTCATTTTTGGGAGCTAGTAAAATGGATGGATGGAGGGGATATACAACGCGTACATTAGGGTGGTTCTCACGGTTACGGCCTCACTGAACTAGCATTTGGATAAGATACCACTATTTGCATGATTTGATCAAACAATAGGCCACGTGTGAATGAGGGCCTATATTCGGTTAACATGTGTGATTATAACTACGTGTGTGCCGAAGTCATGTTCGACTCAATGTTTGATTGAACGTTGGTGCCCCTTGTGCTCAGATGGACCGATTAAAACCGGATTCAGGATCCAGGTGCCCTCTTAACCACCGGTTGTAACAGCAATAAGGCAATTTGCAGAAGGGTAGGGGTTAGTCCTTTTCTAATGGATTCTTTGTTCCTTATATTTAGGATTTTTCTTTCACCATTAATTGCAACTAATGTATTTCTTAAAGGAATAAAGATAAATAAATAAAATAAAAGAAGGCTAAAAGACATTGCTAATTTTTATTGATTTATGAATGATGCTCATTACAATTGACAGAGTGTTAAACGAACTAAAGAATAAAATAAAAGGAAAGATAAATACCTAACCTACCTGTATGAACAGACGATTTAGGTAGATAATCAATAGGATGTGACCAGATTGTTTGATCTTTGAAGTAAGAACTCATTCGATCGAAATCCAACAACAAAAGGTCATGGGCATTTATTCTACTCCTACAGTACGTTGGACAGTAGCAGTCTAAGATAGAGCTAGGTTATACTATGCTAAGATAGAAGAAAGGTAAAGATAAAGACCATGTAAATAAATTATGTTTGGTGTAGGCCTCAAGCTCTTCATCACATTCTCCTCTATAACTTCTGAAGGCGGCAAAATTCTCGTTGGGTTTCCTTGTTGGACCAGGATCTTTCGTAGCTGCAGTTTTCATATAATCTTCCCACAAGAGATCTCCATAAATTTGAAATTGTTTTCAGATCTCCTGCGAACATGACTGTAATGATCTTTGTGGATTGGAAATTATTTTTAGGGCTTTATTACATCTAATTATGACTCGATTAGAGCCATCTCTAGAAATCTCCTATCATAACTATGAATATTCGTGGAACTTGTGGAATCGGTCCCTCCATATCCAAATTGGGTCCCAATCCATCGGTGCCAATCTGCTCATATATTGGTTCAATATTCAGATATTTGGAATCTTTGTAATGGTCGTGAGAGCTCCAAATGTCTCTAGGAAAATCTCTCATTTTGGAAGGATTGTGAGAGAATACCTTTCTAGGCATATTTGGATCTGTGATAAGATCTTTATAATGACCTTGATTTTTTTAGGCACATAAGAACCAGATTAACTTGATTACTAAATTGATTTTCAAGTTATAATAAACTTGAGCATTTAGGATAGTCAGTAAAGGTACCCCATTGCATTATTTTTCTCTTTTTGCCAAAATTTATAAAATTATGCTGGAATCTCCTAGATCCAAAGCTCTCTCTCTCTCTCTCTCTCTCTCTCTCTCTCTCTCTCTCTATTTAAAGAAGGGATACACAGAAAATTTCCTACAAATACAAAACCCTAAAATTATGAAGAGCAGTTGAAAGAGGGAAAGACTTGAGGAAGAGAAGCCTCTACCAGTAAGATCTCAACTATTTTTTCATTTGAAAATCCTACAAATTGATTTATGAACCGTGGATCTAAACAATGAATGGTGTAGATTGATATGACATTCATTAATTTGATCTATAGAGAACTTTAGAGAGTAAGGAAGAATGCTTTGTGTAAAACTAATCTCATAGAGATCAACTTTGAGAAATTCAGCTATGTCAAGCTAGGTTGATTCAAAACAATAGTTTTACAAGCCAAATGTGTTTGGGCTTCAAATCATTAAGCGATCTAACTGGTGGATTTCCTAGAGTAATCTCCAGGTAATATGGATGGTAATAGATGATATTATGTAATAGTTCTAACTGACGTTTGTAGATTTTAGATATTTTAAATTCAAACAATCCATTTGATTAAAAAAATCTAAGAGTAAGAAGATGAATGGATGGTTTGAATCCAGACCTTGAGTTTATATAAGACCATAAAAACTTAGAAGTTTTGATAGAAACCCTAAACTTTTAAGAGAAAACGGATGTATACCAGTCAGAACTCGTCCGACTTCGATCGATACATCTAAGGGTTCAATCAATCGAAGAGATTGATTTTTGTCCAACAACTAAAAACATTAATTTGGATTCCATTTCGATCAATTGAAACCAAGGTTTGATCAATCAAGGATAGCTTTGATCGGTCTTGATTAATTGGACTCAATCGATCGATGTTAACCAAAAGTGTCTAACGAGCAAACTAATTTAAATGCACCCAAGCTCGATCGATCGATGCGCAGTGTTTGATTGACCGAACTTGGCCAAAAATGTCTAGGGACTTGAGGAACTAAATCTGAATTTCATCGAGTTATGGTTGATTAATCGGAAGATTGATTGAGGCTCCTTAAGCTGTCTCGATCAATCGATTGTATAGATCGACAATCCCTATTTTGACTTTTTAAACTTAAAAAGGGTTAATGGTGGGCCATCCTAGGTAGATCAAGGGTGGGCCCCACTCAATGATATAGGCTAATTTAATTTGGAATGTGTTAAATCATATTAATAGGGATTTGGAACCTAGATTCTCAAGCATCCGACTATTTAATGGATTCAACCCTAAGGGCCCGTTTGGCCGGGCGGATTGGAAGGGATTGGATGGTATTGGAAGGGATTGGAAGTTAAATTCCGAGATTGGCCGGGCATGCCAAACAGACTGGCTGATATGATCCCCGGATATACCAATCCCATGGATCTTAAGACAATCCACTGACAACACTATCATTACCTTTAAAATCCCATCCAATCCACCCTAATCCGTTCGAAATTGCCTGGGACGTGTTTGGTTCGAGGGATTGGAAGGGATGGGAAGGTTTAATTTTAGGATTGGCTGGGGGTGCCAAACAGACTCGATATAGTAATCCCAGGATATAGCAATCCCATGGATCTTAAGACAATCCACTAACAACACCATTATTACCTAGAATTCCATGCCATCCACCCTAATACCATTCAATCCCTTCCAATCCACCCGGCCAAACGGGCCCTAATATGAATAAGTGAGTGAATCCCAACATGTCTCATATCTGTACGATTAAGATATATGATTGGATGGATGTGAGTGTTATGACTAATATGGCTATTATGTAATTGTTGTTGTGCTAGTATAATCCTTACTTTGTAACACGTCCTAAAATATTTCTGTTGTATATTGAACATGCAAACAGGCAAAACATTGATATTATGAACTTGATCCTCTTAGAGAGAGATGTATTTGTTAACTATATATGACCATACATAGACATTGAGCACGCATTACATGCATCCATCGTGATAACATACACACCTCGTTCCTGGGGTATCTCCCTGGATGGTTATGCTTGGTAGATTTGTTGTTAGATGCTCACGATAGTGGAGCCTACTCCTACTCGCTGAGTGAATGTTAATTGCCAATGCCTACCTACGGTAGATGTTTGTTAGGTACAGTTTTGGGTTGACGAATATTCAACCTGAGCAAGTGGATGATCATCCCACTTGACATGCATCCCATGACATCTATGCATCCATGCTTATACTAAGTACATACGTATCCATTTTGTTTGTGCTATCGTATATTGTGCTACATATGAACCATGATGTGTTCACTCACTAGCCTGGCAAGGTAACATTATGGACTGACAACTGTACAGAAGCAAATGAGACAGGCAATTCGAGTCAAGTGCCGACTAATGAGGTTGGGCTGGTGGATGATGCTCAAGATCAATGGCCGCTTTTGGCAAAGGACGAGCTCATTGTATTAGACAGCTGATTCATTAATGTTACTGACTCATTAGGATATTTAGTTTTCATTTTCTATATTTATCGTTACTTATATTAAATTTGAGAATTGTTTATAGTATGACCTTATTAAGTCATGATTGATTATTTTAATCAAATAAAGTCCCAAATGGGTGGACATAAACTAATTTTGATAATTTGTTATATGATTGTGATTGTTATGGATTGAGTATCAATTAAAGATGTGAAAACAAGTGGGTATATGAATGTCAATGTGGTGATAACATTGACTCGAAGTAACTAGTTGATGAGTGGATTTATGTACACTTAGTGTACGAGTCATGCGCCGTAACTCGGGTATGAGGGTGCACACTTTGTATCCGAAGTGTAGGGCATAATAATCCTTGCCTCAGTGGGTCTATTATAAACGTGTTGAGTACACTTCCTTGGTCACGTGCCACACGAATGAGGTCACGAGTCTTTCAATGTTTTGTTTCCCTAAATGTATGCATATAGGTTTGTGCCACTACATTTATGATGGGAGGTGTATTATCAAAGGAAGAGCAGTAAAAGATATCCTCAAGTGCGAGTATGATTCGGACACCATCAGGCTTTAAGTGACGCCACATGATAATACCTCATTAGTCCACGTAGGTATGTAAAAAATAAGTGTAAACGGTTACAACTAATGAAAAAATTATCATGAGCAATCTTGATGGTTTTTGTAACACCATATGTTAGTGCATTGATTTGTGAACGTTGTTCGTTGATCACGTGAGTGTATGTGTCATGTAGTTGGTTGAGTCATTAGAAGTTGAAGACCAAAAACACAAGTGGACGTGGAGTTTCAACGAGCAAAGAATAGGTAAATGGGGTGCCTTGGTGACCCTAATTCTTAACTTAAAACAACCTTTACGCCTCTAGATGATCCTAACCCTATAGGTAAACCTTGTTTATCATCCCTTAGCCTTAGAAGCTTAAGTGGAATATAATACATAAGGCCAGAAGATGTGATAAGTTGTTGTGAAAACATATCCCAAAAACAATAGTTTTCGAGTGGTCCTCGATCTCATTGACAGGTTGTAACGTCCCGTCCAACCAGCACAGTGTCCTGGGGCGCCTACGTAGGATTTGTTGCAGGACCGTTCGCTAAAACTACTCGTGGTGAGGTATCTCAAATAAATTAATCCAAGATTAGCCCAATTGAATAGACCAGACGGGTCGTAACAGGACCTAGTGTGGGCTGCCAAGCCAAATGGCTATTTACACTTAGCAACAGCCCGTGTGGGTTATACCGCGATGCGGGAAGGCCAGAAAATTATGAAAATTTAGGGAAGCATAGACTTCACTGGGCTTGTGGACCATCGTGGACCACGGACCCAGTGGACACCCAGAATTGAAATCTGGCACTTGCCAAATGCACCCCACCAATGCCAGAATTGGAATCTGGCACTTGCAAATAAAACTGAGATTCCAGGCTTTTTAGCCGTCAGACCTCTTCTACATTTAAGGTGAAGGACTAATGTATTTTCCTACATCCGTCCACAGAATCTGGGACCCGATCGTGGAACGGTGACCGTTGATCGCAAATCGGACCTGTACGATCAAACCCCATATCCGATCGTCCCCAGACTTTGCATAGCCCTTCATCGGACCATGGAACACCTACCCTATGATTTTTAGGGCCAGGGCCAGGGAGCCACTAGAACTTCTCCAATCACCGGAATGGACCCCACAGGACCATTTAAATATCGGAACCATTTGATCAAACCCCATATTCGTTTATCCGTTTGCTCCTAAACTTTACATGACCCCTCATGGGGCCGAGAGACACCTACACATTAAGTTTGGTGGCCAAGGGGGTGTTAGGGCCGCCCCAAAGCCAATATGGAGTCCTAGAAGGCCATTGTGGGCATTTGAGGGGACTTAAGGCCAAAGGGCCCAACTCTAGGAAATAAACCCTAGCTCCTTATCTCATTACTCACACCACATCTACCACCACCAAGGGAGTAAAGATAAAACAAAAGAGCAAGGAAAGAAGAAGAGAGGGTGAAGAAGAGCAAGGAGGACCTTAGATTGTGGTGGGGCCCAAGGAAAATTAAACCTTGCAACTCGCTATCCCTTTTCCAAAGGGAAACCCTATACCACAACTACGAGGATCGTTCCGTTGATTGTCTAGGTAAGACCCCTCCTCCCTTTTCTTAAAACCTTTGGGTTGAGAAGGGATTTACTTGGGAATCTAACATACAAATGATTGCTTTAGGAATTTCGGCCGTTCGGCCCCAAAAATCTACATTCCTAGGGCGTCTTCCAAGCCTTCAACGATCCGAAGGTGCGGACTATTATCCTTAGGTGGCCTAGCACCAATTACATCATGAGTTTAATGATTTTGTTTGTTTGGGATGTCGTATTGAATAATCTAGAGGAAACCTATGAATTACTTGATTTGTTTGGAATTGCATGAAGTTGTATGTCTTGTTTGATTTCTTTCACGTGATGTTGATTCTTGCCTCTCACATGATTTAGTTTGGACGATTACATGCTCATGTTGTTTGATGCTTCTCATATGTGTTGTTTCATGGTGTGTAGAATCCATTACTCTTGTGTAATTAATCCCTCGAGGTGTAAGAAGTGCTTATCTTCTTCCCTAATCCACACCACTCACATACACCTTGTTCATGATATTGTAGCTTACTAGTTAGTAATATTTGAATCATATGTTGAGATGTATGTGATCATGATACCGTTATGCTAGTCGATAACCTTGATAGTTGGCATGTTATGAAATGTTCTCAAATCCTTGGGTTGGTTAGGAAACTCGAGGAGAGACGACAGCCCCATTGGTAGGGCTACCCAAGGCTAAACCTATGGATTTGGGAGGGTGCGCATGGGCGGCAGTAGTTCGACTACATGGGCCTCTTGTGCTCGACGTCATCCGTCACGTGCTTGCCTGACTCGTGCGGTCTACCCTATTTACTATCAACCCTGTTTGTTAATCATGTTTACTCACTTATTTATGGAATCTGGAATACCCTACCACCGTTGTAGCACATCGATAACGAATGGGATATTGATCCACAGTCTCGTGAGCCGGGCATGGTGGAATGGGACACTGTGTCCGAGTTTTCGGCCTACGCTGGGGTGATGCGCCTCCCCGTAGTGACCGCGAGCAATCCCTTTCTCTCAGCACTCCCCGTGTGCTTGAAGTCGAGGACGGGGAACTCAACAGGATCAAGGATCGCGGGGTCTTGGCCTCACATATTGGGGGGTCTTGGCCTCACAATTAGTTTAGGACATTTGATACATAAGGTCTATCAGATTCCCAAACATGCTGGATGAATGGACTTAACTAAGAACTCGGCTAACATGACCGCATTACATCGCACTAGTTAGGGTGGCGACTCGGCAGTCGAGGTCGCTCTGAAGGAGTGTTGGTCGTACGCGATCGTTAGATGGAGTCGCTCGAGGGAAAGTTGTGGCGAGGGCATGCATCATATCATCCGTCATACATGTGCATTGATAAGATTAGATAGGTGTTTATAATTGATTGCTTTTCATTAAATTCATATTATAACTGATGCCTGTTACAACTTAAGACTAATAGCACCCACTGAGTTGATCACTCACTCTCACTCTAGGACGGTATTTTAAAATACCAACCAGACTCGTCCGTAGATGCAGGTGATGCCGAGTATGAGGAGCCCGGCGACGCGAGCCTCGAGGAGGAGGACGAGTTCTCCTACTTCCAGATGATGAGCAGGTCTCCGTTAGCTCAGTAGATGGGAGATCGGATCGCTGAGTAGCTGACTCAGCTCTATTCTTCTAGACATGATATTTTTGTGATTTTTGTTGGGCAACGCCTTAGGCGACCCTTTTATATTCTTTTGACCTGTATATAGTTGATCTCTTCATTTCATTAGACTCGTGTGGTTATGTTTCATGTTCCAAGTAATTCCAATTTTGCGCATTTAAACCTGATTAATCATAAAACTAAAAAATTGATAATAAGTGATACCCGGGAACTTGGGAGTCGAGTTTACACACGACCCCCAATTTTCAGGGCGTTACACAGGTTGTCATTGAGAATCTATTCAATTAAAGGTCCACTTGATCCGATCGAATAATAAGTCTAGCAACCAAAAAGAAATTTTGGATTTCTCGATTGGATTGACAAAGGGTTCGATCATATCGAAGGACCTTCAATCTTATCGAAAGCCATTTTGATCTTATTAACAGATCTGTTAATATAATCATTTTATAGTCGTTGCAAATCAATTTCTTATAAAAATTGCATTCAGTTCTTGGACCAAAGGATGAGTTTTTTGTGCAATAGAAGCTTAGGAGATTCCCCACATTCCAAGCCTCTAAATCCATAAGATCTAAGTCATATTGCTTGTGACTCATCACTTAAAATATGATTTCAACCTCAATGAAGAAGATAATCTTAATCTTCATTTTATTCTCAATATTAGACTTGAACTAATAGTCAAATCCTTATCTAAATCCTATAGAATACCCATTTAAGTGAATTCACTAAGAAATTACAACATTATCATATGTTGTAAGAGAATTGCCCAACCTCTTATCACTCACTTCAATAGAGCATTGCATGCAAGGTGTTTGATCTTATAGCTGAAGCCTTGGCAAAGCATCGACATCAACGATCGGAAGGACAAAAGGGGGAGCTGATTAAAGTACAGGAGAGCATCAACCATGCAACTTGAGTCGACGCATCAAAGGGCTCGATTCGATAAGTAAGTGTCAATTAGTGAGTTCATACTCTTTCCTTGTGTAGGATTGATGGTAAGAGTTTGTAGCTCAAACTCGATAAATTCTTGTGTAGGACTTAGACTCTTGTGTAGGGTTGGATTCACCTGGTATGAGTGTGTACGTGTTAGTCTCCGTTGGAACATCCAACATTAGTAAACGTAGGTCATTAAATTATGACCGATGTTGTTGGTTAGCCAATAGAAAACCAATTGAAGTCTTTTATAGGTGCCTCCAATGGGAGTTTACACTAGATATGTTCTTGTATAGGATGTGTAGGATAATAGTTCTTGTGTAAGGCTATAAAGGTTAGAGGTAAACCTGATTTAAAACCTCCGATAGTGAAATTCGGTACACTCATGGGTTGAGTGTATTCGCCGGGAGTAAGGAAACCAAACCACTATGCATGCTTATGTTCGAGATTATCATTTGAGCACTTGTTTTATTATGCTTATGTGATTGATAGTGAATTAGATGTATATATGATTAGATGAATGCTATAAGTTAATAGTTAGCACATCACAGACATATGTACACTGTCATTTTATATACTAGTTGTTCAGCATGACACATCTATTGTAGTCTATGTGATTAGAATCACTACTGGCTTGGAAGTCTTGGCGTTAAATTGCTTTACTTAGTTTATATTTGTATAATAGTCTAAGTAAGCAATTGAGGTTTAATTGGTAAAATTTTCATTTGGTCCTAATCACCCCCCTTTAGGACATGACCTTCATTCTATAGCTCTACTATGCTTCTGAACGTAAGCATGATATTTAATACCACGTGCAATTTCACCATAATCCTCCAATACTCGGGCATTAGATGACCTTGGGTGTTACCCTAAAGTTTTTTCAAGAAATATGTGTTCGCACGTACATACACATGTCCGAAATTTGCGAATTTAAAGAATTTGCAAGTGAAACCCCAATCCAAAGATACAAGCATTGATAACAATTTACATGCGGATAACTTATAGAAAATGTAAACCAACCCTTAGAATCAAGGATGGTGGTTGCGTTAGGAGTGAAATCAATACTCTGTCATTTGATCAACCCATCTGTCTGTTTGACTGACCTAAGCAAATAGAAAATAGAAAGAAAACATGTTTTATCGATTCGATCGACAAAACTATTGATCGTTGTTGGTCCGACTGACGAAGCTCCAAATTGGGAGAAACCCCTTCAGTGGTATAAATACCATTTTTTTCCATTTGTACAACTCACACAAATCTTAGCGAGAAAGAGAGGGAGAGAGAAAGTATGAGAAATCAAGAGAGAAAGTGAAAGAGGGGAAGTTAATCCACCAATTTGGGTTGTGTGTCTCCATGTTCGAGTCATGTAAGCTATCTAGACACTTTTTCCATGGTAGAATCTTTGATCGTGGGTCAGATTTATCCTCGTTTGCTAGGTAAGAGGTCTTTTAGCCATGATTTTGGGTCTTTTCCCAACTTTCTACCCATTTGAGGCAAGTAAGGTTAAAAATCTTCCGTATTCCCTTAAATCTCAGGAGTTCTAACATTAGGGTTTATGCATATTAGGTTTTAACATACCCATTGTTGATTTGTGGTGATCCTTACTCTTATGGGGGCCATATTTGAAATTGACTCCATGTGAGCTTTAGTTTCGTACCGAGCTCGGGCTCCCATTCGCCGAATCAAGTTAGGAATCGTTCTAGCAAGGTAGGTAAACCTCTAAACCCTTGTTGATCATTTTATTATGAGGAAATATGAGTGATTAATAATAGATTTACGATTAAATTAGGATTTGGAGATCCTCCTCCCAAAATTTCTATGCTTAGGCCACACCTAAGTCGAGGAATCCTGACTCTAAGTGAAGATCTGCCCTTCAAACTTTTCTGCAATATTCGTTGGTCTTACGGTAGTCTCAATATTTGATAATCATGTTGATTAGCCTGTGAATCATGTGATGTCTCTTGTAATCTATATTATATGTGTTAATTTTAGGATCATTTGGAAGAATTCATTAAATTAAAAATCTATTTAGAAACACCTAATATGTTTAGTCATTTGCATAAGTTAATTCACACACGTGCACTCCTTAGAATGTTCAATCACTTAAATATAATCCTTTCTTAGTGAGCTACACGTGGACATAAGTTATAATATGTCTCAGTGTAAGTCATATGTGATTTGTGTGGTATAAAGCACACTTAAATTTGCACCTCAGACTACTGACCATGTACTGAAATGAATTAAATGGAATTGGGTGTAAACTTACCGTTCATGTAAATTATCGTTCCCTAGTTGGTTTTGTTAGGTGGAATTCTTTTTTTGTTGTGTCTTTGAATGAACTTGGTGCCTAATTGGCTTTGTTGGGAAGAATCCTTTGTTGAGATTATATATATGAATTGGGGTGGTAATGTCTACTTGTTGGATCGAGGTTGGCCACTAGTTGTGGAGGTTTTATTAAATAGGTTGTTTACAAATCGACTAATAAATATTGAATTAATCATGCATTCATAGCACACGAGCGTTATTGGGTGGCTGATACTGTAGTAACATGTACCTATGGGTATTTTTTATGATTGCTAGTCCATCGTTCGAATGACCATTTGTGCACTATATGTTGTGAGCACACACTTTGTTTACTTTCTCGGGCGGCTAACTACTTTTATTTGTGGGCTAGATATAATTGAACCCAATGGTTGACAACCCCAAGTATAGGGATACAATGCAGTAATAACTCGGTAAGGCCGAAGTCGATTCACAAGGACTTTCATGAGAATATATTAAGAATTAATTATATAGAAATGGCTGGTTTGGGTTTTTAATCCAGCAGAATAAAATAGTTATGAAAACAAATATAAAAAAAAATACTAAGGATTCAAGAATCCCAAATCAATAGACCTTAAATTCAAATTGTCTTCTCAAGTTGATAACTCAACTAGAACTAGATTTCAATCCCTTCTAATAGGAAGATAACATAATAGTATCAATAAAAAATATCCAACATATATTATAATTATGATAGGCTTGTTCTCTCATGAAGATATAAATAATCACATCGCCGGAAATTGAAAGCATCTAATGTACCCAGATGTGACAATAAATCAAACAACTTTACAGATTGATTCATTTTCCAATCTAAGAATTTAATCACATCCCATCACAATTCAACATAAAAGCTTTAACTTTCATCGAAAAAACGAATTAAACATCAAATATCTATTAAAATGTTCATCCCTTAGCCTTACCTAGGAGATTAACTAAACATGACTAATATTTAAAACAAAATATAAAGAAAAACTAGAAAAACAAACTAGAATCAAAGGATTGAAAATGAATGATGATTTTGAAGAAACTCCGCAACTCTTAAGTATATCTCCTCTACCCTAATTCGTACATAAGAATGCTTATAACACTCATTTAAATAGGAAAAATTTGATTTTTCTTATAACTAACTTAAATTGTCACACTTTTGTTATGCTTCAGATAAATATGCAATATTTAGACGTTATTAAGATACCGTGGTAGCATGTATACAGTTTATTTTCATTGGTTCCTAACCACCATTACTATGAGTGGGTAGTCATTATTAATGCACATACCGAGAAGTATTTTTGTTGGTGGCTACTCTCAAAAAGTCAGCTGGATGTGCATCACAGATTGATGTGCATTCAAGCATTCATGCATTTAAATAAGATCGGTCGCATGATAAATTTTATTTGTGTGATATCTATTTCCTTAAAACTATACTTGATTAATATACCGATTGTATAATAATTTTTAACTAAACTGGCTACTCATGCTTCAATTTTCAATCGTATAGATGATACATGTGTAGGTTAGGACAACGATGTGCCCGAGGATACTCTAATAAGGAGCGGTGATGAGTTAGCGAATGAGGAGCAATTTGCTAGGGTGGCTGAGCTATATGTAGTCAACCAATAGGCCGCCGATTCTTCTTTTTTCGATAGTTTTTGCATCTATATGCATTTAGTTATTTGTGGATTGTATAAGCTCCAACTGTAGTTATTTGTGAATTGTATAGGCCCCTAGCTTAGTTTAGATAAATATTCATGACCCTGTCCTCATATCCCCTCCAAATCTTAAAATCCTTACTTAGCAATTATTCCTAGTCATGTCTTATTGACTAAAACTATGACGGTTTCACGACCATTAAAAGTTTTTCCATGACCATCTCGCGATTAATCTCGCGATTGTTCAGATCTGAATGATCGTCTAGTCCATGGCCGTTCCGTGATGTTAGTGACTTTTTGCTACTTTATTTACTCTTATATGTTGATTGGAGTATACATACATTTATATTAATAAAATCCGCATCCAACTTTTAAATTTCTATTTTACTTCCTTACTGTATTTTTTTAGACTAACGCAATTAAATTATTGCAACTATAATAAAAGTTCTTGTATTCAAGGTAAAAATAATCCATTTAAAAGATAAACTTTCCTTTTCATAAATTGATTGATCGACATGTCAATTAGCTAAGTAGTCATGCCAATCTTTTCACATTTGATCTAGGCTATTTCAGTGCATGATTCACAAAACATCAAGAATATATATATACACACACACTCTCACGCACACATATATAAAATTAGGCCCTTTGTTGCGAGGCCGCCTATATCTGAATCGAACATCAACAAACTGGACTTAGGATTTTCTGATCAATACAGTACGAATTTTGCACTGTGGAGTGGGCATTGGATGCATGGTTGCATTCAGCAGTTGTGGCCCCTAACATTTGGAGAGTCTCAGCCTGCTGTCATTTTCCAGACGACGAGAGAAAAAAAATATCTTTCCCTAGCCGAGCCGTGGGCACCTGTGAGAGTAGTCAACTGAATCCTACTCTCACACGCTTGCTACTCAGCACGTGTGTGAAAGATCCATCCAGTCCTTTTTGGCTCTGCTATTCATATGATCGGAAGTTCTTTCCATTCTCAGCAAGTGAACAACACGCACAAACCGAACGTCCGGTTGTTTGCCGCTTCTCCATTCATCCAACTGTACAATTTCCTGAGCATATGTGGTCCAACAGAAGACCTCAATGACCTATTTCTCTGCTACTGAAGATAAGCACTGGAACCCCACCAGATGAACAACTCTGATCTCTTACACGGGAGCCACTTTGGCACGTGTGGTAAGAGTATGAATCCAGAGGCTACTAATGCCAAATGCTAATGATAATTTCATGCAATTAGCTGCCTGTGGAGTCCACTGGGGTAAATGTATTGCATCCAACGCTTCCATAAGTACTCCCCCACAATGAAAATGTAAAAACTCAAAATCAGGCCAATCCAATAATCAGGTGGGCCACCACATGAATTTGGAGATTTTTCAGTGTGGTTATTCACTTGTGTGGAACAATAGATGATTGGATCATCCCAATTTTTTTATAATATAATTTTTACAGTATTTAAATCCTTATGTACGGTTTGGATTCCATATAATCTCCACGATGGGCTCCACAGAGAGTTAGTGGCACGAAATTCTCATGTACAACACCGTTGTAGGGGAACAGGTCCTCTATCCGTCCTGGGAAAAAGAAAAGCACAGCCCATAAAAATCCCACCAACCGTTACAGATGATTTTTCTTTGAATTATTAAATCCATTCAATAAAGCTGAGAGTGAGTGAGGGAGAGAGAGCGAGAGCGAGAGAGAGAGACGGGGAGGGATTAGAACCCTGCACTATCCTTATTTCAGCTTCGAATTTCAGACCTCTGTTTGGAGCTTAGGTCTGAGAGATTAGGGCAAAATCAAGAACAGAGAAACATGGGAGTAGAGGTTCTGGCGCTTTCGCTTCCGTCTCCGGCCTCTCAATGTAATTCTACTTTCTCATCTCCATCTCCAATTCTCATATCGTACTTCTCCACGATTCTCATTTTCTTTCCTTTTCTTTTTTGGGAATTTTCTGCCCATGATTTGGTTTTTCGTGAAGTAATTCAATTTGAAGATTGTTAGGTCCGCTTTGGATGCACAGCTGGTTTGAGTTGCGAACTGTCAGTTTAATGAAGAGGAAAATGGCATGGAATATTGAAATTTCCTAGTATGAGTAATGAGAAAGTAGCCCTCGAATTGCGTCTTCATTCCTTTTGAGTCCAACCTGAAATTAGTGTAATCAGAATTTGGAGTGGATGTAGCACAGCTGAGACAGTTACAGGTTCTCTCCCCCTGTGGGGATGGAGCGATAAAAGTCCTGAGAATCCAAGATAGTTAATATCAATGCTAAGGAAGAAAACCCGATTTTGGTTATTTTCGCTCTGTTGGATGATTACTGCAATTCAATTTCCATTGTGCATCCAAGTGCACACTAAAGGATGTTGAGATTGAGATTCTTTGTCCTACTCATTGATCTCTTTTTGGAGGCCTACTCATGTGGAATTTGGGAGGTTTTAAACCTAGTAGGAATCTTGGGGTTGGGCCTTACTAGGATAGCTTATTGGTTTATAGTAGTAGGATTGCTTGCCTACGCTATAACTTCAGCTATCAGAAGAGGAAACATTTAATAGATGATATGCTCTTTTAGAAACCAAAGTGTCTACATATTATGAGATTTTGAATCATGAGTATCCTATTTAGTAGAAGGTTCTCCTGATTCTGTTATTGGGTCAAAAAATAAAAATAAAAATCCGGAATAGTTGCCAAGGAAGATTTGACAAAGCCCAAAGAGAATCCAAAACTTTAGAATATGATGCGATTCTGGTCCCTGGTTCCATATCACAAACCTCTTGTGAAACCATTTGATGCATGTTCACTTGTTGCATGGAAGTTGATCCGGTCTTGCTTGGATGCGAGTGTTTTAACTTATAGTATGGTTAAAGCTTATATGTGTTCTCTGATTTTTTGTAGTTTGCATTGCATTTGGATGCGAAAAATTAGTTGTCTTACAAGCATGTAATTTTGATTAATGGCTAAGGGATTTTATTAAAAGAGAGACAAAAAGGGCAGCAACCAAAAAAACAAAGAGGCAAGGATGATGAGGAATCATACCTCTACAACGAGGGAGCAATCCAGACCCCAAAAGATATGAAAACACCTCTATATTTCAATCCAAGAACAAATTGATGCAGGATAGCCATGATATCACTCTATTCTTAGTTTTGAGGAGAACATGCCTTGAAGACTTTCTGAAATTGTAGAGGACTAATTATTTTGTTCCTTCCAAACTGACCATGAGCCTGCTAAGAGAGATCCCTAGAGAGCTTTCCATTTCTTTCCCTTACATCCTCTCCTCTAAGCTTTGGATGGTGTTTGGCATGCTCTGAAGGAACTCAAACCGCTTGAAGAAACCCCACCAAAATTTGGAGGAAAAGCCACAAAACATGAAGGGGTGCTCCACCATCGTCTCCTCAGCCCTAAGGCATATGGATCCATACATTAAGTATACTGAGATTCCTACTTCTCAAATGATTAATAGTAATGACTTTATTGCTTTCCACTAATCAAATGAAAGCAACTACCTTGGGAGGTCCTAGTGAAGGTTGTAGGAGCAATCAATAAATCTCTCCCCGCCCATGACAACATGGAAGACTTGACCAAGAAGCTTCCCTTACTATCCACGTTCCACTACCAAGAATCCTTTTCGTCCACACAAGAACAATTAAGGGTTAAGGAGATCCATTAGGCGAAGAATTTCCTCAAAATACTCATTTGATAAAGCTCTTTTGAAGTGAGGGCACCAAAACCTTGGCCTCCGACTGAATTAAAAACCTGGGTGATTGTCACATCATTGTCAACTGCAAACGGGGAAAGTTGGGGAAACATATGATATAGAGCTATAGAAAACATCTTCAAAAAACCGAGTACATGACCCATCATCAATGACATTCACTAGGGCTTTCAAGAAATCTTCCTTCATGCTGCAGACCCCTTTTCGCAACTAAGAGGTCCTATAAAAGAAGAGTCTATTGTGAAACACCCGCCTGCACTTAAGCCATATTTGTTTGAAATTACATGTTTCCACAAAGGGTCAACTTTTGCCCCAAATCTCCACGACCATTTTTGAGCAGGTAAGATTCATGAAATTAAGGGATCTTACCCCCATTGGCTTGTAACTCTCTATCGCACTAGACCATTCTCCTCAGCATGTAACTTAGAAACTCCAAGTCTACATGGTTGTTTGTGATGAGGAATCACTTCGCGTACACCCTTGCGTACATATCAGAGGAGGCGGGCCATACCAATTTTCCTGAGGCTAGGCGAGTATCTGTGATTGTGCTAAAGACCTCATGTGTTTGTGCGAGCATCTGAAAGACCTTACACTGGGAAGATGCACATGGGCTGCTTTATGGAGTGATCCAGGCCGTTGGATCGGAGGGACGTGACGATTAGACCGTTGGATCACATGATCGGGCCATTGATCGTAGATCGTCCACATTAGTTTTTCCCAACTTTTATCAGTTTATATGATTTAGTTTTGTTTATGTTATGTTTGAACACCATTATGAGTGTTTTTAGTTTACTTTAGTTAGGCTAGGTCAATTTTCGTCAAAATTCACAAAATAGGGTCTTTATTGTAATTTTCGAACTTTCTTGGATCTATAAAAGAGGGTAGGCGTGCGACCTTCTCCCTCATTGGATTTTGTGATAAAAAAAGAGAAAAGCTATTGCTTTCTTCTTTCATCTTCATGCAATTTGAAGATACTTCCATGCAATTTGGAAGGGAGATTAGTGCGAGACTAATCTTCATCAATGGAGGTGTGAGGTTTTCATCTATCTCCACACCGTCTTCACTTTTCTCCTCCATTGAGGTATTTTCTTTAGGTTCTTCATTCTCCCTTCCCAAATCTTCGTCTTCTCTGAAACTCAACTTTCCCATACCCATCTGCAATCCAAACCCTAACCGACCTAAACCAATCCACCCCATGCCACACGTGTGACCATACGGCCACACGTGTGAATCCCACCTTGCCCCTTTTTGGTTTCCCATCATCATTATATCAAAACCCATTTCTTCCATCCCCGAAACCCTTACCCTAAACCTAAAATTCATAATTTTCCTACTTTCCCAAATTACCCAAACCTTAATTTTTACCCTAGGTTGTATTAGGTTTTCTATTTTGAAATAGACTATAACCTATGCTAATTGGATGTCCCTACATCCATTAGATCTTAGTTTCTTTTTATTTAATGATCTTGTGTTACGATGTTGGTGGCTTAGGCTAGGATTATGCAGAATGTTCTTTTGATTTTCATGATATTTGTGATGATTATAACGATGTTTGTGTTTTTTTTTTTTTTTTGGTTAAATATCTTAATTCGGCTACTTGATCTCACATCTTATTTGGTTCATGCATCGGTCTTGCATCGGTGTGCCTTTTCCAAGTCAAGCTTACAAACAGTACAATGGATTGCCTTCTCCAAGTCTGTAATTGGTGCATTTGTGGCACCAAAGCCCCATTGTGAATCTGTTTGCCATGGGCAAAAAGCCCCTTATGAAGGGGAAATTATGTTGCCTAAGGTCAAATTAAAAAAAAATAAATAAAAATAAAAAAAATTATGTTGCCTAAGGTGCGAGGATTTAATAAAAACTTTGTAAGGATGGGCAATTAGACTAATTGGTCTGAATTCCTTGAGACACTCTATGACCTCCTTGGAAATAAGAGCTATGCAAGAAGCACCCATGTCTTTTTGAAGCTTCCCCCTCTCATAAAATTCAGTCACAGAAGAGAGGTCATGTTTAACCTCTTCCCCCAAACACTTGGAAGATAGCTAAATGAAAGCTATCTTGACCCGACATGTAATCCCTAACTAGCTCAAACAGCTGATTTAATGTCATCTTCGGTAAAAAGGGCTTCCAAGCCACTCAGCCTCTTCTTACTTGATTTGATCAAACAAGAGACTGTTGAGTGTAGGCCTCACCAATCCCCTAAAGGAAGCAACTCAGCACAGAAATTGACAATTACATGGCATATTTGATGATGCCCGTCATCACTTACCCTGTTGGTAAAGAGACTTGAAATTATGTTATTTCTCGTTTTGGCATTTGCAATTTTGTGTTTTGTCCTCCTCTAGCCATAAAGCCTTTGGCCATTGCTTCCACTTGAGTTCTTCCTCAGCTTTTCTGCTAAATTTGAGCTTTAATTTTTGGACTTCTCTCTCTATCTTCGTTTGATAGAAGCCCTGCTTCTTCTTTCAAATCAATCTCTTGACTATGGTCTAACACTGCCTTTTTGGCTGTCTCCATACTCCCTAGCACTCATCGAGCCATTTTTTCAACTTAGCTTTTAACATTCTCAGCTTATGCATTAATTTGGATCCGGCCCAATTTGCCACGTTAAAACCTCCACCACTCTACAAGATTGCTAAAACCCTCTACTTCCAACCACATCAGTTTGTATCTGAATGGAATCAGACCCTACATATCAAAGGTAGATTCCAACACCAGGTGTTCTTCTTCCTACTCATAGGAATCTTGATGAGATCATGATTCATGACTATTGACCCAACCACTAGAGCCTCGCTTGCTGCTGTTGATGTGGCGTCCACCTCTCTTTTCCGAATGGAAGCGATGACATTGAAGTTACCCCGCACACAGCACAAAGCATTCCATCTTCTGTGAACAAAATCGCTCTCAACCCATAATCGGGACAAAGACTTGAATCGTTCAGTCCATACACGGATGACAAAATCCACTGCAGTTGTTGGTAGCTTTCTTGAAAACAGCAGACACAGAAAACCCCTACCTAACTGTTGATCTTAACCATATCATTGTTTTCCACATCATCACAATTTCCCCCGAAGCCCCAACAGCACCCAGCTCTTCCCATTGAAAATTTCTGCTTCCCCCACACCAAAGAAATTATGTTCCCGTCAATGACTTGCAATTTGGTTCCCCGGCAATGTTGTCATAATCGTTATCATATCGTAAATCGTCAAGGGGTCTAAATCGTATCATAAATTGTAATATTTTCATCAAAAACATAAAAATTGTAAATAAAAATAAAAAAATAAAAAACACATTAATCATCCATTTTGTAATGAATATGGAATAATAATAATAATAATTTAATATAAAATTGTGATAAGTTGTATAATAAATGTATCATTGATTCATTGTCAATGTGTTGTATCATCATGTCATAATCAAGTTAAAAAAATAACCTTTTTCCCATCCCACGTACATGTAAATTTTCTACATGATTCAAAAAATAACATTTTCCCCATCCCCATTTACATGTATAATGTATTCTCTATTCACTTGCTTCTATAAGTAAAAAAGGAAATAAAAAGTCCAAATGAATCTATTCTTCTTTGGCTACGGCGGCGCCATCATCATCCTCCACCTTATCACCAATGAGATCAACATTATCAACATCATCTTCATTTTCAGAATTTGATGTCAAAATAAACTCCTCTTTCTCCTCTTCTACCACTTTCGCTTTTCCCTTCGTTTTACTTCGAATAGCAAGTTTTCTAGGACCTTCAACTGGAAAGTAACAATCTGTGCTTTATGAGCCAAACACACCTGTTTGATTTGGGATCTCTTTATTGGACAGCCAGGACCCCTAACATTCTGTGAAACCACCTTTGTTGGGACACCGTGACCATTTCACATCCTCTCTTTCCGAGGCCCTTTTCTGCAATCCGATGTGGTTGAGAATCCTTGCCCTAATCGTAATTGATTAATGGAGATAGCCACGATAATTCCCTCTTGCTTTTTTTCCCCCCCTACTTCCTGCTTTGCTGAATGACTGGAATAACACCTTTTGCAAACGCTTTATGTAATTAAAGGACATAAAAACTGGTATTTCCTTGCTTCATAATGTAGTCTTCAACTTGTAGGTTTGTTTCTCTCAAGTCCAGCTTGAATTTGGCAATTACAGTTGAGCCCAAGGCCTCAATATGATTGCTACAGAAGGAAACTAACATATGTTTATTTCCAGTTAATCAGAAACAATTGTAATTCAACTGGATTTTGCATCCAAACTCACCCTTAATGTGGAGAAACTTTTTTTGCTTGCAAAAGGACTTTAAAATGTGTTTTTCTCAAGACATCATTTCCGGCTTTTCTTAATGGTAGGGGAGCGGGTATCATCATCCCACCAGGCTAGTACTCGAGGTATAATTGAGATGGGGAGCGGGGAACTCAGAGCTTCAAATTTGACCTGTCAAGCTTCATCGTCATTCAGGTAATTGTGTATCCCAAGAAAACATGTTGCTAATTGATATGTGAATGTATTTGCAGGTAATACAAAGTATAATTGTAATGACTGTTGTTGAAATTTTGGATTCTAAATGTTTATAAGATTATTGAAAAAATTTTGTGGATCATCTCATGGAATTGACTGGGTGTCTTTCATTCAGGTAATTGTGTATCCCAAGAAAACATGTTGCTAATTGATATGTGAATGTATTTGCAGGTAATACAAAGTATAATTGTAATGACTGTTGTTGATTTTTTTTTTATTTTTTTTAAAATTTGATTGCAAAGCACTAAGAAGCAGTGCTAATATACAATGCAAATACCTTGCTAAAAAAATATACAATACAATATCCTGAGTGGTTTATGGTGAACTGGCAAGCATATTAAGGATTTCATTTGAATCATTTAATCTTTGACTTCATGTTTTCCCTTTTCTCTTTAACAGTGAACTGCTACTGCCCTGGAGATTCTATATGTGTTAGTTAGTCTTGAGTTAATATTCATCCACTGTTTGTGCAATGAAATCCTTTATGCTACTATTATAGAGGTTTGCTAACCCCACATGCACTATCACATGCGGCACATGCACCAACCCAGTGCAAGTGTGGGAAATCTAAACTGCATATGACATGGGACACACTGTGAAGATGACCTGGTAAAAAGATCCCTGGCGCTGTAGTGTGGTCTGGGCTCAACCAAAAAGCCAACCGGCCCAACTTGTTTTTAACTGGGGCTGGGTCAGGTTGGTTAGGGTTCGGGTTGCAGGTATGTATCCTGATTTAAATAGGTAGTGTGAATTATAACCTATACTGACCTGACCAAAATACTCACTTGACCTGACTGGATCTGACTCAAATCTATAAGAGTTTTGGGTCATCCCCGGTGGCAATCTTCATATCAATGTTCTGTATCAAGTTTCCTTACCAAATCCCGAAATTTGGGCTGTCTCAGGTTGGGTAATATAAAACATGGGTCATGCTTGGATTGAAAATTTGGTTGGGTTGTGTTCTGGTTCATGACTGAGTTGTTCATCTTGGATTTGGGTTGACCAACCTTGAGGCCAGCCAACTCATTAAGCGGGCTACCCCTGTACAAAACAATGGACTGTTTCAAATACTTGCCAAAGGTCCACATCCATAAAATAAAAAAAATGGATCGGTCCACATTCAATCTACATATTTGCCCAACAAGTTGACTGGCCTGATTTTATTTTATTTTTTCCCAGGTTGGCACATCTTCTGCATGTAGTTGTGTGTGGGCTAGTAAACTTACCTTTATACCGTAGTTCTTTTTACACAGCTTTTCCTTTTAAAAGAAGTCAATGGGCTTGGTTTTGCATTCCTCCCACTCGGACATAGCTATGATATTGTTACATATATAGTTTGCCTAAGATATCTCATTTTTAGATCTGGGTTCTCGTGTATTCAGTTTTTGATCTATATCTTTCACTCTCCTTTTTTACAGGCCATTGCCACGACCAACATGTGCAACTCAAATGTTCCACCATTATTCTGGGGTCCAGATGGAAGCTTCAGGGAGATCATACATTCCTAAGAATTTTGTAGTTTCCAGATACAACTCAGGATGGTTTGAACCAACTTCATTAGTTTGGAAGCGACCGTTTGAAAAGTATTCATTGTCTCTGGGGGCATTAATGACCTCTAAATCTCAAGAGGCCTCCAGTAAATCTCTTGTTGGTGAGGAGAAGGTTGGAGTTTTGTTGCTTAACCTTGGAGGTCCAGAGACACTTGAAGACGTGCAGCCATTCTTGTTTAATCTGTTTGCTGACCCGGTAAACAAACCTTTCCATATGCATTGATTATTCTTATCTCCGCGATCTATGATTTCCACACATCACTTGAGATTTTAGATCAGCCAACTTCTGTCATTCTTCCTTGTGGAAGACTATTTTAGCTTACCAATCATTTGGGATTTTAGATCAACCAACTTCTCGCGATCTTCCTTTTGGAAGACCACATTTTCTTAACTTTCTGCATATGGTGTACATCTCGTTGATGCAATAGGCTATTAAATAAGAAAGGATTTGAGACTTGAGGATTGGCTGTAGATGGATTTTATAATTATATGCCCAGATTTTTAGTTTCACGTTTGGGTGTCACTGCCATTGTGATCACTGGGGTTTGATAAGATGGAAAATTTACATTAAAAGGGGCTATCTTGAAAGTTCTTTAGCTTATTATTTAAAAATATCAAGTACTTTTGGACCAAAAACACTTCTAAAAGGTTGGCTTTTTATTAATATTTTGTTCTCATTTCACATTTTGAGTTTTTTTTATCAATCTCTAATTATGTGTAATTGTGTAAACAACAGGATATTATTCGCCTGCCAAGATTGTTCCGTTTTCTTCAAAAGCCCTTGGCACAATTTATATCTGTTCTCAGAGCACCTAAGAGCAAAGAAGGCTATGCTTCCATTGGTGGAGGTTCTCCTCTTCGACGGATAACTGATGCACAGGCATGATTTTATGTAAATTCAATTGCATTTTGCTTATGGTATTTGATGTTTATTACGGAATCCTTTTCTTTGGTTAGGAAATAATTCTATTGGTTTCAATGAATGTCTTCTGCATAATCTAGTTAACTATACTCTTCAAAACAATAATAAATCTAGTTTAATATTTTATTAGTCTAAATGATATGTCTACAAATTTATAGCTCTTAACAAAGCTCAACTTTGTCTTGTCCATTATTTGATCAGTTGTTACTTGGAAACAATTTCTTGAAAGAAGGAATTACAAAGTTCAAGGACAATAATCCAAATGTTTAACATCCTACGAGTCTTACCTTTTATTTTTTTATTTTTTTAAAGGTAATAGCTTTATTGAAACATTGCTTCAAAGGAAAATGGGAAAGAAAACACAACAAACAAAAGAAAAAATACAACCCCAATAGGGCAACCAGGACACAAGCATCTAGATCCTTAAAACCAGAAGCCCAATCAACCACCCAAGAAACAACCTTACGAATAACCAAATTTTCAGGGTCTAATCTATTCTAAAAGCACCGCCTATTCCTCTCTCCCCAGATGGCCCAAAGGATAGCCATCGCCACCAACCGCCACACTACTTTTCGATCTTTACCAACACCGCATTCATGCCATGCAGTTAGAAAGGCCGAGATTGAGCCCGGCATAACCCAACTAATATTGAGATTCAAAATAAAGAAATCTCAAATCTTTCTTGTAAATGTGCAATGAAGGAATAAATGATCCACCCATTAGCATCCCTCATACACATGAATATATTCGATAGTACCAACACTCTTATGCAAATTATCCACAGTTAGCACTAGAGGTGGGTAGGACCCGACTCGATTCGACGGATCCGACTCGACCTACTCGACTCAAATTGAATACCACAGTTAGGTTCGGATTGAGTAGACCCACCCGGATCCGAATCCCGACTGAGTTGAGTTCGGGTTACATAGTAACCCAACCCGACTTGATTCGAAATCCGATCCAGCTAGACTCGATCAGATCCGAAACCCTACTCGGACCGGTAATCAGGTACTATATAGACAAAACAAAAAATAACCATTCCTCTCTCTACCTTAAGTCGCTAATCCTAGCATCCGGTCGTCACACCCAACCAGATCCCGACATCCCCTACTCCGGCACTCGTCTGGCTTCGAGCTCCCCCTCCTCCTCCTCCTCCTCCTCCTCCTCCTCTCTCTCTCTCTCTCTCTCTCCCCTTCACCCGTCCACACAGCAACACCAGTCCTGCCACCCAACCCATTCTCTAGCTCGATTTTTCAGGTATTTAAAAAAAATAAATTATTTTACTTAAAATGGATGGCTCTGATTGTCCTGGCCCGCTGTGTTGCATTCAGGCTGAGTTGGGATCGGCCTGGCCCGCCGTGGTGCATCCGGCCTTGCTTGGATCGGGTTGGTGCGCCTGACCTGGAGCGGGTGCAGTGCGGCCTGGCCCGCTGTGGACTCTGCTTAGATTAGGTTGGTGCGGCTTGGCTCGCTATGGACTATGGTGCGTCCTGACCCGATCTACTTGATCTTTTGACCTAATCCGAATCGTAGCCAGCTCGATCCGACTCGGTATCTTTGACCAAGTCGGACTCGGTTCGGGTCAGCCCAGGCAAGATCTAATTGGGATCGAGTCAGGCCCGCTGGACTTGGTCCTAAGTCGGATAGAGTTCGGGTCAGGGTTTTGACGATACTGGATCAAGTCGAGTTGGACCTAACTCGGTCTGACTCAACTCGATGCGCACCTCTAGTTAGCACCCTGTTTCTACCCTTTAAGCAAACAAAAGTTGCCACCTTCAGAGGAGCCCCATTCTTCTAGAACCGAAAATTGTGGTAAGGAAGAGAGGGAGAAATGGTGAGAAGCTTGTAGAAGGACTAGACAGAGAACCTCTGCGACCTAAAATCCTTCCAAATCACCAAATCCTCCCTCGACTCTGCTAGCGAGATGCTCTTCAATCTCTCCAAAAGACTTATGAACATCACCGCTTGCTCATTTGAGAGATCTCTATGACAGGGAGGCACCCAAACCACTCCCTTACCAAATCTGGAAAAACATCGAGCAACTGAAATATTTCTATTTGATGCTAAAATGTCCGAAATAGGAAAAGCTTCCTTGAGCAAGCAATTGCTTAGCCATAGATCCTCCAAGAAGCGAATATGATTATCATCCCCCACTGTGAAGGACGCGCCTTCTTTGAACTTAGAAGCAATCGAGAAAATAATTTTTCAAAACTCCAAAGTTTTATACTGCGAAGAGTCTTTCCCAGACAGGTACCATACTTCCTAGCCATTGCCTCCCTCCACAAACTATCTTCCTCCGTGGTTAACCACCATAACCACTTTCCTTGACTCTACGCCGCTCTAAAGAAAGTCGTGCCCGAGCTTTTCAAGTGCCACTAACAATGACTGGGGGAATCTGAATAAGGACATTAAGTAGAGAGGCATGTTGGAAAAGGCCACTTTAATGAAGGTTAAGTGACCTCCCAAAGACAAATACCGACTTTTTGAAGAAGAAAGCGTTCTTTTAATTCTTCCTACAACTGAGTCCCAAAAGTGTCTCGTCGACTTTCCTATGTATAGAGGCAACCTAAGATGAGAAGAAGGGAAAGATCCCACTCCACAACTGAACGACTCCTCATACCGACGAACCTCCTCCCCCGACATGCGAACACCAAGCATTTCACATTTCAAGGAATTCACCTTCATGCTCGGGACAAATTTAAAGCATGTAAATATTTTTCGCAGATTGTCAACCATAACTTCATCCGCCTCACAAAATAACATGGTTTCCACAAACTGAAGATGAGATATCATGGGACTTGTCACTGCCATTTTGAAACTTTGAATTAAACCCACTTCCTGACCTTTCAGAAGAATTTTGTTAAGAGCTTCAACAACCGCCACAAACAAAAAGGATGATAAGGGGTCACCCTAACGTAACCCTCTGGAGGCCCTAAAACATCCTTTGGGGGAGCCATTAACAAGGACCGAATAGGAGATCAAACTCACACATTCTTAAATCCAAGATCTTCACTTTCGACCACATCAAAATTGACTCAACATATAATCAAGGAAGCCTGAATCAACATGAATGTAGGCCTTCTTTATGTCAAGTTTGCAAACCACTCTGGCCTTGCCTTCTTTGAATTTAGAATCAATACATTCATGGACAAGCAATACACAATCCAAAATCTATCTTGCAGCCACAAAACACTCTAGTTATCCAAAATGATAGAAGCAGAACATCTTGAAATCTGGAAGCTAAGATCTTCACAAGGATCTTATACCTAAATTCTTTCAAAATTTTTGCACTTTCAACTTTTGGAATGACCGCAATAAAGGAAGCCCCTGACTCCCTCGACAACCTCCCCTTCTCGAAGAATTCCTTAGCAAAGAAAACCACATCATTTTTCACTTCGTTCTGAAAAACCTGAAAAAGGGCCATCCGGCCCGGGGCCTTGTCCCTACCAAGTGAATTGATTACCGCTTTCACTCCTCCGAAACCAGGCTTTCAAGAGCATTAACTTGGAGATATGATAATCTAGGAAAGTCCATATTGTCCAACAATGGCTGCTTCCATCCTTCATTAGAGAGCAAATGCTTATGAAAAAGCACAATAGATCTGCATATTTGCTTCTTGTCTACAACCCGGTTACCATTAACCAAAATGTTGCCTACTTGGTTATTTCTTGCTCGTGCACTAAGCCATGTTGTGAAAGAACTTAGTATTCTTGTCCCCTTCTTTGGGCCAAATTGCTCAAGATGTCTCTCTATTTAATTTCCTCTTCCTTGACTCTTTTTTGCATAATCTAAAGCCAATTTTGATCTTCTCTTTCTCTTCGGTGGAAATTAGACCCCCCTCCTCTATTTGCCCAATTCTTGAATTTCTGTAAGAATCAAGTCCATTTCTGACTCCCTACTCCCCAGGATCTCTTTCCTCCAAACGTTAAACCTCCCTTTCAACAGCCTTAACTTCTGCCTCAACCTGAATCTCGCAAAACCTTCGACCTCAAAAGAGGCCCACCAATCCCTGTCTGACTTTTGGAAGCCCTCTGCCTCTAACCAGGATAGCTCGAAACAAAAGGGTTTCAAACCCCAATTCTCTTCCTCAGCGTCCAGCATAATGGGTCTGTGAGTCAACCTTGGCAAACCAACCTGCTTAGAAATGGGAAACTTTTCTATCCATTCCACTGAGACCATGAATCTGTCGATTTGAGACATAGCTAGACTATCCTGACCATTCAACCAGGCGAGCAAAGCTCCTTCCAATGGCAGGTCAACCATGTCATTCTGCTGAACCCAGCTTGAGAAACCTCTCATGCTGGAAGTAGCATCACTGTTGTGCATCCTCTTGTAAGAGAAACGGGTGATGTTGAAGTCCTCTCCCACATAACCAAGGATGGCCTAGCCCAAACTGAATTAAGTTCATCCCACAGCAAAGGTCTTTGGGAGGCCAGATACGGGCCGTAAACTGACGTGAAGGTCTAGAGAAAACCTGACACCTTATCCTTGAGAAGAACAGATACAGAAAAGCAACCCACCCAGAAATCCACCTTATCCCAAGTCAGATTATTCGAAGCAACAACAATCCCCCCTACTGAGCCACCCAATCTTTGTGCTTCACCCCCCATTATGAATCTAGCATCTTACTATAAAAAAGATTGCAGATTTGTTTCCTGAAAAGAGATCACCTGAACCTTTGCCTTGTGACAGATATCACAGAATTGCAGCCTCTTATCCCTGCAACCTAGGCCTTGGACATTCCATAAGAGAATCTTCATCGAGCAATCTGCTTAACCCCATTTCCCCTCTTTGACGTAGAGAGTCTAGAGACCCTTCTATCTGAATTGTAGTTGATAGAAGACTCCAAGTTGCATAGCTCCCTCCAGCCCTTGGGAGAATTCATTGGTCTTACCACCCGATTGGACCTGCAGACTCTGCCTTCCCCGTGTCGCCACAAACTGCAGAAAGGCTTTAACAACATCGTCTGTCTCCCCATAAGAAACTCCCTCCAACCTCCCCACGTGTCCTAGAGCATCTTTCATCCATTTCTTCTCTCGGACAGAAGGCTTCCTGTCCCCAGCAAGCTGATCCTGTGCGAGAGGCTGACCGTGCAGATTGCTCACTTTCCAGACTTGAGCAGACAGATCACTTCCTAGACCGTCTTGGACTATCAAGGACTGAAGAGGGGTGATGTTCAATAGCTCCTCACCTTTAGAGAAATCCTTAATCATTGCAGTATTTCCAATTGAGCCCCCCGCCAGGGGGAGAAACTCATGGCCAAGAACTCCTGCCTCCAGAACCACATCACATTCACCTTCTGGAGAGGCCAAGCCATCCTCGAGGATATCCTCTGAGCAGACACTTAAGAGGCATCCCTCTCCCTTGCCTTCAGATGGGGTACAATAATAGGAATTGCTAAATCTTAGCCCTTGAGCCGTGTATGTTTATTTTCCCCTTTTCTATAAATAAATTGTGGTCAGTGGCATCATGGCCAGCATTAGAGCACTTTGTATTACTATGTAGTTTTTCAACTGTTTACTAGAACACTTGACTCTAGCAGCTGTCAAGTGAGTAGTCTACCCATGCAAGAAATGTTACTTTCTTTATATATTCTTCGTTTCAAAGGCTTGATGACCTTGGTCTAATTGAATGTACGACCCTTGATAGAGTGGAATGGCGGAAAAGGATTCATGTAGCCGACTCCAATTAATTGGCATAAGGGTTAGATGATGATGATGATATATTCTTTGTTTTCTGGAATGCTAAACGAGGGGTGAGGAATCTTGATCACTTGTGTTTGTGCCTTGGTTCTTGATACTTGAAAGCATGAGGGCCTTTGAAGGATCTTTGACTTTCCTATAAGATACTCATTATGGAGACTGCAACAGGATTGAAGCATCATAAAGGGTGGTCATAACTGCAAGGAACTTCATGAAACAATAGCATGTCCAACCCAAGTACCTCAATTCAAGTATTAGAGTTTGACTATTTGAAAAGTTGAAAGTTAGGTAACTTGTTAGTCAAACAATCTTTTATGTGACATGATAGTCAGCGCGAATTTTGACATAACATATGGTCAAGGTAGCAAGGCACAATTCTATTGGTTTGGAAAATTGAAGAACTTAGCATAAACTGCAAGATATATATATATATATATATATATATATATATATATATATATATATATATATATATATATATATATATATATATATAAAAAGTTCCGGTACATTGTAACAGAACATTTAGAAGCTGGCAAGTGGTACCCAGACTTGATCATGGCTTGACCTCATCAGGAGCCTGCTGACTTTCTTGATTAAAGTTTCTAAATATTTCAAAATCAAGAAGTAACAGAATCGAAGAAGAAAAAGAAACATTTTAGAAAACAAGATATTTTTTCAAATTCATGCAATCTTAAATCATTACAAAATTGATGACCTTTTGATAATCATCCCCTTGCCACAGCTATCTGGGGTTTTCATTCTTACAAAATTGATGTTTACTTCTCTGTTCTTCTTCTTCTTCTTTTTTGGCAGATGAAAATTGATATTTATGTTAAATACTATTCTATGCTCAAGTTAAAAT
This sequence comes from Magnolia sinica, assembly GCF_029962835.1. Lineage (NCBI taxonomy): Eukaryota > Viridiplantae > Streptophyta > Magnoliopsida > Magnoliales > Magnoliaceae > Magnolia > Magnolia sinica. Next base: position 22,212,754 of record NC_080576.1, on the reverse strand, counting down.
AATGCCCCATCTATAGTTGTCACTCAAATAATCTCATAATTCAGAGATAACGTCATGAATTATATATTTTGTGTCCCAGTTCCCATCAATTTTGTTAATCAAAAGAGAGATCCCGTCAAGTTTCTTCATTTTCCCATTTCTAAAGGAGTCTGCCCTTTCAAATAAGGGAAAAGTTTTTGTGCACACTGTGTGCGTGGAGAACTGGTGTGCACATATTTCCCAACATCCGATAATGGTAAGGTGGGAATCTTAAAATCCATTTCAAAATGGCATTTGAGAATATGTTTTTGCTTCCTAGATTCTTGCAAACATTTTTTGAATGGTGGGAGGTAAAGTGTGTGTGTACTCTTGGTGTGCATATTTCTTGTTTAAGTCTTCTCTTCAAATAAGTCAAGGTTAAACAATGCAAGGTGATAGTGGTATCATGCAAATATGGGGTTCAGCCAAGGGTGGTTTACTAGGCCTCATCACACACAACTTCATGGGAGAAAGGTGTTTCTAGTAAAAAAGGATTTCTCATAGATGGCAGTGGGGAAAATTGGTGACGGTATGTGTTACTGTTCTTGGGAAGATGTGTGGTGTGATAATGTTGCTTTCTGCAGGTTGTACTAGGTGGCATCTGAAAGAGAACATAGTTTTCCAGGCCTACAATAGAGTTGGAGGTTAAGTGGTGTGTTGCTGATTTGTTAGGAGGGGTCTTAATTATGTTGAGGTCGAGGAATTTGTTTGTTCCATGGAGTGTTTGAATAGATGCAATCCAATATCTGGGAAAGGGACGAATGGGGGTGGGCATAAAATTGGATGGGCTGGATGGCAAATTATCAACCATGTCTTTCTACTAGATGATCTCCGGGGATTTAGGAAGGCAGTTGATGGCTTCAATTGTTTTGGCTTTTCAGGCCGCTCGTGGTTTCCTTTTCCTTTTAATAAAATCCTTGTTGCCTTAAAAAAAGTAAGATTATAATTTGATTTATTAGAGCCATCTGACCATGATCCATATTGGATCCCATTGCTGTTCGATTGGCAATGAGGCCATCAGATTGTATAACAGGCTTTGATCAGGCCCATCCACCGCCCTGCTTGAAGATGTGACAGATCGAATTGTCCGGATTTAAGATCTGGATCCCTTCATTGGTCCACGTTGGCTTGATTGAGGGTATGCTTTCTCTAGGTAATGGAACTAACTCTCAGGTATTATTTTCTCAAGAGCTCACATCTCTTCCATCATAGCTTGTTTCTAGCTAGAACTACTTAAAATCTCCGTAGATTATGACGAACAAATGGGGAGGATATGGACGCTGCAAAGGACCTATAAGAGGCAGAAAAATATTGGGAAGAGACAATTATTGATAGGATGCTGAGTACATGAATGAGTAGGCTTACACAAGGCAATGGGAAGATCATAGAGTGATGGAGGGTGAACCAATGGAGGATTTCTTTCAATGCTGGTTCACTAGAAGAGGCTTGGCAGGCCCATGAGAAGTGGGAACATCATTAAAGAAAGGAACTAGAAGGGATATAGAGTCTCATAGCGGAAGCTTCCCCTGACTAATAAGAGGGTCATGCAACAAATGTCCTTCCGGAGAGAAATAAGAGATCCTTAAAGAAGGTGACATTGGCTAATACATATCTTGCACGAGTTGGGTTATAACATTTATACTCCTGAAAATGATAATAACATAAGAAGGCACACTTTATGAACTGTGGACTCAACTTATCATTACTTTCTTCAAAAATATGAACAAAATATTTACACCCAAAGACTATAGAAGGTAAGGAAAAAGCTTTGTTATGAGGATGAAAGATTTAAAGGCGGATTTATTCGATAATATTTTGGATGGTATTTTGTTAATGAGGATGATAACAATAAGTAATGCTCATTCAAAAACGTCTAGGAACATTCATACCAAGAAGGAGAGCACATTTCCTCTCAGCAATACTATTTTGTTGAGGGGTCCTTGGACATGAAGTCTAACACAAAATGCCATGGTCCCTATAAAAATGACTAAAAGGCTTTTGACATTTGAAACTACCATTGACAAAATGAAAAATTTTAATAGGGCATTGAAATTGAGTGGTAACTTCATTATGAAAGGTCTTCAACATATCAAATACCTCATGCTTAAATTTCATAAGATAAATCCATGTCATCCTAGAATGATCATCAATAAAAGAAGCAAAGTATTTATAGCCAGAAGTAGAATTCACAGGTGCAACACTGCAAAATCAAAATGAAGTAATTCAAATGGCCTAGATTTCCTCTCAAATGAATTAGGAGGAAATACAATGTAATGATGTTTAGAAAACTACCAAGTATCACAACATAAAGGCCAAGTAACAGAAATAAAAGGAAACATATGCTTCAATCTAGACAAAGATTGATTTTCTAAACAACAATGCCATCTGAACACGTACTCCCTATGTAAAGACAGAGCACTAGTAGCTCTAGTAGTGGGGCACTATCAAAAAAATAAATCCCTCCATGGCATGGCCTTCACCAATCGTCCGCTTTGTCAGGAGGTCTTGAAATACATGGTGAGATGGGAAAAAAGGTTACATAACAATTTAAAGACTTTATAAGAGAACTAACAGAGAATAAATTAAGTGGAAAACTAAGAGCATATAAAACAGAAGAGCCCATGGGAAAAAGAGTGGTGGAACCAGTTCCAGGGATTGGAGGGTGGTTACACAAAACGGGTTTAGGTGGAAGACTGATACGATTTGAAAAGATGGAACTAACCAATCATTTGAGAAGTAGTTCCGAAGTCAATGATCTAGGAGGAAGAAGGCACATTGAATGTAGTACTTGATTGGGCTACTGTAGCTCTGGAAGTAGGAGTTGTACCGTGAACATGAACATGAAGTTGCATCAAGGCACCACATGCCTTTTAGAATAGAGTAACAGAATCACCTGAGGTAGGCATCACGTGGGCATTGCAAAAGTGGCCCTTGGAAGCTTTCCGGAGTCAGAAGGTGCAACACTAGTCAATGGGCCAGGCTCGGGCCTGAAAGTTCAGAATTTTGAATAGGTCTGGCCTGATGGCCTGGCCCGAAACAGTTCAAAATCTGGGCTGAGACCTACCCCAGGCCTGGCCTGTTGACAACCCTACTAGTCAAATATGCTCCTGCCCATGAAGGGCAACCAAAAATATCCGAACACTTGTCAACAGTATGGTTTGTGCCATCATGGTGAGTGCAAACACAAGTAAATCTATCATGGCCATGGCCACCACCACCCCATGCATGATTGACACGACCGCCTTTGATTGTATCGCAGCCCCTGCCTCAACCACCACATCCAGAATTACATCCACTACCATGAGTGCCCAACTTAGGGCTTTAGAGCCATGACTATAAGAAGGTTGATCCCCAACAGTGTAAACAAATCTGTCAAAAGATATAGGAGCAGTGGAAGATGAGGTAGGATAGATAACAGTAAGAGAAAGGGAAGGGCTCCACAACAATACTCTAATCACGAACACTCAGATTCTCGGAATTCAGCCCAAGAAGAAACTGCATAATCTGAGTTTCTTCTTGTTGTTGTTAAATGAGATCATAATCTTGAGTGCAATGAGACGGAAGAAGGTGATAAAGGTCTAACTAATCCCACATACCAGTAGTTCAGTGAAAAATTCCTTCAGGTTTCTGGAATTCTGTTAGAATTTACAAATATCGAAAATCAACTTATACTCCCTGGATATGTTATGAGCCTCTGAATACATGTCACAAATGGTATCCCTTATCTTTTTGGCTGATATTAGAAACATAACTGAGCTGCTTACTGAAGGCTCCATGTTGTTGAGCAACCAAGCCATAACCTGATAGTTCTCTTTAGTTTTTAAAATTCTCATCCATAGGGTAAGGCGCTTTATCCAAAATATTTGTGAACCTTTCTCTCCCTCCCTAAAACAATTTAACTGATTGAGCCCATTGCAAGTAATTATTGCCACTCAACTTTATAGTAGTGATCAACAAAGTGTGGGAATTAGAAGACCCCATAATAGCTCCGGAAGAGAGTTTATCTTCCTTATTAGCACCCAAGCTCAAGGCTAATTGCACGCAAAAGTGAGCTGCTACAAAAGGAAAAAAAAAAGTCCACAAGATTATGAAAGGGTCCCAAAACACACCACAGAAGTTCAGCACCTACATCATAGGCGGTATATCGACTTCCACCTCAAAACAGTCTCAAATCACAGCTGGATATACACCAACCAGCTGGTGTATGGCACGATTTGTGAAAAACAAAAAAAAAAGGAAAGTGCAACCAGTCCACAATACTCATTTGAAATTCTCCAAAAACGATGCAACAAAATGCCATGGATGACCTATAAGGGTAAAACTGACCTACCCTGTGCTGGATTTACTGTGAAACATCACCCAATTTGGAAGAAATCTTTAAAAAAGTGATTTGGGGCATTTTCCTCAAATGCAAAGATTGGCTCGAAACTTACCTCAAATCAACCTGAAAAATTCTACAAAAATCACCACAATTCATCTAAAATCAAGCTTCTTCATATCATACCCTTCTTGAGCTACTTATGTTCGTACATATCGTGTAGTTGCTAACATTAGCTGTATGGTTGCTGACATCAACAAGTTACTGAAGCAGAGATCAACCTGAAAACTGTAGAACTCCTTCCACCTTGCTTTGATACCAAGTATATATGTGTGTGTGTATATATATATATATAGAGAGAGAGAGAGAGAGAGAGAGAGAGAGAGAGAGAGAGAGAGAGAGGTTTAGGGCAACAAGGGAAGAGTTGTCACACACATATATTACTTTAGAGAAACATAAAATACTCCACAGGAGTACATGGAAACATACACACAAAAAACAATTACATATATTTTCCTATATATGTGTCCTCCAATTGTATTCCCAATCCCAAGTCGTATCAAGAAGCATTGTTACATAAGAAGTGAAAGTAGGCAATTGAAGAGGAAATGGCTGCCCTTTATTAGAATACCACATGGGAGCTCAGTACTTTACTTGTTGGTAAACGTGTTGTTAGTTGCAGGTGGGTGTACACCATTAATTTTCACCCTAATGGTACAATTGAATGGCTAAATGTTCGCTTGATCGCTAAGGGATATACTCAAACCCTTGGAGTTGATTATATTGAAACCTTCTCTCCTATTGCCAAGTCAAACTCTATTCGTGTTATCATTTCAATAGTTGTTAATCATGGTCGGCCCTCTCTTCCAATCGGACATTAAAAATGCCTTTCTTCATGGTGATCCCACTGATGTCTATATGGAGCAACCATAGATTCATTGCTCAAGGGGAGTCTAAAGGTGTGTAAATTGGGAGAGACGATTTATGGGCTAAAGCAGTCACCACATACATGGTTTGATAAATTCAATAAAATTATGTTGAATTATGGCTTTGTTCAAAAGTTATGTTAAGAGCAACAACAACTTCATTAAAAGAGGGAAGGAGGAAACAACGGGAGGAGAAAAGAAAGAAAAAGAGAAAAAGCAAGAACAGGGAAAAAGGGCAACGCTGCCGAGATGGCAGACCACCCCTAACAACCTAGGAAAGACAAATCAAAAGGCCTTAATTCCTTAACATTACAAGCCCATTTGATTACCAACTTTTCAGCCCTCGTTCCAACCACCGAGGCGGAGGAGGAAACATTGTTGAAACAACGATTATTTCTTTCCTCCCAAATAGCCCACCAGATAGCGATAATTGACAAATGCCAAATGATGGATTTGACCTTCCCAACTTTCTTCCCATTCCAAGTAGAAAGCAAGTCTCCCGCCGAGTCAGGAGTACCCCAGGAAACAGAAAAATGCTGACAGAAGTCGTTCAGAATAGTAGACATGAAGGGGCAATGAACAAGCAGGTGATCGACCGATTCTACGTGACGCATGTTGCAAAGGCAGATGTTAACTATCTGCATTCATCTCTTGAGGAGATTATCAACAGTGAGAATTCTGTTACGGCCAGCTAGCCAAGCGAAACAGATAAACTTAGGAGGGGCCGGATACTTCTAGATGAAAGGGGACGCTTCTTGACCGTAATGGCCGTTATGGATCCATGGCCGTTATGGATCCATAACAGATGTTATGGGCCTTGAAAAAAAAAAAAACTTACCTTTTTTTTCCTCTCTTCTTCTTCTTCTTCTTCTTCTTCCTCTTCCTCTTCTTCTCGAGCAGCTGCGGCTGCGGCCTTCTTCTTCTTCTTCTTCTTCTTCTCTCTCTCTCTCTCTCTCTCTCTCTCTCTCTCTCTCTCTCTTCTTTCCCTCTTTCCCTCTTTTCGGTTTCCCTCTCTCCCTTTTTTTTCTTTTGAAATCGGAAGTGGATTGACTGCTGCTGTAGGTACGTGTCAAGCTAAGACAAGCGCTGACACTCCTCGAGCTCTGAGTTGTATAAACAGTTCAAAGGAGATCAAAGTTACATGGGCTCCACAGTGATGTATTTATTATATCTATACCGTTCATCTATTTTCAGAGATCATTTTAGTGCACTACCAAAAAAATGAATTATATCCAAAGATCATCTGGACCACACCAAAAATAGCAGCGGAGATAATATTTTCACCGTTAAACAATTCGTAGGGCCCACGGTAACGTTTATTTTCCATCCAATTTGATCTGATCAAACCCGAGTGGGCCCCACCATGATGTATATATTTTATCCATGTCGTCCATCCATTTTGCCACGTCATTTTAGGTCAGGATCTGAAAAATTAATAATATCCAAATCTCAGGTGGACCACACCATAGGAAATAGTGGTTGTAGAATGCTCACCATTAAAAATTTCCTAAGGTCCCCGGTAATGTTTATTTTCAATCTAACCTATTAATTGGGTCACACTGACGTGGATGAAGAGAATACACACATGTCAGCTTGATCTAAAACTTTTGTAGCCCCCAATAAATTTTTAATGGTGAACGTTTAATTATTGTTGTTTCTTATGGTGCAGTCCACCTGAGCTTTGGATGTGCCTCGTTTTTGGGCTCATGCCCTAAAATTATTTGGCAAAATGGATGGACGGTGTGGATATAACACATTCATCACGGGTGGGGCCCAAAAACTTTGACACGTGTGCTACACTTCACAATCCAAGTCCCGCCTAATTCGGACCCTTAAAAAATTGTACACGAGACATATATTAACTTAAAATTTAGCAATTAAATTATGGACTGCAATTGCTACTCACAATGCCAAAATCAAATTGTTTGAATAGTTTTAATTGTTAATTTGTGGACTTTTTTTTAAAAAAAAAAATAGGGCCTTTTGATTTTTTTCATGATTCACTATCCAATAAATGTCCACCAATTCATAAGTGGGATAATGACAATAAATTGCATGAATTTGAGGTTGATTTGGTGCATAGATTGGTCCTCCAAGTCAGCCCCAAATTGGCAACGCCATCTACCTGAATTTAATTTCATTTTTTTAAAAGAACTATTGAGAGAAATGATATCAAATTGTTAAGTATATAAATTAGATATTTAGAAAATTAGATATATAAATTTTGTAGTCAAATTCAAGTTATCTGGTTCATAAATTCATTAGACAGTTCGATACAACTTCTCACCAAAGAGTGGACCGTTACACCACCATAAACATATTCTAATTTATAAATGAATGCATATTTGGAATGCTTAGAATATTCCGGATTTAATCCATATTTTTTGGCAAATTTTTTTTTTTTTTTTGTTACGGGCGAGAGTAATTCAACCGTTACACAACAGTGAGAATTCTGTTACGGCCAGCTAGCCAAGCGAAACAGATAAACTTAGGAGGGGCCGGATACTTCTAGATGAAAGGGGACGCTTCTTGAACATGATGATTCGCAGGGCTGGATGCAGCGTACAACGATTTGACAGAGAAATGACCTGACTTCTCCAACTACCAGAGAAGGCTATCGTGCTAATTACTGAGGGGAGCCGAGCAAATTAGGCACTCCATGAGAGCTGCAAACTTCGAAGCCTCGCTATCGTTTAGGTTTCTGAAGGTTCTAATGTCCCGCACAATGTGACCAAAGGAGATAGAGTAGCAGTTAATAATAAGGGAGTCTTTTGAAGGGGACAGCCGATATATTTGCGGAAATTGAAATTTGAGGGGCTGATCCCCGAGCTAGCGATCTTCCTAAAGACGAATAGAAGATCCATCGCCCAACTCGAACGTAGTATGCTGGAAGACAGAATTTCTCTTTGATGACACCTTTCCAGATATGGGAAACGTTGTAAAGCGGGACGTCTTTAGGCCACCAGTCCCCTTGAGATGAGCCATACTTCCCTTTGACTATCAGCGCCCACAGAGCCTCCTTCTCAGTGGCGAATCTCCAGACCCATTTCCCAAGCAACGCGGAATTCATCGATTTCAGATTTTTCACATTTGCCCCCACCTTCCTTGAAGACCTTGCAAATGTCATTCTAGTCCAGCAAGTGAAACTTCCTCTGATTTTCTTTACCAAACCACAGAAAATCTCTTTTGATTTTATCAATGGCCTTAAGCGCCTGACCTGAACACCTGAATAGGGACATGAAATCGAGGGGTAGGCTAGACAGAGCAGCTTTGATAAAAGTGAGATGACCACCCTTGGATAAATAGCGGCATTTCCAGGTAGCGAGAAGCTTTTGAAACTTGCTGATGATCTTTTCCCACATGGTTTTCGATGGCCGCCCCACAGAGAGAGGAAGGCCAACGAAGTACGTTGGGAAGGTGGCGACCTGACAACCAAGAGTGTCTGCATAGGTCTGAAGGGAGGGAGAGGGAACGTTGATACCCATTATCTTAGATTTAGACATGTTGATCCTGAGGCCGGAGACCGCTTCAAAGCAGCGAAGGGAAATAAGGAGATTATCGATACATTTCACCGACTCTTCTGAAAAGATTAGAGTGTCATCCGTAAATTGGATGTGGTTAGCATAGCAGACGACGCCTCTGCCACAATCAGAAAAAGGAGAGGAGAAAGGGGGTCACCCTGACGCAGGCCTCTCGAGCTTCTGAAAAACCTTTGGGGGATCCATTAAGGATAATGGAGAAGTGAGCCGAGCCAATGCAGGCAGCGATCCACATTCTCCACTTATCCCCAAGGCCCATCCGACCTAGCATATAGAGAAGGAAGTCCCAGGCGACGTGATCGTAGGCCTTGGCTACATCCAATTTGCAGAAAATGCCTTTTAATTTGGACCTATGGCAGGAGTGAAGGACTTTAGCTAGAATTTTGTAGGGACTCCCTATCAGGCTGATGGGTCTGAATTCGGGGAAGGAGCTAGCACCCGCCACCTTGGGGATGAGGGAGATAAACGACGCTCCAAGCCCCTTCGATAATCTCCCACGATCTTGAAACTCCTGAATGAAGAGGAGGTCGACTCGAACAACCTCCCAGAAAGTTTGAAAGAAGCATATGTCTCAGCTTCCCTTGCCTTAATCTCCTGCTAACGCCACTCCTTAATTTTAGCTTTAAGTAGTCTGAGCTTGCACAAAATTTTTTGACCGGCAAAGCCCGCCACCTGAAAGCCAGGGCACCATTCGATGATTTTCTGCCGGAGCTCGTCCAATTGGAGCCAGGCGGGATTGAACCTAAATGGCTTAGGGCCCCAGTTGTCTTCGTCAGCCGAAAGAATAATCGGACAGTGGTCAGAGGTGGTTCTAGGCAAAGCCGCTTGCTGGGCGGTCGGGAGAGCCTCGATCCATTCAAGAGAAATGAGGAATCTATCCAGACATGATTGGATAGGAGAAACCCGACCATTAGTCCAGGTGAACCTGACTCCCGAGAGCAGTAGATCGATGAGTTGGAGTTAGATCCACTCAGAGAACTGATTCATAGCCGACGTCGGTCTTCTACGTCTGGAGTGGTCTTCCGCGTAGCAAGTGGCGTTGAAATCACCTACCACACATGACAACCCTGAAGAGGAAAGCCTAGCCTGCGTTAACTCCTCCCAAAACAGAGGATGAGCAGAGTCAATGTTAGGCCCATAAACAACTGAGAGCAGACACTGGAAGGAAGAACACTTATCTTGAAGTTTAACAGAGATAGAATAATTCCCCTTAGAGGAAGAGAGGAGATCCCATCTGGAGGATTTCTAGGCAACGAGGATCCCTTCCGAAGTCCCAATAGCGTCCAGAGAGATCCACTTGGCATCGATTGCACCCCAAAGACTGGACAAAAGACTGTCTTTGAAGTAGGCAACCTTAGTCTCCTGAAAGCAAACAACATCCGGATTATGACGAGAAATGAAAGCTTTGATCAGGCTCCTTATATGCTTGAAGCCAACACCCCTGACGTTCCAAGAGAAGATCTTCATTGGATAACCATCCTTCCCCGATTGCCCTGCCTCCTGGGTGAGGCTTTTGAAGTTGAAATGAACCCTGGACTGGTTTCTAGACGTTGAAGCTTGCAGTTATTGGATATTCTGGCCAGTTGTTTGGCAGGCGAGTTACATTTTTGGAGGGGCCCACCACGGTTTGTTTTCTATACATTGGAATAAGGCAACATAATCTTCCAATCGATCCCCAAAGGAAAGGCTTAAAGACCTTCCCACCTTCCCAATAGCTTCTTTAATCCAGTGTTTGTTTTGTAACTTTGATATCAGACCCGCCCTTTCCTTATCTGAGGGCGTGGCTTGCGGATGCGGGTCCGCTATCATCTGGAGGGGTTCTGCCATTAGGATTTCTGAAGAGAAATTTTCGTCGAACAACGTCAGCAGACCTAACTCCAACACGTCGCCAGGAGAAATGCAGGAGGCAGGGGTGGAATTTGGGGAAGAAGGACGGGATTGATAATTAGAAAGAGTACAGTTGGACGTATCTCTCCCACCCGAGTCGAGTTCAAGGTCGAAGAAAGGATAGGGGTTAGAAGAGAGGAGGGGTGAAAGGGTAAGGCTAGGAGTTCTCCAAATAGGGGCAGGGGAATCTGAGTGGAAGATAGGGGTCGGGATATTGGGATGGGGCATGAATGTAGTACAGGCAGGGATTGAGGCGGTTAGGCTTATAGGTCGGGTCTCGGGTTGAGAGATAATAGCTGAATAGGTAGCGGCAGGGTTCGTGTCCGGACCCGAAGAGGGCTTGTCACACGAAAAGCACAAGGACTTTGGCCCGCCCACGTGTCCTGCTACCTGCGCCTGGCGACCTTCGAAGTGTGATGCGTGTCCGACTTTGTGTGAACGAGAAGAGGCTGGCGGCGGAAAATCAAAAGCGTCAGACGATTTCCTGCAGATTGCCTCGTGAACCGAGGGGCTCGTCAGCTTATCCCCCGGATAAAAAGCTTCCTTGCGGTACTGCGACCCCGAAGACCGATTCGACATGCCACGCGTTGCCGACGAATCCCTTGCATACGTCACTTGTGCAGCAAGAGATCCTGTCGTGATGCCACGCGTCTTCGGCAATATGACTGCATTAATCGCGAGCAGGGCTCGAGACGGCGCAGTTGGAGGAGGCAACATGCAAGGCAGGAGGAGAGGTCCACGTGTCTCCAAATCGTCGAGCGGACGGTCCAGATGACGACATGCAACTGCGCCAGAGTCAGAGTCGCCCACAGGTACTCCGCTGGAGTAGGGAGCACGTGCTCTCTCAGCGATGGAGGACGGGAGGGTTTCCGATGGCAATGGCACCGAATCTTCTCGAATTCGCCACAGGTCACCCCATCTAGGATACTGCTCGTCGGGAGATTCTTTGACTGCCGGGAATTCGAAGGACCGGTCGTCGACAGTCACCTTGACCGATGCAGGCGGTAAAGCATCCTTCTTCCGTCTAACTTGAACCCCGATAACTCCGATCTCCTCCCCCAGCTTCGTCTTCGGATCTAGTTCAAGGTACGAACTGAGGTAGGCCGCGACGAAGATGAAGAACTCGTCAAACCAAAGCTCCAGAGGGATTCCCCATATTTGAAACCAGACGTTCTCCATACCGAAGGTGGAGAACTCTTCCCACCTCATTACTCTGGCCACTAGCCCTCCAGAATGGAGATGACCGGCCATTAGCAGCGTTTCGTGATTGATGCCGGGATAAACCTTTACCCATAACTCATTGAAGCCGAGGGGTTTAAGTTTGTAGTTACCTGGCTGGAAACCCGTGGTTTCAGATATCCAGTCCCGAACCTGAGAAATAGAGGCCCCTTCCTTGCACGAGATAACGTTAGTGTCCTTTAGGTTCTCACAGGCCCTGAGAAAGTCCACGGAGTTAACTACGATGGGAACGCCTACTTTAGAAGCTGTAGAGACGTGTGGATCATCGTGAGGGTTTAGGGTAAGTGCGTTGGCGGGTGGTGGGGTGGGGCAGGGAGTAGGCTGATTCTGATGGAGGAGGACCTCCTTGAAGGAAGAGGGGGGGGGGGATTAGAGATCTTCGGTCGGTAGGCCTTGGTAGACAAAGGTCGGGGCTTCACAGTCGACAATCGGGCGTGAGCGAACACAGGACCGAATCTCGCACGTTGAACCAACATCGGGCATCCAGTGAATTTGACACCATGCAACATGGCAACAGCTCTGGCTAACTCCTTCGAGGACATTTGAACCAACGCAAAGCCTCTATACGCGCATGTTTCCCGGTCGCGAGGCATTACAACGTCCATTACCGCTCCAGCTCGCCCAAAAACACGTTCGATATTGAGTGGGTACTAACCCTTCCGGAAACCTTTGACGAACAAGGTTGGATAGGATGCTCGATTCCTGGCGGAGGATGGTGCCGTTGAAGTTTTCCGGTGAGAGACCTCCTTCCAGTCCTTGTCGCCCCGTGTTGGTTGGTCGGCTTATAGATGATCATCGTCGCTAGTATTATTCGGGCCCTGGAGACGCTTAGATGTCTGAGTGCCAGATCCGTTTGATTTACCAGAGTCCTCTATAGAGGAATCACCCCAGTGCCTTGGAGGGCGACCACTTGTCGTCGTCGTCATACGCCGCTTCAAAAGTTATGTTGATCATTCCGTTTTTTGTACGGAAAGGCATCTCGGGTCTTATTGTGTTAGTAATATGTATTGATGATATTGTTATTATAAGAAATAAGAATAGATGGATTAGTTGCTGAAAAAGTATCTTTGGATGCATTTTCTCATAAAAGATCCAGGACCTCTCCAACACTTTCTCGGTATAAAAGTTGTCAAATCAAAGGAAGGAATTAATTTGGCTCAATGGAAATGTGTTCTGGATTTGCTTACAGAGATGAGTTTTCTTGGTACTAAACCAGTTGATACACCAATGAATCTTAATCAGAAACTTAGTGGTAATCAAGGAGATGTATCTAAAGACCTAGGGAGGTATAGAAGATTGGTTGGGAAACTCATTTATTTAACTATCATTCAACCATACATATCTTATGTTATGAGTGTGGTGAGCCAGTTTATGAGCTCTCCGAGGTTACTTCACATGGATACAGTTGTTTGGATTTTGCAGTATCTTAAAAGAGTACCAAATCTGGGAATTATATACAGATGAAACAATTATCTTCAAACCATAGGGTACTTTGATGCAGACTGTGCGTGTTTTTCAACAAATAGGCGGTCTGGTACTGGGTACTACATGTTTGTGGGAGGAAATCTAGTCATGTGTAAGAGTAAAAAATGGAGTATTGTGGCCTTATCAAGCACTGAAGCAGAATAGAAAGCAATTGCTTATGCTACTTGTGAGTTGATGTGGGTCAAGAAGCTATTGTTGGAGATGGAGTTTGAATGTCTACTTATGCAGTTGCTTTCTAATAATCAAGTAGTGGCCCACGTTGCAAACAATTTGGTATCTTGTGAGAAAACTAAATATATTGAAGTCGACTATCACTTTATATGTGAGAAGGTCTCCTCTAGTGAAATTTATACGTCCTATGTTTGGTTTTAGGATCAACTTGTTGATGCATTCATTGAAGCCTTTAGTCACAATTAATTTACATGCATATACTCCAAACTTGGCATCAACAACATCTATATTGTAGCTTGAGGGGGAGCGTTAACGAATGTGCATGTGGGCAGTACCACGATACGACCCACCCAGTCTTTTATCCTAGTGTTTTTCCTTTGCTAATTAGTTGTTATGCTACTTTAAACTTAGTGGGGATTTTTGCTTTTGTTACTTCAGAGTTTTATCTGTCATATTTGTTTTATTGTAATATAAAATGGGGGAGAGTGACACCTAACCCAAATTCTCTCTCTCTCTCTGTCCCCTCCCTAGAACGCTCGTCTCTTTCTTCTTTTTTCTTTTTATGTACACACTTATGTTGTGGAGTGCCTTGAAGCAAGGAACACTTTTACACCCCCACATCTCCAAAATAAAACAGAAAAGAAAGGAAAAGTGAGCGGAAGTTGTTAAAACAAAAGATAGGGGAGTGGAAAAAAGAGGTTTTCAATGGCAGGGAGGAGGAAAAGACCAACATGCTTCTAGAGATTCAAAGGCTAGATTCCAAAGAAGAGGAAGAGGATCTTTCAAAAGAGGAAATGGCTTGGAGGGAAATTCACAGAGCTAAATACAATGCAAGGCTGAGGGAGGAAGAGATTAAATGGCGACAAAAGTTCTAAGGCAATATGGTTGAAAGCGGAAGATAAAAATACCAAGTTTTTCCATGCAACAGCTAGCGCTAGAGCGCGTGTGAATAAAATATCCTTGTTGGTAGCAGATGGTTAGAGGCTCGAGGGAAAAGATCAAATTTGCGATCTAGTGGTACAATTCTATAAAGACCTTTTGTTAAAGGAAAGGAGTCCCAGGCTGTCTCTTGATAATTTGCATTTTGATACAATCTCGGCAGAAGAGGCGGTTTCACTTGTGCAAGCTTTTTCTGAAGATGAATCAAGAGAGCAGTCACAGATTTGGGTAATGATAAAGCTCCAAGGCCGAATGGTTTTCCCTGTGCATTTTTTCAGAAATTTTGAGAGTGTGTAAAGGAAGATGTGGTTGGCTTCATGCAAGAATTTTTTGACAAAGAATTGATAGCAACACAATTAGGGGCTATGTTTATAGCAAGAAGCTGAATGTATGAAAGATTTTTGCCCTATTAGTTTGCATGGGGGTCCTTATAAGATATTAGCAAAGGTTTTGGCCACAAGATTCATGAAGGTGTTGGAGAGTGTTATTTTAGAGTTTCCATGGGCTTTTGTGGATGGAAGTCAGATTGTAGATTGCTCTTAGCCAACAAATGTGTTGATTCTTGTCATAGAAAAGGAGATGAAGGTATAATGTGCAAGTTAGATGTTGAAAAAGCATATGATCATGTCGATTGGGCGTTTCTAGACTATATGTTGGGTAGATTAGGATGTGGTCCAAAGTGGCGGTTCTGGATTTGATTGTGTGTGAGGTCGGCTAAATTTTCCATCCCGGTGAATGATTCGTCGAAAGGTTTCTTGGCAGCTTCTCGTAGGCTTCGTCAGGGAAATCCTCTTTCCCCTTTTCTATTCGTCACAATTATGGAGACTTTAAGTAGAATGTTAGATAGAGGTGCACAGGTTGGTTTGATCAAAGGTTTTGGGTAGATAATACGAATTTTCAAATCTCTCATATTCAGCATGCAGATGATGCCCTTCTTTTGTGTAAGGCAGATAAATTCTTTGTGGATAATCTTCGATCAATTATAGTAAATTTTGAGGCAGTTTCGGGCTTGAAAGTAAATATTTCCAAAAGCGAGATTTTGGGAATAGGCATTTCGAAAGAGAAAGTCCTTGAATTTGCAAATGTATTTGGTTGTAGGGAAGCTTCCTTTCTAACTTTGTATTTGGGTGTTCCGTTATGTATAGGGAGACGAGCAAAACATGTGGGACAAAGTGTTAGAAAGATGTAAAAGTGGTGGTTTAGGTATTTATCATTGGGCGGGAGATTGATTATGATTAAAGCCTTTATGTCAAACTTCCTGATTTATTTTATGTCTATATTCAAATGTCCAAAATATCTAATCAATGCATTGGAGAGATGTAGAAGGGACTTTTTGTGGGGAGATTTGGAAGAGAAGTACGAATTCCATCTTTTGAAATGGGAAGAAGTTTGCAAGCTGACGGTCTTTGGTGGAGTGGGTATTTCAAAATTAGAAGAGATGAATCTTGCTTTGTTGGGGAAATGGGTTTGGGGCGGAGGGAGAAGCTGGTGGACTAAGGAATCATCTTTGTATCGATCTTCATACTGGTGGAAATAGATAGTGTCCCTTAAAGAGAGAGTGTGAGAAGATAAAGGTTTTCATTTGGGGGATGGTAACAGAGGTTTTGGGGGGATAGGTGGGTAGTGGGTGATAGGTTTCCATCTTTAACTGGGTTAGCTAGGGAAGTTGAGGTGAAGGTGAGTAGTTGTTACTCAGTTACGGATGGGGAGGTGGTATGGGGCCCTGTCTTTAGAAGGAATTTGTTGGATGAGGAGATTGCAGATCTGGCTTTGTTGTTTAAGCTGTTAGCAAAATTATCTCCAGTGGTCTTAGAGGAGGACTCTATGAGGTGGTTAAAGGCTAAGTCGAGCTTCTTCTCAATTAGATCATGTTATCGGTTTTTCTGTGCAAAAGATGAGAACTGCAATATTTCTTCTACAACTTTTCTATGGCATCACGGTGCTACTACGAAGGTGGTGGTTTTTGGGTGGCTAGAGGCAGGAATAAAGTCCTAACTATTGATAATCTTTGCAAGAAAGATGATTATGCCAAACATTTGCTTGATGTGTCTTAAAGATGCGGAATCGGTGGAGCATCTGTTTATCCATTGTGCATTCGCTAGGGAGGTTTGTGATCATCTTCTTCAAAATTTTGGGGTCATATGGGTGTTTCCGAACACTATTGTGGAATTTCTCATTCCTTGGCATGGCAGAGGGACAGGGAAGTCAGGGAAAAAATTGTGGAGGATAGGCATGTTAGCGGTCCTATGGGCTTTATGGTGGGAAAGAAACAAGCGGTGCTTCAGTAACAAAAAGAAAGGAGTTTCTCAAGTTTTTAAATCAGCTATTTTCAATATGAAGGAGTGGGCGGAAATGTAGTCCTTTTCTTTTCTTTTCTTTTCTTTTTGTCTCTTAGCGGAGCTATTCTTTTGTATATTTGTATTTTTTGGCTTCGGCCTTTTTTAATGAAATCTCATCATTGCTTCCAAAAAACAAAACAGAGGAAAAGTGAAGGCTCTACTATGCTAATAGCCTTCTTCACTCTCGATTTGAACCCTAAAAGAGAGCGGTGTCCTTTTAAGACTCTCAATGCTTGTTTGGTACTCGTTTCATTGTTTGGTTTTGTTGTGTGGTTCAGGCTGAAGAGTTGAGGAAGTTCCTTAATGCAAAGAATGTGCCTGCAAAGGTGTATGTTGGAATGCGTTACTGGCATCCTTTCACTGAAGAAGCTATTGAGCAGGTATAGGTTTAACTTGCAGCAAATTAGTACCTATCATGCTTGTCATCCTTTGACCATGTTTCAAAAGAGCAAATCCCATGGCTTATCAGCTATCATTCTTGCCGTCGTCATGGGAAAGTGTGCAAATTGTAAATGCCATAACTAAAAGATTGTCATTGTATGTGTGGCACAAATGTGCATTTTGGCATTTTTTTTAGTAGCGGTGCAAATGTGAGATATGGAGACACGAGTTATTTGACTTTTCAAATTTATGAAACATTTTTTTATGCACGCTATGTGGCATTCTTGTGATGAACCAATGCTGCCTTGTATTTGCCAGTTGATTACTGCAATGTAGTTAATATTTTTATATTTTTAGTTTTTGAATTAGGAATGCTGTTTCTGTGCCATGCATCCCCTGTCAGTGCCGTGTTGCCTGTAGATCATGATGTTGTGTGATGGAATAATGTTCTCTGCATGCCATGATGGTCCTATTATCTTGGCTTCATAGCCTCTTCATATAATGACATTAGAAAACCTTCAACTATTATGAGAATCAAGAAACCAGTTTGCTAGAGTACTTGTGACTCTTTTTCAGGTGCACTTGTCTTCAATAGTTAATTGTTATTCTTTTGATAAAGTTGAAATATAATTAAGGATTAAAAAAAAGAAAGCAGTTTTACTCAAAACCAATTAAGAAATGAAGAAATTTCTTTGACACTCACCTTTCAAAAAATATAAATAAATAAATAAATAAAAAGAAAGAAAGAAATTTCTTTTATACTCTTAATGCAAAAGAGTTAATTTCCTCCGATTTGGATGCTTGTGTATTTCTTCATCTTTCTGGATATCTCATGAAATCTAAATTCATTTATTATGCGATTTTACTCCAATCTATGACATCTGATAATATAGTAATCAAATGAATTTATTAAAATCATATACGAGGGTTGGATTACAAGGGCTGAGTGTTTTTTGCTGTTGGTATGGTTCTCTTTTCTGTTATCCTTGCAGATTAAAAGGGATGGAATAACAAAGCTAGTCGTGCTTCCTCTTTACCCACAGTTCTCAATATCAACTAGTGGTTCCAGCCTGCGTCTGTTGGAGAGTATATTCAAGTGAAGAATTTCTGAGCACAGAAAGCTATAATGTTTTGATGCTTCAAAGTTTCAAGCCTAACTCCAATTTGTCTGACATCTTTTACTATTGTTATCTTTAGGGAGGATGAGTATCTGGTTAATATGCAACACACAGTGATACCTTCATGGTACCAGCGTGAAGGATACATCAAGGCCATGGCAAATTTAATCGACAAGGAGCTACAAAAATTTGAATGCCCTGAGAAGGTATCAACTTTTGCTTGTGATTTTGGTCCTGTTATTTTGTCTACTTCCACCACTTACCCATCATGGTAGAAGTGTTTTGTATATACTAATTCTCCGTGTATATATGCATCCATGCCATTATCAAATAAAGGTTCTCAGGGATTAAGCACCATAGCCTGGGGTTATGGAGCTACACCTGAACCCGTGAGTTTTGAGTTCACAGTCCTCTCTTCTTCAGCAAGGAATAGTCTTTCATGCTTGGATTTTACTACCAATGTCTTTTAGCCTTGCTAATTTTCAGCATGACTATTCTTGGTAGCAGAGACATTAGTATGACAATTAGATTTTGTTTTCCATGCACAGGATGTACGACTTTTGGACTTGTGGGCTTCACATTCCAACCAGTTTTGGGCAACTCGATTGGATCCTTGTGTGGGACGATCCAATTGGACGAATTGTCCAGTCCATAACATCCATCGTGACCGTTTTTCATGGTTCTGATCTTTCATCAAATCACTTTGGACCCTTGATGTGGTCCATATATTCAATATGGACAATTGGGTGGTTCAGATCTTCAATATGAACTGCTGGATGGTTCGGTTCTTTAATATGGATGGTCGAATGGCCTTATAAATTATTTTAGACTCTTCCATGGCCTGATTTGAGCCTGATTTGTAATTGAATATTTAGATGGTCCTGATCATGCAATCTTCCATGTCTGGGCATCATTAGGATGATCAGAAGGCCTGGATGCATCAAATTTGCAGAAGTTTCAATTTTTAGTTTCATAGTGAGTTCCACAAGCATATTCTCAGTACAAATTATGTTTAGGAACAGTCAGGGTGTAAAGTTGCCGGTATCTTCAGGTCCTGTGGGAATCCAGGATTCAAACTTTGCTGAGGTTGCTGCGACCCTTCAGGGTATTAAGTTAGCTGCCACTCATAATTTCAGCCCTGTTATCATCGAGGGGACTTTGGTAATTAAATGGACTAAAGATGGCAGTGGTCCTTGGAGACTAGCCAATATTATTGAATAAGCTACTGATATTTGCAAGTCAATTTCCACTTCTTTCTCTCATGCTCATCAGTCGGCAAATGATTGGGCAGATAAACTTGCTAAGGATTGCAATCTTTAAGGGGGCTTTATGTTGTGAACTATCAGTTGGGTCCTTAGTTGTCGGTTTAGTCCGGGTTTTGTTGTATTCGTGTTTCGCGACCATTGTAGTGCTAGCATGGCTACCTGTGTTGTTCTTTTTTCCTTTTCTTTTTTGATAAAAGCTCCATGTATAAAAAAGAATTGTATTATTTATTACTGGTCAATGAAAAGGAAGATATTGACTATGTTGTTGATGTAGGACAATTACCAACTTGCTCTAAAAGCTCGAACTGATAGAGTATGGTGAATCAATCCCTTTATCTCATAGCCCAGGCCCCACATCGTATGGGTTAGGGCCTCAGCTGAACCCCCCTCGTGGGCCCCACTTCACATGGGTTCCGCTTCACATGAGCCACCTGCCTCACATGGGCCGCCCACCCCAAGTGTGCCCTTGCATCCCACAAGCCATCCCACTCGAGCCCAGTATTAAAATGCCCATGCATTAACCACCCTTGGTGAGGAGTCTTGAACACCAGACCTCCCAATCTGATACCACTTTGATGTAAGACAACTAATCACTTGCTTTAAAAGCTCGAACTGATAAAGCATGGCGAATCAATCCCTTTATCTCATAGCCCAAGCCCCCCACATCACATGGGTTAGGACCTACTTCACATAGGTTCCGCTTCACATGAGCCACTCGCCTCACACGAGCCACCCACCTCACACGGGCTGCCCACCCCGAGTGTGCCCCTGCATCCCACAGGCCACCCCACTCAAGCCCGGTGTGAAAATGCCCCTGCATTAGCTGTTTTATCATTTTATTGTGAACACAATCTAGTTAGTTTAGCACTGAAATCTACTAATCTCTTTCCATGTTTATTTTCTTGTCTCTAGAAGGTTTTCTGAAGTCATTAATTCCTAAGCTGACTTCAAAAAATGTTTGTTAGGTGATGATATTTTTTAGTGCTCACGGAGTGCCACTTGCATATGTCGAAGAAGCTGGTGATCCATACAAAGCGGAGATGGAGGAGTGTGTGGATTTGATTATGGAAGAACTGGAAAAAAGGAAAATTAATAATCCCTATACTCTAGCTTATCAGGTAATATAGTCTGTTTTCTATTGTTTTAGGTTCAAACTGGAAAAAAAGAAAAAAGAAAAAAAGGAGAACCAATAATGCTTATACTCTGTCTTAACAGGTAATATATTCTATATTCTACTGTTTTGGGCTCATTTACTACTTACCTACTTTTTAATCCGTAGCAAGTCCATCAATTTTATTTACTTGCATGCACATGCATAGGTCATCTGTTTTTGTTTTAATTTGTGGATTCCGGTACGTTAAGCTCATATTCAGGAAGTTTCTTTTAAGCATCTGCTTGATGAATGCATGGGTCTGGTTACTTATTATTATTATTATTTCAAGTGTAAAAACTACTTGATACTGCTGATTTGGCCAAGTCACTCGCCTGGTCAAACCTTTTTCTGTCTGCAAAAAAGGCAGCAGAGAGTCTTGAACTGAAAAGGCGACAGGGAGTCTTGAACTAAAAAGGTGATGGGTAGTCTTGAACTCACAACCCCACCAACGAAGCAGAACTCTCTAACCAGCACGTTACGCACTGTGCTGCTCTTACATTATTCACTGTTTTAATACTTGTCACTAATTGTGCAAGTGTATTTAACTTGAAGTGTCGAATTGAGTCAAGTTAAACTTGGTCGAGTCTTTGAGTTAACCTAACCCTGCTGGACATTGAGTTGAGTCAAGATTTCAGGTTTTTGAACTACGATTTCCATTGTTATGGCTCTGACTTGAGTGGCAGTGCAGTGTCCTCCCTGTGACATGGCACATATTCGTGCCTATCTTTTTTTTCATAACACTGAGAAATCAAGGTTTTAGTGATTGGCAAAATAGGATTCTTAAAGCCAATCCCAAATAGCTTGGAAGGGGCTGTGATGACAACAATGCCAAAGATTATGTCCAATGTGCTACGATTCTTATGCTTGGTCTATTTTCATTTTCTCCAAGTTAACCCTATTTTTATTTTTTATTTTTTATTTTTATTTTTTTTGCACTTCTAGAGCCGAGTTGGACCTGTGGAGTGGTTGAAGCCCTACACTGATGAGACAATTGTTGAGCTAGGGCAAAAGGGGATTAAAAGCCTTCTTGCTGTTCCCATCAGGTTTGTATTTTTGGTACTCATCTGTTTACTTCTTGATTCCTTGATGTCATTAATTTGTGTGATATTTTGGAGATTGCTTATTCAAGGCTGACTCTTGGGTAGCTATTTTCATTTACTTCTAATTTGCAGCTTTGTGAGTGAGCACATTGAAACTCTCGAAGAAATTGACGTAGAGTATAAAGAGTTGGCTTTAAAATCTGGAATAGAGAAATGGGGGCGTGTTCCTGCCCTTGGGTGTGAGCCCACCTTCATTTCAGATCTGGCAGATGCTGTAATCGAGAGTCTTCCGTATGTTGGAGCAATGGCAGTCTCAAATCTTGAAGCTCGTCAGGTAACCTCTGCAATCATGTTGTGAAAATAAAATGCAATTTCTGAGTTATTAAAATAAATTTTCCAAAAGCAAAGTCATTGAGATGGTAGTTACTGGGAATTTATGAGTGGATATTGTGCTATTTAAAGATTTGGCTGCAAATTTTAGCTGTATTAGCATGTTAATATGCAAAATTTGAAAACAGAATTCTCCCTGTGAGATTTACCTCGCACTGCAACTTTTTTATGGCATGTTGCAACAAAACTCATGCAAGTATGAATGATTTTGAAGGGGATCTGGAATTTGCAGTCTATATCTGTTTCAGGCATAGGACACTTTATTTATGTACCAGTATGCACAGATTAAAACTTCCTACACTTGTAGCCGACTGTTCACTTAAAGAGTGCTTTAATCTCACAAAAAGTTCAATTTGAATTTTCCAATTCAAATGCAGAGTATAGAATAGCATGGAATAGAAGAAGACAAGAAAAAAGACGGATAGAATCTTGTGGAGTCTCATTGCAAGCAATAACAGCCCTAAGGAGCATCACCTTTAGGGTCTGGAAGTGTCACTTCCAAATGCAACTTCCCACTCAGCAAACAAGGAGGGAACAAATTCATAAATGAAACAAGTTCCTCGCCTAATCTTACTCTAATCTTATCCTAAAAACTTGTAAATGAAACGAAAGAAATGAGCAGTAGGACACAACCTTAAAGAGTCCAAACTTTTGACTTGATTGTAGGGGTATAATGGGCTGCACAGTTTGTTCAAAGGACCCAAAGCATTGTATACGGTTCATATGTTAGCCTAAGAACATCTGATTGAACCTGTGGGCCCCACAGATTAGTTAGTCTGTTAAATGGGCCATCCAATTGGATCTGTGGATGACACAGTCCAGTTGACCACCGGTCTAGTCCAAAACATCCATCAGGACCTTCAATCTGATCCAGATGGTCGATCAGGTCAATATCATCACTTGATGTGGTCCAGATCTACAAAATGGACAGTTGGATAGGTCCCATTTTCAACCTGAACAGTTGGATGGGACTGATATTTAATAGGCCTCCAGTGAGACAACACTTGGTTTCCCATTGGATATTCAGATGGTCCTGCATCAGATGTTCTATGCCCTCTGCTTGACTAAAAAAAAACTGTGAGATGCATGAAGAGTTCAGCTTACCCTGAGTCTAGTATATTGGTGATACGTATCTATTACCTTGATGCATAGCATCCCCCTTTTGCCTCTTTTAATAAAATGGTTTAATTACCAAAACAAAAACAAAAAAAAACATATGCAAGTCTCAACTGTCCTTTCTTGACAGAATGTCTATAATCACTAATCACTCCAGTGGAGTTTGAACCTACAACCTCCACAAAGAAACCTGGCTTTACTATCAAATCTGCAAGAGGTGTTTTTCTTATTATTATTATTTTTAATAATTTAATTCTTTTTATTTTGTGTAGTTTATTCAGTAATACTTATCCTGGGTTGGAACTGTTGAGAATGGTTGGGGCCGATCAGCATGCCAAAAACAGGTTGGATCTGGTCCAGGTTTTAAAATTTTTGTTCTGGGTACTTGTTTTATCATCACTGCCCGTCCTACACTGCTATGCTGTTTCCTGCGCCACCAGGCTGCTGAGTTGGTGAATGTGCGTGTTTTAATAAGCAA
Organism: Magnolia sinica; assembly: GCF_029962835.1. Lineage (NCBI taxonomy): Eukaryota > Viridiplantae > Streptophyta > Magnoliopsida > Magnoliales > Magnoliaceae > Magnolia > Magnolia sinica. Next base: position 22,188,952 of record NC_080576.1, on the reverse strand, counting down.
TTTTGAAAGTCAGAATATCTTGAAAAACTTCAATTGAGGCTTCTAATAACAAGGTGCTGTTGAATGTTCTATGGGAAAGGAGTGAAGATTTGAAATGCTCCTACTTATTCACTTACCTCTTTGGCTCAATAAATGAGCAATTTATATAAACAAATATGAAAATAATTGCCATTGAGTCGGGCTGCTGAATGCACGACTCTCTTTTTTATATTATATTATATTATTTTATTTCCATTAAAGAAATGCATACTGCATAATCCAGATAGGATTAAGGTTGTACTCTTTTAAATTAGTTTATTTGGTATCTTCTGGTCAATGACAGAGATGCAGTAATCCACGATTTAGAAACTATGTTGAGTACTCTTCAAAATTCCTTATCGAGTCCAACTTGATGAACACTGGGATCGGGTAAAGGGTAACTTGGGCTCAGTTGAATATTAGAAGTTGGAATGCAAGAAAAGATGACATGGACCCTGACGGAAGTCCAAATTGTTAAACATCAATGAATCTCTTCCATGTTAATTCAATTTCTGTAAATTTTATCATAGCATTCAAGATACTGTCCTTGTCTATCACAAGCACATCATAACTTAGAGGTTTTGGTTTTGGCGTAGTCCCTTGTTCCCCTTGGCAGCGTCGAAGAGCTGTTAGCAGCATACGATTCACAACGTAGAGAGCTGCCGCCGCCCGTGACAGTATGGGAATGGGGTTGGACCAAAAGTGCAGAAACCTGGAATGGTAGAGCTGCCATGCTAGCAGTTCTTGTTCTACTGGTCTTAGAAGTGACAACAGGTGAAGGATTCTTGCACCAGTGGGGCATATTGCCTTTGTTCCGGTGAAAACAGGAGCTGCAACTCCGTTTCAACTTTCAAGTGATTGAAGCTTACTAGAGTAAAGACTTATCTCATTTATACTACTTTAGAAGTCCCAGTCCATCTTTTCTGCCTTCCTTTACTATGGTACTTCTGTGATACGCAAATTATGTATACATTTGTGAAATGTGGACACTTGGATTTGAAGCTTTTGTTTATGGGGTACAATTAATGCTTTCTGCTTCCACATATTATGTATTTTGATGGCCATTGCTGACTTTGCATTTTGCGCTCTGTATGATTCACGTATGTAATGTTGGCAGATAAGACTTGAGTTGTATTGGTCCCTTCTTCATCCATATGTATCTACATTTGGTCACGTATCTGCATCTCTGTATGAGTTCATTGTCCAACTCCTGTTTATCTTTGAATCTGCTTTTCGTTTCCAAGTACCGTTGGTGCTTTGAACCGACCAATCTTCATCTCCCAATGATGGCATCGCTGTCCACTCATTTTTTAAATGTTTGTGCTCACAATGTGTGAATGAGAGTGATGGCCGCATATCTCCCACCCAACGATAATGGTGGGTGGGAATCTTAGCGTGCATTTCAGAATGAGGGCTATTGGAATTTTGCATTTTGAACTGCTTGTTGGATTTGAGCCATTCAATGGGCTTGTGTGGTTACAAGAAATTCAAGGTGCAGATATGGAATTTGTAATGATTATTTTGTAGGGAGTAGGATTCCAAATTTAGGCGTCCTGATTATGTCGTAGGAAGTAGCAATGATCACCTCATTTCCTGCTATAGGAAATGCCAATGGATAAGGCTGATGATTACACTGCAGAATGCCTATATTATGGATGTGATTTGCATGGTGACCCTGCCATCACCGACCTCCGTGGGGGCAGGACTGTGAAACCCACCATGATGTATGTGGTTTATCCACAATGTCCATCTGTTTTGCTAGTTCATTTGAGGCTGTGTGCGTAAAATAGAAGCATGTCCAAACCTCAAAGTGGACCATCTTTGGGAAACAGTGGGGATAATGATGGCCGCCGTGGAAACGTTCCTAGGGCCCGCGATGAATAAGGTCACACAGACCTGGATGAAGGGGGAACACAAATATCAGATTGACTTAAAACTCAAGTGACCCCCAAGAAGTTTTCTACAGTGGGCGTTTAATCCCCACTGTTTCCTATGGTGTGGTCTGGTCCAATCGAGCTTTTGATACGTTTCAATTTTTGGCTCTAAAATGAGCTGGCAAAACAGATTGGCAGGATCACGGTTCCTCTAACCAGAGTGATTGGTTAGAATGGGCTCGGGTTCTCTCTCTCTCTCTCTCTCTCTCTCTCTCTCTCTCTGGGTAATCGTTACCTTTCAAAAGAAAAGAAGTATTGGCTGATACTAATAAACTCAAAAATGTAGGGTTATATTGTGCCTTTTTCTCTATGGAAAATGGGAGCTAATCACTTTAAAATCCTTTGTGGCCTACTGAAGTAATGGATGGGCCTGAAAATTTTTAGTTAGAATACGCTTACATGACTGCACCTAATGGACGGTTTGGATCCTGGATATTTGCAACACTCGCACGTTTTAGGGCTGGTGGAAACTCTTACCTCTCATTTTTGTGCAAAAGAGCTGAGCTAGCGTCCCAGATAGCCATGCAGACGTCTAGTTTAATTCAAGGGCATGACCCCAACAGGCCCCTCTGGTCGTCAGCATGCACTCAACGTAATTGCTTGTGGAGAAAGGTGGGGCCCATCATGAAGATCAACTGTCTTGAAAATTAGGTCAATCCACTCAAAAAGCATTCGAACAGTGAAAATGTATACCTTCTAAAATCCTCAATTTTACCTTCACATAGCCTCTACATAGACACTAAAGAAAATAGGAGGATCATGTCCATGGATTTGTTTGAAAGAAGAAAAAATTACAGTTGTGATTATCTCAAATGATTCTTAACACAATGCAATTAATGTGAGGAACTCTTAACTGTGAAAAATCCATCTCATTTTTTCCTTCGAATTGAACTGTTGCCATCCACCCATGAGCCTAAAGACAAAATTGGGGACGATTCCATCATACTCGCCAGCCTTGCGATCCTTCTGTTCAAGATCAATAGAAGTCACCCAATCAATTCAAGGACCAACATAATCCCATCATTTCCTCTGTAGCCTGATCATACAGCTACTACGATCTTGAATGATAATCCAATGCTCGGTACTGCATCAGCTCCACTCCCACAAAGCGTCTTTTGGTTCTCACATACCCTATAGAACCATCACCACATCGAAGGTACGTAAACCTGCTCTTTCAAATTCTGGGCTGCGCTCTCTGTCGGAAAACCTCTTACTGCACCGATGGTCCACTGTGATATGATGCCCGCTGCTATTGCAAACCGAACCTGCCTCTCCAATACATCTTGATTTTCATACATCTCAGGATGTGTTGTCAGCTTCCTCAAAATACCTGCCACAACAGCATCACCTGAACCAGTTCTATCACATGTAAATGGGGTGATAAGCACATCTTCTGTTCCAACCACTGCCCCATCGAACAAAGGGGTGTAATAATGAATGCGAAGCGTCCCATCTGTCACAAACAAGATCTTCAACCCGTCGTGCCACAGTGATGAAATCTCTTCCCGACCATAATGGTAGTAGTCACGCCGCCTCTTCATTTGATCGAAGGACTCTGCGTAGTACTGAGGTGTGTAATTCCTCCTCATCTCATAGTAATCCTCATCTAAAAGGAATTCTAGTTCTTGCCTTGTTACCTCAATGATGTTTGCCTCGTTCCAGGCTTTCTTGATCACCTCCCTTGTCTCATCCCGAGATTTCCACAGCGGCAAAGGCAAATTCAAGTCGAAAAATATGAGCCCCCCGAATTTCTTCGACAGTGATATAGCTCTAAAGAGGGCAGAGTGCATAGATGGAGATGTGAGGACTTCTGAATTGAAGTGGAAGATCCTAGCCTGCCACAATCGACCAAATTTGAAAAAAAAAATTAAAAACGAGCACGAAAACAAGAAAATTTAGATCATTGCAAGACACTAGGGGGCTGTTTGGATGCAACTCTCAGAAGGGTTCCCCAAAAAGGGGGTTTTCCCACAACTTCTGTATCGACAAGATCCCCCGATTCACCAAAAACCAATTGGACTGGTTTTCGGTGAGTGGGCTTTTTGGCACCTATTTCAACGAGTGATCAATCATACGGGGTCTTCAAAAGTGCATCCAAACACAACATGAATTTGAGCGTTGCTCACAATGGAATTTACACATCAAATGCTAATTTCAGAGTGCATCCAAACAGGCACTAAACTCAATTTCACTGGAAAAAAATGTTTTAGTTTATTCATTTCGTCTCCTTTTTGGCTTTTATCTTTTATATGACTTCCTTCCTGCAGAAAAAATTCGATGCCTACTAAGACATGCGCAGCATGGTTCTTGATTGAGTGGAGCAGCAGAACTGGATTTGTGTAGCCGCCCCGATTAGTTGGGATAAGGTTTAGATGATGATGATGTTGTGGCAATGCCTATGGTGATCACTACTGCTCATTTGGTGGGTTATCATGGGCTGAAGCCTGAAAATCAAGGTTGAGAAAAAGCAACAACAGCCAACATTTGACGGGCAAAATTCACAACGATCATACGGTTAGAATCATCCCATCACCACAATTTTGAGGCAACAGCCCATTTGCTTGGTGGTCCAGCAAATCAATGATCCGAATTACCACACATTTGTACAGGTAGGATCGTGCTTAGCATTTCTCAATTAAAATTCCAAAACATTCCATTTCTCTCCCATTTTCCTTTCCCAGTTTCTCCATCGTTTTCTAAACTCAGCTAATGAAATGAGAAAAAACTCTGATTACTCTGCCAGACTGTGATGGTTCATATAAATGGGGCAATCAGCCATCCTAAACGTCGCATTTTAGTAATTCAAACTAAACCATCCAAATGGTGGGTCCCACTGTAGATGGGAAATACTCCAAAAACTAGGCTTATCTGATGTCCTCACCAGCCGATTGCTGGACATCTAATGGACGGTTAGAAACGAAAAATACTCATCAGCCCAACTTCAACAACCAAACGTCCAAGATCAATCAATCATCGATCAGATTTTAAAGGTTGTGACCTGTCTAAACTACAGTGGGTCCCACAATTTCAACAGTTCAACTTTGAGTTACATGCATGACATGGGGGAAAGTGAAAAAGACAGCAACTCACCCGAGTCACTGAGTCGACTCATCCGACAGACCCGACTCATCTCCTTACCTCTTTCAGGACAGCCATATTCACATCCTCCCTCGCCATCGAATCCTCCGCGCACTCCTTCACCGTCTCTGCTTTCATCTTCCCACCATCAAATCCGATCCTCAGATACGAGATCGCAGTCTTCACCGTCGGATCGATCTTCACGGCCCGCGTCTGCACCTTCTCCGAATTCATCGCGTAAACCAGCTCGTTGCCAAACTCATCGTCCCCGACCTTCCCCATGAAGGCGGCCCGCCCGCCGAGCCGGACGTGCGAGATCGCAACGTTCGATGGTGGCCCACCTGGGGCGCGGACGAACTCGGGCGGGCTCCACTGGAGCCCCTTCCACGTCGAGTACTTGTCCGGATCCATCTGGCGATCCGAGATCCTGACCGTCTGTATGAACTCCCGCTGCGCGGCACCGAAGCAGCAGATCAACGGCGGATATTCGTAGGGGAAATCCATCCCGTCGTCGAAATCCTCGTCTTCTTCTTCAACGTCTGTGATTTTTTCGCTCTCGGGCTCTGGTTTTTTCCTCGAGCGGCTGGTTTTCTTTTGGGAAGGAGATGAGAGTGTTGTCTTTGACTTCGGTCGGCCCCTGCGTTTGGGTATTGTCGGTGGTGGCGCTCCGTTCGCGCCATCGACGGCTGAGATGGAAGCTTGATTTCCTCGCGAGTGATGGAGATTGAACGGTCGGATTGGAAGGAAGAACGAGACTTGGGAATGGAGGGAGGAGAGATGGACGAGAGCCATGAAAGGAAAGCTAGGGTTTTTGTTTCATCTCTCTCCGTCTGCTGCATTATCTGGCAAGAGGGTTTTGGGAAAAGGACAGTTTTACCCTTGTGCTTTCATATAATGGCTGATTCGTTACAGAAGCACAAGTGCGAAATTCCCAAGGGTGATGGGGACATAATCGACCTTTTATCCTGTAGAAACGATCAGATATAGCAGCTGTATCATAAATTACGATACATTCTATACGTGGACCATCCTGATTTTCATATCAGCCGATCATCAGATCGTTCTCTACAATTTATACGGATAGGATTTTGTAAATATGTGACACATAGGCGAGGAAAAGATGGATGTCTCGTAACTAACGATACAGCTGCTGTATATGATCATTTCCCTCCATCCAGGACAGCAATGTCATATTTCTTGAATAAGTTTTAAGATAATGACGAGCGTGTCCCTGAAAGAAGTGCTGGATCGGGAGAGGGATTAGGTGAGGCCCTTGGGCCCACCTTGATGTATGTATTCTAAATCCACGCCGTCCATCCGTTTTTCCAGATCAGTTTAGGGCATGAGACAAAAAATGAAGCAGATCCAAATCTCAGGTGGACAGTACTATAGGAAACAGTGGTGATTGAATGCCTCACCATTAAAAACTTCCTAGGGCCCACCGTAATGTTTCCATGGTGTTTATTTGCCATCCAACCTGTTAATAAGGTCACACAAACCTGGATGAAGGGAAAAAAAATAAAAATCTCAGCTTGATCCCAAAGCTTGTGGCCCACAATAAGTTTTTAATCGTCAATCACCACTGTTTCCTGTGATATGGTCCACATGAGATTTGGATCTACTTCATGTTTGGGATCATGCCCTAAAATGATCTGGCAAAACGGATTGACTGCCTGGATGGGCTCCATAAGGGCCGCACCTAATCGGCTAATGGTATGATCACGACCATCCATGAACGTGGGCCTTGAACCGTTGGCCCTTTTTTGTGTGGTGGTGACCAGTAACTGGGCTGGTTTGGCCCAAAAGGCCCATCACGCCCCACCCAAACGTCAGACCAAAACTCAGGTCTGATTCAGAGGCTTTCTGACTCAGCGACTCCGAATGAGTCGGGTTAGTTGGGGTGATTCATACGAGTCAGGCCAAGTCGGGGAAATTAGGAGGGCTGAGTCATGGTTCGTTGGTGGTACCGAGCCATATCCGACTCACTGACTCGAAAAAATTTCAACGAGATGGCAATATATCAATTTTGATTGCTTCTCTAGAAGGCCCAATTCCTGCACCTGGTCAGTGTCATTGGGTCGGTCTCATCAGCTTGAATTTCAGGACCATGGCCTAACGCAGGCCCAATATTTTAGGCCGAAATAGACCAAGCATGAGCTTCTCTGAGCCCAGATAAGACAGCCCATTTACAGGCTGGCTGGGTTTAGGCCAGACCAGGATCAGCCACCCAACCTCTTATCCAACGGACCAAACCATACATCGCATGTAGCAATCAGCTAAGACTGGAGCTATCTGCCCATGACCAATTTTCTGTCTTGGCCCACAAAGTTATGGGATGGATGCGAGTATAAATGCTTACCAAAATCTCTACTATATAAAATGCAAGCAGCTTTTGGACATTCTTGCCAATGCAATTAACCATTAGATAGTCATTTTTAAAGGAAAAGGGATGTACCCTAGAACCGTATCAGGCCATTTCTATCCATAAGCCTTCCCAACATCAGCTGTGTGACATCCACTCCAACCATCTATTTCTCTTACTACTGTTAATACATCATCTCAAAAATGACACATCTAAATCTCAAGTGGGCTACAACACCAGAAAAAGTGAAAATGAATTGATCACCATTGAAACCATTCTTTTACTGCGTGTAATCATATGCCCTCTCCCAGTTTCCCTCCCTCTCCTTTTCCCTACTCTCTCCACGTGTGATGCACAATCAATTTAAAGGGTATGATCGATGGGGCATCAGTGACTTTGAATGGCCCCAAAGCTGTAAAGATCCATATTTCTTAACCCTTTTGATGAGTGCCCTGCATTTGGATGATATTTAGAAATGTGCAACCATTCCATCATGACCAACATTGAAAGAGCCTGGGTGGACAACCACATGCACCAATTGCATCTCTCATTAGTGGTGGTCCGATTATAAATTAATAGCTTAGATAAGCCCACACATTCAGGTCCAAGCAGTGGGTCATGCAGTTCCCAGCCTCTACCAATGACCCCGGAAAAAAACAAAAACAAAAAAGGCCAGTAAATTCATGAGCGGACCGCAGGTATGAAGTAGCAGACAGTAATAGGAAAATGGTCCAATGTTCTACAAGTGCCCACATGGACGGTGCATATGTCAGCGCCACGAAACCCGACAAATAAAGGAGATAAAACTTGGATTGTCTGGCAGAGTATCACAATTCATAACCATGCATCCAGGCACCGTGCGCATGGCATAAACATAGCTCAAGCTGTCCGAATCGTGGGCCCCATTAGGGAATGGTCATGGGCCAAAACTCACAACTAAACGGATGATCCCAACTGGCTGACTAATGGCCATCTATTGGACTGTTTAAACCGAAAACAGCCAACCATCCAAATTCAACAGCCCAACGTCCACTAACCATAGGTTGGGATCACCAAAAAACAAATTCTGATTTTGTATATGCCCCAAAAACGGTGGGTCCCATTTCTTCCACAGTCAAGATTTGGGCACAGAGCTGCAAATTGAGATGGCCTTGGACTCGAGCAAAGCAACAAGAGGAGATATGACATAAAAATAAGGTTGGATGAAAGGCTCTCCGTATCAGTTATACCAGTCGAGAAAGATAATGGAAAAGGTGAGAACAAACAAAAAGAGCAGAAGAAAAGTCCTGCTGCTGCTGTTGCGCTGGATAGCTTGGGAGAGCTCCTTATTCCCACCTTCTACATTCTTTGTAGCTTCCACTGCCTGCATACACAACCACAAGATATCATAGAACCAAGCATACCCATCCCAAAAGGGAGAAGGGCCGAAGGGGGAAAAAAAACCCTGAAAACCCTACTCCACTCAAATGTCCAATTGGGTCAGGTGGACTCGAAGACTTGACCCAGAGTCCACTATATATATATATAAAGGATTACTAATACATATCTAAAATAGTATTAGTATAACGAATATAAAATAGAAACTCAACTGATTGATGACGCCTGATTAAGTGCACCTCTCCTCTACCAGAGGTGGTGTCAACTCAATTCCCCTCACCAACCTAATCTTTATTAAAAATAACACCGTGACTCACTGGGTAACTCACTTCAAGTTGCGTTGAGTCAACCGAGTGATTGAGTAGACTTGACAAGTCTTCCCGAGTCAGCATTGAGTTAAACCCAGGACCAAGTTTCCTAGCGATTCAGCTCAAAATCTCCCAGTTGACTTGGCTGAGTTTTCCGTAAGAGTCAGCAAGTCTTAGAACTCTGGTTTGCTAGAATACATCTCGACTTTCTTTCTTTCTTTCCTTTTCTATTTTGAAAGGCGGTGATCTTATTACAAGAGGCCAAAGCCTGAAAAATACAACTTATAAAAAGGAAGAAAAGAAGAGAAAAAAAGAAAAAGAAAAAAAAAGAAGAAGAAGGAAAACAATCCTACAGCTTCAAAAAGCCTTCTCCCATTCCATTACACACATGTTAGCCCTTTTGTGTACATCCCTACCCTCCTTTGGTTCCTAAAGCATCTACTGGCATCTTGCCTTTCCTTCCCTATTCCTCCACCATGCCGAGTCCAAAAAAACAAAAAATTAAAATTAAAAAAAAAACTTAAATGGAGCCCGGGATTACCTAAGAAACTTTAAAGCTTCAAAGAAATTATCCCAAATCTGATTTTCAAACAAACAATGGATGAAGAGGTGATCGACTGTCTCTTCATTTTGCATACATGTCAGACATACATTCAGCAACACCATCCTTCTCTTCTGGAGATTGTCCATGGATAACACTTTTTTTTTCCTTCCCACTAGCCAGGCCAAAGCTATCACTTTGGGGGAGCCTTGTAATGCCACACAAGCTGCACTGCAACTTTGACTAACTGATGAAGCCCCCGAAATGAATGAGTACAAGGATTTTATTGAGAATTTATCCAACTTTGCTTTAACCCACACCATTGAATCCTTCTCCCATAACTGGCAAAGCCTCTTGAAGCAATCCCAACAAATTAAGCATCTCTTCTTCTTCTTCTTCTTCTTCCAATAGGTTCCTTCTACATAAATGGGGTCCCACTTACCACATCTTCTAATTATAGAGAAACAACAAGCAACAAGCATGTTCGGCTCGATCGATATTCTAGCCAATTGTGATAAAACATCTTGAAATGGTGCATCTCCCAATCAAATATCCACCCAAAAATGAATACTTTTTCCATCCCCCAGCAAAAAGCCTATCCCCTCTTTAAATTTGTCTCACATTCTGGATATTGCTCTCCAAACCCCCATTAATTTATAGAAAGAAGATGCTTTAATCCATCTTCCCCCTTCCTCTAACCCGTATTTCTTTACTATGACTTGATACATTGCACGTTTAGCACTTGAATCCAGGTCATCCTCCAATGATCCAAACCATTTTATGTGATGAGTCTCACTTTGTATGGTGGATAGACAACAAATAAAAGCTCTCAATTGGGTTATTTCAACCTTTTGATAATTTAGCTCTTCTGCTTTGAATATGTACGGTCACCACAATGTATAATCAAAAGGTTGAAATATTCAATCTGAGAGTTTTTTTTTTTTTTTTTCAGGTATCCCCCATCTGAGGGTAACTCTATAACATAAACGGTTTCAATCAACGAAGAAAAACACAAATCTAATGGCAAGATTTGTAACGTATCTTATAGCAATACATTGGGATTTATTCCAGCAAACCTCTATCTTCCTTGACGTACTGCTTTTGGATGGCAGTAAAGCTTTTTCTCCTTTCCTACGAATATGTCCTTACTAGTTAAAAGATTATAATGGCAATCAGCTAACATCTTTGATGCTCTTTCAGAGTATGATGGTAGTATGGTGGTTGATGTGCCGGCACCGACTGTACACGTGGCTTACAAGTAACTCACTGGTCCAAATCGTTGGTCTGAATTACGATAGTTCACTAATTCGATTTTCGAAGTGGCTGGTTAGTGGACATTGAATGAACGGTCAGATGAAGAAAAGACAACAATCGCAATAAATGAAACAAACACCATTAACCATAGATTATAAGTTCAATCAAACTGAAGTTTGGATGATGACCTGTCTATAGTGGGCTACACAATTTGGATTATTTAACTTAAGATATGCCAAGTGTAGGATTTATGAAGGCATGGCTCCATGGGGCTCTACACGAGGCCACTGCCCTAGAAATAGCCTACTTGAATCACCTTCCACCAAAGATTCTGTTAAGGGTCAAATACTGCATATTAGACCCCAATTATTTCCTGGATTTACAAGCATGATGCCGGTTAATGACCTGATTTAATTGTATTTGTGATGCAGAGTATGTTTACGAGCATGGGCTGGAAAAGATGTTAAAAGTATGGATTTAAAGCTCAGGCATTACCAAGGGCAAGGCACGAAATGAAGCTCAAGTGGCCTGAAAGTCAGCCAGAATGCAAGATCACTGGGTTTCCATCATCTGTTTGGCTCGAAACTTTATACATGGCTCGAGGACCAAGAACTAACCGTACACGTCAAATTTCAGCCATTGCATCCTCGTGAAAGTGGCTAAACTAACAGATCAGTCCATAAAATCCTGATTTGGGGCCCACCCGCTATCCAGATACGCTTTAACTTCGGCCCCCACGGCTCAAATGAAATGAGGAACAAGATGGATGGTGTGGATTTCTCATAATCATTATACAGTGTACATAGTACACTTTTTGCACTAAGAGTGCATGGCAACAGGGACGTCTCTTCTTCAAAACAAACTCTTTATGCAAACGTCCTTCATGCAGAGGGGCTCGATTTAGCCAAACCCATGTTGATATTATATACCCATGCACCCATACATGCTGGTTTCAATGGTCACAAACGGACAGCCCTGCACTGATTGCAGCGTGATTACCACCTTTGGCCGCGGCCATAACATTCCAAAGCCGGACACATCCAGCTGAAATTTCGTTGTAAAGACAATTGACGCAGTGGATTTCAAAGATACCAAGTACGTGGACCCCACCAACTCTCATCAGAGCCTTCCGTTTCGGTCTCTGTTGCGGAAGCTTGAACAGGGACTTGCGGCGGATCTCTTTGGGCCAACACCGTGCATCAACGGTCAGATCTGAACCGTTTATGAGACTCGCTCCTCTCACTTAGGCCTAGGTGGATAGATTTCAGAATGCATCGGAGATCGGTTTTTGATCGTCTGAACGGAAGATAGACGGAGGAACTGTTTCAATTGATGGGCTGCACTAAACCTGAGAAAAAATACTCCTTCTCGACTGAAATTTCGAGAGGAATTCAATGGACGGGTCGGATTTCTCGTCTGACATCAATCCTGTGCCCACCGACTTCAACAGCGTAAGGTTTACGCATTACGTGCGTCCGAATACCTGGCTGATCCGGGCGCACATGTTACAACAGGTGGCCATAACCATAGCCAAGATATCAGAATCAAGAGATGAATTGATTTCGCGCCGGAATTCTTCTCCAGAAGGTGAGTAGTTTCGCATGACTCTTTCGCACATTACTGGGCTGCGTAAGGGAACTTTAGCATGAAGTTCTTGGACTCGAGCCGACCTACAGCAGAGTATAAGAGGAGAAGCACGTGAGGAGGCCAGGGGACCGGACGGCTGGAACGTGAGCAAGAGGGTGGGGCTTAGCTTTGAAGGTCAGGCAGCGTGTGGAGACAGGGAGCTCGTCTGTGGTTGCTGCACATCAGAGAGAGAGAAAGAGGAGACAGGGAGCTCGGTTTTGAGGTGTGCCCGGTTTTTCTTCTTCCGTTTCTTCTTCTTCTTTTTCTTTTTCTTCTTTTTCTTTTTAATTGGAATTTAGCCCATATCATGCTCAGCTAAACCTCTTAGCTAGGGCTAAGAGGTGAAGCCTGTAGCGAGATGGGAGATTTTACTGTGTGCCTTTAATTCATAAACTGAATTTGATATAGTTGATTATCAAAGGAATATTTTTCTTAGTCTTTTATGGTCTGTTGTGACTGAAATTACAATGGGTTTGCAATGGTTTTGAGTATTTCTTTTCCCTTTTTATGTTTATGAAGTCAGGAACCCCTGTTATTCATCATTGTCCCATGGGCATGGTAGGATGACAATCCCCTTCCTGATCTTCATACATTGTTGATTGGTTGGTAATTAGTTTAATTCTATTGTTTACTTTGTCTCCTGGGCATGGTTTGGTGATGGAATCCATTCTAATTCATATACCTTTCATCTCTTGAAAACCAGATCAAGTAAGTTCAATCTTGATTTCCATGATCCATGCAGGCATAAGATCTCCCTGATCTCTACAAGTGGATCCTCTGAATCCCTAGTTTCCTTCCGTTGAATTCCTTAAAGTTTTACATTAATCTCTCACCATTATTCATCAATTTATATTTGATTTAGACTGCATCTTAGACTAGTTCTATTTCTACCTAGTTCCAGGAAACGTACAAGTTTCAGTCCCTGTGGATTCGACCTCGGTCTTACCGAGTTTATTACTACATCACAACCCTATACTTGGGGAGTGAACAGATTCCCCGAAAATTAGATCCCAGACCAAAGAAATTCATTTTAGTGATGACTTCCTGCTCTGCCCTATTCAAATACCCAATGCCAACTGCGCCAGAAAAGACAAACGTAACCACGCTGTTCTCGTCCCGCACCATACTGCCAATGCCCAAATTGCCCAGATTACCCAACAAGCAACCATCAACTTCCACCAGTCCAGGGGTGTTAGTTTCCAGACCTAGGAACTTTTGGAAGGATTCCACAAATCATGTATTGTCTTCACCCAATTTTTTTGGACGTCTGCAGCCGAAACACTTTCCAATTCCTTAGCAGCAGTGCCCCAACTACTCAGGACTGATTTTTCTTTTTTCCTTGACTCGGCAAACCAAGAAAGCGGACCCATAAGAAATCCTTTTATTATGTTATTTCCAGACACCCCATATATCATGCATGGAAGCATTCTCCATAGAAGTTCCCTCTTGGTCCAAGCGGGCCCGATGACCATTCTGACATTTAAGTACCCCACTGACTTTTGCAGTACCCACGCCATCTTCAAAAGCTCAAAGAAGAAAGCCCAGATTTCTGATGAGAAGCTACACTGCAAAGAGAGATTATCCAAGAATTCCTCGGCTTTCCAAAATAGAAACCACAAGGAAGGATCACGTCCCACCTTTTTAATTATCAGTCATAAGGATCATATTCTCTGTGGTCATCCAGTAGAATGCTTCAACCCACAGCTGAGCACACATACCCCACGTTTTCACACAAGGAGACAAACTGTATGCAGGGAAAATCACTTCAAAGAATACATTCGGGAAGAATAACCTGTAGGAGAGAAGGCCCATGTTCCTTCATCATTCTCATGGTGGAGAGAAATGTCCCCTCGAAAATTACCCAGCAGCTTGGACAACATAGCGATTTCCACATCGAGAAGGCTCTTCTAAATTGCACATCCCACACCAGTCACCCTCCCATAATTTCAAAGCATCTTTAATAAGAGTGTTCCTAGACGAAGGCAAGCAAAGATGAGGAAAACTTTCAGCCAACAGATGTAGCCAACCCATAAATATTCCCAAAATATGATTATCTCACTTTCACTAACTGGAAATCTTGTTTCATCTGCAAAGATTATTCCTCACCCCTCTTCATCTATCAACGAAAGATATCTTTCCATGCCACAGAGCCCCTTCTCTCCTAGTCCTAACACTATGTTCCTCCGTAATGCCCTCTGCTCATAGCTGAACTGCTGCCACCCACCACATTGATAGCAAGGCTGAGTTCTTTCCCTCAATTCATCCAATACCAACACCTCCATCATTTGTTTGCTTTTGCACTTCTTCCCAATTCACCAAATGGAATTTATTCCCCTTTTTATCTTGTTTCCTAGTCCCACAAGAAATTCCGTTGAATCTACTGTAGCATCCTGGCCACCTTGGAATCTTAAATAAAGAAATATAGTACATTGGGAGGTTAGCAAATGTGACTTTGATGAGTGTGATATGACACCAAAGTGACAGTCATCTTTTCCAAGATGCAAACCTCTTCTCAAACCTTTCCACAATTGGATCCCACATATGACCAGAGCTTGTGGATTTGCCCCGAGAGGAAGACCCAGACAATTCATAGGGAGAAAGGAGTGGGTAAACCCAAGAGCCCTTACCATATCAGCTGCCACGGTATGGCTCGTTGCACGCTAGTGATTGCACTTTCTGACAAGTTAATCCAGGGGCCTGAAACCACCTCAAAACAACAACAAATGCCGTTTACAATACATGCTTGGGATCGTTCCAACTTGCAGAAGATGATAACGTCAACCACATACAAGAGATGCGAAATAGGAATATGAGATTTATCTATTTGAAACCAATTAAGAAAGAACTTGCAGAAGATGATAATGTCAACCACATACTAGATATGTGGAATAGGAATATGATATTCTTCTATTTGAAAACAATCAAGAAGCCTCCTTTCCACTGCTATTTGTATAAGATTTCTTAGGCTGTCAGCAATAATGACAAAGAGAAATGGTGACAGAGGGTCTTCCTGGCTCCCTGACATGAGCTTGTAGAGCTTTTGAAAAAGAAAAATAAATAAATAAATAACATGAAATATTGAAAAGGACGTAGAGAGAAATGCATCCCTCAATCACTTGATATGTTAAGCACCAAAATTCATTCTTCTCAACAGAGAGAAATCCCAGTCATCAAAATTCACAATTTTGCATCAAACACCAGGGATTTCGCTTCTTTCCCTCAAATCAATGCATTTGTATGCTATGAGAATGCCATCCAAAATCTGATTATCCTATAAAAGCCCATTGGTAGTGTGTCACCACATTACCCATTACCCTTTTCGAGACGATTAGCAAAAACCTAAACTACAATCTCGGATAAACCTCCAACTGAACTAATAGGCCTGAAGTCAGTAACTCTCATGGCCTCTTCCCTCTTCAGAATGAGCATGATGAATGTGGAATTTGCATGTTTATTCAGCTGGCCTCTTGCGTCGAATTTCTCAAAAACCTTCATAGTCATTTTTTCATTGTTTCCCAACATTCCTCATTAAACGCCCCCAAAAAGCCATCAAGCCTTGGTATTTGTCTTCGTTTAAAGAAAATACCACCTCTTTGATTTCTTCAATTGAAACAGGTCGTTCAAGACACCTTGATTTTTCCTCCTGGATGATTTTGAACAGTACTCCATCCAACAGCAATCTAGCAAAAGGCTCTAGGATACTCCATCCAACAGCAATCTAGCAAAAGGCTCTTTGAGTAGCGCTTCTGACATTTGCTTGGGTTTGATCTCCTGAATAGAGCAATGTCAGCTTTTCTTCTTACCACAATGTCCTTAATAGTTAGCCTCTTTTCCATAACCACTATTCCCTTGATGTTCCATAGAAGAATCTTCATTGGGACACTTTAGACAGAAAAACCTTTAACCCATTCCACTGACAGCTGCGTGAATTTGATCTCCTGAATGAGAACGATATCAATCTTCTTCTCACCGTAATGTCTTTAATAGTAGCCTCTTTTCTATAACCACCATTCCCTTGATGTTCCATGAAAGAATCCTCACTGGGACCCCTTGGACTGGACCCCAGTCCTAGCAGATGTCCACTTCCTCAGACTACCTTCTCCACTTGATTAAGCATATTACATCAAGTAAAAAAGTTTTTTTTACCTCCTTTCTTTTGTGTTTACAACGATCATGATTCCCATGCTTATCCAGATTTTAATCATATCCCTTTTTCCACTTTAGAAAAGAGATATTGTAGATATACAAAGTTGTCTTTGTTGGATAACCCCAAGTTTCTCTTTATTATCAGGGGTGAAGTGCCTTGTTTGCTGCCCCCACCATGATACTTCAACCTTTGGAAGACGAATTCTAGAAGATTGGGCTGATCAGATTCATCTTCGTTTCTGACCTCGCTTCTCATGAACAAGCCATTGGTGTCGCCGCAAGCTTGCCGCCATGTGCTGGTTAGATTGCAATAGGACATCATTCTTCTCACCACATCTTTCCTCCTACATGACTTGGGACTATGTATCACATCCAAGGGTCCACAACCTAGAGCTTCAAGATCTGGGTATTGTCACCATTTGGAGGTCCATCTTCCTCTCAAATTGGAATGGGGGAAGATGCCCTAACACCTTCAAGACCATTTCATGCACCAGTGGTTCCTCGCCCTACGCAATAATGATGACTTTCTAAAGCTTCTTACTACCTACAAACTCATGATTTACCTCCAATATGTCCCTGGCCATAGCTTCTATTTTTTTAAAAATTCTCAATATCCCATGCATGAAGCAGCACTTCATTAGTGATATCTATACCACAATGCAAGATGCCAGAATTTTTCCACAATGTAAGAGATTCTATAGGGTCACTTTCAGCAATCCCCTGCTTGACAATGGTTACCACTGATTTAGGGCTAGAGCATAGGAACATCACTGCAACTTCACACAGCCTCTCAATCTCCACCTTATACTGTGACAGCCAATTCAAACTAGGCCATTTCTCCAGCTCAACCATTGATTATTCCTCCACTTAATCTTTTTTTCTTTTTTCCTTTTTTTGAACAATAATGTTGTATAAACAAGGCCAAAGACAAAGCAACCAAATATACAAAAATACAAATACAACTACACCCAACAAAAGTCCCCCAAAGGACAGAAGAAATTTTGAAAAACTAAGCTTCTGCCCACTCCTTCATATTATGAATTGCCCTATTGAATACTTGCACCGGCTCACTCATTTTGTTACTGAAGCACTAATGGTTTCTTTCCCACCATAAAGCCTAAAGACTCGCCAATAAACTTAAATGCCATAACCTCGTCCCTTCTTTCCCTATGGAATTCCTCTATGGTCTTCAAAAACACCCAAAGCACCCCGAAAAAATGGAGAAGAAGATCCCAAACCCTATTTACCCACTCCCTTTTTTCTATTACCACAGAGGTATCAGCCAACACCATCGCAGATTCTGGCGTCCATAATCGACACCATGAATTCCTACACAAAGCCTCCATTGTTCTTAACCTCCATATTATTGAGATTCGTTCCCCTTAAGCACCTTGGTTGGTTAATATTTCCCTTAAAGGATTTATCCAAAGAGGGGTACTCTTCTCCCCCCTCGGTCGCCTACCTTTAATTTGGGACCAAAAAAATTCCAGGCCATGCTTAGGAAAATCCACATGAAGTCTTCTTCCTGAAAGCCATCCACCATGAAGGTCAGCAATTGCATCCTCACGCTCTTTTCTAGCTTTCTAGAGACAAAATTGAATCCACTACTAATCAACAACTAAAGCTGACGAGGAATAACCACATACACCACCTTCCCAAACTTCCTAATGTGCCAAAAGAATTCCAAATCATCCATTCTTCCAGGAAGTTTTCCACACAAAGAAAGGAAAACGCCCTATAGCTACAAGAGGCAAGTGCATTACAGAGGATCTCCTCTATCAATTTAGGTTTTTTTTAGCACTACTGTCCCAGCCACCATCTTATTTCTCAGATGCCTTCATCTGTGTTTTTTTCACTGGAAAAGAGATTGGGTTAGCCAGTGATGGTCAACCAATCACACAAACAGTCATGCCACTTTATAGAATGAGTTACGGAGTTGCAATGATGATCGACCAAAAAAGGGGGTAAGAGGCAGCCTTAGGAGTAAATCATTATCATTTTTTGTCATTTCCTTCTGGTTCACCTGCAGATCCAAATGGCCTTGGAAACGATGACGGACAGAGCGCTGATGTGTTTTCTTATGCACAGACAGAGAAATCGTAAGGCAAAGATGCAAAGTGTTACCAGATGAAGCAAATAGCTTACTTGTTCATACAAATGCTCGATCTGCTGAGCTTGCTGAAGAACATGCGTTGACATGAGATGATTCAATGCTGACATTTCCACCATCTTAGTTTCTGTTTCTTGAACGGCATCTAGAAGACTGGTCAACTCTACCTGCACCAGAATGAAGAGCTATTTTACTCACAGCCAAAAGACCGAAAATCAAGCATTTCCAATGGAGGTCCCAAGAAAGACGAATTACTGGATCCTGATACACCAAGAAGTCATACTGCCCTGATACGCTCACTCTGTACAAGTGAGGCCCATGTTTTGGTTATCCATTCTAGACCATTGATCTGATCGCCCCAAAGTTCACAAGGGATGCCAAAAAGAAATATCTGAGATCAAGAGATCTTACTCATCCAAACTATGGTTGAATCATTTTTTTCTGAACTGTCTATCAGTAGTCTGTTATCAAAGGGTTAGGATTTTCCAATTTGGGATATTTTGGAGGCATCCACCATGCAAAACGGGGCCCATCAGAACTATGGTCTGAAACACTGAGCCATGGACCCCCACTTCTAAGACCAGGTGCATCATGGTACTTCACATCCTGATGCATCAGGAACCAGGAGCCCCCAATAAAATTGAACCACTAGCAGAATACTCTCATTCATCAATATGTATGTCAACAATTTACCTGAAGAGCTTGTGTTTCATCATCCAAAAGTTGTTGTTGTTGGACTCTAAGAGGTTCAGACAGGAGCTCTTGCTCCCTGAGAGATGAATGGTTAGATTTAGAGACATCTGGAGAATTTGAAACAGAGATCTTATGCATCCTTCTTGGTGTTGCTCTGGTAACAGCATCCTGGAAGCGTATGGCTCTTAGCTGATCAAACTGAGCTGTGACAGAGTGGAGTCGCTCGCTTAAGATCAAAACCTGCATTTATAAGGAAAAGTAGTATAGTCCCATGCATCTAAACAGTTGCAACAGAAGTATAGTACTGCATAAATCAAGAGACTAAATAGGGGTTAGAAAGGAAGCTACAAAAAAGCACCTGTACATCTACATTGATATAAGGGTCAAGTATTCAAGTTTATGCTGTTATTTTTCTCTCGACATGACCCAAGCAAGGCTTTTAACATTGTCATTATGACCACATATAACATTAACGACAATGAGTTGTTCCTGTTATACACACAAGGGCAAATATGTTGACATAACAGTTTGTTATATTGGTATCTGTAACAGTATAATGGTCATTTTTAACTTCATAAGGAATATAAAATATTATTTTACCCAGTTTAATAGTTTTCTCTTTAAAGATATGTATTATTAGAAAATAAAGGAAATATTGACTAGCACCAAGGTATTCCGTATCAGTATCGGTTGGTGTAACGGTGCCCACCGATACGGATACGGATACGGGGGCGTAACGGCTCGTAACGGTGCAAAAAAATATGAAAAAATATGGATTAAATCCAGTATAATTCATATACCTAACAATTTGATATCATTTTCCTCAATAGATCTTTCAAAAAAATTAAAATTAAATTGGGGTAAATAGTGTTGTCAATTCGGAGCTGATTAGGGGACTGTTTGATGCCCTAAACTAGCCTCAAATTAATGCAATCTATTGGCACTTATCCCACAAATGGATTGGTGGACATTTATTGGACAATGAAAAATGAAAAATATCAAATGGTCCTATTTATGGTACTGCATAAATCAAGAGACTAAATAGGGGTTAGAAAGGAAGCTACAAAAAAGCACCTGTACATCTACATTGATATAAGGGTCACGTATTCAAGTTTATGCTGTTATTTTTGTCTCGACATGACCCAAGCAAGGCTTTTAACATTGTCATTATGACCACATATAACATTAACGACAATGGGTTGTTCCTGTTATACACACAAGGGCGAATATGTTGACATAACAGTTTGTTATATTGGTATCTTTAACAGGATAATGGTCATTTTTAACTTCATAAGGAATATAAAATATTATTTTACCCAGTTTAATAGTTTTTCCTTTAAAGATATGTATTATTAGAAAATAAAGGAAATATCGACTAGGACATTGGATGCTAGTTCACAACTCATCCCTGAGCATTGCAGATGATTGTAGAGAGTAACCTACAAAGAATATAAGAATGAAAAACAGACTAACTAAAATCCAGTCTAAATTCAGACAGCACGACTTAATACAGTGTCCGCTGAGAAATAGTGCCATGTATCTCACAGAATAATCCAGTTTTAATTCAAAGGTCACGGCTTCAGTAGACATAGAATGCACAGAGAGTTACATATTCCACATTGTCCTAAGAAGGGCACGCAGCAATGCAAACTGTAGTTCAAAACAGGATTTTAATATCCCACTTTGAAATACATTTTCGATTTCCACCCACCATATTTAGAAGGTGGCTTTGAACCGAGAGTCAGTGTGCACTGTTTGTCACACAATGACCTCTGGATAGTCACAACGCCTTAAAGAATTTGAGCTCTCAAACAAACCTCATCTGGGCATCAGCAATCAACAAGCTCATCAGCTTCCTGACTCCTAAGGTGAATTGATAGGCTAGAACTTTCATGAATGAACTATGTAGCAAGGGCATAAACATGCCTATAAGGAAAACAACCTTAGTTATCTTTAAAAAAATAATAATAATAAATAAATAAATAAACTTATTCAAAAATACCAATGATGGATACGAACAGAAAATACAGATTAAAATAGTATGTATGTACATATATTATCCTGATTTTCCAATAAAGATGTAAGCACGAGAGAGAGCTCGGCTGCAAGCTCAATCTAGGGCTAGGACACAAGGAGGGTCTCCAGAGGCTGATCTCGAAAGTAGGAAGTGAGAGAGACAATCTATCTCAACATCAAGAACAAAGACGAGGGCATGATGGCCAGACCATGCTGGCGTGGAGAAAGGATATCACTAACCAAAGTCAATCGAGGGGGCAACGACGATTGAAGGAGCGATGCCAGTGAAGGGAAAGGAGAGGGAATGGGGATATGAGTCGGGAAAGAGAGGGTTTGGGGGCAAAGGGTTGTAATGGTGAGATTGGGGTGGGGAAGGATGTTGTTACTAAGGGTTCAACTACAGGAAGGCATGGGAACTCAAGAAGTGGGGAAGAGAGAACTATTGAGGGAGGGAGGGCAAGGGAGTGGGTGCTAGTGGAGAAGAAGAGAAGGCTAGAGGTGGGAAAGACGGGGTAGTCTTTCCAAGCCCCTACCTGAGCTCCACACTATCTTCAAGGAAAACTTCTTGGAGGGGTGGACAAAGTTTCCTTTCAAAACGGTATTCAGTAGCATCAAGCATGGCTTCAATGGAGGAGGTGGTGGTCTCATACGGGTGAGGGTGCTGCAAGGCCAGGGGCTTCGTGTTTGTGTGTCTAAAGAATATGGAAGAGGTTCCCTTTTGCAGTGGCCACACTAAATGTGAAAAGCTTTAAGGAAGAAGATTGTCGGCTAAAAGGCCCAGTATGGACCAAATGTGGTGAATCGAGTTGCTGCAGAGGTGGTGGACAGAAAGGAGGTCAAGGGTCTAGTTGGGATGGAGGAGGTTGTTGGGTCTGAGGGCACAAAAGTAGAGTAAAGCAAGGACCGATATCTCTTATGGGGATGTAGTGGCTAAGGATACACTAAGGCATGAAGGCAAAGGGGAACCAAAGGAGGAGCAACAGCACAAGAAGGTGGAGGGTGGATATGAAGGGAAGACTCCAATGTTGGTTCAGTGGTGAGAGTATGCCCAATGGCGGAGGAAAATGCCAGGAGAGTGCTTTAGTGGAGCGTAGGGGGACAGGTGAAGGAAACATCTCGAACGAAAAGGTGAAGGAATGGTTGTCCGACTATGAGGGAGTTGAAGATGGTGCATGTACAGTCAAACCACTTCCAGAGGATGAGGTTTGGATTTCTCCTAGCCCATAAGTGGAGGTGGATAGAGTCATCATCGTTGGGGTTCTCTTCAATGACGGACCGATGGTGCATGTCTACAAATGGATTGATAGATCACCATTCGGATGGGATAATGGGACTAGTAGCAAGTGCAGGAGTGGCTGTTAACTTTGGTTCATGGTTTAAAAAGTGACAATTGGCTACTATATTGGAGAGGTGGTAGCAGTGGATCTGACGACGAAAGGAGCAGAGGTCGGGATGGCGAGAATATGCATTAGGAGGAGGAAGTCAAATGGGACTCCAAAGAGGACCTCCATCATGATTGGGGAGGAGAGGGCGTCAGTGAAGGTGGTGAAGGAGATGGCTGGGCAAGATTGAGGAGAAAAGGGGAATCTACAGTAGTGGTTAGTGTTGGAGATCCGTCGAGGGGGTGCACAAAAACGGTGTTGGGAGACAAGGGTATGAATTCTCAGTGTTCCGATAAAGCACCAAACACTAGGAGAATACATGTAGCTCATTCATTGACCACTGGGCGACAAGTGGCAAAGAAGGCATTAGTGAGGCCACGCATGGAAAGGATGCTGACATCCCTATAGTGACAATAGAGGATGGTGCCTCGATTGATGGGCGAAAAGCAGTTAGCTTGACACGTGGAACAACGGAAGGTAGGTTCAGAGGGGTTGTTAAGCTTAGAGGATAGGTTCTTATGAAGGAGGTAGAGGCTTAAATGCCAGGTGTTGCTTTGGATGGTAGGTTTGACATTGTGGCGGCGGGGTCAAGCGACACTCCCTTGACTGTCAACCTGGAGGCGACAATTGCCAACAGTGAGATAGAGAGCCCTCCACATCCCCGGCGAGTTGCCAGACGAGTGCCTCACGCATGTGCCTCTCCCAACCCATGAGACACTTTCCCCTAAAGTGACTACTGTGGCTTGGACTCATAATTTTTGTACATGCAAAAGCTATCCCCCTTTTGTCTTGCTCGAGGGACACATTTCAACGCTTGAAGTTCAAGGTGTGTCATGCTTTAAGTCAGACTCCACTCCAAATGGAGGTGGCTCAGGCTCATCTCGATGGTGGTGGTGGATGCCTGATGGGGAAGCTATATCACTATAAGAAATATTGTGCCGAGTAACGTTGATAGGGCAATGTGAGCAATGGTGTTGTCCTTCAAGTGGGCGAGTTGGAGATGGGAGGAGGGCCAACTGAGCCATAAGATCAAGAAGACCATGGCAATAATGAGCTCCTAGGGAAGGTGTTGGATTTTGCACCACTACAACTAGCAAATAGAAGATGATGTCCTACACAGATCGCATGTTGGCAAGAAAGACCTGGTTGGGCTGTACCTGATCAGTTCTCTTCAGTAACATCTCCAATCCTAATCATAACACAACCCTCAGAATTTACCAAATAAAATCCTTAACCAAAAGGAAAAAACAACTACTACCAACCCTCTATTTTTTATGGATAACCAGAAATGTTTTAATAGAAAAAACCTTTCAAAAAAATTTAATAGAAAAAGAACACAGAAAATAGGCCGTAATGAGATGGGGTGCGGCACCATGGGCCCTTAAACCATACAAAATACAAACAACAGAGCCTTGCACCTCCAAATTACAGACGTAGGGACACTCTTCTCGTGTCCACCAGAAGAAGACCAATCCTGACTGTTCCTAACTAGGCGAGACTGTCTGCCTCATTATTCTCTCTGGGGACATGAAACGAATCTGAACACCAATGCACAAGTCATGTGCTTTCTCAACCAAATGAGCAACCCTCCAAGGACAAGAACCGCCACTAGCCCAATAACTGCCAATGCTCTTTCCCTGATTATTAGAAGAACTAACCACACAACAACTCACCTTCGCAGTTGGTGGGAAATTGGGAGTCCTTAAATTTTGTGTGTGAATCAGTTAAATGGTTACAATGTATTTTATTAATCATTGCAACTATAATAGTTATAATGTATTTCAATAATATGTCACTTCCCTCACTCAGCTATGCAAACTACTGATAAAGCCTACACACCTCTACATGGCCACACCTAGAAATATGTCACAAACTATCACAAGTGTGGGACTGTGGGCAATCAAAGCCATGCATCAGGTGGGCCCCAAGTATAGGTGGCATAGCATAAAAATTAGGCGATTCATTCCATCAGGTGGACCCCAAGTATTTATTTTTTTTTAAATGTGGCTGATCACAAAAAGTTTCCATGGCTTTGGTATGTGTGTCCAACACGATGATGCCCAGCCTGACTTTTGGACCAGGTCATCCACATGATGGATCCAACCCGATGCATGGATTGGATGTCCCACACGCTGACACGCACTCCAAAGTTCACACGTGCAATTGTGATTTAGAGGGTATGCAGGCTTTAGCAAAGTTCAGAGATCTAATAAAGCCAAAATTGTCAAGCTCGGAGACCTAAAGCTGAACATGGGGCTACCAGCTCATAAAAAGCACATAAACTTCATATTTTTGGCATTGCTGATTATATGATGGCAATAAAGTAACACCACTATGCAAATAGCAAAAGGTAGAGGGGAAGCTTGCTTTCTTCAATAAAATGATAAATTTGAAATGTCCAGTCTTGGCAGCACAAAAACAACAATTAGCAGCATAGCAAGTGAATTCAATAACAAGGTGAAGAAGAAATGGTAAACAGCATGATGATTGCAACATGCAATCAAAGAAAAAATGAAACTAGGATCATAGTGCAAAGCACACTATTCTTGAAATCTTGAATGGTTCTTTTGGTAGGCGATCTTTTGAAGATTTGATCAATAATGTTAATGGAAACAGAAGGTGAATGGAAAATGACAGCTCCTTGAGATAGACACACAGAATTTTAGATCGGAAAACTGAGGTTATCTGAATCCACGCGTGTAGATCTCAAACCCTCTATATAGCACCACACTTGCCAACATGGGACACACACAAGATCCAAGCTGTCCATCAGATAGGACCCAATGGGTATGTGCCCTGGGCAAAATTTGAGAAGGTATGCTCATAGGCTGGGCCAAAGTGGCAAATAGTTGGACAATTAACGAAAGAAAGAGTCCACATTAAATGTACATGCCGTCCTCCTGATGATTGGACCAGCCTGATTATTGAGCCTTGGCATATACGCAACAGGCCCACCTGATGAAAAGCTTGGATCTCACACACATGTCACACTAGCACATGTAGGATCTGGGATCTACATCAATGGAATTAACAAAGCTCCAGAACTACTTTAAAGAAAATATATGGAGAGACCAAGGCCCATAAACCATACGATTCATACCACACCATGTCTGTGAGCTATGGTATCTGCATGCGAATTGTCTTCCCGCATGCCAAGCCACGTCCTTGAACTCCCATTTTTATCTTCATCATTCATCGAGTTCTTGAGAATATCTATCTGATCCTTGCATGCTTTTATAAAAACACTAACCTGCAGAAAACACACTTGTTAAAACAAAAGCACATAAAAGTTTACTAGAAAAAAAAAAAAATGCAACTATGAATCACCAGGGAAAAGAGAAACATCAAGCCAAAGGAATGACATTTTCGCTTCAAATATGTGCAATGGCTCTCCAAAGAATATGGTAAGCATCATCACAACAAAAGTTTCTAAACATTTTGGAGAAGAAAATATGATATTAAATGACTGAGATCCTCTACATGGATGAATCGCATGGACGGGCAAGTGAATATCAATTTCCTTGAGCTAGAAGGACTGCATGATCCCCAGCCTGAAGATATCAATAATATGATCAGGCCCTGCATCCCGACAAGTGGGGCCCATTGTTTGGTGATCCAGTCCAGACCATCGGCAGACCATGTCCCATTTTCTCCTATAGGACAACCCTAACCTTCAATCAGGGACCTGCGGATAGAAAATTAAGAAACAAAGTAACATCCCACATTCAATGGAGAACAGGCCAAAGATTGGATGGCTAGGATGTTTCAATCTGGTAGACAGGGAGGCCCATCAGACAAATATCTGAATCATCAAGTGGTGGGCCACACATGCAGGAACTGGGGGCCCAAGGATAGTACGCATCTCCTCAGACCAGGATAGTATAATTGCTCCCTCAGTAATTATTGGATAGAGCTTTAACAGGTTTAGATATCCATGAAATGCAAAGATCTCCTTATCAAGGTGTTCCGTAACAGTAACAGTGGCCGTAACGGCCACCACCGTTACTGTTATGATACAGGCCGTAACGGCCGTTACAGCCCCCATATCGGCCGTTACGGCCATTTTTTATTTTTTGAAAAATGTTCTTCCTGGACCGTTACGGCATGTTTTTCTGTAACGGCCGTTATGGCCGTTTCGACCCCGTAACACGTAACGGTTATGACCGTTACCGTTACGTAACAGCCGTTACGTAACTGATTTGGAATACCATGCTCCTTATCCTTGACATGATATAACATCACAGGATTCAGTCCTGTTATGCTGTCTTTCCAGAGCCTCAGCCATGGACGATTCCAAGAACCAGGTAAAAGAGGAAGATTTTTGTCTGTTGGACAGAAAATGGTCAATCTTCTACGGTTCTGCCATTTAAAACCCAAATGATGATTATTACGACAACGATGCATTTTACACTCATAGTTGCAATTATTTTACGGAAACTGATTGGTGTAACAGCTTATTCAAAGGCAGCAGTAAATAAAGAAATTTACAGCAATTTGCATCTAATGCAACCACAAAGCTTTGTAGTCATACAAGCTTACATATTCCATCTAGAACATTCTGCCTGCACTGCACTTTTGACAATTTAATGCATATCTTTGCATGTTCCATCCAAAATCCACAGACTCGCATTTGTTAACAGAAAAGAAAAGGAAAAAAGAAAAGAAAAGGGATATATGTGATGCATATTTAGAACATTCTCCAGCACATATCTCAGGATGTAATGCATATCATTGTTGGTACAATCCATCCATGGACTCAAACACAATGATAATTAAATGACAAGGAAAAAGGCACAAATAGGTCCAAAATCCATCATGTCCATGTTTTAAAACATTGTCCAACATGAATTGCACGCTCAATACATGTATCTTCCTTAATCAAGTGATGCAATACAATTTTTTTTTATTGTACCACAAAGATAGAACTTACATCAGTCCGACCTTATATCAATACGGACAATACAGAATATGAACCATCCAATATGTATTGGTTTAAAAGTCAAGCAGATGCATGCTCCACCGCCAATATAGTTAACCTTCATCTTCATAAAATTTGTACTAATACCAAACAGCAGGCCAAGAAAGTTACTTAAGAACTCACTTCGTGCTCAATGCTGTCCCGTTCTTGTTCAGTGGTGCGATGCAAATCCACATAATCTCTCCGATGCTTCATGATAAAGCGTTCCAATTCTTCAATGCTATCAAGCTGGACAATATAAAAGGGAACCAATATTACTGAAAAAACACATGTTTTTCTTAGAAAGATGATTAGTTTAGCATATATAAATATGGCACAAAAGAATTAGTTTTTTATTATTGCCACTAAGGGAACGTCTAGGTATTCCTGGTTTACAACACTGACTGAATGAGGACTGGAAACACTGACTCATAGCTCAGATAAGAAAGAGACATTCACCCTCCCATTATCTTATACAAAGTGTTAGGGCTTAATGGCGTTAAAAACCCCACCAACCACAGAGAGAGGGTACACCCAAATATTATGTATGTTATTTGTCAACATAGTAAAATCAGGCAAAAACAATACCAAAAAAAAAAAAGGAAGAAGTTGAGAGAACTGTTTTTCAGTGTTATGTACCGTCCTGAGTGCAGCTTTGGTGAAAGGTGACCTTTGTGGAGGTTTGCGCATAATCATAGATGCCAATATAGCTGCCATTTTGGACTGCCAAGGGTACATTTCCATCAGATAAAATGTAGAGTCAGAAACAAGGGAAATTAACTACTATAAAAGCTCATGCAAATGAAATTACCCTGGCTTCAATTTTCATATACTTCTTAATTCCATGTAAATATTTGTCGACGGAAACTAATTGCAATGATCAAGTTAATGCAGAAGTAAGCTAACAAGATTGACAAAAGCTCAATCAATCAGAACCAAGTTCAACCATTGATAGGACATCTCAAGGATGAACGAATGGTCAAAACAAACAGCAAATGGTTTTTTTTTCTAAGCATCCGATCTGCAGACCTTTCTGAGCTGTTGTTCTGCACTTTTCCCAACAATGCAATGTGGGTGATGGATTGGATAAATTATGAAGCTCCAGCATGATTTTGTGGGATATGGCTCATCCAGGAGATGGTCCACTAATTGGACAGCCTGGTATCCATCATCAAATTGCACCAATCCATTGACAAAATTTGCTAAATGGTACACAAACAGATCCTGAACCTCAACTTAAATTGACAAAGAACCAACTCTAACCAACATGCTGTAATTCTTTTGAATCAATTTTCAATTCAAAAACATTCCCATATAGATCATCACTAAGCATGCCAAAGTAAATCGTTTTGGAAGTATTCAAGAACCTCATTATATCCAAGGGAGAGAGCTACAGAGCGGACAGTGTCCTTGAAATCATCAGTCCTGTCCCTGCTTCTAGCCATTCCTTCACCACCAAGCAATAATCATCTCGAGTGTGAATTCATAAAGCAAAATTCTAGGATTTTTTCCAAAAAAAAAATCCAATATGAGAAAGGAAACAGTAAAATAACGACAGCCCATACCTCTAGAGTGTGTTCAAAAGTTGTTCTACTTGGACTGGAAACAATGTAAAACCATCAGAAGGAAACAAGGAGAGATCCAACAAACCAGGTATCAATACTCTTCCTAATCAGCATCTATCTCTAGAATGAAATCCCAGAGATCTGTAAGAAGAAGAAAAAAAAAAAAAAAAGAAGGAATAAAACACGTGCATGAAGAACATTGAACAAAATATGAGCGATAAGTATAAAATGAAACATAAGGAATTGTTTGATGCACTCAGAATTACAATTGGATCTAACATCCATGCTCAGCATTTTCAAGTATTTAGTTCCAAAGGTATAATGCAAAGCTCAATCCAACCCAGCTCCTTTCCTCTGGGTCCCCATTCCATACAGGCGGATCACATCTTCCAGTAATCCAAATGGTTCATCTCTTGTGACCATTATGGATGGAACCAATAGGCCCTGACCCAAAATATATTGGATCAAACAATACCAGCCATGCAATCAGTGGACATTACCCATTTCATGTGGGCCTTGGATATATTTCATCCCTATCCATCCATTTGCAGGCCAACAATCAAATGTCTAGGATTGCCCCACAAGGCACTACTAGCAAGAGTGCCCATCCATGGTAGCCCCCACCAGACAGACAGTCTGAATCCCTGAAAAGCGGGTTAAACCATATGAATGTTGGGCCGAGCTAAAATGGCCACTGTTGTAAAAGAAGTGCAGGTGTGCCGCTGGCCATCAATGCTTACAGCTATGTCTCTCCAAATTATACATCATGAAGTGCCACTGTTTGAGATTTTAAAAAAGTTTTGAAATTCGATCATATTATATATTGAAATCATTTTTTATTTGATTTTGTATTATCGAGATACAAACAATTTTCCAGAGGAACTGATATTCGCACCCTCGTTTCTTTATGCAAACACCCTTTTTTTTTCTAATTTGGGTATTAGAAAGTAATGAAATTGGCGAGAAAGGGGGTTTCAATACACAGCTCAGCCTGTTGCCATTGAGATTGAGCATTGTTTTATCAAAAGATACAAACAACTCTCAAAGAGGGTTGATATTCGCCCCCTTTCTTTTCTATGCATGCACCCCTCTTTTCTAATTTTGGTATTAGAAAGTAGCAAAAGTAGAAAAAAAAAAAAAAAGGGTGTCATGGAGCAAGAACTAGAATTCAAGCCAGAATAGGGTGTACATCGGTTTCCATTACAAAAGGCAGAAAGATGGATTTTAGAGAGAACGGAATTTAAATAAACCAGAATAAATGATTATTCAAAATTCGATCCTTCTGTTCTGTGGTAGCGAAAAAAGGAAACAGTCAGGGAAAAGGATGACTCGCTGATTCGCAAGAACTGATTAGAACCACCTGGATAGATCTCAGAACTTGAACTGCGAAACACAGATGATTTGAGAAATCTGAGATGACGATCCAACATTTATGCAACCGACACCGTAGGGTACAGTTGGGATGGAATGCTCACCGTTAGGGCCTGTTTGGATGTCTGTAACTTTTCTAAAATGTAACAAAGTTACAGGTGACTTTGTTACAGTTGGCGTTTGGGGGAGGAAATTCACAGGTAACTTTCTCTCAACCTGTGACTTCCTTACAGGAGAGAGAAGCGAAAATCTTACAGGCACTTGAGTCGTTTTTCAAGTTATATCGGTTGGAAATTTTGAAATGAAAATCGTTGGGAAGAATCGCACCTGCCTTGAAGAAGCGTACCTACTTTCTCAGACGGAGTGAAGGCCTCCGTTTCCCTCTCTCTGTCTCATTCTCCCTCTCCCAGTCTCCTTCTCCCTCTCCGATCCAGCTTCAGCAGAGTTAGAAAACCCCTTTCTTTCATTCTTTCTTCTTTCCTTCTTTTTTCATGAGGGTTTGACGAAGCCAGTTTGGCCAGAGGCGTGGGTAATGTCCGATGGTCTGTGGGGTCCACCATCCTGTATTTGTTTTATCCATGCCGTCCATTCATTATTTTGGATTGTTCTACGGCTTGATTCCAAAAATGAGGCATATCTAAATCTAGCGTTGACCACACCACACAAAATAGTAATGATTGAAAGTCCACCATTAAAAAATTCCTTGGACCACTGTATGTTTGTTTCACATCCAACCCGTTGATTAGGTCAGAAAGACCTGAATGAAGGGAACAAAACAAATATCAGTTTGATCCATATCAGTTTGATCCAAAACATCAGTGGTCTACCAAAAGTATTTAATGGTAGGCCTTCAATCAACATTGTTTGTAGTGATTTGGGTTGATTTCTTAAAATGATATAGAATAATGGATGGATGACATGGATAAAACAAATACATTATAATGAGCCCACATTCCATTGTTCATTTTGTATAAGTGGGGCTTGTTGGTACGGTACAACTTGTCCCCATGTAGGTTCCAAATCTGTTTTAACATATGGTTTTTTAAACACTCCCCATTTCTATTTGCATTGAGATTCCAGCACGTTCTCAGGTGTTTTGAAATTGAGTGCCCACTGCATTGTTAACATATCCATTTTCAAATAGTCCCAAGTTCCATTTGTATTTGGATTCATGCTTATTGTCAAATGGTGAGAATTTGAGGGTACATCCAAGTGTTAAGATATCTGGTTTTAAACAATCCCTTGATATTGGTCCATTTTAATAATGTCTCACTTTGAGATTTTAACTACTAATGCAGAATTTTGTGGAAGCAGCTTCCTGTACTTGTGATTTCTCTTTAATTGATCCTTGCCAACAAGAGTCACTCCCATGGAAAATTTTTGCTTGGATATCTTACCTCAAGTTGTTTTTTTTTTTCTACATTACAAGCATTTTAAAAACGTGAACCCACTTTTATGGCCTACCTGTTGATTTTTTTAGCCTAAGAATCAACCAAACTATTCATTTAAATGGGCTTGATAAAATAGAATAATTTTATCCAATCTTTTTTACGTGTAAATCTGATTTTTCAACGGTTCCCTATTTCAAGCTCTACTTAACGTGAATATGCAACTTATTACCTGTAATAAAGTTACAAGTTATCCAAACACAAAAAGTAACTTACATGTAAGTCAATTACAACTTATATCCAAACAAAATTACCTGCAACTTACACTTGTAAGTAAGTTACATGTAAATTTCTTACAACTTTAAAAAGTTACAGGCATCCAAACAGGCCCTTAGTTTTGTGTAGAGCCTATAATGGTATTTATATGCAATCTAATCCATTCATCTAAATGTGCGGCACCAAAATGAAAGAATTACAAAAAAATTATAGTATTAGAAAACTCATGGCGAAGTGGGCCAGATCACGTGAATTTAAAGGTCAAACAAGGGTTGTAATTTTGTTTTCCTGAGGTAGGAACCTAAGTGATCGTACACGCGTTTTCTTGAAAAATCAAAATCAGGGATTTAGACAATTGAATTACCTTACAAAATAGTCCAGTGTTATTTGTTGGAATGCTTCTGAGAGGGAGAGAGAGAGAGAGGTCGGCTTGTTAAAGGCTCCATGCTAGTCCAGTTGTTCGGTATTTGTAAGGTGTGATATTCAGGGCGTTTTCCGGCGAAATCAAGCAGTTTGGGCGAAGGCGATGATCAAAGTAAGTTAGGAAGAGATCACAACTTGTGAGATAAGAAAGAGAGAAGATTTGAGAGCTTGGAAGATGAGAGGGAGATGGCAGTGTGGGTTGA
The DNA here is from genome assembly GCF_029962835.1 of Magnolia sinica. Lineage (NCBI taxonomy): Eukaryota > Viridiplantae > Streptophyta > Magnoliopsida > Magnoliales > Magnoliaceae > Magnolia > Magnolia sinica. The sequence goes on along the minus strand of NC_080576.1, from coordinate 22,155,924 downwards.
AGCTTTTAACGATGGAGGGCGTGGGATGGAGGAGAGCGGATTGGCTAGTGACCCTGCCACTAGCCAATGGCTAGTGGTCGGTGCTCCGTCGGCCCCACCATGATGTATTTGTTTCATCCATGTTGTTCATCTATTTTTATATATCATTTTATGGCATGATACCAAAAATGAGGTATATCTAAATTTCAAGTGGTCCACGTAATAGGAAATAGTGTTGATTGAACTTCCACCATTAAAAACTTCGTGGGCCATAAAAGTCTTGGATCAAGCTGATTTTGTTTTTTCCCTTCATACGTGTGCATGACCTAATCAATAGATTAGATGTCAAATAAACAGGACAGTGGGCCTTAGGAGAATTTTAATGGTGTGTATTCAATCACTAATGTTTTCCTGTGGTGTGGTCCACTTGAGATTTATATTCCCCTCATTTTTTGAAGAAAACCTTAAAATGATCCGTAAAAATGGAAGGACAGAATGGATAAAAATATACTTCATAGTGGGGCCCACAGAGCACAGGCTAGTGGCAGCCACACTAGCCAAACCGCGTCCGGAATGGACCAAAGCAAAGGACTCATCGGCTCGAATGGGACTCACTGTAATGCTTATTTGAAATCCACCTACGACCACCTAGTGCCTCAACCCATTTTAAGCCCATGGCCAAAATACTAGACGCGGATTAGGTGCTATCCAGTTAACAGTTTAGTGAGTGTTACCAATACCGCAGGGCCTACTAGAATTTGATGTTTGGATACACCGAAAAATATAAAAAATAAATGTAAGAAAAATTGTTTCACTAGGCTGAATCACATATAGAATACGATGTCCTTAAAGCGTGATTCGCACCCTGATCAATTACTGACGGGCTACAGGCGAATTGCTTCTAGGAAATGTTCATAGTATTCACTAAGGAGATTTGGATGTTTCTGATTGGAGAGATGGTATGTTGAAATGATGAAATCGGACTAGAATGGTCTAGTTTATATAGGCATTAGGTATAGCATCGTTGTCATGTGGTATTCAATGGTCCAGAATGTTTGAAAAACGTTTCTGGCCATTGACAATTAATCCTAGACATTTCTGGTCGTCAGATCAGAAGATCTGATCGTTATATCATCCTAGCCCGTTCGTTTTCGGACCGTTGTAGCTTTCAGGATGGCTATCCGTTTTTCGAAACGGCTGGACTTTTCAGATTTAAGATCCGACTGTTCTCAGTCACATATAAAACCCAGGCTCATTTCAGATTTTTAGATTCACCGCCCTAAGGCTTTGACCAGACCTAGTCGCACCTCTCGCACCAGTTCGTAAGGGACCGACCACTTTGCGACACGATGCGCACGTGCGAAATGCGCCATCTAGCGCCACTACAGCCACACTACCCACACCCTCACCCGTGCCCGAGCCCGAGCGCACGCGTGGGTGCGTGCGTGCGTGTGTTCCAGTGCGTCACCTCCTCTAAAAACTCCAAGTAAGAATACTCTTCGCAAGTTCTCATACAAACTACAAAACTTTTCTTTACATTTCCGATGTGGGACAAAGCACACACACCGCACTTTTCCATTCAAAATATTTTTAAAGTGTTTTGGTGAGAAATTCTCGAAAATTTGAAAATTCAATTTTTTTTAAAAAAAACTACTAATTTTCAACAATCCCCCACTGGTTTTTTAAAACAATGAAAACTCTGCCAAAATAATAACAGTTATCATGCATAAAAAAAAATATCTTGCGATTTGAATCTTCCTTAGTGTAAGTACTTTAAAGTTATTTTGAAATTTCTGGTTGCCGCAACATTGAACCAGTTATTCTTATATGATATAACCGAAAATACCACATACATAATAGCTTCCGCATTGTGTGTTCCTTCATAATCTCACTTAACACTTTTAATGGTCATGTGTTTATTCTGTTTCATGAATGATCTTGAGATGACTCTAACTCTCATGAGAAGCGACACCACTTATACGTTCACATAGGTAAAATCCTTCCAGTGTTTCCTTTAAAACACTTGTCCTGTTTGACTAGACTTCATTACGAGTTTAATACTCATCTCTCTTTTATAACGGCCAACACTATCATCCTGAATGAGGTTATTTAATTTTATTTAGTGCTGAAACTTTTCACTTATCAGTGAATTGTTGTTACCCATTAAACCCAATATTTAGAGATTTTCTAATTTTGGGTTGGGTTTCTTTCATGGTGAAACTTTGAGTAAAGAGTTTTAACCTCATCCATTTAGATGTTGTCCTTACTATCTCTCTCGTTAGAGATTTAGTAAAAGGATCAGCCAAGTTATTACTCGACTTTACATATGAGATCGCAATGATTCCATCTTGAATCAATTGCCTTATATAGTCATGTCTCAAACTTATGTGTCCGAATTTTCCATTATAGGTACCGCTATAGGCTCTTGCTAGAGTGGCTTCACTATCACAATGAAGTGAAACAGCCGATATAGGCTTTGCATAAAATGAGATTTCTAATAGAAGATCCTTAACCACTCAGTCTTTTTACCTGTAGCAATTAAAGCTATAAACTCAGATTCTATAGTTGAGTGCGTTATGCAAGTTTATTTCTTGGATCCCCAAGATACAGATGCACCTCCTAAGGTGAATATCCACCTTGTGGTCGACTTGTTGTCTCCTGTACTCGATGTCCAACTTGCATCGGTATATCCTTCCAATACTGTTAGAAACTCCGAGTAAAATAACCCTAATTCTTTGGTTTCTTTAAGATAACCTAGAACTCTACTTACTGATTTTCAATGTTCAATACTTGGATTACTCGTAAACCTGCTTTGTTTATTCACACCGTATGCTGTATCCGGTCTTGTGCATTACATTGCATACATAAGACTGCCAATGACATTAGCATACTCTAGTTGTGCAACTGTTCTTCCACTGTTTTCTTTTAACTTGATACTTGGATCAAACAGGATCTTTGCCTCTTTAATTTTTCAAGTGATTAAACTTATTTATTATTTTTTCAATATAAGGAGATTGGCATAATGCAAAACCCCAACTATGTTTTTAACTTTGATACCTAATATAGTATCCACTTGTCCAAGATCCTTCATTTTGAAAACTGAAGAGAGAAACTTTTTTATTTCAGTTACACCTTTCATTTTATTACTGATTATTAACATATCATCTACATGCAAGCATATGATTACAGCATAATCATTACACACTTTTGAATATATGCATTTATCAGCAATATTATGTTCAAAATCAGAAGATAAAACTTTAAAATCAAATTTATCACGTCACTATTTTGGTGCTTGCTTTAATCCATATAAAGACTTAACAAGTCTACACACTTTTCTTTCATTTCCTGGTAGAACAGACCCTTCTGGTTGCTCCATGTATACCTTCTCATCGAGATCACCATTTAGGAATGTTGTCTTCATGTCCATTTGATGGATATGAAGATGATGTATGGATACTAAAGTAAATAAGATCCTAATCGATGTTATTCTAGCTACTGGTGAATAAGTGTCAAAATAATCGATTCCTTCCTTCTATCAGAAACCTTTAGCAACTAACCTTGCCTTAAAGGTTTGAATTGTACCATTTGTATGATATTTTTCCTTAAATACCCACTTACAACCTATTAGTTTCTAACCTAGAGGCAGATCTACCAATTCTCATGTTTGGTTAGATATTATGAAATCCATTTCATCATTAATGGCCTCTTTCTAAAAAGCGGAGTCTATTGAAGTCATAGTTTTCTATAATTAAAACCATAGGTATTTTCTTAATGACATTCTCTCTATTACCTTCAACTAGATGAAAAGAGAGTCGTTAAGAGTCCATATGATCAGGATCAAGACTCTTCTCTACTCTCACTTTTTGACTCCTACGAGGTTCACTTAGAGTTATTTCTTTTATTTGTGTTTCTTTTATAGTTACATTAGGAGATTGAATCTCAGCATTCTTTTTCTTCATGAATATAGAATTCTCAAAGAACTCTACATCTCTATACTCTATGATTACATTGGAGTATAGGTCTAGAAGTCTATAGACCCTACTATGTTGTGCATATCCTATAAGGGCACACTAGATAGCTTTTGGTCCTAACTTAGTTCTTTTAGGTTTTAGAGTTCTGTAGTATACAAGACACCCCTACACTCTAAGATACCTTATGTTTGATTTTCTTCATTTTCATATTTCGTATGGAAAGGTCTTGATTTTTTTAGATGGAATTTGGTTTAAAACATGATATGCAGCTACCAGTGCTTCTCCCTTAGGTTTAATGGCAATTGTGCTTGTATTAGTATTGAATTGACAATTTCTACTAATGTCCTATTTTTTCTCTCTATTACACCATTTTGTTGTGGTGTATAAGGTGTTGTGCACTGATGTATTATGTCGTGTTCTTTACAATAGTTAGAAATTCATTAGAGAAATATTCTCCTCCTCAGTCACTACAAAGGATTTTAATATTTTTAACTAATTGATCTTCTACTTCAGATTTATACATATTGAATGCATTAAATATTTCATCTTTCGGTTTTAATAGATATACATATACATATCTTGAACAATCATTTATAAACATTATAAAGTAACTTTTATCTCCACGAGTAAGAATATCATTCAGTTCACATATGTCAGTATGCACTAGATCTAATATTTGTGATGATCTCTCAACGATAGGGAATTGTTTTTTGATTATTTTAGACCGTATGCATACTTCATATTTATCTTTGTTACTATCATTGTATGATATTAGGTCGTTCTTAGCCATGAGGTTTATGGTATTGTAGCCAATATGGGCTAATCTACCATGCCATAGCATTACAGACTCAATCATATAAGCAGAAGAATTCTTTTCATTTAGAGATAATTTGATCATCCCATTATAAGCGTATCCCTTACCTACAAAGTTTCAATTCTTGGACAAGATCAGCTTGCCTGATTCAAAAACAACCCTAATCCCAAGTTTGTTTAAGAGATCCCCTGAGACAAGATTCCTCCTTATGTCTGGGACATGCAATACGTTAGTTAGGATTACCTTCTTTCCAGAGGTAAAGAGTAATCCCACGGTTCCTTTTCCTGCAACTTTCAATTATCCTTCATTTTCCATTTGAACCTCTTGACCATTAGTCTCGTCTTTATAGGTTTTGAAGGCAGATCAATCATTGCATATATGGATTGTGGCACCTGTATCATACCACCAACGAGGAATTTTCTCTTGAACTAGGTTTACTTCTGTGACCATGGTTGTCATGCCCCAAACTCGGAAAACGGGCTCACAAAATTCCCGATCGCCTAATCCGGCGCCAATAACCTCCATAGTGCCCCATTCTTGGATTCCAATACTCACATGCCAGATTCCGATCCTGGGATCCTACAAGGAGGATTTTCAGTATGAATTTTTTTTTGTAATGAAGCATAACCACAAGCATAACCAAGTCACAAAACAACATCACCACATATCCACTATATCAAAAACTTTAAGTACAATGCAGAAAAGGAAATACAACATAATAAAAAAGCTCCAAAATGATTTGATACGCGCTCTTGCCTCAGTGCTGCTGCGATCTAACGACATCTGCACGCAACGGTCATGCATAAGCTTCCAAAAGCTTAACTAGGGCATTTAATGCCCATTGTTTCTAGCTTCATGGCCAACTTGAGTTTCTTATCTGCCTCATTTTATTTTGTTTTTGTTTTTGGGATATCCCCTAAAATGATTTGACAAGATGGGTGGACAACAGATTTCTCAGACATATTATTGTGGGCTCCATCATCTTGTCAACTCTGGGTAATTAATATTTACTATTTTCTAAAGTTGATGTCTTTCCATGCATCTCCAAAAACTAAGTGATCCCATCTTCGCGGTGCTTGTGTTAAATCCACCTCTCCCACCACTTTTTTCATATCATTTTAGGCCATGTGCCGACCTTTTTAGGAAAATTCAAAACTAAAGTGAGCTGCACAACAGAAAAAAGTGGGGATGGAAATGCCTACTGTTAAAACTTTCCAAATGTCCACCATGATGTTATATGCCATCTAAACCATCCATAAAACTATTCAAATAGCTCATGAATGATAGAGTAAAAACGCTAAAATAGTAACTTGATCCATGACTTATGTGGCCCGGCAAATGCCTCAATGATGGGCGATCAATACCTACTGTTCCTTATTGTGTGACCCACTTAAGTTTTGGATCTACTTCATTTTTGGGCCAATGCCCTGAAATGATCAGGCAAAATTGGAGGATAAAGTAGATTTCTCAAAAATGTTAAAGTGGGCCCCGCCATCTCATCAATAAGTGGAACTGAACTATTTCCTCAAGTTCATCTTCTCAATCAACTATGGAAAGCTAGGTGGGGCTCACTGTTGTGATGTTCGTGAGAAATCCACCCTGTCCACTAGTTTTGCCAGAGCATTTTAAGCAGTGGGAGCAAATTCAAAACTCAAGTGGGCCACATGGTAGGAAAAAATAGGGAGGAAAATGCCTACTACCTTCAAAGGTTTCATTATATATATATATATATATATGCCATCCAAACCGTTTATAAGATCATTCAGACATTCATAAGGTGGTTTCCTCTGGGATGGACTGAAAGCACCAAATATAATAGCTTGATCCAAAATTTATAGAGCCCAATGAGTGTGTCAATAGTCAGTGTTGAATGCTTACTTTTTCATTGTTGAGATGTGAAGCCACATTCGAACAGGGCCACTCGAGTAGCCGAGTGGTTTGCTCGACCGGTCGAGTGGCTCACTCGACCAGTCGAGGGTTGGCTCGACTCAAAGTCCAGTGAGGTATGATTTTCTGGGTCCATGGTGCTCGATCGGTCGAGGCCCATGCTAAGTCGAGGTTATGCAGATTCGTTTTACGGATTTGATACGGACTGCGAAAATTTGAGGCGGTTTCACAAGGTTTCCCAAGGGTATGAAAGTGAAGTTACTTAAACTATAAATAGGGGTCCCTAGGGCTATTCTAGGGTTATGGGTGTTATTCAAAAGTGTGGGCAAAGGGTTTTCTCTATACATCTAAAGGAAAAATGTTAGTATATTGCTTGTAATCTCGTTTTCTTCATAGTGAAAGTTTTGCATCGTAGTTTTTTACCCTTGTTAAGGTTTTTCTACGTATATCTTGTCTTGTGGTTTATTTGGAATGCTTTGATTCTACTTCTACATTATATTTCTCTCTGTTTATCGTTTGTGGGTGAGACCGGAGATTGGATCTCGGTTCACTAGTGTTGTTGGCGTGCTGCGCAATAACTGGTATCAGAGCTATTGGTTTAGTTCAAGTAGGAGAGATGACGGAAGAAGAGAAGACTAGAATTAAGAAGTTTGATGGTTCAAACTTTGCCTTTTGGAAGATGCAGATGGAGGATTATCTGTTCAGAAGGACCTTGATATTTCTCTAGGAGGAAAAGAGAAGAAACCAGAAAAGATGACAAATGATAAATAAATTTTATTGGATCGAAAGACTTTAGGAACGATCCGACTCTCTTCGTCTAAGAGTGTCGCTTTCAATATATCCAAGGTAAAAAATACAAAAGAATTAATGAAAGCCCTAGTTATGATATATGAGAAACCCTTAGCGTCCAACAAGGTTCATCTCATGAAACAGTTATTCAACATGAAGATGTCAGATGATGGGAGCATGGTTGAACATCTAAACGAGTTCAATACAGTCACAAGCCAGTTAGAATCCGTTGATATTGTTTTTTAGGACGAGGTCAGGGCCTTATTGATTTTGTCTAGTTCGCCAGACAGTTGGGATGGTTCAGTGATTGTCATGAGCAACTATTCAGGGTCGACAAAACTAAAATTCAATGATGTGGCTGGTCTAATTCTCAGCGAAGAATCTAAAAGAAATACATCAGGAGTTTAGGGTACTTAGGGAATGCTCTAAACGTTGAAGGAAGAGGAAGATCACTGCACAAAGGAGGCAATAAACACGGACGTTCTAAGTCGAGGAAGAAGTCCAAGGGACTGAAAGACAAAGACGGGTGTTAACATTGCGGGAAAAAATGGCATATGAAACTTGATTGCAGGGCGCTTAAGAAACAAGAAGGAATCTCTCAAGGCGGGAAGGATTCAATGAATCTATCTGAGAAGAGCGACACAAGAGTTGATCTTATCTCTTGATGCGAGAAATGAGTCTTGGGTCATAGATTCGGGTGCTTCGTTTCATGCCACTTCATGTAAGGAAGTTCTGCGTGATTATATGTCTGATGACTTCGTGAGAGTCTACCTGGGTGATGATGAGTTGTGTAGTATTGTTGGAAAGGGAGACGTTTATATAAATCAGAAAGATGGAACGATTTTGAAATTGAGGGATGTCAATCATATACTGAGTTTGAAACAGAACTTGATCTCAGTGGGACAGTTGACCGATACCGGATATGTGACGACCTTCACCAGTGATTCCTGGAAGATCACAAAAGGTGTATTGGTGATATCTCGAGTCAAGAAGGAAGGTACTTTGTATGTGACTTCAGGAACGTATCGTTCACCTGTAGTCGCATCAACTGGAGTGAATGGGCAGTTATGACATTAGAGGTTAGGACATATGAGTGAGAAGGGGATGAAAGTGTTATTGTCAAAAGGGAAGCTACCAGGGCCGAAGTCTATTAACTTGGAATTCTGCAAGGACTGCATGTATGGCAAGTAAGATAGGATAAGTTTTAAGAAAACAGGATGCGCTCCAAAGATGCATCTATTGGAGCTTGAACACACCGATGTGTGGGGACCGACACGGGTATCATCTCTTGGTGGCTCACGTTATTTTGTTTCTTTTATTGATGATGCTAGTAGAAAACTGTGAGTCTATTTTTTAAAGCATAAATCTGATGTATTTGATGTATTTAAGAAGTAGAAAGTTATGTGTAACGCCCTGAAATTCGGGGGTCGAGCATAACTCAGCTCCCGAGTTTCAAAACATCACTTATGCAACATATGTAATGATGAATGTATGTTGTCTGTATTAGTGCATAAAACAGGAAGTAGATTAAGCCAAACTGCAAACATAATCCAGGGACAGGTGAAATATGCAAGCGGAAGGCTGAAGATATATATATATATATATATATATATATATATATATATATAAAAGTCCCTGAGATATGTATGCTTTGCCAGGTCATAATTACAAGTGTTTGTTTCAAAATACAAGTATCAAAATGAAATAAATCACTGCAACAATAACCCTGAATCTCCGTAGCTCAGGACATGGCTCACATGAACCCGCCTGAGAACTGCATAAAGGAGAACGCCTCCTCGTCATCCTCATACTCCTGCTCTACCTCGTGGGTCGCATCATCATTTGCATCTAAGACAGTCTGGTTGGTGTTTAAACACCGTCCTAGAACGTGGGAGTGAGTAATGGAACTATACAGTAAAAGTTAACATGTTATCAATTCAATCAAGCAATAATAATAAAATAATACAATCAAACATATCCTAATTACTCTTGTTAATGCAAGGATGTATGTAGAAATGATGCATGCCCTCGCCTGCACTCCCTCAGCGTCTTCATCTTACGGTACGCATGACAACCTCCCGTAGTGCTCCACAACGCCAAGGCACATGCAATGCGGTTCATGAACTTGATTACTAAGTTATTATTAGTCCTTTTCATATAGTAGGATTGGGAAGCTAAGGTACCTTCCTTATATCAATTTTTAAACGGTGATCCATTATAGGGTCGTCAGTCCTAGACAATCTCATACGATATTATGGTTTTAGGTCACTGCAAAGGGCTCGTCACCAATCAATGCATGCCTAATCATACCTTAGTTGCTATAATAAGGCTCGTCGCCTCAATAGAGTATCAAGGTATGCTCGAGGTCACTACAAAGGGCTCGTCACCAATCAATGCAGGCCGACAGCACGAATATAGTGTCCCATACCACCATAATTGGCTCACGAGTCTGGATTGCTCATTGATCACTACGGGGAGGCTCGTCACCCCAGTGTAGGCCGACAGCTCGATCACGGTGTCCCATACTACCATGCCCGGCTCATGAGTCTTAGCGGATCGAGGTATTATGGTTAATGGGATTGCACTGGTAAGTTTGGTACCCTAGATTCAAACAGTAGCGTCCATACATGGTGAACATCCACCGGGACAATCGGGTTACTTGACGAGCTCGACTAGCACGAGCGCACGTTGAGTTAAACGACATCAAGTGCGCAAACACTCCGTGTGGCCAAACCACTGCCGACAACCCTAATACGACTCGGGTTCGTCAAACACGTCCTACGTGACGAAAGCGACCTCAGCCATGAACTCAAAGCTTGTTACCGATTGCCTGGACCATAACGTGGCCCCATACACATTCAACCATAATAGTAAACATATTATAAAATGCAAGATAACGAGAATCCATTCATAAGTAAGGCGGTAAAATTAACAACTTGCATGAAGGAAATCAAACACATAGTTAACATGGATAGTTAGACTAAGAAATTCATGGAGGAAATAGTACATATAAGGAAGTAGTTGGGATTTTATATCTCAACTCCCTCATAATTCACACCTTACTAAATACGAACTTATTCAGGCATTTTCACAAGCACTTAGACTACACTTGGCAACATACATCACATATGTCAGCCATATTACATAGTAGGGCAAATCCTTTTGACAAGGAGTTGTCGCATAAATAGCAATCATATTCCTACGACAATTAATCATGGCAATCACAACGCCAAATTTCAAATGCATACAAACATTTCAACAAACACATGAATCACACTACTTACAACATAGATTATCTATATATGTAAAACGAAACAGATATCGCATTTTGCATGTGAAACGGCACCTACGTCAGTAATAAATTATTAACTGACATTGAAAGCCTTGAAAACCATAACTTATACGAATATATTCTGCACCTTAAACCAGAAATTGTGAAATGGTTTCGATTTAGACGATAAGTCTTCGTCAATGGCGAATAGGTAACCTAAGGCATGAATTAGATTAGCTACATCAACACTTAAACTATTCTAAGTTCCAAAACAGGTTAGTGTTTAATTGACTTACCCAAAAATGAGATTAGAATCGCCGGAATAACGATTCAGATGCGATGGATTAGGTACGCAGGGTAACTGGAAAGAATTTCAAGATGATTCACCAACTTCTCTCTCACTTTCTCTCTCTTTTCCTCTCTCTCTCTTAGCTAGGGTTTGGAAAATTCGTATGAAATTTGAGAGTGAGGGTTTAAGGTCTTTATATGGGCCTAAAAATGATGGAATTAGCCCCAGGGCCAAGGTATACTTAGATTATAACCAAATCGGGTCTATTTCGATTCAATGGAGCGTTTCTGGAGGTTCTTTTTTTAAATGCGGTCGGACTTAAGCTCACTAATATTGGATCTTAAGCAAGTTAAGTTTTCAGTCCGATCGGGTTTCTAGATCGCTCATGGCGGACCAATTTCAATTCAACGGTCACCGAAACTCGATCAGGGCCACAAACACTTTGACATGTGTGGGCCATCTTCCTTGATTTGAGGATGAATTTGGGTCAGAATCCAACGGTCATAATGCTTATAATCGACACGACTCAGATTACTTAAATTCATATTTAATTTCTAAATAAATTCATCTTTCTCACTCTTCACTCCGGACTCATATAAATCATCTCAGGACATCATTTGGATTTGATTTTCGAGGTGATTGTCAAGCCCAACAAGGTGGTTATAATTGTCTAAGTTTATCGCTATCGGACTTTCGACGTGCGGTCCAGGTCCGATACAAAGTTTCTAAGTACTCCCGAGAGCAACTGGGTTTAGCGTTGAATTCTAGATTTCAGGGTAACGTAGCGCTAACGATTCTACAGGTTTTGGGTCTTATAGATCGTATTAACGTAGTTGGAGCTAATTTTCATAAGTAATCGAGTTTAGCGCTAGTTAATTCACGTTTAATTTCTAAAGGATTGAGTCCTAAGAGAATTCTAGTTGAGGTGGTGCTCGGGTCTTTGTACGAAATTTTTTGGGATGTTACATTATGGTAGAAAACGAGACAGGTAAGACAGTAAAATGTCTTAAATCAGATAATAGAGGAGAGTACTATGGTAAGAGGTTTCAGGAGTATTGTGCAGCAAATTGAATCAAACATTAGAAAACGATTCCAGGGACACTACAGCAGAACGGTGTGGCTGAGCGCATTAACAGGACTATTCTTGAGCGCACAAGGAGCATGAGGCTACATGCAGGATTCCCTAAGACGTTTTGGGCAGATGCTGTGAATACTGCCGTATATTTCATCAATAGAAGTCTCTCAGCATCATTGGATGGTGGGTCACTAGAAGAAACGTGGACTGGGAAAGAAGTAAACCTTGGACATCTCAAAGTGTTCGGTTGCACTTCATATATTTACATTGATGCAGAGCACAGAAACAAGCTGTATGCGAAATCCATGAGATGTACGTTTATAGGCTACGGGCAGCATGATTTTGGCTACCGTTTTTGGGATATAGAAAACAAGAAAATCATCAGAAGCAAAGATGTAGTCTTCAATTAAAAGGTGATGCATAAGGACAATGTGTAACAAAATAAGGCCAACGAGAAAGAATTCACAGAGTTGGAAGAGTTACCAAACACGAGTGTTATAGTGCCACGGGATAATCATGCACATGAGCATTATGAGGCAGATCCACAGACATCGGTTGTGAGGAGGTCTACTCGGGAGAGGAGACCTACGGTCCGATACTTACCCTTATTACATTATCTACTGTTGACAGATAATGATGAACTAGAGTGTTTTAAAGAGACATTACAGTCAGATACACGAGTTAAGTGGGAGTAGGCCATGGATGATGAGATGGACTCTCTTGAGTTTAATCGTACATGGGAGCTAGTCACTCTACTTAAGGGTAAGAAAGCTCTTCATAACAAGTGGGTTTACCGACTAAAGGAGGAATACGATAGTTCGACACAGTATAATGCTAGATTAGTTGTGAAAGAGTTTCAACAAAAGGTAGATATCAATTTCACTGAAATATTTTCACTGGTAGTGAAAATGTCTAGGATTCGCATGATTTTGAGTATAGTGGCTACAGAGAGCTTACATTTAAAGCAGCTAGATGTTAAGACAATCTTTCTTCATGGGGACCTTAAAGAAGAGATATATATGCATCATCCTAAAGGATACGTGGCATCAGGAAAGGAGAACAATGTGTGTTGACTGAAGAAGAGTCTATATGGCTTGAAGCAGGCCCCGAGGCAGTGGTACAAGAAGTACGACAGTTTCATATCGAGAAACGGTTATAGGAGATGCTATGCAGACCACCATTGTTATTTGAAGAAGTTTAATACGTCGTACATCATTCTTCTTCTATACGTTGATAATATGCTTGTGGCCGGATCAAGCATGAAGGACATATCAGATCTCAAAAGACAACTAATTGTCCAGAGAATTTACCATGAAGGATTTAGGAGCTGCAAAACAAATCCTATGCATGATGATAAAGCGTGATAGGGAAAACAAGAAACTAGTTTTGTTATAGGCAGAGTACATAGCCAAGATACTTGATCGATTCAATATGGGAGGTGCTAAGCTGATTAGCACTCCATCAGCCAATCACTTCAAGCTTTTTAAGGAGCAAGGTGCGAAGACGCAGGAGGAACAAGACTGCATGGCTAAAGTCCCATATGTGTCAGCTATTGGGAGTCTCATGTATGCTATGGTATGCACGAGGCCAAACATTGCTCAAGCAGTGGCAATTGTTAACAGGTTCATGAACAATCCTGAGAATGAACATTTCGAAGCCGTGAAGTGGATCCTCAGATACCTGGTAGGTACTGTGGATGTAGGGCTGTGTTATGGAGGATCGAAAATTAAGTTACAAGGCTACGCAGATTCAGATTTGGCAGGAGATTTCGACAGCAGAAGAAGCACTACAAATTATGTCTTTACTCTGGGTAGTGCTGTAGTTAGTTGGGTCTCTCAGTTACAGAAGATAGTATCTATCAGTACAACGGAAGCAGAATGTGTTGCAGCTACAGAAGCATGCAATGAAATGGTATGGATGCAAGGTTTTATGGAAGAGTTGGGTAAGAAGCAAGCAGATTTTAAGTTCTACAGTGACAGTCAGAGTGCAATACACTTGACTAAGAATTCAACCTTTCATTTAAGGACTAAGTATATTGACATCAGATATCACTTCATACGTTCATTACTGGAAGATGGATCGATTGCTCTGTAGAATATTCATACAAGTGAGAATCATGCGGATATGCTAACCAAGGCGGTCATACAGGAGAAGCTGAAGCTCTATTCAACTTTGATTGGTCTTCAGGCTTGAAGACGGGGAGGTGGTGCACTCTGCATGTAAAATACGAAGGTTTATGGTGATGCGTCTCTAAGTGGGAGGTTGTTGAGATGTGGAGCCACATCCGAACAGGGCCGCTCGATCAGTCGAAGGCTGGCTCGACTCAAAGTCTAGCGAGCTATGATTTTTTGGGTCCATGGTGCTTGACTGGTCAAGGCCCATGCTCTACCAGTCGAGGTTACGCAGATTCATTTTGCGGATTTGATACGGACTGTGGAAATTTAAGGCGGTTTCGCAAGGGTGCGAAAGGAAAGTTACCTAAACTATAGATAGGGGTTCCTAGGGCTATTATAGGGTTATGAGAGTTATTCAAAAGTTTAAGCAAAGAGTTTTCTCTATATATCTAAAGGGAAAATGTTAATATATTGCTTGTAATCTCATTTTCTTCATAGTGAAATTTTTGCACCATAGTTTTTTTTTAACCCTTGTTGGGGTTTTTTTCACATATATCTTGTCTTGTGGTTTGTTTGGAATGCTTTGATTTTACTTCTACATTATATTTCTTTCTGTTTATCATTTGTGGATGAGACCGGATATTGGATCTCGGTTTACTAGCGTTGTTGGCGTGCTGCACAACATTCCTGTGGTGTGGTGTGATTTATTTATTTATTTATTTTTTATCGTTTTTAACACACGCACCCAACGCACACACCTACGCACGCCTTAGTGGGATTTCACCACCTATAAGTCTCGAACCCAAGACCTTGTGTTGAAACTCCTTAGAGTCTACCTTTGAGGTAAGGACTCGAACCCACTGTTTTCTGCTGTTTAGCTTACCTGAGATAGTAGGCAAAATTGGCAAACGGTGGATTTGAAATAAATATCACGGAAGGCCACACTCTATAGAATAATCCAAAAACCTCCAAATTCATCTCTAGGTGTGGCCCAGCCTCACACAAGAAGGTGCGGCTCTTAATGTGGGGCCCACCTTGATGTATGTATTTTGTATCCATGCTATTAATCCATTTTTCTATATCATTTTAGCGCATGAGCCCATAAATAAAGCAAATTCAATTCTCAAGCGGACAGTACCATGGGAAACAGTTTTGATTGATCATTAATAGACCACAAAATTTTTGGATCAAGTTGATATTATTTTTTTTCTTCAGTCAAATTTATGTGACTAAATCAACGGGTTGAATGGCAAATAAACATTACTTAGACATTGAAGGGGCCTAAGAAGTTTTTAATGGTATAGCATTCAATTGCCACCTTTATCTGACAATATGGTTCACCTAATATTTGGATCTTTTTCATTTCCAGGCTCATACCATAAAATGGCATGGCAAAATGGATACAGAATACATATGTCAAGGCAGGGCCCACGATAGGGGCCTCACTGTCTTTTGGAGAAAGGATTAGGTCTACCCCACCTGTACTAAGCTGGTAACTGGCAGTGGCCATGAGGGCCCCACTGTAACATATGAGTTTATCAATACTGTACATTCATTTTTCCATTTCATTTTAGAATATAAGCCCAAAAAAGAAGCATCTCCAAAACTCAAGTGGGCCACACAGTATTAAACACTTGTTGTTAAAAACTTTTTGAGAGCCTCAAAAGTTTTGGATCAAGTTGATATTTGTGTTTTACTTCCTTCAGGTCTAGGTGTCCTTATAAACAGGTTGGATGGCAAATAAACATCACGGTGGGCCCTAGGAAGATTTTAACGGTGGGTGTCATTATCACCACTAGTTCCTGTGGTGTGGTCCACTTGATCCTTGGATCTGATTTATTTTTGAGCTTATATCCTAAAAATGAAATGTCAAAATGAATGGACAGTATTGATAAACCCATACATCATAGTGGCCCCTCATAGCACCAATGCACAGACCAGGGCTATGAGGGACCACACCATAGAGAGCAGAGGTGGTTACAATGCCTACCATTGAAACCTTCCTAGGGCCCACTAGGGAACCGATGCCATGACCTTATTGTCGAAACGAGGTATCTTCTCTTAGTCTACCACTTGACCTAATTGGGTTACTAACTGAAATGGCCATCAATTATATGTAATAAAGGTGTTGACGTTAGATTTTGAATCAATATCTTTTTTAGTCACATGGGCGTTTTTTGACTTTTTGATTGACGAAAGCGTTCATATATTTGTCATCCTTCGTATGGTGTTAGCTTGTCTCAAAAGTCGAAATGACCTTATGAGAATGAGGTATGAGTCCTAACTAAATCAACGATTGGTGTCATTCCTTCATTGATATAATCCATTTACTTTAATTGGACAACTGTGAACCTACAATAAAGTCATTTGAAAAAATTCGAAGCAGTCTGGAGCCCATAACTAAATTAATGTTGTAAGTTAATTTTGAATTGTTTTCTCCAGTATAGTCCATCTGCCCCTAAACTTGAGTAAATAATATGAAATTAAAACCCGTTCTATTTGGACAACTTGAATTTGCTATAAAAATATCTAGTGGACCCCACATAAGACATAGGATGGGTTCAATAGGTAGGTTCCTTGCATGAGAAAAACATTTATCATTATCTTCTCTCTTTTCTGTCCTTAATGTAGTAGCTTGCATAAGAAGTTGAATGGAATAGGTGACTGTGGGGTCCCACTCCTTGCTTGATTTGTTCCATTAACTTATTTTGGGGAATGGTGGGACATCAATGGGTATTGATTTCATCTTCATCTTAGATGTATTTGACCCTGTGATAGAGGTATCGATGGACTTTCGGTCCAAGCTGTGTTTCTCTGTCATGGTACACCTGTTATAACTTCTTCCCTCAATCTTTGCGTCATAACTAGAAATTATTTCCATGGATGGTGGACCTTACAAAAATGGATGGTGGACCTTACAAAAATGATTTCAAAAGATGCATGTATTACAAGAAGGCTCCAACAGGCCAAAAATGTTCAACCCGAGCTTGGCCCATGCTCCATCTACCCGAGCCTAAGCTAGGGTAATAAATTTTGGAAAAAGAAAGGAAGCACACCCTTTATTTTTTAAAGGACCCATCATGATGTTTATGTGAGATCTAATCCGATTATTAGATATATGCTCCTATGCTAGGTCAAGGGCCAAAAAAAATCAGACTTAGCTATGTTCAGGTAGGCCACACCAAAGGAAATAGTTGCAAGAGACATTTACCCTTAATTATTCAGGCAGGCCACACCAATGGAAACAGTTTGGAGGATAAGCCCCTCTCTGTATATTGTTTTCGAATCATGTGGCCCATTTGAATTATGAATAGGGCTGATTTTTTTGCCACAGACCTAACACGGTGGATACACCTGATGAACTGGGTGGATTTTACATCAACACCAGAGTGAAGCCCACCCAAGCAGACTGCCTTTTGCAAGAAAGATTTGAAACAAACCCTCTTCCTGAAATTTGTTGATAAGATAACTCTCCCTGGACGCACTTTATAATTTTTTGGACGCCCACCTTGACATGCTCGTGTGATCCAATCTGGCAATTAGATTTGTAATCCTACCTTAAGCCTATGGCCAAAATAAATAAATAAATAAATAAATAAATAAATAAATAAATAAAATAAGTTAGACTCATGATTAAGTCAAATGGGCCACACAAAGGAAAATAGTTAGGAGAGAGACATCCACCATTGATATTTACAAGGCCCACTATCACAATTATATAAAATCTACTCCAAATAGTAGATACTATACCCAAACCTAGGCTCAGGGCCCAAAGATCAGCCCCATCTATTATTCCAATGGGACATATGAAGGGAAATAATTTGGAGTGTTAATATTACCTTGTACATTGTTTCGAAACATGTGGTCCAATTGAAACATATATTGTTCTGGGTTTTTGTCCTAGGGTCTAACGTGGGGTGATAAACGTTGTGGTCAGGGTAGATTTTACATAAACAACATAGTGGGACCCACGGACCTTGCAGCCCCTTTATCTCCTTCCAATGTATTAATGATGCCCTGATCATAGGGCCTTGATGTATGTGTTGTGTATCTACTCCGTCCATCCAATTTTCCATATACTTCTAGGGCATGGTCCCAAAATTTTTGAGGTAGATACAAATCTCAAGTGGACCACACAATAAGGCTTGAATTCCCACTATTAAAATTTTCTTAATGGCCAGAAAATTTATGGATCAAGTTTCTATTTGTGTTTTCCATTCATCCAGGTCTGCATAACGGTTTGGATGGCAAATAAACATTACAGTGGGCCCTACGAAGTTTTCAATGGTGGGCATTCAATCACCACTATGTTCCCATGGTATGGACCATCTGCGATTTAGATCTGCCTCATTTTTGGACCATGCTATAAAATGAGCTGGCAGGCGTTGATATACAACATATACATTGAGGTAGGCCCCATGGTCAGGGCCTCATCCACTAAGCTGTTAGCTGTTACCTTTGTGGGCCTAAACCTACTGGACTTTGGCCTTCTCAGTCCAAGCCCGCCTGATTATAAACCAGCTTGAAATAAAAGCCCAAGCCTGCCCACGGGCCTTATTCTCCAGCTCAAGCCTGACCCAAGGTGGGAGAGGCCCGGATGCCCGATGGGCCAAACCGGCCCAGTGATACCCTTACTGCCATTAGTCCCGTAGGCTCTTCATTGGCTGCTGTGAAAACATTTTCTGAGCATATCATCCAACCATCAGTTCAGTAGCATGGAAAACTGTACGGACAAAATAATTCATAGAAGATTGGTCAGGTCTCAGGTGCTCAGAACCATCCAACTATTGTGATTTTTTTATACTGAAAATAATGGACGGTCCAGATAGATGATACGGATGAAAATGAATCTAAATTCAGCTGCGTGAACTCGCTGGATCATTTCTCCAACATATACATTCCTTACTGAAGAATGAACGGCTCCTGTACCATCCTTCACCCCTGTATGCCTCTTGCATGGGATCGGATTCGCTGTTACGCAGGTAACACTTGGGTGGATGTTACTCTAACAGTGTGGGGCCTACCTTGATGTATTTATTGTATATCCATGCCGTTCATCTGCTTTCCCATCTCATTTTAGCAGTCATCCCAAACCTTAAGAAGATCTAAATCTCAGGTGTACCGTACCATTGGAAATAGTGATGAATGACCATTGAAAACTTTTTGTGGGCCACAAGAGTTTTGGATCAAGCTGATATTTGTATTTCCCTTCGTTCAGATCTTCTTGACATTATAAACAGTTTAGATTTCAAATAAACATTAAGAAAAGCTTATGATAGGCCTTTGTGAAAATTTTAATGGTGAGGCAGTCAATCAAAACTGTTTCGTGTGGTGTGGTCAACTTGATATTCGGATCTGCATAATTTTTTGGATTCCTACGTAAAATGGGTGGGAGAAACGTATGGACGGCATGGATATTAAAAAAATCATCTAGGTGGGCCCCACAGTAAAGTTAACACGCAGGGTAACTGCAAATTTGCTCCACCTCTTAGCCTCTTGCATGGGAGTACGGAGGGCCAATGCTGGCTCGGATGTACGCCAGTGGTCAATTCTCTATGGGCCCCACCATGATGTATGTGTTTTATTGGTGTTGTTTATCTATTCTTTCCAATCATTTTAGGGCTTGATCTAAAAAATGAGGCATATCTAAATCTTAAGTGGACCACACCACAGAAAAATCGTAGTAATTGAATCTCAACCACTAAAGTTCTATCTGACATTCAACCCATTTATATAGACTTCAATGAAAATAAAAAATCAAAAATATCAACTTGATCCAAAACTTTTGTGACCCAAGAAGTTTTTAATTAGTGGGCATTCAATCAACACTGTTTCCTATGATGTGGTTCACTTGAATTTGGTTTATTTCATTTTTGGGCTCATATCATAAAATGGCACGGATGGAACACATACATCATGGTGTGGCCCATAGAGCACCGACCACGGGGTATCAGCTAGTGGCTAGGTCACTAGCCAACATGCATCATGTATTACCCCCACTATGGTGTATGTGTTTTATCCACTATCTCTATATATGCTTCCATCTTATTTTAAAGTATGATAAAAAAATAAATAAATGAGGCAGATCCAAATCTTAGGTAGACCATGCCGTAGGAAACAGTAGTGATTAAACACTTATCATTAGAAACTCCACGAGTCTACAAAAGTTTTGGATCAAGCTGGTGTTTATGTTTTCCCTCCGTGATTTGTATGACTTAATTAATCTACCAGTTCGGTTGCAAATAAATATAAGAGTGGCCCTAGGAAGTTTTTAATGGTGGGCTGGGCTTCCTATTTCTTATGGTGTGGTGCACCTCAGATTTGGGTCTACTTTATTATTGGGCTCATGCCTTAAAATGAATTAGTAAAATGCATCGACACAGCAAAATAGATCAACAGTGTATTATAAGACATTGATCCAAGATTGACTATATATGTGGGTCTCAGTATAATGTATATGTTTTTTTTAAGCTATCCATTCATTTGGTCATATCATTCCAGGGTATGCCTCCAAAAATCAGACATCCAGAGTTCAAGTAGACCGGTACAACACTATAGGAAAAACGTTTAAATGGTTAACATTCAATTGATCTTTGAATCTGCCTCATTTTTGGGCTCATGCCCTAAAATGGTACGCACTAATAAATGGATGGAGAGGATATAACACATATATCATGGTGGGGCCCACCAAGCTTTGGCTTCAAATTATCATGAAATCTGATGCCGGCCAACTTCTCACTTCCAAACCTATGCATTTAATGCTAATTCCAGAGAAATTACATAAAAATAACGTAATTACATCAAACCAAACAGGCCTAAGCAACGAATCCCTTTTCAATATCTATACATTTCAGTTGCTACTGTGTGTTTCTGGAAAAGCTTCATGGCCCCATTACGATGAATATGTTTCATTCATGTTGTCTACCGTCAATTTTTTCAGCACATTTCAGGACATATTTCAAAAATGCAGCAGAACCAAATCTCATGTGGACCATGCCATAGAAAATAGTGGTGATTGAACACCAATCATTAAAATGTTTTAGGTCAAATTGATATTTCTATTTTCCCAAGTCCGTGTAACCCAATCAACAGGTTGGATGGCAAATAAACATTACAATGAGCTTTTAGTAAGTTTTTAATGGTGAACATTCAATCACAATTGTCTCCTATGGCGTAGTCTACCTGAGATTTGGATCTATCTCATTTTTGGACTAATGCCCTAAAATAAGCTGGAAAAATGGATGGACGGCGTGGATAAAATGCATACATCACGTACGTATGGTTCTAAGTTTGAGGTGATAAGTGAGTGAGTCGTTGACGTAGGGCCCATCTCAATGTATGTGTTGTACATCCATGCCGTCCATGAATTAGATCCAAATATTAGGTGGATCACAAACTTTTTGTGGGCCATAAAAGTTTTGGACAGCAGATATATGTGTTTTCCCTTCATCCATGTCTTTGTGTCTTTATCAATTGGTTGGATGGCGAATAAATCTTAAACTGGACCTAAAGTTTTTAAAGGTGGGCTCATTATACAATTGTAGGTTGGATGCTGGAGTTACTTAGACATTGATTATTCAAAATAAACTATCTAATTTTGGACATTGGATATGGACTATCAGGAAATTTTCTTTTTAACCGTCCATTTCATGGTCGCCCAATTGGATGGATGGATCTCATAACCAGGTAGATCTTTGGATAGGATCCATTGATACCAGGTTCCACGATTTGGGTGGTCTGGATTGCATTCTTTCACATTACGATGGATGGGGTGTAGCTACAGACAAACAAATAAGAGGAGGAATGATCACATGAAGCCCAGTAACACATGCTGCAACCTTTTTCAACCAAAGTGCCACGTGTAGGGGATCCGATCCGTTGCATAAGGTAGATCTAGTATGAAGATTCCTTGGCATGAAAATCAGGCCGATCCACCCACCCATCAGGTGGGAAATCAATGGACAGATGACGATCTCAACCAACTTACGGGTGTGGTCCACCCAGTAATTGGATCTAACTAATAATGACATCAGGTGATATTCATCATGGGGTTGACATTTGTCGCGGCTTGAATGTCCAAGGTGACACGTTTTCCAGAAATCGGTGCTGTACAGCAAGCTTACCATACTGAGGGCTGTACAATAGAACCACTTATCAGGTGGGCCACATTGAAATTGGGTTTGAAGAACACAGATGGAAACGGCTAGCATTTGCCCAGTCACTGCTATTGAATACGAACAAATCTGAGACTTACCAGTCCCAACCACCACATGGGGAAAGGGAATGAACCAGGACTGGTACATCGACGTACTTATAAAAGCCGGTGAGGCCCACGGCTCGGTGATCCGGACGGTCGATCTGATACCCGTGGGCTATGGGTGTGTTTTTTAAATCGCATGTGGTGCATGCGGGCGTGCCAAAATTTACTGTACGGCTCAATTAAAAGAGAAAGTTATCACTGTAGACGCCACTTTTTATCAAGCTTCTTTTCTCAACGGCTCAAAACTTACCTTCCTAGAAAAGCAAGGGTATTTTCGTCGTCAAATGTTGTGCCCGTACATGAAAGGTCTAAGTTGGAAAGGTAAGTTTTGGACGGCTCGAAAAAGAAACTGGATAAAAGGTGGTGTCTACGGTGATAATTTTCTGTATTCAAATCTAACAATTTGACCCAAAAGTTTCAAGAAATACAAATGCGGTGAATGTGATCTTACATGATCAAGACCCCGAGAAGATCGGCCATTTATTTAGGCACCCACGTAAGATTATTACAAAGCAATCAAATTATCAGATGGCAGGGTTATTCCTCCCAAAATAGGTTGGGAGGCGCCTCCCATGCAAAAGGACTTTTGGTGGGCAAAACTAATGGACTTTTATGAATGAAGAGTTCTTTATATTAGAACGGAACTAGTTTGGCATAAGCGTGTAGACTTGGATTGTACCTAAAGATTATGAATACTCTTAAGATAAAGTTAAAGCTATGATAAAAAAATATAAAGTGATTCATTCGTTTAGTTAGTATTAGCCATTTTACTTTGTTAAATTTTTTACTATTTATAAATTTCTTATGCACCCTCTATATGCTTCTCTCTTTATTTCAACGGTTATGACAGCTAAATTATTGCCACGTCTGGTCTTCCATGTCTTTTTGTTTCCTCTTGTTCCTTTAACTATTCTTTTTTGCTCAATTGCTTTCGACTTTAATTTGGGCTCTTCGGCCATGCCTCGTCATCAAATGGTGTGTATCATCTAGCTTATCGCCAACTGTACTTCCATAGAAAGTACTTCGAATATCTCTAAAGACCTTTTGCACACTATACATTTCCATGTAATGACATGTGTCCTTTTAATTATAATTGACTATTTTAGAAATAGTTAGAAATATGGTATGACATCACCCGCACGTCACTTCGTCTTTGGACAAAAATGCGAAGATGACATTGGTTCATCGTTCGATGTAAAAAATGTGATCGCTCGATCAGACAAAAACATCAAATTTGACCATCTCGGTTGAAAAACATCAAAGTCGGCCATCTTAGTCGAAAAAAAATAAAGTCCACCATCTCGGTCAAAAACCATCAAATTCAGCCGTTTTGGTCGAAATCAGGCATCTCGGTCAAAAAATATCAAATTCGATTGTCTTGGTTGAAAAACATCAAAGTTGGCCAAAGAGGATGGCATTCAATCTATTCCGGATAAGTCTATGGTAGACGAGAGTGACAATTTGCTTAATAAATTAGCATGACACCACTTGGACTAGTAGTAAAACTTGGTCACGATCTACATAACGAGGTTTAACCATCGGATGTGGCTCAGGACCTACAACGTATTGTTCTCCATTTTGAGAGATATTCTTAAGAAATGGTTGTCTCCCAGGTATTCCCTAATTCTTGACTTTAAAAATAAAAATCTTCTTCTCCCGTTCAGGTTGTCTGACCTCAACAGGTACACTGGAGCAGGATGTGTGTTCCGTTGTAAAAGAGGTGTTGTTGGTGCTGGCGCCAATTATGGCATAGTTTAGATGGAATGCTTCTAAGAAACCCTGCAAACCAAGGAAGGATTTGCCTCTAAGGAAGGATTTGTCAATTTCATCGGTAAGCGCTTCCAAGAAACAGTCGCAACCTAAAATCCATGGGTTTCACAAACTCACTCCCACTTATTCCCATCCATTCCTACATGGCAAACACCTCCTAAAGGTAGACTGACTAGAGTTTCAACTAGAGGTAATGAGTTCAATATCCATTGTGGTGAAAATACAATGTAATGTTGGTGCGCTGGTGTGTGGGGGTGTAAGTGCATGTAAGAAATATATATATATATATATATATATATATATATATATAAAACTCAGAAATATAGCTATTTTTAGTAAACCGATCTTTACGATCGATTTGGATGAATTGACACACTTTTTTTGATCTTTATGATCGGTTTTGGATGAATTTACACACTTTTTTTTCTCTAGAGAGTTTTGATATGGATTTGGTTTTATCCGTGTAACACCCATGTGCTTTATATCCATGCCTTCATCTGTTTTTACAGCCCATTTTAGTATGTGATCCAAAAAATTATATACATCCAAATCCCAGATGGACCACACCATAGAAATCTGCGTTGGTTGGACGCCCTACCATTAAAACTTCCTAAGCCCACTGTAATGTTTTGTTAATGTTTATTTGCCATCCAACCTGTTAATAATGTCCAAAAGACCAAGATAAAGAGAAAATACAAAGATAAGATTGATGCAAAAATGTTGTGGTCCACAAAAAGTTTTTTTATGGTCATTTTCCACAATATCGACTGGTGTGGTCCATTTTAGATTTGGATCTACTTAAGTTTTGCGATCATGCCCTAAAATGATCTGGGAAAAACAGATGGACGGCGTAGATATAGAATACATTCATCAAGGTGTGCCCCACACGGTAAGGGTAACACCTGCTAAAGTATTACCTTGTCACACCTAATCCGCTTCGAAATTAGATACATAGGCAGCCCTTTACGGAAATCATTTTGGGCAACCGTGATCCGTCTAGCCACGTTGAATGATATTGTACAGGACGCTGTATTGTACCAAGGAAAGCCACCGATCACCGTATGCCATGTGGTATCTTAAATTTTGAAAATTAGAAAACAAAGTTTAGCGAAGTGAGACATCTCGTACCAATCAAATAAACCAATTACTTTATCTTTATTTATCATATTTTTAGCTCTATCTTATAAGTAATGATAATCTTGATCGAAAATCTAATTTAAGTCTATGCTTTTTTTTTAAAATTAGCTTGTTAGTACACCCATTGTCAGTTCACACTTCACTGTTAGCCACCCCTACAAGGGAATCAATACCAAGACCTCAATGTTGAAACGAAGTTAGATTAATTTTGTTTCAATACAAACAATTCTTCATTCATTAAAAAAATATAAATAATTCTTCATTCAAAAAGATTCATTATAGTCTCGCCTTGTGGTTATTTGTAAGTATTCTATTTCTGCATGAATTTTTAATTGCCTGGTATATCAAAAGTCTTTTCATATGAACGTCAAACTGTAATCCATATTCAAAGAAAGAACCCTACCCTCTGACAATCACCCAATCATCTTCTAATAATCCTGGGCGAGTGGCTAAATAGGCCACTGATCTTCTCAAGTTTCAATCATATACAATCACATTCGACGTATCTGCCTATCTTGGCACTTTGGGTCAAAGTTATTCGATTTGAATCGAGCTGCGCAATTGGTTTTGGCGTGCATACACACACCACATGTTACTAAAAAAAAAAAAAACCTAAGAGCCAAAAATTTTTGGCATACCCGGTGAGACTAATAACTACTTGATTGTCATAAATATCCATTGTCCACCAGCTGTGCAATAATTTTTGGCATGCCCATAAGACTTCAAACTACTAGGCTATCATAAAAAATTATTGAGCAGTAACTATGTAAAAAAGGCAACAAATTTTTACATGGCCAATGCGAAATTATCTGGTGACCATAAGTTTACTTGTGCAATATGAGTCAAAGAGGTCGTAATGCTTCTAGGATTATTAAACATCTTGCATAAGAAAAGGAAACCCGAATGCATCTAGTACCTGAGTTGTTGATGAACCTGGCACCTAATCTTCCAAATTAGCACCATGCATCTTCATCTCGAATTAGTCATCTTGAGATAATGCCGAATGGGTTACATGATATACAAATGGGGATTCAACATATTACAAAACAGTCACAAGCTTAGGCCGAGTAATCGTGAATTCAAGCTGAAACTTTCAACAGGTGGATCATTAATCAGATTAGGAGCCTGAATTGGATGATGGCCGCTTTTCTTAAAAGAGCACCCATTGTGCCTCAACAAATAGTGCCTCGGCCAACTGTGTTGCAGAAAATTGTTGAGATAAGGTAAGTCAAAAATTAGGATCCCATGGAATTACAAAACCTATGAAATTGTAAGACAAT
Source organism: Magnolia sinica (assembly GCF_029962835.1). Taxonomy (NCBI): domain Eukaryota; kingdom Viridiplantae; phylum Streptophyta; class Magnoliopsida; order Magnoliales; family Magnoliaceae; genus Magnolia; species Magnolia sinica. Next base: position 22,129,285 of record NC_080576.1, on the reverse strand, counting down.
TCTTTAATAAAGCCATCATTATTATTTTTTGAATCTCATCCCACCTTATCCCTCCTAATGCCATGCACCAAATACCCCCTTAAGGCATGAGTAAAGACTTGGAGTAGATTAGGTAGAATTATGTGGGGCCCACCGGATGATTTGTCATATATTAACAGTGTCTTATAGATAATTTTAGGCTTATTCTAAAAAAATTAAGTATATCCAAATCTCAAGTGTACCCACAACACACCAGGGGAAACAATGGTGAGTGAACGGCTATATATCATTAAGTACCTAATGTTTATTTTCCATCCAACCTGTTGGTAAGGTCATGCAAACATGGATGGACGGAAAGTAGAAAGAGAGGGCTCAGCCAAGACTTTTGTGGCTCCGGTGAGTTTTTAATTGTCATTCACTAATGTTTCCAGTGCTACGGTCAACCTGAGATTGAATCTACTTAAGTTTTTGAATATTTCCAGTGCTACGGTCTACTTGAGATTGAGTCTACTTAAGTTTTTGAGATCACACCTAAAATGATTTAAAAAAAAAAAACGGATGGACCGAGTAGATGTACTAAAAGTCATCAAGGTGGGCCCCACTTGGTAAGGGTAACACCCACTAACACCTGCTTGGCTCCCCATGTTTCTCACGTTTCTTTCTTTCAATAAAAAGAACTCGTTGTTTTTTCTTGAATGGGGTAGCAGCAGCTTAGTGGGTGAAGCCCCAGGCCATGGGGCCCACAAAGATGTATGTTCGGTATCTCCACGCCGTCCATCTGTTTTTACATATCATTTTAAGACCATGGTGATAAAAATGAAGTAGATCCAAATCTCAGGTGGACCACAAAGTAGGGATTGATTTCTCACCCTTAAAAAAGTTCTTGGGGGCACAAGTTTTGGATCAAGCTCCTATTTGTGGTTGCATGTGTAATAAACCTTACGGTGGGTCCAAAGAGGTTTTTCCTGTGGTGTGGTCCACCTGAGATGTCGATCTAACTTATTTTTGGGAACATGCCTAAACTGATATGGAAAAACGGATGGATGGCGTGGATGTATATCGCATACATCGAGGCGGGCCCCACACGGTCAGGGCCTCAATCACTATAAGCTGTTACCCCTGCCTCAACTCATCCGCGCGCTTCTTGATCTCCTTTTGTGGAGAGAGAGAGAGAGAGAGAGAGAGAGAGATAGAGAGCGTTTTCAACGGTTTTCTTACGATCTGGTCGGTAATCGACTCGATAATGAGAAGAGAAAGTTCCGGGAGCTCGAAAATCGGAAAACCGAAGAAGATACCGTGGTATATTTCAAAATTTCCACCCTATTGCATTTCTTTTATCTTGTACTACGATTTCCTTCGATCTATATTGGTTTGAATCGAGCTTCACAGATGCATATTCGATTGTTTGCGATTAATGGTGCGTTTGGTTGCACCAAATACCACGAAATTTCATGATAATCAGTCTAACTTAGCGCAAAGTTCATGAAACTTGGTGCAACCAAACACACCCTAAACGAAGTCAGAAATTTGTAGAAATCCATAGACAACCATCACTAACACTCCTAGGCTTTCGCTCCAATTCGAAATCCGGCATAATCGAGGTTTGTTGTGGAAAAGGGGATAAAAGGATAATCTGAACTTGAAAAATCTGATAATTCAGGAGATAAATCAGGATATTTCTTAGTTATATTTTCTTCGATTCTTCCAAACCGAAGTTCTGCAATGCATGATGATGTTTGCAATTTCTTATATTTCATCTAAAAAACTGTAGAGATTCTGTCGATTTCTCATATTTTTCTACTTGATTTTGTGGAAATTTGTCTTAATTTCTTTATTTAAGCTTTGCCACCGATTTCCGCCTGAAATTACCAAAGCAACCACCGGTCCCATGCACGCGGAAGCCGGTTGCGAATGAGTATCTCAGTACGCTATAGCGTACCGAGGAAACTTTGTGGGGCCCACCGTGTTGTATTTGTATTATCCACGCCGTCCATCAGTTTTACCATATAATTTTATGTTAAAATACCAAAATTTGATTATATCTAGATATCAAGTGGACCGCACCATAGGAAACAGTGGGGATAATGACGTCCACTGTTGAAACCTTCCTAGGCCGTACAGTGATTTTTATTTCCATACGACCTCTTCATAAGATAAAAAAGACACGGATGAAGGAAAAAAAAAATCAAATATCAGCTTGATCCAAAACTTCCGTGGCACCAAGAAGCTTTCAACGGTGAGGATTCAATTCAAAAATTTTCCTATGGTATGGTCCACTAGGGCTTTGGATATGTTTTAATTTTGAAATTATGCCTAAAATGAGCTGGTAAAACGGATTTACGGAGTGGATAATACATATACATCATGGTGGGCCCCACATAGTTTTACTATAGCCTACCGAGTTAGTATACCAATCTCTTTATCACGTGCGCCGTCACGGACTGGAACGTTGCAGCGCTCCCAATCGTCCATTCAGAAAATCGGTTACTCGGTACGATTCTACGGTTACTCTCCCAATCAGTGTCCTACACGCATTACATGGGACCAAAAGCTCTGTTGGACTCCGATGCAAGCTATTCACGGTGCAACTATTCATTGACGTGGGGCTCACTTGACTTTTTCGTTCTACCTGAGTTTTCGGCTCACGTCCTAAAATCAGCTGCAGCTCACTTGATGAACTGAGTGGCTGTCATGCAAGCATTCTTGTGGACCACACCCAAGCTTTTGATTTTATAAGTGAACATGGGTGTACACGAGTTGAACCGAGTTGAGCTTGGAACAACTCGACTCGGCTCGGCCACTAGCTAACCCTACCTTAAACTCAGCTTGGATTGGTCCTCAAGCCTGACTGGCTAGCTCGGCTTAGTTCGGTCAGCAGCTCAAGCTAGTTCGAGCCAAGATTGAGCCTCTATAGCGTTTTCACAAACACATGGAGTATACTTTCAATTTCTCATTGTATGCAAAACAATAACAGCTGTTTTACATGTATTTCATCAAACAACTCGTAGGTAATATTAAAATCAAGAAAAAAAATATTTGTTTTATATATATATACCTTCCTTGCCACTAACCGACCCTTCGTTGAGTCGTTTTATCAAATACTTGGTGAGTAACATCAATATTAAAGTAACTGATTCACCAAACTAGTTTGATTTGAGTTCAATTCGAGGTGGGGTTTGATCCGAGCCAAGTCATGCTCCGTTTGAAATTTTTTCGAGCTCAAAAATCAACTTGACTCTACTCGAACTCAGCTTCAAGCCAAGCTAAATTGAGCTCTTTCAAGTTGAGTCGAGTGAGCTAACTAAGCTAAGTTGGTTCATGTGCACACCTATAAGTGAACCGCTGAGACTAATCTCTTGCCTATGACCTTGGCCACAAAGATATACCTATGCCAAAGCTGTGTGGGGCCCATAGAAATGTCCACTCCGTCCATCTGTTTTGAAAGACCAAGGTAGGACAGGATTTTAAAACCAAGGTAGATCCAAAATTCAGGTCAGCCACACCAAAGCAACACGGGGAACAAAAATGCCTACAGTTGAAACTTTTTTGGAGCTGACCATGTTGCTTATGTGCCATCCAAATCACTCATAGGGTTATTACCACTCAGATCAACTGCAGGAATAAATATCATCATGATACAAAACTTTTGTCACCCCAAGTATTCAATCCTACCGTTTTGTGTGATATGGCCCACATGAGTTTTGGATCTTTCTGATTTTTAGAATCCTATTGCTGTCTTTCAAATCAGATGGATAGAGTGGATTTGTTACCCACATCTCTGTGGGGCCCACACACTTCCAGGCATAGGAATATCTATGTGCCAGGGGTTTAAAAGCAATCCAATTCCCAAAAGATAAAAATAAAATCAGATTCATGTAATAGGCATTGTGCTTACTTCACAGATAAGCAATGAAGCCTATTTGACTAGGGGAATCATTTCTTTTGCATTTGGACGGTTGGCTATCTTTACTTTCATTTTCAGGCCATGTGGACAGCTGGCTATCTTTATCTTCATTTTCATGCCAAAAATTATTTCGGTCAATACTAGAGCTGTACATGAACCGAGTTAGCTCGGTTAACTCGCTTGACTCAACTCGAAAAAGTTTGATTCGATTCGGTTCGAAACTAAGTTCAAGCCGAGCCAAGCTGATTTTTGAAGGTTGAAAAATTTTTGAGCCAAGTTCAAGCTTGGCCAAGCTCAAATCGACACGGATCAAACCATAACCCGAATCGAACTCGGATCGAATTAGTTCAGTGACTCGGTTATTTTGATATTAATGTTGCTCACCAAGTGTTTGATGAAATGACTCAACGAAGTGTTGTTTCGGGTGAATATATTCTCCGTGGAATTGGCCGGTGGCGAGGAATGTATGGATATGAAACAAATCACTACAAAAAAAATAAACATTATATGAAAAAATTACCCTTGGATCTTAATTTTGATGTTGCTTATTGAGTGTTTGATGCAATACTTGTAAACGGTTGCTACTGTTTTGCAAACTGCGGGAAATCAAAGGTGTACTTCATGTGTTTGAGAAAATGCCTTACAAGCTCAAACTCGCCTGAGTTTCAAACTCTCTCTCCACATATTCTATAAAAGAGAGCTGGGTCCTCGATCCTACACCATATAGCAGAAATTCTAGTCCCATCTACTGATTTGCAGAAAGGGTGTGAAGGAGACGAAGATCCTAAGCTCTACAGGTATTTTGGTATTCTTATCCGGCTCTCATGGCGGTGTCTCAGCTAGGTAAGCTATCCGACTCCTGATCGCTATGTCTCATGCACAGACAGATCCGTGGGCCTATTCCGCATATAGATTAAGTCCCACAGTTCGTATCAGAGCAATCTGTGCATAGTTATGGATGATCGAATTCAGCTATTATAGATTCAATTCGATTATTAGGGTTTTCCAAATTGGAACCCATATCAACAATCAGCTGATTCGAAATTAGAATCCCATATCTGCTATTAGGGATTTTGGTATTCGAATCCCACATCTAGAGATTGGTGATTTCGAACTCTTAATTAATTTTGAGAATTTCAAATCTAGAAACCCCAAATTCAGACCGAAATTAGGATTTCCAAAATCTCAAATCTAATATTGGGGATTTTTGAATCCCTGAAATCAGAGACCATTAATTAGAGATTTCGAGTCCCAAATTTAGTATATGGGAATTCCAGAAATCCCAAATCCCTAATTAGAGATTTCCGAAATTAGATCCCCAAATACAGATTAATTAGGGATTTTGAAATCCAGATCCCCAAATACAGTTTGAGAAATTTCGGATCAGACGCCCAAAATTCTTCTCGTTAGGGTTTTCCATACCCTCACCCGTGTCTTCAAAGGAGACAGCCGTGGATACCCTATTCACCTCCGGAGTTATGCATCATCTTTGATTCCAGCAGATCCGAGGTTACAACCTCCATTGACGGCCGACTGGATCCTTGTATCCACCATCTTCCATCCATGGCTAAGCGAATATAGAACTCGTTCAAACCCTCACGATGCTCCATTGTACACCAGTTGTGTTCTTCCTTGGCCGCGGTGGCCATCATCGTGACTAGAGATTCTTCCTATCGGTTTGGTGGTGGATGTCGGTCGTCCGGCCCCAAGGATGGCTGGTAGCGGTGACTGCTTCGAGGCTAGGGAGAGCAGCAGCAGTAGTTGTTTTTCGAACAACTATTAGAGGTAGGGATTTAACCTACCCGAATTTTTGGGTAATGGGTTTGCGGAGCCAATTGAATGTTAGTCGGGTCTGCAATACAGGACCCAAACTGGATCATTTTTTAGTTACAGACTATTGATTGGTGGGCCCTGATATCTTTTCAAGCCCATTAATCCAAGTGTCTGGTTCACTCAATAACATTCAGTTTTATTTTGGTCTGAACCATCTACGTGTTCAATCATGAGCATTTAGTCTACCACATTCAGGAGGTTATGAGCTGCCTATTTTGATATGGGCTGTCTATTTAATCATGAACCTCCATCTATAATTAGACTTTGAGTTGATTTGTTCAACTCATGAACAACCATACATGAATCTACCCATTAGTTTCGCTCATTTGAACTAGTACAGATCAAATAATAGTTCTGATTTGGCCCTATAGTTGGCCCATCACCCATCTTTAAGTATTGATATGGACCGTTGGAATATAAGGTATGAAACCTATTTATATGTTTTACTTTAAGGATTTCCAAAAGGTCAAAATCAACTAACTTATGGACCGCATCAGACTAATAAAGATATAATCCATATAGAGGCAAGATTATAATAGTAATCCTAAAGTCTATATTTGTAGTTTTGGATTCGATTGTGTTAGCCACCATAGTGACCTCAATCGATGAAAACTTTACAAGTACAGACTTATAACATTGAGATAAGGAGGATTGCATACAGTTGTGTTCACTTTTTCATGCGTACAGTAACGAAAACACAAACGATTACTGTTTGGTAATCAAGTGAACGAGTGAAGTAAATGGTACTAATAATATAAAGCTGAAAGACTCATCCCACCCACAGATGTTAAGTGTCTCAGATTTACATGACTTTGACTTAGCTTCATATTCAGGAGAATCACTAACATGTAGTTATTTCCTCCTACAGGAGGAATGATGATGATGCAACAGATTCTCACTAGGATAAGATGGTTGGGCCCATCGTCATCCTGGATGATTCAGTTGATGCCTCCCTTAGCAACTGAATTGATTAACTTTGCCTGATATTTGTTTACATTCACTAAATTGCTTTGTGAAATTATGAACTAATGTGAGTATAAATGCATCTCTTTTATTTCAGTCTCAATTCCAACTAACCAGAATCAAGTCCCTGCCCTTAATGGATCTAATTACGCTCAATGGAAGAACGCCATTGAAGTTGTACTGGGCTGTCTTCAATTAGATCTTGCCTTGATAACACCAGAACTGCCAAAACTATCTGATAATGCCACTAAAACTGAATATAATCGATGGGTTGCATGGTTTAGATCAAATGATACATGCCTGAAAGTCATTAAGTATTCAATTTCTGAATCGATGAAGGGTGCCATGCCTGAAACAGATAAGGCTAAAGTTTTCCTGACTGAAATGGGAAAACGATTCAAGAAATCTGATAAATCTGAAGTGGGCGTTCTTTTGAATAAATTGACTCGCTCGTCCTACGATGGAAAAGGCAACATCCGTGAATACATTGTAGAACAAATCGAAGTTGTTTCTAAGATCCGTGCTCTAAGGCTTGTACTCACTGATGATCAACTGGTTCATTTGATCATGAACAACCTACCTCCCTAATTCGGCACGTTCCTGGTAAACTATAACACTCTAAAGGACATGTGGACATTGGATGAACTCATCACTCAGTGCGTCCAAGAAGAAGACAAGATCAGACAGATGATAAAAGTTTAAAATGTTAATATGGTGACTTCAAGACAAGAGCATGGGCAAGGGAATAAAGGTAAAAGGAAGAGGAAACAAGGTTCTAATAATGGATTCTCTGGTCCTCCATCTGGAAACCATGAGAATCAATCTGGAAATGGATCTAGACGCAAACGGGTTAAAGGCAAACCGTGCTTCTTTTGCAAAAAGACGGGTCATCTAAAGAAAGACTGCGAAGGTTTTAAGGATTGGCTCGTAAAGAAAGGTAATCATTCTGTTCTTGTCTGTTTTGAATCTAATTTGACCGATGTGTCAACAGATTCATGGTGGATAGATTCAAGAACTACTATTCACATATGCACTTCTATGTAGGAATTACTACAGGCCAGGCCACCAACTGATGCGGAGCGCTCAGTATACATAGGCAATGGTGTCAAAGTTGATGTGAAGGTAATAAGAGTCTATAGGCTTAAGTTGAAGTCTGGTTATTTTTTGAATTTAGTAAATACATTCTGTGTGCCGTCTATAAGGCACAATTTAGTTTTAATTTTCTATTTGGACAAGTTGGGATATTCGTTCCACTTTGGAAATAAAGGTTTTAGTATTTACTTTAATTCGATTAAAGTTGAAACCGGTTCTTTAGTAAACAACTTATACCAGTTAGACTTGATTGCCTCTCACGTCTATAATATTAATACCTTGCATAGAAATGTAGTGGGATCCAAGTAAAGACTAGACTATGAGAATTTCTCTATGTTGTGGCACAGGCGGCTATGCCATATATCTTGTGAGAGATTAAACAGGCTTGTGCGAGAAGGAATTTTACATTCTCTAGACTTGTTTGACTATAAAGTATGCATTGATTGCATAAAAGGGAAACAGACTAGAACGAGAAAGAAAGGTGCAACCAGGAGTGTAGATCTATTAGAGGTTATACATATAGATATCTGTGGACCATTCCCTATAGCCTCATGGAGTGGCCACAAATATTTCATTATCTTTATAGATGACTACTCTCGCTTTGGGTACCTATACCTTATCAGTGAGAAATCAGATGCCCTGGATGCTTTTAAAATCTATAAGGCTGAGGTTGAAAATCAACTCGATAAGAGAATTAAAGTTGTCAAATCTGACCGTGTTGGTGAATACTATGGCAGATATGACGAATTAGGATGCAATCCAGGGCCATTTGCTAAATACCTGTAGGATTGTGGCATTGTTGCTCAGTACACTATGCCTGGTACTCCAAAGCAGAATGGAGTTGCTGAGAGACGTAATCGCACCCTTATGGATATGGTGCGAAGTATGGTTAGCAATTCAACATTGCCAGAATCTCTGTGGGGTGATGCGATCAAAACTGCAGTTCATATATTAAACAGGGTTTCCAGCAAAGCAGTAAGCAAAACTCCTTTTGAGTTGTGGAATGGGAGAAAGCCAAGTCTCCGATATCTACATGTTTGGGGTGTTCTGCTGAGGCCAAAATTTATAACCTGCATGAAAAGAAGCTTGATCCCAGAACCATAAGTTGTTTATTCATTGGATACCCAAAAAGATCAAAAGGCTATCGATTCTACTGTTCTTCCCACTCCATCAGGATTGTTGAGACTGGGAATGCCAGATTCATTGAGAACACTGAAAACAGTGGGAGCACGAACATAAGAAATTTTGTATTTGAGGAACAAAAGACTATGACTCCTGTCATAGTTAATCCAGATCACGTGGACATTAATGATGTAGTCGATTCTGCAGTCATTGCAGAGCACCACGTAGAACCTCATATACAAACCACTGATGAGGAAAATTAAGATCAGACCCAACAAGCTGAACCATTAAGAAGATCTGAAAGAGAGAGAAGGCCTGTAAATCGAGTCGATTACATCATATACTTACAGGAACAGGACTTTGACATAGGGGTAGAAAATGATCCTAAATCCATTACACAAGTTAAACAAAGTGCTGATCCTTCTCGTTGGTTTAATGCTATGAAAGATGAGTTGAAATCCATGCAGGACAATAAAGTATGGGATCTTGTAGAGTTACCCACTGGAATAAGGCCGATTGGTTGTAAATGGATATTTAAAACCAAACGAGACTCCAAAGGTAATGTCGAACGATATAAATTCAGACTTGTTACCAAGGGTTTTAACTAACGTGAGGGCATTGACTTTAAGGAGACTTTCTCACCAGTATCCAAGAAAGATTCGTTCAGGATCATAATGGCTCTTGTAGCTCATATGGATTTAGAGTTACATCAGATGGATGTAAAGACAGCATTTCTCAATAGAGATCTGAATGAGAATGTGTACATGTTGCAGCTCGAAGGTTTTGTAGCTACTGGCTCAGAACATTTGGTTTGCAAACTTAAGAAGTCCATTTATGGGTTGAAACAGGAATCACGACAGTGGTACCTTAAGTTTCATGAAGTAATTTCTTCATATGGCTTTGTAGAAAACACTGCAGATGAATGCATCTACATTAAAACCAGTGGGAGTAAGTTCGTTATGATGATTTTGTATGTTGATGACATTCTGTTAGCTACCAGTGATACTAGGATGTTGAGCGACACCAAAAAATTCTTATCTCAAAGGTTTGAAATGAAAGACCTTGGTGAAGCTTCTTACATTATCGGCATTTAGATTCGCCGTGATAGAACACTTGGACTGCTTAGCTTGTCACAGAGGGCCTATATTACTAGGGTATTTGAAAGGTATGACATGCAAAATTGTGCTTCTGAACAGTTGCCTATTGTGAAGGGTGACAAATTTGGCCTATTTCAGTGTCCAAAGAATGATTTAGAAAAGAATCGAATGAAAGAATTTTCGTACGCATCAGTAGTAGGGAGCATCATGTATGTTCAAGTCTGTACGCGACCAGACATTGCCTTTGTCACTGTAATGTTGGGAAGATATCTATCTAATCCAAGAATACAACATTAGATAGTTGCGAAGAAAGTATTACGTTATCTTCAGAGAACAAAAGACTTCGGACTCACATACAGAAGATCTGATCAATTGGAGTTGATCAGATATTCAGACACAGACTTCGCAGGCTGTGTTGATACTAAGAAGTCTACTTCAGGATACATCTTCATGATGGTGGGAGGAGCTGTGTCCTGGAAAAGTGTGAAACAATCTACTACAGCCTCATCCACTATGGAAGCTGAATTTATTGCTTGTCATGAGGCATCTAATCAGGCACTATGGTTACAGAGTTTCTTCTCAGGTTTGTGGGTACTGAAGCATATCCCGAAACCATTGAGAATCTTTTGCTACAATTCGGCTGCTATTTTCTTCTTTAGTAGCAACAAGCATTCGTTAAGGTCGAGGCATATCGACATCAAGTATTTTGCTGTAAAGGAAAGGGTTCAGAATCATCAAGTGTCCGTGGAATTCATCGGCACTAAGAAGATGATTGTAGATCCTCTCACTAAAGGGCTCCCTATCACACCATTTCAGGAGCATGTAACATCCATGGGAGTCATTGATCACACAGATGTTTTCAGTTAGTGGGAGTTGAGCGTTCTTTGATTTTCACAGACACTTAGAGATCTCGTTTTATACAGTTTGTTTGATGATTTTTGATATAAAGATTTATTTCTGCTTCTCTATATATATGCGCAAATTTTGAGTAAGTAGAACTACAGTCGTGTCTCGTTAGAGACATGTAAAAGCTTCAGGACCTCTTAAGAATAGACACATATCATCACACTAAAGTGTGTAATCCTTATACTACATTTCCTAGTTCGTGATTTATGTCATTAAGATTGAAAGTACTTGTGATCGCGCTTAATCTCACTTCGCCTAAATTAAATGTTGTGATGACTACCTCGTTTCGATACTGACAATCTTAATGGACCAGATTGAATAGCATTACTCATATGTTTAACTGTTTGCATTGGTTAACCATTTAGATAGTTTCTTAAAATATCAAAACTTGTTTACAAAATTATTATATGTATGACTATCATTGACGTTGCTCAATGAGGCCCAAGTGGGAGAATGTAAGAACTCTATTTAGTGGGCCTTACTGATCAACGGTCTGGATTGTCATTCAGTTGGACTGGATGATTAAGTAGACCAATAGGCCCCACTTTAGGTGATGCACTACGCAGTCTATCTGCGCAGCTTTGCGTACTAGGGCTGGAATGCTATAGCTATCTTACGCAGACAGCAATTTGAGTTGCACTAGGATGCTACAATGTGGAGCGTGGGAGAGAGAGTTGTGATGAGTTTCAAACTCTCTCTTCACAGATTCTATAAAAGAGAGCTGGGTCCCCGATCCTACACCATATATCAGAAATTCTAGTCCCATCTATTGATTTGTAGAAAGGGTGTGAAGGAGAGGAAGATCCTAAGCTCTACAGGTATTCTGGTATTCTTATCCGGCTCCCATGGTGGCGTCTCAGCTAGGTAAGCTATCCGACCCCTGATCGCCATGTCCCATGCACAGACAGATCCGTGGGCCTATTCCGCATATAGATTAAGTCCCACATATGAAACAAATCACTACAAAAAAAAAGCATTACATGAAAAAATTACCCTTAGATCTTAATTTTGATGTTGCTTATTGAGTGTTTGATGAAATACCTGTAAACGAGTGCTACTGTTTTGCAAACTGCGGGAAATCGAAGGTGTACTTCATGTGTTTGAGAAAATGCCTTACAAGCTCAAACTCGCCTGAGTTGTTGACCAAACCGAGTCGAGTTGGCCAATCAAGATCGAGGATTAAGCTGAGCTGAGTTCGAGCTAGGGTCAGCTAGTGGCCGAGCCAAGTCAGAGTTGTGCCAAGCTCGACTTAGTTTGACTTGTGTACAACTCTAGTCAATACCCATATACAATGGGAGCTACCAAAGGGTGGGGATCACTTTGAATGTGCCCTAGCTTAATATGATGTTTAAAAATAAATTTTTTATATAATAGAGCTTCATGAAAGTTCCATGAAATTATCTCCTTGCAGTGTGCGTAGAAACAAATGTCCTAGTGACTGAGACGTACGTTCATCTAGTGGCCAACAATGTAGATTTTTAATGAGCTAAAAATCAAGTGATTGGATGAGTCTTAACATCCACTTTCTGTGAGTAGTGGTGGTTGCTTGTAGGCTAATGATAGGATGGCTACCCCAGTCAAATCCACGCCCCTCACGAGACATGAGCAATCCACGTCCATGTGGGACTCATAGCACATTATAATGTGCTTAGTAAACATCATGGGTCCCAAAATTAAAGCATGTCTAAGGCTCAAGTGGACCACACCGTAGCAAATTATAAGGATAATGACATTTACTGGTGAAACCTTTTTAGGGCCGAATGACCATATTTATTAATCATCCAACTTGTTTATAAGGTTACACTAACACGGAGGAAAGAAAAGCATAGATATCAGCTTGGTTCAAATTTTCAACCGCTTTTAATAAAATTTTAATGATAGGCTTTCATTTGCTACTGTTTCATGTGGTGTTGTCCACTAGAGCTTTGTATATCGTGGAAACGGATTGGCTACTCCCCCTGCCACTAGCCCGGTGGTTGGTGGTCGGTGGTCCGTGTTCATCCATTTTTACATATATAATTTTAGGGCTTGATCCAAAAAAATGAGAGGGATATAAATCTTAGGGGGACCAAATCACAGGAAAACAATAGTGATTGTATATCCATCGTTAATTCCTCCTAAGGCCAACTGTACTGTTTATTTGACATCCAATCTGTTGATTGGGCCCTAAAAAGTTTTTAATGACCGACATTCATTCAACACAATTTCCTGTAATGTGGTCCACTTGAGATTTGGGCATACTTCATTTTTGGTCTCATATCCTTAAAATGATCTAGAAAAATAGATGAATGGAATAGATGAAACACATACATCGTGATGGATTGCACAGAGCACCAACCACGGGCAGGGGAATAGCCAATCCGTTTCCGTATATTGCCTGGGCTCATGTCTTAAAATGAGATGAAAAAGTAGATGGGCGGCACGGATAAGACGCATCATGGGGCGTCCATCCATAGGGTGTTAGACTAGAACCATAGAACCGCAGTATGTAGTTGCACCCTCAGCTTTGAGGAGGGAAGTGCAATATTTAATACACGTGAATGTATTTTCTTCAATCCAAACCATCCAAATCATCCGCCCTGTATCTGCTACATAGTCTCCAAATCATATCGGTTGGATGATTATGTCTATTTCATGGACATTTCTTTGTTAATTTTGAGCCGCTAACTTCTACCCCTTAACTGTTCATTTATGGTCATTAACGAGATAGTTAATTCTGTTGAGTGTAATTTTTGGATAGTGGTCCATCTACGATGGGGTCCATTATTTGAACAGTTTAGATTGACGTACTTTTATGCTAAGTGCACGGTAGTGATGCGCACGCATATGTTGGTCTACTCCAACGGCATGTACGAGGAGAGGCCGCTCGCGTTTTAGTTGGGCACGTGCGAGATATCCAGTGCACTCATCAGGTGGGGCCCGTCACATGCATAGCCTGCGATAAAGTTAGACTGGCCTGTTCATGAGGGGTCGTATACAGCTACGTTGTACGGATCCTTTAAAAAAAAAAAAAAAAAAAAAAACACACGTGTGGCCATTCTAATGAGCAAACTGGTCTGATTTTCTTCCCCATACGAGTTCTCGTAGTGATCCAACCGATGGACGGCCCTGATCTAGACCATTCGTGCCACGCTGAAGTATGTGCTGCGAATCGCCTCTTCAATCTCTCAGGCACTTTTTAGTCCGACTCTCGCAAACGTTGATTCTATTCCCTTCCATCCTAACAAAAATTCAGGATAGGGAAGTTAGATGTAGAGCTGAACGCTAACCAAGTTAGCTTGGTTAGCTCACTTGGTTGACGAATTTGCTCGGCTTGGTTCGGCACAAATAGCTTGTTGGGCCGGCTGACCCAAAAATTCCGGCTTGTTTTGAAATTGGGCTGAGTCGGAGCTGTATGCCAGCCTGGTTTAGTTTGGTTCCAATCTTGGTTGGGTTCGGATTTGGCCTGATGTGACTCAATCAAGTATAAATATAGTATAAATATAAAAATTTTAAAAAAATAAAAAATCAAACTTCTAAGTTTGCAACCCTACACGAGCTCTAACTGAGTAGTGAGTAATTGTTTGCCTTCAAGTACAGAGGTTCGTAAATAGTATCCCGTGAATACATGATCGATCTTATGCAGAGATGAATTGCGAGAAAGAAAAAATCAAATGCAAAACAAACTAAGTAATACAAATTAAATTGATGATTTGATTGTGGGAGTTTTGAATGGATGTAATTTAACTGAATTAAAACAACACCCAAGTTTTAAAGTTCCACACATAGGTTAATGTTCCAAAATCATGTTGACTTGGATAACACAATTAGGATCCGAGCATTATGGTCGGCCTAATCGAAAAATAAAATAATTTAAACATTTTAAATAAATGATATAAAAGATTAGAAAATCATAGATTTGAACCATTGATATATATTCTTAAGCGCCAGTAATTTTAAGAATTTATATTTATAAGATAGTGAATCAAAGAAATGTAGCAGGTTAAGAACCTCTCCTATCTAGGAAATCTAATTGATTCAGGGTAAGCTTATCCAATAATGTGGATCTCATATGATGGAAATATATGGATCTCACATTAGGATAAAATATTAAATCTAAACAATAGATAACATGCATATATCGTTCTTTTCATCATTAAAATAATCAATCATTATAACTATGAAAATATTAAATCAATGTACTTCCTTTTTAGCTTGGGCTAGAGGGAACTTAGAAAAACATAATTAAATTACAAAATAAAAAATTAATAAAAAAAATCTTGTAAAGAAAAACAAATTAAAACTATGAAACTTTCAAGAAACCCTATATAAAACTCTTTAAAAATCATACATATTGCTTTGGAATGCCTCGAATGATACTTAGGAATGTCCTGAGAAACCCTATTTTTAAGTAGGGAACTCCAACGTTCACACCAAGTTGGAAAACTTTAAAAACTGCCTCAAATTTATGCAGTTTGTTAAAATAGATTTCGTTTTGGCAGTTTTTCAAAATAGACTTTAGAGTTTTAGAATACGCTTTTTCAGGACGATTTTATGATTCATTTTCTTCACTTCAAATCTTTGATTTTCTTCACTTCTCACTTAGTTTTCTTGGATCTTTGGCAAGTGAATTATTCAATATTGGTCTCCTAAGATCCATCCCTTGTCTTGGTGATTCTTGAGCATCAAATTCATGCTTTTAGCACTATTTTCAATCCAAACTCTTAAATTCACCTCGCAACACAAACATGAGAAAAATACAACATTAAGCTGATTTATGTCCATAAAACCAAGATATAAATGGAGAAAATTATGCAATATTTGAGTGTCAACACCCTCCAACCAATATTTTGCTAGTCCCGAGTAAAATAAACGAAGAAAAATAAAAATAAGAATAAAAACTAATTCTAAAAATAAAATGAAAACAAAAATAAAATTTATAACTACACTACTTTCGCAGGTAATTTCGATTACATTTAGTATATCCAACAAGCCTTTAAACTCCTAGGTTTCCCTAAGTGAATGAGTTATAGTTTCGTCAAGATTTTCAGAAATGTTACCCATAAACATTGAAAATATGAAAAGTAGTTCAACACTTAGAAATTTATACAATTATGTCTCATTCATCATATGAATCCCAAAACAAAATAATACTTATCTTCAGTCTGAAGTTAGTTAGAATCTCAATTTCCTAATCCATTACATCATTGAGTTCAGAGACCTAATCAAAATTTAGAATAGTTATGATCCAATATACGTAGGTGCTCGGTGACATTAGTCTAACTTTGAGAAGTATGCATGTTCCTTATCCTAACTCCTTTCAATCATCTCAAGAATATGAAATGTCTATTTATCTCATTTACTTCATGCCATTTTTTCTTTTATCATCATATCCTCATTATTATAAATTACCCTTAGATGAAGATTTCCAACAGGTTTGCTTCATAACCTAAGGTATTGTACTTGTAATGGTAACAATAATGGATACTTAGGTATCCTTATTCTGGATTACTGATACGATTGTTATGGTCATTACATTCATGCTCTATAATAAAAATTTCTTTTTTCATCACTTTTTTTTCTTCAATATTCTCTTTTTTAAGCATATATTAATGGTACTAATTCATTCAAACATGTTTGAATCAAAATTTGTTATTCTAGTTCACATATCATATTTCTCACTTAGTTAGTTAGGGTGTATTGTGAATTCGGTATATCAAATTACAACTCACTTTAAACTAGTGATTAGATAATTGAACTCAAGTATATAATTTTCAGTTATAAGAATTCTGACTACTATCAACTTAGACTAAGTATTAACTTTGGCTTTGGAATTTGCATAATATCATGTTTACATTCTTGTATATAAAAATATTATCTTGAAAATGTTGAAATTTTTTTTTCCAGAAACCTTACATCTAAAAAATAAACTGAAACCTAAAAAAAAAAACTCACATGGATGACTATCCATATCCCCAACCTAAAATCTACATTGTCCCCAATGTAATGATAATATAATGTAGAGAACAATAAAAATAAAAGAAAGGGTGGATAATACCTACTATGAATAACTCACCTGCTAGGTGACACTAAAAAAAATTGAATATGATATAAATCCTACATAAATACTTCGTCGGACTAGGAGCATCAATCTGAATATTCTGGTCATGAAGAGGGACAAACTTCTCTCCTAAATGAAAGTTTTCCACATAAGGATTTAATATCTGACCATTAACCTTGTACACATTGTCATTACGTGGATTCTCAATTTCAACAATCCCTTAAGTATATACATTCTTCACAATGAAGGGACCTGTTCATCTTGATCTTAATTTTTCCGGAAAGAACTAGAGACAAGAATTGTAAAATAGGACCTTTTGTTGAGGTTCAAAATTTGTTCTCAAAATGTTTTTGTCATGGAAAGCTTTGATCATTTCTTTGTAGATTTTAAAATTTTCATAAGAGTCTCTCCTCAACTTCTCTAATTCATTTAACTCTAATTTCCTTTGTCTACTTGCTTGGTCTATATCAAAGTTTAATTTTTTTATTGCCCAGTATGCTTTATGTTCTAATTCCACAGGCAAGTTTCAAGCCTTACCAGACACCATTTTGTATGAGGACATTTCAATCAGGGTCTTATAAGTAGTCCTATAAGCCCATAAAACATCAGATAGTCTGAGGGACTAATCCTTCCTATCTGGCCTTATAGTTTTCTCCAAAATATGTTTGATTTCCCGATTATAAATCTCAGCTTGCCCACTCGTTTGTGGGTGGTAAGGGGTGCTCACATTATGCTTGATGCCATATTTCTTCATCAAAGCCTCAAATGTCCTATTAAAAAAGTGAGCCCTGCAATCACTAATGATGGCCTTTGGAGTTCTAAATCTAAAAAAAATATTTTTCTTAAGGAATCATATCATGACTACTTTATTGTCATTGGTCCTACTTGGAACTGCTCAATCCACTTTGAAATATAGTCCAACCAACCAATATATAAAGAAATCCAAAAGAAGATGGAAATGGGTTCATAAAATCAATACCCCAACAAAAAAAAATCTTCAATGGTAAAATTGGGGATAAAGACATCATGTTGCGCCGGGACACTCTTCCCAACCTTTGACATCTATCACAAGCAACACAGAAAGCATGAGTATCTTTAAACATGGTGGGCCAGTAAAAATCACATTGTAGGATTTTTACATTGGTTTTCTTAGCAGAAAAATGGCCACCACATGCTTCTATATAGCAAAATGAAATAACACTCTGAACTTCATCCTCTGGGACACAACGTCCAAAAATATGATCAGTCCCATATTTATATAAAGATGGGTCATCTCAGAAGAACTTCTTAACCTCGGTTTCAAAATGCTTCCTATCTTGTGACCTCCAATGATATAACATTTTTCTCTTCACAAGATAGTTCACTATATCTGCATACCAAGGCAATTTGGAGATCGCAAATAATTGTTGATTAGAAAAAGTGTCCTGAATTTACATCTCTTCAGTGGAATCATCTAACACCAATCTGGAAAGGTGATTGACACTACGTTTTCTACTCTTTTCTTTTCTTTTATCTCTAAGTCAAATTCTTAAAGTAGGAGGATCCATCTCAAAAGTCCCGGCTTTGCATCCTTCTTAGATAGCAAATATTTCAGAGCCGAGTGGTTAGTGAAAATGACTACTTTGGATCTCAGCAAGTACGACCTAAACTTATCTAAAGCAAAAATTACTGGAAGTAACTCCTTTTCAGTAGTTGAGTAGTTTACTTAGGCCGAGTTTAGAGTTTTACTCGCATAATGAATAACGTATGGCTGTTTATCATTCCTTTGGCCCAAAACAACCCCTATGACATAATCACTTGCATCGCAAATTAGTTCAAAATGAAGTGTTCAATCTGGTGGACGCATGATAGGTGCAATGGTAAGGGATGATTTAATTTTGTTAAAAGCACTTGCACACTCATCTGTCCACTTAAATGAAACATCGTTTTGAAGAAGATTAGTCAAGTGTCTAGTAATGACACTAAAGTCCTTGATGAATCTTCTATAAAAATTAGTTTGCCCTATAAGTGATCTAATATTTCTAACAGTTCAGGGGATAGATAGATTAGCTATAATGTCTAGTTTTAAGCGATCTACCTCGATTCCATTTTTGGAGATAACGTGACCCAAAACAATTCCTTTTTGAACCACAAAATGACATTTCTCCCAATTTAAGACAATGTGTTTCTCTTCACACCTAGATAAGACGAGATAAATTATTGAGGCATTCCTCAAAACTACTCCCAAATACAGAAAAGTCGCCCATGAAAACCTTAAGAAACTTCCCAACCATATTTGAAAAAATACTTAACATGCATCGTTGGAAAGTTGCTGGGGCGTTGCACAATCTAAATGGCATCCATTTGAAAACAAACGTGTCAAATGGACAAGTGAACGTGGTTTTCTCTTGGTCTTCCAGGGTTATCTCTATTTGGTTATATCCGAAATATTCATCCAAAAAACTATAGAAGGAATGACCTGCTACCCTTTCTAAAACTTGATCAATGAATGGTAGAGGGAAATTGTCATTCTTTGTGACTTGGTTCAATTTTCTATAGTCAATGCAAACACGCCAACCTGTGGTGACACGTGTTGGTATGAGTTCATTATTAGAATTCTGCATGATAGTTATTCCGAATTTCTTTGGGACTATTTGAGTTGGACTCACCCAAACACTATCGGATATTGGGTAGATGATTCCCACATCTAACAATTTGATCACCTCCTTTTTTACAACTTTCATCATGTTTGGATTGAGACGCCTTTGAAGTTGTCTAATTAGTTTGACGTCCTCATTGAGGTGGATCCAATGGGTGCATATGGAAGGGCTTATACCCTTGATGTCAAAAATGGTCCAGCCCAAGGCTCCTTTGTGATCCCTTAGAACATTCAACAATTCAATCTCTTAATCCTTGTCTAAAAATGAAGAGATTACCACAGGATAAGTTTTATTTTCATCTAAGTATACATACTTAAGCTTATTTGATAATGGTTTTAGATCAAGCTTTTGAACATTGGTGGGTGATGACAGATGTCGCTAGTCCTCGATATATAGGATTTGAGTAGGCGGTCTACATTGGTACATACCAATGTCATGGGTGGTAGTACTCTCATTATCATCACAAATTTCAATAAACACTTTTTCTAAATCAGAAAATTTCAAGTCCCCAAAGACTTGAATCAATTCCTTAGTCTGATTAGGTTCCAATTTCTCTTCTTCTATCAAACAGTCCATGAAATTCAGCTCACGGATCTTATTATTGTTAATGAGCCGCTTACATAGACTGAAAATATTTAGCTCTAGAGTCATGTTACCAAAAGATAAGTTCATCATTCCATTCCTGCAATTTATGATTGCATTTGAAGTTGTTAAGAATGAGCGAGCTAAAATGATGGGAACTAGATCGTTAACATTGACACATGGTTCAGTGTCTAGTATAATAAAATCCACGATGAAGTAGAATTTCTTTACTTGGACTAACACGTCCTCTAAAATTTTCCTTGGTACCTTAATGGAGCGGTCAATGAGTTGGAGTGTAATCGTGGGTTGGTTTAAGCTCGCATAAACCCATTTGTTGGTAAACTGAATATGTACTAAGTTGACACTTGCACCAAAATCTAGTAAAACATGTGCAATTTGAAAATTTTCAATAATATAAGGAATAGTGGGACTTCCTAGGTCTTTATATTTAGGTACGACCCTTTGTTGAATAATATCTCTTACTTTTTGTAACACCCGAGTATGAGAAGTACAAGGTGTTAGACTTTCTCAGTAAGGAAGGTCTTTTTGTGCATATTTAATTTCCTCTTTATAGTGCACAAGTCCTTAAAATATTTAACATATGATGAAAATTTTCTAATGGCATCAAATGGCGGAATATTGACAATAA
Source organism: Magnolia sinica (assembly GCF_029962835.1). Taxonomy (NCBI): domain Eukaryota; kingdom Viridiplantae; phylum Streptophyta; class Magnoliopsida; order Magnoliales; family Magnoliaceae; genus Magnolia; species Magnolia sinica. Next base: position 22,108,479 of record NC_080576.1, on the reverse strand, counting down.
CCTTTTGGAGCACATCCAATACCTATTGATATTTCATGGGGATAGTTGGGTTCCGAAGTCTAGATGAGAATGGAACTGGATGTTCATATGACTTAGTCTCTTTATCCTTTTGTTGTTGTAGCTCTTGAACCATAACCGGTTCATCATTCTTTTGAGATGGCGGCTCATCCTCTGGTATTTCTACTGGTTGCATTATCTTGTTATCGATCTCTTTTCCACTTCTTAAGGTAATGATGGCCTTAACTTATTCATAATGTAGCTCGCTTATGTTTGAGTATCTAATGAAATATGTGTTTCTAGGGTTTGGCACAGGTTGAGAAGGAAGGGTGCCTTTTTTCCTAGCATTTAATTGAGTCTCAATTCTAACCACGATCGTTTTTAATTCCTGATTTGATTGGATTAGAAATTGATTCATTTGAGCTTGAGAGTTCATGAATGCGGTCAATGCATCCTCCACAGATGATCGCTTTAGCGGGGGCATATATGGTGCATAGTTAGGTGCCCCAAAGAAGTTATTTTATGGAGGGTATTGAGGTGCATTGAGCGCATTAATTTGTGGTCTATTACTCAACTAAAATTAGGATGATTACGACAATTTGGATTGTACGTGTTTCCCATTAGTTGCATAACTAACCTTTGGTAGTTATAGCATTTACTTGCTCATACTCATGTGTGATATTTTGTACAACTAGGATTATTGGACAATCTTTTATGTCACGGTCTGCACCACCACAAATGCTACAAAAATTACCTAACGAAGTATTTTCTTTAACCATATCAACCTTCATAATTTCCAAGGCTTCGACCTTTGTAGCCAATGTAGCGAATTTTGTAGTAAAGTCGTCTTTCTCTCTTAGGACATACATCCCCGTTTTCTCTCTAGGAATGAGTCTAATTTGGTTTGGTTTAGTAGAGACATCCCATATCTACGTAATCTCTGCTAACATGGCTAGAAAATTCCAAGCCTTATTATGATCTTTGTCAAGAAAGGTTCCACCACACATCATCTCTATGAACTGACATGTATCTATGGTGAGCCCCTTTCGGAACGCATCAGTCATGTGCCATGGTTCATAATCATGATGTGGACAAGTAAGTAGGTCTTTGAAGCGCTCCCAAGCTTGGAAAAACAATTCATTCCCCTTTTGAGAGAACGACATGATTTCCTATTTAAGTGCATTTGTTTTGTGCTCGGGAAAGAATTTTGTTAAAAACTCTCTACTTAAGGCTTGCTATGTAGTTATGGTATTAGGTCTTAGAGAGTTGATCCATGCTTTGGCCCGATCTTTTAGAGAAAATGAGAATAACCTAAGCTTAAGTGCATCCCTATTATTATTGTTTACTTGTAATGTTGTAATTACTTCCTCAAAGTCTTTGATGTGCAAGAAGGAGCTTTCAGAATCCAAGCCATGAAATTTAGGAATTAATTGAATCACACATGGCTTAAAATCAATGTTCCCTGTGTGAGCAAGGAACACTATGCAAGATGGTAAAGTTGATCTCTCAGGGTGTAGACATTCCCGGAAAGTTCGTGGTTGGTTTAATACATTCCTATGAACTTCATTCTCATCCTCAAGAGGAGGATTACATTGATTTTCTCTGTTTTGATTTATAGTTGGATATGACAGATTTTGATTTGGATTATCAACTGAGTCTGTCATGGAATCCAAGTGATGTTGAGTGCCTCTTTTAAGTGAATGATCAAGGCCTATAACTAGTCCGCTTTCGGAAGAGAGTTGATTATTTTGATTCCTACTCCAATGGAACATAAACCATCCACACTACACAACAAATACCACTAATTCAAATAGCAAGTATGAAACTTAAAATAAAAATAAAAACTTAACCAACAACCTAAGTGGCAGGGCCGATTATTTGGGTTCAATTCACAAAACAAAATAAATCAACAACCTATGCGGTAGGGCCAACCATAAGGGTTTAATCCACAAAACAAAATAAATCAACAACCCAGGTAGCAAGGTCGACCATGAGGGTTCAATCCATAAAGGAAAAATAAATCAACAACCTAGGTGGCAGAGCCGACTATAAGAGTTCAAACCACAAAGCAAAAATAAAAAATAAATCAATAAAAGTAAAATTAATGTAAAAAATTAAACTATGCTAATCTAAAAAATATATTTAGTAGATGATCTTTGTGATCAAATAGCAACTGTAGGACAACCATAACACTTGGGTGATAAAATCCTAAACAAGGTAACCTTATGTCTCAGTTAGTGCTTAAAAGACCCAACTAAAAATCTATAGAAATTTTGGAGGGTTTAGAAGAGAACTTACCTTAGCTATCTTGCACAGATCTAATCTATCTCAGGCTCTTCCCGACAACGACTCCAAAAACTTGATTACTTGCCTCCAAGTGCAGAGGTTTGTAAGTAGTAACCTGTGGATACAGGGTCGATCCCACAGGGAGATGAATTGCGATAATGAGAAATTAGATGCAAAACAAACTAAGTAATAAAAACTAAACTGATGATTTGATTTTGAGAGTTTTGAATGGAGGTAATTCAACTGAATTAAAACAACACTTAAGCTTCAAGGTTCTACACATAGGTTGATGTTCCAAATCATGATGACTTGGATAACACAACTAGGATCCGAGTACTATGGTCGGCCTAATCAAAAAATAAAACAATTTAAGCATTTTAAATAAATGATATAAAATATTAGAAAATTATGGATTTGCATCATTGATATATATTCTCAAGCGCTAGTGATTTTAAAAATTCATATCTATAAGATAATGAATCAAAGAAATGTAGTAGGTTGAGAACCTTTCCTATCCGGGAAATCTAATTGATCTAGGATAAGCCTATCTATCAATGTGAATCTCATATAATGGAAACATATGAATCTCACATTAGGATAAAAAACTAAACCTAAACAATAGATAACATGTATACACAATTCTTTTCATCATTAAAATAATTAATCATCATAACTATGAAAATATTAAACCAATGTGCTTCCTTTCTAGATTGGGCTAGAGGGAACTTAGAAAAATATAATTAAATTGCAAAATAGAAAAGCAACAAGAAAAAAAAAAGCTTTTAAAGAAAAACAAATTAAAACTATAAAACTTTTCAAAAACTCTAGATAAAACTCTTTAAAAATCCTAGATCTTGCTTTGGAATGTCCTGACTGATGCTTAGGAATGCCCTGGGAAGCCCTATTTATAAGTTGGGAACTCCAACTTTTGCACTTAGGTGGAAAACTCTAAAAATCGCCTCAAATTTACACAGTTTGCTAAAATAGACTTTACTCTGTGTAGTTTTTCAAAATAGACTTCAGAGTTTAAGAATGCGCTTTTTCAGGATGATTTCAAGATTCCTTTTCTTCACTCCAAATCTTTGATTCTCTTCATTCCTCACTTGATTTTCTTGGATCTTTGGCATGTGAATTATTCAATCTTGGTCTTTTAAGATCTATATATTGCCTTGGTGATTCTTGAGCATCAAATCTATGCTTTCAGCACATTTTTCAATCTAAACTCTTAAATTCTCCTTGCAACACAAACATAAGAAAAATAGGACATTAAGCTGATTCATGTTCATAAAACTAAGATATAAATGAGAAAATTTATGCAATATTTGAGTCTCAATAGTGAGCGGTGCCCTCCTCTCCTCCTCTCCTTCTCATTTGCCCTACACACAAGATTGAGTACCCTCTTTTTTCTTCACATTCTCTTCTATTCTTTGAATCTCATGTTGCTTTCTCTCAATCCTTACTCATGCCTCAGTGGTAGACTAACAAGAGTTTCAACACGAGGTCATGGGTTTAAGTACCCATTGTAGTGAAAAAACCACTATAGTGTGAGAGTGTGTAGGGTATGATCAGTGCGTGTGTAAAAAATTCTCTCTCTATCTAACTACACTCGACCGGCTGACTTGTCCGCTGCTCGGTCCACTTGCCACACCCGACTCCCATTTCCCTTTGTTCTCTCTTTCTACCTATCCTCTTTCTCTTCTCTATTGCTCTCTCCCTCCTCTAAAACAACCCGACGTGCACACGGCACACCCGACTCGCTCCCAGCCGTGACCCAAGTTCAACTCGATTCAATTATCAAATTAGGCCGAGCTGATCAAGCCAAGCTAAAATCGAGCCAGCCCCCTTGGTTTAACGAGCTGAGTTGATATGAAGCAGAGTTCTCCCGATAGGCTTGTCTACCATTCTAGTTAGATAACACTCACGTCTTGTGTGAGGGATGATACACATGCACTTAGACCCTGCATACCTATAATATATTAACTCAGTGTGAGGCTTAATACGCAGGCACCTAGAACTTGTATATGTGTAATATATTAACTAAACTCAGATCAACCGACTAAGTTGTGGAAGCTACTGTAGTCCAGTTAAAAGAGTCCAAAAAATAGATAGGTTGATCAATCCTCATCTTAGATTCATAAACGACATTGCATTTTTAATTTTCAATAGTCAAAATAAGTGTCAATCTGATAGTCCACTAACCAAATAAGTATGGCTTCTCAGTTTATTTTAATCACTTATATATCACAGCCAGCGCAATTTCTAATTTCTAAGTAACTGTGTATCATCTATCATGTCCTGTCAGAGCATCAAAGTTTTACTTTATGGAAAGTGGCTCAGATTTCAGATCCCACCAAGTCCAAACACGACCAACCTGTGTGGTGTAGGGTCACTGCGCAATCGGCCGTCCATGTGTTTTACGCATCCACGTGCATTTTATTTTGTTTTTTTGCCTTTGTTTTTTTTTCTCTCCGACATGCAAAAAAGTGGATGGTCCTGTCAGGTAAAGATGAAAATGACGTAAATGCGTGAGGAAAGAATTCTACACCGGAAAATCATGCAAAACCATTATAATTACAGCATAGTGGATGGGACGCCGATTAGCTACTGACTGCCTGAGTAGCGAGACTTACTACGGTGACGTCACCTAATCACGTGGATCACACGATGATGTATGTTTTGCATCCACACCGTCCATCAATTTGAAATATCATTTTATAGCATCTGTCAAAGAATGAATGGATCCAAAGCTCTATTAGACCCCACCAAAGAAAAAAGTGGAGAGAGTCACGCCCACCATCAAAAACTCCTAGTGGCAACAAATTTTTTAGATCAAACTGGTATTTGTGTTTCCCTTCTTTACGTCTATATTAACTTATTAACAGGTTTTTTTTTATTTTATTTTATTTATTTATTTATTTTTTTTATTTTTTAAACACACGCACCCATACCCCCACACACTCACACCTTATTGGAATTTCACCACTTATGGGTACTCAACCCTTGACCAGGTGTTGAAACTCCTAAGAGTCTACCACTTTCACCACTTATGGGTACTCAAACCCTTGACTAGGTGTTGAAACTCCTAAGAGTCTACCACCTCAGCAAGAGAAAGGACCGAAAGTTTCAATGGGGGCATCGTTCTCCACATTATTTTCATGGTGACACCTAAGAAGGTTTCAATGGCGGGCGCATCGTTCTCCACATTATTTTCATGGTGGCTCTTAGGAAGGTTTCAACGGGGGCATCACTCTCCACATTATTTTCTTTGGTAGGTTTACTCCAACTTTGGATATAACTCATTCTTTTGATCATGATCTTTAAATGGATGAATGATGCAATACAACACAACCATCATGGTAGCCTCACGTAACTTGGTGACGTAGCTTCATTAGCGAGTCTATCTACTCAACTTCTCAACGCCTACTCCGCGTCCTAGTAGGTATGGATTGGCTGGGCGACATGGCAAGATGTGATTGGTGGGCAGTACGCTGTTCGACAAGGCCAGGCAACTAAACGTTAAAAACGCCGTGGTCATTGCCCCACCAATCACATCTCTCAATGTCACCGCACCATTGACGAAGGTGGTGAGCCTGACGGTCTAATCGGCACCATAGAGTACTATCATATACATGCACACATCCACGGTCTTTCCAAACCACTCAAATCATGGACCCCACTTCAAAAGCGGCATAGCCTCTACAAAGCAGATTGATCAAATGTTCCTATTCTCAGATTCATGAACTTTGCAGTTCGAATTTGAAGCATTTACTAGTACTCCATCATAGCCTTCCATTTTATGAACACCATTTAGACTAATATTTGGATTATACCCAACGGACAAGATCAACTGATGTTGCCAACACCACCCCTAGGGTGATCCTTGTGGGACCCATGTGATATATGTGTTTTCTATTCACGCCATCCATTCATTTTCCAGCTTGTTGTAGACCATGAATCCAAAAAATGAAGCAGATCCTAAATTCAAATGGACCACACCGTAGGAAACAGTCAGGATTGAAAGCTCACCATTAAAACTTTTTGGGGCCACAAAAGTTTTGGATCAGGCTGATATTTGTGTTTTCCCTTCATCCACGTCTGAATGACCTTATCAACAGGTTGGATGACTAATAAACATTGAGGTGGGCCTTAAAAAGGTCTCAACGGTGGATGTCATTATCCTCACCGTTTCCTATGCTGTGGTCCACTTGAGCTTCGAATCTTCTTCATTTTTAGGTCCATTAAATAAAATGAGCTGGAAAAATGGATGGACGGTGTGGATATAAAACATATATATCATGTTAGCCCCACAGCGCCCAACACATCAACACACCATCTGTGAGGGTGTTGTTGGCAACGCCACCAGATCCGCTTCCATCAAGAACAAGGCCTACAATTTTGACGGTGTGGATTGAATTACAAATTAGAAGGGATGTCATACTGGGCCCACTCCGTACCCACACGTCAACATTCAAATGAATGGAAACCCCTACTTGTCCGTCTTCGGCGCATAAACTAGTTGCTGGTAGTTGTGTAAAAAGAGAAGATTGGTATTAGATGCCGCACAACACCCGTACTTTGGCAGATGCCGCGGCGCCTGGCATGGCATGTAGAGAGTGCAGAGCAGGTAATGTCCATCTTTCAAAGCTCCTTCTGGTTACTCTCCAAACGAAAAAAGGCCCATCCTGATCAACCACCGTAGTTTTCTTTTTCTTTTTCCTTTTTATTTTTTACTATTTTCAGAAAAAAAAATGATGGTTCATTTAAGGCATCCCTTTCCGGCAAACTAATTGCTTAGTGGGCCTACCGTGATGTGTATTCGTCGTCTGACCTATTGCTTGATTATTTATTTATTTATTTATTTTTTTGAGATTGGGTACGTCTGTCATGTCTGAATATCCCACCATGATATATATATATATATATATATATATATATATATATATATATATAAAATCCATGCCATCTACCATCTTGGAAGATCATTTTAGGGCATGAACCCAAAAAGGAGGTAGAGTGAAGACTTTAGCGGACCACACCACAAGAAATAGTGGGGATTGAAAACTTCTTATAAGTCTGTGTGACCTTATGAACAGGTTTGATGGGAAATAAACATCACTATGGCCCTAGGAAGTTTTTAAAGGCAAGAGTTCTATCCTCATTGCTTCCCATGGTGTGGCCCACTTGATTCTTAAATCTTACACCTTTTTGCACTAATGCCCTAAAATGCCCTAAAATGAGACATATACATCATTGTAGGCTCCAGATAGCCCTGACATGGACATGTCTCTAGTTGAATCCTGGTCAGGCTGGTACCTAATCCGCACCATGATCCAAAACTTCCATTGCACCTCATGACTTTTATGGCGGGCATGCAATCACACTCTTTCCAATGGTGTGATCCAGATGAGATTTGGGTCTATATAGTATTTTGGAGTCACATCATACATCGTATTTTGGGATCACGTCCTAACATGAGCTGGAGCAACTAACAAACAAAATAAATGCCATACCACCTTGGGGTGGAGCCTACAAATCTTCCACGTTGAGTCCATTCTTATATGCAAGCTACAGAAAATCACTAAATCATGAGTTAGACTTTTACAATCTTAAAAATCTCAAGTTAATCCGACCCATCTATAAATGGGTTAACCTTAGCACAACCCACATGACCCTTTTAATTAAAAAAAAATGTAAAAGAACAAATACAAGCAAAAAAATATTATCATTTGGTAGAAAGAAAAAATATTAATTGAGCCTTGAATACTTCTGTGTAGCCCACTTGATCAATGAATAGATTAGGAACATTTAAGTGGGAAATAAGAATTTTCTATACTTTCAGGGCGGGTGGAATTGGACGTAGGCCTAGATAACTTTTTTGGGCTCAGGATTAGGCCTATTCTGCTAGGCCTATGCCGAGCTTAGTCCTTTGGTTTTAAGTGTAAGCCCAAGCTCAGGCCAAGCTTAGAATGGCTGAAATCTGGCCCATTGCCACCCCTACCTTGGGGTGGATAACTCCATAACTAAGGGTGTCAATGGGCCAGGCTTATGCCTGAAAAATTAGAATTTTGAATAGAGCTAGCCCAACGGTCTGGCCCAAAACAGTTCAAAATTCGGGCCAAGACCTACTACCTAGCTTGGCCCGTTGACAGCCCTATCCAGGATGGAGGTTGTAAAAAAGCACAAAAATTACTCAAAATTCTGTAGAAAATGTTGTAAAGATGTCGAGCATAGGGTTGTCAATGGGCAGGCTCTGAATGGAGCTGGTCAATGATCTGACCCGAAGTAGTTGAAAATCCGGGCCGGGACCTACCCAGGTCCGGGCCACTGACACCCTTAGTCGAGCATGAGCGCAGGTGGATCCTTGAACCACCGAGGTGGGTAGATCTCTACCTGTGGGGCCCACTTTGATGTATTTGAATTACATCCACGCCGTCCGTACGTTTAGAAAGATTTTTGTAGAGCAAAATTACGAAAATGAAGTAGATTCAAATCTCAGGTGGACCACACCGAGGTAGGTGGATCTCTGACTGTGGGGCCACCGTATTGTTTATTTTCAACCCAACCTGTTAATAGCGTCACAAAGACTTGAATGAACGGAAAACACAAATATCAACCTGATCCAAAACTTTTTTGATCCGAAGAAGCTTTTAATGGTGGGAATTAAATCCCTACTGTGTGATATATTGAAGATCTATATATGCTTCAATTTTGGGACCATATCATAAAATGATCTGGAAAAACGGATGGACGGCGTGGATATACAAAATATACAACAAGGTGGGACCCACTTTCAGGGGAGCACCGACGTACGTGTTTCCGGGATAACACCTAATCCGCTCCCGCCAAAACCTACAAAAGCCGCCTTTTAAAACAGAACGTTTTAAAAGCGGATTGCAGAGCCCTGACCATCTATCTGCACGTGAACATGTATGCTAATATTGAAGAATGTGTGTAAGATCCGATCCTTCCATCGGGTGGGCCACACCGTTTAGATATTCTGGCTAATAAACAGAGACGGACGGATAAAACAGATTTTCTAGCCGTCCATTTTTTTTCCCCTTTTCAGGCTATGGCTCGCCTGAGAAGTGAAACAGCAGGATTTTATGGTAGAAGATATAAAATACGTGGCCTATCTGATGGAATGCTCGTATCTGACGCAGGGGAGGATGTGAGGTCGAGCACCGTCTTCCTCAAGAGGATAACTATTCCGAATCCACGGAACTTCTCTGGACTCCTCACAGAGACTTCTCGAATCCACGAGGAAAGAAAGCAAAAAATAGAAATAAATTCTAATAAATTCGAAATTGATTGATCAATGATTAAAATCGAGTTCACAACCCTTTAAATAAGGGTATCAAGCAATGGGAAAGAAATCATAATCAAACTACAACTCAAACTCCTAGAATCCGCGACTTACTATAAATAGTAAACTTACTATTTATAGACGGTCATGATGTCTACTATGCGCAAGGTTTTCGGCCAAAAATAGTAAGTGTTCTATTTGGCTTCACCAAACTGTTCCCCTAATTATTCTAAGCTCTTTTTACGTTGGGCGCAACTCCTAAAGCCCAACGGATGAAGAGTTATAATCAAACTAAAACTTACTATTTATAGTAAAAACGAAATTAAAACAGGGAAACGACCGTCAATCAAGGGGTTTTTCGCAATTCCGGGCAGCGCAACCCGGCGTAGCGGGTTGGTTGGCTAAAGTAGCTCGTTCTACCCCAAAATCATATATTTTACGTCAGCTAACTCATTTCGGATTGCGAGATACGCCCGATCTAAGGTCCGATGGTTCGGATCACTTCTGTCGTCGACCGGGCCTTTTCTGATCCATCTTGGCCATGAAACTGTCCGCGACCCGCTCTACATCAGTATCTTTCACACGTAGCTAGTATTAACACGTGTACTTGCGTGTGAATAGGCAGGGCTTCAAGCGCGCGAGGGCTGCGCACACTTTTTAATAACAGTTGCTTACTGTAGGTAGAAGATACTGAAGAGGAGGAAAGGGAGATTTTATATTTTCAGAGAGAGAGAGAGAGTAGAAGGAATTCGTGCAGCAATCGAGTGAATTGATGGGAGGAGACATGAACGATATTGAGAGTGTTGGATTTGAAGTGAATGAGATGGAGGAGAACGGTTATGAAGTCGAAGTGAAGGAGATGGAGGGGAACAGTTCGGATTTGTTGGAAAAGGATGCAGCAATAACAGAGCCATTGCTGAGGTATAGGATCAACACCTCTTCTCAGATGGCCATCATAGGCGCCAAAATCTGCCCCATCGAGAGCTTGGACTATGAGTAAGCGCCTGATCCCTCTACAATGCATCTTAGGTGCTTAATCCACTCCTCCATCCCACCCCACCCCATCTCCTCAAATTTCATCTCTTTTTTGAATTTTCCTTTTTTCTTTGCTTTTTTTTTTTTCTAGGATTGTGGAAAATGATATATTCAAACAGGACTGGAGGTCGAGGAAGAAGGTTCAGATATTTCAGTATGTTCTACTCAAGTGGACTTTTGCACTTCTTATAGGCTTGGCGACGGGGCTCGTTGGCTTCTTTAATAATCTTGCGGTCGAGAACATTGGTGGATTCAAATTGTTGCTGACAAGCAACCTCATGCTTACGGAAAGGTGGGCCAAACTGACGATGCTTACGAAATTACTTCAGAGCTTTTGTTAACATGTGCCATGATGTGTTGTTAGCATGTTCATGTAGATTTTTCAGTTTTAAGATTACCCCTCTTTCTTTTTGCACTGAATTGAAACAGACCTTTCAGTAACATTATCTGGACAATTCAACTTGACTCAAGCTGAGTAATTCCAAGTAACGGTTATGCGATTGTGGTTCCAGTGCAGGTACTATCAGGCATTTGCAGCACTTGCTGGTTGCAATTTGGTTTTGGCAACTGTTGCGGCGGCCATCTGCGCCTACATTGCACCTGCCGCTGCTGGGTCTGGCATACCAGAAGTGAAAGCATACCTCAATGGTGTGGATGCTCATTCTATATTGGCTCCCAGCACCCTCTTTGTTAAGGTGAAGCCAAAATTCATACTCCTAGTTTAGGGTTAAAACAGAGTCCCATTTCACTGTTGAAGATACTGTATGGTATTTTCATGTTAAAACAGAGTCCCATTTCAGTGTTGAAGATACTGTATGGTAGTTTAAGGTTAAAATAGAGTCCCATTTCACTGTTGAAGATACTGTATAGAACATCTGATGGGTGGACGAAAATGGCTAGTTTGCATGACGACTCTTGAACTATCTTCTGATTCACTTGTAAACTGAAATTCCAAACAGAAAAAGAGCAAATGGCCAAAATGGTAATGAAGCCTCCAAGTATTTCATAATGAAGGAGAGCCCTCGTAATGCAGTTACATTCTTTCTGACTAATGTAATTGCAGTTTGGAGCCCGATCCCTCGGTATCAGTGTGATGGAGGGTAACTATAATCTGGTCATTTCCATTGTATTGTACCAATAATTGCAATTCAAATGGATAATACATCCAAATCCACCCTTAAATAGGACAATGTTGCAATTTACTGGCAGTTGGCATGCTCAATTGGTCTTTTCCGTCTAATTTAGGCCTCTTAATAGTGCTTCTGGGTAGTTAGATAAGGCTTCCAGTCACCATGCCAGCAAGGTGGATAATCATGTGGCAAAGGTCAACCATGGTTAAAAGACTCAATGGCTCAGACTCCTTTGGTCTTGAGTCGAATCGGCCTGAATTGTCCCAGTCAAGGGTGAATTGTCTAGGTGACTCATGGTGTTGAACCAGATATGGTCCTATCGAGTTCAAGTTGACTTGAATGAGACGCACGGGACTCGTCCGAAACTTCATCAAGTGAACATCAATGCTTAGAAACTCATTGATAGACTCAGTGTTTGCCGAATTGACTCATCTAACCAGTCTCTGAGCACCGAGTCAAATCCTCATTTGTGAAAATCAATTGTACTGATTATTTTTCATAAAAAGAAAGAAAGATGAATTTCTTAAAATATTAAGTATTTGAAAGCATCTGTAATAACGCTTTTTGCAGATTTTTGGTTCCATCAGTGGAGTTTCCGCTGGATTTATTATAGGAAAGGAGGGACCTATGGTACATACAGGAGCATGCATAGCCTCATTACTTGGACAGGGCGGGTCTCGCAAGTATCATCTGACATGGACATGGCTTAGATACTTTAAAAATGACCGGGACCGTCGAGACTTGATCACTTGTGGGGCAGCTGCTGGTGTTGCAGCTGCCTTTCGAGCTCCGGTTGGCGGGGTCCTCTTTGCACTTGAAGAAGCAGCTTCATGGTACCTACAGCATCCTCCTCTTTTCCTCTCTTTTGTTGTTTCATTGAAAGACTGAAAATGGTAAGTTATGCTTGCATTACCTAGAAATAAGAGGGTAGCAATAACATAATCAATTGCCTAATAATACATTGAGAAGAAATATATAATTGCATAAGCCAATATATTTCATGTTGGGAGAAGTACAGAATGACTACATCTTGCATCCATTGGTGCCTAGGTCATCTTTAAAAATGATCCGAGGTGTTAGATTCAAATGGGTGTGTACCATGGTGCATGTCCTTTGCCTAACATGTATTTGATGTGACAGAATCATGAGGAGAGTGTGGACTACTTGTTTCTCCACTTGCGATCTTGTTCCCCCTTTTCTTTTGCTCAATAATTTTTAGTTGCAACTAAAAAAGATTAGAAATTTAGCCATGAATTTGTTGAATTGAATAATGGGATATATCGACTAACAAATGGAAAGACAATCTTGTCTTGGATCACACGGTTCTAACTTGATAGTGAGATGATCAAATTTGGGAAATTTATTGGACTGAAATCAAGAAACAAAAATGAAGGAAACCCATATAGCAATGTGATTTTGAAAATTGATCAAGTGCTTGAAAGCTCGAAAATAACATGTAGTCAGCACAATTCAGTGTTCTATGTTGTCATTTGGTTTTCATAAAACACTATCAACCTGTTTGGCAGGTGCCTAAAAATGAGTTCATCTCATTTTATTTAATCATAATTGTGTATTAGAGATGATAATTGTTGGCTATCAAGATCATATTTGATCCTAACCAAAATGAAAAATCCTCATTTTCAGGGTCTGCCAAACAGGCCCTATAAAAGGTTGATAGAGTATGTTAGAAGTCAGATGATCGTAAGCAATATGCTTTCTATACTCAAACTTGGGATTCAAGGACCTTTGCAACTTTTAATTTCTTGAATCTTAATAACCACATGTTTTTCCTTTTCCTTCTTGGATTCTTCAGGTGGAGAAGTGCTCTTCTCTGGAGGACATTTTTCACGACAGCCGTAGTTGCGGTGGTACTGAGAGCTCTCATCATATATTGCCAAAGTGGGAAATGTGGGTTATTTGGGGAAGGAGGATTGATCATGTACGATGTCAGTAAGGCCACTACCACATATAGCACTCCAGATCTTCTTGCGGTCATTGCCATTGGAATCATTGGGGGCCTTTTTGGAGGCCTATACAACCATCTCTTGGACAAGATCCTCCGCACCTATAGCATCATCAACAAGTACGTTTTGGTAACCTCTTTTCATCATGTTGATGATGGGTGATGGCGCTGAGATTATGAATTTTTCATGTGAATTGCACGCTACATATGTCACTTTTCTTCTTCTTCTTCTTTTTTTTTTTACATGCACACATACCCCACTTACTGATGTAGAGTGGGTCACGGACACTTTTATGGCAAAGATGAACCAGAGAAGGCCCAATGGGAGGAGGAAATTATTAGGACCGTCGGAACCTTAAAACAGTTGTATCTCACAAACTGGAATGAGTTTTTCGACATATCATATATGATTTTGGAGTAGGAGAAGCTACTTTAGCCAACCAACCCGCTATGCTAGGTTGCTCATGGTGGATTTATGAGATTCCATAAGATCGACGGTCAAAAGTCCAATTTATTTTCGTTTTTACTACAAATAGTATGTTTTATCTGGCGTATAACTTTTAATCCTTTGAGTTGGAGTGGTGCCCAACATGAAAAGGGCGTAGAAAAGTTAAGAGAACAACATGGTTAGGCTAAATTGGACACTTACTATTTTTGGCTGAAAACTATGAAGTCTAGTAGGAATGGTGACTGTCTATAAATAGTAACGTTTTTAGGGTTTGAGCTCATCATTAAAAGGATTGTAATTTCATTTTTATTCATCAATTAATTTATTTCAAACTTATTAGAAATTATTTCTATTTTTTTAATCTCTTGTGGATTTGAGGAATCTTTGTGAGTCCAGAGAGCTCCAGGGATTCGGAGTAGTTGTTCCCTGATGAAGATGGTGATTGACCTCATCATATCCCTCCCTGCGTCACACACTCACACCATAGTGGGATTTCACTATGGGTACTGTTGAAACTCTTGTGAGTGGGATTTCATCACCTATGGGTACTGTTGAAACTCTTGTGAATCTACTACAGATCGCATCCCTCCCTGCGCCACATATTCACATCATAGTGGGATTTCACCACCTATCGGTACTTGAAACTCTTGTGAGTCTACCACCGGGGCACCACACATGTCACTTATATGTAGTGATTCGCACTGTTGTTTTGGTGGGCCACCATGCAGATGGACAATCTGGAAAAGCAAGGAGATTGAGCAGTGATATCCATATGAAATGTGACCTGAGAAAGGCTCTGGTTCTCAAAACAGAGCAGTTGTCTACATTCCATGGATAGTTCTCATGTGTATAGACAGAGTCATCCAATCACTCTTGAGTTTTGGGTTGTAGCTCATTGACACCATGGCCCACCAAATTAACAGCTTGGATCACCATATGTATTTTCCATATGTATAGTAAGATGGCTTAGCTTAGAAATTCTATAAC
Source organism: Magnolia sinica (assembly GCF_029962835.1). Lineage (NCBI taxonomy): Eukaryota > Viridiplantae > Streptophyta > Magnoliopsida > Magnoliales > Magnoliaceae > Magnolia > Magnolia sinica. Next base: position 22,093,330 of record NC_080576.1, on the reverse strand, counting down.
ATAAGCATTTCTTCATAAGTTGTTGTTGTGATCATTGCTACTGCCACTGATAATGCTCGGAATTGATTACAGAAGGGGACCCAAATTCAAAATCCTCCTCACTATTGGCATTTCCCTCCTCACCTCATGCTTATCATACGGCCTTCCCTGGCTATCCAAGTGCAAGCCCTGCCCCTCTGGCCTAAAAGAGCAGTGCCCCACCATTGGCCGCTCAGGCAACTTCAAGAGCTTCCAATGCGCGGCGGGCTACTACAATGACCTAGCCTCCCTCTTCCTCAACACCAATGACGACGCCATCCGTAACCTCTTCAGTTCCGGCACCGAGACCGAGTTCCACATCTCCACCCTCTTCATATTCTTCGTCGCTGTCTACTGCCTCGGCCTAGTAACCTATGGCGTTGCTGTCCCAGCCGGCCTCTTCATCCCCGTCATACTTGCAGGGGCCTCCTATGGCCGCCTCGTAGGGACCCTCATCGGGTCAATCTCCCACCTCGACACTGGACTCTTCGCTCTCCTTGGGTCCGCCGCATTCCTCGGCGGGACCATGAGGATGACAGTATCCATTTGCGTCATACTACTCGAGCTCACAAACGATCTCTTGATGCTCCCAATAGTAATGTTAGTTCTACTCATATCAAAAACAGTAGCAGATATCTTCAATAAGGGTGTTTATGATCAGATTGTTAAAATGAAGGGCCTTCCTTACATGGAAGCCAGTGCCGAGCCGTTCATGAGGAATTTGGCAGTGCGGGATGCTGTGTCAGCCCCGCTCGTGAGCTTCTCTGGCGTGGAGAAGGTAGGCACCTTACTACACGCATTGAGGACGACGGGCCACAACGGGTTCCCTGTGGTTGATGAGCCACCTTTCTCCAATTCACCACAGCTGTGTGGGATAGTGTTAAGGTCACATTTACTGGTGTTGCTTAAGGGGAGGAGGTTCTCAAGGGAGAGGATTGAGGCTGGGGAGGAGATATTTCAACACTTTGACGCTGTGGATTTCGGCAAGGCCGGTTTGGGGAAGGGGGTGAAGATGGAGGATTTGGAGATAAGGGAGGAGGAGATGGAAATGTTCGTTGATCTGCACCCAATTACAAATGCTTCGCCATGCATGGTGGTGGAGACCATGTCGCTGGCGAAGGCCGCTGTGATCTTTCGTCAGCTTGGGCTCAGACATATGTGTGTGGTGCCTAAGACTACAGGGGTGAGTTTCTCTCTCTCAAGTACATGCATAGTCATGCACATGATAGAACATAACGTCTCTCTCTAATGCGTGAATCGTAGCTAAGAGAGGTAGCCTGTACAACACCCGAGTGTGGCTCTCCGTGTTCTGTCACCATCTACTCCGTGCATCAAATGCACCCCATTCAAAACTTAGAAGGGCCACAATGCAAAATCAGGTGTAAAACGGGATAACACCACACGGGAACCGTGGTAATGGAACGCCCACCATTAAAAACTTCCTAGGCCCACCTTAATGTTTATTTGTCATCCAACTGTTTTTAAGGTCACACAGACCTGGACGAAGGGATTCAAAACGAATCCGGATTCCCTGCTTGCCACAAATAGGTTTTTTCTATTTTCCTACGTTGTGATTCGTCTATATCATCACTTAGGCTGTCAGCACTGCTGAATTGAATGCATTACATGTTTTTCCTATTTGTGGAAAGCAAATGATGTGGATTCAAAACACAAATATCAGCTTTGATCCAAAACTTTTGTGCCACCAAGAAGATCTTACTGGTGGACATTCAATCCCTACCATATGGTCCACTTTAGATTTGGATACGCTTCATTGCTGAGACCATGCCTTAAAATGAGCTGGAAAACTGATGGACATAGTGGATATATAACACATACATCAAGGTAGGCCCCAAAGTCAGGGAAAAACACCCACTATGGTGTTACCTGTGTAACACCTAATCCGCTCCTCTTAATTTGCGGTGCGGCCCACCTGAGTTTTGGGTCAAGCTGATGTTTGGATTGTCCATTTATCTTAGTGAGGCGCCTCTGTTGAACAGATTTGATTGAATATAAACACCACGGTGAGCCCCATGCACAAACCTTCTGTCAGTGTTCCCTCCCCTATTGTTCCCTAATCATGGTATCTGATTTATAAAATTACTTATGGCAAAGATCCTTATAGGTTTAGGCTTCCACCATTCCAATCAAAATTTGGAAGGGCCTTACGCAAACCAATCTATATCATTTTAGGTATAGGTGGTGTTCATAAGATCAAAGGGCGACACCTCCTATTTGTTCAAGGTGGGCCGCGTGAACTCTAATTCCATCTAAGTATTCAATCCCGCTGCTGAGATGCTCAGTTGACTCATTCCATATACATTATTGAGTTGTGAAAACTTCTGGATAGGTATCCTATATCTGAACTCTGCTCGAGTTGCAGACTGGGCTGGTTTTAGCCCAACGATTAACTTCAAGAGGCACACTTGATGGACAGAGTAGATGTCACACACAACACGGTGGGCCACAGAGCTTGGGTGCTGTACTGGCTGTGTACAATGGGTGTTGAAGAGGATTCCCGTCCTCTTGCAATTTTTCTCATACAAGGAAGTTAAGTGCTAGTTTGAAAAATGCTGCCCTTATTGAATATTTTTATAAATGAAGATATTTCCCCCAAATAAGACAACCTATGAATTTTTACATAATAATATCTTTATGAAGAGAAATATTGAATTCCACTAATGTTTACACTCAACTGTAGAGAGAGAGAGAGAGAGAGAGAGAGAGAGAGAGAGAGAGAGAGAGAGAGAGAGAGAGAGAGAGAGAGAGCAATATAACCTTGTGAACAAGTAAAATGCCCTCCCATGATCATGTCTTAAGTTAGGCCCTAATTGGAATTAATGAAATGAGAACATAGATTTGCTAAATCCATAAACTTATCAAATTCACCGCCTGTTTTGAACGTGAGATTAGGTGGGATGGAATCACATATGGTCCAATGCAAATTTCATCAAGTGTTTGAAAACGACAAGAAAAATTGGATTATTCCAGGTATCATGTCATTTAGTCCCGACAGAAGATATGACGGGATTTCAAAATCCACTACATCAGTGGGCCACACATTGATGCATGTGTTTTATCCATGCCTTCCATCCATATGCACTCTTTACTCATGTAATTGAGTTGCATATGAATATAGGTATCTGGCATCAATTGTTTAATCTAGCATGTTGATTGCAATTATATAGTCCACCAAACACAATTTCACTTCCCACCCCAAAAAAAAAAAAAAATCGTCCCAAATGTGGGATTAGATGCTCAAAATATCATGCTATTTCCAAACATATAATCATTGTGCAAATAATGGTGTTAATTCCACCTAATGCAATTCTATTCCATTTAATCTTGCATTCATGAATTTAACAAATCCCAAAGTTGACTCTTTCATAATCAACCTACAAGCAACTCTTATTGTTTTTAAAAAAGTACTCTCTTATTTTATGAATATGTTAAATCTTCATTCATTTTTAGAAATGCATGAATTTATAGGTATATGGATTTAGAAAATGCTCAATTAAAAACAAACAATGAGAATTTCAAATCCATAGATTTCATAAATTCCCACCTCAAATCTCTCACCCCAAACAGCCTCTTAGTAGAAAAACAACATTACTTTTCTTCCCTTGCAGAGGCCTCCGGTGGTCGGGATTTTGACGCGGCATGACTTCATGGCGGAGCACATCCTCAGTCTCTACCCTCATTTCAAGCCACAGAAGTAAAGTGATTGAGCTGGGCAGGCATGCTTCTAAACTATTCTAATTGTCTCTTTTTCGTGAATACAACCCTTTATTTTTGCAACAAAACATAGTTTGGAAGTGCATCTTACCCTCGATAAGGGGTGCCAGCAACAATACGAATTTAGATGATGTCATTTCCCTTGTGACATTAGAGTGGCTTTGCATGAACCATATCTCATACAGTTACATTTACACATCTTTTTTTTATGGGGTGCAAAATGCACATCAGAGTCTCTTGTGATTGTATGTAATCATTTCCTTTTGGTAGAACTACCCTTTTGTTGTATTTGAGAAATCAACTGAAGATTGCATATAAGGGCTTTTATATTCTCAATTCTATTAAGAGGTTGTTTCATCTACTAGTTCTAGTGGAATAAGCCTATTCTACAAGTTATTTACTAAAGTGCAAAATTCATTCACCTGCTCATTCCTGAGCTCCATGTTGTTACTTATGTGGGGCTCTCCATGCTGTCTATAACATCGAACTTGCACATTAAGTGATGCTGATTGGGTGCACCAAAAATTAGGCCTATCAATCATTAGGTGGGCCACACCACAGGTAACTACCCAAAAATGTTTAAATTTTTGGGTGTCTCATATGATGTTTGGATTAGCCCGATTTTAGCTGTCCAACTTTCATAGTGGTGTGATCCAGATGGACAGGCTGGATATCATATATAGGGGTGCACATGGTTCGGTTTGGTCCAGTTCTGGGGTGAAACTGGAACCAAATTGTTCCCATTGGTTCCAGGAAAACTAGAATCGGAATTGGACCGTTTGCACCGTGGAACCAAATTAGAACTGGACCGTAAAAAACCAGTTCGGTCCGGTTCAGTTTTATGGTTCTGGACTTTTTATAATCTACCCCAATTGCATGGTTTTTTATAATCCAGCCCAAGCTCCTCTATTGAAAATTTTCACAGGGAGTTATCTTGTCATGCTTTGTCTTTATAACTCTTTCGTGTTCCTAAAATTATTTAGCTGCCAATATCTATTCGTGTTGTGATCCATTTGATGAATGGTCTAGTTTTCTATGTTAAAAACAAATTTTAAATATTTATTGACCAAGGGGTCCGGCTCCAGGTTCGGTTCCAAGGTCAGGTTCACGGTTCGGTTCGATTCCATTGAACCCTAAGACGAAAACCTAACCAAACAACCAGTTCTTTGATTTGCGGAACCGGTGCCACTTCAGAACTGGACCAAATTAACCGTGTGGTCTGATCGGTTCCGGTCTAGTTTACCGGTTCTACCGGTTCCGTGTGCACCCCTAATCATATATACCGGAGGACTTGTAGAGGAGCTCACTTCTTCTAATATCTCTAGTAGGAGAAAAAAAAAAAATTTGCTAGCAAAGTAAGATGATCCAGATGGTTTTTCTGAACATGCAACAAGCAAGCACTGCAATCCAAACCATCCAAATCGTGGATGAACTCTTAAGCGGACCAGATTATCAAAATCAGATTTATGGGATTATCCTAGGCTCCAGCTAATGGCCATAGTTTGTTGAATTGGACCCCCAATTATCTTTCATTTTAGCATATGTTTAGTGGCATCCATTTTTCTCACTGTAACTTTTGGATGATGCATTACTAAAAATGGGGCCTGAAATTTGAACGGTTTGGATTGAACTACAGTTTGTACTGGCCATATTCTACCATCATGTGTCAAATAACTATATGAGGTGTCTTATTATTATTATTTTTAAATCTCCAAAAGATGAGTGCAACTACTCCTGGGATTAATAAAGATTATCATTCCTATTCATTCTTTAATATAAAAGGAGAAAGATTTGGACTTTGACAAGTTGGCATATCTTTGATATAAAATAAAAGAGAGATGCTCTAATCTTCTCAAAGCACTTGGAAGTTATAGTGCTCCTGGTTTCATTAGGTCTCAGAGCACTTATAAGTCATAGTGCTCCTGGTTTCATTAGGTCTCAGAGCACTTATAAGTTATAGTGCTCCTGGTTTCATTAGGTCCAACGCACTTTTTATGGGCCACCATGCAAACATCATACGAATTTGACCACACTACCCATATGATCAATGGACTGTAATATGGACCGTCGAAATTATTTATGCAAAAATAAGCCCATCAATAATCTGACCCGTCTTTTTGTTAGGGACCATCATGGATTGCTTATGATTCTAAAGAATCACTTTTGTTAGGCAATCATATCTCATCCGTTGATTGATAACAGATGGATGTAGAAAATAAGGCCAAATGAAGGATTGATGGATTGGATTATCCAATCAGTGCTATTTTTGCTTAGTAGCACATGGAAAGTGTCCTGGGCTTGATGTACAGTTCAGATTGATCGATTGGACTGTCGAAGTGAAATGATGCACCTAGGAGCACTGGAGCATTTCTACAGGTTTTTAAAACGAAGTCTCACAAACGACGAGATGGACCGTAGGGTCACAGTCCAACCAAGGCAAAGTCCAAGAGTGTCATATGAAAATGACAGCCAACCCGTCTAAAATTTTGCCCACCCATTAAGATCACCTATGAAAAAAAAAAACTATCCTGATCCACTCATCAAGTGGGCCCCACCTGGATGTTGGTTCTGATTGGTGGTTGTGCAGTGTTTGCTGCGATGCCGTCCATCTTGACGATTGGATTGGCTTGATTTTTGCATCAGGTGTTCCTTTCAATGGTTTCAGCAACTTATCATCCAACGGGTTGAATGAGAGTATTTCTCTATTCTTTAATCGCCCTTTTCTTTTATTAGTCATCGATAAGGAGAATTAATTCATTGTTCAAGTTGCATCGGTAACATATCGTACATTGAAGGTGGTCAACAGAGTCAATACCTGCAGTACGTACACCTGGCGTGCACATGCAGCCATCTAGACCGTTAAAATGGAGGGACGCCCCATCGCAGAGGGAGCAGAGCCTGAAATTGAAGTGATTGGATGATCTTAGCCATCTGATTTGCCTGTTAAAATTGGACAATCAGAGGGTTAGGATCTTCTATCTGTAAGGGGGCATTTGAATCATAAGTTACTTTGGGTAAGCTATTTATATCATAAGTAACTTATTTTGGTTTCCAATCATTTAATTGGATACATAAGAATATTTTGATAAGTATGTTTGGCAACCAATATACTTACTAATCCAACAGTAAAAAAAAAATGTTTCTAGCATCATAAGTAATTATTCCTCAAGTTTGTTTAATTCCCCTCGCATCCACTATCTATCATATGGGCCCAACCTTTGGTGTGCACCATTTATTGAATGGACCCCACCTTTGATGTGAGCCGTCCATCATGTGAGGCCACCTTGAATGTGGGTCATTCAGTATTATGCCCTAACCTTTAATGTGCACCATTCATTATGTAGGGCCCACCTTTGATGTTGGTCATCCATCAAGTGGGGCCCGCCATCAATGTTATTGTCCATAATACGAGGCCCACCTTCGATATCCACCGCCCATTATGTGAAACCCACCTTTAATGTGGATTGTCCATCATGTGGGCCCCACCTATGGCATGGGCCATTCATTATGCAGGGCTTGCCTTGGATATGGGCCACTCATCATTATAGCCAACCTTTGATGTGAATTGTCCATCGTGTGAGGCTCACTTTGATGTGAGTCGTCCATCATGCAGAGCCCGCATTGTATATGGGCCATTCATCATTAGAGTCGACCTTTGATGTGGACCGTGTTGGGAGCCACAGAAGCAAATCTCAAATTTGAATCACACAAATGATAAATAAATGTAAACAAAACAATCATAAAGAACACATGAATTTAAGTAGAAAAATCTTAGCAAGAAAAATCACAGTATAAAGCGACAATCTACTATGAAAATGAATTACAATAGATAGAATTGGCTTACAAATGCGAAAAACCAACCTTAAAACCTTAGCTCTTCTTTAGAACAAGTCCCCGTTCACTTAAGATTTTTCTAATACGCATTACACCCATATATATAGTGTTATCCACGGATTAAGAAATAAATCACGTAATTATACAAAATCGCGTGCGCTGTCAATCTAACCATTGATCGATTGACATTGATTGAGCAACCCTCGATCGATCAAGCCTCTATGTTTAATCAATCGAACATGCTCAAAAGTGTCCAGAAAATTAATTTGATTATTTCAAATTTTCCTGACCAATCAAACCCAGATGATCGATCAATCAAAACTACCAAAAACTATCCAACGAGCAAACTCATATATTCAGAGTATTATCAATCAATTGAGTCGGTCGATTAATTGATCGAAATCTCCTATTCCAGTGTAGATTGGAGACACCAATTTTAATGGACCATCCATCATATGGGGCCCACCATTATTAATTACTTATCATGTGGAGCCCACTTTTGATGTGGATCATCCATCATATAGTCCTCACCTTCAATGTGGGTTGCCCGTCATGTATGGCTTGGCTCGCTTTGGATGTGGTTCATTCATCATTAGGGGTTGACCTTTGATGTGGATGAATCCATCATGTGGGGCCACCTCAATATGGGTCATCCATCATGTGGGGCCTAGCTTCAATGTCCACTACCTATCATGTGGAGCCCACCTTTAATGCGGACCGTCCATCATGTAGGCCCTACCTTTGAAGCGGGTTGTCCATTATACAAGCCCACTTTGGATGTGGGCTTTTTATCATTATGGACTGACCTTTGATGTGGACCATCCATATGTGGGTCCACATTAACTTGTGGTCACCCATCATGTGGAGCCCACCTTTTATGTGGAGTGTCCACCGTATGAGCCTCACTTTTAATGTTAACAGTCCACCACGTGGGGCCTCCTTTGATATGGATAGTGAGACAGATCAACTTCCTTTGAAATGTATCAGGAGAGAGAAGTATAAAAGTCATAAGTTAAAAAGCTAATACATTACTTATTAAGATAAGTAGCTTTCAACACATAAGTTATTTTTAAAATAGTAATTACAAACTAACTAAAGTGAAAAAAAAAACTTAATTACTTAACATAAGTTAAAAAGTAACTTATTCAGTGGTATCTAGACGGCCCTAAAAAACATTTTCAATATAAATCACAAGTACTTATCATGGTGTGTTGTAAAGGCCGTTACGTAAATGTAATGGTAGTTACTCTTATAGTAGTTGTAATGGCCGTAATAATAATAATAATAATAATAAAAACACATGTAACAACATGATAACCTCAATCACACCCTCCACATATACAAGTTTTTAGATTTTTTCAATAAAAAAGATTGTAATGACAGTTACAGCTTGTATTATAAAAGTAATGGTTACGGCCACCATTATCCTAACAGAGTACCTTAAGTATTTTTGGAATTCTAAAATTTTGCATGCCCATAAGGGCCTGTTAGGCCGGTCGGATTGCAAGGGATTGGATGGTATTGGAAGTTAAATCCTGGGATTGGCCGGCGTGCCAAACAGAGTCGGTGATCTAATCCCAATCCCATGGGTCTTAAGACAATCCACTGACAACCCTATCATTACCTTTAAATCCCATCCAATCCACCTTAATCCATTCAAATTTGCCAAAGCTGTGTTTGGTTTGAGGGATTGGAAGGGATGGGAAGGTTTAATCCCGGGATTGGCCGGGTGTGCCAAACAGAATGGATATAGCAATCCAGGGATATAGCAATCCCATGTATCTAAAGACAATCCACTGACAACACCATCATTGCCTAGAAATCCATGCCATCTACCCTAATACCATTCAATCCCTTTCAATCCACCCGGCCAAATGGGCCCTAAATGAAGTACATAGATTTTAGCCACTTTATGAGACCCGCGTGGTGATCCAATTAGGGAATCATTCAACAAAGGTTATATGAAACCATCTGTAGTAACTATTTAACATTCATTCTTACATTTCTTGCTTGTTTAATGTTACGATGTTGACTCAAATAAGAGGTAAATCTAAAACTCGGGGGCCCACAAGAAAAAAAGGTGGATGATTCATCGACCATCAAAGATTTCTTTCTTTCTTGGTATGTAGCCACATCCATTTCCTTATTTTTCTCTTCATCATCTTTATTTTCTTCCTCTCCTCCTTCCAAATACCTCTCTCTCTCTCTCTCTCTCTCTCTCTCTCTGTGCATATATTGCATGTGCCACTGTTTTAGTTGTAAACAAATAACTATGCATGCAAAACCTCCCAATAGAAAATTTTGATAATAACATGAGTCTGACTGTGTTCGGTGCAACCACCCTACACCTCAGCTGGCTAATATTTTATAACTTGTATCCAACCCTGGTCCGTTCTGATCAGCAGCCAAATGGTCCAAGAGACCATCCAATCTGTGACGTTTAGTTAGTTAAGTATGTAAAAAGGGTGCTAATTATCATAAAACAAAAGCAGTTATAGCACTATCAATGGTTTGTTCAGATGACCTTTTCATCCTCTATTTTATAGAGAAAGCCGTTGACGTAGCCTGACCCATTGCCTACCTAACCCGTACTTGTCACCCTTTTCTAAAATGGGCCTTCGTTGTGAGTTATTTGATACTCTGGCTGTACATGATGCTTAATACTCAGGCACTCAGAAACTGTACACATGGCTTAATAAAAATCCTAACTTTTCACATGCATACTTTTTTTTTTGTTTGTTTTTTTGAAATAAGACTAATGGTTATTTGTTATTTTGACCATCAGATAATTGTCCACCAATTTTAAAAAGCAGATTTTAAAAAAAGATTGATTTTTTGGGTCATGATACATTCATAATCTACCTTGCACATGCGCTTCGGCCTGGCACGTGAGAGGTAGGATTCCTAATACCTTCTTGGGACATGCTAGCTTCTTTTTTTTTTTCCTACTAAAGAAGAGTAACAATAAGTCATCCGGACCGTTGATTTTGGAAGTGGATGGTGTCCTCCCTCCTAGATAGAATTGGTCTAGACAGGGGCTCTGTGAGGCCCACCGTGATGTATGGGTTTTATCCACGCCGTTCATCCATCTCTCCAGATCATTTTAAGGGTATGAACCCAAAAAAGAGGCAGATTAAAGGCTCAAGTGGACCACACCATAGGAACAAGCAGTGATAATGAAACCCACCATTGAAACCTTCCTAAGGACCACCTTGATGTTTACTTGCCATCCAACGTGTTTGTAAGTTTTCACAGACCCGGATGTAGGGAAAACACAAATGACAGCTTCATCCAAAACTTCTATATATGGCCGTAAGAAGTTTTTAACGGTTGGACTTCAATCTCTACCGTTAGGTCCACCTGAGCTTGTATCTACCTCATTTCTTTATCTCGTACGGTCGTACCTAAAATGATATATGAAAATGGATGAACTATGTTGATAAAACCCATACATCACGATGGGCCCCACAAGCCCTTACGACGCAATCCGCTTACGGTACACAGATCGTTAATAAAAAAGTAGATGATAAATAGAAAAATACCATCTACTCTGGATGAGTGTGATGGATGATACACATGCATTTAAAAGTTGTTAAGAAATTACGTAAATGGTATACAAAATATTCAAAATAAACCATATAAAATAGGATACCAGTTTAGATGCGCCATGACCCAAAAATCACTTTTTTTTGGTAATTCCAAATATTAGATTGATAGATACTAGGTGGACGGTTAAACATGAAAAATATCTAATGGTCTTATTTCAGCCAACCAGTCAGTGCTTACGATCGTTCAAAAAGATTTGTTTTCTGAGCTGTATGTAACTTCCCATAAGTCGGTTATACAATTTAGTCAGTCTAATTTGAGTTAATATATGACATGTGTAACATTTTTAAGCTCCTGCGTATCAAGAGTCACGCCCGACCTGAGTATCAAATGACCCTCCTAATGAACACGGACGCGGATTGCGTCTTCTCTAGCTTTGAACGGGCAGTTCTCTGGGTGGGCCCATAATGTATCCGTTTATCCACGCGGTCCATCCCTTCTCGCGTATCATTTAAAGGTAGGCTAGAGACGGGGTTGGACGTAATCCGCGTCCAATAAATACAGGTGCTCTTTCCGTAGGAAGCGGATTGCATCCGGTCCGGCCGTCTCAATAAGGAACGAACAGATATATCTGTTTATCTACGCCGTCCATCACTTTTATCATATACTTCTAAGTTATAAGCCGAACACTTAGGTAGATCCAAAGCTAAAGTGGACCACACCAAATGGTAAGCCCGGGCTGCATTAAATGCAAGAGTCATCCCTGGTGTGGTCCACTTGACTGTTTGATCTGACTCATTTTTTTGCATACTTCTTTAAACTCGTCTGATAGAAGGGATGTACGGCGTGGATAAACAGGTAAATCACGGTGCGCCCCAAAAATCTGCCCGTTCCTTGTTAGAGACGGGGCCTGGCGCAATCCGTACGCTCAAGATGCTTCATTTAATGCTTCCTTTCAATATTTTAGGAAGCCGATTGCGTCCGACCCCGCTCGTACCAAGTAATGTCTGACCAGGTCTGTGTGGAGGCCAACCATGATTTATCCGTTTATCCACGCCGTCCATCCATTTTATAAAATCATGTTAAGGTACCAATCCAAAAATGAGGCAGATCCAACGCTCACGTGGACCACACATATCTGGTCAGAGATGTAATGACGTTTAACGTTTAACAAAAAAGAGATACCTAATCTGATTGCCCTTTCATTTGTACGAGCATGAGAGAGAGACGATACGAGGTGTAAGTACCAGCCTTGTACATCTATGAGATATCTGGTCCATTCATCAGGTAGGCCACCGTGAAAATGCTATAACCCAAAAATTAGATTGGTCCACTCCGAGTGCAGCCAATATATGTTTAATTCAATGTTTACATCCGGCCCCACTAGTGAGGGAAGCCGATGGAAGCGGATTGGCTGGTGTACCTCACACCAGCGATACAACTGCTGTATTGACCTTTGCAAGTTCCGTGGGTCTGATCATGAGGTATGTGCTCTATCCAAACTGTCCGTCCATTTGACGAGCTCATCTTAAGGCTTGAGACGAAAAATAACATAGATCTAACTATCAAGTGGACCACACTGAAAAAAAACAGTGGCAGATTGAATGTCTACCATTGAAACCCTTGTTGGGGTCACAGAAGTTTTGGTTTAATATGAAATTTGTTTTTCCTCTTTATTTAGGTCTTTGTGGCTTTATGAACATATTGGAGGAAAAATAAACGTCATGGTGGGCCCTACGAATTGTTTAATAGTGAAAATCATTATCTTCGCTGCCATTTGTGGTGTGGTCCAGATTAGGGCCGAAAGTTGGGCGGGTTGGGTCTGGTTGGTGCTCAACCCTAGCCCAACCCAAGGTTCTCATACCTCAACCCTCACCCAATCCAACCCAAGCTCGGGTTGGGAATTCTCAACCCAAGCCCAACCCAAGCAGGTTTTGTTGGGTTGGCCGGGTAGATATATGCTAATATTTTCATTATTATATTAGTCTATTATATTTTCAATACAAGTTTTATTTTTTATACCTATAATTGTATTAATTATATATGTAGTTATTTAACATAAAAAATATTTTTTTCTAAACATACAAGCTAAAATATAGGATAACTACTCCTTTAAAAGTCGTATTGTGTATCAAGCAATCTATTCGGGAGAGAGAAATCTAGTGTATCTTGTTAGCTAGAGTCATCAGAAATGACGTAGACCAATGAAAGCTAATGGCATTGGAATTTCTTGTGCTTTCAACATAGACGATCTATATTCAATTATAATTAATTTATAAGGAACTTGTATATTGATCGGGTTCAAGTTAGGTCGGACAACCCGAGACCTCAACTTGAGCTCTAACTTGAACCCAACCCAAGTTTTATCGGGTTGGCGTTTGTATGGCCCAAGCCTAAGACTAAATCCTATACATTCGGCCCAAGCCCAAGCCATTGTCAGGTTGGTCACGGGTCGATCAGGTAACTTGCCCAACTTTCAACCCTAGTCCAGATGATCTTTGGGTATAATTCATTTTTTGTCCTAGTCCAAATGATCTTTGGGTATAATTCATTTTTTGAATAATGCTCTAAAATAATCTCTAAAAATATATAAATAGCATAGATATGATATATACATCACTGTAGGGCCATGTAACTTTTGTCTCCTTTGAACCGTTCATATAACCCGGAGCTTGAGGAGCTTCAATGCTCGTCCCGCACGACACGTACCTACATCAGCTATATATTTGGTGTGTGGCTGGTGTACCATGCACCAGCTGGTGAATTGACATTAGTAAGTTATGTGGGTCCCATCATGAGGTATGTGTTATATTTAAACCGTCCATCCATTTTGCTAGCTCCTAATAAGTATTGAGAAGAAAAATAAAAGTATCTAACAATCAAGTGGACCACATTGAAAGAAGCAGTGGGGGATTGAAGATCTGCCATTAAAATCCTTTTGGGGTTCACAGAAATTTTGGATCGATATGAAGTTTGTTTTTCCTCTTCACCCATGTCTTTGTGACATTATGAACAGATTGGATGGAAAATAAATATTATTGTGGGTCCTACGAAAATTTTAACAGTGAAAATCATTATCTCGGATGCTATTTGTGATGCGGTCGAGGAGTGTCAGCGCTCGTCGCAGGACACGTACTTACACCAGCTATATAGCAGTTGTTTGGTACACCAGCCAATCCGCTTCCACTAATGAAGGGGACGGGGATTTCCTGTGAAAGCCTTCTGCAAGAAGTTCTGCGCTGGAAACTTAGGTGGGGCCCATTGTAATGTCTGTCATGAATCCACTCCGATCCATCCGTTTTATGACCTCATTTTATTAGATTAGACGAAAAGTAAAAAGGATCCAAGACTCAAGTGGCCCCAGCTAGAGGAAAAAGTAGTTAGGGAAATTCCCACCGTTAAAGCCTCCCTAGGTTACAGGGATGTTAAAATTCCATCCATACGGTTAATAACGTCATTCCTGCTAGGATGAACTGAAAACACAAATATTAGCATGATTCAAAACTTTAGTGGCCCCACTAATATTTAAACTGTGGACGTTCAATTATAACATTTTCAGCCTACTCAAGTATTATTCGATATAGTTCATTTTTGGCCTCATGTCTTAAAATGAACTCACAAAACAGATGGACGGGGAGGATTTCTCACAAACATCACAGTGAGCCCCACCTACGTTCCCAACGTAGGAACTTCCTGCCAAAGGCTTTCGCAGGAAATCCGCATCCTAATGAAGGAGCCTGATTTTAGGGCTAGGGCATGTTCACGGTGGATCCCACCTGATGAATGGTCCGGATCTTGCTCTATGTGCCAGGTTGGCATGTTCCCTGCCAATCGCCTCTTCTACATGTGTGGGAAGAGAAAAAGAAGAGAGGGAGTTGCCTGATAATCTTGCTGCTGCTTAGAAACGGTATACTTGTCATATATTAATTCAAATTAAACTGATTAAATTGTGTAATTGAACAATCCTAACCTTTGATTAGTAGACATTTGTTTGTTGAAATAAGTCTATTTGGTATTTCCCATTTTTAACTATCCAATAAATGTCCATCAATCTAATAGTTAGATAATCAATTAAGGGTAATTATTTAATATCAGAGAATCAATTATAGTAATTTTTATCCATCTAAACTGATGCTTGGAATTTGGACGAAATTACTTGAATTAAATGACTTCCACTTATGCAATTTATAAATAATTATAAAGTGCCTGAGTATCAACTACCACACTTTGGTGGAGTATCCAAGTTTTCAAAAGAGGTTTTTTTTTTTTTTTTTCCTTTCACACGCACGCATACCCCACACACTCACGCTAGTGGAATTCCACCACCTATGGGTACTCGAACCCTTGACCAGGTGTTGAAACTCCTAAGAATCTACCACCCGAGCAAGAATAAGGACCCTTTCCAAAAGAGGTTTGAAAAGTGAGGAAGCATCGAAGCATTTATTTTGTATTCATGGAATGTCAACTTAAGCTACGTTTTGATTTGCCTTATGAAGTATAAACACCTCTTTTTTCTTTCTAATTACAATAAAATAAAAATAATAAAAATAAAAATTCGTAGAACTTTGGAGACTCTTTATCTTTAATCGGATTCGGAGGACATCATTTCAACGGCCAAAAAAGATTTTGCCTTTCCTAGGAAGAGTCCACATTCTACACTCCATATTTACAATAGTTCATTCTATTGATTCATGCATGTGCATGGGTCTTACCTTTATGTTTTCATGGCATCCTACTTTTTCATATGGGTCCATCACTACTAAATCCACCTTAAAAAATAGTCAAGCCATCATGGGAATATGAGATTTTTATGGGTTGTTCGTTGTTTTCAATGACATGATTTATTGTGTTTTTTTTTTTTTAATTAGATCCAATAGGTGATTCTTTTGTTTTTTTAAATCAAGCCTCAAAATCACCTGGTACTTTGACTTACGATAGAAAACAATGATCCACCACTCGAAATCTGCCAAATTCAGAGTGGTTGGTGGCTCATATGGTGGATGGATTGAATGATTTTTTGGAGTGTCTCACTTTTATGGTTAAGAAATTTTTTAGATGAGTTTTCTGCTATATCTACACTATGATAAACCACACTTGCAATGTTTGAAGATTTATACTACGAACATTGTAAAGGATAAGGCCTAGGGAAGAGTCAAGAATTATAATGTATAATTTTTGTATGGTTTATTGATCAAAACATATGTATGGTCTTTACTACTCTGTTCTTATAAGAGGGAGTTAGGGTTTAGTAATACTGGATTGTTATTCTAATGGACCCTAGCTCTGCAAAGCATGCCCCAAAAATCTCGTACATCCAAGTAGGGGCCTACCATGATGTGTGTATATTATCCATGCTTCCTATCTATTTTGCTAGTTTATTTTAAGATGTAAGGTAAAAAATAAAGTATATCCAAAGCTCAAGTGAGCCATAATACAAGACTACAAGAAATGGTGGTGATAAAACACCTACCATTAAAACTTTCTTTAGGCTGCAAAAGTTTTGGATCAAGCTGATATTTGTGTTTTCACTTCATTCATGCATATGTGACCTTATCAACATGTTGGGTGGTTGGATGACAAATAAATATTTTGTTGGGCACTAGAAAAGTTTCAATAGTGGGTGTCATTATCAGAGGGTCTTCTATGGTGTGATCCACTTGAGATTCTTAGAATGAGCTGACAATATAGATGGATAACATGTATAACATACACATAATGATAAGTTCCACATCCATAATGGTGGACCCCACAATGCCTACCACCAGGGATTTTTGCTTTTAAAGATCCATCCCTTTCAAGTAGTCATATATGGACAATTGATAGAAGGGCAAGATAGCATAGCCAAAATATTGTATGCTTATTTATGCCTGATTTGTCTGCGTCAGAAGCTAGGGACTCAAATGATGCCACGTAATAGTGAGATCTTAACTAACAATAAACAAAAGATTTCTTAAGCTATCCTGGTAGTTATCTTGACGGTTGAATTTAATCAAAATTCAAAAAATCATGTCATGAGTAGCCCAATGTATCACTCCAAAAATTTTCACATGAATAGATACATGAGAATCCGTCCATGTATATAATTTAGTGTATTTTTTTTTTCTTTTTCCCAACTAAAAAGAGTGTTAATATATAGATGAACATATATGTACACACTTTTTTTTTTCTTTTTTTACACACGCACACACACCACCACACACTCACGCCTTAGTGGGATTTCACCACCTATGGATACTCGAACCCTTGACAGGGTGTTGAAACTCCTGAGAGTCTACCACCCGAGCAAGAGTAAGGATCTATGTATGTACACACACTTACATATATGTACCTTAATAAGTTTTGAACTCTCATATATTCTAATAATTTCAAACATTCATCAAATTCACCATTGAAGGAGCTATTCATCACCAAATTAAAATATTTGATCATCCACTTTGCTCAAAAAAAATAAAATAAAAATGTTAATGATTTTCCCATCATTAATTAAAGACTCTCCTACATAGTCGAAGCTAGACTTGCTACTTAAGCATTCACAATTATAAATGCTCTTCACTCTTCTTAAGTTTTTTTGTTTTTTTTTTTTTTTTTAAATGCTTGAATACTATAGGAGCACATTCTCTTTCTTTCCCTGCATACAGCTATATTAATCCTCATTAATTTTCCTATCTTATTTTTTCTCTCCTTCTAAATTTATCACTCACCTGGAGTCTCTCCCTTTTCCTTTTTCCCGACATGCATTGCATGTACCACTTTCTTAGTGTTGAATAAATAAATGTGTATTAAAAACATCCCAATAGAATAATTTGATGGGTTTGACCGTTGGGTGCAACCGCCCAAGCTTAGCTGACCAATATTTTATAACTTGTATCCAACCCTGGTCTGCTCCTGTCAGCACCCAAATGGTCCAATGGACCGTCTTAGTTCTAAAATTTAAAAAGAAAGCTGCTGACGGCCGCCTGGCCAATGCCTACCTAACATGCACTCGCCTCCCTTTTCCAAAAGGGGCTACGTTTAGAGGTGTACAAATGATTAGGATAAAGATTTAGATATATATATATATATATATATATATATATATATATATATATATATATATATATATATATATATATATATATAGGAAAAGGTAATTCGCTCATACAACTAAAAGCCGTGTGGGCACGTGATGCGTGTTACCATATCCATCACGGAATGAATCCTCCAAAAATTTTGATGGCAGGACACTTGCGCCCTCACATATCAATCCTTGGAAGTCCTGATTTGGCTCTACCTTGTACCACATCAAACCAATCCAAAAATTTATGCCAAGCAAACCAGTAAGGAACATGTTTGTGGTGAATAGCTGACGGCCGCCTGGCCAATGCCTACCTAACATGCACTCGCCTCCCTTTTCCAAAAGGGGCTACGTTGGTGTTATTTGATACTCAGGCTATATATGATATTTAATACTCAGGCACTTGGGAATTATACACGTGGCATGAATTAACTCAAATTAGATAAGAGTAAATTGTGGAACAATCCTAACTCCTCGTGCATGCACACCTGTTTGTTGAAATAAGATTATTGGGTAATTGTCATTTTAACCATCCAATTAATAATTGTCCATCAAATTCAAAAATCTAATGATAAAGAAAGAGATAGATTTTTGGGTCATGATCCATTTATATTTGTGATGGCATGTTCATAATCTACCTTGCACACGTGCGTGGGCTTGGCAAAGCACGTGAGAGGTAGGCATGCAGTCCGACGAACGCGGTTTGGCCGGGACCCCAACACCAGACAAATAGCCGGTGTCAAACCTCCCTGGGCTCTACCATAATATATGCGTTTTATCCACGCCGTCTATCTATTTTTCTGGCTCATTTTAGAATATGAGCCAAATAATGAAGTAGATCCGAAGATTACGTGGAACACACCATAGGAAACAGTAGGGATTGAACTCTTATGGTTGAAAATTTCTTGAGGCCATGGAAGTTTCAAGTTGATATATATATATATATATATATATATATATATATATATATATATATGTGTGTGTGTGTGTGTGTGTGACCTTATGCATAGGTGGGATGAATCTGCCTCATTGTTGGGCTCGTGTCATAAAATGAGTTGGCAAAGTAGATGGATGGGGGATAAAACATAGACATTGTGGTGGGGCCCATAGAGGTTTAACACCAAATAGCTGTTTGGTGCTGGGGTCATCAGCCAAACCGTGTCACTTCCTAATGCTTCTTGCGTTATGCTAACTTCTTCCTTCCACTAAAGGAGGGGTAACAGTAAGTCATCCGAACCGTTGATTTTGGAAGTGGATTGCGCCCTGCCCCTCTGCAAGGAATTGGTCCAGGCACGGGATCTGTGGGGCCCACCGTGATGTATGAGTTTATCCAGGTCATTCATCCATATTTCTAAATCATTTTAAGTATAAGCTCAAAAATGAGGTAGAAAAAGGCTTGGATGAAGGGAAAATGCAAGTGTCAGCATGATCCAAACTTTATGTGGTGCCTAAGAAGTTTTTAATCGGTGGCCATTCAATTCCCACTGTGTGGTCCACTTGAGCCTTGGATCCCCCTCATTTTTAAGCTCATACCATAAAACAATCTGGAAAAATGGATGAACAGCATGGATAAAGTCCAAACTTCACATTGGGTCCCACAGAGCCCCCACCTGGACCAATTCTGGCCGGGGCAGAAGGCAATCGGCTTCCCTTGATTTTATGCTTGCTAAAGGTTTGTAAATTGTAGCACTCAAGTGGTCCACAAATAAAGTGTCAATAAAATAAATAAATAAATAAAGTAGATGGGTATGGAATAATAAATAGAAAAATATTCTACTCTGGAAGAGTGTGATGGATGATACACAGGCATTAAGAAGTTATTAAGAAATTGCATACGTGGTATACGAAAAAATTCAAAAGTTTAGATGGGTCACCAACTAAAAATCACGTATGTTTGGGAATTCAAATATTTGATTGATAGATAGTGGACGTTTAAATATGAAAAATATCAAATGGTATTGTTTCAATGAACAAGTGTCTACTAATCAGAGGTTGGGATCCTTCAAAGGATTTGTTTTCTGGACTGTATGTAACTTACCAGAATTTCGTTACACAATTTAGTTTGTCTAATTTTTAGTACTGAGACGTGTATCATTTTTAAGTACCACGTATCAAGTGTCATGCCTAACCTTAGTATCAAATGACTCCCCTACTATACATAAAGTAGGTATATGATGACATTCAACATAGAGAGAGAGAGAGAATCCTATGAGGTGCATGTACCAACCGTTGGCTATGGTTTTGTATTTTTTTGTTACCGTGGTATGTGCGTGTGCACCGTAACTGAGTGCGCGGCTCCCAAATGTTGAGATAGGTAAATACATTGAATGCCATCATATATGACCGTAACATGAGAAGATGAATTATCTATTCAACAACTCACACAAGATTATTATCAGATGATTAGTTGACTGTTGGCCGACTTCCATACAAAATGATTTTTAACTATGAGATTTATTAAACACTGAGGAAATACTCACGGTCAATTGCAGAAAGCAACGGCAAGATACCTTTCTAAAATTAAAACTGTTTATTAGAACCGGAAATAGTTCAATATTATCGCTACTCCTAAGAAAGAGCAAAATCTTTAATAAGTAAAGATAAATTTATTGGTTCATTTGGTTAGTATGATATAATTTGGTCCGCTGAAATTTTTGCTATTTAAATATTTCTTTTATACTTTTTAGATGTTTCTTTCTTTATTTCGACGGATTTGGTAGCTGAATTGTTGCTACGTTAGTTTTTTAGATCTTTTTGTTTCTTTTTTGTATTTTTCTAACCATTCTCTTAACCGCTTTGTTTCCTTGAGCTTTTCAACTCTGCTTTGTCATCAGGTGACTTGTATCATCGAGTTCAGTGTTAGTTATTATTTTGTAAGAAGTGTCCTAAATATCATCAAAGGTCTTTTTATGTGCTATATCTTCTCAATACAATAATGGCTAAAAATAAGGTACAACACTAACCTTGTGCACCTAGGAGATGTCGAGTCCATTCATCCACTGGGCCACCCTAAAAATGCCCTGGCCCAAAAATTTGACCGGTCCACTCAAGGTGCAATCAATATATGTGTGGGACATGTTAAAGAACATACTGCCAATGAAATTTGCTCAATGGTCACATGTGGCCCCACTTGCGAAGGAGCCTTGTTTTAGGGCTTGGCCATGTTCATGGTGGATCCCACATGATAAATTATTCAGATCTTGCACTACATGCCAGCTTGGCATGTTCCCTGCAAATCGACTCTTCGTACTTGTGTAGTACACGTGTCATGTATTAATTCAAATTAAACTGATTAAATTGTGTAATTGAGCAATCCTAGCCTTGAATTCATTGACACTTATTTGTTGAAATAAGACTATAGATATTTTTCACTTTTAACCATCCAATAAATGTCTGCTCATCTAATAGTCTGGTAATCAATTAAGCATGATTATCTAATATCAGACAATCAATTAAGCATGATTTTTCATCAATCTAATCTGGTACTTGGAATTTGGATTGTTTTTATTGGAATTAAATGACTTCTACTTATTTTTAAATAATAATTTTGAAGATAAGATGGTTTTTATCTGAATTAAATGACTTCCACTTATGCAATTTTTAAATAATTTTGAAGTGCCTGAGTATCAACCACCACACTTCCCCAAAGCATGGAAGTTTCTAAAGAGAGATTTGAAAGTGATGAAAGTGCCAAGGCATCAAAGCATTTATGTGCATTCATAGAATGTCAATGTAAGCTACGTTTTTTTGCCTTATAAAGTATAAACACCCCTTTCTCCCTTCTAATGAGCACAAAACTATTAAAGATTCGTATAAATTTGAGACTCTTTACTCTTTAATCCGATTCGGAGGACATCATTTGAACGGCCAAAAGAGATTTTGCCTTTACTAGAAAGAGTCCAGCTCCTTTACTCCATATGTAGAATAGCTCATTCCATGATTCATGCATGTGGGTCGGCCTACCTTTATGTTTTCATGCATCCCATCGGCCAGCCTACTATTAAAAACACCTTAAAAAAAACTAGACCAATCCAACCATCATGTGGGCCACCATGGGAATTTGAGTTGTGGATGGCCTTTCAGTGTTTTCTGTAATACGGGCTATCATGTTATTTTTATTAGATGTAATTGACAACAAATTTGCCATGTCATAGAAAATAATGATCTACGGCTTAAAATCCTCCAAAGTCATAGAGTGGTTGTTGGCTCATATTGTGATTGAATTGATTGAATCTTTGAAGTGTCTCACTTTCATTGTTTAATAATTGTTGATGCAAAAATCTAGTTAGCCTTCCCTGGACTCGCTAACCTGCACAAGAGAGACACAGAAGACCCTAGCTCATGTAGGGGACCCTCCGATGCCTAAGTTTGAAACCTGGGTTTAGTTGAGCAGTGAGGGTTTAGGGCTAAAGATTGTGCATACCTTTCACCATTGGAGGTAACTTATTTATAGGCGGTTTCATAGAGGGCTTTAATCCCCATTTGGCAATAATTTGATTATAGTATGACTCGAATTCCTTGCGCAATGTATCCTTCTAGATCCTTAATTAGGATTTCGGAATGATCCATGTAGAAGTCGGTTTTCGAGATCTTTAGTCGAGAATGCGGACATAGTTGATTGAGGTCAGGTCAAAACTCATAGAGGGTGGGTTTAGTCATCTCGAAGTAATCCAAGCTAGGTTACAGCCGAAGTCGGTGATGTGTTCGTCCAAGGATGGGTCCCGCCAACCTGAGGTGGGATATCTTGCTTCACATTGCAATTAACTAGGGAAGGCCTCGTCCTTATGTTTAGAGGTCGACATCAACCTTTCCCCGTACTTAGTAAATGAGGTCAAGCTCGGCCTTTCTCCATTTTTGGTCAAGGAGATTGAGGTTCAGTCACTGAATCACACAAGTCACTTGTTTGAATTGTTAATCTGGCCCATCAATAGTTGGTCGGTCTATTTCGTCCATAACAATAATCTTTATGGATAAGTTCCTTGCTATACTTAGCTAGGATGGGCCACACACCTACAACATTTAAAGGCTTATACTACAAACACCGTGGAAGATTTCCCATAGTGAAGGGTAAATAATTATAATAATATATTATTGATGCGGAATCCACTCCAAGCACTTGTAGGTTAAGATAAACATGGTAGTGCACACATAAAATCCAATTCATCCATCACGTGCGTCCATTAATGTTCTCCCTAGTGGCCAAAAATTATTCCAAACCAAATCTCAGGTGGGCCACACCACAGGAGACAATACCCTAACCTATGTTTACTCCTTAAATGGCCATTTTCATCATTTTGAAGAAAAAAGTACTCTCAAAATAACTTTTGGTTAACCCCTACACCCACAATGTATAAGCGAAATTCCTGCCAAAAAATACTTTGGGGGAAGTTCTCTCCGTGTGAAGCTAGGTGGCCACTGTGATGTTTGTGAGAAATCCATCCTGTCCATCCTTTTTTCCATATCATTATAGGACATGGGACGAAAAATGAAGCAAATCCAAAACTGAAGTGGACCGCACAACAGGAAACGGTGAGATTGAAAGTCCACCATTGAAACATTCGTGGGGCCACAAAATATTTGAATCAGGATAATATATGTGTTTTCAGTTCGCCTCAGTAGTAATTACACGGTGAAATGTATGGATTCCATATAAATATTAAGGTGGAGCCAGGGAGGTTTCACCAGTAGGCATTTTCCTAGGGCATGGATTAGCTATGACAGGTTCCGCAGCGAGACTCGCTAATGAAGTGATGTCACTAAGTTCCGTGGGCCCATCATGATGTATGTTTTGTATCCATGCCGTCTATTTGTTTGGAGAGATCATTTTAGAGCAAAATACAAAGAATGAGTTAAATCAAAAGCTCCAGTGGACCCCAACACAGAACACAGTGTGGACATGACGCCCACCATTATAAACTTCTAAAGGCCACAAAAGTTTTAGAGCAAGCTAATATTTGTGTTTTCCCTTCTTTCATGTCTTTTTTTAACTTTTGAACAGGTTGGATTTCAAATAAACATCATGATGAGCCTTAGGATAGTTTCAATGGTGGAAATCACTCTTCCCACTGTTTTCTGTTTTGAGGTCCACTACAGATTTTTATCTACCTCATTCTTTAGCTAATGCCCTAAAATGATATCTCAAAATATATGGACGGTGTGGATACAACACATACATCATAGTGGGGCCACATAACTTGATGTCACTCCATTAGGGAGTCTCGCTGCGCAACATGTCAGTGGCTAATCCGCTTCCATTTTCCTACCCACTGTTTCCCTCTCATGCGGCCTACTTTTGTTTTAAGCGTGCCTAATTTTTAGTTCCGTGTCTTAATATGATCTTGAAAACCGGATGGACTTTGGACGTGGATTAGCTACTAACGGGTTAAGTAGCAAGTTTGGCTATTGAAGTAATCACTAAGTCATAGAGCCAACGTATGTGTTGTATCCACACTGTCCATTCATTTAGAGAGATCTTTTTAGGGCATAATCATAAGAACGAGGAAGATCTAAAGCTCAAGTGAACCACTAAAGAAAACAGAGGGACAATGACACCCACCATTGAAACCTTCCCAAGGCCATTGATGTTTATTTGAGATCTAACCTATTCATAAGTTAACACAAACTCGATGAAGGGAATATACAAATATCAGCTTGATAGAAAACTTTGGCAGTCTCCAAAATTTTTTTAATGGTACACGTTCAATCCTCACTTGTTTTTTTCTAATTGGGTCTATTTGAGCTTTGGATCTATCTCAATCTTTAGCTCATTAGATAAAATGATCTCTCCAAATGAATGGAGTGGGTGGATAAAACAAATACATCATGGCTGCATAATTTGGTGACGTCACTTCAGTAGCAAAACTGGTTCCATCCATGGACTATGTGGGTTTCTCACAAACAACAAGGTGGGCCAATGTAGCTTCCTGATAGTCTTTTCTGCGAAATGGTCTTGTTGGAAGGGGGCATCTGACGTGGATTGGCTAGTAGCAAGGTGGCTATTGGGCTATGGGCCTCACCTTGATATATTTGTTTTATCCATGTCAGCCATGCATTTTTTCTTGTAAATCCACCGCAAGAAGAAAGTGGTGATTGACTGCCTATGGTAAAAGAAATGGATGAAAGGAAAACACAAAGATCAACTTCATGTAGAACTTTTGTGGCCTTTAAGAAGTTTTTAACTGTGGAGTGTTCAATTACCATTGTTTCATGGGGTGTGGTTGGCATGAGATTTTTGTCTCATTTTTGAGTTCATGCCGTAAAATGATTTGAAAAAATTGAAAGAACAATGTGAATATATATATATATATATATAAGATGGTGGACCCCACAAACACCATCTATTAGGCAATATGTGTTACCCTTATCATGTGGGGCCAACCTTTATGAATGTGTTGTATGTCCATGTTGCTCATCCATTTCTTCTTGCTCATTTCAGGATGTTATCCAAAAACATAAGTTGATACAATAATCTCCTATTGGCCACACTATTGAAAAAGTGGTAAATGACCATTAAAAGCTTTTTGTAAGTAACAGAAGTTTTGGATCAAGATGATCTTCATATAGAGAGTCAAAGAGAATGGTTGTATGTCATAATGACACTCATGGAAAAAGCAAGACCATTATTTGATTTTTTGTCTTAGTCGATCATAGTTAAATAGGGAGATGACACTAGGAAGGAAAGGCCAATTACATTTATTACATTGAACAACAAGTCAATTAGAAAATGACACATGTCATTGCATGAATAATATACAACACGCATAAGATCTTCGAGAATATTTAGAGCAAGTTTCGTGAATATAACAGCTAACACTGGTTGTGTAATACGTGTCATCCGAAGATAGAGTGTGGCCAAGCAGTGAAAGATAGAGCATGGTTAAGCGAGAGGCAATTACTAAGACAAGTGTCAAAGGAAAACTAGAGTGGTACTGAAGTGGTTGCCATAACCATTGAACATCGAAAGATACATCTAAATGGTGAAGTTTATAAATAGCAAATGAGCTCAATGGAGCAAAGTGTCTCGTACCAACTCAATCTAACAAATCTATCCTATCAATTTTTCTTTATATTTTTTTAACATAATCTACCATTTATGTTTCTTAGCATAACCAATAGCTTAATCTTTGAGGTCCACTACAGATTTTTATCTGCCTCATTCTTTAGCTAATGCCCTAAAATGATATCTCAAAATGGATGGACGGTGTGGATACAACACATACGTCATAGTGGGGCCACATAACTTGATGTCACTCCATTAGGGAGTCTCGCTACGCAACATGTCAGTGGCTAATCCGCTTCCATTTTCGTACCCACTGTTTCCCTCTCATGCGGCCTACTTTTGTTTTAAGCATGCCTAATTTTTAGTTCCGTGTCTTAAAATGATCTTGAAAACCGGATGGACTTTGGACGTGGATTAGCTACTAACGGGTTGAGTAGCAAGTTTGGCTATTGAACTAATGTCACTAAGTCATAGAGCCAACGTATGTGTTGTATCCACACTGTCCATTCATTTAGAGAGATCTTTTTAGGGCATAATCGAAAGAATGAGGCAGATCTAAAGCTCAAGTGAACCACTAAAGAAAACAGTGGGACAGTGACACCCACCATTGAAACCTTCCCAAGGCCATTGATGTTTATTTGAGATCTAACCTATTCATAAGTTAACACAAACTATCAGCTTGATAGAAAGCTTTGGCAGTCTCCAAAATTTTTTTAATGGTACATGTTCAATACTTGTTTTTTTCTAGTTGGGTCTATTTGAGCTTTGGATCTGTCTCAATCTTTAGCTCATTGGATAAAATGATCTCTCCAATTGAATGGAGTGGGTGGATAAAACAAATACATCATGGCTGCATAACTTGGTGACGTCACTTCAGTAGCAAAACTGGTTCCATCCATGGACTATGTGGGTTTCTCACAAACATCAAGGTGGGCCCATGTAGCTTCCTGATAGTCTTTTCTGCGAAATGGTTTTGTTCGAAGGGGGCATCTGACGTGGATTGGCTAGTAGCAAGGTGGCTATTGGGCTATGGGCCACACCTTGATATATTTGTTTTATCCATGTCAGCCATGTTTTCTGGTAATTGGCCATTCATTTTTACGGTAACCCACCCAGAAGAAAGTGGTGATTAATGGTAAAAGAAATGGATGAAAGGAAATCACAAAGATCAACTTCAAGTAAACATTACGGTGGCCTTTAGGAAGTTTTTAATGGAGTGGGTGTTCTATTACCATTGTTTTTGTGGTGTGGTTCACAAGAGATTTTTATGTCTCATTTTTGGGTTCATTTAAAATGATTTGAAAAAATTGAAAGAACAATGTGAATATATATATATATATATATATATATATATATATATATATATATATATATATATATATATGATAGTGGAGGCCACAAAACACCATCTATTAGGCAATATGTGTTACCCTTATCATGTGGGGCCAACCTTTATGAATGTGTTGTATATCCATGTTGCTCATCCATTTCTTCTTGCTCATTTCAGGATGTTATCCAAAAACATTAGTTGATACAATAATCTCCTATTGACCACACTATTGAAAAAGTGGCAAATGACCGTTAAAAGCTTTTTGTAAGTAATAGAAGTTTTGGATCAAGATGATCTTTGTATAGAGAGTTAAAGAGAATGGTTGTATGCCATAATGACACTCATGCAAAAAGCAAGACCATTATTCGACTTTTTGTCTCAGTCAAGCATAGTCAAATAGGGAGCTGACACTCGGAAGGAAAGGCCAATTATATTTATTACATTGAACAACAGATTAATGTCACTTTCACATTCTTCTTTTTTTGTGAGCAAGTTTTGTGGATATAACAGCTAACACTGGTTGGGTAATACGTGTCATCCGAAGATAGAGTGTAGCCAAGCAGTGAAAGACAGAGCATGGTTGAGTGAGAGGCAATTACTAAGACAAGTGTCAAAGAAGAGTTTGGAAGACTAGAGTAGTACTGAAGTGGTTGTCATGACCATTGAACATCAAAAGATACATCTAAATGGTGAGCTTTATAAATGGCAAATGAGCTCAATGGAGCAAAGTGTCTCGTACCAACTCAATCTAACAAATGTATCCTATCAATTTTTCTTTATGTTTTTTAACATAATCTGCCTTTTATGTTTCTTAGCATAATCGGTAACCTAATCTCACATTAATTTGGAGTAGTTGTAATACATAATGGTAATTTAAGTCTATGCTCATATGCTGATCAATCTCTATTTCAATAAAAGCAGTTCTCATTTGAAAATTATGTTTTGTGACTAAATAGGTAGATGTCCTTCTCATATCTCGATCATATTCGGTCCATTCAACGCTTGGGTCAAAGTTGTTTCGGAATTGAGTTGTACAACCATTTCTGGCACGCCCACACATCACAAGTGACCAAATTTAAAATAGATATGCAATTCTAGGCACACATCATACATGACCAAATTTGCAACTGAGAGCCAACAATAAGATTGTAAGCGAAGACTGGCCGTGGGTGAATAGCTTAATACGAGTTGTTCCGAGAAAACGGACGGTTCAAATTATCTGATCATGTGGCCCCAGTGATTGGCGACGCACGCTGGACAATAAGCCGCGATATGGGCAAAACAAACCATTACCGTTTCTGGATCCGTAAATGCTACTCACGCAAGTAGGGTAGTAACGCTATGCCACGTAGAAGCGTGAATAGAAGAAGATCACACCAGATCAACGGTCCTGCCGGAATTTCTTTCGACCGTCCGTTTTTTGTACTAGCCGACCACTAGATTTTTTTTCTTTTTCTTTTTCTTTTTGTGGTCCTAACGAGGGTTTGCTACACTACATCCTGGTTGATTGACGTGGGATACTCTGGGACTTTAGCCATTGAATCTGGAGTCATTTTCCAACGATCCAGACCGTGGATAATGTATATGATGGGACTCACCTTTGAGGAAGATAGACGGTGATGTTGAATAATCAAGGGGTTGAAATATTTTATTTTGAAAATTTTTCTTTTTCCTTCTAATCCTCCATCAACCGCAAGGCCCATTGTATAAACTTTTTGTGACCATCGAAAAGGACAACGATACAACCGCTGAAAGTCCGGAAGTATACTGTTTCAGTACATGGGAATGTATTCTCGCAATCCTCTTTTATTTTAACTTTTGTTGGCAGCGTCAGACGCCAGATAAGCAAAGAACCGCGCTAACGTACGTACCACGTGACTGGGGAAACGGATTGGCTACGCCCCCGCCCGTCCCTAGCTCCGAACGGGCAGGTCTGTGGGCGGGCCCACCGTGATATATCTGTAAATCCAAACCGTTAATCCCTTTTCTTATATTATTTTAAGGCATGAACACAAAAATGAGATATATCCAATACTCAAGTGGACCACACCAAATAATATACTTGGTCGTATTAAAATACACAAAGCATTAAATGTCAGTTGCATTGAATCCAAGAGTCATTTGTAGTGTGGTCCAGCTGATCGTTGGATCTGCCTCACTTTTATTTTGATGCCTTAAAATAATATGAGAAAACGGATTAATGGTTTGGATGTACAGATAGATCACGGTGGGCCCATTCACAGAACTGCCCTTTCAGAGCTAGGGACGGGCCGGGGTTTTACGCAATCGGCGTCCCCTCTTGCACCAGCCCCGTGGCTGATGGTTGGTCGGTGCCCTGTGGGCCCACCATGATGTATGTGTTTCATCCATCCGTTCATCCATTTTTTTAGATTTATATTCCTCTCAGTTAAAGATTTAAAATGAGAGGGGTGTAAAACTTTGAAAAGGATGAACGGAAGGGATGAAACACATACATCATGGTGGGTGGTCGGTGCTCTGTGGGCCCACCATGATTTATGTGTTTCATCCATGCCCTCCGTCTATATTTCTAGATCATTCTATGGCATTGCACAAAAAATGAGTTATATTCCCATATCAAGTGGACCACATTACAAGAGAGACGCGTGGTTAGAAATTACATTAGATCCACCCCGAATATCAGGTACATTTCATCATTTTAACCATTGAATCCGTCGAGTAGGAAAACAGGGAGTGTGGTGCCTGATGGACGGCGTGGATTTGATGCAAGTTATGTATTTTCCCCACTTTTAACAAGGGAAGGTGGTACGTAGGGCAAGGGCCACAGATCCAAGCCACTCACCAGGTGGGCCGCACCTAGTGTATTTCCAAGAGCCGAATTTCTCTTGCTGATTTGGTGGGCCACGCTAATAATCCGGACCTGTCGATTCCTTCTGTAGCAGTGTGGCCCACCAGATGATTGGCTTGGACTTTGCACGCTGCCCCTGTGGTGGGCTAACGTACTCACGCGTGTGAACTTCACGGGTCTCGTTTATGGGTCGAAATTCAAGACGCGGATTGCGCGTTGACAACAGCACCACGGACGCGGATTAGCTACTCACATGTTGAGTAGCGGGATTCGCCACTGAAGTGACACCACCAAGTTTTGTGGGCCCCATTTCTATACCGTCCAACAATTTGGATAAATCATTTTATGACATGTGACAAAGAAGAGTCCGGATCCTCTGTTATCAGGTCAACAGAGAATTCCTAATACCCCAAATCTCATTGGTCCACGTCACCACTCACTAAAAAAATAATAAAAATAAAAAACAGCTTCGGACGCCTAAACCATTAGGGTAACACGAATTCTCTGTTGACCTGGTAACAGAGGATCCCGACTCGACAAAGAATGAGCTAGATCCATATCTCAAGTGGACCCACCACAGAAAAGTAAACGGCGGTGACAATGACTCCTACGGTTAAAACCATGACGTTTAAATGAGATCCAATCTGTTAAAAAGTTAACGTAGACATGGAAAAAGAGAAAACATAAATATCAATTTGATCAAATACTTTTGTGGCTCCTATGAAATCTTTACTGGCAGTAGTTCAATCTCCACTGTTTCCTATGGTGGGGTCCACTTGAGTTTTAGATTTGACTTATTCTTTGTATCATGCCTTAAAAGGATCTCTCCAAATGGATGAACGGTATTGATACAACACACATCATAGTGGGGCCAACAAAACTAGGCGACGCCGAATCTCGCTCCTCAACCCGTCAGTAGCTTATCCGCGTCCCACTGCCACGCAGCTTCGTGGTGTAAGGACTCCATGGGCTCACCTATCTATGTGCTTTATCCACGCCGTCCATACGTTTTTACAGCTCATTTTATATAATGTTCCAAATTTCAACTGGACCGCACCACATGAAACCGCGTGGATTGAACAGATACCGTTGAAAACTTCTGAGGGGCCACAAAAGCTTTGGATTAAGCTTGTATTTGTGTATGTCTGTGTTATCTCATGAACAGGTTAGCGGACGTCATTATCTCCGCTATTTCCTGTGATATGGTCTCCTTTATCTTTGGATATGCTTCGATTCAAGGTTAGTAGCTAAAATGAGCTGTCTAAACGGATGAACGGAGTGGATTAAACACATATATCACCGTGGGGCCCTCAGAGTCCTGACAACATGTAGCTAGGTGCTGTTTGATCACCATGCAATCCGCGATCAAGGTTGTAGACGGCGAATCGTAACATTGCACTGACGTCGTCCGTACGCGAGGTCAAGGTCACGGGAAGTGATTATTTTCCTGCATCTGGATGCAACGAACGGATCTGTGGGACCCACAGTAGTGAATGCGCGGCATCCGATCCGTTCATCAATTGCGCCAGCTCACGTTATTACGTTAGCAAAAATCAGGCCCGTCCAAAACTCAAGTGGGCTGCACCACCGCGATGATAACGGACGCGGTTTGGCTTGTGACGCTGCCACTGTTCGGTGCTCTGTGGGCTCCATCATGATCTATGTGTTTTATCCGCACTGTCCATCCATTTTTACACATCATTTTAACACCTATCCTACAAATGAGACAGATCAAAATCTCAGGTGGGCCACACCATGAGAAAACAGTAGTTATTGAATGTCTATCATTAAAAACCTCCCAGGGCCCATTGTAATGTTTATTTGACACCCAACCTGTAAATTAGGTCATACAGACATGGATGAAGATAAAAAAAAAACAAATATCAGCTTGATGCAAAACTTTTGTAGCCCCAAAAGGTTTTTAACGGTGAGAGTTCAATCAACATTGTGTGGCTCACTTAGATTTTTATCTACCTCAGTTTTGAATTCATACCATAAAATTACTTGGAAAAATGGATGGATGGCATGGATGAGACACATACATCATGTTGGGCCCACATAACACGGACCACTAGCCATTGGCTGGTGGCAGGGTGAATAGCCAGTCCGTTTCCGATGGGAACGCCCACCATTGAAACCTTCCCAGGACCGACCGTGATGTTTACCTACCATCTAACCCGTTCATAAGGTGGGCCCCACAAGGATGGATGGAGGGAAAAGCCAAATATCGGCATGAACCTAAACTTGGGTGGGCCCCACAAGGTTTCAATGCTCGGCTTCACTTCTGGTGTGGCCTGCCCGGCGCGAATAATGGACGGATAGATGTCATGCACACGTCACGGTGGGCCCACGGAGCATTCTGTTGCACGGGCTCCTTGCAGCAACTGTTGCAGGAAATTCCCGTCCAGAGAAAGCTCCCCAGCAATCTGACAAACAACGCGAGACATGTATCTCGCGGTATTATCGCGACATTTACAAATCTCGTTAGTTTTTTATTTATCGCGATTTAAACACGAGTTAAAATAAACCATTACCTAGATTTTCTAAATCTTGAAATCATTATTAATTTATAATAAACATTTTTAAATACTTCATTCCGGCTAGATTTTCATATAATATTCAAAATCTCCCGAGAAATTCCCGGTGCCGTGAGAACGAGATTCGTCACTATAACCGTACACGTGTCACTTGCGGCACGTTCGAGCAAGGTGGCCCGTCAACCTATGCAGCCTTGGTGGTGGGCCCCATCCCCAGGTCAATCCCACGAAAGATTCCCGACAATGCAATCTAAAGGATTCGGCCTTTTTACGGTCAAGAGGTGACACATTTCCTTAACGGTCGAACGCTTCTCTTCTCTCTTTCCCTTCTCATCCGTTAAACGTCGAACACTTTTCTCCCTCCCCCCCTTCGTTTTCCTTCCTTATTATTACAAAGAGAGGCCGCGTTTGGAAGAGGCGGAGATTGAGAGCGGGGCGAGTTTCGCTGCCCGCTTCCGTTACGGGCAGAAGGTCTGGTAGTTATGGAAGAGTCTTCTCCTATTTCTTGCTTTCATGTGTTAGTTGTGGATGACTGCCAGATTGACCGTAAAATCGTTGAGAAGCTGCTTCTCAAAAATGGCATGTTTAAAGGTGAGTCTTTCGTTGGTGTAATATTGAAAATCCAGGAAGGGTATTTTGGGAATATATATTTTCAGTTTTGAGCATGTGTGGAGAATAGACTGTTTCAACTTTGAAGAACTCAATGGAAATAATATTTTTATGACTAAATTACCCTTATCTTTATTTTTATTTTTTATTTATTTTTAATAATTTATTTTTTCATATGGTGATTTTTGGTTTTTTTTTTTTTTTTTTAATTGTTTTGAGCAATGCTACCGAGATTTTACACGTGTAGGGACTACAGTAGGGGTGTGGACATTCCATGGCCCACTAAATCAAGATGAGCCAATCATCATTTGGACCACCCTAGTAGAAGGTGAATGGACGGTTAGGGTAAAAACCATGAACGGACTACATAGATGACCCACCTGATGAGTGGACCAGCCTGTTATTTAGGACAGAGCATGTTTACATAGAGCCTCACCCGATAGACGGTCCTGATCTCTAACACGTGTGAAATTGGTACGTGTGATTCACCTATTCAATTTACCCTCGCGACTGGAGGATGTCTCGCTCATAG
Source organism: Magnolia sinica (assembly GCF_029962835.1). Taxonomy (NCBI): domain Eukaryota; kingdom Viridiplantae; phylum Streptophyta; class Magnoliopsida; order Magnoliales; family Magnoliaceae; genus Magnolia; species Magnolia sinica. The sequence continues at coordinate 22,059,309 of NC_080576.1, read as the reverse complement.
GTGGTTTGCATCTTTGCATAAGGATACGCTGGTTTTCAATCCTGACAAGTGGGGCTCATGGTTTGGTAATCCAGACCGTTAGACTATTGTGGCCTACTGTGGATGGATCATTTTGTCAAAGATCTACTTGATAGGCAGACATTCGGCTGAGAAAGGTCCTAAAATTGGTTGCTGGAATCCACCAATCGTGGGGATTTTTGGGGCATTCTCTATCTACTATGAGATGAAACAGATCAATGGTCTGGATTAGCAAACCATGGCCCCACTTATCAGAAAATTGAAAACCCGTGTATACCGTTCAACGGTGTGGGCCACCTATCGTATAATCTCTCCTCTTGTAAATTAGTATCTACCTTGTAAGGAATTACATGCTTCAAGGACAGTATATATACAGTATTAGACTAATTGAAATCATTGAGCTTTGCAAAGTCCACACACGTGCAATAAAGCACATGTACATGCCACACATGTGCAAGCATGACACGTTAGGTCAGATATCCAATCCATCCATCAGAGCAGCACCATTATATTGATGCCATAGACCAAGAATCAGATTGATCCACTGGTCAGGTGGACCACAATTAGTTTTTTTTTATTTTTTTTATTTTTTTATTTTTAAGTACAGCTTTGAAAAACTTGGCTGAAGTTTTTTAAACCATTCACCTGTTTCCAGAATTGGGGCCAACGTGTGAGTGGACTGGATTTATTTTTGGGAAACCATGTAAGAGGCCAGACCAACCTAATGGATAGATTGGATGATTGGATCTCACACCTATCTGCTGGCACAAGTCTCCCTTGTGACACCATACCCTTTTGTATATACTCATTTAATTAAATAGGTTAGAAAATCATTAGCTCTCTAACACAATAATTTCCCCCAAATAAAGTAAAAAAATCTAAAAATAGAAAGAAGAGATAGCAAAGGATTGGCCTTGTGTAGGCAATCCCATGACTTAAAAGATATCTAGCTTTGTTTTGTTTTCGAACCATCATGATTATTGTTTTCCCTCTTTAATTGAACTGAACGATCGCAATTGATTCCCATGTGCATCCAAACGCGACCTAATATTGCACGTCTAAATAGCCATAGTAGAATCGACACTCTTCAACCTTCAAAATGGACACATAGAGGAAAGAAATACCACTAGCAATTAGGGGCTTGTTTGGATTGAAGGTAAACTAGGGGAATGCAAGGGAAAGCAAAAAATGTGACACCAACCCTATGGAAGCAAGTCTGTCGCACTTGTTTACTTTGCTAAAGAAATACGGGGAAAATGCTTTTGCTTTGTGTTTGAAAGTGTTTGGATTGCAAACCCACTAAGGAAAACCCTCCTCCCTCCAATTTTTCCATTTAAAATGTCAAATCAAAGGCAAAGTTTTTGTTTGGCTTGTGGGTTGGAAGAAGATTCTTCCTATTGACAACCTTCAAAGGAGATTGCTTGTTCTTCCCAACATCCGTTTTATGTGTGTGAATGATGTAGAATCTAACGACCACTTATTCCTTCACTGTCCATTCGCCATGAAAATTTGGCATCATTTTCTATTCGAGTTCCAAACTGGATGGATCATGCTGAAATCCTTCGATGATGTGTTTTGGGGCTTAGCATGGGGGTGGAGTGGGCCAAATCGGTAAATCTAAGTGGAGGATGACTTTAATGGCGGTGCTTTGGGCTATTTGGGGATCGAGGAATGTTTGTTGTTTTCAAAACAAAAGGGTGGAGGTGGTCCAAAACCATTAATAGGATTAAATGGTTTATTTCTAGTTGGGATATTTCCACCTCAGTTGCTTAGATTGTTTTAGTCTTTGTTTTTCTAAGGACTTCTAGTATTTTTATTTTTTATTTTTCACTTCTCAAGAGGTTTTAATTTAATAAAATTTATGTGATCTCTAGAGAGAGAGAGAGAGAGAGAGAGAGTTAAAGGCAAAGTCTATTACCTCAATTTAACTTTTTGAAAAAAAAAAAAATAATAATAATAAATTCGTCCCTTTTCAAAGAGAGAAAGGCAAAGGCAAACAGTTTGCTACAACATCCTCCACTTTCCAAGTTAACACAAACATCTTGTCAAGGTAAACTGTTTGCTTCCCCTAGTCTACCCTCAATCACAAGCCCTTGCTACCTTTCCCTTTTGTTTTGAGAGTTTGTTAGGCTACATCTCGACGTATTTTGATAGGATATGTTAAGAATCTAGCCTTTGAGTCTAGGTCATCTTCCAATGATCCACACCATTTTTTATGATGCGTGTCACTTTGTATGGTGGATAAACAACAAATAAAACTTCCCAATTGGGTTATTTGAACCCTTTAATAATCTAGATATTTTGCTTTGAATACGGACAGTCACCATAACCAATGTACAATCAAGAGTTAAAAGTATTAAATCAGAGATATTTTTTTCGGAAATCTATCACACATATGGTTTAGATCATGAAAAAGAAAACAAATCTGGTGGCTGAATCCCAACATAGCTTATTGCAATACGTCGGGATATATCCTAGCAAACCTCTTGTTTTGAATGAATATTATCAAGTTTCATGGTTTTTTTACATCCTAGGTCGAGTAGAGAGAAGGGGGGCCTAGTCACCCTTTAATTGGTCATATAAGCAGTCAACACAAGTGGATAAAGGGTGCCGCTTCAGGTCCTTACTCTTGCTCTGGTGGTAGACTCACAGGAGTTTCAGCACCTGGTCAAGGGTTCGAGTACCCATAGGTGGTGAAATTCCACTACAGCATGAGTGTGTGGTGGTGTGTGTGCATGGATTAAAAAAAAAAAAAAAAAACAATCACAGCGTGAGTAGGCCATGCATTTGTATTCATTCCACTCCTTCAATAGAGAAACAATTCCTATACTTCAAGATTCTTTTCATCTTGATCTTGGGATTGTTAAAAATGTGGAAATTCTGATGTAAAGCGACACTACTCAAAATACCAATATTGGCTCACCCACATGAATCCTGTTCTTCCATTCCGCTCTATCAAGGGCCATACCTTCAGTTTGACCATAGATCATCAAGTCTTTTCTTACCACCTCCATTCACATCCTTCCGGGATCTACATAGATTACAAGAATATCCTCATACTACATAGAAATTACAAAGAATTCCCTCATGGTTGATTGCTTAGAATTTGTTTTTTGTTTTTTGTTTTTTGTTTTTTTCTGAAATGTGAGGCTATTGGAGAATGCTAACTTCAATGATTTGATTGCAGTTACTACTGTTGATAGTGGAAAGAGGGCTATGGAGGTTCTTGGTTTGAATGAAGAGAAGCCTGAATCTCCAAATGTTAATGTAAGCTTCTTTTTGCACTGTTTGTTTCCTCCAAATTTCATTTTCTTTGCCCCATGCAATGTTCTGAAACTTGATGTGGACTGGAAATTTAGAAGTGGGCCCGATCGAACCAGAATCGTCGATGCAAGATTTTTTATTTTTTATTTTTTTAACTTTTTTATTGTATCATAGAAAAGTTAAAATTTAGAAAGTAAGATATGGTTAAATCTACCACGATTGAATTTTTTGGTATCTAATTTCATTTCCATTTGGTAACTAATTACACATTGAGCAACCAAACAAAGTAGAGGTGAAGACTAATTGTTTTTGAATGTTACCAGCAATTATATTTCATCACCATTTGGTCAATAAGATGAAGTTTTGGTTGGAATAGGGCATAAAAAATGCCATTGTGCCCAACTTAGACGGCTCTAATTTAGATTCAAAATTCACTTTTGTTTGGAGAGTGCTTAATGCAAGGGCATTTTCACACCGGGCTCGAGTGGGGTGGCCTGCTGGATGCAGGGGGTACAGTCGAGGTGGGCGGCCCGTGTGAGGTGGGTGGCTCGTGTGAGGTGGAACCCATGTGATGTGTGGCCCACGAGGGGGGATTGGCCAATGACCTAACCTACGAGATGTGGGGCCCGGGCTATGAGATAAAAGGGATTGATTCACCATGCTCTATCAGTTTGAACTTTTAGAGCAAGTGGTTAGTTGTCCTACATCAGCGTTGATACCCCATTGCTCCATGGTAAAACCTAAAAACTCGATTCATCTCAATATCCAGTCGGGTAGGCTTGACTTGAAGTCTTGATTTGATATTTAATGAATGAAGTAAGAAGTACCTTTGAATAGTATTAGACATCTGAAATGCTATGATCACTAACAACCAATGATTAGGAGGGTCCACCGTGGATTGCTCATGGCCCCAAAATTTCCAGATAGGGATGATCAAAGCCATCCTGTCAAGGCATGCAAACTAGAGGGTAAGAGTTAAAAATGTTCCCGCTGTTGAGATTTCAGTCCCCAAATCAGATGGTTGATCACCTTATCATGATGCTTTAAGGCCACCAGCAGGCACAATGGAACCCCTCCATCCTACCTCTCATAAAGCAACTTGCAAGAACTCATGCTCAATCATTGCCACCACAAACATCATGAAGCTCTAAGCCAAGCTAGTTTTGAATAATCTTATGATTTTTTTGTCAGATAAGAGTTAGGCTGAAACATTCTAAATCAGATTTGAATCTACCGATGCATTTTGAAGGCAATGGACTCTAATGCTCAGATGTTTGTTTGATGGGTCTTCTCAGTATCACTCGTGGCATTGTTGTTTATTCCATTATTACCAAGACCACACTATCTTGTTGATGCATTCTAACCTATTTCATATTAATTGCATTATCAAAGTATCAGATAACATATAGTGATTTAGTTAAGATGGTTTTCCAACGATGCAAACCTTCGATCCAAGCTCTGCTGCTTTGAGCTAGCAGCTTCGACTTCCTCTCTCTCTTGCTTCCTGCACTTTTATTTGTTAACATTTCAAGACAGCTCTGTGAGACGAATGGTTATGGAGGTTCGGCATGGATGATGGAGGTTTATGGAGACTGGGTGATTATGGGCAAATATGGAACTTTGTTTGCAAGATCCTTCTAACTAGGTGGCACTCCTGCTTCGAATCACACTTCAGACACTTGCTCCCGATCCTGCTTTCCTACCTATTTATACTTGTTTACATTCTGAAACAGATGCTTCCCTGCTCCTGCACCCAAATTTGTAGCCACTTCATGCAACTATAATATGGAATCAAAGAAGCCAATGAAACACTCAAAATTCTTCTTTTGGGCTTCTTACATTTGAAAGGTAGTTAATGGAACTAAAGATGATTTTGAAAAGGGTGGTTAGAGGGTCTTTGGGAAATGGATACCAAATGTGGTTTTGGGAGGACTTGTGCATGGATTAGCAGCTTTCTTTCAGAGATTCCCTTTTCTCTAAATGGTATCAGAAGATAAAGGTAGCATGGTTGATCTGGACTTTAGCGGGTTGGGCAGCAAAGGGACGTGAAATCCTCAATTCAGAAGTGCTCTTTTTGAAGTGGACATTGAGGACTTTGCAGACATGATAGGTTCTTTAGTAGGAAGATATCCTCCTAGAGGAATGAGAAACTCTTGGATTTGGACATTAAGCAGTAATGCAGGCTTTGCTGTCGAATCCTTTATGCTTCAGTTTCTGGGTTTTTCCAATGAGGAAGTGGAGTTTTCTTCAGCTTTCCTACAGTGGATTCCTGCTGCTCTGAGGGTGGTGGCTTTTGGTTGGATAGGGGGAGAGAGAGTGCTTGCCATTAACCCATTTGAGAAGAAGGAATTGGATAATATGCCCAATGCATGCATTTTGTGCTTACGATATGAGGAAACCGGTTGAACATCTTTCCAAGCATTGTGAATTTGCAGCTTGTATTTGGTGGTGATCTTTGCTCCTTTTTGGTGTGGAATTGGTGATGTTGGGAGACTTCTCTAGCTTTTCCCCTGCTTGGAAAGGCACATGCAAAGGAAAAAGAAGGGGCTCACTTCGGAGGCTTTTTGCCTATTGTAGGCTCATGGGCAATCCAGAATGAAAGAAACAAAGTCTTTTGCAAGACTTCCAGGTTGTGATTGGAGGTGTTCAATATTGCTTGGAATTGGGTCACTTGCCAGGCTCTGAGTCTGAATTCTTTTCTTGTTGTAATTCATCTTCTTTTGTGGTCCCATTGGTGCATGATTGATATGGTCTTCAACCCATTAGAGTAGCTTTGCAAATGAATGTGAGACATATTTGAATGCTCACTCGGGTTAGTGGACCTGATGGACAAACACTATATAATAGCACCCTTTGATGAGAGAGACAAGCAAGAGTCTGCGAGAAAACTAGTGTTTTTGTAATTTTATTGGAAGATCAATTGGCCAAAATAACCATGAGCAGCTACAATATTATAAGTTTTTTCCTCTTGGTTGAATCTGTAACCCTCATTAGCAGACTCATTTTCAATGGTTTCCCTAATCAAACTAGAGGTTACCAAGAAACCATGCATCGCACTGAATAGGGAGCTGCCGAATACACCAGCTACACCTAACATGTGAAATGGATGCATAAGCATGTTGTGCGTAGCCTGGAATACAATCATGAAGCTGAAAGTACCAGAGATTCTTCGAGCCATACCACCAGAGAAGCTTCCTTAACCAATAGGGTTAGATTTATAAATAAATAAATACCCATACACCTGTGCCCAAATCTCCTCACACTTAGTGCAGCTAAGCGTGCTACTAACCATGCTTAAACAACATGTTTTTGTGGTGTTTCAAGCACACTCTCATTATCTTGAATTACTGTTTTGGTTGTAAAACTTGAAGTTAATTGACGATGGGTGGATTCATGCAGGAGTTCAAAATCGATATAATCCTTACTGACTATTGTATGCCTGGGATGAATGGCTATGACCTTCTCAAAGTTGTGAAGGTATGAACCTTCAAATCCTCTGCTTTTTCTTTTCTTCTTTCTTTCTAATCTATTTCAGGCCTGTTTGGAATGGATGAAATCCCATATCTTTTTGGATCTTAAATACAGAAAGGATTTGAAGTAGGAAAGGTCGGCCGTTTGGCTTCTCCTTTTCTGATCCATTTCCTTCGGTGTCTCCTGCTCGAAACAACATGAATAGGGCTACAGCCCGTGTAAAAACAGGCCCTAAGCATGTCATGTGAAATTGCATTCAGAACTGTGATTTGTTTCTTTATCTGTGATCTCAGGAACACGACTGCCTAAAATTTGTTCCCGTCGTCATAATGTCATCGGAAAACAACCCACAGAGAATCACTAGGTATTGCTACTTAACTCAATCTGCATTTAGAAAGAATAGAAATTACTCATGAAGTTCTTGTCACCATTTTAGAAGAAAAATCGGCGGGCCATCGGCCAAACATGATTGACTGATGTCATGGCATTTGCCTTATTGATGTGTTGTTACCATTGCATCTCCCTCATGGTAGTTGAATGCTGTCATTCCTTCGGCATCGCCCAACTACTGGCATGAAGGATTGTAGAATGTCACAGCAAGTGCCTGATTCGATACACACAAAACTCCTTGTTTGTGATCCAAGCCATTGATCTGATGGCCTCACTGTGGATAGTAGATGCCCTGAAAATCTACAAAATTGGAAAATCTTAGTCCTTTGATCTTTTAACATTTTTTCCTTGATACCTCAATTTGAAGCAAAGACTGCCTCCAATTGAGACACTAGCTCGAACCCAAATGCGAAGTGTGAATTGTTGCCATCTCCTATTTGTAGGAGACCAATAGACCGGTTAGGACTTTTTGCAATTTGGGAGATTTTTAGGCCACCCCCCCGTCCCACCATTGCTATTGATCATGGTCTAGATCAATGAACAATGGGCCCCACATGCCACAAGTGTATAACCATAGCCCAAGTTCAATCATGGTTGCATCTGTATACTACCAATGCAGGTGCCGTGCCACTGGAGCTGAGGATTTTATACTGAAGCCGCTTCGCATAAGCGACATACAGAGGCTGAGGAGCTATGTCGGGTCACTAGCTCCGGCATCCAAAATGGGCACGAAGAGAAAAGTGCCACTTGATATAATACCAGAGAGTAATGGATCCGAGAGGCGGCCCCGCCTTGCCGGGGTGGCAGTCGCATGATTGGATTCTAATCTACCTTTTTGGATTCTAATCTTGTATTATGCTGGATTTGGGTGGGGTTTTGTAAATGGGAGAAGTGGGACAGGGTCTTGTGGTGGTCCTTCCTTTTTCTTTTTCCCTTCTTGTGGGGTTTGTTGTTAGTCTTGCTTCTTTTATCATGGAATGTTGTATAATTGTATTGGGCCTCTGAAATAATTGTGGATTTGTGGAGGAGAAGATAGAGAGAAGATGACCATGATGACAATGAAATTTTTGATTGATGGTCAGATTTAAGTATTTAAGACATAGCAAATGTGTTTGAGATCGGCACCGTTGATCCTATTGCCATGATGTGGATGGAACATGTCCCATTAAATTGAAGCAATTGGATGATCCTATAGATTTGGTTATTGTTTGGACCGTTGAATGTGGATCCTTGCTTAACTTAGATGGGATGCCTACCTGCATGCTCGACATGCTTGTCTTTTGGGTCATAACCCACCAACGTGAAGGCCCATTGAATCAACCAAGTCACTGCACACTTTTTTTTAGGGGTCATGATCCATCTACATGATGGTCCATCGAATCAATCAGATTCACCGCATTCTATCATGACCCATCACGTCAACCAGATCATCACATACTGTCATTACCCATTGACGTGATGGGCCATTGAAACAACCAGATCATCGCACACAGGTGCCTAGATGGCTGCGCTTCATGATGCTCCAAGAATCTGTGCTGTCACAGAAGCATATGTTCCCTCAAAGTCTTCCAGAAGGAAAGAACCTTTTTTGGCCCTTTTTTGTTCAATAGAGAACAGTGTACTTTCTTAACCGTCCATTTGTGGGCCATTAATATAGGATTAGGGAAGTCCTGTCAGGGAAATTTACAGGCATTGTCCATCGTCCACCCACTACCATGGGAACATCATATGAATAGAGGGGATCACCAAACCATGGGCCCCACTCGTACCAGATTCCACATCCTCCAGTCAAAGTCACACAAATACTCTTTTCTTGTAAAAGAACATTCGTTGCTGGATTCATTCATTTCTATGCTTTTTATCTTGTAATTTTGAATAAATTTTTGAATAACTCGAATGATCATTTGAATGACCAAACCGCCTGTTTTTATCATTATATAGACGAATGACAAGATAGCCGGAACATATGGTACTGTCTGGGCCACGTGATGTGGGAATGCCATCCAATCCGTCCATTAGATGTGATCTCCCAATGTTAGGCTAAGATCCCAAAATACAGACTGATCCACAACTTAGGTAGGCCACAAGCCATGGGGAAAATGGAGGGAGGGAGACGCCCACCAATAGAAACTTCCAAATGGAATGCATGGTCCACCTTATTATCCATATCTCATCCAATCCAGTCATCAACCAGGATGAATGGACAGACGTAAACTTACACCATTCCAAAATTTAGGCGGGGCCAGTGGTGTCCCATTGGAGTTTTTTATATGGATTACCCAGGGACCAGATGGACGGTTGTATTCCACATACACACCACATCCCCCATTTTTAATAGGAAGTTTAGATAACTGACCAAAGTGCAGGAAGAAGATAGGAATGCAGCAGCTGTAAAATGCTCAGTACATGAATATGCATTTATAGCGAGAGGATAAGAAGTGCAATGCTACTGCTCAAGAGTACCATAAGCCATGCAGAGCTCGTCCTCCCATATTCCTCACATTTCTGTCTTCTCCAAACCCTCACTAACATATCTAACAATAGCCGCGTTACCGCCAAACACCCAAAAACAAAACTCAAAAATATCACTGCCAGGCCCTTCTTCTCCATGTTCACCTGATCGTCCCGAACTTTCTCCACCTCCCATCTGCAAGTATCACCAGAGCGGGAAAAAAAAAAAACAAATATCATTCAGCTGAAAAGAAACTTCATAGATTGTTAGAAGGCAATGGGACAGTAGTATCTAAGTTAGCAAGCAGCCAATCCCTGTACACATGGCGCACATACATGAGATCCAGAAATGGCATATATTGTAAGTACTGTCCATGTAGGCACAAAAAATCAGCCCAGTCCGATAACCTTGAATGCATGGGACGTCTATCTACCACCAGTTGGATTTTTTTTCCCCCTAACATACCATTAATTCTCAAGAATCCTCAGATGGGTGGCTAAAGTCAACTAACCGATATGATTGTTGGGGTGCACTCCATCCACAGTAGAGCCCATTTGATCGAAGGTCCAGGTCTCATGCACATGCAGAACGTGAACAGAAAGTCGAATGCTTAATAACTAAGGCGATATTTATAGCCACAGGATCCTCACTCAGTCGGTTTTTAGTTGACCCTTAATGATAGATGATGGATTTGGAAAGTCAGGAAGATACCAAGCCAAATTAAGGGTCCAGCATCGTTTGTGGATTATGTAGAGGAACGGAGATTGCCTACAACCGGGTGCTGCAGGAATCTTCCAGCAGTCCTAACATGGCCCAATGAAAAAGCGTGATGTGTATCTGTCATAAATAGGCAGGTCCTGCATATGACAGGCACACATGGCACTTTTGCATTGGGCCACCTTAGGGCTGCAAGGGTTTCCAGCAGCCCAAGATTGCAGGCAATCCATGACCTAGGTAGAGTAATGCAAGCATCACCTATACAAGCTGAAGTTGAACAAAGGGTCATTTCTCATCTAAATTCAGGGATCACTCAGTGTCTGCTGGGTTTCTTGGCAGCACAAGAAAATCATCTGCCTACAAGCAGAAATCACCAATGGCCACTTTACAGGTTCAGTCACTCTTGCAACAATAGCTGGTGTGCATGTATGCAAGATGAAATACAGCCGAAGAACTGGAACAAGCTAGGCTGCATCAGATTAATCTGCTGACAATCTCAGTGATCCAAACCATTGGACTATTGGAACCTACAGCGGCGAGAGGATAAGTACAGCAATGATCCATGTGGAACTGAAAAAGGGACCAAAAGTAGGGGCTAATTTCTTCCAAATCTGAGAAATTTTAGGGGGTGTGGTCCATCCACATCCACAGTGTGGCCAAACAGGCAAATGGTCTGCATTAGTCAACCATGGGGCCACCATTTGAAGAACTGAAAACCTGAGGATATTTCAAATATGTCAAGGATCATATATTTCCTCTTCCCTTGATAAGGGAGAATAAATATAATTGTGAAACCTTGCAGGGGGTACTGCAAGGCTGCCAATGCCCAGCCAGGCATGGGTTTAGCTTCAGTCCGAATTTGAACTGGTCGGGCCTGTCGTGACAGCCCTAGGTACTGCCTGTTGAGAGAAGGGAATCAACAATAATGAAGTACAGTCTCAAGTCTCAAAGGGTGGACAACTCTCCTTCAGTTCGTGTTGCACAGGAACAGAAACTGTAGCCTCATTTGAAAAGGTATTTGGCACAACATGGAATTTACAACAATAAATCGAAAGAACTGAAAATGAAAAAGAAAAAGAAAAAGAAAATTAATCATGACCAGACCAGATTGGGATCTTAACAAAGGCATAAAATAGATCTCAAGCTTTGCAAATTGCATGTACAAGGGTTACACAGTTTTCTATCTTTTAGAAACCATCTGATTTTCTTTTCAAGTAAAACCAAAACCAGTTTTTTTTTTTTTTTTTTTTTTCATTTTCCCAAATCATATTCTAGGAGATTTCCATAATTTTGAAGTGTCCACGTTGAAAACTGAATCTAGCTTTTTTTCTCCTTCTTCTTTTTTTTCTTTTTTCTTTTTTCTTTTTTTTTTTGAGTTGTGAATGGTGCATGTGTGTGTTGCCAGATCTAAAATTAAAAACCTATCCCCATTTAGCCTACTCAATACCAGAAATAATCTCACTGTGAATAATGACAGAAGAATAAGCAAGGAGGGCGAAAGGAGTGAATCCAACCTGAGATTTTCATTATCTTTGATTAATTTATCCAATTTCCAGGAAACAAGAGATTTCCATGAAACAAGATCTCCAACATCTTTGGCCTGCGACAAAGCAACACTAAATTGGTTAAAGGGTCAAGGCAAATCGCTGGCAAGTGGCAAAAACAAAAATCAAGAAATTTACATACCAAGATCTCCTTGCTGTCAGCAAGGTTCTTGATCTCTAATTTGAGTTTCTCCAAAAGTAAATCCTTCTCCGCAATCTCATCATCAAATTCTTTGAAGATACTGCCATATCTGGAGTTCAGTTCCTCCAGGTATCGCTCCAAAACAGAGAAATTCAAATCTAGAGATTGGACTTTCTGCATAAGAATCTTGAGAACTGTGTCTCCAGGCATCCTCCCAACAGGCTGAGGCCGTGTTTCTACAACTGGATCAGGCATGCTACTCTTCGAAACTTCATGTTTGTTGTTAAGATTTTCTGGCCCATTATCATCTTCAATTGCATTAAGGAGTCTACGATAAAGATCGTCCCCATCAGTGGGCTCTACCTGTACAGGTGTTGGTGTTTGCCCAGCAGGAGTTTCCTCGGATCCAAATCGATTATCTTGCGTTGCTATCAAATCCTCCAGCATCCGCTCTACCACATCCACTCCATAAACTTCCACAGCACTTAGTGTGCAGTAGAATTCTGAACCATAATGACTCAGCAGATTCAGCTTTAGATATCTCGTCCATTTAGGCTCCTGAAGAGAAAACCTCTGTGCATGCTTTACATTACTGTAAGTGAAATTACCGAGTTTGATCCAGCTATCTGTTGGATAAACCAGACTACTTAGCAGCTCGAAATCCTTCAAGTTGGATGAATAGTGCTCGAAGTTTGCTATTTCAATGGTATCCACTAAGGTTTCTTCTGAAAGTTCCATAACCACGAATTTTTCTTCCGCCGAACATGGGTTCCTAAGGTATTTGTCCTTGTCTTTGTCTAAGATGTTGGCGGCACCCTTTGATTCCTTGTTACAAGCCAAGATTTTTGCGCCCTTTGTGGCAGAAGCGTAATTGTACTCTTTCCCACCAGGCTCCACTCTGTGTATGATGTTGCCAGTCTGACCATTTGCAGGTTTTCCCTTCGGATTGATTGCTTTGCTCTTGAACTCATCGAGACCTGGAGGTGCAATACGAGACAAACGGTCGGTTTTTTGTGTTTCCTTTTCAGCTTTTACCCCCAAAGCAGCGGTCTCTACCTCTGCTCGGTCGGTTTTTTGTGTCTCCTTTTCAGCTTTTACCCCCAAAGCAGCGGTCTCTACCTCTGCTCGGTCAGTTTTTTGTGTTTCCTTTTCAGCTTTTACACCCAAAGCAGTGGTCTCTACCTCTGCTCGTTCTTCGGTAAGTGGCAATGAATGCATTTCATTTTCTTTTGGCCCCAAACCAGAGTTCTCTACCTCTGCTCGATCTTTGCAAGCTGGCAATGAATGTGTTTCATTTTCTTCAGCTGCCAGAAATTCATAGCTACTTCCTGCAGCCTCAGCACTCAAACCACCCATATCTTGATCATGGTAATTGGAAATTGCTACTTCAGATACGGATTCATCTCCAGAATCAGATCCTTTTTTGGGTTCAGCCTCAACTTCATGCCGAGTTACTTCACCAGCGATAACAGTCGACCCATCTAAAGTCAGTGCAAACAGAAAATCCAGCATATGAGAGAGAAGGAAAAAAATGCATTGAATTGGGAAAAAACAATCAGAAGCTGTTAGAGAAATTTAATCTGCATAATCCATGACAAATAAACTTCTCAAGTGCAGATAATTCAACAAAGTTCTACTGGAAGATCAAGAATTGATCCACCGAGGATAAGGAAAGAGTGCTGCGATCCATGAGAAAAAAAATAAAATTGAGGGTTTGAAACCATGAATCTAAAAACACAACCAATTCATCCAGGTTGCAATGTGAGATTGGCGACTGGATCACCAATCCATCCAGGTTGCAAGGTGAGATTGGCGACTGGCTCACCAATCCATCCAGGTTGCAAGGTGAGATTGGCGACTGGCTCACCAATCCATCCAGGTTGCAAGGTGAGATTGGCGACTGGCTTACCAATCCATCCAGGTTGCAAGGAGAGATTGGCGACTGGCTCACCAATCCATCCAGGTTGCAAGGAGAGATTGGCGACTGGCTCACGAATCCATCCAGGTTGCAAGGAGAGATTGGCTGGCTCACCAATCAAGAAAAAGAAACAGGTTGACCTGATGAGGCAAACAGCTGGCATATAAAAAAATTACTAGGGGAAAAAAACTACAGCCAAAGTTCATTATTTCATTCATCCATATCCTTGTGTGAAATTAGGAAACAAGAAACCGAGAATGACTGAATAAGAAGATGCTAGAATTCATAAAAGGAGTGGCAAATTTTTGGTATGAAGCAAAGAACATGAAACCCAAGCACAAACATCAAGTTTAATCAATTCATTGATGTTGAATTCAAAACCAGCCAATGATCCACAAGAACACCTCCAATAAAAAGAAGAAAACCAGTAAAACAGAATAAAGAAATAGCACCATTCCTCACAACAGCGAAGCTCATGAAACCCATGCATGATTATTTATAAAAAATAATTGCCTGGTTGATGATTTCACGTATTTTCCATATTCAAATTTCTTCCTTGCCTTTTAAGATATCCTTTTCGGGTATTCATCACAAAACCGGGAGGGGGGGGGGGGGGGGGGGGGGTAGGAAATTGAAGAAATTTGAAAAGGACGAAGATTAGATTACCTCTATAACCATCGCTCTGGCCAATCCATGAGTTCAGAAGAAATACAATTCCCCACAAAGCGAGAACTAGAGACAAGGACACCTTATAAAGTTGGTTCCTTCCAGAGATGGCGTTCTCCAAAGCTCTTCTTCTGTGCAGAAGAGCTCTACGGGATCTCTGCATTGCTCATCAATCCAATTACAGCTGTGGAGGAGGGAAAAATAAAATCAACCCAATTCTGATTTCAGCTGAAGCACTTCTTATTCCAGAACAAAAAGAATATAAAAAGAAAACCTTTATTTCAGCTTGTAACTGACACTCCCATCTGATCTGAATTTACAAGGAATTAACATTCTCTAAATGTAATTCAATTCCAATTCGTCTTTTTGGTTAAGCAACTTGCCTTGAATTGCAAGCAAACTGCTTTATCAGATGGGACGCTCAGCAAATGAAGTTTTCAAATGAATTTAAAGCCAAGGTGAAACCAAAAAATGTCATTTTCTATGAAAGATATTCAGTCCTTTTCCATTCCATTCCTTGGTTCCTCACCAATCCCCGTCGCTCCCAACCCCCCAGCGCCAAAGTTGCGATTGGGTCAGACTTGAATGATAAGGAAGTGGATGCTTTTGGCTGAAATCACATGGTGAGTGGTTCCAAGTAAGAATTCCTACTATGCAGCCTGTGTTCAACGTTGAAGTGCACCTTTTCTTGTTAGAAATTCAGAAATGTGTACTGTCCAAACGGCAATTTTCTCATATTCCAACTACAGAAACTACTGGATCCACCAAACCTCGATTTGGGCAGTCTTGAAATGACAGTCAGAGCAGATGCTTTCCATTCAAATCACCAGAGGCACCATCCCAGGTCGAGATTAGGGATGAACGAGTACCTTTTTTCAAATTTGAAAAAACGTGCACCAGCTTGAGGACTTTTTTTAACCTAAATCCAATTCAAGAAAACGCTGGATCTGCCCAAATCTCGATTTGTACCGACATCCAAACACACCTCGAACATTCTAATCTGAAGCAAATTCAAATATTCAGACAGCAAATACGGCTCCCATTTAAAATTCTCTCAAATCTTCTCTTTCCATGAAGCTGATCCAAGAAAATAAGGAAGAAACGGAAAACACGAATCTTTAAAAATTGAAATCGATTTCATTTACCTTTCAATCTATCCTATTTCTGTTCTTGAATCTGATGGAAATCTCCTCACCGATCCTAATCTGCCACAACCAACAAACCAAAAACCGCGATCGTATTTTTCCTTTAACCACAAAACGAAAACCTCAAAATCGCGAAAGAAAACGAGAAATCAGACAAAAGAAGCAGATCCGATCCTCATTCAAATCCAAAAACCCCATCAAATTCCAAATGCCAATAAAACGCGATTTCTTCAACGAAAATCACCTGTTTCTCGCGAGATCTTCAAAGAGATCGAGATCGCAGAAGGAAATAAGATCGAAAACTCGTTCAACGAAGAAAAGGAATCCAAAAAGCCATTTTTTAAGCCGTCTTCTACGATCGAACTCCTTTTTATATTCATTTTCTCTTTCTTTAACGGCTTCGATAGCTGTGCTTGCGCCGAATGTCGGATTTCGCTTCGATTCAAAAAAGCAAGAAAAATTCCTTACTCTTTTTTATTTTTTTAAATCTTTTTACAGTTGTTTACTCGAATCGGTAAAAGATTAGAACTCTTTTACCAGATCAGTAAAATAAATAAATTTCTGTGTCGAAAAACCGGAAAGTAAGATCTAGGGTTTTCTGGAATTTTCTAAGATCAGAAACGAAAGAGAGTAGGAATAAGAAGAAGAAGACAAGAGAGTGAGAGGGGATGACGAAAGAAACCTGAGAATTTCTTGTTTTTCTAGCGAGAAAAATTACAGCGATTTCAAAACTCTTCTCCAAATTGAAGATATAGAAAATGGTAATTTTCGAATTTTCGGACGCGGATTTCCTGCAAGTTCCTGCGCTGGAAACCTAGGTGGGGCCCACCGTGATGTTTGTAAGAAATCCACCCCGTCCATCAGATTTTTGATATCATTTTAAGATAAGGGGCCAAAAATGAGACGGATCGAATACTCAAGTGGGCCGAAAACGTGAGGATTAATTGTCTACAGTTGAAATATTCGGGGGCGACATAAGTTTTGAATTAGGATAATATTTGGGTTTTCAGTTCATCTCAGTAGGAATGATGTTATGGACGGTATGGATGGCATGTAAACATCACTGTCCACCATAGGGAGATTTCAACGGTAGGAATTTCCCTACCCACCTTTTCCTTTAGTGCGGCCCACTTGAGTCTTGGATCCTTTTCTATTTTTCTTGCCAATACTAGAATTAGTTTTAAAAATGGATGGACGGTGTAGATTTCTCATAAATAGCACGGTGGGACCAATCTTGGTTTTCAGAGTTCCTGCCGAAGGGTTCGGCAGTTAATCGGCGTCGGTAATTTTCTGGGACTGCAGACGGGGATTGGATTGGGCAGTTGCCTTGCGGCTAGCAAATGGCTAGTGGTCGATGTTATGTGGGCCCATAATGATGTATTTTCTTCGTCCACACCGTTCATCCATTTTTTAAGATTATTTTATGGAATAATCCTGAAAACGTGGTAGATCAAAATAGCAAGTGGACAACATCACAGGAAACAGTGTTGATTGAATGCCTACCATTAAAAACTTCTTAGGGCCCACAAAAGTTTTGGATCAAGATGATATTTGCTTTTTTCCCTTCATCTGTGTATTTATGACCTAATCAACAGGTTGGATGTCAAACAAACATTGGATTGGCTATAGCAGGTTTTTAATAATGGATATTCAATAACTACTATTTTATTTGGTGTGGTCCATCAGAGACTTATATCCGTATAATTTTTTATAATAAGAACTAAAATGATCTTGAAAAATCGAAAGCTCAAGTGAACCACACCACAAGAAGCATGGGGAGTTGAAAGCATGTCCTAGAAAACGTCTTAGGGGCACTCCTAAGTTTTAGATCAAGCTTATATGTATGTTTTTGCTTTTTTTCACGTGCATACAACCTTAAGAAGAAGTTAGATGGCAAATAAACATCATAGTAGGCCTTAGGAAGATTTTAATGGTAATATTTTCATCCCATGCTTTGTGGGTCTACTTACCCTTCAATCTGCCTTAAAAATGCATTAGAATGATCTGTCCAAATAAATAGACCGGTAAGGCTGTGATGGTGAGGCACACCTCTGTGTATTTGTTCAATAGCCGTGCTGTCTATCTGATTTGCCCGCTCATTTTAAGGCATGAGCTCAAAATGAAACTAATCTAAATCTCAAGTGAAGCACATGCTTGGAAATGATGGTAATTGAACACTTACTACCAAAACTTCTTTGACCACAATATCAGCTTGATACAAAACTTTTATAGCACACATGGATTTAACCATCACTGTTTCCAAGGTGTGGTCCATCTGAGATTTAGATTTACTTCATTTTTAGGTCCATGTCCTAAAATAGGATGGTAAAACAGATGAACGATGTGATTTACAACATATATCAACGTGGGCTCCACATCCATGGCTCATTGAAAATATGTTTCCCCTGATTGAGTGGTTGCCCACGTTGGTGATATTTAATGGGAGAATCTGAATTTTTTCCTTGCCACAAACAAGTATTTTATGTTTACATGTGTTGTGATTGGTCCACATCATTTCTGACATTATCAGCACTGATGCATTACATGCAGTTGGTGATGATATAACCCAACCACATTGCAATAAATAGAATTTTCTGAGTTTGTGGCAAAAGGATCCGGATTCTTGATTGGAGGGGCTTTCAAAGATCCTTTAAAAAAGCTAAAGTCATCTTTTACAACATATGGCTCCGTCAATCAAATCTTGCCAAGTTATTTCACCAACTAAGTAGGCCACTGCATTCCTTTCAAATGGCCACGAATTGGGTACTATTCCCCGTTAAGATCTACTCATAGATTATAAGGGGCTATGTGGAGCCTACCATGATGTATTTTACCAACGAATTCATTTTAACATATCATTTTAAACCATAAGTTCAAAAAATAACTGAACTAGCTCAATTGGTAGGCTGAGTGAAAGAAATCTCAATCTTGAAATTGAGGTTTTGGTATCGATTCCCTAGTGGTGGGTCTTATCCAATCCGGATCAAAGTCTCGATTAGACTACACACTGGGGGTTAAAGTCTTACCATTGAAAACTTCTTCAGTCCCACCTAAGTTTTGAATGGTGCTGATATTTGTTTTTTCTCTTCATCCATGTCGACTTAACTTTATGAATAATTTAGATTTCAAATAAACATCACTGTGGACCCTATAAATGTTTCAATGGTGACGATCATTATCACCGCTGCTCCCTGTGGTGTGATCCTGAAGGAGATCCATGCTGCGGGACCGGAGTTTCGCACAATATACGCACTTGAAATTCTTACAAGTGGGGCCATTTTTTTGGTAATCCAAACCGTTAGTCCGTTCTTGCATTCCACCATTGATGGGATTTTTATTAGGATGGACCGTTCTTTATTTTTCTGATGAATTATCTACCCGCACGACACAAATCAAAAGGTTGAGATTTTCGGGGGTTTTATGGGAATTGTCCATACACGGTGGGTTGTGAAATTCCAATGGCCGGATTAATTGAGATATGAGAGGAGAACAGTGATGTTACAGTGGCAGATTACGATTATCCGTACGCATGCACACAGGCCTATGTACACATGCAGTGTTTGTACTTCAATCCCAACCGTTCAAATCTCGGACGCGAGGATCAGGTGTCGTTATCCCTATCGTTTCCCTGTGGTGTGGTCCACTTGATATTTGGATCTGCTTCATATTTGGTTTCGTGCCTTGAAATGATCCGAAAAAACGGATGGACGGCATGGATATAAAAACAATACATCATGGTGGGCCCCACAACGCCCAACAGATCACCACTCCACAGCGGGGGCTGGTTTTCATAGGTCATTTTCAATCAATCCGATTTTTGGGTTGGGCCCATCTCCAGTAATCGGATGGTTTGGATTTACGTACGTGTTCGCTACGGTGTTATCAGCTCCATCAGCGTGTCAAACACGCTAGAATCTCACATTATTTTTGTGCCATTTGGAAAATGGTGGTGACTCGTCATCCTCACATGTGGCACTGACGTACATCTATCTATACCATTCAAATTGTATCCCATCCTCGATATAGGATATCTCTAAAATCAAATGAATTGATAATAAATAAATGGTTAAGAGTAAAACACTAGTGGCCTAAATTCAAAGCGAAAAAAAATATATTAAATAGTTACTATTTTATGTATTCTACTTTGGTTTGCTTCATCCAAAGCTGGTTCAGCGATTTGGACGGTGTGGATTGGATTATAACTATATCATGCGTACGTTTGAAGAGTCACCAACACTATTGAGATGTATGCGAAACTAACATCGGATTGTACGAAGTCAAATGGGCGCGGATTAGGTGTTACCCGGTTAACAGCTTAGTGGGTCTTATGCTCACCTTAGGGTCCACATTGATTATATTTTTTGTATCCATTCCATCCATTCATTTTTAAATATAATTTTAGTACTATTTATAAAAATTTAAGAACATAAAAATCTCATGTGGACCACAAAAATATAAATAGTGATGATTGAAATTTCATCATTAAAAACTTACCAAGACACGATCTAAGAAAATTCATAAATTTTATTTTCCATCCAACCCGTTGATAAGGTTAAAAAGAACTCGATGAAGGGAAAATACAAATATTTACTTGATCAAGAACTTTGTGGCCTATAAAAAGTTTTTAATAGCTTTTCACCACTTTTTCTAGTATTATGCTTCACCAGAGATTTTGATCTACTTAATTGTTGGAATAAATTCTTTAAGAACGGCGTAGATATGAAAAATATTAATCAATGTGGCCTCCACAAGGTGTAAGGGTAAAACCCATTGAGCTGCTACCTGGGTAACAGCTAATCCGCTCCCCCGTCAAACGGAAACGGATTGGCTACTCCCCCTGCCACCACCTGGTGGCTGGTGGTCGGTGCTCTGTGGGCCTCACCATGATGGACGTGTTTCATCCATTCCGTTCATCCATTTTTATAGATCTTTTAGGGCTTGATCTCAAAAATTAGAGGGAAATAAATCTCAAATGGACCACACCACAAGAAAATAATAGTGATTGGATATCCACCATTAAAATCCTCCTAAGGCTCAATTTACTGTTCATTTGACATCCAATATATTTATTAGGTCATACAAGCCCAGATGAAGTTAAAAAACAAAAATCAGCTTGATCCAAAACTTTTATAGCCTCCAAAGGGCTTTTAATAGTTGAGGCTCATTCAAAACTGTTTTCTGTAATGTGGTCCATTGAGATTTTTTTATAACTCAATTTTGGTGAAATACTATAAAATTATCTGTAAAAATGGATGGACGGCATGGATGAAACACATACATCATGGTGGGGCTCACAGATCACCGACTATTAGCCATTGGCTGATGGCAGGGGAGTAGCCAATCCGTTTCCCCGTCAAACAAGCAAATTCAACGTTGACGCAAAGAGGAGTAGATTGGCATGACCAATAATGACGCGACAGAGACGTGTTTGCGTGGGCGCGGACCAAAATAACGAGACGCGGATTTTCCGCTAAAGAAGTTCCTGCGCAGGATGCTGGGTGGGGCCCAGCACCATGTTTTGGGGAAATATACTCCGTTCATCTGCTTTGCAAGATAATTTCATGACAAGCATCAAAACATAAGGTGGATCCAAGACTCAAGTGGGCCACACAAGAGAAAACAGTAGGAATTCAGTGAAAACCATTGAAACATTCTTATGACCCTAAAAGCTTTGTTTCTGGTTAAATTTTGTGTATTATAAGGTCAGATGGCATATAAACATCAAAGTGGTGTCCAGAATGGTTTCAACGGTAGGTATTTCTTTTCCAATTTTTCCTCTCGTGTGGCTCATTTTAGTTTTGGATTCACCTTGTTTTTTTGCGGATTTTTTCAAAATGAGCTCGCCAAACGGATGAACGGATTCTATTTTCCAAAAACATGGTGGTGACCCACCCAGCATCCTTCCATGCGAAATAACGTACGTGACGCCGCCACCAGCCAGGTGGCTAGTTGTGCTATGTTGACCCATCATGATGTATGTATTTTATCCGCCCCGTCCATCCATTTTGAAACATAATTTTAGGGACTTATGATAAAATTGAGGTAGATTTAAATATCATGTGGACCACACGGTGGGAAAATAGTAGTGATTGAATGTCCACCATTAAAAAGATCTTAGGGCTCACTGTAATGGTTATTTGACATCTAACCTGTTGATTAGGTGATACAGAATTGGATGAAGCAAAAAATATATATATCAGCTTGATCCAAAACTTTTGTGGCACCAAGAAATTTTTAATGGTAAGCATTAAATCAATACTGTGCGGTCCACTTGATATTTGGATTAATCTCATTTTTGGGGTCATACCATAAAATGATCTGAAATATTGGGTGGACGGAATGTATGAAACAAATACATCATGGTGGGGCCTACGTAGCACCGATCACTAGCCATTGGCTAAGGGCAGGGGAGTAGCCAATCCCTTTCCCAAAATAACCTTGTCGAGCGCCACGGAATTACGGAAATACCCTGAATGAGTCTCCTTCCTGCTGGAGCCGCTTGCAGGATCCTGCCAGGATCGGCTTATGCGGCGCGGACGCGGGTTGCGTACCAATCCTTCCGGTACCGACGTCGCTGCTAGTCGGTGATCTCTGGCCCCATCACGATGTATGTATTTTCTCGGCGCCGTTCATCTATGTTTCCAGCTGATTTGAAGTCATGAGTTCAAAAAATGAGGTAAATCCAAATGTCATAGGAGCATACAACAGGGTGGTGATTGAACGCTCACCATTAAAAAGTTAGCCTTTTGATTAGGTCACACAAGTTTACGAAGAGAAAGCATAAATATCAGCTTGATCAGTGGCCCCTAATAAGTATTTACTAGGGGGCCTTGGATCCCAGATAGATATCCATGACGAATTCACTCCATCCTCCTTTCTTGAAAGACAATAGCACAAAATTCTAAGGGCGTGTTTGGGAAGTGGGATTAGAAGGGATTAGGTGGGATGGAATTGCATCTGATCCTGTGCCAGTTCCACTCCATGTTTGGGAAGAATGGAAAAGCCGTAGATGGAATTACATTGGGTCCTGTGCTAATTTCACTCAATGTTAGCGAGTTGTGTAGGTCCCACCATGATTTGTGGGCTATATCCACACCGTCCACCCATTTTTCAAGATTATTTTAGAGCATGGGCCGAAAAATTAGGTTGATCTAAAGCTCAAGTGAACCCACCATATAAAGCAACAGGATTGAATACTTAACGGTTGAAAACTTCTTTAGGGCCACATAAGTTTTGGATTTGCCTCATTTTTAGGCCCATGCCATGAAATGAAGTTATAAAACAAATGAATGGTTTAGATATAACACATGTGAGAAAGCATAAATATCAGCTTGATCAGTGGCCCCTAATAAGTATTTACTAGGGGGCCTTCAATCACCACTACTTTCTTGTGGTGTGGTTCACCTGAGGTTCGGACCTGTCTTATTTTATAAGCTTATACCCTAAAATGGGCTCTAAAGGAATGGATGGCTTGCATAAAACACTTATATCATGGTGGGCTCACATAGCACCAACCAGTAGCAACGGTGGGAGTGGCACGGTCAGTATGGAAACGGATTGGCTACTCCCTCTGCCATCAGCCAATGGTTGGTGGTGGGTGCTCAGTGGGCCCGTCGTGATATATGTGTTTCCTCCGTGCCGTTAATTTATTTTTCTAGATCATTTTATAATATGAGACAAAAAATTTGGTATATCTCAATTTCAAGTGAACCACATTACAGGAAATAGTTTTGAATGAACTTTGACTATTAAAGTTTTTTTGGAGCTATAAAAGTTTTGGATCAAGTTGATTTTTGTTTTTACCCTTCATGTGAGACTGTATGACCTAATTAATGGATATCCAATCACTATTATTTTCCTATGGTGTGGTCCACTTTAGATTTATATCCCTCTCATTTTTGGGCTTAAACCTTAAAATAATCCATAAAAATGAATGAAACACATACATCATGGTGGGTCCCACAGAGTACCAACAACCTGCCACTAGGCTAGTGGCTGGGAAAGTAGTCAATCCATTATCATCCTTTTAGCACCGTGGTTTATTGTCCTTTTAGCACCGTGGTACACGGTGGCCTTGATTATTACTGGTGCACACGAACTGAGCTAGTTCGGTTAGCTCTCTTGGCTTGACTCAAAAAAGCACAATTTGGCTCAATTTAAAGTTGAGTTCGAGCTGGGCCAAGTTGATTTTTTTAGCTTGAAAAAGAGTTTGAGCCGCCTTGCCCCCAACTTGACTCAACTTGGATTGAACCTAGCTTGAATCAAACCTGACTTGGTTGAAACCAGTTTGGTGACTCGGCTATCTTGATATTGATGTTGCACATAGGTATTTAATGAAATAACCCATTCAGGCTCGGGGATTAAGCTGAACTGAGCTGAGCTAAGTTGGAGCTGAGGTCAGCTCGTGTCCGAAGAGTGCCAGTATGAGGCCAGCTCGATGTACACCATGCTGGTTATGGACGGTCTTTATCTTCAGGCCAGGCATTTTCACCAGTGGGGCCTAACTGGCTACCAAATGAATGGGCCAGCAATACATTGATGAATGGTCCAAAAATTACACAGAGAAACGTACAATACGTGGGTGTTTGCTAGCAAATGAATGGGGTCCACCTAAGGAGTCTCATATATGCAGGAAGGAATGTTGACGTGCACTTGTTGCTACCCACACATGCGCTTATCTATGTTTGCACGTGCCTACGTGAAACATGTGCAGTAGATTCTAAGTCCGATCAACGGCTTGGATGACAAATAAATATTACTATTGGCCATAGGAAGTTTTTAATGGTTTTTACGGATCATTTTTTCCAGTGGTGTGGTCCACTGGATATTTCGAACTCTATAAATTTTGGGATAACATAATAAAATGAAATGAGAAAACGGATTAACGGCGTAGATATACAATATATTCATAAAGCTGGGCCCCACATAATAAGAGTAACACCCACAAGATGTTACCCGGATAACACCTAATGTCCCCGTCCTCTGACGTAACCGGCGGAAATTCCAACAACCCTTGAATTGTGGAGAGTGAAGACAACGGACTCTACCGTAATTAGAACTCTTTAATTACGGAGGGAGATTAAAATATCCGCCACGTAATCCAACGAGAAGCCAGGGAGCGTGATCAGGTGTTAGTCGAGTAAGTTATCCTGACCGTGGGACCCACCCTGATGAATATGTTCTATATCAATGCCGTTCATCTGTTTTTACATATCATTTTAAGACATTTTCCAAAAATTTAAGCATATCCAAATTTCAAGTGAGCCACACCACATGAAACAGTGGTGATTGAATGCCTATCATTAAAAACTACATGTGGCCTACTTAGGGTCCACCGTAATGTTTATTTGTCATCCAACCTATTGATAAGGCCAAAGAGAACTGGATAAAGTCCTCAAATGAGATGGAAAATCAGATGGGCAACAAGAACATTAATCAAGGTGGGCCCATACAGTCAGGGTAACACCCACTAATGTCCTACCAGGGAAACACGTAATCCGCCATGATTTATTTATATTTTATCATCCATTTTAGCGGGTAATTTTAAAGTGAGCTCAAAAATAAAATATATCCAAAGCTCTAATGAAGCATACTATATATGAGAAATAGTTTCAATTGAACTTCTACCATTGAAAAATTCTTAATGGCAATTTAAGTTTTGGATCAAGGTTATATTTATGGTTTTCCTTTTCTCTATTGTTTTTATGATCTTATGAACAGGTTGGATGACAAATAAACAACACTGCAGACATAGGTAGGTTTCAACTGTTTCCTGTGGTCAGGACTGTATGGTCAGCTTAAGCTTTGGATATGCTTCAATTTTAATTAAAAAAACCCTTAAATGAGATGTGAAAATGGATGGACGGCATGGATAAACCACATAAATTCACAATGGGCCCAACAGAGTTTACTCAATACAATAAGAGTACCCACTGCCTCCTGAGTGACTAAGCAATGATTTTTTATGGTTGATTTACATGGACAATGTTTGAAGGACATTGATCGTCGCATTAAAATAATAATCGTAATGAAATTGATAATCTAATTATTTTAAAATATCATTAGTGGGCCATATGTTCAATAAATTTATAGTCTAGTGACATATATGTTACCCGTGCAACTCTTAAAAGGATTTTAGATGCCCAGGATTTGAAGCCAGCAGGGATTTGAAACTGCCTCCACCTAGGTGGCTAGTGGCAGGTACTATATATATATGAGCCCCATCATCATGTATTTGTTTTATCCATGCTGTGTGTTTATTTATTTTTTCATACCATTTTAAGGCTTGACCCAAAAACATAAGGCTGAGATTTACCATAAGATGACAGTAGAGATTAAGGGCCTGTTTGGCCAGGCAAATGGGATGAAATTGGAAGGGATTGGAAGATAGATCTAGGATTGGCCAGGTGTGCCAAACAGACAGATGGATATAGGAATCCCATGAATCTTAAGACAATCCATTGAAATCACCATCACTACCTTTAAATCCCATCAAATCTACCTTAATCCCTTCAAAATTTCTTGGGACGTGTTTGATTAAGGGATTGGAAGGTTTAATCATGGGATTGGCCCGACGTGCCAAATAGAGCGGATATAGCATTCCCGGGGTATAGCAATCCCATAGATCTTGCACTAATCCACTGACACAGCTATCATTACCTTGAAATCCATGCAATATACTCTAATACCATCTAATCCCATCCAATCTGCCCGGCCAAACAGGCCCTAAATGTCCACCATTAAAATTCTCATGAATGTAACTTTATTTGACATTCACATACCTAGATGAAGGGATAAAACAAAATATCAGCTTCATCCAAAACTTCTGTGATCAATAAGTTTTCAATGACGACTTGAGATTTGGATTTACATCATTTTTAAGGCTCGTCAATCCCCGTCCATTCATGACTCACACATGCTTCCAGGAGCAGAGATGCCGTCCTGTCTCCTGTAGATATAAGTCGGTATACATTCAGTGGCTCTGTGGGACCTATTATGGATTTTAATTTGTACTGTTCCTCCTTTTTTCCGATATTTTTAAAGATATGATTAAAAAAATCAAACAGATTCAAGTCTGAAGTCGTCCACACCACATGAAGAAGCCGTGATAATGACGCCCCACACTTAAACCTTCCTAAGACTTACTATATTGTTTATTTTCATCCAATATACTTATAAGGTCACACAAATCAGGATAAGAAAAAAATATATATAATTTTCAGCTTGATTCAAAACTTGCAGTAGCCCCTTAAAACGTTTTTAATGGTAGATATTTAATCTACATTTTATGGTCCACTTGAAGCTTGGATCTGTCTCATTTTTTGAATCATCTCGTAAAATGATTTAGAAAAATGGATGAACAGTGTGGATAAAACATGTACATCATGGTGGGCCTCACATCACGCTAGGGTGGTGGTGTGCGCAACACCGCCCAATCCACGTCATCAAATCCCCGTCAGCGACGACACTGAAGAGATGGCCCATCTATTTGATTTTTACGTACGTGTTCCTGCCACCCGCTCCATCAGCGCGTCAAATACGCCTTGAATCTCACGTTAGTTTTGTACCACTTAAAAAACGGTGGTGACTATCATCCTCATACGTGGTACTGATGTACATCTATCCAGACCGTTCAAATTGTATGTCCCATCTGGATTTAGCATATCTCTAAAAATCACATGACTTAGAAAATCTATAATCTCAATTAAGTTGGTTACAAATGAATGGTTAAGAATAAACCAGAGAGTAGCCCAAATTCTAAGCTAAAAAAACAACTATATGTCATTTTATGTATTTTATTTTCGTTTATGCTTCATCCACAGGTAGATCGACGATTTGGACGGTGAGGATTGCCTTATAAATCCATCATATGTACGTTTGAAGATTCACCAATACTATTGAGATGTGTGTAAAACTAACATACGAGTCTAGAACGTCAATCAAATAAATTTCACGTCGACGCAAGGAGAAGGTTCTTATGAGCTGTAACATGGCGACAAAGATGTGCTTGCGTGGACCAAAATAACCTCGTTGGAGGTAATGGAATTACGGAAATACCCTCAGTCAATCTGCTGAGGGTATCTATAATCTCAATTAAGTTGGTAACAAATAAATGGTTAAGAATAAACCAGAGAGTAGCCCAAATTCTAAGCTAAAAAAACAACTACTTGTTATTTTATGTATTCTATTTTCGTTTATGCTTCATCCACAGGTTGATCGATGATTTGGACGGTGAGGATTGCCTTATATATCCATCATATGTACGTTTGAAGATTCACCAATACTATTGAGATGTGTGTAAAACTAACATACGAGTCTACCGCGTCAATCAAATAAATTTCACGTCGACGCAAGGAGAAAGATCCCATGCGCTCTAACATCGCGACAAAGATGTGCTTGCGTGGACCAAAATAACCTCATTGGAGGTAACGGAATTACGGAAATACCCTCAGTCAATCTGCTGGCACAGCTGTTTGCAGAATCTTGCAAGTGTCGGCCGAATAATAAGACAGATCTAACCATCAAAGAGGACCACACTGCGAAAAGAAGTGGGGAATTGGACGTTTACCATTGAAATCTTTTTCCGATCACAGAAGTTTTCGATCAATATGAAATTTGTTTTTCCAATTCATTCAGGTCTCAGTTACCATATGAACAGATAGGACGGAAAATAAACGTTACGGTGGGCCCTACCAATTGTTTAATGGTGAAAATCATTATCTCCGCTGCTATTTGTAGTGTGGTCCAGGTAATCTTTGGAAATGGTTTATTTTTTGAATAATGCTCTAAAATGATCTTTAAAAATAGATGAACAGTGTAGATATAATAAATACATTATTGTGAGGTCCATATAAATTTGATCTCCTTTGAACCGTTCGTGCAACTCAGGAGCTCGAGTCAGTGCTCGTCTTGGCACTACCTACAGCAGCTATATAGCTGGTGTGAGGTACACCAGCCAATCCGCTTTCACTCGCTTTGCCAGCACCGACGTCCCTGCAAGTTGGTGCTCTGTGGGCCCCACCATGATGATATTAAAAAAGGACAGATCCAAATCTCAGGTGGACCATACTAGAGGAAAGCAGTGGTGATTGAACGCCCATCATTAAAAACTTTTTAGGGCCTACTGTAATGTTTAGTTTCCATCCAACCTGTTGATTAAGTCACCCAAATCTAGATGAACACAAATATCGGCTTGATCCAAAACTTTTGTGGCTTCCAGAAGTATTTAGTGGTGGACATTTAATCACCACTATTTTTCTGTTGTGTGGTGAAGGTGAGATTTGGATTGCCTTTTTAAAAAAAAAAAATCATTTCTTAAAATGAGCTGGAAAATGAGTGTACAGTATGGATAAAGGACGTGGATTAGATACGGACTGGTTGAGTAGCTGGGCTCCTTACTGAAGTGACGTCACCAAGTCCTGTGGACCCCACTATGATATATGTGTTTTATCCACAGCGTCCATTCATTAGGATATATTATTTTAAGGCATGACCCAGAGAACGATGCAGACCCAAAGCTTTAGTGGACCCCACCAAAGAAACCAGCTGAAAGATCGATGCCCACCGTTGAAACCTTCCTAAGGCCCACCATGATGTTTGTTTGAAATCCAACCTGTTTAAAAGTTAACAAAGACATTAAAGAAGGGAAAACACAAATATCAGCTTGATCAAAAACTTTTGTGGCCTTAAGAAGTTTTTAACGATGGTGTTGCTCTCCCCACTGTTTTCTGTGGTGGGGTCCACTTGAGCATTGGACGTGACTCATTCTTTGGATATTACCCTAAAATGATCTTTCCATATGGATGGACGGCGTGGATACAAAACATACATCATGGTGGGGCCCACGGAACTTGGTGACGTCACTTCAGTAGCAGTCTCGTGACTCAACCTGTCGGTAGCCAATCCGCGGCCGTAGATAAAACACATACAACATGGTGGGGCCCACATAACACGGACCTTTAGCCACATTGGTAATGGCAAGGTCAGTATGCAATTAGCGTTCACGCGGCAGGACGATTATCCGGATCCTCTGTTTACCACAAACAAACGGGAGGCGGTTTGGTTAGTGACCATGATAATTCATGTGGGCCCCACCATGATCTGTGTTTTATCCACATCGTCTACCTATTTTTACACATCATTTTAATAATTCATGTCATAAATGAGGTAGATCAAAATCTTAGGTAGACCACACCATGGAAAAACATTAGTGATTGAACGTCTACCATTAAAAACCTCCTAGGGCCCGCTGTAATGTTTATTTGATATCCAACTCGTAAATTAAGTTATAAATACCTGGATGAAGGCAAAAAATAAATATCAGCTTCATTCAAAACTTTGGTAGCTCTGAAAAGCTTTTAATGGTGAGAGTTCAATCAACAATGTGTGACCCACTTGAGATTTTGATCTACCTCAATTTTGAGTTCATGCTATAAAAGTATCTACATAAATGGATAGATAGCATGGATGAGACACATATATCATGTTGGGATCCACATACCATCAACCACTAGCCATTGGATAGCCCTACTCCCCTACCACTAGAGTTGGCCATCGGACCGAGTCGAGTCAGATTGGGTTCAACTCGACTCGGTCTGAGTTCTACATGGGCTGACCTGAACTCGATCCGATCCAGGACTGAGTCCGGGTCATCTGACTCGAACCGATCCGAACCCATGCTGGCTTGAACCGATTCGAGTCCGACTCGGTCAAAAAAACTAAGTCGGATCGGATTGGGCAAGGTTCGGATCGGTGGGCCACAACACAGGGAACAATGTGCGAGGAGACGACCACGCTTGATTCTCACGAGGGCCACCTGAGTTTCAGAACAGCCTGATGTTTCTCCTGACCCTTCATCTATGGCAGATGAAGGATTTTGACAGCCTGGATTCTTTATAAATAACACAATGGTCCCCCACGTAAATCAAGAATGAGTGTCCCCTCTCAACTTGTACCCCATGATGTGGTCCACCTGAGTCTCTATTTAATCTAAATTTTGGATCATGGATGCAACATGAGGTGAAGCATCTGATGAACGGATCAGATGTCACGAAATCCCATAATGCACCGACCGGTACCATTGGAGTGCACCCCTTTAACTAATGGCCTTAAAATAAAAGGCCACTGAAGTCAGCAAGGAATGATTGATAGAAAATGCCAAATAATTAAATGGATGAGATCTTCCGACAAGGATGATACTTTGAAGCATCTCTAATCCATTCTGTGGCCAATCAGATCAACGGTCTGGATCACCATATTGCAGGCCCTTCTGTGTCCTCTTCCTCTATTAGCAATTTGAGATTTGTTAGTCCCGAACGTCTGGAAACCTAATCATCCCAACCACGCACGAGTGGAAATGGTACGTCTCCACATGTGCGGAAGTGGAAATCTCTTGCTTCACAAATAGCCAGTTTCATTCCTCAAATGGGCCTCCAAAGCTGACAGCCAAAACCATTTCTGGCCGTCCATTCATTCTGTAAGCTGGGGCCCACTTGAGACGTAAAATGTCCTGATTTTGGGCCAGGAGATCTCAACTCTGTAGCGAACTTATCTCATGGAAAGATCTGATCTCTTACACGTGCCACATTTTGGCACGTGCGTCACGAGCGAGAGATAATTACCTTGTGATCGTAGGATAGAGGGATGGCCTTACCGCCTCGGCAGAGGACGGCACGTGAGTCGCCACAGTTCGCCACGACGATGCGATCCGGACCAACCATAGCTACTACAGCGGTGGACCCCACAATATCGGACGTCAGACCACCACACTCGCAGGCGCACTACACTCCTATGTTCTCGCAGGTGCACAAGTTCAGCGCTACCTCATCCATCTGGTAGAAGGACCTTGCCATCGCCGCATTCCATACCTCCGCCGACATCTCCCCGACAGGATCTGAATAGTCGGATCAGGATCAGGAGTGACTGGCATTCAAGTAGAGATGAGAGGGTTTTTGGGGATTTGATGGGTAAAATAGTAAATTTATATATTAGTTATTAGAGCCGAGCTAGTCTGAATCGGATCGGATCATATCCAATCGGATCTGATTTCGGATCGGTCAGGTCCGAATTGACATTGATCCAAACCCGATCCGATAAACTGTAACGTCTTGGATTTTCACTGTTTTGGATTTCCAAAATCCTTGATTTTTTTTTGTATTTAACTTATATTATCATTAACTGACCATTAACACTCAATGTTAGTTTATACACGGGTGGTACCAGTAAAGAACCGCACAAGTCCGATTAATCAACCGTAGGAAGCCAACGAATCCGCCCGATCACTTAAACACCGAATTTAGCCACATAATTTACTCACACAGAGCTTAAATCTAACCGACCTACCACTGATTAATCAAGACAATCAAAACTAAATTAAAAGATCCACTCGAAGTCGAGTTAGATAAGGCCCAGATAATCAACCCTGTTACTCTTTTAGCCTAAAACCGATGGTTTAGAGTAATCATGACCAAATCTCTACTTTCACTAGTTATAAATAGGCTATACTATAAACATAGTTAATCTAAACCCTAATCATTACCCACGACAAATCTCAATACCTAATTCATTCTAGAAATGCCCTGATTTTTCGAACAAGCTCTGGACCACTCGTTAGTGGGCCACTAGTTCCAAAACTATAGAATAATGTCCGTCTTACTGGGCTCGACGTCCATCGCGGGAGTTGGACCTTGGTAGTGTCCAGAACTGCTCAGCTAGAGGGAGAAACTAAAACTTAAGTGAATTAGGTCGTCCACTCTTATGCAAAGTTGAGAATTTCAGACCGTCGGTTTATGACCAAACTTCACATGTAGAGTAAAGATATTTCTCTGCTCATATCCATATAACCACGACCCCGATCGACTATCGGTGACTGTGAAACAGACTTCTAATCATATCTGTCGATCGGCGTATCCAAATGGCGGGTCGATCATGTCCATACGTAGATCATTATTAGGGCTAACTATCCTACAGTGTACATCGACATGTACACCACATAATGCACCTTAGAGGTTAGAAAAACCTTCCCATAGGGGTAGTATAGTAAAAACCCAACCATTGGGGTCATTTACACCAAATATGAGACTATATAAGGGCCTCATTTGGGCACCCCATCTCTCCATACGAATTTACATCCTCCAAGGGAGAGAAAGAGAGAAAGAAAATGAGAAAGAAAAAGAGAAGAAGAGAGAGAGTAGGAGTGGGGAAGCTTTAATGCTTCCCTTCATCAGTTTTCTCTAATCAAAACCCTAGCATCGATCACTTTTTTCTGCTGAATCCACCCCATTTGCGATTTGGAGGTAAGAAACAAACCTACTTCCTAACCTAGGTTCTTTTTAAAATGGATTACATGAATCTCATATAGTTCTTGGTGTTTATATAGGAATTTGTGATTTTTTCCAAATCCCTAACCATAAGAACCTTGCATCCACAACCATAAGAGCAAGATTCTCAGGTAATCACCATTCTTTTCCATATATGTGTTTTGTAAACTAGGCCCATGCATGTATCCTAGTATGCCGGTGCATTTGATTCGAGACCTCAACAAACCCTCCCGCGAATCCAACACCCCTAGGACGATTCCGCAAGCCCTTGGCGACCTATAGGTGTGGACCTTTATCCTTAGGTGCCCAAGTACTAATTTTACGATAAATTTAATGATTGTGAATGTTAGATTGATGTGCATGAGTAATTTAGAGAAAATCTAACTAGGAACCTATATGCTAGGTCTACCCAACACGCATCCGATGATAAATTGATGTTTGACTGGTCTGCAATTCGTTTAGGTATGAAATTGGTGTTGCATGTTCATTTCACATCTGATTTTTGCTTGATCTTCTCTGTAGCATGTATGATTGCTTTATTTCTTGTTGAATGTTTGTACTATGAGTGATGTGTTATCCTTTGCCTCTTACGAAATCCGGCACCACACACACACGATTAACTTATGTTGTTAAGAGTACTTGCATTCATCTTAATATCCTGAAATTTTATGCTTAATGTATTATACGCATAATTTCATCTGTACTTGAAGATGAATCCTTAGCCACTTAGAAGTGATATTGAATACAACTCATTCTCTTGGTTGGTCAGGAACTGAGAATTGTGAGGGTGGACCCGTTGGTTAGACTGCCCTGTGGCCAGACTGACTGATTTGGGCTGATACGAATGGGCGACAGTAGTGGGACTACATGGGTTGCTTGCACCCGATGTCGTGCGTTACGTGCTCGCTTTAACTTGGGCAGTCTAGTCCACTGACTGACCAACCATGCTTGTTAAACATGTTTGTTCATGCCTGTTTGGAACCTGGAACTCGCCTCGCCCATTAACGCCCACTGACAATAGCTGAAAAATGATCCACAGTCTCGTGAGCCGGGCATGGTGGAATGAGACACTGTATCCGAGCTGTCGGCCTACGCTGGGGTGAAGAGCCTCCCCGTAGTGACCGTGAGCGATCTCACTTTCCAGCATTCCCCACGTGCTTGCAATTGGGGGTGGGGACACCGATGGGATCAAGGATCCCGTGATCATGGCATCGCAAATGGATGAGGGTATTGATATCGTCGGGGTGTACCGGTTTCTCAAACCTGTTGGGTGAACGAAATTAACTAAATATTTGGCTAACATTATTCATGTATCGCATTAGTTAGGATTTAACAACTCGGCAGTTGAGGTCGCAATGAAGGAGTGTTGGTCATGCGCGACCGTGAGACGAAGTCACTCGAGGGAGTGTTGTGGGTGAGGTCATGCATCATACACAACTCATGCATACGCATTAACAAAGACTAGTTAGTGATTTATGAATGTGTGATTTTCATTAAATTCATCATGAAATTGTTATTTGATGTAACTTATGGCTGATGGCACCCACTGAGTTAGTTACTCATTCCCACTCTAGAACGGTGTTTTAAAACACCAACCAAACCCTTTACTAGATGCAGGTGAGGCAGAGCTCGACGAGCTGAGCGAGGTGAGCATGGATAGGGAAGAGGAACTTTCCTACTTCCAGCTTATGGGTGGATCACCGTAGATTGTGCGGGTTGTTTATGAGTTGTTGAGTAGGGATCTAGAGCACCATTTCTTTTGGGCATTTCTTATATAAATTTTATCGGGCGACACCTTGTGCAACCTGTTTGATGTTCCTGTAGACTTATATTTCTTAGCCGCCTTTATTTCAGTAGATTAGTTGTAGTTGTGGTTTATGTTCCAGCCGATATCTTTATTGCTCATTTAAACTGATTTATACACAAATCACCATAATTAGGATATAAGCAACACCCGGGAATTTGGAGGCCGAGTTCCTACGCGGCCCCTAAAAACTCGGGGTGTTACATAAACGGTTGGATCTGTCTGATCCCACTCGAACTGCACCGATCCAGGCCATCGGTTCTGGTCGGGTCGGGTCGGATCTGGTCAGATTTGGTCGGATCCATCGGATTGAGTCAGACATTCCCAGCACTACTTACCACGAGTCAATGCCCGATGGTCAGTGCTTTGTGGACCCACCATGATGTATGTATTTCATTGTAACACCCGGCCTATTCCGATTAATGTCCTGAGGCGTCCACGTGGAAATTTCTGAAGGACCGCTCGATTAAACCGCTCGTTTGAGGGGTACCGCCTACAAATTTAACCTGGGTTATCTCATTAAGGCGGTCGAGTCTGGTTATGTTCCGACCGAGTGCGGGCCGTTAAGCCAGTTGGTCTAAATGTACTTAGCAACTATCTGTGCGGGTCGTGCAACAACCAAGGAAGGTCAAAAAAATCTAAAACTTGGGGAGACCATGGACATCGTTGGGCTTGTGGTCCGTCATGGACTACGAACTTAGAGGACGCCTAGAAATTAAGTATTCGTGCAGTCCTGATAGCACTTGCCAAGCGCGACTCACCCTAGCCTTGGCCCAATGATCAGAATTTTAAATCACTGGCCCTTTTAATGAAACTGAAAGATTAGACATTGTAGCCGTCGGATCTCTTCTAAATTTATGTTGAAGGCCAAAAACATTTCTCTACGCCCGTCCACAAAATCTGAACCCCGATCGTTGAATGGTGACCGTTGATCGCAAATTGATCCCTTGCAAAACCTCGCGTCCATTTGCCTTTAAACTTTACACAGCCCTTTATCGAGCCATGGGGCACCTAATCTATAAATTTCATGGCCAGGGGGGCATCAGGGCAGCACTAACAGTCAAAATTGACCCCACAGGACCATTTAAAGATCAGACTCGTACGATAAAACCCTGCGTCCATTTGCCTTCAAATTTTTCACGACCCTTCATCGGGTCATGGGACACCTACACTACAAATTTGGTGGCCAAGGGGGTGTCAGGGCAGCCCCAGCAGCCAAGGAGAGGTTCCACATGGCCATTGAAAGAAATAAATAGAACTTAAGGCCATTTAACCCAAAAATTCAAGATATAAGATCCTTTAGCACCCACTCTCACCCACTCTCACAATTTTTCCAGCAACAAGAAAGAGAAGAGAGAGAAGAGAGAAAGAAGAGAGGAAGAAGTGAGAGAAGGATAGTGTAGTAGGAGGTGGGGCCCAAGGAAATTTGGAACCTTAGAGAATCTTCTTCATCTTCCCCATATCCACAACTTCAAACACAACTTCTAACCGATTGGGGAGGTAACTACTCATCTTCTAAAAAAATTCTTTGTGTTGAGCTAGGCCTTGCATGTCATCCTAACATGCAAATGCATTTGACTCAGGACCTCCTCAAATTGACCCGCGAGTTCGGTACCCATAAGTCGTCTCCTCAAGCTCTCAACGATCCATAGGTGCAGACCATTATCCTTAGGTGGCCAAGTACCGATTTTAAGATAAATTTAATGATTGTGAATGTTAGAGGGATGTGCATGAGTGATTTGGGAAAAAATCTAACTAGGAACCTACATAATAGGTTCACCAATTGTTTGGTCTTCAACATGTTTGGGCATGAAATTGGTGTTGCATGTTCATCTCACATCTAATTCTTACATGATTTTCCCTGTAGCATGTATGATTGCATAAATTCTTGTTGTACTCTTGTACCATGAGTGATGTGTTATCCTTGGTCTCTTCGGTAATCCAGCACCACACACACACACGTTTAATTCATGCTATTAAGAGTAGTTGCATTAATATTAACAACCTAGAATTTTATGCTCGATGTATTGTACGCGTGATTTCACTTGTACTAGAAGATGAACTCTTGTTGTTGAAGTGTTGTTGAATACAATCCATTTTCTGGGTTGGTCAAGGAATTGAGATTGGTGAAGGTGGTTCCGTTGGTAAGACCATCCTGTGAGTAGACTGACGAATTTAGGTGGATGCGAATGAGCGACAGTAGTTGGACTATTTGGTTGCTTGTACCCGATGTCGTCCGTTACGTGCTGGCCTGAACTTGGCCTCGCATATGGTTGAGGACATTGATACTGTAGGGTGTACCAGTTTTCCCAATCTGCTGGATGAACAGAATTAATTAAAGACTTGGCTAACATGATCACGATCGCATCACATTAGTTAGGTTGACGACTCGGCAGTTGAAGTCGCAATGAGGGAGCGTTGGTCATGCGCGATCGTTAGATGAAGTCGCTCGAGGGAGTGTTGTTGCGAGGTCATGCATCATACCATAATTCATGCATATGCATTAACAAGATTAGTTAGAGATTTGTGAATTTATGTTTTTCATTAAATTCATCATAGAATTGATACTTGATGTAACTTAAGACTAATGATACCCACTGAGTTGATCACTCATTCCTACTCTGGGACAGTGTTTTAAAATATCAACCAAACTTTTCAGTAGATGCAGGTGATGCTGAGCTCGATGAGCCGAGCGGTGCGAGCATAGATGAGGAGGATGAGCTATCATACTTCCAGTTGATGAGTGGGTCACCGTAGATTGAGCGGGCTGACTATGGATTGCTGAGTAGTGGACTCAACACACTATTCTTTTGGACATATCTTTTTGTATTTTGTCAAGCGACGCCTTATGCGGCCCGTTGATATTTTTTGTAGACTCGTATACATTAGTCACTTTTATTTCAGTAGACTAGTTATGATTGTAGTTTATATTCCGGTCAATTCCATACTACTCATTAAATTGAATTTATGCAAAACCTTAAAATTGGTTATAAGTGATACCCAGGAACTTGGGAGTCGAGTGTATGCACGACCCCCAAATTTTAAGGTGTTTCATTCATACATGTTGTTCATCTATTTTTCTAGATCATTTTAAGTTATGAGATATAAAATGAGGTATATCCCAATCTCAAACAGTGTTGAATGAACGTTGACCATTAAAAACTTTTCGAGGCTCATAAAAGTTTTGGATCATGCCGATCTTTGTTTTTTTTCCCTTCATCCGGGTATGTATGACCTAATAAACTGTTTGGATGTCAAATAAACAATACAGTGGGCTTTAGGAATATTTTAATGGTGTATATCTAATCATTGTGGTTTTGTTGTGGTGTGGTCTGCCTGAGATTTATATCCCTCTCATATCTGGGATAAAGCTCTAAAATGATCTGTAAAATTGGATGAACGGCGTGGATGAAACACAAACATGATGTTGGAGCCCACAGAGCACCGACAATAAGCTACCGGGCTAGCGGCAGGGGAGTAGCCAATCCCATTCTGTTTCTCAAACAAACAGATTTTTTCGGCGGTGGATTTCCGGCCAAAGCCTTTCGCTGAAGTTGGTGGGCTGGAAACCTAGGTGGGGCCACTGTTATCTTTTCGAGAAATCTACTCTGTTCACCCATTTTGTTGGCTCATTTTAAGTGTAACGGATTGGCCACTCCCTGCCACTAGCCAATGAATGATGGTCAGTGCTCTGTGGGCCCCACCATGATGTATGTGTTTCATCCATGCTGTTCATCTATTTTTATAGATCATTTTATGGTATGAAACAAAAAATGAGGTATATCCCAATCTCAAATGGACCACATAACAGGAAACAATGTTGAATGAACTTCAACCATTAAAAACTTTTTAGGGGCCATAAAAGTTTTGGATCAAGATGATCTTTATTTTCTCCCTTCATCTGGGTCTGTATGACCTAATCAATAGATTGGATGTCAAATAAACAATACAGTGGGCCTTAAGAAGATTTTAATGGTGGATATCTAATCATTATTGTTTTCCTGTGGTGTGGTCCACCTGAGATTTATATCCATCTCATTTTTGGGAGAAAGGACTAAAATGATCTGTAAAACTTGATGAACAGAATGAATGAAACACATACATCATGGTGGGGCCCACGGAGCACCGAACACCAGCAACAGAGCTGATGGCAGTGGGAGTAGCCAATCCGTTTCACATTTTAGTACTTAAGAAAGACTAAAATTGAGCAGGATTCAAGACTCAAGTGGGCCGAAAAAGGTGGGTAGGAAAACTCCTACCGTTGAAACCTCCTAAGTCGTCAGTGAAGTTTAAATGCCATACATACAGATCATAACCTCATTCCCATTGGGATGAAATAAGAACACAAATATTACCCTAATTCAAAACTCCTGCAGCCTCACGGATATTTCAACAGTAGACGCTCAATCCTCACATTTTTCAGCCTACTTGAATATTGGATTCTGCTATTTTTTTTTTATCACATGTCCTAAAATAAGCTCACGAAACGGATGGGCGCATCTCCAACTGGAGCAGTAAGCAGTTTTGAGTGGCCACCATGATATATGTATCCTATCCACACCCTCCATCCATTGTTTAGTATCATTTTAGGATATAAAAACAAAAATGAGTCAGATACAAGGATCAAGCCGACTACACAATGGGGACTAAACTCTCACCGTTGAAAACTTCTTAGGGGCCATAGAAGTTTGGATGGAGCTTATATTTGTGCTTTATCTTCATCTAGGTCTATTTAACTTTGTGAATTGGTTGGATGACAAATAAACATCAATATGGACCCTAGAAAAGTTTCAATGGTGAGAATCATTATCACCTCTGCTTCCTGTAGTGTGGTCCACTTGAGCTTTGGATCTACCTCATTTTTATGATTATATCCTAAGTGGATGGATGGTGTGGATAAGACCCCTGCATCTCGTGGTGTGGTCCACTCAAATCCTTGGATCTACCTCATTTAAATAAATATAAAAAAGTATACCTATATATGCTGTCCACCCATTTTTTTAGATAATCTTCAGGCATGAAACAAAAATGGAGCAGATCCAAATATGCATCACACTACTGTCGTTGACCATTAAAAATTCAGTGCAAATCCAAAATTAAGTGGGCCACAGCACATGAAATACATGGGGAATAAATGCTTACCATTGGCAACTTCGTGGGGGCCATAGAAGTTTCGTATTAGGATGATATTTGTATGTATAGTTTATCCTTGTAGTAATAAACTTATGAACGGTTTGGATGGCATATAAACATCCAAGAGGTGGATGTTTCCGTCCTAACTGCTTCATGTGGTATGGCTGACTTGAATTTTGAATTGGCTTTATTTTTGGATTCTAGTAGTATTGTAGTCTTGTGAAATTATGACAAAATAGATTTGTCTTGGGCATCTATGTGAGCTCCAACAAAGTGAGCTGTAACAAGACAACAAGCAGAATGCGAAATTTGTCTGCAATTTAATGCTAAATTCGATCTCACTAAGTTCAGCTTCAGTGCCATCAAATTAAGCCACAATGAAATAGCCAGCAAACTATCAAACTTGACCGCAACCAATGCCGAATTCAGTGTCACTGAAGGCACACTTGGTGCCACCGAAGGCAACATTCAATGTCATTGAACTTCGCAAAAAACAAGGCAGAGTGGAAACGTTCAAATTTGGTTGCAGCCGAACTTATATTCGCCCCACCAAAAAGCACATTCGGTTCATGTTGATCCGACCGACAGCTAGCCTATTTTTTTTTTTTTTCCCCCTTTTTAGCTGTTTTCATCCAACCAAACTCACAAAGTCCTCGTTTGAGTTTGATAATATAGGCCATCATTGGATGTAAAACATATAAACCTTACGTAGGTTGTAAAGATTTATAGTAAAATTGATTTAAAACCATTTGGATAGTGAAATTCAATACATTTTAGGAGGGAGTGAGTTAGCCGAGAGTGAAATTGGCACGTAACCGAACCACTATACATTGTGTGTAATGGGCTGAATTATTTTTGCTTATAACTATTTTATTTTGCTGAATGAGCTAAATGTTTTTTGCTTATAACTATTTTATTT
This sequence comes from Magnolia sinica, assembly GCF_029962835.1. Lineage (NCBI taxonomy): Eukaryota > Viridiplantae > Streptophyta > Magnoliopsida > Magnoliales > Magnoliaceae > Magnolia > Magnolia sinica. The sequence goes on along the minus strand of NC_080576.1, from coordinate 22,018,408 downwards.
TGTTGAATGGGCTAAATGATTTTTGCTTAAAACTGTTCTGTTTTATTTTATTATTATTATTATTAATATTTTTACCACACGCACACACCCCACACACTCACACTAGTGGAATTTCATCACTATGGATACTCAAAACCTTGACCAAGTGTTGAAACTCCTGAGAGTCTACCACCCAAGTAAGAGTAAGAATCCTGTTTTGGTTGATTTTACTGGATGATGTGAATAACTATCTTAACCATGGCAAATATGTTTGATAGAATGTCAATATAATATTTCATTGTTGTAGATTTGATATATCCGCTCTTTGTTTTTATTAATCTGTTTGAGTAATTAAAAATAAGTGATTATTGTTTATTTGATTAAAATTTTAAAAGTCATATTCACTAATTCTTTAAGACATTAATCATACGTTCAATCTTCACTTACAAGGATAAAAGTGGAATTGACCATTGTAGATGTAACTTTTTACCTAGTTCCTTTTCTCAAGAGCCTAAAACTTACCTTCCCAACTCACACGTTGGACGTACGGACAAGCACTTGAAGACCAACAGACCCCAGCCTTCCTTTCAGAAGCGGATTGGCTACTCCCCTGCCACCAGCCAATGGCTCGTGGTCAGTGCTCCGTGGGCTCCACCACGATATATTTGTTTCATTCATGCCGTCTATCTATTTTTCTAGATCATTTTATTGCATGAGAGAAAAAAATGAGGTATATCCCAATCTTAAGTGGACCACATTAAAGGAAACAGTGTTGAATGAATTTGGACCATTAAAAACTTTTTGGGGGCATAAAAGTTTTGGATCAAGCTGATCATTGTTTTTTCCCTTCATCTGGGTCTGTATGACTTAATCAACATTTAGGATGTCAAATAAACAGTACAGTGGGCCTTAGGAGTATTTTAATGGTGGATATCCAATCACTATTGTTTTCGTATGGTGTGGTCCACCTGAAATTTATATTCTTATTATTTTTTGTATCAAGCCTTAAAATGATATGTAAAAATGAATGAACGGAATGGATGAAGTAAATACAACATGGCGGGGCCCACAGAGCACCAACCACAGCCACAAGGCTGGTGGCAGGGGAGTAGCCAATCCATTCCCCGGACGCGGATTGGATACCGACAGGTTGAGTAGCGAAATGACGCGACCAAGTTGCGTGGGCTCCACCATAACGTATGTGTTATATCCACACACTCCATCTATTTTTAGATATCATTTTAGAATATGAACCAAAGAATAAGGCAAATAAAAATTTGTAATGGACCCCACCAAAGAAAACAGTGGGGAGAGTGATTCCCACCGTGGAAACTATCCTAAGGCCTATCATAATGTTTATTTGAAATCCAACCTACTCAAAAGTTAAAAAGTCATGAAATAAGGGAAAACACAAATATCAACTTCATCTAAAACTTTTTGGCCAGTAGAAGTTTTTAATGGTGGGCGTCACTGTCCCACTGTTTTCTGTGCTGGGGCCATTGGAGATTTAGATTTAACTCCTTTGGATATTACCCTAAAATGATCTCTCCAAATGGATGAAAGGTGTGGATACAAAACATACATCATGGTGGGTCCCACCAGCGGCAGCGCTCGTCTTCGCACACCAGCCAATCCCTTCCGAAAGGAAGGCAGGGGGATTTCGGTACTCAAATGCTCGTCCGTGAAAATTAAAACTCTGAGTAACAAAAGAACCCTTAAAAGGGGTGACTGAAATGGAACCGAATTAAGTGAGACCCCAGTCCATTACAGTGGGTAGGACCCTATGTTTGGGGCTCACTTTAATGTATGTGACTACATCCACGACGTCCATATGTATTGAAAGCCCATTTTAAGGCATGATGCAAAAAATGAAGCAGTTACAAATTCCAGATGGACCATAGTACAGGAAACAATGGTGAGTGACTATAAAAACTTCTTGTGGGCCATAAAAGCTTTGGATCAAGATGATAATTGTGTGGTCTCTTCATGTAGGTGTTTGTGACGTTATTAACAGGTTGGATGGCAAATAAACATTCCGGTGGAATCCATTAAGTTTGTAACGCTAAGGATTCAATCAAAACTGTTTGCTGTGATGTGGTCCACATAATATTTGAGTCACTTTTATTTTTGGGATATCCATAAAAAGATCTTTCAAAATAGTAAGACGGCGTGGATTTAAAGCACGTAAATCTCTGTCAGCTCCATATTCAGGGTCCCACCCACATCGTGGATCCGAGGTCTCACCTAATCCGCTCCCGATTAAAATATCCGCAGGTTTTTTGAATTGCGTACCCGACGAGAAGCCAGAAGCGGATTAGGTGTTCCCGGATAATACGTCAGTCAATGTTATCCTCACCGTATGGCCTATCTTGATGAGTGTGTTCTATATCCAAGCCATTCATCCGTTTTTATAGATCATTCTAGAACGTGATCCCAAAACTTAAGCAGATCTAAATCTCAGTTGGATCACACACACCATTGTAAAACAGTGGTGATTGAATGCCCACCATTAAAAACTACTTATGACCTACCTAGGGCCCATCATAATGCTTATCATCCAACCTATTGATAATGCCAAAAAGACATGGATAAATGGAAAACACAAAGACCAGCTTAATACAAAACTTTGATGGCACAAAGAAGTTTTAAATAGTCATCCACCACATTTTTAGGGTAAAGTCCTAAAATAGTATAAAAAAGACTGATGGACAACATGGATGTACAAAACGTTCATTAAGGTGGACCCCAAATATTTGAGCTGAGCCAAGTTAAGTTCAAAGAAGGTCAGTTCATGCAACCTTTCCTACTTTTATCCCTTCTTATACCTCTACGCAATTTAAAGTTAAATTCAAAATTTTCTTATTTAAATTCAATTTTTAAACTTGAAATTAGGATAAAGAGAGATTAGATGATACTTTCTTACTTTGATATTTAAATATGGCTTTGAAATTGAAATTAGAATAAAATGAAATTGGATGATACTGGATATGGATAACTTCTGTGGGTTTTGTGGATGGGACTCTTTCTTTAAATTTTAAATCATATAATCGCACGTCAGATGCTACTCTCATCACACGCTTAGAAGTAAAAAATAAAAAATACTTATTTAAAAAATCATCATACGTAACTTGATACGTAATTACTCAAAAATGGTACACGTGGCATTTATTAAGTCAAATAAAATTCAGTGCACCCATTGTAGCCAAGTCACAATCATAAGATCAGCATGTTTGAATAATCATAACCATACACTTATTTGTAGAAATAAGACCGTTGGATTTTTATTTTTATTTTCATTTCTTAAGTGTCCAATAAAGTTACACGGAACTCGATGAAATGAGAAAAACAAATATCAGCTTGATCAAAAGGTTTTTTAAGGGCTAATAACCACTTTTTCCTATGGTGTGGTCCACCATGGCATAAAATAATCTGGAAAAACAGATGAACGGCGTGGATATACAATTCATACATCAAGGTGGGCCCGGGTCTCACCCACAAAACTGGTTCGGGCTTGCGTCTGCTATCGATTGCGGACTGTGTGGGGCCTGATGTGATATATGTGTCTTTTACATGCTGTCCAGCCATTTTAGCAGATAATTTTAGGGTACGAGCCTAAAATTGAAGAATATCCTAAGCCCAAGTGGACCACGCCACGAGAAACACTGAATTAAACATCTATTGTTGAAAACTTATAAGAGGCACATAAGCTTTGAGTCAAGCTGATATAAGTTTTTCCCTTCATCCATGTCTTGTGACCTTGTGAACAGGTTGGATGACAAATAAGCATCACTATACATGTGGGGAAGGTTTACTGTAGAAGTCATTATCCCCACTGTTTCCTAATGTGTGGTCCACTTGAGCTTTGAATATGCTTCAATTTAAGGCTTATGCCCTAAAATAACCTGTTAAAACGGATGGACGGCATGGATAATACATACATCATGGTGGCTCCCACAGATTACTCGCTGATCCACTCACCAAGCAATCGCATTGTTAATGACGCGCATTGGATATGGGTAGGGGAGTACACCGAGTTGAGTTGGCCTCGACTCGGCCACTAGCTGATCTCAGCTTGAACTCGGCTCGCTCGATCGTCGAGCCTGACTAGCTAGCTCGACTTGGTTCAGCCAGCGGCTTGGGCTAGTTTGAGCCGAGTTCGCCTATACAGCATTTTCATAAATATATAGACTGCACCTTAAAAATCTAACTGTATGTAAAACAAAAACAATGGCTTTACAAGTATTTTATCAAACACCTTCTAAGCAACATAAAATTCAAGCAAAAAAAGAGTATTTGTAAAATCAAGAAAAAAAAAGTATTTCTTTCAAATACATACCTTCCTTGCTACTGACCAGACTTCGTTGAGTCATTTCATCAAACACTTGGTGAGCAACATTAATATCAAAGTAACCAAGTCACCGAACTAGTTCGATCTAAGTCGAGTCGAGCTGGGGCAGCTGAACTGGACCCGAACTCATTTTCGAGCTTGAAAAATCAACTTGACTCAGCCCGAACTCAGCTTCGAACTGAGTTGAATTGAGCCTTTTCGAGTGAGCTAAGTGAGCTAGCTCCGTTCATGTACACCCCTGGATATGGGTTTTATCCACACTGTCGATCCATTTTTTAAAAAGTATTATTAGGATATAAGCTCGAAATGAAGCAGATCGAGGTCTCACTGTTGAAACTTTATTAGGGTCCACTACTGTTATGTTTATTTTTCATCTAACTCGTTCATGAGGTCACATAGACGGTAGACTATGAAGGAGAAAATGAATATTAGCTTTATCCAAAACTTTAGTGACCCGGAGAAGTTTTAAATGGTAAGAATTTAATTCCTACTTTGTGGTCCACTTGAACCCTGGATCTGCCTTATTTTTGGCTTACACCTTAAAATGATATGGAGAAATGGATGGACGATGTGGATAAAATCCATACATCAACTTCAATCGGGATAAAGCATCCACCGTTCAAACATCCGTGAGGCTATAGAAGATTTGGTTCAGGCTAATATTTTTGTGTTTTCAATCCCAATAGAAACGACTTTATGATCCGTTTGGATGGCATATAAACATCACGGTGGATCTAAAGATATTTTAACTATAGGCATTTTCCTACCAACTTCTTCCTGTCCTGTGGCCCACTTTGAGTTTTGTATCTGCTTCATTTTTTAATCATGTCTTAACATAAGCTGGAAAAAACGGATGGATGGGGTGGATTTCTGACAAACATCAAGGTGGGCCCACCCACAACAGTGTGTGCAGATAATCTGCACCCTTCTTTCAGGGGCTAATGGTCCACTGAGCCAAACTGTTGGTATGATGAGCCTCATCATCGATGACCCTGCCATAAAATGTTTGAGACCATCCAATCTAAGTAGTTTTCGCTGGACCGTCCAGATAAACAGCCTGTAACAACACACGTGGCAGACAAAAATGAAAACGTTGACACTCTGGCAGAGCATGAGGAATAATGAGGAGGCAATGTGTAATTATACACGTGGAATATAATTAATTTAATTTAACAACTCAAATTAGGAGTCCCTGTTTAGGCACTACCAAAAAACAGGGCAACGCTGACGGCTAAAAACCGTTTAGATCAGTGTAATAAATGGAAAGAAAAAAAAAAAACTTTATTTGATCATCTATAAGATTGGTGGACATTAATTGGACGGTTGAGATGGAAAATACCCAACTGTCCTACTTCAGGAAACAAGTACATGAGTTAGAGATTAGGACATAGCCATCTGATTTTGAAATTGCGACTTAGTCACCTTTGTTTCGAGTACTTATAACAAACACAGCATGGGCAAATGCTTCCATAAGTCACTTTTCTACCTTTGTGTATGATGCTAGGGGGGCGTTTGGCGCACGGTATTACATGGGATTAGGTGGGATATAATTGCATTTGGTCTCATGCAATTCCATCCGGCATTTGGAGATGATAAGAAAGGTTAGGATTATGTGGGATGAAATTGCATTTAGTCCTATGGAATTGTATTCAGTCTCATTCAGGATTTCTGTGGATTTTGCAATCCACTATACATGTGGCCCCACATGGATGCATGTCTTTATCTATGACTTCCACCCATACACACCATTTAAATGCGACATTATGGTTATATATGTGTATAAGTGAACGACATCCATTGTGAATTTGGTCCGTTGATTACAATTTCATGGTCCACCAAACAAGATTTTGCTTAATTCGATGTCTTCGGTAATAAAAATTTTATCCCAAACATGAGATTGGATGGCTACAATATCATTGTATTTCCTGACATGCAATCATTGTGCAATAATAAGGTTAATCCCATCTAATACAATTCAATACCATTCAATTCCGCGGGGCTGTCAATGTGTTGGGCTGGTCCGTCGGATTTTTGGCCTGGCCTTGAGCTAGACTCGGGCTGGAGTATCAGTACCAAGGGTCAAGTTCAGGCATAAAATTCAGGCCGTTTCTCAATTAAAGTAGGTTTGAACTGTGTGCTATAGTCTTTTAACCTATCTTAGAAGATAATTTCTTTTTTCTATTTCTGATAGCTCTCTTCAACTCTCCGCTTACTTAAGACTTCAAGACAATCTACTACATGATATTTCATTATGCTTGGCCAGTCCTATTTCTTGAAAAAAAAAAAAAGGTAATTATTTTACTATTGTCCACCGAAGCTGAGTATTGAGATATGGCTAATGTCACGTGCGAATTTATTTAGCTCAAATCACTTCTTTATGATCTGTGAGTTCCGCATTCTCAACTTATGAAATTTCATTGTGATTATCAGGCTGCTCTTCATATTATCAATAATCTCATTTTTCATGAACACATAGAGCATATCGAAATTAATTGTCACATCATCTGGAAAGAAATATCTTTTGCCATCTTCCACACATGCTATGTGCCTTCTCAATATCAACTTAGGAATGTCCTCACTAAGGCACTTGGGTGGGACCATTTCCATTTCTTAGTTGGTAAGTTGGGCATTACAAATCTTCATACTTCAACTTTGAGAAGAGTATTAAGAAAGCATTACTTAAAGATATCCCATTTCATGTTTATTAGGATTTGATTTTGTAATTTTTTTTGTTACATTTTTGGAGTCATTCCCTCTATATCTATACACCAATATATAAATAGAAACTTTATAAAAAGTAGTTTTACAATCTTCCCAAAATTTGTTTCTACTCTCTAAAATTTATCACAAGGCAGCTCATTAGGGTTTTTAAAGGCAATTTTATAACATACATAATATGCAAATATCCTCTTTTATAGCACAACTCACATTTGTTTTGTAGCTAGTCATCTTCCCGAGATGCACTAGGGCTCGGATTTAGGCTTAGCACCAACATTTTGGTTTGGGCTTGGGTTGGACCATCTTGTCTTGTCATGGACCTGGGTCAGGCTTAGATAGAGCTTGGGCTGGGCCGTAGAGACCCCTAATGCTGCTCTGTATAGATGTGAAAATCTATTAGTGTTCAAAAAAAGTCCAAAATGTGAGTTTATTTGTTCAAAAATACATTATATGAATCATTCATGAAGTGGGGCCCACTTTTGATTATCCATCCCTCTCGAGTTACTTTGATTGGATGCTCCAAGCCATTCAATCAAAATTAGGAAATGGACAATTCATACTAATTACATTTCAAAAGGTCTAATGATTGATATAGACTGTCATTATGTGGGGCTTAACCCTCTATTTCCAGGCCCTCTCATATCACTTTGATAAGATAATCCAAACCATCTGATTAGTGGTAGGGAAAATGTATAATACATCTTCAGTATACTAGAGAGGACTAATAATTGATGTGGACCATCCATCGCGTGGGGCCCTAGCCATTAAAAGGTGGGTCCCTCCGCGATGATCATCAAACACAAAAAACCAGCCAAATCACTCATCAGGTGAGCAATAATCATACATTGGGTTTGACCATTTGCCATCCATTGATTTTGATGGTGTGGTCTGCTTGATGAGTTAATCAATAATTTTTGTGCTGGGCAATCTTAATGATGAGACTTGGCATTTTCACAGCTCCACAGGTGTGGTCAACCTGATGAGTGGACCAGCTTTGGGCCAACATTCATGTGAGGTAGACAAAACATCTGGACCCCACTTTAAGTATGTGAATCCTCGGCATCACCCATAATCCAAAAACTATAATCCTAACTTAGAACCTCGGCACTGTCCCTAGTTCAAAAGCCAAATTAGATTTGACTATCAAATGAAAACCTTAACCCAAGCTTCTAAGCAACTACCCAAAACACCACACCAACCCAACCCGAATTACCACACCACAACGAAAATAATAATATCAACCTTTATATGTAGAATTTGGATCCTTTGCTTGCCACAACGGGGATATTTCTCTTTGTTGCAATATGATTGGGCCACATCATCGGGCCACATCATCACACACTGACGTGGACCAATCATCATGCCGGATAATATGAATTTTTTATTTGTGGCAAATAGACAATCCGGATTCTTGTATGTATGATCTTGTCTCAAAATCGAAAGAACATTAAAAAGAAAAAGGAAAAAAAAAAAAAAAAACAGGAAAAAGACACCAAAGGAATTACTGAGGGTGATTTGATTTGATAGATTTTATTGCGTAAATAGCTATTTTCATTAATTCCTTTTAACTACATGACCCTTGAGGTGCGTTTCATGTTCTGTAATTGAAGCCACTCGGTGGATGCAAGGATAGCGAAGATGTAGAGAAATTGTTATTGTTGTTTTTATTTTAGCTTATTGAGGAGGTGTTGGATTTTTCCGGAGAAGTCTCTCCATCTCTTACATGCGTGAAGAGCCTAGTTCATCTAAGGCGTTTAGCATGTTAGAGACATGTATTTCTTTCAATCATCTTCTGAAATATTCTTTGGTGGGAAGTTTTTGTACGAAGAAATATATAATATGTTATGATGGTGGAGATGCACCGTCCGAAGGTGTTAATATCTCTTAATAAGAGACATCTCTTAACTTCATTTCCTTGTCTCTCTCTAACTTCCCTCTTTTTACATTCGTACGTCCATACACTTGTAGGTATGTGAAGCTCAGGTTTTTTTAGGGCTTGTGACTTATTCTTTCTTGTGATGTTATCTATGTCGATGTAAAAATCTGAACGTCCTCCTTAGACCACTTAAGACCCGCAAAAACAAGACAAATATGAAGACCCTTGCTGCAGCAGGGGATCCTCCGATGCCAAAGTTAGGTAGAGGTATTTTCTGAGTTGAATTGTACGTACCTTTCACCATTAGGGATGCTCCTATTTGTAGGTAAGCAGTAGTGGCAGCGTAGGGGAAGATCTCCCTATTTAGTAGGAGTGTATTGTAAAGGGATTCGAATCTCAAACATGTCAAGAGTATCCCCCAAGATCCTCGGTTGAGATCTGGGGCAGATTCGTGTTGCGGGCGTCTCCCAAGATCCTCAGCTGGAATCTCGGGTAGTGTCGATCGAAGCCAGGATAGAGCTGGTAGAAGTGTATGGTAACTTTGCGAGTTCGACGTAGCCTATAAGGTCGATCTGAACGATGTCTTATCGATCTGGATCCTCTAATGCATGGGTCATGGTCGAGTTTTCCCTTGGCATCGAGTAGATTACTAAACTGCCCTTAGAAGTTGCGTAAGAGGGTCATGATCGAGCTCCTTTCCTTAATTTTCTATGGTGGGTCCACCGTATTGTGTATATACCATCCTATCCATGCATGACATGAATCCTACCATGATGATAGGAGACCCAACAATTACGCTTCGGCCACAGTATATAACAAGTTATGTAAATTTCCTTGTAACAAAAAGCTGTGAGATTTAGCGTGACATCCACCCCATACATCCATGATGCCATCTATCTCAAAGTATAATCTCAAAAATAAAATAATTTCAAATCACCTTTGATTTAGTAGAAACTTGTTTGTTCAGGTAGAACTATTAGTTGCTCTTCTTCCCTAACCATTTCAAACCTTCCATCATTTAACTCTTTTTGCTGGGTCGGACCGGGCCAGGGCTTTAGGGGGCTAGCACAGGGCTAGAGTCAATCTCAGCCCTTCCCTAGCCGGGCCCATTCCCAGCTCTATTAAAAATGCCTCCAAGCATCATGCTAAAATGTTCTAAATTGGGAAAAGGGGCAAGTGATATTATCCGTACGTTTTTCGAACTGTGGGACGTTGGCCGTGAGGCCCACCATATGGACGTTCCTTATCTACCGTCCCCATGAATAAGCTATGCTATATGTTGGATGAGTACATTTTGTTTTGCCCATCTAATTATCAGAGACATCTATATGATAGGTACTTTGAGTGGCATCTGATAAAAAAAACCACAATGAAGGGATGATCGTGGCCGTTGATTTGTGGAGTTCAATGTTAACCATTAAAAGTTAGATTCCAACGCTCCACATTCAGCTCGAAATATTTATGGTTAGAATCATCCATTAAATGCAATTTTCTCACCGTTACACGTCTATGGTAGCACCCAGAAGATGGATGGTTCTGATCACCCGACCATCTCTAAGTTTTGGCCCCCTTGGGTCGACACGTGCCGGTGACATGGAGTTGCCAAACGTGCTGACGAGGAGTCACCACCATTTTAACAAAATGTTAACAAAAGCACGGAAAAGGCTAGCAATAGAGGATTTGAATGCCCCTTGGAGCCCTTCCCGCCGCTTCTCATTCGACAAAACCAGCAGAAGAATGAGAGCGAATTAACTTCTTCACTTCTCTTAAACGGTTGAAGACGCTCAGCAGAAAATGGGCTCTGCAACGGTCTTGAATCTGAATCCAATTCCCGCGAAATCCAACTGCCTAACCGCTTCAGGTACTCTCACTCTTCTCCGTTTACTGTCAGAAATTCTACTCTCTCTCTCTCTCTCTCTCTCTCTCTCTCTCTCTCTCTCTCTCAGAGAAACCCTAATTTCTTGCCAGGTACTTGTTCTTGCTTCTGATTTTCCTTTCTAATTTCTTTTTTAATTATATTTTCGGTTTTCATATAGTTTTTCAGAGGATTTTGGGATCTTGTAAGCAGTTGTAGGGAAGTGTTTTTTTTTTCTTGTGAATTTTGTACAGTTTCAGAGAGGTTCTTGCTTTGATTCCCGCCTCAAAATCGAGCTCTTCTTGATTATCTTCTTTTTATGTTATTCTGATTTCCTTGATTTTCAGTTTTAGAGAGATGGATTAAGGGTTTCCTGCTAGTTCTTTGTGCTGTTTTTATGGTTTTCTGCACAATTCTGCAATACTTTCATTAGAAATTGCACTCATATATTCAATTGGTAATTTTTCTGGTGATATTCTTTCAGTTTTCTGCCAGGTTTGTGTTTTGATTTTGGTCTCGGAACTCCAATTCTCCTGTCTTTTTACTTTCATTGATGTTGCATTCTGTTCTTCTTTCAACTCGCTAAAAGTCATTCAGGCAATGGCATCTGTTTTTTTTTTTCTTCTGCTATCTTTTCTTATCCATGCCTGTATATATTTTCTAAGGTATTTTTTAATACTGGTTTTGTTCACCTTTTGAGTAGATCTTCTGCCTTTTTCCGAGATTCGTCTTATTGATTTTGTTTTCGTTCTCTAATTTCTTCTTTCTTTCGTTCTTGGTTTGAATTGCTCTCTCTCTCTCTCTCTCTCTCTCTCTCTCTCTCTAATATATTGATTGCATTTTATCCAAATTCAGGGGATTTTTTTTTTTTTTATTTAGAGAATTTCATATCATGTTTCTGGAATTTGGGAGAAATACTGCTATTGCTTTTTATTTATTATTTATTATTTATTATTTATTTATTTTATTTTATTTTTTGCTTAACATCTAACATATGTTTTCTTCACCAACATGCCACTTTCTTCTATATGCAGCTGTTTTTACTTTCCGTGGTTCTTTTTTCTTTACCTGCTTATTTGGGTTTTTGGGCTATCTGGTTGTTCTTGATTCATTTTTCATATTCCTTTGTTGCTTTAGAAATTAAGAGAAAGTGTCGAGGAGTAATTCTTTTGAGTCCAGATGCAACTTCGCAAGGGATTTTAGAATGGACAAGGATGCAGAGAATAATCCTCCACAAAAGAGGAAATCGAGAGACGATGACAGTGCAGGATCATCTCATTCGGGCTCGAAGAGATCATCCATGAAAAATCTCCTGAGACTGGAGTCGGTTGCTCTCTCTATGACCAAGGGGGATGGAGAAGTTGGACGGCCAATAAGAAAACTCACGGATTTCTTCATCCACAATTCCAGACAAATTGCTCAGTCATTTGAAATGATTATGAGTGGAGAAGTACGCTTGTTTATTACTGGTCTGATCAAGCCCATGGATGAAAATTCAATGACAGCACAGAGCGTTAGATGTGAACATTTTGCACAAGCTATGAATTGGGAAATCACTGGTTATGTAAAAGGGTCTGCAGAAATTTGGATTTGCACTGAGGTTGCTGATTATATATGCATTAAACCAGCACTTTATTACGAAGAAATATTCGCCTTCTCCTTTCGGAAGGCGCTCACTTGCATTGAGGTCTTCAAAAATTTGTCAAAACTACATGGAGGAAATCCCAACATGAGTCTTGATGAATTGCTCGCTAGGGTTGTCACTTCATTATGTACAAGGGACGTCTTTTCTGGTACATCCCCAATCACGGACTATGTTGTTGCGGAGGGTGTTTTCATTCATAAACAGCTGAGCCAGTTGGATGACTTGAGAGAGGAAAATGATCAGATCTTCACTGACTTGCCTGTTCTTGTTTCCCTAAGAGAGGAGTGTATGAAGATGCATGCACGTGTCATGCGGCCCCCTCCGCCCATGGTGAGAGCCTGAAGACTAGGAAGGGAGAGATGTCAAATCAAGCTGCTCCCTCCAGTTGTGTTACAGGTGATGAAGAATTTTAAGTCATCCTTCCCACAAGGAAATGAAAATCTGAATGTGAAATTTGAATTGGGTGTTGCAGATGGAAGAGTCAGGATTTGAGTAAGAAACTTTGGGCTCCACTTCCTGAAGAGAATCAGAAGTCAAGTGAGAAAATTTGGTCCCCACTCTCTGAAGAGTATCAGTAATTGAGTGTGAAACTTTGGGTCCCAATCCCTGAAGAGTATCATAAATCGAGTGAGAAACTTTCAGGCACACTCCCTTCAACTCATCCAGAGAACTTTAACATTGAGATCAACCACAGTCAACAAACTTACATTGAGATCCATGAAGAAGAGATTGCAGATGACTATCCACTACTTGCATATTATAAAACCACCTTACAAGAAGCGGTGGAGCGTCTCTCATTTGACAATGCCACAGGCACGTGTGCTGCTGTTGAACTTCCCCAAAGCAGGCTTCGCAACTGGCCTCAGAACAATGCAGAGTCAAAGCTCATTCCTTTGCAGCTTCTTCCATTGAAACCATGTGCTGTGCTTGATCTAACAATATTTGGGTCTAGGATGATGACCAAAGATGTTCGAAGTAGGTTCCATAATTCATACTGATGTTGATAAGGTACAAACTTCATTAAGCATGCTGGTAGTAAATACATATGATGTAAGATCTCTGTTTGAAGGCCTGGATTGCATGCATGGGATCTTGGTAGAGCAATAAATCTAGCCATACTTTCATTAGAAGTCACTGCAAATCGTTTAAGCTCTGAATGTCTTCAATCTTCTGCACCACTCTCTCCTTCTCTTGCCCACTAATGGGATATGTATGCAAGTACCTGAGAGGGTTTGGGGAACAAGAGAAAGGTTATATAGGGGCTTCTCCAGAGTTTCCTCCCATGATAAAAACTCCTCCCCCATAAGTCCCACACATTGAGTTTTTCCCCCCATTCTTTCTAGATACCATGCTACGGGGACATGGAAGTGTATGCAGTCCCTCTTTAATACATGTATGATCTCCATCCCAGGGTCCAGTGCATGCCCATAATCCTTCGACCAAACGGCCATTGACCCAAACAATCCACTCCATTGATTAGTTACTCACCAAGTAAATCTAACATTCTTCCACTTGATGGAAGTGTTCAATATATGATTTTTAAAATAGTTTTACTCAAGACATAGTTTCTTCTTCTTTTTTTTTACATTTGTCATGAGTCATATTTCTTTGAAATCACCTAGTGGGCACATCCTATGAGTTTAAAAACACAGCTGTCGGAAATATGGGCTACACTCATCAGATCCTGTCCATTGAAATTACTAAAATCAGAACATGGCAGTCTTCATAACATTTGATTTGACGGAATGAGAAAAGGCATGGTCATATATACTAGTAACTTCAATGATGAAGATCTATGAGAATGGAAGCATGGTATGGAAATTATGTTCTAACTATGACCATGCATGCCTTTTCCCTAGTGGTCCACTGTCTCTACCAACAGACACCTTATGTCTGCAATGAGACCCAAACTCTCTACATACTCAAAATATGTGTATATTAATAGACTAGTAGAAATATAAATTGAATGTCAGAACATCAGTAAACTAAACTCAATGAGATCTCTGTATGTCTATAAAAATAATAACCAAATGAAGCTCCCATTAACTGAACTTTCTGCATGAACTCCACAGACACCTAACTATTATGAACCCTCTCCTTCACAACAAAATACTTAATTATCTATATGCTTAGACTTCGGTGAACTCTTGTTGTTGTTAGAAAAGGCGACTGCAGCCTCAAATTATCACAAAAGATTCTCATCCGCCTTAGAATTGACTCCATAACCTGAAGTTCTGACATGAAATTCTGCAACAATATTGCTTGACCTGAAACCTCATGACATGCGATGAACTCCGCTTCCATGGTGGGCAAAGTACCAACGCCATGATCAACTGTTTGATGCTTTTCTAGGACACATCCGTTGTGGCCATCTTGAAAATGAATCCTAAAGTGGACTTCTTGTTATCAAGGGAAATAGCATAATCTGAATCTGTATACTGGATCAACTCCAACTGATCAGATCTCTGGCATGTGATGCGTAGTCCTTTGTTCGCTGCAAATAGTGTTAATTTCTTTACCGCTCTCCAGTGACCAACCCTGGATTACAAAGATACATTCCCACTCCAATAATAAACACAATCTTTTGATTCCTGTATATAATTAAGACTTCCTATCACTTACATGTAAGGGGTATCCTTCATTTGATTCCTCTCTGGACTATTCTCCACATAAGATTTTTGTGACAGGCTGAGTAAACCACAGAATCTATCATTGAGTATTTCATGGGTTACTATGCAAAAATCACACTGATCCCATGATCCAACCCATCCCCGATTTGTACTTATTTTTTTAGCCATCCTTTTTCTAAGCTATAGATGGGATTGTTAGGTTTCCTAACAAAAATGACTTTTTTAGAATCATAAGCACTCTATGATGGGATCAAACTAATAGATTGACCAAATTGTTGATTGGACCTAATTTTTTCCGAATGGTTTGGTCTATCCAAACTAAAGGATAATGATTATATAACTATGATGTCAGATTAGTTCTATATCTGCATGGGAGCCCATAAAATCTGTATTGGACCTAATGTATAGTCTGGATCAAGCGATTGAATTGTCTAAGTGACCCAATGTAACTAGGAGCACTATAATTTACAGTGCTCTAAGGGCACTGGAGCATTTCTCTATATGTGGTAAGAAACTTCATTTAGAATTACATCATGAAAGGTAGACGTCGACCACTTTCTTGAGTGTCTACAGTCTGTTGATGCACATCCACAAAGGCATGAAAGACAGAAATCTTCTCATCTTGCAAATTTCATTTGTATTGCCTCAAATATAATATTTTTAGAATTAAATTGAATTGCAATCTATCAAAATAGCCGCTACAAGAGCAGTACAATTGTTCACATATCGTTGTTGAGGTTTTCAATCTTGGACATCATCACACGGTCAAAGACATGCCGTTGTCTTCCATCGTCAGGTTATATCATCGTAGTTGGTTTTCAGAGCCCTGGTAGATGAATTGGAAACAAGTCTCTCAAATAACCATGTAAAAAATCAAAACTAGTTTATCTACAAGAATATGGCGATTACCAAATGCATGCTTGACAAGCCCAAATGCATGCATGCTTGACAAGCCATGGTGAAGAACAATCCAACTTTCTAAACAAGTTGTGCCTGTTCATATAATCACTGGGTACATTCAAGGAGGGGAGCATTCTGCATGATATATAACAGATTGGAGCATATTTGAATTCTGATGAAACCACATGGCTTTTCTGTGATGTCTATAGAGATTTTTCTTTTGATAATGCAGTAGCTGTAGGAAATGGACATGGTGCTGATAATCCCACTGCTGTTTTTAAGGCAGACAAAAGGGCTCTAGTTCTTGATCAGGTAATATCAATTCAGAATCACTCATGAAACATTTATATTATTTGTAAGGATTCAGACAAACGTGATAAAATCATTGCAGTTTTGTAACTGAAGACAAGTATATCTTAATCACTCATAAGAACTGTCATGATTTTCCTTTCTCCACAAGTAGCAGAAAACTTGTAATGAAATTGAAAGTTTCTACAGATTATTTACATCATAAGAGAGGTAGTGAACTCTCCAACACAAAGTGACCTTCTCAAAACTCATCTTTGGCAAGGGCCATGAAACATTAAAAAAGAAAAGTTTTAAGCTGTTTCAAGTCCAGTTATGCATTAAACAATAAATAAATTAATAAAACAATAAAATCTAATCCTCCATAGACATGCTTTTAGTAGGTAAGCTGGAATCAAGGACTTACAGAGTTGAGACTCCATACACATTCATAGAATCTTCTTAAGCTCCTTCTCAAACTCATCAATAGTGGAAAATCATTCCCTGTATTTAATGATATATTATCTATCAAGTAGGCTGTCGATGTACCGGCCTGGCCTGGCCTGGCATGGACCAAGCTAGGGCTCATCGTCATGCCAGAAAGCCTGGCCCATGCCTGAAAATTAAGCCTCTTTCCTAATCACCCGGGGCACGGGCTGCATCTAAAAGGGTCTTGACCATTTCCAGTTTAATATATATGATGTTCCATCCCTCGATGGCATCGCTTGTAGCATCGCAGGTCAGCGATATGATATCTCAAGGGAATACAAAAAATCAGTCTCATTATCTCAGTGCTAAAAATTTATTTTGTATCAATGAATATGTGTCATGTTTCTCAAGCATGGTATTTCTCAATGTTGATGCAAACAATGTATGTGTGAGTGGGGTTGTATTTGTTGGAAGGGGATAGTATTGATTGGATTTAATTGCGTTCGGATGGGGTGTTTTGACCTTTCCATTAACTGTAGGCCGTTAAGTGTTTCATATAGCCATGTTTGCTGTTACGGGTTGACCATAAGAGGTGGTAGCATCAGATAGCCAATTAGCCACCGAGATGTGAGAAATGGACGATTCGTGATAAAGATTTTAGAATTCCTTGATGGCATGAAGGAGGCGTTGTTGTCATCAAGAGACTACTACTGAGTGTTTTGAACCCTGTCTGTGTCATGAATACGAATGTTTACATATTATGTATCCAAAGAAAGTCAGGCTGAGGGACTTTTGTTGATGTTTGGGTGCCTTTAAATTCCAGGTCATGTCTGGCATGAGTGCTCAATTACATTTATGGCAAAACCCTTGATTAGAAGATAAAACCTGAGTAGAAGGTCTTGTGCTGCAGCCCTGAACATTCCGTAAGTCCTTTGGTTATTCGTTTTTAGAGTTGTCTAGAACAAAAAATAAAATAAAATGATGGCCTCGGCGTACATGAATAGTTGTCCCAACGAAGCAATGGGGGCTCATATGTTGAGGATATGATTGGTGGACATTTATTGGACAATTGATATGCAAATACCCAACTGTCCTATTTCGGCAAACAAGTGCATGAATTAGAGGCTATGATTGTAAGCCATCTGATTTTGAGATTACGATTTAGGCAGTTTTATTTTGGGTTTGACCTCCCACTCAGGGCCTTTATACCAAACACATCGGGCTGGTGTATCAGGCGGCTAGGTTCGGACATAAAATTCAGCCACATTTTTCAATCAGCCCGGGTTTGGACTGTATACACAGCTGTTGGCCTGGCCTTGCCCATTAGGGTTCATAATCAGGACTTGAAACCTAGGCCCAGTGTCCATGCAGGGCCTGAATGGCCCGGCAGGCTCGTTGCATATATATATATATATATATATATATATATATGGGAAAAGGTACTATGCGCTCGAGCTGATGGGAACGTCCCATGAGGTCGAGTTGTGTGGGTGATGCGGTCGAGTTTATATATATATAATCCATTCCAGCCACCACGTTGGTGACTCCATGTTAGGCGCAACACCCAAAAATCAGCCTCATCTATAATTGAGGTGTACCACGTAATTAGAAATATTGTACAGTTTCCTCCCTTAATTTATATTTCTATTTGCTATAGCCCACTAGAATTTTGGATCATACTGGAAATTGGGCCTATAGAGTTTCAATGAATGCCGCATCACGTGGACCGTTTAGATTCCATGCCCACGACATGTGTGCAAAGGTGCTCATTTAGATTCTATGCCCAAGACGTGTTCAAAGGTGCTCACGGGTGCTTGCCTAAGCAGCAGGTGAGCATATATACATATATATATACTATGCGCTCGACCTCACTATAAGCTTCCGTGAGGTCGAGCTGTGTGGGCCCCACCGTGATGCATGTCGACCATCAACATCGTGCATTTGATGGGTCCCCTCTAAATTATGGGATATGCTAAAAATCAGCCGTATCCAGAACTCAGGTGGGCCATACCATCTAAAATCATGTGAAGACATCATTAAAACATATAAAAGCACTTGGTGGGGCCCACCTGAGTTTTTAATACTGCTAAAACTTGGTCTGAACCCTCATCCAAGTGGGACACACATAATGGATGGGCTGGATTTGCATACCACATCTCAGTGGGCCCAAAAAACTGATTATGAATGTTTTAATGGTGCACAGCCCCTCCCCACTTCTGTATGTGGTGTGGCTCACACAATTCACGGATTGACTTGATTTTTGAGACCTAGGCCCACGATGGAATGGTGCATCTGACTGATGGGGTAGATTTTCGAAATGCATCACGGTGGGGCCCACACAGCTCGACCTCATGGGACGGACTCGTGAGGTCGAGTGCATAGTACCTTTTCCCACACACACACACACACACACACACACACACACACACACACACATATATATATATATATATATATATATATATATATATTATGTGGTACTATAAGGTCGAGCGCATAGAACCTGTAATATAAGGTCTAGTCGTGTCTTAGTCCGAACCATTGGATGATAAATTTTCAAAATATATAGCGGAGATGCTATCCCCGAAAAAAGGGCAAAACTAGATAAATCTGCGTTATACAATCTTGGGGTGCTTTGTCATCACCAATTATGTGGTCCTCCATGATATATGTGTTATATCCATACCGTCTATCTATTTTGAGATATCATTTTAGAGCTTGACCGTAAAACTAAGGTAGATCTAAACCTCAAGTGGACCACGGCACATAAAGTAGTGGGGACAATGATGTTCACTATTGAAACCTTTCTACAGTCCATCATGATGTTTATTTTACATCCAACATGTCCATGATGTCACACACAACTGAATAAAGGGACCAAACAAATATCAACTTGATCGAAAACTTTTGTGGCCACAAGAAGTTTTTAATGGTAGGTGTTCAATCCCTACTACTTTCTATGTTATGGTCCGCTTGAGCTTCGGATATGCTTAATTTTTGTGCTAATGCCTTAAAATGATTTTTCCAAATGGATGAACTGAGTTGATATAATACTTATATCATGGTGGGGCCCACTGAACATAGCGACGGTAACACACCACCAAGGTTGGTGGCGTGTGGCACACCAACCTTTTCTCTTCCCACGCAAAAGGAAGCATATTAGGTGCGGCCTCCGCCTAACCTACAACAGTGCGTCCCTCATCTAGGGCCCAACTTGATCTACATATTGTGTACCCACACGGTCCATCTGTTTTAGAAGACAATTTTAGGTCCTAATTCCAAAAATAAAGAAGATCCAATTCTAAGGTGAACCATACTATCGGAAACCGTAGTGATTGAATACTCTACCATTAAAAACTTCCCATGGCCCATTATAACGTTTACATCATGCTTATTTTCCATTTAACATGTTAATAAGTTACATAAACCTGGATGGAGTAAAATAAAAAAAATATATGAACTTCATCCAAAATATAAGTGACCCATTAATTATCAATCACAACCTTTTACTATGGTTTGGTCCACCAGAGATTTGGATCTGCTTCAGGTTCTGAATCATATCTTAGAATGATCTATAAAGACAAATGGGTGGAGTGGATATAAAATTCATACATCAATGTGAGCCTCCAATAAGGGCCGCACCGTCTTGGGTCGGGCCTGAGCCGCATCTAATACACTCCCCATGCAGACAGCCTGTCATCCGGATTATGTGGGAAGGAATTTTTATCTATGCGGATAGGTGGGCCCATTATAATGTTTATGAGAAATCCACCACGTTCATTCATTTTTTCTGGTCATGTTAGGACGTGGGAAAATTAATGAGGTATATCTATAATTCAACTGGGCTACACAACAAGAAAATGTGACTAGTTAAATGCCTACTGTTGAGACCTTCTTGAGGTCTACCATTATTCTTATATGCCATCCATATTGCTCACCGGGTCATTCTTACTAGGATGAACTGAAAATACAAAAATATTAGCCTAATCCAAAACTTCTATAACCCCACCAATGTTCACCAGCAGACATCCATTCCTCACTATTTCCTGTCGTGAACCCACGTTATTTTCAAATCTGCCCCACTTTTTGTCTCATATCCTAAGGTGACATGAAAAAAACAGATGGACAGTGTGGATTTATCACAACATGATGGTGGCCCCTAACTAGCTTCCTATCACATTAAGCTTCCCCGGGAGGTTGTCGCATCTTCCCGTCACATCGTGCATTTTGAATGTTTATCATCCAACGGCTCACACTAAGACACGACTCGACCTTATGCCATTTTCACACACACATACACACACATATATGGGAAATGGTTCTATGCGGTCTGTAAGTGCTATAGTTTATATCCCTGTCTGTTGTCAAATTTGTGGTGCCAAAATCACTATTATATATAACTTGCATAAGTGTAGCTCTCACAAGGATCAACATTCATAAACAAGCTAAGCTCACAACAAGCAAAGCTCACAAGTACAAGGAAAGCAAAGCTCACAAGTACAAGGATCAATCTTGAATGCAAGAACTGCTCACAAGACAAGACTCAAGCTGCAAGACTTCAAGAAGAGTACAAGGCAGTTTGTAAAGAACTCAAGACACTTTTAAGATTGAGCTACATCAATATTTCAACTACATCAAGACTTCAAGGCTCATACTTCAAGGTCACTTGTTCCTAATGTTTCAATGTCCTTACTTCATGGTTGAGGTTTGACTGACCATAGGTTGACCTTAGAAGTAGGTCATTCTGGATACATAAGTCGAATGTTTATTTTACATGAGTTTGGTCTGTTCTTCGACTAGTCCTAGGCCTTCTTCGACTAGTCCTAGAGTTGCTTCGACCAGTCTAAGAAATTCCTCGATCAGTCGTGAGTTTGTTACAAATTTTGGATAAAATCTATTAGGCTTCGACTAGTCCAGGAATCTGTTCAACCAGTCGAAGGAATAGTGTCAACTGCATCTTTGACCTGTCGAACATCTTCGACTCGAAATCCAGCGATGTTTTATAGGTTCTTCGACCAGTCGAAGGAAACCTACGACCAGTTGAAGGTGACCTACGACCAGTCGAAGGAGACCTTCGACCAGTCGTAGAATGGTCAGAGCTTATCCCGCCGGATCTTTCAAATATCTGTTATTGCTTCGACTAGTCGAAGAGCTCCCTAGATCAGTCGAAGACGCGATCTGCTTACCTATAAATAGTGCACGATTCTCAGAAGAAATCATCAAATTAATTAATCCATTCAAGTCAATCTTCGTCGAACTTCTGAGAGATAATTTTGTGCTCCATCTAATCTAAGTGTGCTTATTTAATATTCTCTTTCCTTAGCTTTATTTAATTGATTTTGTTTCTGCTATTCCAATCTAATTTGATAAGAGGAATTGTTATTCCCTTTCTTTGGAATCAAAATCAATTAAGGCAAGCCCTATTTGGTTTAATTTAAAATCTATTAGAATTAGAACCATTGTAATTGAGTACTAAACATTGAACTTGGACATTCAATCATCTACTCTGATTTGGTTCTACCGGGCTGCTACAACGAAGGAGATAATCAGGTATTTTACATTTAATTGTAAATTCCTTTCTGTTTTAGTTTCTTTCAAGATTTGCCAGAAAAAAAAATCTTATTGTATTGGTTATCTGAGGAGAGCCAGGAAAACTCAGAAGTGGGGTTTTTAATTGTGTAAGCCCACGGACAAAGACACAATTGTAAAGGTTTTGGGTGAACCTGGGAAAACCTATTTTGTTAGTGAACGCTAATATCCCCTGTGTGAGGATATTAGGAGTGGAGTAGCATTCTGTGTAGCTGTTGTTTAACAGTTGGTGAACACACAGACGAATCACTATAATCCCTTGTGTTGTGGTTGAATGATTTATACTTCTAATCTTTAATTATTCTTTTGTGGGATGTATGTATAGTGGTGAATGTTGTAATCATTTAATTCAAGCATTGTGAGAATTTTGTAATAGTTTAGAATTTATTTTCTGCTATTCCTTTATCAGCTTGATATTTAATTTCTTTTGAAAGTTGTTCCAGCAAGGTTGCCCTGCCATTTTTATGGTGTATGGCTGTCCCTAGAACAATACATTTGTGATTACAATTTATTTCAATTCAGTTTGTATTTGTTTCTGTATTCCTCTTCGGTTTGAGATTTGATACAAAGATCTTTCTAGAAATAAGGTTGTCCTACCATAAACTCTGGTTTTTGGTGTAAGGTTGTCCTTAGAATAACATTTGTATCAACCTCTCAAGATCTGAATTTTGAGGTTATTTTACTTTCCTGCATTGTGATTTACTTTAGCTATCATTTTCTTTTTAATTCCGCTGTTATAAGTTTTATTTGGCATTGTCCTATTCACCCCCCCTCTAGGACATATAGCTTGGCCTTTCAAGTGGTATCAGAGCCTAATAGCTCTTTTTTTTATTCTTGGATTTAATTCCTGAGCTGACGATTTAAGCTATTTAAGATGTCAAATTTTGATAGCCTTTCAGTTACTAGGCCTCCACCCTTTGATGGCTCCAACTATACCTATTGGAAAGCCAGAATGAGGATCTTTCTCAAATCAATGGATGAAAATGTGTGGCAAGCCACAGTGACTAAATGGAATCCTCCTATCATGGAAGTTATTGGGGTTGATGATTCAAAATCTATGAAAGTCACACCATATTACCAATGGACCACTCTTCAGAAAAGTGAGAGTAGTGCAAATGCTAAAGCACTAAATGCAATTACCTGCGCACTATCACCGGATGAGTTCAAAAGAATCATTTCCTGTAATACTGCAAAGCAAGCTTAGGATATATTAGAAATAACACACGAGAGTACTACAATTGTAAAAAAATCTAAAGTCCAACTCCTCACAACTAGATTTGAAGAAATTCATATGGAGGAAAATGAAATGTTTATGGACTTTTACACTAGATTGAATGACATTGTAAACTCAATGTGGGGTCTTGGCGATAAAATCTCAGAAAGTAAAGTGTGTGTAAAAATATTATGCTCACTTCCTGAACGGTTCAATTCTAAAGTAACCGCGATCCAGGAACTTCGTGATACGGATAATATGAGGGTAGAAGAACTAGTTGGTTCTCTACAAATCTACGAGTTAAACTTTAAAGCTCCTAAAGGTAAATCTATCGCACTAAAATCTTCTAAATGTAATTTAGAAAAAAATTCTGATTCAGAAGATGATATGGCTCTTTTAGCTAAGAAATTTTACAAGATTTTCAAAAGCAAGAAAATGGTTGATTTTCAAAAATCAAATGATAAAAAGAAGTTTAGACCCAAATCTCGAAAATCTTTGAAAGATAGTCAATGTTACAACTGTCAAGAATATGGGCACTTAGCAAATAGATGTCCTAAAAGGGACAAACCCAAGAAGAAGGGTATGTTGGCTACATGGGATGAATCATCTGATTCTGAAGGTTCTTCTGAATCAGAAGATTCTGAAACTGAGTCGGGCAATGAGGTTAAAGCTCTTATGACTCTAGCCAAATTCACATTTTCAGATAATGACTCAACAAGTGAAGAAAATCTGAGTAGTGAATGTGAAAATGAAGATGATCTTCAAGACGCTTACAATGCCCTATATAAGGAAAGTTGTAAAATTGCTGTCAAACTTAAACTTCAAAAAGAAAAGTTTTCTAAACTCAAAAATTGTTTTGAATCACTTGTCTTAGAAAAATCACAAATTTCAGATTGTTTTGAGAAATCAAAATGCGATTTGGAATTCAAAAACTCCCTAATTATTGATTTAAAATCTGAAATTGAGAAACTTAAAATTGAAATATCTCCTCTTCTGAGTCTAAAGGAAACATGGAAATATGCCCAAGGTGATCCAAAGTTAGAAAAACTGTTATCCGGATCTAGAAAATGTGGCGATCGATCCGGGTTGGGCTATGATAAAAATCTACCTCCTAAACAAAAGTATACTCCTCCTATGTTTGTTAAAGGAGAGTCCTCAAACTCAAAAGGGAAAAGTACTTATCAAGATTTTTCTAAAAATTCAAAAACTTTTCAAAAACCTAGAAGCAGCCATGTCAACTTTAATCAGAAACGAAATCCACTAGCTGAAAAGATAGTTGATTTACTCAAGGAGCTCTTAAAATCTAACTCTATAGGTCATTCCTACAAATATACACAAAAGAAGACCAACTATGTTCCTAAACCCAAAACAGTTATGAAATGGGTTCCTAAAGTTACCTGCTTGGTTGCTCACACTGCTTTCAAAGCAACAAGTCATTCAAAGTGGTACCTAAACAGTGGATGCTCCAAGCATATGACAGGTAACAAAGCTTTATTCACAGATCTGAAAGATATGACTGATGGTTCAGTCACATTTGATGATGGTAGCAACTGCAAGATTATAAGCCAAGGTACGATTCAACTTTTAATCTTCCTGTGTTTAAAAATATTTTATATGTTGAAGGCTTAAAACATAACTTGCTTAGTATATCTCAAATATGTGATAATAACCATAATGTTCGGTTTTCTAATCAAAGCTGTGAGATACTAAACAATAAGGGTTCTGTAATATTAACTGGACGTAGAACGTCTGAAAATTGCTATATTATTAGCGAATCCAGCTCATCTAATCAAACATGTTACATGGTCCATACAGACGAGACTGATTTATGGCACAAACGTCTTGGACATGTACATTATCGAAATTTATATAGATTGAACAAACGAGAACTTATAAGAGGTTTACCCAAACTTCAGAAATTAGATAAAATATGTGGTGAGTGTCAGATAGGCAAACAAACAAAGAACTCATACAAAAAGGTGAATTTAAATACCACATCAAGACCACTCGAACTTCTCCACATGGATCTGATAGGACCTACCAGAACAGAAAGTCGTGGTGGGAAAAAGTATATCCTGGTAATAGTTGATGACTTTACCAGATTCACTTGGGTAGTCTTCTTAAGGGATAAATCTGAAACCCTTGAAGAAGTAAGAAAAGTTTTCAAAAGGATTCAAACTGAAAAATCTTCTCAAATCAGTAAAATTCGTAGTGATCATGGGTCTGAATTTGAGAATAGCAATTTTGAGAAGTTCTGTACCGACCAAGGAATATTACATGAATTCTCTGCTCTCAAAACTCCACAACAAAATGGAATTGTAGAAAGAAAGAATAGGGTTCTTCAAGAAATGGCTAATGTCATGTTAAATAGCATGAAGCTCTCTAAAAATCTTTGGGCTGAAGCAGTCAACACAGTTTGCTATATTATTAACCGAGTCTACACTAGCAAAGATAATAATAAAACGGCTTACGAATTGTGGTTCAATAAAAAGCCTACTGTTAAATACTTTCGAGTTTTTGGCAGCAAGTGCTATATTTTACGTGATCGTGAAAATTTGGGAAAATTTGATACGAAGAGTGATGAAGATATTTTTCTAGGATATTCCTTAAACAGTCGAGCTTATAGAGTTCTGAACAAAAGGACTGGTGTGATTCAAGAATCCATTAACGTTGTCATTGATGATCACTTAAACACGCCAATTTCTAATTCAGATAATGATGAAGTACTAATCATTGATAAACCCGATACTTCATCGAATCAGACTGATTCTGAGTTGAGGACTGTTAAAGATCATCCAACCACACAAATTCTTGAAAACCCTCTCACCGGTGTTCGCACCCGTAGACAACTTGAGGATATATATAATTATGTATGCTTTACATCATAAATAGAACCATCTAACGTAAAAGAAGCTCTTGCTGATGAGAACTGGATTGTTGCGATGCAAGAAGAACTCAACCAATTCGTAAGAAATGATGTTTGGTATCTCGTACCAAGACCTAAAGATAAACACATCATTAGAACAAAATGGATTTTCAAAAATAAGTCTGACGAGTGTGGAAATATAATTAGAAATAAGGCTAGACTAGTGGTACAAGGTTATACTCAAATTGAAGGGATTGATTTTGATGAAACCTTTGCACCAGTAGCACGTCTTGAATCTATCAGACTATTTATATCCATTGCATGTTTTAAAAAGATAAAGATCTATCAGATGGATGTGAAAAGTGCTTTTCTAAATAGCGATTTACATGAAGAAGTCTATGTTGAACAGCCAATGGGTTTTGAAGATTCCAAAAATACTGATCATATATATCGGCTTAAAAAGGCACTTTATGGATTAAAACAAGCACCTAGGGCATGGTATGAGAAACTAACGAAATTTCTTTTAAGTCATAATTTTCAAATGGGATCTGTTGATAAAACTCTGTTTGTTAAAAAATATAATGATCATATCTTAATGGTACAGATTTATGTTGATGATATCATTTATGGATCAACTTGTACTGACTTGACTACTAAGTTTGCAGATTTGATGAAATCACAGTTCGAAATGAGCATGGTTGGGGAATTGACTTATTTCCTTGGATTGCAAGTAAAGCAACAACCTGAAGGAATATTCATTTCTCAAATCTAAGTATGCTTTGAATCTAATCAAGAGATTTGGATTTGAGAATGGCAAGAATTTCGATACTCCTATGAGTACTACCCTGAAACTCTCAAAAGACTCTAGTGGTAAAAATGTTGACTCAAAACTTTATCGGAGTATGATTGGTAGTTTGTTATATTTAACTGCTAGTAGACCTGATATTTCTCTAAGTGTTGGTATTTGCGCAAGATATCAATCTGATCCAAAAGAATCTCACTTGATTGCTGTCAAGCGAATTATTAGATATGTCGCAAGTACTGTAAATCTCGGTCTCTGGTATCCTCATGAGACTAGTGTCCAATTAGCTGGGTACTCGGATGCTGACTGGGCTGGTAATCTTGATGATAGAAAATCAACCAGATTTTGAACCATCTGATGTTGATGCTCGTCTGAGAGCATTAGAGGATAAAGTTGAGAATATAAATGTAAAGTTGAAAAACATGTCTATTGCTCATGATTTGCAATTCAAGTACATGCACAAATATCTTAGGCGCTTGAACAAAGGCATGCACCAACTTGATCCCTCTATTCCTGCTCCATCATCTGGTTCTGGTTCTGACTAGTTTATATGAGACTTCTGGTCTGTAATAACTTTATATCTTAGCACTTGGTTGACTGATTTTGAGTTGGATACTATCTATGTTTTATGCTGGATATTTATTCTATGTGAAGCTATGCTGAGTATCTCTATCTCTATTTTGTTATACTCTCTTACCTCCTCATGTTTACTCTCATATATTCCTTTATTTAATTCTCCTTTGTCATATTGTGACAAAAAGGGAGAGAATGGTTTGTTCTTAATGTGATTGTGAGAGGAGTAGCATTGGTTAATGTTACTCAGGGGGAGTATGTTTGAACCAGTTGAATGAAACTGGTTGAATGTTGAATGTTGAATGAAACTGGTTGAATATTGAATGTTGAATATTGAATATTGATTTGCAGGTAAGCCAGTTGATATGACCTGGTTCATATCTCTTTAACTAGTTGTTTTACTTTATGTTTATCTTGGTTATGTGTTTTGTCACTAATTTGACAAAGGGGGAGATTGTAAGTGCTATAATTTATATCCCTGTCTGTTGTCAAATTTGTGGTGCCAAAATCACTATTATATATAACTTGCATAAGTGTAGCTCTCACAAGGATCAACATTCATAAACAAGCTAAGCTCACAACAAGCAAAGCTCACAAGTACAAGGATCAATCTTGAATGCAAGAACTGCTCACAAGACAAGACTCAAGCTGCAAGACTTCAAGAAGAGTACAAGGCAGTTTGTAAAGAACTCAAGACACTTTCAAGATTGAGCTACATCAAGATTTCAACTACATCAAGACTTCAAGGCTCATACTTCAAGGTCACTTGTTCCTAATGTTTCAATGTCCTTACTTTATGGTTGAGGTTTGACTGACCATAGGTTGACCTTAGAAGTAGGTCATTTTGGATACATAAGTCGAATGTTTATTTTACATGAGTTTGGTCTGTTCTTCGACTAGTCCTAAAGTTGCTTCGACCAGTCTAAGAAATTCCTCGATCAGTCGTGAGTTTGTTACAAATTTCGGATAAAATCTGTTAGGCTTCGACTAGTCCAGGAATTTGTTCGACCAGTCGAAGGAACAGTGTCGACTGCATTTTCGACCTGTCGAACATCTTCGACTCGAAATCCAGCGATGTTTTATAGGTTCTTCGATCAGTCGAAGGTGACCTACGACCAGTCGAAGGTGACCTACGACCAGTCGAAGGAGACATTCAACCAGTCGTAGAACGGTTAGAGCTTATCCCGCCGGATCTTTCAAATATCTATTATTGCTTCGACTAGTCGAAGAGCTCCCTAGACCAATCGAAGACGCGATCTGCTCACCTATAAATAGTACACGAATCTCAAAAGAAATCATCGAATTAATTAATCCATTCAAGCCAATCTTCGTCGAACTTCTGAGAGATAATTCTGTGCTCCATCTAAGCTAAGTGTGCTTATTTAATATTCTCTTTCCTTAGCTTTATTTAATTGATTTGGTTTCTGCTATTCCAATCTAATTTGATAAGAGGAATTGTTATTCCCTTTCTTTGGAATCAAAATCAATTAAGGCAAGCCCTATTTGGTTTAATTTAAAATCTATTAAAATTAGAACCATTGTAATTGAGTACTGGACATTGAACTTGGACATTCAATCATCTACTCTGATTTGGTTCTACCGAGCTGCTACAACGAAGGAGATAATCAGGTATTTTACATTTAATTGTAAATTCCTTTCTGTTTTGGTTTCTTTCAAGATTTGCCAGAAAAAAAAAATCTTGTTGTATTGGTTATCTGAGGAGAGTCAGGAAAACTCAGAAGTGGGGTTTTTTAATTGTGTAAGCCCACGGACAAAGACACAATTGTAAAGGTTTTGGGTGAACCTGGGAAAACCTATTTTGTTAGTGAACGCTAATATCCCCTGTGTGAGGATATTAGGAGTGGAGTAGCATTTCTTGTTGTTTAACAGTTGGTGAACACACAGACGAACCACTATAATCCCTTGTGTTGTGGTTGAATAATTTATACTTCTAATCTTTAATTATTCTTTTGTGGGATGTATGTATGGTGGTGAATGTTGTAATCATTTAATTCAAGCATTGTGAGAATTTTGTAATAGTTTAGAATTTATTTTCTGCTATTCCTTTATCAGCTTGATATTTAATTTCTTTTGAAAGTTGTTCCAGCAAGGTTGCCCTGCCATTTTTATGGTGTATGGCTGTCCCTAGAACAATACATTTGTGATTACAATTTATTTCAATTCAGTTTGTATTTGTTTCTGTATTCCTCTTCGGTTTGAGATTTGATACAAAGATCTTTCTAGAAATAAGGTTGTCCTACCATAAACTCTGGTTTTTGGTGTAAGGTTGTCCTTAGAATAACATTTGTATCAACCTCTCAAGATCTGAATTTTGAGGTTATTTTACTTTCCTGCATTGTAATTTACTTTGGCTATCATTTTCTTTTTAATTCCGCTGTTATAAGTTTTATTTGGCATTGTCCTATTCACCCCCCCTCTAGGACATATAGCTTGGCCTTTTCACGGTCGATAGGGGTGTACATCGAGTTGAGTTGGCCTCAATTGAACTCGGCTCGGCCACTAGCTGACCTCAGCTTGAACTCGACTTGGCTCGGTTCTCGGGCCTGACTAGCCAGCACAGCTCAGTTCAGTCGGTAGCTCGGGCCAGTTCAAGCTGAGTTCGAGCCAAGATTGAGTCAAGTTCACCTATACAGCATTTCGACAAACACCTGGATTGCACCTTCAAAATCCCACTAAATGTAAAACAGCAGCAAATGTTTTTAAGGTATTTTATCAAACACCTTCTAAGCAACATAAGAAGCAAGGAAAAAAAAAAAGGTATTTGTTTCGTATACATACCTTCCTTGCCACTAGCCACACTTTGTTGAGTCATTTCATCAAACACTTGGTAAGCAACATCAATATCAAAGTAACCAAGTCACCAAACTGGATCGATCGGAGTTCGATTCGAGCTGGGTTCGATCCAAGTCGGGTTGAGCCGGGGCTAGCTCGAACTCAGCTCGAACTCTTTTGCAAGCTCAAAAAATCAGCTCGACTCATTTCGAACTCAGCCTCAAATTGAGTCGAGTCGAGTGAGCTAACGGAGGTAGCTCGTTTGTGTACACCTCTAGCAGTTGACCTCACGGGAACTTCCCATGAGGCCAAGCTGTGTGGGCCCCACCGTGATATATGTCAAGCATCAACACCATGCATTTGATGGGTACCCTTTAGGGTATGGGATATCCCAAAAATCAGCCGTATACAGAACTCAAGTGGGCCATACCATCTAAAACCATGTGAAGACATGTCTAAAACATATAAAAATACTTGGTAGGTCCCCACCTGAGTTTTGGATGCCTCTGGAACTTGGTCCGAACCCTCATCCAAGTGGGACACACACAATGGATGCCCTGGATTTGTGAACTACATCTCGGTGGACCCAATAAATTATTACAAATGTTTTAATGGGAGGGTAACCGCTCTCAACTATTGTATGTGGTGTGGCCCAGCCAAGTAATGGATTATATATATATATATATATATATATAAAAGCCTGATTAGGACGCACAGGCTGGGGCTAATCTCAGCACTATCCTATCTGGGCCCATTTCCGGACCTATCCAAAATGCCGTTAAAGCTATTATCCATAAGCTTTTGAACTGTGGGAGTTTGGCCGTGATCCATTATATGGACGTTCCTTATCTACCGTCCCCGTTAATAAGCTATGCTATATATTGGATGAGTCCATTTTGTTTGGGCCATCTAATTATCAGACCCATCTATATTATAGGTGCTTTGAGTGGCATGTGAAAAAAAAAAAAACCACAATGAACGGTTGATCATGGCCATTGATTTGTGGAGTTTAATGTGAATCGTTAAAAGTTACATTCCAACGCTCCACATTCAGCTCGAAATATTTGTGGTTAGAATCATCTATCAAATGCAATTCTCTCATTGTTACGCGCCTATGGTAGCACCCAGGAGATGGACGGTTCTGATCATCCGACCATCTCTAAGTTTTAGCCCCCTTGGGTCGACACGTGCCGGTGACATGAGTTGCCCAACGTGCTGATGAGGAGTCACCACCATTTTAACAAAATGTTAACAAAAGCACAGAAAAGGATACCTATAGAGGATTTGAATGTCCCTTCGAGCCCTTCCCGCCGCTTCTCATTCGACAAAACCAGCAGAAGAATGAGAGCGAATTAACTTCTTCTCTTCTCTTAAACGGTTGAAGACGCTTAGCAGAAAATGGGCTCTACAACGGTCTTGAATCTGAATCCAATTCCCGCGAAATCCAACCGCCTAACCGCTTCAGGTACTCTCACTCTTCTCCGTTTCCTGTAAGAAATTCTACTCTTATACACTCTCTCTCTCTCTCTCTCTCTCTCTCTCTCTCTCTCTCTCTCTCAGAGAAACCCTAATCTATTGCCAGGTACTTGTTCTTGCTTCTGATTTTCTTTTCTAATTTCTTTTTTAATTATTTTTTCGAAAATATTCATATAGATTTTCAGAGGATTTTGGGATCTTGTAAACAATTGGGAAGTGTTTTTGTTTTTTTTTTTTCCTTGTGAATTCTGTACAGTGTCTGAGAGATTCTTGCTTCAATTCCTGCCTCAAAATCCGAGCTCTTCTTGCTTATCTTCTTTTTATTTTATTCTGATTTCCTTGTTTTTCAGTTTTAGAAAGATCTGGATTTAGGGTTTCTTGCTAGTTCTTTGTGCTGTTTTTAGGACTTTCTGTGCAATTTTGCAATACTTTCATTAGAAATTGCACTTATATATTCAATTTGTAATTTTTCTGGTGATATTCTTTCAGTTCCTGCAAGCTCTGTGTTTTGATTTTGGTCTCGGAAATCCAATTCTCCTGCCTTTTTACTTTCATTGATGTTGCATTCTTTTCTTCTTTCAACTTGCTAAAAGTCATTCAGGTAATGCCATCTTTTTTTTCTCTCATTTTCTGTTCGGTTTCTGCTATCTTTTTTTATCCATGCATTTATATCTTTTTTAAGGTTTTTTTTTTTTTTTTTTTTAAAATACTGGTTTTGTTTACCTTTTGAGTAGATCTTCTGCCTTTTTCTGAGATCATCTTGTTGATTTTGTTTTACGTTCTCTAATTTCTTCTTTCTTTTGTTCTTGGTTTGAATTGCTCTCTCTCTCTCTCTCTCTCTCTCTCTCTCTCTCTCTCTCTCTCTCTAATATATTGATTGCATTTTATTCAAATTCAGGGGATTTTTTTTTTTTTTTTTGTATTTAGAAAATTTTCATGTCATGTTTTTGGAATTTGGGAGAAATACCGCTATTGTTACATATGTTTTCTTCACCAATGCCGCCATTGTCTTCTATATGCACACTTTCCCTGGTTCTTTGGGTTTTTGGGCTACCTGCTTGTTTTTGTTTCATTTTTCATATTCCTTTGTTGCTTTAGGAATTAAGAGAAACCGTAGAGGAGAAACTCTTTTGAGTCTGGATACAACTTCACAAGGGATTTTAGAATGGACAAGGACACAGAGAACAATCCTCCACAAAAGAGGAAGTGGAGAAACGACAACGGTGCAGGACCATCCCATTCGGGCTTCAAGATTGGATTGTCCATGAAAAATCTCGTGGTAAGAGTAGAGTTAGCTGCTCTCGCTCTGACTAAGGGGAAGCGAGAAGTTGGACGGCCGATAAGAAAACTCGCGGATTTCATCATCCACAATTCCAGAAAAATTGCTCAGTCATTTGAAATGTGTGGAGACGTAGGCTTGTTTATTACTGGTCTGATCAAGCCCATGGATAAAAATTCAACAACAGCAATGGGTGTTAGATGTGAACATATTGGACAAATTACGTCATGGGAAGTTGCTGGTTATGTAAAAGGGTCTGCAGAAATTTGGGTTTGTACTAATCTTGCTGATTATATATGCATTAAACCAGCACCTTATTACAAAGAAATGTTCGCCGTCTCCTTTCGGAAGGCACTCACTTGTGTTGAGGTCTTCAAAAATTTGTCAGAACAACATGGAGGAAATCCCGACATGAGTCTTGATGAATTGCTTGCTAGAGTTGTCACTTCATTATGTACAAGGGAAATCTTTTCTGGCACATCCCCAATCACAAACTACATCGTCGCAGAGGGTGTTTTCATTTATAAACAGTTGAGCATCTTGGATGACATAGAAGATGAAAATGATCAGATCTTCACTGACTCGCCCTCTGTTATTTCGCTAAAAGAGGAGTGTATGAAGATGCATGCACATGTCATGCTGCCACCTCCTCCCAGGAGCCCGAAGACTAAGAAGGGAGAGATGGAGCCTGAAGACAAAGAAGGGAGAGACATTGAATCAAGTTGCTCCCTCCAGTTGTATTACAGGTGATGAAGAGTTTAAGTCATCCTTCCCACAAGGAAATGAAAATCTGAATGCGAAATTTGAAAAGGTGTTGCAGATGGAAGAGTCAGGATTTGAGCTAGAGACTTTGGGCTCCATTCCCTGAAGAGAATCAGAAATCAAGCGAGAAACTTTGGTCCCCACTCCCTGAAGAATATCAGAAATCGAGCAAGAAATTTTGGGCCGCACTCCCTGAAGAGTATCAGAAATCGAGCGAGAGACTTTCGGGCACACTCCCTTTGACTCATCCAGAGAAGTTTTACACTAAAATCAACAATGGTTAACAGATTAACATTGAGATCCATGAAGATGAGATTGCAGATGACTATCCCCTACCTGCCTATTATAAAACCAGCTTACAAGAAGCAGTAGGGCGTCTCTCATTTGACAATGGCGCAGGCATGTGTGCTCCTGGTGAACTTCCTCAAATCAGGCTTCGCAACTGGTCTCTTTCCTTTGGAGATTCTTCCATTGAAACCATGTGATGTGCTTTATTTAACGATTTGGGTCTGGGATGATGACCAAGGATGTTCGAAGTGGGTTCCATAATTCATACTGATGTTGATAAGGTACAATCTTCATTAAGCATGCTGGTAGTAAATACATATGATGTAAGATCTCTGTTTGAAGGCCTGGATTGCATGCATGGGATAATGGTAGGGCAATAAATCTAGCCATACTTGCATTAGAAGTCACTGTAATTCATCTAAGCTCTGAATGTCTTCAATCTTCTGCACCACTCTCTCCTTCTCTTGCCCACTAATGGGATATGTATGCAAGTATATGAGAGGGTTTGGGGAAGAAGACTACATATATAGGGGCTTCTCCAGGGTTGCCTCCCATGATAGAAACTCCTCCCCTGTAAGTCTTCACACATTGAGTTTTTTTTTCACCCCATTCTTTCTAGACACCATACTGGGGTCCAGTGCATGCCCATAATTCTTTGACCAAACGGCCATTGACACAAACAATCTAGTCCGTTGATTAGTTACCAAGTAAATCTAACATTCTCCCACTTGGCCAAACTGATCAGTGTATGATTTTGAAAATAGTTTTTTTTTTTTTTTTTGTCATGGATCATACCTCTTTGAAATCACCTATTGGGCACATTCTATGAGTTCAAAAACACAGCCGTCAGAAATATGGGCTACCCTCATCAGATCCTGTCCATTCGAATTACTAAAATCGGAACATGGCAGTCTTCACAACATTTGGTTTGGCAGAATGAAACAAGGCACGGTCATATATACTAGTAACTTCAATGACCTAGATCTATGAGAATGGAAGCATGGTATGGAAATTATGTTCTAACTACGACCATGCACCCTCTTCCCAAGTGGTCCACTGTCTCTACCAAGAGACACCTTATGTCTGCAATGAAACCCAAACTTTCTACATACTCAAAATATGTGTACATTAATAGACTAGTAGAAATATAAATTGAATGTAAGAACATCAGTAAACTACACTCAATGAGATCTCTATATGTCTATATAAATAATAACCAAATGAAGCTCCCATTAACTGAACTCTCTGCTGATGAACTCCACAGACTCCTAACTATTATGAACCCTCTCCTTCACAACAAAATACTTAATTATCTATATGCTTATACTTCGATGAACTCTTGTTGTTGTTAGAAAAGACGACTGTAGCCTCAAATTATTAAAAAAGATTCTCATCAGCCTTAGAATCGACTCCGTAACCTGAAGTACTAAGATGAAATTCTGCAACAACATCGCTTGACCTGAAAGCTCATGACATGCGATGAACTCTGCTTCCATGGTGGGAAAAGTACCAATGCCATAATCAACTGTTTGATGCTTTTCTAGGACACATCGGCTGCGGCCATCTTGAAAGTGAATCCTAAAGTGGACTTCTTGTTATCAAGGCAACTAGCATAATCTGAATCTGTATACTGGATCAACTCTAACTGATCAGATCTCTGGTATGTGATGTGTAGTCCTTTGTTTATCGTCCTTCATAAGGTGCATCCTTCATTTGATTCCTCTCTGCACCATTCTTAGGGCACTGGAACACCAAATTTATCGCCCTTGACCACAGGCACGTCACGAGAAAAACAATTCTTCTTGCTGTATCTACTAAGCACCGTCTCCACATAAGATTTCACAATCTATCATGGTGTATTTCATGGGTTACTGTGCAAAAATCACACTGATTCCATGATCCAACCCATCCCTGATTTGTACTTACTTTTGTAGCCATCCTTTTTCCGAGCCATAGATGGGACCATTAGGTTTTCCTAACAAAAATGACATTTTAGAATCATGAGCAATCTATGATGGGATCAAACAAATAGATTGACCAAATTGTTCATTGGACCTATTTTTGTCTAAATGGTTTTGACTAATCCAAACTAAAGGAAAATGATTATAACTATGATGTCAGATTAGTACTATATTTGCATGGGAGCCCACAAAATCTGTATTGAACCTAATGTATAGTCTAGATCAAGTGATTGAATTGTCCAAGTGACCCAATGCAATTAGGAGCACTATAACTCTCTATAAGTGGTAAGAAACCTCATTAGGAATTATATCATGAAAGGTAGACATCAACCGTTCTCTTGAGTCTCTACCATCTGTTGATACACATCAACAAAGGTGTGAATGACAGAAACCTTCTCATCTTGCAAATTTCATTTGTATTGCCTCAACTAAAATAACTTTTAGAATTAAATCAAATTCCAATCTATCAAAATAGCCGCTACAAGGGCAGTACAATTGTTCACATATCATTATTGAGGTGTTCATGCTCAGTCATCATCACATGGTCAGAGACGCGCTGTTGTCTTCCATTGTCAGGTTAGGTATCATCGTAGCTGCTTTTGGAGCCCTGGTAGATGAATTGGAAACAGATCTCTCAAATAACCGTATAAAAAATCAGAACTACTTTATCTACAAGAATATGCTGATTACCAAATGCATGCTTGAGAAGCCATGGAGAACAATCCAACTTTCTAAACAAGTTATGCCTGTTCATATAATCACTGGGTACAATGGATTTTCTGTGAGGTCTATAGAGATTCTTCTTTTGATAAGACATTGGGCTGATAATCCCACTGATGTTTTTTAGGCAGATGAAAAGGCTCAAGTTCTTGGTCAGGTAATATCAATTCAGAATCTCTCATGAAACATTTATATTATTTGTAAGGATTCAGACAAACATGATAAAATCATGAAGACAAGTAGATCTTAATCACTCATAAGAACTGCCATGATTTTCCTTTCTCCCCAAGTAGCAGAAAAATAAAGTTTCTACAGATAGCGAACTCTCCAACAGAAGGTGACCTTCTCAAAACTCCTCTTTGGGCCAGATGAGAATGAGATTCCTGATATATTATCTATCAAGTAGGCTGTCAATGGGCCAGACTGGCCTGGCCCGGCCTGCCATGGGCTAAGCTAGGGCTCATCTATCATGCCAAATGCCTGGCCCATGCCTGAAAATTAAGCCTCCTTCCTAATCAGCCCAAGCACGGGCTGCATCTAAAAGGGCCTCGACCATTTCTATTTTAATGTATACAATGGTCAATCCATCGATGGCATTGCTTGATGTAGTGTCAAAGGACAGTGATGCAATATCTCAAGGGAATACCAAAAAACACATTGTATCAGTGACATCATCATTGATACAGGCCAACATATTGTGATAGTTAATTCATCTTAATATATTGGCAAGCCCATTCTATAAATTTATGTTGTATCAATCGATACATGTCATATTTCTCAAAGCATGATATTTCTCAACATTGATGCAAAAATTGTAGTTTGTGAGTGGGGTTGTATTTGTTGGAAGGGGGTGGTATTTTGATTGGGTTTAATTGCGTTCATATGGGGTGTTTTCACCTCTCCATTAACCGTAGAGTGTTAGGCGTCTCATATAGGCATATTTGGTGTTATAGGTTGACCATAAGAGGTGATAGCGCCAAATAGCCAATTAGCCAGCGAGATGTGAGAAATGGATGATCCATGATAAAGATTTTGGAATTCCTTGATGGCATCAAGGAGTAGAGCTGTACATGAGCTGAACTGAGTCGAGCTTGGCACAGCTCAGCTCGATTTGGCCAGCAGCATATCCCAGCTTGAGTTCGGCTCAGCTCAGCTCGGTCCTTGAGCCTAACTTGGCTCAGTTCAATTAGCAGCTTGGGTCAGCTCGAGCCAAATTCAAGACAAGTTCGAGCTCGAGCGTTTTCTTTTCAGTTTTTATATGAGCGGGCCCTTTTTTATATTTTGTATAATATAAAATATAATATATCAATCAAGTTATATATATATATATATATATATATATATATTTATAATGTTTTGAACTCTATGTCATGAATGCAAATGTTTACATATTATGTATCCAAAGAAAGTCAGGCTGAGTGGCCTTGATTGATGTTTGGGTGCCTTTAAATTCCAGGTGATGTATGGTATGAGCACTTAATTACATGATTGGGGGAAACCCTTGATTAGCCCTGGATGTTCCAAAGTCCTTTGCTTCTTCGTTTTTAGAGTGCCTAGAGAGAGAGAGAGAGAGAGAGAGAGATCATGATGGCCTTGGCATATATGAATAGTTGTCGCGCCATAAAAGCTGTGGGGCTCATATGTGGGTATGGTTTTCTGGCTCTCACCATGGGGTGATAAGACCCTCTGGGCCATGCGCCAGCACCAATGGGAAGGTATGAACCTGATTTGAGACATGGCAATATATTAGTGGGCACTGTATAAATGTACACATGGCATACAATTAATTTAAAGTGAACAGCTCAAATTAGGAGTCATTGTTTAGAGTACAATATACAGGGAAAAAAAAAAAACTTCACCAACTATAGGATTGGTGGACATTTATTGGACAATTGACATGAAAATACCCAACTGTCCTATTTCAGCAAACAAGTGCATGAATTAGAGGTTATGATTGCAAGCCATCTAATATTGAGATTGCCACTTAGTTACCTTCGGTTCACGGTTTAGGTGGTTTTATTTTGGGTCTGACCTCCCACTCAGAGCCTTTATACCAAACACGCCGGGCTGGAGTATTAGGCTTGATGGCTAGGTTTCGACATAAAATTCAGGCAAGTTTTTCAATTGGGCTGGGTTTGGACTGTGTACACATCCATTAGCCTGGCCCGGCCCATTAGGATTTTTAAAGGTAATTTTGTAATATACACAATAAAAATTAAAATTAAAATCCTTGTTTACTCTGTTGAGCAACTCCCACCTGAGAATCACTTGGGCTCGGGCTTGGCCCAACCTAAACAATTTGGTCCAAGCTTGGGCTGGACAATTTTGGTTCGTCGCAGGCATAGGTAGGCTTCAACAGAGCTTGGCCTGGCCCTAACCTGCTCTGTTATCACACCTAAAGTTGCTATATATAATTGTGAAAATCTGTGTTCAAAAATTTTGTCCAAAGCATGATTGTTTTTGTTCAAAAAAAAAATATATTATGTAGTCATTAATGAAGTGGAGCCCACTCTTAATTGGCCATCTTCAATGGGTAGTAGGGTCACCTAATTAGAAATAGTGTACAATGTCAAAGCTCACCCTCCAAACTATTTCCCTTAGTACGGCCCACTTGAATCACTACTGAGCCTGATTTTTTAGCCTCAAAATTATGTTCAAGTGTGGCATCTAATAGTTAGAGTGGATTCAGTATAATAATTACCGTGGGCCTGTAAAAATCAAGGGTGGACATTTCTCTCCCAACAATTTTCATTCGCGTGACCCACTTGAATCAAAAGTTAGCCTGACTTTTGGAATCCGGGCTAAAATGGGATTATACATCCAATAGTCATTATGGATCTCACGTACACATCATGGTGGACCCTGTCAAAAATTAAGGTTTGGGAGTCCGTCCCTCTCAAGGAAAAGCTATTTATTCCCCAAAAAATAGTTTTTTAGACGAACCCTTTGGACCACAAGCTATAATACACTTATATAATAGCTTCGAAGTACTAAGTGCATGTGATAACTGTAGTCCTTCTAGCAACTGGAACGCACCATATAAAGGAATGTCCAAACATTAGTAAATAGTAAAACACAAGTATGATTCACTTAATGAGTGGTTGTTACTGAGTTTTTCAAAAGGAGATGATCATAATGAGGTTAGCCTATTACATGGGTTGGATGTCGCATATACATGAAAGGCTAGAAGTTATCTCTACATGGAACTTAACCTGTGCTCCAACCAGATCGACCTTAGACATTCTCATTTATCAGCCATTAGATACATAATCCCATTTTACTCTCAGATTTAAAAAATCAGGCTGACCTGTGATTCAAGTGGGCCAGAACAATGAAATCAAGGAGAGAGACATCCACCCTTGATTTGTACAGGGCTCGTTGTCATTATCATATTGAATCCACTCCAACCATTGGATGCCACACTAAAACAAAGTATTGGAACCCAAAAATCAGGCTCATTACTAATTTAGGTGTGCCACATGAAGGGAAACAGTATGGAGGGTGAGCTTTGACCTGTACATTATTTCTAATTGTGTGGTCCACCTCAATCAAAAATGAAGCTGATTTTATGTTTTAGGCTTAACATGGAGTGACACGTATGATGGTTGAAGCTAATTTTATGTTTTAGGCTTAACGTGGAGTGACGTGTATGATGGTTGGTGTGGATTGCACATAAACACAGCAATAGGATCCACGAATCTGGGAACCCCTTTTACTTCTCCCCCTCCACATTTATTAACCTTAATTAATCTATGCTAACCTGAGGTGTAGTCCAAACAGTTGGACTTGAGAATGCCACAGTATATATGACTATCTTCAACCTATGATCATTTAGCTCTTTTTCTTACAAGCCCAAGACCGGCCAAGGCCAGGTCCATTTCAGCCTGATTAGGTCCCACAGGGCTAGGGCTAATCTCAGTCCTATCCTAGCCGGGCGGCCCTGTCCAAAATGCCATTAAAGCTATTATCCATAAGCTTTTGAACTGTGGGAGTTTGGCCGTGAGGCCCACCATATGGACGTTCCTTATCCACCATCCAAAATTTGGGGACCCCTTTTCTTTCATTGTCACGCGTCTATGGTAGCACCTAGAAGATGGATGGTTCTGATCATCGGATCATCTGTAAGTTTTGGTCCCCTTGGGTCGACACGTGTCGGGGATAACAGAGTTGCCTCACGTGCTTGTGAGGAGTCACCACCATTTGACCAAAATGGTGACAAAAGCACACAATAGGCTATCTACAGCGCATTCGAATGCCCCTTTGAGCCCCTCCCGCCCCTACGAAGAAAGAGAGCAAACAAGCGACACGAATTAGCTTTTCTCTTCTCTTAAACGGTTGGAGACGCTCAACATAAAATGAGAACCGCAACGGTCTTGAATCTGAATCCAATTCCCGCGAAAACCAACGGCCTAACCGCTTCAGGTACTCTTTCTTCTCCGTTTCCTGTCAGAAACTCTCTCTCTCTCTCTCTCTCTCTCTCTCTCAGAGAAACTCTAATCTCTTGCCAGGTACTTGTTCTGCTTCTGATTTCTTTTCTAAATATCTTTTTTTTTTTTTTTTGGAAATTTTTCATATAGATTTTCAAAGGATTTTGGGTTCCTTTTTGTGGTGAATTTTGTCGAGTTTCCGAGAGGTTCTTGCTTGGATTCCCGCCTCAAAATCCAAGTTCTTCTTGTTTTTCTTCTTCTTCTTTTATTCTGATTTCCTTATTTTTCATGAGTGAAGTCTTTTCACAAGAGGCAACTGTTATTGCTTTGACTGAGGTGGCTGATAGGCTTGGATCTTCTTCGTCGGCCTATGGCTATATGAACTAAAATAATAGACGAAATAAAGGTTCTCTTTGAGAGGAACCATCCCTCCAAACACCTCTATAAAGAGTTGATAGCAAAAGTCTTACTATTCCACTTCCTCCAAACATCTTTTTATACAAGGAAATCTTTAACAAAAAGAGCTTTAAAAAAAAAAAAGATAAATAAGCAACAGTTATGGTAACATTCAGCAACGTTACAAAAGACTTATTCAACCTAAACTTATTCAATCCCGAAAATTCCTCTCATAACAATCTTTCTCTCTTAAAAGTAACCTTGTCATCAAGGTTAAAAGAGGAGAATTGTTCCTTGACAGAAGTGAAGGTTTCCAAGTCGCTTCTTCAAGTGGATAATTTCACCATTGGATATCAATAGTGCAGTAACAGCTTAGTTATTCCTTTTTACTATGCAATGATTTAAAACTCATTCTGGTTCCTTGGTTAAGAAGTCTTCAAGCAGCAAGGTAGGTGGGGTCGTCTGTAAAAGAACAGCCGGTCCTATTTTTCATTTAAGCTAAAACACATGAAATACTGGGTGAACTTTAGACCCTTCCGACAAGTCAAGTTTGTAAGCAACTAAACAAATCCATTGCAGCACTTAATAAGGGTCATAGTACCTTGATTATAGTTTTATACAACGACGTTGAGCGACTATGCTTTGACG
Source organism: Magnolia sinica (assembly GCF_029962835.1). Classification (NCBI taxonomy): domain Eukaryota; kingdom Viridiplantae; phylum Streptophyta; class Magnoliopsida; order Magnoliales; family Magnoliaceae; genus Magnolia; species Magnolia sinica. Next base: position 21,975,950 of record NC_080576.1, on the reverse strand, counting down.
ATAGAACTGTAACTTAAGATAAATTCAGTCTCCTTCCTTAAACTCACGATCGGTTTGACAAGCATCGGCAAATTTCTTCATACGATCCTAAGCCTTAATGAGGAATTTTTAAGATTGAATTAGTCTAGGTTGAATAAGTCTTTTGTAATGTTGCTGAACGTTACTATAACTATTGCTTCTTTATCTCCTTTTTTTTTTTAGCTCTTTTTGTTAAAGATTTCCCAATATAAAAAAATGTTTGGAGGAAGTGGAACGGTAAGATTTTTGCTATTTAACTCTTTACAGAGGTATCTGGAGGGACAGTTCCTCTCAAAGAGAACCTTTATTTCGTCTATTGTTTTAATTCATATAGTCATATGCCGACGAAGAAGATCCAGGCCTATCAATTTGGTATCAGAGCCAAATGAAATGACTGATTCACAAGCTTCTCAAGCCCTAGAAAACATTAATGTTCAATAGGCGCTCTCAGATATCATGCAACGGCTCGCTTTTCTTGATGGCCGCTATAAGGAGATTGCCAGTTCGCTTAAAAAGGGGAAAGAAATGACCGTTGGTGGACCTGGCAATACTAATGGATCATCCCATTCGGGGTCCACAGGGCCCATCCAATCCAGAACGGTAAAGCTTAATTTTTCGACATTCAGCGGAGGTGACCCATCCGAATGGATTTACCGAGCAGAACAATTCTTTGCCTATCATCACACACCAACAGAGGAGCGATTAACCATCGCCTCATTCCATTTGCAGGATGACGTCTTGCAATGGTATCAACGGTATAAGAAATCACAAATTTACATGTCTTGGCAGAGTTCTTATCAGCATTGAATGATCATTTCAAGCTGACCAAATATGAAGATCACTCTTGAGCACTCGCCAAGCTACATCAAACCTCTTCGCTACGGGAGTACCAAACTGAATTTGAAAGGCTGGCCAATCGGACGAACAGTCTGACTGAGGCTGTTCTCGTCAGTTGCTTCGTTTGTGGCCTGCGGGACGACATCTGTTTGGATGTCCAAATGTTTCATCCTGCTACCTTAATGAAGGCCATAGCCTCAGCTCAACTTCAGGAGGAAAAAGTAGCCACAAAACGACATTTGGTCCGACCAGATTCTAGTAGGACCCCGTCCGTGACTGCCAAAGAAGGAGAGTCTAAGGTGCTATTACCACCCATCAAACGGCTTACTCCTGCTGAGGCAAAAGTGCATCGAGATCGGGGGCTTTGTTACAATTGTGATGAAAATTTTCACCCCGGGCATCGATGCAAAACCCAAAGGCTTTTCTTGATCGATGGGCCATGGGAACCAATGCTTGAAGATGACACCAAAGCTGCAGATGAGGTAGAAATCGACCATGAGTCAAGCACTCCACCTGAAAATTCCTCTCATAGCAGTGGTGCAGCAAGAAGTTTGACGACCGATTAGAAAACTCACGAATTTCATCTTTCGAAATTCCAGAAGACTTCCTCAGACATTTGAACTGTGTGCAGAGGTAGACATGCATATTACTGCCCTGATCAAGCCCATGGAAAATTCAGAGACTGCAATGACTACTAGATGTGAGCATTTTGGAGAAATTCTTATTGGAAAATCGCTGGTTATGAACTTGCAGATTATAATGCGTTGAACCAGCACCTGATTACAAGGAATTCTTTTACTATTCCTTTCGAAAGGCTTGAGGTCTTCAAAAAATTGTTGGAACCATATGGAGTAAATCTCGACATGAACCAGCACCTGATTAGATGGACGGCATGGATGGGACATGTACATCATGGTGGGTCCCACAGAGCAGCGACCACCAGCCAAAGGCTGCAGTCAGGTGGAGCACCCAATCCGTAAACCCGGTGCATTAGGGCGTGTTTGGCGGGAGACGGTTTTATAACCGTCCTTTGCACCTGACTTATCAGGTTTTGTAGTTGAATCCAATCGGTGGCTTACAATCCCACGCCTGTGGAAACACGCACGCACTCGACCCAATCCCATCCAGGCCGCCCGTCCAAACAGGCCATGGGTTGGACGCTGGATACAGTAATCCAGTGGGATGGCATTTAATCCACTGACACTGCATTGGAAGGCGTGCAATCCACCCTACTACAACCCAATCCCATCCAGCGTGCCCGGCCAAACACGCCCTAATGAATTTCTTGCTGTGGTTGTCAATTCATCGAGCAGAAGTGGAGTCTTTTCTGGTACAGCCCCAGACACGGACTGCATCTCGTTGGGTGCTTTCATTTATAATCAACTGAGCATGTTGGATGAGATAGATGGGTTAATTTGTCTGTTCTTCACTAACTCGACCATTCTTGATTCCCTAAGAAAGGAGTCTGAGAAGATGCATGCACTTGTCATGCGGCCACCCAGGGTTTGAGGCAAGAGCTTGAAGGCTAAGAAGGGAGAAATGTTGAATCAAGCTGCTCCCTCTCGGTTGTGTTACAGGTGATGAAGAGCTGAAGTCATCCTTCCCACAAGAAAATGAAAATCTGAATGCAAAATTTGTATTGGGTGCTGCAGTTGGAAGAGTCAGGATTTGAGCTAGAAACTTTGGGCTCCACTCCCTGAAGAGAATCAGAAATCAAGAGAGAAACTTTGGGCCCCACTCCCTGAAGAGTATCAGTAATTGAGTGAGAAACTTTGGATCCCACTCCCTGAAGAGCATCAGAAATCAAGCGAGAAATTTTGGGCCACACTACCTGAAGAGTATCAGAAATCAAGCGAGAAACTTTCGGGCACACTCCCTTCGACTCATCAAGAGAAGTTTTACATTGAGATCAATGAAGGTCAACAGACTTAAATTGAGATCAATGAAGATGCAACTGGTCTCTTCACAATGCAGAGTCAAGGCTCATTCCTTTGAAGCCTCTTCCATTGAAACTAGGTGGTGTACTTGATTTAACCATATTTGGGTCTAGGATGATGACCAAAGATGTTCGAAGTGTGTTCCATAATTCATAATGATGATCTTCATTAAGCATGCTGGTAGTAAATACATATGAGGACCCTATATAAGATCTCTGTTTGAAGGCCTGGATCACATGCTTGGGATCATGATAGAGCAATAAATCTAGCCATACTTTCATCAGAAGTCATTGTAAATCGTCTCAGCTTCAAATGTATTCAATCTTCTCAACCACCCTCTCCTTCTCTTGCCCACTAATGGTATGATGTATGAAAGTATGTGAGAGGGTTTGGGGACCAAAACAATACATATATAGGGGACTCCTCCCAAGTCTCCAACACATTGAATTTTTATTTTTATTTTTTTGTAATTCCCACTCTCTGGATACCACATCATGAGAACATGGAAGTGTATGCAGCCCCTCTTTCATCCATGCGTATAATCACTGGCGTGGAAGTGTATGCAGCCCATCTTCAATCAATGCGTATGATCACCATCCAAGGGCCCAGTGCATGCCATAATCCTTCAATCTAATGGCCAATTACTCGAGCAATCCAGTCTATTGATTAGTTACAGGCTTACAGCTCACCAAAAGAGTAAACCTAACATTCTCCCACTTGACCAAACCGATCATAGTATGATTTTAATAATACTTCTTTGAAATCACCTAGTGGTCATACCCTAAGGAATTTAAAAACATGGCCATTAGAAATATGGCTACACTCATCAGATCCTGTCCATTGAAATTACTAATATTGGATCATGGCAGTCTTCACGACATTTGATTTGGCAAAGTGACACAAGTGACATAGGCGAACTATGACCATGCACGCCTCTTCCCAAGTGGTCCCAGTTTCTCTACCAAGAGGTGCCTTATGTCTCCAATGAGACCCGAACGTTCTACATACGATATTTGTACACTTTAGAAATATAAATTGAATGTCCAAATCATCAATAAACTAAACTAAATGAGAACTCTATATATCTATATAAATAATAACCAAATGAAGCTCTATATTTGTACACTTTAGAAATATAAATTGAATGTCCAAATCATCAATAAACTAAACTAAATGAGAACTCTATATATCTATATAAATAATAACCAAATGAAGTTCTCACTAACCTAATACATTACTAGGATCTACAGCTCTCATAGTAAGTCACATGCTCCTAAACGTAGCAGGAGACAAACCCTCTACAAATGCTTGTAAGTGGATCTGCAACCTGGAGCTTTGTGTTGAGGAACTCCACAGACAAGTGACTATTCTAAACCCTCTCACTCACAACAAAATGCTTAATATCTATATGCTTAGACTTCAATGAACTCTTGTTGTTGTTAGAGGAGACTACAGCCTTTAATCGTCACAAAAGATTCTCACCGGCGTCAAAATCGACTCCAAAACCTGAAGTTCTAAGATGAAATTCTACAACCATATCAGAGTACCTGAAACCTCATGGCATGCAATGAACTCCGCTTTAATGGGGACATCAGAGGACCTACTTACGTGTACCAGAGACGAAGATAACCACCCACATCAGTGCAGCTTTATTTGTAGATGGAAGACGAGTTCCAGACATTTTGAAGACCCACATGCATTGGACGTGCATCAGGAAGACCCCACCTTGAGATGATGCATATGGGCTATTTAAGAGATCATTTTAGTCATAGGATTTCTATTTCATGTTGATCCGATCGTTAAATCTTATTGATTAGGCCATCGGGCCACCAGAACTTTTATATTTGAGCCCCTTGAACTCCGATCTTGCTTTCTTTATATTTTTTGTTATTTTTATTAGTTATTTGATGGTTGAGATTGATAATAAATATCTTAGTTTTCTTATTTTGGATGATGGACCACTTCACTTAAGTGAATGGCATAGTTGCAATTATGCTGAATTTTAATCTCGAATTTTTAATTATAAAAGCACAGGGTGGGTGGAGTTCCAACCCTAGTGGAGATTTAAGGGGGAAAAAAAAAAGAAAAAGAAGAAGAGATAAGCTCTCTTGTGTAAAGAAATTTTCCTCCTCATTTTTTAGTCGTTCTAATTAAATTGTGAAATGGTAGAAGCTTGCTTGGTGGTGGATTTCTCAAGGTACATCCTTCCTCTCTCTTCTTCAAAAAGTATTCTTCTTCTTATCTTGTCTTCCTCTTTTTCCCTTCCATTACAACATTTTAAATCCTAAATCTTCAATTTCTTATTTTCTCCAATTTTTAAAAATCCTAATTCCAAAATCCTCTATTCTCATGAACCCTAATATTCCAATTTTCAGATTTTCTCATTCCTAACCCTAATCATAAAACCTACGAATGTCACTTGAGTGTGGAACGTGCCCATACTAAATTGGAAGTTCTAATCTTTCATCAAACCTAGTTTTAATTGATTTATGTGATTTCCTAGGATATGAGTATGTGATTTAGGTTAAATCGGATTTTATTTCCTATTGTTTATTCTTAATTACTTGGTGGATTAGCATCTTTTGTTAATTGAATTGCTTTATGGACTCTTTCATAATATCCACGTTGCATGCTAGAATTAAATCATGTATCCTGCATCACACTTCCATGGTGGACAAAGTTGTAATCGACTGTTTGACGCTTTTCTAAGACATGAAGATGAATCCTAAAGTGAACTTCTTGTTGTCAAGGCAACTATCATAATTTGAATCTATAAACTAGATCAAATCCAATTGATCAGATCTCGGATCTCTAGTATGTGACGCAAAGTCCTTTGGTCATTGCAAATAGCACATTAGTTTCTTTACCACTCTCCAGTGACCCAACCCTAGATTGCAAAGATACCTTCCCACTCCAACAATAAACACAATGTTTGGACGAGTGCAAACCTGGGAATAATTAAGACTCCCCACCACTAACACATAATGGATATCCTTCATTTGATTCCTCTCTGAACCATTCTTAGGGCACCAAAACACCAAATTTACTGACCTTGACCACGGGCACCTCACCAGAAACAAAATTTTGTATGTTGCATCTGCTAAGCACCCTCTCCACATAAGATTTTTGTGACAGGTTGAGTAAACCGCAGAATCTATCACAGCATATTTCATGAGTTACTCTACAAAAATCACAGTGATCCTCCAATCCAACCCATCCCTGATTTGTACTTATTTCTGTAGCCATACTTTTTTTGAGCCATGGATGGGATTGTTAGGTTTCCTAACAAAAATGACGCTTTAGAATCATAAGAAATCTATGATGGGATCCAACAAATAGATTGAGCAAATTGTTGATTGGACCTATTTTGTTTAAAAGATTTGGACTATCCAAACTAAAGACTAATGATTATATAACTATGACGTCAGATTAGTTCGATATTTGCATGGTAGCCCATAAAATCTGTATTGGACCTAATGTATAGTCTAGATCAAAGCGATTGAATTGTTTAAATGACCCAATGCAACTAGGAGCACTATTAACTTACAATGTTCTTAGCATTTCTCTATATGTGGTAAGAAACTTCATTATAAGAATTACATCATTAAAGGTAGACTGAACGACTTTGTAGAGTATCTACCATCTATTGATACACATCCACAAAGGCATAAATGACAGAAACCTTCTCATCTTGTAAATTTCATTTTGTATTGCCTCAACTAGAATTAAATCAAATTCCAATCTATAAAAATACCCACTACAAGGGAAGTACATTTGTTCACATATCATTGTTGAGGTGCTCATGCTCAGTCATCATCACACGGTCAGAGACGCACCATTGTCTTCTGTCGTCAGGTTAAGTATCATCATAGCTGCTTTCGGAGCCCTGGAAGATTAATTGGAAACAAGTCTCTCAAATCACTGCATAAAAAATCAGAACAAGTTTGTCTACAAGAATATAGTGATTACCAAATGCATTCTTGACAAGCCATGGAGAAGAACAAACCTTCTAAACAAGTTGTACCTGTTCATATAATCACAGGGGATATTCAAGCAGAGAAGCGTTTTGCGTGATATATAAGAGATTGGAGCTTATTTGAATTCCAATGGAACCATATGGCTTTTCTGTGATGCCTATGGAGAATTTTCTTTTGATAATGCAGTAGTTGTAGGGAAATGGACATCGTGCTCATAATCCCACTATTGTTTTTAAGGCAAACAAAAGGCTCATGTTCTTGATCAGGTAATATCAGTTCAGAATTGCTCGTGACATATTTGTATTATTTATAAGGATTCAAACAAACGTGATAAAATCATCGCAGTTTAAGTAGATCTTAATCACTCATAAGAACTACCGTGTTTCCTTTTTCCTTTCTCAACAAGTAGTGGAAAACTTGTAATGAAATTCAAAGTTTCTACAGATTATTCACATCATGAGAGAGGTAGTGAACTCTGCAACAAGAAAGTGACCTTCTCAAAACTCCTCTTTGGCAAGGGAATTGGCACAATCATTAGTTCCGTGAAACATCGAAAAAGAAAAGTTTTAAGCTGTTTCAAGTCCTGTTATGCATTAACCAATAAATAAAACAATAAAATCTGAGCCTCCATAGACTTGCTTTTAGTAGGTAAGCTTGGATCAAGGCCTTTAGAGTTGAGAATCCATGGACATATTCTTAGAATTTTCTTAAGCTCCTCAAACTCAGCAATAGTGGAAAATGATTCCTTGTATTTAATATGTTGAGCAAAAAAGTGGGGGCTGGCCTCATGAAGATTACTGCCAGTTGAGATTCATGATGTATATCTATCAAGTAGGCTGTCAATGGGCCAGACTGGCCTGGCCCACCATGGTCCAAGCTTGGGTTCATCTGTCATGCCAGAAGGCCTGGCCAATGCCTGAAAATTAAGCCTGTTTCCTAATCAGCCTGGGCATGGGCTGCATCTAAAAGGCCCTCAAACCATTTCCATTTTAATACAAACAATGTTCATCGATGGCATTACTTGCAGTATCACAGGTCAGCGATATGATATCTTAAGGGAATACAAAAAACACATTATATCGGTGACATCATCATTGATAGAGGTCAATTTTTAATGATACTTAACTTTACCTTGATATATCAGCAAGCCCCATGCGACAAATTTATGTTGTATCAATTGATACATGTCAAATTTTTCAAGAGTGATATTTCTCAAGTGTCGATAATAGCAATGTACATCATTGGAGACTGAGAAAAAATCAAGAAAAAAAAAAACATTTGGGCAAATTTTTTTAGAGGGATCTGTTTCTTGGTGTTCTTTAACAACTCCACTCGAGTTGTTTCACAATCTGAGAGCAGATTTGGACCAGAACCCCAAAGCTGAGAAAAGTTTGTCTACGATACCCATTCGCAGTCATCCAGCTATGGCTATGGTTAAAACTACGCCCATGTGCAGACAAGGGGATAGCTACAGACAGATGTATCCAGGATACAGTTGTGGGTATGGAGGTGACCCACCATAGCCACAGTCGCAGCCACAACCAGTGCCACTATGAGCAACAACGACAATTATGGTGATTGTTTAGTATCCAAGTATCCAATAATGGGCATACTACTGCACGTTGCTAAGGATGAATACCGCTGACATGTTTGAGATTACATGGGATGGATCACAACCTCATGGATTGGGCACAATGCTACGGTTACATAGATAAATATATTATCGGTGCCCCGGTATGCATAGGCATGATGACTCTTGAGCTGCCCTGTAACTTCACATATATCTGAGGCTAAGGCATTGGTTCTTTTTAGCAGTTGGTTGTCTTGTTTGTGTCTTTATTTGCTTTTTATGACACTTGAATGATATGAGCTCATTTTGGATATAATCGCACCTGTTACAAGCAACAAAGCTAGTTTTGTCCCTAAAAAATTGAAAGCCATTGTGCAAAGTTCTTTTATGATTGTTTGAGTTCTACGTGTGTAATGTTCCTTTTAACATCTCCTGAAGCTTCATTGAAAAATTCGACCACTTTCTTAAAGTTTCCTAAATAATCCCTCATAGTTCAATACATATACAGTATATGTAATATTTCTCGATGTTTCCCATGATATTTCCATAACCCAAGGGTGACACCGTTACTTTGAACAACGTTATACATATTGTACTAGTAGTTAGAGAGGTGTTTTCATAAAGCCATTATATTAATATTTTGTATTTTTTGGTCTAGGGGTATTTTCATGAAGCCCTGGTTTTAATATTTCTCAACGCTGCAGGTTTCAAAGGGGATGAATGACCATGATTCAAATGGTAGGGGGTTGTGAAGGGTTGGGGTTAGGGCTAGGGCTTTACATGGGCCCGGGACTGGGACTGGGATCACCTTGAGGCCCATCCGGCTAGGCTTGGGCTCAAGCATCTGGCACATTTTTGGGCCAGGCTGGGAAATATGCTGGCATTGCCCATGCTCAGCCTGTTGACAGCCCTACTCTAAAGGCTTTCTTTATGCTTATGTCTCATCCTGTGAAGTTTCTGGCTTGTATATTAGTTAGTATGTCTTTCCAAACAAAAAGTATGTTGCAGGTGGAGAGGCTTCCAACCCAACAAGGTGCAGTTCGTGTTTAAGGCAGGTGCAGAAAACAGAATCCGTGTCTATGGAAATAGACTAGAGAGCAAACGGGCAAAGGATCGCATGCTTGAAACAGAGTCCGCAGACTAGATTTTGAAATCCACTTTACAGATTAAGTCCAAGGAAATGGAAGACATACCATGCTTCGGGCGTTTGATATAGGGAAGCAGAACTGCCAAAACATGATGCAAGCATTTCAGTGTTCACCACACCAGGACTAAGTGCAACAATTGCCACACCAAGTGGTAACTCCTTTGCCACTGACCGTGTTAAGCCCTCAATTGCCCATTTTGAAGCACAATAAGGTGCAACCTGTCCAAATATTGTTCGCTTCAGTATCAAAATGTCTTTAGGTCTATGATGCTGCATTATCAGAAGAAACTCTCATTACCTCCGCAGCTGCAGATCTTCCCCAACCAGATGAAATATTGACAATAATCCCTTGCTTCTTTTCTATCATCGGTGGAAGGAAGTGACGCAGTACATTTGCCGTACCCTTTATATTGGTGTCTATAACAGAATCGAACTCTTCCGCTGGCACTTGCCAGATCTTATTGTTCTTATTGATAGTACCTGCGTTGTTAACTGAGAAACGAGATTTTTCTCAGTTCTATGCATGAACAGTCATATGACAGCCGGAGAGGAGACCAAATACATACACTCAGAAAGATAAGGGCAATAGGCATATGATGAACGCTAAATTCCAGAAGCACAACCGCATTATAAATATGGCAGGAATGCAATGATTACAACAAATTGTTTATGATTTTCGGTAAGTACATTGACCAACCCAAAAATAAATAAATTTGAAGGATGCATTAACTAACAAAAACATAATGCATGCTCGCACAACCTGTTCGCAACGTGTGCCATCAAAGAGGATGTGCACGATCAAGGATTTTTTTTAATTAATCGGAAAAAAATCAAGAAAAAAATGGGAAAATTATATAAAACATTATGCAAAATACTACAAGTGTGGGAAATTGTTCTTTAATAGTTTTATTACCAATTTCATTAAATTAAATCTATTAGACTATTAGACTACAACAAGTACTCAAATGAATGCATATACTCCAAAATGTGAATATATATATATATATATAGAAATTTATTGATGAGATTTTGAACAGAGATAATTTAAGCTAGAAATTTAATTGATATAATTTTGACGGGAGATTATGCCATTGCATACACATACTAATGACATTATGCAATCGCATATTTCTGTATGTGACCACATAATGCCCAAAGGTCATAAAACTGAGAATGCCACCATGGCATATGTGGTATATGCTGTCAAAATGGCATATGCAATTGCATAAGCACATATGTGATCGCATATGACAACACAGACAGAGAATGGCAAATCCATACACATTATTCGTTATTAATGACAATACATTGTAGGGGTCCTTTACCAACCTGGTAAAGTACGAGTCTAGAAATGGAATCCTTTTCCAGGGTCATTTTCTGTATTTGGGACCTTGGAAAATGTTGCAACCAGTTCCCAGTTGGAAACCAATTCCGGCAAAAGGACTGGTTTTGTATTCATGGCCATAGGCTGAGTTGCAAATTCCAAGGAAATGAATTCCTTCCTGACAATCACTTTTTGAATTTCTTGCAAACTCAAAGGGAATGGATTCCTTCTTTCCCAGTACCAAAAAGAATTTCCAGGTTCCACAGAATTACATCCCAGTAAGCAAACATAATTGACAAACCCTTTCTCAGAGAATTTGTTTCGTAAAAAACAAATTCTTGAGCAACTTCTAAAATCCAGATTGGAAAACAACTCCATACAGTAAAGACTGAAAGAAACCCACAACAGTAAATTTCTCAGTAATCTCATTTAACATGTGCTCACAATCAAATAAACAGTTAAAAACATAAGGGTTGTTGAACTTCTTTATTGTTATTTTTTGGATAAACATTTGGGGTGCGTTGGGAGGTGCAATTGGATTGAATGAATTGCACGAAATCAATCCATTGGAGAGGAAATGACCAAAGTGGTGGTTGCGCCATTTTATTTCATGATGATAACCTAACTCCTAATTGCAATTCCATTCATTTTTTATTTGGAACTTATGATCGATCCCAATGGTGAGTTAAGGGTTAGTCCCTAATAACGAAGCGGGTCGGGTTAACCCCAAATCACCTCTTTGTCGGATAGAGTTATTGTAATTCATTTCAATTGAGCATGAAAACATTCACCTGAGTAAAAGATGATGAATGCAAGTTAGGAGGAATCCTCAATTCCTCGTATACCTATGATATCTGGGACTCCCTTTTTCTCCATCACAAGCCGTGCAAGCTCCTCAATGTTGCTATCTGACCTCTGCATGCAAACCGAATCCCATTCATCTTTAACCCATATGATCAAGAGCAATTATCAACACAAAAAATCAAAGATAACCCTTAATTAAAATAATAAAATGTAAAAGAACTGGGAGAAATAATCCACAGCCTGCCAAAACTGAAAACTTAAATGCTTGAGAAAATAAGGGGGGCAAAAAACAACTCAACCATTTCAAAACCCTCAAACCAAATGAAATTGGAAGTTAAAACTACACCATACGAGATCAGAACTAAATGCACTATACTAAAGCAACTAAATGATAATAAAAGGTAAGCAACATTACATAATGCTCAACCTGACAACACTATACTATTCTCAGGTTTTCAATTTGTACATGCAGGGCATATGGTTAAGTGATCCAAACTATTGATGCGACCGGCCCCACTCTAGGGGGACTGTCCACAAAATATCTCCCAGGTGAGAAAATCCTAGAGCTTCAAAAATAGTGGCCATAAATAAATAGTTAGCAGACAAGTGCCAAAATTATCCATGATCAACACCCAAAAAAATAGTGCTCTGGAAGAGTGTGATGGATGATAACCAGGCACTTAGAAATTACTTAAAATTTGTATACAAGTCATGTAAGTAATTCAAATTAACCTGTCCAAAATACGTATAACAGTTTAGATGTATCATGACACCAAAGTTATGCTTACTTAATTATATTAATATCACATTGGTGGACATCTATAGGATGGTCAATAATGAAAAATATCCAATGGTCTTATTTCAAGAAACAAGTGCCCGCGAATCAGAGGTTAGGGTCCTTTGGATGCACCCTCCAAAGGGGTGTTTGAGGTCTAAACACCGTTTTGATCCAAAAGGCAGTAGATTATGTGAGTTTGGATGCACTTTGCAAACCAACAACTCACCTTCCGCTTGACAAAATAAGCATTAAAATGCCGTCTTGGCAAAAACCGATCAGATGTGCTTTTAACGAGTCGATTGAAAAAGCAGCCTCAAAACCACCTTTTTGGAGACTACCATTTGAGAAAGTGGGTCCAAACAGGCCCTTGATTTTTCAACTCAACGACGGAGCTTTCCACAATTTAGTGGGTTCAATTTGAGTTAATGTATGCCACATGTACCATTTCTACATGCCTGCAAATCAAGTGCATGTGTAGATGGAGCATCAACAGTGAGGTGCACAATATCAATGGTTTGGACTTTGGATCACTCAACCACTGACCCCACTAGAACAATGATACGTCTGATTTGGTCAAGCACATGGGGAAGGGCCAGTTAATTGAGTTGTTGGGAGTGGTTAAATGGTTGAGTTAGAATTGGAGCTGAATTAGCAGTCAGTTAGGCACAAGATCATTGTTAGTTCTGTATTTAAACGAGTCAATCAATAAGAATAAAATCATATTTCAGTTACAATTATCTTCTTTAACTTTGGAGGTGGACTCCCCTCGAAGTGAGTCAATAGTCAATACTCACTTGTTCTCTTGAGTTCTAAGAAATAGTGAAGTCAAAGAAAACCAGACGTATCAATCTGATATCAGAGTAGACAGCTCTGGGCATGGAGGAGGGAACTCGAGAAGTGAAGATAGAAGAAGCTATCAAACAACTCCAAGACACCTCGGAATAGCAGGGACAGAGATTAGAGCAGCAGGGCAACAATTAGACATGATTGTTCAAGTGCTAATTGACATTGATCTCAAACATTAATCAAATGTCCAGGAAAGTAACCCAAGAACCAAAGGTGAATTCTGGAGGAAGTGCAAACTATTCTTGCATTGTTATGAAGGAGAGTCAAGTACACTTGGGGGTCACAACAAACTGATTCAGACTCGTGCTTTAAAGTTAAGACTACCCAAATTCGAGGAGGGCGATCCTTTAAGTTGGGTGTATCGTGCAGAACAATTCTTCACCTATCATCATATAGTTGCTAATCAATGGCTTCCTATTGCTTCATTTCACATGGAGAGCAAAGCACTGCAATAGTTCAAGTGGCACCAATGAATCCAACCAAGGATGACTTGGGACAAGTTTGTGACAACCCTTACTGCAAAGTTCAAGCCTACTGAGTACGATGATTTTGCTAGAGCCCTTGCAAAGCTGCGTCAAACGTCATCAGTGCGTGACTACCAGAACTAATGTGAAAAACTTGCCAACCGAAATGATGGTCTACGTGAGGCATTTTTGATCAATTGTTCCAGTTTATGGGTTGAAGGGTGAGATATGATTATGAGTGCAGATGTTCCATCCTACCACCAGGAATGCGGCTATCAGATTAGCACGGCTACAAGAAGAGAAGCTCATACTCAAGCGAAAGATGGGTAGGCCTGAAGCAAGCGAGGTTATAACGACTCCCTCGTTGTTTTTCCTAAGCCACCCATTGCTATCAAGAGCTCGACTCCTGCAGAAACTAAGGAGAGACGTGACAAGGGATTGTGATGCGGACACAAGTGCATTCAAGGTGTACCAACGAAGAAAGCGCCAACCACAAGTGCCGTCCTTGTGGATAGGCGACTATTGAGGAGCTGAAGACCTTTCACATGTGATTGGACATAAAGAAGACCCCACTTAAGGAAGACACATGTGAAGGAAGATTGGAGAAAGAAGACCGAGCGCCCAAACTTTCCCATACTTATGTTATTTACGCGTTTTTGACTGAGTTAGGGGTCTTTTAGTAATTTTATATCTTTATTTGCTTATCCTAGGGGTATTTTAGTAATTTTATGTCTTTATTTGCTTATTTAAGTGGGGTAAAGCCCTAAACTCGAATTTCAACTATTGATTAATGAAAAGCAAACCCTTTGCTTGCCTCCTTCCTCTCTTCTCTCTAATGGTGCTTCTTCTCTCCCCTTGATCTTCTTCTTCTAATTTCTTCTTGTGTCCCTCCAACTTCTTCAAGGTAATAATTTTCTTCCTTTTATTTTTCAGTTTTGGCTAATCCTTCTTCGATCAAAATCTTGAGAACCGATCTAAACCCTAAATCACCAAATTCTCAAATCCCTAATCCGAGAAACTTCTTGGTTCTTCGGACTAGTGATCTTCATTGATCGATTGGGTGTGACCATGCAAGATCGGGAGGTCTCATCCCTCGCCGGATCCAACCTAAGTAGTAATTGAATTCCATAACCCATGGTTGTAGTGATGGCCCGATCCATTACATGTTTCCTTTATGATTTTCTCAGTTATGATGATTACTGTTAGAATTTTAGATCATTTATTCCTTTTATTTCCGCTGTTTAATTATCTCCATGAGCATGCATCATAATTAGGGCTGTCCTGCGTCAAATTTGGCATCAGAGCCTAGGCTTGCATGGTTTTTGTCTAGATCGAGTTATCAAATTAGGGTTTTGATTTTTAGGTTTAACTTAGGAAAGTTCCAGGTTTAGAAAGTTTTCAATTTTAGAAACTTTCCAATTTTAGAAAGTTCCTAATCTGGAAAATTTCCAGATTCGAGTTGTTCCTGTTTCAACTTAATTGTGTCAGTTCATAGTAGTTTTGCATTCATCGCATTCATCTTGAAAGTCATAACTCCTAGTCTAGTTAGGTAGAGTTTGGTTCAAGTCTTCATTGTATGCCCACGAGAAGAGGTAGAGGTTTCGGACTTCAACCTACCATGAATAACAAACAGTTATCTGAGCAACTTGCTCAATTGATACAAAAGATAACTGCCCTAGAAGCGGGTCAAAGGCGTGAGTTTGCCCGCCTTGAGAACCAAATTACCACTACCATAACTAAGGTGGAGCAACTACAGGCGTCCCAAAAGGAAAACCCCGCTGTAGGGGAAGATGCGCACTCCCAAGTGGAATGAATCATTGAAGAACGTGCTGCCACACGTGGTGGTAGTGAGGATAGAGATCGTGGTAACGGTCGTGGTGTGGTGCGAGAGGCACGAGCCACATGTGGTCATCAAGACAGTTATGATCCAGATGAGCGTGCGATGAAGAGTGTGAGAGTTGAGGCCCCAAGTTTTGATGGACGCTTGGATCCCAAGGCGTTCCTTGACTGGGTTGCTGACATGGACCACTACTTTGAGTGGTATGGCATGTCAGAAAACCGTCAAATGCGGTTTGCTAAGATGAAGCTTGTGGGTCAAGCCAAGCTCTTCTGGACTAACACCGAGCGTAGGATAGAGAGAGTTGGTAGAGCCCCTATCACACATTGGTATGAGATGAAAGAAAAGTTAAAGGAGAAGTACCTTCCTCTCTCATACCGTCAGAAGCACCTTGACCAATGACAATCCTTACGCCAAGGGTCAATGCCTGCCGCTGACTACATCGCTAAATTTGAAGAGTATGTGATGCGATGTGATATCCGAGAAGACCCTCTAGTAACGCTCTCGCGTTTCAAGACGGGCCTTTGTGCGGATCTTCAGCGTGAGCTTATTACTCGGCCCTTAACGGACTTAGATGAAGCATATCAAGTCGTGCAGGAGTTAGAGCAATATCTGAAGGCTCCTGTCGTTCGTCGTTTTGAGTCCCGAGACTCCAATGCTAGATCTAGTTCCCAAGGAACTAGACCTAATATTGGTAATCAACCTAGGGCACAGGCGACCATTCCGCCTAGGCCTAGGAAGGACAAGGGCAAAGGGGTTCTTGGTGCCAGTCCTAGTAACATGAGCCAAGTGAGGTGCTATGAGTGTGGCAACCTTGGCCACATGTCTAATCAGTGTCCTACGAAGAGCCGTGGGAGAGCCTTAGTTATAGGCGAGTCCCACAAGGGTGGAGATGACCAGGGTGATTATGAAGTTGAAGAGTATCATCCTGAATGAGGACTTACTGATGAAGAAGTGGATGGAGAAGCAACGCTTGCAGTATTCAGGCGTGTGTTAGCTCAGTCTAGAAGTAGTGCCGACTGGCGTCGAAGCACTATCTTCTACACTATTGCCAAGTGTGGTGAAAAGAATTGTAAGGTGATAGTGGACAGTGGAAGTTGTCAGAATGTGATTTCCACTAGCACCTTAGATCGCTTAAAACTGAAATCCACACCTCATCCAGACCCGTATAAAGTTTCTTGGGTTGACAAGACATCCCTACCTGTCACCCAGCAATGTCTAGTCCCCATTGAGTTTGGGTCATACAAAGAGTCCCTGTGGTGTGATGTTTTACCTATGTATGTGGGACATGTTATCCTAGGTAGACCATGGCTATTCGATAATGATGTCACGATCTTTGGCCGTTCGAATGTGTGTACTTTTATGTATAATGGTAAAAAGATTAAACTTAATCCCATGCCACCTGAGAATACACTAGGGAAGAAGAAGGATGAGAAGGCAAGTGAGCCTAGAGAAATGGGGAAATCCAAACCTAAGTCTTTACATATAGTCAGCGCAAGAGAGTTTGAAAAAGAAGCTAAGGAGGATTCTATGGTGTATGCCCTTGTGGCTAGAGAAATTACACCTGAGGTTCCATCAGAGTTGCCCTGTGAGGTGACCTCGGTCCTGAAGGAATACAGTGATGTATTTCCTGAAGACTTACCGAATGAGTTGCCACCTATGAGGGACATACAGCATGCCATTGATCTTGTCCCAGGGTCTACTCTACCGAACCTTCCTCACTACAGGATGAACCCTGCAGCGCATGCAGAGTTGAAGAAGCAAGTTGATGAACTTCTGCAAAAGGGTTTCATCCAAGAGAGTATGAGCCCGTGTGCCGTGCCTGCATTGTTGACGCCAAAGAAAGACGGCACGTGGCACATGTGTGTGGACAGCCGTGCCATAAACAAAATTACTGTCAAGTATAGGTTCCCTATACCTAGACTTGATGATATGCTTGACATGATGGCCAGGTCCACTATATTCTCTAAGATAGACCTCAAGAGTGGATATCACCAAATTCTTATACGCCCAGGAGATGAGTGGAAGACGGCGTTTAAGACGAAAGATGGGCTTTATGAGTGGTTGGTCATGCCCTTCGGCTTGACTAACGCACCCAGTACTTTTATGCGGGTGATGGCACAAACTTTGAGGCCGTTCATGGAAAAATTCCTAGTGGTGTACTTTGACGATATTCTTATTTATAGTACCACTAAGGAATCACACCTTGAACATTTAAAGAAGGTCTGTAGTGTCCTTAGGAAGGAAAAGTTGTACGCTAATCTTAAGAAATGTACATTCATGTCTAACCAAGTTGTGTTCTTAGAATTTATAGTGTCATCTGAAGGGATGCGCGCAGACCCTGAAAAAGTCAAGGCCATAGTTGAGTGGCAAGAACCAAGGAACATTCATGAGGTGCGAAGTTTTCACGGCCTAGTAACTTTTTATCGTCGGTTCATTAGGGGCTTTAGCACGATCATGGCTCCTATTACCGAGTGCATGAAAAAGGGAGAGTTCGTGTGGTCTAAAGCCGCCGTCAAGGCTTTTAAAGAAATTAAGGGCAAGATGGTGGAAGCTCCTGTCATGCGTCTACCTGACTTTTCTACAGTCTTTGTAGTAGCGTGCGATGCATCTGATGTCGGTATAGGTGGAGTGTTGAGTCAAGAAGGACACCCAGTGGCCTATTTCAGTGAGAAACTGAATGAGGCAAAACAAAAATACTCCACTTACGACAAAGAATTTTATGCGGTAGTGCAATCCCTGAGACATTAGCGACACTACCTCCTACCGCAAGAATTCGTTTTGTTTTCTGACCATGAGGCTTTGAGATATTTACATTCTCAGAAGAAACTCAACCCAAGGCATGCCAAGTGGGTAGCGTTTCTTCAGGAATATTCGTTTGTTTTGAAACACAAGGCCGGGGTTGAAAACAAACCAGCGGATGCCCTTAGTAGGAGAGTGGCGTTGCTCAACTCCTTGAGTGTAGAGGTAGTCGGATTTGAGCAACTGAAAGATGAATACCCCATATGTCCTGATTTTGGGGGTACTTACACGTCGCTCTCTAGTGACCAGCATATTATGGGTGGATATGTTCTTAAAGATGGCTTTCTTTTCAAAAGAGACAGACTTTGTATTCCCCGTATGTCCCTTCGTGAATTCCTCATCTGGGAGCTTCATTCAGGAGGGATAGCTGGCCATTTTGGTCATGATAAGACCATTGCCCTCGTGGAAGATCGTTTCTATTGGCCAAGCCTCAAGCGAGATGTAGCCAAAGTTGTAGGGCAGTGTCGAACATGTCAGCTGGCAAAGCAAAGAAAGCAAAATACTGGGTTGTACACGCCATTGCCAGTGCCACATGCGCCGTGGCAGGACATTAGTATGGACTTCGTGCTCGGGCTTCCCAAGACTATAAAAAAGCACGATTCCGTTTTTGTCGTTGTGGACCGTTTTTCTAAAATGGCGCATTTCCTCCCATGTTCGAAGACGTCAGATGCATCTCATGTTGCTCGTCTCTTTTTTGATGGTGTGGTGCATCTCCATGGGTTACCTAAAACCATAGTGTCTAATCGTGATGTTTGATTTATCTAGCTATTTTTGGAAGACACTGTAGCACATTATGGGAACTCATTTGCAATTTTCTACTGCTTACCACCCACAAACAGATGGTCAATCTGAAGTGGTAAACCGTAGCCTTGGAAATCTTCTACGTTGTCTAGTGGGTGAACATGTTAAGACTTGGGACCTAATTTTACCAACTGTTGAACTTGCTTATAATGGGTCAGTTAATAGATCTACAGGGTTGAGTCCTTTTGAAATTGTAAGTGGTTATAAACCTAGAATGCCCATCGATCTCTTACCTATGTCTGTTACCCAAAGGTCTTCTGAGTCAGCCGATGCATTCGCACGCCATATTCATGATTTGCATACACAGATTAGACAGCGGTTAAATAAGAGCAATGATGATTATAAAGTTTCAGCTGATTCTCATCGTAGAGTGCAAGAATTTCAAGAAGGAGACTATGTAATGGTGCGAATAAGGCCAGAGCGATTCTCTCAAGGATCTGCAAAGAAATTACAAGCGCGTAGTGCTGGACCATTCAAGATATTACAAAAGGTTGGGTCCAACGCGTATCGGGTTGACCTTCCATCTGAAATGAGCATTAATCCAACTTTTAATGTGGAAGATCTAGTCCGTGCCCATACTCCCATTGTTGATACATCGTCCCTTTCATGGCCTTTTTCTGAGTTTGCTACCCAACCCCTTCCACCCCCTCCTCCACCCATTACCCATAAAGAAGCAATTGAGAAAATCTTGGATGACGAGATAGTATCCACGAGAGATGGGGGTTTCCAAAGGTATCTTGTCAAGTGGAAGAACAAACCATCGTCTGAATCTACGTGGCTGTCGGGCGACGCATTGCAGGGTATTGATCCAGATCTACTCGAGCGCTACAAAAGTTTCAACTCGTTGGAGTCGAGTTTTTCTCACCCGAGGGGAATTGATGCAGACACAAGTGCATTCAAGGTGTACCAACGAAGAAAGCGTCAACCACAAGTGCCGTCCTTGTGGATAGGCGACTATTGAGGAGCTGAAGACCTTTCACATGTGATTGGACATAAAGAAGACCCCACTTAGGGAAGACACATGTGAAGGAAGATTGGAGAAAGAAGACCGAGCGCCCAAACTTTCCCATACTTATGTTATTTACGCGTTTTTGACTGAGTTAGGGGTCTTTTAGTAATTTTATATCTTTATTTGCTTATCCTAGGAGTATTTTAGTAATTTTATGTCTTTATTTGCTTATTTAAGTGGGGTAAAGCCCTAAACTCGAATTTCAACTATTGATTAATGAAAAGCAAACCCTTTGCTCGCCTCCTTCCTCTCTTCTCTCTAATGGTGCTTCTTCTCTCCCCTTGATCTTCTTCTTCTAATTTCTTCTTGTGTCCCTCCAACTTCTTCAAGGTAATAATTTTCTTCCTTTTATTTTTCAGTTTTGGCTAATCCTTCTTCGATCAAAATCTTGAGAACCGATCTAAACCCTAAATCACCAAATTCTCAAATCCCTAATCCGAGAAACTTCTTGGTTCTTCGGACTAGTGATCTTCATTGATCGATTGGGTGTGACCATGCAAGATCGGGAGGTCTCATCCCTCGCCGGATCCAACCTAAGTAGTAATTGAATTCCATAACCCATGGTTGTAGTGATGGCCCGATCCATTGCATGTTTCCTTTATGATTTTCTCAGTTATGACGATTACTGTTAGAATTTTAGATCATTTATTCCTTTTATTTCCGCTGTTTAATTATCTCCATGAGCATGCATCATAATTAGGGCTGTCCTGCGTCAGATTGTGTTTTTATTATGATGATAAATTCCAGCCAGGTCGCAAGTGCAAAAATCCCAGATTACTTATGATTGAGAGTGTACCAGCAGATAACGAGGAACACTGTGAGCAAAGTCACGAGGTGGATATGGAAATAAAAGGTTCAGATGACCTATCGCCAGAAATTTCATTACATGCGATTGTCGGATCACCAACTCCTCGAACCATGCATATAAATGAGTCCTTACATGGTCAGCCCATCACTGTGCAAATTGATAGCAGCTTCACTCATAATTTCTTATATCCCAGAGCAGAGTTCGCATTCCGATCCAGCAAGAACCTCAATTCAAAGTGATGTTTGCTAATGGCAATCGTTTGGTGGGAACAGGTAGGAGCGTTGTGTTGGGGTTACTTTCATGATCCAAGGCATCCCCATTATAGCTGGTTTTTTCTTACTCACCTTGGGAGGTTGTGAAGCTGTGTTGGGGACCTAGTGGCTACAAACACTTGGACCAATGATATGGGGCTTCTCACCACTCACTATGTCACATACGAATGGCTCCAGAGAGTGCAAGCTTCAAAGATTGTAGCCCACCCAAATGGTTTGTGACAAGCAGTCTACATTTGAAAGAGAAAGTGTGCAAGGGAAGGCGTTGGTGCTCCAGCCATGCAGCCTTATGACTACTACTACTCAACCCAAGGTCGAGCATCAAAAGTGGTAGCATCTGCTAGTTGAGTTCGGTGACATGTTTTCAGAACCCATTGAGTTGCCACCTCCCCAAAGCCATGATCATCGAATCCCACTGGTTGACACAGCTAAGCTTGTAAGTGTGTGTCCCTATAGGTACTCCTTTTTACCAAAAAATAAAAAATAAAAATAAGAAATAGAACGGTTAATTAAAGAAATGTTGGATTCTGGAATTATAAAGCCCAGCACTAGTCCATACCTGTATCCCATGCTTTTGGTAAGGAAGCAAGACGGGAGTTGGCGATTGTGCATTGACTACCAAGCCCTTAATCAAGTCATGATAAAAGATACATTTCCCATTTCTATTATAGACGAGTTACTAGATGAGTTACATAGATTTATATTCTACTTAAAGTTAGATTTTTGATCCAAGTATCACCAATTCGAATGCAGAAGGAAGACATATAAAACAGCCTTCCAAACCCATGAAGACCATTATGAATTCTTGGCGATTCCTTTTGGGCTTACTGGGCTTGCCAATGCTCTGGCCACTTTCCAAAGTCTCATGAATGAAGTATTCAAACCTCATCTTCAGCGATTTGCATTAGTACTTTGATGACATATTAATATATAGTCGGTCATGACTCATGAGACGAGCATTTGGTACACTTACAAGAAGTGTTGAAGATTTTAAGGCAACACAAATTATATTCCAATGAGTCTAAATGTTGATTTGGGTGTCAAGAGGTAGAGTACTTGGGCCACATTATTTCAGCCAAGAGTATAGCAGTTGACCCATCAAAAATTTCCAACATGGTGGAATGGGCAAGACCAGTTACGCCATGGGCTTTGCGAGGTTTCTCGTGTCTCCCATGTTATTACAGAAATTTCTTTAAGAATTATGGTAAAATTGTCACCCATTTGACGTCGTTATTTAAAAAGAATGCTTGGTCGTGGACCAATGATGCTGAACTAGCCTTGAGCTCCAGTTTTAGCTCTTCCCAATTTAACTAAACCATTTACCGTGGACTGTGATGCTCCAGTGGGTGGGATTAGAAGAGTTCTTATACAGAAGAGACACCTCTTAGCATTCTTTAGTTAAGCATTACATGACTGGCATCTAACACTCTACCAGTGTTTTAAATAGCGGTAGCGTGTTGCGTAGCGTTCAACCCTCCGTAGCGTGTAGCGAAATAGCGTAGCGTGTAGCGTAAGCTACACAATACTTCTATTTTTTAATTTTTTAATATATATATATATATGATAAATATTAAATAGTAAGAAGTTGATGGATAGGGTCTTATTATTTTTAAGTTAATACATGTCTCGTGTACAATTTTTTAAGGGCCCGAATTAGGCGGGACTCGGATTGTGAAGTGTAGCACACAAGTGTCAAAGTTTTTTGGGCCCCACCATGATAAATGTGTTATATCCACACCGTCCATCCATTTTGCCAAATAATTTTAGGGCATGAGCCCAAAAATGAGGCAAATCCAAAGCTCAGGTGGACCGCACCATAAGAAACAACAATAATTAAACATCCACCATTAAAAATTTATTGGGGGCTACAAAAGTTTTAGATCAAGCTGACATGTGTGTTTTCCCGTCATCCATGTCAATGTGACCCAATTAACAGGTTAGATGGAAAATAAACATTACAATGGACCGTATAACAAAATAGTGCAAGTGCACCGCAGAACACAATAATAACAATAATAATAAGTGCGTGGCTGTGAAACAGCCACGCAGTCTATTCCGAAAATGAAAAAGAAGAGAGAGGGGGAAACCGAAAGAAAAGAGGGAAAGAAGAGAGAGAGAGAGAGAGAGAGGAAGAATCCCAGCTGCGGTCGCAACCGCAGCAGTTCGAGAAGAAGAGGAAGAGGAAGAAGAAGAAGAAGGAGAAGAAGGAAGAGGAGGAGAAGAAAAAAGAAAAAAAAGAAAAAGGAAGGAGCGTACCTATTTCTGTCTCAAGATGAGATTGAATTAGTGAAAACTGCAAATGTTGGTTTGCCTCTGGAAGCAGTTTTTCAAACTCAAGATTGAAAAGTGGGGAGAGGAGCAATGTCAACAGCGTCGGTTTGCGCCTGACAGCAGATTTTCGACGTCAACATTGAAGGGTGGGGAGAGGAGCAGCGTCGGCAGCGTCGGATTGGCCCTGTGAGAGAATTTTTGGTCTCCAAATGGAAGGGTGGGGACAGCAGCTGCATCGGCTGCGTCGGCTGCTTCGGTTTGGGGGTGGAAGCCTTTCGAATTAGGGTTTTTCTTTTTTTAACTTAAGTTTGGCTTGTGGTCTGAGTTCACCACCGTTTCCTGCATTGAAAAAAAAAAAATACCAAACAGGTAGCGCACGCTACCTGCGCTACACGCTACGTATCCGTAGCGTACGCTGCGCTACAGGGGAAAAACGCTATTTGTAACGCTACGTAGCGAAATCGCTACGCTACGCTACGTAGCGTACGCTACGGGCGCTACTGAAAACACTGCACTCTACTTACAAGAAGAATCTATCAGCACTTGTGGCTACAATTGGAAAGTGGAGACCCTACTTATAGGGTCGTTGGTTCATGGTTTGAACTTATCAAAGGAGCCTTCAATTTCTCCCGGAGTAGAGAATATTAACCCCAGCTCAGTATAAGTGGTTGCCAAAGCTACTCGGGCATGATTTCGTGAATGAATTCAAAAATGGAAGAGAAAATACAGCCGTTGATGCTTTATCAAGAAGAGAGGAGTTGAAGGTTGCAGCCATCTAAATTCCCATTGCCATCTAGATTAAGAAGGTCAAGTTCGAGGTAGCAACAGATCCTTATCTCTAACAATGAATTAAGGAGTTAGAAGATGGAACTCTTGATCCATCAAGGTATTCTTTACATGAAGGACTTCTTATGAGAAAATGATGGACAGTTTTGGGGCCCACCTCACCCACTCAAAACCTTATTCCTTTTTAGTTGCATGAGACTCCCTCTTATAGTCATTCAAGATTTCAAAAGGCCTTGAAGAGAGTTCAAGACAGTTTTTATTTGTTGGAATTGAAAAAAGATGCACTGCCATTTGTAAGTGAGTGTGATGTTCGTCAAAGACACAAAGCAGAAGGTGTAGCACCACCAGGACTTCAACAGCCTCTTCGCATTCCAAATCATATACGGTCTGAGATTGCCATGGATTTTGTGGAATGACTGCCTAATTCACAAGGCAAAACAATTATCCTAGTAGTAGCGGACCAATTGTCTAAATACGAGCATTTCATTGTTATGGCTAATCCTTATTCTGCTACAACAATAGCATATCAACTTGATCTTCCACCAAGGTCTAAAATTCACCATGTGTTTCATGTGTCTTGCTTAAAGAAGAAACTTGGGAGGCAGATCAAGCATATTGAAGCCTTACTACCATTAAGAAAAGGAAAGGGCCACAAGCCATTCTTGACCAAATAATGGCAAGGAAGGGAAACCAGGCCGAGACTGAAGCTCTAATCCAATGGCATGAAGTTTCAGTTGAAGAGGCTACTTGGGAGAGGTACCAGTCCATTGTTGATGAGTACCAAGACATTCAGCTTATGGACAAGACGGATTTAAGGGGGAGGAGCGATGTGTCTGATTTGATCAAGCACATGGGGAAGAACCAGTCGATTGAGTTAGAATAGGAGTTGAATTAGGAATCAAGTATGCATATGACCGTTGTTAGTTCTGTATTTAAAGGAATCTATCAATAAGGATATAATCAGATTTCAGTTACAATTATCTTCTTTAACTTTGGAAGTGGACTCCCTTGAAGTGAGTCAACACTCTCTTGTTCTCTTCAGTTCTCAGAAATCGCTAAAAGAAAACCAAATGTATCATACAAACTGAAAACCCGAGCATGAAGTACAGACTCTTGGCCCGAGCATTTCATAATACCTCCATGTTTCGAAAGACCTCGACCCCCAGAGAAACTGAAAAGATGGATAGATAGATAGATAGATAGATAGATAGATGTAGAGAGAGAGAGAGGGATTGTGTGTGCGCAGCATGATCCAAGAGCAGGCGCGCACATGTATCTCACCATCCAACAACAACGGATGGAAATCTTGACAAGCATCTCAAGACGGGATTTCGAAAATCCGCATTTTGAAATGCTTGTGGAATTGCCGCCAAAAGCTTTAAATTGGTGTGGAGATGATGTGCGGACCAACCCTCGGTGCTCACGGTGCGCATTAAAGCCGTGCCCAAAGATGAAGAAAGAAAATGAGAGAGAGAGACTGACAATGTCGATATCCATGAGAAGATGCTTGGAAGGGTCTTCCTGCTGAGAGAACTCGGCTTGTAAGGAGGCGATTCTATCTTGCGACCGTGCGCATCCTATTACCGTGTGCCCCCTCTTCGCCATCTCCAACGCCAGGGCTCTTCCCAGTCCTCGGCTCACCCCTGTAATCAGTACGGTCCTCGACATCCCTCCTCCGCCTTTTCTCCCCGCCGGAATCGCCATTCTCTTTTATAATCCTTTATTACTACTGCCGACTCTGTTTTCACGCGGTTAGCTCTCGCTCGTGTCCGAGAACTTATGTACACGTCAACACGTGTGATAGCCTATTGCGTATGCACGAGATCGCCACCGTCTATCACGTGGACTTTATTTGGATCCCCTGAAACTAAATTAATTAGAGTTTATTAACAAAATAGTCCTTTGAAATTACTTAATTAAATAGTCAGGCAGTATTTTCAAAACTTCTTTTCAAAACTTCTTAGGGCCCGTTTGGCCGGTCGGATTGGAAGGGACTGGATGGTATTGGAAGGGATTGGTAGTCAAATCCCGGGATCTCCAGACAATCCAGTGACAACACCATCATTACCTAGAAATCCATGCCATCCACCCTAACACCATTCAATCCCTTCCAGTCCACCCGGCCAAACGGGCCCTTACTTAAACCCCTCAGCCGCAGTGGTTTTTTTATGGCCGAAATGCCCCTACTCTGTCTTATTCTTTCTTCTTTCTTCTTTCCCGGAAACAAAAAAGGGTTTATTAACAAAAATAAACATCCGGGCAGTCTGATGGACGAAAATGGCCATGCTTCTCATTCTTCTTCTTTTTCTTCTTCCTTCTTTTATAAAAAATAGAAAATTGAATCAGAAAAATACTTTAATATTTTATTCTTCTTTTGCTTTTTTTCCTTTCTTCTCATTTTTCTTTTTTCGTTTTTTTTTTCGGAAAATGCCCATTCTCCTCGTCCCTCTTCTTCCATTTTTCTTCTTCTTCTTTCTCTTTTTTTAAATAAATGAATTAGAAAAAATCAATATTTTGTTTTCTTTCTTATTAAATAAAAAGAAAATGAAGATATAATAATATCAAATAAATAAAATAACTTACATTCTCCTTCTTATTCTTCCTCTTTTTTTTTCAAATGAACAAATAATTAACGAATAAATAAAAAAGCATTTTTAACCTTCTTAAATTTTATTTTATTTTTAAAAAAAGAAAACATAAATAGGATAAAAATAAATATATAAAACAAATAAGACAACTTACCTTCTTCTTTTCGTTCTTCTTTCCCTTCATTTACGAAGTAAATCACCGTTCTCGTTCTTCTTTCCCTTCATTTACGAAGTAAGTCACCGTTCTTAAAAGGGCAATTGTGAATTACAAACTGAGTCCATGTTCTTATAAGGGCAGCCGCGAACTGAGAACCATGAACTGAGTGTTAGGATCTCAGTTCTCTATTTACTGTTGGGGTCTCAATTCCCTATAGGGTATTGAGGTCTCATTTCTAAGTTGATTGTTAGGCTCTTGGTTATGTATCGGTGTTTAAGTCTCAATTCCCTATAAAAGTCAGGGCGTGTTTGGGCATTGGGATTAGGCGGGATGGGATTCATCTTGTCCTGTGCCAATTCCGCTCCATATTTGGGATGAATGGAAAAGTTTTGTATTAGGTTAGATGGAATTGCATTGGGTCCTGTGCCAATTTCACTCAATATTAACAAGTTGCGTAGGTCCCACCCTGATGTGTGGGGTATATCCACACCGTTCACCCATTTTTTGAGATTATTTTAGAGTATGGGCTAAAAAATCAGGTAAATCTAAATCTCAAGTGGACCCCACCATAGAAAGCAACAGGGATTGAATACTTACCGTTGAAAACTTCTTTATGGCCACATAAGTTTTGGATCTACCTCATTTTTAGGCTCATGCCATAAAATGATGTTACAAAATAAATGACCGTTTTAAATATAACACATGTGTGTTATTCTCAATAATTTCAAATGATGGTGGGTATATTCATTCAATGTACCACCATATTACCAACAAAGCATGGTATTAATCTTATCCAGTGGCCATATGGCACAATCCCTGCCATGGTTCCCATCTAATCCCTTCTAATCCCACCGCCCAGACACGAGGGTCTCGATTTTTTTCCTCAGTATAAGGGCCTTATTGGGCGGTAGGATTAGAAAACATAATTACTACCCATGACAGGGATAGTCTCATGTTGCCATGGGAGAAGATTAATGCCATGCTTTGTTGATAATATGGTGGTACATTGAATGGATATGCCCATCATCATTTGAAATTACTGAAAATAGCACATGTGTTATATCTAAACCGTTCATTTGTTTTGTAACATCATTTTATGGCATGGGCCTAAAAATGAGATAGATCCAAAACTTATGTGGCCCCAAGAAAGTTTTCAATGGTAAGTATTCAATCCTTGTTGCTTTATATGGTTGGGTCCACTTGAGCTTTAGATTTACTTGATTTTTTGGCCCATGCTTTAAAATAATCTCGATAAATGGGTGGACGGTGTGGATATAGGCCACACATCATAGTAGGACCTACACAACTTGCTAACATTGAGTGAAATTGGCAGGAGATCCAACGCAATTCCATTTAATGTAATTCCAAGCTTTTTCGTTCTTCCTTACCATGAGTAATAATTAGTAATCCATTATTCTTGAGATTAGTAATCTCATCTCACACTTTCCAACACAAGCTCATTTTTCAAAGCCTGCAAAGTTAATTTTAATCTCATCTCACACTCCTTCCGTGATACAATCCCATTTAATACAACTTAATAACATTAGCCAAACAGCTTGAGAACTTAGTGGGGTCACTGAAATGTTTATTTACCTTTCTTAGCTTCACCTTGATGTTTATATGTTGTCCAAATTGTCTATGGGATTGAAAACTTTCATGACCACAAGAGTGCTTCAACGCTCACTAGATTCCCACTGTTTCCTCTCATGTGGCCTACTAGAGTGATGGATAGACCTCAATCTTTTTTGTTAGACGATATCACAATATGAATGGACAGGGTGGATTTCTCACAAACATCACAGTGGCCCCCACCCAACATCGTACGAAAGGCTTAGGCAGGAAATCCGCGTCTTCCAACCTCTTGACAAGGTCACACAAAGACCTGAACAAAGAGACCACACAAATATAACGTTGTTCCAAAACTTCTGTGGCTCGAGAAAAGTTTTTAACGGTCGATTATTACTGTTTCCTGTATTATTGTGCACATTTGGATCAGCTTCATTTTTTGGCATCATGTCAGGGATCCATCACTTGGATCCACCGAAGCCACGCCCGCGTGGGGCGCACCTAGTGCTCTCCCGCCCCACGAAAACCAATCGGAAGGCAACTGGCTCTAATGGGCGATTGGCGCAAATGACGAAAACACCCTCGATTTCTTCAAAAGGGCGTTAGGTTTTCTAGGGTTTCTTTCCTCTCGTTTCATATCTAGGGTTTATTCGATCTCCGCGATCCGATCATTCGTCGATTTTTCTTGCTTTGCAATCAGGGCTTGATTTCTCCTCGAATTTTCGCTCCATTTTAGGATCATGCCGGCGAATACAGGTTGCACGGTTTATATAGGTTAGTTTGGTTTTTTTTCAGCATTTTTTTTATTTTTTATTAAATCTCGACATAGATTGGGTAGAAATGGCGAAATTTCAGGTTGATTTTATTTTTTCTGGGTTTTAATTGATACTTTGACTGGATCTGGTTTGGAAACGAGGGAAAATTGGCGAAATGATCGATTAGTCCGAATTAAATGATTTCTGTTTGAAAATTTTCTTCCATCTGTTCGTCTATTTCGGTGAAATATCGCAATTTCTTTCTTTTCTTCTTCTTCTTCTTTTTTTTTTCCCCTGATAGCTCAAATGTAGTTCTTCTGATTTAATAAATAATAACAGCTGTACACGAAACGAGTTAGCTCGGTTAACTCGCTCGACTCGACTCGATACGAATCGGAAAAGCTCGGTTCTACTCGGATTGGGTTCACTTAGTATAAATATTTTGTATATATTTATATATTTAAATAAATTATATATTATATATTATATATTATGTATATTAAAAACTATAAAAGCTAAACTCAAACTCAAACTCGGCTTGAAAGATCGAGCTCAAGCTCGGCTCGAGCTAGCGCCTCTCTCTCTCTCTCTCTCTCTCTCTCTCTCTCTCTTCTTTCAATTTAGTTTAGGGGATCAGTGTTTGAGCATGGAATCTAGCAGCGTACATG
Source organism: Magnolia sinica (assembly GCF_029962835.1). Classification (NCBI taxonomy): domain Eukaryota; kingdom Viridiplantae; phylum Streptophyta; class Magnoliopsida; order Magnoliales; family Magnoliaceae; genus Magnolia; species Magnolia sinica. The sequence continues at coordinate 21,945,928 of NC_080576.1, read as the reverse complement.
TGCTCGCCTTCTGCTCAGAATTTAAACTGGTGTATCGTGTATTGGGTATTGCATCGTTCATACCGTATCACCTCTGCATTGGGCTGTTTCATGCCAATACAGCCATATTGTTTACGGGTGAAACTGGTTCATATCAAGCGAGATATATACCAGTTTTGGATGTTGCTTTAAACTTTGCTTTTGATGATGTGTTCATGGTGGGCTTGCCCTATAAATGGTCATGATCTTCACTGCCATCTTTTTTCTTGTTCTTCTTTTTATTAGGTTGCTGCTTCTTTTAGTTTTCTTTCATTTTCTTTCTCGATAAGACAGCATTTTATGAAAGAGAGGTGAAGAAACTTGTAGTTAAGATATCAGGAAGGTGTCCTCACATTTTAGCCCTAGTATAAGAACACTCTTACACTAACATATCTAGCTATTAATTGCTGCCCCTAAGAATGTGGTCGAAATTAATAGGACAAGTGCTGCTGAGATGCGGCATTCCCAATCCAATTATCTAGTTTCTCCAAGGGTAATCCTCTCGAGGGCTTGCTCAATGCTCACAGCATTGGGGGAACTGCCTTCTACAACTGTTGACCTTGTGGAGACTCGGAAGAGCTCCTGAACACCTATACAAAGAGAGATTTGCTTCATTGGACTTATAAGACGTAATCAAACCTGCCAAATAATGCCCTATTCGTCCCAGTTGATACCACTAGAAGGCCATTTCCATTCAAGCTACCATTGAATTTTAGTTCTGACATCCCAAGGTAAAGAGGATGCTACCTTGTATGCATGCAAGTTCTCTTCATATCTTTGAGCGCTTTTTCAACCAGTTCCCTTTAAGATCATCATATAGAAGTGTTTTCCTTACACACTAAAGACCATCATATTCACCCTTCGGCCTCCCTCTTGCCTTCTTCTTCTTCTTGAGGGATAATCCTTCTTACCTTCTTGCTACTCACCCTTATATTAATGCACTCTGACGCAGGATAGCCCTAATTATGATGCATGCTCATGGAGATAATTAAACAGCGAAAATAAAAAGAATAAATGATCTAAAATTCTAACAGTAATCATCATAACTGAGAAAACCATAAAGGAAACATGCAATGGATCGGGCCATCACTATAACCATGGGTGTCTTCCCTGAGTGGAGTCTTCTATATGTCCAATCACATGTGAAAGGTCTTCAGCTCCTCAATAGTCGCCTATCTACAAGGACGATACTTGTGGTTGGCGCTTTCTTCGTTGGTACACCTTGAATGCACTTGTGTCCGCATCACACTCTTTCCAAGTCAACTGCATCACAACCTCAAAGCTATGCAAAGTGTCCACTATGATTATGAAAGCCAAACTTCCAAGCTTCCATAAGGAGCGAACAGAGCCCAAGCAACACCAAATGTGGAAAAAAAACCCAGTTCAAAACAGCTCATAGGAAAATTGGCAATGAAGAAAGATGTGGTCTAGTGGTTCCCCATACCTTGATATCATAATAAAATTACCAGGAAATCATCTTCAGCTTTCTATAGAGTTGATCTAAAGTAAGCATCTTACCAAATCCTGCCACCCAATATAAGGAACCAGCATTTGGGACCCCTAGATTCTCCAAATTGAAGCTGTAGGTTACACCGTCCCTACGTAAGCCTAAAAAGATCAAATGGAGAAACCTTTTGTACATTCCAAGGACCAAGCGTGTTTGTCCTAGCCTTACTAGGGATGAAAGTGTCTTCCAGGATACCAAAAGGCTTAGCTAAAAAACAATTATCATTGCCTATCTGATTTCCTTTGATTCCAAACCACTTGGTCTCCCTGCTCATAGAATGCACTATTGAACAAGAATGTTCATAGCTAAGACCACTTGACAAAAAGGGCAAACTAGACACAAAAATCACACACTGCACAAAGGATCCTTCTAATCCTTTCTGAGCTTGCCTCGTCAATCATTCTACCATGGCTTCTTCCACCACAGTATACAGAATTTCTTGGGGAAAAAGGATTGCTTCTCAAAAAGATGGGGGAAAGAGGATCATCACGGCTCAGTCCACATGACACTATGTTACCTAAAGCCCCTCTCTACAAATGTTCCTACTAAAGGTTTGCTAATTTCTAAACACCTGTCTTGGTTTTGCTAATTTCTAAGTTTCTAGACTCTAGAGCCTTCCTCCAAATTTCCAATTTAGCATTTGCCCCCTCTATTCAGTTTCCTCATCATGATCAAAATATAGGTCATTCAGCCTTGAGGTCTCCAATATTTACAGTAGAGGTTCTTGTAGAAGTTCACCACCAAACTAGTCCCACCAGATCTTTCTTTTTGTGGAATTGCCGCCATATTTTCAGCATGGGCTCCATCAACATCACTGGATTGAATGCGTTCGGTGCTTAGTCCTCATCTTTGCAACACTCTATGTCTGCTCATGCTACCTTCTAATTGGCGAGCACTCTATGGCAGAGACATCATTATTGATTTCCCATTTTTTTGAATAACAGAACCATGGTAATGAAATAGGTTGTTCTGAGAATCTCTTAGCTATCAATTTGAAATAAAGCTGTTCCTACTAAAGTTACATCCTCATACTGCTCTTTGGTTCTTGCTAATTTTTAGGTCTCCAACTCTTTAAGCATTCCTCCAAACCTCCACTTTTAGCATTTGCCCCCTGCTCTAGTGAGCCTCTTCATCACTTATGTGATCAAACCATAACTTTACTGATTTTCAGGGGAGTAGTAGAGTTTCTTGTAGAAGTCTACCAACGAACTGCACTCTACCAGATTTCAACAGAAGCTCCATTGACATTGATAGATTTAATATTGGTAATTCTTTGTTTTTCTTCATCTTTTAATATGTAGATACCATTTACATTTATTTGTAAGGAAATACTTTAATTTTTGCAGACCGATTATGTTTTTATTTGCTAGTAATGAATTTCAAAAAAATAATTTTTTAAGAGTTATTTACGAAAACCTGCCTACCTTTTGGTCTATTTTCGAATACACACCCGATATAAAAACACCTAAAAAAACCCGCTTGCCATTTAAAAATACGATGAAAAGGCAACCTGTTTGACTTTGACTAATGATTCCTGACGGATAGGTGCCGTAGGTATCCAAAAGACCATTTTGCCCCTGCTGCCAGTCATATTCACGGTTGGACCCCAATTTTTGGGGTTCGCTTTCGTCAAAGTTTTTTTGGGTTCACCTTTAGCATACAAAGTGATCCACGCTGTCCCTTTTTCTTTTTTTTGTTAGGCCATCTCACAGACGATCACCTGGGTCTTAGGAAGGTTTCAACGATGTTCATCATCCAGAGTTGGTTTTCTTATTGTGGGTCGCATCTGGCTTAGATTTGGCTGATTTTTTGCGTAAGGCCATAATATGAGCTGCCAAAGTAGATGGGTGGCTTAGATCACACACATGCATGTGGTCCCACCAAAAGGGCAGGGGCTTGTTTGGATGTTGCAAACCATGTCTCGCTCTGATGTGGCTGATTTTCTACATAAGGGCCTAATATGAGATGCAAAAACAGATGGCTGACTAAGATCATGCAAGTACATAACGGTGTGATCCACACAATAGTAGTTCACACGTCAATATACATCAAGAAAACACTTCATATTGATAACAAAAATAAATGCATCCGAAAGTAGTTGTTGGGAAGGTAATCAAGAACCAAAAAAAAAAAAAGTACAACTTATTTTGCTACTGATTACATAATGTACAACAATAGGAAATTGAAGAAATTTTGGTTTTCGCTCGGCTCGTACAACTTGTCATAGAAAAGAAAAAAAAATGCTTATAAACTCCCATCCTGAAATGAGCAACTAAACAAATATAAAACTGAACATGCATATGTATACCTGAAACCTGTGATGATCACCAAACAATCGAGCTAAATCGAAACCTAAAATGAGCAGGCACAATGAACAGTCAAACAATCGACTCAAACCTGTAAGATGTTAGAAGTTGAAACCTAAAATGAGCAGGCAAAATGAATAGCCAAACAATCAGCTCAAACCTGTAAGATGTTACAAACTGAAACTTGAAATGAGCAGGCAAAATGAATAGCCAAACAATCGGCTCAAACCTGTAAGATGTTACAAACTGAAACTTGAAATGAGCAGGCCTGACCAAACAATCGACTCAATCCTGTAAGATGTTACAAACCGAAACTTGAAGTGAGCAGCTGAAAAAATCGAAAATCGAGCATACGTATGTAAACGTGAAACTTGTAATGAACAACCAAACAATCATTTCAAGTATGTATGATGAGACAAACCAAAACCTAAAATGAGCATTCAAACAAATCATTAACATCCAAACCTGAAACCAACAACATACAAATCTAAAATTGAACCTAAATCATGAAATGAGCAGCCAAAGAAATCTAAATCTAAACAGTCATATGTAAATCTCAAACCTAATGCTAGCAGCCATACAAATCTGAACGGTCATATGTAAATCTCAAACCTAATGCTAGCAGTCATACAAATCTAAACACAAACCAAAACCTGAAATAAGTCATCAAACAAATCCAAAATTGAACAGACATGTAAACCTCAAACCTGAATCCAGTAGCCATACAAATCTAAACACAAGCTGAAACTTGAAATGAGTAGTTAAGCAAATTTAAAACTGAACCTGAATCATGAAATGAGCAGCCAAGCAAATTTAAAACTGAACTTGAATCATGAAATGAGCGGCTAAACAAATGTAAAACTGAACCTGAATCATGAAATGAGCAGACAAACAAATTTAAAATTGAACCTAAGTTATGAAATGAGCAGCTAAACAAATCTAAATTTGAACAGACATATGTAAACCTTAAACCTGAAACCAGCAACCATACAAATCTAAAATCAACACCCAATCCTAAAATGAGAAGTCAAACCTGAAATCAACAAACATACAAATCTAAACAATCAAATGGTCCAAACAGATACGGACTGCATACCTGGTATCAGTTACAAGAGGCAGATATGCACTGTATACAGATGCAAGAAACCAATAGAGTGCATACACCTAAAATTGTACACATTTCAAGTAGGAATCATCAAATCAGAGATCAATTACAAGAAACAGACATGGATTGCACACCAAATATCAGTTATAAGAAGCAGATATGTATGTCATACATATACCAATGGAATGCATAGAGTTACATCTGTACACATTTAAAGCAAGAAGCATTGGACCAAAATCAGTCACAAGAAGCGAATTAGGGTATTATAAATTCCAAAATCCCCAATTTCAAAACCAGATATCAGTTACACATTTAAAGTAGGAACTATCAGACCACATATCAATTACCAGAAGCAGACCAGGGTATCATAGTCCCCAAAATCCCTAATTTCAAAACCTCCAAATTCGTAATGGAATTAGGGTACCATAATCCCCAAATTCAAAGTGGGAATAGGGCGCCAAAATCTCCAATTTCAAAACCCACAAATTCGATTTGGGATTAAGGTATCAAGATCCCCAAATTTGAAGTGGGAGTAGGGTACCAAAATTTCCAATTTAAACTATCAGACCACATATCAGTTACTAGAAGCAAACCAGGGTATCATAGTCCCCAAAATCCCTAATTTCAAAATCCTCAAATTCGTAATGGGGTTAGGGTACCATAATCCCCAAATTCAAAGTGGGAGTAGGGTACCAAAATCTCCAATTCGAACTATCAAACCACATATTAGTTACTAGAAGCAGACCGGTGTATCATAGTCCCCAAAATCCCTAATTTCAAAACCCCCAAATTCGTAATGGGATTAGGGTACCATAATCCCCAAATTCAAAGTGGGAGTAGAGTACCAAAATCTCCAATTTCAAAACCCCCAAATTCGATTTGGGATTAGGGTATCAAAATCTCCAAATTCAAAGTGGGAGTAGGGTACCAAAATCTCCAGTTTCAAAACTCCTAAATTTGATTTGGGATTAGGGTACCAAAATCTCAAAATTCAAAAACTCCCAAATTCGAAATGGGATTAAGGTACCAAAATTCCTAAATTCAAAATGGGTTAAGGTACCATAATCTCCAAATTCGAATAAGTTTAGTTTTTTCTTCTTTTTTTTTGTATGTGTGTAAAGGGCCGACCTTCATTTTGTCAGTGCATGGTTGGGTCATTGTGTCCCATACATCTGACACATTATGCAGTAAAGTAATGGAAATGTCCAAAGGGCCCATGCAATTGCAAGCATAGTAAAAAATTGCAAGTCTAAAAAACAATAGATGTTTCTAGTGCTCAAAAGCCCATGGACCCTATAGGTACAAACCGACTCTATAAATATTCACGCTTCACGCCATTACAACCACATGGGTTAGGGTTTTTGCCTTTCGAGGTGAGAGGAAGAGAGAGAGGGGAGTTTCAGGGATGTCGAGTGTTTGGAGCTCCAATCGGGTTTTTAAGTTGTGATGAGACAAATCGAGAGAGTTGAGATGAGAGATCGAGAGTAGGATCTCCACTCGGGTTTCCGAGCTCTGAGGAGAGAGAGAGAGAGAGAGAGAGAGAGAGAGAGATATGAGATGAGAAACTTGGTCGGGGGGCAGCGTCACCAAGACGATTCGAGAGAGGAGGATAGGATCATAAAAAGCCTGATTTCCCCCACACATCGTATGTGTATTACATGGTCATAGACGGCAGGCGGTAACACAATAATGGCGCTCGAAAGATATGTGGCCTCCTCAAAATACGCCGAAAGTAGGTGTGTATTCAAAAATAGACCAAAAGGTGGGCAGGTTTTTGTAAATAACTCTTTTTTTAAAAGGTGCGCTTTTATTGTAAAGGGTCAAAACAGCCAAAGAATAAAGCTACAAAGAAGCCTAGGATAGAGAAGGAAGAGCACTCTCTCCCCCTCCCCTCGAACAAAAGACCCAATCTATTACATCTCTTTTTCCCCACCGGAAAACCTCCCCTACTAACTACAATTGCGAAAACACTGATCATTTCACTCCCTCATATTGCCCAAAGACCTGGTAGCAACGCCAACCTCCAGATCTTAGGTCGTTTCTTCCAACCCCTCCCCCATGCCACGAGAGAGAGAGAGAGAGAGAGAGAGAGAGAGAGAGACTCTCAATTGACTCGGGCATCACCTAAGGAATCCCAAAAGTCCCAAAAAAATCTTTTCTAAAGTTCCCTAGAGAAGGGGCAATGCATAAACAAATGATTAGCTGACTCTTCATCTCTTAAGCATAGAAAACAAGCATTGATCACGATCATATTCCTCTTGCGAAGGTTATCCATCGTGAGCACTTTGCTCCTGCCAATCAGCTAGGCCAATGCAGCAACCTTAGGAGGGACCCCATAATGCCACACAAAAGATGTGTGCCCCTTGCCCCGTCGAGATGGATGCCCACATAACAACCCATAGAGCGCACCAAGAATCTCCCTGACTTCTCTTTCAGCCAGACCAGCGAATCCTTAGCGCTGCACGCCACTTAGCCGACACAGGAGAGAAAAAATCAGATTCCTCTTCTTCCGATAGGTTCCTGCAGTACGGTGGAGTCCAAACAACCTCATTACCCAACAAGGGGTAACATAGAGCCAGGGGAACATAGAAAGGCTAAAAATAAAATGTATATTCGGGAGTGGGCCCCCCTGATTTTTGGGTGTTGTTTCTTGGCCTGCTACGGCTTGCCATAGTTTTGTTTCGGCCTGTTTGGCTGTCTTTATATATATATATATATATATATATATATATATATATATATATATATATATATATATATATATATATATATGGTTCGGTCAGCAGCTCGGGCCAGCTCGGGCTGAGTTCGAGCCAAGATGGAGCCCAGTTCGCCATTGAGGCATTTCCACAAACACCTAAACTGCAACTTCAAAAACCCACTGTTTTACAAACAGAGGCAATGGTTTTACAGGTGTTTGATAAAACACCTTTTAAGTAACATAAAAACCCAAAAAAAAAAAAAGGTATTTGTTTAATGTACATACCTTGCTTGCCACCAGCCAAACCTTCTTTGCCACCAGCCACATTTCGTTGAGTCATTTTATCAAACAGTCGGTGAGCAACATCAATGGCAAAGTAACCAAGTCACCAAACTGGTTCGATCTGAGTTCGATTCGAGCTGGATTCGATCCGAATCGAGTCGAGCTGGGGCCTGCTCGAACTCGGCTCGAACTCATTTTCGAGCTCAAAAAATCAACTCGACTCGGCTCGAACTCAGCTTCGAACTGAGTCGAATCGAGCTTTTTCGAGTCGAGTCGAGCGAGCTAACCGAGCTAGCTCGGTTCGTGTACACCCCTAAGCGTAGGGCTTCACCTATATAGCCATAAGGACTTTTGCCATCGACGATTGACTAACTTTATTCACTATAAGTTTTGTTGTTCATTTCATTTTACTAATTTTCTTGCTCTGCAGTGTTAGAAGCACTTATATATGTGCTTAATCTAAGGATAGCTATCACGATTGGGCCTCTTCGCGATTTTGCGAAGTCTCATGTTTGTATCATGGTTCCATTTTATATCTTCACCAATTTGTTATGATACTCTTTATAATATGTCTAGCCCAATCACCTAATAATGAGCTTCTTCTGCGATTCTTGTGACACTGATTTAGTACAGGGTGTAGTGGATTTGAGGCTGTGCATGTCCTGATGTTTTTTCTCTTGCACGAAGTGCCAATTCTTTGAGGGCACCTTGCGTCCATTTGCATTCTTTGTGATTATCATTATGACCGTTGTAACTTTTCATGTTGTGCTGTTCTCCTGTCCTTCACGGGACTCTTACTATCTGCTTTTCTGGACCATGCGAGTTCCTTTGACTACACTTTTTGCAAACACTTTCTGATTATCTATTTAATCATACTGATCATAGGTAACTTGGATGAGAAGGTGAACGATAGAGTCTTGTATGAGATTCTAGTTCAGGCAGGCAGAATTCTAGACTTGCATATACCTCGAGATAAGGAAACCATCTGTCCTAAGGGCTTTGCATTTGCAGAATATGAATCCAAAGAGATTGCAGATTATGCTGTCATGCTTTTCTCTGGCCTCATCTCTCTTTACAGTAGAACACTGAAATTTGCGGTGCGTGTTTGTTTCTTCATGCCTTGTAAATCTCTTTCTTTTAGTTCTCTACTCAGGCTGATGCCTTCAATGTTGGATGGCCAGAGTCATTAGTCATTATGACATTCTACCTAGTTTTTATGATTGATTCTGCAATGCTTGGAGATCATCACTGTGATTGTGGACTTGGGATTCACTTTCCTCGCCATGTTTGAATTTTGTACAGATTTCTGGGCAAGACAAGCCCTCTAAAAACACAGTCACTACTACAATGCATGCGTCAAACTTCCCTCCTAACCTGGGATCACTGCCAACTCAACTTGCAAATACTGAAAATTACCAACAGGCAGCTCTGTTGTTGACACCCTGTAGGTTTTCAGCATACTCCCAATCAGCGCCTCCTAATTTTCCAGAAGGTGATTCGGTTGCTTCAAACTCATTCCACATATTACTAAGCACTGTCAAGTCCTTCCTTTATTTATTTTTTAATTTCTTCTTTGTAACTTTTTCTTTTATGTACACAGCACCTCCTACTGGACTAGTAAGAACTGGATATAGATCAGTTCTCAACAATTTCAATTATAGTAGTCACTTTTACGGGGGAACACTGGATAGTGTTTGAGACTTATCCAAGCCAAGCAATCAATATTTCTGGAAAGCCAGTTGCAACTTCTCCTAGTAATCTCTGCTGGGTGATGTATCTCTTAGCTCATCTGTATGTATTGCTAGATTTGTATACTTCCTCTGTGACTCAACTTGTAGTACTCTTGGGGTGGGAGGATGGAAGCAGTGGCAGTCACCTAGGAAGGGCCTCTTAGCTAGTTAGTTTTAGCAAGTAAAATCAGCTGTTGGATTAGTTTGTTTGGGTTAGTTGATTACATCACACTCTGTATTGGGCTGCTTTTGCTTTCCTTCGATCCTGTACAGCTTTAGGGCGCTTTGCTTTCTCCCTATAACATGTAATCATGTACAAACTGATTCACGATAGCGTAGTGGCAACTTTGTGTTAGTTTGGTTATGTCTGTCTGTAGGGATGATGGTTGTAAGTTGTTATGACTTTTCAGCTCTTGTTTTCCATGCTTGGGCTTGCCTGTTTCATTGTTTTCTTCTTTTTGTTAGAAAGGTGGCTTCTGGAGGTTAGGTCATTGGTGGCTTGTCAGTACTGACAACCATAAGATACCATGGAGACAGCTTATGATTATTTTTTTCTTCTTCATTTACTAGCTCCCATTTATAGGGGGACCTGCATTTCAAAATTAGCTTTTTGAATATTCCCATTTTAAACTAGGAATGATCACTTGTTCAGGCGTGTATACATTGCTGTCTGGGGCCCACTGGTGTGTGAGTTCCACCCAAACCGTCCAGTGAATGAACTCTAATATAAGCCATAGATTCCAAATTCCTGCTTATCCTCATCTCAGGTTGGCCACACCAAAGGGAACAATGGGGGGCATTGGGTGGAGAGACGTCCACCATAGAAACTTCCAGAGAATGTGGGGTCCACCATGTTGTATGTATGTTATCCAGCCCAGTCATCAGGTACACCCACCAGGATGAACGGATGCACTGGTACCCAAGCCATTACGACATTTCAGTGGGCCATGACAAGTAAATATAAATGTTTTTGGTGTGATTGTACATTGCTCCCTATGGTGTGTCCGACCGAGTTATTTGATAGGTATGATTCTCAGGGTTTAAAGCGACCGTGAATAGGTGCACTGGATACCTAGGTTTGGATTCTGCATTCACATCATGGGTGGGGCCCCACATTGCTTGAATATATGGTAATTACCATGCATCTTAACACATGCATCCCCCTTTGAAATGCCTTGAGATTCTTGCTGACCATCTTAAATGGTGGGACGTGCACACCACCTAGTGGCATTTTTGAAGTTGTGGCAATATTTATATGGTCTTGTCTTTGGAAAAAAAGGAAAAAGGAAAAATATGATTGTTTATCCTATGAAGCTGTTTTATTAACTATATTTGGGCAAACTTAAAGTAACTTTAGGTACCTATTCTTTTACACCTTTACATGCAAACAAGGATCTTGTCCTAGACACCAAACTAAGATCTTGTACCATTGTTCGGATTTGAAAGATTAAGCTTGTGAATGTAGAAGAAATTGCCCAAGTATGATATGCATGTTCCGAGCTTATGGTATCATACTATTGCAGTAAATTTGCTGTTTGCATTGGTAGGGTCTAGAAAATATAGAGAGATTCTAAGGTTATATATGATGATGAGGGATTGAAGAGGCATTACAGCATGATATCCTTGCCTGTCATCATATGGAGCAGTGGCCTGGCCTAAAAATCAGGACAGTTCAGGTACCAGATGGACGAATACATTTACAAGGAAAACGGAGTCTGAAAAACGAAGAGCATGTTGTGCTTCTCAAGCGAGGGGATGGTGGTGCCTCCTGATGAAATAGCCTAGGACAATATTGCATGTGTGCAAGATCCAGGCTTCCCATGGCATGCTGCAGACTGTTCAGATCATCTGGCTAAAAAAATCAGGTTGGTTCACCCCTAAGGTGGGCCATGGTGCACAAAACATTTGGATGCTTAAAACATTCAGTTATGCTGTCTGTTTGTTTCATACGCTTGCCCACCCTAGGGATGAATGAGCCTGATTTTTGGGCCAGATGATCTCAGCAATGTGGTCCATCTCATGGACAGTTCAGATCTTGTACATAAATACCATATTTCAAAGTATGCTGGCTTGTGGATGAGCAGGACTACACAACTGTATGGCCTTAGCAAAACCTCATATTGATGGTCCTTTCACCCCAAAAAAAGGCCATGGACAAATTTCCATCCTTGCTGTGCAAGATCTGAACCAGTCATTTAGTGTGCCTGTTTGTAAACATGCCATGGCAAATAAAGTAGGCCATTCCATTCATCAGGTTGACCACTTGCATGTAGTGAAAATGGTAGGTTAACAAACCTCGAACTGCATATGTTCAATGTTATGCTGACATATTCAACATTGTGACATTGTTGACATTTATCTATTGAATTCATTATTTTCATTCTCCCATCATTTAATGTCAATCAATCAGAAATGATCATCTATTCAGTGACTTTCAGTGTCATTTTAAGGTTTGGCATCCTTTTCTAATGAATGCTTGACATCAGCTAGTCCAGATAAGGCTTAGATTATGATGATTGGGGGGCCACAATTTGGGTGGTTTGGATTAAGACATCCAATTTCTTTGTACACCTCTACTGTATATAAGGCAATGTACATACAGATTTTTGTTTCATGCAATTAGTTTTAGGAAGTTGTAACCTCTGAGATTTTACAGGACATCAAATGAGATTTTCAGTGTAGGTAAGGTAAGGGGTATTTATGAAACTTTGAAAGTCTGCTCGCTTACGAAAGAAAGCAAGCTTGGATCTCAGCAACTCCTTTTTGTGTTGAATTTTATCTGCTTCTCTGCTACTGTGTGAGGAGCTCACTCCAACCTCTCTTTGCATTTGCATGTAGCCACCATCAGCAGACTATTAGGGAGTTCATGCAGCAAAAGCTGTGCAGGGCTCACTGTGATGACTGTGACACCTATTTCATACATCTGCTGCATTTCCTCATGTTAGTAAGTTAGCTTAAAAACAAGGTAAATCTAAAACTTACGTGGGCCAGAAAACAGAAAAATGAGGATGTGTCAACCATGGCTGGTGACCTTTACATCCGGTTTCTTCTTTTTCATACTCTTTGCAGGTGCAATAGCACACCCCAGTGATTCTATGAACGATGCATCAGATTGCAACACATTAAGTCATGTTCCTCTCTGCAATCATTGACAAGCAGTTCTAACTTCACCCGGAACCCATTTTTTCCAGCATTTCCTTCTCAAAGTATATAACATTTAAAGTCAGAAAAGTGTGAAAAATGGATTGAACCTTACTTCCCAGCATCACTAATCCTCCCTCACTCTCTTTTCTTTTGTTTTGTATTTTTCCTTTCACAAATTGCATGTGTACTTCCCGGCATAGCCGATCCTCTCTCTCTCTCTCTCTCTCTCTCTCTCTCTCTCTCTCTCTCTCTCTCACACACACACACACACACACGAGATGGTTTCTAGTCAGGGAAAACCAAACAAGAGATGGGTTCTTATACATAACTTTATTGTCTGACCCTGTTGTTTCAGAAAACCCGGAGAAAGAAAGATGACAGTGAGTAGGTTGTTGGAGCCTATCCCGCCCTCCCTCTCTGTAGGCCCACTTATCGGGCAGATTCACCAAAAAATCTGCCAAACAAGAGATGTGTTCTTATACATAACTTTATTGTCTGACCCTTTTTGTGTGGTGCATGCACGTTGAGGGTGATTCTCAGGTTTATAATCTGGGACGTAAATCCTCTACAACCTGTGGCTACAACATCCGAGCTCTCTGGGCCTCACTGTTTAGTGTGTGTGACATCCACTCCACCCATCTGGTGTGCTCCCTAATGTTCACTGCACATCTCAAAGATTAATTGGATTCAAAACTCGGGCTGGCCACACCAAACTATTTAGAATCACACCTAAAGAGGATCTCAATCCTTGTATTCTTCATTGAAGAGTAAATCACGATGTGGAAAATATGGATAGGGAAACTTAAATGGAAACAAACTTCAGGCTATGAAGCACATATCTGATATGGCTTTCCTTAAAAGTATATTATATTATTCATCCCCTCTCTCGATGGTATGAGATTGCTTCCATGATATAATAAACTTTGATGGTTTTGCAGTCACAGAGAAAATGTTTGTTTATTTAGAATAAAGATACGCATTTCCATGCCTGATTTTGCAATGGCTTACATGCAAAGCGCATAACTGTTATCTTCACAGCCTCACCATCCACGGTGTTTTAAAGAACGCAATACTTATAAACCCCTCTTGCCTTTTCTCCAAGCAGTATGGGACTAAAGAGTTTTACTTTTACAAACCATGTTTTGCTGGAAAAATGAAAATAAAACATATTTTTTATAAAAATGAGAAAAAGTATACATGCACTCTCTCTCTCTCTCTCTCTCTGAGGCATCAATGAATATGCATAGGATCCAAACAAGTCGAGATAAAATAAAAAATTTATGAGCTGAATTGACATAAATGAGCTCCATCAGCAAGGGATATTTGTCGCCCAATACCTTGGGCCACAGTTATAAAGCACATCAAACAGACAGATCCATTCCCGGTCATCAGTTTTCACCGTTATCTGTTGGTTGGACATTAACCATCTTTCATGCTCACCATCCATTTTAAGGACACCCTACAAATGGTTCAGATCGTCCCTTCAGTGTGATGCAGGTCATCCATAGGCACGCACCATGCTGATTGCCAAACAGGCAAACACTACCTATTGCCACTTCGTGCCTTATTCTGGTATCAGACTTCATCTACCACAAGTGAACCACTAAGATGATGGGCCGTTCATCTAACACAACAGGACCACCTAAGATAATGGTGGTCCATCAAATGGCAGAAGACCACCATTGCCTCTGTCGATTTGAAGCCATCCTTTCAAGGGCACGCAAAATGGATTGTACCACTTGCGTTGCTTTTTGCATGCCCTCAATTGGGGAGGGTATGGGGGCCATGAGTGTCCTAGGTGGTCCCACCAATCCAGCAGTTATTAATGACAGTAGGTGGGCCGCCCGGGCTGGACAGAAATTTGCACCAGAATAAGGAACTAAACACTGGATCACTACTAAAAAAATAATAAAAATAGAGGAAGTTGCATGCTTGGTGATTGGGACCGTTGATCTGGTGAGAGCCACCATGTGGATGGGCTAAAGGAACAAAAATCAGGGTGATTTAACTCCTACCAGACATGAGTTCTGCACCTCCATTCGGTTTTCAGCCACACCTTTTTTTTTTGCGGGCCATTAATGCCTGACCATCACGTTCCGATATCCTTTAGCTAACCTTCTGTCCAGATCCATCCTCAATTAATGCACGCTGACGCGCATGGCCGACCACCATGTTGGTAGGCTACAGCCTGAAATTCCAACCAGTCATGAGTTTTGCAACTTCAATGTGGACCGTCTGTTTTAGCTGAACTTCCATTTTCCAGGCCAATAATTGGATGGCTAGCATTTCAATACCCTCGGTACATGGCCCATTGGTTTGCAAATCACAGTCATGATCACCAAACGCAAGTACCACTCATACAGAACAGAATTTCGGCAACATCATGGAACTCCATGACCACTGCAACCACTGATCTGATAAAAAATGGAAGGGACCATGTGAAAAAAAAAGAAAAAAAAAAGAAAAGAAAAAAAGGAACTTTTTAATTGATAAGAAGGGAACTGTGATAGACTGGTAGAAAATAAGATCACACAAACACGCGCGCGCGCGCGCACACACACACACACAGGACTCATTCCAACGTTTTGAGGAGCCTGAATAACCCAGCTGCTTCTCTAATCCTTGAGAACTCAATGCAGAAGGCCTGGACTTCGATGAACAGGTCTTGAACTGCATAACCACAAAAACTGACCAGCATCAGTAACATGTATCTGCATGCCTACATACACCTTCATATATGCGCACAGTGCATATGCATGCATATATTTCTTCATAGCCACCACCACATAACAGCAGTTAGTCACATGGGTATCCATTAAAGCTTACAGGACCTCATAAAATGGTGCAGCATGCATGCATATAGGCATACATGGATGGACAGGAGTAATAACATACATGAAACATATGCAAACATTCATGCAAGCATGAGTACGTGTGCATGAATCCCCGCCACTTCTGAATAGCATATGTAGGAAATTACGTATTTAGGTACTTACCATTGATTATCTTATTTCGTATGAGGCTCTGTAGGAAGACGCATACGAGTCTTACCAGTCTATTTTGCATGTACTTGTCCTGAAAAAGAATGGAGAGTGTGTTGCATCAGGAAAGATGTATCCAGACACGAGTTGCAGAAGATGACTCAACAGCTAGCAGATCAACACAAATATAAAATGCACCAAGGGTGAGGAAAGGGATTCCAGGAGGTTACATCAGCATCATTAAAGACATCAGGGTGCCATCGCAAGAATGAGAACTCGCAGTGATACTAACGAGTTCTCAGTAGCAGTG
The DNA here is from genome assembly GCF_029962835.1 of Magnolia sinica. Taxonomy (NCBI): domain Eukaryota; kingdom Viridiplantae; phylum Streptophyta; class Magnoliopsida; order Magnoliales; family Magnoliaceae; genus Magnolia; species Magnolia sinica. The sequence goes on along the minus strand of NC_080576.1, from coordinate 21,929,844 downwards.
GATCTTCATCAGCGGTCGCTATAAAGGACTTACATTTCTGCACTTGTTATGGATGAATTAACTGCTAGGTTCCTGAAGGAGGTCCCTTGGTGAACGTTGTTTGTAGATGGCGTGATATTGATCAATGAAACTTGGGAGGCAAATGCTAAATTGAAGGTTTGGACAAAGCCTCTACTGTCTAGAGGCTGTAAAACCAATATAGTATTTGGATTTTGGAATGCAACTTCAGTGGTAGTAATTATTTTCGTTAAAACCGATGGCCCAGATATTCCTCAGAGCCTCTTTTTTTTTTTTCCCAAAAAATATAACATCAACTTATTATTCAAGAGGATGGGGAGATAGATGAGGACGTTATCAATAGAGTAAAAGCTGAGTGGATGAAAATTAAGATGTCGCTAGCATGTTGAATGGTTGCCACACATCATTATCTAATAAAAAAGGCGTATGGTCGCCACACAACTATGGAATTCAAGGGGAATTTTTACGAGCCATTCAACTAGCTATGCTATATGGGGCAGATTGTTCAGCATAATCAGCGATTGAGGATTGGAAAGACGAAGATATTGAGATGGAATGTGTGGAAAGACTAGAAAGACATAATTAAGAATGACGTCACTAGAGGCAGCCTAGAGTAATCCAAGTAAGAGATAAAATGATGAAGAACGGATTGAGATGGTTCAGTCATGTGCAACAAAGACCAGAGGCGGCTCTGGTAAGGAGGGAACAATTGATTAAGGTTGGGGTGCCTGAAAAATAGGGACCGCAATGGTCAGATAAAATTCTGGTTATCAGGTTTCAGGTCAAATAACATGGGCAACTTAAGTAAACAGGTCAAGCGTAGGTTGAACTAGGGCTGATGTGGCCCACCCTCCTGCCTATATACTTGTTTATCTATAAATAATGAAAGAGTGTTCAACAACCATGCAGATGCAGTTGCTTTAGTGGCAATGATGTGCGAAGGATCAGAAAAGGTTTCAGTCCAAGCCTCCCAATAAAATACTTTTATGAGTGGGGCAAGTCAGGCCACGCCTGGGCTAAGGAGTAAGCTAATGAAGCAGGCCTCGTCATCTCATCTCAAGTCATGAATCGGGCTCCAGCCTGGATTCTAGGGCCATTTAGCAATCAGGTTGAGCTCAGACAGACCCTACCCAACCAATTGCCACGAGATGGAGATATGAAGGCTTGCTCGCTTGAGGAGGATAGTCATGAATAGGAATGATCAACAAAACAATACTTGTTGGGGCTTTCTTGATCATGTGGATTGGGGCTTTCTTGATTATATGTTGGGAAGGTTAGGATGTGGGGTAAAGTGGAGAGCTTGGATTCAAGTGTGCTTTAGATCGGCCACATTCCCAATCCTAGTTAATGGTTCGCCACATGGATAATTTTCAGCCTCCAGAGGGTTGCATCAAGGCGATCCGTTGTCTCCTTATTTGTTTGTTATAGGGATGGAGGGCCTTGGTAATGTGTTAGAGAAGGGGGAAGAGTCAAGAGATTGGTTCGGTGGAAGGATTTCGGGTGGACAGTTCTAACTTTCAGATTTCGCATCTCCAATATGCGGACGATATGCTTTTGTTTTGCAAGGCAGACGGTTTCAAAGTGCAAAACCTCTGGTCGATTATCATAGCTTTTGAGGTGGTCTCTAGTCTAAAGGAGAACATTAGGATGAGCGAGATTCTTGGCATTGGTCTCTCTAAAGAAGATATCCAACAGCTTGCATCCATTTTTCATTGTAGGGAGGGGTCTTTTCTGACCACTTATCTTGGGATGCCCCTCTATATTGGTAAGCCGGCAAGACATATGTGGGACACAGTCATTGAACGGTGCAAGAGGAAGTTGTCTAAGTGGCAATCGAGATACCTATCGATGGGTGGGTATATGATATTGATGCAAACGTCTATGTCATATCGTTCAGTTTATTTTATGTCCTTAGTTGAGTGCCCGAAGTCGGTTTTAAATATTTTGAAAAGGCTTAGGGGGGATTTCTTGTGGAAAGGTTAAGATGACAAGCATAAGTTTCACCTTATGAAGTGGGAAGAGGAGGACAAGCATAAGTTTCACCTTATGAAGTGGGAAGAGGTGTGTAAACCTTGGGACCAAGGAAGAGCTGGATTGAGAAGGCTAGAGGAGATGAATTTAGTGTTGCTTACGAAATGGGTGTGGAGGTTTGGGGTAGAAAGGGGAGCTAGATGGAAGGTGGTGATAGAAAGAAAATATGGGGTAGATGTAAGCGGATGGTGGACCAAATGTTCTTCTTCGCATCGAGCTTCTTTTCTTTGGAAGTCGGTGGTGTCCTTAAAACAAAGGGTTTGGGAAGGGATTGGTTTTGATTTGGGGAACGGAAAATATATTCACTTTTGGGAGGACATGTGGCTTGGCAACAGTAGTTTGAGATCTAGTATCCCGTATCGGTATCGGTTGGCGTAACGGTGCCCTTCGATACCGATACGGATACAGGGGTGTAACGGCGATACGGGGGCGTAACGGCCCGTAACGGTGCAATTTTATTTTTTTTGCCAAAAAAATATGAAAAAATATGGATTAAATCTGGAATATTCTAAGCATTCCAAATATGCATTTATTTATAAATTGGAACATGTTTATGGTGGTGTAACAGTCCACTCTTTGGTGAGAAGTTGTATCGGATTGTCTGATGAATTTATGAACCAGACAACCTGGATTTGACTGCAAAACTCATATATTTAATTTTCTAACTATCTACTATCAATGATAGATATATTAGAATGAATATAATATGAAAATATCTTACATGTGTAATATATTCGAATTTTTTTTAAAAAGGCCAAAAATAGTGCGTAAATAGAAAAAAATTATAAAAGAGTATAAAATGACAACAACAATCTATAAAATGGACATTAACATGTTCTACTATGATTAACACATCATATTCTACCATTAAAACAGCAAAACATTGAATAAAAAAATGATTTTTCGAATTTTTTTTTAAAAAAGCTGAAAATAGTGCATAAATAGAAAAAAATTATATAAAAAAATAAAATGACAACAACAATCTGTAAAATGGACATTAACATGTTCTACTATGATTAACACATCATATTCTACCATTAAAACAACAAAACATTCAATAAAAAATGATTTTTTGAATTTTTAAAAAAAAGGCCGAAAATAGTGCGCAAATAGAAAAAAATTATAAAAAATATATATAAAATGATAACAACAATCTGTAAAATGGACATTAATATCTTCTATTATGATTAACACATCATATTCTACCATTCAAACAGCAAAATATTGAATAAAAAATAAAAATACCTATTTTTGAGGAATTTCTAGAAAATGACCCACAGTTCTTCGAATTAAGAAAATCCTTAATATAAGTTGTTTTTATCTGTAATATTAAGCTAAGAGTGGTCAAAAATATTAATAGAATGATTTAGGAAGAGTTTGGAAGAAAGAAGTTTCAAAAAAAGTGAAAAAACAGACCTTAAAAAGCAAAAAAAAAAAAGGTCGTTTTTCGACCGTTACACCCTAACCGTTATGGAGCAATAATGGCCATTACGGCTACAGAATCAGGGGGTGTCCCATTACGGCCCTATATCATGTAACAGCCACTACCGTTACCGATACGTATCTGCCGATACGGCCATATCGTAACGGATACGGGATACCCTTCCAAGATTAGCGGGGTTAACATCAGAAGAAAATCTGAAGGTCTGTACTTGTTTTTCTCTGAGGGTGATGATGTAATTTGGGCTCCACCGTGTAGGAGGAATCTCGATGAAGAAGAGTTTCAAAATTTTGCAGGGCTTCTAGTGTTGGAAAAGGTCGTTCTGGTTGATTCTTGTTCAAATTCGTTAAGATGGTTAAAAGATAAATCTGGAAAATTTTCAATCAAATCTTTGTACCGGGTCTTAACTGATGAGGGGGATAGCGTTGAGACATCTCCGACATCTCATGTATGGCGTTATGGGGCTCCGTTGAAGGTCACGGCTTTCGGGTGGCAAGTGGGGAGGAACAAGGTGTTAACTATTGATAACCTTTGCAAGAGGAATATGATTCTTTCGAACGTATGCCTAATCTGCTATCAAGATGCAGAATCAATGAACCATTTGTTCCCCCATTGCCCTTTCGCTAAGGAGTTGTGGGATCTCTTCTTCCAACTATTTGGGGTGCTTTGGGTACTCCCGGGTTCAATAGATAATTTTCTTCTTACTTGGCATGGTGGGGGAATTGGGAGATCAAAGAAGATGATATGGAGGTTGAGCGTCTTAGCATGGTTATGGGCGATATGGCTTGAAAGGAATGGTCGATATTTTATGAACAAGAAGGGAAAGCGATAGATGTTCTTAGGAGGGCTAAATCATTTGTAATAGAATGGGTGTCGGGATCAAATAGTTTGTTCGAAATCTTGTTGGGTTGGTAGCAGTGTTGTTGTCTTTTGTTTTTGTTTACACTTTCGTATATTTTGGCCTTGGCCTATCAATGAAATTATCATGTTTAAAAAAACAAAACAAAACAATACTTGTAAAGTAGACTCCAAATAGCTAGAACAATGCTATAAAAAGCAACCAACAGAGAGACATAGGTATGGTGTTGCAACTTTTTCTTTTTGAAAGATGGGATAGTGTTGCAGCCTGCAGCGGCATTTTCAAGAAACATGGACATGGAAATTAATATATTATCATATCCAAAATGCAGATATAAAAGGAAGTCATCTAAGGTTTGAGTTTCAAAACCGGCTCGAGCACCCAATTGAATTTTCTTAAATCATCCTTGTTTCCTGATGCGCCGGATTCCATACATGTGGCGTCATGGTCTGGTAATCCAAACCATATATCTGATGGGCCACATTGTTGTTTGGCTCTGGAAGATCCTAAACCTTTGATCAATGACCTGAGAAAATATACAACTATGGTCCATGTCCAATAGTTTTTTTTTCGAAAAAAAAAAACCCAGCACTGAAGACCAGCAGCAAGGGGTGAGGTGACCCTCTCGTCACCCTTCCCTGAACAAGCAAAACAAAGCAAGGAAAATCAAAGACGATCTTCACGGCATCCTTCATTTATGGTGGGGGACTTCAGATGGCCTTGAAACACTTCCTGGTCCCGCATGCACGTGAGCAAACTTACACATTTTGCTGATGAGAAGACCCTACAATTCCTCATTAAATTTGTTCCTTGATATTTATGACTGTCTGTTCTTGATTATCTATGTGAGAAGGACACCGACACCATTTTTAAATTGTGACGTGTCAACATGTGACTGTGCACATGTTTGATTGGACATGGCTCATACGAAAGATGACTTTTTGTTCAGTTACTAGTATTATTTTTACATATAAATGATTGACTTTCAGGTATATTTATATCATGATTTGTTTTTTATTTTCCATATATGCTATCAATAAAGGAAGCCATTCTCTACACCCACTCTGATAGGTAGCAGCGACACTTCATTCTACTCTTGATTATTCACTAGTCAGAAGTCCTACTATCATTTCTTTGTTACCCGTGACAAGGACAGCAACGCCATTTTGAAATTAGGTCATATCAACATGTGGCTATACCCATGTGTTTGACTAGACATGGCTCATATGATTTTTTTATTTTTTATTATTGGGTTCAATTATTAATATTGTTACATACAAATATTCGACTTTTAGGTGTATTATATCATGATTTTCATATAAATAATTGCAATATGCTATAAAAATAGGGAAGTCACTCTCTGCATCCACTCTGATTGCAAGTGGCACCCATTTGTTCTACTCTCGGTTATTCATTAGTCCATAGTACTACTATTTTATCTGATGAGAGTGAAAAGAGTGCCTCTAGCTACCAGAGTGGGCATAAATAATGATTACCTTAAATACAATACTTTATTATCTGAAAATATATATATATATATCCAGACACCCACCCCGAATCTGTCTAAATTTTGAAATTCACCATGTTTGACACCCCACATCCTTGTTTGAACCGATACAAATGACCATATAGATGGGTTAACATTCGATTACCCATTAAATGTGTCTCGAGTCCTCTTAATTGATAGAAAACAAATAAATAGATAAAGAAGATGACTTGTCAGAAGTAAAGAAGAGTACCTTAATATTCTCACAAGATGATATGCAATTTGTGATGTACATGTGCACGAACTCCGTTGGTAGGTCAACTGCAGTAGTGAGCCTGTTCACAACTTCCATAGAATGTAGACTCATTTCCATGTTCACAAGGACCGTGAAGTACCTGTAATCAGGAATACTGAATGAAAAAATAATGATAACGACAATATATATTTTGGACGGATGTCTACCTCAGTACCCTTGAACGCAGGAAAACAAACATACTCTGCAATTTCAGCAGAATTCATCAACTTTATGAGAAGTTCAACAGCAATGAGTGGGTTGTGTTCCACCAATTCCTGGAAACAGGATCATGCTCTGTTTACCAAGAAAAAAGAAAAAGAAAAAAGAAAGGCGAGCACAAGAACTACATAACAGGAAAACCATAACGTTAAATAATAAAATAACATACAGGTAATTTCCGTGGGGTCAGTCCACAATGATACACAATCTTTGGATCCTTTTCAAGCTCAAACAAGACTTGCTGCAAAACCATGACAAAGTGGAATTAAGAATAAAATCATTTGGTGCTTTACCAGTAAAAGAAAATGAACAAAATTAGCTATTTTATTCCCAATGCCAGAAGGCTTCAATAAAAGAAAGAAAAGCTCTCAACATATACTGATATACATAGTTAGAGAGTGGGTCCAATGATTCTAACCTTGCTGAAAGCAGCATGAAGCAGGTGCAGATTATCAATTGAGCTACTTTAGAACTAAAGTAGAAAGACTCAAAGAAACCACCAATCAAACTACATGAACAGACAACATCCAGAAAAAGCAAATTTCATGAATTTGTGTGACTTGAATCCTTGATGAGGCACCTCCTCAACTCTGCTCTTAACTATTGACCTGGATCAGTCATGGCACAAGCTATAGTAGTCGCCACTACAACATTGACTAGTTCCCATGCATCTCTAATAAGCACTTCACAGGTTCCTTTCTGCATCAGCAAAAGACAACAGCCCGAGTTCCTTTCTCAGCTTTCCAGCATTGATATGTTTTGCACAAATCTTATGGTTCTTTTATTCCCTGAGAAATAAAACCCTGAGCTCAAACCTTAAGGGAAGCGGCATGAAGCAAGAGCAGGAGTAGAAGCAGAAACATTGAGCTACTCCAGAACTCTATGCATGAAGAATTGAGGTTCCTAAGTGGGAGTGACATCCTAGGTAGAAAGATTCAAGCAACCAAGGATCAAACTAGATTAATGGAATTACGTCCAGAATAAGCAAATCACACGGGCATGCATGACTTGAATGCTCAAAGAGGCCCCTCATCACCTATGCTCTTAACTATTGAACCCGTTTGACATGTGGCCCAGAAAATTTTTATTAGTTGCCACTACAACATTCACTGAGATTTTGCATGTCAAACATATGAAATAAGCATTTTGTGAATTTATTTCCACATGAAAAGAGGAGGAGAAAACCTCACTTGAGTTCCTTCCTCGGCTTTCAGCCTTGATATTTTTTGCATAAATATTATGCAAATGTCTCCTCAACCCAAATCTTTCTGAAAGCAGAATATAGCAGCAGCAGATGCAGAAGCAGAAACATAGTCGAAACTGAGCTTTCTGAATGCTACACGAGATGGGGTGGTTCCCAGAAGGAGTGGCCTATGTAGAAAGATCCAATCAACTATCAAAGTGCGAACTGAAATGCATCCAGTATAACATATTTTCACAATCATGCATGCCTTGAATTCTTGAAAAGGTCTCTCATCATTTCTGCTCATACCTATTGGCCTGGATCAATCCGTGGCAAATCAACCTATTGTAGTCGCCACTACAACATTTACTAATCCCATTGATTTTGGACCATCAAAGAAAGAATGAGCCTTTGAGTTCCTTTCTCAGCTTTTCATCCTCGATATCTTTTGCACAAATCTTATGCTTCAGTTTTTGTTCTGAGAAAGCTATGTTGTCCTAACACCTCCATTAATATACAAACCCCAAAATGCCCCTATTCTCCATTGATTTGGATTGCACATAAGTGGAGCAGTAAAAATAATAAAGAACTTCCCTAGGTGACCATTCTATTCTCGATATTCACGGCATGAAGCCCCAACCATTCCATTCTAGTCATTCATGACAAGAACAAGATAGAATGGTCCAGCAGAGGTAGATGCAGTTAGTGGTTTTAATGGGCAAAGGTAATGTGTGCATGCAAGGAGATAGATCGCATTGGTTTGGAAACTGTTTCCCCAGTATATGAGGATGAGTTTAGCAGTGAACGTGATGGCAAAATCATGTCTATATTTAATCCTCCAAGAAGGGGGGGAGCCATGTAACAATAACCAAGAAGTAAGCCAAGATGATGCTTTCCTACATCCAAGTTCTCTACTTGATGCAAAAGCCAATCTGTCTAAGCATATAAACAAATTTCCAATCTCCGCAGTTGTATGCCTTTCAATATCCAACTTGCAAATAATTCCACCCTTGCTTGACTTGTGCTTAGAATCAATACATTCATGGACAATTAAAGCCACATCCACAATCTGCATGCCATTCACAAGAGCCCCTTTCGCCCTAGAGATGATTGCCCATAGGACCTTTCAGAATCTAGAGGCCAAAACCTGAGCCAAGTTCTTATAGGACCCCAATTAGTCTAGTTGGTCAGTACTCTTGCAAGCACTCCACACCTTCCTTCTTGGGAACTCAAGCAATAAAGGGCGTCCGATATCCTTAGGTCAAGGTATTCCATAACAGTAACAGTGGCCGTAACAGCCACTACCGCCTTTAAAAAAATGTTTCGGCCCTGTAACGGGCAACGGTTACCACCATTATTGTTACATAACAGCCATTATGTAACCACTTTTTAATACCTTGCCGTAGATAATCTCCCTCTCTTGTGAACTTTGGAAATGAAGGCAATCAAATCACCCCTAATTTCTTCCCAAAGAACTTGAAAGAAGGCTATGGAAAAGCCATCCGAACTAGGAGCCTTGTCTCAGCCCAAGTTATTGATTGCTTCCAGAACCTCTACCTCCTTTTAACAACCAAGCGTCTTCAAGTCTTCAATGATATAAGGGCCCGTTTGGCATCTCTACTCTAATCTAATAAGTGCTTTTCAAATAAGAGCTACCGTAATAAGCTCTTTTTATTCTACCTCTTGTTTTAAATAAGCTCATTTGCTAAAATCAATTTTTCAAACTCAGAAAAAAAAAAAAAAAAAACTCTTATTTGAAATAAGAACTGTTTGGTAAAACGTTAAAATACAAGTTTTTGGGGGGTAGTTGATGTCATTTTTTAAAATTACAGCAAATCCATTATTAAGAGCAATCCAGACGATTGTTTTGGTGGATCTCACCATAAACGAACCGTGCCTCAAATGGCAAAAGAATGGATGGCTACAATCTTCATGTTTTAAGACATTTGGGTTGTCCATTATGTCAACATTGGATGTGGATCATTCATCATATGGAGAGCCCACCTTTGATGTGGACCATCCATCATGTGGACCAAACCTTCAAAGTGGGTCGTCCATCATGTGAAGCCCATCTTGGATGTGGAACATTCCTCATTAGGGGCTGACCTTTGACGTGGACTGTCATTATGTGGGGCCAACCTTGATGTAGGTCATCCATCATGTGGGGCCCACCATCGCTGCTAATTGCCCTTTATGTGAAGCCCTTCAATGTTCACTACCTATTATGTGGAGTCCACATTTGATGTGTCCATCGTGGGGGTGCCACCTTTGAAGTGGGTTGTCCATCATGTGGGGCTATAGTTGAGTGGCTTGAACGGTGCAATTTCATGAGGTGCGAAGCTTTCACGGCTTAGCAACTTTTTATAGGCGGTTCATTAGAGGATTTAGTTTCATCATGGCTCCCATCACCGATTGCACAAAGAAAGGGGAGTTCGTATGGACTGAAGATGCCTCTAGAGCATTTAAGGAGATTTAAGGTCGAGATGAGTGAAGCTCCCGTTATGTGCCTTCAGACTTTTCTAAAGTCTTTGAAGTTGCGTATGATGCATCTAAGGTAGGTATAGGTGGAGTGCTTAGTCAGAAAGGGCACCCCGTTGCTTATTTTAGTGAGAAGTTGAAAGAGGCAAAGCAGCGGTATTCTACATATGACAAAGAGTTCTATGCGGTCGTTCAATCCTTGCACCATTGGCATCATTATTTATTACTGCAAAAATTTGTCTTATTTTCTAAAAACAAGGCCTTATGTTACCTCAATTCTCATAAAAAAAACTAAACCCTAAGCATGCTAAATGGGTCCAATTTCTCAAGAATATTCTTTCGTTCTTAAACATAAGGCTGGGGTCGAGAACAAACATGTTGATGCCCTTAGTCGTCGAGTGGCAATACTCTAGAGTATGAGTGTGGAAGTAACCGAGTTTGAGCAACTGAGAGAAAGTATCCTACATGCCCAAACTTTGGTGAGTTGTATGCGTCATTACGAGATGTTCGGTCGAGCAACAGTCGCGGGTTTGTCATCATCGATGAGTTCCTATTTAAAGGTGACCGACTTTGCATTCGTTGTACTTCCCTTTGTGAATTCCTAGTTTGGAAACTTCATGCATGAGGGATAGCTAGTCATTTTGGGAGGGATGAGACCATTGCCCTTGTGGAAGATAGGTTTTATTGGCCATGTCTCAAGTGAGATGTAGCCAAGATAGTTGGGCAGTGCAGGACCTGTTAACTGGTGAAACAAAGAAAGCAAGATACAGGATTGCATACGCCTTTGCCGGTGCCCCATACTCCATGGCAGGACATCAATATGGATTTCATGTTGGGTTTACCAAACACTATCAAGAAACACGATTTCATAGTTGTGGTTGTGGACTGTTTTTCCAAAATGGGTCATTTCATTCCGTGCTCAAAACGACGGATGCCTCCAATGTGGTTAAACTTTTCTCTGGGGAGGTAGTGTGTTTACATGGTCTACCAAATACCATAGTATCTTATCCTGAATCCCTGATGTACGTTTTATAAGCTATTTTTGGAAGACACTATGGCACATGATGGGGACGAGGCTTCAATTTTCATTTGCCTATCATCCTCAAACAAACGGTCATCAAAAGAAATCTTAAAAATCTGCTTCGATGCCTTGTGGGAGATCACATCAAAACTTAAGATATTGTTTTGACTATAGTCGAGTTAGCGTATAATGGTTCCATTAATATGTTCATATGCATGAGTCCATTTGAGGTTGTGCATGGCTACAAACTTAGAAAACTGTAGATCTCATACCTATGTCTGTGTTCCATAGGCCATCTGAGTCAACACATGAGTTTGCATATTGTATGCATGAATTGTATAGTGATATCAGGAAGCGAATTAACTTAAGCAATGAAAAATATAAAGCATTTGTTGATTCTCATCGCAGATTTCAGGAATTCCAAGTAGGAGTTTATGTCATGGTTTGTATTGGGCCCGAACGGTTCCCACATGGGGTTGTTAAGAAATTGCAAGCGCGTAGTGCAGGATCATACAAAATACTGCAGAAACTGGGTCCTAATGCGTATGTAGTAGTAGGCCTTCCACCTACCATGGGAATTAGCTCTACTTTTAATGTGAAAAATCTAGTACGATACAAGGGTCCTGCTGCTTCGCCTTCTGATCCATTTTCAGACCATCCCACAGACCAAGATCCATTCCTTAACCTATGGCCTCTACCTAACCCATCATCCCAGCCTTTGCCACCATTACCACCATTACCTACTCGAAGTGAACAAGTCGAAGATATACTGGATGTGCAAGCTGTTTCCACTCGTCATTGGGAATTTCAAAATTTCCTCGTTAAGTGGAAGAACAGGCCAATTTCAGATAGCACGTGGATTACTGAGGCTGAGATGCAAATTTTGGATCCTGACATCCTTAAGCATTATAAGAGTTATAGTCCGTTAAAGGTGAACTCTTCTCAGCCAATGAGAGTTGATGAGGACATCACATCACGTACACCTTTGCATACGTACTAGAGGACGAGACGAGCCCTAATTTCTCTATGGCTAGGCGAATATCCATGTTGAAGACCCCATAGTGCATGCACAAGCATCTAGAAGACCCCACACTGGCAAGATGCACATGGGTTGCTTTGAGTGATATGGACCGTTGGATTTTATGGACGCAACGATCAGGCCATTAATCGTGGACCATTCTTGCCATCATAGGACATGTTTTACGATCTAGTTTATATTTGATTTATGCTTTGGATACTTTATGAGTGGTTTCATATGTTTTTTTCTTAGACTATGATTATTTTGGTTAAAAGTCATAAAACATGGTATATTTTGTAATTTTCAAAAGATCTTGAGACTATTTGGGGGGGGGGGGGGGGGGCTAATGTTTGCTTTAAAACAAAGAGAGAGAGAGAGAGAGAGAGAGAGAGAGAGAGAGAACTCTCTTGTTTTCTCTCTTATCTTCATGTGATGTGAGGATATCTTCCATGTGATTTGGAAGCAAGGTGTCCCAAATCGGTTACGTTTCGGCCTTAACGGCCGATACGTAATGGTAACGGTATCAACCGTTACGCGATTCGGCCCCGAAATGGGGCACCTCTATTTTTTGGGTTCGTAACGGCCGTTACAGCCCATAACGGCCATTACGATACCGTAACAAACGTTACGGTCCATAACCCTAAAGAAAAAAGAAAAAAAAAAAACATACCTTTTTTTTCTTTTCTTCTTCTTCTTCTCCTTCTTCTTCTTCTTCTTCCAACTTGAATGTGAAAATTGATTTGGGAAATTTAGCATCTTCTTCTTCTTCTTCTTCTTCTTCTCTCTCTCTCTCTCTCTCTCTCTCTCTCTCTCTCTCTCTCTCTTCGGTTTCCCTCTCTCCTGTTTTTTTCTTTTGAAATCGGAAGCGGATTGACTAGTGTACCAAACACCAGTATAGTTGTTGTAGGTACGTGTCATGCTAAGACGAGTGCTGACACTCCTCAAGCTTCAAGTTGTACGAACAGTTCAAAGGAGATCAAAGTTATATGGGCTCCACGGTGATGTATTTATTATATCTACACCGTTCATCTATTTTTAAATATCATTTTAGAGCATTAGCCAAAAAATGAATCGTATCTAAAGATGGTCTAGACCACACCAAAAATAGCAGCGAGATGATGATTTTCACCGTTATAAAATTCTTAGGCCCACCATAACATTTATTTTCCATCCAATCTGTTCAAAAGGTCAAAAAGACTTGAACGAAGAGGAAAAACAAATATCATATTGATCCAAAAGTTCTATGATACCAAAAAGGGTTTCAATGGTAGACGTTCAATCCCCCACTACTTTTTGCAGTGTGGTCCACTTGATAATTAGATCTGTATTATTTTTCGTGCCAAGCCTTAAGACGAGCTCGTCAAATGAATGGACGGTTTAGATACAACACATACCTCATGATCAGACCCACAAGACTTGCTTGCGTCAAATGAATGAACTGCGTACGAGTTACGCAACACGTTGCACAATTTAATAAAATGTACATGTGCCACATTGGCCCCACCATGATGTATATATTTTATCCATGCCGTCCATCCATTTTGCCACATCATTTTAGGTTATGATTCAAAAAATTAGTAAGATCCAAATCTCAGGTGGACCACAGCATAGGAAACAGTGGTTATAGAATGCTCGCCATTAAAAATTTCTTAGGGTCCACTGTAATGTTTATTTTCCATCTAACCTATTAATAGGGTCACACTGACGGTGTGGATATAACACATTTATCACGGTGGAGCCCAAAAAACATTGACAAAAGTGTGCTACACTTCACAAACCGAGTCCCGCCTAATTCGAGCTTTGGATCTGCCTCATTTTTGGGCTCATGCCCTAAAATTATTTGGCAAAATGGATGGACGGTGTGGATATAACACATTCATCACAAGTGGGGTCAAAAAAACTTTGACACTCGTGTGCTACAATTCATAATCCGAGTCCTACCTAATTCGGACCCTTAAAAAATTGTATACGAGACATGTATTAACTTAAATTTTACCAATTAAATTATGGACTGTAATTGCTAACTCAAAATGTCAAAATCAAATTGTTTGAATAGTTTTAATTGTTAATTTGTGGACGCTTATTTTTTAAAATAGGGCCTTTTGATTTTTTTTCATGATTCACTATCCAATAAATGTCCACCAACTCACAAGTGGGATAATGCCAATAAATTGCATGAATTTGAGGCTGATTTGGGGCATGGATTGGTCCTCCAAGTCAGCCCCAAATTGGCAACGCGATCTACCTGAATTGGTCCTCCAAGTCAGCCCCAAATTGGCAACGCGATCTACCTGAATTTAATTTCATTTCTTAAAAGAACTATTGGGAGAAATGATATAAAATTGTTAAGTATATAAATTAGATATTTAGAAAATTAAATATATGAATTTTGTGGTCAAATTCAGGTTATCTGGTTCATAAATTCATCACACAATCCAATACAACTTCTCACCAAAGAGTGGACCGTTACACCACCATAAACATGTTCCAATTTATAAATGAATGCATATTTAATATTCCGGATTTAATCCATATTTTTTCATTTTTTGGTTAAAAAAATAAAATTGCACCGTTATGGGCCGTTACGCTCCCGTATCGCCGTTACACCCCTGTATGCGTATCGGTATCGGAGGGCACCGTTACGCCAACCGATACCGATACGGGATACCTTGTTTGGAAGGAAAATCGGTGCGAGGCCTATTTTCATCAATGGAAGTGCAAGGCTTCCTTCTATTCCCATATTCACATCTCTTCATCAATAATCAATGTATTTCTTCAAGTTTCTTCTTCCCCCTTTCTTTAAAATCCATCAAAACCCTTCCGATTCTCCTCCTTTACACCTTTCTCCACAAGCCAAACCTTGGAACCCAAAACCCAACCCTACCTAGCCCACACATGTTACTGTGCAGCCACACATGTGAACCCACAAGGCTGGCCGTACGGTCACATCCCTTGTCTCTTTGGCATTCCACTACTCTTACAATAAAACCCCTTCATTCCTACCTATAAACCCTAAATCTCAAATCTACCAATTTTCCCCAAATTCCCAAACCCTAGATTTTCAAATCATTTGATTAACCTCAAATCCCTAAATTCCCTACATCCAAAACCCTAATTCTCATCTCCTAATACTTAAATCATTTAATCCCTTCATTCAATTCCCCACTTTAACCTTAATCACACCATTTTCCCCGAACTTTCCTAACCCTAGCTTCACCCACACCCAAAACTAGTAAACCCTAGGTAGTATTAGACATTCTCCTTTACAATAGACCTAACCCTATGCTATTTGCATGTTTCTAAATCCATTAGATCCTAATTTTTCATGTTTAATGGTCTATTAGCCCAGCTTGATAGGCTTAGGAGGGATTTCTTATAGTAAGGTGGTGCGGCTAATAAGAAATTCCATTTACTTAACTGGAATGAGTAAGCTTGTAAATGAAGGAGGTGTGAGGATTAGGCGTCTGGAGGTTGTTAATTCAACCCTATTGGGTAAGTGGGTGGGGAGATTCAGAGTGGACTCCAGCCTTTGGAGGGTGATTGCTACCAAGTATGGGTCCTCCCCAATGGGCTGGTGGATTAGGGATTCAAGGAATCCTCCTTGTTTATGGAAATCAATGATCGGTGTAGCTCCATTGCTGGCTAGGGGTTGAGTTTCACCATCAAGGAGGGGTCCAAGATAAGATTTTGGGAGCATGTTTGGTGCAAAGACGCCCCTCCTCATTTATCCTTCCCTTCTGTAGCCAACCTCTGCCTGGTGGCTGATATTTCTGTTACTAGTTGCTTCTCCACCTAAGGCTCTGGGGGTGTGTGGCTTCCCCTTGTCGTCAGGATTTAAATGATTTAGGATTTAATGATCTAGTGGATCTTTTGTCTCGATTAAAAGGGATCATGCCTTCCCCGAGTGTGAAGGATTAACTCATCTGGCGTTTCAGCAAGTCCGAAGCTTTCTCAGTGCAGTCTTTCTACTTGATGTTGTCCCAGCCTGATCTAGGGGGTGTCAAAAGTCACACAACCCACATTTGGTCCTATGGAGAGCCTCAAAAAGTTGTTGCCTTTGTGGTAGCTAGTAGAAAGGAATAGAACTTTAATAACCAATAACTTGTATTAAAAAAATAATAATAATAATAAAAACATTCATCCTTCCTAATGCATGTCCTCTCTGTTTGAGTGTCGAAGAGTAAGTGGACCACCTGTTCATCTATTGCTCCTTTTCTCGAGTGGTTTGCTCTAGTATTCTTCGATCTGCGAGCGTGAGTTGGATGATGCCTGGTTCACTTGAAGGTCTATTCCGTGCTTAGCACCATGGTGGGGGGAGGGGGATGCCTAGAGCTGCAAGGTGGAGGATCATGATGCTCGCCATTTTTTTGTTTATCTGGCTCAAAAGAAACAACCATTGTTTCCGCAACCTAAGGGGTTTTGTTGTTGGGATTTGTAATCAGGTGGCTTTGTATATCAGGGAGTGTGTTCCCTGAGGGTGTTTGTAGGTTTAGGTTTCTTTGTTATAACAGATCATATTTAACTCTTTTAAAGACCATGAACGCAAAAGTTGCTAGATTAAGTAGTAGAAGCCATAGTAGAAGTACTATTGGTTATTAAATAAAGGGAACAAGAACAAACCTATCGGTTAATTTTCTTGAAGCATCTCTAAGGAATAACTAATGAAAAGACTATCTCCACTTATAACTCATTAAAATCATGCATAAGCAGTGCCTACACACACACACACACAAAAAAAACATTAACACCTTATACTATGTGATTGGACCAAACCCCTTCTTTCCATACATTTTGTATGGAAGATCCATTTGCCACTTCTACTCAAGCTGTCACATGTGTAAGGCTGGCTTCCAAACTGCATATGGTTGACTCAAAATACCCTATATAGGCCTTCTTTGATGCAAATACCCTTCCTTGATCCACATAGGGGGCCGAACAATGACATAGGACTGGATTATTTTTTTCCTTTTTAAAAAAATTTCCTTCTGATGGTAATGATAATTTTTTTAAGGCAGAGCAAAAAAGAAGAAGCAATCTAGGGAAAGTGAGGAGAAGGATGGTGAGATGCCATTCCTCCATAATCTCAACTGGTGAGATGTCATTACTCTATTAATCTCAACCCAACAACCAATGACACAATAACCTAATCACCCAAGAGGCCATCCCTCTTGCATAAATTGCCCCACAGCCCAAGAGAGATTACCCTGAGCCCTAGAAAAAACCACCCCACAAGATTCAGATTTTATTATTGACTGTGCAGTATTTCGCTCTTTCCACAAAGACCACATAGGACTTGAAATTTCCCACTAAACCAGGATCTGGTTGATGTGTAGGATTGAGATCTCTGACTGGGTCTAATGGACTGATCCTATGGACCCATCAGACCATTGTGTAGGCCATCCATCTGTAGCTGAGGGTTCAATTATTTTGATATAATAACAAACCACAGATCTGATCGAGTTCTTCTTATCAGACTAATCTGTGGGATCATCCGGGACCTATTTGATGAGGATGTGTGGTCCATACGCATCAATATCCAACTATTGGCTAAGATAAGACAATTTTATGGTGCAAAGGTCCACGAAGATGTAGAAATTGAGAAAAGAAGTGGAAGCATAAATTAAACTAGCTAAAGTCTGGTATGATTAAGGGTAGCGAGTACGGCAAGAATGGGATTTAGCATATCCTCAACATCCAAATTCTTAGAATACCAGCACTGCAAGGATTTGTTGCTTCTTCTAAGTATGATCATGTTAAAATACTCCAATAACAATATTACAAGATCAATTTATTGTCCAATTAGTACAATTCACTCCAAACCAATAACTACCCTCAGATGAGAGAGCGTATGTACAAGGAAAAAAACTTATTTATCAGACCCTCATTCATCAAATCACCAATGAAATAGGGTAGTCAAAGTCCTATGAAATGCCAAATATTTAGAAAAACATGAAAGCTGATGTATTTGCATACTGTAAGGTTTATTCTTCCAATTGAATTACTTATAAGAATGTAATAAACACACACCTCTTGCTGCTGAGGCACAAGTGGTCCCTTCAAGGCTTTCGCAATTAAATCCCTAATTGCAGCCCCTCGGCTGGTGTCAGCACACATTCCATAATCCCACAATAGCTCATGAGTATTGTCAGGGTTGAGCCATACATGCTGTAAATTCAGAACAGTGATCAGTACAGGCTGAGCACATCAAGAATTAAGAAATTTTAACTCCTAGTAGAATTCTTGCCTCTCCATCTTGTATTGGGATCCTTGGTGGAAGAGGCCTGATCCACTGAGGACCCAGTGCTTCCAATGACATATTTTGCAGTAGTCCAGCTATCGCCCCATCTCTTTCTCCGTACCCAATTCTCGGTTTGGCTCCAGGTGGTGTAAATTCAAGCCTGAAATATTCACAGATGTCATAAAAACGTGAAGCAATAACAAAGATAGGAAACCACACAAGCCACTCCATCGTGTATGTGTGAATTCTTTATGACACTGGGCAGTAAGTCAATTCTCTTTTCCAGATGGAGCAATACATACTCTGGTGCATTGGCATCACAGCCACGGGGTACGTCAGGGTCTGGTATTGCATTTTTAACAGCAGATCTCCTGAACAAACAATCATACGGTTCTTCTTGTGAATTGTCACAATATTGTTTCTGCAGCTGATCACGTGGCAAAAAAGCCTGTTCATTCATTAAAACAATTAAAATGGTGGTCACTTCAGGAAATAAAGAGAACATTGCATCTAGCCAAATGCTTTGTAAGTGTAAGTTCAGATCCTCAGCACAGAACAACCACTTTACTTCTATCAGAAGCAATATGTATAAACTCACATGTGACGAAGGATCAAATCCTTTGATGAAATCTACAGCAGACTGTTTTAGAATCTGCATGGATGAGGACCACGTTAACAAGTCTAAATTGTGAGACAGGAAGATCCAAAACAATCAAAATCTGGGAAGATAAATTAGCAAAAGAGTAACTGTCAGACCTCTTTACTAGTGCTGGAACTGGCAGTCCCTAACAATTGATGAATAAATGCCCTTTCAGTTTTTTCAGCTGTATCATCGCATGCTGCCTGTAAAATGCCACACATCAAAATGAACAAAAGGTTGAACCTTGTGGCAAATTTTCAAGCAATTTACATAATGTATTTATTTATTTATTTTTGAAAGACAAGAAACTTTATTAAGACCGCCAAAACAGCCCAGCAACAGGAACAGGAAAAGAGAAATAGAAAAAACTAAGACCAAAAAAAAAAAAAAAACAGACACCCCAACCCAGAACAAAACCACCCTGAATCAAGGAGCCAAATCCCTGAAAAGTACGAGGACCCTAGAGAAGACCGCCGCCCGCAACGCAGCCTGATTCCTAAAGCAACGGTTGTTTCTTTCAGCCCACATAGCCCAAATAACAGCAAAAAGAAGAATGCACCAATTTACATAATATTTAGCTGCTAAAATCTTAAATCAACACGTATCCACGCAAATCCATATATTTTTTTTTCTTTGGCTATATTTTTTTTAAAGGAACAGATCTTCTAATTATAAAATCCACATTGGCAACCTCATATACATGTCCAACATTGAAACATGTATCCATCTTACCAAAGAAAAGCTGAAAAATCAAAATTCTAGACTGTGATGAAAACCATCGTGCTTACATTTATAAGAACAGAGACAAATGGGTTTGAAGATGATTGCTGCTTTGAATAAGCTTGATGGAGAAGAGCGAATGCAACCAAACGCTGCCCGGGTTTGAGCATCTTTTTATCCTGGGAACGAAAAACAAATTAATTAATTGAAAAGCCACAATATCTTTCATGTGAGAAAGCATTATCAAGCAACTCAAAATGTGAACAAAATGACCATCCAAACTGAACAACAGCAAACCTTCCACTGCATTTTATTTTATTTGTTTTCTCTTCTTCTTCTTCTTTTTCTTCTTCTTGGAATGGCCTTCTGCTAAATTTTATGCCCCTTTATTCAATGCCCGATCAGTGTGGTTACAAATACCAGTAAAGTAAATAGGAAGACCTGTGCAATCCCAGAAGATACAGAGGATAGAGGTTCAGAATTGAGAGGATAGCTGCTCTCTAAGGCAAGTGGTTATGGATGCTCAGAAAAGAGCATAAAGTTTTGTGAAGTGATTGGGACTTGGTATAAGGTCAAAGACGATGGATATAAATCTAGAGGTGTATCCAGGTGTGTGGATATGGTGCATGGAGGGTGGCATGTCTAGTGAAAATAAGTGATTCAGTATAGAGATTAGGCGTTAGGTAGAGAATGGGAGTAAAGTAAAAAAGAACAAAACAAAGTCAGGATATGGGAGGAGTTTTTGTGTGGAAGCCTTCTTCCGATGTGTTGTTTCATGAAGTTGGTTCCTTGTAGAGAAGGAGACAGGTTAACAAGTGATTCGAATAAGTGGATGATGTGTGGGTGTGCAAAAAGTCATTCGGTTCTAAATTCAAGACTCCACAAGGACAAGGTAGTGAACTACAAAGAGAATCTTATACGAGACTGCTACAAATGTTTTGGGGAAGGAGTGGCATGAGGCATTGTGTTCCAAATAGACCTTAACGATGAGGAACATGAAGACTGTGCAGAGTTGTTTTCTAGAAGAGTTACATATTCCTAGTTTCAAGGATGACACTAGACTCTGGAAATATAATGCAAAAAGCAAGTTCTCTTCAGATCTTTCTTTAAGCTCTTGCAGGTAAAGATGTGTCAACCTTCGGCACTTCAATGTGGGATTCAAATTCCCTCGCAAAGTAGACTCCCATAGCAGATAAAATTTCCATTCCTGACCACCTTCTAAGTAGCAACCATCACCGTCCAAATGTGTGCCTCATGTGCAAGAAGGAAGAAGAATGTCCACCACATATTACTTTGTTATGGGATTACCTTGTCAATTTGGAATGTCTTTATTGGGACTGTCAAGACAGTCAACGGGCCTGCCTGGGTCATGCAGAGGTCTGTTCAGGCCCAACCCACAAAGTAAAACCTAAGCTCAAGCCTGGCCTGAGCCCCATATTGAGCTGAAATAGACAGGTCCCAGCCCAGCCAGAGATGATTATCCCAGGCCCGAGCCAGCCCAAAAAGCACTGGGATGGTCCTACTATCAGGTGTTCCATCCATGTGTACACGAATGATACATAGTGATGCGGACACAGGTGCATTCAAGGTGTACCAACGAAGAAAGCGCCAACCACAAGTGCCGTCCTTGTGGATAGGCGAATATTGAGGAGCTGAAGACCTTTCACATGTGATTGGACATATAGAAGACCCCACTTAGGGAAGACACATGTGAAGGAAGATTGGAGAAAGAAGACCGAGCGCACAAAATTTCCCATACTTATGTTATTTGTGCATTTTTTGACTTAATTAAGGGTCTTTTAGTAATCTTATATCTTTATTTGCTTATTCTAGGGGTATTTTAGTAATTTTATGTCTTTATTTGCTTATTTAAGTGGGGTAAAGCCCTAAACACGAATTTCAACTATTGATGAATGAAAAGCAAACCCTTTGGTTGCC
The DNA here is from genome assembly GCF_029962835.1 of Magnolia sinica. NCBI lineage: Eukaryota > Viridiplantae > Streptophyta > Magnoliopsida > Magnoliales > Magnoliaceae > Magnolia > Magnolia sinica. Next base: position 21,908,259 of record NC_080576.1, on the reverse strand, counting down.
TCCTTCCTCTCTTCTCTCTAATGGTGCTTCTTCTCTCCCCTTGATCTTCTTCTTCTAATTTCTTCTTGTGCCCCTCCAACTTCCTCAAGGTAATAACTTTCTTTCTTCTATTTTTTTGTTTTGGCTAAGTCCTCTTCGATCAAAATCTTGAGAACCGATCTAAACCCTAAATCCCCAAATTCTCAAATCCCTAATCCGAGAAACTTCTTGGTTCTTCGGACTAGTGATCTTCATTGATCGATTGGGTGTGACCATGCAAGATCGGGAGGTCTCATCCCTCGCCGGATCCAACCTAAGTAGTAATTGAATTCCATACTCCATGGTTGTAGTGATGGCCCGCTCCATTGCATGTTTCCTTTATGATTTTCTCAGTTATGATGATTATTGTTAGAATTTTAGATCATTTATTCCTTTTATTTCCGCTGTTTAATTATTTCCATGAGCATGCATCAAAATTAGGGCTGTCCTACGTCACATAGTGGTCCATCCATACTGGGGCAAGCTTTTTGGATGGTCTGCACTGCCTAACATGCATCGATCATGATTGGAGGATGAGCTAGTGTCATTTTCGAAGATGCGGTGAATACTCGCACCCATGTGATTAATTTTCCACACTGTAGGAGGGCCCATAATCAAAATAGCACCTATTTGATTATCATAACCATTTGAGCAGAGAAGGCTTTCAAGGGCTATAAATGAAAGTATTATCATATATGTGCTAAATTATAAAAATACCCTTTGAAACCCTAAACGGGTCCGTCCAACAGGCTTTTATACACAGCCCCGAACTCGGCCTGATTAATAAACACGTGTGAATTTTAGGCCCAGACCTGGCCCTTGGGCCTAATACTGGCCCACTTACACTGACTCAAGCTTGACCCAGCGTGAACCAGGCCTAAAAGATGAAAGCTCAACAGGTCAGCCCTACCCTTGCCCAATCTCATCAATATGCAATTGGTTTTTGATGAAAAGCTGAGACATCTTTTTGAAGGTTAGGGCTCCTGTCCATTCAAGGAAAAGGGGAGAACTCTATGGAGAATGCTTCCTTTCACTACTTGTTGAGAAATTTGGAAGGAAATGAATGATTGGAACCAGTGTTTTAAATAGCAGCAGCATGTTGCATAGCATTCAGCCCGCTATAGCGAGTGGCGTAAGTAGCGTAGCATAAGCTACATGATACTTCTATTTTTTAAGCATGTTCAAACAAATTAATTATCATTTATCAAAAGCCAATCCACATATATAAACCAAATCAAATCATTATCACATCAACAACTTTATAAGCAAACCACTTTAATTAATAATGTCTAATTGAAACCACAAGTCACAAGTATGAAAAGAAATTAAAATCCCACAGTTTGAGTCTATTAAGTACAAAATATAAAATACAATTATCATTTATAATTTTAAAAAAACATAGCATAAGCTACAAACGCTACGCGTATGCTATGACACTACATACACTACACGTACACTATGACCCCCGAAATGTATGCTACAAGAGATTTACGCTATTTTGCTAACACTATGTAGCGTCGTGTAGCTAGCTACGGACGCTATTCAAAACACTGACTATAACTTAAACAAAGTTACTAGTGACAGTTTAGAGTCCTTTTGAAAAAGTTTGCCTTTCTTCATTGACAATTGCCCATTATATAGGTAGATTACAAGCTATTTAGGGAAGAAATACAAGCTGATCTTCAGCCCCTACCATATATACATCTATCTAAATATACTGTACAGCTAATATATCCTAATTAAGGAAGGAATAAATCTGTATAACTGTCATATCAGTCAAAGCTGTAGATATTAGCTGTAAATCTGCTATTAGCTGTAAATCTGCTGTAGATATTAGCTGTAAATCTGTAAATCTGTAAATCTGTAAAGCTGTAAATCTGTAAATCTGTAAAGCTGTAAATCTGCTGTGTAGATTGATATTTCCTTTGACATCCCCCCTCAAATTGATGCTGGTAAATCGACAAGCAGCAATTTGCTAACGAGAAAATGATGGCGCTGACGTGGCATGGATTTTGTGAAGATATCGGCGATCTGCAAAGTTGTGGAGATATGTGGAAGAGTGATGACTTGATGATCATAGGCTTCCCTGATTGAGTGACAGTCAACCTCGATGTGCTTGGTGCGTTCGTGATAGACTGGGTTTGCGGCAATTTGGATGGCACTAGTGTTGTCAGCATGGAGTGGAGTAGGATGTACGGGAATGAAACTGAGCTCTGTGAGGAGACCACGCAGCCAAATGATCTCGGAGCATGCTGCAGACATGGCTCGGTACTCGGCCTCAGTAGATGATTTGGAGACGTGGTCCTGCTTCTTGCATTTCCAAGAGATAAGGGCATCACCAAGAAACATACACCAGCCGGTAGTAGATTTCCTGGTGTCTGGGCAGCCAGCCCAGTCAGCGTCACTATAGGCTTGTAGCTGAAGTGAAGAACCGGAAGGGAAGAATAAGCCACGAGTAGGTGTCCCAAGAATGTAGCGAATTATGCGGCGGACTGCAGATAGATGGAGATGCCTCGGTGCTTGCATGAATTTGCTGACGGTATGAACAGCATAAGAGATGTCTGGTCGGGTAATGGTTAGATAGATAAGACTACCAACCAACTTCCGATAGGTAGTAGGATCCTCAAGAAGCTTCCCTTCGTCACGTTGATATTTCACATTAAGTTCCATGGGGGTGTCAACCCAAGTAGCGTTGGTGAGACCGGCTAGCTGAACCAGATCTTGACTATACTTGTGCTGATGCAAGAGGAGACCGTGCGGCTGATGATGCACCTCTAAACCCAAGAAATAGGTGAGCTGGCCAAGATCTTTCATGTGAAATGTAGAATTCAACAAAGTCTGAACCGCAGAGATTGCCTCCAAGTCAGAGCCAGTGATGGCGATATCGTCCACATAAACAAGGAGGACGACGATACCTGTGGATGTCCTTTGTAGAAAAGGAGAGGAGTCATACTGACTTTGAGTGAAAGAAAAACTAAGCAAAGTAGATCGAAACTTCTCAAACCATACTCTTGGTGCCTGCTTCAAACCATACAAAGAACGTTTCAGTTTGCAAACATCAGTAGGTGAGGAAGTGGGCATACCAGAGGGAAGTTTCAAGTAAACGTCTTCCTTGAGATCACCGTGGAGAAATGCATTCTTAACATCCATTTGATGTAAGGGCCAGGATTGGGATGCAGCAAGAGCGAGTATAGTTCGGACAGTGGTCATTTTGGCGACCGGTGCAAAGGTCTCATCATAGTCGAGACCATATTCTTGTTTGTTGCCAAGTGCCACTAACCGAGCTTTGTAACGATCTATGGACCCATCGGAATTAAGCTTGATAGAAAACACGAACTTACTGCCAAGGGGTTTCACGGAGGAGGGACATGGAACAACATCCCATGTTTGGTTTTCTTCAAGTGCGAGAAGTTCGGTTTCAATTGCTTTTCGCCAACACTCATGCTCCATTGCCTGTTTATAAGATGAAGGAAGAGAAATAGACGACAAAGTGGCCGTGAAGGATGAAGGAGAAGAGAAACCAAACCTATCTGGGGGTCTACGAACCCGAGTACTGAGTCGGAGAGAGGGAGGTGCAGGTGCTGAAACAGGAGCAGCAGTCGGGGAAGAAGCTTGAGGGGGCTCAGGAGGTGCTGAAGGTTGGTGGGAAGTGGCGGTGGAACGTCGTCGATACACTGGAAGAGGTTTAGAAGGGACTGGATCTGCAAGAGAGTTAGGAAACATAGGCAAAACAGAAAATGAAGGAGAAACATGATCCTGATGGGTAGAAAAGAAATATTGATTTTCGAAAAAAATCACATTTCTAGAAACTCGAATGCGACACAGATTTGGATCATAGCAAAGAAAACCTTTCTGCTGTACTGAATATCCTAGAAAAGCACATTTAATTGACTGAGCCGTAAGTTTTGTGCGTTCATGTGCAGGAAGATGAACATAACAGACACAACCAAAGGTACGAAGGTTAGAATAAGTTGGAGGGTGACCAAATAACCTGGTGAAAGGTGAGTCATGGTTCAATGTGGGAGAAGGCAATCTATTAAATGGACAGCAGTGGAAAGAGCTTCACACCAAAATCGAGAGGGCGTGGAAGATTCTAACAGAAGAGTGCGAACCACATCAAGAAGGTGACGGTTCTTCCTTTCAGCCACTCCATTTTGTTGAGGTGTCGAAGGGCAAGACCGTTGAGAGATGATGCCATGATTCTGTAGGAAGTCCTGAAACAAATGAGACATATACTCACCCCCATTGTCAGAACGAAGGATTTTGACATGGGCCGAAAATTGTGTCTGAATATATGCATGAAAAATCTTAAAAACAGAAAATACTTCGTCTTTGGAATGAAGGAAATAAATCCATGTGAAACGACTATAGTCGTCAATAAAAGTGACAAAGTATTTGTAATTAGCATGCGAAGTGACTGGTGCCATACCCCACACATCACTATGTATCAGATCAAAAGGTTTGACAACATGCGGTGTGTGAAAAGGAAAGGGTAGAGTTTTACTTTTGCCAAGTCTGCAAGAATTGCAATCAAACTGAACAACACTAAGAGATGGTGTTTCATTATTCCCAAGAAAACTAGATTTCAATAAAGCATGAAGTACATTAGAGTTTGGATGTCCGAGACGTTTATGCCACGCTCGGTAATCAACATGAGCAGAATTACAAGCGACAAAAGGCAAAGAAAAAGAAGACAAAGGAAATTGAAGAGGAAAAAGACGTCCCACTTTAGGCCCCCTCGCGATCATCCGCCCTGACTGTTGATCCTGCACAACACAACCAGATTTAGAAAACTCTACTTTACAATCATTATCAACTAACTGACCGACAGACACAAGATTGGTGGTAAGACCGGGAGATACGAAGACATCAGTGAGAGAGGAGGAAACATCACCAGTGGCCGTGATAGGTAAATGATTGCCATCAGCAGTATGAATTTTGAGATTTCCAAAATATTTGTTTACATTGGTAAGAGAAGCAGCATTGTTTGTCATATGATAGGAAGCCCCGGAATCAAAGTACCAAGGAGATGATGTAGTGAAGGGTTTACCTGAGAGTCTTAAAGCTGAAAATGCCGAAATGATCATTTGTTGAATCATGTCAGGGGTCACGGGTTGGACTGAAACGGGAGCAGGAGCAGGAGCACTTTGTGTTGTATTCACCAAACTACCCGCACTAGAAGAGCCAACTGAGACAGTATATGTTGTCTCCGATTTCTTGGGGGGTCGAGTTGGGCATTCCTTGATGATATGGCCATCCTTTTTGCAATAGTTGCAGAATTTTCGGGGACAGTTTGCAGCATAATGACCAAATCCCTTGCAACAGAAGCACTGAACAGTGCTCATATCCCTGCTTCGTGGCCTGCCTTGTGTTGCATAGGCTACAGGAACAGATGTAGATCGTCGTTGTTCCATGGTGGTTTGAGTGAGAAGGCGTTGTTCCTCGTGAAGAAGATCATTTAGGCATGTATCCAAGGAGGGGACAGATTCTCGGTTCATAAGATTGGATCTGGTGCCTTCAAATTCAGACCTTAGTTTCATTAGAAATTGATCCCTCTGAGTAGTTTCATGGACAGATTGAACAGAACTAAGACCTTCGGATGGTAAGTCAGCATAAACTATATCAGTGTATTCAGCCCAAAGATTAGTGAATCTAGAGTAAAAATCGGAGATAGAAAGACTATCCTGTTGGAGAGTGGCCAATTCATGTTCAAGCTGGAAACGACGAGCAGTGTTTTGTTGACTGTAGACCTTCTTCAGGTATGTCCACATCTGAGCTGCAATCTGAGAAGATCGAAGGTTCAAGATGATGTTGGGTTCAACGGATCCCAAAATCCATGCCATAACTTGTGCGTCCTTGACTTCCCACTTGGCGTGTCGGTCTTTGTCTTTGTCTTTATCAGGAGCTAGGTTACTGCCATCAACATGTCCCCACGGCTCCTTACCTTTGACGAAAATCCTGAAATGAAACGCCCAAGCAGAGTAGTTCTTGCCATTGAAACGAATCAAAGAAACATCAGACTTATCGGAAGACATGAGGTCAACAGAACTAGAACAAGAATAACCGAGACTAAGAAACTTGAGAGCACGAGACAAATGGAAATTTAGAGCTATAGCTCTGATACCATGACAGTTTAGAGTCCTTTTGAAAAAGTCTGCCTTTCTTCATTGACAATTGCCCATTATATAGGTAGATTACAAGCTATTTAGGGAAGAAATACAAGCTGATCTTCAGCCCCTACCATATATACATCTATCTAAATATACTGTACAGCTAATATATCCTAATTAAGGAAGGAATAAATCTGTATAACTGTCATATCAGTCAAAGCTGTAGATATTAGCTGTAAATCTGCTATTAGCTGTAAATCTGCTGTAGATATTAGCTGTAAATCTGCTGTAAATCTGTAAATCTGTAAATCTGTAAAGCTGTAAATCTGCTGTGTAGATTGATATTTCCTTTGACAACTAGTCCCTTGAAGAAAATCGTGGAAAGGGCGAAAAGTAGCCTCATCAAGTAAGCATTGCTCAAGTACGAGTTATAGTTCATCCATTCTTCAAATTTGCCTAGATATCAGGCTAATGCAATCAACAGTGAGTCAGCTTCTTCCAAAGTCAAGGCACAATGGAATTTACCTCCCTTGGGTTGTGGAATATTAAATTTTGATGGTTGGAAACCAGGAAAATGTGGTGTTGGGGTGTCCTCGGGGATGCCTCTGGGGCCTTCCATATATCCTTCACAGGTCCTATGGGTTAGGGTGAGGCTAACAAAGCTAAAGCAGAAGCTTTATAGGAAGTGTTAGAAACTCTCTCCCATAATTTTCCAGGCCAATTTTGGTTGGAGGAGATTTTATAAATTTTATTTTTTCGACTAGTTCTCCTTTCCAAGAGTCGTGGAGGCTTCCCTTTATATTATATGAGATTCGTGATCTTGTAGCCGTGCTAAATGCTTGTTTCCCTGTGTGGATAGGGATGCTAATTATATCTATGAAGTTCTAGTAAAAGAGGGAAGCGATCATGAGTTTATATTGGGGACTCTTTCCCTCTTTAGTTTTATTAATAAATTATTTATTATCCATAAAAGAAAGGGTTCTAAAAACAATTCCTGTTCTATTATTTGAATTATTCATAGGGAGGGGGTAAAGAAGGGTGCTCACAAGAAGTGGTTTGGCCAAGTCGTATAATTGTTCTTTTTGCTGCAAGTATGCAACCCTAAGGGGTCGTTTGGATGCCTATAAATTCCTTAAGTAGTAATCGGATTACAAGTAATAGGATTACATTGGTTGTTTGGATGAGTGCATTTGCTTGTAATGGGATTACAAGTTGTAATAAAGCTGTAATCTGAAACATGGCAAAATGGCATGTCTCATATTACCGGTAAAGAAATTACATGCAACAGATCTATTTTTTGAAATTTTTCTATGCAGGGAGAATTGTGGCTTCAAGATTCCCACCCTCCCCTTCTTCCAATAGCCAGATCCATGGTTCAGTGATATAGACCATTGTGCATTTATGGCCCATTGTACACAAGCCCACTATACACGTTGGGCCACTGCAATCCTCTTTATGTGTATCATCCATCTATGTTCAAGGAATTAATAGTCATGATCTAGCCCACTGTACATGTGGGGTCATCCATCCATGGTCCCGTTGCATATGTAATCATGTATCATGCATGGCCCGCTTTGTAATCCATCTTTGTACCACTCTTTGTATACATGCATGGCCATGTACACATGGCCAGCATATGTAGGAGCCATTATACATGTGGAGCACACTATACACGTCTTATACTACATGCACGTGTGAATTAATAGTTAATTGTTTATATTCAATAGTTTCTTATTACAAAAGGGAATTTGAATTAGTGAGCCCACTTTTATGGCCCACCAAATGATTGGTTTAGTATAAGGATCAACTATAAGCTTTATTGAGTTGGGCTTATCCCAATGCTCCATCTTAAATGAAGACTTCATATGTCATTTGACGATTTTTAAAGGATTTATCATTTCAAGCTCTATTATGTGTGAATACCCAACTATAAGTTGTAAACAATTTACAAGTTATCCAAACACAGACAATTGTTTGCCTCCTGTAGACAGATTATAGCTTAAAGCCAAACAAGATCGGCTATAAACACTTTACACCAGATTACCTGTAATCATATTACAACTTAAGTATTTTACAGGCATCCAAACAACCCCTAAAGCATTTACTTAGGAAGATCATTTTCAGCATGAAGACATCAAAACTCGGAACATATGTGCTATGCACCAGGAAAGATATCGAATGAATCATTTTCTCATTCATTATCTAATGGCAAGTGCAACCTGGAGCTTTTCTCTCAAATTTTGGTAAACATTTATTTGCACATGTGAATAGAGATGTTAATTATAGTTATGATGTCCTACCGAAAGAAGAAATTAATGCAAGTTCCTTTGTATTGGCGACTCGTTCCCTCTTTAGTTTTCTTAAGCAATTCTTTGTTATCCACAGTGTTTTAAATATCGATGATATCAGCCGATATATCCCACGATATATCTTGTATCCCACCTATGCGATACGAAACGCACAGGTAGTGCCGATATATCCCACCTATTCAATCTAGTGAGCATTTTCAATTTTCGTTCCATGTTTTTGTTGTAAATCACATTAAACCAGTGTCAAATGGTTACAAATCTATGATTCTTCATGTTTTCCATGAAAAATCATAGATTTGGAACTTCAATTTCAAGATTTGGTGGAGATGGGTCAAGTTGCGGAAAATTAAAAAAAATCAAAATTTCTCAATTTCTCGCAAATCAGTTGTAATCTTTGTATCCAAACACAAAATTAAACATGTATGTAACCGGATCTAGTGATTCTTTTTTTGCTTTTGAATGTATTGCTTGTGTTTCCATACATGTCTTCTAACGTTTATGAATTATATGAATAGACTTTAAATATACTTGCGTCGGTTCAATTGGTAAGCGCATATATTAGGACCCCATACAAAGGAAACCCCTATTATCTGCACCCTTTTTTTTTGTAATGTTTTGATTTCTAAGTGTGTATTGATGTCCTTCTCAACAACCCCTAAAGTTTCATTGAAAAAACCGACCAATTTTCCAATGTTCCCATGTTTCCCAACAACAGCGATACATTACGCAATACAAACGATATATCCCATGCGCTAACCGATATGTATCCGTATCCCAAGGGTGTGATACATTACACGATAACGATATTTAAAAAAATGGTTATCCATAAAAGAAAAGGTTGAATTATTCGCGTGGAGGAATAGGGAAGGGTTGCTCATACAAGGCGATCCACCCTAAGTCCTAAAATTATTGTTTTTTGTTGGACCACAAACCTCAAAGCAAATACAAATACCATTTTCGGCACAATGATGTCAAATTTCAAAAAAATATGCGTCATGCACTGAAAGGAAAAGAGAACATATCATTTTGTCATTCATTCAAGGGAAGCACAACTTGGGAGTTTTCCTCTCAAATTGTGCTTTAGACAATGTTAACTGGGATAATCAAATCGGTCGGGCTTAGGACCCAGTTGCACATTCCCTCCTATGAACTACGAAATTGCCACTTGAGTCAGATACTCAAATCCTCAAAGAAGGGTAACGATAAGGGATCTTCCCTTCCCAATAATTGAATCCAATTTTACTAGGATTGTTTAACTCTGGAGTTATCAATTTTTAGAAATTGTTGCAAATCATGCCAACTAGACAACAAATTCAACTTGTGATATTGTTAGGTAAGTATTTTAAATTTTTAACATGATTGTATGTTATGAGTAGTGACCAATTTGGATTTTGAGGATCCTTCAAAAACAATCCTTGCCCTGCTCGTAATCCATAATAGTATATTCTGGTAGTTTCCATCTAAGAATTATGCCAAGGTTAAATTCGCAGTTGTTATGGAAAGAGACCCACAAACCAAAATGTTCTGTACATAGGTGGAACGGTTGGTATGTTTAAGAAAGAATTAACGGGTGCATCGTCTCATGGGGCATTTTAGTTACTGGAAGCATTTTCTTTTTTTTAAGTATTCTCATGTTGGTATATGGAGTACAATTTTGGTAACAACAAAGTGGAAACGAGGAATTAGTTAAGATTGTTCATCAAGAAGTTTCCCAAAATTATCACTTTTGATATCTTGGGTAAATAATTCATGAGAGCAGAGAGTTTGAGAAAAATGTTGCCCATAGGATTCAAGCTAGGTGGAAGAAACAGCTATTTGACTCTGGAGTTTTGTGTGATTGTTGTGCATCACTCAAAATTGAAAGGGAAATTTTATAGCAAAGCTACAAGACCGGCCATGCTTTACGAGATAGAATGTTGGGCAGTTAAGGAGCAAGATGTTTATAGGATGACTATAGCTGAAATAAGGATGTTGAGATGGATGAGTGGCAAGACAACGAAGGATAGAATAGAAAAATAATGCATTCTGAGGAACCTAGGAGTAACACCAATGGGTAATAAGATGAGGGAATATAGACTTAGATGGTTTGGTCATGTACGACATAAATCAAGAATTGTCCCGGTTAGTAGTGAGCTAGTACAAGTTGAAGGCTCTAAAGGGCAGGGGGAAGGCCCAAAAGGACGTAAGTAGATGCACTAAGAAAAGACTTGATGATCTATGGTCTAACTAATGTTATGGCCCTTGTTAGAGTGGAATGGCAGAACAGGATTCATGTAGCTGACCCCAGTGAATAGGGATAAGGCTTGAAATGATGATGATGGTGATGTATCCTCCTACTGGTTTCGATGACTTTAATGGGGTTGAGGTGTTAGACCATATTGTTTTCCATCTCATGTGTCCGAAGCTTGCAAATGTCCTTATTTGAGCATCCTTATTTGTCCCTCTGTTTGAATGAAATCAGTACTTATACTTAAGAAAAGCATCTGCCGCTTGAGATGGAGGAATTGCCATCGGGAGTGCATTTCTTTACTCCAAAATTGACTGACATCAATTCTGCAATCCCCATACCACAATGTAGCTGCAAAATCATTAAAGTGCCACACAACCCATGATTGTGTATGATGCCATGCCTCCCATTCAAATCAACACAAAGTTCAAAACCAACAAACTTTCCACAAAATTCACAGATTCAGGCATATGAAAATCATCTTCAACGCCAACATGAGAATTCCAAAACATGTTTCCATAGACCCTCCAAGATTGAATAACTAGTCAAAACAGCCTCAAGAATTGAAAGAAAAAGAATTCCGAACACATATTATTAGAAACGGCGGACTGAAAATGCAGTTCATAACCTGTATTCGACCACGGAAACAAATTCAAATCCAATTTGACTTTTTTTGTACTATTGCACTTGCATACTCTTGCTACCAAAGAAAACTCTAGCATGATATAATAAAATTAAATATTTAAAAAATAATAATTTTAAAATCATGCACGCTCAGAAGAATTTGAAGCAGCATCAAAAACCCATTTCATACATCACAAATCCTAGAAACGCATCAGAAAACCCTAATTCTTGTACCTGGAGCATGGATCCCAAAACCCTAGATAAAGGCTCCAAGAACTCGAAGAAAATGGAAGGTTCGAGAATAAGAAACGGGGGAACGTGGAGATTTGATAGCTTACCTCTGAGAGGGTGGCGAGGGAGCAGCAGGCGTTGAAGTGGATTTCGCGCGGGAATTTGGAGCTGAATTCCGCGGCGATTTCTTCCAACGGGCGTTCATCCGCATTGAGTAGCGAGAGCAGCGTCTTTGAGTCTTCCACGCCGATCATCGTCAAGATTGCAGCGGATAAATCGGGAATGAAAAAGAAAGAGAATCGTAGAGTGAGGTTTCAGATGTCCAATTAGAAGTTGGAAAGGAGAGGTTTATATGTAGGATAGACGCATAGAGTAGGAAAGCACATTGATCGTTAGGGGTCGTTTGGATGATGTACGGTTTTAAGTTGTAAACACTTCACATGTTAAAAGAGTTTGGCGTAAATTTTCACACGTTCACATATTATTTTATTTGATTTTAAGGGATAATTTATTTGCAAATATATTATTTATAATAAATTATGTACAAAGAAAATATTCATATCACATATAACTCCAGAAAATAAATACGGTCAAAATTTACAAATCACGTAAAATATGACCTTTTTTTTGCCCTAAGAGACATCAGAGTGTGCAGTCGACGGATTGGATGTCCTCCACTGATCACAATGAGCACCGCGTGTAATTTGAAAGTTTTTAACTATGGACATTTCATCCTTCAATCTTGTGTGGTCCATTTAATAATCATAAAAATTGTTTGATGATAATTAATTTTTCATTTTCTTTTCATTATAAAAAAGCATCAAGAGAAGTACATGATGGATACATTGGATGTACCATTAGCATTATAATGTGCCTCACACATCATAAACCTCACACATCATAAACGTATATTAATTGGTGTATTCTATCACATATCGTGACTTTTAGCCAGTGAGACTTTACTTGTATAATGAATGATAGCTTTTTACATGGTTAAGTTCTGAAATATAACTAAAAGTTGCCCTATGTTTGTGTTGTAAAGTCTTTACAAGCAAAAGTAGCTATCTAAACAACTCTTGTAATTTGTTTGCCTTTAATTGCTTTGTAACTAAAGAATTTTACAAGCATCCAAACACCCTTTACAACAGTGGAAGCTTGGGGGACTCAAATTTGGTAGTCACCCCTCTAGTGCCGGTATTGGTCAATGCTCCATAAACCCCACCGTGATACATGTGTTTTATCCACTCTAGCCATCCATTTTCCATCTCATTTTAGGGCATGGGCCCAAAATTAGGAAGTTCCAAATCTCAAGTGGACCACACTGCGAGAAATAATAGTGATTGGATGTTACCATTGAAATACGATAATGCACTTATTTGTGTACTTTATTTGTTAATCACGTGCATTAGTGTATTAGGGAATCAGTTGAGCCCTTGAAAGTTGAATACCAAGAACACGTTAAGATTTGAGCATCAAATAAATGAATAACATGTATATGAGGTGTCATGATGACTTTAACCTCAATCCAAAACAACCACTAACCTCTAGATGATCATGCTTTAAATATATAAACTTCGTTTGATCATACATTAGCATTATAAGCTCGACTGGAACATAATAAATAAAGCCAAAAGATATGCAAAGCTATTGTGAAATCATATGTCAAAAACCGCAATTTTCGAGTGGTCATCGATCTCATCGACAGAGTGTCGATGGGTCTCGATGGCATCGAAGATTCACTCAATGGTGTCGAGTAGGAAACTTATAACTGCCCAACAAGCATTAACCTGTACACCCAAGTTGCTCAATGGCATCGAGATCCTACCCGATGAAATCGAATAAGCTGCTCGATGGCATTGAAGATTGTTCGATGGCATCAAAGACCACTCTATGACATTAGGTAGAAGCATCATATCTCTCCATCAACATTTTATTTTGAAATTCTATAAACTCAATCCCATCGAACTGGCCAATATCTGCCATTTTTCTTATCGTTGGAACTTGATCCATATATATAAAGTATTTGGTATTTGGGCTTTTTGATGGGTTTTTTTTGTACAAATAAAGGCTGAGTATTTTTACACTCATATTGCACATCATAAACCTCCATCTAAAGAGTTTCATACCACTCTTCATGTGATTCTTCACTCTAATGAACATTTCATGCTCCTATTCGAAGACGTGGATGAAGTCTCACCATTTTTGAGACTAGACACTATGCCTACAGTAGAATCATTGTCTAAACTCTACAAAAGACCCATATAGGTGAATCTCTTATGAATTGCAACACTCTCATGTGATGTAGGAGATTCACCCAACCTCCCCTGCCCCGGTCACTTGATTGGCACATCATATGCAAGGTAAACGACTCGAAGTTGAAGCATTAACAAGCATCAGCATCAACATTCGGGAGAATAAAATAGGAGCAAATTCAAGCATGAAAGAGCTTTTAGGCTACAACATAAGAAGGCATATTAACGTGGCTTGATTCGACAAATAAGTTGTTAAGTGTTGGTCCACATACTCCCTTTCCTTCCGTATGATCGAGGGTAAGAGTTTTTAACCCAAACTGGACAGGTTATTGTATATGACATAGTTTCTAGTGTAGGGCCGAATTCATTAGACACATATGCGTACATGTTAGTCTTTGTGGGAGTCTCCAGCGGGAGTAAACACGGGTCATTGGATTATGACCGTTATCGTTGGTTAGCCAATAGAAAATCAACTAAAGTCTCTTGCGGGAGTCTCCGATTGGAGTGTATGCTTGACGAGTCACTGTGTAGACCTCTGACAAGAGTGTATGCTTGTATGTGTTAGAAGCGAACCTAATTTAAAAACTCCAATAGTGAAGACCGGTACACTCAAGGAGAGTGTGTTTGCTTGGAGTGGAGTAAGGAAACCAAACCATTATATATGTTTGTGTTTTGCGATTGTGAATTTACGTACATGTTGAATTCGTGTTTGTGTGTTTGATTAGTCAATTCATATGAATGCTTAATTTGGATTGTATGCTAGGCACTTAACTTATAAAACACATGCAATTTTACCATCATTTATATACTAATTGCTTCATTGGAATATCGTGTATGGTCTATCATGTGTAGTTTGTGGTTGGATCCACTCTTGACTTGAAAGCCTCAACGTTATTTGCTTTACTTAGCTTCAATTGGTAAATTATTTAATTAGGCAATTGGATTTTATTTGAAATCTTTTAATCGATTCTAATTACCTTTTTATTGGACATAACCATTAATTCATTTGTTCCACCAAGCTTCCACACACATAACCCGAGTGCACTACCACCACCTCACGCAATTTCAAAAACTTCACATGGTCCACTGTAATGTGCCATCAAACATGCTGATTAGATCACATAAACATGGACGAAGGGAAAAACACAAATATCATCTTGATCCAATACCTTTTCAGCCCCAAGAAGTTTTTAACAGGGGGTGTTCAATCATCACTATTATAAAAACTTCTTAAGGGACAAACGATTTGGATCGAGCTTATATTCGTGTTTTCCGTTCATCAAGGTGTGTGTGACTTAAATAACATTTTGGATGGCAATTAAACATTCTGATGGGCCTTGAAGTGTTTAATGTTGGGCGTTCAATCACCAGTGTTTTCTGTTACGGGGGTAAAATTGGACTAACCAAAAACTAGAATGAGATAGAGATGACAAAGAAGACAACTCGGATAAGGAGGTTGGGCAAGAGTTCGGCCTCAACTATGAGCACAACCTCCACAGCTAACTCGAGCACCAACTATAAGCGATGGCCTCAATCGCTTAGCTGACATCCCACTATTCCCGACCTATGAACAACTATAAATATTGACCTGACCATGACTAGAGGCCTTAACCTCAAAACTCGATCCCGATCACAGTCATCAATTAAGCTCAGTTTGCAGGACCTCAACCAATATGACTCAGAAGTTGGGCTCGGCTATTCACCACGACCTCCTCGAATGCCGACCACTAGGAGATATCTCTTTCGTATACAGAAATGATTACTTCCCCAAGATATTTGCCGAGAATCATGCCAAAGTAAGCGCCATATACATAATGAAAGATCCCTTGTGTGATATGTACCTACATGGCAAACTTATTACCATATATGGAACAGGTCTCGAAGAGGCTATAAATAAAAACCCTACCTACAGTAGAAGGTATGCACGATTACCCTAATTCGACCAGACCCAGAGCGTGCTATTTTGACTTATGCAAAAGAAGGTCCCCGGCCACAACTAAGGTCCCCCATTGTCACTTGGTCTTGTAGGTACACGACAGTCTAATAGGGATGATCAGATCTCAACATCAACATTTCTCATGTGTGATCCACCTAAGATTTAGATCTTCATTTATGGGCTCATGCCCTGAAATGAGCTGGTAAAATGGATGGGGAGAGACGTTATGGTAGGGGCCATAACACCGAGGGGTCATTACTGAGTCCGTGTCCACTCGGACTTGGGTGGGATTAGCTAGGCGAGGTAACAACTCAGGGTGTGAGTCCTTGACAACGGGCCCACCTTGATGTATGTGTTGTATATTCACCCTGTCCATCAATTTTGATAGATCATTTTAGAGCACTTTTCCAAAAAATGAAATAGATTCAAATCTCAAGTAGACCACACCAAGGGAAACAATGGTCACTAGATGCCCTCTATTAAAAAATTTCCAAAGCCAATGGTGAATTTTATTTGCCATCTAACTAGTTGGTAAGCCCACATAGACTTGGACAAAGAGAAAACACAAATATCAGCTTAATAGAAAATTGACATAGTTTTTAATAGTCAACGACCACTGTTTCCGGTGTTGTGGTCCACTTGAGAGTTGTATGTGCTTCATTTTTTGGGATGGGAGTGGATATACAACAAAGACATGAAGGTGCGTCTGCAGTCAGGGACTAGCCCACTAAGTGCCTCCCCTTGGGTAGTGACACACCTCCCATACCCACATACTCATCACCGTTCTAAGAGCTCTTACACCCAATGCACATGTCTTATCCGCACCATCCATCCACTTTGCCTACTCATTTTGAACCTGAAAAATATAACAAATCTAAATCTAAGGTGCACTGCAACACAATAAATAATAGTAATTGAATGCTCACCATTAAAAGCTTCATAGGGCCCACTATAATGCTTATTTGCCTTCCAGCCTGTTGAATAGGTAATTAGCTTGATCCAAAGCTTTTGTGACCTCGGGAAAAGTTTAACGGTGGGCATTCAATCACATTTGTTTCTTATGGTGTAGTTCACTTGAGATTTGGATTTGCTTTATTTTTGAGCTTATGCCTTAATATGATCCGTAAAAATGGATGACCTGCATGTATATAACAAACACAACATGGTAGGTCCACATAGCTTTTTCTAGCACGGACGGGTACTAAGCTGGGTAATGGTGGGTCGCTTGCGAAATCCGTCATGGGGGATTAGGTGTGATTACTTGTAACGTCCCGAATTTTCGCTATTTTGGATCGCTAAAATTCCTATATATATAAACTAGCATATGTCGTCACTTACTGGCCCTTGATGCTCGAGTTGAGCCTATATGTAGGTGATACCAATAAAGAATGGCACAAATTCAATTAATTAACCATAAGAAGCCAACGAATCCGCCCAATCACTTAAGCATCGATTTTAGCCTCATGATCTGTTGAAAGGTATAAGAATTAGGTATGATTCCATCACAAATCCATGCTTAAGAGACAAGGTAAACAACAGAACTTAGACCAATCTATAACCAACTAAAAGATGTATGAGTGTTAGGAATGATTTCATCATCCAACCATGTTTATGAGACGATGGCGAACAATAGGGTTTCCGAACATCAAAATAAAAGGAAAGGAATTATTCAAGTCATCACAGATCTACTGTAATTTAAATCATAACAAACCATTAATGACTAAAAGAATTTCTTAAATCAAACAGAGTCAATCAGTTCAGTTCAAATCAAACCTGTAGAAGCTCCCATCACGCCACAAGCTTCACCTCTTAGCCCTAGCTAAGAGATTTAGCCTAACATAATCATAGGAAAAAGAAGAAAAATAAAGAAAAAATACATAAAAATTCTAAACACTTCTCTCTCCGCCTCTCTTTCTCTATCTGACGTCCCCTATTCAAGCACACCCTCTTCTCCACGTTTGGAACTCTTTTTATAGCTTTTGGAGTGGTGGAAATCGGATTTGGGAAGCTATCGCACGCGCAGCGAAAGCCTTTTCGCAGCCAAGTTCGGGGCTTCATAACTCTCGCGTTCCTTGCATTATTTCTATAAAATCAGCGTTTCTTGGAAGTATTTTGGCTGGCCTACACGATGGACGGTTCAGATCTGCCATATGATCAAAGATGGTGGGCCACAACTGCCTGGAAAGTCAGATTTCACGGACGTGCGTAGCCTTTCGCACGTCCGGCGCTGACATGATTGGTGGGCCCCACAGAGGTATTTTCGAGGAAATCCACCCCGTTCATTAGGTTCAGGACGAAATTTCAGTCAAGAATGGGTGGTTTTGAACGTCCATTGACGCGGCCTAGAGAAGAAATCACCCCAAAAATCATTTTGAACGTCGCAGGACCGCCTGTTTGTGGCCTCCATATCGCGCACGTGTGCTTGCATGGATCCAAAAGTTCAGCAAGGTTTTGTAGTAGTCGAGGCCCTCTACACGATGGACGGTTTGGATTGTCCACTGGGACAATGTGTGGGGCCCACTAGCGTCCGCAAAAACGGACAGCGTCCCTCCGTTTCAACAGCGTTATAAGGCAGTTGCCATTTTAGGAAGAAGGTGCGGGTCAACGTCGGCACGTATGTACACACGCTGTATATACGGGGCCCACTGTAATGTATATGCAAGATCCGATCCATCCATTTGTTTCCTCATCTTATTTAAACCGCCGAGACCAAAGTTGAGATAGTTCTAGATATCCGGTGGGCCCAAAATCAACGGTTTATGGGCTGATCTGTCAGTTGGGGTACTTCCATAGTGATCCGAGTGCTGAAATTTGATATGTACGGTTAATTTATGGCCCTCAAGCCATGCATGAAGTTTTGAGCCAATCAGATGGCGAGAACTATGTGATCTTGCATTTTTTACCATTTTCGGGCCTCTTTAACGTGAATGGCTTGATTTCCTTGGATCCCTGGTGTGTAATTCCATCAATCTTGGTCCCCTGAAGTCCGTCCCTTGCCTTGGGTGTCATCAGAGCGTTAAATCCATGGTTTAAGCACCCTTTTTCAGTTCATGCTTGTAAATACACTCTGCATCACAAACACGATTAAATCAGGCTATTAAACGGTATCATGCTTGTAAATCCATGTAATAACTGGGTCTGATATGCAATATTTGACCCTCAACATCTGTTCACATAGGGCTCAAATCTAGCTGACCTATCACTGAATAATCAAGACGACTACAACTAAGTTAAATACATACGTAAAGTCGAGACAACTATGGGTCAGATCTTAATTAATAAACTAAATCAACCAAATTACTCATTTAGCCTGAGAACCAACGGTCTAGACTAATAATGATCGAATCGCCATTTTCGCTAATTGCGAATAAGTCACACTATTAATGTAGTTAATCCAAACCCTAATTATTGCACACAAGAAATCTTGATATCTAATTCATTCAAGAAATGCCTTGATTATCCAAACGAAGTCTATATCGCTCGTTAGTAGGCTACTAGTTTTGAAAGTATTGAATAATGTCTGTTTCACTGGGCTTCACGTCCATCACGGGTGGTGAATTAAGATAATACCAGAACTTCGTAACTTGGGCTAGAGGCCGAGTACTATAAATGCACAAATACCCAAGGTTAAAACCTGAAACTTAAGAAAAATGAACATCTCATTCTTTCACAAAATTATGGCTTTCCGATCGGTAAATTATGACTAAATTTAAGGTATGAGTCAAAGATATTTCTCTACTCATATCCGTATGACTACAACCCTGATTGAATACTGATAGCCGTCAATCACAAGTAGGGTCCCCGCGGTCGATCAAGGCATCCATCTTCACCAAAATTGGACTGATCGCTCATCCTACAATGGGGCACTTGCCTCACAGCGCAAATGAGCCAATGGGCCCTTAAAGGAGCCCAGTGGGCCAAAATCCAACCCACTAGGGGCATACATGTTAGGAAAAGGCCCCCAAGGCCATTTAGACATAAAATCTAACCTATTTAAGGCAAAAATTTCACTCTCTCACTCCCATTCAAATTTCTAATTGCA
The DNA here is from genome assembly GCF_029962835.1 of Magnolia sinica. NCBI lineage: Eukaryota > Viridiplantae > Streptophyta > Magnoliopsida > Magnoliales > Magnoliaceae > Magnolia > Magnolia sinica. The sequence goes on along the minus strand of NC_080576.1, from coordinate 21,888,510 downwards.
AAAGAGTAAGGGAGAGGGGAGAAGAGAAGGTGGGAGCTCTTTAGGTAGCTGATTTGGGAGATTTTCATACTACCGTTACCCCCGTCGGAGCCAGCAATAGAGCTGGGGATCGGACTGAGTCGGATCGAATTGGGTCAAACTTGATTCAGTCTGAAATCTACATGGGCTGACCCAAACTCGATCCGATCTGGGACCGAGTTCAGGACATCTGACTTGAACTGATCCGATGCGCAGTTGGCCTAACCCGAACCGAGTCCAACTCGGTCAGGGAAATCGAGTTGGATCGGGTTGGGTCTGTGGGTCAAACTATGAGATATATGTTATATCCAAACCGTCCATCCATTTGTAGAGTTCGTTTTAAGGCTTGAGCCAAAAAATAAGACAAATCTAAAGATCAATTGGACCACATTGCAAAAAAAGCAGGGGATTGAACGTTTACCATTGAAACCCTTTTGGAGATCACAAAAGTTTCGGATTAATATGAAATTTGTTTTTCCTCTTCATCCATGTATTTTTAACCTTATTAACAGATTATATGGAAAATAAATGTTATGGTGGACCCTACGAATTTTTTAATAGTGAAAATCATTATCCTCGTTGCTATTTTCAATGTAGTCCATTTGAGCTTTAGATATGATTCATTTTTTTTTTCAAATGCTCTAAAATGATCACGAAAAATGGATAAACGACATGAATATGATAAATACATCATTGTGGGGCCCATGTAATTTTGATCTCATTTGAACCGTTTGTACAACTCGGAGCTCGAAGCGCGTCTTTGCTCATCTTTACACGACATGTATCTATACTAGTTGTGTTGACATGCTATGCAGGAAATTGCATTGTGTCAATGGGCTCTTATCGTACTTAGTAAACTCTATTGGGGCCCATCGTGAATGCATGTGGTTTGTCCATGCCGTCCATTCATTTTTCTAGATCATTTTAGTGGTTGAACCTAAAATTGATGCATATCCAAAGCTCAAGTAGACCATACCGCAGGAAAAAGTAAAAGTATTGATTTCCACCATTGAAAATTTTATAAGGCCCCAGTGATGTTTATTTGTCATCCAACTTATTCATAAGATAAATGTATGTGATAAATATTCATAAGAATCACTCTAGATCGAATCGAATCGGTCCGGATTGACCACGATCTGAACTCGATCCGATGAATGGTTGGATCTGACTGATCCAACTCGAACCGCACCGATCCAAGCCTTCGGTTAGGTTCGGATAGGGTCGGTTTGTGCCCAGCTCTAGCTAGCAACCATGCCCCACTGTAGAGAGCGGTCCAACAATGATAAAGAGGTAATCCCTTAACCCTCTTTTGAAATTGAGTTTTGCGGGCTGTCACATGCGCCCTTACAAGCTAACTTATTCAACACAGGGCGTCAATCCACCAATTGCTTAGTCGGTATCCTAAGTGCGGAACAAGAGAATCGTAAGATTTCCCCTAGGTGTAGACCATCACCTTTATGTTGTTAATTATCAAACTTATGTCACAATTAATGATTGTGTAGTGAAAATTAAAATTGCATGCTAAACAATGAGTAATTCTTATATGTAATATCCTCCAAAGATTGTGAATTTTACCTAAAATAGTTTATCATTGATTACATGCTAGAATAAACTGTTTTTTATTAAAATTTTCATGCCCATATGCTCCACATTTTCCCCTTGATACATGTGCGTAATTATCTGGTTGTTGTAAATTGTATGATGATTGAATAATGCACCGTATGCCTAATTGTTTGCCCATATCAAACAGAATATCCTGAATTATAGATGAGTTTGGTTGCCTATTCCTGGATAAAATTGATTGTGGCATACTATAGAGTTTTAGTCTATTGGTAATTGGGTTGACTAACAAATCAGAAAAAATCATGAGGGCAGCTCTGCTGGATCAGCTGCCCTGAGCCAATCCGACCAATTAGGCTGAAGACAGACAATCGACAGTAGTTGGACTGCATGGAATGCTTGCACCCAATGTCGGTTACGTTGTAGTTTACCTAAGTTAGCTGAATTAGTCCACTAGTTGGCCGACCATGTGTGTTCACCATGTATGATCACGCCCTGAATTACAGATGAGTTTGGTTGCCTATTCCTGGATAAAATTGATCGTGGCATACTATAGAGTTTTAGTCTATTGGTAATTGGGTTGGCTAGCAAATCAGAAAAAATCACGAGGGGCAGTTTTGCTGGATCAGCTGCCCTGAGCCAATCCGACCGATTAGGTTGAAGACAGACAGTCGACAGTAGTTGGACTACATGGAATGCTAGCACCCAATGCCGGTTGCGTTGTAGTTTGCCTGAGTTAGCTGAATTAGTCCACTAGTTGGTCGACCATGTGTGTTCACCATGTATGATCACGCCTGTTTGAACATGAGACACCCTATGCTCTTGGAACGCCCACTTACAACTACTATGATATAATCCATAAGTCTCGTGAGCCGAGCATGGTGGTATGAGACACTATGCTCAAGCTGTCGGCCTACGCTGAGGTGACGAGCCTCCTCATAGTGACCGCGGCAACCCAGTTTACAAACGTGCCTTTTGTATGAGTTCAACTGGGAGTGACGAACCCAGACAGATAAAGGATCGCAAGCATGAGGCCGCTATGGCTGCCTTGGGCCTCGCGATCGGATTAGGGTATTGATTTCGTGGGAGTACCTTAGTTTCCCCAATCTTGCTGAACGAACGGACATAACTAAACATTCAGCTAACCTGATAACTATCGTATTGCATTAGTTAGGCTGGCGACTCGGCAGTCAAGGTCGCATTGATGGAGTGTTGGTCATATGTGAATGTATAGATGGAGTCCCTTGAGGGAGTGTTGGATGGTGAGGGCATGCATCATATCCAATATCATGCATGTGCATTAACAAAAGTATCTAGGGACCGTATACTTAAATTGTTTTTCATTAGTTGTGCACGTGAATTTGATAGCTTATGTAACTTGATGCTAATGGAACCACTGAGTTGATTACTCACTCCCACTCTGGAACGGTGTTTTAAAACACCAACCAAACCCTATTTTAGATGCAGGTATTGTAGAGTCCGACGAGTTGGACGAGGCGTCCATAGACTTAGAAGAGGAGCTCTCGTATTTTCAGCTGCTGAGCGGGTCGCTATAGGCTGCCCTAGGGCCAGCGAAGGGGCCTTAGGGCAGGGACACTTTGTATTTTTTGGACTATATGTATTTTGCTGGGACATGGTCCCGTACACCGAACGTATACGTATCATTTTGTTAGTCGTACTTTAAATTTAAGCTATGTTTACTTCAATGTATATTGTATGATCCATTTAATTTCTCGAGTGCTCATACACCAAGTAAATAAACTCAAATCATTCGTTTCCACAAGATATAAGTGACACCTAAGAATTTGAGAGTCAAGCATCTACTCAGCCCCTGAAATCCGAGGCGTTACATTATCAATGGGCCAGCTTTGATATATTTAATTTATAACAAGGTTGCTCATTTGTAATTTTGCATCGACACATGATTTTAGGACGTGGATTTCTTGTTAAAGCCTTTTGCAGGAAGTTCCTATGCTGGAACTGGGGCCCACTATGATGTTTGTGAGAAATCCAGTTCGTGTAGCTATTTAGTGAGCTCATTTTAGGACATATAAATGAGTCGGATCCAATACTCAATTGGGCTAAAAATGTAAGAATTAAGCATTCACGGTTAAAATGTTCATGGGACTATGGAAGTTTTGAATCATGATAAAATTTGTGTTTTCAGTTCATTCTATCAAGAATTAGGTTATGAATTGTATGAATGGCATGTAAACATCACTATCGGCTTATGAAGGTTTCAATGGTAGGAATTTCCTTACCAACCTTTTCCTTTAGTGCAGCCCACTTAGTCTCGGATCCTGATGACCTTTGGGCTCAAGTCTTAAAATGAGCTCACAAAATGGACGGATGAGGCGTATGTCTCACAAACATCACGGTGGGCCCTACCTTGGTTTCGAATGCGGTAGGAACTTCGAAATCCATGTCCTGCACTATTGGAAACGGTAGTGATTGATAATTATATTTTGGATCAAGCTGATATATATATATATATATGGAAAAGGTACTATGCGCTCGACCTCACGAGTCCGTCCCATGAGGTCGAGCTGTGTGGGCCCCACCGTGATGCGTTTCGAACATCTACCCCATCAGTCAGATGCACCATTCCATCGTGGGCCTAGGTCTCAAAAATTAAGTCAATTCGTGACTTGAATGGGCCACACCACATACAGAAGTGGGGAGGGGCCGTGCACCATTAAAACATTCATAATCATTTTTTGGGCCCACCGAGATGTGGTTTGCAAATCTAGCCCATCCATTATGTGTGTCCCACTTGGATGAGGGTTCAGACCAAGTTTCAGCAGCATTCAAAACTCAAGTGGGCCCCACCAAGTGCTTTTATATGTTTTAACGGTGTCTTCACATGATTTTAGATGGTATGGCCCACTTGAGTTCCGTATACGGCTGATTTTTGGGATATCTCATAATTTAGAGGGGACCCATCAAATGCACAGTGTTGATGGTCGACACGCATCACGGTGGGGCCCACACAGCTCAACCTCACCGGAGCTTATGGTGAGGTCGAGCACATAGTACCTTCCCCCCTCCACACACACACACACACACACATATATATTTTCCGTTCACCTAAGTTTAGGTAACCTTATCAACAAGTTGATGGAATTTGGATGCCCATCACTATCTCGGTCAGAAATCTATCCATCAGTTTGGCTCTCTTATTATCATATGAACTTGAAAACAGTAGGAATGGAAATGGCCCACCGTGATGTTTATATTTCATCCAAACCATTCAAAAGATGGAAATGAACAAATATCCAACAACCCTCTAATTAGAAGCGGTGCACTCATTTATTGAATTAAGCATCAATTGTGCACTGGTTTCCATGGTGCAGCTCACCAAAGTGACAAACCTCGTTATCGGGAATTTTTACTGAGATTTCTAGAGGTTTTCTCCAGATATTATAAGTAAAGATCCTGCTAAAAATAGAAAATTTTAACAACAGTAATTATAAATTAACAAATAATATAGATTTCTAAATTTATTTAATCAATAAATTTTAAAAATTCAAATAATTGTCTATTAGCATCAACAAGCGGACTGTATTATGGAAATCTCGCAATATTATCACAATAATATCATTTTAGCGGACTGTCCAGAGAAAATATAATGAAAATTTCAAAGTCTCTGCTATATTTGTCACAGTGCCCTGCATGGTGGATGGACCATCTTAATTTTCCTCCCAGGTGATCCTTACGACGTGCCCTGCCATTTTAACGGCCAGGATGTTTCCAAAGCTAAACTCATTTACGTGAAACAAAACCTTGCATACCGTGGTCCACATACAACGTAGTACCTAAAGATCTCTGGAGGAGATAATTTAGATACTCTGGCATAATGTGGTGGATGATGTGCACCTGCTTAGAGACTGCACATGCGGCAAACAAGTAGTCAAATTAAGCAATCAAATTTATGTTAACTAGTGTAGATGTATTAGACTGCACATGCGGCAAACAAGTAGTCAAATTAAGCAATCAAATTTATGTTAACTAGTGTAGATGTATTATGAACAAAAAAATTGTTGAATAAATTTGGTTGATTCAAATAGGTTATTAAAAATAAAAATTCAAAAGAAAATAAAAAATTAAGATAAAATATTTATAGAGTTGAGTCGAGGTGTGACATGAGTTATTTGGTATGAAATTGAATTTGCTCTTCTTGGACTATGACTCAGTCCCAACGGTGTATCCATTGTACACGGACTCAAAACACTTATAGTTTTAATATGAAAGTGTTGAGTTAATTCAGTGACCAAAACTTGTAAAATAGAAAATGAAGAGAGTTTTTCACAAGAGAATAGAAAAATTTTCATGGTTTTTTAAACAGATTGGAAGTCCTTAAATAGATTTTGAAGTGGTGTATTAAGCACAAATTCAAAATGATTTGATCCATTGGATTCAAATCCAGCAGGTGTGACTAACCGACCAACGACATCTTTCCATTTCAAAATGAAAAGGTATAGGTGCGAGTATACTCTCATATAAAATAAAATCCCATAAGTACCTATGCACACACACTTGTGCAAGTACACTCTCACCCACACTCGCACACTCAAAGACAAACTTGGCATGGCGTTACATGGTATGGCTTGGCTTAGATCGGCATGGCGCATGCATGTGTAGTTAATGATATCGATTATAGCTATTAGCATAGCCTCTCGTGGAACTAAATTCACATGCTCCCGAATATGCTTCAAGTTCTAATGTAAGAATCATATTTTATATACAAAAAAAAAAAAACTTTCTTGTACAAATCATATGTGGGACTAAACTAACAACTCAAAAGCAGCAAAGAAATCAAATTTGAAAGAAAACTGAAATATTTGAAATTCTTTTCATTTTTTATATGTATGTATTTTGAAACAAAATACAACAAAATTAATCCTGTTTTATTATTTGATTGTCAGATTTGTATTCATTTATTTGATAATTGAAGATGGGAAAAAATCCAACTGTTATGGTTCTACACGTGTACATGAATCAGAGGTTAGGATTGATCTGACAATATGATCTTGGGATTGTGATTAAGCTATAGTGGGTTGCACAATCTAGTATGTTTTTTGAGTTAATATATTCAAGGTTTACAATTTATGAGTGCCTGCTAATTAAGCATCGTACACAGCCTGACCATCATACACAATCTGCGCTCAGTCAAAGCCTGATGCCACTGCTGCCCATGCTGCAAAGGTTGCCGACCGTAAATCGGCGTTTCTTCCTCTTCCCTACTGAGTGGAGAGTTTTGGATGTGTGAATTTAAAAGCCTTGGACGGCTGAGATGGCGTTATTGTGCAGGGTGAAGTAGCCAACAGTGTCAAATATTTAAAAACCCAACCTTGAAGAGAGGAGATGGTTAATGTTCGCCACTGGTGAAATACCACACCATGTGTCATGACCTTCTCTACACCCTCTGATGGGTGTCAATGGCCAGGTTAGTCCATCCGGCTTTTATGCTTAGCCTGTCTTGAGCCGAGCTCTGGTTGAAGTATTAGGCCCGAGGGTTGAGTTCAGGCTCAAACTTCAAGTCCGTTTTTAAATCAGAACAGTCTTAGACTAAATGTCCAGAAGCCTGTCATCCCTAGCTACCTGGCTCAGGTTTCACCACAAATAAGTCGCACCCTCTCTCCTGTCTCCAGTTTCTCTCTTGTTTCTTTCTCTAACAGTCTTAGACTAAATGTCCAGAAGCCTGTCAGCCCAAGCTACCTGGCTTAGGTTTCACAACAAATAAGTCGCACCCTCTCTCCTATCTCTAATTTCTCTCTTGTTTCTTTCTCTCCCCTTCAATGATAAATACGGCGCTACTACCATCTGTTGTACCTGCCAACAGCATCCACAGCCCCACACATCTCTACTTTTGGGCATTATTGTGGGCTCGGCTTAAGCTGGACTATTTCAACCCATTGTGGGCCAAATTGTTTTTGGGCTTACACGGCTGGGCTTGGACAGAGCTTGATGCAACCCTAAGCCGGTCGTTGACACCATAGGGGGCGTTTGGCGCAGGGTATTAGGTAGGATAGAATAGCTTTTGGTCCTTGCAATTCCATCCATAGTTTGGAGAGGATGAGAAATGTTGTGATTAGGTGGGATAGAATTGCATTTAGTTGCATGGAATTCCATTTGGTCCATGCAAGATTTGCATGGATTTTGAAATCCACTACACATTTGAGTCCCACATTGATGCATATATTTATCCTTGCCGTCCATCTATATACAATGTTTACACATGACATTTTAGTTATACATATGTACAAGTGAACGACATTCATTGTGAATTTGGTCTCCTTTGATTACAATTCCATGGTCCACCAAACATAATTTTTCTTAACCCTGTAGCAAAATTGTTATCCCAAACATAAGATTAGATGGCTACAATGCCACGGTATATGCAATAAAGCTGTTAATCCCATCTAATACAATTCAACACTATTCAATTCCACTTACCAAACAGGCTCACGGGCGGGTAACTTTTGAAGAGGGGGCTGTATAACTTTCACTACGTCCACATATCGCATCAGACACAATGTCTCATTTTAGCCATTGAATACAGAGATAACGATTATCGAAAACTCGGGTAGGCCATGCCATAGGAAAAAGAATTGGGATGAAACGGCCACCATTAGTTTTATCTAAGAATTACCTTGGTGTTGATATTCCATCCCTTCTATTCGTTTGTCGTGCTTCATTGGAACGAAAGCATCACACAAATCACAGCATTCTAAAACTCAGGCTGTCCATATCACGTGAACACAGAGGGTTTAGGTATGATTGGGATGGCCCACCTGAGTGTTAAATCATTCTGGTTTTCGATATCAAGGCTTAAATAGAGGTGATGTAAATGATGAACGGCGTGGATCTCATAACCTTAAGTTGTTTCTCCCAATTTACGAAAGTAACCCCGGCAGGCACCCTTCTCTCTTGCAACAACTCGCTTGGAAAGGATCATTTTCTACTTCTCTTGTCCCTTTACTAAATGGTACCAGACGCGCACCTGAAAAGGCACGTCTCACCGCCAATTTCGATTCCAGAGTCTTCCTTGCAGCGAAAACACTCGCTCGAGAAAGCTGGTACGAAAGCATATCTTGATTTTTCGGGTTTTTGAAATCGTTGAAATCGCAGGCAAGGCCTTTTCTCCAATTCCCCCTCTCTCTCTCTCTCTCTCTCTCTCTCTCTCTCTCTCTCGTTTTGGAAACCGATATATCGGCTTTTTATTATTTTCCTTAATTACTGCGATTCTTTTTCATGTTCGCTACATCTTTCCAAGCAGTAATGCAAAAATGGTACTAACTGTACTATTGCAATTACCAAAAGTAGAAAGGATGGTTGTATTTAGCAGACTGCGAGGATCCCGATTTCATTTCTCATTTCTCATATCATTTCTCTATCTTTCTATTATTTTCCTTTTGGCGACAATTCATGGCAATTTCTTTATAAATGGTGGTGACTCGTCAGACATACACAATGCATGTAAGCTAATCCATACTGTTAAAATTGGGGGCCTACATCTAGAAAATCGCACCAACCATCCAATTGGTGGCTATCCAATGGACGGTTAAAAACCAATGGTCATCAGTCCAAATTTCAACGAGTGATATCAGATTATTTCGGATAATTGTATTTCCTGGGCTGTGCTCTATACACGTCGAGGTCCATTGTTTGGATGGTTTGGATTTCGATACGCAAGTTTCAAGTGCATGGTTGATGTGTCACTGCCATTTGGGGAAAAGGACCTGTGGTGAGCACAGTCCAGGCCTTGACTTAGATATTTCGTTTTTGATGCACATGTGTATTTACATGTTTTACATACGTAGATGGACTGAAGGTTAGCAGCGACGAATCTGTTCGATTTTTGAGAGTATATATTTTTAAATTCTTTTTGATGGATTAAGACTGTTATGCTATTTTATGTAATGTTGTCATGTTTAGTTTAGGTAATGAGATGCCTAAGCATTTTAGGATGCAGCTTTGTCATCGAATGATTATTTGATGTCGTGTTAATAGAGTTGGAAGTTATCAACTTCTGATGAGGTGGTGTCAATTTATGCCAATTTGCTCCACATATAGTTCGTTGAACTGTATTTCCTAAACGAACCAGAGCCAATAGGAACTGATTCTGTGATACATCTGCCATGGCATGAATATGTTTATTTTTCAAGAGGGATGCTTTAACACAGGTTGTTAGCAGCTTATATTCACCAATGAATCTGGAAGAAAGTAGTCCGTGTATCTAGGGAAACAATAACAAGGGGAAAGTATGACTAATACCAATTTTGAATATGTATTACTATGTATGGTGAGGATAGAAGCAGCGAGTTTCTTCTTCTCTATCTGATTCTATTTCAGTGTCTCTTCCCCGAGGAATAAAAAGGAGGTTCAGTTTGTTCAGTTTGTTCATAGAGAGAGAGGGCTTTCTTTGCGTGGGCAGTCGCATATGGATCTACCAAAGAAGTGAGGAGAGCCTTTTGGACTAGGATTAAAGAGCACACTAGCTTCTGTATGGGCCTGCCATCATTGAGGTTGATTTGTCAGGTGTTATAGAATGTGTGGGTTCTCTAGGTGTCGATGGAATGGGGAGATTTGTTTTTTTTTACTTCTCTCATGCTTATTGAGAAGGATTTCCAATGTGGACTCTATGGCTCAAGAGGGAGTTGTTTAGAGCCTCTCTGCTGGTGGGGTCCAACGCCCCGAAAAAAAAAAAAAAGGGGGAAAAAAAGGACAAACAGTTGTAATGAAATTCTTCCACAAAATTGTAGGAGCTCCCTTTTATTTTCAAAATGATATGGCATTTATTAATGGTGAAAATTAGGGTTTTTCTTTGGTATGTATCTCTACAGATATATACATTTTGGATCTTGTTAAAGTTTTCAATTATTGGAATAGAATTCATTTCTTTTAATTAATGTAACAGTCAGAGATATTGATGCTTTTGGAACCATGGAAAGGTGGTCCCATGGAAGGAAAGAGATGGAAGTTATGGAGTCATTACTTCATGGTGGTTCTATGGTCCATTTGGTAGGAAACAAGAAATATAACTAGTCGTAATAAATTGCACCGAATGTGAAGGGCAGTGGGTAATGTTAGAGGCTATGTCCTCTTTCGGGCAAGTGCTCTTGAAGGATTTAAGGATATGTGTTCCATCGATACTCGTAGTGTGTTGTACGCAATGTTCGAAATATTGGTATCGCGTTACGTATCTCACCCTTGGGATACAGATATGTATCAGTTATCGCATGGGATATATTAGTTTTATCGCTTAATGTATTGTTGTTGTTGGAAACATGGGGAAATATTGGAAATTCGTCAAATTTTTCAACAAAATTTTTGTGATTGTTAAAAAAGACATCAATACACACATAGAAATCAAAACATTGCAAAAAACTAGTGCACATAATAGGTTTCTTTGTATGGGGTCCTAATCTATGCGTTGTTTAACTGAATTGATGCAAGTATATTCATATAATTTATAAATGTACAAAGACGTGTGGAAACACAAGCAATATATTCAAAAGCAAAAGAAGAATTACTAGATTAAGTCACATGCATGTTTGATTTGATTTGATTTTTTTTTTTCTGCAACTCGGTCCTTCTCCAAATCTTGAAATCGAAGTTCCCAATTCATGATTTTTCATGCCATGCAGAATATGAAAAATCATGGATTTGTAGCAATTTGACACATATTTAACACGATTTACAGAAAATGATCGATTTTTTTTTTTTTTGAAAATGCTCACCGGATCAAACATGTGGGATATATCCTACTACTTGTGTGTTTTGTATCGCACAGGTGGGATACAAGATATATCATGGGATATATCGGCTGATATCGTCGATATTTAAAACATTGGTTGTATGCAGTCCATCTGTAATGTAGGAGTGGGTTGAGTTATGCTTATTCTGCTGTTTGGATGCAATTCATAAAATAACTTTTCTGAGCTGAAAAAAAAAGAAAAAGAAAAAGAAAAGTCAGGGAGGTAGTATTGTCTCTTTTGGAGCCGTGGAAAGGTCTCATGGAGGGAAAGAGGTGGAAGTTATGAAGTCTTTACTTTTTTATTTTTATAAAATTTTTTATTATCGGTTCTATGGTCTATTTGGAAGGAAAGAAACAATGTGACTTTTCGTAATAAATCGCAACCAATGTGAAGGGTGTTGGACAATTAGATGCCATGTCTTCTTTTGGGCAAGTGCTCTTAAGGAATAAGGAACGTGTTCCACCGATATTTGGAGTGCATTGGACATGGTTGATCCATTATGTAGGACTAGGTGGAGGTTCTGCTTATATCTATTATTTGCCTTTTGGGGGCTGTTAAATTGCTTTAATGATGGGAAAAAGGTCGGAGACACCTTAGAAAATGTGACAGTCATATGTTCATCTCATTATATATGCATGTTGTAGACATCCACACTGTAACCAGTGGCATTCATGAAGCATGAACCCGCTCAATTATAATTGTGTGTATGTGCATATAATTTTTTATGCCTTTAATCGTAACATTATTTGTGCTTTTAAAGTTGGAATGCTTCAGATAATTATTAGCATTCAGTTTCTTTATTAAACTTTGAAAGAAATGGAGATATCTAGTCTGTATTTAATAATGCAAAAATTGGAATGACTTGCACTTCCACCCCTGAATGCAGTCTTATTTTTTGAGCAACAAATTTGGACCTGGGTGATTTGGACGATACCAATACCAGCTGCACACCATGTTCAAGAAGGTAATTGAGTCAAAGTCACTGCAACGCTTGTCTGGAGCTGATAGGAAGAAGCTTAAGCGCACTGTAAAAGAGCATTTTCCACAAGCCTCAGATGCTGATATTGATGTCATACTTCCTCCAAAGGTGAAAATATTGATTGGTTTTTCGGTGCATACACATTTTTTTATTCTCATTGATCTATGCTTGTTGGGTGCAGCTGTTTTGGAATTGATGAAATTTGGCTATGTGGTTAGCTGATTGTTTATACTGTTTTTGACATTTTTAAAAGGTTAATCTGAAAAATAAATTTATTAATTACAATCACCTGCAAACATGTCATCAAGGAGTATCTCTATTGAGCCACTTCATGGTGCTTTCTTTTTTCTGATCCACATAACTAATGGATTAAGCTGAAATTGGTAAATGTTAAAGAAATCCACAAAAAATTGAATGATAAGAGAAATACAAAAACTAAGGGCCTGTTTGGGAGCTTGGATTTGGAACCCCCTGGATTCAGAACCCCCAGGATTTGAAACCCCCTGGATTTGAAATCCTCCCATGTGTTTGGTACCCTCGAGTGTGGATCAACTTTAATCCAAAAGTAGCTATGTATGGTATATGTACAGGGGTTTGAATTTATGTACTAAATCAACTTTAATATCTCTAATTAGTGAGATGTGTAATTTTTGACACAATGGTTGTGATAAGCCCGTTGAAATATATGCTTTGCCCGAAAATGATGAAATTCCAAGTCTTGGATGGGCCACGAGCACAAGATTATGTTTGAGTGACTAACCAACGATTTTTAATCGTTGATTTACATGGACAATGTTTGGACGGTGCTGATCATCATTAGTCGGCCATGTGCCCAATAGAATGATAGTATAGTGACACACATGTTACACCTGCAACTATTGAAATGATTTTAGGTGTAATCCAAGCTCTCACCGTGGATTTCAAACCCCCTCAAAGAGGGGATTTGAAACCCCCAATTGCTTTATGCTGCCAAACAACCAGGGGATTTGAAACCCCCTCAAATCCCCTCGAATCCACGGTGCCAAACAACCCCTAAATATCTTATTGAATGCATCATGCTTTGTTTGGATTGTAAAGGGAAAGATTCCCCCAAAATGACAAGGGGCAAAGTGGTGTGGTGCTACAAACCCCACATCCTTGCCAAAAAGGAACTATGGAGCTTTTCGTTTCTCCATCCAACAGAAGCCTTAAGTGAAAATGTAATTAAGTGGGTGAGTTTCATAATTAGCTGCTCTATTAAATACAGGTTCCAATTTCCCATAATTTACCCGATCGCATTTTTAAAACCTCCTTAAGACCTTGCAAGCATAAAAAGAGCCACGTGTTTCCTTGATTTGCATGATTGCATCTCTGAGGAAAAAGAAATGGTCAACAACATCTTCTCATCAACAACTAGCTATTCTTGAAAAAGATATGACCTTTTGCTTGTTCAATTCTCCAAAGACGATACACACACACACATAATGAAAAGATTGTTGGAACTTTATTAAAAGGCCAAAAGAAAACAAGGGAAAAAATAGAAAGAAAAACAAGAAAACAGAAAAAGAAAAGAACAAAAACAAGACAAAAAGAAAAGCCTAAGTGACTATACAACTTAATTGGTCCAAAGGCCTAATAGACACTAGGGGGCAACACTGCTGCCTGAAGAGCATATGCTAAAAGACCAATTCGCAATATCTCTGAAGATTGGGGCAATGATGAGAGCTGAAGGGGAAGAGGAATTCTGAAAACAATGATAGTTCCTCTCCCACCAGATAGCCCAGAAAACTGCCAGAATGGAAAGTCGCTAGATGACTTTGTGGTTGGAGCTCGAATCGATGCCCCCATGCTAGGCAAATAGGAGATCCTGCACTGAACTAGGCATTGGCCAAGAGGTGGAGAGGTTGCCAAGGATGGCGGATTAGATCTCGATTGTGAAGGGGAAGAGAACAAAAAAATGGTTAATGTACTCTGTTGCCTTGAAGCAAATCAGACATGTTGGAGAGAATCATCCCTTTCCTTTGAAGATTGCCAATAGTGAGGATTCTTCCTTCAGCTGGAGTGAATCGAACACGATAATTTTTGACGAAGTACCATATGACCAGATAAAGGAAGGGAAAGCCACATTGGAAGCAGGGGAACAACTACTAAGAGCTTTGAAGAGGGACCATGCAGAGAAGATGCCATGACTCTCCCAGGACTAGACAACACGTCAGTCTCTTCAGATGAAGGATGAATCCCACGCACTAACTCCAACAAGTTGAGAAACTCCCCTAGTTCTTCATCTGCTAAGGATCTCCTGCAAGAGGGGCACCATACCCCTCACCCTTCATTGGAGAAGCAAGATGCAACACAAGCGTTTTGATTCGAAGCAATAGAGGCCAAGGCAGGGAAAAGAGAAATGAAAGGCTGATCCGAGGCCCAACGGTCCAACCAAATCTAATGCGGGACCATTCCCAAGACCAAAAGAAAGCCCTTCCAGCAACTGGGGCTTGAGGGTTGAGATGGCTTTCCACATACAAGACTTAATATTCAAGTGATAAAAGACAATTCTTTTGGATATTTATACTTGGTATTGATTTAACAAGTAACTTTAGCATGGTCTTAAATAGTTGGCCAGATCGATTTTTTTCAATTGGAAATCATCTTAAGATATCATAGAATCTTGCTTGCTACTATTTCAATGCTTGAATAATGTATTGTATTGCCAAACTACCAAAGACCGATCTTTTTTCATATTTATAGTCGTGGATTTGATGACTATTTTGCCTCATCTCAATCAATAGTTTCAACATTGTATATATTTTTATTTTAGAGCATTTTGCTGACTTATCTCTAATTGAATATTGTCGCGATTTTACTTCAGGCAGAGATAACGGTTGCCAAGTTTCCAAACCGAGTCCATGTATATGGAGTAGAAGGAGGTTTTCCAATGATTTTTGATGTTGATGGGCGAGGAAACGAAATTTTCCCCACGGGTTTGTATTACTCTCACCATTAACAAGCATCTTCATATGATTTCCTCTACCGTTCTATTTTATCAATTTATATTGTACATCTACCCTCCTAGCTTATTCTTTTGCTTTTCTAATGCAACACCCAGTTCGTGTCATCTTCGTATTTCTTATGTATGTTATTAGTGAGTCTTATTACCTATTGTAATGTGTTAAGAATCCTTGTTCTCATCCTCCTCATAGGAAACATAGGGATAGATCCTATTCTTAGCAATCTATTGGGAGGGGAATTTCTTGGGATACTTTTGAATTGTTTTCCTTGGGATATTCAGGAAATCTTATGGAAAATAAGAATAAATAAATGGGAAGGCTGACATGTTGGCCAAAAAATGCCGTTGTGGCGCCGGATTTTTGTACTGGAAGATGTTAGGGTTGCTTTTGCTTAGAGCTGTTGTTTTGAATGGGGGTTGTGGGTTGATTTGTTAATGTTTTCGTGAGTTTTCTTGTTATGTTTGTGGGATGTTTTCTGTAAGATTTTCTGTTCTCTGTCAATTAGGTTGGTCTTCATAAAAAATATTAAAAAAAAAAGAGATAATGGCATTGTATTAAAGGCCAAATGACAAAAAAGAAACAACAGTTGGGGGACGTTCACAACCACTCAACGCACCCAATACTTGATATACAAAAACCTGATTGATAACGCTGGCTATAGAGCCACTTCTATTGTGGAAACATTGATTGTTCTTTTCGCCCTAGATGGACCATAGAACAACGAGCAGAGCAACCCTCTACCTAGAACTGCCCTTCCTACTGACACCATCGATGTGCTAGGAAAGGAAAAATCCCTCGATAGAGCTTGGAATCACCTAGGAAATATTGGAGGATAAAGTGGTAGACCAAACTTACCTAATGAAGGGACAATGAATGAATATCGAGAAACAATGGTTAAGCAAAACATCAGCAACAGAGCATAGGCGAGCCATAGAGGGAAAGTCATCACAAAGCGAGGACTCCTCGCACCAATCATCTTCTCAAGATCCGACCTTCAACCCATCCCTTACTGCAAAGCCCAAGCTAAAAAAGACTTTACTCTCAATACGAGTGACGACTTTTCAAAGGAAAGATGCTTGGTATGGAGATGACTCCTTTATCCACCAGCCCATGATAGAGGAGTTGTATTTGCCGATAACAATGGACCTCCACCAGCTGCCCTCCTTGACTTCTAAATCTCTAGACCCATTTACCCAAGAGGGCAAAATTTACATTGTCAAGCCGGTGAATTCCTGCACTATCGAGAATCTGTCTCCCAGAAATGAAGACACTTAAGAATAGGGAGATCGCCTTAGGGAGAATAGCCCTCAACCTTTGGCTTAGAATCTTTACAATAATTTTATAGGCACTATTGATAAGACTAATGGGCTTAAAATCTTCGAGGCACTAAATGCTTTGAAGCTTCGGGGTTAGGGCAATGAACGAACAACGTATCTCAAGATTGAATGTGGCCAAAATAAAAGAATTCCTCAACGAAGCCTAACAAATCCTACTCAATCGTCTCCCAGCAAAACTAGAAGAAAGCCATGGGAAATCTATCTTGCCTCGGAGCTTGGTCCGTTCCTAAATCCATGACAGCATCCTTTAACTTCCTCCACTTGGACAAGTGCCTTGAGATTGGCGGCCTCTTCCCAAGAGATAGTAAAAGGACAAATTATCAAGACTAGGCTGCCCGAGAAGCACTTGTAAGCAAGTTCGAATAATAATTGACAATGACATCATAAATGAAACCCTTATCAATAATCCTTTTACCATCAACCAGTACGGAGGAGATACAATTTGCATAGGCTCTCTCACTAGCTATACCATGGGAAGAATTTAGTGTTCTTATCGCCTTCCTTGAGGTAGGTTGCCTGACGGTGTTGGCGCCACTTGATCTCCTCCTCTTTAAGGCAAGGGGGAGGGAGGTTAGGAAAATAACATTAGAAAATTTGGATGTTTTAAATGGAAGTGTAAAGCCATCAGTAGACTATCCTGTTGTTCTCGGGGTGTGGTTGATAAAAGTATTCGTTTGGTGATATTTGGAAGAGCACGTCACTGTATTTTAAAAACTTGAAGATGTCACAAAAACATAAAAATGTGTATTCATGGTTATTATTAGATTTGCTACCAAAATTTACATGCTTAACTGATTCACTTTGTGGTATAGCTGATTCTATACATGTCACGTGTGACATGCTTTAATGATCCAAACCAGTTACTTCATCCATCTCTTCAACCTCTCTTCTTCTTCTTCTTCTTCTTCTTCTTCTTTTCGCATTGGTTGAAAGGTTAGGATCTTTCAATCTTGAAGATTTTTGAGGAAGCCCCATCAGTGTGTTTATCTATTCAAATCAATCTTATGGATTACCAAACCATGATCCCACATGTATGGATTCAGCAAATTGTATATTTGCTAATGAGCAGGACTATAATCCTCTGCAATATGACCTCTAATTATGAAATGACAAGTTTCAATTCAAGTTTGCTTGGCTGTTGGCATCTATAAGGTTTATCCATCTTGACTTCACGTTACCATTCAAAATAAAAATAAGAAAAGAAAAGAAAAGAAAAAAACGCACATAAAGAGATATGCATACAGATGCTATCATTTGTTTATTGGAGATGCAATCGATGGTATTTGTTAGTTCCAGCATTTATTGTTTATGCTCCTTGATTTGAGTGGATGGGGCATAGTCGATGTAACATTCTTGGAATTGGTGCATATAAAAGATATTGCTAGATTGCTCACATTAAAGCTCCTTGTTGATCACAAACAATATTGATATATAGTTTAGATGCTATATAATTTTGTTAATTATTATGAAAAAAATCTTGGAAGAGGGGTTGAGAGGAGAATGTTTGAAAGAGAGAGGAGGGTGGCTCCCAAAGGGTCTCCTGGTTCGAGAGGGTGATCTAAAGTTCGAGTCTAGGTGAGAGTTCATGGGAGATTTTCTGGTTTCACCGGTCAAGACAAAGATCACTTTGCCTTCTGTTGTAGGAGTGGTTTGAGTTATGGCAAAAGTAGAGGTGGTGAGCCATCGAAAGGTGAGTAGTGATGAAGGTCCAGGGCAATTGAGGGTTTAAAGGGGGAGGAGATTCAATGGGAAGGAAATTTGGGTGTAAAAAGCCCACTATGGGCCAGCCGTGGTGAATTGGGTGGCTAGAAAGATGGGAGGAAGTAGGCTCTAGGGGTGGTCGATTGCTGGGGTAGTAAGGTTGATTCACCCCTAGTCAAGTTTGGGGGGGGGGGGGGGGTGTTCTCTAGCTGTCCTGCGAGAAGGTCTAGATTCTAGTTTTGTGGGTTCTTCGGCTTCTGAGAAGGAGAATCTTATCTAGGTTAGGAAGGTGGTTCCTTGTAGGGGCCGAAAGTGAGGATCCACCCTTGGGTGGTCGATAAAGCCTCGCAAGCCTTGTGGTGGAGCTTTGTAGCATCATTAAGGCCGGGGCCTTTGTTTCCAATCTGCTGTGGTGGCTAGATCAGTGTTGCAGCTTGGGTGCGGACGACTTTCTTTGTCGTTCGCTCAACGATTCGTAGTTCTGGATCTCTCTGCGGCAGTTAGAGAACGTGCATAGATATATTCTTACCGGTCAAGTCTTCTGAGATGGTCCGATTGATTCCATTTGCAAGGGCTGAATGGTCGAAGTTTGTTTGGGAGGATGCCTGGTTCCATTTATTGGAGCGCCCCTTAAAGCTCTGGTTTGAAGAGGCCTTGGTGGTGGGTGCCTGCTTCAGGGAGGTGGCCATCATTGACCAGGCCACGGAAAGATGAGAGGATCTTTGATCGGCGAGAATATGTGTCTAGCTGAGGAAGGCGGCTACGGTGTCAGGTTTCAATCTGGTCTTTGTTGGGGATGAACTATTTTTTGTTTGGTTGGTGTGGGGGGGTGAGGCTGTTCGCCTGTAGGAGTTGCTACTTGATGTCATGGCGTAGGGCCGATGATGAAAGTTATAGAGTTTCGGTTCGATGCTCTTACGGACCACTTGATCTCTGAGGTCCACGTGTGCGGTGGAAATTGTCGGTTTGATCCGAGAGGCCCTATCTCTCCCTGTGGATGTAACATGCATTCCTCCCTTTGCTCAGTGGGAGGCGGTGGTGGGACAATTGTTCCGAGGCATGCCTCTTTGTCATTTTTGCCATTATAGAGACCTGCGGGCCTTTCACTTTGGTGTAGTCCTTAGGTTGCGTCCCTTATATGTGGAGGGCTAAGATAGTTTCCCAGCCGCCTTTTGGCATTGTTGGTGCTGAGACATGATCACATGGTGCGGCTTCGGCTACTGGTTCGAGCTGTGTGTTTGTCTCCATCCTTAGGGAGGTGCCATGTGTCCTTTGTTCTATTAGGCAAGAAGCAGTGGCAGGACAACTATCCCGAGGTTAGCCATGTTCGATACCATCACTATTATGGAGTGGTGCTGTCTTCTTTGTCCGATGCAATTCTCAAGCAGTGCAACTACCATGTGGAGTTCTGAGATTGTTCTCTAGCTGCTTGATGGAGTAGGTGTGACTAGTTTGACGATACATGTCCATTCTTCTAGCTGCTTCATGACGTCGGTAGGGCAGAGCATTATTGGTCACTTAGACAACTGTTCAGACGCCATCTCGACAGGGAGAGAGTCTTCACCACGTGTCCCTCCAGCCTCTTTACATGATGGCGCGGTGCAGTTGGATGGCGTCAGTGGTATGATGGAGGTCGACACCCGGTGTGTTGGCGCACTGCCTCAGCGCTTGCCGTGTCTCTTGTTTATGGGGTTGTTAGGCCAAATGATTATGCTAGTGACATGTGTTGGACTCATTCCTCAGAGGGGTTGGTGGAGAAGAGACGGGGAAGCTTCACCACGTGGCCCACACCATGCTTTCTTTGTAGGGTGGCTCCTGTGTGGAGCCTCTCTCTTGTGTGAGAGATTTGGATTATTTTCCCTGTTTGGGAGATCTTTTAATTGTTCCACATGTGGCTCCCCAAGTTTATCATCTTTCCCTTTGGAGGTTTTTTATACCCTTCCCTCTTCTTCTTTTTCCTTGTTCTCCTTTGGTGCTTAGCCTTAGGTGTGTGACATCGAGTCCCAAGGTCTCTAGTTGTTAGGCATCTCTGGCCCCCTCACGCTGGTTGTTGTTCCTTTGGATGATTCCCCCTTAATTCTCTGGGGAGGTCGAGTCTCTGGTGTTTGCGACGGTTGAGCCAGGCCTCCTCAAAGACGCTTTGGATGTCCCCCCTTGCAGGTGTCTGGAAGATGATTGGATTTTTCCTGGTAAACTTTTTTCTTCTGACTTCTCGTTGGGAGTTATGGAGGGTCTGCTCGCTATTGTTAGGGGGAAGAGGTGGATTAGGTAGGCTATCAACCATGTGGGAAGACCTATCTAGGGTGTGTTTGGCGATCATAATGAGGACTATGTTGCCCTGTTTTGGCTTGTTGAAGCGAGAGGCCTCAGGATGCCCCATGTTGAGTATTAAAGGCAGTCTTTGAAACCATCCAAGGGGTGCAAAGAGTTGGCTAGTCTTGTGGTCAATCCTTGTGGACAGGCTGAAGCCATTTCTAGAAGTGAGAGAAGGGGGAGGGGTTAGATTGGTTATTTAATGAAGATCCTCAGTTGGAATGTTTGAAGGCTTGGGTGCCCTCTATAAGTGCATTCAGGTGAAAGATATTTGCAAGCGGTCCAAAGCCCGCCTCATTGTTATTCAGGAAGCTAAACTAAAGAAGATCAATTGGGGGTTGCTCGAGTCTATTTGGGAGTGCAAGGGTTTGGAGTGGGAGGCTCTTTGATGTGGTTGGTTTAGCTGGCGACATCCTGGTTCTTTGGAACCCAAGAATCTGAGTCGGGGAGGATAGTTAGTGTGGTTGGTTCTTTGTTTCTGCGGTTCTCCTCGAGTATTCCTTTGGCTTCAAGTGGGTCTTCCAGGGAGTGTATGGTCTGAACTAGCCAACTCTTAGACTGCTCCTGTGGGAGGAGTTAATTGTTGCATTCGACAGATGGCACTTGCCTTGGTGCGTAAGTGGTGATTTCAGTTTGGTTTGTTTTGCCCACGAGATGCTCCATGGTGATCGGGTCCCCATTATGTTAAATGGCTACATGCTGCTAATCTTGAGGGCCTATGAGAAACTACAATTAGAAGAAGAAGAAAGGAGAAGAAAGATGTGAGAGAGAGAGAGAGAGAGAGAGAGAGAGAGAGAGAGAGAGAGAGAGAGAGATGCTTAGGGTGTACTGAAACCCTCGCCCTCAACTCTTATTTATAATAGTAAAAACATGAATGACTCTTATGGGTCTTATTACATGGACTTATGAATGGGCCCATTGGGCCTAATTACATGGACTTGGGCCTAATGGGCCTTATTCAACTATCAACCTTTCAAAATAGTAACATGCAAGGCTTTTCAAATTGTGTTCTCAAGCAGGAGTTGGTGGACCTCCCTTTGAGAGGTATTAAATTTACTTGGTCTAATGGCTAGGTGAGTCCAACCATGTCGAAGTTGAATAAATTTCTAGTCTCTTCTAGGTGGGTGTAAAGATTTCCTTTGACACACCAAAGGGGCAATTCTAAGCCTGTATCTGATTACTGCCTGATCCTTTTGGAGGTTGATAAAGTTGATTGGGATCTTAAGCCTTTTAGGTTTGAGTTGGCCCGGTTCGAAGTGGAGGGTTTTCAGGCCTTGGTCTCAAGCTGGTGGTCCCCTTTTGAGGTCGAAGGTCGTGTTGGTTTCAAGCCCTTATAAAAGTTGAAGTTGCTTAAAGCTAACCTCAAGGTGTGGAAGAAAGATGTGTTTAGGTAGAGGGAGATTGAGACGGATTCTTTTCTTTGCGAGATTCAAGCGCTAGACATCGAGGAAGGAGGAGGCCTTGTCCAATGGTGAGAAAGCCACTAAAGATAAGCTCTCTGCCGATTTTAGTTCTAGATTTAAAGAGGAGAGGGGATCAAGTGGTGCTACGCTCTTGGGCAACCTAGCTGAAGGAAGGAGATAAGATACCAAGTTCTTACACGGGATAGCTAGTGCGAGAGGTCGGGCCAATTGTATCTCCTCGCTCATGATTGATGGGAAGAGGATTGTTGGAAGAGCTTGACCTGTGTTGCTATTGTCAATTTTTATTTGAATCTTCTTTCAGGTGAGGATCGGGTGTGACCGAGTCTCGATAACCTGTCCTTTGATTGTATCTCCTTGGAGGAGGCAAATGACCTCGAGAAGCCTGTTTGGGTGGAGGAAGTCAAAGGTGTTGTGATGGATCTTGGTAGGGACAACTACGGGGCTAGAAGGGTTCCCCTTGGCCTTCTTCCAGATTTTCTGGGAGATGATCAAGTCGAATTTATTGGGCTTCGATGATGATTTTTTTCTCGACTCTAGCCTCATTTCATTCGAGATGGGCTACTTTTTCATAGCCCTCATTTCAAAGCTTTAAGGTGCTGATGCCTGACAGATTTCAGGTCCATTAGCGTTATTGGTAGCCCCCATAAAATCATCGCTAAGATTCTGAGCCAAAGGCCGAGGGCTAAATTATTGTTAAGATTCTAAGCGAAAGGTCGAGGGCTATGCTTCTTAAGGTTATTTCTCCATTCTAGAGTGCATTCTTCTCTGGTAGGTAGATCATCGATTGTGCTCTCATTACTCATGAGGGCCCTAACTCGTGTCACATGGCTGGTAGCAAGGAGTCCTCCACAAGCTGAATTTGGAGAAGGCGTATTATCACGTTGATTGGTCCTTCCTTGATTATATGTTGGCTTAGCTTGAGTGCGGAGCTAGGCGGAGACAGTGGATCCAATTATGTCTTGTCTGCGAGGTTCTCGGTTTGGCTTCTTCATAGCCTTGAGTAGTCTTTGCTGGGGTATCCCCTTTCTCTCGTTTCGTTTGTGGCGGTCTGTGAAGCACTGAGTTCGATGTTGGTCAAGGGGGAACTTGTGGGCCTCTTTTGGGGCTTTCAGGTTGAAAATGTTCCCCATCGTGTTAGCCACATTCAACTTGCTAAAGATACCCTAATTTTTTGGAAGGCCGACGAGTCCATGGTGGACAACCTCAGGAAGTTTATTGGGTGTTTTGAAATCATGTTGGGCTCATAGTAAACCTGGCTAAAAGTGAGCTTCTTAGGATCCTCTCGTCTAAGTAGGAGGATTCTTGGTTGGTTGGCATTTTTTGGATGCCGGGCTGGGTCTTGCGATTCTTCTTACCTCGCCCTACCTCTTTGTGTTGATAAGCTTGCGAAACATCTATGGGACTAGGTGATTGAGAGAATGGAGAGGAAGATTTTGTTATTGAAAAGTAGACTTCCGTCCTTGGGGGCATAATCACTTTAAGTAAGGCCGCCCTCTTCAATCTCCCTCTCTATTGTCACTCTTCTGGTGTCTGAAGTCTGTTCTCGCTAGGATTGATAGGCTTAGGGGAGGGTTTTCCTTTGGCAAAGCGCTTAAGAGTAAATACTATTTGTTGAATTAGAGGGAGGTGTGTAGGCCGTACGCCAATGGGGGTGCAGTTGTTAGACGGAATGATGACGTAAATTCAGCCTTATTGGGTAAGTGGGTTTGGAGATTCGGGGTGGAGGACAATATGCAGAGGACCATCATTGCTGGTAAACATGGCACCTCCAACATGGGTCGATGGACCAATGGTTCATCTTTTTATGAGGCGTCCTATCTTTTGGAGGCTGTTACTTGGGTCGTGAGCAAAGTGTTTGTTGGTGTGGGTTTGGCTGTTGGGGATGGGGCCTAGGTCAAAATTTGGGACGATGTTTGTAGTGGGGAGTCCTTGCTTTGCTTAGATTTCCCTAGTTTGGCCATTCTCTGTTCTACTGATGGTGTTTCGATTGCCCTTTGTTTCTTGGTTTTGGGGGAGTGTGTGCATTCCTCCTTGCTAGTGGTAGGTAGATTAAGAGATCAATGACATGGTGCAGCTTCTATCTCATTTGTAGGGGATCCGGCTTTCTCCAGGTGTGAAAGATTCGTTGATTTGACTGAAAGGTAAATTGGGGGTTTTCTCATTGAGATTCTTCATTTTCTCATTTCCTAGCCTAAGAATCTTGGTTCTTGCAGCCGTACTTGCCCTGTTTGGTTCTTTGGTGCTTCTCCTAAAGTCTTGGCTTTTGCTTGTCTTGTTGGTAAAAATAGGGTCTTTACCATCGACAATCTTTGTAGAAGGGCTATGGTGTTGCCAAACTTTTGTCTCCTTTGCTTCAAAGATGCCGAGTCGGTTGATTATTTATTCATCCACTACCCACCTTTGCTAGGGAATTTTGGTCTGGTATTCTGCTGTCTTTTAATGTCTCCTAGGCATGGTATGCCAAAACAGTTACGTAATGACCATTATGTAATGATAACAGTGGCAACCGTTACTCGTTATGGGGCCTAAAAGACCGTAATGGCCATTGTAGAAAAAAAAAACGACCTTTTTTTTTCAAAAGAAACAAAGAAAGAAAGGTGGTAACAACCATTATGGTCCGTATCACAACAGTAACGACTGTTATGGAACACCTTGCTCTTGGGTGATGCCAAGCTCTATTGAGGGTTTGTTCCGCTCCTAGTATGCTTGTGGGGCAGGGATCAAGGGCAGGTTTAGGTGGAGGGTTGCTCTGCCTGCCGTTCTTTGGATTATTTGGTGCGAGAGGAACAACCGCTGTTTTTGTAATAGAAGTGGTTCTTTTCTAGGGGTTACCAGTGGGCTGATTTGT
Source organism: Magnolia sinica (assembly GCF_029962835.1). Classification (NCBI taxonomy): domain Eukaryota; kingdom Viridiplantae; phylum Streptophyta; class Magnoliopsida; order Magnoliales; family Magnoliaceae; genus Magnolia; species Magnolia sinica. Next base: position 21,863,585 of record NC_080576.1, on the reverse strand, counting down.
GTATTAGGGATTGGGTGCCCCAAGTGGCAGTTTGTATTTTCTTTCTCTTTCATCTTTGTTTTGTTCTCTTGTTGGCCTTTTGGATCTTAATGAATTGTATTATCTTTCAAAAATAAAATAAAATAATAATTATTGCTTTTACAATGGTTTGATTTGATTACCAACTTATGTTTAAAGAAGCAGCCTGCCTTTTTCCATTTGCACCTGAAATAGCGAGTGATGTTACTAGGGCATGTCTTTTTTTTTTTTTTTAAAAATATTTTTAAATAATAACTGTGCAACCCAAATTCATCCATGAATTTATTCACTTGCCATAAGAAGACTTGCTTCTGATGCAGAACAATGGTGAAAATCACAGGTAACAAGATAGTTCCTGTGGTCCATCATTCTTACTGACAATCCCCTGGAACCCTAAGTTATTATTATATCATACAGCAATGATTTCATTATTGTTTATACAAAGATTGGTTTTTCTTCATCCTTGCAGTTTATGCACTCTGGAAAGTTCCTGGGTTGTTGCCTGCATTTGTTCTCAAGGGTGGTGAAGTATCCCGCTTTGTCATTGGGGGCGCAGATCTGATGTTCCCTGGCATTAGTATACCTCCAGAAGGTCTACCTTCATTCTCAGCAGGACAGCCATGGGCTGTGAAAGTGCCGGGCAATCCGGCACCAATTGCAGTAAGCCTTATCCTCAGCAGCCACTTTGCTTTCTGAAGTGCCATTAGTAGTTCTAACTTAATTCAGAGTAGTTATGCTGGATGGTGACCACTAGTTAATGCTGGATGATGACTACATTAGACTTGTGATAGAGAGGTACTGTAGGGTCTCAAGCACCAAGATCTATTCTTGAGGCTTAGGATGCATATGTGGGGTCCATGGTTCAGTGATCCAGACTGTTGGTTTGATGGGTCAGTCCTCACCTTGATTGGGGGTACTAATCAATTATCTCATATTCAGATTAGGGTTCTCAAGAGGTACCTGATCCTGTGGGTACATGAAGGATCCAACGCCCTAATAAATGCATCTGGGCCCATTTTTCAAGCCCATTTCAAAAAATTGGGTTGGATTTTTGTCTGCCATAATAGATCCAGTAAAAAATTGGGCCAGGTCTCGGGTACCAGGCCCGAATCTTCTTACTTCTAATGGTGCTGATGACACAGTAGCTAGCATTGCTACATATATTTATTGTGCAGTTATTTGACACTCTAGCAGAGTGTGATGGTTGACCCTTATTCATAAATTGATGCATGTTCATTAGGTTGGTCTCACCATGAAAAAATAGACTGTCAATGGATTTTCTGTATATATGTTGTGCACTTGATGACTGGATCAGGCTGATTTTTGTGTCAATGATCTTCAAGGTGGGGCGAACCTTTTTGATGACTCAGATGTAGTGTTGAATGACACATGGGATATGTTGGTTCACAGGATTGTAGTTTTTTCACTCATTGAAATGGTTCTGATCATGCCTTATTATTATGGGAGAAATGTTTCCAACCAACGGCTTCTTCCTAAAGGTGGTCCCCTAATTATGGGGGGGCTACACTGAACTGATGTCCAAATGAATGTACATTTGTGCCTGCCTAATTAGCATATAGTGATTTTTTGAAGTTGATATTAATGGTGGAGCCCACCTTTTGCATGGATAGGATGTCTTAGTTACTTGAATGATGGATAACAAAATGGATGGTTTAAAAGTAAAAATAATGGTTGTTCCAAATTCCAAGGGCAAAATCAGATGGCTATGGTCATCTTCTAATTGTAATTTTTGGCTTATGGTCCATCCACAATTTTGCGTGTGATTTGGATGGTCTAGATTTTTTTGAATGGTCTGGACTTCCATATATGCCATGTATGAAGATTCACTGCTATTTGTAAAAGAGAAGCTTCCACATTGATGTTGTATGTTAACGCTTGCATACAACGCTCTATATTAAGCTAATGTGTCACTTTTGTGGAACATCCGAGCTGTGCAAAATGCAGGTGATACCATGAAGATCATCTGGATCGTGAGTTGGACCAATCCAATCATCAGGTTAGTCACAAGTGTCCATTAAGTCAAACCATTGGCTGTTCATTGATTTTGATAGCGTAGCCTTTCTAATAAATGGACGAACCTTCTTTTCACCCCAGGTGATCTTTATGAGTGACCCACCTTTTTCATTGTGGGATGTTATACAAAAGCGACACACTGGCAGGAAGGTAAACTTGTATATCATAGTTCACATATGACGCTGTATGGAACATCACTCTTTCTAAAACTGTGGTAAACTATCATAAGAGTCTATTCCACGTGTCTACAACACTGTCTTTTCACACCGGATATGCTAATGTGGCGCATTTAATGTGGATGATTGGTGGATATTTAATTGGATGGTCAAAATCAACCAGAACCCAGCTGGAAGCCAAACCTGACCTGAGCCCAGTCCAAACCTGAACCTAACTCGCTCAGGAGGCAGGGTAACCTGATAGGATCTGAACTGGCAACTTTAGGTGGCGATGGTATGTTTACACCTAGACCCGACTCGAACACAATACATTTAGAGCCCCAATCAGGTTATGTGTATACTTAAATCTTTGGCCTATTTGCTGTTGAATGTGGGCTTTGCTGCATTTGTTAGACAACTGTCTTTTTGTTGGCCACTGAATTGGGGTTTGAATCTTCCAACATGGGACATTTGATGGTGTCCACCATCCACAGTGGGTTCCATCAGGTCAACCGTCTGGATCGTCAAACCACATTTGCTGAGGCTTGGCATCCTGTAATTCCTCCATGATAAAGAATCAATCTTCGTACAGGTTGGGATTACGACAATGAGTAGTTCAGAAGCATTAAAAGCTGGTTTGCGTGGCAAGGCTTTGCGGATCACACATTATTATCATGACTCACTGTGGTAAGTATACTAGGAAAAAATAACTTTCGATGTTTAGCGTGTTATCTCTGCTTTATTTTAGGACTTACATGATTTGTTTTACGACTTGCATGGCGTATCTTTGACTGATTTTACAGGGAATCAGCCGAAGGTCATTATGTGCCCAATGCAGGCTTCTTGGAAGATGTCGTGCTTGAGGATCCTGCTTCATCATCAGTTTCCCAAGTATCTGATTCTCATGAAGAGGCTGATAATGCTTCAACTGATTTACATGATGATGTTAATAATGGTGAGGAGGGAGATCCAGTTGATGTGCTGGATGTCCATTCTGAACAAGATGTTAATGCCTCATTGCAGAGAGAGCTTAAGGATGAAATTTCTGTGGAAATGGCTGTTGATATGAGTGGTTTGAAGGTATTGTCGGATGGTGTTTCTGTTCAAGAGCTAAATGAGAAGGATCACCATACTCTATCCAGTGAAGAAGTGGATGCTTTATTGGACAAATGCCTTTTGCAGGCTCTGCACACAACCGTTAAAGATAAAGACCTTCCCATACCAGGAAGCACATTATGGTTGACCCCTTTCTCTCTCTTTCTCTCTCTGTCCGTCTGTCTGTCTTTCTAGTTTCTACATTCCCACATCCATAAATTCATATGCATGCATATGTAAGGACCTTGTTTTGCATCATGTTATCTTGTAAATTTTGATAACCCATATGCTTTCCGCATATCTCTATAGCTAACCCTCAAATCATTTAGTTTCACTGACTAATGCAGCTACATATCTGTGTGATGTGTAGGGCAAGCCATATTTTGCCTTGCAGGCCCTCAGGCGTCACTCTGGATATCAAGAAATCATCACACAAAAAACTTTCGAAGTGGTTACAATCTAAATCATCTGCTGGACTAGTATGTATCCTGTAGCTTCTCTTTATTGCCTTTTAGAAATAAAATGAGGTCTTGAATCCAAACGGTTGGACCATAATTTATGGTCCACTCAGCAAATAACTTACTACTTTTCATGCGTGTGCAACATCTAACCTGTCCAATATGTTGGTCCAATCATTGGGATTACCTTGTGCAAAAATCAGCCACTTCCACTCACCGAGTGGACCACACTTGTATTCTGTTATTTATCAACGGACAAGCGATGTTTCTAAAGGTGTGAGGTGATTCGAGAGGCGATCCTATGGGCATTCCAAGACATGCTTATAGAGGAAGAGAAAGGTTTTCTTTGAGGGATCTATATTGAAGGAACGATTTGGTAAGAGAGTGTAGGGACCTCTCTTTTGGGATCCGTGGGAGATCTTTGCATCGAAGGAAGGCCTCCTAGATGGGGACATCATGCGCATGCACGCCCCCTACACACGTATGCACAAAGGAGGGCCCCACCGTCGATTTGGATTGATAACGACGTCCAGGGAGGGCCCCCATGCTAGAAGACAGTTTTGGTTCAAAAGAGTGGGCCCGATAATCAAGAAAAGCCCATCATGGGATCTCATAATCATGGCCCGCTAGTCGGATTGATTTCATATCTTAAGTTTTGCTTATTGTTATTATTTAGAACATCATGAACGCTTTAGATTTCTTTGTTTGATTTTTATTTTAGTTTACTTCATCGCCAAGTAATAGATTGCGTACATGGTGCGAATTTTTGGGGTATGGGGTTTTCCCTATAAATAGGTCCCCCTTGTAGTTCTTTTAATTCATTGAAGCTTAATAAAAATTTCTGCTTTATTTTTCTGCTCTCTTAGTGAGTTATGGAAGAATTCAAAAGTGGGTGTGAAGCCCTCCCTTTTTGAAGGGTTAACTACGTTGTGTGAAGCCATATCTATCCCCATCCATCCTTACCCTCTCTCATCCATACATCTCATCTTCTATCATCATTATTGCTTTGAATTTTTCAGCTTTTGCAGCTATTCATCCCCCTACAGCCAGTTATCATAATTTGGACCTATAAGAGGGCTGAAACTTCGGCGGAGCACTACGCCTCGACCTTACGTCGGATCGTCGTCAAACTTGGAGGGATTGAAGGTCTCGCCTGTCCGACCAAGGCATAGGTGTCACTTTGGGGAGACGGACTTCCATCACACGTGTGGCTAGCCCACCCGCGCACGTGCGTCAGCCCCGGATCACCATCTGCGCGCAGGAGCTTTCTGCGGGTCAGGTTTTCCTTTGGTTTTCCTCTCTTCATTCCTATTTCCTAAATCCTAGCCTTAGTTTGCATTAGCCCTAATTTATTTGTCTATTTTTTCGCCCTAGGGTCCCTTGAATTGAGATTGGGGAATCCCTTGGATTAGAGACTGATTGCTGTGCATGTGTGGTTGATTCATATTTCCCTTTGAGCATCGTTTGACTTATAATTTTTATTGGTCCAGCCCTAGCCTGTGTAGGCCTGGACCCGCATAGATTCCCCTTTACTCGAATGGTTGGGACTTTCATGTGGGATATGGAATTTGTGTAATTGTTTCTAAACTAACGTGATTTTAAGCCTGAAATCTCGCACATCATATTTAAATTTCATGTCTTGCATCACTCCTACTCCCAGGGGAGATACGGTGAGCAAATCTCTCCTTGGTCCATAAGAGGTGGTTCAAGGAGCAGTAAAGGGAGATCTGAAGTATCTTATAGGAGTAGGCTTGGGGTTGTTGATTTCTCCAAAGGAAAAGGGATATTTGTTGATAATTTGGAAGAGGGTTTATAGTTTGATTGAGGAGAAGAGATAGGGGTGTGGATCCCGGCTGGTAAGGGAAGAAAAAGAGGCCAAAAGAGAATTTGAAAGGAGGGTGTGCCTTTAAAGGAGCTCCCTACCATTTACGTCAACTGGTTCCATGAGGAATGGATGGAGTTAAACTTCTCAAGGGTATTTGGGCAGTTTGACAAGGTTAGGGAGGTTGTTATCCTTAGGGTTAAGGGGTTAGCAACAGTCCATGGGTTCTCATGTGTCAGGATGGAGAGTGAGGAGGTTCTTTGGAGGGTGGTTGAAGGTATTACGGGCAAAGAGATTCAACAGGATGGAGATTAGGGCTCAAAGAGCCCATTACGGGCTGGTGGCGGTGAATCAGGAAGGGAGGGGAGAAGCCGGAGCTAGTAGCAAGGGGGAGCGTCTTGTGGGGCACTTAGAGAATCATAAATCCCAGGCTCTCCAGGAGGGCTAAGGGAGATGGGATTTAGAGCGGACGTTCGACGTTGTTTAAAGGAGTTTTGATTGGGTATCCCTATCTTGAGGTAAGTGGTGGTGTCCTGGTTGTCATCTCTGCAGGGCCCTCTATCCCTAAGGAGGTGCATATTCATCATAGTCCATAGTCTATCTCTGTCTGGTTCTGAGGTTAGAGTTCATTCTCGAGTCATCAATAAAGCTTGGTCTGCTCTTCAATGGACCCTTGTTGCGACATTGAGACCGGGGTTTGCTGTTTTTGACTTAATTACTTGGTTCAACCAGTCTTCTAGTCTTAAGGAGGTTTTTCTTCTCTGACATCTTGGCGATTTTTCTCTTTTGGGTGCCCCTCCAACCTTTGGAGAACATCCACAAGTTGGTCTTTGTCGGGCAGTTGTTGTGGGATGGTCTAGCCTTGCCCTTGTGTGAGTGGGCTGATTGGTCGAGGTTTGGGATGGAGGATGTTTGGTTCCACCTCCTTGACCTTCCATTGGAGCTCTAGGTTGAGGAAGTTTTGGTGGCGATGGTTTCTTGTCTCGGCGAGGTGATCACCATTGATCAGGCTATAGAGAAATAGGAGGAGCTCCGCCTAGCTAGAATTTGCGTTTATCGGGAAAAAATCTGCCCGAGTCCTCAAGTCCATTCTGGTTGTGGTCGGAGATCATAAATTCTTAGTTTGAGTGGTTTGCAAGAGTTCTTTGGTAGTCACGTTCAACGATGTTCCCGCCGGCGTTCATCGTGGTGGGCTAGGGGGGCCAACAATCCCTATTCCGAGTCTTATGAGTGGTGAAGGTCCATCAATCCCCTGTTCCCGCGGTTCACTCGTGTGAGGCGTGATTTGCTCCCATGGCTCGTGTGGCTACAATTAGCTTGGTGAAGTGGACACATATGACTCCCTCTCTTTTTCGAAACTCAAATGAAGGACAACGGTAAAGGTTCCCTTTGTCCCACCAGAAAGGTCTCCCTAAACTTGCGTTCGATCACTATTCTTTTAGAGGCGGATGACATTAATTGGGGTCCTAAACCTTTCAAATTCGAGTTAGCCTAGCTTGGAGTTGAGGGTTTTCATTTCCTATTTTCTAAATGGTGGTCTTCATTTGAAGTTGAGGGTCATGCTGGGTTTGTTTTGTACAAGAACTTGAAAATGTTGAACTCTACGCTCAACTCTTTGAAGCGGGAGGTTTTCAGTCAATGGGTGCTTGAGTTAGATGCTCTGCTTAGTGATATCCAAGCTTTGGACATCAAGGAGGAAGGAGGTCTACTATTTGAAGAACAAAAAGCTGTTAAGGATAAGTTGTTCTCTAAATATTGCTCTAGGTTAAAAGAGGAGGAGATTAAATGGTGCTAGTGGTCGTGGGCTATCTGGCTCAAAGATGGTGATAAAAACACCAATTTATTTATTTTATGGGATGGCCAATGCTAGAGCTAGGGCCACTTGTATCTCCTCACTTGTAGTTAATGGGAAAGTGCTCGTTGACAAAGGTTCCATCTTTGAATCCATTGTCAAGTTTTATGAAGAGTTGCTTTTGGATGATGGTTGGAAGAGGCCAAATCTTGATAATCTTGTCCTCAGTACTTTTATCTCTCTGGTGGAGGCTGGTAATCTTAAATTGCCTATCCAGTTGGATGAGGTTAAGAAGGCTGCTTGGGATCTAGGGAGGGAAAAAGCCACTAGAATGGTTTTCCTTCAGCCTTTTTCCAGTCTTTCCGGGACCTTGTTAAGATGGATCTTTTGGCTTTTCCTGAGGAATTTTTTGACTTGGGGTGAATAATATTTGAGTTGGGTTCCTTCCTGGCCCTCATCCCAAAGTTAGAAGGTGCGAATTGCCTAAATAACTTTAGGCCCATCAATCTTCTTAGTAGCCCCTACAGAATCATTACTAAAATCCCGAGTCAAAGGTTGAGGGTGGTGCTTCCTAAAGTTATTTCGCCCTTTCAGAGTGCCTTCATCTTTGGGAGGCAGATCCTTGATAGCAATCTTGTTGCTCAAGAATGTTTGGATTTGTGTCAAAAGGCGGGTAGGCGAGGTGTGGCATGCAAATTGAACCTTGAAAAAGCATATGATCTTCTTTATTGGTCCTTGTATTTTATGTTGGCTCGGATGGATTTTGAGACCTGAGGTGTTGTTTGGTAAAACTATTGAAAATTATCGTTTTCAGTTATTTTGGGATTTTAGATCATTTGATAAAGGCAAAAGATTAAGTACTTAATGTTAAAAATCACTTAAAATTGGTGGTTTTTTTTTTTTCAGCAACAGACCCTTCACTCGTCACTTATTGCTAAATGCAGTAAGTGGTTTCTTTTAATTTTAATTTTAATTTTTTTTTACGAAAGTTGACGAAAATATCCCTACCAACATTTTGAAAGGACAATATTACCCTTCACGCTTTAAAACCAATTACGTGATGAGATGAGAAAGTTATATGGGCCCCAACATGATGTATGTGTTATATCCACATCACCCATCCATTTTGCCTGAGCATTTTAGGGCATAAGTAAAAAGATGAGGCAGATTCAGAGCTAAAGTCGACCACACCAGAAAGCAAGGAGGACAATAATGCTCACCGTTAAAACCTTCTTAGGGCCCACTGTGATGTTTATTTGCCATCCAACCTATTCATAGGGTCGCATGGATTTGGATGAAGGCAAGACACAAATATCAGCTTGATCCAAAACTTTTGTAGCCCCCAGGCAGTTTTCAATGGTAGGCGCTTGATCCACACTGTTTTCTTTTGTGCGGTCCACTAGAACTTCATTTTTGGGCTCATGCCGTAAAATAATTTGAAAAAATGGATGGATGTTATGGATATAACACATACATCATGGTGGGCCCCACAACTTTTCCCATGTCAACACAGTGGTACCATGTGTGCCGTGTTCTATGCCACCTAATCAGATGAGGATTGCCAGTGGAAGCCTTTCCTAAGAACTTGCAACGAAAGATACATGGAGTCCACCGTGATGCTTGTGAGAATTCCACCCTGTCCATTTGCTTTGTCAAATCATGCTAGGGCATGGGCTAAAAAATGAGGCCAATCCAAAACTCAAGCGGGCTGCACGACATGAAAACGAGGATAGGAAAATAGCTATAGTCGAAATGTCCCTAGGGTCCACCGTGATGTTTATATTCCATCCATACTGTTCAAAAGGTCATTCCTATTGGGATGAACTGGAACAACAAGTATATTAGCTTGATCCAAAACTCATGTGGCCCCACCAATGTTTCAACGGTGGACATTCAATCCTCACTTCTTGTTGTGCGGCCCACTTCAGTTTTGCATCTACCTCATTTTTGGGCCCATGTCCTAACATGATTTGGCAAAATGGATGGATGTGGTGGATTTGTCACAAGCATCATGGTGGGCCCCACGTAGCCACCTGTCACAGAAGTTCTTGCGAAAGCCTTTGCAGGCAATCTGCATTCTACGTTATTATGAAGGGAGTGGATAGGTGTTATCGGGTAACACATTAGTCAGTGGTGCCCTAACCATGGGGCCCTCGATGTATTTGTTGTATGTCCAGGCTGTCCATTAGTTTTTCCATATCATTCCATGGCATGACCCAAAAATGAAGCAGATCCAAATCTCAGGCGGACCACACCACAGGAAAACAATGGTGATTGAACGCCACCATTAAAAACTTCATGGGGCCCGCTGTAATGTTTATTTGCCACCCAACTTGTTGATTAGGTCACACAGACCTGGATGAAGGGAAACACAAATATCAGATCCATCCAAAACTTTTGTGGCCTCTAGGAAGTTTTCAATGGTGGGCATTCAATTTAAAGAGATAAGCTTTGATACTTTGATAGAGTGTGATGCTTGATATGCATGCACTTGGAAGCTTCACGCCTATCATATAAATTACTTAAATTAACCCGTTCAAATAGTGGGAACTAATGTAGATGGCTCGTGAGCTAAAGATTACATTTATTTGATTTTTTGTTTATCTGATTAGTGGTCATTTAATGGAGGGTCTGGATGGAAAGAATTTGGCATTCTGAATTGAACAAGAAAAATGTCGCTAATCAGAGGTTAGGATTTTATTTATTTTTTGTCAGTTTGAATCTTGGTGATTAACTGTCTACATTTTCACGACATTTGAATGGTTAAATTTAAGTTACTGTGTGCCACGCGTGCAATTTTGGAATTCCTACGTGTTGACCTTCACATTCGAGTATCAAACCTCTAAAGGTGAGGGATGATTTGTGCAACTTTCAAATGATAGGCTTACCATGCCACAATTTTCCTTGGCAACGTGTCACATTCATAGGATGTGCGGGCTTTGTACCCACCTCGGTATTGGTTGGTGTTGGAAAAGCTTTGTTAGCCCCACCATGATGTATGTGTTTTATTCACGCTGCCAATCCATTTTGCCTAGGAAACCGTAGAGATTGAAAGTTCACCATTAAAGACTTTCTAGAGCCCACTGTAATGTTTATTTTCCATCCAACTTGTTGATTAGGGCACATAGACCTGGATGAAGGGAAAAAACAAATATCAACTTGATTCAAAACTTTTGTGGACCCCAAGAAGTTTTTAATGGCGGGCATTTAATCACCTCTCTTTCCTATGGTGTGGTCCACCTGAGATTTGGATTTTCCTCGTTTATGGGTTCATGCCCTAAAATGAGCTAGCAAAATGGATGGACGACATGGATAAAGCATATATATCATGTTGGGGCCCTTTGGTTCCATGATCAATGATACAAGGGTCTGTTGTGAATGGACTATGCCAAAAAAAAGAAAAAAAAAAGAAAGAAAAAAGAAAGAAAGATGATCCTAACCTTCAAATTGGCCTTTATCAATTAAATGTGAAATGTTGTTGTGTTTCTTTTATTAGCTGTCCAGTTCAAGGACACCAATTGAAGGATTATGATTATTCTATCAAGAAGGATATAGTACATGGTCCATCAATCAAATTGTTATGTTTGACAGATATATGTGGACTGGACATAGGTGTGCCAAATTTAATGGCATGGCAATAACAAGTTTCACGTCATACTCTACAAAAGATATAAATTGAATGTGGAGACTCTTGGCTTCGATCCTCCTTTCCCGCTTTGGCTCGTCTCTGCCTTGTGGTTGATATCTTTGTTGCCATTTGCTTCTTTAGCCTTGAATCCGGGAGAGTGTGGGTTGCCCCTTGTCGTCGGGATTTATATCTCTGAACTTGATGATCTTGTTTGTTATCTCTTGTTTGTAGGGGATCTCGCTTTCTTCGGGTGTTAAGACTCTTCTGGCGCTTCAACAAGCTCGGAACCTTTTGGTTCGAAACTTCCACATGTGGTTGACTCAATCCAAGATTGGGAGTTAAGGAAGTCACACTGCTTTTGTTTGGTCTTACAGGGCTCCTAAAATTGCTGTATTTTCTTGGCTAGCCAGGAGGAGTAGGATCCTTATCATCGACAATCTTCGATCCATGATCTTGCCGAACAATTGTCTTCTTTGTCCGAGATCTGAGGAGTTTATGGACCATTTATTCATCCACTGTTCCTTCTCCATACTGATTTGGTCCAACATTCTTTGATTTTTGCCATTCTTTGGTCTTTATGGAGCAAAAGAAACTGTTGCTTCTGTAATCAGAGTGGTTTTGCTGATGGGGTTCTTAATTGGGTTTTTATATACATTAGGGATTGGGTGTCCTAAGTTCTTGATCTTGTGGGGCTGGGTTCTTTAGGGTGTTGTTGTATTTTTTTCTTTTTTCCTTTCTTTGGGTGTTCTTTCCTTGTGCTTCTGTTTTTGGGTCTTTTTTTTTGGTTGGTTGTCTTTGATTTTTTTTTTTTTTTTTGGCCTTTGGCCCTCATAAAATTGCATTATCTTTCATAAAAAAACATTGTTTTCTATTTTGTAGCCCGCCTAATGAGTGGATGGGGCTGACTTTTTCACAAGGCAATCCTCATGGTGAGGCAGACCTATTAGAAGGGTTGGATCAGTGTTCGAAATATCGGTATCTCGTTACGTATCGCACCTTTGGGATACAGATACGTATCAGTTATCGCATGGGATATATCGGTTGTATCGCGTAGTGTATCGTTGTTGTTGGAAACATGGGGAAATTAGTAGAGTTTTTCAATGAAACTTCAGTGATTGTTAAAAAACACATCAACACACACTTATAAATCAAAACATTACAAAAAAATAAGTGCACATAATAGGTTTTCTTTGTATGGGGTCCTAATCTATGCGTTGTCTAACTGAATTGATGCAAGTATATTCAAAGTTCATTTATATAATTTACAAATATAAGAAGACGTTTGGAAACACAACCAATACATTCAAAAGCAAAAGAAGAATCACTATATTAGGTTACATACATGTTTGATTTTATGCTTGGACACAAGGATTGCAACCGATTTGCGAGCAAGTAGGAAATTTTGATTTTTTCAACTTTCCGCAACTCGGCCCATCTCCTCCAATTCTCAAAATTGAAGCTCCCAATCCATGTTTTTTCATGCAAAACATGAAAAATCATGTATTTGTATCAATTTGACGCTGATTAAACATGATTTACTGAAAAAAATAGGATTGAAAATTGAAAATGCTCACCGAATCGAACATGTGAGATATATCGCACTACTTGCGAGTTTCGTATCGCACAGGTGGGATACAAGATATATCGTGGGATATATCGGCCAATATCGTCGATATTTAAAACATTGGGTTGGATGTGGCATGAGCATGGTAGGTTCGAAGTTATTTGCTGAGCGGACCATAAATTATGGTCCAACCAGTTGGGCTTGAAACCTTCTCAAATAAAATAATGTGGAAACCTCTAAATGTATGTATAACATGCTGAGTGTCCATCATTAAATGCGATTGATATTTTTATTCAGAAAATAGTGACAACATGAAAGAGGTGAAATTTCAAGTTCATTGAAACATGCCTGAGATAACCACTATTTTGTAAGCAATTTACAAACGTTGATGTTAATTCCATCAATATTCACATGAGGACCTACTGTGCGATCTGCACATTTGTGCTGTAATTTGTGTGACTCAAATATATGAATGTGGTGCATTTTCACTTGGAAATACAGTTCTACGTGACATCACATTTTTATTTTCATTCTGTAAATTTGTGACTAAAGCCTCACCTTTTTCATCTAACATTCCTTTTCATTCTCCGTAATGTATTTCTTGTTAATGGCTGATTGTACAATGTCAACAGATTTCAGCAAAGGAAGATAAGCACAAAAAAGAGGTTGTGTTAATAGCAGTTAACCATCGTCACCCAGATTACATGTCCTTCAGACCAGAGAAGCGTCAAACTGAGGGTGTTGGTCAGAGCATTGATACTGCAGCTGGTGAAAACCGCCAGTCCAGATTGCAGCTTGAGGTGGTGGAGATCTATAAATCAAGCACACACGTCAATCCTATATTTGCGTCTGTTGGAGCTGACACTGGAAGATTTTTCACCGCAACAGAAGCTGCTGATATTGTCTTCAGGTATGTGGAGAATGAGAACTTAGTCAAGCCAATGAACAAGGCAACTGTGGTTCTGGATGCAACTCTATGTGATGCCCTCTACAAGGGAACTGTAAAAAAGGGGTCGAGCTACCCTACGGAGATTCATAAGAAGGATTTGGGGCCGGCATTTCTAAGCCGAATGCAAGTCCACCACAGAGTGACGAGAGGAAATGACTCGGCTGTGCGAAAGGGTGCACTTAAAGCGGTTCAGATAATGACAGAGCGGCGGCAGGGCAACAAGAAGGTGACCAGAGTCTCGGGGCTGGAGTCGTTCTTGATGGATGCTGAGGCCTTGGCATCTGAGCTGCAGAAGAAATTCGCATGCAGTACGACAGTGGCAGAGCTTCCAGGTACGCATCTTATCGATTTTTTATACTATTTGAAGCATTTATTTGGCTCATTTACTACTTTGGTTTTTGTTGTTGGGCATTTTTTTAATATAATTATTAGCAAATTATCCTTGTTCTTTTCATTTGAAGCATTTGTTTTGTTCATTTTCTTCTTTTGTTTTTGTTGTTAGGTATTTTCAATAATCATTTGGCAATTCTTCATCTTCTTCTAACTTGAGGGAAAACTCACATGACTTTTTTTCCCCTCAAATTGAAGAAACTCCAATGTGAGATTAACCTGAGGGTGTACTCAGTTTACCTTCCTAAAAACCTTGTCTGGAAGTGGATGACTATTGCGGAATCATTGGTCATCATGCTTAGCCCAAATAAACAACAATCTGGCTAAAAAGAAGAGCAGTGACACCACAATAGAATCCTTTTACTCCCTACTGTGCCACCATGCCAAGACAAGACTAAGGATCTGAACCCGATCAAAGTCGGCATCACCCAATAGTCGAATAGATCTAGAAATCTTGCCCACACAGCTCTTGCAAATATGCAATGCATAAGCAGGTGGTCACCCAAACAGCTCTTGCAAATGTGCAATGTATAACCAGATGGTTGACTGATTCTGCATCTTGGAGACACAAAATACAGGCCTTAAGAATTATCATATTCCTTTTCTGAAGGCCTCAATGGTAAGAACCCTGGTCCTGCACACTAACCAACAAAAAGCCAACACCTGAGGTGGGCATCTATATGGATAGGTGCGCTTCGTCGGCTCAATGGGGGGACTGAAACACCGAAGAAAAGGATTGAACAGAGAACCTGCTAGACTTCTCTGGTCTTCACACCCATCCATCCTGCTCTTGATAAGAGAATCCAACCTTCGAGCATCCTAAGTAAACCAATCATCTCCAATTCCTCAATTGTCAGAATCCTGCGGAAGGGTGGAGCTCAAACCACGCGACCACCCAAAATCGAGAAAGATTGAGAAATGTGGATCTCCCTATTCAAAGCAACTTGCATTGGTCTCAGGAATGAAATAGAAAGTGGCCTATCTGTGCACTAAGCATCCTCTGAAAATTGAATCATGGAGCCATTACTGTCACCGATCACATGCATGACTTCTTGAATCGGCCGACATTTCTGCAGACTGCCTTCTAAGCACCAGAGACTCAGTACATAGAAAAGCCTCTTGTAAACCAACCTCCTATGCCGATGGCATGTTTACTAGCCAACACCTGGTTCATAAAACCCTTTTCTTCCATCTAAATCTCTAAAGCCATTTTGCCAAAGGAGCTTGATTCATATAACTGAGACATCTAATCCCCACTCTACCTTCAAGCAAAGGAATGCAAACCTCACTCCATTCAGTAAATGGAACTTGTGTTTGTTTTCCACTCCTTTTCACAGAAAGGCCCGCCTAATCCTTCGTATTCTGCTAATGCTGTCAGTAAACACTGAAAAAGCAGCATGGCAATACAGAGGCATGTTTGACATTTCAGCCTTAATCAGTGTCTCCAAAAGACAAATACCTCCTCTTCCAGCTGGAAAGCTTCCTTTCTATTGTATCAATTACTTTATTTTGTAAGTGCTTGGTTGGTTTCTCCGTTTGTAATGGAAGCCCCCAACAAGGTGATGGAAGGCTTCCAATCTTGCATCAAAAGTTATCTACCTGAGAAGCTTCCACATCACAAAAGAAGAGAGTTGTCTGCAAATTGGAGATGAGATATTTGGAAAGATCTATTTCCCACCTTAAAGCCATTAACAGGACGACCTGAGCCGCTCTCTCCAATTAATTCTAAAAGCTTTTGTCACCACCACAAACAAGAAAGGGGACAACAGATCTCCCTACCAAAGCCCTCTTGTTCCCATGAAGAGTCCTGTAGGCAATTAGGGCTGTCAACGGGCAGGGCCTGGGTTGGCTTTGGCCTGGATTTTGAGGTGCAACAACTATAGATATAATCACCAACAAAGAGAGGCTGCAGGAACAACTCCCAAACCCACTGTTCTAAAACTAGCGAGCGCACATTCCCTCTCTTCTACCATGCAATAGCAACACATTCTAGATTGGAAAGCAACACATACTAATTACTAAATGCTCAAAGAAATCCATTCTCTTTTATTCAATAAAAATAAAATTAGAAAAAGGAGTTACAAAGAGATCTTATACAGGCTTGAGAAACATAAGAAACCCTAACGAAATTTGAAATGCCCTCATGATGATTTCGCAGTGAGTCATTCATGGGGTATCTTGGTCAGCTCTTATTATTTAAATAGACACATTAAAAATAAACAAAATAATACTAAACACCATCAGCCGTGTAACACTGGAGCCAACATATGGGATTTGAGATCTGCTTGCATCACTATTCTTAAGTCAGTTCATTGATCTTTCGGTATGCTTGGCACAAAGCAATGTTTCTTCCTTGCGTACTAGTACATAGAATTTGATGAGGCAGTTGAAGAGGTTTCACTCAAACTACAACTGCTGAATGTTTGAATTTTTGTTTATGAAAGGGCAGAATAAAAATGGCAGATGCTTCTGAGGATGTAGAAAACTACTCATCAGATGTCATTGTTCATTTTGCAAGACGATTGAGAACATTGTCTATGTATGCGGAGCGGGGAATTTGGGTGTTGAAAAAAAGAATGCCTTCACTGGTCTGTAGTATATATTCAGCGCCATGTATTTTGATGGAAATACCATTACACTGGAGAACAGATACCCACACACAAAAATAGAAAGAAAGATAAATACAATGAAAAAAAGAATGCCTTTACTGGTCTGTAGTATATATTCAGCGCCATATATTTTGATGGAAATGCCTTTACACTGGAGAACGGATACCCACACACAAAAATAGAAAGAAAGATACATACAATGACATGAATTTGAAATGACCAAGGTGCCCTCAAATGCTCAACCTTCACCCTCAAGCTGTGACATGATCATAAATACTTGTCATTACTTCTAAAAAAAATTTGTTGCATAAACAAGAAGAAGTCTCATAATCATCTATTATCTAAGCCTTATCCCGATTCCTGACTAATTGGGGTGCCTGAATTGCACCCCCTATCACCCACCCACCCACAAACTCACTGGAACAAGAAATGTGGGGAACACCCACATGGTCTTTCATGAAAAGTTAAAAAGGAAAATTAAAAATAAAGGAGAGGAGAAACATATTCTCCGTGATTCTCGCAAAGATGCAAGTACTATTGTTGCCCATATAAACAAATTTGATTGATGCCAGATCCTCTTCAAACGGTGTAGAACAAGCTTATTCTGCAGCTATTATTTTACTGGTAATTCAACTACTTGTAAGAGTTATTCAGTGCCTGTGTGGGGGTCAACTGTGTTGTGGGTATGCCATCCAATTTGCACATCAAGTGTGCCCCACCATGATGATGGGGTGCCCCAGAAATCAGGCCTATTCAATCATCATTTGGGCCACATTGAAGAAAGCAATGGGCAATCAACCCACTCACTCCAAATTCAAGCAGTTTTGCAAAAGATGGTTGGATCGGCTTGATTTTTGGGGGCATCCCACTTTAATGGTTGGGTGAATCTTTTGGACAGGTTGGATTCTATAAAGACATCATGGTGGGCCCCACACAGAACATATGTTGAAGCTAATTTTACGAAAGATGGGCAAGAACAAGTGACAATTTGACTATACTATAATCTAGTAATCAACCTCAAAAATTTAAATCTACCGTGCAGTCACTGGCTACAAAATTTTATATTAATGTCTCCAAAATTCAAATCTACTGCACAGTCATTGACTCTTTGTATCTGATTCACATGCTTTTCCACAAAACTCATACTATTTCAGAAAGAAAAGGGGACCCTTTTCCACAAAACTCATATAAATGTCAAAATGTCTATTTCAGAAAGAAAAGGGGAAAAGGGGACCCTTTTCAAATCTTCCATCTTGACCCTTCTCAAGTCTTCCATCAAAGTATTGTTTGCAGATCATTTTTGGTTTACAATGATATGGGGCTGCAGTCTGTATCGCCCCTGCATCGGGATGTTTTGGGCTGTATCTCACATAACCCTACAGACCCACGCCCACATCTAATTAAATTTATCAGATAACTAAGCCTTATCACGACTAACTGGAGTAGGAAAGAAGAAAAATCTCAAGTTAAAAAATCAGACGGTTTCTATTTGACAAAGCAGAGGGAAGGAAGCAAGTCATAAAAAAGGAAATAAGTCTATCCTAAATAATAAAGGTTACAAGCTGTGTCTACATGGTTGAGCCTTTTTTTCTTAGACCCCGCAAGTCATATCTGATTTGCCAGAATGGAAGATCCTAGCCTTCTAGTTTTTGGCTCTTTTATTTCTTGGATTGCTGGTTTACTTCTTCTTAACTGTCTATTTGTATGCGACAGACTGTCTGCTTAGGATCTCCCAATCTGTAATATTTTGGGCACTCCCTTCTACAGTGAGGTATATCAACTGTTTGGATCATAGTTACCTCTACCTTTTTCGGGGTTTGACAATTTGAGTTCAAATTCACTGTTCACAGTTTGTTGCCTAATAATCGTCAAATACATTGGTTTGTTGGGGTAGGCTCATCATATAGGTCATTTTTCAGTTCCTGCTACTTGTAGTTCAGGTTGTTTGCTTTTTGATGGAGTAGTATACAATGCTCTAATTTAATATTCTAGAATCGTTAATTGAATTAGAAATTGAACTGACTTGAGGAAATTCATGAACTGCAGTGAATCGACTAAGAACTGTTGACCAAACTGGGTTGATTTTAGTTTGATCAGGAGTAAAGAATTAGGCCCTGTTAGGTAAGATGCCTAAAAATGCATTCATCTCATTTTAGTTGACAGTAATTATGTATTAGAGATCCTGAACTCTAATACATAGTCACTGTAAATATGAACTCATTATATATTAGAGATCTACTGTTAACTATAATGATATCAAATCATTTTTAGGCATCTACCTAATGGGGCCTTACAATATTTCGAACTGTGGTTTACTTTGGTCGAACCGATTCACAGTTTGGCCATGATTTAAGTAAATCACATAACTATGGTCTAGATAGCAGAACCATGGCCCCACTCATATGGACTGGGTGCATCAGAATGCTATTCACATCCAGATTCGTCATTGCCGTATAATGCTCCTTCACCGGAAGATGCGAACTGTCAACATGGCACTGAAGTTTCCTCATGAAACTTGGAAGATAAGAGGATGAAGTGCTGGTGGTCTTGCCTGTTATGTGACAAGTGACTCCATTTTTTGAAGATTGGAGGATGAAGTTCTGGTGGTCTTGCCTATTATGTGACGAGTGACTCCATTGTTCATTGCTGGCTACTACCACGGGAATTCTTTTTCGTTCTGTTCCTTGGTTTTTAACTCTTTCCAACCAGCATTCTGCTGCCCCACCTTGATTATCCAGTCAGGAGATACGATATCTGCTGCTAGGATCCTTTTAGGGGACTTGTTCTTTCTTTCTATTGTGCAATAAAAGAGATGCCTGCGGATTTGACATTGGAGCATGGCTAAAATTCCACCGGAAAATATATTTGCTTGAAAAGTTCATCAGTATTTTTGGAATTCTATTACATGTGATACATATGGTACATCCCTTGGAAAATCAACGCTGCCGTTAAACTGTAGAGACAACAATTTCCATGTCAGTTTCTTTGTTTCGATCAGTATTGAGGTCGAACTGTCCTTGTAGCCTTGCAGAGAGTGAATTTCATGATAAGAAACACGACTCTAAAATGGCCACATTGAAATGCTGTTGAAACTTTCAACCACAAGGGAGAACTCAAGGCATTTGCAGGTCACTAGGAGATCCATCCTTTGAAAATTTGGGAATTTCAAACTGCCTCTCACAAATCAAATTTTCTTGTTTATGATTTGTTTAATTTCAGGGGAACCATTTTCTTGATCGTGATGGCCTGGTTTCTTGTTTTGTGAGTTCCTTAATACATTTTTTCACAGTGGCACTTATGTTTTCCCGCTTCGTTAAAAAAAAGAAAATCTCTTTTCAGGGAAGAAGGGCCAGCATGAGGTTCTAGTTCAAGGTGGGGTAATTGAAGACCTGGCAAGACACCTTGTAGAGCAATATGGCATTCCAAAGAGATACATTGAAGTTCTTGACAAAACCAAGAAATGAGAGGAAACAAAGGTAAATTGTTCCTTTTTAATTCCTCAAAAAGAGAAGAAATGGATAGATGTTTTCCTTATTTGATTGAAAGAAAAAAAGAAGTTTGAGAGAGAGAGAGAGAGAGAGAGAGAGAGAGAGAGAGAGCAGTTGCATAAGAAGAAACAAAGAAAAGATGAATGCTATTTTCTTATACATGGATTGAAATATCTCATGCTGCATTGAAGCTACCCGATCATGTGATGAATGGAGACAATAATGGTATCGTTTGGAGAAAAAAAAAAAATCAGTGTTTTAGTGCTACGATTATCAATATTATCTGCTGGATTTCATTTTACATCCATGGTTCATATGTTCTTTTTTACTTTAACACTGGCCATGCCAAACTCGATTGAATGGATAGATCATAGTCCCAAACTCACAAGTCTGGAGCTGGGGTTTCTGTTTTCTCCACCTGAAACCAATCCACAAGACACCTCATGTGCAAATTTGGTACACTTGTTTGGGATCTGAGCCATCCATCAAGTGGGTTCTACTGTGTATGCTCTCTGCCCAAAATCAGGATAGTCCACTCATCAAACAGATCCATGATGTTATAAACAAAATGTTTGTTTGAAGTATTGTCCGCTGCATTTTATGTTGTCATGCTAAAAAGGCTATAGCCATGATTATGGTTCGATTCTTCTAGTGGTCGGTCCATATGTGCTGATTCTGCCTGTGTATGAGATCTGGGCCATTCATCTGGTGGGCTGCATCCTTCTCAGTCTGCTTCTGCGTCAGGTGAACCACACATCTGATATTAACTGTCTGTTATCATTCTTCTAGCTGCCCACTTTATTATAGGTGTGGCCTGCCTGATTGGTGGACCTGCTGTATTCTTGGGCTGGGAAACGTTCCTTTTGGGGTCTGCCTGATGAAGCACTGTAGATTGACGGTATACTTACTGTGGTGGTAGAAGGCGCGATCAGCTTCGGCAGTCTCCTAGCATTCTAAAACATTGCTATTATGGATTTTATTTGGAGGTTAACGTGTGGTGCACAGGATGTGACAGAGGTAGGGAGGGGACTCTTTTACTGGACGGTCCTAAGCTGAACCCTGTTTGTTTTGGCGAGCTCCACCGTAAAGTGGTGTAATGTATAGTAAATGAGTAATAATAATCATTACAAAGGTAGTTACAAGTAAACAGGTTTTACTTCCATAGGCAGTAAGTATCCCATGGCCTGGCGTCTAGTCCTAGACATGTAAAGTACTATCCCTGGTTAGATGCACTTGGATATAATTTCATCAACACGTGTTATATCCGGTGTTCATCCATTATGTAATATCATTTTAGGGCATGTTCTGAAAAATAGGAAGATCTAAAGCTAATGTAAACCACACCACAAAATTGGGATAATGATGCCCGCTGTTGGAACCTTCTTAGCGCCACCGAGATGTTTATTTGCCATCCAACTTGTTCATAAAGTCAAACAAACCTGAATGAAGGGAAAACACAAATACCAACTTGATCCAACATTTCTGTGACAACAAAAAGTTTTCAACAATCCCTGCTGCTCGCTGGGGTGTGGTTTATTTTCACTTTGGATCTACCTCATTTTTTGTTTTCATGCCATAAAATGATCACGATGGATGAATGGACGGTGCGGATATAAAACATGCATCATGGTGGGGGCCACAAAACTATGCCATGTAATCGTCTTTTCGCCTCTCCACGCCTTGTGAGATGCAGAAGGATTATAGTGATTTGATAGTTGGCAATATCCAATCCCAATGAGTATGCAATAATGTGAGTTTTACTATACATTATATACATTACCGTGGTAGTCCATGGAAACGAACATGCCCTAAATGTTGTGATGGGTGGGACAACGGAGCTATGCATCATTTGGGCCTTTGTGAGCACTCGGGAAAACTACCCCCCCCCCGGTGCCCACCAGGTGTTCCAGTTGAAAACTTCCTCCCCGGGCTGCCCACTAGGTGTTCCAGTTGAATTTTTGGACCATCTGATGGTTGACATGGAGTCAGACGATGGATATATGCATAGCGTAATAGATATAAGATTGGAATTTACTCATATTTCTGATGAAACAGGCAAGTCATAAAGCATATGTCATTTGCAAACTTAGAATGCAGATGCATGTGTGCTTAGATGACATGAACGGTAGCATATGAAAGCCCAGATCTAAAGTCCATTCGGATCCAATCGAACCTATAGCTAAGGCCTCTATGTTCGAACCTTGTTGAGTAGAGGGGTTGAGAAGAGAAAGTAATAATGATATGAATGCCGCCCATAACACCTCTATACAACATGCTCGTATCCTTGGCCTCAGAAGAAGGTATGATTGATTTGATTAGCTTAGTTTGATTTCCCTAGTTGTGTAATACCTTTCACGAGGTTTCAAAAAATGGAACAACTGAGCACTGTTTTGGAGCCGTTACTAGCTAAAATAAAGGCTCCAAAACCCACGGCCGGCTAAAATCCACGGAATCGCATTGAAATTGGGAAACCCGGAGGATTCTTGACTCGAGTGACTCTTGGATAGGTCTTTACCATGGATTTCAAGTAAGGGCCTTGATTACGGAAAATGAAAAGGTTAGGTACCATTTTACTACCGATGTAAAATACGGTCTCTACTTTGCCAGGTTATAAGCTTTCAAAGGGGATTCAGGGAACTTCTAGTAAGATATTACACTTTAAATGTCTAACTGTGAAAGGTAAATTGAAATCTTAATGACAATGACAAAAATAGGTTTTCCGATAGAAGTATGGAAAAGATAAGAACATAGAGTTTTCGGTTATCCTTTTAGGTTATGTATTTTGATACAAAAGATCTTCAAGAGAGGCAATTGTAAAGCATACTCTACGTGATATCAGAGCAGAGCCTACCACCTCTGGTGTTGAAAATGATAGATTGAGAATATATGTAATGGGAAAATGATAGATTGAGAATATGGTTGGGATTTTGTAAATAGAAACGAAATAGAAGAGATCGAAAGAACAAAAGAGACAGACTCCCCCCAATTTGTCTTATCTACAAACTCTCACTCTCTATCTCAGACTCAGATGTTTTCGACAGGGATATTGACTCTCTTTGATTTTTTCAAGGCTATCTCCTCTTGCCTCACCCTTCCTCTTCTTTCTTTGGTATAGGGTCTCTTTAATAAGCAATTAGAGAGAGACATGTAAGGGTGTTTAGATAGGTTCGGTTCTACCGAGCCTCCAATTGAAGTGTTGAGTCATTAAGGGTACTTAGACTCGGGGAAACCAAAGCCCAACTGAAGGGTACAAAGTAACGGAGCCTCTGTTAGAGTGCGTTGATTGGGTCAATGATAAAACTTGCAATCGGCTAAGTGTCCATTGGCTCTACACAGAGCCGACTAAAGCGCAACCACCCTTTTCCATACCTCAGCCACCTTTGTGCAAAGTAACCCACAAAAAGCTGCTGGCTATTGGTTTTCTAATCTGGGCTAACCCTAGCTCACTCTGGCACGATTTGACCCATTCATGGGTATTATGGTGTGTTTTTAACTATGTACATACTTTGCTGGAGGCCCACTTATAAGTTATAACAACTCAGATTTTTGCCACTTAGGATTGCAAAAAATCCTTGTAAAGTTTCTTGCTAGGATTATTTTAATCTATTACATAGTGGTATTTAATTCATGATCCTAATGAAAACGCCAGTGTTACCATTACTAGAACAGTGCAAATTCAATTAGACACCATTAGGAACTTATAGAATACACTCGATCACCTAAATCTTATGGTTAGAATTGAGATATGATTATCTAAAGTTCCAATCTAGCGGACTTATCATTGACGAATAAAGATAGTTATATGTAAATGAAGATCCACTTAAAGCTAAGATGACTAATTGTTTAAATCTTGACTATTCCACACACTTAAACTAAATTGATGTAATCACTCTTTTACTATAAAATCAATAGTTTAGGATTATTATGACCAAATAGTCAATTTTATTGATTGTGAATTGGTAACACTATGAATTTAACTAATCAAAACTCTAATCATCATGCATGAAAATCTTGTAGCTTAATTCATTAAAGAAATGTCATAATTATTCAAATAAGCTCTACACTGCTCGTTCGTGGGCCACTAAACCTAAAATTATAGAAAGATGTTCATTTTAGCGGGCTTGACATACATCATAAGAAATTGAGTTGAGATTACATCTCGAATTATTCAACTTAAGCTCGCAAAGCAGATACATGAGATGTGCGAATACTTACTTAAGTTATTTATTCCATCCGAATCTTGAAAGAGAACTTAATTAATTTCACAGTGAAAAAATAAATTCATTCTTGATTCTTACCTCCCATCGCCTCCGTTTTAATAAACACAAGTTCAAGAGTTAGACGAAGAGCATCGTGAATTGAAACACGATTTCAAATATAAAAAATCTTTCATGTACAAAGCCTGAATAGAATCCCGAAAAAGATTGCAAATGTAAAATGATAATCATAAATTATCGGATATTCAACCGGAGATCCGAGGAAGAAAACAAAAATGTGAAGCTTGCGTATAGAAATTTCTGCGGGAGAATTCGTTCAGCGACGCTCCCGTAATCTCTTGACGTGCGGGGCAAGTTTCTGTCGTTGAAGACGCAAGAAGTTCGCGCCCTCGATCTAAAACCGTACACGTTCTCTGGCATGCATAAGATCCAGGCCATCAATCCAGTTGGCTCCGATTAGGTACTACCCACGCCTGTTCGGAGCTCGGGGCAGGCAGAGGCTTCGAGGGGCAACCATGATGTATGACTTTTATCTACACCGTCCATCCGTTTTTCTATATCAATTTAGACTCATATTAAAAAAATAAGGGAGATCTAGGGCTCAAGTGGACCACCCCACAGGAAGAAGCAGTGCTAAGTACGCCCACCATTGAAACCTTATTAGGGCCTACCATGTTATTTATTTGCCATCCAACATGTTCACACGGTCTTATACAAATGAATGAAGTGAAAAAACAAATATCATCTTAATCCAAAACTTCTGTGGTCCCTAATAAATTTTCAACCGTAGAAATTTAATCCCTTATATGTGGTCCTCTTGGATCGTTGGATCTTTCTTATTTTTGGGATCATATTCTGTAATCATTTGAAAAAAAATGGATGGACGGTGTGGATGGAATCCATATATCAGGCAGGACCCTCAGAGCCCAGCCTGTCCAAGCTCGGAACAGGCGGGGGTCGTACCTAATCCGCGCCCATACAAATCGCTTGCTTTCGAAACACGTGGACCATGGGTCTATTTTTCCTATTGCGTGATTGCGCACTGGCCAGGAACGATTGGGAAGCGACGATCTTCCCGTGATTTTTGGACGCGGATTTCCCGCGAAAGCCCTTAGCAGGAAGTTACTGCTCTGGGAAGCTAAGTGGGGCTCACCGTGATGTTTTTGATAAATCCACACCGTTCATCCGTTTTTTTTTCCGCTCATTTTAGGACATGAGATCAAAAGTGAGGCAGATCCAAAGCTAAAGGAGGGCACACGAGAGGGAAAAGGGGAGAAAAATGTCTACCATTGAAACCTTTTTGGGTCCACCTTGATGTTTATATGCTATCCAAACCGTTTACAAGGTCATTTCCACTTGGATGAACGGAAAGAACATAAAACTTAGCTTGATACGAAACTTTTGTGGGCATACGAATGTTTCAATGGTGGTCAATCAATCCCACTGTTTCCTCTCGTTTACTCCACTTAAGTTTTGTATATGCCTCACACCTTTATTTTCTCATGTACTGAAATGAGCAGGCAAAAAGGATGGACGGTGTGGATTTATCACAAACATCACAGGTGGACCACACGAGAACTTCCTTCGAAGGTCTTTTTGCAGGAAATCCGCGTCCCTGAATTAAAGGGTTTTCTCTCCCTTCTAGAAAAGAGTTCGTTTCGTCTTTGGGGCGACTAAGGATCCAGCGTGTTTCGCAACCCACTGGGGCCCACTTGCTGAAAAGGATTGATGATTTGAACGGTCTATTCTCGTTACCAGCACAAATAAGCTATTGCCTAACAATCGGGCTTTGTCGATGATCTTAACCTTTGATTTTTACAGTTGAATCCGAGTCATTGACATTTTTCTTCTGTTCAGTCGTAACTTTCTTTTCTAGGCCAGAAAACCAAGTAGTCCACAAAATGGACGGGTCCGATCATCATAATTCTCATCATGTGGGCCCCAATGGGCGTGGATACACGCTGGATCCTCAGTCGCGACAGAGGCAAGAACAACTCTCATTGCAAATTAAAACCGTTCATCTGGTGTGTCGTTTAATCCAGGGGCTACGGTGTAACATTCTCAATAATAGAATGATGTTAACCCTCACATACATCGATGGTCATTTTCAGCTTAAACGTGAACCCTTGGATCTTTTTGTTTCAACCGTCGGTTGGCCCACCTGCACCTGCTTTCCCATTAGAAAAAACAATCAGAAAAAGGATGTCTATGATAAAGACCCATTGTTGAATTACGGGGCGCACCCACCTACTTCAATCACTGGTGGGCCCCAAACGGTACAATAGGCCCTACCCACATATCTTTGAAAAGTATGGAGAAATTAATTCCACCGGCCCCATCACAATCGCTAGATGAAGCATAACCTTATCTATTTGCAGCGTTGCATGCAGTTGGGCCACGCAGAAGCGGCCCACACGTATTGATGTGGCACACATGCGTGAGATCCTGGCGGTTCATCAGTCGGACCCGTTGATAAATGTGTCCCATTCTGAAATGAGGTCAGCAGACTTATCGAATGGGCGACGCATGTGCATTCAATTAGGACCGTTGGCTATTTTTCCACCTTTCCGTTTCATCTGCGAATTTTCCTACCGTAAAATTCACTTAAAACTAGTGCGGTACGGATTGAATTTTTTTGACAATAATATCCTTGTCCAATAATCTTCAATTCGACAGCCTTTTGAAACATTCAGTATTTTAATTTTCATTTATAAAGTTTAATGCTTTTTCGATCAAGATTACCTTTACTGCCAAAAACCTGCCTTTTTTAAATTTCTCATCTTTTTTTTTTTCCGAAAATTGTCAATTCTAAAATCTTCTCATCTCTTTCCATTTCTTTTTAAAATTATCTATTCTCTTTCATTTTTGTCACTTTTTCTTCCTGCCATACCATAAGCCCTTACTTTATTTCCTTCATTTTCTTTTGTTAATTTTCATTTCAAACTTCTATTCTTGCTATACCTCAAATTCTTCATTTTCTTTATTTTCTTTCATCAATCTCTACTTCAAACCCATTGTGTTAAAGACGGATTTGAAAAATAGAAAATGAAGAAAATGTTGCTTTCATATAAGAAGTCATGCATTACAGGTATAATTAAAAAAAATTACCCTAAACCTTAAACCTTATTATTACAAGTACCCGGTCAATTTACATAAGTACAAAGTCAATTTACACAATTTTTTAAACCCTATAACCTAAAAATTTGCACTTGCACGAAATCTCGGTCATTTGCACGGCTTATTAGTCAATATCACTGAGTTCTCGATCAATTTCAATAAGTTATTGGTCAAATTTAGCAAGTACTTGGTCAATTTTACGGAGTTCTTGGTGAATTTCAGTGAGTTCTCGGTAAATTTCACCAAGTTCTCAGTCAATTTTCAATGAGTTCTCGGTCAATTTAGCCAAGTTCTCAGTCAATTTCACTAAGTTCTTGATTAATTTGACCAAGTCATTGGTCAATTTCATCGAGTTCTCGGTTAATTTCACCTAGCAATTCACCAAGTACTCGACCAATTTCACCTAGTACTACGTGAAAATTTATCGAGAACTTGGTGAAATTGACCGCGAAATCGATGAAAATTAACCCATAACTCATTGAAATTAAATGAGAACTAGGTAAAAATTAACTAAGAATGGGGTGAAATTAACAGAGAACTCGCTGAAATTCATCGAAAAATTGGTGAAATTGATCGAAAACTCGATGAAATTGATTAAGAATTCGAAAAAAATTAATCGAGAACTCGTTGAAATTGACCGAGAACTCATTAAAAATTGACTGAGAACTCGCTGAAATTGACCGAGAAGTCATTAAAATTAACATAGTAACTTACTTATTACTCGTTCAAATACACCTACTACTCGGTCAAATTCATCGTATTTTCGGTCAATTTCAACAAGTTTTTGGTCAATTACACTAAGTCCTCAGTCAGTTTTCACTTAGTTCTCGGTCAATTTGCCGAAGTTCTCCGTAAATTTCAACAAACTCATTGAAAATTCACCGAGTAATCGGTCAATTTCAACCAGTACTCGCTGAATTTCTACATTGTACTTGATGAATTTTCACCTTGTACTTGGTCCATTTGAACTATTAAACTATTTGTGAATTTTTATATTATGCTTGAAGAATTATTGAAGTTTATTTGTGGTATATTTTGCAATTCATCCTTGTAGATGAAGACTCTCCGAAGAAGAGAATTGATTTTCGAATTTCAAATTTGTCCTTAAAATGTTCATTAACATGGTAGTTTGATAGTGTGAAGAGTAGTTTGGAGAAGAATGAAAGTAGATTAAGTCTATTTAAACAGTCCCTATTTTCTTCCTTTTTGGACATTCTTTCATTTAGATTTATACGAGTTTTATTTTACATACTTTTTATAAGATACGGAGGTGATATCATATTTGAGATACGGGGAAGACTTTTAAAATTTACTGAGTTCGGTCGAGTTCGGGTCAGACATATTTCAAAACCAAATCAAGTTGGATCAACCTCAACTCGGTTCGACTCGACTCGACTCGATGCCCACCTCTATTTTCTATGTGCCTACTTTTTTTTTCTTTTATTATTATTATTTAATTTTTATTTTTTATAACTTTTTTCTATTTCGCCAATCAGATATGTTGATTGCTTTTAAAAGTTGTTGTGACCATTAATATGTAATTCGTCTGGATTTTTGATGCTTTATGAGTTGGATAGAGACATAACTAATACGTTAAACAAGGTTTTCAGGTTCTAAATCTGCCGATCAAATCCATTGTTCGTTTTCAAAACTTGTCATGAGCCATATTTTATCGACCTTTTATGGTCGTATGGTGAGTACCGAGCCATATAAATATCTTATATGACCATTTATAACCACTGCTTTCTATAGTATGGTCCAATGAAGCTTTTGATCTGCTTATTTTGGGTCAATTCTTTGAAATGATCTCGCCAAATGAAGGGACACATATGTAACATACGGAGACGTTTACATACTAACGAATGCCACACCTTGCAATCCGCTTTCAAAGAAAATTTGCCAAGCAGCGTCCTCTTTCTCATGGGGTGCGGATTAGGTGTTACCCAGGTAACAACCACCCTTACCTGGGGCACACATTTGTCCACTCCATCTATTCGTTTTTCCAACCTAGTTTAGGAAGCAGTCCTAAAAATTAAGTGATGTGTAGATATTGAAACCTTACTACGGCTCACCGGCCTGTTTGGTCCAGGAATTGAATGGTATTGAATTGTATTAGATGGGATTAACATCGTTATTGCACAATGATTGCATGTCTAGAAATACCATGTTATTGTAGCCATCCAATCCCATCTTTATTGCACAATTGACTGCGACATACCTTGTCTGGAAATACCATGGTATTGTAGCCATCCAATCCCATCGTTATTGCACAATTGACCGTGAAATCGTTGAAAATTGACCCATAACTCATTGAAATTAACCACGAACTAGGTAAAAATTGACTGAGAAGTAGGTGAAATTGACAGAGAACTCGCATAAATTCATCGAAAAATTGGTGAAATTGATCAAGAACTCGCTGAAATTGATTAAGAATTCGAAAAAAATTGACCAAGAACTCACTGAAATTGACCGAGAATTGATTGAGAACTTGTTGAAATTGACTGAGAAGTCGTTAAAATTAACATAGTAATTCACTTAGTACTCATTCAAATACACCTACTACTCGGTCAAATTCATTGTGTTCTCGGTCAATTTCAACAAGTTTTTGGTCAATTACACCGAGTCCTCAGTCAATTTTCACTCGGTTCTCGGTCAAGTTGCCCGAATTCTCCGTCAATTTCAACAAACTCGCTGAAAATTCACCGAATAATCGGTCAATTTCAACTAGTACTTGGTGAATTTCTACATTGTACTTGATGATTTTTCACCTTGTACTTGGACCATTTGAACTATTAAACTATTTGTGAATTTTTATAATATGCTTGATGAATTATTGAACTTTATTTGTGATATATTTTCCAATTCATCATTGTAGATGAAGACTCTTCGAAGAAGAGAATTTATTTTGAAATTCCAAATCCGCCCTTAAAATGTTCATTAACATGGTGGTTTGAGAGTTTGAAGAGTGGTTTGGAGAAGAATGAGAGTAGATTAAGTCTATTTAAACAGTCCCTATTTTCTTCATTGTTAGACATTCTTTCATTTAGATTTATATGAGTTTTATTTCACATATTTTTTATAAGATACGGAGGTGATCTCATATTTGAGATATAGGGAAAACTTTTAAAATTTACTGAGTCCGGTCGAGTTCGGGTCAGACATATTTCAAAACTAAATCAAGTCGGATCAACCTCAACTGGTCCGACTCGATGCCCACCTCTATTTTCTATGTGCCTACTTTTTTTTAAAATTTTATTATTATTATTTATTTATTTATTTATTTTTATTTTTTATAACTTTTTTCTATTTCGCCAATCAGATACGTTGATTGCTTTTAAAAGGTGTTAAGACCACATAAAAGGTGTTAAGACCACTAATATGTAATTCGTTTGGATTTTTGATGCTTTATGAGTTGGATAGATAGATAAATAATACGTTAAACAAGGTTTTCAGGTTCTAAATCTACCAATCAAATCCATTGTTTGTTTCCAAAACTTGACATGAGCCATATCTTGTCGATCTTATATGGTCGTATGGTGAGTACCAAGCCATACAAATATCTTATATGACCATTTATAACCACTGCTTTCTGTGGTGTGGTCCACCGAAGCTTTTGATCTACTTATTTTGGGTCCATTCTTTGAAATGATCTTGCCAACTGAATGGACACAGATGTAACATACGGAGACATCTACACATTAACGAATGCCACACCTTGCAATCCGCTTTCAAAGGAAATTTCCCAAGCAGTGTCCTCTTTCTCATGGGATGCGGATTAGGTGTTACCCGGGTAACAACCACCCTTACCTGGGGCACACCTTTGCTCACTCCATCTATTTATTTTTCCAACCTAGTTTAGGAAGCAGTCCTGAAAATTAAGTGATGTGTGGATATTGAAACCTTAGTACGGCTCACCAGCATGATTGGTCTAGGGAATTGAATGGTATTAAATTGTATTAGATGGTATTAACATCGTTATTGCACAATGATTACATGTCTGTACCATGGTATTGTAGCCATCCAATCCCATGTCTGGGATAAAATTTTTGCTACGGTGTAGCCATACAATCCCATCGTTATTGCACAATTGACCGTGAAATACCATGATTGGAAATACCATGGTATTGTGGCCATCCAATCATATTGTTATTGCACAATTGACCGCGAAATCATTGAAAATTGACTCATAACTTTTTGAAATTAACCGGGAACTAGGTAAAAATTGATTGAGAAGTGAGTGAAATTGACAGAGAACTCGTTGAAATTCACCGAAAAATTAGTGAAATTGATCAAAAACTCGCTGATATTGATTAAGAATTCGAAAAAAAATTGACCGAGAACTCACTGAAAATTGACTGAGAACTCACTGAAATTGACCGAGAAGTCGCTAAAATTAACATAGTAATTCACATAGTACTCGTTCAAATACACCTACTACTCGGTCAAATTCATCGCGTTCTTGGTAAATTTCAACAAGTTTTTGGTGAATTACACCGAGTCCTCAGTCAATTTTCACTCGGTTCTTGGTCAATTTTCCCAAGTTCTCCGTCAATTTCAACAAACTCGCTGAAAATTCACTGAGTAATCGATAAATTTCAACCAGTACTCGGTGAATTTCTACATTGTACTTGATGAATTTTCACCTTGTACTTGGTACATTTGAACTATTAAACTATTTGTGAATTTTTATACTATGCTTGATGAATTATTGAACTTTATTTGTGGTATATTTTACAATTCATCCTTGTAGATGAAGACTCTCCGAAGAAGGGAATTGATTTTGGAATTCCAAATCTGTACTTAAAATGTTCATTAACATGGTGGTTTAATAGTGTGAAGTGTGGTTTGGAGAAGAATGAGAGTGGATTAAGTTTATTTAAACAGTCCCTATTTTCTTCCTTTTTAGACATTATTTCATTTAGATTTATAGGTATTTTATTTCACATACTTTTTATAAGATATAGAGGTGATCTCATATTTGAGATACAGGGAAAACTTTTAAAATTTACTGAGTCTGGTCGAGTTCGGGACAGACATATTTCAAAACCAAATCAAGTTGGATCAACCTTAACTCGGTCCGACTCTACTCGACTCGATGCCCACCTCTATTTTCTATGTGCTTACTTTTTTTTTCTTTTATTATTATTATTTTATTTATTTATTTTTATTTTTTATAACTTTTTTCTATTTCGGCAATCAGATACGTTGATTGCTTTTAAAAGGTGTTGGGACTATTAATATGTAATTCGTTTGGATTTTTTATGCTTTATGAGTTGGATAAAGACATAAATAATACGTTAAACAAGGTTTTCAGGTTCTAAATCTGCCGATCAAATCCATTGTTCCTTTCGAAAACTTGTCATGAGTCATATCTTGTCGATTTTATATGGTCGTATGGTGAGTACCGAGCCATATAAATATCTTATATGACCATTTATAAGCACTGCTTTCTATGGTGTGGTCCACCGGAGCTTTTGATCTGCTTATTTTGGGTCTATTCTTTGAAATGATCTTGCCACATGAATGGACAGATGTAACATACGGAGACGTCTACACACTAACGAATGCCACACCTTGCAATCCGCTTTCAAAGGAAAATTTTCAAGCAGCGTCCTCTTTCTCATGGGGTGCAGAATAAGTGTTACCTGGGTAGCAACCACCCTTACCTAGGGCACACATTTGTCCACTCCATCTATTCATTTTTCCAACCCAGTTTAGGAAGCAGTCCCGAAAATTAAGTGATGTGTGGATATTGAAACCTTATTACGGCTCACCGGCCCGTTTGCTCCAGGGAATTGAATGGTATTTAATTATATTAGATGGGATTAACATTGTTATTGCACAATGATTGCATGTCTGGAAATACCATGGTACTGTAGCCATCCAATCCCATGTTTGGTATAAAATTTCTGCTACGGTGTAGCCATCCAATCCCATCGTTATTGCACAAATAATCGCGAAATACCATGTCTGGAAATACCATGGTATTGTAGCTATCTAATCCCATCGCTATTGTAAAATTGACCGCGAAATCATTGAAAATTGACCCATAACTCATTGAAATTAACCGAGAACTGGGTAAAAATTGACTGAGAAGTAGGTGAAATTGACAGAGAACTCGCTGAAATTGACTGAAAACTCACTGACAATTGACTGAGAATTCGTTGAAATTGATCGAGAAGTCGTTAAAATTAACATAGTAATTCACTTAGTGCTCGTTCAAA
Organism: Magnolia sinica; assembly: GCF_029962835.1. NCBI lineage: Eukaryota > Viridiplantae > Streptophyta > Magnoliopsida > Magnoliales > Magnoliaceae > Magnolia > Magnolia sinica. Next base: position 21,830,025 of record NC_080576.1, on the reverse strand, counting down.
TACACCTACTACTTGGTCAAATTCATCACGTTCTCAGTCAATTTTAACAAGTTTTTGGTTAATTACACTGAGTCTTCAGTCAATGTTCACTCGGTTCTCGGTCAATTTGCCCGAGTTCTCCGTCAATTTCAGCAAACTCGCTGAAAATTCACCAAGTAATTGGTCTATTTCAACTAGTACTCGGTGAATTTCTACATTGTAATTGATGAATTTTCACCTTGTACTTGGTCCATTTGAACGATTAAACTATTTATGAATTTTTATACTATGCTTGATAAATTATTGAACTTTATTTGTGACATATTTTGCATTTCATCCTTATAGATGAAGACTCTCCGAAAAAGGGATTGATTTTGGAATTCCGAACCTGCCCTTAAACTATTAAATAACAAAGTGGTTTGATAGTGTGAAGAGTGGTTTAGAGAAGAATGAGAGTAAATTAAGTTTATTTAAACAGTCCCTATTTTCTTCCTTTTTAGACATTCTTTCATTTATATTTATATGAGTTTTATTTCACATACTTTTTATAAGATATAGAGGTGATATAATATTTGATATGCGGGGAAGACTTTTAAAATTTACTAAGTCCAGTCGAGTTCGGGTCAGACAAATTTCAAAACCAAATCAAGTCGGATCAACCTCAACTCGGTCCGACTCGACTCGACTTGATGCCCAGCTCTATTTTCTACGTGCCTACTTTTTTTTTCTTTTATTATTATTATTTTATTTATTATTATTTTTTTTATAACCTTTTTCTATTTCGCCAATCAGATACATTGATTGCTTTTAAAAGGTTTTAGGACCATTAATATGTAATTCGTTTGGATTTTTGATGCTTTATGAGTTAGATAGAGACATAAATAAAACGTTAAATAAGGTTTTCAGGTTCTAAATCTGTCGATCAAATCCATTGCTTGTTTCTAAAACTTGTCATGAGCCATATCTTGTCGATCTTATATGGTCGTATGGTGAGTACTGAGCCACATAAATATCTTATATGACCATTTATAACCACTACTTTCTATGATGTGGTCCACTGGAGCTTTTGATCTGCTTATATTGGGTCCAATCTTTGAAATGATCTCGCCAAATGAATGGACACAGATGTAACATACGGAGACGTCTACACACTAACGAATGTCACACCTTACAATCCGCTTTCAAAGGAAATTTAACAAGCAGCGTACTCTTTCTCATCGGGCACGGATTAGGTGTTACCCGGGTAACAACCACCCTTACCTGGGGCACACCTTTGTCCACTCCATCTATTCATTTTTCCAACCCATTTTAGGAAGCAGTCCGAAAAATTAAGTGATGTGGGGATATTGAAACCTTACTACAGCTCACCAACCTGTTTGATCCAGGGAATTGAATGGTATTGAATTATATTAGTTGGGATTAACATCGTTATTACACAATGATTGCATGTCTGGAAATACCATGGTATTGCAGCCATCTAATCCCATGTCTGAGATAAAATTTCTTTTACGGTGTAGCCATCAAATCCCATTGTTATTGTACAATTGACTGCGAAATACCATGTATGGAAATACCATGGTATTGTAGCATCTAATCCCATCGTTATTGCACAATTGACCGCGAAATCATTGAAAATTGACCCATAACTCATTGAAATTAACCGGGAACTAGGTAAAAATTGACTGAGAAGTGGGTGAAATCGATAGAGAACTTGTTGAAAATCACCAAAAAATTGGTGAAATTGATCGAGAACTCGCTAAAATTGATTAAGAATTAAAAAAAAATTGACCGAGAACTTACTGAAATTGACCGAGAACTCACTGAAAATTGACTAAGAACTCGCTGAAATTAACTGAGAAGTCGTTAAAATTAACATAGTTATTCACTTAGCACTCGTTCAAATACACCTACTACTCGGTCAAATTCATCGCGTTCTCAATCAATTTCAACAAGTTTTTGGTCAATTACACCGAGTCCTCAGTCAATTTTCACTCGGTTCTTGGTCAATTTGCCCAAGTTCTCCATCAATTTCAACAAACTTGCCGAAAATTCACTGAGTAATCGGTTAATTTCAACCAGTACTCGATGAATTTCTACATTGTACTTGATGAATTTTCACTTTGTACTTGGTCCATTTGAACTATTATACTATTTGTGAATTTTTATACTATGATTGATGAATTATTAAACTTTATTTGTGGTATATTTTACAATTCATCCTTGTAGATGAAGACTTTCTGAAGAAGGGAATTGATTTTGGAATTCCAAATCTGTCCTTAAAATGTTCATTAACATGGTGGTTTAATAGTGTGAAGAGTGGTTTAAAGAAGAATGAGAGTAGATTAAGTCTATTTAAACGGTCCATATTTTCTTCCTTTTTAGACATTATTTCATTTAGATTTATTTGCGTTTTATTTCATATACTTTTTATAAGATACAGAGGTGATCTTATATTTGAAATATGGTAAAAACTTTTAAAATTTACTGAGTCCGATCGAGTTCGGGTCAGACATATTTTGAAAGCAAATCAAGAAGAATCAACCTTAACTCGGTTCGACTCGACTCGATGCCCTCCTCTATTTTCTATGTGCCTACTTTTTTTTTTTTTATTTCTATTTTTATTACCTTTTTCTATTTCGCCAATCAGATACGTTGATTGCTTTTAAAAGGTGTTGGGACCATTAATATGTAATTCGTTTGGATTTTTGATGCTTTATGAGTTGGAGAGACACATAAATAATATGTTAAACAAGGTATTCAGGTTCTAAATCTGCCGATCAAATCCATTGTTCGTTTCCAAAACTTGCCATGAGCCATATCTTGTCGATCTTATATGGTCGTATGGTGAGTACTGAGCCATATAAATATCTTATATGACCATTTATAACCACTACTTTCTATGGTGTGGTCCACCGGAGCTTTTGATCTACTTATTTTGGGTCCATTCTTTGAAATGATCTTTCCAAATGAATGGACATAGATGTAACATACGGAGACATCTACACACTAATGAATGCCACACCTTGCAATCCGCTTTCAAAGAAAATTTGCCGTGCAGCGTCCTCTTTCTCATGGAGCGCGGATTAGGTGTTACCCGAGTAACAACCACCCTTACCTGGGGCATACCTTTGTCCACTCTATCTATTCATTTTTTCAACACAGTTTAGGAAGCAGTCCCGAAAATAAAGTGATGTGTGGATATTGAAATCTTACTATGGCTCATCGACCCATTTGGTCCAGGGAATTGAATGGTATTTAATTGTATTAGATAGGATTAACATCGTTATTGCACAATGATTGCATGTCTAGAAATACCATGGTATTGTAGCCATCCAATCCCATGTTTGGGATAAAATTTCTACTACGGTGTAGCCATCCAATCCCATCGTTATTGCACAATTGACCGCGAAATACCTTGTCTAGAAATACCATGGTATTGTAGCCGTCCAATCCCATCGTTACTACGCAATTGACCACGAAATCGTTGAAAATTGACCCATAACTTATTGAAATTAACCGAGAATTAGGTAAAAATTGATTGAGAAGTGGGTGAAATTGATAGAGAACTTGCTGAAATTCATCGAAAAATTGGTGAAATTGATCGAGAACTCGCTGAAATTGATTAAGAATTAAAAAAAAAATGACCGATAACTCGCTGAAATTGACTGAGAACTCACTGAAAATTGACTAAGAACTCGCTGAAATTGACCTTGAAGTTGTTAAAATTAACATAGTAATTCACTTAGTACTTGTTCAAACACATCTACTACTCAGTCAAATTCATCGCGTTCTCGGTCAATTTCAATAAGTTTTCGGTCAATTATACCGAGTTCTCAGTCAATTTTCACTCGGTTCTCGGTCAATTTGCCCGACTTCTCCGTCAATTTCAACAAACTCGTTGAAAATTCACCGAGTAATCGGTCAATTTCAACTAGTACTTGGTGAATTTCTACATTGTGCTTGATGAATTTTCACCTTGTACTTGGTCCATTTGAACTATTAAACTATTTGTGAATTTTTATACTATATTTGATGAATTATTGAACTTTATTTGTGGTATATTTTGCAATTCATCCTTCTGAATGAAGACTCTCCGAAGAAGGGAATTGATTTTGGAATTCTAAATCTGTCCTTAAAATGTTCATTAACGTGGTGGTTTGATAGTGTGAAGAGTGGTTTGGAGAAGAATGAGAGTAGATTAAGTCTATTTAAACAGTCCCTATTTTCTTCCTTGTTAGACATTCTTTCATTTAGATTTATATGGGTTTTATTTCACATACTTTTTATAAGATACAGAGGTGATCTCATATTTTCAGATATGGGGAAGACTTTTAAAATTTACTGAGTCTGGGAGTTCGGGTCAAACATATTTCAAAACCAAATCAAGTCGAATCAACCTCAACTCGGTCTGACTCGACTCGACTCGATGCCCACCTCTATTTTCTATGTAGCTACTTTTTTTTTTCTTTTATTATTATTATTTTATTTATTTATTTTAATTTTTTATAACCTTTTTCTATTTCGCCAATCAGATACGTTGATTGCTTTTAAAAGGTGTTGGGACCATTAATATGTAATTCCCTTGGATTTTTGATGCTTTATGAGTTAGATAGAGACATAAACAATACGTTAAATAAGGTATTTAGGTTCTAAATCTGCCGATCAAATCCATTGTTCGTTTCCAAAAGTTGCCATGAGCCATATCTTGTCGATCTTATATATGGTCGTATGGTGAGTACCGAGCCATATAAATATCTTATATGACCATTTATAACCACTGCTTTCTATGGTGTGGTCCACCGGAGCTTTTGATCTGCTTATTTTGGGTCCATTCTTTGAAATGATCTTGCCAAATGAATAGACACAAATGTAACATATGGAGACGTCTACACACTAACGAATGCCATACCTTGCAATCTGCTTTCAAAGAAAATTTGCTAAGCAGCGTCCTCTTTCTCATGGGGCGTGGATTAGGTGTTACCCGGGTAACAACCACCCTTACCTGGGGCACACCTTTGTCCACTCCATCTATTCGTTTTTCCAACCCAGTTTAGGAAGCAGTCCCGAAAATTAAGTGACGTGTGGATATTGAAACCTTACTACGACTCACCGACCCGTTTAGTCCAGGGAATTGAATGGTATTGAATTGTATTAGATGAGATTAACTTCGCACAATGATTGCATGTCTGGAAATACCATGGTATTGTAGCCATTCAATCCCATGTTTGGGATAAAATTTCTGCTACGGTCTAGCAATCGAAACCCATCGTTATTACACAATTGACCGCGAAATACCATGGCATTGTAGCCATCCAATCCCATCGTTATTGCACAATTAACTGCGAAATCATTAAAAATTGACCCATAACTCATTGAAATTAACCGAGAACTAGGAAAAAATTGACTGAGAAGTGGGTGAAATTGACAGAGAACTCGCCGAGATTCATCGAAAAATTGGTGAATTTGATCAAGAACTCGTTGAAATTGATTGAGAATTTGAAAAAAAATTGACAGAGAACTCGCTGAAATTGACCAAGAACTCACTAAAAATTAACTGAGAACTCGCTGAAATTGACTGAGAAGTCGTTAAAATTAACATCCTAATTCACTTAGTACTCGTTCAAATACACCTACTACTCGTTGAAATTTATCGCGTTCTTTGTCACGCCCCAAACTCGGAAAACGAGCTCACAAAATTTTCGATTGCCGAATCCGGCGCCGACAGCCTCCGTGTGCCCCATTCTAGGATTCCGGCACTCACATGTCAGATTCTGATCCTGGGATCCTACAAGGAGGATTTTCAGTATGAATTTTTTTTTTTGTAATGGAGCATAACCACAAGCATAACCAAGTCACAAAACTACACCACATATCCATTATATCAAAAACTTTTAAGTACAATGTGGAAAGGGAAATACAAGGTGATCAAAAAGCTCCAAAATGATCAGATGTGCGCTCATGCCTCAACGCTGCTGCTGTCCAATGACACCTGCACGCAACGGTCGTGCATAAGCTTACAAAAGCTTAGAGGGTAGTGTAAGTGTGTACACAAGGCAAGTGCCGAGTGTACAATATCAGAGTAATACGGAAATATGCGGGTAAGGCCACGAATGCATCAGCTATACCAAAATGATGTGAAGCAAGGTATGAATGCTATCGGCCATACCAAGGCCATGCGATGCGACGCCTATGTAGCCAAATGTCATATGCGAGATGCAAAGCAAGCATGCCAGTCCTCATCAAGTACACATATCAGTATAGTTTCTCTCTGAATATCACTGGGGTCTAGTACACTCACACTGACTGCCTCCTCCCTAGCTGCACAGCCAAGCAAGTGGAAGAGACCACACTATCCGCCTGACCAGTAGTTTGCCAATACCTACTCGGCTCGTCGATAGCTGACTCATTTGTGAGCTGGTCAAACTCAGCCTAGCTTATAGCCCCCTCACTCGGGCAGATAAGGCCACACCCCCTTCCAACCGACCGCGACACAGTAGAAGACATGACCTACTGGTATTCGGCACTTAGGCGCTCTTGTATCCACTCGGTCTAGACGTTGGAGCATCTCCTGGTACCAAAAAGATTCTGAAATTTTCACCCAAGGACATCCTAAGTGCCCACAATGCTAGAGTCAATATTTTCGGTATCCGATACAACCATCCACGATGTGCCTGTGGAGGCCATGACCCTGATGTCGCTACGGCATGCAGTGATCAAGTCACACATATGCGAGATGCATGAGTCACACCGCATAATCATGCAGCAATCCTGCGCGTACCATGTAATCATGTGGGGCACTCCGTCTCATAAGGAGTCCTGTAAATGTTTTAGCCCAACGGCTTATGCTATGATCAAACATTCCTCTTATTAAGCATATATATGATGCGGATGAGCATGAATCATGGAGTTATACTAAGCATGTTATAGAGTGATGAATTATCAACAAGTATGGGCGTATTAATGGGCCTTAAGGAGAGTTACAATGCGGACATTTAATCAACATTGCACTTAAAATGTGGACGTCAAACCAACATTGTTCCCAAGGCATGGCCCGCTATAAAATATCATTACACAAACCATAGGGAATCACAATTGCGATGGACCTATATACATCTCATTGGGCCTCGACCCATAGACCTCAGATACATCAAATGGGCCGCCTTATATGGGCCTTAGATAAATCAAGTGGGCCGCATCAATGGGCCTTATGTACATTGCAATGGGCCATAACCCCTGGGCCTTTGAATACCTCACGATGGGCCTCGTAGCATGGGCCTCATGTATATCAAGTGGGCCTCAACAATGGGCCATAAATACATTGAATGGGCCTCATAACACGGGCCCCATATATATCAAAGTGGGCCACACCCAAATATAGGTAGTGGTAATGATTTCCACCATTAAATCCCTAAGGCCCACCATAACATTTATTTCCCATCCAATCTGACTATAAGGTCTCACATACCTGAATTAAGAGGAAATACCAATATCATATTTGGCCCAAACTTAGTAGCCCAAGGGTCTTAATGGTGGACATTCAAACCTACTACTTTCTATAATGTGGTCCACCTAATCCTAGATTTGTCTCATTTTTGAACTCAAGCTTTCAAATGAGCTTTCAAGTGATTGGATGGCTTGGATGCAACACATGCATCAGGGTGAGGGTCCACATGAAGCATGGATCTGACTCATTTTCTAGCTATGTCATAAAATGAGCTTTCCAAAATAGTTGGGCAGATTGGATGCAACACATGCCTCACGGTGGGGTTCACCAACTGTCCAGCAATCCAACCAAATGGTTGGACGACATTAATAAAACACATACATTTTGGTGGGGGTCTACCAGCCGTCCAGCAGCCTCGCCGAATGGCTGGATGGCAGTGATGCAGTGATAAAACACATACATCTCTGTGGGTTCCATGTGGGACCCACCATAATGTTTATTGGCCATCCAATCTATTCATAAGGTCACACGTACCTAGATGAAAAAGAAAAATAAATTTCAAACTGATCCAAAACTCCTGTGGCCACAAAAGAGTTTCAATGGAAAGTGTTCATCCACACTATTTCCTGTGACATGGGCCACCCGGGCTCCAACTATGGCTGATTTTTGGGGGGCCCACTGTCCCAAAGGTGACCCGACAAATGCACGGTGTGGATAAACAACACACATCATGGTGGGGCCCATGTATGGGACCCCATCCCTGCTGTCCGTCCGCCTACGCAGGAGCGCAGCAGGACGCTGCGTGACAGCACCTGCTGCCTCCTACTGTATGTATATATATATACATATATATATAAATTGCATTTTCTCACGATTTTTCACATGTGGAGCCCCCATCGGAAGAATCCACCCGCCCATTGGTTCCTATAGCTCAAGACAAGCCAAACAAGCCCAATATTGAGTATATTTTGGCGTATCAAAACATCGGGGTGGATTTAAACGGTAGACACACTGTTTTCAATGCTATGGCCCACCAGATACTCGAATCAACCTCATTTTTCGGCTCAACGCATAAAATGAAGTGGGGAAAGGAATGGACGACGTGGATTAAGTCTATAAATCAAGGTGGGGCCTGCATGAGTGGCCCACCCCATAGGCTTGAAACAAGCTAATATTTGTTTTTTTTTTTTCCAGTTCATGTCCAGGCTGGACGGGTTAGGTACTCACGTAGGTGAGGTGGGCCCTGCTCAGGTGGGCCACCACATGATGGATAGTGTGGGTACAACGCATATAAAGTGGGCCCTACTTATAGATGGCTTGGATAAAAGTCATGCCTCATGGTGGGGTTCATCCTGATGGGCCACACAATCACATCATCATCACATGAAAAGAAAATGAAAAAGAGAGGGAGAGAGAGAAAGAGAGTGGGACACACGTGATGGAGGGACCCCGACACTATGGGCCCTCCCTTGAAATCGATCATACATCAAGTGGGTCCCAATACATGTGGGCCCATTAAATCAAAATCCAACGGTGGTGATTTCTTCTCCACTAAAATAGACGGTCCAGATGACCCCTATTCAAGCTAGGAAAGTAAACATCATGATGGGGTCCATGGAGAATGGCCCCATCATGGAATGATCATGAAAATCAAGGTGGGCCATCGGCCACACCTAAGGTCAAAAGTGAGATCCATACCATCAATTTGTAGGCCTCACTTGGCCCATCATCAAAACATGAAAAAAAACCTATCCTATAAAGCACCCACCGTCGATCTTCTTGGTCCATTGGAAAGCCGATCTCCTTGTGCTTCACTTTGATGGAGGGAGATGAGGTTTGAATGGCTAAGATGAAGGTTAAAGGGATGGGAAAGTGGGCCACACAAATCACATTTTTCTCTTCATGGGAAGACTTGGACGTGTACACCTGTTGCTAGCTTGGGAGTTGTGTTGAGAAATGAGAGAGAGAGAGAGAGAGAGAGAGAGAGAGAGAGAGAGTTGTAAGGAGAGAGTGATGGATGTGAGTGATGAGTGAGGTGATGGTGTACTTGACATGTATGGGTGTGTAAGAGAGAGGGTGAGAGAGAGAGTTGACTTGATGGTTGCTTGGGGATGGGGTGAAAGGTGATGTGTACTTGACATGAAGTGATTGATTGATGAGACATGTCGTAGAGATTCTCTTGGGATTGCAAACGCGCGGTGTTTTCTTCGAAATAAACGTCGGCTCACATCTTCCGGCCAATGTATCGCATCGGTGCGTGAGTTGCGGCATTGGAACGGCGGCGACGGTGCGGTCGCAATGATACAAGTTTCGGATTAAGCCGATTTAATTCTACAGGATATGACTTAGGGTCGCGCGTAAATGTCGATTATCGGTCGCAGGTTGCCGGAATTCGACGGAAAGGATCGCGGGAGTTGACGGAACAGTATGGACTAGGATACAGGTCTTATATTCTTGGTCAATTTCAACAAGTTTTTGGTTAATTACACCAAGTCCTCAGTCAATTTTCACTCGGTTCTCAGTCAATTTGCCCGAGTTCTCCATCAATTTCAACAAACTCGCTGAAAATTCACCGATTAATCGGTCAATTTCAACCAGTACTCGGTGAATTTCTACATTGTACTTGATGAATTTTCACCTTATACTTGGTCCATTTGAACTATTAAACTATTTGTGAATTTTTATACTATGCTTGATGAATTATTGAACTTTATTTGTGGTATATTTTGCAATTCATCTATGTAGATGAAGACTCTCCGAAGAAGGGACTTGATTTTGGAATTCCAAATCTTTCCTTAAACTGTTCAATAACATAGTGGTTTGATAGTGTGAAGAGTGGTTTAGAGAAGAATGAGAGTAGATTAAGTCTATTTAAACAGTTCCTATTTTCTTCCTTGTTAGACATTCTTTTATTTAGATTTATATGAGTTTTATTTCACATACTTTTTATAAGATACAGATGCGATCTAATATTTGAGATACGGGGAAGACTTTTAAAATTTACTGAGTCCGGTCGAGTTTGGGTCAGACATATTTCAAAACCAAATCAAGTCGGATCAACCTCAACTCGGTCTGACTCGACTCGACTCGATGCCCACCTCTATTTTCTATGTGCCTACTTTTTTTTCTTTTATTATTATTATTTTATTTATTTTTCTAACTTTTTTCTATTTCGCCAATCAGATACGTTGATTGCTTTTAAAAGGTGTTGGGACCATTAATATGTAATTCGTTTGGATTTTTGATGCTTTATGAGTTAGATAGAGACATAAATAATACGTTAAACAAGGTTTTTAAGTTCTAAATCTGCCGATCAAATCAATTGTTCGTTTCCAAAACTTGTCATGAGACATATCTTGTCGATCTTATATGGTTGTATGGTGAGTACCGAAGCATATAAATATCTTATATGACCATTTATAACCACTGCTTTCTATGGTGTGGTCCACCGAAGCTTTTAATCTGCTTATTTTGGGTCCATTCTTTGAAATGATCTCGCTAAATGAATGGACATAGATGTAACATACGGAGACGTCTATACACTAATGAAGGCCACACCTTGCAATCCGCTTTTAAAGGAAATTTGCCAAGCAGCGTCCTCTTTCTCATGGGGCGCGGATTAGGTGTTACTCGGGTAACAACCACCCTTACCTGGGGCACACCTTTGTCCACTCCATCTATTCGTTTTTTCAACCCAGTTTAGGAAGTAGTCCCGAAAATTAAGTGATGTGTGAATATTGAAACCTTACTACGGCTCATCGGCCCATTTGGTTCAGGGAATTGAATAGTATTGAATTGTATTAGATGCGATTAACATCGTTATTACACAATAATTGCATGTCTGGAAATACCATGGTCTTGTAGCCATCCAATCCCATGTTTGGGATAAACTTTCTGCTACGGTATAGCCATCCAATCCCATCGTTATTGCACAATTGACAGCGAAATACCATGTCTGGAAATACCATGGTATTGTAGCCATCCAATCACATCGTTATTGCACAATTGACCGTGAAATCGTTGAAAATTAACCCATAACTCATTGAAATTAACTGAAAACTAGGTAAAAATTGACTGAGAAGTGGGTAAAATTGACAGAGAACTCGTTGAAATTCACCGAAAATTTGTGAAATTGATCAAGAACTCGCTCAAAATTGATTAAGAATTCGAAAAAAAATTGACCCAGAACTCGCTGAAATTAACCGAGAACTCATTGAAAATTGACTGAGAACTCACTGAAATTGACGGAGAAGTCCATAAAATTAACATAGTAATTCACTTAGTACACGTTCAAATACACTTACTACTCAGTCAAATTCATCGCATTCTTGGTCAATTTCAACAAGTTTTTGGTGAATTACACCGAGTCCTTAGTCAATTTTCACTCGGTTCTTGGTCAATTTGCCCGAGTTCTCCGTCAATTTCAACAAACTTGATGAAAATTCACCGAGTAATCGGTCAATTTCAACCAGTACTCGGTGAATTTCTACATTGTACTTGATGAGTTTTCACCTTGTACTTGGTCCATTTGAACTATTAAACTATTTGTGAATTTTTATACTAAGCTTGATGAATTATTGAACTTTATTTATGGTATATTTTGTAATTCATCCTTGTAGATGAAGACTCTCCGAAGAAGGGAATTGATTTTGGAATTTCAAATATGTCCTTAAAATGTTCATTAACATGGTGGTTTGATAATGTGAAGAGTGGTTTGGAGAAGAATGAGAGTAGATTAAGTCTATTTAAACAGTCCATATTTTCTTCCTTATTAGATATTCTTTCATTTAGATTCATATGAGATTTATTTCACATACTTTTTATAAGATACAGAGGTAAACTCATATTTGAGATATGGGGAAAATTTTTAAAATGTACTGAGTCCGGTCGAGTTCGGGTTAGACATATTTCAAAACCAAATCAAGTCGGATCAACCTCAACTCAGTCCGACTCGACTTGACTCGATGCCCACCTCTATTTTCTATGTGCCTACTTTTTTTTCTTTTATTATTATTTATTTATTTATTTATTTTTATTTTTTATAACTTTTTTCTATTTCGCCAATCAGATATGTTGATTGCTTTTAAAAGGTGTTAGGACCATTAATATGTAATTCGTCTGGATTTTTTATGCTTTATGAGTTGGATAAAGAAAAAATAATACGTTAAACAAGGTTTTCAGGTTCTAAATCTGCCGATCAAATCCATTGTTCATTTCCAAAACTTGCCATGAGCCATATCTTGTCGATCTTATATGGTCGTATGGTGAGTACCGAGCCATATAAATATCTTAAATGACCATTTATAACTACTGCTTTCTATGGTGTGGTCCACTGGAGCTTTTGATCTGCTCATTTTATGTCTATTCTTTGAAATGATCTCGCCAAATGAATGGATACAGATGTAACATACAGAGACATCTACACACTAACGAATGCCACACCTTGCAATCCGCTTTTAAAGGAAATTTGCCAAGTAGCGTCCTCTTTCTCATGGGGCGCGGATTAGGTGTTACTCGGGTAACAACCACCCTTACCTGGGGCACACCTTTGTCCACTCCATCTATTCGTTTTTCCAACCCAGTTTACGAAGCAGTCCCGGAAATTAAGTGATGTGTGGATATTGAAACCTTACTACGGCTCACCGGCCCGTTTGGTCTAGGGAATTGAATGGTATTGAATTGTATTAGATGGGATTAACATCGTTATTGCACAATGATTGCATGTCAGGAAATACCATGGTATTGTAGCCATCCAATCCCATGTTTGGGATAAAATTTCTGCTACGGTGTAGCCATCCAATCCCATTGTTATTGCACAATTGATCGTGAAATACCATGGTATTGTAGCCATCCAATCCCATTGTTATTGCACAATTGACCGCGAAATCGTTGAAAATTAACTCAAAACTCATTGAAATTAACCGAGAACTAGGTAAAAATTGACTGAGAAGTGGGTAAAATTGACAGAGAACTCGTTGAAATTCATCGAAAAATTGGTGAAATTAATCGAGAACTCGCTGAAATTGATTAAGTATTCGAAAAAAAAATTGACCGAGAACTCGCTGAAATTGACCGAGAACTCACTGAAAATTGACTGAGAACTCGCTGAAATTTACCGAGAAGTCGTTAAATTTAACATAGTAATTCACATAGTACTTGTTCAAATACATCTACTACTCGGTCAAATTCATCGCGTTCTCGGTCAATTTCAACAAGTTTTTTGTCAATTACACCGAGTCCTTTGTCAATTTTCACTCGGTTCTCGGTCAATTTGCCCGAGTTTTCCATCAATTTCAACAAACTCACTGGAAATTCACCTAGTAATTGGTCAATTTCAACCAGTACTCAGTGAATTTCTACATTGTACTTGATGAATTTTCACGTTGTACTTGGTCCATTTGAACTATTAAACTATTTGTGAATTTTTATACTATGCTTGATGAATTATTGAACTTTATTTGTGGTATATTTTGCAATTCATCCTTGTAGATGAAGACTCTCCAAAGAAGGGAATTGATTTTGGAATTCCAAATCTTTCCTTAAACTGTTCAATAACATGGTGGTTTGATAGTGTGAAGAGTGGTTAGGAGAAGAATGAGAGTAGATTAAGTCTATTTAAACAGTCCCTATTTTCTTCCTTATTAGACATTCTTTCATTTAGATTTATATGGGTTTTATTTCACATACTTTCTATAAGATACAGAAGTGATCTCATATTTTGAGATAAGGGGAAGACTTTTAAAATTTACTGAGTCCGGTCGAGTTCGGGTCAAACATATTTCAAAACCAAATCAAGTCGAATCAACCTCAATTCGGTTCGACTCGACTTGACTCGATGCCCACCTCTATTTTCTATGTGGCTACTTTTTATTATTATTATTATTATTATTATTATTATTTATTTATTTTTATTTTTTATAACTTTTTCTAATTTCGCCAATCAGATACGTTGGTTGCTTTTAAAAGGTGTTGGGACCATTAATATATAATTCATCTGGATTTTTGATGCTTTATGAGTTGGATAGAGATATAATAATACGTTAAACAAGGTTTTCAGGTTCTAAATCTACCGATCAAATCCATTGTTCGTTTCCAAAACTTGCCATGAGCCATATCTTGTCGATCTTATATGGTCGTATGGTGAGTACCGAGCCATCTAAATATCTTATATGACCATTTATAACCATTGCTTTCTATGGTGTAGTCCACTGGAGCTTTTGATCTGTTTATTTTGGGTCCATTCTTTGAAATGATCTCGCCAAATGAATGGACACAGATGTAACATACGGAGACGTTTACACACTAACGAATGCCACACCTTGCAATCCGCTTTCAAAGGAAGTTTGCTAAGCAGCGTCCTCTTTCTCATGGGACGTGGATTAGGTGTTACTCGGGTAACAACCACCCTTACCTGGAGCACACCTTTGTTCACTCCATCTATTCATTTTTCCAACCCAGTTTAGGAAGCAGTCCCGAAAATTAAGTGATGTATGGATATTGAAAGCTTACTGCGGCTCACTGGCCCGTTTAGTCCAGGGAATTGAATGGTATTGAATTGTATTAGATGGGATTAACATCATTATTGCACAATGATTGCATGTCTGGAAATACCATGGTATTGTAGCCGTCCAATCCCATGTTTGGGATAAAATTTCTGCTACGGTGTAGCCATCCAATCCCATCGTTATTGTACAATTGACCGCGAAATACCATGTCTGGAAATACCATGGTATTGTAGCGATCCAATCCCATCGTTATTGCACAATTGGCCTCGAAATCGTTGAAAATTGACCCAAAACTCATTGAAATTAACCGAGAACTAGGTAAAAATTGACTGAGAAGTGGGTGAAATTGATAGAGAACTCGCTGAAATTCATTGAAAAATTGGTGAAATTGATCGAGAACTTGCTGAAATTGATTAAGAATTTAAAAAAATTTGACACAGAACTCGCTGAAATTGACCGAGAACTCACTGAAAATTGACTGAGAACTCACTGAAATTTACCGAGAAGTCGTTAAAATTAACATAGTAATTCACTTAGTACTTGTTCATATACATCTACTACTCGGTCAAATTCATCGCATTCTCAGTCAATTTAAACAAGTTTTGGTCAATTACACCAAGTCCTTTGTCAATTTTCACTCGGTTCTTGGTCAATTTGCCTGAGTTCTCCGTCAATTTCAACAAATTCGTTGAAAATTCACCGAGTAATCGGTCAATTTCAACCAGTACTCGATGAATTTCTACATTGTACTTGATGAATTTTCACCTTGTACATTTGCCATTTGAACTATTAAACTATTTGTGAATTTTTATACTATGCTTGATGAATTATTGAACTTTATTTGTGGTATATTTTGCAATTCATCCTTGTAGATGAAGACTCTCCGAAGAAGGGAATTGATTTTGGAATTCCAAATGTATCCTTAAAATGTTCATTAACATGGTGGTTTGATAGTGTGAAGAGTAGTTTGGAGAAGAATGAGAGTAGATTAAGTCTATTTAAACAGTCCCTATTTTCTTCCTTGTTAGACATTCTTTCATTTAGATTTATATGAGTTTTATTTCACATACTTCTTATAAGATACAGAGGTGATCTCACATTTGAGATACGAGAAAAACTTTTAAAATTTACTGAGCCCGGTCGAGTTCGGGTCAACATATTTCAAAAACAAATCAAGTCAGATCAACCTCAACTCCGTCCGACTCGACTCGACTCGATGCCCACATCTATTTTCTATGTGCCTACTTTTTTTTTTTCTTTTATTATTATTATTTTTTATAACTTTTTTCTATTTCGTCAATCAGAATGTTGATTGCTTTTAAAAGGTATTGGGACCATTAATATGTAATTCATTTGGATTTTTTATACTTAATGATTTGGATAGAGACATAAATAATACATTAAACAAGGTTTTCAGGTTCTAAATTTGCCGTTCAAATCCATTGCTCGTTTCCAAAACTTGCCATGAGCCATATCTTGTCGATCTTATATGGTCATATGGTGGGTACCAAGCCATATAAATATCTTATATGACCATTTATAACCACTGCTTTCTATGGTGTGGTCCACCGGAGCTTTTGATCTGCTTATTTTGGGTCTATTCTTTGAAATGATCTTGCCAAATGAATGGACACAGATGTAACATACGGAGACGTCTACACACTAACGAATGCCACACCTTGCATTCCGCTTTCAAAGGAAATTTGCTAAGCAGCGTCCTCTTTCTCATGGGGTGCGGATTAGGCGTTACCTGGGTAACAACCACCCTTACCTGGGGCACACCTTTGTCCACTCCATCTATTCATTTTTCCAACCCAGTTTAGTAAACAGTCCCGAAAATTAAGTGATGTGTGGATATTGAAACCTTACTACGGCTCACTGGCCCGTTTGGTCTAAGGAATTGAATGGTATTGAATTGTATTAGATGGGATTAACATTGTTATTGCACAATGATTGCATGTCTGGAAATACCATGGTATTGTAGCCATCCAATTCCGTGTTTGGGATAAAATTTTTGCTATGGTATAGACATCCAATCCCATCGTTATTATACAATTGACCGCGAAATACCATGTCTGGAAATACCATGGTATTGTAGCCATCCAATCCCATCATTATTGCACAATTGACTGCGAAATCGTAGAAAATTGACCCATAACTCATTGAAATTAACCGAGAACTAGGTAAAAGTTAACTGAGAAGTAGGTGAAATTGACAGAGAACTCGCTGAAATTCACCGAAAAATTGGTGAAATTGATCGAGAACTCGCTGAAATTGATTAAGAATTCAAAAAAAAAAAAATTGACCTAGAACTCGCTAAAATTGACCGGGAACTCACTGCAAATTGACTGAGAACTTGCTGAAATTTACCGAGAAGTCGTTAAAATTAACATAGTAATTCACTTAGTACTCGTTCAAATACACCTACGACTCGGTCAAATACATCGCGTTCTCAGTCAATTTCAATAAGTTTTTGGTCAATTACACCAAGTACTCTGTCAATTTTCACTCGGTTCTCGGTCAATTTGCCTGAGTTCTCCATCAATTTCAACAAACTCGCCGAAAATTCACCGAGTAATCGGTCAATTTCAACTAGTACTCAGTGAATTTCTACATTGTACTTAATAAATTTTCACCTTGTACTTGGTCCATTTGAACTATTAAACTATTTGTGAATTTTTATACTATGCTTGATGAATTATTGAACTTTATTTGTGGTATATTTTGCAATTCATCCTTGTAAATGAAGACTCTCCGAAGAAGGAAATTGATTTTGGAATTTCAAATCTATCCTTAAAATGTTCATGAACATGGTGGTTTGATAGTGTGAAAAGTGGTTTGGAGAAGAATGAGAGTAGATTAAGTCTATTTAAACAGTCCCTATTTTCTTCCTTGTTAGACATTCTTTCATTTAGATTTATATGAGTTTTATTTCACATACTTTTTATAAGATATAGAGGCGATCTCATATTTGAGATACGGGGAAAACTTTTAAAATTTACGGAGTCTGGTGGAGTTCAGGTCAGACATATTTCAAAACCAAATCAAGTCGGATCAACCTCAACTCGGTCTGACTCGACTCGACTCGATGCCCACCTCTATTTTCTATATGCCTACTTTTTTTTCTTTTATTATTATTATTTTATTTATTTATTTTTATTTTTTATAACTTTTTCCTATTTCGCCAATCAGATGCGTTGATTGCTTTTAAAAGGTGTTGGGACCATTTATACGTAATTCGTTTGGATTTTTGATGCTTTATGAGTTGGATAGAGACATAAATTAGTTTTTAAACAAGGTTTTCAGGTTCTAAATCTGCCGATCAAATCTATTGTTTATTTCCAAAACTTGTCATGAGCCATATTTTGTTGATCTTATATGGTTGTATGGTGAGTACTGAGCCATATAAATATCTTATATGACCATTTATAACCACTGCTTTCTATGGTGTGGTCCACCGGAGCTTTTGGTCTGCTTATTTTGGATCCATTCTTCAAAATGATCTTGCCAAATGAATGAACACATATGTAACATATGGAGACGTCTACACACTATCGAATGCCACACCTTGCAATCCGCTTTGAAAGGAAATTTGCCAAGTAGCATCCTCTTTCTCATGGGGCGCGGATTAGGTGTTACCTGAGTAACAACCACCCTTACATGGGGCACACCTTTGTCCACTCCATCTATTCGTTTTTCCAACTTAGTTTAGGAAGCAGTCCCGAAAATTAAGTGATGTGTGGATATTCAAACCTTACTACAGCTCACCGGCCTGTTTCGTCCAGGGAATTGAATGATATTGAATTGTATTAGATGGGATTAACATCGTTATTGCACAATGATTGCATGTCAGGAAATACCATGGTATTGTAGCCATCCAATCCCCTTTTTGGGATAAAATTTCTGCTACGGGAAAACATGGGATTAAGCAAGATCATGTTTGGTGGAATTTAGAATTGTAATCAGTAGATCAAATTTACAATAGATGCTGTTCACTTGTACACATATATAAGTAGAATATCACGTGTAAACACTGTATATGGATGGACGACATGGATAAACACATGCATCAATGTGGGGCCCACATGTGTAGAAGATTTTAAAATCCACAAAAATCCTATGTGAGACAAAATAGAATTTGATGGGACTAAATGGAATTCCATCACACCTAATCCCAACCTTTCCCATCCTCTCCAAATGCGGGATGGAATTGCATGAGATCAAATGCAATTCTATCCCTCCTAATCCCATCTAATACTCTATGCCAATCGCCCCCAGTTCATAACGTCAAGCATACATGATGAAGGGAAGACAAAAATCCCATCTAATACTTCGTGCCAAACGCCCCTAGTTCATAACGTCAAGCATACATGATGAAAGGAAAACAAAAATATTAGCTTGATTTAGTACTTTTGTGGCTCGTGGAAAGTTTATAATGATAGTCATTCAATCCCCATTACTTTACATGGTGCGATTCACTAGAATTTTGAATCTGCCTCTTTTTTGCACTCATGACCTAAATTACTCTCACAAAATGGATGTACAACACGAACATAGCACATATGCATGGTAGAGTCATGGTGGAGCACACGAAACTTAGGGCCTATTTGTTAACGTTGATTTATTACACTTAACGCGGAATTGGAAAAATATTCCGTGTTTAGTGGTGTTTGTTAATGTGTTGTTAACGCGGAAGAAAGAAAGCACTAAGTGGTTTTTCACTGAATTCTTTCCGCAATAGGAGTTTGGCTTAATGGTGAATGCGGAATGCGCTCAGTGAATTTTTTATTAAACAAGAATTTTTGTTTCCAAAATTACCCCTTTTCAAGTTACTACGGAGATTTTTTTTTTCCTCTTAAAATTGTTTGCGCAATACAAAACCAACTTTTAACATGTAAAACTTCTTTATGCCCCACCATGATTTATGTGTTTAATCCACACTGTCCATCAACTTTTTCATATCATCTAGGGTGTGAGCCAAAAAAAGAGGCAGGTCCAAGGATTAATTGGACCACAAGGTGGGGTTTGAACATCCACCATTAAGAACTTCTTGGGAGATGGAGAAGTTTTGGATAAGTTGATATTTATGTTTTCACTTCATCCACATCTACAT
This sequence comes from Magnolia sinica, assembly GCF_029962835.1. Classification (NCBI taxonomy): domain Eukaryota; kingdom Viridiplantae; phylum Streptophyta; class Magnoliopsida; order Magnoliales; family Magnoliaceae; genus Magnolia; species Magnolia sinica. The sequence continues at coordinate 21,809,984 of NC_080576.1, read as the reverse complement.
GACCTAATGGATAGGTTGGATGGTAAAAAAACACATCACACCGACCCTTAGAAAGGTTTCAACGATGGATGTCAATATCATTGCAGCATCCTTTGGTGTGGTTCATTGGAGCTATAGACCTACTTAATCTTTAGTATCATATATTAAAATAATATAAGAAAAATGATAAATGGCTTAGATAAAACACTTACATCACGGTGGGCCCCACAGAGCCCTGATGGTAATTCGTCCGGGCGGGGTAGGATGCAATCCGTGTTTGAAGCGGATGGGCAGGGACAGACGCAGATTTCCTGAGAAAGCCTTTCGCAGTAAGTTCCTGCGCTGGGAACTTAGGTGGGGCCCAATGTTATGTTCGTGAGAAATCCTCTTCGTCCATCCGTTTTCTGAGTTCATTTTGAGACATGTTGCCAAAAATGAACCGTATCGAAAGCTAAAGTGAGTCGTACTAAAAGAAAATGTGGTTAGGAAAATTCTTACCATTGAAACCTTCCTGGGTTCAACAGTAATGTTTAGATGCCATTCATACCATTAATAACTTCATTCCTATTGGGATGAACTAAAAAAAAAAAATAGCATGAATCAAAACTTCTGTGGCCCCACGAATATTTCAACTGTGGACGTTTAATTATCCCGTTTTCAGCTCACTTCAGCTTTGGATACATTTTATTTTTGGCAACATGTCCTAAAATAAACTCACAAAAAGGATGGACGAGAAGGATTTTTCACAAACGTCAGAGTGGGCCCCACCTGGGTTCCAGTGCAGGAACTTCCTGCTAAAAATAAGATAGATCTAAAGATAAACTGGACCACATTGCAAAAAGTAGTGGGGGATTGAACCTCTACCATTGAAACCTTTTTGGGGTTACAAAAGTTTTGGATCAATATGAAATTTTTTTTCCCCCCTCTTCATCCAGATATTTTTAATCTTATGAATAGATTAGATGGAAAATAAATGTTATAGTGGGCCCTGCAAATTTTTTAAAGGTGAAAATCATTATACCACTATTATTTTCTAGGCTCATTGAGCTCTGAGTTGTACAAACGGTAGGAGATTAAAGTTGGTGAGGAAAATCTACATCTAGTGTAGTACTACTTCAAGTTTTTTTTTTTTCCTAAAAAACAATAAGCTTCTCATTCACTTCTCCATTGCATCGTTAATTATTTCTTCAGCTTCTTTATACAATAAATTTATTTTCATTTAATAAAAATACAATTTCTTTATAATATAAAACATTTCCAAATAGGAGATAGGGACAAATGTGTCAAATTAACATACTTCAGACATTTTAGATGTTTGTTAACAAATAGATTATTTTAAATCCGGCACTTAATTTTCAGACTTCAGCCACAATTACCAAACAAGTTTTTTGACTTCAAATTTCAGACTCGGGCTTCAGATTTCATATTCGGCTTCAGATTTCAACTTGGCTTTAGGCTTCATATTTAACAAACGGGCCTTAGTGATGTCAACGTACCATGGATGGTGAGCTGACGTCACCGGGTTCCCAACATGATGTATGTGTCATATCTAAAATGTCCCTCCATTTGGCAAGATCGTTTTATGTCTCGAGCCGAGCCCAAAAATGAGACAACCAAATCTCAAGTGGACCACACTACAGAAGGCACTGTGTATTTAATGACTACCATTGAAAACATTTTCAAAGTCCGGATCAATTTTTAATTGTTTTGGTGTGGCCTTTTGATATGGTTGGGTGGAAAATAAATATCATGGTGGGCCCTAAGAAGGTTTTAATGGTGGGAATAATTGTATATACTGCTTTATGTGATGTGGTCCACTTGAGCTTTGGATCGGCCTCATTTTTTAACCCATGTCTTAAAATGATATTAAAAAAAATAGATAGACAGTGGAGATATAACACATTCATAACCTGGTGATGTCAACACATCATAGAAGTAGGTGGTGTGAGGCACACCACGCAATTCGCTTCCTTTGGCCATACGTTTGTGCCACAGAGTTGGCTCAAAAATGAAAATGCCCATGTAAAAAATCAAGCTAGTCCGTTCATCAGATGGGTCACACTAAAAGAAATAGTGACGGTCGAATTTGATGTGCATTTACGGCCAACCTAATAGGTTGATCATCTTTTCCAATAAGATGATCTTCATGATTAGGCCCAACTTTTGAACGGTTCAGATGTCCTAAATGGATTATACGGTCTGATGGTTCTGGTGTCGTATTTGTGGACATCGGAGCCATTCAAATAGTAGGCCCCACCTTGAAATGACTTGTGTAAAATTATGTCAATCAAATAATCAGGTGGGCCCCACTTCTCAAAAGAAGTGATTGCTGATAGTTTGATTAGTCTTACGCTCTCATCACCGTCCAATGGCCTAATCCAGATAGATGACCTTCACATGGGCGACTTTTAAATTGTCCAAATTCCTATACTAGTCAAACATGTGTGGATAAAGTGGTGTGGATGATGGCTCCCAACCATCCCAACGCTCTCTTTACTATTTAATTATTTCTCCTGGGGTCCTGTCTCCTCTTTAATGTTGGATTATTTATAGATATTTGAGCCTTTCAAGTAGGGGGCACCACCATTATCAAGATAACCTGTGTGAAAAATAGACTGGTCTGCTCATTAGACGGGCCCAACTTCCCAGAAGAATTGACAGCCGTTGATTTGATTCAATGTACATTTTGGCCGATATGATGGTTTCATCATGCTGATTTTTAGATAGATGGCCTACATGAGAGGGCCCAACTTTTGAACGGTTTAGATGAGCTACACGGACCACACATGAGTTAGAAAACACACATGCAATGTGGGTCCCACTCTATCAAACGCTCTCACATTATTCAATTGAGATTATTATATATTACAAAAAATTAAAAAAACACTCCGACGAGAAATGCTCCATGGCACATTCAGAGGCTATCATACAAATATCATGCCAATTCGACAAATATTAACCATTTGATCAATGACTTCAAATATGAACGGTCAAACCATTTACAAAAAAATATGTCCAATGATCATGACCATTGAATTCACCTATTTGTAAAGGTCAATCTAAATTGGTTATGATTCTAAAGAATCACTATTGTTAGGCGACCCTGATCATCCCATCCATGGATTGGAAAAAAAAGAATGGCTATAAAAAAAAAATCCAAATCAAGAATAGATTGGATCATCTAATTACTACAAAATTTTCTTGGTACAGCAAAAAATGTGTTATGAACATAATGGACAGTTTAGATTGATTGATTAGTTCATCCAAGTAAACCGATGCAACTAGGAGCACTGTAACTTACAGAGCTCCGAGAGCACTGGATCATTTCTCAACGTTAATAGGGTTTGACTAATAATAGACAGGCATCTACCCAGCTTGCCCATAACTCCCGACTGGCAACTTCTTCCAACAAACCTCAGTATGTAGGCCCACTCCACGAACCGTCCACATTGAATGGACGGTTGTGACCGTCGCTGTCAACCAAGAGAAAACTTTCAGGGTCTGTTTGGGCGGTGGGATTAGAAGGGATTAGGTGGGATGGGATTCATCTGGTCCTGTGCCAATTCCACTCCATGTTTGGGAAGAATGGGAAAGCTTGGAATTACATTAAATAGAATTGCATTGGGTGCCGTGCCAATTTCACTCAATGTTAGCAAATTGTTGTAGGTCCCACCATGATGTGTGGGCTATATCCACACCGTCCACCCATTTATTGACATTATTTTAGAGCATGGGTTAAAAAATCAAGTAAATCTAATGCGTAAGTGGACCCCACCATAGAAAACAATGAGGATTGAATACTTACCGTTGAAAACTTCTTTGGGGCCACATAAGTTTTGGATTTACCTCATTTTTAGGCCCATGCCATAAAATGAGGTTACAAAACAAATGAACGGTAGATATAATACACGTGTGTTATTCCCAGTAATTTCAAATAATGGTGGGTATATCCATTCAATATCCATTCAACAAAGCAGGGCATTAATCTTATCCCATGGCAACAGGGGACAATCCCTGCCATGGGTAATAAATATGTTTTTTGAATCCCATCCCACCTAATCCCTTCTAATTCCACCGCCCAAACAGACCCTCAAGTTCTCGTATTTAATTCTAAAATCCAAAGCTTAGGATTATCGCTGAAGCTGATTATGGGACAATAGCTTATTAATGATGGCAGCGAAAATCATTGGACCTTCGTAGCGTATTGTTTACAGCTGGGAAGTTGATTGATTAGTGTACCACCAACCAACATGGTGTGCTGATAGGGCAAAGTTCTTTGGCCCCACTATGATCTATGTGTTATATTCAAACTGTTCATTTATTTTGTAAGATCATTTTAGGACATGAGCTCAAAAACAAAGGTCTAAGCCTCACGTAGACCACACCACAAAGCAATAGGGACGATCCCAACCTTAAGTGGACCACACCACAAAGCAATAGGAACAGTGATGCCTACTGTTGAAACTTTCTCATAGAGATTGTACGCTTGCCATTGAAAACTTAATGGATGAAAGGAAAATATAAATATCAACTTGATCGAAAACTTTTATAGCCATGAAGATTTTTTCAATGATAGGCAGCAGAGATTTGAATGCCAACCACTTAAAACTCTTTAGGCCGCAAAAGTTTTGGATCAAGTAGATATTTATGTTTTTACTTCATTTAGGTCTGTACCACCCTATAAATAGGTTAGATGACAAATAAACATCATGACTGGCCTTAGAAAGGTTTTAATGATAGGTAATATTTTCTCACTGATTTTTGTGGTTTGGTCTATTTGAAGTCTGGAATATTTACTTCATTTTTGGGCTCATGCTCTAAAATAACCTCGCAGAATGAATAGATGTATGGATATGACACATATATTATGGTGAGCATTACAAAATTTTGCCATGTCAACACAACACTGACACACGCTGACCCCGGCTATACGATCCAACCCGGTCCAAAATAAAGTGAAAATGAAGAAAGTTGTACTATTATAGGTTTTTTATTATTAATTTGTTAATGCTAGTCACCCTTATTCCTTCAATAATCGAGCTCCAGGGCGGTTGGTAGTTGATAGAGTACCAGTAAAAGAGAGGTTGCTGTCTGATGGACAGCTGATGGTGAAGCTTCTCAATGAGTGCGGATCGTTCTGTGTTGAAGACAGGGATTTCTTTGGCCGTGGCTTCTCATTGCCAATGACAGGAGCTCACAAAATACTCAATTTGCTCTATCCCTGATGGATTGCGTACTCTACAAGACAACTTTTAACGTGTGAAATTTCTCTGACCTACTACGATTTATTTGTTAGATCCAAACTGTCCATCAAAATTTTTAGATTAATCTAGAGCATGAACTTAAAAATGAGGCATAACCAAAGTTAAATTGTATCACACCACGAGAGGCAGTGGGGGTTGAATGAACTACCGGTGATATCTTTCAAGGGCCAACCATAAGGTATATTTGACATCTAACTTGTTTACAAGGGCAGACATACTTAGATAAAGGAAAAAACATATAATAACTTCATTAGAGCCTTTCATGGCTCCAAAAAGTTTTCAATATACTCGTTCAATTCCTACTATTTCATTGTGGTGTGGTATACTGAAGTTATATATATCAATCACCCTGGTTTAAATTCAGCTCATATTTTAGAATGATATGTAAAAAATGAATGGATGGTATGGACCTAAGAAATAGGTCATGGTGGGGCCCACATAAATTTCATATATGAAGAAACTCCTTAATTACTTGTGTGGTGCACCACATCCTAGGAAGAGAGCAGAAAATCGGAAGCCTAGACATGTAGAACTTCCATGGGCCCTACATGATATGTGTTAGCTTGACATTGTCCATCCATTTCTCCATATCATTTCAGGGCATGAGACCAAACATGAGGAAGATCATGGTCTAAGTAGGCTACACTAATAGAATCAGCAGAAATTGGATGTCCATTATTGAAAACATTTTGAAATTACGGAAAAGTGATCAAATTGATCATAATTGTGTTTTCCCTTCATTCATGCCTATGTGACCTTATGAAGATGTTAAATGGCAAATAAACTTCATAGTGAACCTAGGAAAGTTTAATAGTTGTTCAATCCCCGCTGCTTTCTGTGCCGTGGTCTATTTAAGCTTTTGGATGTGCTTCATTTTTATGCTGGTGCTCTAAAATGATATGTAAAAATTGATGGACGGTATAAATTTAACACAAATCATAGTAGGACAGATAAGTTCCATCCATTAAAAATTACCCTGTACAGTAAGTAATCCAATGCTACGAGAGAAAATAGATGCGTTTTGAGCTAGTTTCATCAACGATGACATAAACGAATGAGAAGCCAAAGGCACGGTATTTCCCCGTGCCTTCGGCACAGACCATCCGCACTCTCTAATAATCTGTCATTTAAAAGCTAACCCGGAATTGTGGGGGCGAAAAAGGTACGTTCCAGCGACCTTTTTGTTATTATTCAACGTGCAATAATGCTACTCGTTCGGTGCTGTATGAAAAATAACCTAACACTATTTAAAAAATAATAATAGTGAAAGTCCTGCAGGCGATCTTTGCATGCCTATCTAGACATGTTCCGCCCATCCAAGCTGTTTATCAAAAACGCGGTGTCCATCAATTTGTTCATGTGGGCCATGGTGATGGGAGGCATCGATTTGTTCATGTGGGCCATGGTGATGGGAGGTATCTGAATTTTACTTTCGGTTTCTTTGTAGGGAAGTACTGATTACTCTTCCATGCATGTGGGGGTGGAAGCCGATTCCGTGGTGTGACGCATTTAGGGGTGTACATCGAGTCGAACCAAGTCGAGCTGGCCTCAGCTCGACTCGGCTCGGCCACTAGTTGATCTCAGGTCAAACTCGGCTCGGCTTGGTCCTCGAGCTTTATTGGCCAGCTCGGCTCAATTTAGTCAGCAACTCGGGCCAATTCGAGCTGAGTTCAAGCCAAGTTCGCTTGTGCAACATTTTCATAAACACCTGGACTGCACCTTCAAAATCTCATTGTATTTAAGACAACAATAATGGTTTTACAAGTATTTTATCAAACACCTTCTAAGCAACATAAAAATCAAGAAAAAAAAGTATTGGTTTCATATACATACATTCCTTGCCACTAGCCATACTTCATTGGGTCATTTCATCAAACATTTGGTAAGCAACATCAATATTAAAGTAACCGAGTCACCGAACTGGTTTGATTCGTGTTGAGTCAAGTTGGGGCCAACTCGAACTCGGCTCGAACTCATTTTTGAGCTTAAAAAATCAGCTCGAATCGACTCGAACTCAGCTTCGAAACAAGTCAAATCAAGCTTTTTCGAGTCGAGTCGAGTTAACCGAGCTAGCTCGGTTCGTGTACACCTCTAGATACATACCACTGACTTCTGTGGCATGTTGACGTCACCCAGTACAATGAGCCCCACCATGATGTGTGTCATATCCACACCATACATTCATTTTATGAGATCCTTTTAGGGCATCAATCCAAAAATAAGATAGATCCAAAGCTCAAAGTGGACCACCACAGAGAGCAGTGGAATTTCAATTTCTACCATTGAAAACTTCTTGGGGCCACAGAAGTTTTGGATCAAGTTGATATTTGTGTTTTCCCTTCATTTAAGTCTTTGTAAACATTATGAATAAGTTAGATGGCAAATAAACGTCATGGTGGACCCTAAGAAGGTTTCAAAATTAGAGGTCATCATCTCCACTACTTTATGTGGTGTGGTCCACATGAGCTTTGAATTTGTCTCTTTTTAGGCCCGTGATTTAAAATGATATCACAAAATAGATAAACACATATACATCATGTGTTGTGTTTTTGTAAATGAAAGGAAAAAAAGATAAGAAAGATTTGTGGCTTTTGGTAAATGTTGGTAGATAATCATTCATTTGTAAATGGTGATGTTCTAGATGAATTGAGCACCTTTCGATTTTGAAATAATGGCAAAAGGATAACGGTAATGGTAGAAGTATGCCAACAACGAAGAGACACCACATCAAAAAGCGATGAATAACTCTTAAGAGTTTCAACACCCGGTCAAGGGTTCGAGTACCCATAGGTGGTGAAATTCCACTATAGCATGAGTGTGTGGGGTGTGTGTGCGTGTGTAAAAAAGAAAAAAGAAGAAAAAGTGATGAATAACATGAAAATGCATGTAACTTTTCATTAAAAACCAATTTTCGAGTCAATCTGAATTACAACAACTGTTGAAATCTCATGTCCTCCTCCTTTTTCTTCTCCATTTATCATTTTGAGAAAAGTTGCAGAAATTGCATATTTTTTCAGGGGTAAACTGCAAATAGGAATAAAGTCATGGGGTAAAATGTAACAACAAAGAAGTCAATGGTGTACGTTGCAAAAGTATGTTCAGAATGAGGTTTTTAAGTTTTGCAGGCCGAAGCCTAAGTTTCTCCTGTTAAGTAGAATGGGCTTATTGTCAAGTGGAGGCAGAATTACTATAACCCTCTTACAAACTGGTTTAACTACTACTAAGGTGTGAATATCGTCTTGAAGATAGTTACATTGTAATGTGCTTTAAGCCTATATTTAAGTGAGTTTTTCTTTTCTTTTCACATTTTCAATTGATGCCTATAATTTTTTAAATGACATTTGCTTAAAAATGACTTTCAATTTAAGTTGCACCTATAGGGAGGAGACTTCTCACCCCGAGCCTCACAAAATTCATCGACGGTTTTGCCAATAATTTTCTTACTTAAACACTACCGGTAAGTCGCTTTCCACTCACAGAACTTATAGTCATCCAAGCGACCCATAATGAATTGATTGGGTCATTCTCATGTGCCATGAATGGGCACTGAAGATTTTTTTTTTGTTTTTTTACTTTTTGTGTGCGCGTGCACAGGTGTGTTTGCGGCCTTTTCCTTTTCTTTTTGGGACTAGTTCCATGCGGGCTGTTTTTCTCATGACTCATCTGGTCAAGGCGAGAGGCAAAAAAAGTATATTTCTCAAGAAAGCATTAATAAAATATGTGGAAGATTAAAAAAAAAAGATGGGCATTTGTGCCTTAAATAAGAACATTGCAAGTGCTTAGGAGAGTTCTGTTGTCACGTGTCATTTTTCCTTTAAGCTACTTAAGATGGATGTATTAATTAAGGGCTCATCCGTATATCTCCTAATAAGTATAACTTAATAACTTGAGTTAAAAAGATGGATCAAATCTCTTACAGAGTGGGGCCATTCATGGTTTAGTTGGACTTATAATTCCCCATTAAAAAAAGGTTCTTCATCTTCCAGGACAAGTTATGTACAAGGGACAAACTGATAGAAGGGTAAATTCTTCAGAAAAAATCTCAAAAAGTGTCCCAATATCAAGGAAAAAAAGGTTCAAAGAGGAGAGGCCATTGTTATAAAAATCTCTCTAAAATAAGGTGGCAAACCCTATGGTAGGGATGAATTTGGAACTCCAGTTAGCTAGTAAGCTTCCCATTAGCCAATGGCTAATGGTTGGTGCCCTGTGGGCCCTACTATGATGTATGTGTTTCATCACGTTGTTCATCCGTTTTTACTTCTCATTTTATGGTACAAGCCAAGAATGAGATAGATCCAAATCTCGACACGATGGGGAAACAGAAGTGTTGATTGAACTCCCGTCTTTTGAAACTTTTTAGGACCATTAAAGTTTTGCATCCAGATGATATTTGTTTTTTCCCCAATAGGTTGTATGTCAAATATACATTACAGTAGGCCATAATAGGCTTTTAACGGTGGACAATCAATCACTATTATTATTTTGGTGTGGTGTGGGTTATTAGAGATTTAGATTTGACTGAAATTTAGGACCAAGTTCTAAAAATGATCTAAAAAAAAAAAAACTATGAATAGACAACACATACAACATGGTTGGGGCCACAGATGACCAACCACTTGCCGCCTGGTTAGTGGCCACGTCATTACCCAAACCGTGTCCCTGAATTTCTGGTAAAAGAATTTTCTTTGCAGGTATTATAATAGAGTTATATCAGTCCTGATGTGACACAATCAGGATGCAGGCAAATAAAAAAATCTGCCTGGCAGCAGAATACATGTGGCTTGATTTTTTAATTGGGCCTATGGGACCGACGATTTCTATCTAAAGCCTTTGGCAGGAAGTTCCTCAGCTAAAAACCTAAGGTGGAGCCCAGCATATACCCGTCATCCAGCGGTGGGCCGTAATGTTAGAAATCCACCCTTCATCCGTTTTTTGAAATTATTTTAGGACATGGGCAAAAAATGAGAATGATCACGGTAAGGAAATTTCTACCGACAGTAATGTTTGCATGCCACCCATACTGTTAATGACATCATTTATACTGTGATGAACTGTAAACACAAATATAATCTTTGCCTCACAGATATTTGACATTCAATCCTTACGTTTTCAGCACACTTGAGCATTGGATCCGGTTCATTTTTGACCCGATGTCTTAAATGATCTCAAAAACGGATGGACAGGTGGATTTCTCACCAACATCACGGTGGGCCCCACTAACGTTTCCAGCGTAGCAACTTCCTGTAAAAGGGTGGGCCCCACTTAGGTTTCGAGCGCAGGAACTTCCTGCGAAAGGCTTTAAGAGGAAATCCGCGTCCAAGACCACCGGAACTTCATTGACTAGGGATCGCAGGGAATCCGCGTCACAGCGTCAGCATGACTCGTACTGGTCAGGCCTCGTCACCCAGCAGATCACGGAATCGGATTGGCTACTCCACCGCCACCAGCCCGGTGGCTGGTGGTCGAGGCTCTGTGAGCCCCACCATGATGTATGTGTTTTATCCATTCCGTTCATCCATTTTTAAAAATCATTTCAGGGCTTGATCCCAAAAATGAGAGGGATATAAATCTCAGGTGGACCACACCACAGGAAAACAATAGTGATTGGATATCCACCATTTAAATCCTCCTAAGGCCCACTGTACTATTTATTTGACATCCAATCTGTTGATTAGGTCATACAGACCCAGATGTAGGGAAAAATCAAATATCATCTTGATCCAAAACTTTTATGGCCCCCCAAAATTTTTTAATGGTCGACGTTCATTCAACACTAATTCCTGTAATATGGTCCACTTGAGATTGTGATATACCTCATTTTTGGTCTCATACCATAAAATGATCTAGAAAAATTGATGAACCGCATGGATTAAACACATACATCATGGTGGAGTCCACATAGCACCGACCACCAGCCATTGGCTGGTGGCAGAGGTAGTAGCCAATCCGTTTCCGCGGATCACTAGAATTGGGAGAGACGATACACCGAACAACGGTGTATAATCCAGAAACCCCATCGTTGAGAAATATCGTCCGAAGCTAGTAATTTTAAAATTTCCCAAATTCAAACGCTTTAAAAATAAATCCACGAAATCACATTCAATTCCAAGACTACATACACAGAACTACCCGTAAATACATATAAATATAAAACAAAATCCTAAGAAAGATTTATCATCTTATTCTTATTCTAATCTAATTTTCTTTTTATTTATTTTCTGCTACCTTCTTCGACTGCTTCTGGATGAAATCCCTCACCTCAGTAATTAACAATTCAGACTCCGGCAATTCCGGAAACACGTAGAATGCGTGTATAGCGTTTGGATACACGACCAGGTTCGCTTCCTTTCCCAGAGCTTTCAGCCCCTCGCAGTAGCGTTTCTGCCAGTCTTGCAACGGGTCGAACCCTCCCACAAACACCAGCGCAGCTGGGAACGAGGCAGGTAGATTGCCCGATCCGTTACGTCCGAAAGGGTTTACTGCTTCGTGGTCCCGATCCGACCCTTCTGGAAGGAATGCCTTCCACAGCCAGTCCGTACGCTCCATCGAGACGAGCGGGGCCCACGCGAGACGGGTCTCGGACTCGGTCCGCTCCTCTCCCCCGAAGTATGGCTGGATCGCCACCAGCCCGATGAGCCGCACGGACTTGAACTCGGTCGGCGGCGCGCCGGAGATCCGCTGCGCGACGTGGTGCGAGATGTTGCCGCCGGCGCTGTCCCCGGACAGGAATAGCAGTGACAAGTCGGCCTTAGGGGCAAAGTCGTAAAAAGCCGGGTCCCGGCCGTCGAGCCACTTGACGACGTCGAACCCGTCGTCGTACGGGGCGGGGTATTTGTTTTCAGGCGACAGGCGGTAGTTGACAGAGACGACGACTGCGGGGATCTCGCCGGCAATCCGGCGGCATACGGCGTCGTATGCCTTGGAGTCCGGAGAGAGGAATGCGAAGCCGCCGCCGTGGAAGAAGATGAAGACGGGGAGGCTGACGTCATCGGCGGTTCCAGTAGGGTAGAATGCGCGGAACCAGAGGTTTCGGGTCGGGTCCACGGTGAAGTCGGCCGTTTTGACGCCTTTAAACGGTTTCGGGTTGGACGCCTCGCGAAAATCGAGGAAGCGGAGGAGACGGCGGTTGACGGTGCCGTTAGAGCGGCGAGCGGCGTCAGTAACGGCGGAGAGGACGCTGATAAAAATCTTGGTCTTCCATGGGAGGAGAGGAGAGGGTAGGGGCTTTTCCGTCATTTCCGTAGTGTCTTACTTTTGTGTACTTCACGGAGAGGAGATGTGGAATTTTATAGAGGGGGTTTGATTCTCCGGCGTGGCAGAGTATGATGGTTCATACGCAGGCATCGAAAAATAGTACACGTGGCATGCTGATAAACTCAAATCTCTACTGTCCAAATTGTTAGTAATATATTAGATGGACAGTAGACCAAAACAATATGCTGATCTTGTTAATTAATTGGTTGATCGGTGGACATTTAATGAACGGTTGGAATGAAAAGTAGGTAACGGTTCGAATTCATTGAACGACTGTCCAGTAATAAAAGGTCGGGATTTTTCAACTAGCCTTGTTTTTAGATAAAGACCGTCAGATGGAGAAATTTGGATGGTTTGATTTGTGTCATTTCATGCGAAGTGAGATATTAAACTGCCTGCGTGTGCAACATCCGGGTTCGCCCATAGTATCAAATGACTTATCCAATAAAAGGAAGATACGAGCTAGAACGCCCTCCAATCTCTATCACCGTTTTCCTTTGCGGAAGCGGATTGTCTGGTGTACCACACACCAGCTAGTTTATGTATCGACGTCAGCAAGTTTTGTTGGTCCAATCACGAGGTATTTGTTATATCCAAACCACCGTTCATCCATTTTATGAGCTAGTATTAAGGTTTGAACCGAAAAATAAGACAGATCTAAATATAAAGTGGAACACACTGCGAAAAGTAGTTGGGGATTGAACGCATAGCAATGAAATCCTTATGCGGATCACGTAACTTTTGGATTAATATAAAATTTGTTTTTCCTCTCCATCTATGTATTTTTGACTTTATTAACCCATTGGATGGAAAATAAACGTTATGTGGGCCCTACGAATTTTTTAAAGGTGAAAATAATTATCCTCGCTACCATTTCCAGTGTAGTCTCTTTGAACTTTGAATATGATTAAGTTTTTCTATAATGCTTTAAAATGATCTCAAGAAATAGATAAACGGTGTGGATATAATAAATACATCATTGTGGGGTTATCTAACTTTGATTTCCTTTGAACCGTTCATACAAACCGGATCTCAGGGAGCGTCGGCGCTCGTCTTCGCACGACACGTACCTACACCACCAGCTATATGGCTGATGTGTGGTACACGCAGCCTTTAGTAGAAGTTTGGGCTGAGGATTCAGGGTGGGACCCAGTGCCATGTTTATGAGAAAGCCCCTCTTTCCATTTGTTTCGAGTTCATTCAAATATCTGCAAAAACAATGAGGAGGATCAAAAACTTAAGTGAGCCACGTGAGAGAAAATAGTGGGAATTTAATGACCACCGTTGATGCATTTATAGGACCATGAAAGTTTTGTATGCGCTCGAGGGACTGTTTGGGAGTGAATCAACTTTAACCCAAAAGTACTATGCATGGTATATTCATGAGTTTTTGAATTTAATTATTAAATCAACTTCAATATCTCTAATTAGTGAGATATATAATTTTTGACACAATGGTTGTGATAAGCCCACTGAAATATATGTTTTGCTTGAAAATAATGAAATTTCAAGTCTTGGATAGGCTGCAAGCACAAGATCATGTCTAAGTAATTAATCAATGATTTTTAATAGTTGATTAATATAAACAATGTTTTGATTGGACAATGCTTGGACGGTGCTGATCATCATTAGTGGGTCATGTGCCCAATAGAATGATAGTACAGTAACACACGTGCTACACCTGCAACTATTGAAATGACTTTATGCTGCCAAACAAGCAGGGGATTTGAAACCCCTCAAATCCCCTCCAATCTATGGTGCCTAACGTCAGTGTTTTCACTTAATTTGAGTGAAAATGACCTTATAAATAGTTTAGATGGAGTATAAACATCAACGTGGAGCCTAAGAAGATTTCAATGGTAGGCAATCCTTTCCCCACTGTTTCATATCATATGTACTAATTTAGTTTTGAATTATCCTCATTTTTTGTCACATTTTCTAAATTAATTTCGAAAAACAAATGAGTGGGTTGAGTTTATCACGAACATCGCATTGCCGCACCTAAAATACTCGCGCAGGAACTTCCTGCCAAAGCCTTCAGTGAAATCCGCGTTCGTCCGGTTTACCGCACATCACCTATCTATCTTGTGTTTACGTCACCTGTTGGTCGCATAATGAGGTATAAGTTATATCCAACCCGTTAGCTCATTCGGTGAGCTCCTTTTAAGGTTACATCCTGAGGATTAGGTAGATCCAAAGATCAAGTATACTGCAACGGAAAAAGCAAGGGGGATTGAAAGTCTGCTATTGAAGCCATTTTTGGGCTCCCATGAGTTTTGGATCAATATGATATTTGTTTTTACTCTTCATATATGTTATGGTGGGCCTTATAAATATTTTAATGATGAGGATCATTGTCCCATTTCTATTTGTGGTGTGGTCCACTTGTGCTTTGGATATGACTCATTTTGGGTCTAATGCTCTAAAATGATATGGTAGAATGGATGAACGGTGCCGATACAATAAATATATTGTGGGGGCTATGTTACTTTGATCTCTTTCCAGCCGTTGGTACAGTGACAGCTCCAATAGTGTCAGCGCTCGTCTTAGCACCACAGTACCCACATCAGCCGGGTCAGTGGCGTGTGACGCATCAGTCAATCCGCTTCCCCTGGTGGCCAATCTTCTTGGGAAACGAATTGGCTACTCCCCGTGACACCAGCCAAAGGCCGATGGGTCGGTGTTATGTGGCCCCACCATGATGTATGTGTTTCATCCATACTATCCATCTATTTTGAAAAATCATTTTATGGTGTGAGTCAAAAAATGAGGTATATCCAAATCTCAAGTGGACCACATTACAGGAAACAATGTTGAATGAGGGTAGACCATTAAAAACACTTTGGGGGCTATAAAAGTTTTGGATCAAGCGGATCCTTGCTTTTTCTCTTCATCTAGTCCTATATGACCTAATCAACAGATTGGATGGCAAATAAGCAGTATAGCGGGCCTTAGGAGGATTTTAATGGTGGATATCCAATCACTATTATTTTTATGTGGTGTGGTCCACTTGAGATTTATAACTCTCTCATTTTTGGGATCAAGCCATAAAATAATATGTAAAAGTGGATGAATGGAATGGATGAAACACATGCATCATAATAGGGCCCATAAAACACCGACCACCAGCCATGGAGCAGGTGGCAGGGGAGTAGCCAATCCGTTCCCATCATCTTGGGACGCGATTTGGGCCTGTATGACCTAATTAACAGATTGAATGTCAAATAGACAGTACAGTGGGCCTTAGGAGGATTTTAATAGTGGATATCCAATCAATATTGTTTTCCTGTAGTGTGGTCCACCTGAGATTTATATCCCTCTCAATTTTGGGTTCAAGCCATAAAATGATTTTTAAAAATGGATAAATGGAATGGATGAAACACATACATCATCATGGTGGGCCCACAGAGCACCAATCACCAGCCACCGGGCTGGTTGCGGGGGGAGTAGCCAATCCCATCCCATCTTCTTGGGCTCAGCATGTTGTACTGTATAATCTAATCTACTCTGTCCATCAGGTGTTCACCTCAGCGTTAAGATTTGACAACAAAAACCAGCGATATCCGCAACTCACGTGGACCACACTACAAGAATAACGGGGATGAGATTCCAACCATAGGTTTTGTATGTGTGGCCATCAACGTTGTGTATCTGTGATCAAACCCGTTCATCAGGTGAAAATCATGGTGATGAATTTAACGCACAAAAATCAGCAAGATCCAAAAAGTTAGGATGGCCATAACCAGTAAATTTAGAGGTTTTAGGAACACTTATATATTGTCTCCATAGGTGTGGCCCATTTGATTTATTATGAGAAATTTCCTACTGTACGATCCATTTATGGCCCACCCGCCATTCTAAGCCCACTTCCTTTTAAGCTTCCAAGAATATTCCCATGTGTACGGACGACTGGCCAAAAGTAGAAAACGCCCCTGCTTTTTCCATGAAACAGACGGCGGGGGCTTGATGGCTGGAGCTCCTATAGCTACGAATTATAACCGTAGCCATAACCGTAGCCATTGACAGTTTTTTTAATAGAAATTTGGGACTGTGAACCCCACCTTTTATCCAGTAGGTTTTATGAAGCAATACAAATCTCGTTTGAGAACTTAGACCTGCTCGTACGGACAACAAATTTGAGGATGAAAATACCACTCCTTACACGGAAACAGATTGGGTACTCCCCCTACCACCAGCCAATGGCGGATGGTCGATGGTCTGTGGGCCCCACCATGATGTGTGCTTTTCATCCAGCCAATGGCGGATGGTCGGTGGTCTAAATGGAATCGTTGGAATTGATGGTGAAATGCATGAAAATGACCGTGAAGTGAAGCGTATTGAACGTGAAATGCGTGGAAATGACCGTGAAGTAAAGGGAATTGATCGTGAAGTGCATCGAAATGACCATGAATCTAAACGGAATCTTCGAAATCACCGTGAAATGCATGGAAATAACAATGAAGTGAAGCGAATTGACCGTAAAATGCATGAAAATGAACGTGAAATGAAGGGAATAGACTGTGAATTGCATCGAAATGACCGTGAATCTAAACGGAATCGCTGGAAATGACCGTGAAATGCATGGAAATGACCGTGAAATGAAGTGAATTGATCGTGAAATGCATGGAAATGACCGTGAAGTGAAGGGAATTGACCGTGAAGTGCATGGAAATGACCGTGAATCTAAACGGAATCGCTGGAAATGACCATGAAATGCATGGAAATGACCGTGAAGTGAAGCGAATTGACCATGAAATGCATGGAAATGAATGTGAAGTGAAGGAAATTGACCGTGAATTACATCGAAATGACCGTGAATCTAAACGAAATCGCTGGAAATGACCGTGAAATGCATGAAAATGACCGTGAAATGAAGCGAATCGATCGTGAAATGCATGGAAATGACCGTGAAGTGCATGGAAATGACCATGAATCTAAACGGAATCGCTGGAAATGGCCGTGAAATGCATGGAAATGACCGTGAAGTGAAGCGAATTGATCGTGAAATGCATGGAAATGAATGTGAAGTGAAGGGAAATGACCGTGAATTACATCGAAATGACCGTGAATCTAAACGGAATCATTGGAAATGACTGTGAAATGAAGCGAATTGATCGTGAAATGCATGGAAATGACCGTGAAGTGAAGGGAATTGACCGTGAAGTGCATGGAAATGACCGTGAATCTAAACGGAATCGCTAGAAATGACCGTGAAATACATGAAAATGACCGTGAAGTGAAGCGAATTGACCGTGAAATGCATGGAACTGACCATGAAGTGAAGGGAATTGACCATGAAGTGCATGGAAATGACCGTGAATCTAAACAGAATCACCGAAATTGATCATGAAATGCATGGAAATGACTGTGAAGTGAAGGGAATTGACCGTGAAGTGCATGGAATTGACCGTGAATCTAAACAGAATCGCCGGAATTGACCGTGAAATGCATGAAAATGATTGTGAAGTGAAGCGAATTGAATGTGAAATGCGTGGAAATGACCGTGAAGTGAAGGAAATTGACTGTGAAGTGCATCGAAATGACCGTGAATCTAAACGGAATTGCTGGAAATGACCATGAAATGCATGGAAATGACCGTGAAGTGAAGGGAATTGACTGTGAAATGCATGGAAATGACCGTGAAGTGAAGGAAATTGACCGTTTAGTTTCACTATCATTTTCGTTTAGATTCACTGTCATTTTCATGCACTTCATGGTCAATTCCCTTCACTTCACGGCCATTTCCATGCATTTCGCTTCACTTCACGGTCATTTCCATGAATTTCACGGTCAATTCCGGCGATTTCGTTTAGATTCACAGTCATTTCCATGCACTTCACGATCAATTCCCTTCAATGACCGATTCACGGTCATTTCCCATGCACTTCACGGTTAATTCCCTTCACTTCACGGTCATTTCCATGCATTTCACGGTCATTTCCATGTATTTGATGGTAATTTTCAGCGATTTCATTTAGATTCACTGTAAGACCCATATCCCAACCCGTACCGTTCCGTAGACTTCCGCGATTTTTCCGGTCGAATTTTGACAACCTTCGATCCTTAACCGGTATTTGTGCGCAACCTTGAGTGTCATCCTGTAATTTCGAGTCGGCTTGACCTAAGACCTATGTCATTGTGACCGCATCGTCGCTGCGGTTTCAACGCCGTGTCTCATGCGGCAATCCGAGTTGTACATCAAAGGATATAGGTCGCGCTCTATTTGGACCATTGATTGTGTTTTGGTGGGGCCCACCTATCACATTGACACTTTTCCCAAGGCTAGGGTGACATCACCCTAAGCCATCCATAATTTCTAGTCAAAGCAATAATGACCCTAGCCCATACTTACTACCTTTTTCCCAAAACACTTATTACCTAGCTAAGAGAGAGAGAGAGAGCTATCATCATTACTCTCTCTCCTTCATCTCTCTCTTCCCTTTTTCATTCTCCATTTTTCCACCATGGTAGCAAGACCTTGGACGTCCCAAGCTCTCCAAATTTCTAGCCCTTTCTCACCTTAGATCTCCCATATCCTACCATCAAAAAGCTTATCTCCACCATTGAAGGAGCCCCATTGGAGCTTTGGAGCATCAAGGAGGAATAAGGAAGGTGGGTGCTTCTTTCTCTCTCTTTCCTTATTTCTTGTGATGGTATGGCCGTGTGGCCCACTCGGATGGACCCCACCTTGATGTATGTTTCATCTACACCATCTCGTACATTTGGTGGCCCACCTGAGCAAGGCCCACCTAGAGATACATTATATCCAAGATCCGTCCAGCGTCCCTGGACGCTGGACTTCAGTGAAGGGTGAACGGACAGTGTGGTGTCTTGTCCGTCAAAGCAAAACATCAGGTTGATTTAAAATTTTGGGTGGACCCCTCATGTAGGCTCTATCTTGATGTATCGGTCTAATCCAAGCCGTCCATTCCACTCCTTAGATCATTTTAGGCGTTGAGCCAAAAAATGGGGCCAATCCAATCTTCTGGTAGGCCATCCCTTGGAAAACTATGGTTTTCACCGTTAAAAACCGACCCTGATGGTTCTATGCACTGAAGTATGTCCAATATTGGACTCGTTCGGTCCATCTTGATCAGCAGAAGCCAATGGATGGAGTGGATTCATCAGATGCGGGCCCCACATGTGATGTACTACAAAAATAAAGAAATAAATATAAAAAAATAACATGCAGCGGCAGCTGGTGCTGCCACTGTCAGAAGGCATCAGGCCTGGCGGACGGACGGGTAGCACAGCACCCACGGCTCTAGCCGTGGGGCCCACCATGATGTGTGTATTACATCTAAACCGATCATGAGGTGGCCCCCTGCTTGACGTGGGCCTCCTTCAAAACTCAGGCCCATCCAAAGCTCAGATGGCCCACATCACAGGAAACAGTGTGAATTGAACCGTCTGCCATTGAAGCCCTTGTTGGACCCACAGGAGTTTTGGATCAAAATGAAATTTTTTTTTCCCTTTCATCCAGGTACGGGTGACCTTATGAATGGGTTGGATGGAAGATAAACGTGATGGTGGGCCCCACGTGGGACCCACAGTGATGCATGTGTTTCTTTTGCACCGTCCACTGACGGTGGACGGTGGCAACCCACCCTGATTTATGTGTTCTATCCACACCGTCCATTGCATTGGACGGTGGGACCCACCCTACGTGTGTGGCTGCACCATTATGTGTGTGTACGTGTACATATATATATATGTATATCATATATTAAATATATATATTATATAGATATATATTATATATTATATTATATAATATATACCTGATGGTGGGCCCGTTTCACCCTTGCCGTCCATCTATGAGGCCCACCTTGATATATCTATTTTATTTCTGCACCGTCCATTTGGACGGTGCCGTGTGGAACGCCACCATGATATATGTGTTTTTCTCCACACCGCCCATCAATTTTTGGGTGTGGGACCCACCCCACATGTGCTGCACGTGTGGGGGGTGGGGCCCACCTTGAGATATGCCTTGTATATCCAGCTGTCCGTCTGAATGGGAGATGGAAGCAGATGAGTTGATGTACGTCACAACCAGCTAATAGCTGTTGTATTGACGTCAGTAGTGGTTTGACCATGAGGTATTTGTTATATTCAAAATGTCCATCCACTTGGCAGGTGGGGCCCACCATGATCTAGTGTTGTAACCACACCGTCCGTGCATTGGAACAGTGGGCCCTACTCGTGTGGCTTTCACACCGTCTATCAGGTTGGACGTGTGGCCCACCTTGATGTTTTGTACATTCACACCGTCCATGCATTGGGACGATGCTGGCTGCACCGTGACGCCAGTGTTATATCTGAACAACCCATTCATTTAACGAGCTCGTCTTAGGCTTGTAGGCCACGTACGTGGACCCCACCACCACCATTGATGTATTTATTCTATATCCATGCTTTCCATCAGGTGGACCACGCTGCAAACAATAGAAGGTTGAACGCCTACCATTGAAACCCTTTTAGGAATGCAGAAGTATTGGATTTATATGATATTTGCTTTTCTTCTTAGTTCAGACCCTTGTGACCTTATGAACAGATTGGATAGAAAATAATCTCCATGGTGGGCCCTGAAAATTTTAAGCCGCGGGAAACATTATCACCACTGCTATTTGTGGTATGGTCCAGATGATTTTCTAATCATCATCTCCGCCCCTATTTAGGGTGTGGTTTTGATGATCTTTCAATATGATTCATTTTTGGAAAGTATTAGGCCCATTGATGCGGCCCACCTGGCGTATATGAGGCCCATATGATGAGGCCCGACTTGAAGTACACGAGGCCCATTATGTGTGTATTAGGCCCTTATCGTGCAACCCATTGTGACGTGTATTAGGTTCATGACGCATGACCCATGTGATGTATTTGAGGCCCAGGTGTAGGGCCCACCTGTTGTGTGTTTGAGGGCCAAGTTATGTAGCCCATTGATGCGGCCACTTGATGTGTTTGGGGCCCATGAAATATGGCCCAATATGATGTACATATGGGCCCAATATGATGTACATGTTTTATCTACACCATCCACGGGACGTGGGCCCGACGTGATATGTGTAATATCTATTTCGTCCGGCCACAAGAGACGTGGGGCCATCGCTATGTATGTGTTGTATAATTCTGCACCGTCTAGCTTGTTGAACGGTGGGCCCTTCTACTGTGTAATCGCAGGACCCACCATGTTGTATGTGTTTCATCTATGCCGTCCACACATGCGGCCCACCTTAATGTGTGAACAACAAGTACACTGTCCATCCGTTGGGCCCATTTGATGTGTGCAGGGCCCGCCTCGATGTGATGTGTGTAAGGCCCATTACGATGTATTTGAGGCCCAGATATGAGGTCCATTGTCATATATGAGACCCTTGTGTAAGGCCCATCTTGATGTTTTTGTGGCCCGTCCATTGAGGCCCACCTGTCGTATATATTTGAGGCCCATGTGTGGGGCCCACCTATGGTGTATTTAAAGCCCATGAGTCATGGCCCATGAATGATGCCCAATGTGATGTATGTGTGGCCGTTACGTTGTTTATGAATTCCTTATGTAGGCCACTCCTTGGGAGCAATGTTGGTTAGATGGCCACATTGATGGACAATGACGGTTAGATGTCCTCATTGTGACATTTCCTTAGGCCTTGTTAAGCCCATTTGTGTCGATCCCGATTGTCGTGACCGATTTACTGATTTTGATTATCGATCGACCCCGATTGTCGTGGCCAATTTGTCGATTGACGTGACCGATTTACCGACTCTGATTATCAATCGATCCCGATTGTCGTGACCGATTTACCGATTTTGATTATCGATCGATCCCGATTGTCGTGGCCGATTTGTCGATTGACGTGACCGATTTGCCGACTCTGATTATCGATCGATCTCGATTGTCGGGACCGATTTACTGATTTTGATTATCGATCGATCCCGATTGTCGTGGCCGATTTGTCGATTGACGTGATCGATTTGCCGACTCTGATTATCGATCGATCTCGATTGTCGTGACTGATTTATCGATCTTGATTATCGATCGATCCCGATTGTCATGACCGATTTGTCGATTGACGTGACCGATTTGCCGACTCTGATTATCGATTGATCCCGATTGTCGAGACCGATATGGTGTATATGCGACTTGTAGTTGAGGGTCATTGCGATGTATATTCGACTTGTGTTTTAAGCCTAATATGATGTATATGAGGTCTATGTGATAGGGCTCATTGTGATGCATTTGAGGGTCAGGCGATGGAGCCCATTGTGATATATGTTAGGCCCATGTGAAAGGCCCATCGTGATGTGTATTAAGCTCTTGAGTGAGGCCCATGGTGTTGTATATTTGGCCCTCGTGTGAGGTCATGGGTCCACTATATGTTAGGATCTATGAGGGTCATTCCTCGGGGGCAATGTTGGTTAAATGTCCACATTATCGAGGTCGATTGTCGATGCCGGTCATTGATACCGATTATGAGTATGTGACTGCATAGTATCATGATACATGCCCATACGCATCATCTGCATGTTTGTTATGAGATGTGGTTGACCATTGCATATTTCATTAGGTAGATTGTTATGAGACTCCTTGATAGGTAGAGGTTATCTCACATGAGCGCACGGTATGCGCAGGGTTAATGCATGACTGGATTGTATGACTCATGCATCTTGCATTGTGTGCCCTAGCGACATCAGGGCTGTAACCTCCACAGGCATATCGTGGATGGCCAGACGGGACACCGGAAATCTGTTCTACATGGGGTGCTATAGATATCCCTGGGTGAAAGTCCCTAAACCCTCTTGGTTCCAGAGGTTGCTCCAACGTCTAGACCGAGTGAATGATGAGCGCATGAGGGCCGTATACTGTTAGGCCGCGTCTTCCACTGTGTCGTGGTCGGTTGGAAGGGCGTACGGCCTTACCTGCCCGAGAGGAGGGGGCAATGCTAGGCTGAGTCTGACCAGCTCGAGAAATGGGTCCGCTATCGACGAGCTGGGCCCGATATTGGCAGGCGGATAGTGAGGTCTCTTCTACTCACCTTGTTGTGCGCGATGGGGCGACAATCTGGTTTGGAGTGTAATAGACTCCGGTGATTTTTCAGAGAGTAACTGTACTGATATGTGGACTTATTGAGCAGGAATTGCATATTCATTCATTCATTCCTTCATTATCCACTCAGGCTGGTGGTGCGTAACTATTTGTTACGTGTACCTTCGCATGACCAGAATTTCGGTTGGGCGCACGACTAACCTGAGATTAGGAGTTTACCACATTGAGTCTGACTATCCAAATTTAGGTATGGGACTGATTTGGATAGAAGTCCTTTGTGGTGGACCCCGTAGTCTGCGATACTACGTACTATCATCCCGACTTCACACTCCAGCATGGTCATTACATTCGCACCGTATATTACATTGCATCCGCAATACTTAACATTTTGGGCTACTATGTTTCTGCATTTATATGGCCTAGACGGACTTAGCAGGATTTACGTCTTGCATTGTACCCTCGGTATCTGATATTTGGCTCTCTTTGACTCCTCATTTATATGGCTGATCTGAATTGCTTACTCTGATATCGTATGACTCATGGGCATACCAGTATAATTCTACTTACTCTGATATTGTATCTTGTCAGTGTTTCTATTTATTCCATTGTCTGATTTATGGCATTGTATTGTATACTTGGCACTTACCTTGTGCACACACTTTCACCACCCTCTAAGCTCTCTATAAGCTTATGCACGATAGATGCGTGCAGGTGTTATTAGGTTACAGCAGCGTTGAGCTTGGAGCGTGCAGTTGTATTCTGGCGCTTTGATTTCGATATATGTATTTTTTCCCTTTCTGCATTGTACTTAATGATTATATTAGTGGATATGTGATGATGATGTTGCCTTTGTGAATTGGGTAATCTTGTGGTTATGCTTATTATGAGTTAAATGTACAAAAAAATCCTCCTTGTAAGATCCCAGGATCGGAATCTGGCGTATGGACGCTAGGAGCCGAGAATGGGGTACTACGGAGGCTGTCGGCACCGGATTCGGTGATCGGGATTTCTGCGAATCCGATTTCCGGGTTTGGGGCGTGACATCCACGGTCATTTCGATGCACTTCACCGTCAATTTGCTTCACTTCACGGTCATTTCCACGCATTTTATGGTTAATTCGCTTCACTTCACAGTCATTTCCATGCATTTCACGGTCAATTCCAGCGATTCCGTTTAGATTCACGGTCATTTCCATGCATTTCTTGGTCAATTCCGGTGATTCCGTTTAGATTCACGGTCATTTCGATGCACTTCACGGTCAATTCCCTTCACTTCACGGTCATTTCCACGCATTTCACGTTCAATTCGCTTCACTTCACGGTCATTTTCATGCATTTCACGATAAATTTCGGTGATTTTGTTTAGATTCACGGTCATTTTCATGCACTTCACGGTCAATTCCCTTCACTTCATGGTCATTTCCATGCATTTCACGGTCAATTCGTTTCATTTCACGGTTATTTCCATGCATTTCATGGTCATTTCCAGCGATTTCGTTTAGATTCACGGTCATTTCGATGCACTTCACGGTCAATTCCCTTCACTTCACAGTCATTTCCACGCATTTCACGTTCAATTCGCTTCACTTCATGGTCATTTGCATGCATTTCACGGTTAATTCCGGCGATTCCATTTAGATTCACGGTCATTTCCATGCACTTCACGATCAATTCCCTTCACTTCACGGTCATTTCCATGCATTTTACGTTCAATTCGATTCACTTCACGGTCATTTTCATGCATTTCACGGTCATTTTCAGCGATTCTGTTTAGATTCACGGTCATTTTGATGCACTTCACGGTCAATTCGCTTCACTTCACGGTCATTTCCACGCATTTCACGGTTAATTCGCTTCACTTCACGGTCATTTCCATGCATTTCACGGTCAATTCCGGCGATTTTGTTTAGATTCACGGTCATTTTGATGCACTTCACAGTCAATTCACTTCACTTCACGGTCATTTCCATGCATTTCACGGTCAATTCGCTTCACTTCGCGGTCATTTCCATGCATTTCACGGTCAATTTCGGCGATTCCGTTTAGATTCACGGTCATTTTGATGCACTTTACGGTCAATTCCCTTCACTTCACGGTCATTTCCACGCATTTCACGTTCAATTCGCTTCACTTCATTGTCATTTTCATGCATTTCATGGTCAATTCTGGTGATTCTGTTTAGATTCACGGTCATTTCACAGTCATTTCACTTCATTTCACGGTCATTTTGCTTCACTTCACGGTCATTTCCATGCATTTCATGGTCAATTCCGGCGATTCCGTTTAGATTCACAGTCATTTCCATGCACTTCGCGGTCAATTCCCTTCACTTCGCGGTCATTTCCATGCATTTCACGATCATTTTGTTTCACTTCACGGTCATTTCCATGCATTTCACGGTCATTTCGCTTCACTTCATGGTCATTCCATGCATTTCACGGTTAATTTCGGCGATTCCGTTTAGATTCATGGTTATTTCCATGCACTTCACGGTCAATTCCCTTCACTTCATGGTCATTTCCACGCATTTCATGGTCAATTCGCTTCACTTCACGATCATTTTCATGCATTTCACGGTCAATTCCGGCAATTCCGTTTAGATTCACGGTCATTTCGATGCACTTCATGGTCAATTCCCTTCACTTCACGGTCATTTCCATGCATTTTCAACCATCGATCTGATGGAATCTTGAAAAATAACCAGGTTGGTTAACTAAAGTAGCTTCTCCTACCCCAAAATCATATAAGGTACGTCAAGTAACTAATTTTGGTTTAGAAGATATTCTTGTTATATGAATAAAGAAAGAAATGAAAGAAGGAGAATTTTTTTGTTATATTCTTATATATACATATTTATATAAATGTCTTAGAGAAAAATGTAGGTAGAATAAAATTCTCCATGTAAAAAAATTAAAAAAAAATAAATAAATAAAAGAAAAAAAATTTAAAAAGAAAATTTAAAATAAAAGTGCACAACATACGATTATCACTACAGTTACAATCCGTAGCTATAGGCCTTTTGTATGAATGGC
This sequence comes from Magnolia sinica, assembly GCF_029962835.1. NCBI lineage: Eukaryota > Viridiplantae > Streptophyta > Magnoliopsida > Magnoliales > Magnoliaceae > Magnolia > Magnolia sinica. The sequence goes on along the minus strand of NC_080576.1, from coordinate 21,783,411 downwards.
AGAATCTGTGATCCATCCCCAATTCGTATAGTGAACTGCGGTGGAATCATGGAATCCGTGATTCATTATTGATTGCAACAAAAGGCCTATGGCTACGGATTATAACTGTAGCTATATCCGTACCCAGCCACGCCACTCCTTTTTTTTGCTGTGGAAAATTCGTTGCTTTTGTGGGTCCCATCATGAGGTCTGTGTTATATCCAAACCGTCCATCTATTTGGCAAGCTCATATTAAGGCTTGAAAAAAAAATAAGACAGATCTAACTATTAAGTGGACCACACTTTAAAAGGCAGTGGGGAATTGAACCTATACCATTGAAACCCTTTTAGGGGTTTTAGAAATTTTGGATCATTATGAAATTTGTTTTTCTTCTTCATCCAGGTCTTTGTGACCTTATGAATAGATTGTATGGAAAATAAATGTTATGGTGGGCTCTACAAAATTTTTAACGGTGAAAATCAATTTCTCCGCTGCTCGTTGTGGTGTGGTCCAGTTGATCTTTGGCTATGAATTTTTTTTTTTGTTGATAATGCTCCGAAATGTTCTCGAAATATGGATGAACGTTGTGGATATAATAAATACATAACTGTGGGGCCCATGTAACTTTGATATCTTTTGAACCGTTCGTACAACTCGGAGTTCGAGGAGCGTAAGCGCTCGTCTTCGAGCACCAGGCGATCCGCCTCAGGAAAGCAGGGGCATTTTCGACCTGAGAAATGGGGCCGTACAGCTGGGGGTTATTTACGGGAGGTAAAAAGCAAGTGGACTTAAAAGGTTGTGGGCCATATACTGGTTCGCAGAGTTGGAAATTTCTCATTTATTTTTGCCGTAATCGGATTGCGTACTGGATAACTCGGTACGCTCTTATGGTACTGAGTAAACTCAGTTGGGCCCACCCTGGATGCATGTAGTCTATCCACGCCGTGCATCCGTTTTTCCATCTAATTTAAGGGGTTGAGTACAAAATTGAAGCATATCCAAATATCAAGTGGATCATACCACTCGAAACAGTGGAAATAATGATTTCCACCGTTGAAACCTTTCTAGGCCCCACAGTGATGTTTATTTGTCATCCAACCTGTTCATAAGATCATTAAGACATGGATGAAGGGAAAAAACAAATATAAGCTTGATCGAAAACTTCTGTGGGTCCCAAGAACTTTTCAACGGTAAACGTTCAATTCAACTGTTTCCTGTGGTGTGGTCCATTTGAATATTGGATATGCCTCAATTTTTGGTTCAGGCCCTAAGATTATCTGGTCAAATGGATGGATGGATCGGATAAAATAAATAAATCATGGTGGACTTCACAGAAGGTAGTGAGTAACTCACTGCGCAGTCTGCTTCCATTTTAGCCATTTACCATGAATTATCACATAATCGACTAAATGGAGACGCTGCGTCAAACAGATACTGCAGATGATTACTTTGGGTTGGCAGATTTCATAACTGCCCAGGCTAATCCGTAGGTAGGTCTCTGTGGGGCCACTGTGATGTATGGGTATTATCTACCCAAAAATTAGGCAGATCCAAGGCACAAGTGGACCATAAAGTGACAATATAATACCTACCATTAAATGCTTCTCATGACTCATGAGCTGCAGAAGTTTTGGATTAATATGATATTTGTATTTTTCCTTCAGTGAGGATTACATGACCTTGGATGGCAAATAAACATCATGATGAGCTAAAAAAATTTCAATATTAGTGCTTTCTCGGGTGCGATGCAATTGAGCAGCATTGGAATTCTCTACTTTTTAAACTCATACCCTGAAAATGATCTGAAATTTCGGATGTACTAAATAAAACCCATACATCACGGTGGCCATACGCAGGCCCTGCGTCCTACCTGGACCGTCTTTAGCCACGAAGGGGCAGTTCTGTGGGTAGGCCCACCATGATGTATTTGCTCATCGGCTCTGTACATCCCTTCTCTCATGTAATTTTAAGGTATGTACATAAAATGAGGTAGATCTAATCTTCAAGTGGACCACATAAGTAATAAGTTTGGAATGCATTAAATACACAAAGCATTTAATACAAAAGTTATCTTTGGTATAGTCCACTTGAACGTCTGTTTTATTTTCGTGCATATTTAAAATGATTTGAGAGAAGTGATGAACGGTTTAGGTAAATAGATACATCATGGTGGGCCACCCACTGAACTGACCGTTCGTGGCCTGAGATGGGCAAGGTAAGACGCAAACGGCGTCCCTGCAACCCTACCTCGACGCATTAAGCATCTAATGCGTCGTGTGAGGGTACAATAAAAGCAATCCACTTCCGTGACTAATATCATTACGACGCTATTGAGTTTTATGACTCTGATCCGTACCATTCATCATATAAAGAACACATGATCATCCCCGTGTGTGTGTGTGTGTGTAATAAAATAATGTATTACATCTTTTGAGTGAGCTACATTTTTAGATTTGTAGTCTACTGCCAAATTTCTCTCACGTAAGTATGATCTTCCTGATACGTGGGGGGAACGTTCAAAGTATAAGTTAACTGATGAACAGTTCAGATCTTTTACATGTGGGCCATCCAGCCATGCGTATCATGCCGTGCATGGTACCAATGAGACGGTTGCAGACGTTGTATCCACTTGTGGCCGATTGGACATTGGGTTGGAATCGGGGAGGACGTATTTGATCCCAATCGATATATAAATTATAATTGGGTGCGGATCGCCAAGTTACACCGGATTTCTCTCCCAAATACATCTCGTGCTACACAAAATGACTTTTAAGGGATTAATCTTATATTTTAACTTAATTGTCTAGAAAAAATGAAATTCTTTAGCATAAATAACTACATATATAATTAATAAAATCACAAGTATAAAAAATAAATTATGTATTGAAATATAATAAACTAATATAATAATGAAAATATTAGCATGCATTCATCCGACCAACCTTGCCGAGCCTACTTGGGTTAGGCTTGGGTTGAGAATTCCCAACATGAGGTTGGTTTAGGTTAGGGTTGAGGTATAGGAACCTTAGGTTGGGCTAGGGTTGAGCACCAACCCAACCCAACCCAACCTTCTCACTTTCAGCCCTACATATGCGACCATATGACATAATATAGTAAAGATCTATGCAGCTTCAGTGGATTTAGGAACCATCGGGCTGGGTGAATCTAGAATAGTAGAGCTCACCTTGTTGTAGATGTTTTATGTCCACTTTTTCCATAAGCTTTTACCGCACATTTTAGGTCATGATCCCATGAATGAAACTATCCAAATCACTTGTGGGAGTACATCATAGGAAATGGGGGTGATTGAAAACCTCCCATTAAAAGCTTAATTATTAGGGTCCACTGTATTGTTTATTTTACATCCAACCTATTAATAAGGTCACAAAGACATTAATGAAGGGAAAGAAAAATAAAATAAAAATCACTTCAATCCAAAAGTGGTGAAGCTTTAAAGAAGTTTTTGATTGTATGCATTTAGCCACCACTGTTTGATGTGTTGTGATCCACATTATGTTGGATGTATTTCATTTTTAGGATGTTAACTTAAAATAATCTAATAAAACAGATGAATGGTAGGGATGCATATCAAATATATTAAATTGGGCTCCATTATTCAAGAATCGCCGAGCTTGGTGGTTCCAAATCATGTATGACTGAAAAACTATGAGACATGGGATGTATGTCTTCTCCACACCTTCCACTGATCCATGGGGGACACAGTGATGCATGTATCTTATTCATGCCTTTCATCTATTTTAACAACTCATTTTAAGGCATAGTCCAAAATTGAAGCATATCCAAAGGTTTAGTAGACTAAAGAAAACACCGTGAATTCAGACGCTACATTGAAAATTTCCTTAAAGCCACATAAGTTTTGGACGAAGCTGATATTTGTGTTTTTCATTCATTTTGTATCTCTTACCTTGTGAACAAGTGGGATGACAAATAAATATCACTATGAGCCCTAAGATATTTTTAACAGACGTCATTATCCTCACAATTAACCATCTTGTAGTGCAAGTGATCCATGGATATGGTTCAATTTTGGCCTAAGGCTAAAAAAATATCTAAAAAAATGAATGGACGGCTTGGATAAGAAACATATATCTAGGGCAAGGAATTTTATTTTATTTTTTATTTTCACAATAGAATCAATGACCTCACGTTGAAAATGTTGTGAGTCTAACACCTAGGCATGAGTAAGGACCCAATCAAGATCTTATTAATAAGTTGGATGACAAATAAACAATGGATGTCAATATCCCTGCTATTGTCTGTGGTGTGGTCCACTTGAGCTATGGATATGCTTTAATTTTTAGTTCATGTCCTAAAATGTGCTGATAAAATAGATGGATGGTGTGGATAAGACAAATACATCAAAGTGGGCCCCACACAATTTACTCCGTGCACTGCTATAGCATCCTTCTGTGAGCGGAATCCATGTGTGAACACTAGGAAATCGGCGCCCACGCTTTAAGCGATTATGTTTTGTTTGTTTGGGGGTGATTTGATCGATGGAAGTTTGGAGTCGCCACTAGCCATTTAATCTCAAAATCCCGTAGTCGGCTAGAACCTGAAGAATATGTAAAGCTAGAGATCGAGGACTCTTTTGCTTTAAGTTGACTCCTAGTCTGCGATCTGGGATTCCGAGTAAGGGACCTCGGTTATAAAGAGGAAAGGTGTTAGGCACCATCTTTGCCCGTACAAATGTACAGTTTCTACTTTGTGTGGTAAGTAATCTCAAGGGATAAATGATGTAGTCGGAGTAGGACTGGGCACACACGGATTTTTGGTGTAGTAAGATCTAGGATTCCGGCAAGCCATAGAGCATACATTCGAAGATGTGTCTAGAAGGGTGGATGTAATGATGCTTATGTAAAAGTAAAGAAAAGTGGACTACACCACTATGAGTTTCTGATGTGAAAGGATCTAATATATGACAAGTCATAGAGCATACATGCACTAGCGATCTAGAGTAGAAAGGGGGTTGAGAAGAGAGAAGATGATATGATGAATGCTTAAATAGGAAATGAGATGGTCATTGGCTTGCTCTTGAGATGATTAGAATATGAAATACACCATGGCCAATTCAGGCTAAATTGTGGGATCAAGATGGCTGGAAGGAGGCTAAGGGGTAGTTAAAAGATCGGATCTTAGAGGCTTGGATCTCCTTCTCACCCTCACTCTCTCTCTATAAAGTCTTGAATTTTTACTGTTTTGGATTTTCAAAAACCTTTGATTTTTTTTATATAATTAACTTATATTATCACTTATTGACCATTAACACTCAATGTTAGTCTATACACGGGTAGTACCAGTAAAGAACCGCATAAATTTGATTAATCAACCGTAGAAAGCCAATGAATCCGCCCGATCACATAAACATCGAGTATAACCTCATGATTTGCTTACGTAGGGTCCGAATCTAACCGACCTATTACTGACTAATCAAGACAACCGTAATTAAATAAAGATCTATCCAAAGTCGAGACAAGTAGGGGTCAGATCTTAATTAACAAACCAAATCAATCCAGTTACTCCTTTAGCCTACAAACAACGGTTTAGGGTTATTAAGATCAAATCACCGTTTTCGTTAATTATAAATAAGTCATACTATGAACGTAGCCCGAGTATATGACTCATTTACCAAAAACCCAAGTGTTAACCTTTAGAGAGCTAAAATTTCATATATATATATATATATATATATTCTTCTTTTCAGAGTGAGCAGTTTGGCGGAATAGGAATAAACCAAACATAAAGGAAATTTCACATATATATAAATTATACGAGCGGCTGCCCATAATGACTTATACAAACCAATGTCCCAATACTTTACAATTACAAAATGAAATAATATCGCATTTGAAACAAAGTAAATTATAACAAATCTTGAGTTGTAAAATCTTGTAGCAACCTTTAGCAAATACAATCATTCATCCTTGACAATTGCACCCTGCTCTTCATCAAATGAATACAAATATCATCTGAGCCACCTGTGCTACCTGTACGGTTATATATTCGATAAATGAGTGGTCAGCTCAGTGTGAATTCCCCTCAAGATTACACATTGCCACATTAGGTAAGCATAGTTATAAAAAAATAACAAGGCATACAAAATAATACATGATGCAGTCTTATTAAATGTATGGATGCACGAGTACACATCAACTAGGGATGCTCATCTAGTTGGCTTTTGGACAAAACCCATGCATATGGCTGGTCACCAGCGAAAGTACATAGTACATCCATAGTGTCAAACTCATTGGAGGTGGGTAGATAGTTAATGGTCTGGGAGCTAACGAAATGATACCCCAACTAAATCCTATTAAGCACGTGCTACAACATCCATAATTAGCCACCCGTCATCGCTCGAATGCTATGAATGCATGATTTGCTCAACCATTATTATTCCATTTATAACCAGTTAATTTAATAAAGCTCAAAGGTCACTATAGGGGGTTTATCACCCAAAGTAGGCCGACAGCTCAGGCATAGTGTCCCATACCACCATCCCTGGGTCATGAGGCTACCACATTAGGATGTTTAATGGAATGCATCGACTAATAGCCAATCATAATTCAATATATGGGGCTTACCTTCACATGGTTGCACAAAATAATACATCGAACTCATATAGGGCAAATACTAAAACAAAGCCGCATATGGCAAATATCAAAATTAAGCCACATAGAGAAAATATCAAAACTAAGCCACACTGGGTAAATATCAAAACCATGCGATAAAAGACCATCCTTAAAAACCACTTAAACACGACAATCCCTGGATGACAGGCCCACATCAATATTCAATTTAAAGCACCATTCAATAACCATTAAGTTGAAGGTCCATTACAATCACAATCAATCAAGTTACATCCCTAGTATGAGTGTACATTTATAAGTGGGGATTTCCCACTGATGTACCAGTTTAAGTTCCATGAACAATCCACAAGTAATCCGCAAGCATAAGAAAATATGCAGGATAAATATTAAGCGTGTAATCTAGCAATTCGATTCCAACAATTAACACATGTGATTATATAATGAAGATATTAATTATCAATCGAAATTAAAATAAAAACTATCACTTAAGCTAATGGAAAAATAGAAAGCTCAAGGAGAAGAAATCATCACCTCACGATTAAATCGCCACTAGTGTTGCTAGGGAATGCGTGTGCCCTTAAAGTCGAATCCTACCACAAATCATGAACTTATAACATTAGATCCAAGTTCTATGCACTAAATAGGTTTAAAGTCATAGCCTAGGGCTCAAATTATATATCTTTAGGGTTTTAGTATAGAAATAGGATTTTCATCATAGGGTTTAGTCCTAGACTGAGATTCTTGGTTTTGATTATGGAGTTTGAACTCTAATTTGTGTGGTCATTAATGATATTATTAATGGGAATAATAAATGAATAAAATTAATAAAATAAATTAGTTATTAATTTTAGGAATATTACAATGGCTAATATTATATTAAATTATCTAATAACAACCCACAATGAATAATAATACTAATAGTGACTCATAATAGTAATAACAACAGTAAAAGGAACCTATAATAATATCATAGAGAATAAACCCATCAACAATAGAACTCAGCCCGATGAAAGAAGTGAATCAACTCGAATGGTCAGATTCAAGTTTTATATACTATCTACGGTTAGGATCATAACTTATTATTTAGATTACTTACATTTAGAATTTTATCCACTAATCTAATTTTAGGCTTTGGTTTAGAGTTTGAAATCTAATTCATATAATTAATTGATAATAATATTAGAAATGGAGTAATGATAAGTAATAATTATCAGTTAATACTATCGACACTAATCTTATAATAAATAATCTACTAATGACAACATAAGAATAGCATTAATAATACTAAATGTTAATATCTAATACTAACAATCCAGTACTAGAATTAGTAATGTCTATCAATAGTTCCTAACAATAGTAGAGTATTGGTAATTTAATTTTAACCATTTAAATGTATGAAGATGGGAAGTTGGCATACCTCAGTTGACCGGTTCGCGGGACTCAGCCCAATCCAGTGAGAAGGCCTGGACTGCTACAATGTGCTGGACCAAACCGACCTTGACTCAGTCCCGGCCGAGTTGACTCGGCTCAACACAACCCCTCACCTTACTCTCTCTCTCTCTCTCTCTCTCTCTCTCTCTCTCTCCCTCTCTCTTTCTTCTTCTCCTTCCATTTATTTTCTACATGCTGGAAATCCAGCAATGTCCGGAATGGGCCTAAACCCGACTCCGATGGACATCAGCCCCGACTCACACTTCAGCGAGTTAACTCAGTCTTGAGTCAATTGACTGATGACTCACACACTCTCTCTCTTTCCTCCTCTTCTCTCTTTCCTCTCTCCTTTCTTCCTTCTCTCTCTCTCTCTCTCTTCTTCTTCTTCTTCTTCCTGATTTCTCCCTCTCTTTACCCTGGGGTGAACTAGACCGAACCAGGACTGTCCCAAACTTGAATCAAGTCAGCGACTCGGTTAGCTGAACAGTAACGTGGTGTGTCTGCACCACCCCAACTCTCTCTCTTTTCACTCATAACCCTACACCAACAAGTCTCTGGACTAAACCAGACCCAACCTGACCTGTACAACTCGACCCCGTGACTCGGGTGGCCGCACCAGTGACTCGGCAGCCTTGAGTTGATGCCACACGCACCCACACTCTCTCCATTTCTCTTCCTCTCTCCTCACTGCTTCTTTCTCCCTCGCCTTCCCTTTCTCTTTCAAATATGATGTCCAGCCACCCCGGACTCGGTCAGGTTCAACCTGAAACTCGCTTGAACTCGGTAGCTGCAACGCTTCGCGGTTGAGTCAAGCTCAACCCAACGTTCTTTCTTCCCTCTTCTATTATATATATATATATATATATATATATATATATATATATATATATATATATATATCCTTTTCCTTCTCCCACCTCTCTCTGGACTTCCACATGGCCTAGACTCGATTTAAACAGCCCAATTCAGCCAGTGACTCGAGGTGACTCGGTGCGGCTCGATCGGAGAAGAAGAAGATGGCCATTAATGCCGTCTTTGACATCTCCACTTTTTCCACCAATCTGACCCTTAAAAGCGGTCCATATGGACCATAGGAAGCTTGCAGATAAGCTTCATCGAAGCTTTGTGGAGGTTGGGTTGGTGGGTTCAAGCGAATAGGAAAAATGACCATTTTTTATGTTTTTTTTATAGAAGGATAGGAGAAGAGACATTTTCTCTTCTTCATGTAGGAAAACCTAGCTTTCCTAGGCTGTTGAATCGTCAATGAGCATCCTAGATTTAATCTGGTAGAAACTGCCTCCCAAAACAGTGGGTAGGAACCGAAACCGGCCTTGATTTTGCTTGGAAAATCCTAAGCAAATGGATGGCTGAGATGCTTTGCATTTAACGATTGTAAATGAAAAAGGGTAGCGCACCTAGATTGCCAAGCTGGCAGTAGCAAGGCAGGTTTCCATTTTAAAAAATGTTGTGCTTGTAGGCCCTACTTGCATCAAGGATTGTGTGCATGCACACGAGCTCCTAGGTGTGGAATCAGTTGGGGTTTGGTCAGATGGAGCGTCCGCACCAGAAGGACTGTTCAGATCGTCTATAGGGCCGGTGTAGGTGGGCCATAACTCACGCACAAAACCATCCATTTAAACGATTTTGATGGAAGGAAAAAAAAGAGAAAGAAAGAAGGAGTTTTCCTTCTTTCGGAAATCATTGGTCAAACCTAACTTTGACTCGAGGTGCAGTCCAGTGCACCGCTGGTGCACGTGGACTGTACTCATGCATTGCCTCCAAACGGGGTCCACCGAGATGATGGGTAAGATCCACTCTATTCATTCCACTTGGAGGTCCCAAGCAGGACCCGAGATCAAAGATCAGGCCGATCTAACACCTAGGTGGGCCATACTTTCTAAATACATAGGTTATTTTACGATTTATGAAGATCTGACGGTCAGATCATTACGAAATATGATCAGTGATGATTCCTAGGGTTTTCGACCTAGTTTAGGTGAAAATCATTGGAAAGTTTAGTAATCAAGTGGCCTAATCATAATGATTAAGTGATCTACACCTGTAGGAGTTTTTAAAGTTAGATGAACGATGGATCTGTTGATCCGGGCCTTAGGACGTAGGATGGATGGTTTGATTGACTTACTCTGTGAATGAAGACAACTCCTAATGTGTGGATTTGTTGGCTCAAGTCCTGAAGGTGGCTACGTACGGTTTAATTGTTCATAAGCTCATCATGCGATCCCATGATTAGGTCATTAGCAAATAATTTATATCTATTTGTGTTTGATAAAGGTCTACTAGTTAGTATTGCGGTCACTGTTTGGATTGTACACCGTTATGATGTGAATTGGTTAGGTGGTGGATCTTGATGATCTGGTACCCAAGATTGATAACATATGGTTCAATATGTCTAATAGGGTAGGGTTTGGACCTTCATCGCCCTTGAGATTTTAGCAACACAATATTCCTGATGATAAATGCCAATTTCGTGATGAGATGATTTTTGTCTTCCTGATTAAATGGCCCGATGACTTGATTTATGAATCAGGGGTGTATTAGATGATTAAGATGGGCTATTTTGAGAATCAATTAAATGGATAGTTTAATATGTGGATAAAGATTTGTAACGTCCCGAAAAAATCTGTACAAGGACCCGAGTTCAGCCTCGAGCGGAACCACCCGAGGTCTATACCTGGCTAGCTAATTTCGACTAGATTTACTTAAATGCTAAACATTAGGTGGATTAAGCTCGGGCCACCATTTTCATGAATGGTGGAGGGCTAGAATCGTAAGTACCACTGGCCCAACGCCATCTAAAGATCCAGGAGAAATGCCGAGGGCCTGCCCCTCTCGAGAGTGCCCTGAAACTTCGTAATGGACCTAGACCGCACATCGGGGGTCCGCTAGACTTGAAATTATGGAACAATGTCCGCCTTACTGAGCTCGATGACCAGGGTGGGAGTCAAGCCGGGATAGTATCCAAAAATGCTCAACTTGAGCCGAGAGTCAAGTGCGTAAGAAATGCAAATACTCTATAGAAATGTGTTGAAACTCAAGTGAATTAGGTCATCCACTCTTATGTAAAGCTGAGGATTTCGAACGGTTGGTTTATGATCAAACTTCACATATGGAGAAAAGAAAATTCCCTACACGCGTCCATATAACCGTGGCCCCGATTGAACATTTATAACCGTTGATCTGACACAGGCATCCCACAGCCGATCTGTTTATCTGATCGCACCGAAACTGTGTATTGGCATCGATCCATTGATTGGGAGCATACCCCATGGCATAGATGAGCCCGTGGGCCCTTCTAAGAGCCCCGTTAGTCAGAAATAGTCGGCCGTAGGGTATAAATATAGTATAAAGTGGCCCTGGGGCCATTTACACACTGTATGAGGCTATAAATAGCTCCCAACTCACCCCCTCTCTCCTAAATACGAATTTGGAAAAACTTAAGGAGAGAAAGAAGAGAAAAGAGAAAGATAGAGAAGAGGAGAGTTCGTAGTAGTGCTTGCAACAGGGGAAATCCTCTCCCATCGATCCACAAGCCTAACCATCGCCACGTCCGCTACCGAAACTCCTCCGACTATGACCTAGAGTAAGTAATACAAATCCCTATAGTGATGTAGGTCCCCGAATGACTTTTCTCCAACCTAACTAACCCATGTACTCGTTTAGGCGACCGACAATTCTTCCTTAGAAACATAGTCCTAGGATCGAGTCTAAGTCGAGCGTGCTACCGAAAGGTGCGGACTATAAATGCTTAGGTTGCGATTTATCAATGCTTTCATTATAGTTAATGATTTATGCTTGCTATGATTGTTAATGCAGGATTCTTTATTGTCATATGCATACGTATTTCTTTATGTAATAAATTGAAAAATGTAAGTTGTAGTTACCATAATCTATGTGTTTGATGAAATGCATAAATGAGAAATTCATCAGGATTGCTTATCGAATGTTGACTTATATATTATGAATGTGCATTATCATGATTTGGATAGGAATGGGGCTACGATCATAGTCCAGGCAACCGGTAAACTTCAACGTTTGGGTGGCCGAATTGGGTTGGCCACCTTGTGTAAATTCGAAAGATACAGGCCGAACGTTGATTATTAACAATGGCTAGGCCATGAGGGGCGCTTATATGCTCCATATCAGTTACGTCAGCATGCGCCCATATCAATCGAGGTTGCCTAAAGAACCGGTTGACCTATTATGTGTTTACCATGTAAGAACGCGAATGTTTGAATCTAAGGTACCCCTCACAATTGTAAAGATCCCCTTTAACCATAGTACCATAATCCTCAAGTCTCGTAAGCTGGGCATGGTGGTATGGGACACTGTGTTCGTGTTGTCGACCTACGTTGGGGTGACAAGCCTCCCCGTAGTGACCGCGAGCACCACTTCTTACAACTTACCTATCGTATGTGTTTATCTAGGAGTGACGAACTTAGACGGATCAAGAACACAGGAGTAGGACCGCTGCGGTTGTCCGATGCCGAGTGATTCGATTTGGATCAATATTACAAGGGGAGGTATCTTGGCTTTCCCAAGTTGCTGGATGAATGGGCATAATTAATCACTTGGCTAACATGATCATGCACCACATTGCATTAGTTAGAATATGGCGAAAAGGCGTTGGAGTTGCACGTTTGAGGAAGTATTGTCATGTGCAAAACAGGTGGTCAGAGTCATATGTTGAGGGAGTGTTGATGGGTGAGGGCATGCATCATTACATAAACTCCATTCTCGCATTAAAAAGAGTAGTTAGGAAGTGGTTGCTTATTATTGCCTTATCATTACTGCATTGATTGACTTGATAACATGTGTAACTTTTACTTTATGGAACCATTGAGTTGATCACTCACTCCTACTCTGGGATGGTGTTTTAAAACACCAACCAGACGCTAGTGTAGATGCAGGTACGGTTGACGTCGATGCATTGGAGCAGGACTTCTTGGACGAGGAGGAGGAATTCTCCTATTTTCAGCTCTCGGGTGGGCGATGTAGGCCACGTGCTGATGGACAGAGGACACTGGGCATCTGGGCTTAGTTAGATGTTACATTTACATTACCACATTTTGTTTACCTTTTGAAATTTCACATGTATATATTAAACCCAAATGTGGACCCATACTCTGGAAGAAACTTCACGATACACATATATATGGTTTGGATTTATGCATTGGCTTAATTACATTAAATCTGGAGTATGATACCCCGTTTAGTATAATTCTATGCATGCTCAATTGCTCAACATGAAAGAAATTAGCATATTGTCTTCCACAGGACATAAGTGATGTTTGGAATCTCGAGAGTCGAGCTTTGCTCGACCCTTGAAATTCAGGGCGTTACAAGATTACTTTCAATGGTTGAATTTAGACTGAAATGCATGTGATCATTTGCTTAAGTTAGGCTTGCATTTATTCTAAATTTGGTTATACGATAACATCCCAGTACTGAAAAGTATGGGGTGTTACATTAATCTAAACCCTAATAATTGCGCACAAGAAATCTTGATACCCAATTCATTTCAGAAATGCCTCAATTTTCCTAATAAGCTTTAAACCGCTTGTTAGTGGGCCACTAGTTCCAAAACTATAGAATAATGTCTGTCTCACTGGACTTGACATCCATCGTAGGTGGAGAATCAAGATAGTACCCAGAACTACGCAACTTGGGCCAAAGGCCGAGTGCTTGAAATGTGCAAATACCCTAGACTAAAGCCTGAAACTTAAGTGAAATAGGCTTTCCACTCTTTCGCGAAGTTGTGGCTTTTCAACTGTTAGATCGTAACCAAACTCGAAGTATGAGTTAAAGATATTTTCCTACTCATATTCATATAGCCGCTGCCCTGATCGATCACCGACGATCGTCCATTGTAAGTGGGGCCCCCATGGTTGATCGAAGAGTTTGATTGCTGCCCAATTTTAACAAACCATAGATCCTATAATGGGGCACCTTTTTCCTGATGTGGATGAGCCAGTGGGCCCCCGAAAAGACCCTATAAGTGGGAAACAACCTCCCTTAGGGTTAATATATTAGATAAAGGGCCATTAGGGCCATTTACACCACTTTTGGAACTATATAAGGTCCTTGTTTGGGCACCCCCTCCTCCCATACGAATTTTAACAAGAGAATAAAGGAGAAAGGGAGAAGAGAAAGAGGAGAAAGAAAGAGAGGGAGAGAGTGAGCTTAGAAATGTGAGGGTTTGTGCACATTCACTCTCTCATCCTTCTTCATAGCCACATTGTCCCTCTCAGATCCTTTATAGAGTTCTCTAGGCGGCGATTGGAGGTAAAAAATAAAATCTACCCTCTAATATAGTCTTTTAAATTATGTTTCCTAGTTCTTATAATGGTTTGTGTGATTGTTTAGGCTTTGATGGATTTTCTCTATAACCTTAATCGTGGGAGCACTTTGAGTCGGATGAATCATTGCAAAGGTGCGGACCATTATCCCTAGGTTACTTTTTATCGACCCTTGAGGGTCCCAGTTAATGATCTTTTGTGGTGAATGTTTTATTGATTGTTAGCATGTCCATATTTCGAATTTGATTGCAACATGTGTGGTTAGTTGTTTATTGATGTTCATGTGTTTGATAAAATGTCTAAGTGATTGAAAGTGTTGATCTATTTATGCTCACATGCTTGATGGACTGCCTAGGTAGATGTGTGGTTTTATTGATGCTTAAATGTTTAATAAAAATGCCTAAGTACATGTGTGGTTCTATCGATGCTCACATATTTAATAAATTACCTAAGTGGTTATGTTGTGCTAATGATGCTCACAAACTTAATGAAGTGCCTAAGTGGCTATGTTGTGCTAATGATGCTCACATACTCGATGGAGTGCCTAAGTGGCTATGTTGTTAAATCCATGCTATGACAACATGATGAATTGTTAGTTTGTAGTGATGCTTAGGTTACTTACAATATTGGAAAAGCCGGCTAACTGCCCGAACTAAGAGGTGGCATGAGTTAGGTTGGCCACTCTAAGCTTGTTCGATCGACCTGGGTCAAACATGGACAACCGACAGTAGATGGAAAACACGGGATGCTCGCACTCAATGCCGGTTATGCCGGAGTTCTCCAAGTCGATCGAATTAGCCTAATAGTCAACTGACCATGTGTGTTCACAATGTATGACAATACCAAATAGAATCTAGGATACTCTGTTTCCATTGAATGAGTCTACTTTTAATTGTTAGTGGTATGATTCATAAAACTTATTAGTCGGGCATGGTGGTATGGGATACCGTGACCGAACTGTCAGCCTATGCTGAGGTGACGAGCCTCCCCGTAGTGATTAATGAGTAATCAAGAAGGCTATGAGCCTGGTGTATCCAACTGTAATGATGTCGCGATCGCTCCATATTTGTATTTGGGTGACGACTATTATATCATTTATAGGCGCCTTCCACCCGTTGATGGGTCGCCTAACCCTGTGCGCCTGGGTTGTGTCATCCAGGTCCTTAGTGATCGGTCGAGCTAGTGTTAGCCTCACATTGATTGGGGAGTTGTTGTCTGGGTAGTACACCCACCAGTCAATGGGCCGCCTAACCCTGTGCGTCCGAACTGTGTCATCTAGCTCCTTGATGTGGGATCGGTCGGGCCAGTGTTAGCCTTACATTGATTGGGGAGTTGTCGTCTTGGTGGTAAACCTGAATACGGATCAAGGGACACAAGTGAGGAGTCGCTTTGACTGCCCCAAGCCTAGTGATTCGGTTGAGACTACGATAAAATGGGGATACCCTAGCTTCCCCAATATGCTGGATGAATGGAACTTAACAATTATTCGGCTAACATGAACATTCATCGCATTAGTTTAGGTTGGAGACTCAGCAATCGAGGTCGCATTGAGGGAGTGTTGGTCATATGCGAACGTATAAATGAAGTCGCTTGAGGGAGTATTGTTTGGAAAGAGTATGCATCATATCATATCTTTATATGCGCAATTAACAAGAGTATTTAGGAAATGCTTGTTTGGTTGTTTATCATTAATTGCAATGATTGGGTTGATAACATATGCAACTTAGAACTAATGGAACCACTGAGTTAGCTACTCACTACCACTTGGGACGGTGTTTTAAAATACCAACCAGGCATATCATTGATGCAGGTACTAGTGAGGCCTCAGATAGGTATGCTTATATCGGGTTGTGCCAACACCATTATGTATTGGAGAATTGGGCGTAAACTAAAAGCTTTACACTTTAACCGTCTTAGGTATGTATATTGTGGCTTGTATAATCTTATTTTGGGCGATCACTATCATGAAAATTATATTTTTAACTATTAGCCCTATTATTATGAATCTTTCGTTATCTCTACCATGCTTTGGATCCACTAAGTGAATTGCGTTACTCTGATTATTCGTGTGCGGAATAAACGTGAATCTGAATGAGTTCACATGTGCATTCTCATTCGGTTAACACCCAGGAACTCGGGATAGGGGTCTCTGTACTCGGGTGCCGATTTTTAGGGTGTTATACTCTCACTCTCTCACTCAAAAATTTTGGAATGGGGTAGTTGTTGTGTGAAATGAGAAGATGTGAAGGCTATTTATAGCCTTTTGTGATGGCATTTCGGTAATTGTTGGGTTTGTGAATGATAAAAGCTGACATGACAGCTTGAGATTGGTTGAGGAGAGAGATATGCCGTGTGGAATGCTCTCATGGGTTCTTGGGGTTTTGTAAAAGAGTAAATAGGGTGAACTTCAGGGGTAATTCCATATGAAAGTTGACTTTGGGATGGGGGATAGCTGTGTGCTCAGAGGGGACACCTGTCGGATAAGGAGCGGCAATCCGATTACCACGGGCAGTAATTGGTTCGACTACCACCCGGGCTGGGTTCCCTCTGGGCTTTGGTCGGTAGGCTTGTTTCGGTATTTTGGCTCGGCCCAAAGTTTGTTTTCGAAGATTTAGCTCAAAATGGTTGGGTGAATTGTACTGGTTTGCATGTAGGCACTGGCTTGGGTGGTGGTCAGGGTTTAGGTTAGAGTTAGGATTATGGTTTAGGTTGGGGTTAGGGTTAGAGTTAGGGTTGGGCTAGGGTTAAGTTTTATTAGGGTTTCCCGGTTGTCTCTGCCTTCTCAAGATGCTAGCCTGGGTGCGGTGTCTACAAATGCCCCTCTTTGGCCGAGGTTGCAAGTAGCCGAGTGCTAAAGCGAGTGAACACCCTACCCTTTTGGTCAGAAAAGGTAGTGGTTCGGATCTATTTCTTGCCATTATATCGTTGTCAGTTGATTGTTTGGAAAAAAGAAGACTTACACATATCATGAGGGTTGAGGAAAACGTTGTGATTGTCCCTGCCCGTTTCGAGGTATTACGGGCCACAAATCATAACCCTTTCTCGTTAGATTGTTAATAACAGTGGAGGGTAAGTCTGAAAAGTAAGGCTCTTGTGCGTTGATGCGGCTTTACTAGGATTCCCGTACTGTTTGGATCTGTTGTTTCCTTTACTATGTAATCACCCTAAGAGTATTTATTCTGTTTGATCGTCAAAGTGGTTAGCTGCCCTGCGTGTTGATGCGGCCTTACGAGGAACTCACTACGCCAACTTGGACTCAATCAAACTTTTCGAATATCTTGGACTAGGTATGTGTGGGTAATCTTTTGTCATGCAGTCTGCTAATTACGATACTTTAGTTACAATGGATCTTCTTTACTTTGAGTTTGATTATTCTTACCAGAGATTGATCAAATCATTATCACTTGCATTTGATTCGTATGACAGTCTAGATATTGAGATCGAGTCAATCGTACTTGCATCATATATAGATTCGATCATCCTCTGAGGAGACCGGAAGGGATCGAATCTTATTTTACTGTTTGCAATGGCCACATGTAATGACCTAAAAAATTTCGTGCCAAGACCCGAGTACTACCTCTATTTTTCCTTAGAAGTTATGTGTGGGTTATTTAGCGTTAAACTCAATTTCTTGTGAAATTTGTATCAATCACTTTAAATTTGATTTGCAGGACTCAAAACCTGTAGAATCGTTAATGCTATGTTACCCTGAAATCTAGGATTCAACGCTAAATTCAGTTGCTCTCGGGAGTACTTGGAAACTTTGTATCGGACCTGGACAGCGGGTCGAAAGTCTGATAACGTCGAACTTAGACAATTTTGGTCATCTTGTTGGGCTTGACCATCACCTCAAAAATCAAGTCCAGATGATGTCCTGGGTCAATTTGCTTGAGTCCGGAGTAAAGAGTGTGAGAAAGCTGAGAAATTAAATATAATTTATGAAATCTGAGTCATGTCGCTTACGCGCCGATTCTAAGCTTTCTGACCGCTGGATTCTGACCCAATTTCACCCTCGGATCAGGGAAGATGGCCCTGGCATGTCTAAGTGCCGGTGGACCTGATCGAGTTTCGGTGACCGTTGAATTGAGAGTGGTCCGCCACGGCTGATCTATAAATCCGATCTGTAGATTCAACTCAACGTGCGCTCGTACTAGTCGAGTTCGTCAAGTAACCCGATTATCCCGGTGGATGTACACCATGTATGAACGTTTTTGTTTGAATCTAGGGTACCAAACTTACCAATGTAATTCTGTAACCATTGTACCTTGATCCGCTAAGACTCATGAGCCGGACATGGTGGTATGGGACACCGTGGTCGAGCTGTCGGCCTACGCTGGAGTGACGAGCCTCCCCGTAGTGACCAGTGAGCACACCAGACTTGTGAGCCGATTATGGTGGTATGGGACACTATATTCGTGCTGTCGGCCTACATTGATTGGTGACGAGCCCTTTGTAGTGACCTCGAGCATACCCTGCTACTGCATTGAGGCGACGAGCCTTAGGGTAGTAACTAAGGTATGATAGGCATGCATTGATTGGTGACGAGCCCTTTTCAGCGACCTAAAACCATATGATCGTATGAGATTGTCTAGGACTGACGACCTTAGAATGAATCACTGTTTAGAAAGTGATATGAGGAAGGTACCTTAGCTTCCCAATCCTGCTGTATGAAAAGGACTAATAACAACTTGGTAATCATGTTCATGCACCGTATTGCATATGCGTAGGAGTTGTTGGCACTGCGGGAGATTGTCATGCGTACCGTAAGATGAAGACGCTGAGGGAGTGCAGGCGAGGGCATGCATCATTCCTACATACATCCTTGCATTAACAAGAGTAGTTAGGACGTGTTTAATTGTATTGCTTTATCATTACTGCTTGATTGATTTGATAACATGTTAACTTTTACTGTATAGTTCCACTGAGTTGATCACTCACTCCCACATTCTGGGGCGGTGTTTCAACACCAACCAGACTCTGTTTTAGCTGCAGATGATGATGCGACCCCTGAGGCAGAGCAGGAGTATGAGGATGATGAGGACGCATTTTTCTTTATGCAGTTCTCAGGCGGGTTCATGTGAGTCATGTCCTAATATGTGAGGATTCTGGGTTTTCTTTGTAATTATAATAGATGATATTATTTTGATACTTATATTTTGAAAACAACACTTGTAATTATGACCTGACAAATATACGTATTTCAGGGACTTGCACATGTACACATATATTTCTTTAAGTCTTCCGCTTGCGTCTTTCACTTATCCCTGAATATGTTTACCGTTTGGCTTAATCTATTCCATGTTTTATGCACTCATACAGACAACATACATCCATCATTCAATATGTTGCATAAGTGATGTTTTGAAACTCGGGAGCTGAGTTATGCTTGACCCCCGAATTTCAGGGCGTTACAAGTTGGTATCAAAGCATGATTTGGATTAAACCGGACCTGGGTTATGGTCACACAACGTACGCTGTCGCCACCTTAGTGTAGGAGGGTGCGAGTTTATTGTAGAATTTGTGTATGTTTTTTCGTTTCTCTTATCGGTGAAAGTTTACTGAAAACGATCGCCGAGATCGAGTCTGTGTGCACTCCTTATCACACACAGCCACCCAAAATCTCTTCTAGACCGTCCATTGACGAGTTTAGATGGTGTATCATCCCATCCTAGCCCTTAAAAAGTCTCTAATCTCGAATCTGTATCAGATTATGTTCCTAGTGGCCCGATATGCGTCGAATCGGACTTAGGGCCCAATCGGGGCAATTCCACGGGAGACCCACATCATTTTTCAGCTTAGGGGCCAGGAGGACCTCGCCCAAACGGCGAGTCATCACCGGAATGTCCAGAGACCGGCGATGACCTCGCCGGTTCGGCGAGCCCTCACCGCCAGCAGGCTAGGCCGGGCGGGCCGGCTCGGGCCGATGCATGTGGGGTCTTGTGTGGCCCACTCCTCCATGGTTGCTCGATTTTAACCCCTTCTAAACCCTACTTCCTTCACAAACTCACCCTTCAAGTTTTCCTTTTCTTGAGATTCCTCTCAAAACCCCACAAAAATTCCTCCCCAAATCCTTTCTTCTTCCATTTTCGTGCACACCCATCCAACCCATCTCAAAAACCCATGTCCATTGCTGTTTTCTCTCTCTTTCCTTTCCATTTGAGCACTCACATCCTTCCTTTGGGTCTCAAAATCGTAGGAACCTCACCATTCTTCCCATTTCTCTCTTTTCTCTCATTTTCCATGACCCTATTTGAGTTTGTTACAGCCATATTTTCTATCTCCACCTTTCTCTCTCTTTCATGGGGAAGAAGAGAGCGCCCGTTGATGAAGTCGGGCCTAGCCGTCCAACTGGTGCACGAAGGCCAAGAGGTGCCGCTGCGAGCACGACCGCCACCCGAGAATTTTAGACGAAGCGGGACCTTGATCCTCAAGCTCCCATTGGAAGAACTCTGTTGGCGGAGCTATCTCATGGAGTGTATGAAGGCCGTAGGGTCCTTTTTGAAGCTCATGTAGATCCGTAACTATTTGGCGAGTTTCTCTTATTGGAGCGCCTGGAAGGGGTCGGTTGGTGCCCCCTGTTCGAGGGCGAATACCGCGCCAATGTGGGTACTGTCAGAGCTTTCTATGCCCACATTCGGGAACCTTCGCTGGAGCCTTTGCAGTTCAAGATCACTTGTGGAAGAGATCGGGAGGCCACGATCAACGTCGCTTTGATATCCCAACTCCTAAATGTGCCGCTTGGCGAGGTTCATGCAAGTGAGAAGAATTTGAGCAGTGCGCGCGAGAGGGATCGCCACACGCGGTTCCTGTGTGGTCGTTTGGTCGAATGGCAGCCGAATAGAAGCCTTTTAGCTACTAACATGACAAACGACTTCCGCTTGCTTCACCACAAGTGCACATTCAATGTTTATCCAAGGTGGAGCAACCACAACGAGTGTACGCGCCTGATGGTAGATTCCTGTATCAGGTAGGGCAAGGAGAGAAGCTATGTGTGCCAACATACATCTTGCATCAGATTGTCCTTATCGCTCGTTCGAATAGGAGGACCGAATCGCTCCCATTTGGCTGACTTATTTGTAAGCTTGCATATGAGTTTGGCTATAGGCTTGGGGTAGAAAAGTTGGTACCTGTTCGATACATTAATGAGACGACCCTTAATCAGATGGACATTGGGCCTCGTCGACGACAAGCCTCACCTGAAGAAAGTGAGGATGAGACAGAGAGCAATGAGGAAGAGAGTTATGGCGAAGGTGGAGCAGAGATAGAAGAAGAAGAAGAGCAGGACGAGGAAGAGGTGGAGGCCCAGGGCACGAGTGAGAGTTCTCCTCTTGTGGCACCAGAGCAGAGTGCAGATCAGGCTGCCAGGGATGCCCGTATCGCTCGGCTTGAGGAGGGTCAGGCTGTTCTATGCCAGGATATTATGGATCTTCGAGGCCTTGTGAAGCATAAGTTCAAGAAGATGTCTCGAACTCTGAAGTCTATTCTGTGTTGTCTACAGGATAAGGGTGCCCCTCCTCCATCTCCTGATTCTGATGAGTAGTTGCTGATGTAGTCGTCCCTTGCTCTGTTTATTTTTTATTTTTGCGTGTAGCCTTTATAGGCGTAGTAGTTTGGAAGTTGTTTGTTCTTTGAAGCTGTAGATGTTTTAGCTCACATGCTTCTCTGTCGCGATCCATATAATGCTACACTTCTTGTATTACGACAATTTTATTAATGAAATGCATGTTGTTTTTCCTTGTGTTGTGATGTAAATGTTGTATGGCTGGATTATGTGGATGTTGAATCTTACAGGTTGCATCCTCTGTTGAATGTAGGGTATGCTTCCTAAGGGTTCGAAGACTTCTGCCCGTCTCTCTTTGGTCGAGTCGCTTGTCGGGATTTCTCCCCTAGGCGATAGCCAGACGGATCCACAGTCAGGCCCGTCTCATTTTGGTGCTGGGCTGGACTCTCAGCCAGCTACTGGCCTCGCTGCTGGGCCGACTCCTATGATACCACCCATGGCTACACCAGTCACGCCTTCGGTTCCTGAGCCGAACTGTGCATCTACGTCGACAGCTTATGCATCTTCATCCGCTCCGCCTCCTAATAGGTTTAAGCAGATGATGTTGTTGATGCAGCAGTAGTAGATTCAGCAGCAGCAGCACCAGTAGCAGTTTTTGTCTTCCATGGCTGGCATCTTTGCTCAGTCGATGGGGGCGACTCCACTTGCTTCACCTATGCACCCATTTGGGAACACTAGTGCGAGCGGTACATAAGAGCGATTTCAGGGCTTACGACCTCCCACATTTGCGGGTTCTCATAGACCCGAGGAGGCCGAGTACTGGATTGATCGCATCTCTAAGATGCTGAGGCCGCTTCACTGTTCTGAGGCTGAGCAGGTCAAGCTTGCCTCCTTCATGTTTGAGAAGGAGGCCAGTTTATGGTGGGACAGTGTTCTCCGCACAGTTGTGGAAGGTTTTGAGTCGACGTGGCAGGTGTTTGAAGCACGCTTCCACGAGAAGTTTTTTCCTGTTACGTACCGACACGAGAAGGAGAGTGAGTTCCTTCGCCTCCATCAGGGAAGGATGTCGGTGACTGAATATGAGAACCAGTTTACTGAGCTGGGTCGCTATGCTCCTTTGCTCCTGGGTGATCAGTCGATGCGGATGCGGCATTTTTCTGAGGGGTTGAGGCCTGAGATCGAATCGAAGATGTGCTGTGCTAGCATATCTTCTTATGCTGAGTTGGTGAGCATGTCTCTACGAGCTGAGCAAGACGGGGATAGGTCGTCCCGTATGCGAGCACCTATGGTTCCCAGACTGCGACCTGACTTTTCGAGCGCACCTTTTCTTGGCAAGAGGCAGCGGGCAGATTCTCCTCTGAGGCGTGCAGCGCTACTTGCTCCGCCGATGCGTTCTGACTTACGCTGTTCGTATTATGGGAAGATGGGGCATTCGGATCGTAATTGCTTTACGTGAATGCGGGACAGTGGATTTACTCCACCGCAGAGGATCAGCCATCAGATGCCGCAGGTCATATCTCCTCCACCCCTTCGTTCAGCGCCAGCTCATCCATCCTTCAGACCTCCTGTACCTCGCTTCAGGCTACCTTAACGGCCCTTGGTTCCACCGCCGAATCGCCCACAGCAGACTCGAGTTCACGTGCTTGCAGCTGAAGCGCCTAGGGCTGACTTGGTACCGAGAACTTTTGAGGTTACAGCTCACATCCAAGGTATTCCCGTTTCTTTGTTGGTGGATACAGGGTCCACTACCTCTATTATATCGTATGCGGCAGTTAAGCGCCTCAGTTTGAGCACTGTTTCTATGAAGGGGGTGACGCTCACTACCACTACAGGGACATCCTCTGACATTACCAAGAGGTGTATGGTTGTTTGATTGATCTAGGGAGCAGATCAATCCTAGTTGACTTGTTTGTCGCACCTTTATACCATTACGATGTTATTTTGGGTATGGATTGACTCACGAAGATGCAATCAGAGATTGATTGTAAAGCTAGGCTAGTGACAATCCATGGACCTGAGGGCGAGACATTTACTTTCCTTGTTCAGGTCAGTTACCCTTTCCGTTTTGGTTATTATACTTCTCTGTTGGAGAGTATTGCTAGTTCGGCACTTGAAAGTATGCCAGTAGTTCGGGATTTTGAAGATGTGTTTGACTTGATTCCTAGATTACACCCTCAACGCGAGATTGATTTTACTATCGATCTCATGCCTAGTGCGACACCCATTTCTTTGCCCACCTATCGTATGCCTCCGAGTGAAATGGAGGAATTGATGAAGCGGATAGATGGCTTGTTGAATCTGGATTTTATTCAGCCTAGTGTGTCTCCTTGGGGAGCACCTGTCCTGTTTGTTAAGAAGAATGATGGTTCCTTGCGATTATGTATAGATTATCGCAGGTTAAATCAGGTGACTGTGAAGAACAAGTATCCTTTGCTCAGGATCGATGATCTATTTGATCAGTTGAAGGGGGCACGGTACTTTTCAAAGGTTGATCTGTAGTCAGAGTATCATCAGTTGCGCGTCAAGAAT
Organism: Magnolia sinica; assembly: GCF_029962835.1. Classification (NCBI taxonomy): domain Eukaryota; kingdom Viridiplantae; phylum Streptophyta; class Magnoliopsida; order Magnoliales; family Magnoliaceae; genus Magnolia; species Magnolia sinica. Next base: position 21,759,045 of record NC_080576.1, on the reverse strand, counting down.
GAGGACGTGCAGAAGACCGCATTCAGGACTAGTTTCGGCCATTATGAGTTCCTTGTGATGTCGTTCGGTCTTATGAACGCACCGGCCGTGTTCATGGATCTGATGAACATGGTGTTTCGGCCATTTTTGTTCCGATTCGTCATTGTTTTTATCGATGACATTTTGATATACTTTGCGAGTCGGGAAGAGCACGAGGAGCACTTAAGAACGGTCTTGGATACTCTTAGGAAGAATCAACTTTTTGCACAGTTTAAGAAATGTGATTTCTGGAAAGAGGAAGTCAAGTTCCTAGGACATGTGGTGTCTAAGGAAGGGATAGTTGTCGATCTCGCTAAGGTAGCTGTAGTTCAGGACTGGAAGTAGCCTGGTTCGGTTACTTAGGTGAGAAGCTTTCTGGGTCTAGCAGGCTATTATCGACGCTTCATTTGAGACTTCTCGAAGATAGCCAGACCGTTGTCTCAGTTGACACGGAAAGATTTGAAGTTTGCTTGGAATGAAAAGGCGGAGATAGCTTTTCAGGAGTTGAAGGACAAGTTGACGTCCGCCCCTGTGCTAGTATTGCCAGAGCAAGGGGTTAAGTATACGATATATACCAACGCCTCTCACATTGGTCTGGGTTGTGTCCTTATGCAGAAGGACAAGGTGATTACATATGCTTCGAGACAATTGAGGAAACACGAAGAGAATTACCCTACACACGACCTGAAGTTGGCAGCTATCATTTTCGCATTAAAGCTCTGGAGACATTACTTCTACGGAGAGGAGTTCGAGCTCTTTTGCGACCACAAGAGCCTTAAGTATATCTTCACGCGGTGTGACTTGAATATGAGGCAACGCCGATGGATGGAAACATTGAAAGACTTTAAGTTCGATGTTTCTTACCATCCGGGCAAGGTAAACCTTGTGGCAGACGCGTTGAGTCGCAAGAAGGCTATAGAGTTTACGGCTCCGCTAATGATAGCAGAATGAGACATGATAGAGTTTGTGCGAGACTTTGAGCAAAAACTTACGGTGGAAGAACCGTATGAAGTTATCGCACACATTCGAGTACAGCCCCTCATTGACGAGAGGATCATTGCAGCTCAGGCAGATGATGAGCTATTGGCGAAGATGAGAGAGTGGGTTGGTACAAATGAGGACTCCGAGTGGAGTGTTGGTTCAGATGGGGGCCTACGATTTGGTGGCCGGCTATGTGTCCCAGACATTCCTGACTTGAGATGGGAGGTTCTCAAGTTAGCCCATAATTCTAAGTTTGCGATGCATCCAGGTAGCACGAAGATGTATCAAGATATGAGAAGATCTTATTGGTGGGACAACATGAAGGTTTACATTGTTGAGTTTGTATCTCGTTGTCTCACGTGCCAGCAGGTTAAGGCAGAGCATCGCCAACCTCCTGGACTGCTTTAGCCCATGCCCATAGCTAAATGGAAGTAGGACTTCATCTCTATGAATTTTATTTCAGGGTTACCGAGAATGAAGAAGGGACATGACTCTATTTGGGTGATCGTCGACCGATTGATGAAGTCGGCTTATTTCTTACCGATCAGAGTCACAAACTCTGCAGACGAGTTGGCTAGATTGTACATCAAGGAGATTGTACGTCTGCACGGGGTTCCCTTGGAGATTGTGTCTGATAGAGACGCGCGATTCACATCTATCTTCTGGACTCGTATCTAGGAAGCGATGGGTGTAAAATTGAAGTTCAGCACCGCGTTTCATCCACAAACAGATGGGCAGACAGAACGTGTGAATCAAGTTCTGGAAGACATGTTGCGAGCTTGTGTTTTGGATTTCAAGGACAGTTGGGATGATTGTCTCCCTTATGCAGAGTTCGCGTATAACAATAGCTTCTAGGCGAGTATCGGCATGGCTCCTTACGAGGCATTGTATGGTCGCTCGTGTAAAGCACCGCATTGCTGGGCAGAAGTTGGCGAGCGTAGTTTGACTGGCCCAGAGTTGGTACAGGCGACTTCAGAGAAAGTTGACATTATTCGACGTCGACTTCTGACAGCCCAGAGCAGGCAGAAGAGTTATGCTGATACGAGGCGGTGACCGCTTGAGTTTGAGGTTAGAAACCATGTATTTCTTAAGGTTTTCCCTATGAAGGGAGTTTTGCGGTTCGGTAAGAAGGGAAAGCTCACGCTGAGATTTATTGGTCCATTTTAAATACTGGATCGAGTGGGAGTGGTAGCATATCGCCTTGCTTTGCCCACACCACTTGCGGGCGTGCATAACGTATTTCATGTTTCTATGCTGAAGAAGTATGTTCCTGATCCTTCGCATATTATCAGTTGGGAGCAGGTGCAGTTGAGCGAGGACGCCACATATGTACTGCGACCAACACGTATCCTAGACAGGAAGGAGCAGGTATTGCGTAGCAAGGTCATCCCTCTTGTGAAAGTATTGTGGACGCATCATAGTGAAGAAGAGGTTGCTTGGGAGATTGAAGCTGAAGTCAGAAAGAGCTACCCTCAGATCCTTGAGGAGTATGAGAAGGTATGAATTTCGAGGACGTAATTTTTCTTTAAGGGGGGTAGATTGTAATGACCCGAAAAGTTTCGTGCCAAGACCCGAGTACTACTTCTATTTTTCCTTAGAAGTTATGTGTGGGTTATTTAGCGTTAAACTCAATTGCTTGTGAAATTTATATCAATCACTTTAAATTTGATCTGCAGGACTCAAAACTTGTAGAATCGTTAACGCTATGTTACCCTGAAATCTAGGATTCAACGCTAAATCCAGTTGCTCTCAGGAGTACTTGGAAACTTTGTATCGGACCTGGACCGCGCGTCGAAAGTCCGATAGCGTCGATCTTAGACAATTTTGGTCATTTTGTTGGGCTTGACCATCACCTCAAAAATTAAGTCCAGATGATGTCCTGGGTCGATTTGCTTGAGTCTGGAGTAAAGAGTATGAGAAAGCTGAGAAATTAAATATAATTTATGAAATCTGAGTCGTGTCGCTTGCGCACCGATTCTAAGCTTTCTGACCGTTGGATTCTGACCCAATTTCACCCTCGGATTAAGGAAGATGGCCTTGGCATGTCTAAGTGCCGGTGGACCTGATCGAGTTTCGGTGATCGTTGAATTGAGAGTGGTCTGCCACGGCTGATCTGTAAATCCGATCGGTACGAAAACTCAGCCTGACCTAGATCCATGGTCAGTGAGCTTAAGTTCGACCGCATGTGGAGAAAGGACCACCAGAAGTGTTCCGTTGGATCGGAATAGGCCTAATTTGGTTATAACCTAAGTATACCTTGGCCCTAGGGCTATTTTCATCTATTTTAGGCCTATATAAAGACCTTAAATCCCTCACTCTCTATTCCATATGAATTTTCTAACCTTAGCTAAAAAAAGAGAGAAAAAAAGGAGAGAGAAAGTGAGAGAGAAGCTAGTGAATCGTCTTGAGATTCTTTTCTGTTATTCTGCATACCTAAATCATCACTTTTGAATTGTTATTCCAGCGATTTTAAGTTCATTCTTGGGTAAGTTAATCAAACCCTAGTCTGTGTTAGAGCTTAGACTTGTCTAAGTATTGATGTGGCTCATTTCTATTCATGCCTTAGGTTATCTAGTCGCCGTTGATGAAGACTTATCGTCTGAATCAGATCTGTGCGCTTTTTCTGGTTTAAGGTGCGGACTATATTCGTATAGGTTATGATTTTCAAGGCTTTCAATGCTGGGTAATGGTTTATTATTATTGTGGTTGCAATTTCACATGCCAACTGTGATGTTTATTTTGTGTTCCCGATATATATGAGTTATATTGAGATTTGTGTATTCTATGTATATGTAGGAAGTATCGTATACGTATAAAATATGAACATGTGCTTGCCATGATTAATTCTCGTGTACTTGTGCTAGTTGTATGTGTGTCAACTCCTTGGCGAAAGAAATTATCCAAATGTGTGTTATCACCAACATACATCATGTATGTTGGACTATATAGTCTAAGTGTTTGTAGAAATGTCTGAATGGTTAAGTGTGTAATATATTAACCTATTATGGGCGTTGAGAAGAGATTCTCAACTATCCTATTGGTGTGTATGATTTCCTACATGCAATTTACATTCTTTGTTGTTTAACTTCAAGCTCTACTTATGAGTAATTCATGCTAAGTTGATACGCTTCAAATGCTCACATACTGTATGATTAGCATGGTTGTTCCATTACTGTTCTAACCTGTTAGTATGAATATCTGTTATCACTGAATGTGTTCGGGACTATGAAATAGTCCAGGAAATCGGTAACAATCCTTGAGTTCGTGGCCGAGGTTGTTTTCGCCACGTAGGACGTGTTTGACGAAACCGAGTCGTATTAGGGTTGTCGGCAGTGGTTTGGCCACACGGAGTGTTTGCACACTCTATGTCGTTCAACTCAACGTGCGCTCGTGCTAGTCGAGTTCGTCAAGTAACCCGATTGTCCGATGTATGTTCACCATGTATGGACGCTATTGTTTGAATCTAGGGTACCAAACTTACCGATATAATTCCGTTAACCGTTGTACCTCGATCCGCTAAGACTCATGAGCCGGACATGGTGGTATGGGACACCGTGGTCGAGCTGTCGGCCTACGCTGGGGTGACGAGCCTCCCCGTAGTGACCAGTGAGCACACTAGACTCATGAGCCGATTATGGTGGTATGAGACACTATATTCGTGCTGTCGGCCTACATTGATTGGTGACGAGCCATTTGTAGTGACCTCGAGCATACCCTGCTACTGCATTGAGGCGACGAGCCTTAGGGTAGTAACTAAGGTATGATAGGCATGCATTGATTGGTGATGAGCCCTTTGCAGCGACCTAAAACCATATGATCGTATGAGATTGTTTAGGGCTGACGACCTTGAAATGGATCACTGTTTGGAAAGTGATATGAGAAAGGTACCTTAGCTTCCTAATCCTGCTGTATGAAAATGACTAATAACAACTTGGTAATCATGTTTATGCACCGCAATGCATGTGCGTAGGAGTCGTTGGCACTGCGGGAGATTGTTATGCATACCGTAAGATGAAGACGCTGAGGGGGTGCAGGCAAGGGCATGCATCATTCCTACATACATCCTTGCATTAACAAGAGTAGTTAGGACGTGTTTGATTGTATTGCCTTATCATTACTGCTTGATTGATTTGATAACATGTTAACTTTTACTGTATAGTTCCACTGAGTTGATCACTTACTCCCACATTCTGGGATGGTGTTTCAATACCAACCAGACTCTGTCTTAGCTGCAGATGATGACGCGACCCCTAAGGCAGAGCAGGAGTATGAGGATGATGAGGACGCGTTTTCCTTTATGCAGTTCTCAGGCGGGTTCATGTGAGTCATGTCCTAATATGCGGGGATTCTGGGTTTTCTTTGTAATTGTAATAGATGATGTTATTTTGATACTTATATTTTGAAAACAACACTTGTAATTATGACCTGGCAAATATACGTATTTCAGGGACTTGCACATGTACACATATATTTCTTTAAGTCTTCCGCTTGCATCTTTCACTTATCCCTGAATATGTTTATCGTTTGGCTTAATCTATTTCATGTTTGATGCACTCATACAGACAACATACATCCATCATTCAATATGTTGCATAAGTGATGTTTTGAAACTCGGGAGCTGAGTTATGCTCGACCCCCGAATTTCAGGGCGTTACACCGCAACTGGAGAATATGGAAGATTCCTTAGTGTAATGCGTGTCGCATACATTTTTAAAAATTTTATTCGAAAGCTAATCTCTTCAGAATTACATTCCTTAGGGATTTTATTGAAAATATCTAAAGCTCAAATGGACCACACCGAAAATAGCAGTGAGGATAATGATTTTCACCATTAAAAAAATCGATTTGAATCGTACCCAACTTGATCCGACTCGGTTTCCCTGACCGAGTTAGACTCGGTTCGGGTCAGGCCAACCATGCATCAGATTGGTTCGAGTCAGATGTCCCGAACTCGGTCCCGGATTGGACCGAGTTCGGTCAGCCCATATAGATTTTGGATCGAATTGAGTTGGATCCAATCTGATCTGACTCGGTCCGATGCCCAGCTCTAATTTGAACATTGCATATGCTTCGTTTTTGGGTTCATGCCCTAAAATTATCTCGTAAAATGGTGGATAAAATACATAATCTTAGTTAGGTCTCCTAGAGTTTACTATATCACTCGTCACCAATCTACTCTTGACTCAGGCTTCACAGTGTTTATGAGTTATTCGGTACGCAATCGACTCTTAACTCGGTCGGGCCCAACATGTGTGAACTTCTTTGTAATATTATATTGCTCTCATTGGTGGGATCCACTGAATTTTTGATTTGGCTGATTTTATATTGTTCTCATTGATGGTGTCCACTGAATTTTTTTTGTAAGGCTAATTTTATATTGTTCTAATTGGTACCCGTTTGATTTTTTATTTTTATGTTTTAAAAATTGGGCTACTATTCTCTGTTAGGTGAAAAGAAGGGTTATCATGGATGGAGTGGATTTCACATACATGGGCCCGAAAAGCTTGGGTTAGGATTTCTTTTTCTTTTTCTTTTTATTTATGGGAATGAAATGACCATAAAGCCATCGAGTATAGGGATGCGGATTGCTAACAACGCTTTCTGCAGGAAGTTTCCAACTGTTAGAAAATAAGGGGAGTCCTATGTTTTTTTTTCCAATTTATATTAGGATATGAGATCAGAAATTAAGCAATTCCAAAACTTACTCAACTGGACCACATAAAAAAGTGTCTACAGTTGAAATTTCCTTAAGATCTATGCCATGTTTATAAGCCATGAAATTATTCATAAGGTCACTCCTATCAGAATCAACTGAAAACATAAATGATAACCAAATCTCAAACTTTTGTGGCCTGACGAGACATTCAACATTTACTGCTTCTTGTCGAGCAGATCACTTTATCTTTGAACAGCCTCAATTTTAATCAAACATGAGCTGCAAAATGGATGAATGAAGTAGACTTATCACAAACTTCAACATGGGTCCACTTCGCTTCCAACCACAAGAGTGTGTGTCACACGATACAAGTCTAGGGGATGGATGTGGACTGCCTGTGGCACCGTGAAGTTTCTTCGGTTAGAAGTTAGGTGGGGTCACCTACATGTTTGTAAAAAATCCACTCCATTCTACCATTTTATAAGCCCATGTTAGCACCAAAGCTTGAAAATGAGACCCATCCAAAACTCAAGTTACCCCATGACAGGGAAAAAGTGTGCAGTGAAGCTCCTACGGTTGAAAAAGTGGGATAACACAACAAGGTGGGAGTTGCTTCGACTACCATTGGTAAGAGATGAGCGCTCGCGCTTCTAGTCATCGAGGTAGATTGCCTACCTAACGCTGACAATGGAAAGGTGGCTATGGGACCGCCATTAATATATATATATATATATATATATATATATATATATATATATATATATATATATTCCGTTTCCAACTCCTACAAGCGGTATGAAATAAAACTGACAAACCACTTAATTATCGGTCAATAATTCATGTACACTGTTTAGATAACTTAGACGGTTTGATTTTACTAATTATACCCAATTTGTGTAATTTCTAAGTGTCTGCGCATCATCCATCCCACGGCAGAGTATCAGAGTATTTCTCTCTATTTTTTTTTGTTAATGATACGATCATACGGTACAATTGAAATCCGGTAAATCCATCTATTCTTACACACGTGGCAAGTTGACGTATAATCAGGACCTTCCATACAGCGGGACCTACTATGGATAAAAATACAAAGTTTTACAATTATTTCCAGTAACCCTCTCCATCTGTTTGTCTACCTTCAAATCGACAGTAAGAAAAATGCTTACGGATGAAGATTGAGTGCGATATATCAAAGAAGTGTTTGACAAATGCGAGTTCAATGGAGGACCATCCATTTTTGGTTTACCAGATGCATGGTTCAGATTGATAATCCATTTTTGGTTTACCAGATGCATGGTTCAGATTGATATACCACATGGTGACTTGTTCACAGTAAAGGGATAACTCTACCACATGGTCCCTGACTGCGGGGCCCACCGTGATGTATGTGTCTTATATCCATTCCGTTCATCTGTTTTTATGAATCCAAAAATACAGCAGATCTAAATATTAGATGGACCGCACCACAAGAAACAGTGTAAAAAGTTCTTAGGAGCTATAGAAGTTTTGGATGAAGTTGATATTTGTGTGGTAGATTCATCTTGGTGTGTGACCTTATAAACAGGTTGGATTGCAAATAAACATTATGGTGGCCCCATGAAGTTTTTAGTGGTGGGCGTCCAATCATGACTATGATGTGGTCCACTTGAGATTTGGATCTGCTGCCTGCTTAGGCTAATACCCTTAAAATGTTCTGGTAAAACGGATGCACCGAAGCCGTGTCCCACAGACACACCTTCGCTTGCTGGACATTGTTAATAAATGAAAAAGACTAATGGCGTGTCCACCTACGGGATCTCCGTATCGGCAGCGGATTGCGTGGTGTGCACCACACCATCGACGTTGGCGTGTCGAAGCCACTAACTTCTGCGGGTCCCACTATGATGTACGTGGTATATTCACATTGCCCATCCATTTGACAAGATCATTTAAGGATTCAGATCCAAAGCTCAAGTGGACCACATGACATAAAGTAGTGGGGATTGAGTGATTAGTATTGAAAACTTCTGGGGGCCACAGAAGTTTTGGATGAGTTGCTATTTGGCTTTATCTAAGTATGTATGACTTTTTAAACAAGTTGGATGGCAAATAAACACTGAGGTGAGTCCTTCGAAAGTTTCAATGGTGGGTGTCATTTTCTGGTCGCTTTCCAAAGGTTTGAGCTTTGGATCTGACTCATTTTTTCAGAATGCTCTAAAATGATCTCCAAAAATTGATAGATAGTGTGGATATAAGCTTTGAATTTAGCTTTATTTCATATATTAACTAAACATGTAACATGCAAGTCCCAAAGCATTCAAATATAAATAGTTAGCTAATAAAGTTTGGGGCTACAGGATTTTAAGTTTGAGAGCTGTGGCAGCTATAGAGTATCTTTTCAGAAGGCACAAGAAATTATAATTTAGTGTGAATGATTAAAGGCACAAGAAATTTTAGTGTTGTCGGGTCCCATTGGTCTATATTATTTCCGATGACTCAAGCTAATAAGTTATACCGAATTTCTCTCCTCAATAAATAAGATGTGTATTGAAATATAATGGACTAATGTAATAACGAAAATATTAGCATGTATTCATCTGACCAACTTGACCGATCCTGCTTGAGTTGAGAATGCCCAACCCAAAGTTGGATTAGATTAAGGTTGCGTTATAGGAACCTTGGGTTGGGCTAGGGTTGAGCACCAACCCAATACAACCTAACCCAACCATTGGACTTTCAGCCCCACATATAGGGGTGTACATCGAGTTGAACCAAGTTGAGCTGGCCTCAGCTCAACTCGGCTCAGTCACTGGCTGACCTCAGCTTGAACTTGGCTCAGCTTGGTCCTTGAGCCTGACTAGCCAGCTCAGCTCGATTCGGTCAGCATCTCGGGCTGAGTTCGAGCCAATATCGAGGCATTTTCCACAAACACCTGAACTGCAATTTCAAAATCTCACTGTTTTACAAATAGAGACAATGGTTTTATAGGTGTTTTATCAAACACCTTCTAAACAGTATAAAAACCAAGAAAAACAAAGAATAAAAAGAGAGACCCATGGCCAATAGGTGGATGCATATGAGGTGAAGAAGCAGGAGCTGATGGTAGAGAATACTGACTTGCGGGCTTTATTATGTTCAATGCAGGTAGTTATCTTGTATTTATCATTATTCCCACTTATATCCAATGAAAGTTTCAGAAACTACTTATTTAAGAAGATAGAAGTTACTTTAATGTTGAGCGTACAGTAGAAAAAGGAATGGGTGAAATGAACAAGACACGTATATCTTGGTTAGGTCTCAGAGCTCATTGAATCACTCTTCACCATTCCATTCTTTACTCAGGCGTCCCAGTGTTTATGAGTAACTCAGTATGCAATCCACCCTTAATTCAGTCCGGCCCAGCATGTGTGAACTTCTTTATACTATTATATTGTTCTCATTGGTAGGACCCACTGAATTTTTTATTAGGCTAATTTTATATTAATTGTTCTCATTGATGGGGTCCACTGATTATTTATTTATTTATTTATTTTTATTTTATTTTATTATTTATATTTTTTTTTGCAAGGCTAATTTTATATTGTTCTCATTGGTAACCGTGTGAATTTTTTTACAATGGGCTATTATTCTCTGTTAGGTGAAAAGACGGGTTAACACCTGATGGATGGAGTGGATTTCACAAACATGGCCCCCAAAAGCTTGGGTTAGGATTTTATTTATATTTCTTTACAGGAATGAAATGACCGTAAAGCCATTAGTAGAGGGACGCCGATTGCTTGCAGCACTCTTCTACAAGTTTCCAACTGCAAGAAGACAGGGGAGTCCTACATATTCTTTTCCCGATTTATGTTAGGATATGAGCTCAGAAATTAGGCAATTCTAAAACTTAAGTGGACTATATAAAAAAGTGTCTACAGTTGAAATTTCCATAAGATCTACGCTATGTTTATAAGCCATGAAATTGTTCATAAGGTCACTCCTATCAGAATAACTGAAATCATAAATATTAACCACCTGACGACACATTCGACATTTACTGCTTCTTGTTGAGCAGATCACTTTATCTTCGAACAGACTCGATTTTAATCTAAACACGAGCTGGCAAAATGAATGAATGATGTAAACTTATCACAAACATAAACATGGGCCCACTTAGCTTCCGACCACAAGAATGTGTGGTACACAATCCAAGTCTAGGGGATGGATGTGGATTGCCTTGGGCACCGCTAAGTTTCTTCTGTTAGAAGTTAGGTGGGGTCATCTATATGTTTGTAAAAAATCCACTCCGTTCTACCACTTTATAAGCTCATGTTAGCACATAAGCTTAAAAATGCATGAGACCTATCCAAAACTAAAGTTAGCCCATGACAGGGAAAAAGTGTGCAGCAAAACTCTTACGGTTGAAAAGGTGGGATAACAACAAGGTGAGCGCTGCTCTGCCTACCATTAGTAAGAGATGAGCGCTCGCGCTCCTGGTCATCGACGTAGATTGCCCACCTAACGCTGACAACGGAAAGGATGCTACTGGACAGTACATTGTGGGCCCACCATTATATATATATATAGGGAAAAGGTACTATGCGGTCGACCTCACGATAAGCTCCCATGAGGTCGAGCTGTGTGGGCCCCACCGTGATGCGTGTCGACCATCAACACTGTGCATTTGATGGGTCCCCTCTAAATTATGGGATAACCCAAAAATAAGCCGTATACAAAACTCAGGTGGGCCATACCATCTAAAATCATGTGAAGACATGCCAAAAACATATAAAAGCACTTGGTGGGGCCCACCTAAGTTTTGAATGCTGCTGAAACTTGGTCTGAACCCTCATCCAAGTGGGACACACATAATGGATGGGTTGGATTTGCAAACCACATCTCGGTGGGCCCAAAAAATGATTATGAATATTTTAATGGTGCATGGCCCCTCCCCACTTCTGTATGTGGTGTGGCCCACACAAGTCACAGACTTGATTTTTGAGACCTAGGCCCACGATGGAATGGTGCATCTGACTAATGGGGTAGATGTTCGAAACCCATCACAGTGGGGCCCACACAACTCGACCTCACGGGAGCTTATAGTGAGGTCGAGTGCATAGTACCTTTTCCCATACATATATATATATATATATATGGAAATGGGACTGTGAGGTCTGAGCTGTGTGGGCCCCACCATGATGTTTGTCTAACATCAACACCATGAATTTGATGGGTCACCTTTAGTTTATGTGATATACCAAAAATCAGCGTATGCCAGTGGGCCATACCATCTAAAACTATGTGAAGACATGACTAAAATATATAAAAGAACTTGGTTCGGCCTACTTGAGTTTTAGATGTGACTAGAACTTTGTCTTACCCCTTATCCAAGTGGGACACACAATGGATGAACTAGATTTGTGAACCACATCTAAGTGGGCCTAATAAATGATTATGAATATTTTAACAGGAGGATAACCTCTCTGAACTTTTGTATGTGGTGTGGCCACCCAGGTCATGAATTGACTTTATTTTTAAGACTATGTCCCAACATAGAATGGTGCATTTGTCTGATGGGGTAGATGTTCTACCCACATCACACGATGGGGCCCACATAGATCAACCTAATGGGAAGTTCCCATCACATCGACCTCATAGTACCATTTCCCACGCAGAAATAGTACTATGATGTCCACATCATAGTACCATTTTCCAAATATATATATATATATGTGTGTGTGTGTGAGAGAGAGAGAGAGAGAGAGAACTGATACTATGATGTCGACATCATAGTACCATTTCTCATATATATATATATATGGTATTATAAGGTCTACGTCATGAGAACTTCTCATGAGGTCGAGCTGTACATGTGTAGGCCCCACCGTGATGTGTGTCATTAACATCTATTACATTAGTCAAATGCGCCATTCCATGGTGGGCTGTTGGCTTAAAAATCAAGTCAATTCATGTCTTGGGTGGGCCACATCACATACCACAGTTGAGAGGAGTTATCCTCCCATTAAAATATTCATAATCATTTATTGGGTCCACATAGATGTGATTCACAAATCTAGACCATCCATTATATGTGTCCTACTTGTAAGAGGGGTCAAATCAAGTTTCAGACTCATCCAAAACTAGGTAGGTCCTACAAAGTACTTTCATATATTTTAGGCTTGTCTTCGCATAGTTTTAGATGGCATGGCCCACCTGAGTTCAGGCTAATTTTTAGGATATCCCATAACCTAAAGGAAACTCATCAAGTGCACGGTGTTGATTTTGGATACACATCGACCTTATATCACCATTTACACACACACACACACCTATATATATATATATATATACACTTTTTCGCCCAAAATCTGAACCATCCATATGATGCGGCACCCCATGAAACTCCTGTGGTCTAACTTTCACTCTGATTCAAAACTTTGGTGGGCCATGGAAAAAGGAAACATTTTCCTCCATTGATTTGTTTCTCTTTTTTGCCATGGCCCACCAAAGCTTTGGATAAGGGTAAAAGTCAAGCCTCATGATGTAGAGCGGGTCGCGAATAATTTCATGGCCAAGATGGACTAGAAAAGGCCCAATTGGAGACAGAGATAATTTGAATTGTTAGAATTTAAAATGGATGTATCTTGCGAACTGGAATGAGTTATGTTTTATTTTGATTATAACTCTTCATCCATTGCGCTTCAGGAGTTGCGCCCAACATAAAAAGTGCTTAGAATAGTTAGGATAACAACATAGTGAAGCCAAATATGACACTTGCTATTTTTAGCCGAAAACCTTCCGCACTAGTAGACATGACGATCGTATAATTAGTAAGTTGCGAATTCTAAGAGTTTTAGTTGTAATTTGATTCTGAAATTTCTTAGTTGTAATTTGATTCTGAAATTTCTTCCATTGCATAATATTCCTATTTAAAGGGTTGTGAACTCGTTTATTTTATTCATCAATCAATTTCAAATTTTATAAAATTTATTTTATATTTTCTTGTTTTTTTCCTCATAGAAATTATTTATTTATTTTTCCTCATAGATTCGAGAAGTCTCAGTTATGAGTCCAGAGAAGTTCCATGGATTCACAACAATTATCCCCTTGAGGAAGACGGTGCTCGACCTCACGTCCCTCCCTGCGTCACCTCATGGGTTTCATGGGGTGCTGCATCACATGGATGGTTCAGATTTTGGGCCCACATCACGTGTGACAAGCTCAGCATTCTCCCTTCAGATTTTGGGCCCACATCACGTGTGACGAGTTCAACACCCACACCCACACCCACACACACACACATATATAAATGGCACCATAAAGTGAGACTTAATGGAACTTCCCATGAGGTCGAGCTATGTGGGCCCCACTGTGATGTGATGTGTGTTGAACATCGATACCGTGCATTTGATGGGTCCCCTTTAGGTTATGAGTGCAATATATCAAAGAAGTGTTTGACAAGTGTGAGTTTCAATAGAGGACCATCCATTTTTGGTTTACCAGATGCATGGTTCAGATTGATAATCCATTTTTGTTTTACCAGATGCATGGTTCAGATTGATATACCACATGGTGACATGTTCACGGTAAAGGGATAACTCTACCACATGGTCCCTGACTGCGGGGCCACCCGTGATGTATGTGTCTTATATCCACTCCGTTCATCTGTTTTTATGAATCCAAAAATATAGCAGATCTAAATATTAGATGGACCACACCACAAGAAACAATGTAAAAAGTTCTTAGGAGCTATAGAAGTTTTGGATGAAGCTGATATTTGTGTGGTAGATTCATCTTGATGCGTGACCTTATAAACAGGTTGGCTTGCAAATCAACATTATGGTGGCCCCCAGGAAGTTTTTAGTGGTGGGCGTCCAATCATGACTATGATGTGGTCCACTTGAGATTTGGATCTGCTGCCTGCTTAGGGTAATACCCTTAAAATGATCTGGTAAAACGGATTCACCGAAGCCGTGTCCCACAGACACACCTTCGCTTGCTGGACATTGTCAACAAATGAAAAAGACTCATGGCGTGTCCACCTACGGGATCTCCATATCGGTAGCGGATTGCGTGGTGTGCACCACACCATCGACGTTGGCGTGTCTAAGCCACTAACTTCTGCGGGTGGTATATTCACATTGCCCCATCCATTTGACGAGATCATTTAAGGATATGGAGTAAAAAATGAGGCAGATCCAAAGTTCAAGTGGACCACATGACATGAAGTAGCGGGGATTCAACGTTTAGCATTGAAAACTTCTTGGGGGCCACAGAAGTTTTGGATGAGTTGTTATCTGTAGTTTGGCTTCATCTAAGTCTGTATAGCCTTTTGAACAAGTTAGATGGCAAATAAACACTGAGGTGAGCCCTTTGAAAGTTTCAACGGTGGGTGTCATTTTCCAGTCGCTTTCCATAGGTTTGAGCTTTGGATCTGACTCAATTTTTCAGAATGCCCTAAAATGACCTCCAAAAATTGATAGAAGGTGCAGATATAAGCTTTGAATTTAGCTTTTCTTCGTATATTAACTAAACATGTAACATGCAAGTCCCAAAGCATTCAAATATAAATAGTTAGCTAATAAAGTTTGGGGCTACAAGATTTAAAGTTTGAGAGCTGTGGCAGCTATAGAGCATCTTTTCAGAAGGTTACATATGTTGGTAATGTCCCACCTATCCAGTTGCTGATGGTGTTTACATCTCTTGATCTAGTTCCCACATGGCCACTGATAATTTCCACCGTAGAGCCACGTTCAACTTCCAAATACCTAAATTTAAGGGGGTGTTTGAATTGTAAGTTATTTTAGATAAGCAACTAACGCCGGTAGACACCTCAACTAGGGCGATAAGTTGATCCAAAGTACCATAAGAATCCCCGTTCAAACCAGTCAATCCAACCAAACCAGCCAACCCAATCAACTTAGTAAAACCAATCAAAACCCAGTCCAAAATGATTTTAACACAGTCAAGCCCAGTTAACATAGTCGAACCCAGTAAACTCATCCAAACCTGATTAACTAGTGTCAAACACAATTAACTCAGTCAACTCAAACAACCCAAAATCAAGCCCAACCTCAGTGGCATGTTGACATCACCAAGTTTGTAGGTCCCACCATGATGTACGTGTTATATCCACACTGTCCATCCATTGTGTGAGATCATTTTAAGAATGTAGATATTGGAGGATGGATTTTCTGAGGGGATGGGAGATTGACTCTCTTCTTTCCACCGGTTGCCTCGCTCAATGACTTTCGTTAAAGGGGTAAATGATGTAATATTTGACCAGAGTCACATCTAATCAATTGTTATGATTCTACAATTGGTTATACCCCGTAGAAACACTTAAAATTGAGAACCTGAATATTCTTAACCCTAAGATGACTTGTAAGTTTACGTTCAA
Source organism: Magnolia sinica (assembly GCF_029962835.1). Lineage (NCBI taxonomy): Eukaryota > Viridiplantae > Streptophyta > Magnoliopsida > Magnoliales > Magnoliaceae > Magnolia > Magnolia sinica. Next base: position 21,743,032 of record NC_080576.1, on the reverse strand, counting down.
GAGATTCTAAGTAAGGGACTGTAGTTACAGAGAGGGAATATATTACGCACTCACTCTGCCCGTACGGATGTACGTTCTTTACTTTACAAGATCTAACTAATTTCTGAAGAATATGGGTAATTCCCGCGTGTAAAAAATGTAATGCGATACAATGGTAGTGGTAATCGACCGATCGAAATTTCTGATAGGCAGTATCCGACTATATCGGCAAGCCGCGGAATATACGTTCGCAATGATCAAGTGTAGGGTGTATGTAAGGGATGCTTGATACTGTATTGATGCTTATGATAAAACCACAACCAACCGACTAAGGTTTTTGGTGGACCTGTTATGATTTTATCTGCAGGTCTCAGAGCATACGCCCACTAGTCAGATATGAGAAAATAATAGAATGCAATGTATATGCTAAAACGACGGCTAACTGGCTAAGGTTTCTGGTGGACAAGATCTGATTGTATTACCAAGCCTCAAAGCATACGCTCACCAGTCAGAAGAGTGAAAACAATGAGAATCACTATGATGCTGATGTATATGAGGAGCAAAGGGGTTGAAAAGAGAACGAATGGTGCACGATGCTAACGCACTGATCCGATGAAACTAAGAGAGGCTTGAATGGTTGGGTGGATGGTAGTGTCCCAAGGCTAGATTGAATGACTCATATTTGAACTTAGGTGGCTCAAGCGGCTTGGACTCTGGCTAAGTTGGGCTAGACCAGGGTTGGGCTCTCTCTCTCTCTCTCTCCCCTTGGTGGAAGGATGACTTCCTGATGGGTGTGCTCTCTGAAATAAGAAAGGATCCAAATGAGAGTTGATGCTTGAAATGAGAAGGGGAGGGGGTTATTTATAGTCTCCTAACTCAAAATTTTGGTAATTCCTAGTGATATTATGGGGAAAAAGTGGTTAAAGGGCTGGGATTGGAGATTTTCACATTGCATCATCTCATGCATTGGATGAAGTGGTAAAAGGTTAATTTTGGGTAAGGAGATGGGCATCGAAGTAAATATACTTTAGCTGAACACTTAACATTTGAAAAAAGAGAATTGCACATGCTTGAGGGACATTGTCCTAAAGAGGGGGAGTGCCACGTGACCGGCAGAAACCTCGCTACTGTTGGTCCCCACTTAAACTCCCTACTTTGGTAGGAAGCATCTTTCAAGTATGTAGAAACTCTGCTGTGAGGGTTGATGCTTTGAGGTTTTGACCATTTCACTGATTAGGCTTGTTTTGGGGCTTAGATTTGGGTTTAATTAAGTGAGTTGACTAGGTTGTGGGGTTGAGTAGGCTAACCCATTAAGTTAACTCACCGAATTGACTCACCGAGTTGACTCAAGGCTCTACAGTTTTAGGTTCATGGGGGGTTAGGCTAATTGGGTTGACCAGGTTGAATGGGCTGAGTTTAGGGTTTATGACTAGGGTTCCTAGGGTTTAGGCTTCTAGGGTTAGGGTTTAGGATTGGGGTTTGGTTGTCCATTCATCAGTTCTAACTCAATCAACATATCAACCTAGGGTGGGGTGTATATAGATGCCCCTTTTTGGTAGAGGTTGTGTGCAACCAAATGCCAAAGCGAGTAAACACCTCACTTTTGCCAGTTAGTCATGAATTGCGAATGGAATCGGTATCTGCATTTTGTCTGTGTCAACTAGTTGCCTGGAAATAGATAACTCACACATATCGAGAAGAGTTGAGGAAAACGTTGTGATTGTCCCTGCGTAGGCCGCCAATCGTAACCCTTTCACTCTTGATTGGTATTAATATCGGAAAGGTACAATAGTACCTATGCGCTTTCCACGACCTTACGAGGATATTGACCTAACACTGGATTGTCCGTTGCTTCCCAGATGACTCTAGGAGTTTTTGTTTTGTTTAATCATCAAAGTGGTTAGCTGTCATGCACTTTCTGCGTCCTTACGAGGAACTCACTATGCCGACTTAGACTTAATTAAATTTCGCAAGCATCTACGCATAGGTATGTGCGGGTAACCTCTTTCTATGCAATCTTCTAATTTTGACACTTTGGTTACGATTTATTTATTTCACCGTTTGAATGATTTCTTCTGACTAGTCTGAGCCTATCATCTTTTCACAGCATTAGCATTTTATATAATGGAGCTATCATTGCAGTTTAGTCCAATCATATTTTGATGTACATTCGGATCCGATGATTTTCGTGGAAACTACGAGATATCAAATCTTATTTGATCTTGCGTTAACTCCCACCCAGAGATATGGAAGACCTCTTAGTGTCTCGGAAGTCTAACGTTTTATTTTAAAAATGTTTTGTGATTTTGAAAGTCGTCCCATTCTAGGGAGTGATATTTTGTGGGGGTTTTTATTAAAAGATGATTTTGAAATGTGTCCAGCTATTAGCTGTCTTCATTGGGGATGCATATGAGACTTTAAGTTCGCTAGGTTTTATTGAAAATATGTAAGGGGTTAGTGCGCATGCTAATTGTAATGGGGATTGACTTAGCTGGGGATTATAAATTTTGAAGATATTGTATTTTATTATTTAAATTTTAGTTGTCACAATCGAGATTGAGATTTGCTGGGGATGGTTCATTTGATGCAAGTATGTTTGGTGATTATGATCAAGACTCCAATTAGAGATGGTTGATCGGCTTCACTGTCACGCAGGGCAATCCGACTTGATTATTTTTGAGTTGATCCAGAAAGGTGGTTGTGATCAACTCCAGCTTTCATGAATAATACAGATCAACCACTGAGATAATGAGTTTGCCAAGGTGAGTCCCGGAATCAGCTCGATTGGATGATTGTACATCTTATTAATGGACATTTTGTTGAATCCAGATCAATGAGTCTTTGCACGTTAGCCATCCATTACATGTCCACTAACGGGCTAGTTTGGATATCATGCCAGTGTGGTTTTTGCCTTAGGGTCCATTTGAAATGGGTCCTACAACTTGGACGGTTTATGGCCCATCAAAGTGGGTCCTACTACCTATGTTCTCTTCAGAAGTATCAAAGTTTTCATTTCAATATGGCGGGAAGAAATGGTCTGTCTAGTCAGCCATTCCCAACCCTCGATCTGAGGATTTGCACATACTACTTAAATTTTCAGATAGTTCTAGTAGGGCCAACGTTCAAGTAATCCAGAACATTGATCTTTTGCATAGGACCGAATGTGGACCATACTGCAAAAATGTCCCAAGATTAGAAGGCCCCATCCACCATTCATTAGCTATTCTCAGTTGAATGTGGACTGTTGGATTCTCATCTTAATTATCTATTTGTAGGCCACATACTGAAATGTTAGAACTGTTCCATAAAGGAGAGTCATGAAATACTTCATCCACAGATGGGTCCAAGAGCCAATGGTCTACATTACTGAAAAAGGGGCCTGCCTTGGCAGAACTGCAAACTCGAGTATAAGAGATCTGTACCAAACATTAGGTGGGCCAGCCCACCAAAGTACCCTTATCTGCAAATAAAGCTGATTTGCTTATCAGGTGGCCCAAAGTCACCACAGATCGAAATTTGTATCATACAATGGCCCCTTGATGCGATCAAGCAGTGTACTATGTAAAACATAGGGGTGGACCCGACCGTTTTACCCATGGGCAACATTTCCACCCAAACCTGACACGACCAACCCATCCCAACGCATCCATCAATCCAGGCCTGACCCACTACCTATTTGACCTAAATGGCCCATATTTTCTGATTCATGCTCAATCCAAAAATCAAAAGTTCAACCTGGGCTCATCTTTTGAGCCAGGTTGGGTTGGTTGAACCACCAGTCAGACAGACTCATCACTGGCGCTTCGAAACCGTTCATAAGATAGACCATAGTTCAATATTAAAAACGCCTGGACAATCCTAACCATTGAGTCACGCCGGTCTGAGTATGTATGTATTAGTCTAGTCAGGTTTTGACTCGGCCCAAACCCAGAATTTTATTCGGGTTGTAAAAGTCCAATTTGAACCAAACCCAAATGCAAAATTTTAGTTGAGCCAGTTGGTTTGGGTGATTGAATAAGTAGGCGCTATCCACCCTTAAGTTAATGAGCATTGGTGGGCCGAATAATCAGCTAGTGGGTCCCAGCTGGACTTCACCGCATGTCTTGCTTTCTTCATGGGCTCCACAGATTAGGCCTTAGCTCATGAGCTGGATCTAGAGAATGATTTGACCCTACCTTGGTCCAATTAATGGCTTGGAGACAGTGAGCCAGGTTAACCCTTAGGTAAGTTGATGTGGGTCTGACTAGGAGTTTTGACGGGTTAAATGGCCCACCTAATAGTTGGGTTGGTGTGATTCTTTGATCCGTTGATTATCACAGTGGGGTGCCACTAATGGATAGGTTGCATGTCATACATACACCAGGTGGTCACACGATAGCTTGGCACTGGAACTATTGAGGCCACCTCACTAAATAGATAGGTTGCATGTCATACATACACTAGGTGGGCCCCACAATAGCTTGGCACCGGTACTTAGCATTCAATTATTACATTATTAATATTCAAAATTTCTGGGCACAGGTATGCACTTGGGCCGCAAAAATTCAAAGCATTACAGTTAGTATTAGAGAATGAGAATTAGATTAATTGGGCCCGAGGGCATAGACCATTATAAACTTTACGTGAATAGGATATGATCATGAATTAGATACCTATATGTAGATGAATTTCCAAAGAAATTAGGATGTTGCGGAATTAGAAATCCGTATTTAGGTTCCCAATTAAAATTGTTAAGATAGACATGGAATTTTGAGAAAGAATATTTACCTTAGAAAAAATTCTCAAACTCTCGTAATAAATTTATTATGGATTGAAATTCATCCTTAAATAGTTTTTTAAAGGAAAAAAAAAATATATATATATATATATATATATATATATATATATATATATATATATATATATATATATTTCAAACTGAAATTGGAGATTTTCCAATTTTCCTAAAAATTTTACTTGTTTTGGCGAAAACAGAAATATTAGGAAACCTCCGTTGATTTCAGTGTGTAAACATATTGGAAAATTTTAAAACTATTTCTGATTTTCCTCTTGAGAAAATAAAATCTTGAGTGGAATTGTACGATAGTAGCTTTTTGTCATGGAATTCACTACCGGTGAGATTGTGAAGGTCCTTCACTGAAAGATCCACCAGGCCACTAGATCGGCCTGATTTTCGTAATTCATTAAGAGTCATAATCGTGGGGTGGTCCACCCTTCCGTAGGGATAGGATGCTCTACATATGTAACAGATTGGGCGGGCAGAAAACGGTTGTATGATACATCTACTGCATCTGATCATTTCTCTGTTGGAAATACCAGTTTATACTCAATTTCCAACGTTATGCTAGCTCATATGGGTTTCACATGCAACGTTTCGGCCATTCTGATTTTCTCCATGAATGATCTAGATGTGTAGATACCCTAGCTAAAGAATCAGGCTGGTTCACCCCATTTATCAGTTGAGGCAGGTGTACGTTGAATGCATATCATTACAATTTTGGCTTGTCTGATGGGCGGGCCTACCTTATTTTTGACAAAAAAAAAAAAGAAAAAAAAGAGTAATTAAAAAATAGAGAATTTTGATTTTTGACCTGTACTCGCACTTACTAATTTGGTTTAGTTTAGTTTCACATTGAAAATGCAGTGAGAAATTTAAGCCTTTATACGAGAATTCTTGGCTTGATATGTATATTGGAATTTAAGAGTATGTCATGGGATTAATCTTACCCGTGCCCACAAGTCGTGGTTGTGGGTGCAGCACAGCGTGGCCTTTTTTTCAGCTTATTTTATTTTTCTCTACATAGGTAAGGTCAAGTGCATGTTTATACGAATAGAGAGCTGCTTAAATGAGTAGGGTTACATTCATTCATGTTCTATTGGTGAGTCCATCAGCCATAGTTTTATATAGGTGATCTTTACGGTGGGTCCTATCATTTTCATGGTATAGATTTTCTTCACACATGCAATGTTGGCAATAAAAATAATGTTGCATAAGTTATCATATTACAGACTACCATGTGAGCCTTTCACCTCATTAAATGTTGGGAGGAAACTCTAGGTATTAATGGGCTAAGTTAGGGCTAGGCTAACCTTTGTCTAAGCCTGGCCCAGATTTTTTGAGGTAGGCCAAAATTTAGCTAGGGCCGTGACGAGCCAAAAGAGTACAACGCAAACTCGGCCCTAAATGTTTATACAAGGCCCAAGCCCGAGCCTGAATACTTGCAATCTCCGCTTCACACATGGGCCGTTTTGGAGGCCCATAACAGGGGAGAGAGAGAGAGAGAGAGAGAGAGAGAGAGAGGAACTTGTTGTAATGGCTACAATAAAGCCCACTGCTGCAAAGGTGGCAAATGCGTTTTAGGTTGTTTTAGACTCCGGCGAGGTTGTCCGAGTTGGTTCTGTTAGACCAGAGAGCGATATGAAACTTACAAAATTGCCTTTTGCAAATCCTAATGGGTTGGGCCAAACTCGAGCTGATTTGATGGGCGATTGTACATAGTCCAAGCATGGCCCCACTGACAAATGGGTTTGAGTTTTAAGCCCGAGGCTAGCACAACTGACAAATGGGCTTGAATTTTTAAGATCGAGGTCAGCCTGACTGATAAACGGGCTTGAATTTTAAGCCCTCAGGCCTAATAATCCAACCCAAGTTCGGCACAACATGCTAGCTCAACCCATTGACAACCCCAGAGAAAATAGTAAGAATACCCTCATCGGAATTCAGCCCTCTGCGTGCCCTAGCCTCACATGAGGCCAAGTGACACTCTTGTGCAAGATCCAAAACATTTATCAAGGATGCTCTAATGATCATGGGTTATACTAAGAAATTAAACCGATGAAGTTATTTACATCCATTTTCGACACCCTGATGTGGACCAATGGAAAGTTGACACGTATTGACACTACGACTTGGCGTTCAAGGAAACCATATCCGCACCTAGTAGTATCTTAGATTTATCTTCCTTCGACGATATGCATTTCATTATTTAGCCGGTATTATAAAACCCTTATGCATGCCTTTAAGGGATAGAACCATTGCATGCCATGTCATCATTAAACAAGCCAATTAATATGGCAACGTGACTGTCACATCTATAAAAGAAACAGAAGTAAAAATCTTAACATGAATCTAATTATGATATACTAGGTGAAGTCATCTCTTATAGTCCTTCTAAATGGGAGATTTTTCCAGAGACGTTTGGAGAGTCTATGAAGTTCACAAAGACCCTGAATATTCGAAGATTAAACTAATATCCAAGCAAATCCGACTACGGATTGGTCCCAAATCAAGAGAGAGCGGACATTAGTTAGCTCGAATCTAATTCCGTATATCAATCGAAATTAAGAGAATGTGAAAACTAGATCTGATCTGGTTCGATAACATATCAGTATCAAGTGTCACATCCCTCCAGCACTCCAAACCATCAGGGAGGTGGTGTGATTAGGTCATTCAAATGCAGGAGGTGGGCCACATAGGAGTGGTCATGATTGATTTAAGATCGGGTCAACGATCTCCTGATCAATCTTAAATTTGATTACTAAACCACGAACATCTTCCATCAAAGGAATCGGCTACAAGAAGAAGAAGATCCGAGAAGTCAGTAGTTTCGGATCTACCTAGAGACTTTCTTATCCAAAAAAATTTTGGATGTGCAGAACATTCGAGATCAGCAAAGAAACCCTGTAAGGGTTTAACCACCTCAACAAGCTATAAAATGAGCAATAGAAGAAGAGCTCGAGACCCTCTGTCAAACACATCTATCGACTTTTCAATTTATCTCTTAAACTTTTCAATTTATCTATCTATCGTCTATCTTTACCTTAGCATAGTATAGCCTACCTTAGTCCTAACATAAATTGCTATTGTTCAGCTTTTACGATTACAGTACTTGGAATTAAATTAACCGTCCACTACCCTAAGTTATCGGATCTTGATCAACTAAGTTCTCATTCAGGCTATCCGATTTTGGTCATGACATGTTGACCATTCACTTCACTTCAATCATATGTTTTTATGGACGGATCATATTTTTATCTCTAATTTATTTATTTAATTGTTCAATACTTTGTAGATTGTAATGAGTCATACATTTAAATATTAATGAAATCGGTATTGTTTAGCCTTCTTTTATTTATCTATTCGTTTATATTATTTTTAGAAATATAAAACAGTGTCATATATGAAAGAATCAGTCACTCGCACTAAGCAAAAAAAAATCCATTCGAAAGGACTATCCCCTATCCTTTCACAAATCGTTGATCCCCGATTACACCCAATGGTTGAGAGGGTAGCTAAATTCTATATCCAGTCTCAAATCAGTCAGACTCAGCACATGGGCACTAGCGTTCAATCAAACTTTAGGTCAAATAAGACTCTGGCACACATGCACAATCATAATCGCATATAAAATTTAAATACAAGCCCTCAATCACACAAGTGTTTAATTGAATTCACCTAGACAAAAGTAATTATTTGGTGCAAATATTTTTTATTCGAACCCCTTGCCATTTTTCTAAACCATCCAGGCCACCGATTGTCTGCCTAGTACTCGTAGACAAGATTGATTTGAGACCAAATATATAAATGTCAAGGCCCATTTGATGAATAACTCAAATACATTGGAATCAATTTAAAAATAACACCAGTAGACAATAAAATAAGAAAAAATTGACTAAAATGTTTTGGTGATATATAATAAAGGCCAAAAACTGCGTGGATTGATATGAGTTGATCCAAGTTAAAAGGCTTGAAAGGCTAAGGTTAAGGATTAAAAGAACCAACGTACATGTACCCTTGATAGAGTGAAACAGAGGAAAAAGATTCTTTTTAAGTAAAACAGAGGAAAAAGATTCTTTTTAAGTAGCCAACGTGAATTTGTTTGAATAAGGCTAAGATGATGATGATAATGACCATGATGATTCTCCCTTGATGGGCTGCTGCTATCATCTGTTAAAATTCTCCCCCTCACATTCATGATAAGGTCATCAAATGAACGTCCCGAGTAGGGTTGTACAGGAACCGAGTTAGCTTGGTTACCTTGCTCTACTAAGCTCGAAAAAGCTCGATTTGACTCCGTTCGAAGCTGAGTTTGAGCCGAGTCGAGCTGATTTTTTTAGCTTGAAAAAATTTTGATTTGAGTTTGAGCTTGCTCGAGCTTGACTCGACTCGGATCAAACCTCAACTCGAATCGAACTTGGATCTACCAGTTTGGTGACTCAGTTACTTTGATATTAATGTTGCTCACCAAGCGTTTGATGAAATAACACAACGAAGTGTAGGATGGTGGCAAGGAAGGTATGTGTTGTGATTTTTATTTTTGAATAAATAATAAATTTTAAAATAAAAGTTATGTTTAAAAAGTAAATAAATATATTAATTATTTAAACTTTCCATAAATAGTATGTATAGCCAGTCGGAAAGAGAAAGGGGTTTTTGCTTATGCAACCAGGGTTCAAATCTCCTCGAGGACGGTGCTTCGCGCACGGGCGTGGCGTGGGCTGTAGGGCTTTTTAGTGCTTTATTAGGCGCACTTAGCACTTCGCACGTTCACATCGTCGCAAGAAGCAATAAGAGCCTTAGTCTTTTTGGCACACGGTTCAATTTTTTGGGCCATGGTACCCTGATGTTTTATTACTTTTTTTGCTAATTGAGAGTAATTGTGACATGATTGTACATATGGCACCTATGCCATGTGTCGCTTATGTGGATACAGTTTTTCCTATTGAAATAACTGCTCCTGTCTGAATGGGTACAGAAATAACTGCCATATGACATAGAGTAATATCCTTTCATGGAAAGGCAATAATTTGCTGTGAATGGGTATAGATTTCTTGAAGAGACTCTTAAGCACCTCTTCAGGAAGAAATCAATGACCCTTCAGTTGATATAAATCCTGGATACTATAATCCAGAAGTATAGACACTCTTAATCCTTGACATTATATCATCTTCTGTGTAATTACTCTCGATCTAATCTCTTGTTGAATATTTTCTGAACGTCTTAAGACATGTCAGTGTCAAAACTAGAGATCTGTTCAACACTTAAATGTACAAATTTTCGTGTTGAAAAATGGATTGAGAGTTCATTGTATCCTGAAGACAATTTGCAGATTTCCTTCGTTTGCACTTGCTGAAATTTCCAGAAAAAGGGCAGCAAATCTGTCTTGAGAAATCGACTATTCAAGTCGAGCCTTGAACCCGATAGATCTGATCGTTTTCTTCTATCCGCATCCTCCGTTGTGTATTGAATTTTCTAATAGTATGTATATTAAACAAATACCTATTTTCTTAATTTTGATGTTGACCGCAAGGTGTTTAATGAAATAACTATAAACCGCTGCTGCTGTTTTACATACAATGAGAAATTGAAACAACAGTCCATATGTTTGTGAAAATGTCGCAGAGGCTCTTTCTTGGCTCAAACTGGCCAAGCAGCTGACTGAACCGGGTCATGCTGGCCAGTCAGGCACGAGTTGAGCCGAGTTAAAGTTGGGGTCAGTTAGTGGCCGAGACAAGTCAAGCCGTGCCAAGCTCAACTCGGTTCGACTGGTTAGGCCGCGTCCTGTGAAATTCCTCTCTTGTCAGACCGAATATTAAATAATTCTTCCTTGATCCTGTCTTTTAAAAATGAGTAATAAATACCATGATGCCCTTTTATAATAATCTCAAAATAGTCAGGGTTTTCTGATGCAATTGACGTGCCTGTCTTGTGGATAATTAAGGGTAGTTTTGTTAATTAGTATATTATACGGTGGTTTTGTCGATTACGGAAGCAGATAGAATCGCCACACGCATCACACACGTGCCAAAACACGTGGGCCAGCGATGAACGTGCAGGAAAATCAGAACTGTCAAGCGGGACATATTGGACTCCGATTCGGTAGTGATCCCTCTGGGCACCAAGGTCGGTACTGGTATGTGCACTGGGCCCACCATGATGCATGTGTTTTATCCACGCCGTCCATCCATTTTTTTATGCTTATGTCAAGTCATGAGCCCAAAAATGAGGCAGATCCAAATCTCAGGTGGACCACACGAAACTGCAGCGATTGATTTGCCATCCAAGATGTTGTTTAGGTCACATCGTAGACAAATAGAAGACACATAAGCTTTTTCCCATGCTAAATCTCACCTTTTACCCACCAGCTTTTCAGAAGACCTTTAATTTTCAGGATTAAACCAATTCCATACATATGCACTATTTGTCGACAAAAATACCTCTACTTTATGAGTTACATTGACTTCACTCCCTTATAACCCAAACATAAGAACACTTCTTTCCATCATTTTCTTCCTAAAATCTCCATTGAATATGTAGGTTTTATCATTTTATATTTGCCCCTTGCTATCTTGCTCAGGGTTACCTTCATTCCTTCGAACTGATTGCATCTAGATACTTCAAATATTTTGGGTTATCTATATAAGGAATTTTTGTAATCTTTCAGAAGGTTCTAAATCTTGTTTCACTCTAAGGCACTCTTCTTCAACTTTTTTTAACTTAGCTTTCACTGGTATAGCGGTTGTAAGAGGTAAGAATGTTTTAAAAAGATGATGAGTTAAAGGTCAAGTTTACAGTAAGAAAAACCTCATGAATATATTTTTGTTGCAATCAACAACAATTCATTGACTACATGTGCAAATTCAGCTAGTAATTCATCAAGAGTACTCAGTCAAATTTAACCAGCCCTTGCTTGAAATTGACGAAGAACTCACAAAAATTTACTTAGAACTTGCTGAAATACAATGAGAAGTCAATGACAATTGACCAAGTACTCGTGCAATTTCATGTAATGTTCGGTCAATTTCATGTGAGGTTCAATTAATTTCATGTGAAGCTCGGTCAATTTCATGTTAGGCTCAATCAATTTCATGTCAATTTCATGTGAAGCTCGGACAATTTCATATGAAGCTCGATTAATTTCATATTAGGCTCAGTCAATTTCATGTTAGGCTCGGTCAATTTCTGAATTGTACGAACGGTTCAAAGGAAATTACAGTTAAATGCGTCCCAAATTTATGTATTTATTATATCCACATTGTTCATCCATTTTTAGAGATTATTTTCGAGCAAGAGCAAAAAAATGAATCATATACAAAGCTCAAATGGACCACACCAGAAATAGCAGTGGGGATAATATTTTCACCATTAAAACATTCCTAGGTCCCACCATAATGTTTATTTTCCATCCAATTGTTGATAAGGTCAAAAAGACCTGAAAGAAGAGTCCCATGGAAATCACAATGCCACCGTGATAATTTGTGTAAGTTTTTAAAAGAATTTGGTGGTGCCACCATAAAAACAACAGTATTTTCAGCTACCTGGTCAATACGTATAGTAGTGGTTTAGATATGGAAAGTTATGTTTGAATGATTCAGAAAAGCTGGTGGGTAAAAAGTGAGATTCACGGTGAGAAAATTTTCAAAAACACAAAAATCAGCTCCATCCACCGGTGAGATCTGCCTCGTTGACCTGGAAAAATGGATGGACAAAATGATAAAACACATAAATCATGGTGGGGCCCACAGAGAACTGGCCAATACGGACCTCAATACTGGAGAGGTCACCGCCAAACCCAAGTCCGGACGTACTCTAGTCCCGACTGATGGATAGGAATTCAGCCGTCCATCTATGTCTGCCAATCCAGCTCAAAGAAGAGTAAGGGCCCGTTTGGACGGGGGGATTGAGAGGGATTCGGTCGTATCGAGGTGGATTGCACAGAAACCAATGGCATTAATGCCAAGTCAGTGGATTGTCTCTAATCCCACTATTTACCACGATCCAGCATCCAATGGTGCTGTTTGTTTGGATAGGCAGGTGAATCCCGGGATAGGTGGGAGGTGTTCTGTTTGGTCGAGCATGGGATTGCAATCCCATGCATTCCAATGGCTGGGGTGTTTGGGAAGTTCACGTGTACGTCAAAACGGATTACACCCATGCGTGCATCCAACGGCTGGGGTGTTTAGAACGGGGCCCACTTCCCTTTTCTTTACCGATCATTTTAGGAGTTCATACCAAAAATACATTTGATGTGATGAATCTCAGGTGGACCACACGACGGGAGAACAATAGAGATTGGATATCCACCATTAAATTCCTACAAAGGCTACGTGTTGTTTATTTGACATCCAAGGCACTATTTAGGTCATACAACCCAACATGAAGGAAAAAACACATATCAGCTGCAATTCGAAAACCTGTTTATGCCCCCCAAAAACGTCATAATGGTCGACGCTCATTCAACACGTTTTCGTGTGATGTGGTCCACTTGAGACGTTTTCCTATCTCATTTTTTTCTTCTGCCATAAAATGATCTAGAAAAATAGATGGACGGCATGGATGATCTTAGCCACGTTACTGCATGCCCCACCTACGGTGGTAGGGTAAGATCTATGGGGTCCAATGTTATGTACTTCTCTCATCCACGCCGTTCATCGAGCCGATGGAATCCAATTAAATATATATTCCATTCACTTAAGCACGTCCATATATCCACTGTACTACACTAAAGTTATGTGTGGTGTAAATGTCAAACCATCGTTGATAACATGCCATGGTATGCTATCATTTACTTTCCTGCCATCCAAATATGCAGCGAGGCACACCCTAAAATCTGGTACCATGTGCAGCAAGGTTGATCTCCCGTATGACATATCCACGTATCTACTGGACCACACCATATGACAGTGGTGTGATACAGGACTACACGAGAGTAATCGAAAGCAGGCGTAAATCCAAACAATCTACACGGGTCTTATGGCCGATTAAACCCAACGTCATAAACCACACCAACCCTAAAATCCAAAGTAATATTCTCAAAGTTACAACACCAGTAATATCTAAAATTTTAAAATTATAAGCAAGGCAAAAAAAAAAAACCAAGGCGCCAACCAAAATGGCCACAAGTCTCTCGCTCTCCGACGGGGCAAGATCATCGGTCGACATGGCCCTAGTTACCATCTCCATGCTCGTTTGGGTCGTCTCTCGAAAAGACGAAGTCGTGGAGTAATGGATGTCCACCTCATCAGATACAATGGAAACCTGAAGACGTGGAGATTCTGTGAGAGGTCTGGATTATGCACTGGCCTTTCCGAAAAAATTATCCCAACACACAACTGCCTCCTTCCAATTCTTGAAGGCTCGGTGTCTCCCCCGGCTGAATCCCTCCACTTCTAATCAAGCATCGTCCCATGTCATATATATCCTTGGCCGACGTCCGACCAAGACTACGTAGTACTTATCCTTTCTCATCTGCAATGACAAGAAGGGATCAGGGACGACATTTATCAAAGACGGATTAAGATGGCGAAATACATTGGCATGCATTATTCTACTACTGAACAGATGAAATCCAAATATCTCTTACTAATTATTTAAGAATATAAAAGTTGTATGTACGTACCCTTCCTCAAGAAACCATGTGTGTGGTCCATTCCGGCTTAATGTGCGTAATGCAAGCATGTGAGTACATATACCGAAGATGTTAAAAAACATATATAGTCATCATCACATAAGTCATAATATTATACATTATGCATATATACCAGTATAAAAAAAATCCAAAAAAATAAACATCATGTCAATGAAAGTTATTACATGCCCAGATAAGAAACTAGCATAAGAAAACCAGTGACCACACCCTGTCAAACAAATCCAACACCTCCATCACCAAAGTGATCACAGAGTGTTTTCTTTAACTACTCCACTCGGCGTTCGGGTCGAAGACTGATGAAGAACGATGCCAGCGACTTGTCCTTACTCAAGATCTGACCAACTTCGATAAATTTTGAGTTGGTCAAGCCTTCCACCTCTTCCAGCACATTAAGTACTTTGCTAGTGCAATTGACTTCTTTGCCGAGGCTAAATTTCATCATTGAGTCGCAACAATCTAGAGAGAGGTCTCGAGTACATCACAGGGACGAGGAGGGCATGATCGTTTCCTTGTTGCTCTCTCTCCTCGGGTACCATCGGAATCAGGAGTGCGAGTAGGAGTGCTATGGGAGCCATGATGACCCATCAAAGGACTCTCTGATGGTAATGGAATGGTCCCTGTGGAGTCTGTTACATAATCATCTGATAGGTCAATCGTATCATCCAGATCATCATCAACCTCTCTCCACGAATCATTAAGATCTTGCTGAATATGATGCTGATGCAGCCATACTCCTACTGCTTTGCACATAACGTCCCGTGGTCTGGTCGGATCTGCAAATAACTGCAAGGTCATCCATTCTATCAATGTGTTTCCCACGGAGTCTTTCAGCACGCGGGTGAGATTGTCAAAGGAATAAGACAATTGTAATTCAATAAGTACTGCATAGGGATGTACGATGGGAATTTCACAACCAGTAAAACTTACCCTAAGATATTCCTCCCAGACTTCATTAGGAGTCGTGACCACCATCCTCTCATTGTCCCATCCAAACCCACTGGCCGCCAGCATGTCCTTCACCGCATTATACTCTCTCTTGTAATATCTCAACCGATTCGACACATTTTGCCACTTGACGACTATGTTAGTATGCTTCGTAACTTCTTCGATAGCAATCTGGTACACCTCTCGCTTGAAATCGTTATCAGCTTTACGTCCTAGTGCAACCTATTCGATAAATGTATCGAATAAAACCTAATCCATAGCAGTAGTCCATTTGATCTTCAGGGCTCAGGATTGAGGCTCCGCTAGAGATTTCACCTTCTTCCTGCCTGGAGAACATCGAGTGGGCACCAGCGGTGTTTTTACTAGTGATTGGGTCAGTGTCAATGTATCATTAAATAAGGAGTCTGTCATTTCACTTGAATATGAAGTATGTATGATTTTTGGCAAATGTCAACCACAATCGTGAAAATGGTAAATATTAAGATAGAAGAACACAACATAAATTCATTGGTCGTTAAGTAACGAACAATTCACCCAGTGTGTAAATGGGTGACCATAATTCCATTGTTTCGAAGTTAATTAAACCTGAAATATAATGACACCAACTAATGTAATGAAAATTAAATAGTAAGTATCGACTATCTACTCTTACTATTCTGTTAAGAATCTGCCCACATTTTGGTTACAATGTCATCGCACACTCGATTCCAAGCATCTTTTTCACGTTGAGTTACTCGCACCAACCATTGTTGCTCGTCAATGTTTGAGAGCTCATGAGGCGTTGGGATACCCTCCCCATCGGCAGCAGATATACCAGCGAAATCACTGTCCTATGGAGACTCAATTCCGGTACGTATAAAATTACATAGGCACAGCAAGCTATCACAATCTTAACTTGTGTTTGAAATTCATACTGCATAGCGCTCTTCAAGATGGGAAATCTGTCTTTCAAAACACCGAAACAACGCTCGATTGCATTGCGCAATTATGCATGTCGGTAATTAAACAGCTCCTTCATGTTGGTAGGCACTCTCCCGGTTTGATACTCCTGTAAGTGATATCAAACGCTCCGGAATGGAGCCATAAAACCAGGTGAACGAGCATATCCAGCGTCGACAACATAGTATTTTCCTACACATTTGAATCATTGTTCTATTAAGTGAAAAATCGAAAAAATTTATAGTTACGAATTAGATTGGCACTCTTTGAACAGATAACCAGTATCATTTGGGATGAGCAAGGGATTATCTGATTGGGTCAATGCATTATGTAGCACCTTCGTAGCCGAAGCAGAACCCTCCCAACCGGCCAATACATATGTAAAATTTATATAAAATGAACATGTTGCAATTACATTTTGGGAGAAGACCCCTTTCCATTACAGAAGCTCCCCTGGTCAACCGCCAGCACATGCGCTGGAATGTATGTACCATCAATTGCACCAACGCAATCCTAAATGTGAAGAATTAATTATTGTGCAAGCATCCAAGCACAATGGAGGGAAGTGAAAATAACATGCTTGGAAAACAGACCTATTGAAAAAATACCTGAAAGTAAACAGACTAATTTACATTTGTTTGGATCTTTGATAGCGTCTCTATTCTGGCCTGTTTAACTAAATCAGCGTACATTGATACAATTGTATTTAACACACGGTGAAAGTGCCGACTGACAGTCTCACCCGATTGAATAAATCTGTGCCCTATGACCCGATTCCGAACATTGTGCCCCAACATGTATAGGAAAATAACTAATTGTTCTTCAAGACTAACATTATGAGTATCACTTAGTCATGTCTTCTTGCATAGCTTTGTACATAGTTTAAAAAATGAATATCGATTCATCCTTAGTTGATCAACACAATCTCCGTCGCTAGCCCAAATGATAGAATTGATGAACCTCGCTTGCTCATCCTCCCCATAATGCGTCAGTTGTTTGAACATGTACGAGCGACGATATTCTCCAACAGCCTGTACATAAGATGCCACCGCTTGAAACACAATTACCCTCTCCATCTTCTCCTCATATGAATCATCCATCGCTAATCGATAACCTACATTCTCACGTGCGGATTTATCATAAATATACATCGCAAATACTTTGTGTGTGTGTGTGTGTATAATCAATATACATTCCCCAATATTGGGATTTGAGTGGTTGATTTTTTTTTTTTTTTTTTATATCGGGTTGATTGAGGTACATACTTGACAAGTTGACAAGGAAGAGCTCATAATGGGAAGACCATATCAGGTGTGTAGGAATTATTTAAGAAATGATAGCACAGATTGGGAGTTAGAAAATTGATTTCTTGTTTTTTGAGAGATAGAACCATCCTTCATTATATGCAATCAATAAACATATTGTACAATTTCAAGCGAGGAAATTGAAATTAAGAAATATAGTAACGAAAGCATCTAGTGTGATTTGGTGCTGACCTCTTATTTCTGAATTTCAATTTACTCCAAATCTCACTTTAAGTTAGGCTGTGTATGTACTTCCTCTCTCACTTGTGCCTGTCAATGTACAATTGCAAACATAAGAATACTGAGATACACCACACCTGTAGGACACATGAATCACAATCTATATCTATCTATCTATATATATATATATCTATATATATATATATATATATATTTATATATATATATATATATATATATATATATATATATATATATATATATATATTATTGATGAAATGAAATGCTTGGGATCATATGACAACTAATCAGCTACAACATATTCATCATTAGATAGCGTGGACAGCATGTCATGGATTGATACTCATGATCCAGCTTTCCCCAAAACAAATGAGACTTCTAAGCCCAACACATAAATGATGAAGGTTTCATGCATGGTGGGTTATTTTAAAGGTAAAAGATAGTTTAGAATCTACTTCTGATGGACCTTTCACTCTTTAACCATGTCCAAATACGAGAAAACTGTTGTTTGCACAACATACACCTAAAACATTTCGCATCGTAATCCAAATTGACATTGAAGTGTTGCTAATCTAATCATATTCATGCCCACATAAACACCCTGAAAATGTGAAAAGATTACTTATAATTCTTAATGTTGAATTTAGCAATCTATTTTTTTTTTCAAGGGTAATGGGAAATATAAAAAGACACCAAACTTATCCAAACATGTAAAAGTTTTCAAATGCTGTAAGAGTACTGGAAGTAAAGGGAAGGTTACCACAAGAGAATGCAAATACCTTGCTATGTTGACTCGGCTCATAAGAGGCAAGGACAAAAATAAAGGGAAGGTAAATGCAACTGCAGTTTGGTCTCCTCTCGTTTGAATTGAATGTTCACATTTCAATTCATTGGTGCATCCAAACGCAGGTGCAACTGCCAATTTTGCTGTCGCAAGTGCAAATTTTTAAATCTTTAAAAATAAAATAAAAGTTGGATGGCTTTTGCGATTTGCCTCTTCAGATAGTTCCTTTTTAACTATTTTGGGCAGCATTTGAATGTGTACCAGAGGAAATGACTAAAGCAAGTGGCATTTCATACATCCATATCAAGGATTGAGAACTAACTGTCAAAATGCTGTTAAATCGCTTTTGAACTTGATTCTCTCAAATAATTCTCTAGATTTTGATATTTGTCAAAGTGAGTTGTGGCACTTGAAAGGTAAAATGCAGATTTCTCGTCAAACAATATGACTTCATCAATGTGTGCTCAACAAAACAATAAGAAGTTGTGATCAATTCAATATGAAGATGAGTATTCACAATACAATGGACTGAGAGAATTAATAGAGGCCATCAATTGGATAAATACCAGAGTTGTTAATTTCATTTTATTTGGGCTGAAATGTTTCCTTCTTTTTTTTTCCATGAAGGTGAAACCACCCTGTTTCATTTGGGCTGAAATTCCAACAAGTATCAGACTTGCCAGAATGTTTTCAGGACTATTTTTTTCTCTGTAGATTCTGATTTTCAGCTATTTGAGCTGGTATTTCTCAATGCCATTAGTAGCATTTCACCTTTAGTAAAAAAAAAATAGTTTTTTCAAAAAATGATCCTGAGTGGGAAGGGTAAAAATTAGAGAACACTCCTTCTAGGCAAAGAATACAAAAAATTTAGAACAAGGTCCCCAACCAACTTGACCCCATCACTATGGATGAGAGGAACCAAACTCTTAACCTAGTCTAATACATTAATCTTTACCCTCTTGAATACATGTCAAACCTTAAGTAGAAGGGACCACCAAAGTTGAGGATCACTCTCCTTTGGTAGAGAGGGTTTCCTATTTTCTCAAAAATGATTGAGTGTAACGTCCCGGATTTTTGCCAACTTGGAGTTAGACGTCCTTGAGCAATGGGCCTATCATAACACCTTATTTACTTCTCAGAACACAATACCAATGTCACAAATTCCCTTCTCAACCCATTTCCTTCAAAATCCCACCTTTTACCACCTTATTCTTCAAATTTTTCTAAGTGCTTTCATATTAAACACTAATCCTAAAGTTTAAATGATGAATAACAATATTTAAACTAAAATTTACTATAAATAGTAAATATATAATTAAAATGGGTTTTTGACTATTAACTTTATGGAATCTCACAAAATAAATAGGTTATTTGGATATATCAGCTTCTCCTACCCCAAATTCATATATGGCACATCGTGTAACTCATTCGGAATTTAAAGATATGCCTGTTTCAAATATCGGGCAGCGAAACCACCACCAGACAGGACAACAGACCGCGAGGCATCGCCAGTGCACCAAAAATTCGGTGCACCCTCACTGCAGTTTTCTGCAATTTTCGACCGACTTAAAGTCAAATCTCCTTCGTTATAACTCCAATTTAGGTGATTCAGAAGTCATATTGAAGCTTGATAAGTATAGTTTCATATAAAAATAAGTAAAAAATATAATAAAAATTTTAATATAGTTAAATTTAGGTTGATGTGACAATTATCTAAAAATTATTAATTCAGACAACTGCTACTTTTAGAATTTTTAAAATTTTTCTACAACACGAAATCTAATGAAATTTAGTAAAGATAAAGTAGACTTGATAATGAACTAATAGAAAAATAATTAAAATATATACTAACTAAAAGTACCAAAAAGGGGTAGTGAACTACCCTATGACCTTATTCGGTGGTAATTAGGGCAGAATTTAGTTAAGTACTAAACTAAACGATCGACTGATTTGGCTTGAACCACTTTTTATACAAACTATAAGACTCAAAACCATTAAAATCATTAACTCAACATTACTTAAAAACCTAAGAGTAACCTTAAAACCCAGTTGCTCTCGGGAACACATTGAAACTACATATTAGACCTAGACCGCGTGTCGAAAGTCCGATTACCGCGAAACTATAAGGTTATGACCGCATTATTGGCCTTGACAACCAACACGGGAATCGAACCCAAATAGTATACAGAAATGTACAACTTGAGCCTAGAGTAAAGTGCGTGAGAAACGCGAATATCTTTAGAAAATGAACTCAAACTTAAGTGAATTGGGCCGTTCGTTTGCAGGCCAAATTTAAGGTTTCAGACCGTCAGATTCTGACCCAACTATACCCTTGGATCAGAAAAATTTCTCTAGACATTTCACTATACTTGTGGCCCTGATCCAGTGACGATGACCATTGAACTGAAACGGGTCCTCCACGATCGATCCACTAATTTGATTGGACCGAAATCGTAACCTGGCTTAGATCCATCATCAAGGAACTTTTTTCAAATCGTATGCGAGCAATGGACCTCTTGATGAACTCCGTTAGCCCGAAATAGACGCCTTTTGGCTATAACATAAGTGTATCATGGCCCTGGGGTCATTGACATCACTTCTGGGCCTATATAATGCCGTAAACCCACCCCTCTCTCATTCCATACGATTTTCTCAAACCCTAGGTGAGAAAAGAGAGAAAAGAGGAGGAAAGACTGAGGAGAAGAGAGAGAGATAGGGAGATCGTTGCTGGGATTCACTCCCATGACTCCATACACCGAATCGTCACCCCACCATTGCTACACCGTCGATTCCAACTTCGATTTGGGTAAGAAATCCTAACCATAATCTTGATTTAGGAATCCAAAGAGAGTAATCAACGTAATAGCTAACCTGTTTCGAGATTTAGGTACCCGTTGTTCTGTATACGGGAGCGTAGGATTCGAACCGAGTTCGAAATAAGTTAACCGACGAAAGGAGCGGACTATAAACATTTAGGTTATGGTTTTTAAAGCTTTCAATGTCAGCAATGATTTATGTCTGACTTGATTGCTGCCACATGATCTTAGTTAAGACGTTTTCGATATATCATGTATGTGTAAAGTAGGTTGTATACTAAAATGCATTCCATGTGTTTGTTGAAATGTTTGAATGAATAGGAAATTATGATTTATGTTTTCCATGACTATTAATCTAGAATTCATGTTTGTTGTACGTATGACAACTCATTGATGAAAGGATTTGCCATAATATATGTTATAACTAATTTATTACATGTATGTCAATGTGTAGTGTAAGTGTTTGATAAAATGTCTGAATAAGAAATTGCTTATTGAAATGTATTTAATGAGGGTGTTGAGATAGGATTTTCAATTATCTCATCTATAATTACAGTTTCCTTCATGTAACCTATCTTGCTACTACGTGATTTATGGATGAAATGCCTATATATGATAGCATGTGTAATATAGTTGTTAAAATGCCCGAATGAGAATTGTATTTGAATTGGTTGTTAAATGTTGTTTTAACTATCACATGTGAATGCCTGTTGTATTTGAGTATGATTGGGACTACTACGTAGTCCAGGCAATCAGTAATAATTCCTATTTGAGTGGCCAAATTAGTCTCGCCACATTTGATGCGTTTGGTGAATCCGAGTCGTACGATGATTTTCGACAGTGGTAAAGCCACGTGGAGTGCTTATGCGCTCCATGTCAATTAATTCAGCGTACGCTCATACCAATCGAACTTGTCAAATAACTCGATTGGCCTATTATGTGTTTACCATGTATGGACGTTACTGCTTGAATCTAAGGTACCACTTACCAATGTAAAAGCTTATTTCAACCATGGTACCATGATCCGCTAAGACTCATGAGTCGAGCATGGTGGTATGGGACACCGTGGTCGAGCTGTCGGCTCACGCTGGGGTGACAAGCCTCCCTGTAGTGACCAGTGAACAACCCAAACTCATGAGCCAAATACAGTGGTATGGGATACTGTATTCAAGCTGTCGGCCTACACCGGCGTAGCCTGGTTGCGGTCCCAGCGTGGGTTGGGGTGTACCGTCTGATCCGGACCCCCTTCGAAAATAGCACTCCAGTTGGTAGGGCGTTGGTGGAGTGACCTCGAGTATAATCAATTGAACTTGCCTATCCACTGCTTTCATTAGGGGTGATGCCCTACAACTTGCCTATCATATGTGATTAATTAGGATTGACGACCCTAGATGGATCATTGTTTGGGTAAGTGATATAAAGGGAGGTACCTTAACTTCCTGAATCTGCTGTATGAATAAGTCTAATTAAGAACTTGGCTAACACGACCATGCACCGCATTGCATATTCCTTTGGCGAGGAAGAGCACGGTGGGAGTTTAGCATGTGCGACCGTGAGATGATGTCAATGAGGGAGTGCAGGTGAGGGCATGCATCATTACGCATATCATTCTTACATTAACCAGAGTAGTTAGGAAATGTTTGTTGTATTGCCTTATCATTACTGCTTGATTGAATTGATAACATGTTAACCTTTACCTTATAGTACCACTGAGTTGGCCACTCATTCCCACCCTAGGACGGTGTTTTAAAACACCACCTAGACTCTGGTTTAGATGCAAGTGAAGGAGAAGTGTATACAGCGGAGTTGGACTTCGTAGGCGAGGAGGAAGGATTCTCCTACATTTAGTTCTCAAACAGGTCTATGTAAACCCCGTGCTGATTCGGTGGGATTACAGGGTCTTATGGATTAGTTGGACATTTACACTTTGATATTTTGTAAATTTTTGGAACCATACATGTATATATTCAGCCTGATAACATACTCATACTCTGGAGGTTGTGAAACACCTATATACTTAATATATCTATCTCAGTCTTCCGCATGCCTAATTACATTAACTTTGAAGTATGATATGCTGATTTAGTATAACTCACTCATGTTTAAATGCATTAATATGGACAACATTTAAACATCATTATCTATGTTGCATAAGTGATGCGTTAGAACTCGGGAGTTGAGCTTTACTCGACCCCTGATTTTTAGGGCATTACATTGAAACCTTCCCGAAAGACAGTTAAGAAAACGGATGACATATCCAATCACAAAAAAACAAAACAAAAACCAGCAATACAAAAAAAGATAAGAAAGAGTTATGGCCAAATCAATGATTGGAAGTGGCATGTTGCACTTAATGCAACATCCAAAGCCAAGAGTTTCAACTAAAGTTGCCATGAAAATTGTGAATTGCCATAAATAAGAGTGGTATGCAGAGACGCCAATCGATTAAGCAGAAAGGATTAAGGAATCCCATTCAGAAGTTCGAAAAGCATGATAAGAGAAAGATGGGTAGAAACTTAGCAGCAAAACATCATACTGGTTTTAACAACCATAGAGCACGTCACTTTAACACCATAAAAGAATAAAGAAGAAGAACAAAACTAGCATGTCGAACCTTAAGTAGAACCATCTCTATATGACGATGAGAACTGAACTTGCAATAGACAAAATTAGGCTTCGAAGAACTCAAAACTACATTTTGATAACAAATCCAATAAAAAGAATGGATGTTAGAATGCAACAATTTCTCTACGATGTAAGAGCTGTAAAACAGCAAGTCAAAAACAGGCATGGAGGATGTGTATGGCTCATACTTTATCTAAAAATAACATTGAAGTGAAGTTTGAATAGCTAGATTCTCACTAAGGATCTCAAAAACAAGCATCGATAGGATACCAAGGACTAACACTACAGAAAATCAGACATGAATAGCAAATGCAATGAATCAGACAGAAATAAAGTAAGATAGATGATATGGAGCATACCAGAGATCTTATCAAATCCAAGGTCGGAGATCAATGACCTTCAATTCATGGAAACCATTCTGCGAGTAACTAACAGATTTCCAAAAGCAATTTATAGCATTAGGTATAATAAGTCACTTTAGTTGACTTATTTTGAAGGAATCCAACTGTGTATATATATTGGAATCCAACAGTGTTAGATGAACTGATTGCTAAAGGTTTACGTCCCAGATTTCTTCATGGACATCGTTGATAACGCGAACTCAATGGACTGATTGCTTAGTTCGAACCATTTGCTCAGTTGGAACCAATTGCTCAGTTGGAATCCAACAGTGTAAGTGATTTCAGTTAACCCAAAACCCCCAAAATTAAGAAACCCCATTTTCATGGTGCTTCATGAACAAAAGAAATCACCTAGTCCAAAACTCCCAAAATCCAGAAACCATGAGCAAAGTAATTTCGGAAAATCCAAACGATTGAACCTCATAAACAGCGTCTTTAAAGCACAGACAGTCATAATGGGCGAAAATCGATTTCAGATAACCCCAAACCCCCATTTTTATGAAAATTCATGGATTGAGAAAGCAACAATTCCAAAAGCCCCAAAATCCCGTATCCCTCAACAGTGAAATGTCGGAAAACCCAAACGAATTAGTGACCATAGCAAGATTAAAGCACAAAGAGAGTAAATATAGCAGAGTATTTTGAAGTGTGATGCTGAAATCGAACATGCACACATATTACACAATAACCGAAAGCCATGGTAGAAAGCAGACAACAAACATGCATCTCGGACCACCATGGCCCTGTCATAACATGGGGGGTTGACATGCATGAAGGATTTACAGTAGAACATGGCGTTTCATGCCAGGAGAGAGGACTAAGACATACATTTGCCCTCAGGCCAACCATCCGATCACGATGGCAACGGTGATGGAGGAATATGGCCGTTGCGATATCGACGGGAGTTACATTTATAACCCTAGATTCGCGCAAAAACTTACCTCCCGCCACCACTCCTGCCATATCTACACATCTCCGATCCCATCCCGCAATCGATACGATGAATTGCGGATGGGCTCGAAACACAATCCAGAGAGAGGGGAGGAGGAGGATCCGCCCGATTTCACTGAATCCAGCGAAAAATCCACTAAAACCATCTCGACCTTATCTTGCCCGTCCAAAAATCCCATCCAAACAGTCCCAATCACTCTCGGCAAAATTGTTAACATAACTTGGACAGTTTAGCTCAGCAAAATTTCCAAGTAATTTCAAGGTGCCTGTGTATCATCCATCACCCTTCACCAGAGTATTTAAAGTTTTTCCTTTTTGTCTTGTTCTGGGAAGCCACTTTATGAGTGGAACCGCCCTTGCGTACGTTCATTTCCAACGCGGGAACCATCTTATCCATCGCTCAGATGCCCCCAGATTTCCTACTTAACACGTGGACTGTGTGTAAGGGAGCGTGTCCAATCGATCCATCCGAACCGTACATTAGGTCGAGTATACATTCCATGGGCTACCTTGCACAAATTAAAATGATCAGATGATCCAAACCATCGGAATGTCGGCCTTCTTTCCATAACCATTTGTTCTCAAGCTATAGAGATCTAGGTGGCCAAAACCATCTTTACCGTCCATTATATATCCTATTGATCGGACGCATAGAATCATCTGATCAGTGTGATTTTTTCACGGTGGCCCATAAGATATCTGTTGGACCTAATGGACAACCAGGATGGATGGAATGGGCTATTCAAGTGTCTCTATGGAAACTAGAAGCACTGTAACTTACAGAACAATGAGAGCACTGGTTCGTGATGTTCTCGTCTTCGAAAACGACGTAGATAGATCTTCATATCCAACCCAAATCAGCAGATTCCGTTTCTGGGTGTTTTTTACTTTCAACAGAAAATATCGTGGGTTTTTTTTTTTATCCTGTCCTATTTGTTCTTATAATTTCTACTGATTTTTTTTTTTAAAATTCTTTCCTGAACTTCCAGAAAGATTTTACAGTCAGTTACTTTCGGCCAAAACGGTTGAAAAGACCATTTTCCATTTGGGTTTTTACTCTCAGATCTAAGGTGTGCATTTAAAGAAATTCCTCAAACACCCCTCCATTTTTCTTACCTTTTCTGACAAACCCATCTCCCACTTCTTTCTCATCTCATTGTTTGTACTGTTTTGCAGTCTTCTTTATCTTTCTGTATTCAGCTTTCATTTGGGTTTTTGATTAATCAGCATGAATGCATAAGATTTTTCTTTTCTTCCAAATCAGTTTCCCTTTTCAGTAGTTTCTCTACCTTTTTTGCTGCCGTTATTGTTGTTTTTTTATATTTGGATTATCCAGTGTTTTTGCACTTCAACAAGTCAGGGGTATTCTTTCTTTTCTTCTTCATTTATAGAGTTTGTTTGGATCTGACTGAGATTCTTCCTGACAGGCACTTTCCTTTTTTCTTCTCCTTCTTCTAATTGAGAATTTCATTTGGGTTTTTCCATCTGATTTCTGATATCCTGATTTGGGTTTCTCTTGTTTGTCTAATTAACATCTCCTTAACATTTTCCAGGTCATAACTAGGTTTCCTTATCTGGGATCTCTTAATTTTGTTCTCTAATTCAGCAATTCGTGTAGATTTTCCTCGCAAGATCTGGTTTTCCTGAACTGGGTTTTCTCAGATTTTATTTTCTCTTTTTAATGATTTATAGGATTTTGTCAGGATTTTATCCTTGACGGGGTTGGTGATGTCTTATAGTTCAGACCCACCTGCTTGTTGCTCAACAGCTTCACCTGAGTTGAAACTGTACCAAGCCTTTATATTTTCAGTCCCCATTTTCTTCACCTTCATCCTCTTGCTGTTGTTTTACTTGTTCTACCTGCGGCGACAGAGGGTGGATTGGTCCTCGTTGCGGATGAGGAGTTCATACCAAGGCAGGGGACTCACTTCTCGAGTAAGCTTTCTAGCCATGGTTATTCTCTAAGTTCATCAGTTTTGTGCTCTTATGCAAGTATTCATACTTTTGTTATCATTTTTTTCGTTTGCTTTAGCCATCCAATTCGGGTTTAAAGAAAGAGCTTCGGGAAATGCTTCCGATAGTGGTGTTCAAAGAGAGCTTCTTGATCAGAGAAACGCAGTGAGTTGTACAGAATTGCATTGCATTGCTTGGTTGTTTACTGTTTTCTAGTATTGATCAGTTATAAAAAGGCTGTAGATTAGCTTAACATACAATGCCTGTCTCACTTGCCAACGCGTCATGTATGTAGGGATTCCCAGCCTTTTAGAAAGGTGGGCCCCACTATGAAGATTAGCTGGTGCAAACATCAGGCAGCCACATGAACAATTGGTAGGACTGGTTTGAACCGTCCTTTGGTTTCATACAAGATGGCCTGTCTGATGAGTGGACCGGCCCGTTTTTTCCACCAGGTGATCTTCATGGTGGGGCCCACCTTTTGTATGGCTCAGGCATGTTGGCATGTGAGATGGGCTGTATGCTTAAGCTAACCCACAAATGATTGCTGGTGATTGCTCTTCATTGCTATGTGGAATTTGGTGTGATTTATTTTTCTTTGAATTTCATAGCATTTTGTGGTCAATGCTGGAGCAGTTATATGATGGAACCTTCACTGTGTGGATGGATGGCCCTGTATGTAGTCTGCCCTACAATGGTCAACAACCAAAAACAATACCGACTGATGATAAAATCCCAGCCATTAAATTGATATGCCTTCGAGCCAAAGGCAAATTAAAGCTACCAGTTGGCATTCAGTTTGAAAATTCATGGAAAGATGATGGCTAGGATCTTCTTACTCATGTGGGTTTTTGAAACGTGGGCCATCCAGATTAAAGCCAGCATGTACAGTGGAGAGTGGACTCCATCGTATTTGTAGATGATAGTCTGATGTGAATATGAA
Organism: Magnolia sinica; assembly: GCF_029962835.1. Classification (NCBI taxonomy): domain Eukaryota; kingdom Viridiplantae; phylum Streptophyta; class Magnoliopsida; order Magnoliales; family Magnoliaceae; genus Magnolia; species Magnolia sinica. Next base: position 21,714,762 of record NC_080576.1, on the reverse strand, counting down.
GCCACCTCAATGCAATTTGTGTGCTTAATTTGGTACTTGTGATCTATAGTAAGTGGGTTGCATTGTGAGTGATTCTTTAGTTACAGTGTTTGATCATTTTGAATGCTCAAAGACAAAATTCAACTTTGAAGTTGGTGTTTTCAATCTCGTGTTTGAATCAATGAAAAACGCACCAACTTTATAAAAATTCAAGCTGGCCTAGAATTTGATCAAAGTGCATTTTTTTTATATACAATCTGAGTTGGGAGTTCCCATACTTGAACCTGGACAAACTGAGTTGTCCTGGCCAATCTCTGGGTTGACTTGCAAGTTTGGAATGTTGCTTACTGCTTGTGTGTGAGATTGTTTTATGCTCAGATATTAACAAATTCATTATAACTTTTCAGTAGGATGACTTTGAAATGTAAATACTAGATTATATCAATGCAATTTATGCAATAACTCAGTGCTTCTGAGATGTTGGATATTCAACTTGACAAGTGAAGATATCTTTTGAAGTTTCATTCTTAGAGGCATGCTGACTCAGTTCAACTGTGAATTGTGAATGACTTTCTCTAGTATTCAAAAATCTCGATAAGAGTTCTTGAATTAGAGTAACCATACCAAAAAATCTCACTCAATCAACTTGATAAAGGTTTACATTCAGGTAGTCAGGCGAGTTTCAGCTCTACAGTCTTTGGTCATTAGAAGGATCCAAATTGAGTTTGGAGCATAATAAGGGCCCCATTTGGACACGCCCTCTAAAGGGGTGTTTGAGTCATAAAATCCCCTCTGAGCCAAACTGAGGTTTTTGATGTGTGTTTTAATGCACAATGCAAACCCATTTCCGCATCCTGCTAGCAAAATAAGCTTAAAATGCCGATTCGACAAAAACCAATCCAATTGGTTTTCGTCGAGTTGGCCGAAAAAGCAGGCTTGAGAACCCCTTCTGTGGAAACCCCTTTTTCACACAAGTGTGTCCAAACGGGCCCTAATCTTGTTTACACTGATCATCTGTTTTTCCCCATATTTCAACCTTGAGGTCAAATGATTGTTGTAGAACACAATGTCCTGACTAGAGCAGTCATAGTCGGTGAAATGATTGTCAAAATTTTTGTCATGTGGGCTGAACATGTCTTCTAACTTTGGAAAGTTAAAACCCCATTATTGGCAATGATTATGTCCTCCCACAGAGGAAAATCCCACGTCGCATCTCGTTTCCAGTCAAATGAATGTCCTGACCCTTCAAAGCCCATGATTCACAGTAGCGCATGTGCACAAAACTGTGGATCGTAAATGACTCTATCTTTTGATTCCTCTGAAGTACGTGATGCAGATGTTGGGGCATGTTTGATTTTCTTAGGTAAATGTAAATGCAGTGGAAATGGACAATAATTATTTCCTTGGGTAATTACCTTCATCGTTACCTATGTTGATTTGACTCCTACTTTTTTCAACACAAAAATCGAGGAGGCTGCCAAATATAGGGGGGGAATCATGATGTATGTGGATTATCCACACCGTCCATCCATCTTGCCAAGTGAATTTAGGGCATGAGCCAAAAAATGAGGCAGATTCAATGTTCAAGTGGACCACACCACAGTAATAATGTAATCAAACACTTACCGTTAAAAACTTATTGGGGCCGCTGTTTACTTTGGTGTGGGCCACTTGAATGTTGGATTTTTCTCATTTTTCAGATCATGCCTCAAAATGTTATGGTAAAACCAATGGACGATGCGGATATGTCATATACATGATGGTGGGGCCCACAAATTTATGCCAGTCATTTTGGACCGTTTTTCAAAGCAATAATACCCTGGTATTTTCAAACAGGTGAAATTGTAATAATTGGCTATTTACAGGGTATTTACTCTGAATTTGGAAAATCAAACGGGCCCTGTGCAATGGTGCAAGCAGCAACCGAAAACATCATGTTGCTACCTGCTGGTCTAATGCCTCTTTGATTACTTGTTTCATCAACCTACTTCCTTGTTGAGTGCTTGTGAATTTCAATTTAGTTCATTAAGGAAATGTGTTAAAAGAATGCGGGAAAACTCGGTGTCCAGTTAATAGAAACTCAATAGAGTTGATGCTCTTTTCCTTCTTTTTTTTTTTTGAGAGATAATGCAAAATTTATTGAAAGAAAAAAGGAGAAACAGAAAGGGGAGGGAACTGGCCCGCTGAGGTAGTGGAAAAGCAGCCCTCGAAAGGAAAAAAAGAACAGAAAAAACTGAAAAAGAAAAACTCAATAGAGTTGATGCTTGTGAATTTCAATTTAGTTTATCAAGGAAATGTGTTGAAACAATGTGGGAAAACTCGGTGTCTATTTAATAGAAAGGTCTGGCATTTGTGTGATAACTTTGGAGTTTGGTCTTGGTGTCAAAAGCCATTCAAACTGAGATGACTCGGCCTAGTTCTAAGTGTGGCAATATGTTAGACAGACACTGTAATTCAAGCAAATCATGCTAGAAACTGTTGAAGACTAATGGAGAGGGCATTACCATGCAGATCTCTAGTCTCTGCAGTTTAGGTTCTCAGGTGTACTGGACCATTTTTAGGGCCATTCTCATCACATATGGGGCCCATGATTTGGCAATTGTCGATCGCATGGTTGGTAAATGCTGCAGGAATCTCCACGATTGAAAGTTACTTTCCAAAATAACAAAAACCATCCTGAGTATTGGCTGTTTTACATCTAGCCCCACGATAAAAGGGGATGCATATGATGGTTTTGGATAGACTCTGCTTTGTATAAATGGAGTGAAAAGCCAAGTTGATTGACTTGGCCAGTCAGTATTACATCAAGAAGATTTTTCTCATCCATGTAGAATCAAATTTGGATTTTTCTTATCGAAATTCGAGTTTTTGAACATTCCTAGTTTTAAATAAACAGTATTCTTCACCCTTCTTCTTTTTTTTTAATTTTTTTCTTTTTCAGGCCACTTCCCTCAGCTATGCTCATTGGGAATGGCTTTTTTTGTATATGCGGGGGTTGAAATGAAGGGCAGTTTAATAATTTAATGTTATTAGGGAGAAAGGATAGGTTATATATTATAGCAGGGTGTGTGAGAATAGACACATTTTTTTTAGAAGTGTATGCATCTCATCTCGGTTATGGTCCATTGTATCCCATGTATGGAACTGTAATCTATGTATGTCGGTAAGGGCAGGTGTGTTGCAATATCGAATAATATCTAAGGGTATGCCACCCACTTAGTATATGAATATTGTTTCTTACAACCATAAGATGTAGAAAAATAGAAGTAAACAGAAGTACATGAAAACTATAAAAAAGGGAAACGCATTAGTTGGGGTGCAAGTGGGTTTGGTCGAAATGGTTGGACATTCAACCCAACCCGACACTAAATGCATTTGGATCTGAAATTGAACACACAGGGTCAGGTCTGGGTCCAGAACACCGTTGTGATTGTCAAGTGGATCGGATCTGGAACCTTTCAAAGTTGACCTGACTGAACCCCCTCTGATCGTACTTCTAAATGGATTCAGAAATAGACACAATTTTTTTCCTACCTGAACTCAGTCTAGAACCAACCCTTAAAATCTGTTCAATTTAGGCAATCAACAAAAATGTAAAAAACCTACCTTATGAAGACGTAGTTCTATGCTTAACAAGAAGTCTATGTTAATGAGGAATAGTAGACCAGCCCGACTTAGATCTGGCCTATAGTGAAATGTGTTGGTTTGGATCCTCTAAGTTTAGACCCAACCCAAAACCAACTTATTTGTACTTGTGGACCTGACCCATGTATTAATGTATTCGATCTAAGGCTGGCCCAGTTCATATGGTATTACTGAAGTTACAGCCCTTGATAGAGTAGAATGGCGGAACAGGATTCATGTAGCTGACCCCAATTAATTGGGATTAGGCTTTGATGATGATGATGATGATCTAAGGCTGGCCCACTTTTTAACTAGGACAGCTTGGCAAATTTGCGCTCCTCAAAGATACTACCCGAAAAATGTATAATGAAAGATTTGATCTTAGTTTAACATAATTAACACAGATTCTGCACCACTATAAGATGCATTCCTTTGTTTTGGACTCATGAAGTCCTTTAAACTACACAAATCATGACAATGACACCAGTGTTAAGATTTTTATTATTTTTATTATTATTATTATGTATATTGTAGCTATTCATGGCTACCCTACCATTTGCAGATGTTCGGTTTGCTTAGGGGACTACAAAGCCAATGACAAGCTTCAACAGATACCAGCATGCGGGCACACCTTCCACATGGATTGCATCGACCTTTGGCTCGCCAACAACACCACCTGTCCTCTCTGCCGGCTCTCGCTTCTCCCAGCCACCAAAGCGGCCTCGGATCCTCCAAGCGATATTCCAGTAGCCCAAACCATTCAAATTCAACCCGATGAACCATCTTCGGAGAGCAGTGCAGATGGAGTTGTTCAAAGAGCTGAGGCTGAAGAATGCCTCTCTAATGAGGTTAGTTCTGTTGTGATTGATGTTGAAACACATGTGCAATGTTAGCTAGAATGTTGTTGTAACATAGTTTCTAGAGGATCTCATGTTCATCTGGTCAGTCTGCGATTTTCATGTCTATGCATGCATGCATTTGGAATGTGTGCATGCATGCTTGTATATAATGTGTATGTATATTATGCATACGTGTCTTACATAGCATGTTAATTTTTTTGAGGTTTGGTAAGCCCATATGTGTGTATGAGCAAGCCAAAGTGGCTTTGAGATCCAACCCGTCCATTGGGTGGGTCCCATTGTATAGGTGCCCTTCGCTGAAAAGGTCAGGCCAGTGTACCAGAACTGTAGCTCAACTGATCAGGGGAGAGAGATTATGTTTCGTGAAGGGCGTCTGCATTGTGTGGCCCATATGATGGATGGCTTGGATCTTGCACATTTTCCAAAATGGCATATGGGGTGGTGTGTACATTGGGCAATATTGTAATATTTGTGGGCTTCGCTAAGCTATGGTATTTTAATATATTTTTAGCCAGGTCTCATGTCCTACCAGTTGGACCGCCAATTTAATTTTCATCCTATCATCTCGACTGTGTGCATTTGACAATCATCTAGGGTGATCTGAACCATTGGTCAGGTGGATCAAAACATGGATGAGATACTACATGCAATGGGAAAAGTTTCCAACGATTATACAGCTAGGATCACTCAATTGACTCAATTGGACGGCCTATGCACTGCGAATTCCCTGGACAATTGTGTGAGGGAAATGGACGGTAAGAGTTAAAAAATAATAATTAAAAACAAAGTCCGACGGTCCAGATTCAGTATAGATGTGTGGCTCACTTGATGAATATTGTACCTTAGTTTTGGGCATGTGGCATGGTCACAGTTTGCACCATCCGATGAATTGCCCAGATTCAGCCCAGATCGATCTGATCCGTGCCATTCAATGGTGGAAACCAGGCCTCAGCATAGTCTGTGATGTGGTTCCCGCATTCTATCGAGAAAAAACGTAAGACGAGAATGAGTCAACATGTGCAGATAAACGTACGTAACCAGGGCCCAGTCAAAGCCAAAATGTCCATTTCGATGCTTAGGACCATGTCCTGATGGAGAGAGACTCGAAGGCCTGAGGGATGGCCCATGCATTGGTGGGCCCCACGGACGGAAACTTTGGTGTCATGGACGATAACCAACCGTTCGTTTTTCTTTCCACACTAACTTGTACGTTGCACTAATAAGATATTCCATGCGGTGCCCACCGGTAATAATGATTTGTATTATGATCATATGAGTAATTACAATATTTGTGTTGGCCCACCCGAGATGTGCATGTGGGATCCAGACCGTATATCTGATGCTGCTCCTCATATTTGTCATACATGCCAAGAATCATCCCTACCAACAACTAATGTAGGGCACACCACTTAGCAATGTGGAATCATGCCTAAATCTATATGTTCACTTCTTGTGGCCCACGTAAATTTTGAAATGGCTTGATTTCAGGTGTGTGTCTTTTTATCCTCATAAGGGGCACTTAATGACAAGGTTGGATGACATATAGATAGTACTGTGAACCCCACATTCCATCTGGAAGTTTCTATGGTGGGTATCCTGTTGAAATCTACACCATTGTTGGCCCACCTGAGTTATGGATCAGGCTAGATTATGGGACATGGGTCTAATATTGAGGCCCACATCCAATGGACGGGTTGGATGGCACTCATACATCACTGACTTGAACATATGGTTTGTTACCATACGTTAGAAGCGCATGTGATCATTCCCTCTGTCCAGATTTTCTTTTCTGGCTGTCCATATCTTGCGTGCACTGACCAACCATAAATGGCTGTGACAAGAAGCATCTAGATCCACGTATTAAGGACCAAGATAACGAAATTTGTACGTCTTGACCGTAGGATCTGAATTTGGATTTATTTGGACCGTTAGATCTTCGTGATCTAAACGACACTCAAGGCACCTTTAGCTCGATCCGAGTCCATATGCCTGCTATCTAAAGGAGATAAACTTCACCAATCTAAACAAAAAGAAAGAAATCAAACATCATGTCATATCCATCGATATAATTAAAGAGAATGGCCCACTGTAATCGCTTAAAGACCTTTCTTTTAATATCTGCGTCCCACCACTTGAAACTTGCCGAGTGCAATGTCCATGTGTCACAGTCATCCAGTTAAGATGGGATGGTTGTTGACGTCTCTCACACGACGAGGTTTACGTATATTACTTTAATCGGCGAAAACGACGGAAAGGAGAGGAGGGTTATTTTATACTCTGCCTGCTTGTGGTGGTTGATAAGCAGTCACCAGAAATTGTCCACATGGCACATATTAAGTCAATTAAACCGCACAAATTTGGAGATAGATCAAAAGTCTATGGGCGTCATCTAAAAGTTTGATTGATTGAATGATGCTCACGTCCTATCAAAATTGGGACCCACAATTTGGACGGTTTGAATTAACTTACCAATGTGCCATGGTGGCAATTTCCTTACAGCAATTGTTGCAGGAGCGTGTGACATATATACCGGTTGGTGAACCATAATGCCGGCGTGGCGTCCACTTCTCCATCAATGAGCCACGTCATATTAAGACCTGACCTAAAAGTTGATTGGGATTGCATGGTGTAGGTCACAGTACGAAGTCATACCATATATATACACGGAAAAGCCTGTCCACTGTTCGTTCATCTACCATATCATTTAAGGGCATGCGTGAGGCTAATAATGAGATAATTCAAAGCTTGAATGAATGGACCCTACCATGAGAGAAACGGGGATAATGATGCTCTGTTGAAGCTTCTTAGGGCCCACCCTGATGTTTATTTGCCTTTCAACTTGTCCACGGGGTCAATGCAGCTTGACTGAAGAAAACCAAAATATCACATTGACTCAAAACTTCTATTGTGCGAGTAAGTTTTCAATTGTAGATGTTTAATTCCCACTGTTTCTTATAACGTTACACTTGAGCTTTGAATTTGTCTTATTTTTTTTCATACCCTATAATAATATATAAAAGTATATGTAAAGCTTAAGTAAAACCAATGTTTTAATTATTGTTATTGTGTAATGTATCACACTCTTGAGATATAGATACATATCAATTATCGCATGAGATATATTAGTTGTATCGCATAATTTATCGTTAATGTTGGGAAACATGGGAACATTGGAAAATTGGTCAAATTTTTTAATAAAATTTTAGAGATAATTGAAAAAGACATCAATACACATTTGGAAATCAAAACATTACAAAAAAAAAAAAAAAAAGTACACATAATAGAAGTTTTCTTTGTATAAGGTCTTAATATATGCGTTTTTTAATTGAACGTATGTAAGTGTATTCAAAGTCTATTCATATAATCTATAAATATAAAAATTCATTAATGGAAACCAAATGAATACATTCAAAAGCAAAAGAAGAATCACTAGATGAGGTTACATACATTTTTAATTTTGTGTTTAGATACAAAAATTGCAACTGATTTGTGAGAAATTGAAATTTTTAAATTTTTTTCAATTTTTCGCAACTCAACTCATTTCTCCTAAATCTCGAAATCGAAATTCTAATAATTTTTCATGGAAAACATGAATAACCATAGATTTATAACCATTTGACACTGATTTAACGTGATTTATAACAAAAATATGAATCAAAACTTAAAAATGCCCACCGAATTGAATAGGTGAGATATATCGACACTATTTGTGCGTTTCGTATCGCACAACTAGAATACCATATATATCGTGGGATATCGGCTGATATCATCGATATTTAAAACAATGGGTAAAACACGTTATAAACAGGAATGAATGGAAAAAATAAAAAAAAATATCAACTTGATCCAAGAATTTTGTTACCCACAGGTAATTTTTAATTAATCACCATATTTTCTATGCTTTTATTTTTAAGCTCATGCCCTAACATGATAAGACAAAATGATTAGAAGGCACGAGTATAGACACATACATCCATGTAAGCCCCATGGTAAGGCCGGCCGGGGCCAAAACCAATCCGCTCCCTCGTAGGACCAGTCCCACCGGAATGAAGAGAAAACACAAATGACACAACTTGATAGATGGTGTTGGATGCTGTCCCCGGCTGATCTGAGTTTTACATCCATCTGTTTTTCGGTCACCTCGAACTGGTTTAACTGATAGACGGAGTGAATATTAGCCGCGGAGCCCTTTGCTTACGAGGTTTTTTGGCAGTAGCAGCAGAAGAGAGTGGATTAGGTGCGACCTGGTCTCACCCAAGATGGGGCGCCATTACCGTAGGACCCATCTTAGTGTATGTATTCTATATCCACACAGTCCATCCGTTTTTCCGGATCATTTTAGGGGCATCAACCCAAAATTGAAGCATATCCACATCTCAGGTAGACCATACGCTAGGAAAAATTGGTGATTGACAATTAAAAACTTCTGGTAGGCCGTAGAAGTTTTGGATCAAGCTGACATCTGTCTATATCCTTCATCAAGGTTTTTGTGACATTATCAAAAGGTTGGATGAAAAATAAATATTATGTAAACATTAATACGGGCACTAGGAAATTTTTTATGGTGGGGTTTCAATAACCACTGTTTCCTGTAGTATGGTCCACCTTAGATTTGGATTTACTTTATTTTTAGGCTCATGCCCTAAAGTGAACTGAAAAAACGGATGGACCGTGTAGATTTAGAATACATACATCAAAGTGAGCTCCATGGTAAGGGCCACACCTAGTCCGGTACCGTGTCAAAAATGTCAAAGGTGGCTAACCTCGACTGTGGACCATTTCAAGGCACGTGGAGATTTTCTAGAGTACATCCCGACGGTGAATTGTTATAAGGTAGGGACGACGATATCCATTGGATTGGAATCATATTCAGTTATCTGAACTGTTGATCTGATGAAATACAACGGTGAAGATAGCTTCCTCAAAAAAATTCTAGATCAGAGAATTGCTAGCTTTCAAATCAATGGCCAAAATACAATGGACCAGGAGACGGTTCACATTCAACTTTTTTTTAAAAAATTATATAATCGAATGTTGAAGTACTCCAATTAATGAGTTTATGGTTAGTTATCCTTCATTGAGGATAAGGCTCATCTTATAAACGGTTTGGATCATCTAACAGAATCCACATCCAACGGCTATTGTCTCCACTTCTTATATTGTAATACGTAGGGATGTATTTTAGTAAACCTCGGATATATTTTCACCCTTCAATAATTTCATACAATGCATGTGGACCCCTGATGCTCCCAGTAGCAGAAATTGAGGCGATTCGCGAGTGAAGATACTCGAGAGTCGGTTCGTGAAAAGCATATAACATGACACCTGTCTAGGATCAGGGCCAGTCATCATATGGGCCACCATGAATATTCGGTTATCCGAACATCAATAATGCCCACTCATCAGGTTTTCTACACATATTTCTTGAAATTAGACCGTTGTTCATATTTTCCAACAGTCCTTTTTCATGAAATTGTGGCCCAAATGATGAATAAAACTTCTTAATTTTTGTTTTCTGAAATTATCCTAGTGGGAACCATCAGATGAATGGTCTGGATCTTGCACATGTTTTACATGCTGGCATATGTGAAGTGATCTCTCCCCGCGATTCACCGTACGGCTTCTCCTTGAAATGAGATAGATATGGGAACCTGCAAAGTCAATGGGCTAAGAATAAAGAAAAACTTTGATACTCTGACAGCATGTGATGGATGATACGCAGGCATTTAAAAATCGCATATTTGAAATACTATTAATCCAAAATAAGTTTAGATATATCATTAACCAAAATTAACATTACTTGATTATTTGACCATCGCATGTGTGGAAATTGATTGGACGGTTAAAATTGAAAAATATACAATGGTTCTATTTCAACGAACAATTATCCACAAATCAGAGGTAGGGATGGTTCATCCAATCTAATTTTGGGAACGTGACTTTGAGACAGTGGGTTCCATACTTATGTCGGTTTAATTTATGTTAGTGTATTCTGCATGTACAATTTCTGAGCGCCCGCATATCAAGTGCTGCCAGAGTATCAAATTACTTTCCACCGAATAAGTCCAAAAACGCACATGGGCTCGGCCAACCGCAGCTCTGAATGGATAATCATGACCAGCCCGTGAATTCGCTATATTTTTCTCGGAAACGGATTGGCAACTCCCCTGCCACCGGCCCGGTGGCTGGTGGTCGGTGCTCTGATGGCCCCATCATGATGTATGTGCTTCATCCATTCCGTTCATCCATTTTTAAAGATCATTTTAGGGCTTGATCGCAAAATTTATAGGGATAAATATATAAGTGGACCACACCACAGGAAAACAATAGTGATTGGATATCCACCATTAAAATCCTCCTAAGGCCCACTGTAATTTTTATTTGGCATCCAATCTGTTGATTAGGTCATACAGATCCAGATGAAGGGAAAAAAACAAAGATCAACTTGATCCAAAACTTTTATGGCACTAATGTGGTCCAATTAATATCGTGATATACGTAATTTTTGGTATCATACTATAAAATGATCTAGAAAAATAGATGGACGGAATGGATGAAACACATACATCATCTAAACAGTAATATGGTGGGCCCTGGTGGGCGGCAAATACACAGTTCATGAAGAAATAGCACCAATCGTCCACATTAAAATGAAGAGATGTCCAAGACTGTCTAAGGAGTTTTTCCGAGGTGTGGCCCATCATATCAACCGTCTGGATCTTTGAAACACGTGAACCACTCACACAAACTTAGAACCTTAGTGGCAAGCTGTGGATGAGAAAACAGATATCAACAAATCAGACGCTAGGGTTGTTGAACCAATCTGATATGGGGAGTGTCACTTACCGACAGTGGGCTCCACATTTTAGTCGGTTTAATTAGAGTTAATGCATGCCACGTGTAAAATATCTGAGTGCTTGAGCATCAATCGTCATACTCTACGAGTATTAAATAACTCCCCATCGCTGGAAGGAAAGATAGAAAGTGCAAAATTGCTATCTAGGCACGTGCGTGCGAGATCCGCACCATTCATCAAGTAAGGTCCACCATGAACGTTCCCCCTCACAAGAGTCAGGCTAGCAGTTCATCGTGCGGGCCACACATATATGAGATAAAAGGGAGGTTAATACAAATCGCCACCTAATGAATGAACGGTCTGAATTTGGGTTGGGTATGTTCCTGTGGTTCAAAGTTATGTGGGGCCCAGGGAGATTTCCGTGAGAAATCTACTCCGTCCATCAGTTTTTCGAGCCCACGAGAGGAGCAGAGTTCAAAAATGAGGTTGCTCCAAAATTCAGGTGGGCCATGAGATAAGAAAGAGTGATGATGGAAACGTCCACCATTGAAACTTTCATGGATCCAACTATAATGTTTATATTCCATCCAAACCGTTCATATGGTTAATGCCACCGGGATAAGCTGTCAGGATAAACATCATTCCGATCCAAAGCTTCTGTAGCTCCCACAAAGTTTCCAACAGTAGTCATTCAATCCCCACCTTTTCGTGTGGAGTGATCAAATATAGTTTTAGATATGCCTGTATTTTGGATTTCTGTCCTGTTGTGATCTTTAGAAACTGATGAACGGATTAGATTTCTCACAATCATATCTGTGGGCTCCACATAGCTTCCGACCACAGGAACTTCTTGTCGGCGAGGAGCAGAGGCGATTCGCGTCCATCTCCAACTCTTTTCGCGCGAATCCACCTGTCACTTCTCCGCTCAATCAGCATCGCAGACGTGGACAAAGACCATGACTTTAGCCGGCATGGTACACGTCAGCAGTTCCACTTCAGACTCAAGAATATTTCTGCTAAATGACAAAAAACACCCTGTTTACCACGGAAATGACCGAAAACCATTACTAAAATTTCAGAATGAAATGACGTACACAGATACCCTGCATGTGCCACAGATTTGTAGGTTTGAGCCGTTCATAGGATGATTGTTAGGTGGGCCCCACATAAGGTAGTGTAAAATGTGATTTTTGAAATGGTAGCCACCGACAAACAGTCAATATAAAAATGTTTCGCTCACATGATGAGTGGATACACTGAATTTTTAAGATATCCCTCATGCTGATCATTTGATGAATGACTCGGATCCCACAAATACGATTACGTACGTGTAGAGAATTCGCCTAGTTCGTGGACGTGCGATGCATGTACATACATCTCGGACCCTTATTAAATCGTGGAGCTTGTGACCGTTAATCACACCAATTTGATGATCTTACCCATTCCTAGCCAGGTGGGCCTTACAGTTTATGCATTACATATTTTACAAGAGAGTATTTTGCATGCACACCAAATCATCACACCATCTGTGGATGAAACCATTTTAAAGATACTTGTGCCGATTTATTAAGGACTCGGCTTCGGTAATGACCCCTCGTGTTGTTGGTGTGGAAATGCCCCATGGACCCCACCATGACGTATGTGTCTTATTATTTCTTTCCATCCATTTTTCCCAGCTTATTTTAGGGCATGGCCCCAAAAATAAAGTAGATCCAAATCTCAAACGTACCACACCACAAGAAACAATGGTGATTGAATGCCCACCCCTAAAAACTTCCTAAGCCTACTGTAATGCTTATTTGCAACGGAACCTGTTAATTAGATGACGCATACCTGGATGCAGGGAAAACACAAATATCAGCTGGATCCAAAACTTTTGGGCTCGGAGTTTTTAATGGCGCTCAATCACTACTGTTTCTACGATTTGGTTCACCTATACCCTAAAATGATTTAGCAGACAAATTTCACTTTTACGTACGCTGATGACCTAAAATGATTTAGACAAATGAATGAATGGGATTGATAAAACACATAACCCAAAGAGCCTTTTTCCAGCACCAACCTAGTCCTGTAGAGGGTTCCCGACTGAATCCAAATCCGATTATGAAGGGATTGTTTGGATGCAAGCAAATATATGTGATTTGCTAAACATATCTTACACGCTAAATGAAAAAATAAATAAAATAGAATTGAATATATTTGTTAACGTAATAAGACGATTACTCTTAGATAGTTTATTCATGGTCAAAGGGCTGTATAAGTCATATGAACAAAAAACCTTGAAATGGTACATATAGGAATATAATATTCCAGTCATATGCAACGCATACAACAAATTTTCTAAGTTTGATATCATCAATGTTTAGAGACCAACAACGTACGGTCACGTGTTGGTTAATGTACATGTATATCATAATCTTTACATTTATTATTAACTATTAAGCTCCTGATCATATGTTTATCACTTTCTATAAGTAATTATTTATTATATAATCTATATAGCATATATAAGATAGTACGTGTGATACTAACTAATTTGCATGCTTCCAAAGATCGTTAGGCTTTTTTGGTTTTCTTACCAAAACTGTAAATGGCTATAAATGAGTAATGATTATTTACTCTTGTAATTGTATTGGTAAAGTTAGTTACATTAATTTGACTGTAATAATGATTTTACTACATTGTTTCACCCACAAATTATTGTAAAAATGATGATTCTATCATATGAAAAGTAATAATTACAGTTCACTTCGCTTACTTTCTTTACAAGTGTATTTAACTCTTACAAATTATAAATTAAGTTTAAATAAAAACCTTAAAATGATAATAATAACTCATTTATTTTATATTTTTTAGAAAATTGGAAAACCAAATAAGCCCTCAAGCAACCCTGCAACGTTCCTCCTCAAGTCCATCTCACAAGTGTGTAATGTTGACTAGTCTACTGTACACGGACACCTTTTAAAGAGAACTTTACTCATCAATAGCAACAACATCATTTAAGCTTTATCTCAATTGATTAGGATTGACTTCATGAACTATTTTCCAACATCCTACTCTATCAAGAGCAATAACTTTAGTTACACCATGAGTCATCAAGTCTTTCCGGAGAAGTCCACTAAATCATGAAAAATAGTTTATCCATCCCAAATTATTATAATAATTGGCGGTTCATTTAAATATTAAATGAAATTTGAAAGAAGGGAGAAAAATAGAAAAGTGAGAGAAAGGTCCATGTCCAAACATAATACTGAGAAGTACCTCATATGGGGGCTAATAATGCCTCCATCTTGCTAATGGCCAAAAGCTTTTAATTGAAACATTAAATAGTTGATCTAGACCATCCATCCACCAATACCAACCCATGGTGTAAAAATCAACACAACTAGACAATCCTAACACTTTGGTTAAATGGTTGCCATCCTTTACCCTTTTTAAGAAATGTGTTCTTTAGGATTCATGAACAATCTCTAGCAAATTAATCTTATCAAAATGATGTTTTGAGATGATGAGCTGACTCATTTTGCTTCTCCGCTCATTTTCGATTGGTCACAAACATCTAAGATGAACAAAAAACCATTGGTTGGGTCAACCCACAAAAGTTGTCAGTACAATAGAAATAGTTATGATTGTATAACCACAGCCTTAAAGAGTCTGTGAACGGAGATAAGAAAAAAAAAAGGAAGATGTTGATGCTAGAATCTGGCAATCAAATATAATTAGTCATGGACGTATGCCCACCAATGGACTTACAAAAGATTAGAAAAATGTAAACAACAAGGGTATCGATAACTGTTGTGGACCCTCCAATGCCTAAGTTAGGCAAGTAAACTTAGATTAGAGACTCGAGTTTGAATTTTTTAGCTTACCTGATCTCATTTAAGGTACCTATACTTATAGGGTCCTTGAGTGGTTCCAAAACCCACATATCTTCGTGGGATCAACTTGAATTGTGATCTTCGATCGGGATCAACTTGAATTCTTCTTTTCTGGATCTGGGACAAGATTCCTTCAGGGTTTCCCGTTGTACCTCTGGCAGTGGTAGACCTAGTCAACTTGGGGTATTGGGGAGCTTGGGGGTCCAAGCTCTTTGCCTTACGGGGTCCGTTGACTATGTTTGTGTTTGTAGATATTCCTGATGAGATGACTCTTTTCATACCGCTGCACATCTTTGGATAGCTCAGCTTAGTAGCTTACCTTTTCGTCAGGGAGTTGCTTGTTTTGTCTCCCAGCTCTGTATTCTAACAGCTCTGCCAAAAACATGTCCTGATTTTTTTGTCACCTCAGCTTCAAGGCACTTTCCTTGTGATTGGTTGTTCTTCCTGTTTGACAGACTGGTTCAATTTTACACACAATAAAATTAGACATATATACCTATTTGGAAATCAGCCCTTAAAAAAGGGAAGTGTTTGCATTATTTTTCCCTTCATCTGTAAGATATTACAACATAGTTTTAAAAAGTTAAATAAAGTATAAATAAGTTTACCTCTAATATGACATTTTAAATAATAATTTTTAAAGGAAAAAGTCCAGCTTCGTGGAATTACAATCCAAACACTTTTAAATGAAAAGAAAATTCATTATTCAGTGCTTTAAAAAAAAAAAAAAAAAAACAAAACAAAACAAAAAACAAAACAAACAGCCAAAAGAATTTGCTTCTCCTAATATTAATTATATCATTTTATCTCACGTCTTGCTTTCCCTTACATTCTCCTGTTTTTACCAACAATCCAAACAGGCCCTAAAATTATGTAATTTAGGCTTCTTAATCGAGTTGTTGTGATGTTTGGGGTTACATCCAATCCATGTTAGACCCTCTCCCCCCCAACTATTGAGCATGATCAGAGGTGGGCCTAATTAGGCCACTTAGAATCCTCATCAAGGGGAACCATCAGTCCAAAAATCAGACTGATCAAAACTCAAATCTTGGGGTGATGTTAGACTGTTCTGTGTGGGTGTGGGTGTGGCCCAACTGAGTTTTAGATTTGGCTATTCTTGTGTTGCAAAGCGTTTACCTACGTTTTGGATTTGGCTACTTTTTTTAGTTGTACGGTGATCATGATAGGCGCACCTAAGGGGAGAGAGTGGACGCCGCGCATAGCACGGTGGGCCCCACATAGATACGGTGTTGTGCAGGCTGCATACAACATGCCTGTTTTACGCAGCACGTTTAAAAATCAGGTTCTTTGGGGCCCACCATCACTGTGCATGTGAAATCCACTGTGTCCTTCGGATGCTTTCACGGTTTTAGGTCCTCAGGCCAAAAATCATGGACGCGGATTAGATACGGACAGGTCCCTACTGAAGTGATGTCACTAAGTTTTGTGGACGTCACCATGATGCATGTGTTGTGTCCATTCTGTCCAACCATTTTGAGAAATCATTTTATGGCAGGAGAAAAAGTATGAGATAGATGTAAAATTCAAGTGGACCCACCACAAAAAACTGTGGGAGCAGTCACACCGACCATTGAAACATTTATAGGGCCCACCATGATGTATTTTTGAGATCCAACCTATTCATAAGTTAATATAGAGATAGATGAAGTGAAAACAAAAATATCGGCTTGATTGGAAACTTTTGTGGCCCCTGAGAAGTTTTGAACAGTGGATGTCATTGTCTCCACTATTTTCTATGGTGGGGTTCACTTGAACTTTATATCTATCTCATTCTTTTTCTCATGCATAAGACGATCTCTCCAAATGGATGGATGGTATGGATACAACACATGCATCATGGTGGGGTTCACAGAGCTTGGTGACGTCACTTCGGTAGCGATATGGCTACTGACCTTGTCAGTATCTAATCCACGTCCAAAAATCATCTAGATCTACAACTGAGAGGGGACTACACTTAGAGCTAGGCATCGGACCAAGTTGGATCGGATTGGGTCCAATTTGATCTGATCCGAAATCTCAATGGGCTGACCCGAACTTGATTCGATCCGGGACCGAGTCCGGGTCACCTGACTCAAACTGATCCGAAATGTACATGGCCTGATCCGATTTGAGTCCGACTCATTCAGGAAAACTGAGTTGGATCGGATTAGGCACGGTTCGGATCGGTCCAAATTTAAATTTGAGTAGACTCTTCCTAACTAGCAGAACAAGATCCAAATGAACAGAAGCCCTAGCCAACATATACTTGAAAATCAATGCCTGCAGCTATAATTCCTGCCACCGAGCTAAGTTGAAAAACCCACCTCCCATCCCTTCAAATTTTCATAAACAAACACATCCCATCAAAGGAAATAAATCAAA
The DNA here is from genome assembly GCF_029962835.1 of Magnolia sinica. Lineage (NCBI taxonomy): Eukaryota > Viridiplantae > Streptophyta > Magnoliopsida > Magnoliales > Magnoliaceae > Magnolia > Magnolia sinica. The sequence goes on along the minus strand of NC_080576.1, from coordinate 21,697,243 downwards.
CACCTTAAAAGCTGTGGGTTAAAAAAGCAAAGATATTTACTCTTGTCATGGTTGGATCTAGAAATGGAAACGGACTACTGCTGTTCTTATTGTTGTTTGGCTATTGTATAGATAATGAAAGACCACCACCACCAACAACAACAGTAGTAGCAGGCTCAAATGGCTAGTTTTGTCTATGGAAGAGGAGCTTCAGAATCTTTGCAAAAGGTGAGCCGCCGTGTTCAGGTAAAGATGAGACGATTTGGGGATTTAGGGTTCAGCGCGGCGAGCACTTGGGTGCAGGTAGGGTAGGGTAAAAACATAAATGGCCAAGTGTGTGTGTGTGTGTGTTAGAGTAAAATAGTAAATACGTACTTATCAATAGATCTGGTCCGAATCGGGTCGGATCAGGTCCAATCCGAACTCGATCCAAAAATTTGTCGGATTTGAATGGTCCTACCCGATCCACACCAATCCAGGCCATCGGTTCAGTTCAGAGCGGGTCGGATCCATCAGATCAGGTCAGAAATGCCCAGCTCTAACTACACCACTAGGAACGATGGAACCGAACACAAGCCGTGGGTTTGCTTGCAAGCAACCATGTTGTTTATATTTCATCAAACCCGTTGATCAGGTGTGAATCACGAGGATGGAGGAAAGGCTTAAAATAACCCTGATCTAAAACTTAGGTGGGCCACATCTTGTGAACTCAGATATATTGGGGGCAATTTTACATTCTTCCTATTAATATGGCCCATCTAAGTCTTCCATCGGGCTGATATTTTATATGTACGGTGAAAATAAGGGTTATTAGCTGATAAACGGAGTTGATTTCACATAGACAATATGCTGGCCCTAAACAGCTTGGGTGTTTAGGCGCTGCGTAAAGCGAGCGTTGCACAGGATTCCGGTCCAGGGGCGCCAGTACAACTGTAGGATTACGGAGTTACGGTGGTCCGGGGCAGATGTGGGCCCCACGTGAGTTATGTATCACATCCAACTCGTCCATCGGATGGTTTTTCCCAAGTTGCTGAAAGTCGGCTCGATTCAAAACTATAGCGGGCCACAGAAAACGGAACGATTTGGGAGGGAACGATCACCCTTATTCTCTCTGGGGCCCACCTGAGCCTCAGAACAGCCTGATTCTTTTCCTGGATGAAGTCTCTGGACGGGCTGAATTTCAATACACAACAAGGCAAACGCCCCCTTCTTCTGTGGTCCACCTGAGATTCTGTTTGAGTCATATTTTTATTCGTGGTGGTAACATGATTCTATGAATCTGATGAACGGGTATGATGTGGTGAAAAAATCTCATGGGCCCCACTTCTTCCCGATGGCACCATAGATTACTGTGGTACCGGTGCCACCGGATCGCACTCCGCGTGTAGAACGGGTGGAGGAATCGGAATAGGCGCTTTTTTGTAATTTCATATTTCTTCTTTTTATTTAATAAATATAAAAATGCGTTTTTGAATTTATCTTTCCCACGGAAATTTCATTGCGACCAGGTATTGACCAATGCAAGTTGAAGAAACCTCCTTCTCGTTTCTCCTCCTCTGAGAGAGAGAGAGAGATGAAGAATCTTAGGTGAGCGATCAAGATCTTTCTTTTTTCCAAATGCTTTTCGATGCTTCTCTTTCTATTTTTAATTCTTTCTTTGTTTCTGAATGGATTTTTGAAATTTGATTTTAGGGTTTTGTTGGGTTTATGTCAGATCGTTCTTTTAAAACCCTAACCCTAATTTGGAATGTCATTTATTTCAGATCTAGGGCTTTCTTTGTTGACTTTTCATCAGATTTCGATGGCAGATTTGGAAGCACTAGCAGTTGAACTTTGATGTGTTCTTCTTTTCAAAGTCGGAATTCCTGTAACAGGAATTTTCATGGGTACTTTTGGGTAGATCTGAAAACTCTGTCAGTTGTATTTTGTTGGGGTTTTATTAGATTTTGAATCTCTAAACGGAGAATTTCGATGGGCTTCTTGGGCAGATTTGGAAACCGTAGCAGTTGATCTTTGTTAATTTTTTTTTTCAGGTTTCGACTCCCTAATATGGGAATCTTTATTTATTGATTTATTTATTGGTTTCTCTTTTCCCTGACGTGGAATTTTGTTGGTTTTTTTTTTTTTTTTTTTTTTTCACATTTTAAATTGCTGATCGAGCAATTTTTAGGGCTTTTATTGGGTTTTCTCATGTTAGAAACCGTATCAAAACAATATTTTCATTTAGATGTTTGAACCCTAGCAGTGGGAATTTGTTGGATTTCTTCAGATTCTGAAACCCAAGCAGTTGAAGCTGTCTGGAATCGCAAACACTAGCAGTTGAATTTTGACGTGATTTTGAAACCCTGGCAGCTTAAATTTTGGTGGGGTTTCTTTAGATTTTTGAACCCCAACAGTTGAGTATTGCTGGGTATAGAACCCCCAAGCAGATGAACTGTTGATTTCTCTTGATTTGGAAACCCTGAGAACTAAATTTTTGTTTGGGTCTGTTTAGGTTGCATTTGATTTTCTTTTTGTTTGTGCCAGGGGGAGTCCCACCCGATTATTATTATTATTATTTTGAGTTTTTTGGCAGATTTGAAAACATTGGCTCCGGGTGTGTTTGGTTGCACCAAATTAGAGTGATTAATCATGAAATATCATGATATTTGTTGCAACCAAATGCACCCTGTAGAATTCATTTGGATTTTGCCAGTTTTTTTAAACAAGATTGATTGCTATTATTATCATAGAAGTTATCAATTATTCAATATCTGTACATGTGGTAAACATGTACAAGATCTGGACCCTGCATCTATGTCGCCTTATTGTGGATGATCCTGGTAGGGTAATCTTAACCTCCAGTTTCAGAACTCTGGATGTGTAAAAATGGTCAGCTAGGAAAATTCCCACTCAACGATTGGTTTTCAATAGGCAAAAGTCCTCTGGTTGATGGTTAGGATCATTCAGATGGTGTGGGATGAGTAGTTATGATTTCATCAATGCATGCCATGTGGATGGAGTTAGTACTTGATTACCAACTTTGGTGTTTACATTTAGCAGTCGCTGCTTCCTCCTTTCAAAACACTAGCACCTAGGAAGCAAATGGGTTGTGTATTTGGATCGATTTTCTGATCTCTCTCTCTCTCTCTCTCTCTCTTCTTTTTTTTTTTTCTTTTTTTTTTTTGTTTTTGAATATTTATTGCAGAAGTAGCCTATGAATTTCGCTTCATCAGAGCTGATTTTGAAACCCTAAAGGTAGTATCATATGACGCCTTTACAAGGATCTGAGACTCTGTTTAGCAGAAAAGGTCACAATTCAGCAAATCTTGAAGACCTGGAATCAGAAACGGAGGATGGATTTGGATGATACTGAAACCTCAGAACCAGAGATTGGCAATATGTTTCCATTGATTTGAGAACCCTTCAATCGGGAATGACTTGTGAGTTTGTTTGATTTTTAAGCCCCAGGCATAGAAACAACAGGCAGTTCTTGACAATTTTGAGATTTGATAAGACTTTATGCAGATGGGTTCCATTCAAAATATAGTTTATTATTGCTGTGTTGCCAAGGGAAACAGGGTTCTTTACGCTTACAGTGGAGGAGATCAAGAAATCGAGGCACTGGTTGCAGTTTGCTTAGAGAGAACCCCACCTTTTCACATCTGGTATTTCGAAACGGTCGGGCAAAGGACTTATGGGTTTCTAATGGAAGATGGATATGTTTATTTCACAATTGCAGATGAAGTTCTTGGAAATTCAGGGGTCCTCCGGTTTCTAGAACATGTCAGGGATGGGTTTAAGAAGGTGGTGAAGAACGGTTCGAGGAGTAATTTAGCTGGTTCGAACCCCATCTGCTTAGAAGAACAACTGGTGCCCATCATCCGACGTTTGATATCCTCATTGGAGAATGTATCCCGATCAGAACCTGCAGATTGGATGGCTGAGAGGCCTGCACATCAGCTTAGCCCCTCCCAGTTCAACAACCAGATGGGCAACTCAGAAGCAGCAGCATCTACAAAAGCACCACTGCTAGGGAAGCCTAGTAAGCATGAAAAGAAGAAGATGAAAGATAGGTTAGCTGAAACTAGAGACGTCATTTCAGAGGATCATAGGAAATCTACAGATAGGGGAATCAAGATTGATGTAGCTCCTGAATCAAACCAAGGTAGCGTATCTTCAATTTCGTTGCAAAAGAGTTCGAGCTCAACGAGGATTAGAGGGCAACAGCAAGCTCGTAGGATGTGGTGGCGTCACGTTCGGATGGTTCTCGCAATTGATGCAGTTGTCTGCTTGGTTTTGTTTGGGATTTGGTTAGGGATTTGTCATGGCTTTCACTGCATTCATTGAGATAGCTCTCTTGATCTTGAATTGGATTGGGATTATGCTTGCGTGGTATTGATGAGCATTTCTGCAGAATCGATAGGTGACATAAATGCTTTTTGCAGAAAACAAAAACGGTTTTATTGAGAAATTTGCAGGAACATTTTGCTGTATATATATTACACACCTTTGTAGAGTATGGTCCCAACGTCTGGGCATGTGAAAAAAGCATACAAATGAAATCCAGCAGTTTTGTGTGTGATAGTAAAATTCCGTCCTTTCAGGCCTGCTGCAGGACATTCTGACTTGCTGAAAGATGAACAGGGTATCCCAATTCACGCCTCGCATACAAAGGTACGAATGCTGCATTGCTGCAATAGCTCCTGCAATTCTTAGTTATTCCTTGTACATGTTTTCCACAGCTTTTATAGGAAAGCAATGTTGTTATCTTACATGAAAAATGTATAAGACTTCTGCTATTTCTGCATCTATGTTCTAGACTTTTTTCCTCCTTACTTTTCATTCTTTGATAGGTAGGTTCTCTGTTGCTGTGATTCTGCTTTATGATGATACCCTCCACATATCTAATCCATAAATAATACAGGAGTTCTTCTATATGCATGTGAGCTCAGACTCATGCATGTACATATTTACGTACATTCATACACATCACGCTTGTAGTGTGACCTGCATGCATTAGACACATGTATGCGTGCATGGAAGAATGTAATTTTTTTCTGTGTATGAGCAATGATAAGGCATGTATGGATGGTAGACCATGATCTTGTGTATGGTCTACTGGCCACTTTCATTGAGCCTTGAGAAGATTTAAGACTTGATTGTCATCTAAGATGGATCTTGCAGCTTTGTAACATCTTGGATCTCAAGGAGAAATGGACAGTAGTTGATAGGTAGATTGCAATTTGCAATGAATAATTGTTTATAGACCGCAGCAACTAATTATTACATGTAACTTTGTGTAACCATCCAGTTGTGAGCTTTTCACATTGAATGCACCTGTTGCTCTTCTTTTCAGCCAAATTGTCCCCTTTCCAGGCTAACTTTTGGGTGGCTACCACTGTCCAAGCCCATTATATTTCAGTGTATGTCCCATCCACATGGTGATCAACACTCTCAACCCACATAAGTGTCACATGTAGAAAAGAGATATTTTGGCACCACAGGGTAGTAACACTCCTCTCAGATAACTTGGAGTGAGTTCTCATATGAGTGATAATGGGAGATTTGAATTGCGACATCACACATGCAACTAAGAATTCAGGAGTGGAGCTTCAGCCAAATACGGGCAATTCATGCATGAAGCTATCTGCCTATTCGTGCAATTTATGTATGAAGCTATCTATATATTATTCATACATGGATTCAACAGTCCTATCATTCTACACGTTTGGATACACAATTGAATCGAATTGCAATTATTAGGTCAATAAAGCAGAAATAAACAAATTGCAATTGCCTCAATAATTGACATGAGGACCAGTCTCCAAGTAGCAGTTATGTTACATTAGAATTCGATTTTAAAGGAATTAAACTTCAATTTGATGGCTAGTTCCTTATTGTGAATACCAAGTGCAGTCAGGCCCTTCACATATGTGCCATGCAAGAGATTATGTATCGCACATGTGGACCCATGATTCACGAACATGGTAGGTTGAATTTGATTTGTATTCTGCTTTTGTTTCAAGTGTTTTTAGTTTAGATAATGGAATGAGGGAGTGGGAGTGAGGAGGGTGATCTCTAGTATTTACTAGATGGTTGTATGTGACCGAGTGGAAACGAGGGTGATCTCTAGTATCTACTAGATTGTTGTATGTGTTCTCCCACTACCATTGTTGCCAATTATCTTCAGAGGGAGCGAGGGAATGGGTAATCTCTAGTCTTTACTAGATGGTTGTATGTGTTCTTCCACAAACATTATTGCTAAGTAAACTTGGAGGGAGGGAGGGAATGGGTGACCTCTAGTATTTACTAGATGGGTGTGTGCCTCTCCCACAACCATTGCTGAATTATCTTCAGGAGGGAGGGAATGGGTGTTCTCTAGTATATACTAGATGGTTTTATGTATTCTCCCACTGCCATTGTTACTGAATCTATAGAGGGAGGGAGGGAATGGGTGATCTCTATTTACTAGATGGTTGTATGTGTTCTCCAACAACCATTGGTGCTAATTGTCTTCAGAGGGAGGGAATGGGGTGACCTATTTACTAGATGGTTGTATGTGTTCTCCCACAACCATTGTTGCTAATTATCTTTAGGAGGGAGGGAATAGGTGCTCTCCAGTATTTACTAGATGGTTGTATATGTTCTCCCATAATCATCATCATCCAAGTGCTTATCCCAACTAATTTGGGGTCAGCTACATGAATCCATTCAAGCATTCCACCCTATCGAGGAACATAATGTTCTCCCACAACCATTGTTGCTATTTATCTTTACTCAAAGCTAGGTTTTCCTAGTCATTTTGATTATTGCCTTGGGATTCAAGGTTAAAGAATTGGAGATAAATGAATCTAGATTGTCCTTCCAGTTGTAAAGTAATTAAGAATTTGGTTTTTTCCTCACTATTGAACTTGCAATTGCGATTCAAGTTGCATCAAATCACAGCCTTCGATAGTGTAATCATCGAACCCTTTTTTCCCCCATTTTTTTTGAGGATTTAACCGAATTTGTATTAAAGAGAAAAAAAAAAGTTACAAAAAGCCAATGAACAACCTTGAAAAAGCAGCAAAACATACTGAGAGGGGATCCCCAAAAAAAAACAAAAAAAACTGACCTGGTTAAACGAGATGTTTGGTTGACCAGGACTATGCAATAATCCACAAAGCTGGCTCAATCCAGACGAGTATCGGAAGCCAATGTCCCGGCATATCCAGTTAGTTGAGTGTAGTTTATATATTTGCTGTATTTCCCTCGTTACCCACATAGGGGCATACTTGTAGTTTGGCATTTATAAATATTGCATGGGTGCTTTCCAATCTTGGGAGCTTTTGGTACACGGGCCATCCACAGATCCATCATAACACTGTTTGTTCCTTGAATCGTGGGCCCCCGTTGTACAAACCATACAACCTTTCCCCGGGGCACACTACGGGGGTCAGTATTGGCATGTAGCCTCCTCCTTTCCTGAAAACCGACTTATGCAAAAGGTGGGCCTCACCGTGAAGGTCGCGTGTCCAGCAAATCAGGTCAGTCCGCTCATTTGGTGGGCCACACCTACACGTTGAGCCAGACTGCTGTTTGTCATCCATCGATTACAGTGGTCAGGCTAACCCATCTGATAAGTGGACGAGCTTCAGTTTTGCTTCTCCAGGTGAACTTCATGGCGGGGTCCACCCTTTGTTTGACTGAAACGAAACAGAGACGTGCATGTTCGTGGGTATCATTGGAGGGCAAGTGTGGAAAAACATGCCTTTGTAGAGAAGCATGGATTGGGCACTGCCAATGATGCATTTATTGTTCTGAAAGTTGAACTTGATTTATAAACATTTGAAGAGGGCTCAGAGAATTGTATCGGCATCAAGGTTCATCTCTCCATTCTCTAGCCTTTCCTAGCTGGCCTCCTATGCTACCTTTGCAACATTTAAAAAATGGTGTTTACTCTTCAACCGCCCAGTCCAGACTGCAAATCGCTGATCCAATGTGGATGAAGTATCAGAGAGAAGTTGCAGTGAGGAGATAACTATCAATGAGTCACTATTATAGGTTTAACATTCATTTTATAGAAATTAATTGGATGGCTGGGATTTGCTTGATCAGTGTGAATTTAGAGATATCCTACATCCATGATGAGACCCACGATTTGGATGGTCTGGAGAGCTGTATGTAAATCCAAGATGATTCCTGCAAAGCTGAGATGCTGATAAAGTTGGACAATGACACCGAAGGATGTAACATCATGCAGGAAAAGATGATTCCTGATATGGAAATACGTCCACGCTGTACATGGTAGTGTATGATTCAATTAAAAAACGCATGGCATAAAACAGTAACTTAAAATTAAGAAAATAGATCAATCACAGCTTTTTCCTGATGTTTGACTCAATCTCTTTTAAACCGTGGGAAATTTTCAAAAAAAATACCAACTGTTTTTCATCATAGTCAGAAGAACCCTTTGGAACTTCTCCAAGCATCTCAATATAAGATATTGTCTGATATTAAGAGTTGTGGTATGGCAAGATGCGACACACATGGAGTGAGGAGGTAGTAGAGAGAAAAAGAAGAGGCATTATGAGCATAGAGGGGTAGAGAGAGAGAGAGAGAGAGAGAGGGAGGGAGCGATGAGTGCAATGACACATGCAGAGAGAGAGAGAGAGAGGTTAGCGACCCATCTATACTATTTCCTTTGTTGTGGCCTACAAGATTTCAACAGATGTTCACAATGGATGTCACATGGTTATCAAGGTAGTTCCCATAAAGCCTTTGTCATACGGCCTCCCCGATTAAATGCTTCATGGGGTCTACAAGTAGAGAAGAGGAGGTCAGTAAGGGCTACACAGATTAAAAGAAGTGAAAGAAAATGGATTCATAGGGCCGTGTGCGATAAAATATAAACTCTCTTTCCAAGCAGTTACATTTTTAATGACTGTTTAACCTTCTAATAACTAACGTTTCTAAAATAAAAAAATGTCTAAAACTACCAAATGCTTTATATAATATAGATAAAAGATATGCACGGACGATATACTATTAAGAGAATTAATATGATCCTCCCCCATCTGATACTCAGCGTGAGTTTGGCCCCATGGTTTGGTGACCTGGGCTGTCGATATGACAGCCCCATCACGGCCATGCCCAAAAACTCTCCCACACAGCCATCTAATATTTTTCATTTCTCCATTGAATATGGGTTATTGCTATATATTTATTTATATATATATATATATATATATATATATATATATATATATATATATATATATATATATATATATATATATATATATATATATATTTATTTATTTATTTCAGGTCCCCTAGATGGAGTGGAATGGCATTATTGGATTCATGAAGCCGACCCCAATTAATTGGTACAAGGCTTGGGTGATGATGGTGGTGTATATTCGGGCCATTAATCAAAGGTTTTTGGATTTCACATAGAAAACTAATTAGATTGTTCTCTTAAGGAGATATTTGGGACATGCTCCATCCAAGGTGGCCATTGTATAAACAGTCTAGACCATGGGGCCCACGTGTACAAACTGAGGACCCAACCTATCATCAGGTCATGGATCATATACTTCAGTTCTAAGAAAGAAGAGTGAAACATTTCAAATTGAACAAAATGTACCTTTCGGTTGCTCAAGAGAATGTAAGAACTATTTCTAAGTCAAATTTAGAGCGAGAAACTTAAATATTTTCCCATTCGATCTACATTTCCTCCGTGAGTTGAATGCATGACAGTAAACAGACTTTGCTAAATGATGAGTGCTTTGCTGAACATTGCCTTAAATCTTTATCCACTGCCTGGAACATATTTAATGGAGGAAGCACCTATGTATGTTTCTCTATCCCAATGCAGCAGAAAACAGCCTTGCAACTTCATGTTTCTCTTCGATCTCTGTGACTGTAGTATGCCCATTGCCAAGACCAAATGAATTAAAATCTCAGATACCCTCAACTGGCAACTGATTATCTTTGCAACGACTACATAGAAGCCGTCGGTAATCTCTTCTTAAATCTGCATAGAGTGATCTTACAATGCACTTGCATGGCTTTTTTTCAAGATCAATTCATTTACACCAGCGGCTCTTTAATTTGCTGATCCAAAGTTCTCAGGGTGCTGTAGATAGCAGGTCTTAGTGGATGAGATAAATCCGCAGCTACAAATATATGTCGCCTCATGTCCACCTCAATCCAATTGCAGCCAGCTGGCTTTTTCAATTCTTTCGTCTTCATCAATCTCCTCACTTCCTCAACGCCATCCCATCTACTGTCTGCTGCATATATATTTGACATCACCACATAGTTCCCAATGTTCCCAACCTCAACTTTGAGCAAGCGGTTCGCTGCTAGCCGCCCAAGGCCCACCTCATGGTGGGTCTTAACAAGCTCCGAGCAATGTCCCCCAAACGTTTGCATTGGCTTCAACTGGCATGTTGGTTATAAAAGCATATGCATCCTTCAGCCGCCTTGTTCGGGCAAGAAGGTCGACCATACAGGAGTAGTGCTCCATGGTGGGTTTAATGTCATGAATATCATCCATGGAATTAAAATGCCTCCACCCTTCATCAATAAGGCCAGCATGACTGCAGGCTGCTAAAACAACAGTCATGATGACGTGATCTGGCTTTATATCAGATTCCAGCATTTGAGAGAAGACCCTGAGTGCCTCCTCGCCCATACCATGCATTGCATACCCACCGATCATGGCCGTGAACATGACTAGATCCTTTTGGGGACTCATTTGGAAGAGCTTGTAAGCATTGTTTATACTTCCACATTTTGAGTATGCATCAACCAGTGCTCCTTCCAAGCAAACTTCGTCCAAGCAGGCTCTGATTGCATAATAATGACACGGCCTCAGCAGGTGCGCCAAAACCAAACGGGTACAGTCCAGAAGAATGCTCATCAGACTCATCACATCAGGTCTCATCGCTTGAATCTGTAATTCACAGAACAGATTAAGAGCTTAATCACTGCAATCGCTTTGGGCATAAACCTAAACCATTAGATTCCATGTGGTGAGATCTCTATCTTGCATCCGGTTGAAGATCATTTCTGTATCCTCCTGACAACACCCATGACTCACATACCCTGCAATCATCACATTTCCCGTTACAACATTTTTTCCTGACAAGCTCTCGAATGTTTTGAATGCATAGTCAATGCTCCCACATTTCACATACGCATCAAGTATCGCATTTCCAACCGTCAATTCATTTATTAAACCTGCCCTAACGGAGTAACCATGAACTTCTTTAACCACCATCATGCTCAATAAAGCAAATAAACAAAGAATGCTTAAGATGGTGATAGAATCTGGTCTAATTCCTTTCCTTTGTGTCACACCCCAAACTCAAAAATCGGATTCACAGGAATCCCGATCGCCGAACCTGGTGCCGACAGCCTCTGTAGTACCCCATTTTCGACTCCCAGCGTCCATACGCCAGGTTCCGATCCTAAGATCCTACAAGGAGGATTTTCCAATGCACTTTTGTCTCATAAGAAGCATAACCACAAGTATACCTAAATCATAAAAGCAACATCATCATCACATAACCACTAATATAATCATTTGAATACAATACTGAAAGGGAAACACACATATCGAAATCAAAGCTCCAAAGGACAGCTGCACACTCCAAGCTCAACGCTACTGCAACCTAACACCACCTGCACGCATCTATTGTGCATAAGCTTATAGAAAGCTTAGAGGGTGGTGAAAGTGTGTGTAAGGTAAGTGCCAAGTATATAATAAAGCACATAAATTATACATCATCGGGATAAGCAAAAAACTAACAAGATCATGAATCATACGATATTAGAGTAAGCGGGAATATACTGGCAAGTCCATGAATCATTCAATAACAGAATACGCAATACGGATCGGCTATGCAAATGTTGAAGCCAAATATCAGATGCCGATGATGCAATACAATATGCAAATCCTGTTAAGTCCGTCTAGGCCATATAAGTGTAAAAACATAGTAACTCAAAATGTTAAGTACTGCGGATGTAATGTAATATGTGGTGCGAATGAAATGACCATTCTGGAATGTGAAGTCGGGATGATAGTACGTAGTATCGCAAGCTATGAGGTCCACCATAAGAACTTCTATCCAAACCAGTCTCATACCTAAATTTGGATAGGCAGACTCAATGTGGTAAACTCCTGAGCTCAGGTTAGTCGTACGCCCAACTGAAATCTTGATCACGCGAAGGTACATGTAACAAATAGTTATGCACCACCAACCCGAGTGGATAGTGAATGAATGAATGGATATGCAATTCTGCTCAGTAAGTCCACATATCAGTACGGTTGCTCTCTGGGAAGATCACCAGGGTCTATTACACTCCACACCGATTGCCGCCTCCATATCCGTACAGCCCAGCGAGTGGAAGAGACCTCACTATCGCCTAGCTAGCAGTCTGCCAATACCTACTCAGCTCGTCGATAGCGGACCTATTTACGAGCTGGTCATACTCAGCCTAACTTATAGCCCCCTCACTCGGGCGGATAAGGCTACACCCCCTCCCAACCGACCACGACACAGTGGGAGACGCGACCTACTGGTATTCGGCACTCGGACACTCATGTTTCACTCTGTCTAGACGTTGGGGCACCTCCTGGTCTCGAAGATTCTAGAATTTTCACCCAAGGACATCCTAAGTGCCCACAATGCTAGAACCAAGTATTTTTGGTGTCCCATTTAGCCATCCACGATGTACCTGTGGAGGCCACGGCCCTGATGTCGCTAGGGCGTACAATGATCAAGTCACATATATGTGAGATGCATGAGTCACACTATTCAGTCATGCAGCAATCCTGCGCGTACGTCGCGATAATGTGGGCACTCCGTCTCATAAGGAGTCCCGTAAATAGTCTGCCCAATGGCGTATGCTATGATCAAACATTTTCATATCAGGCATACATATGATGCGTATGGGCATGAATCATGGAGTTATACTAAGCATTTTATATGGTGATGAACTATCCTCACAATGAAGATGGGCCTTGATGGCCTACACACAACAAGTATGGGCCTATCAATGGGCCCTAGGGAGAGTTATAATATGGACATTTAACCAACATCATTCTTACAATGTAGACATTAAACTAACATTGCTCCCAAGGCATGGCCCACCATAAATGTCATTACATAACCCATGGTAGAATCACACAATGCAATAGACCTTATATACATCTTATTGGGCCTCGACCCATAGGCCTCAAATATATCAAATAGGCCTCATCATATGGTCCTCATATATGTCAAGGTGGGCCTCAATAATGGGCCTCATACACATCACGGTAGGCCTCAATAACAGGCCTCATACACATCAAGGTGGGCCTCAATAACAGGCCTCATACACATCAAGGTGGGCCTCAATAACGGACTTTGAATACATCACAATGGGCCTCAACCCACGGCCCTAATACATCACAATGAGCCTCAACCCATCGGCCTTATATATATATATATATATATATATATATATATATATATATATATATATATATATATATATATATATAAAATAGGCCACACCAATTGGGCCTTACATACATTGCAATGAGCCATAACCCAGGGGCCTTGCATACATCACAATGGGCCTCATATATATCATAATGGGCCTCTACCCATGAGCTCCAAATGCATCACAATGGGCTTTACCAAACGGGCCGAAAATATATCACAATGGGCCTCAACCCATGGGCCCTAATACATCACAATGGGCCTCATCACACGGGCCTCAGATACATAACAGGTGGGCCCTGTACCTGGGCCTCAAAACACGCAACAGGTGGGCCCCGCTCATGGGTCAAAGATACATCATGATGAGTCACATGTATATCAAAGTGGGCCTCTCGATTGGGCCACAAAATACATCAAAGTGGGCCCGATGGATGGGCCACAAAGTACATCAAGGTGGATCTTACAAATGAGCCACAAAAGACATCAAAGTGGGCCTCACAGATGTACCATAAAAATACATCAAGGTAAATAATCTGCCCACATGTTCAAATAGTGGATGGTGTCGATATACATCAATGTGGAGCCTGCTGCCAACAAAGGAGCAGCTAGAGGATTGCTGCACAGGCACCTGGCTACACTTAGGAAGGCAAAGGTGGGTACCACGTAGAGCCCACCACCATGAATATATTATATAGTATATAATATATTATTTAGTAGTAGGACTCACGGCACTTGCTGTCATCATATGGCAGTGGGTCCCACCATCAAACAGATGGATGGCATTTATAAAACACATCACGTGGGAGGTCCCACCATCCAGTGGTGTGGACGGTGGTGACAAAACACATGCACCATGCTGGTTAACACATACATCATTGTGGGTCCCACGTGGGGCCCACCATAACATTTGTTTGTCATCCAACTGTTGACAAGGTCACACGGACCTGAATGAAAAAGAAAAAAACAAATTTCATAATGGATCCAAAGCTTCTGGGACACCCAAAAAGATTTCAATGGCAGTCCTTCAAACCCACTGTTCCCTATGATGTGGGCCACTTGAGTTACGTATATGATTGATTTTTGGAGGGGCCACCGGCCAGAAAGGGGGCCACCAATTGCACGATGTTGATGTCCCACACACCTCACGTGGGGCCCACGGTTGGGACCCGTGGTCCCTGGCCTGCCGTTACATGTAGAAGGACGCTGTTGGCGTGTCCTCTGACGGTCAGCAGCTGTGGCTGCCTTATTTTATTTTATTTTTTTGAAAAATGGAGTTTCTGTAGTTTTTTATAAGTGGGGCCCGCATCAAGTGGATCCACTCCACCCATTGGATTCCATGGCTCAAGATAGACCAAACAAGCCCAATATCCAATATTTTTTTGGTGTATAGAAACATCAGGGGGTATTTCAACGGTCAAGACGCTGTTTGCTATACTATGGCCCACCAGAAAATCAGATCAGCTTCATTTTTTGGCTCAACGCCTAAAATGATTTGGGAAATGGGATGGATGGCGTGGATGGGATCGATACGTCAAGGTGGGGCCTGCATGAGCAGCCCACCCCAAAGCTTGAACCAAGCTAATATTTTTGTTCTCCTTTCACGTCCAACATCCCTGGACGCTGGACAGTTTGGGCAGACACATGTTTAACGTGGGCCCTGCTTAGGTGGGCCACCAAATGGTGGATGGTGTGGATACAACACATATATAAAGTGGCTCCACCTACAGACGGCTTGGATGAAATACATGCTTCATGGTGGGGTCCATCCGAGTGGGCCACATGGCCATATCATCACATACAATAGAAAAAAATGAAAGAGAGAGTGAAAGAGAGAGGGACACGTGTGATGGAGGGACCCCGGTACTATGGGCCCTCCTTTTTAAGCATTCAATCATACATCGAGTCCCAATACATGTGGGCCCACCAAATTAAAGATCAACGATGGAGATTCCTTCTCCACTAAAATGGAAGGTTTAGATAACCTCTATTTATGCAAGGAAGATAAACATCATGATGGGGTCCATGAAGAATGGCCCCATCATGGAGTGATCATGAGAATCAAGGTGGGTCATCGGCCACACCTAGGGTCCAAAGTGAGATCCATAACATCAATCGGTAGGCCTCACTTGGCCCATTATAAAAACATGACAATCTAGCCTATAAAGCACCCACCATTCGATCTTCTTAATCCGTTGACAAGCCGATCTCCTTGTGTCTCACTTTGATGGTGGAAGATGAGAAATGAATGGCTAGGATGAAGGTTTTTGGAGTGAGAAGTGGGCCACACAACTCACTCTTTTCTCTCTTGAAATGGCTTAAACGTGCACTCTCTTCCCTTGCTTGGAAAGTATGTTGAGAAATGAGAGAGAGAGAGAGAGGGTTGTAAGGAGAGAGAGTGAGAGATGGGTGATGGATGTGAGTGATGGGTGAGGTAATGGTGTACTTGACATGTATGAGTGTGTAAGAGAGAGGGTGAGAGAGAGTTGACTTGGTGGTTGCTTGACTTGGGGAGAAAGAAAGCATTGATTGATTGATTGATTTGAGTGATTGATTGATGGGACATTTTGTAGAGATTCTCTTAGGATTGCAAACGCGCGGTGTTTTCTTCGAAATAAATATCGGCCCACATCTTTTGGCCAGGATATCGAATCGATGCGCAAGACGTGGCGTTAGAACCGCAACGACGGTGCGGTCGGAATGATATAAGTCTCAGATTAAATCGACTCAGATCTACAGGTTACGACTTAGGGTCGCGCGTAAATATCAATTATACGTCGCAGGTTGCCGGAATTCGTCGGGGAGGATCGCGGGAGTTGACGGAACAGTACAAATTAGGATACAGGTCTTACAGCTCTCCCCACCTAATAAAAATTTCGTCCTTGAAATTTAAAACACGACATTTTGTAGATGGTCGACAACTTTCTCCCAACGTCTGCTCTCCGCACAAGCAGTAAGCATCGCATTCCATGATATCAAATCTCTCTTCTGCATCGACCCAAACGTCCCAAATGCATCTTCTAATTCACCACATTTCGCATGGAAACTTATCAAAGCATTTCCTACAGCTGTATCATCACATAGTCTTGGGTGCCTGAGAACATACTCGTGTATCTTTTTACCCTCCTTTACATCACGTAATTGGCTGCAGACAAGAAGTACACTGATGAGAGTGACTGAATCAGGTTTCAGGCCAGTCGAGAGCAATTCATGAAACAAATCTAATGCTTTAAAGACCCAACCATTCATGGCATATCCCACAATGACTGTATACCATGAAACTAGATCTTTCGAGCCAAAATTTCTAAAGACAAATTCGGCCTCTTCCATGTGTCCGATCCTCGAGTAAAACGTCATGAGAGCATTACATACTGAAACCTCTGAATCAAATCCAAACCGTAGAATGTAGCTATGGATCTCTTTTCCACAGCAGTCATCTCCCAAAAACGCACAAAGGGGTAGAATATTCACAATTGTGGCATAATTAGGCTTGAAATCTGCCAAGAGCATTTGATGGAGAAGCCCAAATGCTTCCGTAGACAACCCATTTTCGGCATACCCCGCAATCATGGCATTCCACGAGACAATGTCCCGACAGACTATCTGATTAAAGACACCATGGGCATCATCCCAAATGCTACCACATTTCGCATACATTGAAACCAGTGCATTTCCTACAAGAGTTTGTGATTCCAACACACCTTTAATTGCATAAGCATGGATACTCATGCCAAATTTCAAAGCTTTCAATCTCGCGCAGACTGGAAGTATAATTGCGATTGTAATGGCGTTGGGCTTAGGCTCCTCACATACGTGCATCGAATAGAACAGTCCCATAGCCTCCATGTGTAATTGCGACTGCCCGTATCCAGATATAAGTATGTTCCACATGACAGGATCCTGGTGGCCCATTTCATCAAACAGCCGGTGGGAATCATATAAAGCCTCGCATTTCGCATACATGTTCATGAGCACCTTATGGACGGGTACATCCAATTCATGCCCTTCCTTAACAACGCAGCCATGAAATGCTCTCCCCAATTCAATTGCCGAAAGAGCAGCGCATGATTTGAGGAGAGCAGGCAACGAGTAGTGGTCAGGCCTGATGCCCGCATGCTGCATTCGACAAAAGAGGGACAGAGCTTCGCCGTAGTTGGCATTGATACAGCAGCCTGTGATCTTAGCATTCCATGATTTGAGATGTGGCTGGAGCATTTTGTCGAACATGTTGTGTGCGTCATTGTTTTCACCGTTGTCGATGTTCGATGACAGAGAAGTTATGGGAGATTTTAGGATACGAAGATATGGGTTCGCTTGAAATGGTCTCCTGGTATTGAATTTGAATTGGTGGGCCAATTGGATATTTTGGATCATCAATTACAGCGATCGGACCTTCCAAATAGCGGACCCCATTTTGGAGAGCACAAAGCTCGAAAATTACAACTATCGGATGATCTTGATCGTTAGATATAGCCTAGTTTGAACTGCTGGCCAATTTATTTTCAGCCGTTCATCTGACAGACACCAGCGGGATGGTGGTGATGGTTCAATCAGTCTGTTTTTGGGAGAAGAATATCAGCTATCTCGCCAACGGGTATGATCCACACTGCTAATATCAGTTGTCTTGCCAACGGCTGTGATCCACAATGCTCTCGGCCAGCTTAAATACAAGCAGTCTAAAATGCCACGTGTAACGTGCTTATGGGAAACGGATTGGCTACTCCCCCTGCCACCAGCCCGGTGGCTGGTGGTCGTTGCTCTGTGGGCCTCTCCATGATGTATGTGTTTCATTCATTCCGTTCATCCATTTTTACAGATCATTTTAGTGCTTGATCCCAAATAATAGAGGGATATAAATCTCAGGTGGACCACACCATAGGAAAAAAATAATGATTGGATATCCATCATTAAAATCCTCCTAAGGCCAGCTGTACTGTTTATTTGACATTCAATCTGTTTATTAGGTCATACAGGCCCAGGGAAAAAATAAAGATCAGCTTGATCCAAAACTTTTAAGGCCTCGAAAAGGTTTTCAATGGTCGACGCTCATTCAACACTGTTTCCTGTAATGTGGCCCACTTGAGATAGTGATATATCTACTTTTTGGTCCCATACCATAAAATTATCTGGAAAACTAGATGGACGGCATGGATGAAACACATACATCATGGTTGGGCCCACAGAGCACCGACCATCAGCCATTGGCTGATGGCAGGGGGAGTAGCCGATCCGTTCCCGTGTTACACGAATTTCCTGCGAAAGCCTTTCCCAGGAAGTTCCTGCGCTGGGAACCAGGTGGGGCCCACTGTGATGAATTTGAGAAATCCTCTCCATCCATACGTTTTTTGAGTTCATTTTTGGACATGAGGCCAAAAATGAACTGTACCCAATTCTCAGGTGGGTAGAAAATGTGGAGGTGTGACCCACCCATGGTAGGACCCACCTACCAATTTTCCTATTTCAAAAAAATTTTAAATTTTGTGGAAGTGTGGCCACCCATGGTAGGACCCACCTATTAATTTTTGAGGCCAACGTACCCCTGTGAACACCGTGACAAGGGCTGGACCGGCTCACCACGTTAGGACGTTCAGGTCAGACAGATTTTCTAGACAGACTATTTTCTTTAAATTAATTAAAATACTTATAAGTATCCAAAAATCATGAAATTTTATGTAAGTATGGCCTAGTACCCATGGAAGGACTATCCTGTGAATTTTCAAGGCCAACAAGCCCCTGTGTTGTCCGTGGTGCGCGGCCTGGAGTGGCCGACCAAGCTGGGATGCCCATGCTGGGGCGTCCAGCCTTGGCTGGCCGTCCAGGCCACTTTGTGGGCCCACCTTAATGTATTTTATATCCCACCGTTCATCCATGTGGGGTCCATAGGGGACTTGATCATCCTCCCCTTCAGTAGCATTCAATTGAGGCCCATTGGATGAGTTGTTGGGGCTGAATACCTAGGCCCATAGGGCTGCCCACCACGGGACGCCTAACCCATTGGGCTGCTGCTTATCTGATTTATGTGTTAAATCCACTCCCTTCATCTGATGGACCCCTCCTGTGACATGTATGGGTCACCAGGAACTAAAATAAATATATAAATTTATTAATTTTTGAATTTCCAGCAATATTAAATTGTGGGTGGGCTGAAATTTCAGCAATAAGCCCATAGTTACTGCCCATGGATGAATGTTTTGGGATAGTATGGTCCACCAAATTTGGGAACATTATTATATATATCTTGCCTTATTTTTCATTAGATTTTGGGCTTATTCAGTGCATATTTAAGGCCCATTTCATTTGGACACATGGCCCACTTGAATCGTGGATCCCGCTCGATTTTGGTCTCATAGCCTAAAATGAGCTCACAAAACGGATGGACAGGGCGGATTCCATACAAACATCACGGTGGGCCCCACCTGGTTCCCAGCGCAGGAGCCTTTCGCAGGAAATCTGCGTCCTGCTAATGACACCCAGCTGGAACGCGAGTTGCGTGCGCCCCCGCCCACAGGAAAAGTTCCTGAGATTGGAAGCTACGTGGCCCACCGAGATATCATGAGAAATCCACGTCCATTAGTTTCTTCAGTTCCTGTTAGGACAGGGCGGGGATTGGCTGCTATGGAGCCCGCCGTGATGTTTGTTTTATATCCACGCCGTCCATCCATTCTACAAATCATTTTATAGATGATGAGCGCAGAAATCGGGCAGATGGAATGCTCAAGTAGACCACACCACAATAAACGGTGAGGATTAAATGCCGACGGCTGAAAACCTCTACGAGGTTACACACAAGTTTTGCAGCCACCTGATATTTTTGTTATTATTTCGTGGAGCTCTACGTGACCTTATCAATCAATAGGTTGGATGGCAAATAAACATAACAGTGGGATCTAAGATAGGGTTTCTCACCACTACTTCCTGTGGTGTCGTCCGCTCGAGCTTTTAATCTTCTACTTTTTTTTGGGATCATGCCTTAAAATAGATGGACAGCTTGGATAATTTCGCACATATAATTTTATTTATTCTAATACCTTAGTTATTTCAAATTTTGGAGGGAAAAAAAAAAACAGTAGTTTAACAAGTGACTAGCACATAATCTTGACGAAATTCACAAGCTAATATTATGAAAATTAATAAAGTTCTATAATAAATAAGAAAATTATTTTCAAAAAAATTCAATACAAAATGCATTCTGGCCCACATGATGAAAGGTTTGTTCTACCTAATACAAGGTTTGGATGAAAATCCCAACCGTTAATTGGATGTACTCTACTATGTTTGGGGTACATTTTATCATTATACTAATTTCTGATTATTCATTTGGGGCGATGGACATTACATTATCCGTCTCCATGCTAATTCATACTCTTGTTAGCTAAAGAAAGGCTAAAAAGAGGGATAGATTCCTTCCCCTACTTAAAAACGGTGGGAATTGTCCTCACAGGTGGCACTGATGTACTTATCTTGACCATCCAAATTATGGGTCCTATCTCTAAAATCACAGTGATTAAGAAATCCTAACAATGTGTTAGATCCATACGTTCATTGCCGCCAATCAGGTACAAGTACAGGAAATGATATATAAAATAAGGCATTATAAATAGCTATATAGATGGATTTAAGTATATTTGATGGTATTGATAAGATACCCACGTATCTCTACCCATCTTAGCTATATGGATGGATTTAAATATATTTGATAAGATATCTACGCATCTCTACTATTGACAGATTACTTATCATACATGCACAAAATCAAGACTTGCACAAAATCTATAATTAAATTATTTTTAGAATATATTTTTCCATACATAGCTCATTGTGCATCTATTTATTTGTAAAGCTAAATACGAAAGTAATCACAATTTAGTCAAATATTTCTCTCCCTCTTCCATCTTGACATGGTATCAGAGCCTAAAAAGATCAACTCATTCTGCTATGGCCAACAACAACACCCCACAAATTTCGAATGATCTTACAAATTTTGCTGGTAACCTCTTCTCACCATCTGATTTCTCCTTCAATCGGTGCCTCCATTGGGTGGTGGACAGTGGTGCAAGCCACCACATCTGCCACCAACGCGATGCTTTTACCGATTTGAAGCCCATTGCCTCCCCTCACCACATTCGGCTTCCAAAAGGACAAGATATCTCAGCTGAAGGGCTGGGTTCTTGTATTCTCTCCCCTTCTCTCAAATTAAAACACGTTTTCTATGTTCCACTTTTGTCCTTCAATTTACTCTCAGTTTCTTAAGTTTTCCTTCATAATTCTTGTGTTATCTCTTTTTCCTCTAACACTTTTTTATTTCAGGACCCTCAATCGATGAAGCCGATTGGAGCGGGTGACTATGCAACGGGCTCTACGTGTACCGTCCCAATCCTCCCATCATTTTTGTTGCTCAATCTACTGCTAATAAGACCCTATAGCATCAACATCTAGGACATCCCTCCAGTTTCATTATTCCCAGTATTTTTAATTCTCCTTATACTTTTTCTGAATGTGATGTTTGTGCTCATTCTAAGCATACAAGATTACATTTTTTTCAATTATGCCAATAAAAGTGATTCGCGTTTTAATCGTATCTTTTGTAATATTTGGGGTGGTTATCACACCACATCTTTATGTGGAGCTCATTATTTTCTCACAATTGTTGATGATTTTTCTCGCACCACATGGGTATATCTTATGCATTTTAAATCTGAGGCTTACACCCATTTAACGCACTTCTTCGATCTTGTCCACAATCAGTTTAATACCACAGTCAAAATTATTAGAACAGATAATGGACAAGAATTTCTTTCCCATCAATTTCAAACATACATACACAATCACGGCATCATTCATGAACGTACCTGTGTGGAAACTCCTCAACAAAATGGCGTTGCGGAGCGTAAACACTGGCACCTTCTAAATGTTGCCCGTAGTCTTCGTTTTTAAGCACACTTACCTCTACCTTTTTGGGGTGATTGTGTCCTCACCGCAGCCTACCTCATCAACTGCACCCCTAGTCGCACTCTCCAAAATAAATCACCTTTTGAAATTCTGTTCAATAAACCTTCAAACTATGATCATCTTCGGGTATTCGGATATCTTTGTTATACACAAACTCTCAGCGCTCACCGCGACAAATTTTCTCCCCGGGCCACTAAATGTGTCTTTCTTCGCTACCCAAGCACACATAAAACTTACAAGCTTTACAACCTCAATACTCAATCCGTCTTCTACTCTCGAGATGTCACCTTCCATGAACTAATATTCCCTTTCTAAGATCTTCCTGACACTCCTTACCTTCCCGCTCACATCATTCCTCTTCCTATTACTGAACCCTTTATGTCTCCTTCTCCTGATTCCCCGACCTCTTCTAACCTTCCTGACTCCCCTGACTCTCCTAATTCATCGACCTCCACAACCTTATCAAACACATCTCCACCAGCTCATCACCCTCGCCGCACCATTTCTCGACCTGTCTACCTTCATGATTATATCTGTCCCACCTTACATGCGGAGCCCACGACATCTACACCTGCTTCACCGGCTTCAGGTACTGCTCACCCTTTGTCTGTTTTTCTTTCATATTCCCATTTTTCTCCCTCACATATTACTTATTTGACTGCTCTTACCTCCTGTACTGACCCTCCATGCTATTCTGATGCTATCCGTCACTCCCACTGGCGCGAGGCAATGTCTGCTGAGCTTCGTGCTTTAGAGGATAATTCCACCTAGACCCTTGAGCCTTTTCCTCTTGGTAAGAAACTCATTGGGTGCAAATGGGTTTTCAAGACAAAACTCAAAGCCGACGGATCCATCGAGAGGTACAAAGCTCAGCTCGTTGCCAAAGGACACACTCAGGTTGAAGGACTTGACTACCATGAGACTTTTGCTCCGGTCGCCAAAATGACCACAGTCCGCTACTTACTAGCAGTTACATCTATCAAAAATTGGATTATTCATCAGCTTGACGTCAACAATGCCTTCTTGCACAGCGATCTTGATGAAGAAGTCAACATGACACCACCACCTGGATATTGTCCTCAAGGGGAGACCCGTGTCTATCGCCTCAGAAAATCCCTCTATGGCCTTAAACAAGCTTCCCGAAACTGGTTTTTTAAATTAACCTCTATGCTTCTTGATGCAGGTTTTCATCAGTCTCAGGCGGATCATTCTTTGTTCACTCTCATCACTTCCACCAGCATAACTCTTGTCCTCGTTTACGTTGATGACATCCTGGTTACTGGTAACGACATCTCTCAAATTGAGCTTTTTAAGAAAATTTTCTCCACTCACTTCAAGATAAAGGACCTTGGTTCCTTAAAGTACTTTCTTGGACTCGAAGTTGCTCGCTCTCCCGAAGGCATCTTTCTTAATCAGCTCAAATATGTTCTCGACATTCTCTCTAATAGTGGACAACTTGATGCACAGACTGCTTTTTGTCCTATGGAGCAACATTTGAAGCTTAATACTCAAGATAATAACCTTCTCCCTGATCCTGGCCTTTACCGTCGTCTTGTTAGCCGTCTCATCTATCTGACAATCACCAGACTAGACATTGTTTATGCAGTCAACACACTCAGTCAATTCATGCATACTCCTCGGGTCCCCCATATGACTGCAGCTACCAAGAGTTCTCCACTACATCAAAGGTTGCCCCAGCCAAGGCATCTTCTTTCCTTCATCCAACAGTACACATGTTACAGCTTATACAGATTCTGATTGGGCCAGTTGTCCCACCACCCGCCGCTCCACCACCGGCTACTTTATTCAGTGAGGCACCAGTCCGATCTCATGGCGCACCAAGAAGCAGAATACAGTTGCTCGCTCTTCCGCTGAAGCTAAATATCGAGCTATGGCCGTCACAACCTGTGAACTCACTTGGTTAAAACAATTTCTTACTGATCTTAGTATCTTTCATCCCGAGCCATTCACTCTACATTGTGACAATCAATCTGCACTATATATTGCCCACTATTCTATGTTTCATGAGCGTATCAAACACATTGAGATTGATTGCCATATTATTCATGACAAAATTCGCTCGGGCCTCCTCCAAGTTGTACACACTTCTTCCAATGAGCAAGTCGCCGATATCTTCACCAAAGCTTTGGGACATGAACTTTTTCATCATTTTTCGCGCAAGTTGGGCATTACGGACGTCCATCCGCCAACTTGAGAGGGAGTATTGATAGATTTCTTACCATACATGCACAAAATCTGTAATTAGATTATTTTTAGAATATATTTTTCTATACATAGCTCATTGTACATCTATTTATTTGTAAAGCTCAATACGAAATTAATCACAATTCAGTCAAATATTTCTCTCCCTCTTCCATCTTTACATCTACCCATCTCTCACCTCTTCTGGATATTCCTGACATTCTTATTTATGAAAAACACTTGTTTTCACAGTGTAGACTTGCATCTGACAAGCCAAGAATTAAGCTGGAATAATCAATTGGGCCACACATGTAAGTTTAACACCGACAGCAATTGTTAATTTGTACATGTGTGGCCCACCAAATACCAGACCTATCTAAAATTTTGGGACAACCAATTGAGATGGTGTGACCAGATGAGCGACCTGGATCTTTCTTGCACATGCAACATGTGTTACCGACATGCTTGTAGCAAGCCTATATTTTAGATCACGCGTACTACTGCAAGTTATAGCTTTCCAAGTTCCATCCTAGTGTCCAATTCGGAGATGAATCATATGATATGATAGTAGCCCACTACTTTCTCTACTCTATACATGTGTTACATCCAATGGTTCAAAAATCCAGATCATCTATCTGCTGAGTCCGACGGTGGATGGAGAATGCCTTAAAAAGACTTCACACATTGTAAGATCCCAGGGTTGATCCTAATCCATCCGTTTGATTATTGCACAGTGGCGTGTTTGATGAGTGGTCTCTAGTCTGACGAAAACGAGGTTTAGAGTGCGATCATGCAGACCTCCCTATAATTGGTGGGCCTCACATGACCACCACAATAGAATTTTGATAGATGGCGCAGATCCACTCTTTCATGATCTAGAGACTTGCTAGTCCATGCACCTCGAAACACTGTGGCATGTAATAGCCTGGCCAGTGTTGTGAGACCACTCAAAACGAAGCATCGACAGACCCTGCCTTGTAGACAGCCTGACCAAAATCAGGCCAGCTTGCTCACTAAGGGCCTGTTTGTTAACTCTGAAAAATAGTATTTAACGTGGAATTGAGAAAATGCTCCATATCAAGAGTTATTTGTTAACGCCGAAATCGAAAAGCACTATGTGATTTTTCATTGAATTCTTTCTGCAATGGGACTCTGGTACTTAATTTTCAGACTTCAAGCATAATTACCAAACAAGTTTTTTGACTTCAGATTTAACAAACAGGGTCTAAGTTGGCCCTCATGCGTTTAAAAGTGATTCAACAAGTGTAGAATTGTGGCCCATGCAATCGAGGGGATAGGCTTGAGTTTTGGACGGGTTCATCTACCCATTAGGCCCACCCACAGACACTGATCTGTGGCCCAAAGCAGAATGGATGAAATAACCTAGAATCAACACCGGATGTACAAGGGAATTAGGTTTAACTTCTTGCTTGTTTTGGAAACAGCGTGCTAATAATCTTTGATCATGAGTATTTTGAGTGTGCCACACCCTTATAGGCTTTATCATAACCTTGAACTGTGGATGGACTGTCCTCAGATGAATAATATCCAATCAAAGTAGTTATGCTAGAGAGAGGGAGGGAGGGCGGATTAGGCGGGTCACAGCCAACAATCCGACATAACAAACAGTTTTGGCCCATGTCATTAACTGATCAGTATTCCACCTTATTAGGTGATCTTCATGATGAGAGACGAGAGACGGCTGTCGCAGATGACAAAAAACAGGCAATATTTTCTGGAGAGTCCAACGTTTCCTTTTTTCCATTTCACAATAGCCATTATTGTTACATGACAGTGACACCAGTCCGCTGACATAAGGTCATAATGCCTTTTTAAATGTGCTCATAATCTATAAGAGGAGAAAGATCAGATGTTCTCACATCTCCTTCCACACAATTTTAAACCTTCCAACAGACAATCGGTGATCTTGTCATCTTATAGATTCAGCTATCTGACCAACCCAAAAAGTAGCCCATCTTTTATGGACCATCATCTTATAGAAAAGATTGACCTTACAAACTGCACATCCACCAATCTACAACAAGCGGAGCACACACCACACGGATTTCAAATGAAAATTGGAAAACACACACACACACACAGATTATACTTCACAACCAACCAATGGATGATGGTGCCTTGATACGCATTGGATGGAAGGACAGAAGGGTGCTTTTTTACAGGGATCCAAAATAGTAAATACTATTAAATCAGGCCTGAGTCATCAAACAAAAACAGATCAAATGGAACTAATCTCTGCCTTGAAAGCCATACAAGCTTAAAACCACACTTTAAAGAAAGGATGACAGATGAGGGGATTTCAGGCTCCTATCAGCTTCATGCATCTTCTGATTTCATACCAACGGACTGAAGACATTGCCCATGTATCATCATCTATCCCATTCTAAATTTGGGTTTAGCTGAAGCTCAGACTGCTTTGGTTTATTCACCTCAATGTTCGTAGGCAGCGAACTGGTGAGCCGGTCCCACCCCATGATGTGTGGCAAGATGTACTGCACAAAACGAAAATCACTGGAGGTTTACAATTCTTGTGGCATGTGAATGCATATATGAACATAATAATACTCCATGCATTCAAACATAGTAGGTCCATTAAAAAAAAAAAAAAAATGGTGCTTATGGAAAGGTTTAGGCCCTGTTTGGTAGACACTAGACACCTAAAAATGAGTTCATCTCGTTTAGTTAAAAATAATGATCTATCAGAGATCTTCATCTCTAATACAAATTCCATTGACATGAACATATCACGTATTAGATATCAAGATCTCTAATTCATTACTGTTAACTAAAACAACATGAGATCATTTTTAAGTGTCTACCAAACAGGACCTAAGAATTTCTAAACTTTCCACTCCGACTTGAATTGAACAGATTTTCCATCGAATAGTTCCAATAGAAAGTCTAATTTTTCAAGATCTAAAAAGTTCAAGCATAAATTCTAACACAAAAATTTAAAACTTTTTGAGGAAAAGGTTAAACCCTTTAAACCATCTAACTAAAACGTACGTTGACTGCAAACTGACAAGTAGTAGCCCTTAATTTCAGACAATAAGGCCATAATGCTTTCCAAACTCCACGCATGCTCGCACATTTGGACTGGCATTTTTCTGCGGTCATTCTACGTTGAGTTTGGAAAATAAGTAAACACTAACAAAAAATGCAACTAGCTTCAATGGAGGCTGAACCAAGGTGTTTGTAATGCATCCCACCCATATGCCAAGGTACTCCAGCAATGAAAATGGGATGCCCCAAAAATGAAGTTGATCTAACAATTAGATGGGCCCCACATGAATGTGGGGGTTTTTAGGTGGTCGTTCATTGCTTTCTATAGTGTGGCCCACCTGATAGTTGGATCGACCTGATTTTTTGGGGCATCCCATTTTCATGGTAGGATGACCTTGCTAGACAGGTTGGATGCAAGGTGTGTCGTAACAGTAACGGTAGGCATAACGATCCCCACCATTACCTCCGCAGGTTACGACCGTAATGGGGGGCATAGTGGCCATTACGCCACCTATAATGGTCAAATAAATATAATGGTCAAATAAACTTTCTGCCAAAAAAATCCTTCAAAAATAAAATAAAGATTAGAAATATTTAGAGGATTATAAATATGTATTCTTTTGTGGTTTTGAACATGTTTATGATGGTATAACGGTCTCAGCCTATCTGATGATTTCATTAACCTAACAGCTTAAATTGCAAGTTGTGGCACTACCCCACTAATGCACATCCCTAAGCATTCGACATCATTCTCCCAAGAAATTGAAATTAAATTCGGATGAATAAAGTTGCCAATTTAGGGGACGACTTGAATGCCCCCAAATAGTCCCAAAATTCATGTGATGTATGACATTCATCCACTAATGTATATTCCTAAGCATTTGATATCACTCCCCCAAGTAATTATTTTTATATTTAAAAAAAATGTAATTAAATTCGGGATGAATAGTGTCGCCTTTTTTCTTTTTTCTTCTTTTTTTTTTTTTTGGGGCGGCGCGCTTAAATTGGCCCCAAATTCATACAAGCTATGACACCCATCCCATTAATACATATTCCTAACCATTTGACATCATTTCCCCCATGATAAATTTTAAGATAAAATTGAAATTAAATTCAGATGAATCATGTCACCAATTTGGGGGACCACTTGATGCCCTAAATTGGCCTCAAATTCATGCAATCTATTGGCACATACGCCGCTAATGTAATTGGCCCAAAATCGGTGGACATTTATTGGATGGTGAAGAATGAAAAATATCCACCTAACTCAAAAAATGTGTCGGCAAATCAGCAGTTAGGATCGTTCAAACAATTTGATTTTGGGATTATGACTTGGCAACAATGGATCCCATAATTTAATTGGTTAATTTTGAGTTAATGTATGTTGCGTGTACAATTTTTTTTCAGGCGCATATTATGTGAGGTAGGGTAACAACTTAGTGGGTGAGGCCCTGAACATGGGGACCATCTTGATGTATATCCATGCCGTCCATCCGTTTTTACAGCTCATTTTAAGGCATGGTCCCAAAAATGAGGCAGGTCCAAATCTCAAGTGGACCACACAGTAGGGATTGAATTCCCACCATTAAAAACTTCTAGAGGATCACAAAAGTTTTGGACCAAGCAGCTATTTGTGTTTTCCCTACATCCAGGTCTATGTTGACCTTATCAACAGGTAAGATGGAAAATAAACATTATGGTGGACCCTAGGAAGTTTTTAATGGTGGGTGGTCAATGACCACCGTTTCCTGTGGTATGGAACACCTAAGATTTGTATCTGCTTCATTTTTTGGACCATGACCTAAAATGAGTTAGCAAAATGGATGATGGATGGCGTGGATATACAACACATACATTGAGGTGGGCCCCATGGTCAGGGACTCACCCACTAAGTTGTTCCCCCATACTCATCTAATCCACACCCGAGTTAATATATGACATGTGAATAAATTTTTTGAGTGCAAGTGTATTAACTGTGATATGCCACCAAAGTATCAAAACTCAAGCCCTTTATAAAACTAGGCTCTTAATGAGACATATATCTCCTTTTCTTTAGAAAGACGAGAGAGAGAGAGAGAGAGAGAGAGAGAGAGAGAGAGAGAGGCAGCTGTAGAAGGAAAAGAAGCAGCAGTGCAGCAGCAAAAACAACAGTGACAGAAGAATCCCAAAACTAAAATGTAGCTGTTGAAAAGTAACTACAATCTCTCAGGAAATGGGAAACTGCAGATTCGAACAATAATTCCATTGTTTGTTTTATAGTGCAGCTTTTCATAGAAATTGAGTCTTGTTTCCATTTCAACTGATTGGGAATGACTTGTATGAAACTTGGATGACTCATGGAAAACAAGCTAAAATAGAGGAAGGATGCAAGAACCATCTGAATGCACTTTCTAGTAACCCAATAGAGTGCAGTAGCAGCAGCGGATAGAGGCTTAGGTGGCTTGGATAAAGGTAGAAAACAATATCAAAAAGTTTTTGATGGCGAACAACCAACCAGTGCACCAAAAGCACCAGACCTGATGGAGAAGGACCGGTTTATCCCTATATGCAGGCTCTCCCAAGCAAACCTAGGCAAGACCTCCCTGTGGCCAACCCCCGCTATGCACAAGTCTCCCCGAATCGCACCCCAGCATGGAGATACAATACATCATTTGAATCACACCAAGATGCCCCTGCATCATCCACTCACGCCGGTGTGGAGACTCGAATAGTGAGCTCCCACTCTGATACCATTTTGATCACAAGCAACCAACTAGTGCACCAAAAGCTCCATAGCTTATGGGGAATGACCAGTTTATCCCTATATGCAAGCCCTCCTAGGCAAACCTGGGCGAGAACACCCCGTGGGCAACATCCGTTTTGCACGGATCCCCAAATCGCACTGTCCCACAGTGGGCCCCACCTCATGGCCATTTTACATCTCACATACCCCACCTCGTGGGCCATCGCATCCCAATGTGGAGATACGGTGTATCATCGAAATCACACCTAAAGCACTCCGAAATTTAAGAAAGATGACATTAAAAAATGGCGGACTGAAGGATGTAAAGAAATTGCAGCCCAAGTCTCTCCACATATTAAACACCAAAGAGATTGAGCGGGAGACTAAGGGCCTGTTTGTTAACACTGAAAATTTTACTTAATGCAAAATCCGAAAAGCGCTCGGCGTTTAGTGTTGTTTGTTAACACCAAACGTGAAAAGCACTTCGTAATTTTTTCGGCAACAGAGGTCTAGCTTTATGTTGAATCCAGAATGCGCTCCGCAGACTCTTTTTAAAAAATCCAAAATTGCCATGCACGACAGAGATTTTCTCCTTTGCGTAATACACAACTCAACTTTTAATGTGTGGCACTTCTCTGGGCCCACTATGATTTATGTGTTAGATCCACACCGTCCATCAACTTTTCTATATCATTCTATAGCATGATCCCAAAAATTGAGACACATCCAAAGCTCAAGTCAACCACACCACAGCAAGAAGTGGGAATGTAACGACTACCGTTAAAACCTTCTCGGGGTCCACTGTGAAGTTTATTTGCCATCTAACTTCTTCATAAGGTCACACAAACTTGGATGAAGGGAAAACACAAAAATCAGCTTGATTAGAGCCTTCTGTGGCTCCAAGAAGTTTTCAATGGTGGGCACCCAATTACTACCGTTTCTTACAGTGTAGCCCACTTGAGCCTTAGATTTGCCTTGTTTTTGTCTTATTCCCTAAAATGATATGGAAAAATGGATGGACAATGCGGATAAAACATATACAACATGGTAGGCCCCATAGAGCCTTTTGACAGGAATGTCCATCTCTAGCTAAGATCTTGGTGGGGGTAGTACGCAATCTCCACCCGGATTTGGGGGGAGCAGATTAGGTGAGACACTGGATCCACCGATGTGGGTGTGACCCCTAACTATGGAGCCCACTGTGATGTATGCGACTACATCCACACCGTCCATCTGCATTGAAAGCTCATTTTAGGGCATGATCAAAAAGTTGAAGCAGCTCCAAATCACATATGGACCATAGTACAAGAAACAAGGGTGATTGACTGTTAAAAACTTCTTGTGGGCCACAAAAGCTTTGGATCAAGATGATATTTGTGGGTCTCTTCGTCTAGGTGTATGTGACCTTACCAACAGGTTGGATGGCAAATAAACATTTCGGCGGAATCCATGAAGTTTTCAATGATGAGGATTAAATCACTACTGTTTCCTATGGTGTTGTCTGCCTAAAATTTGTTTCAACTTCATTTTTGGGATCATGCCCTAAACTGTACTTTCAAAATGGTTAGGCGGTGTGGATTTAAGGTACACACATCACTGTGAGCCCCACAGTCAGGGTCCACCCACGTGGGTGGATCTGGGTCACAAAAAATGAAGCAAATCCAATTATCAAGTGGGTCATACCATAGGAAACAGTGGTGATAGACCATTATTGGGCTACGAAAGTTTCGGGCCGCATGAGATTTGGATCATCCTCATTTTTGGGATCATTCCCTAAAATGATTTGGAAAAATGTATGGACGCCGTGGATAAAATACATACATTATGACGAGGGCCACACAACACCGTCCAAGGGGCTACTGATATCATCAGTACGCAATTCAGATCCACCGAGGTGGGTGGGACCCCTGACTGTGGGGCCCACCGTGATGTATGTGATTACATCTATGCTATCCATCTGTAGTAAAACCTTATTCTTGGGCATGATCTAAAAAATAAAGCACATCCAAATCTCAGATGGAACATAGTACAGGAAACAATGGTAAATGACCATTCAAAATTTCTTGTGGGCTACAAAAGCTTTGGATTAAGACGATATTTGTGTGGTCTCTTCATCTAGGTCTTTTTAACCTTATCAATAGGTTGGATGGCAAATAAATATTCTAGTGGAAGCCATGAAGTTTGTAATGGTAGGGATTCAATCACGACTGTTTTACAGGGGTAACTAAGTCAAATTAACATATTTCAAACACTTCAAACGTTAGTTAACAAATAAGTTGTTCTAGATTCAATACTAGTTTTCCAACTCCAGATTCAGACTTCGGACTTCAGATTTAACAAACAGGCCCTAAGGCGGATTCGATAGTGTATGCCATTGTGGCTAGAGAGGCTACACCCGAGGTTAGTGTAGAGTTGTCACCCGCAGTGAGTCCGGCACTGGAGGAGTTTGGTGATGTTTTTCCTGAGGATTTACCGAATGACCTTCCACCCATGAGGGACATGCAGCATGCTATTGATCTTGTCCCAGGGTCGACTCTACCAAACCTTTCTCATTATCAAATGAACCGTGCGGAGCATGCAAAGTTGAATAAGCAGGTAGATGAGCTCCTTAGGAAGGGTTTCATTCAGGAGAGTTTGATTTCATGTGTCGTGTCTGCGCTTCTCACGCCTAAGAAAGATGACACTTGGCGCATGTGCATGGACAGTCGGGTCCAATGTTGTTAAATCGCATATGCGATCAAATGCACGCATATGCGATCACACAACCGCATATGCGACTGCATATTTATTTTTTATTTTTTTCGAAAAAATTAAAAATATATATATATATGAGAAAAAAATGTAAAAATATATATATAAGAAATTAGGGGGAGCTTTCCTAAGTTAATAGATATCTAATTTTACATATTTAAAATACATTTGAGAGAAATAAAATCAATTAAACAATGAATTAAGTATACATTGTCATCAACATTCAAGAATTAGGATTATTGTGCATTTAAGAGAGAGCAATGTAGATTGTAGAATGAGAGTGCTTGAATCTCGAAAGCCGAATCTTCCTTTAGAGTGCTTGAAGCTTGAATCTTGATCTTCCAAAAGAGAGGGAAACTTCTCTTCTTAAATGAATAAATGATCTTCTTGCTTTAATCTTGTAAAGAAGTAGGAACTAGAAACTTCGATGTTGGAAGTTGGAACTTGGTTGGAAGTATGATAGTAAGTGTGTGTGTGTGTGTGTGTGTGTGTGTGTGTGTGTGTGAGAGAGAGAGAGAGAGATTAATTGTACTTAGAAGTAAAAATATAAGAGAAAAGGAGAGTTAGGGAGTTTTTGAGTGAGAATGTTGCAAATGGAAGAGGTTTGGATGCCTTTTTTATAGGCAAAAGGTTTTTTTTTTCAAAAAAAATAATGTATGGATGCCAATATGCGATCGCATAAATAGCATATGTAATGAGGACATTACGTCATGTACACCCTTACGTACATATCAGAGGAGGAGGTTGGCCGCGCCGATTTCCTTATGGCTAGGCAAGTACCCATGATCGTGCTGAAGACACCATGTGCATGTGCGAGCATCTGGAAGACCCCACACTGGGAAGATGCATATGGGCTGCTTTATGGAGTGATCCAGACTGTTGGATCGGAGGGACACGACGATCGGGTCATTGGATCGCATGGATCACATGATCGGGCCATTGATCGTTGATCGTCCACATCAGTTTTAGAACTTATCATATTTCAGAATTTAGTTTTTGATTATTTTATATTTGGACACATTATGAGTGTTTTAGTTGATTATATTTAGAATAGGGCTATTTTCGTTAAAATTCACAAGACATGCGAATTTTTGTAATTTTTGAAACTTCTTGGATCTATAAAAAGAGGGGGGCATATGACCTTTCTCCCATTGGATTTTGTGATTTTTTTTTATTTTTTATTTTTAAAAAAGAGAGAAAAGCTCTTGCTTTCTTCCCTCATCTTTATGCGATTTGAAGATACTTCCATGCGATTTAGAAGGAAGATTGGTGCAAGGCTAATCTTCATCAACGGAGGCGCGAGATCTCCACCTATCCTCACACCATTTTCACTTTTCTTCCCCATCCAGGTATTTTCTTCAGGTTCTTCATTCTTCCTATCACAGATCTTCGTCTTTTCCCAAACCCAACCTTTCCATACCCATCCACAATCCAAATCCTAACCGACCTAAATTCATCCTCCCACTCCACATGTGTGACCATACGGCCACACGTGTGAATCCCACCTACCCCTTTTGGTTTCCCACCATCGTTATATCAAAACTCATTTCTTCCATTCCCGAAACCTTAACCCTAAACCTAAACCTAAAATTCATAATTTTCCTACTTTCCCAAATTACTCAAACCCTAATTTTCACCCTAGGTTGTATTAGGTTTCCTATTTTGAAATAGACTATACCATATGCTAATTGTATGTCCCTACATCCATTAGATCATAATTTCTTTTTATTTAATGATCTTACGTTACGATGTTGGTAGCTTAGGTCAGGAGTGTGCATGATTTTCTTTTGATTTTCATGATCTTTGTGATGAATATAGCGACGTTTGTATTTTTTCATTAAATATCTTAATTTGGTTATTTGATCTCACATGTTACTTAGTTCATGCATCGGTCCTGCATTAATATGCAATCGCATATTCTCGCATTTTTGGCATATGTAAAATGCATAGGAGAATTTGCATATGCGAATATGCAGTCACATTTAACAACATTGGTTGGGTTATTGACAAAATCGCAGTCAAGTGTTGGTTTCCCATACGGCGACTTGATGATATGTTAGACATGATGGCAGGTGCCACGATTTTCTCAAAGATGGACATCAAGAGTGGGTATCCACACATGCGTATTCGCTCAGGGGATGAATGGAAAATGGCCTTTAAAACGAAGGATGCGAGTGGTTGGTCATGCCTTTTGGTTTGACTAATGCTCCGAGTACGTTCATGTGTGTGATGGCCCAGGTGTTGAGGCCTTTTATAGGGAAGTTCCTATTGTACTTTGACAATATTCTCATTTATAGCACCTCCAGAGAACTATATCTCCACAATCTGAAGCAAGTTTTCGAGATCCTTAGGAAAGAAAAATTATATGCAAACCTCAAGAAATGTTTGTTCATGTCATATGAAGTTATCTTCTTAGGTTTCATAGTTTCATCAGAATGCATGTTTAGGGATCCCGAGAAAATCAAGGCCATTGTGAGTTGGCATGAACCGCAGAACATTCATGAGGTACGCAGCTTTCACGGCTTAGCTACCTTCTACGGGTGGTCCATCAAAGGCTAGTTCCATAATGGCCCCCATCACAGATTGCATATAGAAAGGGGTGTTCAACTAGACTAACGTCGCGTCAAAAGCATTTAAGGAGATCAAAGGCAAGATGATAGAGGATCCTGTCATGCGCCTTCATGACTTTTCTAAAGTCTTCAAGGTTGCTTGTGACCCCTCTAGTGTAGGTATAGGTGGAGTATTTTGTCAGGAGGGATGCCTTTTTGCTTTCTTTAGTGAGAAGTTGAATGAAGCAAAGCAACAATACTCTACTGATGACAAGGAATTCTATGCAGTAGTCCAGTCCTTATGTCATTGGTGACATTTTTTATTACCGCAAAAGTTCGTTTTATTTTCAGACCATGAGGCCTTACGTTACCTTAACTCCCAAAAGAAATTAAACCCAAGGCATGCCAAGTGTGTTGAGTTTCTTCAAAACTATTCGTTTGTTCTAAAACACAAGACCAAGGTCGAAAACAAACCTGTTGATAACCTTAGCCATAGAGTAACGTTAATTCAATTTATGAGCACTGTAGTCACTTGATTAGAGTTTGAAGGACGAATATCCCACATGCCCAAACTTCAAGAAAGTATATGCTTCACTTTTGGATGGTCAGATGAATGATAGTGGGTTTGTCCTGATTAATAGCTTTCTATTCAAAATAGGCAAACTCTGCGTTCCCCGCACATCCCTACGGGATTTCCTTCTTTGGGAGCTTCACGCCGATGGAGTAGCCGGTCATTCAGGTCGTGACAAGACTATTGCCTTTGTAGAGGACAGGTTTTATTGGCTAAGTCTCAAGCAAAATATAGCCAAAATTATAGAGCAATGTCGGACTTGTCAAATGGCAAAGCAAAAAAAGCAAAACACAGGCTTATACACACGTTTGCCAGTGCCACACACCATAGTAAGACCTTAGTATGGACTTTGTGTCTGGGCTTCCTAAGAGAATCAAGAAGCATGATTCCATTTTCGTGGTAGTGGACCGTTTTTCTAAAATGGCCCATTTCCTACCATGCTCAAAGATGTCTAATGCCTCCAACATCGTGAAGCTATTCTTTGCGGAGGTGGTTTGTTTACATATTTGCCGAAAACTATCATGTTTGACAGGGATGTTAGGTTTATAAGTTATTTTTGGAAGACACTTTGGCACATGATGGGCACAAGATTACAATTTTCATCGGCATACCATCCTCGAACTAATGGTCAGACAAAAGTGGTCGATAGGAGTTTAGAGAACCTATTACAATGTCTTGTGGGTGACCATACCAGGACTTGGGACACAGTCTTACTTATAGCCAAGTTTGCATATAACAGTTCAGTCAATAGGGCAATAGGTATGAGTCCCTTTGAAGTTGTGTTTGGTTATAAGCCTAAAAAACCTATAGACCTTGTTCCCATGTCAATCTCTCATAGGCCTTCAGAGTCTACAAATGCATTTGCACGCCACATTCATGACTTGCATGCGGAGATTAAAAAATGGATTAATGTAAGTAATGAAAAATACAAAGAAATTTGTTGACTCTCACCGTTGGTTCAAAGAATACCATATAGGCGATAAAGTGATGATAAGAATAAGGCCTAAATGGTTTCCACAGGGGACCTTCAAAAAATTACAAGGCCGCAGTACTGTACCATACAAGATTTTGAAAGGATTAGGTCCCAATGCGTCCTTGGTAGATCTTCCACCTAGTATGGGTATTGGTGCTACATTCAATGTAGAAGATCTTATCCCTTTCCAGGACCCATCTCCTGACCTAGATGATGAAACGCCCAACTTGTCCCATTGCACATGGACCTTACCTGACCCATCTTCCCAGCCTTACCACATTTACCATCCATACCTACGAGCAGAGAGGAGATAGAGGATATTTTGGACAAGCAGGTGGTTTCCACTCGACATTGGGGCTTTTAGAAATATTTATTCAAGTGGAAACATCGACCAATTTCAGATTGCACATGGCTCATAGAGGTGAATCTTCAGCGACTTAACCCAGATCTTTCGAAACAGCATCGCAGCTTTATTTCATCAAAGGCGAAATCTTCTCAATCGAAGGGAGTTAATGAGGACATCCGATTATTTAGAGTGCAGTAAAAGAGGAGGAGATTTACCCAGCCTTCATTTTGGCTCGATGACTTATACATGGGCCCAGGTGGGCAGCACTGAGGACTTGAAGACCCCACATGCATGATCATGCATCTTACATTAGGAAGATGCATGTAGGTTGCTTCTTTGAAGAGCTTTGGTCGTTGGATAGTGAGGACACAACGATCGGACCATTGGATCGTGTGAATCCTTCGATCGGGTGGATGGATCATTGTGATCCTTGATCACTATGGTCATTGGTATTAGGATTAGCTAATTTTATGTTTTTTATGGTTATTTATATTATAAGATGAGTTATTTTCAGTTTATTGCACCATGGGACATGAGGTATGTTTTTTTTAAGTGAGGGGTATTTTTGTCAAAACACGTTTGTTGAGACTACAAGGAGGGGACGTCCAGCCATAGCCCATAATGGTGGAAAGAAAAACAACTCTTTTGCTTGAAAAAAATCCCTCATGTGATTTGAGATTCTTTTGTGAAAAGAGACTATTTGGTGTGAATCCAAATGTGTAAAGCCTAGTTATCATTTTCATCTCTATCTTATTCTCTTCTAAAAAGTATTTTTTTTAAATTCTCAAATCTTTCTTCTCTACCACTTTCTTCTATAAACCCTAAATCCATTTACCATTTCCTTCTAAACCTAAGCCCGTTACCTAAATCCACCTTTTCCTAGCCATCACTCCAAACCCAACCCATCACCACCAGCCCCACACATACAAATAGGATCGTACAACCATATGGTCAGCCCCTTCCCTCCGTTTTCTTCCTTTTCTTCGATCCATCTTTCTATCCTATAAACCCAAGTCTAAAACCCTAAACCCCAATTCCCTACGAAACCCTAATCCCACAATTCCCAACAAAATCCTAAATCCTTAATTCCCAAATCATAAATCTCCCATTTTCCCCAAAATTCCCAAAACCCCGTGAAATCATAACACTAGAATTATGCAAAATCTGCCCATTGAATTAGAACCATACCTATGCTAACGCGAGAGTTTCAACCTCTCATTGAGCCTTAGATTTTCATGCTTGTGTAGGATTGTGAATTAACGTAAATCTAAATTTTATTATATATTTAGTATTCTTTTAATCATGGTAGAATGGCATGTTATTATAATTGACTTACTTTGATTGTTCGTTAATAATCTCCTGCTTCCAAATGATTAGATCACATGTCCTGCATCAGTTTTTTTCTTCTTTTTTCCGAGATACCATGGAAATCAATTTGACACATTGATTTCCATGATTTTCTGGGGGAAACTTGGAAAAGAAAATTTCTTCCACAATGTAGTCTTTGCAAGCAGAGGAGTGGGACTGCACACAGGAATCATTTTCATTTCCAGGGTATTCAACGTCCCTAAATGCTCAAACACCACACTAAAGAAAATGCGGGTGTTGTCATTGATTACCAATTATTCAGATAATTATCAGGACCCTAAGATGAGATTGCTAAGAAATAGGAACTCATAACTCTAATTGTGCGTGCACACGAACACAACCACAAATTATTTCAGCTCAACACCAGGAAAGAGCTGCCAGATGTGAAAGTGTGATTGTGTGCATGCGCGCGCGCGCGCGCGCGTGTGTGTGTGTGTGTGTGTGTGTGTGAGAGAGAGAGAGAGAGAGAGAGAATAAAAGTGACCAAACAGGCTGACATCAAATCTTACAGCAAAAGATGTGTGCATCACAGCAAATTCGGCCTTTGATACAGGAACAGAAAGACGTTCGTTGGTTTTCAGGTTGGATTGGGCAACACCTGCACAGAGATAGCACAGAGAATATGGATGAAATCAGCATTCTGCAGAAGGGAGGAGCTATTATCTTAAAATTATTTAAGATCCATGAATTTAGTGAATTCTGTATTTGAAAGGGGGAAAATATCATTTATTTCTTTCTTAAAAATTAAAAAAAAAAAAGAGTGGAAAAGAAATATCAAGAACCATCGATTAAAAGTGAGTAGAAAGTAGGCCTGTCAACGGCTCAGGGACTGGCATGCCCATAACTGGACCCACCTAAAGGGGTCAGATCCTATCTGGTTTCCTTCCACATACCATATTCAAGGTACAGGACCCAAATCTGATCAGGAATAAAGTGCCCAATCCAACCCTGCCTAATATTTAAATGGCTCTAAATTAATGGACCCACAACCAACCTGATTGTTAAACAGGTCGGATTTTAGGATCCAGACCTGTTTAAATCATGCAGGGCATCTCAGGTACCTATGGAGCTGGGCACCCGTTGACAGCCCTAATAGGAAATGAAAGTATACAATGCCGATTAGTTGTAAAGTTAACAGCAACCTACCAATACATTAGAACTTTGTTGCCATTGGCATGATGCTAACATGCCCTTTTTTTTTAACAGCAACCTACCAATATATTTATAGATTATATCAATATAATGAGTATTGAATCTCTATCAAAGATCATGAGATATATGGCATCAGAAAATTAAAGACAATAGATTATATCAATATAATGACTATTGAATCTCTATCAGAGATCATGAGATATACGGCATCAGAAAAATTAAAGACAATTAATCTGGGGATGAATGAGCACTTGGTTCCTATTTATGTAAAGAAATATATGCTCTTTGGGCTTTTCTCAGTTTAGTGTATAATTGCACAAAATGTGAAGTTAAGCGGCCGCAGATTTGGGCACGAGAACAGGGAAGCATGTGTTTCAAAATGTTAGTGAGTATAAATAGTTTGAAGTGGGAGTGGGAGGAATAATTGAAGCTGGAGCAACAAATGGTTAGATGAGCTCCCACTTAGAATCTTGCATTAGACCCACTCCCACTTCCATAGCTGTTTATCCCTGCCAGAAACAGATGCTTGCTCGCTTTCTTGCCGAATTTGTTCCTGCTTCTGCAGCTATAAGCCAAACTTTTTCCTGTCAAGAACCAACAAAGTTGCGCCACATTCAAGGGGGCCAAATTTCTTCAAAATGCAAAGTGAATCAATGCCATCATTGAGAGGTTTAATGAAGGAGATGCTCCAGTAGAAAGTCAATGGATCCCCATTCATGGCCTTTATGAAAGATGGGGTTTAGGGAGAATATGGGTATTTGGACCCTTTCACATCCCAAATCCACTCGTCACATTGGCTGCGGAAAGCATCATTCCCAGACCAACCCTCTATCAGGCGATGTATCACATGCATCTTCATTGAATACACCCATAGCATTCCAAAGCTTGAGTCCTCGTAGATATTGAATTGGGAAGAGGGGGTTGAAAAAGTGCTTGGCAAAGAATGTCTTTGAAAGAAATGAAAGAAGCCAGTACTAAATAGCTCAACATAGAAACTAAATACGAGAAAGACGGTGAAAGATATGGTTCTAGCCTCCACTTGTTTTTTCTGAACAATTGACTGTCTTATCAGTTTTTGTCATTTAATTATTTCTTCATTAACCAGAACACCCTCACTGCCCATGTTTTATGTTCCACATGCCATACAAGCAATCATAGATCTAACAAGCATGAGATTTAAAAAAAAAAAAATTTAAAAAAAAAAAAACCCTAAAATAAAATATAATATACTAATAGAATTAGAAACATATATGCCAAGAAACCAAATTGAAATTCTTCCTAGCATAAATAAACCAAAGGATAGTAATAGGCTAAGATTGGGTGGAAAGCTTACTCAAACTAAAGAAATAGCCACCATCATCTGACATTGGTGCGACCGATAAGGTCTTTCTCACTTGACCTTCTAGGCTGTAATATCCAAGGGTCATCAAAACACATAATAAATCATATGTACTCAACCTAGAAACTTGTGACATTTCTCCATATTTTATATCATTGTGAGAGTATGATGGCAATATGCATTGTTCAGCGGACTACACAAAGTAGTAAAAGGACACAACCTCGTATTCTTTGAAGGGTCATGGAAAATTTCGCAAGAATCACCAGGACCTAGGCTCATCAAAGATCCAAGCTCTGTGGCTGATAAAGCAAAGAGCTACAAAAATGAGAAGCCAATTAGTTGGTCAGAATTTGGACAAAAGAAAAAAGACTCATTATGACAAGTTAATCTGAATTGGTAAATTGAACTTGTCAGGCAAGATTGCGAATATCAGCTAATTAAGTTCGGATAAAGTTATAACTCCTCTATTTTCACAATAAATAGATCGGCAACAAAACTAAATGCAATGTTGGTGACCATATTTTAGGGTTGTCAACAGGCTAGACCAAGGTCTATAAAAGCCCAGCTCACAAGTAAAACATAGGCCCGAGCCCAACCCTTTACGATTATCCACAGACCACACCCGAGCCCAGCCATCTACTTTTGTGCAACATCTAGGCTGCTTAGGCATGCCCAACCATGCATCTTACAAACTATCGGTACAAAATACCCTTGAAATCCTAAATGAACCAGCCTTGAGCCAAAGGCTCCGAGACACAGTCCGAGCCTGGCCCAATTAGTAACAGGCTTTAATTTAGGCCCAATTCCTGTGGTCAGGCCTAATATGCCAAGACAAGCCCAGGCCCAAAGCAGACTAGGACAAAAAGTCCAACAGACCAACCATGCCAATCAACAACCCTACTGGATTTCCTCTCTTTCATTGTATTGTGCAGCATGATCCATAAAATCCCTTCCAAAAAGGGAAATATATATATATATATATATATATATATATCCATAAAATAGGATGGAAATCTCATGAGGAAAAGCTATTGTTAAATGGCTATTACCTGCCTCTTCTCCCAATCATACTTGCGTTGGCCAATAGCAGGCATGAATTTCAGCATCACCAAGCCCCTCTTATCAACACGAAAAAGCCCAGACTGGCCAAGATAAAGAACAAATGGGAACACATTCAGACCTTCTCTATGGCTGTCTCATTCAGAAGCACGGCACAAATATAGTACCAAGAAACAAAAAGCATACAGTTATCTCTTTGAACTTTGGAAGCACTGGTTCCAAAACGAGTGCAGCTTTTCCCTTGAAAATTGAATAATCAGCAGACGTTCTGACCGAGTAACTCCCTGCAGTGCATGTCCAAAAAGGAAGGAGCCAGATGATCCAGCCACAACGTAATATATATACTGTATTAGAAAGATGCTTTAGAATATGAAATCATACCATCAGTTGCCAAATCCTTTCTAGCAGTTGAAACAGCACGGGATGTAAGGTTATGGAACCATAGACCATGTTTGTTATTATTAGCTTTCTCCACTGATAGATTGTAACCCAGAGTTCTCCTGTTTAACTGTAGAAACTCTTAATGCGAACAGAAGGAATGATTAACAACATAACGCAGTCAAAACTCCAAACCTCAAGTCTTACATGTACATGCATATTTAGCAGTTTGCAACCCCACTCATCTGTAGCCCAGACCCTCTGCATGGTAGCACACATGCCAAGCTGGGCCTGGCACAGTTATGACATCCAAGCCATCCATCAGGTAGAATCCACCAAGTGGGTTCCCTGGCTTGGAAATCAGACTGGCCACTCATAAGGTGGGCCACAATGTAAGAAAGAAGACATTGGCTGTAAATTTGCTTCATACATGGTGGCCCGCCCTATTTTATTATCCCAGGGAATCCCACAAGCTTGGGCCAACGGATGGGCGGCTCAGACCCTGCACACATGTGCTAAATTGTGTGCCAGCATATAGACAGGCTAGTCTATACATATGTGGGGATTGGCAGGCCTCTGAACATATATCTAAGTAGTACTGCAGCCCACTTGGGTAATCAAACCATTTGCAGAGACAGTCGAGTTGTTTTTCCTTTTCTTTTTTCTTTCTTAATAATCAGTTTCATTTTTTTGAGATTCCAAAGTCAGTTGGAGGGCCCCTGCAAACAGAGGGTGAGCACAACACTTTTCTAGCTCAATGCTTGTTGAATGTGTTTCAGTTAGTCCAGAAATGCATCGAACGACAATTAGCCCATGTTGAAAAGCCGTGGATTCCATGCCAAACAATGGAAAAGGAAAAGAGTTTTCCTTTTCACGTAACGAATTGTGTTGTTTGGATAACAAAGAAAAGGGTGGATTCCACCAAGTAATTATTACACTTTTCCATAATTTCGATTCTTGGCATAAGAAACTAGGTGAGTGTTGAGAGAAGAGTATAAAATTTCCATTTTCTATCCAAACAAGAACTCAAAATGGTAATCCATTGTTCAATAGTTCTCATAGAAATCATCATTGGATAATTATTGGTTTTTCCTTTCTTTCGCCTTGGAGTCCATGTATCAAAGCATGCCCTTAGCGGCACAATAAAGGGAGAAACATGGAGATCATAATGTGGTTTCCCATCTCCGGCACAGCTGCCCAAATCATGGCCTTTTGCACCCAAAACTCTGAATTTTTAACGATTACTTAGCAAGGTATTCTAAAACAGTTGCGTAATTGCCATAACGACCATTACCTAACTGTAACAATGGTAACCATTATGTGTCATGAGGCCATAATGGCAGCCACCGAAAAAAGGGCCCATAACAGTCCATTACAAGGCCCAAACATTTTTTTAAAGGCCGTAATGATTGTTCAAGGGCCATAATGTAACAATAACATTAGTGGCCATTACAGCCACCGTTTCCGTTATGGAATACCTTGGTAATTAAGCTACCTTGAACATGCACTAAACTACCAAACACATTAAAAATAATAATAATAATAAAAAATTTCCACCCTCCTTTGCCTTGGATTCCATGTATCCAAGCATGCCCTTAGCGGCAGAAAAAGGAAGTATGAAGATCATAATGTGGTTTCTCACCTCCTGCACAGTTGCCCAGATCATGGCCTTCTGCACCCAAAACTGTTAATTTTAACAACCACTTAGCAAGGTATTCCAAAATGGTTATTGAACAACCATAACCACCATTACATAACAATAGCATAACTGTTACGCATTAGGGAATCATAACGGCCGTTATGGAAAAATGGCTGGTAACGATTCATTATGGGGCTGAAACATGGCCATAACAGCCCATATCATAACAGCAACGGCAATGGCCATTATGGCTATCGTTGCCGTTATGGAATACCTCGTAGCTTAAGCTACACTGAACATTCACTAAACTACCAAAAATATCTCCAACGGCGGAAGCCGGACTTTTGAGTCTCGAATGAAATTGATATCATTTTCATTCAGGAGACGAAGGTTGAAGAGAGGAAGATGGGCTTAGTAAAGGATCAAGGTGTTGTCAGATGCCTTTAGATTGTCTGTAACTAGGTCTGTCAATGGCATTCACTCGATCCCATCGAG
Source organism: Magnolia sinica (assembly GCF_029962835.1). NCBI lineage: Eukaryota > Viridiplantae > Streptophyta > Magnoliopsida > Magnoliales > Magnoliaceae > Magnolia > Magnolia sinica. The sequence continues at coordinate 21,652,290 of NC_080576.1, read as the reverse complement.
CAGCCGTAGATCCCAACCCACTCGATCCCATCGAGAAAATCCCGTATTTTGGCCTTTGCTTTATGGACAGTTTTTGGGTCCAAATCGATTTGATCGAAGGTGGCTTCAATCCAATCGATGGGTCGTCAATGGCACTCGATATGATCAAAGCTCCCATTGACCGACTTGTGCAGTTTGGCAAAACTGCGGGTTTTGTTTCCTAATTCGTTTTTAATCTTTTAAAAGGGTTTTGTAATCGGGGATTAGATTATTGGAAATGTGCTTAGAGCTTTTGGTGAGCAAAGGGAGTTCAAAGCTAGGGTTTTTTGTGGTTTTCGGGATGTATTCTTGGATCAGTAAGCTCTTCCATCTCTTGTAACGTTGATTATCAGAGTGGATTCGTTGGCACTTTGTGCCATGGTTTTTTCCTACGAGGATTTTTCCACAAAACCTTGTGTTTTCTATGTGTTTGGTTTGTTTGATCTCTTATTGCTTAATTCTAACTCAAGGTTGCTTCTGCGCGTCCCCCCAACAAGTGGTATCAGAGATGAGTTTTTTTTTAATATGAAAAGATGTCTTCTAAGGGATCTAATATTAAGTATGAAACGGAGAAATGCATTGAGAGAAATAACTTTAAACTATGGAAGGTTAAGATGAGAGGCCTCCTAGTTCAGCAAGGATTGCAACACACTCTCCTTGGCAAGGCGAAATGTCCTACATCTATGATTGATGAAGAGTGGGATGAACTAGACGAGAGGGCTACAACCTCGATACAACCGTGTCTAGCAGACAATGTCCTATATAATGACTTGGATTAAAAGACTGCAACAAGGGTATGTACGAAACTAGATGGTTTGTACATGAAGAAATCCACGTGTAGTTGCCTATATCTTAAAAAACAATTCTATAATCTTAAGATAACAGAGGAGTCTGACATTAATGAACACATGAGTACTTTCAGCAAGTTGTTATATAAACTGATGAATGCTGAGGTTAAGATCGAAGAGGAAGACTAAGCATTGATTCTCTTGAATTCGCTTCTACCATCTTTTGAGAATCTGGTAGACAAGTTGATCCATAATAGGGATACCATCGATGTGGAGATTGTCATCTCAACCCTCATGAGAAGCAGTTGAGAAAGAAAGACGGTAACAAAGGTACATCTATGAATGCATTGCTTGCTAGGGGAAGCAATACTAAAAAGGAGAAGGCAATTCCAGATCGCGATCCAAATTGAAAGGAAATAGAAAGATGAAGTGTTGAAATTGTGGGATGACAGGGCATATGAATACGGACTACGAAAACCATAAGTCTCAAAAGGGAGAAAAATTAGAGAATGCGCTAAATGAGTCCAAGACAGCGCAATCATGCGAAGAGGTGAATGGTGGTGATATCTTGACCGCATCCAAATCTGGTTACCTTAATAACAACTGGATTTTGAATTCAGTGGCCTCATACCACATGATTTCTCACAAGAATTGGTTCATCACATGCAACGAGTACAACGGTGGACAGATTTTTATGGGCAATGGCGTTGCCTGTAAAGTTGTTAGAATCGGTTCAGTGCACATCAGAATCTTCGATGGGATGTAGCGTATTCTGACATATGTTCGACACGTCCGGACCTCAGGAAGAATTTGATTTCTTTAGGGGCTCTTGAGGCACTTGGTTGCAAGTTCACTGGTTATAACAGGATCCTTAAAGTTTCAAAAATGGCACTTATTGTGATGAAAGCGCAACGAAGCAGTAATCTATACAAGTTGATCGGAAACACTGAAATGGGTCGAACTGTAGCATCTGTAGCAAAATCCACATTAGCACAATTGTGGCATACGCGCCTAGGCCACATGAGTGACTGCGGCAAGAAGGTACTTTCTAATCGTTGCTAGATTCCTGATTTTAAAAGTATTAAACTTAGTATATGCGAGCATTGTATATATAGTAAACAATCAAGGCTAACTTTTAAAACTAGAAAGCATGGTTGTAAAGGTGTGCTTGAATATATACATTCAGATGTTTGGGGCATGTCACCTATTGTTTCTGCTAGGGCCTCATCGTATTTCATCCCATTTATCAATGACTACTCCAGGAAAGTGTGGATCTATTTCCTCAAAAAAAAAAAAAAAAATCCGATGTTTTCGCCACATTTAAAGTGTTGAAGACGATAGTTAAAAGGTAGACATGGAAGAGATTGAAGGTATTAAGGACTGACAACGGATGTGAATTCACTTCAAAGGAATTCAATCAGTTTTGTAAAGATGAGGCGATTGTTAGGCACACTCCTGAGCAGAATGGAGTAGTAGAACGGATTAATCGGACTCTCTTAAAGAAAAGCCAAAGCATGTTGAGTAATGCTGGATTGGACAAGGAGTTATGAATGGAGGCGGTTAACACGGCTTGTTACCTGGTGAATCGGTCCCCGTTTACGCTGATAGACTGCAATATTCCTGAAGAAGTGTGGGGTGGTCATGAAGTATACTACTCACAGTTGCATGTATTTGATTGTGGCGCATACTTTCATGTACCATCAATTGAGAGGGATAAACTGGACCAAAGGGTTAAGAAGTGTATTTTTGTAGGCTATGATGGTGTGAAAGGGTACAAGTTGTACGACCAAGTCACACGGAAGATCATAATTAGCCGAGATGTGAGGTTTGATGAAAATTCCTTGTTCCGCACGGACGATCGCAAGGAACCGGAGAAATCAGCAGTCATTGATGTCGAGATTAAAAAATAAGATATACAGGTAGAGGTACAGGAGCAGGTGGAGTAGCCACCTCTCAGAATAAATCCGCCAAGAGATTGCATATTGCCAGTGCGATATAGGGATAACTTGAGTGTTGCATTCACCCTCATTACGGATGAAGGAGATCTGTCTACCTTCCAGGTAGCATTAGATGCTTCTAATGCTAAGAAGTGGATAGTGGACATGCATGACGATATGGATTCCGTGTAAGAATGAGACGCAAGGTATCCCGTATCGGTATCGGTTAGCGTAACGATGCCCTCTGATACCGATACAGATATGAGGGTGTAACGGCTATGCGGGGGCGTAACGGCCCGTAACGGTACAATTTTTATTTTTTGGCCAAAAAAATATGGATTAAATCCAGAATATTCTAAGCATTCCAAATATGCATTCATTTATAAATTGGAACATGTTTACGGTGGTGTAACGGTCGACTCTTTGGTGAGAAGTTGTATCGGACTGTCTGATGAATTTATGAACTAGATAACCTGAATTTGACTACAAATTTCATATATTTAATTTTCTAAATATATAATTTATATACTTAACAATTTGATATCATTTCTCCCAATAGTTCTTTAAAAAAAAATTTAAATTAAATTCAGGTAGATGACGTTGCCAATTTGGGGCTGACTTGGAGGACCAATCCATGCCCCAAATCAGCCTCAAATTCATGCAATTTATTGGCATTATCCCACTTATGAATTGGTGGACATTTATTGGATAGTGAATCATGAAAAAAATCAAAAGGCCCTATTTTAAAAAATAAGCGTCCACAAATTAACAATTAAAACTATTCAAACAATTTGATTTTGGCATTGTGAGTTAGCAACTACAGTTCATAATTTCATTGATAAATTTTAAGTTAATACATGTCTCGTGTACAATTTTTTAAAAGCCCGAATTAGGCGGGACTCGAATTGTGAAGTGTAGCACACGAGTGTCAAAGTTTTTTGGACCCCACCATGATGAATGTGTTATATCCACACCGTCCATCCATTTTGCCAAATAATTTTAGGGCATGAGCCCAAAAATGAAGCAGATCCAAAGCTCAGGTGGACCACACCATAAGAAACAACAATAATTAAATGTCCACCATTAAAAATTTATTGGGGGCTACAAAAGTTTTAGATCAAGCTAACATGTGTTTTCCCTTCATCCACATCAGTGTGACCCAATTAACAGGTTAGATGGAAAATAAACATTACAGCGGACCCATGTAACAAAACAGTGCAAGTGCACTGTTCAGCGTGCACCTAAGAACACAAAAAAATAATAATAATAAATAAAAATAAGTGCGTGGCTGTGAAACAGCCACGCAGTCCATTCCATTTTCGATACCGAAATGAAAAAGAAGAGACAAATAGGGAAACCGAAAAGAAAAGAGGGAAAGAAGAGAAAGAGAGAGGGAGAGAGAGAGAGAGAGAGAGAGAGAGAAGAAGAAGAAGAAGAATCCGCAGCCGCAACAGTCCGAGAAGAAGAAGAAGAGGAAGAAGAAGGAGAAGAAGGGGAAAAAAAAAAGTATTTTTTTCCTTTTTTCTTTTTTTTCCTATTTTCTTTAGACCCGTAACAGCCGTTACGCTCACCACTACCTATCCTGTTAGTTGAGTGTAGTTTATATATTTGTTGTTTTTCCCTTGTTACCCACATAGGGGCATACTTGTAGTTTGGCATTTATTAATTGAAGAATGAAATCATGGCAACTGTACATATTATTCCAGCAAAAGAAAGGTCGAAATATTACATGGGTGCTTCCAATCTTGGGAGCTTTTGGTACACGGGCCATCCACAGATCCATCATAACACTGTTTGTTCCTTGAACCGTGGGCCCCAGTTGTACAAACCGTACAACCTTTCCCCCGGGCACAGTATGGGGGTCAGTATTGGCATGTAGCCTCCTCCTTTCCTGAAAACCGACTTATGCAAAAGGTGGGCCTCACCATGAAGGTCGCATGTCCAGCAAATCAGGTCAGTCCGCTCATTTGGTGGGCCACACCTACACGTCGAGCCAGACTGCTGTTTGTCATCCATTGATTACAGTGGTGAGGCTAACCCATCTGATAAGTGGACGAGCCTCAGTTTTGCTTCTCCAGGTGAACTTCATGGCAGGGTCCACCCTTTGTTTCACTGAAACGAAACAGAGACATGCATGTTCATGGGTATCATTGGAGGGGAAGTGTGGAAAAACAAGCCTTTGTAGAGAAGCATGGATTGGGCACTGCTAATGATCCATTTATTGTTCTGAAAGTTGAACTTGATTTATAAACATTTGAAGAGAGCTCAGAGAATTGTATCGGCATCAAGGTTCATCTCTTCAATCTCTAGCCTTTCCTAGCTGGCCTCCTATGCTACCTTTGCATCATTTAAAAAATGGCGTTTACTCTTCAACTGCCCAGTCCAGACTGCAAATCGCTGATCCAATGTGGATGAAGTATCACAGAGAAGTTGCACTGAGGAGATACTATCAATGAGTCACTATTTTAGTTTTAACATCCATTTATAGAAATTAATTGGATGGCTGGGATTTGCTTGATCAGTGTGAATTTAGAGATATCCTACATCCATGATGAGACCCACGATTTGGATGGTCTGGAGAGCTGTATGTAAATCCAAGATGAGTCCTGCAAAGCTGAGGTGCTGACAAAGTAGGACAATGACACCAAAGGAAGTAAGATTATGCAGGAAAAGATGATTCCTGATATGAAAATACATCCACGCTGTACATGGTAGTGTATGATTCAGTAAAAAAAAAACGTATAGCATAAAACAATACCTCAAAATTAAGAAAATAGATCAATCACAGCTTTTTCCTGATGTTTGACTCAATCTCTTTTAAACAGTGGGAAATTTTCAAAAAAAAAAAAAAACCTACTGTTTTATATCATAGTCAGAAGAACCCTTCGGAACTTCTCCAAGCATCTCAATACAAAATATTGTCTGATATTAAGAGTTGTGATATGGCAAGATGTGACACACATGGAGTGAGGAGGTACTAGAGAGAGAAAGAAGAGGCATTATGAGCATAGAGGGTTTTTTTAAAAAAAAAAAAAGGAGAGACAAAGGGAGCGGTGAGCGCAACGACACATGCAGAGAGAGAGAGAGAGAGAGAGAGAGAGGTTAGCGACCCATCCATACTATTTCCCTTGTTGTGGCCTACAAGATTTCAACAGATGTTAACAATGGATGTCACATAGTTATCAAGATAGTTCCCATAAAGCCTTTGTCATATGGCCTCCTCGATTAAATGCTTCATGGGGTCTACAAGTAGAGAAGAGAAGAGATTAGTAAGGGCTACACAGATTAAAAGAAGTGAAAGAAAATGGATTCATAGGGCCTTGTGCGATAAAATATAAACTCTCTTTCCAAGCAGTTACATTTTTAATGACTGTTTAACCTTCTAATAACTAACGTTTCTAAAATAATAATAATAAATGTCTAAAACTACCAAATGCTTTATATAATATAGATAAAACATATGCATGGACGATATACTATTAAGAGAAGTTATATGATCCTCCCCCATCTGATACTCAGAGTGCGTGAGTTTGGCTCCATGGTTTGGTGACCTGGGCTATCAATATGACAGCCCCATCATGGCCATGCCCAAAAACTCTCCCACACAGCCATCTAATATATTTGATTTCTCCATTGAATATGGGTTATTGCTATATATTTATTTATTTATTTCAGGCCCCCATGATGGAGTGGAATGGCATTATTGGATTCATGAAGCCGACCCCAATTAATTGGTATAAGGCTTGGATGATGATGGTGGTGTATATTCGGGCCATTAATCAAAGGTTTTTGGATTTCACATTGAAAACTAATTAGATTGTTCTCTTAAGGAGATATTTGGGACATGCACCATCCAAGGTGGACCATTGTATAAACAGTCTAGATCGTGGGGCCCACTTGTACAAACTGAGGACCCAACCTATCATCGGGTCAGGGATCATATACTTCAGTTCTAAGAAAGTAGGGTGAAACATTTCAAATTGAACAAAATGTACCTTTCGGTTGCTCAAGAGAATGTAAGAACTATTTCTAAGTCAAATTTAGAGCGAGAAACTTAAATATTTTCCCATTCGATCTACATTTCCTCCGTGAATTGAATGCATGACAGTAAACAGACTTTGCTAAATGATCGAGTGCTTTGCCGAACATTGCACTTAAATCTTTATCCACTGCCTGGAACATATTTAATGGAGGAAGCACCTATGTTTCTCTATCCCAATGCAGCAGCAAACAGCCTTGCAACTTCATGTTTCTCTTCGATCTCTGTGACTGTAGTATGCCCATTCCCAAGACCAAATGAATTAAAATCTCAGATACCCTCAACTGGCAACTGATTATCTTTGCAACAACGACTGCATAGAAGCCGGCAGTAACCTCTTCTTAAATCTTCATAGAGTGATCTCACGACGCACTTGCATGGCTTTTTTTCAAGATCAATTCATTTACACCATCGGCTCTTTAATTTGCTGATCCAAAGTTCTCAAGGTGCTGTAGATAGCAGGTCTTAGCGGATGAGATAAATCCGCAGCTACAAATATATGTCGCCTCATCTCCACCTCAATCCAACTGCAGCCAGCTGGCTTTTTCAATTCTTTCGTCTTCATCAATCTCCTCACTTCCTCAACGCCATCCCATCTACTGTCTGCTGCATATATATTTGACATCACCACATAGTTCCCAATGTTCCCAGCCTCAACTTCGAACAAGCGGTTCGCTGCTAGCCGCCCAAGGCCCACCTCATGGTGGGTCTTACAAGCTCCGAGCAATGTCCCCCAAACGTTTGCATTGGCTTCAACAGGCATGTTGGTTATAAAAGCATATGCATCCTTCAGCCGCCCTGCTCGGGCAAGAAGGTCCACCATACAGGAGTAGTGCTCCATGGTGGGTTTAATGCCATGAATATCATCCATGGAATTAAAATGCCTCCACCCTTCATCAACAAGGCCAGCATGACTGCAGGCTGCTAAAACAGCAGTCATGATGACGTGATCTGGCTTTATATCAAATTCCAGCATTTGAGAGAAGACCCTGAGTGCCTCCTCGCCCATACCATGCATTGCATACCCACCGATCATGGCCGTGAACATGACTAGATCCTTCTGGGGACTCAGTTGGAAGAGCTTGTAAGCATTGTTTATACTTCCACATTTTGAGTATGCATCAACCAGTGCTCCTTCCAAGCAAACGTCGTCCAAGCAGGCTCTGATTGCATAACAATGACACTGCCTCAGCAGGTGCGCCGAAACCAAACGGGTACAGACCGGAAGAATGCTCATCAGACTCATCACATCAGGTCTCATCCCTTGAATCTGTAATTCACAGAACAGATTAAGAGCTTGATCACTGCAATCACTTTGGGCATAAACCTGAACCATTAGATTCCACGTGGTGAGATCTCTATCTTGCATCCGGTTGAATATCATTTCCGCATCCTCCTGACAACACTCATGACTCACGTACCCTGCAATCATCGCATTTCCCGTTACAACATTTTTTCCTGACAAGCTCTCGAATGTTTTGAATGCATAGTCCATGCTCCCACATTTCGCATACGCATCAAGTATCGCATTTCCAACCGTCAGTTCATTTATTAAACCTGCCCTAACGGAGTAACCATGAACTTCTTTAACCACCATCATGCTCAATAAAGCAAATAAACGAAGAATGCTTAAGATGGTGACAGAATCTGGTCTAATTCCTTCCCTTTGCATGTGATGTAGATGGTCGACAACCTTCTCCCAACGTCTGCTCTCCACACAAGCAGCAAGCATCGCATTCCATGATATCAAATCTCTCTTCCGCATCGACCCAAACGTCCGAAATGCATCTTCTAATTCACCACATTTCGCATAGAAACTTATCAAAGCATTTCCTACAGCTGTATCATCACATAGTCCTGGGTGCCCGAGAACATACTCGTGTATCTTTTTACCCTCCTTTACATCATGTAATTGGCTGCAGACAGGAAGTACACTGATGAGAGTGACTGAATCGGGTTTCACGCCAGTCGAGAGCAATTCATGAAACAAATCTAATGCTTTAAAGACCCAACCATTCATGGCATATCCCACAATGACTGTATTCCATGAAACTAGATCTTTCGAGCCAAAATTTCTAAAGACAAATTCGGCCTCTTCCATGTGTCCGATCCTCGAGTAAAACGTCATGAGAGCATTGCATACTGAAACCTCTGAATCAAATCCAAACCGCAGAATGTAGCTATGGATCTCTTTTCCACGGCAGTCATCTCCCAAAAACGCACAGAGGGGTAGAATATTCACAATCGTGGCATAATTAGGCTTGAAATCTGCCAAGAGCATTTGATGGAACAGCCCAAATGCTTCCTTAGACAACCCATTTTCGGCATACCCCGCAATCATGGCATTCCACGAGACAATGTCCTGACAGACTATCTGATTAAAGACGCCATGGGCATCATCCCAAATGCTACCACATTTCGCGTACATTGAAACCAGTGCATTTCCTACAAGAGTCTGTGATTCCAACCCACCTTTAATTGCATAAGCATGGATACTCATGCCACATTTCAAAGCTTTCAATCTTGCGCAAACTGGAAGTATAATTGCGATTGTAATGGCGTTGGGCTTAGGGTCCTCACATACATGCATCGAATAGAACAGTCCCATAGCCTCCATGTGTAATTGTGACTGCCCGTATCCAGATATAAGTATGTTCCACATGACAGGATCCTGGTGGCCCATTTCATCGAACAGCCGGTGGGAATCATATAAAGCCCCGCATTTGGCATACATGTTCATGAGCGCCTTATGGACGGGTACATCCAATTCATGCCCTTCCTTAACAACGCAGCCATGAAATGCTCTCCCCAATTCAATTGCCGAAAGAGCAGCGCATGATTTGAGGAGAGCAGGCAACGAGTAATGGTCGGGCCTGACGCCCGCATGCTGAATTCGACAAAAGAGGGACAGAGCTTCGCCGTAGTTGGCATTGATACAGCAGCCTGTGATCTTAGCATTCCATGATTTGAGATGTGGCTGGAGCATTTTGTCAAACATGTTGTGTGCGTCATTGTTTTCACCGTTGTCTATGTACGATGGCAGAGAAGTGATGGGAGATTTTAGGACACGAAGATATGGGTTCCCTTGAAATGGTCTCCTGGTATTGAATTTGAATTGGTGGGCCAATTGGACATTTTGGATCATCAATTACAGCGATCGGACGTTCCAAATAGCGGACCCCATTTTGGAGAGCACAAAGCTCGAAAATTACGACTATCGGATGATCTTGATCGTCAGATATAGCCTAGTTTGAACTGCTGGCCAATTTATTTTCAGCCGTTCATCTGACAGACACCAGCGGGATGGTGAGGATGGTTCGATCGGTCTGTTTTTGGGAGAAGAATATCAGCTGTCTTGCCAATGGGTATGATCCACACTGCTAATATGTCCGTGACAAGATGCAAGAACACGAATGAGCAAGAGGGAATACAGGCGAAGAAGCTCTTCCTGTGGGTCAGCGTAACGGGGATCAAGGCCGATGCGTCTTCAAATGAGATCGAGTTCGAGGTCGGGTTTCTCTCGGAGACGCTTCCAGCCAAGCAGTTCGAGCAGATTCGCACGTGTAAGGCGAAGGCTTTCAGGGCAGATCTTCTTCTAGGAGCTTCTGTTGCGGAGGTGATCTCTCTCTCTCCCTAGATTTCTTGCTTATTTTGGGGGTAGAGATTTTGATAGTTGGCAGGACCACCTGAATTAGTGGCCCGCCCATCCGTCCCTTTCAGATTTCTGGCTGGGTGTAAAGACGGTGGTTGTTGGCTGGACCGTCCGCCCATCTTTGTATAGATTTCTTGCTTATTTTAGGGTTAAAGATTGTGTAGTTGGCTGGACCACCTGAACTAGTGGCCCGCCCATGTTTCTTATTTTGGGGGAATAGATTGATGAGGCTATCCAAAACCGAAGTGGGCCACATCTTTCTCTACTCTATACATGTTTTACATCCAATGGTTCAAAAATCCAGATCATATATCTGCTGAGTCCGACGGTGGATGGAGAATGCCTTGAAAAGACTTCACACATTGTAAGATCCCAGGGTTGATCCTAATCCATCCGTTTGATTATTGCACAGTGGCGTGTTTGATGAGTGATCACTAGTCTGACGAAAACGAGGTTTAGAGTGCGATCATGCAGACCTCCCTATAATTGGTGGGCCTCACATGACCACCACAATAGAATTTTGATAGATGGCGCGGATCCACTCTTTCATGATCTAGAGACTTGCTAGTCCATGCACCTCGAAACGGTGTCGCATGTAATAGCCTGGCCAGTGTTGTGAGACCACTCAAAAACGAAGCATCGACAGACCCTGCCTTGTAGACAACCTGGCAAAAATCAGGCCAGCTTGCTCACTAAGGGCCTGTTTGTTAACTCTGAAAAATAGTATTTAACGTGGAATTGAGAAAATGCTCTGTATCAAGATTTGTTTGTTAAGCCGAGATCAGAAAGCGCTACGTGATTTTTCATTGAATTCTTTCTGAGATACGAGTCTGGCTTAATGGTGAATGCGCTCCATAAATACAGTACTTAATTTTCAGACTTCATGCATAATTACCAAACATGTTTTTTGACTTCAGATTTCGGATTCAGGCTTTAGACTTCAGATTTAACAACCGGGGCCTAAGTTGGCCCTCATGCGTTTAAAAGAGATTCAACAAGTGTAGAATTGGGGCCCATGCAACAAGGAGATAGGCATGAGTTTTGGATGGGTTCATCTACACATTCGGCCCACCCACGGACACTGATCTGTGGCCCAAAGTAGAATGGATGAAATAACCTAGAATCAACACCGGATGTACAGGGGAATTAGGTTTAACTTCTTGCTTGTTTTGGAAACAGCGTACTAATACTCTTTGATCATGAGTATTTTGAGTGGGCCACACCCTTGTTGGCTTTATCATAACCTTGAACTGTGGATGGACTGTCCTCAGATGAATGATATCCAATCAAAGTAGTTATGCTTGAGGGAGGGAGGATTGGGCGGGTAACAGCCAACAATCTGACACAACAAACAGTTTTGGTCCATGTCATGAACTGATCAGTATTCCACCTTATTAGGTGATCTTCATGATGAGAGACAAGAGACCTGCGTCGCAGATGACCAAAAACAGGCAATATTTTCTGGTGAGTCCAACGTTTCCTTCTTCTTTTTTTTCCATTTCACAATAGCCATTATTGTTACATAACAGTGACACCAGTCCGCTGACATAAGGTCATAATGCCTATTTAAATGTGCTCATAATCTATAAGAGGAGAAAGATCAGATGTTCACACATCGCTCCTTCCACACAATTGTAAACCTTCCAACAGACAATCGGTGATCTTGTCATCTTATAGATTGAGCTATCTGACCAACCCAAAAAGTAGCCCATCTTTTATGGACCATCATCTTATGGAAAAGATTGACCTTACAAACTGCACATCCACCAATCTACTACAAGAGGTTCCACCAGCTAATGCGGAGCACACACCACACGGATTTCAAATGAAAATGAAAAACACACATACACACACACACACACACACACAGATTATACTTCACAACCAACCCATGGATGATAGTGCCTTGATACGCATTGGATGGAAGGACGGAAGGGTGTTTTTTTACAGGGATCCAAAATAGTAAATACTATTAAATCAGGCCTGAGTCATCAAACAAAAACAGATCAAATGGAACTAATCCCTGCCTTGAAAGCCATGCAAGCTTAAAACCACACTTTAAAGAAAGGATGACAGATGAGGGGATTTCAGGCTCCTATCAGTTTCATGCATCTTCTGATTTCATACCAGTGGACTGAAGACATTGCCCATGTATCATCATCTATCCCATTCTAAATTTGGGTTTAGCTGAAGCTCAGACTGCTTTGGTTTATTCACCTCAATGTTCGTAGGTGGCGGACTAGTGAGCCGGTCCCACCCCATGATGTGAGGCAAGATGTACTGCACAAAACGAAAATCACTGGAGGTTTACAATTCTTGTGGTGTCTGAATGCATATATGAACATAATAATACTCCATGCATTCAAACATAGTAGGCCCATTAAAAAAAAATGGTGCTTATGGAAAGGTTTAGGCCCTGTTTGGTAGACACTAGACACCTAAAAATGAGTTCACCTCATTTAGTTAAAAATAATGATCTATCAAAGATCTTCGTCTCTAATACAAATTCCATTGACATGAACTTATCACGTATTAGAGATCAAGATCTCTAATTCATTTACTGTTAACTAAAACAACATGAGATCATTTTTAAGTGTCTACCAAACAGGACCTAAGAATTTCTAAACTTTTGACTCCGACTTGAATTGAACAGATTTTCCATCGAATAGTTCTTATACAGGCTAATTGTTCAAGATCTAAAAATTTCAAACATAAATTTTAACACAAATTTAAAACTTTTTGAGGAAAAGGTTAAACCCCTTGAACCATCTAACTAAAACGTACGTTGACTGCAAACTGACGAGAAGTAGCCCTTAATTTCTGACAATAAGACCATAATGCTTTCCAAACTCCACAGATCCTCGCAAATTCGAACTGGCAGAGTCATTCTACGTTGACTTTGGATAAGTAAACACTAACAAAAAATGCAACTAGCTGCAATGGAGGCTGAACCGAGATGTTTGTATGGCATCCCACCCATACACCAAGGTACTCCTGCAATGAAAATGGGATGCCCCAAAAATCAAGTTGATCTAACAATTATATGGGCCCCACATGAATGTGGGGGTTTTTAGGTGGTCGTTCATTGTTTTCTGTAGTGTGGCCGACCTGATAGTTGGTTTTTAGGTTGTCGTTCATTGTTTTATATAGTGTGGCCAACCTGATAGTTGGATCAACCTGATTTTTTGGGGCATCCCATTTTCATGGTGGGATGACCTTGCTAGACAGGTTGGATGCAAGGTGTGTGTTGTAACGGTAACAGTAGGCATAACAATCCCCACCATTACCTCCACACATAACGACCATAATGGGGGGCATAGTGGCCATTACACCCCCTATAATGGTCAAATAAACTCTGCCAAAAAAATCCTTAAAAAATAAAAGAAATATTAGAAATATTTAGAGGATTCTAAATTTGTATTCTTTTGTGGTTTTGAACATGTTTATGATGGTATAACGGTCTCAGCCTATCTAATGATTTTATTAACCTAACAGGTTAAATTGCAAGTTGTGGCACTACCCCACTAATGCACATCCCTAAGCATTCGACATCATTCTCCCAAGAAATTTTAATAAAATGTTGAAATTAAAAATAGTCCCAAAATTCATGTGATGTATGACATTCATCCACTAATGTATATTCCTAAGCATTTGATATCTCTCCCCCAAGTAATTATTAAAAAAATAATAATTAATAATAATACTAATAATAATTAATTAATTAATTAAATTCGGGAAGAATAGTGTCGCCTCTTTTTTCTTTTTTTTTTTCTTTTTTTTGGGGGGGGGACTCAATTGGCTCCAAATTCATACAAGCTATGAAACCCATCCCACTAATACATATTCCTAACCATTTGACATCATTTCCCCCACGATAAATTTTACGATAAAATTGAAATTAAATTCAGATGAATCATGTCGCCGATTTGGGGGACCACTCGATGCCCTAAATTAGCCTCAAATTCATGCAATCTATTGGCACTCACGCCGCTAATGTAATTGGCCCAAAATCGGTGGACATTTATTGGATGGTGAAGAATGAAAAATATCCACCTAACGCAAAAAATGTGTCGGCAAATCAGCAGTTAGGATCGTTCAAACAATTTGATTTTGAGATTATGACTTGGCAACAATGGATCCCATAATTTGATTGGTTAATTTTGAGTTAATGTATGTTGCACGTACAATTTTTTTGGGGAGCATATTAGGTGAGGTAGGGTAACAACTTAGTGGGTGAGGCCCTGAACATGGGGACCATCTTGATATGTGTTGTATATCCATGCCGTCCATCCATTTTCCCAGCTCATTTGAAGGCATGGTCCCAAAATTGAGGCAGGTCCAAATCTCAAGTGGACACACAGTAGGGATTGAATTCCCGCCATTAAAAACTTCTAGAGGATCACAAAAGTTTTGGACCAAGCAGCTATTTGTGTTTTCCCTTCATCCAGGTCTATGTTGACCTTATCAACAGGTTAGATGGAAAATAAACATTATGGTGGACCCTAGGAAGTTTTTAATGGTGGGTGGTCAATGACCACCGTTTCCTGTGGTATGGTCCACCTAAGATTTGTATCTGCTTCATTTTTTGGACCATGCCCTAAAATGAGCTGGCAAAATGGATGATGGATGGCGTGGATATACAACACATACATTGAGGTGGGCCCTATGGTCAGGGACTCACCCACTAGGTTGTTCCCCCATACTCACCTAATCCACACCCGAGTTAATATATGACACGTGAATAAATTTTTTGAGTGCAAGTGTATTAACTGTGATATGCCACCAAAGTATCAAAACTCAAACCCTTTTTAAAACTAGGCTCTTAGGGAGACACATAGCTCCTTTTCTTTAGAAAGACGAGAGAGAGAGAGAGAGAGAGAGAGAGAGAAGCAGCTGTAGAAGAAGGAAAAGAAGTGGCAGTGCAGCAGCAAAAACAACAGTGACAGAAGAATCCCAAAACTAAAATGTAGCTGTTGAAAAGTAACAACAATTTCTCAGGAAATGGGAAACTGCATATTCGAACAATAATTCCATTGTTTGTTTTATAGTGCAGTTTTTCATAGAAATTGAGTCTTGTTTCCATTTCTACTGATTGGGAATGACTTATATGAAGCTTGGATAACTCATGGCAAGATGCCCCTGCATCATCCACTCACGCCGGTGTGGAGACTCGAACAGTGAGCTCCCACTCTGATACCATTTTGATCGTGGGCAACCAACCAGTGCACCAAAAGCTCCAGAGCTGATGGGGAATGACCGCTTTATCCCTATATGCAAGCCCTCCTAGGCAAACCCGGGCGAGACCTCCCCATGGGCAACATCCGCTTCGCATGGATCCCCGAATCGCACTGTCCCATGGTGGGCCCCACCTCGCGGCCATTTTACATCTCACTACCCCACCTCGTGGGCCATCGCATCCCAGCGTGTAGATACGGTGTATAATTGGAATCACACTAAGAGCACTCCAAAATTTAAGAAAGATGACAGTAAAAAATGGTGGATAGAAGGATGCAAAGAAATCGCAACCCAAATCTCTCCATATATTAAACACCAAAGAGATTGGGCGAGAGACTAAGGGCCTGTTTGTTAACGCTGAAAATTTTACTTAATGCATAATCCGAAAAGCACTCAGCGTTTAGTGTTGTTTGTTAACACCAAATGTGGAAAGCCCTCCGTAATTTTTTCCGAATTTTTTCAGCGACAGAAGTCTAGCTTTATGGTGAATCCAGAACGCGCTCCGCAGACTCTTTTTTAAAAATCCCAAATTGCCATGCACGACAGAGATTTTCTCCTCTGTGTAATATAAAACTCAACTTTTAATGTGTGACACTTCTCTGGGCCCACTATGATTTATGTGTTAGATCCACACCGTCCATCAACTTTTCTATATCATTCTAGAGCATGATCCCAAAAATTGAGACACATCCAAAGCTAAAGTCAACCACACCACAACAAGCAGTGGGAATGGAACAACTACTGTTAAAATCTTCCCAGGGTCCACTATGAAGTTTATTTGCCATCTAACCTCTTCATAAGGTCACACAAACCTGGATGAAGGGAAAACACAAAAATCAGCTTGATTAGAGCCTTTTGTGGCACCAAGAAGTTTTCAATGGTGGGCACCCAATTACTACTGTTTATTATAGTGTAGCCCACTTGAGCCTTAGATTTGCCTTGTTTTTGTCTTATTCCCTACAACGATATGGAAAAATGGATGGATAATGTGGCTAAAACATATACATCATGGTAGGCCCCATAAAGCCCTCTAACAGGATTGTCCGTCTCTAGCTAAGATCCTGGTGGGGGAAGTACGCAATCTCCACCCGGATTTGGGGGGAGCAAAGTAGGTGAGACATCGGATCCACCGAGGTGGGTGTGACCCCTAACTGTGGGGCCCACTGTGATGTATCCAACTACATCCACACCGTCCATTTGTATTGAAAGCTCATTTTAGGGCATGAACCAAAAGTTGAAGAAGCTCCAAATCACAAATGGACCATAGTACAAGAAACAGGGGCGATTGACTATTAAAAACTTCTTGTGGGCCACAAAAGCTTTGGATTAAGATGATATTTGTGGGTCTCTTCATCTAGGTGTTTGTGACCTTATCAACAGGTTGGATGGCAAATAAACATTTTAGTGGAATTCATGAAGTTTTCAATGATGAGGATTAAATCACTACTGTTTCTTATGGTGTCGTCTGCCTAAATTTTGTTTTTTTTTTTGAATTAACTGCGATTTCTATTAAAGATCAGGAAAAACGAGGAGGAGAACCCGCTGAGATAGCAGGCCTCACACCAATCAAAAAAGAGAAAAATTACAAGAGGACAAGTTAACTACATTCGAGGCCCATTCCAATATAAATTGATGCACCCTTTTAACTATGATCTCCACCGGATTTGACACATCCCGAAAGCATTTATTGTTTCTTTCTTCCCAGACTGCCCACCACACGACTAGGAGAGCCATTCTCCACACCACAACCATTTCTTTAACCAAGGACAGGTCTGCCTAAAATTTGTTTCAGCTTCATTTTTGGGATAATGCCCTAAAATGAACTTTCAAAATGGTTGGGCGGTGTGGATTTAAGGTACACACATCGCTGTGAGCCCCATAGTCAGGGTCCCACCCACGGGGGTGGATCTGGGTCTGACTCAATCCACTCCTAGATTTTTATTTTTATTTTTTTTATTTTTTTATTTTTTTTTTTGGTGGGGCGGGGGGCGGGGCCCTGATCCCACCCAAGACAGTGCGACCCTTACCGTGGAGCCCGCCTTGATGTATGCATTCTATATCCACTCTGTCCATCCGTTATTCCATTTCATTTTAGGATATTATACAAAAAATGAAGCAAATCCAATTATCAAGTGGGCCATACCATAGGAAACAATGGTGATGGACCATTATTGGGCCACGAAAGTTCCGAGCCGCATGAGATTTGGATCATCCTCATTTTTGGGATCATTCCCTAAAATGATTTGGAAAAATGGATGGACGGCATGGATAAAATACATACATTATGACGAGGGCCACACAACGCCGTCCAAGGGGCTACTAACATCGTCAGTACGCAATCCGGATCCACCGAGGTGGGTGGGACCCCTGACTGTGGGGCCCACCGTGAAGTATGTGATTACATCTATGCTATCCATCTGTAGTGAAACCTTATTCTTGGGCATGATCCAAAAAATAAAGCACATCCAAATCTCATATGGACCATAGTACAGGAAACAATGGTAAATGACCATTAAAATTTTCTTATGGGCCACAAAAGCTTTGGATTAAGATGATATTTGTGTGGTCTCTTCATCTAGGTCTTTTTAACCTTATCAATAGGTTGGATGGCAAATAAATATTCTAATGGAATCCATGAAGTTTGTAATGGCAGGGATTCAATCACGATTGTTTTATAGGGGCAACTAAGTCAAATTAACATATTTCAAACACTTCAAATGTTAGTTAACAAAAAAGTTGTTCTAGATTCAATACTTGTTTTCCGACTTCAAATTCAGACTTCAGATTCAGCCTTTGGACTTCAGATTTAACAAACATGCCCTAAGGCGGATTCGATAGTGTATGTCATCGTGGCTAGAGAGGCTACACCCGAGGTTAGTGCAGAGTAGTCACTCAAGGTGAGTCCGGCACTGGAGGAGCTAGTGATGTTTTTCTTGAGGATTTACCGAATGACCTTCCACCCATGAGGGACATTCAGCATGCCATTAGCCTTGTCCCAAGGTCCACTCTACCAAACCTTCCTCATTATCAAATGAACCGTGCGAAGCATGCAAAGTTGAATAAGCAAGTAGATAAGCTCCTTAGGAAGGGTTTCATTTAGGAAAGTTTGATTCCATGTGTTGTGTCAACACTTCTCACGCCTAAGAAAGATGATAGTTAGCGCATGTGCGTGGACAGTTGGGTCCAATGTTGTTAAATTGCATATGTGATCATGTGCGATCGCATATGCTTATGCGCATATGTGATCGCACAACCGCATATGCGACTACATATTTATTTTTATTTTATTTTTTGAAAAAAAAAATGAGAAAAATAAAAAAATGTAAAAAATATATATATATAAGAAATTAGGGGGAGTTTTCCCAAGTTAATAGATATCTAATTTTACATATTTAAAATACATTTGAGAGAAATAAAATGAATTAAACAATGAATTAAGTATACATTGTCATCAACATTCAAGAATTAGGATTATTGTGTATTTAAGAGAGCAATGTAAATTGTAGAATGAGAGTGCTTGAATCTTGAAAGTTGAATCTTTCTTTAGAGTGCTTGAAGCTTGAATCTTGATCTTCCAAGAGAGAGGGAAACTTCTCTTCTTAAATGAATAAATGATCTTCTTGCTTTAATCTTGTAAAGAACTAGGAACTTGGATGTTGGAAGTTGGAAGTTGGTTGGAAGTAGGATAGTAAATGTGTGTGTGTGTGCGCGTGTGTGTGTGTGTGTGTGTGTGTGTGAGAGAGAGAGAGAGAGAGAGAGAGATTAAGTGTACTTAGAAGTATAAATACAAGAGAAAAAGAGAGAGTTTTTGAGTGAGAATGTTGCAAATGGAGGAGGTTTGGATGCCTTTTTATAGGCAAAAGGTCTTTTTTTTCAAAAAAAAAAATGTGGATGCCAATATGCAATCGCATATTCTCACATTTTGGCATATGCAAAATGCATGAGAGAATTTGCATGTGCAAATATGCGGTCAAATTTAACAACATTGGTCCGGTTATCAACAAAATCACGGTCAAGTATTGGTTTCCTATACCACGACCTGATGATATGTTGGACATGATGGCAAGTGCCACGACTTTCTCAAACATAGACATTAAGAGTGGGTCACTACATATGTATTCGCTCAGGGGATGAACGGAAAATGGCCTTTAAAACGAAGGATGGGCTCTACGAATGGTTGGTCATGCCTTTTGGTTTGGCTAATGCTCCGAGTACATTCATGCGTGAGATGACCCAGGTGTCAATGCCTTTTATAGGGAAGTTCCTAGCGTACTTTGACGATATTCTCATTTATAGTACCTCCAAAGAACTATACCTCCACAATCTGAAGCAAGTTTTCGAGATCCTTAGGAAAGAAAAGTTATATGCAAACCTCAAGAAGTGTTCGCTCATGTCATATGAAGTTATCTTCTTAGGTTTCATAGTTTCATTAGAATGCATGTTTAGGGATCCTGAGAAAATTAAGGCCATTGTGAGTTGGCATAAACCGCAGAACATTCATGAGGTACACAGCTTTCACGACTTAGCTACCTTCTATAAACAGTTCATCAAAGGCTTTAGTTCCATTATGGCCCCCATCACAGATTGCATATAGAAAGGGGTGTTCAACTAGACTAACGTCGCGTCAAAAGCGTTTAAGGAGATCAAAGGCAAGATGATAGAGGCTCCTGTCACGCGCCTTCGTGACTTTTCTAAAGTCTTCAAGGTTGCTTGTGACCCCTCTAGTATAGGTATAGGTGGAGTATTTTGTCAGGAGGGATGCCTTGTTGCCTTCTTTAGTGAGAAGTTGAATGAAGCAGAGCAACAGTACTCTACTAATGACAAGGACTTCTACACGGTAGTCCAATCTTTATGTCATTGGCAACATTTTTTACTACCGCAAGAGTTCATTTTGTTTTCAAACCACAAGGCCTTACATTATCTTTACTCCCAAAAGAAATTAAACCCAAGGCATGCCAAGTGTGTTGAGTTTCTTCAAGAGTACTCGTTTGTTCTGAAACACAAGACCAAGGTTGAAAACAAACCTGTTGATGCCCTTAGCCATAGAGTGACGTTAATTCAATCTATAAGCGTTGTAGTCACTAGATTCGAGAGTTTGAAGGACGAATATCCCACATGACCAAACTTCAAGAAACTATATGCTTCACTTTTGGATGGTCAGTTGAATGATAGTGGGTTTGTCCTGATTAATAGCTTTCTATTCAAAAGAGACAGACTTTGCGTTCCCTACACATCCCTACGGGATTTCCTTCTTTAGGAGATTCATGTCGATGGAGTTGCCGGTCATTTGGGTCGTGACAAGACTATTGCCCTTGTAGAAGACAAGTTTTATTGGCCAGGTCTCAAGCAAAAGATAGCCAAAATTATAGAGCAATGTCAGGCTTGTCAGATGGCACAGCAAAAAAAGCAAAACACGGGCTTATACACACCTTTACCAGTGCCACACGTTCCGTGGTAAGACCTCGGTATGGACTTCGTGCCTGGGCTTCCTAAGACAATCAAGAAGCATGATTCCATTTTCGTAGTAGTGGACCGTTTTTCTAAAATGGCCCCTTTCCTACCATGTTCAAAGATGTCCGATGCTTCCAACATCGTGAAGCTATTCTTTGTGGAGGTGGTTTATTTACATGGTTTGCCGAAAACTATTGTGTCTGACAAGTATGTTAAGTTTACAAGTTATTTTTGGAAGACACTTTGACACATGATGGGCACGAGATTACAATTTTCATCAGCATACCATCCTCAAGCTAATGGTCAGACAAAAGTGGTCAATAGCAGTTTAGAGAACCTATTACAATGTCTTGTGGGTGACCATATGAGACTTGGGACACAGTCTTACCTATAGCCAAGCTTGCAAATAACAGTTCAGCCAATAGGCCAATAGGCATGAGTCCCTTTGAAGTTGTGTTTGGTTATAAGCCTTAAAAACCAATAGACCTTATTCTCATGTCCGTCTCTCATAGGCCTTCAGAGTCTACAGATGCATTTGCACGCCACATTCATGACTTGCATGCGGAGATTAAAAAATGGACTAATGTAAGTAATGAAAAATACAAAGAAATTTGATGACTCTCACCATTGGTTCAAAGAATATCATATAGGCGATAAAGTGATGATAAGAATAAGCCCTGAATAGTTTCCACAGGGGACCTTCAAAAATTACAAGCCCACGGTACTAGACCATACAAGATTTTAAAACGATTGGGTCTCAATGCGTCCTTGGTAGATCTCCCACCTAGTAGGAGTATTAGTGCTACATTCAATGTAGAAGATCTTATACCTCTCCAGGACCCCTCCTGACCCAGATGATGAAACGCCCGACTTGTCTCATTGCACATGCACCTTACCCGACCCATCTTCTCAGCCTTTACCACATTTACCATCCATACATACGAACAGAGAACAAATAGAGGATATTTTGGATGAGCAGGTGGTTTCCACTCGACATTGGGGCTTTCAGAAATATTTAATCAAGTGGAAACATCGACCAATTTCAGATTGCACGTGGCTCATAGAGGCAGATCTTCAGCGACTTGACCCAGATCTTTCGAAGCAACATCGCAGCTTTATTTCACCAGAGGCGAAATCTTCTTAATCGGAGGGAGTTGATGAGGACATCCGACTATTTAGAGTACAGTAACGGAGGAGGAGATCTGCCCAGCCTTCATTTTGGCTCGATGACTTGTACATGGGCCCAGGTGTGCCGCACTGAGGACTTGAAGACCCCACATGCATGATCGTGCATCTTACATTATGAAGATGCATGTAGGTTGCTTCTTTGAAGAGCTTTGGCCGTTGGATCATGAGGACACAACAATCGGACCGTTGGATCGTGTGAATCCTTCGATCGGGCGGCTAGATCATTGTGATCCTTGATCACATTGGTCATTAGTATTAGGATTAGCTGATTTTATGTTTTTTATAGTTATTTATATTATAGGATGAGTTATTTTCAGTTTATTGCACCATGGGATATGAGGTATGTTTTTAATGTCAGTGAGGGATATTTTTGTCAAAACATGTGTTGAGACTATGGGGGGGCGTCCAGCCATAGCCCATAACGGTGGAAAGAAAAACAACTCTTTTGCTTGAAAAAACTCTCTCATGTGATTTGAGATTCTTTTGTGAAAAGAGACTAATTGGAGTGAATCCAAATGTGTAAAGCCTAGTTATCATTTTCATCTCCATCTTATTCTCTTCTAAAAAGTTTTTTTTTTATTCTCATCTCTTCTCTACCACTTTCTTCTATAAACCCTAAATCCATTTACCCTTTCCTTCTAAACCTAAACCCATTACCTAAATCCATCTTTTCCTAGCCATCACTCCACCAAACCCAACCCATCACCACTAGCCCCACACATACGGATAGGGTCGTACAACCGTATGGTCAGCCCCTTCCCTCCGTTTTCTTCCCTTTCTCCAATCCATCTTTCTATCCTGTAAACCCTAGCCTAAAACCCTAATCCCACAATTCCTTACGAAACCCTAATCCCACTATTCCCTATGAAATCCTAAATCCTTAATTCCCAAATCCTAAATCTCCCATTTTCCCCAAAATTCCCAAAACCCCTTGAAACCATAACACTAGAATTATGCAAAATCTGCCCATTGAATTAGAACCATACCTATGCTAATGCGAGAGTTTCAACCTCTCATTGAGCCTTAGATTTTCATGCTTATGTGGTTTATGCTTGTGTGGGATTGTGAATTAACGTAAATCTAAATTTTATTATATATTTAGTACTCTTTTAATCATGTTAGAATGGCATGTTATTATATTTGACTTACTTTGATTATTCGTTAACAATCTCCTGCTTCCAAATGATTAGATCACATGTTCTGCATCAGTTTTTTTCTTCGTTTTCCGAGATACCATGGAAATCAATTTGACACATTGATTTCCATGATTTTCTGGGGGAAACTTGGAAAAGAAAATTTCTTCCACAATGTAGTCTTTGCAAGCAGAGGAGTGGGACTGCACACAGGAATCATTTTCATTTCCAGGGTATTCAACGTCCCTAAATGCTCAAATACCACACTAAAGAAAATGCGGGTGTTGTCATTGATTTCCAATTATTCAGATAATTATCAGGACCCTAGGATGAGATTGCTAAGAAATAGGAACTCATAACTCTAATTGTGCATGCACATGAACACAACCACGAATTATTTCAGCTTAACACCAGGAAAGAGCTGCCAGATGTGAAAGTGTGATTTTGTGCATGCATGTATGTGTGCGCGCGCACGCGTGTGTGAGAGAGAGAGAGAGAGAATAAAAGTGACCAAACAGGTTGACATCAAATCTTACAGCAAAAGATGTGCGCATCACCGCAAATTCGGCCTTTGATACAGGAACAGAAAGACGTTCGTTGGTTTTCAGGTTGGATTGGGCAACACCTGCACAGAGATAGCGCAGAGAATATGGATGAAATCAGCATTCTGCAGAAGGGAGAAGCTATTATCTTAAAATTATTTAAGATCCATGAATTTAGTGAATTCTGTACTTAAAAGGGGAAAATATCATTTATTTCTTTCTTAAATAAATAAATAAGTGGAAAAGAAATATCAAGAACCGTACATTAAAAGTGAGTAGAAAGTAGGTCTGTCAACGGCTCGGGTACTGGCATGCCCATAACTGGACCCACCTAAAGGGGTCAGATCCTACCTGGTTTCGTTCCACATAGCATATTCAAGGTACAGGACCCAAATCTGATCAGGACTAAAGTGCCCGATCCAACCCTGCCTACTATTTAAATGGCTCTAAATTAATGGACCCAAAACCAACCTGATTGTTAAACGAGTCGGATTTTAGGATCCAGACCCGTTTAAATCATGCAGGGCATCTCAGGTACCTATGGAGCTGGGCACCTATTGACAGCCCTAATAGGAAACGAAAGTATACAATGCTGATTAGTTGTAAAGTTAACAGCAACCTACCGATACGTTAGAACTTTGTTGCCATTGGCATGGTGCAAACATGCCGTTTTTTGTAAATTCCACAGGGGGGGGGGGGGTGTGCGGGCAGATGGGATAGGAAGATTAAAAACAATCAGCACCAGGCAGATAGGTTAATAGATTATGTCAATATAATGACTATTGAATCTCTAACAAAGATCATGAGATATATGGCATCAGAAAAATTAAAGGTAATAGATTATATCAATATAATGACTATTCAATCTCTATCAGAGATCATGAGATATATGGCATCAGAAAAATTAAAGACAATTAATCTGGGGATGAATGAGCACTTGGTTCCTATTTATGTAAAGAAATATATGTTCTTTGGGCTTTTCTCAGTTGAGTGTATAATTGCGCAAAATGTGAAGTTAAGCGGCTGCAGATTTGGGCACGAGAACAGGGAAGCATGTGTTTCAAAATGTTAGTGAGTATAAATAGTTTGAAGTGGAAGTGGGAGGAATAATTGAAGCTGGAGCAACAAATGGTTAGATGAGCTCCCACTTTGAATCTTGCATTAGACCCACTCCCACTTTCCTAGCTGTTTATCCCTGCCAGAAACAGATGCTTGCTTGCTTCCTTGCCGAATTTGTTGCTGCTTATGCAGCTATAAGCCAGACTTTTTCCTGTCAAGAACCAACAAAGTTGAGCCACAATCAAGGGGGCAAATTTCTTCAAAATGCAAAGTGAATCAACGCCATCATTGAGAGGTTTAAAGAAGGAGATGCTCCAGTAGAAAGTCAATGGATCCCCATTCATGGCCTTTATGAAAGATGGAGTTTAGGGAGAATATGGGTATTTGGACCCTTTCACATCCCAAATCCGCTCGTCACGTTGGCTGCGGAAAGCATCATTCCCAGACCGACCCTCTATCAGGCGATGTATCACATGCATGATGCATCTTCATTGAATACACCCATAGCATTCCAAAGCTTGAGTCCCCGTAGATATTGAATTGGGAAGAGGGGGTTCAAAAAGTGCTTGGCAAAGAATGTCTTTGAAAGAAATGAAAGAAGCCAGTACTAAAGAGCACAATATAGAAACTAAATACGAGAAAGACAATGAAAGATATGGTTCTAGCCTCCACTTGTTTTTTATGAACAATTGACTGTCTTATCAGTTTTTGTCATTTAATTATTTCTTCACTAACCAGAACACCCTCAGTGCCCATGTTTTATGTTCCACATGCCATAGAAGCAATCATAGATCTAACAAGCATGAGATATATATATATATATTATACTAATAGAATTAGAAACATATATGCCAAGATACCAAATTGAAATTCTCCCTAGCATAAATAAACCAAAGGATAGTAATAGGCTAAGCTTGGGTGGAAAGCTTACTCAAACTAAAGAAATAGCCACCATCATCTGACATTGGTGCGACCGATAAGGTCTTTCTCACTTGACCTTCCAGGCTGTAATATCCAAGGGTCATCAAAACACATAATAAATCATACGTACTCAAACTAGAAACTTGTGACATTTCTCCATATTTTATATCATTATGAGAATATGATGGCAATATGCATTGTTCAGCAGATTACGCTAAGAAGTAAAAGGACACAACCTTGTATTCTTTGAAGGGTCATGGAAAAATTCGCAAGAATCGCCAGGACCTAGGCTCATCAAAGATCCAAGCTCTGTGGCTGATAAAGCAAAGACCTACAAAAATGAGAAGCCAATTAGTTGGTCAGAATTTGCACAAAAGAAAAGAGACTTATTATGACATGTTAATGTGAATTGGTAAACTGAACTTGTCAGGCAAGATTGTGAATATCAGCTAATTAAGTTCGGATAAAGTCATAACTCCTCTAGTTTCACAATAAATAGATCGGCAACAAAACTAAATGCAATGTTGATGACCATATTTTAGGGCTGTCAACAGGCTGGACCAAGGTCTATGCAAGCCCAGCTCACAAGTAAAACCTAGGCCCAAGCCCAACCCTTTACAATTATCCACAGCCCAAACCCGAGCCCAGCCATCTACTTTTGTGCAACATCTGGGCTGCTTAGGCATGCCCAACCATGCATCTTACAAACTATCGTTACAAAATACCCTTGAAATTCTAAATGAACCAGCCTTGAGCCAAAGGCTCCAAGACACAGTCCAAGCCTGGCCAAATTAGTAACAGGCTTTATTTAGGCCCAATTCCTGCGGTCGGGCCTAATATGCCAAGACAAGCCCAGGGCCCAAGCAGACTAGGACCAAAAGCCCAACGGACCAACTATGCCAATCGACAACCGTATTGGATTTCCTCTCTTTCATTGTATTGTGCAGCATGATCCATAAAATCCCTTTCAAAAAGAAAAAGAAAAAAATCCATAAAATAGGATGGAAATCTCATGAGGATAAGCTATTGTTAACTGGCTATTACCTGCCTCTTCTCCCAATCATACTTGCGTTGGCCAATAGCAGGCATGAATTTCAGCATCACCGAGCCCCTCTTATCAACTCGGAAAAGCCCAGACTGGCCAAGATAAAGAACAAATGGGAACACATTCAGACCTTCTCTAGGGCTGTCTAATTCAGAAGCACGGCACAAATATAGTACCAAGAAACAAAAGCATACAGTTATCTCTTTGAACTTTGGAAGCAGTGGTTCCAAAACGAGTGCAGCTTTTCCCTTGAAAATTGAATAATCAGCAGATGTTCTGACCGAGTAACTCCCTGCAGTGCATGTCCAAAAAGGAAGGAGCCAGATGATCCAGACACAATGTAATATATGTACTGTATTAGAAAGATGCTTTAGAAAATGAAATCATACCATCAGTCGCCAAATCCTTTCTAGCAGTTGAAACAGCACGGGATGTAAGGTTATGGAACCATAGACCATGTTTGTTATTATTAGCTTTCTCCACTGATAGATTGTAACCCAGAGTTCTCCTGTTTAACCGTAGAAACTCTTAATGCGAACAGAAGGAACGATTACAACATAATGCAGTCAAAACTCCAAACCTCAAGTCTTACATGTACATGCGTATTTAGCAGTTTGCAACCCCACTCATCTGTAGCCCAGACCCTCTGCATGGTAGCACACATGCCAAGCTGGGCCTGGCACAGTTATGACATCCAAGCCATCCATCAGGTAGAATCCACCATGTGGGTTCCCTGGCTTGGAAATCAGACTGGCCACTCATAAGGTGGGTCACAATGTATGAAAGAAGACGATGTCTGTAAATTTGCTTCATACATGGTGGCCCGCCCTATTTTATTATCCCACGGCATCCCACAAGGTTGGGCCAACGGATGGGCAGCTCAGACCCTGCACACATGTGCTCAATTGTGTGCCAGCATATAGACAGGCTGGTCTATACACACATGTGGGAATTGGCAGGCCTCTGAACATATATCTAAGTAGTACTGCAGCTCGCTTGGGTAATCAAACCATTTGCAGAGACAGTTGAGTTATTTTTCCTATTCTTTTTTCTTTCTTAATAATCAGTTTCATTTTTTTGAGATTCCAAATTCAGTTTGAGGGCCCCTGCAAACAGAGAGTGGGCACAACACTTTTCTAGCTCAATGCTTGTTGAACGTGTTTCAGTTAGTCCAGAAATGCATCGAACGACAATTAGCCCATGTTTAAAAGCCGTGGATTCCATGCCAAACAATGGAAAAGGAAAAGAGTTTTACTTTTGACAAAACGAATTGTGTTATTTGGATAACAAAGAAAAGGGTGGATTCCACCAAGTAATTATTACGCTTTTCCATAATTTGGATTCTTGGCATAAGAAACTAGGTTAGAAGAATATGAAATTTCCATTTTCTATCCAAACAAGAACTCGAAATGGGAATCCATTGTTCAATAGTTCTCATAGAAATCATCGTTGGATAATTATTGGTTTTTCCTTTCTTTCGCCTTGGAGTCCATCTATCAGCATGCCCTTAGCGGCACAATAAAGGGAGAAACATGGAGATCATAATGTGGTTTCCCATCTCCTGCACAGCTGCCCAAATCCTGGCCTTTTGCACCCAAAACTTTGAATTTTTAACAATTACGTAGCAAGGTATTCTAAAACAGTTGCGTAATTGCCGTAACAACCATTACCTAACTGTAACAATGGTAACCGTTATGCATTAAGGGGCCGTAACGGCAGCCACCGAAAAAAGGGCCCATAATGGTCCGTTGCAAGGCCAAAACATTTTTTAAAAGACCACAACAGTTGTTCAGGGGCCATAATGTAACAATAACAGCAGTGGCCATTACAGCCCGTTATGGAATACCTTGGTAATTAAGCTACATTGAACGTGCACTAAACTACCAAAAACATTATTAAAAAAAAAAATTAAAAAAAATCTCCCTTCCTTTGCCTTGGATTCCATGTATCCAAGCATGCCCTTAGTGGCAGAAAAAGGAAGTATGGAGATCATAATGTGGTTTCTCATCTCCTGCATGGCTGCCCAGATCATGGCCTTCTGCACCCAAAACTGTTAATTTTAACAACCACTTAGCAAGGTATTCCAAAATGGTTACTTAACAACCACAACCATCATTACATAACAATAGTGGTGATAACCGTTATGCATTAGGGAATCATAACGGCCGTTATGGAAAAACGACCAGTAACAGTTTGATATGTGGCTGAAACATGGCCATAACAGCCCATATCATAACAATAACAGCAATGGCCATTACAGCTACCGTTGCCGTTATGGAATACCCCGTTGCTTAAGCTACACTGAACATATACTAAACTACCAAAAATATCTCCAAGGGCAGATGCCGGACTTTTGAGTCTTGAATAAATTTGATATCATTTTCATTCAAGTGACAAAGGTTAAAGAGAGGAAGTTGGGAGCTAGTAAAGGATCAAGGTGTAGTGAAGGATCAAGGTGTTGTCAGATGTTTTTAATTTGTCTATAATTGGGTCTGTCGATGGCATCGATAGACCACTCGATCCCATCGAGCAGCTGTCGATCCCATCAACGGCGGATCGACAGCCTACTCGATCCCATTGAGAAAATCCGGTATTTTGGCCTTCGCTCACTGGACAGTTTTTGAGTCCAAATCGATCTGATCAAAGGTGGCTTCGATCCAATCGAATGGCCGTTGATGGCACTCGATATGATCGAAGCTCCCATCGACTGACTTGCACAGTTTTGCAGAATTGCAGGTTTTGTTTCCTAATTCATTTTTAATCCTTTTTAAGGTTTTGTAATCGGGAATTGGGGTATTGGAAATGTGCTAAGGGCTTCAAAGAGAATTCGAAGCTAAGGTTTTTTTTTTTGTGATTTTCGAGGTGTATTCTTGGATCAGTAAGTTCTTCCATATCTTGTAACGTTGATTATCATAGTGGATTCATTGTCGCTCTGTGCCGTGGTTTTTTCCCGCAAGGGTTTTTCCATGCAAACCCTTGTGTTCTTTATGTGCTTAGTTTGTTTGATTCTAACTCGAGGTTACTTCCACGCATCCTCTCAACAAGTGGTATCAGAGATAACATTGGGGTTTTGAGTTTTTTTAATCTAAAAACATGTTTTCTAAAGAATCTAATATTAGGTATGAAATAGAAAAATTCACTAGAAGAAATAACTTTGAACTACGGAAGGTTAAGATGAGAGGCATCCTAATTCAGCCAGGATTGCAACACACTCTCATTGGCAAAGCGAAGCGTCCTGCATCTGTAACTAATGAAGAGTGGGATGAACTAGATAAGAGGGCTACAACCTTAATACAACTATGTCTAGTGGACAATGTTATGGATTAAAAGACCGTCACAGGGGTATGGACGAAACTGGTTTGTACATAAAGAAATCCCTGGGTAGTCGTTTGTATCTTAAGAAGCAATTCTATAATCTCAAGATAATAGAGGGGTCTGACATTAATGAACACATAAGCACTTTCAGCGAGTTGCTATATAAACTGAGGAATGTGGCGGTTAAGATCGAAGAGGAAGATCAAGCCTTGATTCTCTTGAATTCGCTTTCACCATCTTTCGAGAATCTGGAAGATACGTTGATCCACGGTGAGGATACCATCGATGTTGAGACTGTCATCTCAGCCCTTCATGAGAAGCAGTTGAGAAAAAGATAATAGCAGAGGTACATCTACAGATGCATTGGTTGCCAGGAGAATGAATATTGAAAGGAAGAACAACAATTCTCGATCGCGATCCAAATCGAAAGGGAGAGAAAAGATGAAGTGTTGGAATTGTTGGACGAACTAGGAAAGTGTGTTGCAACACACTTTTAAAATGGAGAAAAATCGGAGAATGCACTAAAAGTGGCCAACATGGCGCAATCATGCGAGGAGGTGAATGGTGGTGATATCTTGACCACATGCAAATCGGGTTAACTTAGTGCAATAGGATTTTGGATTTGGGAGCCTCATACCACATGACTTCTCATAGAGATTGGTTCACCACATACAACGAGTACAACGGTGGACAGATTTTTATGGGCAATGACGTTGCCTGTAAAGTTGTTGGAATCAGTACAGTACGCATCAAAATGTTAGATGGGATGGAGCGTATTCTGATAGATGTTCAACACATTCTGGACCTCAGGAAGAATTTGATATCTCTAGGGGCTCTTGAGGCACTTGGTTGCAGGTTCACTGGTTATGATAAGTCCTTAAAGTTTCAAAAAGTGCACTTATTGTGATGAAAGCACAGCGAAGCAGTAACTCATACAAGTTGATCAGAAACACTGAAATACGTGGAACTGCAGCGTTTGTAACGAAATCTACGTCGGCACGATTGTGGCATGCGCACCAAGGCCACATGAGCAATTATGGCATTAAGGGATTTTATAATCATCGCTTGATTCATGTTTTTATTATTATTGAACTTAGTATATGCGTGCATTATATATATGATAAACAGTCAAGGATAACTTTTAAAACTGGAAGGCATGTTTGTAAAGGTGTGCTTGAGTATATGCATTCAGATGTATGGGGCATGTCGCAAATTGTTTCTACTGGGGGGTCATCGTATTTTGTCTCATTCATCTATGACTACTTAAGGAAAGTGTGGATTTATTTCCTCAAAAATAAATCCAATATTTTTGCCACATTTAAAGTGTGGAAGGCGATAGTTGAAAGGCAGACATAGCAAAAACTGAAGGTATTAAGGACTTATAACGGATGTGAATTCACTTCAAAGGAATCCTATCAGTTTTGCAAAGATGAGAGGATTGTGAGGCACGATAATGTGAGGCACAGTCCTGAGCAGAATGGAGTGGCAAAACGAATTAATCGGACTCTCTTAAAGAGAGCTTGAAGCATGTTGAGTAATGCTTGCTTGGGCAAGGAGTTATAAACAGAGGCTGTTAACACGGCTTGTTGCCTGATAAATTGGTCCCCGTCTATGCCGATAAACTGCAAAATTCCTAAAAAAGTGTAGGGTTGTCATAAGGTAGATTACTCACATTTGCGTATATTTGGTTGTGACGTATACTCTCATGTACAATCAGTTGAGAGAGATAAGCCACATACTCTCATGCACCATCAGTTGAGAGAGATAAGCTAGACCAAATGACTAAGAAGTATATTTTTTTGGGTTATGATGATGGTGTAAAAGGGTACAGGCTATATGACCAAGTCACACGAAAGATCATAATTAACCGAGATGTCAAGTTTAATGAAGATTTATTATCCCGCAAGGGCGAATGCAAGGAACCGAAGCATTCAGCGGTCATTGATGTCAAGATTGAAAAAAAATAAAGATACACGAGCAGAGGTACAAGAGCAGGTGGAACAGCCACCTCTCAAAAGAAATCCACCAAGAGATCGCATATTGCCAGTCCAATACAGGGATGACTCAAATGTTGCATTCACCCTCACTGCAGATAAGGGGATCCATCTACCTTTCAGAAAGCATTAGATGATTCTGATGCTGAGAAGTAGATAGTGGTCATGCATAACAAGATGAATTCACTGCAAAAGAATGAGACATGGGAGCTAGTGGAGCGTAAAGCGATCAGTTGTAAGTGGATTTACAATAAGAAACATGATAGATACAAGGCAAAATTGGTCACGAAAGGGTATGCACAAAAGGACGGTATCAACTTTAGCGAGATTTTCGCGCCTATAGTCAAGCAGGTGTCTATCAGATTTACATTGGCATTAGTTGCCCAATATAACCTGGAATTAGAACAGATGGATGTGAAGACTACTTTCCTTCATGAGAAGTTGGAGGAGCAGATTTACATGAAACAACCAGAATAGTTCAAAGTGAAATAGACAAAGAATAAAGTTTCCAGGTTAAGGAGCCGTTATACCGCTTGAAACAGTCGCATACGCAATGGTACAAAAGGTTTGATACTTTTATGATGGGTCAGCGATTTACCAGAAATGAATATAATCAGTGTCTATTACAAGACACTGAATGATAGACAATTCAGCGTGCCGGTATTGTACGTAGATGACATGATTATTGTCAACCATAGCATATTTGATATTGGTACATTGCAGACTCAATTGTCAAGGACATTCGAAATGAAAGATTTAAGGGTTGCAAAAGAAGATTTTCAACATATATATTCACAGAGACAAAGGAGCAAGCTACGGTTATCACCGGCAGAATACCTTGAGAAGGTATTGGTTAAGTTCAGTATAGACAAGACGAAACCGGTTAGCACAACCCATGCTGCTCACTTTGGGTTTTCTTTTAAACAATGTCCTACTATAAATGAAGAAAAGCAAATGATGTCTCATGTGCCTTATTCGAGCATTGTTAGTAATTTATATATGACATGGTCTCTACGAGCCCTAATATTTCATATGCAGTGGGTGTTGTGAGCAGATACATGGCCAACCCCGGCAAGCAACACTGGGAGGTAGTGAAATGGTTACTTCGATATATTCGACGTAAGGTAAACTACGTCTTGACGTTTGAAAGGTCTGAGAACAAGTTGGTAGGCTATGTGGATGTCGATTACGCGGGAAATGTGGATAACAGGAGATCGACTACCGGCTACTCATTTGTGCTAGCGGGTGGAGCAGTCAGTTGGATGTCTAAGCTTCAATCTATGGTGGCCCTTTCCACAACCAAAGCAGAGCATATGACAATGATGGAAGCATTCAAAGAAAGGTTTGGTTGAAAGGAATGATAGATCAGCTTGGGCTTCAGCAGGAAGTCGTGCCATTAAATTGTGACAGCAAAAGCGCGTTCAATTTGGCGAAGAACTCGATTTATCATTCTCGCACCAAACATATTGATATTCATCATCATTATATCCGATAGTTGCTTGAGGAAGGCGAAGTGACTCTTTATAAGATTTACATAAACGTGAATCCAACGGACATGCTTACAAAGGTGGTTCCTACAGAGAAGTTCAAATTTTGTGCAGCTTCTTTAGGCTTGACAAAGGCTTGACAAAAACAGAGTGTACACAAGAAGTGACAACGATGATAGAGCTATGATGGAGGCGATTAGAGATAGAGCTTGGAGTTGTGGTTTGTGATAATTGAAAACATGGTGGAGATTGTTGTCAAATATTTTTAATATGTCTGTAACTGGGTCTATTAATGGCATCGACAGACCACTCGATCCCATCGAGAAAATCATGTATTTTAGCATTTGCTCGCTAGACAACTTTTTAGTCCAAATTGATCTGATCGAAGGTGGCTTCGATCCCATCGATGGATCGTTGATGGCACTCGATATGATCGAATCTCCCATCGACCGACTTGTGCAATTTTGTGAAATTGCAGGTTTTGTTTCCTAATTTATTTTTAATCATTTTTAAGGGTTTGTAATCGGGAATTATGGTATTGCAAACGTGCTTAGGGCTTTGTGAGCAAAGGGAGTTCAAATCTAGGGTTTTTTTTGTGGTTTTTGGGGTGTATTCTCGGATCAGAAAGGTCTTCCATCTCTTGTAACGTTGATTATCATAGTGTATTCGTAGTTGCTTTGTGCCGTGGTTTTCTTCCGCAAGGGTTTTTCCACATAAAACCTTGTATTCTCTGTGTGCTCTTACTGTTTGATTCTAACTTGGGGTTACTTCCGCACGTCCCTCGAACACAAGGTAGCCTTGTCACTTTTTTTTAGTTCCACTTCCAGCGTTTGGTTTGTTTGGTGGCATGTGGATTCTCCCTTCTTTTGCCTCGGATTCCATGTGTCCAAGCATGCAAGGTATTCCATAACGGTAATGGTAACTGTAACAGGCTAACAGCCACGGGGTCGTTATGGGGCTTTTTCTGTAACAGCCATTACGACTATGTAATGTGTAATGATAGCCACCATTGTTGTTACATAACCGCTTTTGCATACCTTGTATGGAGATCGTAAAGCGGTTACCCAACTACCAACAAAATATAAAATCTCTCTCTCTCTCTCTCTCTCTCTCTCTCTAAAATGGCATGTACCTCAGATCCAAACCACGCACAGTGGGAGCCACTGTAAATCAGATACAACCCCCAAATCAAATTGGTTAGGCAATCCAGACTTCTGAACAGTGGACATTTGTTTGGTGAATTTGGACCGTGTACTACTTCACACTCTTACCCTTCCATTGATGTCAACCAATAGATCAGCCTGAATCATACTTCCAGTGTAATTTTTAGCCTATAATCCATCTACAGTAGGTCCCACTATTTGGGCGGTCTGGATTTGAGGTATGAGATCAGCAGGCACCGTAGTCATTAGTCAAGGTGCAATGCCACCTGCACCTTATTGTTAGGCTACCACTGATACAACGTACAAAAACCCCAAAAACCTCACTCTCCAGTATATACTCGTCACTCATGCGAATAGACGACCATACGTATGAAATCCTTAAAACAAGCACGTGCAAGATTTTTCAAGTCCAATCCACTGAAATCTAACACATGTGCAAGAAATTTCGAGAGGCAGAATGATAATCTACAGCACTTTGATTACCCATAAATAAAATAAAAATCAATGTCGAAACTATCGATAGATTGCAGTAAAAAGAGAAGAAATGAGCGCGTGGAGCTGGATTTCTAATTCTGAAATTTGAAGAGAGAGAGAGAGAGAGAGAGAGAGAGGATGAGAAGAGAATGGAGAGAAGCTAGGGTTAGGATTTGGTAACTGGTGTACCTGTAGAGGATGAAGCGGGAGAAATTCTTCATCATCTTTTCGAAAGATTTCGATTTCGAGTTATAGACAAAGGCAGGATGAACGTCCGCGCTTCTTCTTTTTTCGGACAAAATGAGGGAACTGGGGGCTGCTTGTTTTTATAGGGTGTCGTGTAAACTGGACTCCTGTGGCCCCATTTTGAAATCGGTGGGACTCACCTTCCAAACATGCGGCACTCGTGTACAGCTTATCCATACCATCCAAATTGTGGGTCATATCATGGATGGCCATGTCTCTGAATTCTCACTCATCAATGGATGTTTAAATGTAAAATAGTTAGTGGTATGAATTGGAAGATATATAGTTGGTTGATATTATCAGCTCGTGCAAAAGTTTTAGTTGGTTCCATTCACAATTTTGTCAGGCAATTAGATGGTCAGGATTGCCGCAACTATTTCTCGTTTAAGCTTTTGATAAAGTGCAGAACTAAGGGCCTGTTTGGGAGTGTGGATTTGGAAACACTTGGATTGAGGTAGTATTTAATAATTAAAAAAAAAATCCTAATTAATATAGTAGTGGGTGGTGGGGGCCACTTTTTGGAAGGTGAAGATTGGCAGGCGACCTTAATTAGGACAACCCAATCTAAAACCTTTAGATTATTGAATTATAGATGGGCAGTTAATGAAGAAATTAAACAACAGTGGATCTTCCTATGGGGGAGACTTTATTTTTGGGTCATTCTAAATTAATTATAGGACAACAGATGGAGGGTCTGGATTGGATACCCGTGTACAAATGCATCAATCACGTGTCATATAATTCCTCCTCTAAAAGCATGGGTGTAAACAGGTCGTGGGCCCCACTTAAATATGGCCCCATGACCCACTTAATGTTTGAAGTGCATGGAGAATCCGTCAGAGTGGAGCAGGGGATCGGAACTCAGGCAACTGACTTCGAGGTGGCCAAATAGTGATTTTGGTGTCAAAATTTTGACAAAATGGACTTTGGTGGAATCCTTTCCACCGTAATTAATGTTTAGGTAAAATTCACCCATACCAACAGGTGTGTGATACCATTTTACGCCCAAGGCTCAAATTTCAGCCATGTCCGTAATTTGGGTGGACCACAAATTGGAAATAGTATAGAGGCAACACTTATCCTTAAAAATTGTTTCCCTTGGCATAGATCACCCGAAATTTTGGGCCCTATCTCTAAATTTTGATTTGGTATTTAATGGTTGGAGTGTATTTCATATCATCATGGTGGGCCCCGTCAAAATTAAAGGTGAACATCCGTCTCCTTACTATTACCTTTAGTGTGGCCCACATGAATCCCAGGTTAGCCTACATGAATCAGAAGTCAACCTTATTTTTAGCCCTAGGCCTAATGTAGGATAGCACAGATAACGGTCGGAGTGGATTTCACATGCATATCATGGTGGGTCCCAAAAAAATGATGGGCCTTTATGAAGCTGAGGTTTTTAAGGTATGAACCGAATTCTAATTGTGTGTTTGGGAGAGGAGCATCCCTTTGATTTTTTATGGACCCACTGTGATGTGTATTTAAAATCTACTTCAACTATTAGATGTGTAATCTTACGATTGTTGTTAAAAAAGATGTCTTAAATTTAAAAAGTGCTGAAAAAGTTCGGCTCGAAGTCCAACAACAATGTATCTGAGATTTCTGAGATCCTTGACTAGTCGAAGGGGTCCTTCGATGAGTCGAAGCCCTAACTCGACGAGTCAAGTGTTACGTAGATTGTGCACGGATTGCGTAAATTTGATATAGTTTCAGGGAGGTACGTAAGTGAGGTTTCCTAAACTATAAATATGAGTCTCTAAGGTTATTCTAAAAGATATTAATGCTTTCTAAAGGTATTCAAAGGGTTTCTAGAAGGGGTTCTAAGGTTGCAAAGGGTGTAGTAAGGGTGAGATTCGAGGTTGTTCGAATCGGGTAAGTCTTTTCTCTTTATAATTTATGCTTTCATAGTGGATCTTTGTCACTTTGTGCCGTGATTTTTTCCCGAAAGAGTTTTCCACGTTAAATCTTTGTATTATCTTGTGTTTGCTTGGTGTAATTAGATTAATGTCCTAGATCCATCTTTGTGTAATCCCGCATAACAATCTCAACAAATGGTATCAAAGCAATCGTTGGGGCACAATTTTGAATATGAGAGATTAGTATCAATGGGAAGCACTAAGTTTAATATTGATAAGTACTCGGGAAAAAATAAATTTGAGTTATGGAATATTAAGATGATTAGTCTATTAACCAAACAATGTGTAGATGGTGCTCCTGATAAGTAAAAGTCAACTATAAAAGATAATGAATGGAATACTCGTGATAAGAATGCCTTAGCATCGATCCGTTTGTGTCTCGCAGATGAGGTTCTCTACAATGTTTTGGGGGAGAAAAATGCGGTTAAGTTGTGGACGAAATTAAAAGATATGTATGTAAAAAAAATCTTCTGAAAATCGGCTACACTTAAAGCTATAGTGGTATAACTTCAGGATAGCAGAGGGTGGAGATCTAGAGGCCCACATCAGCAACTTTAATAAATTTGTTTGCAAACTGCTGGATATGGAGGAAGTGATCAAAGATGAAGAACAAGCATGTATGTGGTTGAATTCTCTTCCAACATCGTATAAGTCGTTCAAGGACTCAATGTGCACCGCAAAAAAAAATCTGAGTGTTGACACCATTATCTCAGCCCTTAAACGAAAGGTTATTAGAAAGCTTAACGGTGATATGGGGACATCTTCTAATGCACTGATTACGAGGGGCAGGAATTCTGAGCAAGATATGGGATCTTCGAGGTCAATATCTAACTCTATGAGTAAGAGCAAAAGTGAGTTAAAGTGGTGGAATTGTGAGTTGCAACGACACATGAAGATGGATTGCTCAAATCCTAATTCGAAGGGAGAAGAACCTGAGGCTTCGTACAGGAAGGCCAACGTCGCCGCGTCTGATGAATGTACAAGTGGATGTGAAGGTGATGTTTTGTTTGTGTCTATGATTGGACGCTTATATAATGATCATAGGGACAAGTGGATTGTAAACACAGGGGCATCTTATCACATAACCCCTCATCGGAGTTGGTACACCAGCTACAGAGAGCGCGATGGTGGACAGGTGTTTATGGGCAATGACATTGTCTATAATATTGTGGCTGTTGGTACAGTGCGCATCAAGATGTTTGATGAGACAGAGCGTACCTTGACTGATATGAGGCACGTTCCTGATATGAAGAAAAGTCTGATTTCTCTTAATGTACTTAAGGCAATAGGCAGCAGGTTTACGAGTATTGATGGTGCCCTTAAAGTATCTAAGGGGCACTGGTAATCATGAAAGCAAAAAGGCACGAGAATCTTTACAGGTTAATTAGGAACACTTTAACAGGTGGAGCTGCAGTAGATGTATCGGA
This sequence comes from Magnolia sinica, assembly GCF_029962835.1. NCBI lineage: Eukaryota > Viridiplantae > Streptophyta > Magnoliopsida > Magnoliales > Magnoliaceae > Magnolia > Magnolia sinica. The sequence continues at coordinate 21,613,257 of NC_080576.1, read as the reverse complement.
TTCTACCTCTGCACATGTGTGGCATGTTGGGCATGGCCACATGAGCAGGCAGGGCATGAAGGCTGAGACGCGCAGTCAGAGATACAAGGTAGGTGGAATAGCCACCTGTTAAAAGAATCACACAGCATAATCGTAAGTAATCGACGAGATACATGGACGACTCTAATATTGCATACGCTCTTGTTACAGACAAGAGGGATCCGTCTACTATTCAAATGGCTCTTGGTGAGCCTGGTGCTGAGAAGTAGAAGATGATTATGGACGATATGATGGACTCGTTGTACCAGATCATCTCATGGGAGCTGGTGAAGCTTCCAATGAACAGGAAAGCGGTTAGATGCAGGTGGATCTTCAAAAGGATACAACATAGATACAAAGCGAGCCTGGTGGCAAAGGGTCGTGTTCAGAGAGAATAGATCGACTTCTCAGAGATATTCGCACATGTGTCTATTAGATTCGTATTGGCGCTTGTTACCTAATGTGATCTCGAGCTAGAATGGATGGATGAAGAGACTATACTTCTGCATGGGAAATTGGAAGAGTGGTTCTTCATGAAGCAACCAGAGCGGTTCAAAGTTTAAAGGAGTTGAGAAAAAAGTTTTGCAGGAGGTCGTTGTACGACCTGTCGCCTAGGCAGTGGTATAAAAATTTGATTCTTCATGGTGAGTTAGAAATTTTACAGGAGTGAATACGATCACTGGGTCGATTGTAAGACACTAAGTGACGGAATGTTCATCATCCTGAAATTGTATGTTGATGACACATAGATCGCTAATCAAGATATGTCTGAAATCAATGTACTAAAGACTCGGTTAAGTGAGACATTCGAGATGAAGGATCAGGGGGCTGAAAAAATGGTTCTTAACATTGATATTCATAGAGATTAGAAGATGAGCAGGCTTTGGTTATCTCAAGCAGAATACCTTGAGTAGGTATTGATTAATTATGTGATGGACCAGGCAAAGCCGGTAAGCATTCTCTACGCGGCTCACTTCAAGTTTTTCTCATGACATGTCTCAAAACAGATGAGGAAAAGTAGGATATGTCTCTTGAACCTTATTCAAATGCGGTTGGTAGTGCATGCAATGGTCTGTATTAGACCGGTTATTTCACGGGAAATCGGTATTGCGAGCAAATACCCCGGCAAGTAACGTTGGATGACGGTGAGATGATTCATTCGATACATTCGAGGTATAAAAGACTACGTCTTATTTTTTTGAGAAGACATGAGAAAAGGCAGTCGAGCTTGTGGATTTAAATCTAATAGACATGCTCACCAAGATCATTCATTTAGAGAAGTTCAAGATATATGCAACTTCTCTGGGCTTAACGATGGCGTAAAAGAATGACGAAGTGTGCACGAGGAGTATTGATGAAGCTATGATGTGACGTAGAGATAAAAAAACTACACGTTTAAAGATTGAAGACATGTTAGATATTGTTATTAAAAAATGTCTTAAATTTGGAAAGTTTTGAAAAAGTTTGACTGGTCGAAGAAGTTCAACTCGAATTCCAGCAATGATGCATTTGAAATTTCTGAGATCCTCGATCGATTGAGGGACAGGCTCGACCATTCGAAGGGATCCTTCGACGAGTCGAAGCCCTGACTCGAAGAGCCAAGGGTTATGCAGATTGTGCGTGGACTACGTAAATTTGGTGCGGTTTCAGGGAGGTGCGTAAGTGAGGTTTTCTAAACTATAAATAGGAGTCCCTGAGGCTATTATAAGAGATATCAAGGCTTTCTAAGAGTATTCAATGGGTTTTTAGAATGGGTTATAAGGTTGCAAAGGGGTGTAGCAAGGGTGAGATTTGAGGTTGTTTGAATCGGGTAAGTCCTTTCTCTTTGTAATTTATGCTTTCATAGTGGATCTTTGTCGCTTTGTACCGTGGTTTTTTCCCGAAAGGGTTTTCCATGTTAAATCTTTGCTTTCTCTTGTGTTTGCTTGATGCCATTGGATTGCTATCCTAGATCCGTCTCTGTGTGATTTCGCAGAGAAAATCCCAACAACGATGAGCCCAAGCCCAAAAATAAGTTGAAATGTGATTCATATGGGCCACATGGAGAGAGACACTCACCCTTAACTTTTACAAGGCCCACAATCACGATAATATAAAATCCAATACAACCATTAGATGCCGCAACCAAATCTAGACATGGGGCTGACGTAGAGTGGGTCGCGGACACTTTCATGGCCAAGATGGACCAAAGAAGGCCTGATTGTAGGTGGAAGTGATTAGGACCGTCAGAGCCTTATAATAGTCATATCTTGCAAACCAGAATGAGTTTTTGGACATATCATATATAATCTTGGGGTTGGAGAAGCTACTTTAACCAGCCAACCAACCCACTATGTCGGATTGCCCATGCCGAATTTTTGAGATTCCATCACATGGACAATTGAAAGTCCATTTATTTTTCTTTTTACTATAAATAGTAAGTTTTAAATCGATCATAACTTTTGATCCTTTACGTTGCAGGAGTCTGCCCAACATAAAAATGGCTTAGAAAAATTAGGAAAACAAAGTGGTTAGGCCAATTGGACACTTACTATTTTTGGCCGAAAACCATAATTGTCTATAAATAGCAAGTTTACTATTTATAATAAGTCACGTTTTTAGGGAGTTTGAGTCGAAAACTCTATCCTAGGTTTGAACTCATTATTTAAAAGATTGTAATTTCATTTTTTTCATAAATCAATTTATTTTTGAAGTTGTTAGAATTTATTTCTATTTTTATCCTCATGGATTCGAGCAAATTCTATGAGTAATCCAAAGAGCTCCATAGATTCGTTGTAGTTATGATCGACCTCATCACGTCTCTCTCTCTCTATGTCAATGGCCAAAATCTAGACCCATACGTGAATCAAGTGGGCTACACTAAGTGAAATAGATTAAAGGGTGAACATTGGCCTGTACATTATTTCCAATCATGTGGTCAACATGAACCACGAATGGGGCTGGTACTTGGGCCATGGGCCTAAAATGGGATAATGAACTTAGTGGTCAGGTGAATTTCATGTAAATATTATGATTGGGCCCACCCAAGTTTTTCTTAAATTATCTTGCAAACCTAATCATAGGTGAGCTTGAATTTTAAGCCCGAGCGCAATCCTTGGGCCTGAAACTCTAGGCAAAGTTCAACCCATGGCGGGTCTGGCCCAATATCATAATGAGCTACCCGGCCCATTGACAACCCAGGAGGTTTGGTACCTCCGCATGCACCTTAACAGCCTCACACGTGGTAAACTGCACGCGTGGGAGACGTTTGAGCTGTGAATACTGACAAGGTGGGTTACACCGTGCAGATGATTAGAGGCACTATCAGATGGCTCTAAAAGATCCCAGCGACCGTCCATATTCAAGTTCGACGTGTGGCCTGAGCCTCACAAGGTGGGTCCCACTTCATGCACGGTTTCGATGTCCCACGCGAACGTGACACGTGTGAGGTGATTCTAGTGCTGGCAAACCTCCCAAAATTATTGCTGGAAAGATTGAAAGAGAGCTTATTGTGCTGTGTGGTTGTAATTTTACGTTTGTCGGCCCACTGGGCCCACATGTTGCGTAGTTCAATGATAGGAACCGTCCATTTTGTGAGTGCTCCAATGATCTGAACCGTCTATTTGGCGGGCTCAAGGTCCATCCTAAGAAAGCTACACTTGAAAGATGCTTGAGACAATCACTATCTGTTGAAGAAATAAAAATAAAAATAAAAATGGAAACAACAATTTTCAATGGCTCTCAATCAACTCTAAAAATCAAGAGACATCCAATTATTGAATAATAAAAATTCAGGTTTGTAATGAGAACATGAACAGTTAACTTGATTAATGAGGTAGGTTACTGAAAAGTCAAATTGAATAGGTATGTGTATGTAAATATCATATAAATGGGGAGTATTATTTTAAAAATCCTGAAATATAAGAGCAGATTTTAAAATATTGTATTTTTATTACTATATTAACTTAAAAAATATTAAAACCCTCAAGGAATTTGTTCCATAAATAGCTATTTTAAAATAAAATTTTATTAATTAATGTGTAATAAATAGTTTTAAAATTTTTATTTTTGGTGAGATTTGGCTAAAAATTTATTGAGAAAAACCTTAAAAAATTGAAAATCTCAAAATCTCCTAAGAAATTGCCAAGACTGTCATTTTCAGTAGGGTATAGTCATGTCATGCTTAAAATCCATGTATTCACTTGTAGTGGCTCATCTAAATTTTGGAATAAATTGGGTTTATCTCCCTCAATCTTAGTGGGACGCACCCAATTGCTGTGGTGAATCATGTGTGGGACTTGTCTTATATGTGGAATTGATGCCATAAATGAAGAAGTAGAATGCCAGAATACCAAAGATATAACTCTTAGATCTTCCTCTCCTTAACACCTCTTTCGAGAAGACGCGATGGGATTAAACTTCTGTCGGTGGTGTAGGATTGGGGGCCTAACTCTGTTATATATTAATGCGGGTAGAGGAGTTTGAAACCCATCAAAACTCCTCTCCCTGAAAGGCTCCGGACGAATGCCTTATCCCAGTTCCCTTAGGATACTAAGTGCGTATCTCAGTAGTAGCACACCACCCCTTATATGAATTCCGGATGTATCACAACTTAGTGGGGTCCACTGGTATACCCGATCACATTATGTAACCCTTAGGACAATTCAGACCGTTGATCAATAAGGCCCGCCTTATAGAATTCTTACATCATGTACAATGGTGGACCACACAGTCTATCAATAAGTTCTTATGATGGGAATCCCTTGGGGAGATCACATCCAATAGATAGGCCAAAACTTTCTCCGAAGATTTTTAAATTATTATGTTTTTCTTGATATGTTATCAGGAAAATCTCATTGAATAGAATGTTTAAAACATATTTATTATAAATTATTAAATAGATTTAAATTTTAAATATATTTTTAAAACATATTCTGTGAAAGAGTAAAATGTCTATTTTTCTTAAGTTTCAGATTTCAGCTTAGGGGATTTATACATTACAAGCATCAAGCTTCCGACCCAAGTTGAGCCATTATAAGCACTTTCTTGGTTCACCAGCCGCGACGGGCATCAAGCCCAATGAGACGAACATTATTATATAGTTTCGGAACTACTAGCCTACTAACGAGCGATATAGAACTCGTTTGGATAATTAAGACATTTCTGGAATGACTTAAGTATCGAGATTTCTTGTGTACAATGATTAGAGTTTGGATTAACTATGTTCAAAATATGGCATATTCATAATCATAAAAAATGACGATTCAGTCATAATCACTTTATACCATTGGTTTATAGGTTAAATGGATAATTAGGTCACTTTGGTTTGTTAATTAAGATCGGACCCCTAGTTGTCTTGGCTTTGGGTAGATATTTAATTTAGTTGTAGTCGTCTTGATTAGTCAGTGATAGGTCGACTAAATTTGGGCCATATGTGAACAGATTACGAGGCTAAACTCGATGCTTAAGTAATCGGGCGGATTCGTTTGCCTTCTACGGTTGATTAATCGAATTTGTGCAGTTCTTTACTGGTACCACCCACGCATAAGCTAACATCGAGGGTCAAGGGTCAGTAAAAAAATTTCATGGATTTTTGTTAATTCAAAATAGCAAAAATCTAAGACGTTATGCTACTAGAAGCACAATTGTATAATAGAAAATGCAATCACAGTCGCTTCCAAAGCGAACACTCCATGCCCATAGTTATCAAAATGTCATATGGACAAAAAAATCCAGAAATTTTTTTGCTTCCATTACTAAAAGGAAGGTAGAAAAATCAGACAAAGAAACCAAAAGTCACAAAATGGAAAACTAAAACCCTCTTGAGTAAAAAGATAGATTGATTTTTTTTTTTTTTTTTTAATGAAGTGAAAAACAAACCACTACATATCTATAGTGTGTGTATTATATATAAGTACAGTTGACTTAGAAAATTCTAATTAAAATTATTACAATTTTTATAGGTAATAAAGTGTGTAGGTAATAAATGATTAGTGAGTTATTATCATCTTTGAGTCTCTTAAATCCTTCATTTTCAACTGCTCTCCATATAAATCAATTTATCTCTACTAAAAGTTTTCATCTAAACTATATATATATATATATATATATAAAGAAAATGCAATGTGTAAAGGGTAGACATTAAAAGATTGCTTAATTAGCATACATGTAAATTAAATCAAACCATTCATATTGCGGTTTTTAAGGGCCCGCTTGGATACCACCAAAGAAGTTACTTTTTTCTACTTACAACATTAGATAAGTGACTTATTTTAGATAAGTTTGTTTATAATTAATTATAAGTAAATTTTGTACTTAAACACTTTGGGTAATTTTTTCTAGCTTTTTTACTTTTCATAAGTTGTCGAAGAGAGACATCATGAGAGATGAAAGAGAGGAGAAGCTAATAAGTATATTGTTTGCCGAACATACTTATCTTCTTAATGAGTAGAAACTAAAATAGGCTACTTGTGGAATAAGTAGCTTATCTCAAGCAACTTACGATCCAAACAGCCCACATCCCTTAAGTGGCTCATAAACTGAAAATGCACTGATTTATTTTTCCAAGTAGTTGATTGACTTGCACATAGGCCAGCAGGCATGAAAAATAGTTAGTGGTACAAATTCAACAAAATTAAAAAATGGCAATGGAGTATAGGGATCCTTCAATCTTAATATTAGATGATGATCAGATCCATAGCACATGTCGAAATATGAATAGATTAATTTGATTTATCTAAGCCACTAGTATAATTTCTGAGGCCTGCATTTCAACCATTGAGTTTCTTCAAAATTTCAGATAATGCCCCATTTTAAAACTTGAATGAACATTTAAGACATAGTTTAGCCGATACGGTTGAGACATAATGAGCAGCTGAGATTTGCTAATTCCACAGCTAGCTGTTAAGGGGCTAGGCTTGAGGATCAGACTCCTGGGCTTGACCCACTTCACGATAAAGAGAAATGTGGCCTGAAGGCTAGGCTTAGGCCTAAAATTATTGTCCATTTATTAATTAGACTGGGTTGACTATGATAAAGGCTTGTTGGCCCAACCAAGTCTATCTCAGCCTGCTTGTTTACTTTTTTTCAAAGTATATTAAAAACTTTTACCTCTTTTATTTTTATATTAAAATATTTAATGATTAATTTAGTAATTTACTGATAATGTATACAATACTTAAATTATCGATAGTAGATGCTACATAGTTGGTTCTTGTCCTTCAGAGACTCTAGTAACTATTCTATATGGTTGGAGTCTTTAGCAGGTCTATTGATAGAGATCAATAGTTTATTCCTAAATGTGTTGGCGTTAGTTCCCTTTGTTTTTTTCATAATAGTTAATAAAATGGGAAGAGATACATGAAGAAGATTAAAGATACAATAAATTATCCTCCCCCCTTAATAGAATCACTTATTGGAACTTTGGACTAGTGTTGGGCTCATCTATGCTCATTTCGGTGGACATGCCATTTTAGTAGCCTATCTCACTGCTGAAGTGACATCGCCAAGTTCCATGAGCCTGACCATGATATATGTATTGTATCCACACTATCCATTTAGGCATGAGCCAAAGAATGAGGTAGATTCAGAGCCCATGTGGACTCCACCAAATACAACAGTGGGGACAGTGATGCCCAATATTGAAACCTTCTCAGGGCCGCCATGATGTTTATTTGTAGGTGTGAAATCCCTCCGTGTGTGCCTACACGCAGTGGAATGAAGCCCCTACTTTCTTGGTGCTTTCCATCTATCGGTTCTAGCTTTGATTTGATTTAAATGTAGGTTTGACTCAGATATAAGAGTATGTTTGACTTAGATTCACCACTAATCAAAAGAAACTTAGAATCTACGATTGACTAGAAACTATAGAATCGCTTAAGAGTAGGAGAATCATAAGATTTTTCAACTCAAGTGACTTTTGCGATTGGTGTGCAACCGGACATTCCAAGTAAGGGCATCGGTTACAAGAGAGGAATTGATTAAGCACCATCTCCTACATGCACTAAGTGCGGTTTCTAATTTAAGAGATGTGTGACTATCAAGAGAATTACGGTGCATGCAAGTATGTTAATCATGTAGCCATGCTAGCCCCATGAGAGGGCCAAGCAGGCAAAAAGAAAAATAAAAGAGATCTTAGCCTTGCTTCGTAACGTCAAAAGACAATGAGCATGTAAACAAAACAAAATAAAATATGCAAGAAAAATAAAAGATTTTAGCCTTGTTTAAGTAAATAAGTAATGCAACAAAAGAAAATAAAATATTGTTTGTAGAAAAGGAAATGTACTGAATAGACCACTTCATAAGCTTGATTGATATGTGAAAAAGAGAAAATGGAAATCAGACACATTTTTCTTGAATAAAAAAAAGATAATTGGAAGGGACTAATTTTGACTCTATTAATGACATGACAAGATTGGCTTTGCTAAGTCAGATTGTTATAACTGACCGAGACAGAACCTATGCGCAAGTATGGTTATTGTAGAGCATCATAGGTGACAAAACTTCTGCATGGTGAACGAAAGACAAGAAAATTTGAAAAAACTTCTATGGTATTCATTTTGCCATTTCTACCTCAATTGGACAAGAGGCGAGTGTTGTTTAAATAGGCTAGGAAACTGTTGGCCCGCCAGGTGCCGACGGACACGTCATGAATTTTTTGTGCAGGATGAACACTTGTTAAGAACGAGCCACGCAAGGCATAATATGATCGTCAGCTGATAAATAGCCAATAATATGCCCTTTTGCAAATGTTGCACAAGTGGGGTGTTTATAGATGCCTCCTTTTTGCGTGGCTCTAGGGCTCTTCCCACGAGAGCCACTGGCTGATGTGTATAAGATTGGCTATGACTAGTGACTGAATTGGTCGTGCAAGACGCGCCCTTATAGAACTAGTGGTTGGTCCCACAATTGATGTCATTGTAGACTAGAGGGCTGGCTTGTGAGTTTTTCCTTAGAGGATCAACGGAGGAGGAAGTGGTGCCCCTTGTAGGATGGAAATGAGAAAGCTCTTAGTTGTAACTCACGATTAAGTTTGCCTAAAAGATATGGGGTGGATAATGTAACAGCCCACGCCCACACTGTATGATATTGTTCGCTCTGGGCCAGCCCGCACGGTTTTGTTATCGGGGTCGCCCCAAAAGGCCTCATACAGTATAGGGTGACAACTCCACATATAACCACTACAACTTCAGACAACACTTCTGATGTGGGATAAAGTTTCACTTTCACTGTGTGCACAGTAGCCTGCTAGCACAGTAGCCTGCCAGCCACCTTGGGGCCCGCCCACACGTGACCACAGTGACGGGGCGTCACAATATCCCCCACCGAGGGCAGAGCCGTCCTCGGCTCTGATACCATTTGTAACTGCCCATGCCCACACTGTATTATATTGTCCGCTCTGGGCACAGCCCGCACGGTTTTGTTCTCGGGGTCGCCTCAAAAGGTCTTATACAATATAGGGTGATAACTCCACATATAATCACTACAACTTCAGACAACACTTTCGATGTGGGACAAAGTTTCACCTTCACTGTGTGCACAGTAGCCTGCCAGCCACATAGTAACCTGTCAGCCACCTTGGGGCCCGCTCACATGTGTGCCCGCCCACATGTGACCCCATTGACCGGGTGTCATAGATAATCTCAAATGCATCAAGCAATTGATAATTGATCCATGAGCAATAAATTCATCTTCATTGAAATTCAATAAATAATCAAAGCATGTTGATCTGAAAAGTTCTTTCCGTATATCATACTTCTCAAAATCATCCTTCAATGGAGTTAAAAAATCTACCGAACACTCCGAGGACTCCTTTGCTGGAATATAATTGAAGCAATGACCTGATTTTCTCTCATACATCGAAATTGTCATGCATGACAAATAAATTATTAGCATAGATAAATTAATAGAAAATAACTTGTGAATTCTCAAAGGCTAGGTGTGATGATAGAGGCCAAGTGTGATCCATAGGGGCCATGTGTGATCCATAGTGTTTAAGTGCGATTGACACAAGCCAGGTGTTATCCACACAGTGGCCAAATGCAATGTACAATGCACTAAGTGTGATCGACAATGGTCAGGTGTGCTCCACACTAGTTAGGTGTGATCCACAATGGGTACCCTTTAAAAATAATAAAAAATAAAATAAAAAAATAAAAATCATATTCCTTCTACAATCTTACCTTTAGTCGCCATATTGGGGACTATATGTGGTTGTTGGTGAGTTCAAACAATAGTTGGAGGGTGAAAGAAGTCATTTTACAGCTTGAAAAGTCGATGTGGGTCCCACAACGAAGTGAATAGTTCACTAAAGGCTCACTAGAGAGTGATCAAAGAGTGTAGTAGCCCCGCATAACTACCTTCCAACCGTCAGAACTTTTATAATGATTGGTACCGGTCTTCCTTTTTAGGGAAAAAAATTCAAAAAAAGTAGCTAGAAAGAGTTCTAGGTCCCACAATACACGATGAAAACTTACTCGAGTGGGTCCCACAAAGGTGGCAACAACGGTTGGAGCAACTTCTAAGATGGTGGTCCCCTCTTTCTGAAAAAAACCAAATGGGGTTAAGATTCAATCTTGGCCCAATATTTTCAAATAGGTTTTGTGAGGCCCGTTTTGAGTTCTTATTGAAATCCACTTCAACAATGCAAATGTTGATTTAATTTTAGAGCATGGTTCTAAGAATGATGGAAGAAGACATTAAGGATGGACCGCATAAGAAGAAATAATTTAAAAGAACGACCATTGTTATCTCCACACAATGGCTTAGATCAAAATGAAATTAATGCTTTATATGATTCAGGACGCTCCAAATAAAATGAACGGATTGAATCTCATATAAGAAGCTGGCCCAATCATAATTTAGTGCGATATTCTTTTTTAATAGAAAATAACTTTTTTACTTTGGAAATAAGCAACCATTCAAAAAAGCTGAGTTGGTGGTAAACAAATAAGAGTCAGAAAGTAAGGGTCAAAACTTTACAATGGTCAAACTGTAGGGTCATTGTAATAAAGGAAAACCCCAGGCACTACAGAGAAAATTATTCGCATTAAAACCAAACCGCAATCAAAACCGTAAACCGTCGCTGCCGAACGTACTCTCTTCTGCTTTGTCATCTTCCCTGCAACATCACCACCCGGGGCCCTCTGCCCTAGCCCAGCCACTGCCTCCGATCCCGGTGCCGTCCATCTCTGTTTGAAACCCTAACCCCATTGCCGCACTATTTTCCGCTGTCTTCTTCAAGATCCGTATTATCTCCCCTGCAACATCACCACCGGTAGCCCTCTGCAACAACACTCAGCTTCTCCAGCCACCGCCTCTGATCCCAGTGCCGTCCATCTCTGTGCGAAAACCCTAACCTCATCGCCGCATTATCTTCCGCTGCGTTCTCCAAGACCCTTATCATCTCCCCCCGTAACATCACCGCCGGGAGCCCTCTGCAACAACCCTCATCTCCTCCAACCACCGCCTCTGATCCCAGCGCCGTCCATCTCTGCCACCGGCAGTGACTCCGGCCCCGCCTTTGGTCTCCGCGCCACCCCGTATACCAGCGCGGGTCACCCGTCGTCGATTCCTGCATCATCGTGCTGCGCCCGCGCCCCTTACAGCCGGGTGTAAGTTCTTCTAACAGTTCTTCATTTTTCAAGGCTCTATTTATAACTGAGGTCAGTCAGGATTTTTTTATTTTTATTTTTATTTATTTTTAATTTATAATAGAACTCAGAATCCAATGGCGTCCCAGACTCGCGGCAACGAGCCGATCTCCAATGAAGGTGGCGCTACGGTTCACCGGAATGAGATTTCAGATCCTGTTGATGCGAATCGGAACCTCAACGGTGAAATAGGCGGGGAGGCATCTGGGGGCCTTCAGGTCGTCGTTCCAGTTCCCGGTAACCCTGAGATTGAAAATAGGGCGCAGGCATTTGGGGAGCGTCTGGTCGAGATTCCACATCCCGTCCCCGACATTGAAAATGCCATGCCAGCGGCTGATCAAGCTAGGAACAGACCCTCAACAAGCACCGTGTTATTATTTGCAGGGGGTTCCATAGTCCTCATCAGCGGAGCCTTGCTCTTCATTGCCATATTTAACTTTCCCTCATCGCATGAATTCTTTGCGGTCTTTTGCATTTTCTGCATTGGGCTCATCATCATCTACCTGGGGGTGGTCTGCGGATAGGCACCTGTTGTGTCTGTATCAGTTTGTGATTAAAGAATAATCATCAATGGTGGATTAGGTGGTGAAAACCTCGCATTCTCAGTGATATGTGGTGCTGTAGAGAGATTCAATTGGTGGGGCCGTTGATAATCTTGCACCAGAGATGCAAATTAGCTCAGACCCCATCCCTGAGAAAGCACGGGGCCTCACCAGTTGAATCTCTTGCCCCTTCACCACACCACCTCTAATCACCTAATCCGCATCTCAAACTGTATTCTTGATTTTTGGTTTGCCTGAAACATAAATATGAGTTTTTTAATTTTTTCTTTTCTTTTTTTATTTAAAATTAAAATACTACATTGGGGTTGTAACTCTCGCAACATGAGCTCTACACTGGTTTACATTGGAGTTGTAACACTCACAACATGAGCTCTACACTGGTTAAATTTACCACTTATATGAAAATAGATTTTTTACTTGAAAGTTCCTGTTCATAATTAACTTTATGATGAAATGCCTTTTTGAGTTACCATACAGATGTTTTACCTTGTACATTCTCTCGCTTTGAGGCCCGCGATACATCCTTGGCATATATATAATCCTACCTATGGATGGGATCCGCCATGATGTGCTTCAAATATCCACTCTGACCACCAGGTATGCGATCTAATTTTAAGTGTAGAGACTACTATTATGTTTGTGTTTTATGCATGCCATTCATCCATTTTAACAGATCATTTTAAGGCATGAGCTCAAAAAGGAGTCAGATCCCAGGCTCAAGTATGCCACACCATAGGAACAAGTGGGGATTAAACGCCTAAGTTGAAAACTTGGAAGGTTTCAGCAGTGGCGTAATTATCACCACTAGTTCCTATGTTATGGCCCACTTGAGCCTTGGATTTGCCTTTTTTGGGCTCATGCCTTAAAATGACCTATTAAAATGGCTGGACAGTGTGGATAGAACACATACACCACGGTGGGCTCCCCTGCCAAGACTGATTCCATCTTGGAAGGGGTAGGACGCAACCTGCATCCGAGGGCGGACATGGATTGCTTCCTACTCTTGTGAGGCCAGACTCTGTCTTAGCAGGAGCTTTGCGGGGCCAACCTTGATGAATGTGTTTTATCCACGCTGTCCAGCCATTTTAGCTGATCATTTGAAGTCATGAGCCTGAAAAAGAGGCAAATCCAAGGATCAAGTGGGGATTGAATGCTTATGTTGTTGAAAACTTCTTGTGGGCCACAAGATTTTGATCAAGCTGATACTTGTGTTTTCCCTTCATCTAGGCCTACATAAGCGTATGAATAGGTTGGATGGCAAATGTGGGCCATAGAGGAAGGTTTCAATGGTGGCAATAAACATTGGCTTTTTGCTTTTTTCGTACTTGATTGGAGCTTGTCAATAACAAAAGGAAAAAGGAGAAGATGCTAATTGAGTTGAAAATAAATTAGACATCTGATTTCCAATAATTAGAGAAGTTACATTAAGCAATTTGTCTTGACGTCTCACACTCAGGCACAAGTGCTGATATACATGGATTAGATCATGAGCTTTCCATCTGGTTGGAGATTTAACACTTAGTTAGATCTTCCACCTTAAAAATTAGGTAGTTTCACTCTTCCAGTGGGGCCCCGTTGTACAAAGTAAACCGACGGCCAAAAACCTTTTCTTTTCAGTCATTGCACCAGACTATTAGACCTAAAGGTTGAAATGGTCCCACAACTCCAGTCTTCTTTGGTTCCATTGCTTAGGTTTAGGAAGGTTTGGGTGAAGACTAGGTTTAGGTTCAGGATAATTGGCTACTAATATGATTGCAACAAAATTCAAGGTGTCATGAGAAGGACCTTCCATGGGGGATGTTTGGAATAAATGGCCAGGATTTCTTACGAAGCTGGGGTGTCAACCAAAGTAAAATTCATTTACTTGTTCATCGACAGTTTGTTTGAAAGATTCAAACCATGTCGGCTGTTTGGAGAAGGGGCGAGGGTGTTGTGTTCTGGAATCTCTTCTTCTTCTTCTTCTTCTTCTTCTGTTGTAGTGGGTGGGAAAGAGAAGCAAATCAAATGGTTGATTTGTTTCCTCAGTTGAAATTTTCCAGCTAGGCTACATTCCCACTAGGTTGGAGATAAGATATGGATAATTTGGGTTGATGTACAACTATGCTAGTGAACGTTCCAATAGTGATCACCACCATGTTTTAAATGGACAAAAGGACATCATTTGTGGAAACCAGATTTTGTGCGATCATAAAGGTCAGAGGACGCAGATTGTGCCCTACCCTTGCCAGGACGGAATCGGTCTTGGTAGGAGCTCCGTGGAGCCTACCGAATGTTTGTGTTTTATCCATATTGTCCACCCATTTACACCGATCATTTTAAGGCATGAGCCCAAAAAGGAGGCAGATCCAAGCCTGAAGTGCGCCACACCATAGGAACAAGTGGGGATTGAATGCCTACATTGAAAACTTTTTGGGGGCCACAAGTTTTTGATCAAGCTGATATTTGTGCTTTCCCTTCATCCAGGTCTCGCATGACCTTGTGAACAGGTTGAATGGAAAATAAACATCACAGTGGCACTAGGAAGATTTTAATGGTGGCATCATTACCACGGTTGCTTTCTGTGTTGTGGCCCGCTTGAGCCTTGGATCTGCCTCCTTTTTGGGCTCATGCCTTTAACTGATCTGTTAAAATAGATGGACAGCGTGGATAAAACATATACAGCCATAACTGTCTCAATTTTTTTTAATTCTTCTATTTAAAAAAAAAATAAATCTAAAAACCCTTTGTCAGTACCGTAATGGATTGTTATGAGGTCGTTACAGCCTTTATGGGAGTGTAACCCGTAATGGGCATCATGGCACTGTAATGGACTGTTATGGGGTCGTTACAGCCTTTATGGGAGTGTAACCCGTAATGGGCATCATGGCACTGTAATGGACTGTTATGAGGCCGTTACCGCCCTTTTGGGATTGTAACCCGTAGCGGGCGTCACGGTTGTTATGACCCCATAACGTGTGACGGTAGCCACCTTCACCTTTATGTAAGGGCCTTTATGGCTCCATGACAGCTGTTATGGCACACCATGCTTCTTTGGGTCCATTGCCTAGGTTTAGGTAGGCTCAGGTGAAGACTAGGCTTAAGTTACAGGTACTAGGCTCTACTAATATGATTTTTGTAAAATTCAAGGTCATGAGCAAGACGGTCCACTGATGATATTTGGAATAAATGGGCAGTATTTGCCAAATTGAAATTCATTTACTGGCTCCTAGACGGTTTGCTTCAGTACCCAATCTGATTTCTTGATTGGAGCTTGTCAATTTAAAAATAAATTAGACATTGATTTCCAATAATTAGAAAATTAAGTTACATTAAGCAATTCATCATTGTATTAATTAACATGTTTCCCTTTGATGTCTCACACACAGGCACGTATGCTAGTATGCAACACTTGTACTAGATCTGTAGCTTTCCATTTGGTTAGAGAATTAACACTTAGATCTTCTGCCTCAAAAATTAGGTGGCCTTACTATTCTAGTGGGCCACTTTGTATAAAGTGAACAGATGGCCCAAAAACAATTACTTTTCACCCATGGTGTGAAATGACCTGAGTTTTGACCTAAATATTGAAATGGTCCCACAACTTTCAGTCTTCTTTGGGTCCGTTGCTTGGGTTTAGGAAGGTTTGGGTGAAAACTAGGTTTAGGTCACGGATACTAGGCTACTGGCATATGATTACTGCTCCACTGGGGATATTTGGAATGAATGGCCAGGATTTCTTACACAATGTGGGGTGTCTACCAAAGTAAAATTCATTTATTTGATCATCATTGGTTTGTTTCAGAGATTCAGTGGTGGTGCTGTAAAAATTTTGGGAGGTGTTTGATCAACATATGGATGCATGGCCATGGTGATGGGGTGGCCAGCAGGGGACAAAAGGTGTTGTGTTGTAGAATTCTTTCTGGGTGTTTGTTTTGTGTTGTGGAATCTGTTCTCTCTTTCTTTCTTTTCCTGGACTCAGTCTTGATAGTGGCCCCTCCAGTGCCCTGCTTTGGAAGTGATTGACACTCACCATTAAAAACTACCAAGGGCCCACTTTAATGTTTATTTTCCATCTGGACGCACTCCCACAGAACTGGCCTTTCATGGCTAGAGACGGGCAGGGGTAGGACACAATCCGCGTCCTCGCCATCCAACCTGTTTATGAGGTCATGCAGATGTAGATGAAGGGAAAACACAAATATCAGCTTAATCCAAAACGTTTGTGGCCCCCAAGAAATTTTTATTGGCAGGCATTCAATCACCACTGTTTTCTATGGTGTGGTCTACTTGGGACATGGATGTCTCATTTTTGGGGGCCATGTCTTAAAATGATATGGAAAAATGGATAAATGTCATTGATAAAACACATACATCATGGTGAGGCCCATATAGCTTTTCACAGCACCCCGCAGAGCAGCCACTATTGAATTTGAATCCTTTTTTAAATAAACTTTTTTCTTGTTCTTGTGATCATCCCACTGTTTCCTGTCGTGTGGTCTACTTGAGCTTTGGATCCTCTTCATTTTTTGGATTCATGTCCTGAAATGAGCTAGCGAAATGGATGGACAATGTGGATATAAAACACATAAATCATAGTAGGCCCCACAACATGTGCCACCGGGGATATCCTATTGTCTCAGGGTCACCGTGTTATATGTGCATTCAGTGCTTTAGAAGTGGCCATTCTTTATTTTTTTATTTTTTTGTGATGATGTTGTCTCCAGCTTGTTTGGAGATGATCTGGACCTGATACTCAAATTTGTGGCCCTTGGTGGTTGTGTCAAAGGCATTTATTTATTTATTAAAGGTCCCTCTTGAGGATTGATTGCCATAGATGGAATGTCTGTCTAGCGATTGAGATTGTGCTTGGGTCTAGTGTGTTTGACACCTGGATGGGGAATCAACTTTAATCCAAAAGTAGCTATGCATGGTATATTTACGTGGGTTTGAGTATAATTACTAAATCAACTTTAATAGCTGTAATTAGTTGCATATATAGTGTTTGACACAATTGTTGTAATAGGCCTGCCAAAATATATGCTTTGCCCAAAAATGATGAAACTCCAAGTCTCGGATGGGCCACAAGCACAAGGTCATGTCCAAGTGGCTAACTAACTATTTTAACCGTTGGTTTACATGGACAATGTTTGGATGGTGCTAATCATCATATTAAAGTAATTAATGGTGTTGCCATTGATAATCTAATTGTTTTTGGATATCATTAGTGGCTATTTGAATAATAGTATGGTGACACACATGCTACTCGTGCAACTATTGAAATGATTTTAGGTGTAATCCAAGCTCTCACGGTATATTTCAAACCACCTCTTTCAGGGATTTGAAACCACCAGGTACTTTATGCTACCAAACAACCATGGGATTTGAAACCCCCTCAAATCCATGTGCCAAACAACCTCTAATATACAAGTCTGGCAGCCCATGAAGCAGAGAAAAAATATTTAAAAGCTTGCTGAAGCAAGGGGCAACCTCTATAATTGCCATATCCGTCCATACAAAGACTCCATTTCAATTTCGAAAATGCAAGTGAATGATCCATTACTAGCATTTTATGTGCTTGTTTACATAAGAATTATGGCTGATAAATTAATAATCAAATACACTTATAAAGAAAACAAGTAAAGCACAATCATTATATTTTTACATTGTAAAATTATTAATTTTATAATAATGATTTCTAGTTGAAGCAAACAATACAGCAAAATAGTCGAATATAAATGATGTCACCACACACTTACAAGAGTAAGCAATCGTTATTTATTTACAGCCATTCCATTGTAATTGGAAAGCCCTAAGGGTAAGCTCTTTTACACTACTTCATTGGCCGAGAAGGATGATAGACAGCTTGCAATGGGTGATTCTAACATCTGCATTGGGAACTGATCCACTGCAGAGTTTCGAGGGATGAGCTTTACTTCCAAAGAGATGTGTGGGGCTTGCCATTATTTTTGGATTTACATCTGTTCTCTCCATTGCATGCACCCCCTAACTCATCAGTCCCAAAAAAAAAATTCAGGTGATCCAAAAGTCAGGTTGGCTGCACCATTTTAAATGATGCCTAAAACATTTGAGATCGCGTTTGGGGGGGCCACGTAGGTTTCGGAGTGGCTTATTTTTTGGGTGTATTCATCTTATAAATTGATTGGATGTGAAATAGAACATGGTCTCCACATACAATTTGGAAGGTTTTTTTTTTTTTTTTTTTATAACGGTGAGTGCCACCGTCTCAATATTGTTCCCTGTGGAATGGCTCACCTGAGTTTTGGATTGGCCTGATCTTTTTCACGCAGGCACACATGATGGATGGATTGAATGCCATTTACGCATCACAGCAGGCCCATCTAAAAGTTTTATAGGTTAAGCTCATGCAGCGAAACTTTGTAGTGGATGTAACCTTTTTTAAGATGAGAATGACACGCCGCCATCCACTATTTATGCCCAGATTAAGAAACTACTTTTCCAATGAATTGACTAAACTTATTTTGAGTTTGGAGCCACTTGAATCCTCTAAGTAGACAATTCAACCGATTTTTTTAAAAGTAAAAATTAGTTTCATCTTGTCTCTTGCACTAGATTTAAAACCTTTGGGGAGTAATTCTTCTATTGCCCTTTGCTGTGATTCTCATTGCACAAATTGCAAATCCACCACCAATTACTGAAGCAAATTGTGCAAACTGAGAGAAATTAGCAATTGAAGACCAGACCCATCACAAATGGTACTAATTGGTAATCAGACATTTCCATCATAAGCTTAGCCTGTGAAATGAATGAAGGTGGAGCAACATGATGGATGGTTTGGATTAATGGCTATATCTTTTTTATATGTAATCAATTTGGGGAACATGATGGACCGCTCTGACTTTCAAAACAAGTGTTGCCTAAAAAATGTATGATGGTTTTCTAAGAAAGACAATATTGCTAACCAAGCTCCATTTCAAACCATCTCTACTGTGTACCAGACTGATAACTTTGGACATATTTGCATGGCAATTAGTTATAACTATACAAGTCAAGACAAGTAAATTCACAATAATAATGCAGTTGTTTGGCAAGAATGATTAAGATTTTATTGTACAAGGGATGGCATAGATTACACCCACTTCATTCCCCTTCTCTCAAGGCACGTAGCCTACACCGACCTCTCTTGTATTTGATTAGACGGACAAGGCACCTAATTAAGGATACCATGAGACAAAGGCTCTGTAGGGCCCACCCTAATGGTTGTGTGACATTCTACTTTGTATATCTGATGCATCAGCCCTATGTTGGGACATCGACATAAGAGATTAGGCAGATGGAGGACTCAAGTGGGGCTCTATAAAAGGAATGATGAGAATGTGTTGTCCACTTCTCTCCTCTCCTTCTCCTGGTGCAGAGGACGTTTTGTATGTTGATTTCAGACCATTGAATGCTTTTTCATTTCAACCATTCACTAAATGCCCACCACTCCTCATAATTACAAAATCAAATCTAACTCTTGGTTTATGGTTCATCTAAGTTGGTTCTCATTATTCGTACGTCTTAGCTCGATTTGCATGCTTCCGTCGTACTTTTTGCCTAGCATAGATGATTGTATCATTATATTAACCACCATGCCTTGAAAACAACATTGGCAAGCATATGCCGAGGCCAAATATTCATCCATCAGCCATTGCTATATGCAACAAGTACCCTAAAAGTAACATCGAGGACTAAAAATGAGAGGATATAAAAGAATAGCAGCAAACGTATTCTTCCCATGGGCAAAGACCTTTAGTTATGTGGCTAAAACTATCTAACCACTCAAGTTTTAGCACATGGACTATCTATAACAAAAGCAATGGATGTGCAACTTTTTTTAATTTTTTATTTTTTATGTGCATAAATTGAATGATTGCTAGTCAGTTAAGCATGGAACGTTTAGATACATAAAATTTAAAGAAAAATAAACTAATGTCTGTTAATTATAAAACCCTTTGGTGTAATATATAAGATTGAATTAAATTTTATAAATATGGAATTTTTGAATGTTAACCAAAAATGACCCTAAAAATAAAATTCCAATGGTGTTGGTACAAATAATCAGTAATTTTTCACATCCACGCTTTAGATTTAGTGGAACCCATAAAGCCAAAATTGCTTGAATGGTATCAGTGAAAGCAATCGTTACACAATTATTACATTTTCTATGTCCATGCCTTTCATTCGCTGCATTCTAGATTCAAGTTCTCTGTCTCGGCATGAAGTTTGCAAATGTGAGATTCATGGTTAGGTGATCCAAACCATTGAACTCGTGATGTTTATCATTGATGGTTCATGGCAAAAAAACATCCTTAATATAACAACTCCATCCCTTTGACTGTTGGTGTGCAAATACACGGTTAATAACATATGTAGTTATGCACCTATGATCCACGTTTAAGTTGTGTGGGAAAATAGGCCAGATATTGCATTGCCAGGATATTCTAATTGAAGAGTTTTTGGGGCATGGTGTATCTACGATGGCCATGATATTTGTTGATGCAAAAATCTGGCTCACCCCCTCTGAGCTCCAAGCACTTGTGCCGAGCCCTGTATGCCTGCATAGGAGGAAGACAAGGGACACCCTGGCTAGAGCAGGGGACCCTCCGATGCCAAAGGCAGGTAAGAAATCTGGGTCTAAGTAGTGTAGATGGGGGTTTGGGTGAGAGATTTTGTGTACCTGTCTATGCAAATGAATCTCCTATTTATACCTTTTGGATAGAGTGACTGTGTCCGTCATTCTCAGCACAACTTATGCCTTTAGCAAGAACGACGCATGCACTAAAGTTGGCAATTACCTTGAGATCGTGCGTCGGATATTGCTCCATACGTGCGATACTGGAGTTTAAGCCTCGAGCGTGATTGTAAAACATATTTTCGTCTGAGCCGGCCTTATTATCCAAGTCCTTCCTGTAACAGTCTAGTCGTGTTGTCGATGAACACCTATTTAGAATCGGTGGACGAGGTGTGTAATGGCTTCTTCTGGGTTCCAAGCTGATGTGAAAGCTTTACAAAAGAACTTGGACAACATAGTACAACTTGCTCTGGGCCACGGGTTGGCTTAACTTGCTCAACTATCCCTTCTCCCCGACGCGGTCGCCCAACTGGCCGAGTCGAGCTTATCTTAATGGGAATCGGCTCAAATTCTTCCATAACAGAAGCCCCCTACTCTCTGAGTCCAAGCTCAGACTCAGGGAGTAAATGCCTGGGGAGATGGTTCGTTGCGCCTTCCACGATGAGGAATCAGTAAAATCGAGGTAGATAATCATAATCATGATTCTCCGTTACTGAGGCGTTGTACTACAGCGGCAACTTTTCTATCTTGAGCATGTGGTCGGCGAACACGTGGCGACGGTTAAGGATTTGAATCGTTGAGTGAACGGGGAGCTGCCGCGTGGACTTCAGGAGAGGAGAAGACGTCTGCACATTAATTCTCATTAAATGCAAGCAGCGCGTGGCTTAGTGGACGTGAGTCTGAATCAAAGTTTTGCTGCCACGTACACCATAGGGTTCGGCTCTGTGGTTTTCCAACATCGGGTACAGCTGTTTGTCATCATTACGGATGACCGATTGAGGCTATAAAAGCTGGTTCCTCCCCTCATTTTGAATCTCAACTATATTTCTCTTGAAAGATGCTTGCTACTAGCAAATCCCTGGAGCAAGCGATTTCTGGTGAGTTTTTTTCTCTTTCCGGTTCCCTTTTTCTCGTCTCTTTCCTTTTCCGTTCATTCTGCGATGTCGAATGGGTTGGGTGGAGCTCGTGAAATCTATGCATTTAAGGAAGATTTAGAGCCAGAGAGTGCAGACTCTAGGAGTGAGGCTTAAGGTCTACTGGAAGTGATACCCCTCCGACCTCGTGCCAGAAAAGATAAGGGCACTAAAGCTGGAGCTCGCTCTAAGGGCTCCGAGAGAATACCTCAGGATCCTATGGGAAGGGCGGTTGCTGGACCGTTGGGTGACCGACCTGCCGTCGTCGCCGGGGGATCGGTCTTGGTGGAATCTCAGATGGATGAGATTCGAGTGAATTATCAGATTTTGAGCTCAGTGCATATCCGTGCTCCAGCTCCTCTGGATGCCCCTAGGGACCCAGCTGAAGGTGATGTAGCAATTTTCATCTACACCCTCCAGTGCAGGCTCCAATTTTCGATTCACTCCTTCGTGCGCACCATGATCGCACGTCTAAAGTTGGGTTTGGGCCAACTCGTCCTCAATGCTTAGAAGAAGCTGATATCGGCCTACCCGATCTGGCATCGGCTCAAAAATCAAGAGTTGACGCCTGACGAGTTCATGGCCATCTATCAGGCCAAGCACGACCGCCACGAGCCGTGTTGATATTATTTCTCGACGAGAGCTCAGTAGGGTTCTGGCCTCGTCACTATGCTTCCCTCTTCCAATAAGGATTGGAAGAATAAGTGGTTTTGGGCCTCGGGAGAGTGGAGGCGCCCGCAACCGAGCTCAGTGGTCTCCGAGTCAGGGTCCCCACCAAATTTTCTACTCCAGGTCGGATTTCTTGAGGCGTCTGTTCTGTCATTAACTTTCGCATTGTATTGTTCTCATCTAACTTTAACTATTCTTCGGCAGATTATCCGAAGCGCATTCCCGAGCTCTCCTCCCCTCTTCGGGCCCAGGTTGCTAGGGCGCGATTGCTTAACGCCAATCAACGCGTCTGGGACCACATTATCAATGCGGACGACCTTTTTCAATCTGGATTTTGTAGATTTAAACCCACGCCTTTCGCTTTAGGTCGGTATCAATACACGGTTCTGTTAGTCGTGAGTTTTTTAATAAAGCTACCTCCTTTAACCGAGCTCTTTTGTGCAGGTATGGGTGAGGCATCGGGGTCAAGGAAGAGAAAACCTCCTCATCTTAGGAGATGCTGCGCTCCGAGACCCAAGTGAAAGTCACTGTTCGGAGGAAGGAAACTCCTTGGGTCGAAGCCGATCCAGCCACCGCTGCCGAGGCTAGGGTGGTCACCGCTCCTGCCCCTGCCCCCGAATTGCCCTCGACCACCCCTCCACTCCCGCTTAAAGTGGAGAGGAAGGCAGTTAGGGAACATGCTATCGCCGTCCCCTCCTCTTCAGAGCCCAGAGAGGAGGCTCCGACGGGTGACAAGGACATCGTATTCGTTCCCGCCAAGGTTAACAGCTCGGTCGAAAGAACTCATTCACCGCCCAGGGATGGGGGCGAATCCTCTATTTATACCTTCTGGATAGAGTGACTGTGCCCGTCATTCTCGGCACAACTTATGCTATTTAGCGGGAATGATGCATGCACTAAAGTTGGCAGTTACCCTGAGATCGTGCACCGGATATTGCTCCATACGTGTGTTACTGGAGTTAAGACTTCAGCGTGATTGTAGGGCATATTCTATGTCCGAACCGACCTTATTATCCGAGTCCTTTGATAGTTTAGCCGTGTTGTTGATGAACACCTATGTGAAGTCGGCGGACGAGGTGTATAATGGCTTCTTCTGGGTTCCCGGCTGATGTGAAAGTTCTACAAAAGAACTTTGACAACATAGTACAACTTGCTCTGGGCCACAGGTCAGCTTAACTTGCTCGACTATTCCTTCTCCCTGACGTGGTCGCCCGACTGGCCGAGCCGGGCTTATCGTAATAGGAATCAGCTCAAATTCTCCCATAACAATATCAATAGCCCGGGCCTGATTGATTGCATTACAATGAGATCGAGTGGGCCACGAGGTGGGGCTCTCGGCCTGGACCCATGCTTGATTTGCTGGTGGTAACAGATGGGGTGGCTCGGTCGTGCTCCCGCCGTGCACGGAACATGGTAAGATAAAGAAAAATCCTAACCATTTGATTTTGCCACTTAAAAGCTGACCACACGTTTTCCTTCGTAGATACCAAATTGGGGTGGCTGGGATCATTTGATCAATGTGATCTTCAAGATATGATCCCTTGATTGGGCAGCTGCTCCTGCTTCGCATTACTCCAAATTTAAGAGAACTCTAGATGACCCGAGCCCTCTATGAATGGATGGATGGTTTAAAAAGAGCAACGGCTCAAATATAGTGGCAAACTTCCCAAGTATCAGAAGTTCCAACCATTGCTATCTGGGTTCTGTTTGTCATGTGGTGGTCTACCAGGCCAACGGCTATGATCACTTTAGAGGGTGGCCATAACAACAATGGAGCAACTAGAGACACGAGCAACTGTCTCGCCCATTGCTGGGAGGGGAGCGGATGGCCTCAACCAAGATGGTACGCACCTTACCGTGCGGTCCACTTTGATGTATGTATTTAGCATAGACGCTGTCCATTCGTTGTTTTTTTTTTTTTTTCAAAAATTATTTCATTACATTATCCCAAAACTGAAGCAGATCCAATTATCAGGAATACCATACCATGAGAAACAGTGGTGATTGAACATCCATTATCCCAAAACTGAAGCGAATCCAATTATCAGGTATACCAAACCATGAGATACAGTAGTGATTGAACTTCTTAAGGTGCACTTTAATGTTTCTATAGTGTTTATTTGCCATCCAATCTCCTAGTAAGGTCTCGTAAGCCTAGATGAATGGAAAAATAAATATCCGCTTGATCTCAAACTTTTGTGACCTAGCCAATTACTAAAGTTTTCTATGGCATGACTCACCTGATAATTGAATTTACTTCATTTTTAGGATGATGGGCTAAAATAATATTTAAAAAAGAAAAAAGAAAAAAGATGGACAAAGTGGATATAGAATACATGCATCAAGGTGGGCCCCATGGCAAGGGCTACACCACTTTTGGTGAGTCCGGGCTCTCACTTAATCCATTTCCCCTTGGGAGCCTTTGTTAGCTGGGTATGGATTGGGTAGTACGGGATTAGGTGAGACTCTGGCCTCACACAAGACAATGTGGCCTTTACCATAGGGCCCACCTTGATGTATGTATTATATATTAATGTTGTCCATTGGTTTTTTCAAATAATTTTAAGGCATTATTTCAAACATGAAAGAGATCCAATTATCAGGTAGACTATACTATAAGAGAAGGTAGTGATTGACCATTAATGGGCCACACAAGTTTTGGATCAATCTGATATTTATTTTACCTTTATTTGGGCTTCCGTGACCTTATCAACAAATTAGATGATAAAAATACACTGCGAAAATATTAAGGTGCGCCCTAAAAAGCTTTTAATGGTAGGAAGGTCAATCACCACCATTTCTTACGGTGGATCTGCTTAATTTTGGGATAATGCCCTAAAATGATCCGCAAAAGCAGATGGACTACATAAATCAAGGTGTGGGACATACAGTAAGGGTTGCACGTATCTTTGGTGAGGCGGGGTCTCATCTAATCCTTTCTCCCCCATAAGTAGAGGTGGGCAACTTAGGCCCGATCCGGTGGATCTGACCCGACCAGACCCGACTCGGTACCGTTCCGAACAGAACTGACGGTCTGATCGGGCCTGATGGATTCTGATGGTCCAGATCCGAATGTATTTCGAATCGGGTTCGGATAACACTGTATCCGAACAGATCCGGTCCGAACACCTAGACTGAATGGGTCCGAACCGACCCGAACAGACCCGACCCGGAACGACGTCGGGTATACTATAAATACCCTTTTTTTTCACCCAAACATTTTACCCTAGCTCGTTTTTTCCCCCAAACCTCTCCCTCTTTTTACCCTAGCTCGATTGTTTCCCCAAAACTCTCTCGCCCGAACGAGAACGTGTGAGCTTCCTCTCCTCTTCTTCTTCCTCTCCTCTCGTCGCTCGATCGGAATCTGGTTGTCATTTCTTCTACTAAAGGTGAGTAGAAGTCTCGAAGCAGCTGTTCTGGCTCCAAATTGAGTTTTGCTAATTTAAATGGCGCAAACTGCTTTCATGGTGTGTGGATGGGTTTTGAAACATGAGCTGCATACTGAAATGATAGATTTGTAAATGTTGGATATAGTCTTTCGACAAGCTCGTTGGAAAATGCAAAAAATTGGTTTGAGCATGTGGCTTTGACTTGAGAAATTTTTAGTGAGTTGAAATGAACTTGGGAATGGATGGGTGGATATTTCTTGTTTTCTTCTAATAGAGGATCTACCATCTTTTTATTTCCTTTTCATGCTTTCAGGTTGTCTGTCATAAATGATTGACAACTATAATTTGCAGGTCCGGGATGAGCTTGAGCACCTTCTAGATGATGATGATGATATGGTTGAGATGTATTTAACAGAGAAGCTGTTACAGCAACGCCTCGATGGGTCATCATCTCTTTCTTCTCTAAATGACAGAGATGACATGGATGATGGCATTCTTCGCTCTGATATGGATGATGACGGGTACTCTTTTCTTTTTCTTTCTTTTTTTCTTCTTCTTTTTTTTTTTTTTTTGAATGATGACAGCTGTTCTGGCTCCAAATTGAAACAAAATTCAGATGCCAGGAAGACTATTCCACTAAAAATAGTAATGAATGACCATTAAAAACTATTTGTAGGCTACAGGAAAACAACCTATTTGAACCTGGCCCAATCTGATCCGACTCAGTTTTCCTGACCGAGTCGGACTCGGATCGGACCAGGGCAACATGGGTTAGGATCGGATTGGGTCAGAGGACCAGGACTCGATCCCGGATCTGACCGAGTTCGGATCAGGCCATGCAGAAATCGGACCTGGTCGAGTTGGGCCCAATCCGATTCAACTCGGTCCGATGCCCAGCTCTACCCACAAGTATCTAGATAGAGACGGGGCTTTCTGGGCCCAATGAGATGTATATATATTATCCACGCCGTGCATCCATCTTGAAAGATCACTTTAAGTTATAATCCTAAAAAATGAGGAAGCCGAAGGCTCAAGTGAACCACACCACTGCAAGAAGTGGAGATTGAAAGCCTACCATTGAAAACTTCTTGGGATCTATATAGGTTTTGGATCAAGTCGATATTTACGTTTTCTCTTAATGCAGGTCTATGTAACCTTATAAACAGGTTGGATGGCAAATAAACATCATGGTGGGCCTTAGGAAGTTTTCAATCCCTGCTTCTTCCTGTGGTGTGATCCACTTGAGCCTTTGATCTTGCTCCTTTTAGGGTTCATGCTCCAAAATGATCTTTCAAAATAGATAGACAGCATGGATAAAACATATACATCACGGTGGGGCCTACGGAGCCCTTAACATGACTGTCCATCTCTAACTAAGTCCTGGTGGGGTAGTACCCAATCTGCGCCCTTGCTAGCAAGCTCCTCGAGAATATCTCCCCTTCCCTCAGGGCCCTTCTACCACTGCTTCTACCCAATACAAAACCGAGAACAATTCCAGAATTGCCTGTGCAGAATTGATTCTTTGGAAGTATGCTTGGTAAGATGCCATGAAAGTTCAAGTGGTCGGTGGTACTGCACATAAGCTCTACTAAAAACTACAGCACAGTGTCCTAAGCTTTGTGGGCCCCACCATATTGCATGTTTGACATCTACTCTTCCTATCAGGTGTGGCCCCACATGTTCACCACAAGTACAAAAAACAAAATTCAGTCAAAACTCGGGTGGGCCACCCCATGGGAAGTAATGTAAAATCTCAACTAACACCTCTAAGCTCTTGCACTTGCAATGTGGCCCACATGAGTCTTGGATCGAGCTAACTCTAAGAGTTTCCATTCATCTTTATGGCACAAATGTTAGATGGGTTATAGGGAATACACACATTATGACAGGCTTAGGCACAAACCTACATTTGGTGTCCCCTCCTATTTGTTTATTGTAGTAGTTCAACGTAGATGAAATTATGTTGTGTGCAGGATACAATTAAATCAAATTAAGGTTCCAAGTCATGGGTCTCAACTAAGATGTTTATATTGTTATTCAATTCGGAGACACGATTGCATGTGCAATGAATAACCCAAATTCTTTTATGTGCGCACAAGTATATAGTACATGCCAGGCATGCCATGTTGTATTTGACTTGAATTGAACCGAACGCTCTATAAGCCCGTACACTTAAATAATTAAATTAAAACTATGTCTATGACAATTGACCTTCACACTTAGCCACTAATTGCCAGGATGATTGGCTGATTTATATTCGAAATGATTAGTCCTTTGGATGGATTCTTGTTGCCTGGAAGATAAAGATTTTTATTTTTATTTTAATCATACTGCGGATAATTTGGTTGTGTTTATCCTAAAAATAATAATGTAGGCATGTAAAATAAGAATTTAAAAGCAAAATGCCAATTTTATTAATATGAATGAAGCATAAAAAGTTATACAAAACGGTTTGAGCGGGTGAAACGACCATGGTTTCGACTATCTTCTGGACTTGGGTGGTCGTAAGACGGTTGTGAAAAAACCTTGACAAACATGGCTTTTGGTCAGCAGGATGTGATTGACAAATCATTGAATAAGACTTAAAGGGTCATTTGGATGCCTATAGAGTCCTTAAGCTACAAAAGGATTACAGGTAATTGTTGTTGATAGATGTGTTAAATCTGTTATTCATCAGTCTGTCGATGACAGGTTTGATGCCATCGAGCAGGCTTCTATGTTATTTAGTATTTTTTGAATTTTCTCTATTGGTTGTTGGACATATTGGTGTCATTTTTTTATGACATCAAGGAGTGTTTGATGACATCGAATGTTGGTCGATGCCATCGAAGTTGAGTCGAGTAATCGAAGGTTTCTGAAAAAATTCATGTTTTGTCTCTGGACTGATTTGACGATTTTTCCATGTCATCAAAGGTTAAATGTCAATGACATCGAAGGATGTTTGATGACAACAAACTGTTTCGCGTAGATTTTCGCAGATCAGCCAGATCCGTGAAATTTATTTCTGATTTTCTTTAGGATTCTTCCTAAGGCTATATATATGGGTGTAAACAGAATTGAGATGTATCCTAGGGTTTCTAATTCATCCAGAGGGTTTCAAGGGTGCAACAAGGGTGAGATTCGAGGTTGTTTGAATTGGGTAATCTTTTTCTCTTTGTAATTTTTGCTTTCATAGGATTATCTGTCACTTTGTGATGTAGTTTTTTTTTCCAAATGGGTTTTTCCAAGTTAAATCGTTGTGTTCTCTTTATGCTTGCTTGGTGCAATTGAATTACTTTCTTAGGTTCATCTATGTGTGTTTCCGCGGTCCCCCAATAGTAGGGGTGTACATCAAGTCGAACCGAGTCGAGCTGGCCTCAACTCGACTCGGGTCGGCCACTAGCTGACCTCAACTTGGCTCAATCCTCGAGCTTGACTGGCCGGCTCGGCTCAGTTTGGTCAACAGCTTGGGCCGAGTTCGTCATTGAGGCATTTTCACAAACACCTGGACTACACCTTTAAAATCTTACTGTATTTGAGATAGCAACAATGGTTTTACAGGTATTTTATCAAACACCTTCTAAACAACATAAAAATCAATAATTAAAAAAAGGTGTTGGTTTCATATACATACCTTCCTTGCCACCAGCCACACTTCTTTGAGTAATTTCATTAAACACTTAGTGAGCAACATCAATATCAAAGTAACCGATTTGTGATGGGTTCGATCCGAGTCGAGTCGAGCTGGGGCCAACTCGAACTTGGCTCGAACTCATTTTCGACCTCAAAAAATCAGCTCCACTTGGCTCGAACTCAGTTTCAAACCTAGTTGAATCGAGCTTTTTCGAGTTGAGTCGAGTGAGCTAACCGAGCTAGCTCGGTTCGTGTGCACCCCTACTCAATAGTAATTGGATTAACAAAGTTGATTAGACGCATGTATTTGCCTGTAAAGGCTTTACAAGTTGTAAACATATTATACCTTTTCAAACACGAGTTTATATATACTCGTGATATGCGGGGCCCACCGTAATGTATATGGTAGATCCAATCTATTCATCATGTTCTTCCCTTGATGTTCTTCTATGGCTAAAAAAAATCTTATTGATTACCGAACGGACCACACGAGGGAAGGATGGGACATCCACCATTAAAAACTTTCAAATTATAATTGGGCCCCATTGTGATGGGTGGAGGACATACAATCCATCTAGTGTGTGAATGCTTTAATGGTCTCTTAGGGCCAAAAAGAAAAAATCTAGTTTGTGTTATGGTATTTGTAAATTTTGGAAGGTTTACCACCCAAGCTTTATGATATGAATACCTACTTTATCCACTGTAAATACTTTCAAGCCAGCCAAATGCATGATACGTTTACCTTAAACAGATTATTGTCTGAAAGCCAAATGGAATAACATGTAAATTGTTTACACATGAAACTCTTTTCAAGTCTAATGTGTGGATAAAAGTGGTCATGAATGTTTACCTAAACCAGATTTTGTCGTGGCAATGTGTTGGATAAAAGTGAAATTTAAACTAAGTTAATTGATTCGAACTTGTAATAATGTGGTCCCGAACATAAGTGCAAATACTAAAATTAAGCTAAGCTAAGTATTTATGAGGGACAAAGGATTATTATTATGATTTATAAAAAAAAACATTGAGTTCAAAAGAGGTAATGGCGTTGCAGAATATTTGGCAGTGTGAGAGATTCAAATGGTTGGTGTTGTCTGGATGTCTTCAATCTGTGCAGAAACAGGAGACTTTGATTGATCGAAGAAGTTGCTCTATCAATCGAGTGAACCTCAGATTAAACAAATTGGTCTCTGGACAATTTTGGACAAGTTCGATCGATCGACACTCTGAGGTTCGAGCGATCAACAAAATTCAAAAAATTCATGTTAACTCTTTGGACACTTTTGAGAATGTTTGGCTAATAAAATATGGTGGGCTTGATCGATCAAGAGTAACTTGATTGATGTCGATCAATCGAACCATAGATCAAGGACATGTGTAATTACATATATTCGTTTTCTAATATGGGTGTAACACTATATATATATATATATATATATATAAAAGTGTAATTACGGGATTAAGGCATGACAGGGAGGGCTAAGTCGATTATAGGGTTTGGAAATGAGAAAATAAGTGTTTTCACATTTATAAGTGATTTCATCCCTTGTACTTTCATTTTTGTAGTGGATTTGCTTATCGTTATGTGTCATCGTTTTTCCCCGGAAGGGTTTTCCACGTAAAATCATGCGTTTTTATGTATGTTTTGTTTGCATTTATTTTTTCGATGTGTGATTCTAATTTGGGGTCTTCTTCCAAAACAAGTGGCATTAGAGCTATACGTTAGGACTTGAGTTTGAATATGAAACATGACAATGAATGGATCTAACGTAAAGTATAAGACAGAGAAGTTCATTGAGAAAAAATAACATTGAATTATGAAATATGAAGATGAAAGGCCTTATAGTTTAATAAGGATTACAACAGGCATTCATTGGCACAACAAAAATGTCCTGCAACTACGAGCAATGAAGAGTGAAAAAAACTTAATGAGAGAGCGAAAACATCAATCTAATTATGTTTTGTGGATGACATCCTTTATAATGTCCTCGATCAGAAGACCACCACAAAGGCTCTGGACGAAGTTAAAAAGTTTGTACATTACGAAATCTTTATCAAACCGTATGTATTTGAATAAGGAATTCTATAATATGAAGATGGTGAAAGGGTATGATCTTAATAAACACATCAACGTGTATAATGAATTACTTTGCAAGTGAACGAGTGTTGAGGTGAAGATCGACAAAGAAGACCAAACCCTAATTTCGTTGAATTCTCTTACAGAGTTATATGAGAGTCTCCTAGACACTGTATCACAACAGTGTAGCGCCCTGAAAATTGGGGGTCGTGCATACACTCGACTCCCAAATTCCCGAGTATTACTTATAACCGAATTTACTAATTTGCATTTGATCCGGTTTAGATGCATAGTATGGAATTACTTGAAGCATGAAACACAACCACAACCAGTCTATTGAAATGAAAGAGACTATATATATGCAAGTCCAAAAGAATATAAATGGGTCGCACAAGGCGTTGCCCAATAAAATTACAAAAGAATGACATGTCCAAAAAAATAGTGCGCTGAGTCCACTACTCAGCGATCCAAAACTCGTCTACTAGGTTGATGAAGAACTGTCCATCAGCTGGAAGTAGGACAGCTCGTCCTCCTCATCCAGACTCGCGCCGTCAGGCTCCTCGTACTCTATGTCACCTGCATCTACGGGAGAGTCTAGTTGGTGTTTTAAAACACCGTCCCAGAGTGGGAGTGAGTGATCAACTCAGTGAGTGCTATTAGTCTTAAGTTGTAACAAACATCAATTATATTATGAATTTAATGAAAGACAAGCATTCACAAATACCTAACTAATCTTGTTAATGCAGGTGCATGATAAATGATATGATGCATGACCTCGCAACAACACTCCCTCGAGCGACTCCGTCTAACGATCGCATATGACCAACACTCCCTCATTACGACCTCGACTGCCGAGTCACCAACCTAACTAGTGCGATGCGATTATGATAGTGTTAACCGAGTTCTTAATTAATTCCATTCATTCAGCAGGTTGGGAAAACTGATACACCCATGTATCAATGCCCTTAACTAGTTGCTATGCCATGACCCCTCAAAGTGCGAGGTCAGGGCTTCGCGATCCTTAATCCCGTCGGGTTCCCCATCCTCGACTTCAAGCACATGGGGAGTGTTGAGAAGAGGGATCGCTCGCAGTCACTACTGGGAGACTTGTCACCCCAGCGTAGGCTGACAGCTCGGACACAGTGTCTCATTCTACCATGCTTGGCTCACTAGTCGGTGGATCGACTTCAATTGGTTATCAATGGGCTACAATGGTTGAAGGGTGTTCTAGGTTCCATACATACGTGAGCAGACAGGGTTTATAAACAATGTTGGTCAGTAAGTAGACTAGACTACACAAGTTCAGGCGAGTACGGGACAGACGACATCAGGTACAAGTGACTCATGTTTTCTAACTACTGTCACCCATACGCACCCACCCAAATCCATGAGTTTAACCTCATGATAGTCCTACAAACGGGACCACTGTCTCTCTTCTCAGATTCCTGACCAACCTAAGGGTTTTTTATGGCATTTAATAACATTTCAACAATTAGGGTTATCAACTAATACAATCAATATCATGCATTCATATTTCCCAAACCAAAAATTCAGATTTTCCTACAAAACAAATGCTAAAAATATTATGAAACAAATGTGCACGTGTTGTGTGGGTTAGTGGGGAAGGCAAGCATTTCATATATCTCTTAATACCATAATATACACAAGGGTTAATGCATCAAACATGTTAGGGAAAAACATTATACAAGAATCGAGCAAGGATTATACAAGCAATCATCAATTTCATACCTAATCATGTTAAGAAACATCAAACATTCCATCATTATTCCATATTGATTTGGGGGGATCTAAAGTGTAAGGGCTTGTCTAGATTTTTTTAGATTATCCAAATACATCACCCAACAAGCAAAATCATTAGATTCATATTAAAATTGGTGCTAGGCCACCTAAGAACAATAGTCTGCACCTATGGATCGTTGAGATCTTGGGATACGACATAGAAATGTCGAACTCGGAGCCGACTAGCCGGAATCCTGAGGAAATGCATTTGTATGTTAGAATCTCATGCAAATCCTCCATCAACATGAGGGGTTTTCCAAAAGATGAGAGATTTACCTACCCAATCGGCAGAGAGGGGTTCTTCCGGTTGTGGCTGAAGAATTTCCTTGAGGGGGAGTTAGGGGTTTGCAAGATGGAACTCCCTTGGGCCCCACTTCGATCTATGGTCCACCTTCACTCTCTTCCTTCTCTCTTTACTCTCTTTGCTCTCTCTTTACTCTCCATGGTTGTTCGAGTAATGGTGAGAGTTATGAGAGAAAGGGCTTTATTTCCTAGACTTGGGCCTATTGGCCTCAAGTTCCAACAAATTCCCACAATAGCCCTCTAGGACCCCTTTTGACTTTGGGGCAACCCTATCACCCCCTTGGCCACTAAATTTGGTGAGCAGGTGCCTCATGGCCCGATGAGGGGCCATGCAAAATTTGAAGATAAACGGACATGGGGTTTTATCAGACAGTTTCGATCTTTAAATGGCCCTGTGGGGTCCATTCTTGTGATTAGGGTGGTTCTGATGCCCCCTAGCCACCAAATTTATAGGACAGGTGCCCCAGAGCCCGATGAAGGGCGAAGGCAAACGGATACGGGGCCGATTTGCGATCAACGGTCACCATCTCACGATCGAGTTCCAGATTTTGTGGACGGGCATGGAAATATACTTTAGGCCCTCACTGTAAACGTAGAAGAGATCTGGCGGCTGTAAATCATGGTATTTCAATTTTAATTAAAGGTGCCAGATTTCAATTCAGGCCTTTAATGAGTTGCGTTTGGCAAGTGCCGGTAGGATGGTGTGGTTAATTAATTTCTGGGTGTCTACTGAGTCCGTGGTCAATGATGGACCACAAGCCCAGTGAGATCTGCGGTTCCCCAAATTTTTAAATTTTTCTGACCTTCCTTGGCCGCTGTATGGCCCGCATGGTCTGTCGCTACGTGCTAACGGGCTATCTGGCTTAATGACCCGCGCTTGGTCCAATCATAACCATACTGACCTACCCCAATGGGATAACTAGGGTTAATTAATTGGTGATACCCCACACACAA
Source organism: Magnolia sinica (assembly GCF_029962835.1). Lineage (NCBI taxonomy): Eukaryota > Viridiplantae > Streptophyta > Magnoliopsida > Magnoliales > Magnoliaceae > Magnolia > Magnolia sinica. The sequence goes on along the minus strand of NC_080576.1, from coordinate 21,578,537 downwards.
GCGGTTTAAGTGAAGGGTCCTGTGGTAAATCCTACGTGGATGCCTCAGGACACTGTTCTGGTTGGACAGGATGTTACAATCTACCCCCCTTATAAATAAATTTTGTCCTCAAAATTTGTACCTGTTTGTATTGTTGAAGCAGGCTTAGGTAATGCTTGCGAACTTCTGCTTCCGTCTCCCAAGTGGCATCTTCTTCATCGTGATGGGTCCATAGTACCTTGACCAATGGGATGACCTTGTTGCGTAGGACATGCTCCTTCCTATCCAGTATTCAAGTGGGGCAGAGAATATATGTGGCATTTTTCTTGAGCTCCACGTGTTCCCACTTGATGATATGTGAAGGGTCGGGGACGTACTTCTTCAACATTGATATATGAAAGACATTGTGCACTCCGGCAAGCGACGTGGGTAGGGCCAAGCGATAAGTAACTACACCCACGCGGTCTAAAATCTGGAAGGGCCCAATGAACCATGGTGCGAGCTTTCCCTTCTTGCTGAAGCGTACAACACCCTTCATTGGGAAGATTTTAAGAGATACGTGGTCCCCAGCTTCGAATTCCAAGTCCCTCCATCTAATGTCGGCATAACTCTTCTGTCTGCTTTGGGCCATCAAGAGGCGACGCTGGATAATCTCAATCTTCTCGGTCGTAATTCGTACCAAGTCCAGCCCTAGCAAGCTTTTCTCACCAATCTCCTCCCAACAATGTGGGGCTCGGCACGAACGCCCATACAAAGCCTCGTAAGTCGCTAGACCAATGCTAGCCTGAAAGCTATTGTTATAGGCAAACTCGGCGTATGGGAGGCAATCGTCCCAACTCTCCTGAAAGTCTAATACACAAGCCCGCAACATGTCTTCCAATATCTGATTCACCCGTTCAGTTTGCCCATCTGTCTGCGGGTGGAAAGCGGTGTTAAATTTCAGTTTCACTCACATAGCTTCTTGGATACGTGTCCAGAAGATCGACGTGAATCGAGTGTCCCGGTCTGACATAATTTTCAACTGGACGTCATGGAGCCATACTATCTCCTTAATATACAGCTTGACTAAATCATCAGTGGAGCTAGAAGTCTTTATTAGCAGAAAATGGGTTGATTTGGTTAACTGGTCCATAATCACCCAATTGAGTCATGTCCCTTCCTAGTCTTGGGCAAACCAGAGATAAAATCCATTGATATGAAGTCTCATTTCCACTCTACTACGGGCATAGGCTGCAATGACAAGTGACGCATCAGGACACATACTCCATTATTTCCTTCTTCATGTTGTCCCACCAATAGTTTCACCTTAGATCCCGATACATCTTGGTATTACCAGGATGCATTGCCATTTTGAAGTTATGAGTGGCATTTAGAACTTCTTCTCGTAGTCCCTGAATATTTGGGATGCAAAGGCGGCCCTGGTACCGTAATCCCCCATCATTACCGACTCTCTGCTCGGATTTCGCATCATTCCCCGCTCTTTCCTTCATCTTCTTTAATAACTCATCGCTCTCCTGGGCTTTAATGATTTTACTAAAAATCATGGGCTGGACCTGAATGTGGGCTATGACCTCGTACGGTTCCTCCACGGTTAGTCTCATGTTGAAGTCCCGTACAAATTCTACCATGTTCCACTCTCTCACCATCAATAGGGTCGCAAATTCGAGGGTCCTTTTGTGGCTCAAGGTGTCCGCCACCAAATTGGCCTTGCCGGGATGGTATGAGACTTCAAACTTGAAGTCCTTTAACGTTTCCATCCAGCGACGCTGTCTCATGTTCAGATCCTTTTGAGTGAAGATGTATTTGAGACTCTTATGATCACAGAAGAGCTCAAACTCCTCACCACACAGGTAATGTTTTCATATCTTTAATGCAAAAATACTACCGCGAGTTCGAGGTCATGTGTAGGGTAGTTCTCCTCATGTTTCCTTAACTGCCGAGACGCGTAAGCAATTGCCCTGTCCTTTTGCATGAGTATGCAACCCAAGCCCACACGAGAGGCGTCAGTATAGATGATGTACTTGACCCCCTGCTCAGGCAACACGAGTACAGGTGTTGACGTTAGTTTATCTTTCAACTCTTGGAAGGCCGCCTCCGCCTTCTCATTCCAGGCAAATTTGAGGTCCTTCCGTGTAAGTTGGGATAGCGGCCGGGCTATTTTAGAAAAATCTTTAATGAATCTCCGATAATAGCCCGCAAGATCGAGGAAGCTTCTCACTTCTGTAATTGAGTTCAGTTGCTTCCAATCTTGTACAACTGCCACCTTGATGAGGTTCACGAAAATACCCTCTTTGGATACCACATGACCCAAGAATTTGACTTCTTCCTTCCATAAGTCACATTTTCCATACTTCGCATACAATTGGTTCTTCTTAAGGGTTTCGAGGACCGCCCACAAATGTTCTTCATGCTCTTCTCGACTCCTGTAATACACTAGTATGTTGTTGATGAATACAATGAAGAATCTGTATAAGAATGGCCTGAAGATTCTGTTCATGAGATCCATGAATACCATTGGAGCATTAGTGAGTCCGAACGGCATAATTAGAAACTCGTGGTGGCCAAAGTAAGTTCTAAAGGCCGTTTTGTGTACATCCTCTTCCCTGACTCGTAGCTGATGGTACCCAGATTGTAGATCGATTTTTAAGAAGTATTGAGCATCCCTCAGTTGGTCGAATAAGTCGTCTATCCTAGGCAACGGGTATTTGTTCCAAACCGTCACTTGATTCAATCTCCTGTAATTTACGTACAATCGCAACGTGCCGTCCTTCTTTTTCACAAATAGGACTGAAGCACCCCATGGCGAGACGCTGGGTCGAATGAAGCCTGATTCTAACAAGTTGTCGATTTGAGTCCTAAGCTCTTTCATCTCACATGGGGGCATGTGGTAAGTGGGCAAGGAGATGGGCGTGGCACTTGGAGTCAGATCGATCGTGAAGTCTATCTCACATCGAGGAGGAAGCCCGGGTATGGCCTTGAATACATTAACGAACTCTTGGACCACGGGAGTACATGTTAGCGAAGGTCTATCATAACCCTCCTCTAATGATACACAACACGAAATTCTATGCGCGCAGCTGACCTGGATTGAGAATGTGAAGGAAGTGCCATCATCCTCATATATTTTCACAGATATAGTGTCACAATCGATTTCTGCCTTCATCAAAGTTAACCAGTCCATGCCTAAAATGACGTCGTAATGGACGATCTTGGTTGTTATCAGGTCTATGAGCACCACCTTGCCCCCCAGTCTATGGGGCAGTCACAACACATCTTTGTCGCTTCAGAGAAAGTCCCAGTGGCAGCAATGATTTTCACTCCTACGATAGGAGTGAGGCATAGTCATAGATGTTTAACGGTTGCATGCTATATGAGAGAAGTAGTGAATCCAGTGTCCACCAAAAAAAAAGATGGGAGTACCTTGTATGTGGGCTGTCACCTCGAAGGCCGTAGGAGTGGGGGTGACTGCATCTTGGCCCTCTGCCGCTAATGCATGGACCCGAGCTTCCTGCGTGAGGTTCGGTCGCTGCATAGGCCGTTGTGGCGGCCTAACTTGAGGTAGAGGAGGACGATGAAACTGCTAGCTAGGCCCCATCGTCCGCAGAGGAAGAATCTGCAATGCCTGCTGTGGGGGTCTATTGATCCGTTAAGGGGGTGTGAAGCTGAGGTCCCTCATTCTCGTAAAATAGTACGGCTCAGAGTGACCTGTCCTCCTATAGTAGTTACATATCCGGGTATGTCGTGTAGAAGGGGTCGGTGTGGCAGCTAGCCTAGGTGAAGAATTTGGGCGCGGCCTTTTCTCGGCAAAAAAAAAGGGCTATCTCTCCATTCTACTTCGCGGCCCCAACTGTGAATGGGTCCGTGAGACTCGCTCATCATCCTGTTACGGCCGTATTGACATCTCAACGAGCTCGGCATATATCCCAATACTCGCACAACACATCTTCGAACGAATGCCGCTCCTCAACCCCTCAGTAAATCGCCTCATTTTAATCACCTCGTCGGTGACTATCTGGGAAGCGTAGCGCGATAATTCGGTGAAGTGATTTTCGTATTGCACCACGGACATCCCTCCTTGTTGGAGGCATAAGAATTCATTCTCCCTCTCGTGCTGGTACGTCTGAGGGAGGTATTTCTAGTTGAAGTGGCCCTCAAATGCTTCCCACGTCCATACGTGGTTCTCAGGAACGGTCCTAAGAATGCTCTCCCACCATAGGTCTGCCTCCTTCTCGAAGAGGTAAGATTGGAGTTCGACACTCTCCGCTTCGGAACAATGGAGAGGCCGAAGCAATTTGGTGACTCGGTTGAGCCAGTACTCAGCTTCCTCTGGGCGGTGGGTGTCGGCGAACGTGGGTGGCCTGAACCTCTGAAACCGCTCGAATAAGTTGCCCATGTTGGTTGCCGACGCGACCATGCCGGGTTGTTCCGGCCGTTGTACACCCATGTTGTGAGCCATGGCTCCCATCATAGTGGTCATCATTTGTTGTTGTTGTTGTATGAGAAGCAACATCTGGCCCATTTGGTCCATAGCTGGCATCGGGGGAGGCGCGGGTGCTGTGACTTGCGTTGGTGGCACATCCGGGATCGCCTCTTGGGTAGTATTACCCGTGTTTTGGGAACCGGTCGCCTGTTGGGGGCCTTGTTGATCATCGAAAATTTGGTCCCTCTTGACCAAGCCGCCATGAGGTAGGCAGACAAAACGATCATCATTCCGAGAACGCATCTCCTGGAAAGACGTTCCTTAGAGGGTTAGATACTAAAACATCGTTTATACAAAGGTCACACATACATACATATAAGACCTATGGGTTCCATCCATAACTTATAAGTAACCATACATGCAAAGTATTCACAAACAAGAAGAAATTTCAAGGCAATCTATACGTTTACATTGATTTCAAAATGTCATTTGAATGGCTAGTTACATCCTACAGTATGGATATACATGTATCACTAGATACACCAAACATAAAGGAAATACTGCCTAATCAAAGCAAAAGTTCTAACTATCCTTCAGTACATGTAGGTAGACCTAACTGACTTAAAGCAAACTACTAATATCTGTAAAGCTAAACTACTGTTCTTCTGGGTCAGACGAAGACGGGAGTGCTTCTTCTCCCTTGCTGCAGCAGATCAGGGTCTTTATGGCTCGATATATTTTCTTATTCCATTTCTCTTGCTCTGCATGGTGCCTTGCTTGGGTTTCCTCCATCTTAGTCATCCTAGCGTCGAACGCATCCAAGTGCTCACGTATGTCTGGAGCAGCAAGTGATCCACCGCTGACTTCTTTGGCTTCCTCCGTTTGTTTAGCCCTTTCCGCTTCATCCTCATCCTCATTCTCGCCCTCATCACTTCTATCCCTTTCCTCTTTCTCTTCGTCGGCATCCCCAAACTCCTCAATATGGGTCTGTCGCTGTTTGGGGCCTATCCTTATATGGTTTAGCATCTTATCACCCAGGACTTCTGTTGGTACGAGGTTCCCGTTTAATCTGCTTATCCCGTACTGTTGGGCCAGATGGCAGACTAGGCGGCCATATGAAAGGGCTACGTCCTTCCATATCGCCTTTGCGGCCTTCACGATTTGGTGGAGCACTATGTTGAGGGCGCACACATCCCACCACGACTCACTTGATACAAGAACTCCACCATATAGCGGGTGCACTCGGTGCGGTTCCTCAATCTCGGGTATATATTGTAAGTAGGCAATGCAGTGAGGTATCCGATATTCGGGGGCCAGGGCTGTCGTGTATAGGCCGACATCCTGCGTTCATTGGGCAGCTCGGCCACACAAGAAGCGAGTCCGTTCATCGCGGGCTTCACTCGATTCGAGATTCGTTTCGTCAATTTGCACCTCCCCCAATGGCACTCCCAATATTTCAGAAAACTTCTCCACCCCCAAGTGAATGTTCTTTCCACGCACTATAATGTCAAATCCTAGAGGCGTGAGTTGAGGGTTTCTAATTCGAGTGTAGAACGCCCTATCCTGCCCCTCATCAGCTTGTTCGCCTCCATAAAACATAGGGCCCCAATCCTTCTCCATAAGCCTATTGAGTAGGGAGTGATTACCTAGCAAATGTTCCTTCCTGGAGGCCTCAAAGGCGACTTGGCGCACGCGAAAATTTCTCAAATCTTCAACAGGCGTTTCGTCTATTTGGGGATCATTTCGCCTTTTGGATCATGCTTCCGATCTTGTTTTCCCCTTTGGATCGGCCGCCCTCTTACTTCGTCTTTTTCAGCTCGGCCCCGCCTCCTCGGGAGCCAGTCTTTTCTTTCCCATAAGGGAGAGGACCACCAGGATAGTGAAGAAGGAGACAATGGTGGCAAAGAATGTCATCTCTCTTGGTTTTAGGGGAATGTATATGGGGAAAGCACTTTAGGAATGTTTTTGAGAAGGGCTTGGGAATGAGCTAGTGGAATGGGTCCCTAGGATGGGGTTTGATGTTGGGTTTTTGGGAATGGATCTTGTAAATGGAGTTTGGGAAGGGTTTGGAAATGGGTTTGCGAAGGGGTTTTGAGAGTGAGGTTTGTAGTTGAAATGGATATGAGAGGGGTTTTTGGAATGGGTTTGGAAAGATTTTGAAAGTGGGTTGTGGAATGTGAGGATTTGGAAGATGGGTTTTAAGAATTTGAGAGGGAGAGGGTTTTGTGAAGGAGAAGAAGATGGGATTTGGGAATTGAGTTGGTGGTGGGTTTTATGAATGGGTTTTGAGAGTGATGGAGTGGGATGAGTAGTGGAGAGGTTTAGTGTGAAGGAATGGGGGTTGAGGGATTTATGAGATGGATGAGGTGTTGGGAATGATTTAGGAAGAATGCAGTGGATAAGAGATGGGTTTGAGGTTTGGAGGGGAGGAGGTTTTCTCTCTTGGGGAGGGTTTGAGGGTAATGAGGAAGAGGGAGGGGTGGATGGCCTTTTAGTGTACAAGGCAGTGGGCCCCACCCCAAATTCTGGTTGCAAAGTGGGCCAGCAAAAGGTGGTTAGGCGGGGGCTACGCGGTCCCCTAGATAAAAGGGCGGGGGCCACGCGGGCAGTGGTAGGGGCAATGTGGCCCGACGGCGGGGGCAACACGGGTCGACGGAGGGGCCACGTGGGTCGGACGGCGGGGGCAACGCTGGTCAGCGGGGGCCACGCGGTCCGCTGGATGAATGGGTGAGGGCAACATGGGTTTGGCGGGGGCCACGCTGATTAGGAGGTCCGGATGCCTTTCGGCATTCCCAGGTGTGGGTAAAGCTCCCTGGGAAGTGTCATATATGATTTTAGGGTAGGAGAAGCCGATTTATGCAATGGGCCTAATTATTTCACGAGATTCCTTCCAGTTAATGGTCAAAATCCAATTTATTCTCATTTTTACTATTTTCGATAAATTTTCATTTATCCTTAGATTTCTATCTCCGAATGGGTCGGAACCATCGAGTCTAGCCCAGTATTCGCTCATTTGGTCTAGGAAAATGGTTTCGACCGTCTAATTACTCAATTTTCGACTCATTCCTATCAATAAGCCGATATATTGTAAGACTCTCGGACCCATTTCCTAGCGACACTACACTCTCTCGCTCCCCGATCCTAGCTCTTTGGAAGTCTTACCTTCTATCTAAGATTCGACAATTCAGGTGTCTGGGGTGGTTCCTAGCGTTTTAAGTCTCTGTTGTGTTTCCTCTCGAGTCAGCGGATGCGTTAGTGAGTTCATGACCAACAGCCCAATTAATTTCAAACCATTGCTCTGATACTAACTTGTAACGCCCTGAAAATTAGGGGTCGTACATACACTCGACTCCCAAGTTTTCGAGTATCACTTATAACCGAATTTACTAATTTGCATTTGATCTGGTTCAGATGTGCAGTATGAAATTACTTAAAGCATGAAACACAACCACAACCAGTCTACTGAAATGAAAGAGGCTATATATATACAAGTCCAAAAGAATATAAATGGGTCGCACAAGGCGTTGCCCAACAAAATTACAAAAGAACGACATGTCCAAAAGAATAGTGCCCTGAGTCCATTACTCAGCGATCCAAAACCAGTCTACTAGGCCGATGGAGAACCACCCATTAGCTGGAAGTAGGATAGCTCGTCCTCCTCATCAAGACTCGCACCACCAGGCTCCTCGTACTCTGCATCACCTGCATCTACGAGAGATTCTGGTTTGTGTTTTAAAACACCATCCCAGAGTGGGAGTGAGTGATCAACTCAGTGGGTGCTATTAGTCTTAAGTTATAACAAACATCAATTTTATGATGAATTTGATGAAAGGCAAATATTCATAAACACCTAACTAATCTTGTCAGTGCATGTACATTATAAATGATATGATGCATGACCTCACAACAACACTCCCTCGAGCTACTCCGTCTAACGATCGCGTATGACCAACACTCCCTCATTGCGACCCCAACTGCTGAGTCGCCAACCTAACTAGTGCAATGCAATCGTGATCGTATTAGACGAGTTTTTAATTAATTACGTTCAACCAACAGATTGGAGAAACTAATACACCTCACAATATCAATGCCCTCAATTGATTGTCAGGCCAAGGCCCCTCAACGTGCTAGGCAAGGACCCCGTGATCCTTGATCCCATCGGGTTCCTCATCCCCGATTTCAAGCACATGGGGAGTGTTGAGAAGTGGGATCGCTCGCGGTCACTACGGGGAGGCTTGTCACCCCAGTGTAGGTCGACAGCTCAGACAGTGTCTCATTCCACCATGTTTGGCTCACGAGTTGGTGGATCAACTTCAATTGGTTATCAATGGGTTACGATGGTTGAAGGGTGTTCCGGGTTCTATACATATGTGAGCAGACAGGGTTAACAAACAAGGTTGGTCAGTAAGTAGACTAGACCGCATGAGTTCAGGCGAGTACAAGACAGACGACATCGGGTATAAGTGACCCATGTAGTCTAACTACTGTCACCCATATGCACCCGCCCAAATCTACGGGTTTAGCCTCAGGATACTCCTACCAATGGGACCATCATCTCTCTCCTCAGATTTCTGATCAACCCAAGGGTTTTTTATGGTATTCAATAACATTTCTACGATCGGGGTTATCAACTAATACAATCAATATCATGCATTCATATTTCTTAAATCAAAAATCCAGATTTTCCTACAAAACAAATGCTAACAATATTATGAAACAAAGGTGCACGTGTTGTGTGGGTTAGTGGGGAAGGCAGGCATTTCATATATCTCCTAATGCCATAATATACACAAGGGTTAATGCATCAAACCTATTAGGGAAAAACATCATACAAGAATCGAGTAAGGATTATACAAGCAATCATCAATTTCATACTCAATCATGCTGAGAAATATCAAACATTCCATCATCATTCCATATTGATTTGGGAGGATCTAAAGTGTAAGGGCTTGTCTAGGTTTTTCTAGATTATCCAAATACATCACCCAACAAGCAAAATCATTAGATTCATATTAAAATTGGTACTAGGACACCTAAGAACAATAGTCCGCACCTATGGATCGTCGAGATCTTGGGATACGACTTAAACACATCGAACTCGGAGCCGATTAGCCGGAATCCTGAGGAAATGCATTTGTATGTTAGAATCTCATGCAAATCCTCCCTCAACATAAGGGGTTTCCAAAAAGATGAGAGATTTACCTACCCAATCGGTGGAGAGGGGTTCTTCTGGTTGTGGATGAAGAATTTCCTTGAGGGGGAGGTAGGGGTTTGCAAGATAGAACTCCCTTGGGCCCCACTTCGATCTATGGTCCACCTTCACTCTCACCTTCACTCTCTTCCTTCTCTCTTTACTCTCTTTGCTCTCTCTTTACTCTCCTTGGTTGTTTGAGTAATGGTGGGAGTTATGAGAGAAAGGGCTTTATTTCCTAGACTTGGGCCCATTGGCCTCAAGTTCTAACAAATTTCCACAATAACCCTATAGGACCCCCTTTGACTTTGGGGCGGCCATATTACCCCATTGGCCACCAAATTTGGTGGGTAGGTGTCTCATGGCCCGATGAGGAGTCATGCAAAATTTGAAGACAAACAGACATGGGGTTTTATCATACGATTCCGATCTTTAAATGGCCCTGTGGGATCCATTCTTGTGATTGAGGCGGTTCTGATGCCCCCCTAGCCACCAAATTTATAGTACAGGTGCCGCATAGCCCGATGAAGGGCCGTACAAATTTTGAAGGCAAACGGATGTGGAGTTTTACCATACGGGGCCGATTTGCGATCAACGGTCATCATCTCACAATCGGGTTCCAGATTTTGTGGACGGACGTAGAAAAATACTTTAGGCCCTCACCGTAAATGTAGAAGAGATCTGACGGCTACAAAGCCTGGTATCTCAATTTTAATTAAAATGTGTCAGATTTCAATTCTGGCCTTTAGTGAGTTGCGTTTTGCAAGTGCCGCTGGGATAGTGTGGTTAATTAATTTCTGGGTGTTTACTGAGTCCGTGGTCCGCGATGGACCACAAGCCCAGTGAGGTCTATAGTTCTCCAAATTTTTTGATTTTTCTGACCTTCCTTGGCCCCTGCATGGTCCGCACGGGCTGTCGCTACATGCTAACGGGCTATTTGGCTTGACGGCCCGCACTTGGTCCAATCATAACCAGACTGGCCCACCCCAATGGGTTAACCAGCATTAATTAATTCCACACACAAGCGGTTTAAGCGAAGGGTCCTGCGGCAAATCGTACGTGAACGCCTCAGGGCACTGTTCTGGTTGGACAGGACGTTACAGACAGAGAGACCATTAATGTCAAATCTTTTATCTCAACCTCTCGTTCGAAGCAACTAAGAAAGAATGACATTGGCGGCATTCCTCTACGGATGCGTTATTAGCTAAGAGAAGAAATTCTGAACGGGAGAAGAAAATTCTGCGATATAGTTTCGAGTCTAAGGGTAATAGGAAGACGAAGTGCTAAAATTGTGGAAGATTATGATGTGTGAATGATGATTGCTAGAATTCAAAAGCCTATAAAGTAGAGAAATCAGATGAATCACCAAATGAAGTGATCAACACAATGGAATTAGTAAGGAGGCGGGTGATAGTGAAATTTTAACCGCATCCAAGTATGTGTATCTCAGTAACTATTGAATTTTGAATTCAGGGGCTTCATACCACATAGCCTCTTATTGGAGTTGGTTCACTAGTTACAGTGAGTACGATGATGGTCAAGTATTTATGGATAATGACATTGCCTGTAAAGTTGTTGGTGTCTGATCAACATGCATTAAGATATTCGATGGGTGGAGAGTATCTTGATGGATGTGAGACACATTCTTGATTTAAGAAATAATCTAATATATTTAAGTGCTCTTGAGACACTTTAGTGTAAATTCACTGGGTTTAATCATGTCCTAAAAGTTTTAAAATGGGCACTCATTGCGATGAAGGCACAACGAAGTGGTGACCTTTACAAGCTGATTAGGAATACCGTGTCGGGTGGAGCTGCAATGTTTATAAGTGTAGTCCACATCGAAACGTTTATGGCATGCACGCATGGGCCATATGAGCGAGCGCGACATAAAAATACTTTATGATCTTTATTCGATTCCTGCATTTAAAAGTATTAATTTTAATATATGCGCGCATTACTTTATGTTGTCATGTTTGATGAGGAATCCTTGTTCCGCAATGATGAATACATGAAAATAGAAAAGTAAGTTATAATTGAAGTTGAATTTGAAAATGGTGAGACATAGGTAGAAGTTGAACCGGAGGAAGAGGTACGGGAGCAGGTGGAGCAGTCACTTGAGAGGAGAAATCTAATGAGAGATTATAAATTAATGACGAGATACAAAGATGACTCGAATATTGCATTCAATCTCATTACGAATAAGGAGAATTCGTTTACCTTCTAGGAAACACGGAAAAATAGATATGTCGATAAGTGATTGACAGCGATGCAAGACAGGATTAATTCATTGTACAATAATGAGATGTGGGAGTTTGTAAAGCTTCCCATTGGGCATAAAGTGATCGGATGTAAGTGGATCTATCGAAATAAACACAATAAATATAAGGCCAGACTGGTAGCGAATGATGATGCGCATAAGGAGGGTATAAACTTCAAAGAGATTTTCGTGCCTGTGGTGAAGCATGTATCTATCATATTTTTGTTGGCATTGGTTGCCCAATACAACCTATAACTGGAACAAATGGATATAAAGACTGCTTTCATACACAGAGAATTGAAAGAGCATATATACATGGAGCAACCATAAGAGTTCAACATACAAGGGTTAGAGAATATGGTTTACATGTTAAATAGGTTATTATATGGCTTGAAATAATCGCCTAAGCAGTCGTATAGAAAATTTAATACTTTCACAGTGAGTCGACAATTTACCAAAAGTTATTATGATCATTATATCTACTTCAATGTATTAAGTGATGGTGAATTTACTGTACTGTCATTATGTGTTGATGACATGCTTATATCCAGCCATAACATGTCTTTGATCAATATATTGAAGATTCAGTTATTAGGGACATTCGAAATGAAAGATTTGGGGGTTGTAAAGAGGATTCTCGACATTGATATTGTAACAACCTATTGTTTTTTTCAACGATGGGTACCCCAAGTCTCAATAGTTCCTTTGTCATGGCCCATTGTAACTTTGGATCGGCCTCATTTTCAGCTCATGCCCTACCATGATCGGGCAAATATGATGGACAAAGTGGATCTGCCACATATCTTCTGCGGGTCCCACCATGTTTTAGAAAAGAAAGAAAAAGGAAATAAAAAAGGAGAAGAGAGAAATCAGTGACGTGCATGAGCACGTCATTGTTTAATGTTTACACCCAGTTTTCTCTCTCCTCTCCTCTCCATCCTACCTTCTTCTTTGACGTGCCAAGCGTCCACATGACTCGATTCGACCCATCTGTGCATGCCATTCTTCATGGTGGGACCCACCTCATCGATCCAAGTTGTCTGTTGGAATTGTACCATTGTGGAACCTCATCCGTTGAAACCCCTTACCCAAAACCTTCCAGTGCAGCCCACCATAAACGCTTATCTACACCATTTTCAAAACTTGCATGCATCTAGGTCCGTAGAGACTGTTAGGCGGTTTGGATTTCCTTCTCAATATCTCAATGGACCCCACCTAACTTTGCCAATGCCTCGAGTAATGGAAATGCCACACACATTTCCCATATTCTCGATTTGCGTCAAGCTCCCTCCCTCGAATCCCAGCCATCGAACCTCTCTTTTCCAACTATCATCACTCCAGCATTCTTTGCTTCGAGTAGCCAATCAAAAGGCACTAAAGTGTCATATTTTCATCTCATTCGCAATAGAATATTGTAAGCAAAACTTTCTAATCTTATAACCTACCAACTAAAATCCTTCCAAACTTTGATATGAGACTTTCATGAGTTCCTACAACTAATCCAAATCATTCATGAGCGTTTGTTTGTAGAAATACTCTCTTAGTCGAATTTTGTCATTGAAGTCGACCCTTCTTTTTCACCGTGAAGCACCGTCGTTGATCCTGGCGTAACATCGATTTAACAATCCAAACCATTCGTCGTGTGGCCCTCCTGGTGCATATTAGATCATAAGAATCTATCCAAGATCAGGTTCCAGGAACTCCACCACCAAGCTATTTAGTTTGACCAACTGGACTCAACCGGGCTGAGTTAAACTCAGTAGTCAAGACTCTTGCTGAATGTCTTTGAAACTAAAGAAGAAGAAGAAGAAGAAGAAGAAGAGAGAGAGAGAGAGAGAGAGAGAGAGAGAGAGAGATATCTTGCCAACTTGTAGCCGACCGAGTCGACCCGTCATTCAACCGCCGCTACCATGCCCAATCAAAGTGTCAAATTGATTGAAGAAGCCCTGTCCATTCATCCATATTGACCACGAGGGAGACATCCGCCTATTTCAGCTGTATATCAATTTTATACCACATCAGATTATTTACAAGCTATAACAAGTGGGTGATCTTCCTTGTTGAAATTTTTAGGTTAACATATGGATTGATTTGATTATTTATTATGTATTAAATTTATTTAATCACCATCATTAGTTGCACATTATTTTATTTGATTATTGGTTGCATATTGTAGAGATAATTTATTTGAGTTATAAATTGACTTCATTTTATTATCGTTATGTGCTTAAATTACAATTATTTCCTTATTATTATATGATGTATAATGTATTTGAATCTACAGATGCTCTGACCCAAAAGGATCACCATGTTATTTGTTTATGGGTGCTCTGCCCTAAAGGATCATAGTATTTTTATGGGTGCTCTGCCCAAGGTCATTCTAAAAATGATCGATACGGTATAGGTGCTCTGTCCAGGGTAATTCTCAAAAGGATCGGCACAGGTGTTCTTCCCTAAGTGATTCCCTAAAAGATATGCACACACAGGTGTTTTGCCTTGAGTATTTACCCTAAAAGTTTATTCACTGGTGATTTGTCGAGGGTCATTCCCTAAAAAGATTAACACTGGTGCTCCGTTAAGGGTCATTCTCTGAAAGGATCAACACACATGGGTGCTCTACCCTAGATTGAACAAAAAAAGATTTTGAATGATTGTCTTATCTTATTTGTTATTATGAATACAAAATCATTATTATTATAATGTAAAATGTCAGTTCAATTTTTGTCATTGATCGTGTTTTTGTTATTAATTTATATTGGTATTATCGTATAATTTTCAATTTAAGGAAGGATGTGACCCTACGAGCCGTCGCGCTCACACCCGTATTGGTTGTTTTACAGGGTTTGTATATGAAGAACCACTTGGGCAAAGTTGAAGACTTTTTCTATTATTTATTTGAAGATTAATTAAAATTCAATGTATTTTAATTTAATGTAATTAAGATATGATGATAATTTAGTGGAACATTTGTTAATGAAAATGATACTAGTTTATCTCCCCCAGTTGCTCTACTTGCCTTGAAAATGCATGAAAATTATGTGAATTGCGATATATATTTGATTAAATATATCTTACATTCTTGGAATTCGAATTCGGGCCTGGTCAGTTCAAGTACCGAATTTTGGGGTGTGACAAATATACACATAAATAGGAAGAGGAGCGGGTTACAGTTGTCTCGGGTAAAATACTTTGAGAAGACGTTGATCAAGTTTGGGATGAACAAGGTTAAATCAGTTAGCAGACCCGATGTTGCTCGCTTTCGGCTTTCTTCAGAGCAATGTCTCACTATAGATGGAGAAAAACAGTTTATGTCTCGCGTGCCTCATTTAAGTGTGGTTGGCAGTTTGATGCATGCTATAGTCTCTATGAGATCAAATATTTCACATGCAGTCGGTGTTGTAAGTGATACATGTAAATACTTGACAAGTAATATTGAGAGGCAATGAAATGGCCACTTCGTTACATATGACGTACAACGAACTATGTGTCAACATTTGAAATATCAAAGGGAAAACTTGTAGGCTATACTGATTCAGACTACACATACAATGTGGATAATAATATGCTGACTTTCAATTAATCATTTGTGATAATGGGTGGATCGATTAGTTGGATGTTGAAGCTTCAGTACGTGGTTGTTCTTTCTACAACCGAACTTGAGTATATGGCTGTGACAAAGTCATTTAAATAATGTGTTTAGTTAATAGAAATGATGAACGAATTGGGGCTTCAACAGGAGGCTGTGTCGATGTATTATTCTCTTACTAAGCATATGATGTTTGTCATCATTTTATCTGATATGTGATAGAAGAAGGCAGTGTCGCTCTTGAGAAGATTCATACGAGCATGAATCCAACAGATACTCTTACAAATGTAGTTTCCATATATAAGTTCAAATTCTATTTGACTTCTTTAGGTCTAGCAACTGTTTATGAAGACGGAGTGTGCATGGGAGGAAACAATTATGAAGTTATGATGTACACGATTAGAGATGGAGCTTGGAGCTATGGTCATGATGATTGAAATCATGGTGGAGATTGTTGTCCGGATGTCTTCAATTTGTGCAGAAACAGAGGACTTAGATCAATTAAATATGTTATTTGATCGATCGAGTGAAATTTGGATTAAACAGATTGATATTTGGACAATTTTGGATAGGTTTGATCAATCGACTTTGGAGATTCGAGCGATCGACAAAATTCGCATTAACTTTCTAGACACTTTCGAGCATGTTCAATTGATCGAACATGTTGGGCTCGATCAATCAAGAATTGCTCAATCGATCAAAGCTTAAATTGACAACATATGCGGTTTTACGTAATTATGCAAAATTATTTCATATTCCAGGTGTAACACTATATATATGGGTGTAATTGCGAGATTATGGGATAAAATGAGGACTAAGTTGATTATAAGGTTTGGAAAGGGAAAACAAGGGTTTTTGCATATATGAGTGATTCAAATTCAAGCAGTTTCATTTTCATAATAGATTTGTTTATTATTTTGTGCTATTGTTTTTTTTTTCTTCTCGCAAGAATTGTTCATGTAAAATTGTATATTCTTATACATGCTTTGTTTGCATTTATCTTTCGCCATGTGATTCAAATTCAGAATTTGCTTTTGCATTTTCCCAATAGTTGGCCGTGTAAATATCCTTGATCCTTTACACAGGTATAGTTGATGGCCATAGACCAAACAAAAATCACATTTTTATACAAGAGAGGTTAGGTTTCCAACTAGTACATGATTATGAAAACAAACAAAAAACAATAAAGGCTTTGGGGAGAATGATTCTCCTTTTCTTTTCTGTATTTCAGACAACCCTAAAGGGTTGAATATATAGAGTTTTACACCGACTATACAAGGTAAGATGATAAATACAAAATCTTCTATATGAGGAATGTGGCCTGTCTAACACCCCTCCTCAAACTAATGCTTGTCATCAATAAGTAATAGTTTGCTAACTAGAAATGAGTGTCGTGCATAGGTGAGGGACTTCGTGATAATGTCGGCAAGCTGATTATGAGATGCAACATATGGTAGCGAAATAATCCGAGACCGAAACTTCTCGCGGATGAAGTGATAGTCAACTTCAATATGCTTTGTCCGTTCATGAAAAACCGGATTTGAGGCAATCTGAATGGCAATCAAATTATCTACATAGAGTGGAGTAGGATCTTGTAGATGAACGCCAAAGTCAGAAAGAAGTTCACGTAACCAGATAATCTCACTACAAGCTGCTGACATTGCTCTATACTCAGCTTGGTGCTTGATTTGGAAACAGTGGCCTGCTTCTTACACTTCCAATAGATAAAAGAAGTGCCGAGAAAAACACAGTAGCCAATGGTAGATCTGCGTGTGAGAGTACAACTGGCCCAGTCAGCATCTGAATAAGCATGAAGGTCCAGAGGGGCCGTGGAGGAGAAGAACAGAGATTGATCTAGAGTTCCATGTAGATACCGTAAGATACATAATACTGCAGTCATATGAAGAGTTTGAGGAGCAGAAACAAATTGGTTGACAACTTGGACTGCGTAGACAATATCAGGACGAGTCATTGTTAAGTAAACTAGATTCCCAACCAAATGACGGTATAAGGTGGGATCCGCAAGGAGTTCACTATCGTCACGGTCATATTAAACGTTAAGTTCCAAGGGAGTCTGAACTATCTTCTGATCCGTTAAGGAGGCCAAGGCGAGAAGATCCTTGGTATATTTATGTTGGCTGAACAGGATTCCACATATAAAATACGAAAATTCAAGTCCAATAAAGTATGTCAGATGACTCAGGTCCTTCATCTTGAAGAATGACTTTAGAACTTTATTTAAAGCCGAGATGCCAGTATCATCACTACCAGTCAGAAGTAGGTCATCAACATATACGAGAACAATGACGATTCCATGCTCAGAGGTGCACAAGAATAATGATGGATCATGACCACTTTAAGTAAAGCCAGCTCCAGTAACAACATCATGAAAATGTTGGAACCATGCTCGAGGGGCTTGTTTAAGACCACATAGAGCTTTCTTCAGGCGACAGACTTTATTGGCAGGGATTAAAGATCCAGGATGAGGTTTCAAATATACTGTTTCTTAGAGGTCTCCATGAAGAAAAGCATTTTTCACGTCCATCTGAATAAGAGGCCAAGAGCGAACTGATGATACTGTCAGAAGAGTGCGAACAGTTTTTATCATGGCCACAGGAGCGAATGTCTCATCATAATCAATTCTGTGTTCCTTTTTATATCATTGAGCTACAAGCCAAGCTTTGTATCGATCCAATGAGCCGTCAGACTTGAGCTTCATAGAATAAATCCATTTACTGCCAATTAATTGTTGGTCGGTAGGTCGAGTAACAATGTCTCACATATGGTTATCATCCAATGCTACAAGTTCTTCTGTCATAGCCTTCTTCCAACAATCATGACTGACTGCCTGATGGTATGAAGTAGGAATAGATACAGTATTCATAGTAGTATTCATAGCAGACATAGAGTATATCAAGCGATTAGGCTATCGATGTACACGAGTGGAACGACGTACCAAGATAGGATCTGGATCGGTTACGGGTATAGTAGGGAGAGTGGTAGGTGATGGATTTGTACGTGGACCTCATGAATAAACCTGCAATGGACAAGGAGGGGTACTCAAGGCAACCGAAATGTCAGGAAAAATAGTAAGACCGGGAGAGTCTGGTGTCGGCGAAGGAGGAACAGATGAATGGAAGGCAATATGCTTAAGAAAAACAATATGTCGTGATACCCGTATACGATGAGAGACCAGATCATAGCAACGAAAATCCTTTTGAGTTTCTCTAAATCCCAAGTACATACATTTAAATGATTTTGGAGAAAGTTTGTTATGTTCACGTGATGCTAGATGAAAATAACATACACAACTAAAAATACGAAATGTGAAATATGTAGGAAGAGAACTGGTGAGAACAAAGTAGGGGGATTTACTATTCAGGACTGTGGTTGACAACCGATTAATCAAGTAGAC
The DNA here is from genome assembly GCF_029962835.1 of Magnolia sinica. Taxonomy (NCBI): domain Eukaryota; kingdom Viridiplantae; phylum Streptophyta; class Magnoliopsida; order Magnoliales; family Magnoliaceae; genus Magnolia; species Magnolia sinica. Next base: position 21,559,686 of record NC_080576.1, on the reverse strand, counting down.
TGAATGCATCATAACTTCCGCCCAAAATGAACGAGGAACACTCATAGCTGTCATTAAGGTATTTGCAGTTTTAACAATATGGCGATTTTTTCGTTCAGCCACCTTATTTTGTTATAGAGTATCAGAACATGTGGTCTGATGAGTAATCCGATGACCATGAAGATATGTACGAAAATTTGTGGAGAGATACTCTCCCCCTGAGTCAGTGCGGAGAGTTTGAATCTTTACTTGAAATTGTGTGTCCATCATAGAATGAAATATTTTGAATTTTTCAAACACCTATGACTTAAGAGTGTAGAAAGTAAATCCAAGTGTAACGGGTGAAATCATCAATGAATATAACATAATATTGTATGCCAGAGAGAGACATAATTGGGGAAGGGCCCCAGATATCTGTATGCACCAGTTCAAACATATATGATGATTTTGTAGTACTTAGAGGAAAGAGAATACACTTACTTTTTGAAAGGCAATAAGAAGAACAAGAGTAATCCAAATTACTTTTATTAAGAGAAATATTCCCTAACATGCCAGAAGAAAAGAGTTGAATCAAACAATTAGAATGTGGATGACCCAGGCGAAAGTGCCAGAGTTTCTACATTTTTTTTGCCAAACAAATATCCGAGGAAGATAGAGAGAAGAAACAACGAGCTGGAATAACGAATGGGTGAAAGTCCAGCACGTACAAACATCCATGCCGCCTATCCTTCCCAGGTACCTTCCTCATTGCCAGATCCTGCACAAAACAACAATTTGGAAGAAATATGACTAAGTAGTTATTGGATGTAAGTTGACCAACCAAAATTAAATTTGAGGAGAGTTGAGAGACATGAAAAACATCACGAAGGGTAACTGGCAATGGTTAGAAGGAGAGAAAGTTATGGAACCAATGGACTGAATTGGTTAGTTTAGTTTCATTTGCAGTAGATATAGCCAGAGTGCCAGTGTAGGGACGAATATTGCGAAGATGGGATACATCACCAATCATATAATTTGAAGCACCAGAATTGAAAAACCATGGAGAAGATGCGGTTATACCTGACATACTGTAATGACCCTGAAAATTTTGTGCCAAGACCCGAGTACTACCTCTATTTTCCTTAAAAGCTTATTGGGGTAATTAGCGCTAAACTTGATTGCTTGTAAAATTTGCATCAAGCACTTTAAATTTGATCTACATGACTCAAAACCTGTAGAATCATTAGCGCTAGGTTACTCTGAAATCTGGGATTCATCGCTGAATCCAGTTGCTCTTGGGAATTTTTGGAAGTTCTGGATCGGACCTGGACCGCGCGTCGAAAGTCCGATAGCGATGATATTAGGCTGTTGCGGTCACCATGTTGGGCTTGACCATCAACTCAAAAATCAAGTCCATGTGATGTTCTGGGTCAATTTGATTGAGTCTGGAGTGAAGAGTGTGAGAATGGTTGGAAATTTAATGAGATTTTATGAAATCTGAGTCGTATCGCTTGTGCGATGATTTTAAGCAATCCGACCGTTGGATTCTGACCCAATTTCACCCTCTGATCAGGGAAGGTGGTCCAGGCATGTCCTTGTGCTTGTGGACCTGATTGAGATTCGGTGACCGTTAAATTGAGTGTGGTCCGCCACGGCTGATCTGAAGATCCGGTCGGTACGAAAACTCAGCTTGACCTAGATCCATAGTCAGTGAGCTTAAGTCCGACCTTTCGTGGTAATAGGCCCACCGAAAGTGCTTCATTGGATCGAGAGAGGCTTGTTTTAGTTATACCCTAAGTATACCTTGGCCTTGGGGTTATTTTCATCAATGTTAGGCCTATATATAGACCTTAAAACCCTAGCTCTCTTTTCCATACGAATTTCCTAACCCTAGCTAAGAAAGAGAGAGGAAAAGAGAGAGAAAGTGAGAGAGAAGTTGGTGAATCATCTTAGATTCTTTCCTGTTCTTCTTCATCCTTAAACCTTCACTTTAGAATCATTATTTCGGCGATTCTGAGTTCATCCTTGGGTAAGTTAACCTAACCCTAATCTGTTTTAGAGCTTAGAATAGTCTTTGTGTTGTTGTTGCTCATTTTTATTTTTGCTTTAGGTTGTCTTGTCGCCGTTGACGAAGACATATCGTCTGAATCAGTTCGGTGTTCTTTTCTGGATCAAGGTGCGGACTTTTTTCGTATAGGTTATGATTTTCAAGGCTTTCAATGCCAGTGAATGGTTTATTCTTGTTATGGATGAGATTTCACATGCCAAATAATATGTTTATTTTGTGTTCCTGATATGCATGTGTTATATTGCGATTTGTGTATTATATGTATATGTAGGAAGTACCATATACGTATAAAATATGCACATGTGTTTACCATAATTATTTGTCGTGTATTTATGCTAGATGTATGTGTGACAACTCCTTGGCAAAAGGAATTGTCCAAATGCGTGTATTTTCAACATACGTCATGTATGTTGCTCTATGTATTCTAAGTATTTGTAGAAATGTTTGAATGATCTAAAGTGTAATATATTATACTATTTGCAGGTGTTGAGAAGCGATTGTCAACACTCCTATTGATGTGTAGGATTTACTTCATGCAAGTTACATTCCTTGTTGTTTAATTTCAAGTATTTCTTATGTGAGAATCCATGTTAAGTTGATATTCTTTAATTGCTTATGTACCATATGATTTGAGTTGTTGTTCCATTACTATTATAAATTGCTGATATCAATATCTGTTGTAGTGGAATGTGTGTGGGACTATGAATAGTCTAGGAAATCGGTAATCGGCCTTAAGTTCGTGGCTGAGGTTGCCTTCACCACGTAGGACGTGATTAGACGAACCTGAGTCGTATTAGAGTTGTCGGCAGTGGTCTGGCCACACGGAGTGTTTGCACACTCTATGTCGTTCAACCCAACGTGCGCTCGTGCTAGTCGAGTTTGTCAAGTAACCCGATTATCCGATGTATGTTCACCATGTATGTACGCTACTATTTAAATCTAAGGTACCAAACTTACCGATGAAATCCTGTTAACCATGGTTCCTTGATCCGCTAAGACTCATGAGCCGGACATGGTAGTATGGGACACCGTGGTCGAGCTATCGGCCTACGCTGGGGTGACGAGCTTCCCCGTAGTGACCAGTGAGCAACTAAACTCGTGAGCCGATTATGGTGGTATGAGACACTATATTCGTGCTGTCGGCCTACATTGATTGGTGACGAGCCCTTTGTAGCGACCTCGAGCATGCCTGGATACCACATTGAGGTGACGAGCCTTATTGTGGTAATGAAGGTATGATAGACGTGCATTGATTGGTGACGAGGCCTTTGCAACGACCTAAAACCATATGATCGTATGAGATGATCTAGGACTGACGACCCTAGAATGGATCACTGTTTTGATAGTGATATGAGGAAGGTACCTTAGCTTCTCAATCCTGCTGTATGAAAAGGACTAATAACAACTTGGTAATCATGTTCATGCACCGCATTTGCATGTGCTTTGTAGACGTGGAGCACTTTGAGGCGATGTCATGCGTAACGTGAGATGAAGACGCTGAGGGTGTACGCGCAAGGGCACGCATCATTCTGCATACATCTTTACATTAACAAGAGTACTTATGACATGTTCGATTGTTCTGCTTTATCATTACTGCTTGATTGAACTGATAACATGTTAATTTTTGCTTTATTGTTCCACTGAGTTGATCACTCACTCCCACGTTCTGGGGCGGTGTTAAACACCCACCAGACTCTGTCTTAGTTGCTGATGTTGCAGATGTTGATGCAACCTTTGAGGCAGAGCCGGAGATCGAGGATGATGAGACTGCTTTCTCTTTTATGCAGTTTTCAGACGGGTTCTACTGAGCCTTGTTCTGATGTGCGGGATTCTAGGATGCCTTTTTGGAAATTAAATGATGTAATTTGATACTTGTAATTTTGATAGTAACACTTGTCAGTACGACCTGGTATATATATGTATTTCAGGAATTTGCACATGTACATATATATTTCTTTAAGTCTTCCGCTTGCTTTCTTCACTTATCCCTGAATTATATTTGCAGTTTGGCTTAATCTATTCCATGTTTTATGCACTTATACAGACAACATACATCTACCATTAAATATGTTGCATAAGTGATGTTTTGGAACTCAGGAGCTGAGTTATGCTCGACCCTCGAATTTCAGGGCGTTACATATACCGGCCGCAAAAATGGCTTGCATGATCTACTGGAGCATTATAGGAGTTAAAGGTGATGAAAGACCTTCAATAGAACCAATGGATGCAGTATCACTAACAGAAGGCTCGAAAAAAGTAGTCACAAAAGTAGCAGAAAGAGCACGACCACGACCACGACTTCGACCACCATGTCCACGACCGAATGAGAATGCGTAGGCACGTGAACGACAGTTTTGAAGACCATGATCAGTCATTCGACAATACGTGCACCAATCTTTGCACTGAGCGACGACATGTCCCACTTTGTTACAACTGCGACAAGTTAAAGGAGTGGAACCACGATTTACTGCAGAGGTGGATACAGTAAGTGCCAGGCCAAATGGTCCCTGAGATGTCCCCTGAGAGAGGACCTGCAGTTGTTGTTCCTTTGCTAATAAATCATTAATAACCTAGTTCATTGAAGGAGTTGGGCTACGGTTCAAGAGAACATCCCTACAATGCTCAAATTCCGGACGCAGTTTCATAAAAAACTGTCTAACTTGCGCACTCTCGCGCATTGTGTAGAATATTTTAAAGTCATTTGGAAAGTTGGGATCCATCATCGCCATCTCTGTCCAAATTGTAACTATTGTAGCATAGAAAAGATTGTATACTTTTGTCACCCTGAGTAAGGTGAACCAAATCTTGTTTTAGGCGGTATAACCTAGCGGCATTACTCTGTTAATATATTATCTGGAGATGCTCCCACATAGCCTTAGCAGTGCTTTGTGGCGTGAGGCTAATAGCTATTGATCGATCGATAGAATTAAGAATCCAGGTAATAATCCGTTCATTTTTCATTTCCCAATCAGCCATTCTGTTGGCATCAGTGGAAGCGAGGACAGTAACAGATCTATCAATCAGTCCTTACAAACCACGACCCTTGAGAAAACTTTGAAAGTAGATGACCCATAAATTGTTATTGGTGCCATCGAAATTACATCGTGGGGCCTCTGTACGGGAGTCTTTGTCCATAGATAGGAAGAGATATAAACTACGCCAAAGAAGAAGGTACCTTGGAGCAGGAGAGTTAGTTGCAGGCAATAAAACAACAACAGATCAGAATAGTAATCAACAAAAGGGTTTATATCACCACCAAATAGATCAGAACAACAATCAGCAAACAACAATAGAACAGAACAACAATTAACAATAAGATTTATATCACCACCAAATATATCAGAACCGTAGCCAGCAAACGGCAACAGATCAGAACAGCAAAATGGTTTAGACAGAGATAACAGGATGTGCGCAGTAGGAGGTGATTGGATGTAGTAGGAAGTGTAGTAGGCATCGGATGTACGTGCGAATGCAGTAGGTACAGACGTACGTGCGGACGGAAGTGATCTGACAGGGGCGTGCACAGCAGGAGGGGTCGGATGCAGCAGTTGTGAGTGCAGCAGGGGCGGGTGCAACAGGGGCGTGCAGGCTTGGGGAAGATCGGACGGGGGTGAGGAAGAGCGGACGGGGCCGGGGAAGATCAGACGGGGCTGTTAATGCAGTAGGAGCGTAGAAGGAGTGTAGAGGTGGTCCGAAACAAGTTTTTCTGACGTAGGAGGGGCCGGATCTGTCAGGAGATGGTATCGGTGATGAAGGAGATGCCGAATCAGGATCGTTATAACTCTGATACCATGAAAATGGTTGTTTGACGGATCATACATGCTTTCATCCTGTTATTCCCATAATGTAATGTGCACGGGAAACTTTGTGCTATAACTTTTATTATTAAATTTGACTAAGTTTTGCCAATCTCTGGCATTAAATATAGCTTTGCCCTGTAATTTTTTATTACTAATTTTGACTAAGTTTTGCTTATCGCTAGCATTTAATATTTCCCAACACACATAATTTTTTACATTTACACTCTGACATTCATCTTCACAGCATGTGCATAACTGGCAAGTGGTGTTTTTTAAATTGTTTGATACGGCTGTAGCAAGCTGGATGTCAACAGTTTCAGGAACAAAAAAGTTGTTTGGCCACCAAAGTGCTGAATATTTATTGGACGATTTAAGATGAAAAATATGTGGTGGATCTTTTTTATCAAACAGGCGTCCACGAGTACATGTGGATTGATTAAGTAATATGATATGGTGACTGATATCCAGCAAAGGTGTGTTCCACAATATTAAATGGCTTAACTTAAATGGCCATTATCTGTGCTGCTTAAGAGTTCCTGCCTATCAAGTGTTATATGGTACCACTGTATCAGAAAACTCCCCATTCGATTATGCAATTTAATAGTGCTTGCGTCTCAAGAGTCATGCACGGGCAGAACATCAAGTAAATCCCTCACGATCGCACCAACTCGTAAAGATTCTCCACCACTGCGAGTTGATTCATTTACCTACCCTTACTCGATTAACCAACGTGGGAGCGGATTAGGTACTACCCTCGCATGTTCGGAGCTCAGTACAGGCGGAGGCTCCGAGGGCTACTGAGGGTCCACCTTGATGTATGAATTTTATCCACACCGTTCATCTATTTTTTTATATCATTTTAAAATAGTGGACAAAAAATGAGGCAGATCCAAGTCTCAAGTAGACCACAGAGCAGGAAGCAGCGGTGCTAAGGTCGGCCACCATTGAAACCTTCTTAGGGTCCACCATGTTGTTTATTTTCCATCCAACCTGTTGATATGATCATATACACCTAGATGACGTTAAAGAACAAATATCATCTTAATCCAAAACTTCCGTGATCATTAAGAAATTTTCAACGGTAGGGATTTCCCTGCTGTGTGGTCCATTTGAGACTTGGCTCTTCGCTATTTTTGGGGTGGTAATCTAAAATGATATATAAAAAAAATATATGAACGGTGTGGAATTCATACATCACAGTGGTCCTTCAGTGGCACTCGGAGCCTCTGCCTGACCCGAGCTCCGAACCGGGGGTAGTACCTATTCGCGTCCAACCAACGCGTTGTGAGTCGGCTGCTGAGTTTTCGACCTTTCACAGGGGTTTTCTCGTCACAGTGAAATCTGTCCCGCAGCTCTCGTTATAAGAGGCCTCATATGCCACGCCACGCAAGACGATGCCGAGTACACGTGGGTTTTTAACCACACTAAGCTTGGCCGAATCTGGACCATTGGTCTGTTTCATCTCATTTTGGACGGACTAATTCCTACACAACCTCAAAAGTATGATCTGAACCTTTTCAATTGTGGCCCACATCTCAACGGCAGGGAAGATATATACAACACCAGTCCACATTCAACTGAGAAATTCAATAATGGTATTATGATGGATAGAACATGCGTGTCACGGTTCATACGCAACAACAACGGTCTGGATTAGCAAATGGCTGGCCCCACCCCACTTATCTTGGAAACCGTGCTTGCTGTCAAAAGACGTAGACCGCGCATAAGATATAATTCCTCTTTTGAAATATATAAAACAATGAGATACTCTGGCAGAGTGCAATTGTTGATACTCAGGCACTTTGAAGTTAGAAAATGCATACGTCTCCCAGATGGGATGGATCAACAGCCAAAATTATACTTATTTGATTATCTGACTGTCTGATTGGTACACTTTTATTGGATGGTTGAAATAAAAATATCTAATGGTCCAATTTTGGTAAACAACTGTCAATAAATCAGAGGTTAGGATAGGTCAACCACTATGATTTTATGGAATTTGGATACAGAAAGTGGGTTATACAATTTTAGCGGATTTGACAGGAGTAAACGTTTGCTACGTTTACAATCCAAGAGTACCTGTATATCAGGTATCGAATGCTGGCGGAGTATCAAATGACCCCCTTAATAATCGGACGCTAGTTTCCTGCAAGGCCCACAACACCTGTAACCTAAATCCCTACGGGACCTACTGAGATATCCTTGTGAGATCCACTCCGTCCATCAGTTTCTTTAGATGATGATAGGGTCTGAACCAAAAAACGAGGCGGATCAAAACTCAAGTGGCCACACGAAATGAAATAGTTGGGATGGAAACTCCCACTATTATAACCTTTCTCAGCCAACCATGATGTTTATATGCCATCCAACCCGTTCATAAATTGACTCCTACCAGGATAAATCGGAAATACAAATATCAACCTGATCCAGAACTTTTGTGAGCCCAATAAGGTTTCAATGGCGGGAGTTTCCATTTCCACTGTTTTCTGTCGTGTGGCCCAATTGAGGTCAGATATGTCCCATTTCGTCAATGTCAAGCTAAAATGAGATGGGGAAACCGATGGACGGAGTGGATTTTACATGGACATCGTGGTAGGCCCCACAGGTTTTTTTTTTGGTTACAAGGGATTAGTAATGGGATACGGTAAACTCGCGTCCATAACAATCCTAGTAATATCTTCCGCCTCTCTCAAAAGAGAAACACTCACTCTGCCGTCTCTAGCAGAGCCCAAGATCTCGCTTTCCCATCTTTCTGTCTTTCTAGGGCGGGAAATGGCGCCACCATCGGATCAGCCTCCTCTTCCACCGGCGGAGCCACAACAGAGGCCGCGCCAGCAGCAGCCGCAGAGTTTCGGGCAGATGCTCTCGGGCATCATACGGATGGCGGTTTTCTGGTATTTCGCGATGAAGTTCTTCTCTCCCAAAAAGCCCTCCGATCCTTCCCAACTCATCTCTAATATCTTCCAAAAGGGCGAGCCTCTTGTCAGTTCTCTCTTCTCTCTCTATCTCTCTATCTGTCTCTATATCTATAATTTCAGTAGTTATTATCTATGCGATTAGTGTCTGTCATGCTTTTCCCCATCAAAACTCGCAAAACCCTAAGCACGCGTTTTAGTGTTCTTTCAATGGGTGGTGATGAAAGAAAAATGAATTTCTTTAGTCGAGCGTAGGGTCTGAACAGTGCTGCTAATAAGATGGAGAACAACTTACGGTGATCTCAGCGCGGATTCTAGGCCACAGTCAGGCGAAATCTGAGCGTCCATTTTTTGGGTTCGGAATTGTTGGTAGGTGGTTGAGATCATGTAGAGTTTTTTTTTTTTTTTTTTCCTTCTGGTGAAAGGGTGAGGATTGATTCGATATTGGGTTCTTGCTCCTGAGGAGGAGGTGGCGGTTGAGTTAGAGGCTTCTGGTTGATTGGTAGTGGGGATTCGTAGATTGGAATTAAGTGTAATGGCTTCAGGAGGAGTGCTAAATGTACTCATCTGTGTGTGATGTGCAGGGTGTTTATGGCACATGAGTGAAGTTGGGGCCATTCATGACATACCTCCCACTTTGAGTCTGTCCTAGTTCAAAATTCAGGTTGGTCCACTCATCAGACAAACCACATGCTTGCAATAGATGTGGACTGACTGTTGGCGGTTTTGATGTAACAGTAATTTTCTCTGACAAGTGTGATGCGCTTGATGTGTAGGCCAGCCTGTTTTTGGGCCATGTCATACTCAAAGTGAACCTTAGTTGATGAATGGCATGGGTCTTACTTATGTAACTTGAAGACCCCCTGCTATGTGGGCTTCGGATACCCATGCAAGTTTCTCAGTAAACCCTAGCATTGATCATGGGGAGGTTTCTCTATCAATCTTTTGGTGGTTGGGAAGCATTCTGCCATTGGGATGTTGAGGCGATTTGGTGTCTTCCTCTATTGAAGGAAGAACCCAGCTATGTCTTTGTTGTGTCCACTTTGATTTCGTGCATTTGGTCCCCTTATGGCAGGAAAGATCAAAAGAGAGCTTGGTCCTCTATCTTTGCCGTAAATGGTTTGCCTTTGGAAAATGTCACACTGACTTGTTTAAAGTTCTTGGTATCAATGTTTTAACCAGGACTGGATCCCCAACTCATATTTGTGGGAGGTTTGGTCCCGCCTCTATACAAAGTGGCCCTTGTTATGGTTTTGTACACCCCAAGGTCTAGGGTTCGAGGAGTTGGTCGCACTATCATAAAAAACCACTGTCCAACTAGTCAGAGACCTGTTTTGGCCCAGAAATGTTGTCAACCAAAAAATAATAGAAGTGAATGAATTTAACAGGTAACTTGTGCACCAGCACAGTGGTTATGGTGTCTGATTTTGGAGTAGAGGTTGTGGAATGTGGATTTGAGTTTTTAGTAGTGATATTTTGTTTTTTCCAATAAAGCAGTTACCTAATTGACCCGAGTTATAGTGACTGGGCCCTCTTTGGTTGTTCGTTCCGGTCTGTCTGTCTGGTCTGATTTGGGTTTTAGACTGGTTAATATTGCTGTGCTGAATACCTATTATTCGTGTTTAGCATTCGATATGCTGTGGCTCATCCTTAGTTACTTTGACATGGTTACATTGTTTTCTTTGTTATCAATCCCCCAAAGCATTGTTTGATTTACTGTCTATTTCACACTGCTTTTGGCTTTATATTGTGTTGATTTGAGGTAACTGCTTCGATTCAGTGGAAATGACCAAATCATAGTACGTCGTTTAACATCATATTGAAGGACTCATTCAAATTGCGATCATGCTACTTTTTGGGCCTGTTTGGCCAGACCGATCCCACGGTATTAGGAGGGATGGGATCGCAATATGCCGGGATATGCATGACGAGCCAAACAGACCCGGTGAACTTGTCCCGGGATATAAGCAATCCCATGGATCTTAAAACAATCCACTGACATTACCATCATTACCTTAAAATTGATCCCATCCCTTGGTTGGACGGATTGGAAGGTAAAATCCCGGGATATGCTGGGCGTGCCAAACAGACCCAGTGAACTTGTCCCGGGATATAGCAATCCCATGGATCTTAAACCAATCCACTGACACCACCATCATTACCTTAAAATCCATCCCATCCCTCCTAATCCCATGGGATTCGCCCGGCCAAACAGGCCCTTATGGTGGGCCTGAAAGAACTATAAATACAATTTGATGGCCAATTTCTCATTTTGAATACTTAGGAAGTTAATCAAAAAGTCATGTGGTCTTCCAAAGGGCTTGGAGTAGGGTAGTCTATTGCGCTATGGGGCTTAATACCTTTCATGGTTGTAATAGGGAATCTTTTGATGCTAGTTGGGGGGGTAGGCTCGGCCTTGTTCTAATTTGATGGTTCCTCATCATATTTGCCCTCTTGCATGACTAAGTGGGCTCTTTTGTGTCCTGATGTTTCTTTTTACTGTAAAATTTTTGCTGCTTAAGAAAAAGGAAGTTAATCATGATTTTTGGGCATCTGGATTCTAGACACACTTTAGTAACATGAGTAGCAAATGAAGCTAACGTTTCTTTCTCATTTCTGTGCAAATAACTTTGGAATAAGTGCACCTTTGCGACCGATATTTTCAACCAATTTTTTTTTTTAGCTTTTATACTCCCGTAGATTTTATCCTTTTTTTTTTTTTGTTTGTTTGTTTGAAAGATGACGAACATTGTAATAAAAGGCAAAAAGAGAAATACAGAGAGCGCGGGGCCGCTGAAGAAGCGGACCAACTACGCTCCCGTAGATTTTATCTTTTGCCAAGCAATCATGAGAACATCATGTCAAAGTATGTTGGACAAGACAGTGATAACGATGATGGTTCTTTTGAACTATTATATGATACTGTGGTCAGTTTTTCTTCTTAAATATCGGGACACGTTGTCATTTCTTTATTTTCAAGTAACCTTGTTCCCGGCTGATCTCTCTCTCTCTCTCTCTCTCTCTCTCTCTCTCTCTCTCTCTCTCTCGTTGTTTCACTCACTAATTTATGTTGATTATGATTCTATTCTTGATTAGGACATGTGGCTTTATATTTCTGAATATGAAAAGTTCAACGACTTTGGTAACGAGGGTGCCCTTGTTTGGCATGAGACAAATGTTCCGTATGCAGTTTGGGGACGAGATAGCAGTAGGTCTCATTCGTTGAAGTATTATCCATCGGAGGTATTGCCAATAGTACTATTCAGATATCATTTTTTCCTGTGAAGTTTGACATGGTGGAAGGCTTTCTTTGTCTCCAAATTCATTGTTGTTATATGAAATAATGAATCTTATGTAATCCATTCCAGGCTGTGAAGAATAATGGGAGCCTGTATGCACATGTTTTCTTTGCTCGGTCGGGTTATCCTCCAGATCCAAATGATCCTGAATATCAGCCTTTGTCTGCATTTGGGAGGACACACTGTAAGATTCCCTTTTTTATCAATTGGTCAAGCTCGTGGAGTAGAATCCAGCATTCATGCAGTTCCTTTTTCTTTCCCTGATTTCAGCCATCGTGGCATACTTGCCCAAGTCAAAATCAGATAAAAGAAGGAGCCTATTGGGAAGTTCCAAAGAATCTGAAGAGGTTGAACCGTCTTCTGAGGTTTGTTCTTTCACTCAGTGTTCTTTTGTCCGTGTTAATGGTTCTGAACTCTTTTTATTTTTTTAATGATGTTCCTGTCTCTTCTTTCTCTTAATTTTCAATTGTGTGCTTCCTTTATTTCCGGGCATTTAATTGCATGTGGACATTTTGATATGATTGTGCTGCTGGATTTTTTTTGTCCTTGACATCATAGAAATTTATTCTCTTTCATGGCTCTACTTGCTCAGGAGAAGTAACATGTAGCAAGTTTTGCGGGCGGTTGTTGTCAAATCTTTATGGTAAATTTTAGGTAGTATTCGTTGAGAAAATGCTTGTCGGTTTGATGTCTGATGATGAATTAATTACTTGAGCATGCGATCTAATCTTTGTTCCATCTTTTACTCAATAGTAGCTATCTTGCTGGAAAACTGTAAACAACTGTAAACAAATGCCTTTGCAGGGGACTAAAGATCCTGTGGAAGTCCCATAACAAAGTGTTGATCCATTCAGACAGAAATTGAGCTTAATCTTCCCATGAGCTGCAATTAGTTTTAGGAAAAACAACGATCAGTGACACAATATGGTTTTGCATGGATGGACAAGTGTAAAGCAAGATGGTTTTAGTTCAAGAATTGTAAAAGTCCACATGCATGCAGTTTCATGTTTTTCAATGTTGCAGAAAACAGTAAAGTTTCCTGCAGTTTGGCCTCATCAAAATGAGGTCGCATCTCAAATAATTCTAGCTTTCAAGTAAAGCTTGCCTGAGCATTAGAGGCACATCTCGAATTTAGATCCCCATTTAGCAAGGTTTGTCATGGGCTTATCCACTGCATCCCAAAGTACTGTGGGTTTTTAGTACCTGAGTTTTCACATGAGTATAATCTTTAGTTTTTTGTTGTTGTAAAGTGATAATGGGTTAGGACTTACGTGATATGGATATGATTCTAAGTTTTCCAATGGAGTTTTTATTTCTTTTCATTTTTTTACATTCAATAATGAATTTACTAAAAACTAACAAACAAGTGCTACATCAAGACACAAGAAAGATCGATCAACCCTCTTTGGACAACAAATTAGCCATATGGATCTGGCCCTTTTCATCATGAAAGATTCCTCTGATACCACATAGCCACGCATGAATCCTTAGAGTTCAATTTCCTAAGAGGGTTTCACAATGGATCACATTTTCAGCTTGTTCTTCTCATTTAACAATTAGGGGTTGTTTGGATGCCTATAAAATCCGTAAGTTGTAAAGGGATTACATGGGCTGTTTGGATACCCGCATTTGCCTATAAAGGCTTTACAGGCCGTAAATACATTACAACTTCTAGCTATAATCTGAAACATGGCAAAAAGCTTTTTTCGGATTACAAGTAAAGTCTTTACAGCTAAAAAGACAATATACATGATAGAACATGATGGTTGATACACACCTGTGATGTGTGAGGCTCACCGCAATGTGTACGGTACATCCAGTTCGTGTGCTTTCCTTAATGCTCTCCTATCCTATGGCTTCCCCCACCAAAAAAAAAAGCTCGATTGATCATCAAATAGACCACACAAGAGGGAAGGATGAGACATTCATCATTAAAAACTTCTAGATTGCATTTGAGGCCCACTATTATGGGTGGTGGATATCCAATCCGTCCAGTTCGTGTGTACTTTGATGCTCACCTAGGGCCCAAAAAAATCAAGTCCTTTTTGTGCGATTTGCCAAACTTGGCTGGATTTACTGCCCTAAGCTCTATGTGGTGTGAACACCTACTTTATACATTGTAAACACTTAGCCAAACACAATTTTTTTACCTGTAAACAGATTATCACTTAAAAGCCATACAAAATAGCACGAAAACAGTTTACACCGAAACTATTTTCAGGTCTAAAGTAGAGTGTTTACAACCTAAAACTTTACATGCATCCAAATGACCCTTAAGAAACTAGAACCCATTAAAACACAAATTGAATGGTGGAACCCCTTGAAATTCAGTCCTAGATAGGGCTGCAATGAATATCCATTTACTTGTTCACCCGACATTTCTGACATGCGAAAATCGGATACGGATATGTAATTTTTGCTCTGTTCAATTTTTTTTTTTTTTTATAAACGCAATCACCCAATTACTCGACTTCTAAGCGGGTCAAATGCGGATACTACGGATATTACCATATTCTTATCCACTTACCCAATTACGACATAGCATTTTCATAATTTAACCAATAGTTCTTTTGACTAAAATATTAAATACTAATATACGATGCATTATATTTTACGGTGTTGATTGATATGTCAATATATATGGTGTTGATCTATATTGACATAGATAATGAAGTTGATATGGTGACAATTGCTATTATTGGCTGTATCTTTTGTCAAAGTTGGCAAGTTTTTGTAGTGATGCTTTATGATTTGTAGTTTGATATTAGCTAACTGTGTTATGGAATTTATTTTATTTTTAGGTATTTTTGTTAATTTTATTAGTTATTTCACTTAAAAAAAAAAAAAAAGAAGATATTAGTTGGATAGCCGATTACCCTAATATCCAACTTACATATGACATCTTTGCATAATATCCATATCCAACCTATATCCAACTTATATTTGACTTCTTTGAACAATATCCGGTTCCGTATTTGTATCCAATATCCAAGTCTGATGTCGGATATGGATATTGAAATATCTAACCCGTATTTGGCCTGTTTACAACATTAGTCCTAGACATGACCCACTTTATAAAATTGCTCTTCATTCTACCCCCATCTCACAAATCGGTTCAATGCCATTCTTGAAAATGGACTTATTTTTGCTCTTTATGAATTCCTCAACAAATCAATTGGACCATAAGCCAAAGGTTTTATCCCCATCTGTGAATGACCAATGCCGCGACTCTTTTACCACATCCACGAGCTTATGATGAAAGGTCAAAGAGGATCCCAAATAGATTGAGGAACGGCCCCAAATCTTTTTTTGTCATCCTAGGCAAAGAAATAAATGAACCTTTCTTTATCGCACATGTTAGGATGTCTGCGCTTCTATTTTGTAGGTGATCAAGAGTGAGGAGCCGGTCGGCTTGGTTGTGTTTGTTCGCATGAAGCTTCCACCCCAGGTGGCATCAAATACCCCCCAAATGAGAGCACATGGCAAAATTCCCCCTTTGATTTTTAACTTATGTGAAAAGAGTGACTTTTAGGAGAACAAGCCACTCAAGTTTCATATCCAAACTTTCACATCTTCTCCCTTCTGGGTGTAAATACTTAATTAAAGGATGCCAAACGGCTGGTGTGTGCTCATCTTTCCTATAGTCAATATTTCGCATCGCTCTTCCTCTAATGACTTCAAAACAATAATTTACTAGAGTCTTCCTCCAAAGAGCATTTGCTGAAGAGGCTCTAATTTGGCTCTCTTAATCCCCCACAACCCCAAACCTGCCTTCTTATTTATTTATTTATTTATTATTATTTTTTAATAGATTTTTGGACCTCCTTCCAATTGATTAAATGATACTTTTGCTTCTAATTCTTACCTTCCCAATAAAGTTTACCTTGAATTCTTTTCAATTTGTTCGTGAAAACCTTTGGCATCTTTGAAAAAAATGTAGTAATCCAAGAGAGTGATGCGTCTGCCGAACTACAAAGTTTGCATTTGCTCCCGACAGAAATCCCGAATGAGTATTAGGGAAGATTCCTTTTTGCAACCCAATCTTCTAGTCAAAGTTTCTGCTCTACCATTCTCCATGGCTATCCTGACCATGCCACTTTTCTAAGATTATCTTGGACATGAGAGACCATCTCAAAGCATCTTGGAATGCATTTAAGATTATCCACTTGATCCTCGGAAGCCTTGCACAATGGCAACATGGCATCAGCGATGAGTAATGCTAACTTCTAGGGATCCCAACTTAATAATGTCAAATATACCACACTCAGTCAAATAATCTACTAAGACCTGCAACTATAGTAAGCAAAAGGGGCGAGAGAGGATCTCCTTGAAAAAACCCTAATATGGGAGCAGTTCACAATGGTTGAATAGGACATAGTGGATATAAATTCCTTTATCGACTTCCACAGTCTTTGGATCCCATTCTAAGGAGGTAAGGGAGGGAATCTTACTCAATGTGAATGTCCTTCTCCACGTCTACCATGTACAAGTTGCCCAGACCTTCATTTACCTTCCTGGAATGGATATTTTCATTTGCCACAAAGACTCCCTTTAGAATTTCGTGGCTGTTCACAGAAGTGCCTTGAAAATGTGATTCTACCTTAGGAATCATTCCCCTAGGATGACAACACAAGGGGCTAGAATTTGTAGGCAATCCCCTCTAGGGTCTAGGCTAATTGGCTGAATGTGCTTCACCTCAGCCTCTCTCCCCTTTGCGATAAGCAATAAAAATGTTGCATTGATTCCTTTATTTAGCTTTTGAATGATAATGAAATTCTACCATCAATTTCATTATATCCCTTTCATCACGTCCCTTTGAGAGTGGAAGTATGCAAATGAGAATCCATCTGGCCTTGGCATTGTCATTGCCAGGTTCCTTCACAACCTTTTAATCTCCTCTCCATCAATTTCTCTCTAACCACTCTGCCTCATCACCTGATATCAAATAAAATGGAAGGTTGTCAAGAGTTGGAGGGATGAATCCCCCCTTTGAGTTAAGTTTTCAATATATAAAACAAGTGAACGAGGGATGAAGTTTTTATTGCAATGTTCACCACTCTCACAAAACTATAAGCCATGTAAACTGAAACTGACTAGTCATTCCAGGTTCCTCAAACTCAAAAGCGCGAGTGTAACTGGTTACTATCACCAAATTGACACCTATATTTTTGCTTCTCAAGTAATCTTTGGTCCAATCATCATTTATCCGCGTGATGTAAATGTGAAGAAAGGTAAGTTTAGGAGATGTTGCTGGTGCTTGCATTGGGGTACTGCGTATTTGGGATCCGAAGAGGACCCAAATGAGGCCTAGTGTGAGGCTCATTATAACCCAAGAACAGCCATGATCCAGTCCCAGTGTCTGTCTTGTGGACATATATCCAAAAGTAGCTTCTAGCAGCAGCAAAGAAGCGCTTGTGTGCAGCATTTGAAGATCAAAGGAAAGGGCCGACCCCTTGCTAACATTGTCCCATCAATAACATCTCATGACATCACTCAAAAGGGCATTTTATGTGTGGGTAAGCAAGGGTTTTTAGTCTTGTAAAGGATTCCAAGTCCACGTGGATGTTGAACTGTTATTCCAAACTTTTCATTTGCTATCTAAGAGTTGTTGTTCTAGTGTTATAAAGATTAGGGGGAGTTTTCCTGTTATCTAGAAAAGTATGAAGGGTTGTTTATCAGCCACAATAGATAGATTAGATGAACATTTGTTGTATGTTCTGGCCAGAAGACAAAAATGTGGGGATGTTTTGGGTCTTGTTGGATTCTTTTGAATGCTTTTTTGTTAATGATAGTTGATCTTCTCTTCTTCTTTATGTTGGTTACGCATGAAACAATGGTATTTTAAGGTTTATGTGCTGGAAATCCATTATAGTTTCTGGAATTTGCACATGCTGGAAATTCTGGTTGAAGGCTGAATTTGTTTGAGAATTCTTACCATTTCAGTTTACATGCTTATTTTGTTGAATATTTGCTGCCAGTAGGTCTAGTTGTGCTGGAATTGAAATCATCTGTTGCGTTTTGTGAAGTACTGCAAATACCCAGATCTTGTGGTGGGAATAGCAGTGGGCCTATCCTATATCATTGTAATTAAAGTGGCAATCTAATGGGATGGTTGATCCACAGATCAACTGCATTACTTTGCTGCCGGTAGGCCACCTTGGTGTCCATCCAATTCTAGATTTGCATTCCTTTCTATCTGACATCAGAGATTTGCATATGATATATTGTGGACTTGCATATGATATTGGTAAAATATCTTTCCCAAACATGTGTGTTGTGTTGAAAAGATGAAGAATCCAGTGATCACCTAATTCTACCATTGCCTTCTGGTTAGGGAGGTTTGGGCTGCTTTTTCTTTTTTCCTCCTTTCTTGGTTGGGGGTAGGATGGCCTTTCAGTACATCCACTGGAAAAATAGTTACAGAGTGGTTGGCCACTCCATTCAAGGTGTAAGGAGACCATGGAATATGTGTTTCTTTGGGATATCATGGGGAGTGTGGAAGGAAAGAAATGCAAGTGTCTTCAAAAATTCAGTATCATCGACGGCATGTTTAAAAAGAAGAATCCTGCACATGATCATAAATTGGGCTCTTTCAAGATGGGAGCTCCAAGGATGGTCAAAGGCAGACCTCGTGTAATGGGCGTAACAGCCGTTATGAAATAAAACTGACCCATAACTGCCGTTAATGGCTCGTTTTGCCCCTTATAAAGGCCATAACCATTGTTTTAAATAGCGCGTAGCGTATTTCGTAGCATTCAGCCCCCTATAGCGTGTAGCGTAAGCTGCACGATACTTTTTTTTTTTTTTATATTAAAAAAATAGAAAACATATAATACATTGTAAGAATAAATATGAAAAAAATGCAAAAAAAAATAAAATGGAAATGTCTACACATGTTTCATTTTTCAAGTAAAAGCAAGCCAATTCACATATTTAAACTAAATCAAATTAGTAGCACATCAAAAACAAAAAATTCCCAATTGATAGTCATTTAACCATAATTTACTGAAAAAATAAAATTCACAGATGGACAGTATACACTACTGAGTAGACAGTTGGACACCATATGCAGTTGGGCCATGCCATACACACATCACAGTGGGCCCCATGCATGTGGGCCATGCCATACACACATCACAGTGGGCCCCACACATGTGGGCCATACCATACACACACCATAGTGGACTCCATGCATGCGGGCTATGACATAAAACACTACAGAGGACCCCACAAAGAAAAAAATTGAAAAAAATGAAAAAATAACCACAACTTTCCAACATAAATAAAAAGAAAACCCATTAGCAATGATTAAAGGGCCAAAACATACCTTGAATAGAGATTTAATCAACGGAAACTGATTTTTTTGAGCTATGTATCCATGCGGCTGCGAAATGGGGGAAATGTGATTTCTCCATTGTAATAAGATGCTCCCATGGGGTCGATTCAATGCCCAAAATTTCGTCTTCAAGGGGCCTTTGGATCGAGAGAATCGAAGTTCTCCAGGAAGCTTGTTGTGGCAAATGTGACATCGAGATAGGGCTTTCGAAAGAAAGCCTTTGTAACCTTTTAAGTTAAAAGGTTTTTATTATTATTATTTTTTAAATATGAGTCTCCCACCATCTCCTAAGAGGAAAAAAGCCTCATCCGTACATTTGGAGGCCCATTTTTGAATGGTTTAGATTGTAGAAAAGGTTAAATGAGCACATGTTTATAATCTACGCAGTGCCACGTGTGTGAAGGATGGTCTGGATAGATCTGCATGTTGCCACGTGTGAGAAATATGAGTCACCACCATTTTAAAACACTTTACAAATTCACAGAACAAATTACATCTTTTATTTTAACCAAAATGGAGCATGCTCCGGAGGCGTACGCTATTCGCAACGCTACAACGCTATTCACAACACTGGCCGTAACGACCTTGTAATGGTCTGTAATAGGGCAAATACAAGTTTTTTGGATTTTTTTTTTTCAACATTACTGGACATGTTTTTTAGAGTTTTTTTTTTAATAATAATAAAAAAGAGACCGTAACGGCCATTATGGGGGCCGTAACAGCCATTATGACCTGCATTGTAAAAGGTAATGGTGGTGGCCGTTACCGTTATGGGATACTTTATCGGGCGTGTTTGCAATGAACCAAGATTTGATGGTTCATGATGGCTGGCAGATATTGTATCCTCCAAGTGCTTTTCAGTTTTGGTCCAATGTTTTAAGTGACGAGAAGGTCACTTTGTGTGTGGGCCGAATCTTTTCTATTGGTTTATTGAATAATTTAATGAATCGACAATATTAAAAAAATGTCAAGGTACTCAGGTTTCCTTCATCAGGTTATTATTATTTGAAAGATACCAATTTATTAAAAAGACCAAAGGGCCAAAACAAAACAGAACAGCGATATACAGACATTTACAAGACCATAGGCCACAGGCCACAAATTAAAAAATACTTGAAATTACAAAGCATCCCACATAGGAGAAGAAAGAGAGCACTCTTGCAACTGGGGACAGACTGCTGCCCACTCTATAATAGAGCATTATAGAGGTCAAAACAAAACAGAACATCAATATACAGACACTTACAAGACCCTAGTCTACAGGTCACAAAGAAAAACACTACACGATATTACAAAGCATCCCACATAGGAGAAGAAAGACCCTAGTCCACAGCTGCCCACTCTATAAGAGAGCACTCTTCCTTCATCAGTTTATATTGTATGTCTTGATGCATGTTCTGTCAACGTGTTATTTTTGTGACATATCTCACCCAATATTACTTGAAAGTTCAGCTCCAAGAACTGGTCTAACGTGATATTGTTCCCGAATTACAACTTACTCCAAAATCTGGTCTGTAATGTAATCTGTCCTGTGGCTACACGATTTTTTATTAGTCTTTGAAGATTTTTGTTTGTTACAGGCCATGGATGAAAGTCTCGTTGATTCTAAAGATGATGGACCTATAGAATGGGTTTCATATTGGAAACCGAATATTACAATTAATCTAGTTGATGACTTCACAAGGTATGTTTTCCTGTTGGTATCAAGTTTGCACTTTTTGCTGATGGTGTCAAAGTATGGCCATGGGTCACTCATGTCATGACACACGCTTCTTCATGTATATGCATAGATTCTCCAGTTTGTTTATGATTCATTCTGATTTTTTGGAGTATGCAAGCACATGTTTGGTTGGAAATGCTACTGGAAGCTAGTTGATGAGATTTTATCACATGGTTCATTTTCTTGAGATTTATGGGAGTCTTTATTCTGAGAAATCTAGCACTTAGCTGTATGCATATGAAAATCCAGATGACTCATAATGCCTGTTTTTGAAGGTGACTCTTTTGGCGTCACTGCCTGGAAATGAAGAGTCTGGCTTCTTACAGATTAGCATATTGGATTATGGATTTTTCTTGTGGATTAGATGTCTAGTTATGTTTTTTATGAGTTTAACAAGATAGCAGACTCTTTATGTACTAGATAAGCTTTGCCATTTGCACCTCTTCTTTATTCATTGTTTGTAAAAGATCTTAGGAATCGAATTGTGATGTTACATATCCAAGGTTAGATAAAATTTGCCTTAAGGCATAAAAAGTAGTAAATTTTAACTTAGGAAGTTGGCAAGGAAAATGGTTCATGGAAGTTACTATCACATGCATTACACTCAACTGTTAACATATATCAAATGTCGAAAAAAAACCATATATCAGTTGTGGGTGATGAATTTAATGTGACTGATAGGCCTAGTGATAATAGTATTTATTTCACCAGAAAATTTTGATTCTTAAATGTTATTTGATGCTTCTACCAATCATATTTTCGGAGGTTTAAGCGCAAATACTAAGTTTTTATTTTATTTTATTTTAATTTTTTAACATATTCATTCTATATTTTTCTTTTCTTATTATGAGTTATTTAGTATGGAAATATTAACTCTTGCAATGTTGTTTGCAGATACCCCCATAATGCTATTCCACCAAATATTGCTGGTTGTATCCTTTATATTATATTGTTCAGTTCATAATTTCTTCAACAGTGTTTTATGACTCTGTCACTATAATTTGCTTGTTGATGCAGGCAAGTCAATCAGTACTCTATGCCCTTTGGGAATGAAATCGCAAAATGTTATTTTTTATCAGATTTTTGTTGTGCACTGAAGTTTCATAATTTATGTCATGCTTTTGTGTTGTTTTATAATGTATCAAAGCTTGGTACTCAGTGATGTATGATCGATTTGTAGGAAGAAGAGAATCAACAGACAAAATTCAAAGAAGCTAATTTTTAGGGTTTTCTCCATCTGCAAAAATATCTTATCTCTAAAACCTAATTTTCTTTGTCCAATATTCAAAGCCATATGGACCATGACATCTACAGAACCTTGTATATATTCAAAACAGGGAATCCTAACCTAGAATAAATCTCAGCCACTAAACGTTGGCTGATCCGAGCCCTTGATTTCTAACTTTAAAAACAAAATGTATTGCAGCAATTCTTTAGCAAACACTGCAGTTTGTACTTTTTGTTTGGAAGGTGATGATTTTATTAACCCAAAAGGGAAAAGAAAGGTAAGATGAGAAGAAAGTGGAGGCTGGACCGAGTGACCCTGTCACGAGTCCCTCTCTAGGTAGCCTGCAAGTCAGCAAGTGGCCTCATCGTCTTATGACCAGCCATGGAGAAATGGGCTCCTAAGGAAGTTTTTTTTTTGGAAAGATGAAAGGAAGTTATAGTTGATTAATCTCAAAGATACAATTTGAGAGCCTCCAAGGCGCTGGGAAGTAGTTAGAGAGCCACTGGGAAGCTCACTTAAGAGTATCCCTAGATTATCTTTCCTAATAGGAAATGTGATGATCGGAGAAGGCCTTTTCTTAGTGCCAGAAGAGAGGCTCCACTGGATCCCGCCTCCCTTCGAGGGTCCAATATTACTGCGACCAAAACTGTCTCATCCTTGTGTTTAGGATTCCTTAGATCCCTGAGGGGCTAGAATTGCACAAAGAATATCCTACTGAAATTAAGCTCAAGGAACCCGGACTCGGGTGGGTTTGAAGAGGCATCCAGTTCTAAGGAGGAGGAACTTGCTTCCCAATCTTGCACAAGGGTTGAGAAAGATGACCCATATGAATTTTAAGGCCATATCCTTGGTGTAACAATCCTTCATATTCCTTTCTACCACCTCAATCCAAGTCCTTTAAGATCCTCTCATCTTTTTTGTTTTCCATCCCTTTTAACCTGATCATTGTTTTCCTCCTTAGCCGAGCCATCTCCGGACTTTGTTTAATGCTCCTAATGCACTTCTTCCCAAATCCATGAGGTAGTGAGTTTAACATTATACAATTGATATATGCATCTAGCATATTACCTTTTTCCCTTTCTTTTTCTTGAGGGGCTGCCCCTCTCGGCGAGATTTGGAAGTGTATTAGATGAACTTTAAAAATCAGTAGATGGATTCCTACGCCCATATATAGTTTTACAAATTGGATTCAGGAATTCATTACATGTTTGGAGGGTCAGAATATTGTATCTGTAATGGCTGATACGAGTCCATATCATATCTGTACCGATCAAGGTGTTCAATAATGGTAACAGTGGCCATAACGATCACTGTTATTATTGTTGCGATGTGGGCCGTAGCAGCTGTTACGACCATTAAAAAAAAGAAAACTGTATTGGTCCTGTAAAGGACTGCTATGGGCTCGTAATGGCTGTTACATGATTGCTATGGGCTTTTGTTTTGTTTTTTGTAACGGCTGTTATGGCCTTGTAACGTGTAACAGTTCCCACCGTTATCATTATGTAACCATTTTTGAATACCTTGGTATCAACCATGGTTGATATGGTATGTAGTGGTGAAACAGCCAGAAAAAAAAATTGGTGGTTGCATCTAGTACCACTATAACGGCGTTGATATGGACCCATATTGGCCTGTGCAGGCATAAGAATCCTTTTTTTGCCATATTTTCCCTTCAGATTCTCTATTTTTCCGCCTATTATCTTTGTTAAAAGCATAAAGGAAGTTTAGAAAGTCATTTCCAAATTCCAACTATAGACCTATTGTGAAGATCAACACACAAGATTTAAAGTTGTTTTAAGAATTGAAGTAGGAGCCTTGTGTATGTGAATGTGATTCAAATTTTTTTTTTTTTTTTTTGAAAGACGATATATTATTAAACCACCCAAAGCAAACAAACAAAACCAACAAAAAGAACAACAAAAGGGAAAAAAAAAAAAACTATACAACAACCAACCTCACAATTGGTCAACCCCAAGAAAACCCCCAAAACTCAAGGCACTCAATCCCTGAACAGACAAAGGACTCTGCAGTACACTCTGTTGACAGAAGCTCTCATATCCAAAAACATAGATTATTTCTCTCAAGCCAAAATAGACTGGGGAACAAAAAGAAAAATGATGCATCAGTTATTCCTGCCCAGGAGACCCCATATTCTGCATGCCATGATCGGAAGAGACCTTCAACATACTCTGGCATCACCCTAGGACCCCCAACCATTTGAAATACATAGCTCAAAATCTCCGAGGAAAAACAACAACAGATGAAGACTATTGAAGAGATGATTAATGGACTCTTCATCTTGGAGACAGAATGCAGGTGTTGGGCAAAACCATACCCCTGAGAAACAATCTGCCACCAAAATGTCCTTTATGGAGCTTAGGGAAGCTAAAGACGGAAAGGAGGACCTAAGAGAAGAGGTCATACACAAAGGGTCATCCCAAAATCCGATACTCACCATTTCTGGAAGCAAACCTAAGTTCTGAAAAGATTTTCATGGCCAATTTTACGATTCCTTTCCACAGGAAAAGAGGACTGATAGAGAGGAAAGTTGTCTTCCAACCGCCTGCGATCAAACCATATTTTGTTGTAATAACGTAGCTCCAAAAACTAGAATTCTCCAAAGCGAACCTCTAGAGCCATTTTCCCTGGAGAGCCTCATTAACCAAATCAAGACGCCTTATCCCAGACCCTCCCTCTGCATAGGGGGATCAAACCTCCTC
Organism: Magnolia sinica; assembly: GCF_029962835.1. Classification (NCBI taxonomy): domain Eukaryota; kingdom Viridiplantae; phylum Streptophyta; class Magnoliopsida; order Magnoliales; family Magnoliaceae; genus Magnolia; species Magnolia sinica. The sequence goes on along the minus strand of NC_080576.1, from coordinate 21,534,642 downwards.
CTTGATCACCAAGGGGAACTTTTTAGAGGAGCCCTCTTGCCACAAAAAGTCTTTTCGAAGTTTATCTATGCGATCAATGACTGACTTAGGCAAGGGAACAAAGACATTATATATATATATATATATGTATATATATATTGAAAGATATCGAAAAATTTATTAAGAAAGCGTCGAAGCGAAAGAATACACGCCCAACAACTAAAAAACTCAAAAAAACAAGGCTAAGACTTCTTTAACATAAACCACCCATTTGGACACAAGCCTTTTAATTTTGAAAATTACTTCATTCTCCCCTTCTATGATATTTCGAAAGCAGCGCCCATTCTTGGCCCCCTCAGATGACCCACAATATCACCATTATGAGCAACCACCACTCCACTTTCCGCATCACACACACATGCTCGTTTGGTGCTAGCCTAGCAAGAGAAGGCAACAAACGTTGGAGCGATTGAGTGCCACACCAAGTATCCATCCAAAATCTAATATGAGAGCCCGACCCAACTTTGAAGGAGATGCCTCTACTCACCAAATGATACATTCCCATAATTGATTTCCATATGCTCAAAAGCTCTGTAAGTGGATGAAACCTTGACAAACCAACCTCCCTCCTGCATCTCGTATTTAGTCACGATCAGATTTCTCCATAACCTCCCTTCCTCCACGCCGAATGTCCAAATCCACTTCTCGAGCAGAGCCAAGTTCGTGAGATGGAAAGGTTCTTCCAGACCTCCTCCCAAGTCCCATCTTAGATGATGGAACTTTCTCCCTTCGGTGTCTCCATGCCAAAGAAAATCCCTTCTCATCTTCTCAAGCTTGTCCATAACAAATTTCGGGCACTTGAATAACAACATAAAATACAATGACATATTGGCGAGCGCGGACTTTATCAACGTAATACGGGTCCCTAGAGACATTCCTGCACTTCTGTACAAAATTTTGGCTTCTAGGTTTAGTGAGTGCATCTCCAAAGTTATATCGGAAAATCAAGGGACCTTTGTGTCGGGAAGACAAATTCTAGATACCTTCTTGATAGCTCATGAATGTGTTGACTCTATTTTCAGGGAGAGGAAAAACGGCCTCATTTGCAAATTGGATATCGAGAAGGCTTACGACCATGTGGATTGGAATTTTTTGGATTATTTGATTGGGAGGTTGGTCTGTGGCAACAAGTGGAGGGGCTGGATCAAAGCTTGCGTGCAGTTGGCCTCTTTCTTGGTGCTGGTAAACGGCTCTCCTAAAGGATATTTCAAAAGCTTTCGTGGTCTTTGGCAAGGCGACTCTTTATCGTCTTACCTATTTGTGGTGGTGGCTAAAGGCTTTTGGCAGGATGCTACAAAAAGGTGAGGAAAATGGTCTCTTCTCTGGTTTTCAGTTGCAGAATGCATCGGGCAGTATATCTCATCTCCAATATGCAGATGGCATGCTCTTTTTTTGTGAGCTGAAGGTAGAAGATGTTTCGAACTTGAGGAAGATTCTAGTGTGTTTTGAGGCAGTATCGGGGTTGAAGATAAATGCTGCTAAGTCAGAGATGCTCGACATACACCTAGATCACGGGGAGTTGTCTTGAATGGCCCTTGCTTTTGGATGCCAGACTGGGTCCTTCCTCTCTGTTTGGGGAAACTAGACATAATATTAGGGCAGGTTAGAGAGCAAGACCTTGATGAGAGTAATCCTGCCTCCTAGAGAAAGTAATTTGCTCTTCCAAGGGGAAAGCTTTCTCTCCATATGCTCTCTGATTTTGTCCCACAGTTGAAGGCTGGTTTCCCCACATGTGATTCATGGAATGATTATTTGACAATATATCATTTAGAATTGTGCACATTAGACAAATAAATTGCATTTTTTACACTATAAAAACTAAAATAGCATATATTATATGCTCCAGGTCGCTGTCCCTAAAATAGTATATATTATTAGCAAATGTTTAGAAGGAAATTGCATCATTAAATAAACTTGTTAAATTGTATCCTTGAATAAATCTCGGTCAATCTTGATAAATTCAATGATGATAGCATTGGTTTTCTTCCTTAACCATAAGATTTCAGACTTGAATGTTGAGCATTCTACTGGGAACTACTACCCAACGGTTTTCTTCAATGAGTTTTGGCTGCTAAGGGACAAGTTGATACCACTCAATGATACAGTGACCGAATTGCTGCTAAATTTAGAGCTGGGTCCCATTAGCATGACAAAGTGGCAACTATTCTTACAGATTGATCAATCATTCCAGATTCACCGAAGCTATGGAAGTATGCTCGAAGGCGAGGCTGATCAACTTAAGGTACTGTTGTTCTTACTGTTGTGTATAAGGCAGTTATGTTGGTAGGCTGTCTAAACCAGTCTGTATCTTATCTCATCGATAATTCAAAACAAGGCTTAAAAACTTGATGAGACCGCAATTTTTTTTTGTCCAGTAGGGACTCATTTGAGTGCTTGGATCATTTTTTCTTGGAAAGTTTATGTTGTATGATTCTTTTGAGTCTCTGAGTACTCCTGTATTGTGGCGTTACAGATGGAGTTCAACCCCTTCAAATAAATCAACATCTTGTTTGAGTCAAGAGGGTAGGCGCTGATAAGTGCCTGAATTCTTGGACCTCAGAAAACTTGTCCTTTTCAGTTTCTCTGATGGAAGTTTCATGTAACTGTTATTGTTTTCAGTTTCATTGTTACTATTATTGTTGGCCACCCTAGCTGCTCCAAACCTATTGGGTAGGGGCTTGAGGCGTAAACCTCTTTTTGAGAAGAGGCGGCTGCTTCAATTTACCTTGGAAAGTACCATCCTTAATGGATGAATATTATCCTTTCTTTTCGAGGAGTGGTAGTTCTTATTTTGTCACCATCATCATCTAAGCCTTATCCCAATTAATTGAGGTTGGCTACATGAATCCTTTTCCGACCAGGTATTGTTGGTCTGTGTCGCTTGCGGCGGATGCCCTGGCCAACTCTTGCCCATTTCTTACTGCACCTGGGTTCCGATGCCGCGCGTTGCTTACTGTGAATGCCCTAGCATGAGTTTGGAATGTCATATTTTGTTTGTTTTCATGTTGGAAATTATGGCGTAAGTTTGACACAGGCTTCCAACCTGATGCAACACTCCTTTATCCAGCCCTGGGACCAACAGTGAGAGCACAAAACTCCTGCAGGTGCAACAATAGTTCTTATTTGTACATAGATATTAGTTTAAGCTAAAATAATTATGTATTACCTGGGTTTCTTATTGGTTAATCGTATTCTCTCTCTCTCTCTCACTCACTTTTTATAAGATTGCTTAGTTCTCTTTTCGTCCTTTCCTTTTCGTCCAACTCTCCTTCATCCAGTGTTTAGATTTTATGAAATACTTCAAATGTTAGAGGAACTGTATGATCCCCAGCCTGTGGATACGTTTAATCATCGTCTTGAGTTGTACAAGTCCATATTTTGATGACTGAAACCATTGATTGATGGAATCCACTGTGGATGGTCCAGGCCTTAAAAAAATGCTGATTGGAAGATCCTATCAGCCAGTCTTTGCCTCTTTTTCCCATTGAACTTACCTTCTACTACACACACATAACAACATGCATCAAAGGGTTTGTGCATGTTTTATCCAAGGTGGATTCCATCAGGTCAACAGTCTGGATCACTGCACTTTGGATCCCTCTTGTAGGAACTAATTAGTTGATGATACAGATCCTTAGGCTGGGGATTGTATCATCAATTTTATCATCTTAGCCTTTCTCCTAGTAATTTGGATTGACCCTTAAATGGCAGATTGGCATAGGTTCTACAATCATCTGTCTGCCACCTATCAACTTTCTTATGTACTTGGGCTGTTGGAGAGGCTCACGTTCTTGTGTCTAGGTCAGTGTTTTAAAATAGCACGTATTGTATTGTGTAGCGTTCGGCCCTCTATAGCGTGTAGCGTAAGCTACAGGATACTTCTCTTTTTTAATCAAAGTAATATAAAAATATGATAAATAGTAAGGATAAATAAAAAAACAACAAATTTTTATTTTTTATTTTTTATTTTAAATGCCTAAGAAATGCTTCATTTTTTCATGTAAAAGCATGTGCAAAACAAGTGATTAATTATCACTTATCAAAAGCCAATCCATTTATATTTAAACCAACTGTGGAGCGGTGGCCCGCATGGTGGTTCTATCAACCCTAAAAAACAATGGACAACCACAACATAGAAAACACGACCACCACTATCATCACGTGGACACTATACAGGATAACCACTACACACTGCACAAATGGTTGTAGAACAAGCTTATTCTATAATATTGCATATTACCACACCCCCCTCCCAAAAAAATAAAAATAAAAAATGAAAATACTCCCTAAATCAATATTAAATCAATCACAATGAATTAGAAGTTATTAACTGAGATAAAAGAGTAAAAGAAATACCTGTATTTAGCTTTAAATGAATTAAAAAAAAAATGCAAATCTTCAGTTCCACAGCCGTACGAGCTTAAAATGGGGAATCTTGAAGTTCTTCTTTGTTTGGGTTCCAATGTCCATGCAACTTCAGCTATAAGACCTTCTCACAGGGCCAATCATTGCCCTAATTTTTCGTCTCTAATGGTTCCTTGGATTGGAAGAATCGAAGAAGTTTGGTGGAAAGAGGGCTTGCCGTCGAGGGTATTAGGGCTTTCGAAACTCTCTTTTGAAACCCATTTCTTTTAAATCATTTTGAGAAAATGTGAGTATGTGAGTTAGGCACCATTTAGAAAACTCATAAATCTTCAGCAATACATGCATAGGCCCTTGTATAGATGGTTTAGACTATCTGATATGTGTACATGTACAGATATTCTTCATCAACAATAGGACCCACCATTTGGATAGTCTGGATAGCTCTAAATCATTGTCACATGTGAGTGGTGGTCACCAACATTTTACATCTACAGCTAAATTAACATACAAGTAGAACATTAAAAAAATAAAAAAAATAAAACTGGAGTATGGTGTAACATGCACTACGTAGCTTGTAGTGTACACTACAGCCATGTAGCATACATTACATGGGAAACATGCTATTTACGAACGCTACATAGTGTAGGCTATGCTATGTATGTAGTGTACGCTACGTGCTACGTAGCAACGCTTTTAAAACAGTGGTGTAGATGAAGTAGCATTCATGTTCATCTGTTTTAGACGAAGAATTGTTTTAATAATAATAATAATTATTATTACTATTTTCTTGGGTAGTCAAGAAACAACACGTTCATAGGATGAGCCTAGCTGAGATGAGGATGCTGAGATGGATGAGAGGCAAGACGAGGAAGAATAGAATTAGAAATGATTCCATTTGAGGGAACTTAGCTTAGATGGTTTGGCCATGTGCAACAAAGACCAAGAACCCCACCACTTGGGAGAGAGTTGGTTCAAACCGAAGGCTCTAATAGGACAAGGGAAAGGTCCACAGGGATGTGGCTGGAGGTAGTAAGAAAAAACATGATGGTCTATGGCTTAACTGAGGACATGGTTCTTGATAGAGTGGATGGTGGAATAGAATTCATGTAGCTGACTACAATTAGTTGGGATAATGATGATTTTTTGTTTTTTGTTTTTTGTTCTTTTGTTTTTGTTTTTGTGTTCTTGGAGGGCCCTAGACATGCACCACAAATGCTGTGAGGGCCTTGAAGATTTGCATAATTGCATCACACAATACCCATCATCTTGGACAATATTTTAAACTGTGGTTAAAACATGTGGTGGGTGTAATAGACGTATGCACAATTCTTTGATATGACTTCAAAAATGTATAAGCTAAAATAATAACAAAAATAAAAGTTCAAAGATGATTCCATAACAACATGTGCATCTACTCTCTTCCACGCATTGAGGAGGCTTGATTTTTCCCACCCAACAATGGGTATCTGCAATCCAGATTGTGTCAAATATTAGTTCCCAAACCAATTTCATTGCATCTTGTTGATGCTGTCTTATTATGCAATTTTGGTAGAGGCATTTCAAGGTTCTTACTAGCTATTTCAATTTATTATGTTCTTTCTCATGTCAGAGGGTATTCTTGGAAGGAAATCCATATCTCCTGGTGATTACAATGGTTGTGTCTTTATTTCATTCGGTGTTCGACTTCTTGGCATTTAAGAATGGTAGGCTATGACTGCATTTTGAAGGTTTTTTTAATTATTTTTTTATATTTTTATATCACTTCAATCAATCCACAATGGCTTCTGTTTTATTAATGCTTTAATTGGTGTCTGTTTTGGATACAGATATTCAGTTTTGGAACAAAAACAAGTCCATGGAGGGACTCTCCGCTAAGTCAGTTGTCGTTAGCTTTATCTGCCAGATGATCGTTTTTCTCTATCTACTTGACAACGATACTTCCTGGATGATCCTTGCGAGCTCTGGCATTGGTTGCTGCATTGAATTTTGGAAAATTGGGAAGGCCATGCACATTGAGGTATAGTTTATGCTTCTGCTTGAAGCTTGGAGGGATCTTAATGATGTATAGGGAGGAGCTAAGCATGGTATACTCGAATAGATAAGTCTTCCATTGATGGTCAAAATTGTAAAACACAGACCTATCTCGGACAAATGATCTTCAATCTCTGAGTTTGACTTGGTTGAGTCCGTGAAAAGTGTGCCCATTGTACAAACTCATCCATTTGGGTTATATAATTGAAAATGTTTTAAGGCCTATATTGGACCCCGACCTGTTTCTATGGGCGATTCAGTCAAAACAAGTCGGTCCAATCCAGCTGACCCACAATACCCATTTGCAATCTGGGATGAATAAGATATATAATAGGTGGCAATTATATATATATAAACTGGTTTTAAAACAAGTGTGTTTGTGGCATGGTGGAATGTGTTGTCCTATTGATGAGATTGTAGATTCGAACCTTGCTTGTATTGCTTTTTATTCTTAAAAACAATCGAGCCAGTTGTAGAGAACTGAAATCTGACCCAGACGGATGTATCAGTTGGGTGGAGCGGCTTGAATGAATGGTCAATTCCCCAAAACAGTTTTTTTAGTGACCCAACCCATTATGACTGGTTCTGCCAAAATCAGTCTGACTGTCCGCTCCGCTCTGCGTTTTAAACGTCGATAGTTTGAGTTCAGATGTGGTACTTGGAGACTGTCTATACTGAGTGAATTGAGCTGGCTGAATTCCCAATCATTTGTCAATTTTTGCGAGTGATGATATTTTTAATCAGTCAATAATCAATGGAGCGTTTTTTTAATACTCACTATTCAGATGGAGAAAAGCTGATCCCCATCCCTAGTAACTAGTAGAGAGCCAATGCGGTTCCATAAGCTTATTTATTTATTTATTTCTTTTTTATGACGAATATATGATCATCATCCTCAAGCTCCCCATATGGTATGTCGGTAGAGAAAATGCATGTTGCTTGAATGTGCATTAGTGTGAAATTTGGATATGGTGTGTTGCAGACTGTGACATGATAGAGAATCTAAAATTACCATGTTCTTGACAGCATATTTGAAAACACAATCAGTTCTTTCTCTGTATTCCAACTCACAGTTTACAGAAATAGTTTGCTGTTCCCTTTTTTTTTTAGACATGTAGCTATCAACTACTGGATTGTAGATTTCTTATTCTCATCCCCTTTTTCCAGATTGACAGAAGCAGAACGATCCCCATGTTGAGATTCCGAGACCGTGAATCTTATGCCCAAAATAAAACAAAAGAGTATGATGATCTTGCTATGAAGTATCTATCCTATGTTCTTTTCCTCCTTGTGGCATGCTCTTCCATCTACTCTCTCATGTATGAGCGCCACAAGAGTTGGTATTCTTGGATACTCTCTTCCCTTACAAGCTGTGTGTACATGTTTGGTAAGTTCTTCTTCTTCTTTTTCTTCTTTTCTTTTCCTTTTTAAAAATTTTTTTTTTTTTTAGAATCTTCTTCTTTCAAATTTTGAGTTTTTAAATTTGGGATTGCAATTCAATCTCTATTTTCAAGGCAGGCTTTTGTTTCACAGAGTTGCATGAATCTTCTCTTGCAGCATGGCTCTTGCTTTAGAATCTCATGGTTCCAAGATACTTCAGTTTCTGAGTTATTTATTTATTTATTTATAATTTTAATTATCCTGCTTCCACACCCACTAACATTCCCTGCTGCTTCTGGAGACCATGTCACATATATAAGTGGGGAAGCTCAGCTGGGCGCTTTTTGTTTTGGCCATTGAGCTTACTTGAATTATTCACTATCATAACTTCCCCTAGTCTTTCTAGAGGTCTGTTATAGCAATGTTAGGCAACTACCAAATCTGTCTCTCTATTGCCGGTTTTGAATCATTCAGTTTTTATTAGAATTGGAGTTTGGAATATTGGATCCTTGCTGAGTTAGAGTAGACTGCCAAATTTAGAGTTGATGAATGAGTTTTACTTTTTTCTACATGCACGCACACACAGGCACACCCATGTATAATTCCACAGTATCAATTATTCTGTGCACATGGTACATGGGGCCCACTGTGATGTGTGCCAGGCATCTTTGCATCAGAGGCGCCCTGTCTAGAAAATGAGGTACTGTACATACATGTACGTGGGACCCACTGTTAGGCATCCAGACCGTGCATTAGTGGTGCCCTGTCCAGGAAAAAAGGATTGTCCAAAACATCATCCAGATCCAGAACTCTAGTAGGCCAAACTGTCATGAACAGCGCAAAGTCATGCCTAGAGCCATTAAATTGCATGTTGTGGCCCTCCTGAGCTGTGTAAGGGCCTAAGTTTTAGGTTGTCCCTTCATCCATGTGGGGCGCACACAATGAACCAGTTAGATTGCATATAAACAACATGGTGGGCTCTACAGGACGTAAGCAGGCATATTCACACAGTGAACGGATGGCATATAAATGGTGGTCCCCACACAGGAACCTACAGTGGGTGGGGACAGATTCATCAGCTTGAAATTTGGCAGAGGTAGGTGATCATTTGAGGCATTGGTTTCATGTTAGCCTAAAGAACGATGCCATGGGAAGTCTCCCTAAATAATCCATCCGTTAGTCCTACATGCTAAGACCTGGGTGCATCCCTCTTGTAACCCAAGTAGCTGAGACAAGGCTGTGATGATGATGTTTCATACTCAAAGGGGACATGCATCCACAAGACCCAAACCAAGCCACACCCTAACCCTGAATGATTGCTACCCAATCAAGGACTTCACATTTCACTCTCCTTAAAACTATCTCCGTTGCCCCCCCCCCCCTCGCACACGCACACACACACAAAGCCCAAATTCCTGTTAGTAAGGTTCATCTCCACACCCTTTAGCTGCTTCTTCCCACCCTTCCCCCATGCCAAGCTAGAAGAAGCTCTCCAACTGATCCTAGCATCACCCAAACTCAGACAAATGATAGCACATGCCTATGTGACCACTAGGAGACTATTCCTCTTCCCAATAATCTACCAACACCCAAGATGCTCGAGTTTCCCAAAATTCTCTGTAATCACAATGAAGTATTTGACAATCATTCCACAATGCTATAAAAATCTGACCTTGTGTGTTGGAGGACCTGAGATTAGACTGTAACTTGTGACTTGAAAGTTTTTTTCGAAGGATGCCTGTGACTTGAAAGTTGGTTGAGTACTCGCTGAAATTTCTAAGTTCAAAACTAGTATCCCAGTTTTGGAAAGAAAATTGAGTTCTCTTTTTTATTTTGTGCTGGTCTTTTATCTGATTGAGCCAACGCCACATTATTTTCTGTATGAGAGTTTGAATGTTGTAACTACCATCCAAAATACTCTCCCTTGAACCCTTGGTGTTTAGCTAATAAAGCCATGGGTGATTACTGTTTGTTCTTGCTGCAGGTTTTATTATGATGTGCCCACAACTGTTCATAAATTATAAGCTGAAATCAGTTGCTCATCTACCCTGGAGACAGATGACCTACAAATTCCTAAACACCATCATCGATGATCTATTTGCTTTTGTCATCAAAATGCCGATGTTACACCGGCTCTCCGTTTTCCGAGATGGTGAGTTCTAAATAACATGATCTTGTTTATGGGTCTTAGCTAACAAATGCCAGTTTGTACTGGCAGCCAACCATAGTTGGGATATCGCAGGTGTTGGATCTTATTAAATGCAATTCGAGTAGAAATCCTACTGTGAAAGTGAATAATCAACCTTGTTTGAAATGGTAACTGTTTCTAGCTGACAGTGCTGTGGCTTTGGGACCATATTAGAAATTGGTAGCCAATCCATCATGCCCATGTTGTACCCTTGTTAGAAAGACTATTAAAAAAAAAAAACTCTTGTAATTGACTAAATGTTCTAAACTTTGTATTTTTTAGAAGATAGGAAAAAAACCTCAGTTTTTCGGGCAAATAAAATTAGACGGTTTTTTTTTTTTTTTTTTTAATAATAATTTTAAACACATTTTATTTTAAAAACGTGATTTTATTTAAAAAAAACTTTTAGGGCGTGATTTAAATATTGAAACCGGTGGTTGCCATCATTGATGCAATGTAGAGGCAAAGAATAATATCAACCCACCATTCAATTACCTATATACATAATTGCTTGTGCATTTAGAAATTTAATCATTTTAAGTGATTTTTTTAAACTTTAACCTTATTTAGACAACTCATGCACACGCATGGCCATTTTTTAATTCCGTTTTATTGAATTGGAATCGTATTAAACCAAACTTTTCATTCCCCCTATTTTTGGTGTTTTCCCCATTTTTGGACTGATTTTTTTACCGTCTTTTTAATGATCAAGACCGAATTAAGCCTGAACATTTCCCGTACTGATTTTTGCCATATGGCATTTTTCTAACTATGGGTGTACCTACACACCAATAGAAACTCAGGCCTCATCGTGGATGAAGCATGGCCTGAAGATCACATTAGTTTGTACCATGGATGGTTGAGATGGAAATTTTCAGGTCTCCAATCATCCAAACACTAGTATTGGGCTATATGCTCCATGCATAATTTTCACAACACAATGGAATAACATTGGTATATGCCATGTGTAAGGTGGATGGGTTGCTTAAAATAAATGGTTCAAATGCCACCGTAGTCTTTGCCATAGATGAGATGCAGGTTCAGCAGCATGCCACTGACAGAAATTTTCCAATTCTATTGAATTCAAGGAAGAGGCCTTTATTTTTTCCTCAATTGGAGAAAGAATGCTTGCTGCATAATACCTCATTTCCCCCCCGTGTATCTAATCACTTTGTAACTTTGTTTTGGAACTGCAGATGTTATTTTCCTGATATATCTCTACCAGAGGTGGATTTATCCGGTTGACAGGAAACGTGTAAATGAGTTTGGTTTTGGGGGTGAAGATGAAGACAGTGGCTCAACTAACGCTGATGTGGCTGCCATTCAGGACACTGATTCATCTGTCGAGAAGGTCAAAGAAAAGAAGACCAACTGAACTGAGCTGTTCTCATTAGGCTTTGAAATCATGTTTGCAGCACAGTTGAACTGTAAAATTAAAATAGGATTTGGTTTCTGGTCTACTCTTTTAGACATCCTACCTGAAGCATGTCAGATTCCAGGTGCACTTGGCCATCTCTGCCATATGGCAAAAATTTTATGGCTGAGCAGGACGTGGGGAGCTGGGGCTCCATTGCTGATTGTATTACATAAGTAATGATGGCTTTGTTTCTATTTCATTCTCTGTTTCTATTTTCAGTAGGTGAGCTTTAATTACAGGTGCAGGACCCATCTAATTGCCTTTCAGGAAGCCTATCCAACCCATTTGTATTCGAGACTGTTTATCTGATGGGCCCTGCCAAGGTTTGGTCAAGCTACAAAAGCCCTCCATTTAGACTGTCCTGGCTACCTCATCTGATCCACTACCCAATTTTATACTATAAAACAGAACAGTTGCTTGGATGACTAGGATGACACAGTAGCAAGAGTTTCATTGGAAGCTAATTTCGGTTGAAAGCTAAAGGGCCTTTTTGGCAGGCACCCAAAAATGTGTTCATTTTAGCTAGACTAGTTGGCAGTGTAATGAACCATATGTGATCCCATCATGTATATTTCGTGGCCCAAAAAGTCAGGTTAGTTTGATGATGCTGTGGTTTGAGTATGTATGTATTGGTACACAGGCCCACAAGATGAAGATTTTGCACACGTTCCATTGGCAGATATGAAGAGAGCGTTCAAAATGGCTATTGCTGCTGGCGAGTGAGGGTCCAAAGGTACAGGAGTTTTGAGTGAGAATGTCTTACATGTACTAGATACAATGGCTAGGTATGGTTCGGAGACATGTTATATGATTATCCCAAGACTCAAATTGTCATGTGACTGCATGCATGTGGTGGAGCATCACATCAAAGGGATATAGAAGGTTCAAATGCCCTTAAGACTGGCCACGCTGAACAGTAGATGCACCAAAAAGAAACTCAATACTGGTAGGTGGTTTTAGCCTCCTATTATCCGAGGTGCTTTTTAAGATAAGCCATCTATAATAATCAACAGTTAAGCACCCCTACTTCACAAAAGTTGAAAACCTGAGCACTGGGTACAGAGGCTTGTTACAATGCCTCTCTTGAAACATTCGTTGACAGTGTCACTCATCTGCGACCCCAACTCCCCAGCAAGCAACAGTGCATATTCTGGCACCGGGACAATGCCGCACACAACCCAAACCTTCAATTCCAAAGCATAAGATGGCTGAGAAAATCTAGATCATTGTATCAGATCAGCATAAGTTGGCAGTCATTGCTGGCAAAAAGCTCAGAATCTGGGAACACATGCCCATAACCAGGCAGGAGTAAGATCCCTCCCCGCCTGTGACGAGGACGAAATTGGAAGCACACATTCATTCAGTAGAAGTGGTTACAGAGATGAAGAACCTAAAACGCACACATTCATTCAGTAGTAGTTTGGTTATAGCAAAGAAGCATCTAAACCAACTGATCAGTATCTAACTATTTCTTAAGAACCAGCCAACAGCCATTTAAAAAACCTTCTTCATTCAGTCCAGTTTCCAGATTTAAAAACGCACTCTCTCAGTCCCTCTCTTCATAGGTTGCCGTTGAAAGACAGTATGACAATTGATATATGCTCTTGACACCAGATCACACATTCTTTTTTCCGCTCTCAGTATTTCATTTTTCATAGCAAACTTTCAAAAATAAAAAAATAATAAATGATAAAAATCTATAGCCATTTAAAAAAGTTAACTTTCTCAGTGCAATAGCAAGAAAAAAAACCCGAAGAAGAGACTTGTCATTTTTATTGTTTTCTTTCAGGATATGGTTGTTTAGCCCACTTTCATGTTTAAGTAACATAGATGGGCCATCATTAGGGCTGTCACTGGGCCAGGTTGGCCTATCCTGCCTTGGGCGCCTGAGGGTTGGGCGCAAGCTTAAAACTCAAGCCCGGGACCGGGCTTGGACCATGTACAAACAACCTGTCAGCCCGGCCAGCTTTTTATTTTTTATTTTAACTTCAAAAAATCCACCATTCGTTGCTATTTCAATCTTAACTCTTCTCGTCTGCCGTGGCTTTTGCTCCCTCTCTCTCTCTCTCTCTCTGAAAACCGAGATTCAAACTGTAATCGTTGCTTCTTTTTTTTTATTTATTTATATATATCAATTCTTCTTATTTCAATCTTTAGCTGCTCGTCTGCCATGGCTTTTGTTCTGCAACTCCTTCCAAGAAATCAAATGATCCCAACCATGAAGAAGAAGATCCCGGCTTCTTCAAAGAAGAAGATGCCAGATATTTGCCAGGTGGAAATTAGGGCTTGGTGGCCTGGGACCAAGTTTGGGCTGGATTTTTTTTGGCCCAGGGTAGGTTTGGGCCTAACCAGGTCCATCAACACCCCTAACAATAATTGTTATTTCACAATGCTTGTTTAAATAGGTTTTACAACACATTTGGAGGGTCAAATGCAAATGTAATAGGAGACCAGCAAAGAAATTTATAATACTTTCAAATTTATATTATATTGTAGTGGAAACTCCACTCCAAACACTAACAACAATTTATGTTAGTGTTGATTTGACATTGAAGTATGTAAAATTGCCATCATTACATTTTTACCATAATAAACACTATAATTGGTACCATTATGGTGTTCAAATGTAACTGATGTCACCAGACAAGTATTTCGTAATTACTTGCCAATTTCCTTTACCGTTGTAATTGGTAAAACATATAGGCCCTCACATCTTTTAACAACCGACTATAGGCTTGGAGGGGTGTGGAGTATACTTCTCCATGAGTCGGGACAGTGTAGAACCAAATTCTTTCTTTAACTCAACTTCTTCTTCTAAATGCTTTTGCTTCAATTCGGTTGTCTTATGCTCATGTGACTTTAACAGCTTCTCCCTCTCGGCTTCGAATTCTTCAATTCCTAACAATAATTGCTATTTCACAATGCTTGTTTAAATGGGTTTTACAACACATTTTGAGAGTCAAATGTAGATGTAATAGGAGACCAGTAAAGAAATTTATAATACATACAAATTTATTTAATATTGTAGTGGAAACTCCACTCCAAACACTAACAACAATTTATTTTAGTGTTGATTTGATATTGAAGTATGTAAAATTGCCATCATTATATTTTTACCATAATAAACAAACAATATAATTGATACCATTATGGTGTTCAAATGCAACTGATGTCACCAAACAAGTACTTTATAATTATTTGTCAATTTCCTTTACCGTTGTAATTGGTAAAACAAATACGCCCTCACATCTTTTAACAACCGACTATAGGTTTGGAGGGGTGTGGAGTATACTTCTCCATGAGTTGGGTCAGTATAGAACCAAATTCCTTCTCTAACTCGACTTCTTCTTCTAAATGCTTTTGCTTCAATTCGGTTGTCTTATGCTCGTGTGACTCTATCAGCTTCTCCCTCTCGGCTTCAAACTCTTCAATTCCTTTTGTCTGGCCATCGATGAATCTAGCAATCTCTTCTCGCCTACAGGAGAGGGAAAAGAGGAAGATGAGTGGGACTTCTGATGAATGGTGAAGTTTGCACATTTTCTTATACCAATAGCAGGTTGGCCCATAAGTTGCAAAATGGAGAAATTGAGAAATTTCCAAATCTGACATACTTGTTTGGGTTAGGGTAATTTAAAACAATGAAAACCAAGATGGAGCTGTATTATGAATATCAAATCCTAAAACACTTACTAGTAGAAAAAGCCTTTTTTTTTTTTTTCACCCTTTTGGCTGATCAATTGAGCAACCCAGACAAAAAAATATTCAGTAGTCATGGACTCTAAAGAGTGTAAAACCTAGATATTATAGCACAGGAATCTAACTTATGCATGTGTCTGTGTGTGCGCACGCGCACATACATGTGTCAGCATATGCATGTGTACATGCACACACGCATTTGGGGAGGGGCTAAAGTTTGGTTTTCCTCTATCACCTTTCATCAACAGATAAACAATTCATTGCAGAGATGTCAATTAAATTCAATACCTAAGTTTCTTCTCCTCTTTGCTTCTAGAATCATTGTTGGACAGCTTTGCCCTGTCACGTTCTCCCTGGAGCAATTTCTCAAAAGCACTTTCTTTTGCTTCCAAAGTTTCATGAATGACAGCCACTTGGTCCTTGAAAAACTGCTCCATTTAATCCATCTAGAGGAAAAAAAGAGAGCATTCAACCCAAAAAAGAAAAGGTAAAAAAAGAGAGCAAAATTCAGGAAGACATACCACATGGTCAACAAAAAAACATGAAGAATCCTCTCTTTCGGGTGTCGACAGGTCGGTGGGGCAATAGTTGAATAAAACAATGACTATTTTTATCCGCATGTATTGTCTATTTGTTTCTTCCATAAAGATGGGGAAAAAATGATACCCAAAAAAATGCCAGTACAGAGTGTCTTTTTCTTCTTCTTCTTCTTCTTCTTTTTTTGAAAGATCAGTATACAGAATGTCTTAATGGCTGCAGTTTTATATATATATATATATATTCTTCTGGTGTTGATATTTCAAAAATATAGGAAAGAGATTGTATGTCACACTCATCCAGTGGTCTAATTTCACTTGTCAAAACAGCCTCTGTAATAAATTACAAAATAAATGTGCTTTTATCCACTTATCAGCATCAACTTGTAAGAGGTTTCATGCTGACAATGGTTCCTAACACACATAGGTGCACTAACATAACATATAAGAACTATATACTTGTACAACTAAAGTGACCTGGGGAACCATGCCTTGAAGGCCCATGCAGGCTTAACAGCTACAGTAGTAACCAGTATTCAAAAACTCAGGACTCAACTGAGAAATTCATGTAACGTCTAATCTTCAGGTGTACTTCATGTCTCTTTTTAAATGTCCGAAGTCAGTGATTGGAAAATTAGATTAGATAAGGAGAGATTTCTTGTGGAAAGGCATGGAGGATTCCCACAAATTCCATCTAATGTCATGGAAAGATGTGTGTAAACCATATGAACGAGGGGGTGCAGGAATTAGGTTGTTGGACAAGTTCAATTTAGCATTGTTAGGTAAATGGGTGTGGAGATTTGGGGTAGAGAAGGATGTGCTTTGGAGAGTGGTGTTAGCAAAGAAATATGGTACTGAAGATAAGAGGGTGGTGGATTAGATCTTCTCTCTATAGAGCTTCTCATGTGTGGAAAGGGGTGGTGTTGGTCAAATCCAAAGTATGAGATGGAGTAGGTTTCTATTTGGGGAATGGAAAGATTGTTAGATTCTGGGAGGATAGATGGGCAGGGGAACAAAAACTTAGTATCTTTACCCCCGGTTGGTGGGTATCGCTGCAGAAGTGGATTTGAGGGTAGATTCTTGCTTTTCAGTTATCAGTGGTAAGGTAGTGTGGACTCCTTGCTGGTGGAATTTGGATGATGAAGCTGCAGAATTTTTGTGCTTGATGGGCAAGCTATCATCTTTGGTTCCCGTCATCTCAGACTCTGAAGCTATGTTATGGTTAAAGGCAAAATCTGGAAAGTTCACGGTTAAATCTTTATACATGGCTCTCCTCAATGCGGCCCCTCCAGTGGTAGCATGTCCAACTGGGTTCGATACGGGGCTCCTCCAAAGGTGGTGGCCTTGGCATCGCTTGTTGGTAGAAAAAAAGGTGCTATCAGTAGACAACCTGGACAAGCAAAATTTCATCCTTCCAAATATATGTCTTATGTGCATGAGGGAAGAAGAATCAGTGGACCATCTGTTCCTTCATTGTTTCGCTAAGTCAGTATGAGATCTTTTTCTTTGGTTATTTGGTATCTCTTGGGCCACTCGTAATTCTGTGGACAGTCTTTTCCTGATGTGGCATGAGGAATCCAGGCAAAAGTATGGCGATTATGCCTATTGGCGGGTATATGGGTCATTTGGCTAGAAAGAAATGAGCGCTGTTTCAGGAATGGTAAACTCGATTCATATCAGGTTTTCAGCAAAGCCAAATCGCTAGTGATTGAATGGGCTTTGTCATCAAAGTTAGTGGGGGTGTTTTCGGAAAGCTGGGGGGATTTTGTAACCTTTTTCTTTTTCTTTTTCTGTATAGTTCAGAGCTTCTGCTCCTTTTAATAAAGTTATCACAGTTTCACCAAAAAAAAAAGAAGAAGAGAGAAATTCATGACTCAACTGCGACTGACTCAGTTGGGTCAACGAAACTCAGGATTTTAGAGAAAAGTATAGGCTCTAACAGTTTTGAATTATCAAAACCCCACCTAACCGCGCCGACTTGGCCAATTTCAGAGTCTATCATGGAGTTTGAATATTAATTATGATAGCATAGAAGTCTGTGTGGGTTCCAAATATCACCTCTTCTTTGTTCTCCTGATGTTGACTTTTAGTTCTCTCTCTCACCATCCTGTTGTCTGCACTGGCGATGCGGAGTTGCATACTCATCACTCCCATTGTTTCCTCGAGCTCCTTCTTATGCAGCTGTTGTTTGGCTACCCTGTTCCTGTACCAGATCAGTTGCTGATTGTCCTCACTCATTTGCTTCATTGGACCGACAACCATTTCTTGATATGACCGCATCTCAAATTTAAGTTTTGATTTTCCTAAATTGAATTTGTTCAAAGAGTCAGATAACCATAACATTGTCAGTATAACAGGAATTATGTGGATGTCAAGTTAACGCATGCACACAATAAACATGGAAAAAGAGTCTAATAAATGACACTGCACCTTTGAAACATCACCATGTTCAATATGCTCGTCTGATGTGACATTTTTTTCTTTAACTATAACAAAATTTAATTAAGGAGAAGACAAAAACATCAAACCAGGCAACGGCGAGCTGATTTGAGTGATCCTCAACAAGTCAGCAGTCTCATTAGCCTCTCTTGAAATATTGAGAACACAATGCTCCTATTAACTAGAAGGGATCTAATTCCATAAATGCAAAATCAAGTTTCCAAGGACCCATTTCACCCTAATAGGTCTATTGCGTTGTTAGAATAACCCTCGATGAACAGACACCGTTGAAGTTGGCATTGAATATTAGAAATCGCTCTCTCGTCACCATTAACCCTGCCTTATTTGAACGTATCTCACCACAGGGGATCTTGCCCTTGTTACTGCTCAGAACTCCACTGATGCTAGCAGGACCTGGATTTTCAAATGATATTTTGTTGAAATTAAGCATTAATTGGCCTGTGGGAGGGGACTTCCATTTCACCATTCGGGTTGAGATTCTATCCTCCTAAGATTGATACTTTCAAGTTACAAAGAAAGTCCTCTCTGGAAATACTGTGCATTCAGGTCTAGCCAAGCTCCATTTGATTCCGACCTGATAATTCCTCTTGTAATGCTTTCCACCAATGAGACCGTGCCTTCTAAAATTCTATTGTTCTTTTCTATCCATAGGCCCTGGGGAATTGCAACAAAACCATTTTCCATAGTGTCTCCACATTGGTACAACTGACCCGCTGATCAATCCTGTCTACCCCTCAGGTAGAGCAGACTTGCCTACCAACTCATCTCATCATGGCTTTGGCAATCAGACATATTTCGAAAAGTTTTTCACATCTAGTGTTTTGGGCAATAAATGCCTACCCTTGTGTGCATATGCATACATATACACAGATATGACGGGCAAAATAGATGCTACTTTGTAGGAAAAATACACTAGATAAAAGTTACTTAAAAATGGAACATCAGATTTAAAGAGGATACAGTAGCTTTTTCTTCTTCAATTTTCTTCTCTTGAGAGATGACAAGTTTTTATTAGAGATGGGATAAAAGATGCTTCAACATAAAGAGTTCCTGATACAAGGATCTTATTGGCACACTCCATCTTTAGCCAGAGTATCTGCAAACGCATTGGCCCCGCTACCTATATGGACAAATGGCATGTTTATCCCAGAAACCAAGTCATGAATTTTTATCCTAGAAACCAAGTCATGAATTTTTATCCTAGAAACCAAGTCGTGAATTTCATTAAACACACACACAATAATTTCTCCCATTCCACAATACAAGGACCAAAAAGTTATCATTACCATCATCATAGACTGATCCATATGGCCTAAGCTGGTCGAAGAGTGTGAAATTCCCCTCGAGTTTCATAGGCATGCAGCCACCACAACCACTCTACAACCTAGAGGCACATCTCAACACTTGATTCACCTAGCTCTAGCTCTACTGGAAACATCCTTGTCAATCTTCACATCCTTTTGAACAATAGAAAAGCATCACTTTGAGGAGTCTCTTGACCATCAATTTTTACTAAAGACTTGCTTCTATAACTGGCCTTACTCAAGTTACTTTTGAAATGTACTGCGGTTCTGCTAATTTTAAGGACTGTGCTAGCCTACCTCGTGTAGGTCACTTTCGCTAACTGAGAGAACGGGGTTGGAACTTTCATGAGATCCACCCGTTCATCAGGTAAGCTGCCTCATGTTCACCCTGGAACCCAAAAAATCAGGATGATCCAACAGTCAGGTAGGCCACAACCTAGGAGCAGTTGGGATGGGCACATCTACCATTAGTTTTGTGTAGGGCCCACCTTGGTGTTTATATGCCATCCAATCCATTGACCCTATGTGCCTCACAGGCCTCATCAGGATGAAGAAGTACTAAAAAATCACACTATTCCAGAACTCAGGTGGTCCATGCCATTTGAATTTAGAGGTTTAAAGTATAATTTCATATCATTCCCAATGGGATGGCCCACCTGAACGTTGAATCAGCTTGATTTTTGGTATCAAGGCTAAACAAGGGGCAGCTTACCCGATGGATGGGTGGATTTAATGCATATTAAATCATTTCCCCCACATTTGAGAAAGTGACCCTGGTCGTACCTATGTGAGGGTACGCAAGCACTTTGCCTAGTTTTACACCTTCAAATTCTAGTGCCGTCCTCCAAACCTCCAATTTAGCATCTGTCCCCTATCTAGTTTAGTTGCATGATCCTTCTAAGTAGGTGCCATTCCCACATCGAACCATGCTTTGGATTTGTCTTCCTGCTCCCACTTCCCAACTGTTTATACATGTTAACATTTTAAACATACCCTTCCCTCTTCCTACACCAAAATCTATTGCTGCTTCTGTTCATGCTTTATCCTACTACAGTCTCATCAACCAATATGGCACTACCGCATCATCGGCAAAAACAACACCAAGGGAAATCACCTGGATTTTTTTAATTAATTTATCAGGGCCTAATACCAACCCATGATAAACATCCAGTGCTACATGGAGCCCATTAGGCGTGCTACAGGCTATTCTCAATATTGTGAAAACATCCTAATGCATGTCTATAATGATGTCGAGATACCCTCATAGGACCCCTTTCCTCCTCATACCCACCACATTACTTCCCTAGGGACCGTATCCTATGCTTTCCCCGGGTTCATAAAAACATGTGGATAAATAAGGTCGATTTTTTTATATCTCTGGCATGAAGCCAAACACAACTGAATTCCAGTATCCATGTTTCTTGTCTAAATATTTACTCCACCTCTCCTACAGCTTCATAGTGTGACTCGTAACTTTGATCCTTTAATATTAGTGAGACTCTATGCATCTCCTTCTTGAAAAGGTCATTATGATGTTTCTCCTCCCTTCATAAAGCATTTCTTTTGTTTGTAAAATTTTTTTGAAAAGACAACTTTTACAAATTAATTCATCTTCCACACCTTGTATCATTTGTCCCACACCATTCATTTCCTCATTTGTGTTAAGGCTACCTTTACTACCCATACCCGAATTCTATGATAATGGATATGCGCTGCTCCCAACCCCCAGGATCCAAGGCCCCTCCTAGTTCAATCCCCATAATGCGCATCTTCATCCAATAATCTTTAAAAGTACCCTCCATTTCTCCCTAATTTCATCATTCACCAAGATTCTTTGTTCATCAACTTGATGCATTAATTAAGGTTAATATCTACTTTTCCTTTCCTTGACATTCGCTAGTGCTCATAATCTTTACTACAATATTTTGGTGTTATGACTCTCTTTGCTTGTCTCCGTCATCTTTATATCGAGTCTTCCACAATTCTACTTTTTATTATTTATTTTTTATCTGAATGATTTCCACAATTCTACTTCTGATGTAGGACAATTAACCACTTGCTCTAAAAGCTCGAACTGCTAGAGTATGACGATCTCATAGCCCAGGCCCCACATCTCATGGGTTAGGACCTCGGCCGAACCCCTTCGTGGGCCCCAAATCGCATGGGTCACCCACCCCGAGTGTGCCCCTGCATCCAACAAGCGACCCCACTCGAGCCCAGTGTGAAAATGCCCCTGCATTAATCACCCCTGGTGAGGAGTCTCGAACACGAGACCTCCCGCTCTGATACCAATTTGATGCAGGACAATTAACCACTTGCTCTAAAAGCTCAAACTGTTAGAGTATGACGAATTAATCCCTTTATCTCATAGCTCAGGCCCCACATCTCATCGGTTAGGACCTTGGCCGAACCCCCTTCGTGGGCCCCAAATCACATGGGCCGCCCACCTCGAGTGTATCCTTGCATCCCACGGGCTACCCCACTCGAGCCGGGTGTGAAATGCGCATTAATCACCCCTGGTAAGGAGTCTCGAACACGAGACCTCTCCCGTGGGCCCCAAATCGCATGGGTCACCCACCCCGAGTGTGCCCCTGCATCCAACGGGCAACCCCACTCGAGCTCAGTGTGAAAATGCCCCTGCATTAACTTCACTACTAGTCTTCATAATTGGATCCATAATTGACCCAAGGGTCTCAGCCCGCCCTCAAGCCTTAGCCCTTACTGGTCCTAGCAGCCATCTAGTGAGCCTCGGTCACCTACATGCAAGCGACATTACTATCCATTTATTTTCCTTCGTATGTTAGGCCACCGCAAACCTCTAGTCCTAAGGCCTGCCTGATTTCACTCGAGGAGCATAAACAATAGATCTGCCATCTGTACCCAAAAGTTGTCTCTGGAATAGGGTGTTTCCAATTCACTACATAAAGAGCTGCATTTTCTCATCGATCAAAAGATTGCATATATTAACTTCAACAAATACTGTTGGAGCATTTACTAAGGCTTAGTTGCCTATTTGAGAGATCTCCTTTGAGTGCACTTTGGCCCAAGGGTCTCTGCCTGCTCTCGGCCCTTGCGAGATCTTGTCGTTGTCCATTAGTCAGTCACTTGGGGGACCTTGGTCAACCAACATGCAACCGACACCACTGTCCTTTTATTTTCCTTTGTACCTTAGACCAAAGTAACTCACTACTCATGTGGCTGGCCCAATTTAGCTTAGGGAGCAGAAACAATAGATCCCACCATATCTACTATGTGACCAGTTTCTATCTTTTGGAGTCCTTACATGCAAGTTATAATGACCAAGATTATAGATGGTTTTAGGTTTAGTAGGGTATTTGCAGGCTGTTTGTCAGCCGTGTGGGGTGATACCAAAGAACAGTCTTGGGGTTATTTGACCATCGACTTAAAAACCAAAAAATAAAATAAAAATCAAGTTTAATAACCTTCCTCCTTGTCTATCACATGTGAATCCTGTCAGGGTTTAAAGTTAATCTTGATGACTTGATATTTAAAATCAGTAGCTGATTTTGTAACTTTCCTCCTAAAAGTGCCATTTGGTGGAATCTCCACCAGAATTCAACAGAAATTGTTCTCAGAATGTTGCACTCAATTAGAACCATTTAGCCTTGATCAACTGCAGAAAAAAAAAGTGTTTTCATACTTGTATAGCCAAAAAGACAGTATCCAATAATTGGAAAGGTGAGCAACTGGATTTTTATGAGATGCAGGTCCAATGTCTACTGTTATTGACTGACAGGCATGTTTCATGTCCAGACAAATAATGAAAGCCATTGATGGAAAGAATACCTTTAGAGTGCTGGTTGAAATTTTCCATGTCTTCTCTGGATGCCATATAACCATACAATTGGCGTGTGCCACCTGGACAGAAGAGCACCCGACGGCGGTCCCAAGCTTCCCTATCAGTTCCTTGCTCTGCAAAATGCTTGTGTAGACGTTCTGCCTCCAAATATCCAATTGCTGAACCCTCAAATATCAGAACACTAATCCCACGGTGCCCATGAGGGCCATAGGAGTGCTGCTCCTCCAACGCATCATATTTGCTAAAACAATCAAGAAGCTCTTGATTTTCCATGCCTATCCACTGCAAACTTGCAAAAGGAAAGCAATGAAATACACAATTACAGCACACTGAGGAAGAAACATTTTACATGGTTTAGGTGCTCATATTAAAATGCAAGGTATGTGCAGTTTGTACTGCCACAAACATTCTAAACTGAATCTCATCTCTGGAACCAGTTTTTCAGTTCCAAGTTCAACTCAAGCCAAGTCAGCAAAATTTCAAAAATTCTTTTGGAAATTTGTTACAAGTTTGGAATTTGGGTTCACTACACTTGGTCAACTCACCCAAGTTCTGAATTGAATAAAATCTTGAGCCTTGACCAGCTAGAAACCTTACAAAGGAAGCCACAAGCTGTCTCTTAACAAGTAAGACCAGAAATAGCAGCAATGGATGTAAAAGATAAATCCATCTCTACATATAAAGAAAAAAGAAAAAAGAAAAAAAAAGAAACCCGTAAAACTGCATGTCTAATAACACAAGAGTTCAGATAAAGGGAATCAGTTTTTAGGTAATGAATACGGAAACAACTGATCGTCACAGTACAAGTGCAAAGCTGTAGAGTTCTAAGGTTTCTGAATGACAGTGATACCTCCAACTTCTAGCCTATCAATTGAATAAATAGAGCTTCATAAATTTGAAAAGCTTCCTCGAACTTGTTTGAGGCCAGAGTATTCCTGAGATGTAACAAACACTGGGAGAACTCAAACTGTTTATCCAGTAAGTGATCAAGTAAATGAGCATGGAATGAATTTGCTTTTCACTGTTGAAGCAGCTAATCCTATGACTTCTGAGACTGATTAAATTATAAACACAAAAGCATACAGCTGTAAAAGGATTGGAGCAGGACAAACAGAAGTTGAGAACATAAGAGCCCTTAAAGTAGATTCTTCACAGTGGAAGGGTGAGTCTGTCAAGTAGACTAATTCTATAGGAAACAGCAATTTACAAGCCCAAATGGAAACATCAGCAATTTTTTAATGAAGGCACGGAATTTAATACGAAAGCTAATACTAAAAACAAAAAGAATTCATGGATGACATTAAAGTCGATCGACAACATGAAATGTTAAATGTAAGTGGATGAAGTGAAGGGACCACCCAATATCTGGAAAGGGAGATACCACCCAACCAACTGTTCTTAGAAGGCAAGTTTTGTAAAGAAGATGCCAAACAGCAGAAAGGGAGGGTCAAAATTTTGCCTTTCAACTGTTAATTACAGAATTAATGATTTAAAAAAAAAAAAAGATAAAAGGAAATTTTATTAAGAGGGTGCCAAAAACTCACAGCCCTCGCGCAAAAAGGAAGATAAATATTTCAAAATAGAAATGCAAGAAGCCCACTTGGCTATAAAAGATTTCGCCTTGCGAATCACAATAGAAAAATCAATACTGGTGTTGTTGAAACATCTACAATTCCCCTCCCCCCACACAGACCAAAGGGCCGCTAAAAGTTGCAACCACCATTCCGCCCGAGCTTGATTCCCAAGACACACCCCGCGCTCGACTCTAACAAACTCTCCACCAATGCGGGCATGGACAACTACACCTCGAATGAAGAGAGGATACAGTTCCAGATCCCCCAAGTGAAAGGACAATGAATGAACAAGTGATCAATTGAATCCGCATTGCCCATGCATAACACATGTTTGAGATAATCACTCCCCTTTTACAAAGGTTGTCGATGGTCAAGACTCTCTTCCTTCCAACTAACCACGCAAAAGCCACCACTTTTGGAGTGGTCCCACAGTTCCATAGCATAGCCATCGGGGCTCGGCCCTCATCCGAGGGGTGACAAAACGACTTATAAAAGGAGCTAAACGAAAAATGACCTGAACTTTCCTTTTGCCACATCATTCTATCTTGCTCCTCACTTGTCATATTAAACAAATGGATTCTTTGAAGGAGAAAAGCAAAGTCTTCTATTTGTTCATTTGAAAAATTCCGATCAAACAGAGACGACCACACCCTTGAGGATCCACTAGCTTACCAATAATTGCAACTGAAATGTCTTCACTGGTTGCCAAACTGGGAAACTCAAGCATCAAGGGGGTCTCCATCACCCAAGCATCCTTCCAAAACTTGACGTGGTCTCTAGTACCAACAATGAAGCTTATCCCCTCCTTAAATTTCACTTTAACACTAGCCACAAGCCAAATGCTCTATAAAGAGGAATTTTGTCCACCAACCTTCATCCTCACACCCGTAACTCTCAACGTAACAAT
Organism: Magnolia sinica; assembly: GCF_029962835.1. Lineage (NCBI taxonomy): Eukaryota > Viridiplantae > Streptophyta > Magnoliopsida > Magnoliales > Magnoliaceae > Magnolia > Magnolia sinica. Next base: position 21,508,925 of record NC_080576.1, on the reverse strand, counting down.
AATTTTTCACACTTAACACACTCGACCAAGTACCTGGCTGAGCTTTGAGTAGCACTAGTTTTTCACACTTGACAAACTCAACCAAGTACATGATGAGCTTTGAGCAAAGTAAGACTTATGTTCTCACCAAGTCCGAGTTGAGTTTTGAGGTTTTAATCCTGGCTTCGTGACCACAAGGTTTTAAATTTGAAACTGTGCAGGCTACGGTGTAGCTGTCACTAATTGATTTTTAAAGGTACTAGTCAGCAGTCATTGTATTTAGCTTTGTCAAAATGTAAAATGAAACAATATGTAGTAGAAGAAGTACTCCACAACAAATACAAAATCCTTCGTTGACAGAAATATGTATATTAAAAAAATAAAATCAAAAGGTACCTTATCATTTTCATCTTTCTTGAATATTGTATTCATAACAACAACCATTGGAGGCCAAACAATCTCACGATCGGTTGCCGTTTCATGTAGACCTTTCCATTTACTAAATGCTATTTCGCCTGGTGGTATTACCGAAGTCCCTCTCCTTTGCAATTCCTCATCCAAAAGTTCAGCAAGTTCACGGTGAAGCTTCACTCTTTTTGATCCTTTTGTCTTCGCATGTGTCAGTAGAGGCTGCAGACCACGGTACCAGTCAATAGCACCTGGGCCATCATGGCATGCAGGGCGGTGCCACTGCCTTGATGGCTCATTTAACTGTTCAAAAGTCAACCTATCCAATTCTTCAAAAAACTTTTTGAACCACCTATTCTTCTTCCAAGTCTCATAGCTCTTTTGACTCACATCAGAATCGGAATCATCGGTCATATAATACTCATCACTGTCAACCAGCTGCTCATCATCAGAAGCATCATCGGGGTTGCCCAACTGAGACCCAGTGTCTTCTACTCCATGAGGAAGAAGTTTAGAAACGATGTCACTTTTGGTTTGCACATCTTCTGAAGTCTTGGTTTGAGATAGATTGGAAGAACCGGCTCTAGCAGACCACTGCCATCCATTCCGCAGAGGAGGAATGGTGGGTTGTTGCGATGCTGTGTAGGCAGCTTCCCAACCCCTAGAAGATGATTGAGGCTTTGTGTTTCCTCTACCAACCTGTCTCTTGGAGTCAACTGTGTCTGTCTGCCAATTATTTCCAAGAACCTTCCATTCCCAGGCACAATCTTCTTCTGCGACATTTCCTGATGACCCCAAGCTTTAGGAGGAGCGTTTGAGGGACCCCGTGGTTTCGCAGCACCATTACCAGTTCGGTTCCGGGATTTCTTCCCGTAGACTTCCCATTCACCATCCTGAGAAGAATCCATGCTCAGATCTGCCATATCCTGACAATGCTGATCAATCTTGGGGCTGTTGTTGGCAAAGCCAGAGCCTCCAGAAGAATGGCCATGCTGAGGACTGATGCTTTTCCCCTTAGGTGATGAACTAGCAGCAGCAGCAGCCAAGGAGGCCTTGCCACCACCCCTTTTCAAATTCATCTCAGTGCTGCAGCCGCCCTCCTGGATTTTTGTTCCAAGCAGACGATTCCAGTTTATATATATAGATATAACTGAAACACTGTACTGCTCTAGCATACCCAAGTAATCAACACATAAATAAAGATTGAAAACAATGTTTTATAAGAATGGAATATACATACATCATATGTAGAATGTGTTTTAAGAATCTACTGCCAAAATGAAATCATAATATGCCTTCATATCACCAAACATTTTACCATTCTAACCAACTACATACATTGAAAGTGCCCTGGTTTGTCAATTAGCATGAGTGTTGAGTCAAGTGGGCCCCATATGAAGATCGTTCAAGACATTGCCTCAACTGGATGTGTGTTCCGAGCTCATCACAGGTAAACTTAACCTCATATCCCATGTCCCAAAACACTCAGGTATATAAATCCTTAAAAAGCTTAGAACAACATAGGTGTATAAGGTTGAAAACTGATTTTGCTAACAGGAAAATTCTCTAAGTTTTCAGCTTTCTTCGATGTATCGGGATTACATCGATGATATCGAACCAATGTTTTCGATAACATCGATACAACCTCGATAACATCAAATTGAGGTTTTTCATGTCCAGCAACCAAAATGATATTTGGACAATATTCCCGATGAATTGACCGAGCGTCGATGACATCGAAATTCAAATTCCGATGACATCGAGCAAAGGTCGATATCATCGAATATAGGCTAGTCTGCGTCCAGCAAGCTTCAAAGGTAAATTGGGAATTTCGTCGATAACTCGAAACGAGCCTCGATGACATCGGAATTCAAATCCCGATGACATCGAGGGAGATTCGATATCATCGAATTCGGACAAAACATGATTAGCAAGTTTGATAGGCAAATCATCTGGATATGATCGAAGAATCGAGCTACCCTCGATAACATCGAAATTCAAACATCAATCATATCAAAACTATGTTGATGACATCGATTTCGGACAAAGGAATGTCCAGCAATCTCTCACGGAAAATCTTCTGAAATAATCGATGTATTGAACTAGGGTTCGATATCATCGACATTTGAAATCTGATAATATCGAAGTAGGCTCGATGACTTCGAATCCAGCTTGTTCATGTCCAGCAAACTTTCTTAAAATATTCATTGAAAAGATCGATGTATCGAAATCATTGTCGATGATATCGAGATTCAAAATTCGATAACATCGACGAATGTTCGATGTCATCGATTTTCAGTCATAAAGGTCCAAGTATATACTTCAGTTGAGTTCGTATAATCGAACCTTGTTTCGATGGAATCGAAAGTATATGTTCGATGGCAGGTCTGATGATATCGAACTCAGTCAGAAACTGACATCTTTATTACCATTGGTTCTTTTTGCCTATATAAGGGAAGCTTGCCCTTGGTTACTAGTTATGAGAAAAAGAGAGAGTGCTTTGAGAGAGTAACTGCATATCACCTACCCTAAGCCCTTTTTCTCATAGGGAGTTCATTCCTTAATCCACCCTCATCATTGATATTCAATAGAGTGGATTCGTGAATGAACTTCCTCATTCAAGGATCTTCCATCTACCACCTTAATGGCAAATCATTGAGCTGGGATCCCTTGAATGCTTAACCAATGTGGAATCTCTCCATCACTTCAATAGGTAATATTTATTAGAGTATATTCTAAGATAACCTTGACCCAACCCGTTGTTTTTATTGGAACATCATCGAGTGTTGCGGATCAAGGGAGCTGAAGAATCTTCACCATCAAGGAGGAGATCTTCATCAACGTACTTAACGGGGCTCACCTACTTATCTGTAAGTCATTAGAGTCCAGAGACCCTGTTGATCATTACTTGTGTAGGTTTGGGTCACAGGTGCTTCTCACCCCTTTCAAGTCCTCATAGGAGGCCTCTGACGGGCGAGTACGTGTGGGTGTTGTGTGTTGACCCTTGCTATTGTGTAGGGCATAAACTCTAGGTTTCTTGTGTAGATCCTTGGTCTGTGTGGCCTAAAACTTAGGTTCCTTGTGTGGATCATTGGCCTGTGTGGCCTAAAACTTAGGTTCCTTGTGTGGATCCTTGGCCTGTGTGGCCTAAAACCCTAGGTTCCTTGTGTGGATCCTTTGCTCTTGTGTAGGGCATAAAAGTGTGCCTTTGTGTAGGCACGTTTAGGTACCTTGTGTAGGTCCTAGAGTCAACCTTGTGTAGGTTATAAAGGTTAGAGGTGAACCTGATTTAAAACCTCCGTTAGTGAAATCCGATACACTCAAGGGTTAAGTGCATCCGCCGGGAGTGAAGTAGGCACGTAGCCGAACCACTATAAATGACTGTATTTGAGATTGTTATTTGCATATTACTCTATTGTGTTTACTTTGAATGTTCTCATGAAGCATATTATCATGATTATTTAGAACTGATAAAAATCACATCCCACACACAGTCACATTGTTCATCCATCATAGAGTCATAGACTAAGTTTATATATTGGTTAAATATTGAATAGTCTTGTGATCGGATCCTCTATTTGGCTTAGAAGCCATTAAAGTTAAATTGAAGCTATCCTGATAAGTTCCATATTAGATCAAGATTAGGTTAATAAGATTTTAAATTGTCATAAAATTTTATAAAGTCCAATTCACCCCCCTCTAGGACACTTTGACTTATTCCTACTTCTACTAGAGCGGTCATTACCGCAATTTCATACATCATATGTAGAACACATTTCAAAAACCTACTCCATTCTAATGTAGGCCCACAACCCACTATAAGGCCCAACATGTACCGATTTTTGGACTGTTTCATTATGGATTTGGGAGCGTACATCAAGGATTGCAAATTTTTTTTGGAAAGATGAAATGAACTTTATTAAAGCAAAAGTCAGAAACAAAAACAAGAGAGAAACGGAAAGCTATACAAGACCAGAAACCCAACCAATAACAAAAACAAAACCCCCACCCAAAGAACCAGAAAACCCGAATCCCTTACACAGGTCTCAAAGACACCCACTCGGAAATAAACACCAAGACCTGACAAAGGACTACTGACGCAAGATGAGAAAAATTGTTTCTAAATGTCTGATTATTTCACTCCAACCATATTGCCCATAGCAAAGCCAGCATTCCGATCCTCCATTTGCGCTTGCCCAACAAACCCGTACTTTCCCCATGCCAGGTTGTCAAGAAGTGCTTTATTGACCCTGGCTCCATCCTTTCCCCATCAGCACTTACCCAATTTACTATTTTTTAGAAGATATGGAGGCTTATTTAAAGATGCGATTGAAGATATGAGGCAGATGTTATTGAAGATATCGGGCTTTTTCAGAGATGTAATTAGGATTTTCTATATTTACTTTTACCGTTGTTAGTCTTTTACCATCTTAGGTAGATTAGATTGATTTGTAGTCAAATATGATTGATTTAAAATCAATTTCTTAGTTGGGGAGATTCTCATTAGAGATTTACTTACATTCTATAAAAGGGAGTGGTATAAGAATTAGTTAACTCTGATATTTTGTAAGTGTGATTTTTTCTTAAGTATATTAAGAGAAGAAGTTGATATTAATAAAATTCTCTCCCTCTCTACTCTAAAATATTCTTGTGGGTGTATCGTTGTCCATTTCTTTGTGATTCGGGTGTAAAGATCTCATTGACTCAATAATCGAGTTGCACCATTTTGGTATCAAAGCCGGTGATTGTTGGGGAACTGCCAACTCTACATCATCTCCTAGTGGCTTCAAAGGGGGTGGCATAAGAAGAGTTTGTGCAAATAATCCAATTGATCCATGCACTTGCAGAGGAGGTAGATCAACTTATGCATGCAGTAGACAATCTCACCAATCAAGTAGGGGAGCTCCGGCACAGAGCAAATTCAGACACTGAAGTTGGAGCACGTGGACACACAGAAGAAGTTCCCCACCAAGGTCCTAAGCAACAATGGGCAACCCTAAAAATGCAAGGGCATTTTCACACCGGGCTTGAGTGGGGTGGTTGGCTCATGTGATGTGCGCCCAACCTGTGTTAAGTAGGTGGCTCGTGTGAAGCGGAGCCCATGTGAAGTGGGCCCCACGAGGGGGGTTCGGCCGAAGTCCTAACCCATGGGATGTGGGGCCTGGGCTATGAGATAAAGGGATTGATTCGCCATGCTCTATCAATTCAAGCTTTTAGAGCAAGTGGTTAATTTGTCCTGCATCAAGATTGAATCCTTCGATTGTTAAAACATGATAGAAAACCAGAAATTGAAGTAGAAATTCTGAAAACGACGAAGCAATCCACAAAGCCAAATGAACAGTTGACATATGAAGTGATCAATGCATTAACATCAGACTTACACTTGATTCATCAATGGATTAATTGAGGAATCCATGGATAGTGGCAGTCACTTTTATAGACATGCCAATGGGTCTAAACCCTCAACTTAAAGCACCTATGCAAAAGATGATGGTGACACGAAAAAGAGGCAAATGTTGCAGGATCCACGAAGAATGTTACAGTTACAACAAACAAGTTGGCACCCATGAAAGCACAAGTGAAGGAGACATCATCTACATTGGACTTCAACAAAGCTTATGCTGAGCCGACGCATAGGGTTTCACCACTAGCTTCCACCAAAGAAGAGCAAGATTCGTCGTAGAGGTAGTAGAAGTCCAAAGGTTGAAACTGGTATCCAACTTGAGGACAAGTTCTTTCAGAGCCAGGAAGAATTGATGCAGACCCACGACCCACTGTTGGGTAATAATGTAGACCCAACATCTGCTGATTTTTGAATTGTTTATTTATAGATTTGGTAGCTTAAATTAATGATTGTAATTTACTATTCTTAGAATATACACGGGCTAATTTAAAGATGTGAATGAAGCTACAAGGGAGATGTGATTGAAGGTGCTCATTTAGAGATGTAATTAGGATTTTCTATATTTGCTTTTACTATTGTTAGGCTTTCACCATCTTAGGTAGATTAGATTGTCATTAAAGAGAGACACTACACACTCAGAGTATGTCTGCGCATTAAGCACACTCAGAGAGTGCACTTACGCGCACTAACACACACACACACACACACACACACACACACACACACACAGAGCCTACCTTGGAGAATCGCCGGCAATAGAAAGAAAACGGTCGCCGGAAAGACAACGACCGTCCAATTACCCGCCGATCGCCTTCGTAGAGCAGTTGTGGAGGCGCAGACGCTTGCGGGGAAACTGCAGCAGCTACAAAGCCACCGCCGGTCTCCGTAAAACGAGATAGAATCCGTGAGTACTGCCGGCGAGGATAGGAACTCGCCGTGAAATCACAACCCAGAGTGTGTAGAAATGGAGTGGAAGTGATGATGATATGCGGTATCTTAATTGAGGAGAAACAATACGGCTACTCGCGAAAGTGGTGATCCGAGTCCTACTCTCCAACACGTGTGCGGGAGATCCAGGCCGTTTCTCAGGTGGACCCATCGTTCATACGCCGTGGATCAAAACTGAGACGATGTGAGTACAGGTGGGAGGCATATGTAGAGCTGAAAAGATAGCACAAAATTAACTTCACCAATGGTCTGAATTTAACATGGACGTGAGGGCCACATGATAAGTGGACTAGACTGATTTCTATACAGAAGAAAGTAAATTATCTGATGAACGGTCTGGATCTTTCACACGAGTGTCACATTTGCACGTGTAGGGAGTACGTGTCGGCTCTCGAGTAGGCGCGGAAGTTTTGCCGTTAGGGAGCAGAGACCGAGACTGGACGGCACATGTTCGGTCCTGTGTCGACAAGACGTCGACTCGGTTGCGTAGTGCAGAAGACAACACCGGAGTCGGTATTTTGTTGACGTGGCAAAGCTCTTTGGGCCCACCGTAATGTATGTGTTATATCCGGTCCATCCATTTATTATTATTATTATTTTTATTATTATTATTATTATTATTTTCATATTGTTTTAAGACGTGAGCCCAATAATTAGGCAGATCCAAGGCTCAAGTCGACCACACAGGAAACAGTGGTGATTAAATGCCCACCGGACTGAAAAATTCTTGGGGGCATAGAAATTTCGGATGAAGCTGATATTTGGATCATTGTCCCCGCTGCTATGTGGTGTGATCTAAAATGATCCGGTCTACTTGAGTTTTGATTTGTCTAATTTTTGGGCTCCTGCCTTAAAATGATCCCATCTACTTCAGCTTTGGATATGCTTAATTTTTGGGCTCATTTCCTAAAATGATCTGAAAATATAGAGGTGAGGCCCACAGAATTTTACACAACCCAAGTCCCCCATGTCAGTGATGGGATCCTTTCATCATGAGGACCGCAATCCGAGTGGGCCAGTAAAAATTCAGAACCAACTGGATGATGATTTATGACTGGGATCACCGGGGATGATATGCCGTCCAGGGAAGGGGTCTGTGGGGCCACCGTGATGTATGAATTTTATCCATGCTGTCCATCCATTTTTTTTCAGATCATTTTATTTTACAGGCCCATAAATGAGACACATCTAAAGCTCAAGTGGACCACACCACAGATCCGTATCGGATCTTTATGAATTTTGGGTTCATACAAATGCTCTAGAAAAATCGATGATATGTGAGCTCCATAGCCCCGCCTGGACGGATTATCATCTAGGAGTGACTGCATGCAAGTGGTGGAGCAGGAGGCGATCCGCTTCCCCAACGGCTAGGTATGGTTTGGAGTCAGATTATCATGTGACGAACGGTCATGTGATTGCATGCAAGTGGTGGAGCATCACATCAATCAAAGGTATATAGAAAGTTCAACGCCCTTTAACGATCCAATCCGCTGAGTGACCGGCCACACTGAACGGCAGATGCACCAAAAATAAAACCCAAAATACGGGAAGGTTATCCTAGCCTTTCCTATTATCCCAGCAGGCAACAACCCCTCGTTTACAACTGTTGAAAACCTGAGTAAGTGGGTACAGAGGTCAATGCCTCTCCTGAAACATTCCACTAATCTGTGACGCCAACTCCATACATATAACCCGAGCAATGCAACACAATGCATATCCCGGCACTGGGGCAATGCCGCACAAGCAGACCTTCCATTCCAAAACCTGAGATGGCTGAGAAAACATTGGCAGTTGGATTGGATCAGCATAAGTTAGCCTTCATCGGTGGCAAAAACCTGAGAATCTGAGAACACATGCACGCCCATAACCAGTCAGGAGAATGAACCTACCATCCATCAAAAGGGATCTTCTCAGTTCTCACCATAAATAGGCATGAACCACCTTAGGCCCCAGCTGCTGAGATGAACATCCATTCAGCAGTGGTTCGACACACCTTTTTTGTTTGTCCAGCCCATCTCAGTATTTCATTTTCTATAGCTGTTAAAACAAACTCTACTTTATTTTCTTAATAAAACCGGCATTAACAACAGTACTACGATCGATATGCTCTCGAAGCCGGATCACACTGTTTTTCAGCCGATCTCAGTATTTCATTTTCTATAGCTTTTAAAACAAACTCTACTTTCTCAGTGTAAAAGCAGAAAGCATGTTCGGTTTTCAGTTTTGGTTCGCTGTTAAAAGGAGAAGTAAAACCTACGTGGGAGAAAAACCAAGAAATGAAAAAGTCTCCTTGGGTCATTTTTCTTGTTTACTTTTTACGTCTTTCAAGAACCGACTGTAGGTTCGGAAGGGTGTGGCGAGTACTTCTCCATAAGTTGGGTCAATCCAGCATCAAATTCCTTCTCTAACTCAACTTCTTCTTCTAAATGCTTCCGCTTCAATTCAGTCTTCTTATCCTCGTGTGACTTTATCAGTTTCTCCCTCTCGGCTTCAAACTCTTCAATTCCTTTCGTCTGGCTGTCGATGAATCTAGCAATCTCTTCTCGCCTACAGGAGAGGAAATAGAGGAAGAAGAGTGAGACTTCCGATGAATGGGTAAGTTGCTCATTTTCTTATATAAATGGCAAGTTAGCCAATAAGATACTAATGGAGAAATTTCCAAATCCAACATACTTCTTGTGAACACAAGACCTAAGAGGATTTGTATTGAAAACCTCAAACACTTGCGTAATGCTCTTTCTGGGAAAATAGACAGGAAAAAAAAAGGCGCTAGAACAACCCTTTCTATCAAATAACTGCTTGCAAGATGGAAATTTTTTTCAACCAAGATGGGGTTTTGGCAAAAGATATTTGGAATTTGGGTAATCTAAACAATGAAAACCAAGATGGTGCCATATTATGAATATCAAATCCTAAAACAGTTACTATTAGCAAAGGCTCTTTTGGTTGATCAGTTGATCACCCCCAGCCAAAAAATTTATTTGGTAGTTGTGGACTCTAAAGAGTGTAGAACCTAGGAGGAACCTATCTTATACATGTGTGTGTGTGTGTGACTGCATGCACAAGTGCGTGAGCATATGCATGTGTACACACACACACACACACACACACACACACACACACACATGGAAAGGGGCTAAAGTTTAATTTTCCTCTATCACCTTCCATCAACAAGATAAACAATTCATCACAGAGATGTCAATTAAATTCAATACCTCAGTTTCTTCTCCTCTTTGCTTCCAGAATCATTGTTGGATAGCTTTGCCCTGTCACGTTCTTCCTGGAGCAATTTCTCAAAAGCTGTTTCTTTTGCTTCCAAAGTTTCATGAATGACAGCCACTTGGTCCTTGAAAAATCGCTCCATGTAATCCATCTAGAGGAAAACAGACAAAGCATTCAGAAAAATAAAAATAAAAAATAAAAAATAAAAAAAAAGGAGCAAAGTTCAGTAAGACATGTCACATAGCCAGCCAAAAAAAATGAATATCCTCTCTTTCAGTTGTTGATGGGCCTGGTGGGGCAATAGTTGAATAAAACAATGACTATTTTTATCCACATGTATTGTCTATTTGTTTCTTCCATAAAGATGGGGGGAAAAGGGTACTGAAAAAAATGGCAGTATATGGAATGACTTCTTCTTTTCGGAAGATCAGTATACAGAATGTCTTAATGGCTGCAGTTATATATGTGTGGACTAACATAACATTATATATAATAACTATAAACTTCGGTAACTGAAGTGACCTGGGGGGCCATGCCTTAAAGGCCCATGCAGGCTTAACAGCTATGATAGTAACCAGTATAAACACAGAACTCGACTGAGAAATTCACTACTTGATTGTGACTGCTCAGTTGGGTCAAGGAAACTCCGGATTTTAGAGAAAAGAATAGAATAATTACAGTTTTGAATTGGTCATCAGAACCCTGCCTAACCAAGTCAACTTGGCCAATTTTAGTGTCTATCATGGAGTTTGAGCATTAATTATGATAGCATGAAGTAATATGTGGGTTCCAAATATCACCTCTTCTTTGTTCTCCTGATGTTGACTTTTAGTTCTCTCTCTCACAATCCTGTTCTCCTCGCTGGCGATGCGGAGTTGCCTACTCATCTCTCCCATTGTTACCTCGAGCGCCTTCTTATGCAGCTGTTGTTTGGCTACCTTGTTCTTGTACCAGATCAGTTGCTGATTGTCCTCGCTCATTTGCTTCATTGGACCGACAACCATTTCTTGATATGACCGCATCTCAAATTTAAGTTTTGATTTGCCTAAATTGAATTTGTTCAAAGAGTCAGAAAACCACATGTCATTATAACAGGAATTAAGTGGATGTCAAGTTAACGCATGCACATAACGAACAAGGAAAAAGAGTGTAATAAATGAAATTACACCTTTGAAACATCACCATGTTCGATATGCTCATCTGATGTGACATTTTTTCTTGAACTACAACAAAATTTTATCAAGGAGACGACAAAAACATCAAACCAGGCAACGATGAGCTGATTTGAGTGACCCTCTTGTCACTCCCTCTTAGCAACGAGTCAGCAATCTCGTTAGCCTCTCTCAAAATATTGAGAACATAATGCTCCTATTAATTTGAAGGGATCTAATTCCATAAATGCATAATCAAGTTTCCAAGGACCAATTTCACCCTGAGAGGTCTATCACATTATTAGAATCTCACTTGATGAACAGACACTGTTGAAGTTGGCAAGAAATATTATAAATCCTTCTCTCATCGCCATCAACCCTGCCTCATTTGGACGTATCTCACCACAGGGGACCAGAAAGTCCATGAGGATCTCACCCTTGTTACTACTCGGAACTCAACTGATGCTAGCCGGACCTGGATATTAAATGATGTTTCGTTAAAATTAAGCATTAATAGGCCTGGAGGAAGGGACTTCCATTTCACCATTCAGGCTGAGATTTTCCCCTCCTAAGAATGATGATTTCAAGTCACAAAGAAAGTCCTCTCCGGAAAAACTATGCATTTAGGTATAGCCAAGCTCCATTTGATTCCGATCTGTGACACAGAAGAGTGTGATGACATGAAGAGGAAGATCGCCGTCTTCCTCAAGTGTTTAAAACCTTGAATCCACAAGGTAATTCTTGAATCCACAAGTTTTTTTTTGGAAAGGTAATGAAATTTTATTAGAAAACTGCACAAAGCGGAAAAGAATGAACACGACAGCGAAAAGGAAAAAAGAAAAGTAGATGCCCAAAACGGCACAGATTACAAAGGATCCAAATTTTTGGGAAGGTAATGAAATTTTATTAGAAAACTGCACAAAGTGGAAAAGAATGAACACGACAGGTCAACAGCAAAAAGGAAAAAGGAAAAGTAGATGCCCAAAACGGCACAGATTACACAAGGATCCAAATCCTTCCAATCCACGATCCAATCAAGAGTCCAAGCCAAAGCTTTCCTAAAGATTCTATCCACTGAGACCTGCTTGTTTTCGAAGCACCTCACATTCCTTTCTTCCCAAATTGCCCAAAGAGTGGCCAATGGCTGCAAGATGCCAGATCGCCTTACCTTCTTTTCCGCTTCCTCCTTCACTCCAAGAGGCGAGGAAGGAGGGAATGGATTCCGGCATAACCCATCTGACATTTAAGGTTGTTAAGAAGGACCCCCCAATCTGCCTCGCAAACGGACAGTTAATGAAAAGGTGACCCACCATTTCCTCGACCCTCATGCATGGTAAACAAACATTAGGGAGCACCACACCCCTTTTTCTAAGATTGTCGACGGTAAGGATTCTATTCTGACTTACCAACCAAACAAATGCCAACACCTTAGGAGGAGTGCATACTTCCAGAATCGGTAATTGAACGAAGGGGACGTGGTAGGAGTTGCTAACTTCTTATAAAATAATCGGACTGAAAAGCATCCAGATTTCTGATCTCTACAAATTAACGAACCCTCTCCCTCCCCACATATCACCGCAGAGTTCAAGCCTAATGAAGGTATTGATCTCCTCATCGCTCATACCTCTACAGCAAGGAGGTGCCCAAAACACACTACCTTTGTTTCTGGAGAAGCAATCAGCAACACACACGTCCTTGTTCATAGCAATTGCTGCTAGGCTTGGAAAAGCGTCTTTGAGAATGTAATCTTGCAGCCATAGATCTTCTCAAAAATGAACCCGCGTACCTTCTCCCACCGAAAAAAGAACTTCTTCCTTGAATTTAGGGGCTCTTGCAAAAACTCCTTTTAAAAGACCCGGGGCGTTGTATCTAGAGGTCTCCTTAAGCCAACAACCCCCCTGGCGAATTCCATATTTGGCTATAAGCACTTCTTTCCATAAACTATGATCTTCCGTAGCAAATCGCCATAAGCATTTTCCCAAAAGAGTCTTGTTCAACACTCTCAAACCAGCTCCCCCCTCCTGAATAGGCTTACACACTTCCTCCCACTTTAGCAGGTGGGACTTCTTCATGGGCTCTTTTCCCCTCCATAGAAACGCCTTAGATTCTCTAGTTTGTCAAGTACCAATTTTGGACACTTGAACAACGACAAAAAATAAATGGGCATGTTAGCAAAGGCCACTTTTATAAGAGTCAGCCGACCCCCAAGCGACAAATGTCTACTCTTCCACCCGGATAGCTTCCTCTCTATCCTCTCGATCACCGGGTCCCACAAATGTCTAGCCGGCTTGCTGATACATAGGGGGAGACCTAGGTAGGTAGACAAAAATTTGCCAGGACCACACCCAAAGATTCCCACAAGATTACGAGCCTCTTCCTCTAACATGTGCACTCCTAGTAGCTTGCATTTCCGATCGTTCACCTTCAGACCAGACACAACTTCGAAACAAGCGATTATCTTTCGCAAGTTATTGACCATCTCTACCTCCACTTCACAAAATAATATGGAGCCATCTGCAAACTCCAAGTGAGATTGCTGGTCCCAATCTCACCACCTTAAACCCTCTTGTGAGGCCCACTTCATGACCTTTTTGTAGCATATTCCCTAAAGCTTCTGCCGCAATCAAAAAAAGAAAAGGGGATAAAGGGTCTCCCTGTCGGAGACCTCTAGACACCTTAAAATAGCCTTTCGGTGAGCCATTAACTAGAATAGAGGAGGCTGATCCCACGCATTCCCGCATCCATTTCTCCAAACTTGACCAAAGTCGAGGCGCGCCAACATATAGTCCATGAAGCCCCAATCGACGCGATCATAAGCCTTTTCGATGTCCAACTTGCACATTGATCCTGGCTTCCCTTGAATTTCAAATCAACACACTCGTGCGCGGGTAATGCACAATCCAGAATTTAACGACTAGCCACAAACGCACTCTGGTTCCCTGACACAACGCTCGGTAGAACTTGTTGCAACCTGGAGGCTAGAATCTTGTCTGGGCTCCCTAACAAACTTACGGGCCTGAAGTCTTTCAAGTTTTCCACTCCTTCAATTTTAGGGATAAGAGCTATGAATGAGGCCACCATCTCTTTTGACAATTTTCCTCTATTGAAGAATTCTTTTACAAGGGCCCTTACGTCAGACTTGACATCCTCCCAAAATACTTGAAAGAAAGCAAGTGGAAACCCATCTGGGCCTAGGGCTTTGTCTCCCCCAAGAGCCCTGACTACCAACTGCACCCCCTTTGTAACATGTCTCTCAAGGTCTTCTGCATGAAAGTGAGTGATTTGCACAAATTGGAGATGATCTAGCCGAAGCCTTTCTCCCCCATCTGCAGTCAGCAACTGATTATAGAAATTTACATTGGCATTGCAGATACTATCCTTGTCTGTCACATGAGTGTTCTCTACCATGACGTAGCCAATCTTGTTCTGTCTTGCCCTTGCACTCGCCATGCTGTGAAAGAATTTTGTGTTCTTGTCTCCCTCCTTGAGCCAAAGAGCACAAGACTTTTGCCTCCATTTCACCTCTTCCTCTAGAATTCTCTTTTTGTACTGAGTAGACAGCTCAGACCTTCGCTTCAACTCTTCCTCTTACAAGGAACCGCCTTCCTCTTTTAGGTCTAGGTCGTGAATATTTGAAAGAATAGCATTTGTTTCCCTCTCCATGTTCTTTTCGTTCCTTTGGTCCATTCTTCAATAAATTTGTTAATTCTGAAGAAAAAATAAATAAATCTTTAAGCATCTTCAACTTCTGGAATAGCACAAATCCTGCAAAACCTTTTACTTTGAAAGAGGCCCACCATTCCTTCACTAGTTTGGCAAAACCTTCCACCAACAGCCAACTTCGCTCGAAACGGAAAGGTCTCGGACCCCAATTTGCCTCTTCAGCCTGTAGAATCACTGGTTTGTGATCATATGTCACCCTTGGAAGACCCACTTGTTTAGCAAGAGGAAATTTATCGATCCAATCAACTGAGGCCAAGAACCTGTCAATACGCGACATCGTAGGATTTTTTTTTACCATTATACCATGTGAACAAAGCCACTTTCATCGGGAGATCGACCATATCGTTGTTGTTCACCAAGAAGGCCCTCATACTTGGGGAAATCCTACGATTGTTCCTCCTTTCAAAAGAGAATCGAGTGACGTTGAAGTCCCCTCCTACGCACCATGGGTGCTGCCATCTAGCCCTAATTGCGTCTAATTCCGCCCATAAAAGGTCCCTCTGAGCAGCAACACAGGGGCCATAAACAGATGAGAAGACCCAAAGGAAACCTAAGGCAACATCTTTAAGAAGAATTGAGACGTAGTATGATCCAACCCAAGCATCCACCTTAATCCATTTCTGAGTCAACCAAGCTACAATATACCCCTTGAGGCACCAATGGAATCCATCACTACCTACTCCTTACGCTTGCAGCCCCAAATTGAATCACTTAGTTTGCCATCTACCGAGCTCATCTTTGTTTCTTGCAGCGCTATCAAGTGTGGCTTCATCTTCTTGCACAGCTCCTCTTGTTCCTCGATCCTTGCCCCCTGACATTCCATGAGAGTAACTTCATTGAGAAACCTTCTTCACCCCTAAGCCCCCTCTTTGCAACAATAACCCTTCGATCTATATCATAGTTAATGGATGAGACCAGACTACGTAGTTCCCGCCAACCTCTTGGGGATTCAAGTTACTTTGGGCCTGGTTGCAAAGATAAAGCTGATTTGCCCGTCACCTTGACAAAATGCATGAATGCTTTGACGTTGTCACCAATCCCCACAAGACACTCCAACAAAGCGACCTACTCTCCTAAGGGCATCTTTCATCCACTTGTTGTCTCGAGCTGAAAGCAGGTGCTCAGTCTTTTATTGTTCTTCGATGGCCACATTTCTTCTTCTCCCTCGGCTTCTTGACTATCTGCGATCAGGTAGGAAGGCTGAACCGGCTCTACGTTCACCAACTCTTCCCTCACATAAATAGTCAATGAATTCCCCTAAACCTCTGGAGCACACCAATCAAACGGATTCACACAAACCTTCTTGGCATCCATCGTAGAGCCTCTCCATACCCACTGGTTATTGCTGATTCAATTCTGACTGTCTAAGTCTTCCGAAGTTCAAAGCACCTTCACTGCCTCTGCAAAAAGACCGTTTCCCCCTCTCCATCGTTGGGAAAACCTTCTCCGAAACAGAAAATACTCCGCCACCCCCTCCTTTGATCACCCCTTTATGGGAGGGACAGATTCCCACCCCCTTCTCAGTTGTTCTTCTATATCTCTCCCTTGGGCCGTATTCAGCTCATTGCACCAAGATTCTGTTACCACCAAAGCTCTTTCCATGGAGACTATCAATGGCTTTCTAGATTTGTTCCTCATTTAGCAAACGCACAAAAGCAAAGCCCATGAAGTTCGTTGACTTCCTGTCTCTGGGAATGATTACCTCCTTGTTGTCTCCTACTTTAGAGAAGACCCTGGTAAAGTAGTACACATCCCACCCCACCGGAAAGGACTCCACGAACAATATTAGAAAATCCAAAGGGGGTGATACGTTGAGGGCCTCCCTCTTCCCTTCCGATTTCTTCTTTCGCCTCACTACTTCAGTCCACTCACTGTAATCCTCCTTTCCTTTGTTGTTGAGGTAATAGGAAGGAAGTTCTACGACCTTTCCTTTTCCTTTCTCTTGGACACCTTTTCGGCTTCCTACCGCTTCAGCTACTCTCTTCCTTGCCACCCCTCTTCCACATCGAGCCTCCTTCTGTCTCCTTACGCGCTTTCCTATCAACATTTAAGAAAGAAGATTCTATTGCTTAGGCTAGAGGTAGATCTTCTCCTTGATTTCCACGCCTCTCCTCCTATATTGACACCCCCTCACCCCTAGGGCCTTCATCATTTCGACAGTTATTCCTAGCACAAATAGTTTCTTCTCCTCGCACAAATATTTTTATTGAATAATGTCTAATGTGTATCAACTCTCAATTACACCATTAATAAAGAAAAAATTAACCCTAATTCGTAATTACCAAAAATAGCAAAATTTTAACCCTAACAAAAGTTCCAATTCTAGCAAAATTCTTCTAAAGCTTAATTTCCAAAAAAAAATAGAAAGTCTAGATAAACCTTACTGGAAAAGTCCAATCATGAGCACAAGTAATTTCTAAAAAAAGGTAGATATCTAAAACTCTAAAAATAAAGAAATATGAGAAAAATTAGAATCACTAAAAATAGTAAAATTTTCCTAAAATTCTGTTTTTGAACTGGAAGCATGCGTTTTCTCGCAAAACGGATAGTCATGACCCACTTTGTGGGTCGATTGACCCCGGATGGCCTGTCACGATAAAGATTGATAGGTCGTATGTCCATAACGATACTCAGATCAAAAGTTATTGGCCGATTTACGGTTCACACTTCAAACAACAATTTCTCCCTATATGAATTAAAGTTCTTCGAACCGAACACACCTAGGGCCCAATTACGTCATGCCCTATGTAGGACTAGGCCCGGATCTGACAAACTACTTCCGCTTCCATTTGGCTTTCTTTTGGTCCAGCCATGCTAAGAATGCATCCATGCCATGTCCTACATCAATCTGATAATTCCTCTTCTAATGCTTTCCACCAATGAGACCTTGCCTTCCAAAATTCCTTTGTTCTTTTCTATCAATAGGCTCTAGTAATTGTAACAAAACCATTTTCCATAATGTCTCCACATTGGTAAAACTGACCTGCTAATCAATCATATCTAACCCTCACGTCGAATATACTTGTCGACCAACTCAGCTCATCCAATGTGGCTTTGGCAATCAGAAATTTCAATCCAAGTTTTTCACATCTTCTAGCGTTTGGGACCATAAACGCCTACCCTTGCGTGCATATGCATTCACATACACCCATATGTCAGGCAAAGTAGATGCTACTTTGTAGGGAAAATACACTAGATGAAAGTAACTGAAAAATGGACCATCAAAATTTCAAGAGCATACAATACATTTTTTTTTTTACTTTTTCAGTTTTCTTTTCTTGAGAGATGACAAGTTTTTATTAGAGTCGGGATGAGATGCTTCAAGATAAAGAGTAAGAATTCCTTGTACAAGGTTCTTATTAGCACACCCCATCTTTAGCTAGAGTATCTACATCTTTATTGGCTCTGCTAAACTACATGAACAAACGGTATGTTTATCCTAGAAACCAAGTCGTGAATTTCATCAAACATGTACAATAATTTATTCCCTTCCACATTTGGAAGGACCAAAAAGTCATCATCACCATCATCATAGATTGGTCCATATAGCCTAAGTAGATCGAAGAGTTTGAAATTGCCCTTGAGTTTCATAGGCATAGGCATGCAGCCACCATAACCACTCTACACTCTAGATGCACATCTCCACACTTAATTCACCTAGCTTTAGCTCTACAAGAAACATCCTAGTCAATCTTCACATCCTTTTGAGCAATAGAGCCAATGTAACAAAAAACATCACTTTTGAGGAATCTCCTGACCATCAATTTTAACTAAAGACTCACTTCTATAACTGCCCTTACTAAAGTTACTTTTGAAATATACCGTGGTTCTGCTAATTTTAAGGACCGCGCTAGCCTACCTCATGTAGGTCCACTTTCACTAACCGAGAGCCACAGGGGTAGAACTTTAATGAGATCCACCCGTTCATGAGGTAAGCTGCCTCATGTTCACCCTGGAACCCAAAAATTAGGATGATCCAAATTCAGGTAGGCCAGAACACAGGAAACAACAGGCATGGGCACACCCACCATTAGTTGTGTATGGCCCATCTTGATGCCATCCAATCATTGAACCTATGTGCCTCATAGCCCCCATCAGGATGAATAGGTATTAAAAAATCGCACTATTCCAGAATGGGCCATGCCACATGAATTTAGAGGTTTTAGGTATAATTTTATATCGTTCCCAATAAGGTGGCCCACCCGAATGTTGAATCAGCCTGATTTTTTGGATCAAGGCCAAACATGGGGTGGCGTACCTGAGGGATTGGAGGATTTTATGCATACTAAATCATTTCCCCCACATTAGAGAGTCGCACATGTAACAAAGATGTCTCTACGCTACTAATCCATAAGACACATGACACATTGATAATAACCCAAAACAATCCAATTATTGGCTGCAATACTAAATCACATCAATAGAATGATCGGAACCATCCAAACATTGGACATCTAAATGGATGGTTAAAAAACATCGGTGAGTCACTTGTTTGTGATCTTTGCATTTGTGGCCCACTTGAGTCTTGGAATTTCCTCTTTTTTGGCCAAAGTAAATATTTTAATGGGCTTGTTACAATCATTCTATCAAATATTTCACATACGCATACACACATATACTAATTTGGAATATGAAAGCTGATTTAGTTAATCAAATCTAAGTCCTGTCAATATATTGAAGAATTCCAATGCCCTCCAAATACAAGCTCTCAAACGGAAGATTTGGTTCCAATGCATTTCAACCAAACACAAATGAGAATTCAGAATCACTTTGATTCCAATGTCATTGTGATTTGGATTCCAATGCATTCCAAATCCAAGCTCCCAAATGGGCCAAGAGAATCCATCGGGATTCTTGTAGTCAATTCATCAGGGCTAACACCGACCCATGATAAAGACTAACAAGCTGGTGCTATGCAGATTGCGGAGCTCTACTACAGGCTATTCTCAGTATTGTGACAACATCCAAATGCATGTCTATAATGATGTCAATATATCCTTATAGGTCCCCTTTCGTCCTCATACCCACCACATAACCTCCCTAGGTGCAAAAACATTTGTGGATAATTAGACCCTCATCAGGATGAATAGGCATTAAAAAATCGCACTATTCCAAAATGGGCCATGCCACATGAATTTAGAGGTTTTAGGTATAATTTTATATCGTTCCCAATAAGGTGGCCCACCTGAATGTTGAATCAGCCTGATTTTTTGGATCAAGGCCAAACATGGGGTGGCGTACCTGAGGGATTGGAGGATTTTATGCATACTAAATCATTTCTCCCACGTTAGAGAGTCGCACATGTAACAAAGATATCTCTACGCTACTAATCCATAGGACACATGGCACACTGATAATAACCCAAAACAATCCAATTATTGGCTGCAATACTAAAATCACATCAATAGAATGATCTGAACCATCCAAACAATGGACATCTAAATGGACGGTTAAAAAACATCGATGAGGCACTTGTTTGTGATCCTTGCATTTGTGGCCCACCTGAGTCTCAGAATTTCCTCTTTTTTGACTAAAGTATATATTTTAATGGGCTTGTTACAATCATTCTATCAAATATCTCTCTCTCTCTCTCTCTCTCTCTCTCTCTCTCTCTCTCTCTCACACACACACACACACACACACACTCTCTAATTTGGGATATGAAAGCTGATTTAGTTAATCAAATCTAAGTCCTGTCAATATATTGAAGAATTCTAATGCCCTCCAAATACAAGCTCTCAAACGGAAGATTTGGTTCCAATGCTGATGGGGACAACACGCGCACACGCGCACGCACACCACCCCCCTACGTACATACGCAAGGAGGAGGGCCCCACCGTCGATCTGGCTTGATGACGACGTCCAGGGAGAGTCTCCTAGTTAGAAGACGGAGTTTTGGTTCAAAAGAATGGGCCTGATAGTTAAGTAAAGCCCATCATGGGATCTCATGATCGTGGCCCACTAGTTAGATTAAGTTCATATTTTAGGTTTTGATTATTTATGTTATTTAGAATATCATAAACGTTTTAGATTTCTTTGGTTAGTTTTTATTTTGGTTTACTTCATCGCCAAGTAATAGGTTGCGCACATGGCGCGAGTTTTGGATATAGGATTTTCCTATAAATAAGCACCCCTTGTAGTTCTTTTGATTCATTGAAGTTTAATAAAAATTCTGCGTTTTTTTTTTACTCCTCTGAGTTCTTGAGTTGTGGAAAAATCCAATTGGGTGCGAACTGCGAAGCCCTCCCTTCATCGAAAGGCTAACTACTGTGGTGCGAAGCCACACCTATCCCGATTCACCCCCACCTTCTTCCATCCATATTTCTCTTCTCTTACAAGCATTCCATCTGCAAATCCATCAATATTTGCAGGCGTTTCTCCATCTATAGCAGATTTTCAGAATCTGGCCCTGCAGGAGGGCTGAAACTTCGGCAGAGCATCACGCACAAATCGTGCATCAGATCGAGTTAAGATTTAGGGGTTTTGGAGTCCATCCCTGGCCAACCAGGGCCAAGGTGGCCTTTTTCTAAATAGTAGGCCCCACACATATGGGCCGGGATCACACGTGCGGTACTTCTCTGGTTCGTCTCTCCTCTTTCATCCCAAATCCCTAATCCTAACCCTAAATTACTCAAATCCCCAATTTTATGTCCTTTCTTCAACCTTAGGGTTTCCCTAATTGAAATCTGATCTGTGAACCTCTTGGATTGGGGAATTATTTATGTCATGTGTGGATGAATTTATCCTCCTTTAATTCTTGTTTGGTCTATAATTTTGATTGATCCGGCCCTAGCATGTGTAGGCTTGGATCCGCATAAGATTCCCCTTGATTGAGTGTTTGAACTTTTGTGTGGGATGTGGAATTTTGTGTAATTGTTTCTGAACTAGTGTGATCTAAAGCCTGAAAATCTTGCACGTCATACTTGAATTTCATGTTTTGCATCAAATTTGGTATCAGAGCTTAGGGTTCTTATAGGGAAATACATTATATGTTTAGGGTTAATTTGTTTAAGTCCTTATGCATCTAGTTTCATCACATATATCTGTTTAGAAGACTGTAGGCCCTGATATTAGTTGCTGAAAGTTTTGTTAGCACGGAGTTAGCAATTCACATTGTTGTAACTTTCTATTAGTCCTTTATTTCGATAACTATATTGCTGGATTATAGTAACACTGCGTAGTTTTCCTCATATAGAGTCTCATAGGACCATTTAGTCCCATTTGGACTAGTTGCATATAGTCGTCATAGAAAGTCCTTAGGTGGAGTTAGCAACTGTATGCCCACACGTACGGGTCATGGTTTTGGCTTACACCCTACACTAAACATAGAGCAACTGCTAGAGTCACTAAACAAACTGTCCCAGCAGATCGAGTCTTTGGGTAAGCGCTGGGAACAACATATAGACCAACGCTTTGATCAATTTGATGTGTGCATTACCCAACTAAATGCCTCTGCCGGGACGACCCCACCATTGGGGTAGATGTTCAATCTCAGGCAGGTAGCTAGGAGGATAAACTAATGAAAGGAGTTGGTCAAGGAATCATTCATGGGCATGCACCCTTGCACCCACCCCACGAGGGACATCAAGACCACTATTTTGAGTGGTACAACATGCACGGCCTTGTGGCTAGAGAGGGTGCACCAGAGGATAGTGTAGAGTTACCCACTGAGGCTATTTCGGTAGTGGATGAGTTCCGTGATGTCTTTCCTGATGATCTACCAGATGAGTCTCCCTCTAGGAGGGATATAGAGTACACTAGAACATGGGACATTGTAATACCTCAAGCCGAGTTTGCGTTTAATAGTTTTGTTGATAGGTCCACAGGTCTCAGTCCTTATGAAGTCATTACTAGTTATAAACCTGGGAAACCCATTGATCTTGTTCCTATGTCACTGTCCCATAAGCCGTCAGAGCCTGCAGAGTCTTTTGCGCAACACATTCATTCATGACATCAAGAATTCAGGCAGAAAATCACTACTAGTAATGAGCATTACAAATTTTCTGCAGATCAACATAAATGTTTCAAGGAATTCAATGTACGGGACTCTGTGATTATCCGTATCAGGCCAGAGCAGTATCCTCAAGGAACCGTTCGAAAATTACACGCGCATAGCGCTGGACCATTCAAAATTATAAAGCGAAACGGTCTCAATGCGTATGTAGCAAATCTTCCACCCTCCATGGGAATTAGTTCCACATTCAATGTAGAGGATCTATTTGCATTTCAAGGAGTCATTGATGCATTGTCCAGCCTTTCACCTAACCATCCTAATTCTCTAGACCTTTCCTTTGATCCATGGCCCCTTCTCGAGCTATTTTCGCAGCCTCTATGTCCCATACATACCCATCTGACCCATTTTCCCAGCCTCTACCTCCCATACCTAACCTTCACACATCCAGAGAGGAAATAAAGGATGTCATGGACCATCAGATAGTTTCAACATCGGACGGCGGGTTTCAGAAGTACCTAGTTAAATGGAAGTTACGCCCAGCTTTAGACAGCACGTGGCTCACTGATGATGATCTTTAAAGACTTGATCCTGACATTCTGGAACAGTTCAGCAGTTTTATTTCGCCAGTGGCGAAATCTTTGCAACCGAGGAGAATTGATGGGGACATCACCCGCACACGCGCACGCACGTCGCCCTCCTACGCACGTACACAAGGAGGGCCTCACCGTCGATCTGGCTCTATGAGGACGTCCAGGGAGGGCCTCTTAGTTAAAAGATGGAGTTTTGGTTCAAAAAAGTGAGCCCGATAGTCAATTAAAGCCCATTATGGGATCTCATGATCGTGGCCCACTAGTCGGATAAAGTTCATATTTTAGTTTTTGATTATTTATGTTATTTAGAATATTATGAATGTTTTAGATTTCTTTGGTTAATTTTTATTTTGGTTTACTTCATCGCCAAGTAATAGGTTGTGCACATGGCACGAGTTTTAGGTATAGAGTTTTCATATAAATAGGCACCCCTTGTAGTTCTTTTGATTCATTGAAATTTAATAAAAATTCTGCATTTTTTTTCCTCCTCTGAGTTCTTGAGTAGTGGAAAAATCCAATTGAGTGCGAGGCCCTCCCTTCATCGAAAGGCTAACTACCGTGGTGAAAAGCCACACCTATCCCGATTCACCCCCACCTTCTTCCATACATATTTTTCTTCTCTTACAAGCATTCCATCTGCAAATCCATCAATATTCGCAAGTGTTTCTCCATCTACAGCAGATTTCCAGAATTTGGCCCTGCAGGAGGGCTGAAACTTCAGCGGAGCACTAGGCACAAACCGTGTATCGAATCGAGCTGAGATTTGGCGGTTTTGGAGTCCATGCCTAGCCGACCAGGGCCAAGGTGGCCTTTTTCTGAATAGTGTGCCCCACACACATGCGGTCGGGATCACACGCACGTGTGGATAGCAAACGCACGTGCGTCCGGGCCATTACTACTATCCACACGTGCGGTACTTCTCTAGTTCGTCTCTCTTCTCTTTTTCTCATCTTTCACCTCAAATCCCTAACTCTAACCCTAAATTACTCAAATCCCCAATTTTATGACCTTTCTTCAACCTTAGAGTTTCCCGAATTGAAATCTGTGAACCCCTTGGATTAGGGAATTATTTCTGTGCATGTGTGGATGAATTTACCCTCCTTTGATTCTTGTTTGGTTTATAATTTTGATTGATCCGGCCCTAGCATGTGTAGGCCTGGATCCGCATAAGATTCCCCTTGATTGAGTGTTTGAACTTTTGTGTGGGATGTAGAATTTTGTGTAATCGTTTTTGAACTAGTGTGATCTAAAGCCTGAAAATCTTGCACATCATACTCGAATTTCATGTCCTGCATCAAATGCATTTCAACTAAACACAAATGAGAATTCAGAATCACTTTGATTCCAATGTCATTATGATTTGGATTCCAATGCATTCCAAATCCAAGCTCCCAAATGGGCCAAGAGCCCCCCTTTTTTTCTTTTGATCAGACATTCTTCCTTTTATGTATATACCTTTTCATCAATAGTCTTTGTGGAAAAATAAGATTGATTTTTTTAATCTCTTTTGCATGAAGCCAAACACAACTAAACTGAATCCCAATATCCACGTTTCATGTCTAAATATTTACTCCACCTGTCCTACAACTTCATAGTCTGACTCATAACTTTGATCCTTAACACTATAAATCCCCTTCTTGAAAAGGTCACTATAATGTTTCTCCTCCACTCATATAGCATTTCTTTTGCTTGTAAGATTTTATTGAATAGACAACTTATACAAATTAACCCAATGTTGCCCAGTATCTTCCACACTTCTACAAGTAGAGCTGGGCATATCTGACCCGATCCGGTGGATCCGACCCGATCAGATCAGACCAGATCCGACCCGATTCGAATCAAACCGATGGCTTGGATCGGGCCGGATCGAGTAGGCCCACCCAAATCCGACCATACATCGAGTCGAGTTCAGATCGGTGGTTAATCCGGACCGATCCAATCCGCACAATATTCATTTAACATTGTTTCCTATAATGTTGTCCACTTGAGATTAGGATATACCTCATTTTTAAAAAAAATAAAAATACTATAAAATGATCTAGAAAAATAGATGGACAACATGGATGAAATAAATGTCATAGTGAGGTCCACAGAGCACTAACTACCAGCGTGGCAGGGAAGTAACAAATCAGGCCACTCCTCTCAGGCAGCGCATGGCTCGAGGTGCATTGAGCACCGAGCTTGCCAGGCTGCCGAGGGGAGTAACCAATGAGTCGCAGTCAAGCTCATGGGAACTTTCCCCGAGGTCGAGCTGTGTGGGCTCCACCGTGATGCGTGTCTAACATCAACACCATGCATTTGATGGGTTCCCTTTAATCTATCGGATATCCCAAAAATCAGCCGTATACGGAACTTAGGTGGGCCATACCATCTAAAATCATGTGAAGACATTCCTAAAACATATAAAATCACATGGTGAGGCCCACGTAAAACTTGGATGCATATGAAACTTGGTATGACTCGTCATTCAAGTGGGACACACGTAATGGATGGTCTAGATTTGTGAACCACACTCGGTGGACTCAAAAATGATTATTAATATTTTAATGGAGGGTAACCCGTAACGTCACCCAATTTTGAACGAGAAGTGAACGGGCGGGTGCACTGTGTACATGCTTCTGTACTGACGTAAGCAAGTTATTTGGGTCCCATCATGAGGTATGTGTTATATCCAAACCGTCCATCCATTTGGCAGGCTCGTCTTAAGGCCTTAGCCGAAAAATAAGACAGATCTAAAGATCAAGTGGACCACACTGTAAAATAAAATAAAATAGAAACTTCGATCTAAACCGTATCCAACCCGATCTGACTTGGTTTCCCTGACCGATTCGGGCTCAATTCGGGTCATGCCAGTATTGCACCGGATCGGATCGAGTCCGTATACCCGGACTCGGTCCCGGATCGGATCGGGTTCGAATTATGTATTGAGAGTCTCAGATCGATTAGAGTTGGACCCAATCCGGTCCGACTCGACTCGATGCCCACCTCTATCCACAGGTGTATCATTTGTCTCACACCAATCCTTTCCTCATGCGTGTTAAAGCTGCCTTTACTACCCATACCCAAATTTCTATGATAATGCACGTGCTCCCAACCCCTAGGATCCAAGGCCCCTCCTAGTTCAATCCCCATGGAGCATCTTTATCCAACAATCTTTAAAAGAAGCCTCCATTTCTCCCTAATTTCATCTCTCACCAAGATCCTTTGATCCTCAACTTGTGGATGTATTGAGGTTTATATCTCTGCTTTTCCTTTCCTTCACTTTTGCTAATGCTTAACCTTTACCACAATACTTTGGTCTTATGACTCTCTTTGCTTGTCTTTGTCATTTTTACATATTTCCAGGTCTTCCACAATTCTACTTCCCTACTAGTCTCTATAATTGGACCCACAATTGGCACAAGGGTCTCTGCCTGCCCTCAGCCCATATGGGTCCATGTAGTCTCCAAGTGAGCCTCGATCAACCTCCGTAAAACAGAACATTGTTGTCCTTTTATTTTCCTTCATACCTTAGGCCAACACAAGCCTCTATACCTAAGGCTGGCCCGATTTAGCTCTAGGAGCATAAAGAATAGATCCCACCATCTGTACTAAAAAGCCGTCATTAGAATATGGTGTTTGCAATTGACTATATAAATAGCTGCATTTTCTCATAGATCAAAAGACCACATTTATTTACTTCAACCGCTATTACTGGAGCATTTACTAAGGCTTAGTTGCCTATTTGAGAGGCCTCCTTTGAGTGCACTTTGGCCCAAGGGTCTCTGCCTGCTCTCAGCCTTTACAAGATCTTGTACTTGTCCGTTAGTAAGTCACCTTGTGGACCTTTATCAACCAACATGCAACCGACACTGTTGACCAGTTTCTATCTTTTGAAGTCCTCACATGCAAGTTATCGTGGCTGATATTAAAGGTGGTTTTAGGTTTAGTTTATCATGGTATTTACAGGCTGTTTATCAGCCGTGTGGGGAGATACCGAAGAGCAGTCTTGGGGGCTGTTTGGCATCTCTACTAATAAGAGCTTATTTGCTAGTTCTAAAAAAATAAGCTCTAATTTAGAAACTAGCAAAAAGCTTTTTTTTTAAAATGATGGACGGGTCACGTTTTTTAAAAGAGCTTTTAGCGGGTGGACATTTTTGGCTAATTTTTGGACAAGTTTGTCCTTAAACTTTTTAAGTAATTCCCATCTTGCCCTCTTCTCTTTGCCATCTCTCTAAGGTAGGCCCACATGATGAGCAGCCCATATTGAAGGTGGGGCCCCACATGATGAATGGTTCACATTAAGATGGGCTCACATGATGCACGGTCACATCAAAGGTGGGCCCCATTTGATGGATGGCTCACATCAAAGTGTGGTAGATGAGCCACATCAAGTGAGCCCCACCTACTGAACAGTCCGCATCAAAGGTGGGACCCACATGATGGATTGTGAACATTGAAGGTTGACATCAAAGGTGGGCTGACATGATGAACGACCCATATTGAAGGTTGGGACCCCACATGATGGACGGTCCACAGCAAAGGTGGGACCCAAATGATGGATGGTGGACATAATGGTGGGTCCCACATGACGGATGGCCCACATTAAAATGTAGCCCTGCATGGACCATCCACATCAAGTCAGCCCCACATGATGGACGGACCACAGCAATTGTGGGACCCACATGATGGATGGCGGACATCTTAATGAATGGTCCGCATCAAAGGTGGGACCACATGATAGAAGGTTGCCATCAAAGGTGGGCTGACATGATGAACGACCCATATTGAAGGTTGGGACCCCACATGATGGACGGTCCACAGCAAAGGTGGGAACCACATGATGGATGGTGAACATAATGGTGGGTCCCACATGACAGATGGCCCACATTAAAATGTAGCCCTGCATGGACCATCCACATCAAGTCGGCCCCACATGATGGATGGTCCACAACAACAGTGGGACCCACATGATGGATGGCAGACATCAAAGGTGGGCCTCACATAATGAATGGTCCACATCAAAGTGGGCCCACATAATGCACGGTTCACATCAAAGGTGGGCCCCACATCAAAGTGTGGCCCAACATGATGGACCATCCACATTAAGTGGGCCCCACTTGATAGACGGTCCACATCAAAGGTGGGACCCACATGATGGATGATGGACATTGAAGGTGGACCCGCATGATGGATGGTCAACGTCAAAGGTGGGCCCACATAATGGATGAAGTCGGCCTCACATGATGGATGGCCCACATCAAATTGTGGCCCCTCCTGATGGACAATCCACATCAAGTGGGCCCCACCTAACGGATGGTCCACATCCAAAGTCCTGCGTGATAGACAACCCATATTCAGTGGCCCAACATGATGGATGATCCACATAGATGGTGCGCCCCACACGATGGATAGTGGACATCTAAAGTGGCCTACACATGATTGAAAACCCACTTCGAAGGTGGGGCCCACACAGTGGAAACATCAAATGTGGACTCCAAATGATGGGTAGTGGACATTTGAGGAGCCCCACATAAAGGACAGTTAGCAATGATGGATAACCTACATCAAGGTAGGCCCCACATGATGGACGGTCCACGTCAAAGATCACCCCCTACTGATGAATGGTCCACATCCAAGATGGGCATACCATGATGGATAGCCCACTTTGAAGGCTTGGCTCACACGATGGACTGTCCACATCAAATGTGGCCTCCATATAATGGACGATCCACATCCAATGTCTGACATAATGGACGGCCCAAATGTTTTAAAATAAGAAGATTTTAGCCATTTATTCTTTTGCCATTTGGTGCACGGTCCATCTATGGAGACATCCACCAAAACAACCCTCTAGATTGCTCTTATAATGAGTTGTTTTAATCTTTAAATATGACATAAGTACCCCTAAAAAGAAAGCTCTTATTTAAACATTTTACCAAGCATTCTTATTTCAAATATGAGCTTTTTTCAGTTTTGAAAAAAGTGATTTTACCAAACAAGCTTATTCAAAACAAGAGCTAGAAGAAAAATAGCTTATTGAAGTAGGCTCTTATTTGGCCATAACCTTTTTTATCAAGTTGCATAACTTTCCTCCTTGTCTATCACGTGTGAATCTGGTAAAGATTTAAAGTTAATCTAGATGACTTGATATTTGAGATCACTAGCTGATTTTGTAACCTCCTACAAGTACCATGCCTCCTGCAAGTACCATTTGGTGGAATCTCTACTAGAATTCAACAGAAATTTTTCTCAAAAGGTTGCACTCAATAGAACCATTTAATGCATTGATCAACTACATGAAAAAAGGTGTTTTTCATACGTGTATACCCATGGACATGATCCATTATTTGGAAAGGTTAGCAATTGGGTTTTTATGGGATGCAGGTCCAACAGCTACTGTTAATGGCTGACATAGGCATGTTCATGTCCAGACATGAACAGCCCAAATAATGAAAGCCAATGATGGAAAGAATACCTTGAGAGTGCTGGTTGAAATTTTCCATGTCTTCTTTGGATGCCATATAACCATACAATTGGCGCGTGCCGCCTGGACAGAAGAGCACCCGGCGGCGGTCCCAAGCTTCCCTATCAGTTCCTTGCTCTGCAAAATGCTTGTGTAGACGTTCTGCCTCCAAATATCCCATGGCTGAACCCTCAAATATCAGGACACTCATCCCACGGTGCCCCTGAGGGCCGTAAGAGTGTCGCGCCTTCACCGCATCATATTTGCCAAAACAATCAAGAAGCTCTTGATTTCCCATGCCTAACCACTGCAAATGTGCAAAAGGAAATCAATGAAATACACAATTACAACATACTGCAGAAGAAACATTTTTGCTTAGTTTAGGTGCTCATGTTAAAATGCAATGCATGTACAGTTCGTGCGACCACTTCCAAACTGAATCTCGTCTCCAGAACCAGTTTTTCAGTTCCAAATTCAACTCAAGCCACGTCAGCAAAAATTTTTATAAAAAAATCTCTTAAAGATGATTACAAGTTTGGAATTTGGGTTCACTACACTTAGTCAACTCACCCAAGTTCTGAGTTAATGAATAAATTCTTGAGCCTTGACCAGCTAGAAACCTTATGAAGGAAGCCACAAGATGTCTCTTAGCAAGACCAGAAATAGCAGCCATGGATATAACTTTTATATCCATCTCTCTCTCTCTCTCTCTCTCTCTCTCTCTCTCTCTCTCTCTCTCTCTCTCTGTGAACTGTATAACTGCATGACTAATAACATGGAGTTGAGATAAAGGAAAATAGCAGTTTTAGGTAATGAATATGGAAACAACTGATTGTCACAGTACAAGTACAAAGCTCAAACTGCTTATCCAGTGAGTGATCAAATAAATGTGCATGGAATGAATTTGATTTTCGCTGTTGGTGCAGCTAATCCTGTGAGGACTGATTAATATTATAAACACCAAGCATACAGCACTAATAGGATTGGAGCAGGACAAAACGAAGTTGAGAATATAAGAGCCCTTGAAGTAGATTCTTCACGGTAGAAGCCTGAGTCTATCAAGTAGACTAATATCTCCAACTTCTAGCTATCAATTGAATAAATAGAGCTTCATAAATTTGAAAAGCTTGCTCGAACTTGTTTGAGGCCAGAGTTCAAGTATTCCTGAGATGTAACAAACACTGGGAGAACTCAAAACTGCTTATCCAGTGAGTGATCAAATAAATGTGCATGGAATGACTTTGATTTTCGCTGTTGGTGCAGCTAATCCTGTGAGGACTGATTAATATTATAAACACCAAGCATACAGCACTAATAGGATTGGAGCAGGACAAAACGAAGTTGAGAATATAGGAGCCCTTCAAGTAGATACTTCACGGTAGAAGCCTGAGTCTATCAAGTAGACTAATGCCGCCCTGCTTTATAAAGAGAAGAATCTCTTGTCCACCAACCCCCTTCCTCACATCCGTATTTAGAGGCAACCAATCTTCTCCACAGAGCATTTACCTCCAACCCGAAACACCACCACAACTTACCCAAAAGCACTATGTTTGTAGACTCCAACACTATAGGAAACAGTTGATAGAAGAACTAAGAAGGCCAAAAGTGAATTCTCAATATAAAACTTTCAGATGTTGGTTTGAGGAAAACTCTCTCTCTCTCTCTCTCTCTCTCTCTCTCTCTCTCTCTCTCGAATATGCATCTTTGTCTTGCTCTAGAGTATTGCTGACATACTCGTTAAAAGAGTAAAAGCATTTCTATATGTCTAGGTCCAGTTTTCTATACTTCATGCTTTTATAAACAACTATTTATCCAAGGGAATTGACATGGTCAAGACAGGTCACACACGCAGGCGCACACACATACATATACATATATAACTCTTTCCTGAGATGCAGGAAAATAAGCAATCAAGTACTTGTAAAACTTGAGATTGAGTGCTCAAGAATTTCTACTGAGTACTCCAAATAATTGATTCAGTCCTTGGAAAGATGAGACAATATAAGTAGTTACTTTCAATTGAGAACAATGTTAAGAAAAAAGGACGAGTATTAGAGTAAAAATACAAATTATAGGCAATTTAGCAAGAGCATCATTGGTCTCCTTGTTGGTCTCAATGCAGCACTAGTTTTCACACTTAACGCACTCAACCGGGTACCTGGCTGAGCTTTGAGTACCACTAGTTTTTCAAAACTAACACACTCGACCACCTGCTAAGCTTCGAGTAAACTCAGACTTACGTCCTCAAGTCCAAGTTGAGTTTTGAGGTTTTAAACCAGGCTTAGTGATCAAAAGGTTTTAAATTTGAAAATGTGCAGGCTACAGTGTGGTTGTCAGTAATCGATTTTTAAAAGTACTATTCCATAGTCACTGTATCCAGCTTTGTCAAAATGCAAAATGAAACAGTATGTAGTAGAATAAGTACACAACAAATACAAAATCCTCTGGTGACAGGGAAAAAAATAAAATCAGAGAGTACCTTATCATTTTCATCTTTCTCACGTATTGTATTCATAACAATAACCATTGGAGGCCAAACTATCTCATGATCAGTTGTCGTCTCACGTAGACCCTTCCATTTACTAAATGCTACTTCACCTGACGGAATTATCGAAGTCCCTCTCCTTTGCAATTCCTCATCCAAAAGTTCAGCAAGTTCACGGTGAAGCTTCACTCTTTTGGATCCTTTTGTCTTTGCGTGTGTCAATAGAGGCTGCAGACCACGGTACCAGTCAATAGCACCTGGGCCATCATGGCATGCAGGGCAGTGCCACTGCCTTGATGGCTCATTTAACTGTTCAACAGTCAAACTATCCAATTCTTCAAAAAACTTTTTGAACCACCTATTCTTCTTCCGAGTCTCAAAGCTCTTTTGACTCACATCAGAATCGGAATCATCAGTCAGATAATCCTCATCACTGTCAACCGGGTGCTCATCATCAGAACCATCATCAGCATGTCCCACCTCAGACCCAGTGTCTTCTACTCCATGAGGAAGCGGTTTCGAAATAATGTCATTTTTGGTTTGCACATCTTCTAAAGTCTTAGTTTGAGATCGATTGGAAGAACCAGCTCTGGCAGGCCACTGCCATCCATTTGGCAGAGGAGGAGCGATGGTGGGTTGTTGTGATGCTGTGTAGGCAGCTTCCCAACCCCTAGAAGATGATTGAGGCTGTGTGTTTCCTCTACCAGCCTGTCTCTTGGAGTCAACTGCTTCTGTCTGCCAATTATTTCCAAGAACCTTCCCTGTCCCTCCATTCCCAGGCACGATCTTCTTCTGCGACATTTCCTGATGACCCCAAGCTTTAGGGGGAGCATTTGAGGGACCCCGTGGTTTCGCAGCACCATTACCAGTTCGGTTCCGTGATTTCTTCCCATAGACTTCCCATTCACCATCCTGAGCAGAATCCATGCTCGGATCTGCCATATCCTGACTCGACTGATCAATCTTGGGGATGTTGCTGGCAAAGCCAGAGCCTCCAGAAGAATGGCCATGCTGAAGACTGATGCTTTTCCCCTTGGGTGATGAACTAGCAGCAGCAGCCAAGGAGGCCTTGCCACCACCCCTTTTTGAATTCATCTCAGTGCTGCAGCCCCTCTCCTGGATTTTTGTTCCAAGCACGCGATTCTAGTATTAAAAAAAAAAAAAAACCAACAAATATAACTGAAACACTGTACTGCTCTAGCATACCCAAGTAATCAACTCAGAAATAAAGATTGAAATGAAGTTTCACTAGAACGGAATATACAGATATCATATGTAGAATGCGCTTTAAGAATCCACTGCCAAAATGAAATCTTAATATACGATCATATCACCAAACATTTTACCATTCTAACCAACTACATACATCATATGCAGATCACATTTCAAAACTCTACTCCATTAATTGTAAAACAAGAAAAAGTTGAACAAGATATGCACACATGATTATTAACAGCATCTGCATTGTACTAAGTAACATTATATGATCGTGACTATGCATGCACAAGCAACAGAAACTTACATACTGAACCTGGAAATATGATGTAAATAATTCCCAAGTTCAGTGCCCCACGTGGGTAGAAGGTGAAGAGTTGCACCGCCAAATGTCTGGGCCATGGGGGGTCCGCACGAGCTGTACGGCCGTGTTGTTATGGGGTTTTATTTCCTTACACATCTTTGGTGTTTTGGATTTACATTGTTAAACAAATAGTTATTTTGATCTGAATTACATCATACTCGGTATGGGCAAGAGTAAAACCAGTTCATTGTCAAGACTCGATGCCAAATCTCCCCTCTAATAGCGGTGCGCGCTAACCAGCTCACATAACGAGCTGGATGCTTCTTAGATATCTTTAGTTGCAGTTCATTTAACCAAGGGTTAAGGTTCAGTATGTGTTAAGCTGGATTTAGTTCACGAATAAATTGCTAAACACTTGTGGCTAAGCCCAAGAATTGTGCTAGTCATGGGCGAGTTATTGCAAGTTGAGGGCTCTAAAAGATCAGGGGAAGGCCCAAAAGGATATGGGTGGAGGTAGTAAGAAAGACTTAATAACATACAGTCCAACTGAAGTTATGGCCCTTGATAGAGCTGAATGGTGGTACTAAATTCATGTAACCAACCCCAGTTAGCTGGGATAAGGCTTAGATGATGATGATGATCCTTGTAGGGTATTTAAAAGAACGTGGCTGCTTGTAACCAAGGAATTAGTGCATGGGAATTGAATGTGTTGCTAGAAAAAAGTTTCAGGGGTTGTATTGAGGCATCGTTTCATAGTTGCAACTAAATTTAACAATGGAACTCAATCCTCTTGGACTGATAATTGGCAGGAAATCTTATGTTACTTCATTTTAAGAAATACTATACACTTCATTGTTGTGTTTGTATCAGAAGGGCTATGGTTATCCTGTGGTTCTTTGATTTGTGTTTTATTCTCAAAAGTTCTCTCTACAATAGTGTGTGAAGCCGCTTTTGCTATACTGATCAATTGGACTGCATGAATCAGGTATCAGATTTGATCTCATACACAAATCCAATCTTCAGCTTGCACCAAACCTTAAAATAGAAAAAAGGGATAGAGCCACAGAGCATGGACTGGTCCCACACTCACAAAGCTTGGCTGAAAATCAGCTTAGGCTCATTTGGCAGTGTGGATTTTAAATCCTGTGGAATCAAACGGATTTCGCAAATGAGCTTTGAGGTAGGCTTGTTTGAGGGATAAAAGAGAGACATAAGAAACTTAAAATGCTTGTTTCAGACACCATGATTTGGACTTAAACATCAGAAATACAACATGCAAGATGACTTTTCATCTAATGAGCTACTACAACTTGCAGAACTGAGCTCTCAAACTAGCCCAACAGTTACAACAACCTTCCACAGTCGACCGGGGAAGTTGGTGCAATCCATCTCCTGAGACAATGCTTCTAACATGGACAATATATTATTTCCCAATTTCTATCAAGAGATTACAATTTGTTGGAGTTGATTTCCTCTCAATATTTCGCTAAGGCTGGCAAAACTCAAGTGCATTTATAATCCATAGCTACAATCAAAGATCAAAACCCATCAACAATTCATCTTCAGCATGACCCGATCTAAATTTTCAACAGATACGAGGAAAGAGCATCCAAATAAGGATTCTTGAAAGGTTATTTGCATTATTTGCATCTGTTATTCTTTTTTATAGTAGAAGAAAACAGTTACCAAGCTCCGGTTACTCGATCACTGAATTTGTAAAATCGAGAACGAAAAACAAACTAAAATGCTGAAATTGGAAAGTTCTAAACCTTGAACTGTCAGGTTCAATCCAGCTTACCTACCAAAAAAAAAAAAAAAGAAGAAGAAGAAGAGACAGGCTTTTCTAACCATTGTGATGCACGGAAAAACCGAAAGTAGGAAATTTCCATCCATCCATTTGGTGGATAGATAGGAGAATTCCCACTCGTTGCACTAAACAGGAAATAGGATGCTTGTCACAATGGTCGTCCTGTGATTGATGCCATTGGTTGGTCGGATGGCCCACTGATAATAAAAAACTGCATTGCTTCGAAAATCCTATCCATCCATTTGGTGCACCTTGATGATTGAGAGAGAGAGAGAGAGAGAGAGAGAGAGAGAGAGAGAGAGAGAACCTGCCTTCGAGAATCGCCAGCACTAGCAGGAAAACGATCTTCGGAAAGACAATCACCGTCGATTTACCGGCCGATCGCCTTCGTCGAAAAACGAGAGCAGCTGTGGAAGCGGCAGCGCTTGCCGGGAAAACTGCAGCAGCTGCAAACTCACCGCCAGTCGCCGGAAAACGAGACGGAATCCAGGAGTTGCGCCGGAAATGGGAAGTATTTTCCAAGGGCGAATGATCGGAAAGCCAACGGAAATCGCAACCCAGTAAAGAGGGTTTTAGGTGCGAGTGTGTAGAAATGTGGTAGAGGGAAATCCGGACTCTTTATCCAGGAGAAACAATATGCTACTCGCGACAGTAATGATCCGAATCCTACTCTCCGACACGTGTGTAGGAGATCCAGGCCGTTTGTTTGGTGGACCTATCGTGCATACGCGGTGGATCAAAACTGAGACGATGTTAGTATTAGGTGGGCGGCATATGTAAAGCTGAAGAGATGGTTAAAATTAACCTCACCAATGGTCTGAATTTAACATGGACGTGAGGTCCACATGATGATATTCCTAAATGATTTTTATCTTTAAAAAAAAAAAATCATATTTTGAATCCGATGAACGGTCAGGATCTTTAACGCTAATGTCAAATTTGCACGTGTAGGGAGTACGATTCGGCTCTCGAGTAGGCGCGGAACGTTTGGGCGTAAAAGCAGAGACCCGAGTCCGGACTCCAACGAGGTTTTAATTCCGTTTAACAAAACGGAAACCGGAGAGAGATTGAAAAGAGCGTATTGACACCAAGGACTTCCATTAGGTGGGATGAGATTTTTAAAAAAACGTAATTTTTACGTATGGTAGCTTTTTCCATGGGATAAAATTTCATACATTGTTTATAATACGGTGGTACATTGAAGGGATATACCCATCATCATTTAAAATTATTGAGAATAACATATATGTGTTATATCCAAACCGTTCACTTGTTTTATAACCTCATTTTATGCCAAAAAATGAGACAGATCCAAACCTTACGTGGCTTCAAAGAAGTTTTCAACAATAGCTATTCAATCCCTGCTGCTTTCTGTGGTAGGGTCCACTTGAGCTTTAGATCTACTTGAGTTTTTGGCCCACGCTCTAAAATGCTCTCGAAAAATGGGTGGACAGTGTAGATATAGCCCACACATCATGATGAGACCTACACAACCGGCTAATATTGAGTGAAATTGGCACGAGACCCAGTGCAATTTCATCTAATCTAATTGTCGCGTGCAGCACCCAGCCAAAGCGTGGAAAAGGGTCGCGCTTTGACTAGAGACCCATCTTCATCAAGCTATCTAATGTCAAGGCTCTGTTGTATGTATTTTATCCATGCCGTCCAGTTATTTTCTCAAATCATTTTAAGGCATGTACCCAAAAATAAATCAGATCCAAGTCTCAGGTGGACCACCCCACAAGAAATAGTAGGGATTGAATGCTTACCATTGATGACCTTTTCAGAGCAGAAGTTTTTAGATCAAGCTGATATTTGTAATTTCCTTCCTCTTAGGTCCATGTGACTTGAACAAAAGGTTGGCTGGCAAATAAAACATTATAGTAGACCACAGAGAAAATATTGCACCGATTGGATGATGATTTATGATTGGAGTCGCCATGCGGCTTGATCTTTGCATGGTACCGCGTTGACCGTGTTGCCCATAGAATCAACGGTTGAGATGGCCAGGGTAGCTTTTGCCGAATGGAGAGTGATGCGGCACCATTTTTTAGCCCCTCCGTCAGCTTTTGTCCGCAGCGTAGAAAATAGCTTAATCGTGTCGGAGTAGCCGATGAGAACGTACCTGAATCCTCTGCAATAACTTAGGCATTAAGCAACCAAAACGACCCAAGCTCTATGAAGCCCACAAGTTATATATTTATAATCTACTCCGTCCATTCGGTTCTATCCTTGATTTTATGGGCTTGGGATAAAAATCAGTCATATCCACCACTCAGATGGGCCACACCCATGGGAACGATGGGATATAAGATACCAAACATACGTTCTGTGTGGTCCCCATGATGTGTATATTTCATCAAATCCGTTAACATTTGTAACTGTGTTACATCTGGATGATATGAAGATGCAAAAACTGACGCGAGCTGCGTTAAATTCTAGGTTTAATAACCAATTTTATATTATTCACGTTGGCATTGCCCATAGAAGTTTTTTATCATGCTGATATTCTGTATGTACGGTTCATATAAGTTTTCCCACCTGATGGACGGAGTAGATTTACATGTACAACATGGTAGAACCCATAGAGCCCGGGTGTTTCACGTGGGCGCATAAAACAGGAGCAGTAGGCGATTCGGTCCCACGCGAGCTGACGTTTGGCTGCCGTCATCTTTTCACGGGGTTAGCTAAAACCAGAGGTGGGCATCGGACCGAGTCAGGTCGGATTGGGGCTAACCCGATTGGGTCCGAAATCCAGTTGGACTGACCCGAATTCAATCCGATCCGGGATCGAGTCTAGAACATAGGACTCGATCCGACTCGGCACACAGTTGGCTTGACCCGAACCGAGTCCGACTCGGTCAGGGAAACCGAGTCGGATCGGGTTGGGTGCAATTCAGATCGTTAAAAACGGTGAAAATCATTTTCTCATTGCTATTTTCGGTGTGGTCCATTTGAACTTTAGATATGATTTTTTTTTTTTTTCCAAATGATCTAAAATGATCAGGAAAAATGGATAAACGGTATAGATATAATAAATACATCATTGTGGGGCCCATATAAGGTTGATATCATTTGAGCCGTTCGTACAACTCGGAGCTCGAGGCGCTGCAGCTGCAAACGTGTTGTGCACGGCAGCTGCTATAACTTGTTGCCCACGAAAAGATGACTTTGATGTTACCAAGTTATGTAGGTCTGATCATGGGATATGTGTTTTATCCAAACCGTTCATCCATTTGGCGAGCTCATGTTAAGGCTTGAGATAAAAAATAAGATAGATCTGACTATCAAGTGGACCACACTGGAAAAAGCAGCGGGACCACACTGAAAATCATTCCCTATTACTATTTGTGGTGTGGTCCAGATGATCTTTGGATATGATCCATTTTTTTGGATAATGCTCTAAAATGATCTCTAAATATATATCAACGATGTAGATATAATAAATACATCACTGTAGGGCCATATAACTTTGATCTCCAAACCAATGATAAACTCACAGGAAATGGTTGATGATAATTTCCTTAATTATAGCAATTGTACCAATGCTTAATACGACGCTTGCTTGTTTTGACACTTAAACTGATGATGTTGTGAAATACATGTGGGGCCCACGGTGATATGTGTGTCTTATCCACACCGTCCATCCATTATCCTAGCTAAAATTATGGCATCATCTAAAAGGATGAGGAAGATCCAAAGCTCAAGTGGGCCACACCACAGGATTTAGGAAATCAAACACTTACCTTTAAAAACTTTTTAGGGCCACTGTTTCCTTTGGTGTGGGTCACTTGAGTGTTAGATAGGCCTCATTTTTTGGCTCATGCCTCAAAATGTTTTGATAGAATGGATGGACGGCACAGATACATCATATATATCACGGTGAGACTCACAAATTTAAACTAGTCCATTTGGATCGGTTTCCAAGCAGAAATACCGAATATGTCTAAATTTTCAAACAGGAAACTTAAAACCGCTTTTCCAACCCATTGTTTTGTTCAAAACCGCTATAGCGTGGGTTGCAGTTACGAGAAAATTTAATACTCTGGTGGAGTTTGATGGATCACACACAGGCACTTAGAAATTGCAAACGGTCCGAATTGGGCCGGTCCGAATCGGATCCAATCGGATCAGATTCCGGATTAGGTCGGTTTGGAACAGGGCCTATCCGAACTCGACTCGAAAATAATTCGGATATAAATTATGCTACCCGATCCTGACCGATCCTAATCATCGGTTCTGTTCAAATCGGGTCGGATCAGGTCTGATTAGGTCGGATTCACCGGTTCGGGTATAAAATGCCCAGCTCTAGCTAAAACATCAATCTTTTACAAGAAACGGATTGGCTACTCCTCTGCAACCTGCCTGGTTGGTGGCTGATGGTCGGTGCTCTTTGGGAGCCACCATGATGTATGTGTTTCATCCCTTCCGTTCATCCATTTTTACATATCATTTTAGGGCTTGATCCCAAAAAAAAGAGAAGGATATAAATCTCAGGTAGACCACACCACATGAAAACAATAGTGATTGGATATCCACCATTAAAATCCTCCCAAGGCCCACTGTACTATTTATTTGACATCCAACATGTTGATTAGGTCATACAGACCCATATTAAGGGAAAAAACAAATAATAGCTTGATCCAAAACTTTTATGGCCCCAAAAAGTTTTTAATGGTCGACGTTCATTCAACACTGTTTCCTTTAATGTGGTCCACTTGAGATTGGGATATACATCGTTTTTTGACTCATATCATAAAATGATCTAGAAAAATAGATGGACGGCATGGATGAAACACATACATCATGGTGCGGCCCACAAATCACCAACCATAAGCCATTGGCTGGTGGTAGGGGAGTAGCCAATCTGTTTCCCCTTTTACATACCTCATTGGACATATCATAAGGCTCTGATTATTCGATTGAGGCAGATTGAGGTACATCTCTGTGATCGGTTCCAGCATTGCTTATAGTCATATCTATAGGAATTTGTAATGCCCCGGATTTTAATGGTTGAGCAAAACTCAACTCCCGAGATCCAGCACATCACTTATGCAACATGGATAATGATGTTTAGATGTTGTCCATATCAATGTATTAATCATGAGTGAGATTATACTAAAACAACATATCATACTCCAGATATAATTAAATTTAACAAGCGAAAGACTGAAACACTTATATATCTTAACGGGTAAATGTTTTACAACCTCCAGAATATGATTATGTAGTCGGATTGAATAAGTACATGTATTGTTTCAAAATATGCAAAATATCAAAATGTAAATATCCAACTAATCCATGTGCCCCTATATCCCGTTGAATCAGCACGACGTCTACATAGAACTGCCTGATAGCTAAACAGAGGAGAATTCCTCCTCCTTATCTATGAAGTCCAACTCAGCCACATAGACTTCGTCATTACATGCATATACAACAGAGTCTGGTTGGTGTTTTAGAACACTGTCCCAAACTGAGAGTGAGTGATCAACTCGGTGGTACTATAAGATAAAGGTTAACATGTTATCAAGTCAATCAAGCAGTAATGATAAAGCAATACAACAATCATTCCCTGGCTACTCTTATTAATGCAGGGATGGAATGTAGAATGATGTATGCCCTCGCATGAAGCTCCTTTACAAGCGACTCCGACAACCAAGTTCGTGCATGACAACCTCCCTAAAGTGTAACTTCCTCGCCAAAGCACATGCAATGCAGTGCATGGTCGTGTTAGCCGAGTACTTAATTAAGCTCATTCATACAGCAGGAATGGGAAACTAAGGTACCTCCTTTTATATCATTGACTTAACCGAAGGATCCATCTAAGGTCGTCAATCCTAGTTATTCACATACGATAGACAAGTTGTAGGGCATTACCCCTAATGAAAAGCAGTGGATATGTAAATTCAAGAGTTTATACTCGCGGTCACTATGGGGAAGCTTGTCACCTCAGCGTAGGTCGACAGCTTGAACACAGTATCCCATACCACCATGTCTGGCTCACGAGTTTGGGTTATTCATTGGTCACTACGGGGAGGCTCATCACCCCAGCGTAGGCCGGCAATTCGACCACGGTGTCCCATACCACCATGCCTGACTCATGAGTCTTAGCGGATCGTGGTACCATGGTTAAAACGGATCTTTACATTGGTAAGTGGTTCATTAGATTCAAGTAGTGATGTCCATACATGGTAAACACACAATAGGCCAATCAGTTTATTAGACAAGTTCGATTGGTACGAGCTCACGCTAACTTAATCGACATGAAGCGCATAAGTACTCCA
This sequence comes from Magnolia sinica, assembly GCF_029962835.1. Taxonomy (NCBI): domain Eukaryota; kingdom Viridiplantae; phylum Streptophyta; class Magnoliopsida; order Magnoliales; family Magnoliaceae; genus Magnolia; species Magnolia sinica. The sequence goes on along the minus strand of NC_080576.1, from coordinate 21,467,006 downwards.
CATGGCCTAACCATTGTCGACAATTGTCGTACGACCCGGATTCATCGAACATATCAAATGTGGCGAGACTAATTCGACTACTTGAACGAGAACTGTTACCAATTGCCTGAACTATGTTATAGTCCCAATCTTACTCAGATGTAGTGTGTAAATACATGTGATAATTATATCAGCATTTGACAAACAATTCAAATGAATTTCTCATTTAAGCATTTCGCCAAATACATTGAGCATGTTACCAAATATTTACATTTGATCCATAAATCGTGCAGTCGAAATTAAGATTACATGGAGGAAACTATACATATGGATAAGGTAATTGAGGGTCCTATCTCAATACCCTTATTAAATACAATTCATCAACAATTTCTCATTTAGACATTTAATCAAACATTTAGACTACACATTACCAAATACATAGACTAGATTAGTTATGATATATATTATGGCAAATCCTTACACGAAAAGAGCGTCATACATACGACAAACATGAATCCTAGATTTATAATCATGACAAGCACAAATCACAGTTTCATGTGCATTCAAACATTTCAATAAACACATGGAATGCATCTTGTATTCAACATAGTTCACACATGCATAATATATCGAAAATGTCGTAACTAAGATCATATGACAGCAATCAAGTCAGACATAAATCATTAGCCGACATTGAAAACCTTGAAAACCATAACCTAAACGTTTATAGTCCGCACTTTTCATCGGAATACTCGATTCGGACTCGGTTCAAACACTACGTTCCCGAATACAGAACAACGGGTACCTAAACCATGAAATAGATTAGCCAGTTCAGCGATTACTCAATCTAAATTTCTAAATCAAGATTAGGGTTAGGATTTCTTACCCAAATCGTAACCGAAACAGATCGGTTAGCTAGATGGAAAGACGATTCAGTGCGTGTAGTTGTGAGAGAGAAACACTACAACAATCTCCCAACCTTTCACTTCTCTCCTCATACTTTTCTTTTCTTTTCTTTCTTATCTCTCCTAGTGTTTGGAGCAAATTCGTATAAAATAGAAATGGGGTAGTTTAAGAGCTTTATATAGGCTCAAAATTGGTGTAAATGGCTCCAGGGCCATGGTATACTTAATTTATAACCTAAGGGTGTCTGTTTTTTACAAACCAGGCTTGTAGGAAGGCCCATTACTCACCTACGTCACAGAGTAAGTTCCCTAACAATGGATCTATGTCAGGATGTGATTTCGGCGCGATTAGATAGGCCGATCGACCGTGGAGGACCTGTGTCAGATCAATGGTCATGCTCACTCGATCGGCGCCACAAGTATACGGATATGAGCAGTGAAATTTTTTTTATCCATGGGTGAAGTTTGGTCAGAAACTGACTGTCTGAAATTCTCAATTTCGCTCATAAGCGAATGACGTAATTTACTTAAGTTTCAATACATTTTTTAAAGATATTCACGTTTCTTACACACTTCGCTCAGGGCTCAAGTTGTGCGTTTCTGGATACTATTTGGGCTCGATTCCTGCGATGGTCGTCAAGCCAAGTAGGACGGTCATAACCTTATAGTTTCGTGGTCATCGGACTTTCAACGTGCAGTCCAAGTCCAATAAGGAGTTTTAATGTGCTCCCGAGAGCAACAGACTTTTGGAATTTTTCCTATGTTTTAAAGCAGTGTTAAGTTAGCGATTTTGTTGGTTTTGGGTCTTGTCATTTGTATAAATAGTGGTTCGAGTTAAATCCATCGATTAATTCAGCGAGTACGTTATTAATTTTCGCCTAAATTACGACAGGGTCCGGTCCTAAGGGATTTCTGCTTGAGGAGGTACTTGAGTCTTTGTACGGATTTTTCCGAGACGTTATAGAATTGAATACCTAAATATAGTAAAGAAATACTATGATACTTTCGGCAAGCATAATGGATGACGGAGAAGCACTAATTATAAATTTTCTAAATATAGTAGAATTGAAGACCTAAATAGTAGAAAAATACTGTGGGCAAACCTGATGGATGACACGTAAGACCACGTATTCTTCTCGGATACCCAAAAAGCTTTTAAGCAACACATAAGATGCCAAATCATCAATGAACATTCATTCTCTGTATGATTGCAAATAAGGCATAGGACATAAAATCATGTTAATTAGATGATCCTAAGCATTCAATCAATATATAAAAAATAGACTGTCAAGATTAAACAGAGAAGTAAAGGAAGCCCAATCACAATCCGGAGTTATCTATTTGTTAAACCTCACTTTGTATTGTTTATAATTTCTTAAAGTAAATTGGCCTTATCTATAAGGTTAGGATCATCTAATCAGCGTGAGCTAAGTAAATTAAAAGCTTTGAGCATCCCATAGGATGTGTTTGCAAAGTGTCATCATTACTTTTTTACAATGTTTATTTAAGTACATAATTCAATATGTAATTCACCAGTCACATGCAAATGTAATATGATACATATAAATGAATTTATAAACATTACAAATTTACCATGTATTGCGGAGAAATTCTCCCATCCAAGCACTCGAAACAATGCATTTTTTCTATTAATCTAAGGGCTTATTTGGAAAGTGGGATTAGGTAGGATTAAGTGGTATGGAATTGCATTTGGTCCCATACAAATTCCATCCAATATTTGAAAACGACGAAAAGGATTGGATTAATCTGCATATCATATTATCCGGTCCTAATGGTAGATACCACAAGATTTTTAGTGGAGTTCAAAATCTACTATATCCATGGGCCCCACATTGATGCGTATGTTTTATTTATGCCATCCACCCATACGTATCATTTACACATGATGATCGAGTTGCATAACAGTATAGATGACCGACATCAATTGTGAAATTGATCTATTGATTATAGTTCCATGGTCCACCAAACACAAGTTTTACTTAATGAAACATTTTTCACGAATGAAGAATTTGATCCCAAATGTGAGATTATACTGTCAAAATACCATGGTATTTCTAAACATTCAATCATTTAGCATTAATGGTGTTAATTCCATTTAATAAACTTTTATACCATTTAATCCGACGAACCAAACAACTTTGATATTTCAATAAGGTAAATGTATCATCATTAGGATTTCAATATGCTTATCCAAACATGGAAGTTATTAGTTAAATTATTATCATTTTCAACTAATAGGTATTGTAATTTATCATTATTGTATTTTTACGCTATAATGCTAATGTAATTCATAATCCAACCACATTATAAATTTTTCAATTTAAATTATTTAAATTACAGGAGTCATTGGTTCAAAAAGGAGGATTTTGTACATCGTTTGATTCGTAATAAGCATAGCAAAGGCATAACCCACAAACAACAACCAAAAACTCCATCACATTTCCACTATAATAAAAACTTTACAAGTACAATGAGCATAAGGGAAATACAATGAAGATAGACCAAAACTCCAAAGAAGATCAGCCACGCGTCCAAGCCTATCCTATCCAACACCCACTACTTGATCTTCTTGCTCCCTTGGCTTCCTTAGCTCCTTGTGCTACTCTTTGATGGAGGAAGATGAAAAATGGATGGTTGAGATGAGAGATGAAGGGGTAGGAAAGGTGGGCCACACAAGTAGCTTGGGAGAAATGGGAGAGGGTCTCATACGTATGGGTTTGTTGCTTTGAAAAAAAAATGAAGGAATGAAAAAAAATAAAGGAGAGAGGGAGAGATAAGAGAGAGGGAGAGTAGCTTAGGTAGGTAATAATGACTTGTAAGAGAGGGTGGCTAGCATTAAATGCTTGTAAGAAGGGATAGGGGTAGGTAGGGTGGCTATAGCTAGGGTAGGGTGGCTATAGCTAGGGTAGGGTGGCTATAGCTAGGGTAGGGTGGCTATAGCTAGGGTAGGGTGATGTCATCGTTCTCATAATTTCCTAGAGATTAGTGCCACATGGAATAGGTGGGCCCCGCAATACGCGGTCCACGGCCATTATAACGCATAGTCCCCAACTTATGATCTAAGCGTCGGTTTGACGCACAAGACGCGGCGTTGGAACCGCAGCGACGGAGCGGTCGCTATGATACAACTTTCAGATCAAGCCGTCATCGGTGCGCGGAACCTGGCCTAGGATCGTGTGCAAACACCGGATATGGTACGAAGGTTGACGGAATTTGACCAGAAGGACCGCGGAAGCCAACGGAACAATAGGTATTGTAATTTATCATTATTGTACTTTTATGCTATAATGCTAATGTAATTCATAATCCAACCACATTATAAATTTTTCAATTTAAATTATTTAAATTACAGGAGTCATTGGTTCAAATTCAATACTTATTTAGGTACCATGAATCTACCTCAACTGGAAGACTGAGTGGAGATACCTGGTTTCAATACTTGAGGTCTTGGTATCAATCCCTAGCGGGGGTGGGTAACATGGAGTGTGTGTACCAACATGGTTGTGTACTAACAAGCTAACCCAAAAAATAAAAAATAAAAAATCTACATGTACCTGCAGGGCACCAAGAAACCTTAAATCAAATCCTTTTTATTGAGGATTGAATCCACCTCTATGGTCCCATGTTTAGTAATTCTTGAACTACTAATTTAACAGGGAATCGTTGAAATAAGCCAGAACACTATTTCCACGTAGTCTCATTGGGAGTCGGACTTCATTCCGAGATCGGCAAAGGTCGGCTGGTCAGGAAAAGAGAACACAGCCTAGTTAAGTAAGTTAGGGCAAAGCTCTCCCAAACAGACAAGGCCTCTCCAACAGCGGCAAGAAAGCAGGGGTAGCTAGATGCCCTGACCTTATATTTACCATGAGTAAGAACCTGCCGTTAATTTTTTATAGTAAAACTTTGGCTTATTTGATTGTAATTTTGGACAATTAATGATATAAAATTTCAGCTGTCCCACTAGATGACTTTCCAGAATCTGATTTTTGGACCGTGAGTGACAGTTGATTCCAGAATTCACCAGGTTTTTGACGTGGACTGATGTATACCGCATGTACTAATTACTGTTTCTGGGCACCCACATATCAAGAGTCATGCCGGAGTGTCAAATCACTCCCAATGCAGCGGGGCAGGAAGAAGCAGATCCTACATCCAGTGAGCCCAACTCTGCCTGTACAACCCATTGGATGTTTTTTATTCGGGTGATCTTTTCCATATATGTTTCAATTAAGGTTTACCACCTGATGGACGGAGTGGATTTAAGCATACAACATGGTGGCCCCACATTCACGCCACTTGTAAAACATGGGTTGTACGGTGGTCCATGCATTATTTTCTCCACAACTTTCCTGCATCTAATGTCCACCCACCACGAACGGCTTTTATTTATGACCATCCATTGGGGCGTATGGGACGGAAACGGGTTGGCTACTCCCCCTGACCACCAGCCAATGTCGGTGCTCTGTGGGCCCCACCATGATGTATGTGTTTCATCCATATCGTCCATCTATTTTATAGATAATTTTAGGATATGAGACCAAAAATGAGGTATATCCCAATCTCAAGTGGACCACGTTACAGGAAACAGTGTTGAATGAACGTTGACCATTAAAATTTTTTTGGAGCCATTAAAGTTTTGGAACGAGCTGATATTTGTTTTTTTCCCTTCATCTGGGTCTGTATGACCTAATCTACGGATTGGATGTCAAATAAACAGTACAGTGGACCTTAGGAGGATTTTAATGGTGGATATCCAATCACTATTGTTTTCCTGTGGTGTGGTCCACCTGAGATTTATATCCCTCTCATTTTTGGGATTAAGCATAAAATGATCTGTAAAAATGGAAGAACGGCGTGGATGAAAAACCTACATCATGGTGGTGCCCACAGAACACCGACCACCAGCCACTGGGCTAGTGGCAGGGGGAGTAGCCAATCTGTTTCCATATGGGACGTCATATGTCCATTTCTCAGGTGGGCTCCACTTGCTATGTATGGTGGTCAAATCAGGCTGGTCTAGCCATCAAGACGATCACCAAAATACACAACTGACTGTCGACCCTTGGCAGTTCTTTCTTGACCGTCCAGTTTTATACATGTGGCCCACCCAATGACTGGACAGACCTGATAGGGAGAGCAGAGAATGTCTCATTCGTCGTTTCTCTTCACGTGTGCTTCGGATAGAGGTGTATCCGGACAGAATCGATCCGAAAACTCGAACCGAAATGGTCCAACCCGACCCAACCCGACCCGGATGTAAATATATATCTAAATAAAAATTCCATCGCCTAGGCTTTTCGTTCGGCGCCAAAATGTCCCGCCCAACTCTATCTCTATATCTATCTATTTCTCTTTATATTTGTCCCTCTGTCTCAGTTGAAGAAAAAAAGTAAGAAGAAGGCTAATTAAATATTCTTTGATAGATCAAATTCTTTTTTTTTGCTGTTGGGTTTTGTAATTTCGTGATATTTCTCTGTTGGAGAAGAATATGTACAGAGAAGTGGTGTATAGTTTAATTCGAAAGAGAGAGAGTCGTACTCGTAGCAGGTTGACGGTCATACCCGAAGTTGACGGAAGTAGATTGATTGGATCGGCCGGTGTAACGGGTCTGATCACGAGGTATGTATTATATCCAAACCGTCCATCCATTTGGTCAGCTTATTTTAAGGCTTCAGACAAAAAATAAGACAGATCTAACCTTCAACTAGACCACATTTCAAAATTTAGTAGGTAATTACCCTTTCTAGGGTCACATTAAATTTTGGATCAAATTTTGTTTTTCCTCTTCATTTGGTACTTAAGATCTTATGAAATTTATTTTTCCTATTCATTCAGTTACTTGTGACCTTATAAACAGATTGGATGTAAAATAAACGTTATAGTGGGCCCTACAAATTTTTTAACGGTGAAAATCATTATCTCTATTGCTATTTATGGTGTGGTTCAGATGATCTTTGGATATGATTCATTTTTTGGATAATGCTCTAAAATCATCTCTAAAAATAGATGAACGGTGTAGATATAATAAATACATCACTGTGGGGCCCACATAAGATGTAACATTGATCTCCTTTGAACCGTTCTCACAGCTCGGAGATCGAGGAGCGTCAGTGCTGTCTTCGCACAGCACGTAGCCAATAGGCTAGGGAGTAGGGAAGCGGACTGCGTACTGAGTAACTCAGTACGGTAAGCGTACTGAGTAAACTCCGTGGGCCACTGTGTCACTCGTGCGTTGTATCCACTCCGTCCATTTCTTTTAACACATAATTTTAGATCTCTATGCCAACAATGGATTATATCCAAACCTCAAATGGACCACACCACTGGAAAATGTGTGAATTGAAAATCTACCGTTGAAAAATTCTTGGGGACAAAAGAGGTTTTAGATCAAGGTGATATACGTGTTTTTCATTCATCCATGTCCTTCTCATCTTATGAACAGGTTGGATGACAAATAAACATACTGGGGGCCTTAAAAAATTTTCAACGGTTGAAATCAATAGTTTCACTTTTTCCAGTGGTATGGCCCACTTAAACTTTGTGTATACATCAATTTTGGATTGAACCCATAAAATGATCTAGAAAAACGAATGGACGGCGTGGATAAACCACATGCATTCGCAGTGGGCCCAACCTAGTTTACTCGGCACGATAAGAGTATACTACACGGACCTTTCCTAGGCTAGCTGGTGCTAGCTACAAATAGCATTAAATAGGCTAGCTGGTGCTACCTCAAATAGCATTAAAAAGCATTTATAAAGCTTCTCTAGGAAGCTATGTCACCGATGTGAAGCTTCTTCAAGAAGCTACACAGCAATAGGCTTTATTCAACTGGGTAAACTATGTGGGCCCATCATGAATTTTCTTGGTTTATCTACACCGTCCATCAGTTTTTTCAGATCATTTAAGGAGTTGATACTAAATTTTAAGTGAATTCAATAATCAAGTAGATCACACCATACGGAACATTGATATAATGATTTTAATGTCGTTGGAAAAAACGAACGATTCAAGCTTTCCCCAATCTGATCCGACTCGATTTTCCTGACCAGGTCGGACCCTGATCGATTCAGGTCAACAAACGTTCGAATCTGTTCGAATTAGGTGATCCAAACTCGGTCCCGGATCGGAACGAGTTCGGATCAGGTTCTACAAATTTCGAATCTAGTCGGGTTGGGCCGAATCCGATCCGACTCGGTCCGATGCCCACCTCTAGGTGTGGTCCATTCTTTCTTGACCGTCCAGTTTTATACATGTGTCCCACCTAATGACTGGACAGAACTGATAGGGAGAGCAGGGAATGTCTCATTCGTCGTTTCTCTTCACGTGTGCTATCAATTGTATCTTTCCTGTCGATTACGCAATCTCGATACGTGTGGCACACAAATATGTACGGAATCCTTCGGACCGTTCATCAGCTGAGCCCTTCCGTGAAGGAGACGTAAAAACAAAAAGGTCTCAGGGCTCAGATTCTCGGGTACGGTAGTGATCCGTCAGGTGCCTAGTCGGTGCCCTGTCCACCCCATCACCCAGGAAGTGTTTTAAATTATACATTTATAATTTCTGTAAATAACAGAAAAATAAAAAAAGTCACGGGAGGAAGTATGTTTGATCATGATATCTTTAAAGTGTTTTTTATCCCTTCTCAAAGTGATTGAGAATGCTGATAGGCTGCAGGTAAATTGTTTTTAAGATATGACGAGTTTGTATGTAGCTTTGCGTTCAGCAAACATAAAAAACCATGAATGGAAATCTGTATACACAATTTTATCTGATAGATAAATAAAATAAAATCCTAGATCAGAGAGAAAATTAGAAAATGGAAGGTGGTTTATACAACTGCTTTGGTCTATTTCTTGAGGATTGTCCTCTAAGGTTCATATGAACCTTGTTGACTTGATCAGAAGTCATGGTTACTTTTCTTGTTGGGTCATATGTGAGAGTGGTTCAAGTTGTTGGATATGGTCCAATGAACCATTTAGACATTGTTTATATAGGCTAGGGTTGCTGGTTATTTTAGTATAGGGTCATAATTCCATATGATCATTTATGGTTGTTGGTGAGAAATTAGCGGTTATTTGACTATTTTTGACCATTATACATGTGGGACAACTATCTGTTGCATGCTGGCTGTTTAGACTCATTGGTTGGCCATTATATGGCCTTGGGATAGCCACGTGCAACAATTTTTATATGGTCTGGATTAATGCTGCATGTGCAATTACACCTCTATCAAATAGCTAATTTTCAGCTTATATAAGAGACTGACTGGTCTCATTCAGACCATTCGCCGACTTCACTCTAGCCACCTAACTCATAGCCACTGTGGCATCATGACTCACACTTGTATCGCACCGATTCACGTAAGCAAACCATCCACAACACAATGCGTACATATAAAGTGTGCCTCTACAGCCACGCTAGCACATAAGGTCGAGAGGGGTGCCGCACACGTGGACCATTCAGATTTTGTGCCCATGACATGAGTATAAAGGTGCGCATGGGTGCTCACGTAAAAATGTGTGCAGGTGAGCATTCCTCTCTCTCTCTCTCTCTCTCTCTATATATACACACACACATGTGTGTGTGGAAATGGTACTTATAATGTTGAACTCATGAGAATTTCCCATGAGGTCGAGCTGTGTGGGCCCCACCGTGATGTGTGTCGAACATCAACATTGTTCATTTGATTGGTCCCCTTTAGATTATGGGATATCCCAAAAATCAGTCATATATGGAATTCACCATATAAAATCATGTGTGGACATGCCTAAAAAATATATAAGTACTTGGTAGGGCCCGCATGAGTTTTGGATACAGCTGAAACTGGGTTTGAGCCCTCATCCAAATGGGACACACACAATGGATAGGTTGGATCTGTAAACCATATCTCAGTGGGGTCCAATAAATGCTTATCAATGTTTTAATGAGAGGGTAACCCCTCCCAACTGTTGTATGTGGTGTGGCCCACCCAAGTCATCCATTGACTTGATTTTTAAGCCCCCTGCCCACCATGGAATTGTGCATCTAGCTGATTGGGTAGATGTTCGACACGCATCACGGTGGGCCCACACAGCTCAACCTCATGGGAAGTTCCCGTGAGGTCGACCACATAGCACCATTTTCCACATATTACTCAGATTTAACGTTCCAGTTAGAGGCTGCAATCTTGGCAAGTGCATCTAGGTTTTGAGTTGTAATTTCAACCCGTGGATGCATGCTGCACGCACCCAAGCCAACTTGACCCGACTCTGTAACCACGTTGGACTCGGTTCGGATTAGTCCCAGGCCAGGCTCGGTCTTGGATCACGTTAGGTATGCTGGACTCAGCACCGAGTCGAGTTGAGTTAGGGTCAGGTTTACTTCAAAACCAGATACTACTAGGTTCAGCCCCAACTCTGTACGACTCGACTTGATGCTGGGCTCTAGTCAACAACACTTGTTTTAGGCGGCACCCTAACTCTTCGTGGCCCACCATGTTGTCCAGCGAAATCCATTCAGTTCATCAGGTGACAGCCTTATGTTCACCTCAAATTTAAAAAGATCATCCTGTTACTATACTCTTACGTGCCACACCAATGAGAATAATACAAAAACGCGCCTAAAACTTCTAAGTTCAAGCGATGTGGCCCACCTCAGTTTCGGATTGGGCTTATATTTGTATCTTCCTTTACTTTTCGTGAGTCACATCCGTTGAACGTGATTGATGAAAGATACACACCATGATGGCAACACACACATGGTTGGCGTCCCATCCACATTGTTCCTTGTGGTGTGACCCACCTGAGTTGTGGATCTGGCTGATTTTGTTTGTAGGTCTATCATCTAGGAGCTCACCTGATGGACGGAGCAGATTTCACGTATCAACACGGTGGCCCCAAAGAGCGGCGCCCTATGCGCTGTGTCAAAAAGGACTTAATGAGGATTCAGGTCAATGGTCTCACAACATTGTAAATCCCAACACTTCTAACCTCAGAAAATTTTAAAGAAAAACTTGGATACTTTGGCAAGTGTGATGAAGATATTTAGGATATAGTAGTGTTGTTTTTAATGTCTTAAATTGAGTCAGAAATAGGGTCTCTTGATGATATCGGCAGACTGTTCGATGCCATCTTGCTCGATCCCATCAGGATTTTTCGACTTCAGCTAGTCTTTGTCTTTTTTCGATGTCATCGTCTGGAGACAAGACATGAAAATTTGATTTTCTTTGATTGCATCAAGCTATCTTCGATAACATCGAAGATCGGTTCGATGCCATTGAAGAAAATCAGATTTTCATGGCTTGTCTTTGGATTGTTTAGGTGTTAATTCGATGCCATCGATATGACTTTGGTGTCATTAAATGATTAGTTTCGATGACATCAAAGTGTGTTCGATGCCATCGAATGATTCCGCGCAGATTTTTTGCAGAGTCATGATTTTACGAGATTTGTTTTCAATTTCATTTGGAATTTTTTCATAGCTTATAAATATGGATGTAAACGGGATTGAGAGGTAGTTCTAGGATTTTTAATTTATCTAAGGGATTTCAAGGGTGTATTAAGTGTTTGATTCGAGGTTATTTAACTCAATAAGCTCTGTTCCTTTGTAATTTCTTCTTCCATAGTGATCATCTATCGCTTTATGCTGTGTTGTTTTTCCCACTGGCATTTTTCCATGTTAAAATCGTTGTGTGCTATTTGTGTTTGCTTAGTGTGATTGAATTATTTCTTTAGATTCTACGATGTGTGTTTCTGCAGTCACCTAACAGGTAGAACACTTTTCTTTGTACATGTGGGGCCATGATGGAAAAAATGATTGATGCGATTGACTTTTGAGCAGTGAACCAGTAACACATCTATGATATGGCCCACGCAATGGATGGTGCTCATTGATAACTTTCAAACATGGGCTCTAATTCATCATTGGACGCTAAATTAGATCATAGAATCCAATGCTTGATGATCAAATTGGTGGTAGCCATGACCCAACTCTCTTACTTTAGGTTGCCCGTCCAATGTAGACCTGCTCAGGCATACCTTTATCATCACATTCCCATTTGAGCCGGATATTGGCATATTGCTGGTGAGAGCATCTGTGTGTCGCACCATTTTCATTTTTTAGACTCTGTTTGTTTTCTTGAAATGCTAAAGCAATGTAATGCAAAACTCACATCATTACTCCTTACTCTCAGATCATGGTAATCTGTTGGAATTACGACTTGGATGGGCAAAAATATGTTGACGTGATATAGTTTCGTGGGCCCACAATGTGATATATATATATATATATATATATATCCACACCATCTATACATCTGTATGAGATCATTTTATGGAAGGAAACAAAAAATGAGGCAAATCCAAAGTAGAAATTGGCCACACTATAGAAACCAGTCGAGATTGAAGGTTTTTCATTGAAAACTTCTTGCGGCTCACGGAAGTCTTGATGAAGCTGATATTTGAAGTGATGCCCTAAAATGACATTGCAAAATGGATGGAAGGTGTGGATATAACACATATTGGGGAAGTTATGTCCACACATTTCTAATCACGTAAGTACTTTACATGCATATGGAAAAAATTAATACTGCAAGAGTGTATTAGTATTATATATGTATGTCTTTACTTCGGACTACTGTAATAGTGATAATTATTACCCATTTACATAGCATTACAGTATCTTAACCTCATTCTAGCCACTTAAACATGATTAACAGGTCTAATGAAAGTTACACACCATGTTAGCTCTACATACCACCGTTGGTATTTCATCCCCATTGCTACTTGTGTTGTGGCTCACTTAAGTTGTGGGTCTAGTTGATTTTAGCCCCAATGACTATAGTTGAGGATGAAACTTAAGGGTCTGCTTGGTCTTTCAATTACAATAATAAATGGCCATTAATGGCTTATTTACTTTTATAACTGTGTGGTGACATCACTTACATTTTACTGCAACAATGACAATCTCTATAAAAATAATCTTTTTTATAATATGAAAAATGTAACGACTATAATTTATTTTACCCAATTAATTGAAAAGTGTATTTAACTCTTGAGTTATTAGTTACAATTCCTATTTAAATAAACATTTGAAAATAATAACGATGACTCATTTACTATGCATTTGGTAGGAAAGTGGAAAACCAAACAAACCTTAATAGGTAGAGTGGACATTACATATATAACATGGTGCCCTAAAGAGTTTGAGCATTTTACAAGTATTATGGAGGAAATTTCGATCCGTTCTAGGATTCATCCAAAGATGGGCCTCATCTTCTTCCAAGCACCGCACAATATCCTACTTAGTTGTAATTTTACATATCTTTTACTAAGAAAAGTTTGCATATATGTGTGTGCATGTGCATCTGTCTCGTCAATCATGATAGGCGGCAATCTTAGCATGCATTTTAAATTGGGGTTTCAAAATTCTGTTTAAGACATGCTTACTAGATTTCACCTTGGAAATGTGTGTCCCAACATTTCGGTGTGTAAAAGTCTTTTGGAATAAAATTAATAAGATAGCAATGGCAATGGTTCACCCACATGCACTGAGAAGTCACAGTCACACAAGGGACAAACGTGCGAATCAGACCATCAAAATCATGGGCCACATCTCAGATGAGCCATAAACCGACTATTATACCAAAATGGCATCCTAGATTGCTGATCGAAGGCATCTAATGATTAAAAAAAAAAGTAATCATGGACGGAATTCAATAAACAAATGTCTATGTGAAGCCCACTTATTTTTATTATATATAATGTGAGTAGTAAATGGAAAATCTTAAAAAAACAATTATTATTTCTAGAACGGCGTACAACTAAAAAATATATAAGGCACCCACACCTCAAGCTAGGTTATTTGTGAAATTACATATTAAAATGGATTTCCACCACACACACACACACACACACACACACGTATATAAGGGATGGCACGGATCTTACCTACTCTATGTCAATGAGTGGTGTGGATTTGTGTGCACAACATTCTTGCCATTTTGCAATAGAAGTAGCTTGCGCTTCCTTCCACCCTTCCCTCCACACCTCTCTCCCAATCTCTCTTTTCCTTCCTTTGATTCCATACCCACCAGTGCTTATAAAACAACAGAAATAATTTTTATCGAAAAAAATGTCCACTTTGCACGTGAGCTATCATATAACTCCACTTTCTTTCCCCTTAGCTTGTCGCCTGTGTAGAACATATGAGCGGTGGAAAATGCAAACGAAACCGTAAAGAATACTCCATGAGGTGGAAATTAAAGCAAGTATTCAATAGGTGGGCCACACATATATACTAAGTCAGACCACTGACAGTCCATTGATTTTAAAAGTACAATCTACTTCTAAAGTGGAAAATAATGGCATAGCTAGAATGGAATCTCCTAAAGGTATTTTTTTGGACATTGTGATCTTGCATGGGTTTTAAATTCATGATGTATCACTGTTGTAACTATTAGTAGTGATCTTGTGTTCTCATGGACATAGTTGCATTTGGATTCATTGGCATCCACATTGCTGTTGGAAATTTATAATTGGATATACCGAAAATATAAAAATAAATCGAAAATAAACTATTTCACTAGGCTGAATCACGTATAAAATACGCTATCCTTTAAGCGTGATTCGCCCCCTTATCAACTGCGAATGGGTTATAGGCGAATTGCTTCTAGGATAAGACAAGCCTTAATTTGGATCCAGCGTGCAGCAATCACGATAGGTCAACTATAGAACAGTTGTAATGCAGCAGATCTCTTCTGGCAAACTCAGACAGTAGAGATTTTCAGAGTATTCTATAAGGGAGATTTGGATTGGGTTGTATCTTATTTGTTAGGAGACTTGGTGTGTTGAGGTGATGAAATCAGACTGGAATGGTCCAGTTTATATAGGCATCAGGTAGTGGACCGTTGCTAGACTGTTATTAATGGTTCAGAACGTTTGGATTACATTTTTAACTATTGATCATTAACTCCAGCCGTTTTTGGTCGTCGAATCAAAGGATCTGACTGTTGAATCATCATGGTCCGTCCGTTTTTGGACTGTTTGGCTTTGAAGGCAAAGAGCTGTTTTCAGAAATTGCTGAACATTTCGGATTTATGATCCGACCGTTCTTAGTTTTCTATAAAACTCAGACCATTTCAGACCCCACTGCACACAGGCACAGACCAGACCCATCGCACTGAGCAAAGTACGCTACCTAGCGCCACTACAGCCACACTGCCTATGCCCGCGCCTGAGCCCGAGCGCCCGCGCGCGCGTGTGCTATCACCTCCTCCAAAAACTCCAAGTAAGAATACTCTTTACAACATCTCATATAAACTACAAAAGGATTTCAACCATTTCTGATGTGAGACAAAGCATACACCGCATTTTTTTAATTCAAAATTTTTAAAAAGCGTTTTGACGGAAAAATTCCGAAATTTTAAAAAATTCTAATTTTCATTTTTATTATTTTGAAAAACCATTGATTTTCAACAATCCCCCATTGGTTTTTTAAAATAATGAAAAACTCTGCTAGAATAATAACAGCTATTATGCATAAAAAAAGATATCTTGTGATTTGAATATTTCCTTAGTGTAAGTCTTTTAAAGTTATCTCGAAATTTCTGGTTGCCGCAGCGTTGAACCGGTTATTTCTATATGATATAATTGAAAATACTACATACATAATAGCTCCTGCGTTACGTGTTCTTTTATAATCTTGCTTAGAACTTTTAATGGCCATGTGCTTATCCTGTTTCATGAACAATTCCGAGATACTTCTAACTCTCATGAGAAGCGGCACCACTTCTACGTTCATATATGTAAAATCCTTCTAGTGTTTTTATTTAAAACACTTATCCTGTTTGACTGGACTTCATTAAGAGTTTAATACTCATCCCTCTTTTATAATGGCCAACACTATCAACCTGGATGAGGTTATTAATTTATTTAGTGCTGAAACTTTTCACTTATCAGTGAATTATTGTTACCCATTAAACCCAATATTTAGAAATTTTTTAATTTATGGTTGGGTTTCTTTCACTAGTGAAACTTTAAGTAAAGAGTTTCAACCCTATCCCTTTAGATGTTGTTCTTACTACCTCTCTCGTTAAAAGTTTAGTAAAAGGATCAGCCAAGTTACTACTCAACTTTACATATGAGATCGCAATGATTCCATCTTCAATCAATTGCCTTACATAGTCATGTCTCAAACTTATGTGTCTGAACTTCCCATTATAGGTACCGCTATAGGGTCTCGCTAGTATAATGTCTGTATCCTAGTCCGTTCCGTTTCGTTGGCTTCCGCGGTCCTTTCGGTCGAATTCTGGCAATTCTCGACCCGTATCCGACATTTACGCACGATCCTAAACCGAGTCATGTATGCCGAAGTCAGCTCGAACCAGAACTTGTATCATAGCGACCGCGCCGTCGCTGTGGTTCCAACGCCACGACTCCCGTACCGAACCGATGCCCAGGCCAGGAGATGTGGGCCAGCGTTCGTTCCGAAGAAACGCTGCGCGTTGCGAATTTCGAGGGAATCTCTACAACATGTCCCATCAATCAATCAATCAATCAATGTCAAGTACAACCATACCTCAAGTACATCAACCCATTCCTCCTTTCCCATAAGTCAACTCTCTCTCTCCCCTCACCATTCCCCTTTACAAAATTTCAATCACAACCATACCTCTTTTACAAAAAAATCAAACTAAACCACACCCTCCCATCTCCTTCCTTACATCATCCCATCCATATCATTCTCATCACCTTCCTTACATCATCCTATCCATATCATTCTCATCACCTCACTCTCTCTCTCATTTCTCAAATCTCTTAAGTAACCCTAAAAAATTCATATGTCCAAATACTCTCTCTCAAGCCAAGTGTGGCCCACCCTCTCATCTCTCATCCCTACCATCAAACTCCCATCAATCTCCATCAAAGTTGATCATAGGAGCTAAGGAGGCCAATGAAGCAAGGAGAAGGCTAGAGGTGGGTGATCCACCATTATTTCTTATTTTAGGGCTCATTTGTTGGTGGGACCCATTTTGATGTATGTGATTTAATCAAGAGGGACTCATAGTGGTGGGGTCCCTCTATCTCACCGTATCTCTCTCTCTCTATCTCTCTTTTGTATGATGTCTTATGGCCACCACAGTGCAAGACGATCTTGACCGTCCGATCGTGAGGCCCACCTTGCAACGGGTCCATTGGACTACCAAGATGAAAGAAAAACACAAGTATCAGATCGATCCAAATCAGGTGGGCCACGTTCACGTGAGACCCACCTTGACTAAAATGTGGGCCACGTACATGTCGGGCCCATCATGATGCGGAGTATATGAGGCAGGGTGGTTAACATGGAGTGCATGTACTCACTTGGGTGAGTACTAACAAGCTAACAAAAATAATAATATAATATTTATATTGCACTTTTGGGGTGGGCTACTCATATAGGCCCCACCTTGATGTATGGGGCTGATCCATGCCGTCCATTCTATTCTCCATCTCATTTTAGGCGTTGAGCTGAAAAATGAAGCTGATCTCATTTTCTAGCGGGCAATACCATAGGAAATAGCGGTATTACCATTGAAACCCACCTTGATCCTTTTATTCGCCAAAAACACGTTGCGTATTGGTCTCATTTGGTCAATCATGGGCCGTAGAATCTAATGGCTCGAGTGGATCTGCCCGATGCGGGCCCCACCTAGGAAAAAATGCAGAAAAATAGTTTTTTTTAAAAAAAACTAAACATTAGGCAGCAGCAGGCGTTGCTGCCGCTGACACTCTAGACGCACGGCGTCCTAAGGGCGGACGGACTGGCCCTTATGGCCCCAGCTGTGGGCCCCACCACGCCGTTCATTGGTTGGCCCCCCTCCCTGGCTGTGGGCCACCCAAAAATCAGCCACATTCAAAGCTCAGGTGGCCCGCGTCTCAGAAAATAGTAAGGAATGGACGTCTGCCATTGAAACTCTTCTGGGCGTCCAGAAGTTTTGGATCATTATGAAATTTGTGTTCCTCTTCATCTAAGGTCCGTGTGACCTTATCAACAGATTGGATGAAAAGTTAATGTGATGGTGGGCCCTAGGTGGGACCCACCCACGTGAATGAAGATTGGCTGGTGTACCTTTTCAACAGCTATTTAGTTGTTGCAAGTGGGCCTGGTAGTATATGGACGGTGGGACCCTACCCAGATAGTTGCTGAATTTTCAGGCAGCAAGTTCTGTGGACCATGCCATAATGTATATGTATTATCCAACAGCCTACCAGGTGGACCACGCTACAAAATCAATGGGTTTTTGAACGCCTACCATTGAAACTCCCTGGGTTACAGCAGTTTTGGACCAATATAATATTTGTTTGTCTTCTAAGATCTGGTCTTTATGACCTCACGAACAAACTAGATGGAAAATGAATACCATGGTGGGCCCACTAGAATTTAACAGTGGAAATCATTAGCACCATTGCCATTTGTGGTATGGTCCAGATGATCCTTGGATATGATTCATAATTTTTTTTTTATATCCTAAAATGATCCTTAATAAGGGATGTGTGGAGCATTGGATCGGCCCAATTGACTAGGCCAATCTTGATGTACTTGTGGCCCGTTGTTGAGGCCCACTTTGATATATATGAGGCCTATGTTATTAGGCCCATCTTGATGCATTTATGGACCATTGTTGAGGCCCACATTGATACACACACACACACATGAGACCCATGTTATGAGGCCATTTGATATATTGGAAGCCACGGGTTGAGGCCCAATAGGACGTACATAAGGCCCATTGTAGTGTGATTCCACCATGATATATGTGTTGACCTTTATAGCAGGCTATGCCTTGGGAGCAATGATGGTTTGACGTCTACATTGTAAGGATAATGTTGGTTAAATGTCCGCATTGTCACTCTCCCTAAGGCCCATTGATAGGCCCAAACTTGTAGTGTGTAGGCTGTCTAAGCCCATCTTCGTTCTGAACATAGCCCATCACTATGTAACTTGTTTAGAATAGATCCATGATTTATGATCATACGCATCATATGTATGCTTGATATGAGGAGTGACTGATTATAGCATATGCCTTCGAGCAGATCAGACCCGATCCGACCCGTTCCGAACAGAACCGACGGCCTGGATCGGGTAGGATTGGGTAAGATCATTTAGATCCGACTAGTTTTCGAATCGAGATCGGATAGTGGTTAATCCGGACCGTTCCGATCCGAAAACCCGATCCGAATAGATCCGGACTGTTCCGATCCGACCAGATCCGGAGTAAAAAACAATATTTTTACTTTTTCTTATGGTGTGGTCCACTTGAGCTTTGAATATTCATCAATTTTGGGTTCAACAGCTAAAATAATCTGAAAAAACAAATGGACGGTGTGGATACACCACATGCATTCACGATGGGCCCCAACAGAGTTCACTCAGATATGAGTATGGGTTACTTGCACGACACGTCAACAGGCGGGCAACAGCTGTTTACTTACTTTATACGTCAATACGGTAGGTTGTGAGAGTATGTATTAAAGTGGCTTAACCAAGTTACTTGGGCCCCACCATGATGTATGTTATGTATCCAACCTTCCATCCATTTGGAGAGATCATTTCAGGGCAATATCCAAAGAATGAATGAAATCCAAAGCTCCACTGGACCCCAATATAGAAAGTTTTCTGGATAGTGATGCCCACCATTAAAAACTTTTAAAGGCTACAAAAGTTTTAGATTAACCTGGTATTTGTGTTTTCCCTTATTTCTTTATTTTTCAACTTTTGAATAGGTTGGATTTCAAATAAACATTACGGTGGGCCTTAGAATAGTTTCAACGGTGGAAATCATTCTCCCCACTTTTTTCTGTGATGTGGTCTACTACAGATTTTTATCTACATCATTATTTGGCTCATGCCCTAAAATGATATCTCAAAATTGATCGACGGTGTGGATGTAACACATACAACATAGTGGGGCCCACAGAACTTGGTGACGTTACGTCAGTAGCCTTGAGAGTTGAGGCTGCCTGCCCGATGGGACAACACATGCAGCATGCATTTATACAAATTTTTTATAGTCATGTGGGGCCCACCATGATGTATATATGTTATCTAAGCCGTTCATCCATTTTGACATATCAATTTAGGTGTTGAACAAAAAATTATGATATATTGAAGATTAAAGTGGACCACACTATATGAAATGATCCGAATAGTGTCCAACCCGATCCGACTCAATTTTCTTTACCAAGTCAGACTCGGATCGGGTCAAATAAATCAAGTATCGGATCTGTCCGAGTCCAGTGACCTAGACTCGGTCTCAGATCGGATCGATTTCGGGTCCACCTATTAAAATTTCGGATCTGATCGGGTTAGCAACCGGCCCGACCGACTGCCGCTCTATGTATGCCTCGATATGAGGAGTGATGATTATAGCATATGCCTTCTGGGCAGATTGTTTATGGGCTCCCGATTGCGAGTTGCCCCACATGAGCGCTCTGCATGTGCAGGATTGTTGCATGTTTAATAGTATGATCTATGCACTTGTATTTGTGTGATTGTGATTATTGTATGCCCTAGCGACATCGGGGCCATAGCCTCCACAGCACATCGTGGGTGACTGGATTGGATACCGTAAATATTGTTACTAAGCATCGGGCACCATAGATGTCCCTAGGTGAAAATTTCTAAACCTGGTGGTACTGCGAGGATGATTTCAACGCCCGCATCGAGTGGATATATAAGTGCACGAGGGCTGAATACCAAGAGGCCGCATCTCCCACTGTGTCGTGGTCGATTGGAAAGGGGTGTGGCCTTACTCGCCCGAGAGTAGGGGCAATACTAGGTTGAGTTTAACCAGCTCGTGAATGGGTCCACTATCAATGTGCTGGATAGGTATTGGCAGACTATTAGCCAGTCGGATAGTGAGGTTTCTTACGCTCACTTGGATTGTGCGGTTAGGAGAGCGGCAATGCCAATTGGAGTATACTAAACTCCGGTGATTATCCAGATTGAGAACAGTACTGATATATGATGAGAATTGACATGCTTGAACTGCATCTCGCATCGCATGGTCTTGACATGGCTGATAGCATTCATATCTTGCATCGCATAGCCTTGGTACGGCTAATTGCATTCATGTACTGATCACCATGATTCTGCATTACTCTGACGTTTCATTCTGAGCACGCTTATATTGCGCACACACTTACACCAGCTTCTAAGCTTTCTATAAGCTTACGCACGATTGATGCGTGCAAGTGACGCCAGGACGCAGCCATAGTCTCGCCGCAGTTAGAGCGTGTAGCCGAGCTTTTGGAGTTTTTGTTACTTTCACTATATTGTATTTTCCTTTCATACGCATTGTACTCAAAGTTTTTTATCATAGTGAATTTTGTGATGGTATTCTTATGGTTATTGTTCGTGGGTTATGTTTATGATTATGCTCATTACGAATTAGATTGATGTTAAAAATTCTCCTTATAGGATCCCAGGATCGGAACCTGGTGTATAGATGCCGGGAGCTGATAATGGGGTACTACGGAGGCTGTTGGCGTCGGATTCGACGATTGAAAATTTTGTGAGTCCAGTTTTCGAGTTTGAGGCGTGACAGCTAGAGTGGCTTCATTATCACAATGTAGTGAAACAGCCGGTATAAGATTCGCATAGAATGAAATTTCTAATAGAAGATCCCTTAACCACTCAGCCTCTTTGCCTGTAGCAGCCAAAGCTATAAACTCAAATTCCATAGTTGAGTGCGTTATGCAAGTTTGTTTCTTAGATCCTCAAGATACAGCTGCACCTCCTAGGGTAAATATCTACCCTATAGTGGACTTGTTGTCCCCTGCACTCGATATCCTACTTGCATCGGTATATCCTTCTAATACTGCTGGAAATTCTGAGTAAAATAGCCATAGTTCTTTGGTTTCTTTAACATAACCTAGAACTCTACTTACTTTTTAGTGTTCAACACTTGAATTACTCATAAACCTGCTTAGTTTACTTACACTGTATGCTATATCCGATCTTGTGCATTGCATTGCATATATAAGACTGCCTATAGCACTAGCATAGTCTATTTGTGCAACTGCTCTTCCACTGTTTTTTTAGTAACTTGATACTTGGATCAAATGGGGTATTTGCCTCTTTAATATTCAAGTGATTAAACTTGTTTATTATTTTCTTAATATAATGAGACTGGTATAATGCAAAATCCCCACTATATTTTTTAACTTTGATACCTAATATAGTATACACTTGTCCAAGATCCTTCATTTTGAAAACTGAAGAGAGAAACTTATTTGTTTCAGTTACACCTTCCATTTTATTACTGATTATTAACATATCATCTACATACAAGCATATGATTACAACATAATCATTACATACTTTTGAATATATGCATTTATCAGCAATATTATGTTCAAAACCATAAGACAACTTTAGAATCAAATTTATCATGCTACTGTTTTGGTGCTCGTTTTAATCCATACAAAGACATAACAAGTCTACACACTTTTTTTCATTTCCTGGTAGAACAAACCCTTCTGGTTGCTCCATATAAACCTCCTCATCCAGAGCACCATTTAGGAATGCTGTCTTCACGTCCATTTGATGGATATGAAGATGATGTATGGATGCTAGAGCGAATAAGATCCTAATCGATGTTATTCGAACTACTGGTGAATAAGTGTCAAAATAATCAATTCCTTCTTTCTGTCGGAAATCCTTAGCAACTAACCGTGCCTTAAAGGTTTGAATTGTATCATCTGTGTGATATTTTTTCTTAAATACCCACTTATGACTTATTGGTTTAGAACGTGTAGGTAGATCTACCATTTCATATTTGGTTAGATATTATAGAATCCATTTCATTATTAATGACGTCTTTCCAAAAAGCAAAGTTTCTTGAAGTTATAGTTTCACTAAAGGTTTTACGTTCATCTTCTATAGTTAAAACCATAGGTATTTTCCTAATTACCTTCTCTCTATCACCCTCAACTAGATGAAAAAAGAGTCGCTAAAAGTTGATTTAATGAGGATCAAGACTCTTTTCTACTCTTACTCTTTGACTCCTACAAGGTTCACTAAGAGTTTTCTCTTTTATTAGTATTTCTTTAATAGTTTCATTAGGAGATTGAATCTTAACATTCTTTTTCTCTGTGAATACATAATTCTTAAAGAATTCCATATCTCTAGACTCTATGATTACATTGGAGTCTAAGTCTAGAAGTCGATAGGCCTTACTATGTTGTGTATATCCAACAACGACGCACTTGATAACTCTTGGTCCTAACTTAGTTCTTTTGAATTCTGCAGTATGTAAGACACCTTCACACTCTAAGATACCCTATGTGTGGTTTTCTTCCTTTTCATATTTCATATGGAGAGGTCTTGGTTTTCTTAGATGGAATTTGGTTTAAAACATGACATGCAGCTAACAACGCTTCTCCCTGTAGGTTTAATGGTAACTGTGCTTGTATTAGCATTGAATTGACCATTTCTGCTAATGTCCTATTTTTTCTTTCTGCTACACCATTTTGTTGTGGTGTATAAGGCACTGTGCACTAATGTATTATGCCGTGTTCTTCACAATAGTTAGAAAAGTCATTATAAAAATATTCTCCTTCTCGGTCATTGCAAGGATTTTAATATTTTTGTCTAATTGATTTTCTACTTTGGATTTATAGATCTTGAATGCATTAAATGCTTCATCTTTTGATTTTAACAGATATACGTACACATATCTTGAACAATCATTTATAAATGTTATAAAGTACCTTTTATCTCTATGGGTAAGAACGCCATTTAGTTCACATATGTCAATATGCACTAGGTTTAATATTTGAGATGATCTCTCAACGCTAGGCAATGGTTTCTTGATTATTTTAGACCGTATGCATACTTCACATTTATCTTTGTCGCTATCATTATATGATATTAGGCCATTTTTAGATATGAGTTTTATGGTACTGTAACCAATATGGGCTAGTCTACCATGCCATAGCGTTACAGACACAATCATGTAAGCAGAAGCATTCTTTTCATTTAAAGAAAGTTTCATCATCCCATTACAAGAATAACCCTTACTCACAAAGTTCTCATTCTTAGACAAGACCAGCTTGCTTGATTCAAACACAACCCTAATCCTAGGCTTTCTTAAGAGATCCCCTAAAACAAGATTCCTCCTTATGTCTGGGACATGTAGTACGTTGGTCAGAATTACCTTCTTTCCAGAGGTAAAGAGTAATTCCACAGTTCCTTTTCCTGCAACTTTCGACTATCCTTCATTTTCCATTTGAACCTCTTGACCATTGGTCTCGTCTTCATAGGTTTTGAAGGCAGATCGATCGTTGCATACATGGACTGTGGCACCTGTATCATACCACCAACCAGGAATTTTCTCTTGAACTAGGTTCACTTCTGTGACCATGGCTACGATTTCATCGTCTACTGCATTAGCCTCTTTTTTAGGCTTTTTTCGGTCCCTACAGACTCAGGCGAAATGCCCAGTCTTGCTGCAGACATAGCAAGCTCCCTTAGGTTTGCCGTTTTTCTTCTGTTGGATTTTCTTGAATTTCCCTTGATCTTTGTTAGGTTTAAGGGAATCAGCCTTCTCATAGGAATTATTTTGGGATGGTCGTTCTACTGCGTTCACCTTGGATGAGGATGTATCATTAGCATCATTCTTTTTGTCTCGTTACGGGATTCTGCTTCAATTCGAAGATGCCGTTGGATTTGTTCCAGGGTGAATTCTTCGGATTTATACAGTAGTTTCTTCCTGTAGTCTTTCGAGCTCGGAGGCAACTTTGCGATAATAGCTCCGACTTGAAAGGATTCAGGAAGATCAATTTTTATGGCTTTTATTTTATTTACAATAAGTTGTAGTTCTTGAATTTGGGCAAGCAGTGGTAGATTGTCTACTATCGTGAAGTCAAAATACCTGGTAGTTAGAAATTTCTGTGTACCTTCCTCTTTAGCTTTGTATTTGTATTCCAGCGCGCTCCAAATTTCTTTTGCTGATGTGGTCCCCGTATAATTTTGGTCAACAATGGGACTGCGGTTAACTTGTTGCCATTAAGAATGACAGCTACATTGGGAAAAACTCCGACCGATTTAATTCCATTAGAAGTGACCGTTAGTAATTTCGTCGGCCATGTCACGAACACCCATGGTATCTTACATGTCGACCTGTGTAACATCCTGGATTTTCACTGTTTTGGATTTTCAAAAATCCATTAATTTTTAATTTTTATTTTTATTTAATTAACCTAAATATTACTTAATAACCATTAGCACTCAATGTCAGTTTATACAGGGTGTACCAGTGAAGAACCGCACAAGTCCGGTTAATCATGTAATGTCCCGTCCAACCAGAACAGTGTACTGAGGCGTCCTCGTAGGATTTGTCGCAGGACCGTTCGTTTAAACTACTCATGGTTTGGTGCCATAACTAAATTAAGTTAGGATTAGCCTATTAGAGTAGACCAGTCGGGTTGGGCCCAGTGCGGGCCGTCAAGCCAAATGGCCATTTACACTTGGCGGCTCGTGCGGGCTATACCGCGACATGGGAAGGTCGAAAATTATAAAAATTGAGGGGAGCATAGATCTCACCGGGCTTGGGGACCATCGTGGACCACAGACCCAGTGGACAGTGGAATCTCGCACTTGCCAGATGCGCCCACCAATACCAAAATTGGAATCTGGCACGTGAAATAAAATCGAAATGTAAGACATTTCAGCCATCGATTTCTTCTACATTTACGGTGAAGGTCTAATGTATTTTTCTACGCCTATGTACAAACTTTGAGACCCGATCGTGGAACGGTGACCTTTGATCGCAAATCGGACCCGCACAATCAAACCTCATATCCGATCGTTCCCAAATTTTGCATAGCCCCTCATCGGGCCATGGAGCACCTATCCTATAAGTTTCATGGTCGGAGGGCCACCAAAACTGCCCCGGTTATCCAAACAAGCTCTAGACCGCTCGTTGGTGGACCACTAGTTCCAAAACTATAGAATAATGTCCGTCTCATTGAGCTTGACGTCCATCGCGGGAATCGGACCTGGGTAGTATCCAGAACCGCTCAACTTGAGTTGAAGGACAAGTGCATGAGAAGTGCAAATACCTTAAAAGAAGAAGCTAGAACTTAAGTGAATTGGGTCGTCCACTCTTATGCGAAGTTGAGAGTTTTGGATCGTCGATTTGTGACCAAACTTCACACATAGAGTAAGGATATTTTCCTGCTCATATCCGTATATCCGCAGCCCCGATCGACCATCAGTGACCGTTGAACAGATTTCTAATCATATCTGTCGATTGGCGCATCCAAATGGCGGGCCGATCGTATCCATACGTAGATCACCATTAGGGCTAACTATCCTACGGTGTATATTGACTTGTACACCCCACGGTGGGCCCTAGAGCTTAGAAAGACCCTCTCATAGGTCTAAGATAGTAAAAATCCAACACTTGGGGCCATTGTCACCAAATCGGCATTATAAAAGGGCCTCATTTGGGGCACCCCTCTCTTATACGAATTTGCCCTAAGGAACAAAGGGAGAGAGGAGAGAAAAAGGAGGAGAAAGAGAGAGGAAGAAGAAAGGAAAAGAGTATGTGGTAGGAGGTGGGGCCCAAGGAAGCTCAAACTTGCAAACTCTCTACCCATTCTCCAAGAAAACCTCCACCAAACCCACCCATGCCAAGAAGAGGAGGTAAGAATGGTATATTTCCCTTCAATAGAGCAACTTAATGTAGATATATAGGCATTAATGTTGTCCTCTTGATTTTGATTTAGGGAATGGTGGTTTTACCCAAATCCCCAAACCCTAAGATCTCAAAGAATGGAAATCTTCTCTTAAGGTGCGGACTATTACTCTTAGGTGACTTAGCACCAATTTTAATACGAGATTAATGATTTTGATTGCTTGGATGTATTTTTTGAAAGCCTAGGAAATCCTAGGAATTGTATGTTGGTTGATATGATATGGATTTATATATTTTGACTCTCCCTGTCATGATGTCGTTTATGTTTCTCACATGATTTGATGTATGGATGATCATATGCTCATGCCGTGTTGATTTTTATATGTTGTTGCTTCATATTTCGTATGATTTCATTACTCTTGTGTATATGATTCCTCAACATGGAGGAAGTGTTAACTTCCTCAATAACCCACACCACACACATACACTTTATTTATAATATTAATGATTTGCTTGTAGGAAAATTTGAATTGTATGTTGAGTAACATGAGATCAAGGTGTTGAATATGCTTGATGGGGCATTGGTAGTTGGCATGCTATAAGTCACTATTTCTACCCTTGGGTTGGTCAGAAACATGAGGAGAGCGAAGTTGGTTCCGTTGGTAGGACCACCTTGAGGCTAAACCCATGGGTTTGGGCGGGTACGTGTGGGCGGCAGTAGTTAGGCTATATGGGTCGCTTGTACCCGATGTCGTTCCGCCACATACTTGCCTGGAGCTCATGCGGTTTAGTCCACCGGCTGACCCACCTAGTTGTTAACCTTGTTTGCTCACATATGTATGGAAACCGAAACACCCCACCACCGTTGTAGCCCATCAATACCGGATGGAATATTGATCCACGGTCTCGTGAGCCGGGCATGGTAGAATGGGACACTATGTCCGAGCTATCGGCCTACGCTCGGGGTGACGCGCCTCCCCGTAGTGATCACGAGCGACCCCACATTCAGCACCCCCATGTGCTTGAAGTCGGGATGGGGAAACCCGATGGGGTCAAGGATCGCGGTCTCGGCCTCACACATTGGGGGTCTTGGCCTCGCAACTAGTTCAGGCATTTGATACGTGGGGTGTATCGATTCCCCATTCTGGATGAATGGACTTAACTAAGAACCCGGTTAACATCATCATTGCATGGCATTAGCTAGGTTGGCGACTCGGCAGTCGAGGTCGCACTGAGGGAGTGTTGGCATTGGCGATCGTTAGATGTTGTCGCATGAGGGAGCGTTGTGGTGAGGGCATACATCATATCATCCTGCATCCATGCACATTAACAAGACTAGATAGATGTTTATGATTGATTGCTTTTCATTAAATTCTTATTATAATTGATGCTTGTTGCAACTTAAGGCTAATAGCACCCACTAAGTTGATCACTCACTCCCACTCTGGGACGGTGTTTTAAAACACCAACTAGACCCGTTCATAGATGCAGGTGATACAGATTTCATGGAGCCTGGCGATGCGAACCTCGAGGAGGAGGACGAGTTCCCTTACTTCCAGTTGATGAGCAGGACCCCGTCGGATCAGTAGATGGGTCGTTGGATCGCTGCGCAGAGGGCTCAGCTTTATTCCTTTTTGACATATTATTCTTTTGTGATTTTGTTGGGTGACACCATGTGTGACCCTTTATATTTTTCTTGGTCATGTATATGTGTGTATATATATATATGCATGCTAGTTCTCTTTCATTTCAGTCGACAGGTGCATTTTTGCTTCATGTTCCAAGAACTCCAGGCTGCGCATTTAAACATAGATTAATCGATGTCTTTTGCTTCAGGCAGAGGTTAGAGAGTTGGGTCCAGGATGTATAAGATCTTTAAAGCAGTTAACAGGAATTTCAGTTTGTCCTGTCATCTAGTAAAATTTGAACCATCGAATTGGTCTAATTGGATCAAATCTTGGTTCATCAGTTTGACTGATGCAACACTTTTAGTGTCCATGGAATCACGTTTTAAGATTGTTGGGAATTTATAATTGGATACATCGAAAATATAAAAATAAATCAAAAATAAACTATTTCACTAGGCTGAATCACGTATAAAATACACTATCCTTAAAGCGTGATTCGCCTCCTTATCAATTGCTGATGGGTTACAAGGGAATTGCTTCTAGGATAAGATAAGCCTTAATCTAGATCCAGTGTGCAGCAATCACAATACGTCTACTATGGAACAGTTGTAACGTAGCAGATCTCTTCTGGCAGACTCAGACGGTAGAGATTTTCAGAGTATTCTATAAGGGAGATTTGGATTGGGTTGTATCTAATTTATTGGGAGAATTGGTGTGTTGAGGTGATGAAATCGGACTGGAATGGTCCAGTTTATATAGGCATCAGGTAGTGGACCGTTGCTAGACTATTATCAATGGTTTAGAATATTTGGATTACGTTTTTGACTGTTGATCATTAACTCCAGCCGTTTCTGGTCGTCGAATCAAAGGATCTGACCGTTGGATCATCATGGTCCATCTGTTTTTGGACTGTTTGGCTTTCAAGGCAAAGAGTTGTTTTCAGAAACTGTTGAACGTTTCGGATTTATGATCCAACCGTTCTCAGTATTCTATAAACTCAGACCATTTCAGACCCCACTGCACACAGGCACAAACCAGACCCATTGCATCGTCTCGCACTGTCGCTCCACTCTGCGACACGATGCGCACGTGCGAAGTGCAAAGTGCGCCATCTAGCGGCACTACAACCACACTGCCTCACTGCCCATGCCCACGCCAGTGCCCGAGCTCGAGCCCAAGCGCGTTCGCACGTGTGTGTTCCAGTGCTACGCACTAGAACACGGAACCCGAGTATCACCTCCTCCAAAAAACTCTAGGTAAGAATACTCTTCACAACATCTCATATAAACCATAAAAAGATTTCAACCATTTCCGATGTGGGACGAAGTGCACACTGCACTTTTTTAATTCAAAATTTTCAAAAAGCGTTTTGGGGGGAAAATCTTGAAATATTGAAAAATTTAAATTTTCAATTTTTTTAATTTGAAAAACCATTGATTTTCAACAATTGCCTTCTTGGACCTTTCACTAAGTCTAATCCACTGTTTGTAGGCTGCCTTGAAAAATCATAGAGATTGGATGATCTAAAATGACCTGTCAGTGGTAAGAAAAATGGATGGACATGATCTTTTGTAGAATATAGGTCTAGTCGCAGATGTGTTGGGTCACCTGATTGCTAAGAATTTTTTCACAGTGATGGAAGAAGTGTGAACTGAACGTAATGGATGGTCCATGTAGATGATGTGAATGACAAGTCCAAACTACGATCATTTGCATGGAGAGGTCTCAGGGGACTAGATCGTTTCTGATCCATTGATTTATGCATCAACAATGAAAAATGGTAAATTTTATATTTCAATGTGTTTTCCAAAAAGTCTTTTAATACGCTACCACATTAATTTAAGCAATTATCATTAGAGTACCTTCAACAAGATTGGTGGCCAAGGTTGGCCCTACAAGCAAATGGGTTGGGAGCTTAGGTGGGCCCACCATAATATTTATGTGAAATACACCCTATCTTAGGCTCAGGGCTCAAAACTCAGCTCCATTTGTAATTAAGGTGGACCACATAATTGGAAACAATGTATTAGGCAATACTTACCTTCCAAACTATTTCCCAAGGTGTGGCCCACCCGAATCACAGATGGTTATGATTTTTGGGCACATGCCTAGATTTTGGCGTGGAATATAATGGTTGGAGTGAATTAATTTCTTATAATCATAATGGTGGGCTCTATAAAAATTAAGGGTGGATGTTTTTCTCCCAATTGTTTCCTTAGGCGTGGCTCACCTAAATCATAGGTAAGCCTGATCTTTAGTCCTTGACCCTAACATAGGACACATCTAATGGTTGAAGTGGATTTCACGTACCTATCACAGTGGGCCCAGTAAAAAATCAAGGGTGAATGTCTCTCTCCTAACTGTTCCAAAAATAAAAATAAGAGAATAAAGATTTACACTAATATATTTAAAAAAAATAATGGGACACAGACCCTTGATTTTTAATAGGGCCACCATGATGTCTATGTAAGATCTACTCTAACCATTAGATGTGTAATACTATGTTAGGGCTGGGGCTAAAAATCAAGTTGACATGTGATTTGGTGAGCCACACCAAAGAAACAATTGGGAGAGAGATGCCCATGCTTGATTTTTACAGGGCATATAGTGATAATTATATGAAATCCACTCCAACCATTACATGACATACAAAAATTTAGGCCCAGGGCCCAAAAATTAGGCTCATCCAGGATTCATCTAGGCCACATCAAGGGAGACATTTTGGAGAGTGAATGTTGCCCTATACATTGTTTCTAATCATGTTGTTTACGTAAATCATGAATGGGGCTGGTTTTGGTCCCTACATCTAACATGGAGTAACTCACCTATTGATCGGGGTGGATTTCACAAAAACATCACGGTGGGGCCTATCAAAGCTGCTAACATCTTTCTTACAGCTAACCTCTTTCTTGCATCCTCCAACCTAAACCACTCTTGATAATTACTTAAATTAACGAGGTAGCTTATTGAAAATATTTTCAAAAAAGTATAGTAAGGTAAATTCTATATGAAATAGATAGTTTTTTAGTAAACTTCTCTTTATCTCTCAAACTTTCATGGTATCTTATATATGTTGTCAGACTTAAAGCCTTCAACATTCTGGTGCTGCTCAACCGGTCGAGAGCCTGGCTCGACTGGTCGAGTGGGCCGCTCGATTAGTCGAGGCATGCTCGACTCAAAGTCTAGCGAGATCAAGTTTTGGGTGTCCGGGATGCTCGACCGGTCAAGGGGGTCTCTTGACCAGTCGAGGCCTCGGCTCGACTAGTCGAGGTTACACAGATTCGGGTCTGGATCTTGTGCGGACTGCGGAAATTTGAGGCGGTTTCGCAAGGATGCGAAAGTGAAGTTTCCTAAACTATAAATAGGGGTCTCTAGGGCTATTCTAAGGTATTCTAAAGACTTCCTAAAAGTATTTTAAAGGGTTCTAGGGTTATCAAAGGGTGTAGCAAGGATGAGATTCGAGGTTGTTCGAATCGGGTAAGTCCTCTCTCTTTGTAATTGATGCTTTCATAGTGGAATTCTGTCGCTTTGTGCCGTGGTTTTTTCTTGTAAGGGTTTTCCACATTAAATCTGCATGTTCTCTTGTGTGTTTGGTGCCATTGGATTGCTATCCTAGATCTAGATCTGTGTGATTCCGCAAGTACAAATCCCCAACAAGTGGTATCAAAGCAATCGTTGGGGCACAGATCTGAATATGCACGATTAGTAATAATGGGAAACGAGAAGTTTGATATTGAGAAGTACTCAGGGAAAAATAATTTTGAGTTATGGAAGGTTAAGATGATTAGCCTGTTAACCAAGCAAGGCGAGATTAAGGCTCTTGAGGAGCAGAAATCTACCATGAAAGATGATGAATGGGAAAACCTTGATAGTAATGTTTTAGCCTCTATCCGTTTATGTCTCACGGATGAGGTTCTCTATAATGTTTGGAGGGAGAAAACTACGGCTAGTTTGTAGGCGAAGTTAGAGAATATCTATGCAAAGAAGTCCTCTGAAAATTGCCTACGCTTAAAGCTACAGTATTATACCTTCAAGATGGCAGATGGTGGAGATTTAAAAGCACATCTCAGCAACTTTAATAAATTGATATGCAAATTATTGGATATGGAGGAAGTGGTCAAAGATGAGGAACAGACATGTATATTGTTGAATTCTCTTCCTGCATCATATAAGTCTTTCAGAGACATGATGTGCACTGCAAATAAACCATAAGTGTTGACACCCTTATCTCAGCCCTTCAAGGGAAGGCTATGAGAAAGCTAAACGGCGACATGGGGGCATCTTCCAATGCACAATTTATAAGGGGTAGGAATTTTGAACAAGGTACAGGTTCCTCAGGTTCTAGATCCAAATTCAAGGGCAAGGGCAAAGGAAAGGTAAAGTACTGGAATTGTGGAAAGAAAGGACATGTGAAGAAGGATTGTGAAAATCCTAAATCGAAGAGAGAAGATTCCGAGACTTCATATAGGGAGGCTAATGCTGCCACATCTGATGGATCGAGTAAATGTGATGGTAATGTTTTGTCTGTGTCTACGATCAGACGGCCATACGATGATCGTAAGGGCGAGTGGATTCTAGACACAGGGGCATCTTTTCACATGACTCCTCATCGGAGTTGGTTCACCAGCTACAGGGAGTGCGATGGTGGACAGGTATTTATGGGCAATGATATTGCCTGTAATGTTATGGCTGTTGGTTTGGTGTGCATCAAGATGTTTGACGGGGTGGAGCGTACCTTGACTGATGTCAGGCACGTTCCTGATTTGAAGCAGAATTTGATTTTTCTTGGTGTACATAAGGCAAAAGGATGCAAGTACATAGGTATTGATGGTGCTCTTAAGGTATCTAAGGGGGCATGGGTAATCATGAAAGCGCAACACTCGGTAACTTGTATAGCTTGATCGAGAGCACTTCAAAAGGTGGAGCTGCAGTGGATGTAGTAGATTCCACCTCTGCATGTGTGTGGCATGCTGGGCATGGCCACATGAGTGGGTAGGGCAGGAAGGCTGAGACGCACGTACATAAATACAGAGCAGGTGGAGCAACTACCTGTGAGAAGAATCACATAGTATGATCGCAGGATATCGACAAGGTACATAAATTACTCCGATATCACAGGAGATTCATCTTCTATTCAGATGGCTCTAGGTGAGCCTGGTGCTGAGAAGTGAAAGGTGACTATGGGCGATGTGATAGATTCCTTGTACCAAACCGACATATGGGAGCGGTTAGAGCTTCTAGTGGGCCAGAGACGGTTAGATGTAGGTGGATCTTTAGGAGAATACAGTATGGATACAGGGCGAGGTTGGTAGCGAAGGGTTATGCTTAGAGAGAAGGGATCGACTTCTCAAAGATATTCGCACCGACGGTATAGCAGGTGTCTATTAGATCCATGATTGGCGCTGGTTGGCTAATGTGATCTTAAGTTGGAAGGATGGATGTGGAGTCTACACTTCTACAAGGGAAAGTAAAGAGCTGATCTACATGAAGCAACCAGAGCAATTCAAAGTTAAAGGGGCTAAGAAAAAAGTTTATAGGAGGTTGTGCTACGACCTGTCGCCTAGGCAATGGTTTGATTCCTTCATGGTGGGTCAGTTACTGTATGTTGATGACATGTAGATCGCCAATTATGACATGTTTGAAATCAATGCACTAAAGACTCGGTTAAGTAGGACATTCAGGATGAAGGATCGGGGGGCTGCAAAGATGGTTCTCGGCGTTGAGACTGAAAGAGGAGTAGGCTTTGGTTATCTCAGGTAGAATACCTTGGGTAGGTATTGATCAAGGAGGTGATGGACCATGTAAAGCCGGAGAGCGTCCCCTATGCGTCTCTCCTCAAGTTTTCCTTAGGACATGTCCCAAAACAGATGAGGAAAAGCAGGATATCTCATGAGCCTTATTCGAATGCGGTTGGCAGTGTATGCCATGGTCTGGATTAGACCGGTTATTTCACAGGCTATCAGTGTTGTGAGCAAGTACCCCAGCAAGCAATATTGGGTAGCAGTGAGATGATAAGAAGACTATGTCTTTACTTTTGGGAAGACAGGAATAAAGTTGGTTGGGTATGCAGATTCAAATTCGGCAGACATGCTCACCAAGATCGTTCCTTAAGAGAAGTTCAAGTTCTGTGCAACTTCTTTGGGCTTGGCGATGACATAAAAGAATGACGGAGTGTGCACGAGAAGCTATGATGTGATGCAGAGATAAGAGAAGAGGTCAAGAAGCTACACGGTTGAATGTTGAAGACTTGGTGGAGATTGTTGTTAGACTTAAAGCCTTCAACATTCTGGCGCTGCTCGACTGGTCGAGAGCCTGACTCGACCAGTCAAGTGGGCCGCTCGACTAGTCGAGGCATGCTCGACTCAAAGTCCAACGAGCTCATGTTTTGGGTATCTGGGATGCTCGACCAGTCTCGACTAGTCGAGGTTACGCAGATTCGAGTCCAGATCTTGTGCGGACTACGGAAATCTGAGGCGGTTTCGCAAGGGTGCGAAAGTGAAGTTTCCTAAACTATAAATAGGGGTCCCTAGGGCTATTCCAAGGTATTCTAAAGGCTTCCTAAAGGTATTCTAAAGGGTTCTAGGGTTATAAAAGGGTGTAGCAAGGGTGAGATTCGAGGTTGTTTGAATTGGGTAAGTCTTCTCTCTTTGTAATTGATGCTTTCATAGTGGAATTCCGTCGTTTTGTGCCGTGGTTTTTTCTCGCAAGGGTTTTCCACATTAAATCTATGTGTTCTCTTGTATGCTTAGTGCCATTGGATTGCTATCATATATCTAGATCTGTGTGATTCCGCAGGTACAAATCCCCAACAATATAAAAATGAGAAAGCATTTTATAAATGTAGGGAGATTTCATACCAGCTGTGATAGTTATATTATTTAAAGTATCTTGGTTTCACTTTAATAGCATATCTTCCTCCCATGCTTTATTTTTAATAAATATCATCCGATGTATCTACTAGATTATTATAACTGTAGATAAGTATACGACTGTATGGGCAGTGGTACATAAACATATTTTTGTTGCTAATATTCCATATAAATACCATTACCTCTTTTAACGAAAGATATCACAACTTTTTAAAATTTAATCCCTAATTCTATCATCGTTCTTTTCTTTTGAAATTGAATAGATAGAGCTTTGTTCATCTACAGTGGGTTAGGGCCCATTGAGATAATGGACTATGTCAGAAAGATATGCTCCTATTGGCCAACTGATCATTATGGTATGGCCACATTATTGTAGCTCTTCTTTTCTAACACAAGTGAGAAACTGGTAGGAAAGAAAGCATCCTTAGGTGATTCATGTGTACGGTGTTTTGTTTGAACATAATTTCATTATACTCTAATAATCTGTTGCAATGTTTGTTTTTAGAAATGATACATGTCGCGTCACTATTTTGGCCATCTACATTGCATGGTACATTGTGAATAAAGACCGTACACCTGATGGACCTGCAATGGATGGCACATGGGTAAAATGTAAGGATTACCTTACTCATAAGTGGTAAAATATAAAGGGATTTTACTGCAAGTATACTTACTGTTTCAAGGGAGTGCCATAATAGCATGGCTTTTCAAAATATTAGAGGGCATTGTTTGCCTTTTTCTTGGATAAAAATGCCCATAATTATATTTTTTAATTTTCTATGCACTTGTACGTTTTTTTTTTGTTTTTATTTTTTTATTTTTTTATTTTTTTATTACTCTTTAATAGAAAAAGAACTGGATTTGTTGGGAAAGAAAATGAGAGGAAATTAAATGGAAAAATTATAATATCCCACTTTTGAAAGATAGCTTTTTTTTTAATTATTATTATTATTAAGATTTCGCTTAGATATGTCTTTTGCTTAGAAATAGATAGAAGTGAAGAAAAGAAATTAAAAAAAAAAAACTCAACTTTTTAAAAAATGTATTCTTCTTTTTTCTAGAAAGATTATGTTCAGATGGGTTTGCTTAAGAAGAAACTAATATTAAAAAAATGAGTGATAAAAAACTACACTTTTAAAAGATGGATTCTTTTTCTTTCTTCAAAAGATTAGGCTTACATTGGTCTTTTGCCAAGAGCTAAACTATGGGCCAACATTTGAAAAGTCAAAGTATGTTCAAATGATATGATTTTAAAGTCATTCCAACGTTTGTCAAATTATATTTCCAATGAGCCCAAGATCACCTCGATTCAACCTGTAACGAGAAAGTTATAGCATTTTCATGGAATCGCGTAGTGCATTACTAAAACCCCAATTGTCACTTTGGGCCTTTTTGAGAGGTCAAATGGTCTCTAAATGAGATGATTCCAAAGTTATTTAAAAGATAATCAAATTATATTTCTAACAAGTATAAGTTCACCCTTATCTGACTTGTAACAAGTGAGTTATGATTGTTTCTATGAGAGCATGCGATGCATAGTCCAAATTGCAATATGGGCATTGTCCAAATTATGAGTAGGAGTTTGGGCCCACTTTTGAAAGGTCAAATAATTTCCAAATGAGTTAATTATAAATTCATTTGAAAGTTTATTAAATTATCTTTTCAATTAATGAGCATATGATCACTCAAATCTGACATATAATGAGAGAGTTATGATTGTTTTTATGGGACCGAACAATGCATTGTTCAAAGCGCAATAGAAGTTTTATCCAAATTATAATATGAACATTGGACCCACTTTTTATAGGTCAAACAATCTCCAAATGAGTTTATTCCCAAGTCATTCGAAAGTTCAAATTGCATTTTGAAATTTGGGCCCACTTTTGATAAGTCAAACAGCCTTCAAACGTACTGACTCAAAAGTCATTTGAAAGTTCGTCAAATTATCTTTTAAATGAGTATAAGATCACTCCGATTCGACCTGTAACGAGGGAGTTGTGACCATTTTTATGGGACTGCGCCATGATGAAAAAAGATTTATTGTAATTTTCTACGATCATGATTCGGACGATCACGGAAAATTGCGAGTGTTGTTTTTCTACTATAGTGTAGTCCCACAAAAACGGTCACAACTTCCTTGTTATAGGTTAGATCAGGGTAATTTTATACTTGTTCAAAAGATAACTTGACAAACTTTCAAGCGGCTTTAGAATCATTTCATTTGAATACGATTTTACCTTTCGAAAGTGCGTCTAAAATTTAAATTATAATTTGGATAAAATAACAATCACAATTTGGACAACATATCTCATGATCCTACGAAAATAATCACAACTCCCTTGTTATATGTCGAATCGGGGTGATTTATGCTCATTGGAAAGATAATTCGACAAACTTTCAAATGGTTTTATAATCACCTCATTTGGACACCATTCGGCCTTCCAAAAGTAGACCCAAAGTCCGGACTATAATTTAAATAAAAAAACAATCACAATTTGGATACTATATTGCGCGGTCCCATGAAAATGGTATTAATTCTCTCATTACATGTCGGATCAAGTGATCTTATGCTTGCTCGAAAGATAATTCAACAAACTTTTAAATGACTTTAGAATTAGCTCATTTAGAGACCACTTGACATTACAAAAATAGCTCAAAAGTTCAAATCATAATTTATACAACACCTTGATCATGGTTTGAACTATGCATGACGTGGACTCATGGGAATAATCATAACTCCCTTGTTACTAGTTGGATCGGGGTGATCTTCTATTTGTTGAAAAGGTAATTCGATGATCTTTCAAATAACTTTAAAACCATTTCATTTAGAGATAATTTATTATTTCAAAAGTGGACCCAAAACAGTGATCGTGGTTTGAACAATGCATCATGTGATCCCACTAAAACACTCATAACTCTTTCGTTATAGGTCGGATCGTGGCAATATTGAGTTCATTGAAAAGATAATTTTACAAACTTCTAAATAGCTTTAGAACCTTCTCATTTTGATACCTTTTAACCTTTCAAAAGTTTGCCCAAAGTCCATCTCATGGCAAAAGACTAGTCTAAGCCTAATTTTTTTAATGAAAGAAGAATAACCTATTTTTTAAAAATAAAGTTTTTTACATATGTCCTCTCCTTATATCAGTTTTTTCCTAAGCAAGCCA
This sequence comes from Magnolia sinica, assembly GCF_029962835.1. Taxonomy (NCBI): domain Eukaryota; kingdom Viridiplantae; phylum Streptophyta; class Magnoliopsida; order Magnoliales; family Magnoliaceae; genus Magnolia; species Magnolia sinica. The sequence continues at coordinate 21,428,771 of NC_080576.1, read as the reverse complement.
GTTTAAGGATAATCTTTATAAAAAAAGAAAAGAAAAGAAGAACCTATGTTCTAAAAGTAATTTTTATTATTATTTTTTTTATCATCTCTCTTTTTTCCTTATATCTGTTTCTAAGCAAAAGACCCATCTAAACAAAATCCAAAAAAATGAAAAAGAATATATCTTTTAAAAGTATAATATTTATACTTTTTTCATCTAAGTTCCTCTCACTTACTCCCAAATAAGCTTAGTTTAACATAATAGGTAAAAAGAAGAAGAACCCATTTCCTAAGGTGAGAGTTTCTGCTAGATAGTAATGACTAAAAAAAGGTAAAGGTGCATAAAAATTTGAAAAAAAATGTGATTATGGGAATTTTCTTCAGAGAAAAATGCCAAATAGTACCTAGAAATTTAGAAAAATAATGTTTTAAAAGGTGATGCTTTGTCAGTGCTTCTACGAAACAGTAGGTGTACTTCGGGTAAAAAACCAAACACAAAAATAATTAACACTTGCAACTCTTAGTGAGAAGTGAGAGAAACTGGTGGCTAGGATTGTACAATTAGTTATTATTATTTTTTTAATATGGGCCATGACATGCTTGATCCACCATGTGTTTACACCTGACCTATCACAACCAGATCCAATAAGTAGGATGTCGCTATGTGTCAACACATTTGTACAAAGGTTTAAAAAAAATGTTTTGACAGAGTATGGAAGAGAGATCATGAGGATCTTAAATAGATCTCTATAGAAGACACATGTCACACCAAGAAGGCGTACATACAAGAAAAATCCTAACAACAATCATCCTCTTGATGAGTAAGCAAGTATAGGCTATATATACGCAAAGCGCTCAAAAAGCATGCAAAACATAGTGCAAGGCGAAGGTGGTGATATTTAATGATACATGGTTGGATTTAATTGGCCACATATAACTGTATACTCTTAAGTAATGCGCTAAGATAGAAGCATACTAAGCCAAGGCTGCTAAGAGGAGAAAGCTGTCTAAAAACAGAAACACAATGACACATGACAACGTAATGGTTAATTGGTCCTATCTTAAGATAGAAGCATACTAGGCCAAGGCCGCTAACTGATCTGAACATTGATCCGGAAAGCCAATGAACCATACGCAAGGCCACTCCTAACCCAAGTCTATAAAAGTAGCACAAAATAAAAGGATATAAAAGTAGCATAAAATAAAAAACTCTAGACCCTCGCCAATCTAATCAAATAATTACTTTTTTTTAGCTTAATACTGCTTATCAAACTTTTGGCCTCATAAAGATGCTGATCTTATCTTAGTAGTTAGTTTAGCCTCTTTACTTCTATCCAACACCACACTGCTGTAAGTTTGGATCGATTATCATAGCTTACTTTTGTTCACCAGTTCCGTCCAACACATCGCTATAGCAAGTTGGATTTAATTTAATTAATATCCACGACCCCATTATCGAAGCTCCCAAATCTCCATTCTTACTCAGCGATTCCTTGGTCACAATTTGCTGACCAAATCACAATCATTTTATGATTGTCCAAGTTTTAACGATCGTCTTATAACTATTCAAGTCTATAAGACTGCCATCGTCCATAGTCTTCTCATCCGCTTGAACTACCCAGTAGTTTATTTTGCTATATTTTATTTTTCTACTAATTATATTACATATACATTTATATTAATAAAATTAGCACTTAACCTTTAATTTCTCGTTCTCTTTTTTTTTTTAATAATTACTTTGTCGATAAACATTGCCATTTGCCAAGCTATCACCGTTGTGTTAGAAGTCATTGTATTCAAGGTAAAAATAACTCATCCAAAGGACTAACTCTCCCTTTCATAAATTATCTATTTCTTGTCAATTGTAGCTAAATAGTCAGGCCAATCTTAACGTATCTAGTCTTAATTCGACTATTTCAATGCTTGGACAAGGTGTTCTATTCGAATCAAGTCAAATACGATTCCGAAATGTCCGACATATATATACTCATACACACATAATAATAATAAAGGCCATTCACTACACATGTGGTCATGTGTATGAATTGAATACCAACAACACCATGTCCCTTCCCTATTGGACCATGAAAGGTGGCTCTATCATATCATTTCCCTTTTTTAATTAAAAAGAGCCGATTCTAAGATAGTGGTGTGAACACGTAATGCATCTTCTACTTTTGTACAGAGGTTTGCCCAATCCATCTCAACATGTTCACAGGTTAGACTTTAGCTTTTGAATCCTTATCCTCTCACAATTTGATACGTCAGACTTTATGATGTAGAGTGGGTCGCGGACAGTTTCATGGCCAAGATGGATCAGAAAAGGTCCGGTCGACGACAGAAGTGATCCGGACCGTCGGACCTTAGATTGGGCGTATCTCACAATCCAGAATGAGTTATCGGGCATAAAATATATGATTTTGGGGTAGAACGAGCTACTTTAGCCAACCAACGTCGCTATGCCGGGTTACGCAGCCCAGAATTGTAAAAACCCCCTGGATCGACAGTCGTTTCCCTGTTTTAATTTCGTTTTTACTATAAATAATAAGTTTGATTATAACTCTTCATCCATCGGGCTTTAGGAGTTGCGCCCAATGTGAAAAGAGCTTAGAATAATTAGGAGAACGGTTTGGTGAAGCCAAATAGGACACTTACTATTTTTGGCCGAAAACCTGGCACACTAGTAGACATCACGACCGTCTATAAATAGTAAGTTTACTATTTATAGTAAGTCATGGATTCTAGGAGTTTTAGTTGTAGTTTGATTCTGATTTCTTTCACATTGCTTGGTATCCCTATTTAAAGGGATGTGAACTTGTTTTTAGAAATCAATTAATCAATTTTGAATTTATTAGAATTTATTTCTATTTTCTGCTTTCTTTCCTCGTGGATTCGAGAAGTCTCTGTGAGGAGTTCAGAGAAGCTCCGTGGATTCGGAGTAGTTATCCTCATCACGTTCATCCCTACGTCACTTTACCCTTTGAATTTATATCACCTCACTCTAATCCAAACCATTTATTTAATAAGTCTCAACTTGTATATATAGTGGATATATAACACATAAAATATTATAAATTCCATTATTTCAACCATTTGAAATTTAGCACTTCTGATTTGAAGTGGACGGTCACCAAAACCTTTGAAATATTCAATCTACAAGAATTTCCACCATCCCCATCTAATGGAATCCCTATCATATAAAGCCGTTTGGGTCATTAAAAAAAAGAAGAAAAAAAGATCAAAACTAATTCGAATGATAAAGTGCCAACGTATCATATTTCAATAAGTGCAAATCCCTTTAGTCTTGACAAGTCTATCACTTTAACAAAGAGATCATCAGCATAAATCATTTTCGATATTATCTTCAAGAAGGATTTTATGCTGAGTGCTCTTAATTAAAAGCTTCAAAAATCTTTAGAATTATTTTATTTCATGCATTAGACATCTACAGAACGCCGTGCTTCATGTCTTGGATTTTTGGGACTTAAAAGAGGAAAACAATAAGATAATTCCTTTGAGCTTCTGTTGGACCTAAATGCAAATCAGGTGCATTGCCCCATGTTCTTGGCACGTCTCCAAAATGATCCCAAACCCAGGTAGGACACACCACAAAAGCATTATAAAATCGTGATGGAAACCTCTAAATTCATCTGGCGTAGCTCATTTGAGTTATGGGTTGGCCTGATTTTCTTTTTTGAGGATGTACCATCATGCATGCGAGGCATGTTTGGTGAATGATTTGGAATGGCATTTAATAGATAAGACGTTGAGTCCTACATAAAATCCTGGGCCGTGTATTCCAAGGGAAAAGAAAAAAAAAGGTGGTGATGTTTTTACTTTATAATATGTGTGGTCCAAGGGAAAATAAAAAATAGTAATTATTTCTATGAGCATAATTAAAATATAAATTTTATTTTTAAGAATTTTGTTTGTGTGGTTAGTGAAAATTTTATATTTGCGAAATAATGTTTTAGTATATATTTTATATACGCAACATTTGGTTGTGAAAAAGTACAATGATTACTTTGTAAAATCTTCTCTTTCCTTTGTTATCCAAAATTTCAAACTAATACATAAATGGAAAATCCTTCTTAATCTTTTTTTTCTTTTGTTTTTTTGGAGTTAGCTTGTTAATACACACACCACTATCAGTACGCACTCCATTGTTACTCACCCCAGCTAGGGAATCAATAACATGACCTTAGTGTTGAAACAAGGTTATCTTTATGACTAGTGTAGAATTGGTAATATTTAAACTGGCCCTTTATAAATCTACCAGGGCATACCTCTCAATGGCGTGGCTTACTTGAATTTATTTATTTATTTTAACATATCCTGGGCTCAAAAAATTTGGGTTCATTTAGTGGCAGTTTGAATGGCACAAAAACTTCTTGATTGGCCCCACATAGCTCAGCTTCAATAACTTAAAGTTTCATCTTATGTGCTCACCTCCAGGACTTACCCAGAGACAAACGGTCCTGTAAAGGGCTCCGTGGGGCCCACCAGACCTGGATGAAGGGAAAATAAATATATTAGCTTGATCTAAAACTTTTGCAGCCTCAAGACATTTTCTGTAGGTGTTCAACCCCCACCGCTTTCTATGGTGTGGTCTACTTAAGACTTAGATCTACATCCTTTTTGGGTTCATCCTAAAATGATCTTTCAAAAACGATGGACGGCATGGATAGAACAAAAACATCACAGTGGGCCCCACAAATCCCCTGACCCGACCGTCCATCTCCAGCTAGTTCCTGGTGGGGGTAGTACCCGATCCGCGTACTGATCATTTCTCTTATCGGATTCCTTTAAAAGGCAAGGTAGGAGTGATGTTTGCTCACATGGAGGACCATAGATTGGGGATCTAAACTATTATTTTGCAAGTTCCCCTCCATGAATGTATTACTTGAAATTGTTCAACGTTGAGTAAGAACCATTTGACTAATGCTCGTAATTGATGATTAAGGAGAAAAAGTGATAATTGTTCATATTCAATGAAAATAAATCCAACTCAATGTGAGGCCCATCAGATGAGTGGCATTGATCAATCAAACTATTGTATCGAATTCATAGAATCTTTCAAGATAAACGATTGAGGCCGGATTTGCTATAAAGCTAGGTAGGTTAAACTTACCTGCAATGTGATGTGTGGGGCCCACCGTGATGTGAATGGCATCTAATATGGTAATCTTGTGCACCTCATCATGTTTTCCTAGGCACCCAAAAATCAGGCACTTCCAAAAACTCATTGGGTCCCACCACAGGGAACAGTTGGGATGGGGACAACCATCACTCTTAAAATCCTCTCTAACTTTTCTACATCCTCTCCATTGACAAGATGCTTCCCACTAGGATGAATGAACACCCCAAAATCAAGGACATCCCAAAATTTAGGTGGGCCATACCATGTGGTTTTAGATATTTTAGGCCTGATTTTAAATGGTGTGGCCCACCTGAGTTTTGGATTGATCTGATTGCGCTGTAAAGCTACTGCAAATTAAATGTCTTGACCTTTTGGTGTTCACAGAGAAGAGAAGCAATGTTAAGATGCGTCTGATTGCAGTAGATATCATGAAATATCAAGACATTTCATGATGTTTGGTACAACCAAACGCATCCTTAACAACTCCAGAGGGAACATGCATGATGATACCATGCACCTAACTATTATTGAATGAGGATTTATAGGGTGCTAATGTATTAGGTGTAGTGTCTTGGTGCACCAATATTCACAGGTGGGGCCCACAGTTTTGTAATCCAAACCGTTGATCTGATGGGCTGCACTATAGATCCCGGAAGTTCCAAACATCTCCTAGTTTTGAAGTCCCACCTTTGATCACTGGCCTGTAGATGGTTAGGAAATGCATCAACCATTTTGAGAAAAAAGGCTTACCGTTCGATGTAAAACTCACCCAAGGAGTAAAATGGTCTAATATCAGGACAAAAGATCCGTCAGGACCAGATGGATGGCTCAGATCTTGCAAATGTGTCACATATTGACACTTGCGCTTGCTTGCGGGCTTCAATTTGGACCATCCATTTGCTCTCGGACCCAATCAGATATATATATATATATATATATATATATATATATATATATATCGGCTAGATCACTGCACGGTAGGCTGATGATTTGACTGTCCATTTTCTGTGGAATCCATCAGATAAATGGTTCAGATTTGAACGTATGATCCTGTCCATTCATTCTGGGACCTATCAGACAAATGGTCTAGATCATCGAATCTTGTGCTCGCAATTGGACCGTCCATTCACCATGGCGCCTATCAGACATAGATCACTAAACCATAGGCCTGTCCTTTCGTTATGGAACCAATTAGATAGACGGTCTAGATGGGCTAATGATTTGGGACTGTCTATTCATTGTGGGACCCGGTTACAAGCCCGATGGGTAACTTGAATAGGGCGCGGATTGGGTCCTATCTCCACCAGGACCAAGCTAGAGACGGATAATCCTCTCAGGGGCTCTGTGGGGCCCACCGTGATGTATATGTATCATCTACGCCGTCCATCCACTTTGACTGATCATTTAAGGGCATCATGCCAAAAGGGAGGCAGTTTGAATACTCAAGTGGACCACACCACAGGAAGTAGTGGGAATTGAAAGCTTACGGTTAAAAACTTCCAGTGGGGCACAGAATTTTTGGATCATATTTATTTTTTTCCCTTCATACAGGTCTACGTGACCTTATGAACAGGTTGGATGGCAAATAAACATCACAGTATGCCCACCCTAGGAAGTTTTCAATGGTAGGAATTCAAATCTCACTACTTCCTGTGGTGTGGTCAACTTGAGAATTTAATCTAGTTTCTTTTTATACTCATTAACTGAAATGATCTGTAAAAATAGATGAACAGCATGGATAAATCATACACATCACGGTGGGCCCCACAGATCCCGTCACAGGACTATCCGTCTCTAGCTAGGCATGGTTGGGGACTTCGGGTAGTACCCAATCCACGCCCAATAAGGTGCAGAGACCTGAACTTGAATCCCTTGGTCAGATATGGCTGTTGACAGCCCTAACTCCACCATATGTAACAAAACAATCAATCAGCTGGGCCCCATTGAGAATGGACCACCTATAAAAATCAACCCAAGTGAACTATCCACTTGCCAATCATGTCTTAAAAGACTTGGTGGCTCGGACAGACTTGTCCGGTCATGAGTCAGGTCAGGACTTAGTCGAGTATGAGGTGACTCATGGAGTCGAACCGTATCGGTCCCACCTAGTCAGATCCAACCGAAGCCAGATCAGTGAGAGTCTGCACCATGGACCATTTTGATGGGCGGTCAGGATGAACAGTTTCTATCACGTTGGGTGGGACCTATTTAGGCTGGAGCACCTAGGAAGTATGATAATCATGTATGCTTCGTGCTGAAAGAATCTCTCAGATTGGAAGATCCTGTATATTATGCGTCTTTGGCCTTTTGTTTTTTGGTTGAATATTGTGGATTGTTGTTGCATTTTGTTTCTTAATAATTAGGATTTTACTTCCACTTGAGAGATTTTATTGTGCATGGGCCATTCAAAGTAGGCCCAAGTACCACACCAGCAGCTTGGATGATTGAACCATGGGTCCCCCATTTGCACAAACTGCAAATCTGAGCTCTTGGACCCAAGCATTGCTTATCACTTAAAAATAATAGCATACAATATATAAAAGCATAGTTTACATGGATTTTACCAGAAAATTCCTAAAGGAATTAGATTTTACTAAATATTAATCCAGAAAGTAATATTCCCTAAGGGCCTGTTTGGGAGCGTGGATTTGGAACCCCATGCCCCAGGATTGGAAACCCCCTGGATTAGCAATCCTCCAGGTGTATTTGGCACCCTGGAGTGTGAATCAACTTTAATTCAAACATACCTATGCATGGTATATTCACAGGGGTTTGAATTTAATTACTAAATCAACTTTAATATCCCTAATTAGTGAGATATATAATTTTTGACACTATGATTGTGATAAACCCGCTGAAATATATGTTTTGCCTGAAAATGATGGACTGCAAGTAGAAGATCATGTCTGAGTGACTAACCAACGATTTTTAATCGCAGATTAATATGGACAATGTTTGGATGGTGTTGATCATCAATTGTGGGCCATGTGCTCAATAGAATGATAGTGTACAGTGACACACATTTTACACCTGCAACAATTGAAATGATTTCAAGTATAATCTAAGCTCTCATCGTGGATTGCAAACCCCCTCACAATGGGGATTAGAAACCCCCTGGATTTGAAACCCCCATTTACTTTATGCTGCCAAACAAGCAAGGGGATTTGAAACCCCCTCCAATCCACGGTGACAAACAACCCTTAGTAGTGTTTTAAGAGGTGAAACTATATTGCCATCCTCTGAATTTTCTTTTAAACAAAGTGGAAAATTGAAAGTTATGAGACCAAATGGTATGTGTTTCTGACGCAGGGGAGGACGTGAGGTCGAGCACCGTCTTCCTCAAGAGGATAACTATTCCGAATCCACGGAACTTCTCTAGACTCCTCACAGAGACTTCTCGAATCCACGAGGAAAGAAAGCATAAAATAGAAATAAATTCTAATAAATTCGAAATTGATTGATGAATTATTAAAATCGAGTTCACAACCCTTTAAATAAGGGTATCAAGCAATGGGAAAGAAATCATAATCAAACTACAACTCAAACTCCTAGAATCCGCAACTTACTATAAATAGTAAACTTACTATTTATAGACGGTCGTGATGTCTACTAGTGCGCAAGGTTTTCGGCCAAAAATAGTAAGTGTCCTATTTGGCTTCACCAAACCGTTCCCCTAATTATTCTAAGCTCTTTTCACGTTGGGCGCAACTCCTAAAGCCCAACGGATGAAGAGTTATAATCAAACTAAAACTTACTATTTATAGTAAAAACGAAATTAAAACAGGGAAACGACCGTCAATCAAGGAGTTTTTCGCAATTCCGGGCGGCGCAACCCTGCGTAGCGGGGTTGGTTGGCTAAAGTAGCTCGTTCTACCCCAAAATCATATATTTTACGTCAGCTAACTCATTCCGGATTGCGAGATACGCCCGATCTAAGGTCCGATGGTCCGGATCACTTCTGTCGTCGACCGGGCCTTTTCTAATCCATCTTGGCCATGAAACTGTCCGCGACCCGCTCTACATCAGTCCCCTCCACTTCAAAAGAACTCGTCCTCGAGTTCGCATCATGCGCTGGTTCATGATACTCGAACAAGTCCGCGACGTTGAAAGTCCGTGAGATCGCCATGTCATCTGGAAGATCAACAACATAAGCATTGTCATTGATCTTTCGGATGATTGGTACCGGTCCAATCTTTTTATTCTTCAACTTGTTGTACGTTCCGGTCGGAAATCGTTCTTTGCACAGATGGACCATTACTTGGTCACCCACCTCGAATACTTTTTGTCGCCGATGCTTGTCGGCTTGCTCCTTGTATTTTTCCTTCGAGGCATGTAACTTGGTTTGTACTTCCGCATGAATGCCCATGATCTTGTCAGCCATATGTTCCGCTGCAATGCTCATGCCTGGGAGCTTGGGCAGAGGGACCAAGTCTAGTGTGTGGCGAGGGACTCGTCCATAAATAACTTGGAACGGGGATTTTCCCGTCGAGCGGTTCACCATGTTATTGAATGCAAACTCCGCTTGAGACAAAGCCAAATCCCACTGCTTAGGTTTTTCTCCTGAAATACATCGAAGGAGGTTTCCCAACGTGCGATTCACAACCTCAGTTTGACCGTCAGTCTGTGGGTGGTGCTGCTGAACTGAAGTCGTGTATCGAATCGAGTCCACAAAGTCCGCCAAAAGTGGCTTATGAACTTCGTGTCACGGTCAGAAGTAATAGTCTTAGGAACCCCATGTAGCCGCACAATTTCTCTGAAGAATAGATTCGCCACGTGTGTTGCATCGAGAGTCTTCTTGCATGGAATAAAGTGTGCCATCTTGGAGAAACGATCTACTACCACGAACACCGAATCCATACCGCGTTGTGTTCGTGGGAGACCAAGCACGAAGTCCATAGATAAATCCTCCCAAGGGCCGTCAGGCACGGGTAACGGAGTGTAAAGGCCTGTATTATGAGATTGCCCCTTAGAGGTCTGACAAATATAACAACGTTGGACTGTCTTTCCCACATCACGTACCAATTGTGGCCAGTAATACCGCTCTTCCACAAGAGCTCGCGTCTTGTCTCGCCCAAGGTGTCCACTGAGGCCACCTACATGTAGCTAGTGGATTATCTGTTCCCTTAGCGAACTGTTTGGGATGCACAATCGATTTCCCTTGAAAAGGAACCCGTCTTGCATATGTAAGTCATCGGGGTGACCTTCTTGGCATCTAACCCATGCGTCCTTGAAGTTGTCGTCATCGGCATATATGTCTTTGAGGCGCTCGAACCCGACAACCTCATTGCTCATGGTGACTAACAAAGTTGCGCGGCGACTCAGTGCATCAGCTACCTTGTTCTGTTGCCCTGACTTATGTTTTAGTACGAACGTGAATTCCTGCAAAAACGAGATCCACCTAGCATGCACACGGTTAATGTTAGCTTGACTATTAACGAATTTGAGAGCTTGATGGTCCGTGTAAAGTATGAATTCCCTTTGAATCAAATAATGTCGCCAGTGCCGCAGTGCCTGGACCACCGCGTATAACTCGATCTCATATGTAGACCACTTCTTACGTGCATCGCTAAGTTTCTCGCTGTAGAAGGCTACCGGCTTACCTTCTTGAGACAAAACTCCCTCAATTCCGACATATGAGGCATCACATTCGACTTCAAACAGTTTGTCGAAGTTGGGAAGTACAAGAACTGGGGTCGTGGATAGTCTGCACTTGATTTCGGCAAAGCTCCTGTCGGCTTCGTTCATCGCCCTTTCTTCATGCAATCTGTGATTGGTGACACAATGGTACTGAAATTTTTCACGAACCGACGATAGAATGTCGCCAGTCCATGAAAACTTCGCACTTCGTGAATATTTGTAGGAACCGGCCATTCTCTGATTGCCTTCACCTTTTCCTCATCCACCCGAATGCCCGTGGATGTGACGACAAAACCCAGAAACAATAGGCTATCAGTCATGAAGCTGCACTTTTTTAAATTGAGGTACAGTTTATTTTTAGTGAGCACTTGAAGGACCTTCTTGAGGTGTTCCATATGGGTGGTTTCGTCTTGACTATATATCAAAATATCATCGAAGTAAACCACAACGAACCGCCCAATGAAAGGTTTCAGAACTTGGTTCATCAATCTCATAAATGTGCTAGGCGCATTCGAAAGCCCGAAGGGCATGACCATCCATTCGTATAATCCTTCCTTGGTTTTAAAGGCTGTTTTCCACTCATCACCCGACCGTATTCGAATCTGATGGTAGCCGCTCCTTAAGTCCAATTTAGAGAATATTTTTGCACCCTCTAGCATGTCCAGCATATCGTCCAACCGTGGTATAGGAAACCTGTATTTTATGGTGATTTTGTTGATGGCTCGGCTGTCAACACACATGCGCCAACTCCCATCTTTTTTTGGAGTTAATAGAGCTGGTACAGCACATGGACTCATGCTCTCCGAATAAGACCCTTACGGATCAACTCCTCTACTTGTCCCTGCAGAATCTCGCACTCATTCGGACTCATTCGATAATGGGGACGATTCAGTAAACTGGACCCAGGGACAAAGTCGATATGGTGTTGGATATCCCGCATGGGGGGTAACCCATCGGGAAGGTCATCGGGCCAGATTTCTTTGAATTCATGTAGCAGGGGCCTTAGTATTTCAGGGATGTTGGTAGGCTCGAGTTCTTCCCCTTTTACAATTAATGCATAAGTCTGTCCTGTTTCCTTTGATTCTTCCACGAAGTCCCGTATGGTTAAGAGAAAACGGCCCTCCACTTTAGAAGTTTCAGGTGGTCCCTCTGGATCCATAGGGGCCAATATGGTCTTTCGGCCGTCCTTGACGAAGATATATATATTATCTCGCCCTTTATGAGTGGCATCACGGTCAGATTGTCAGGGCCGACCGAGTAGTATGTGACATGCTTCCATGTCGACCACATCGCATACTACTTCATCCTTATAATGTTTGCCAATTGAAAAGGATATGGTGCACCGTTCAGTTACCTTTGTTTCGCTGACCTTCTTGATCCAACCGATTGTATATGGAGAGGGATGACGCCCCATTTTCAATTGTAATTTTTCCACCATGACCTTGGAGACGATGTTCTCGCTACTCCCACTATCAATGATCACGTCGTAAACCTTTCGATTCACCGTACACCTAGTGCGGAAGATGTTGTGCCGCTGTGGATGCACTTCTTTTCTTGGCGCATATAATAGTCGCCTCACAACAAGCGACTCGCCGTGATCTTGCTGAATCCAACCTGAATCATCTGCCTCGTCCTCAGTGGTATGCTCCTGTTCTTCAATATCTGGATCTTCATAAGCGTTATCAGCACTACCATCATTGATGGCGAGGTTTGCCACTTTTCGCTGGGGACAAGTATTTGATAGGTGGCCCGGTTGGCCACAACGATAGCAGTTATCGGGCCTTGGCCGAGCATAGGGGTTCGGGATTCTACTTGGACCAGCAGCAGTCGATACGCCCCTTTGGGGTCTAGCTTGCCCACTTCCCTGATCTCGGTTCTCAAACGTAGGAGGTTGAGTGCGTGCTCCTACGGGCTCCTTCCCCTTAGGCTGTGCAGTTCCCTGGGGCAGCCCTGCCACAGGAATCCTTGCAGTAGGATAGGTCCGTGTGTTAGGACGTTCAAGTTGCACTTCTGCACGAGTAGCCAACTTGATCGCATCATTCATCGTCCAGACGGACTGCATCTGGACCCGATCCTGGATAGCCATACGCAATCCACCGTTGAATCGGGCGACTTGCTGCGATTCAGTCTCGACCAAATCGTTACGCGCCGCCAGGCGGTAAAATTCTTCTGCGTATTCTCTCACCGACCGACTACCCCGTCAACAATTTTGGTATTGTTGGAATAATACCTGATCGTAATCGCTAGGGAGGAATCGAGCACGTAGTAGCTGCTTCATCCGCTGCCAGGTGCGGATTGGTGCTTTCGTCTGCCTAGTTCGCACGAGTTGCAGTTGTTCCCACCAAGCTAAAGCTCCTCCTTTCAACTTGTAGGCCACAAGCTTGACCTTCTTTACTTCAGGGATGTCCATATAGTCAAAAAATCGCTCAACTTCAGAAAGCCAATCGAGGAAATCCTCAATGTGTAATTGGCCATTGAAGCTAGGAATATCAACTCTCATCTTGAATTCTCGATCCGTTCGATCTACTCAATCGCCGCCATGTCTGGGGTGTTGGAAGAGTATGTCGTCGATTTCCTCCTCACTGGAGCCCCCTTCCTCAGGAATGACCCTTGGATGCACTGTCGGTACTATCCTGCGATCAGGGCGATTAATTGGGGGTGGAGGATTGACACCAGGAACACGGAGTTGCCTTAGGTTTTCCACCAAGAGATCCGCTATGCGGTCGATGGAAGCCTGCAGCCCTTGCATGGCTTGCTGATTCTCTCGTTGCGCTACTTCGAAAGCTGCCGCCGTTAAAGGTAAATTCCCTGTAGCACCGCCCATGGGATTGTTGCTCGACCCGTCGTTAGAAGCCATCAATCCGAGGAGAAACCTCGCTTTGATACCAAACTGACGCAGGGGAGGACGTGAGGTCGAGCACCGTCTTCCTCAAGAGGATAACTATTCCGAATCCACGGAACTTCTCTGGACTCCTCACAGAGACTTCTCGAATCCACGAGGAAAGAAAGCAGAAAATAGAAATAAATTCTAATAAATTCGAAATTGATTGATGAATTATTAAAATCGAGTTCACAACCCTTTAAATAAGGGTATCAAGCAATAGGAAAGAAATCATAATCAAACTACAACTCAAACTCCTAGAATCCGCGACTTACTATAAATAGTAAACTTACTATTTATAGACGGTCGTGATGTCTACTAGTGCGCAAGGTTTTCGGCCAAAAATAGTAAGTGTCCTATTTGGCTTCACCAAACCGTTCCCCTAATTATTCTAAGCTCTTTTCACGTTGGGCGCAACTCCTAAAGCCCAACGGATGAAGAGTTATAATCAAACTAAAACTTACTATTTATAGTAAAAACGAAATTAAAACAGGGAAACGACCGTCAATCAAGGGGTTTTTCGCAATTCCGGGTGGCGCAACCCGGCGTAGCGGGTTGGTTGGCTAAAGTAGCTCGTTCTACCCCAAAATCATATATTTTACGTCAGCTAACTCATTCCGGATTGCGAGATACGCCCGATCTAAGGTCCGATGGTCCGGATCACTTCTGTCGTCGACCGGGCCTTTTCTGATCCATCTTGGCCATGAAACTGTCCGCGACCCGCTCTACATCAGTTTCACATCCAAACCGTCCAATAAATGCACACCAATATTATTATTAGACGAACAAAAAACATTACAGATCCATCATAAAGTGGGCTATTCTATTTTTTTTTTAAAAAAAAAGAGTACACCATTCAAACAATCCGAATTCAAGTGTAACCCATATGATGAAATGATTGACCTGAAGTTTTGATCGCATTATCACCATCGTGTAGTGCATATGTTTAACACGGTTAGATGTTATACACATACCACGTGGGTCCCACAAGTCATGAGCTTCACTACATTTTACATGAAAATAAAATATAAATGAAGGCATTTTTGTAATTTTGTCCCTCAAAAATCGCCTCCATTTCTAAGCCCAGAGGCCATATCAAGTTGACTCGAATCCATGGGAGAAAAAAATCAATCAAGTCATGACTCAATCAAAAGCTTGAGATTTATTTTTATTTTTTTTTAAATGATAAAACATGAAAACTTGATTCAAGGCGGCAGAACTAGAAATCATTTATATATCATGTATATTTTTTAATATTAAATAATACCGGGAAAACTTAGAAACGCTCGCATGTGTTTTTGAGAAACTCGCCCGAGTTTTCGAGACTGGGTTATGAATTGAGTTGAGGTTTCATGTTCCGAAGAATTCATTATTTCACATGCATGCTCGCGTGTAGACGCATATTCATACATGTCTTGTATCAATGGGTAATATCCCAACATTAAAAAATTATTGGAAAGACAAAAACAACTCTATATCTGGTAAAGGCATTGTCAAATAACATCATTGTGATAAGTTTTTGTCATATAACATCATCATGAGTGGAGAATAAAATCAGTTTGTCTCCAATTAATTAATCCTACTTATTACAATCCAAACACTATAATAATAAATGTCAAAGTCCTGATTGAGAGAGAGAGAGAGAGAGAGAGAGAGAGAGAGAGAGAGAGAGAGGCGATGTGGGTGTGAGCAGAAAGATGACCTTACTCCTAACCATGGTTTGAAGAAATGTTAGAGGAAGTGAACCAAAGAGTCCAAAAAACATCTCCCTAGGCTCACCTCCATGGTTTGATTGGATATCACTAGGATAAAGGAGGGGAAGCTTAAGGAGGGAATGAAAGAAAATTTTCCTATGGATGGATAGAACTCCAAAACCATCATGGAGTTCTAATGTTAGAGAGAGAGAGAGAGAGAGAGAGAGAGAGAGAGAGAGAGAGCTAAAGTGCTAAAAACAAACATTTGCTCTCCTTTTATATGTGTATTAATCAAGGCTAAAACTCCCAAAGCTTAGCCATCATGAGTGTGTACAAAAACTAATAAGAAATGGGTTTAGTTGGAAATATCTTCCCTTTGCCTAAGGAAAGATGTGGGAGTCACACCAATATAACATGAGTGTGTTAGGTGAGGTTGGTGAATTGATTAAAGAGCACATGTGGGTCACAAAAGGTCATGAGTTATTAACCACATGTTGGGCTAGCGTTAGGACTAGAACATACCATGCCCTAGTTTTTGCCACAAACACCCCTACCTTTGGAGGTGCTTGGCTAGAGTTGGAGGGGGTGGGCCATTCAAATGGCCCAGGTTAGAAGTGAGTTTTACTTATTTTCAAGCCCATGTTAGGATATTGTTCTTTGATTTAGCCCTTCCAAGGCTAAAGTTAGGTTTCTTTGGAACTTAGGTCATGTGATATGGCTAAGTTGGTCACAGGTGTAGGTTTTCGTTTTCTTTTTTCTTTTGAAGAAACCCCACAAACATGAGGGTTGATGCTGTATAGCCCGGCTTGAGCTAAAATGCAAGAGAACTACCCATTTTGCTAATGCATGCACTAATGGAATTTGGAGGACTCTCCTCCAAATTTAGAGGTTGGGTTTAGCCCCTAGGAGCTAAAGTTGGAGGGAAGACCCTTGGGTCTACTCGTGTGTGTGTGTGCATGAAAGAGAGAGAGAGAGAGAGAGAGAGAGAGAGAGAGAGAGAGAGAGACCACCATGGTTAGGCCGAGGGTTGTTCTGGTGCAGCTGGAGTGAAGAGATTTGGAATGTGCCTGTGATGGATCGAAGACATGTTCATACCTGTTTTATAGTAAAACACACTGTCAAAGATATCAGTACCATTGTTTTTAAAAGAGCTATAGTTATCAACATATATTATTTAAAAGCCATTTTGATAGAATAAGTGCATCTACTTGCATGCTCCACATTACTATCTACATTTTTTCACCATTTCTCAGCTGTGGTTCATCTACACTAACCATGGTATACATGGAATCATTTCCCCCATTGCAGTTGGAACAATTCCCATAATTGCACTTTTTAGATGATCTTCACTGTCTAAACAGTACCCATCAGATGGATAGTTATAAAAAAGAAAGCCAACATCCAATGGTTGTCTATTGTTTAGACGGTTCGGATCAACTTACATCTGTATAGATAGAGAGATTAAGCATCATGAGATTATGATGACAAAAGCAAGGACATGATGATGTATGGATGGTGACCCTTCAAACGAACACATGGCATGGTCAAGGCAATTGAGATCGTCCGTATTGTGGACCCACCATGGATGGAGCATAATCAAAACATTGCACTGAGAAGATAATGCCAAATGAGATTTCCCTTCAAATTTGGACCACTCACTATTTTACTCTTAAGCATACATTTGATAGTGATTACTTACTTAGTATTACTTGATTAATCTAATTTTAGAGACCTGCTCCATCCACGATGGGACCCACAACTTGGATGGCCTAGATAACCGTTCATCAGTGCCACATGAAAGAGGATGAATTGTCACCATTTCTTAAATGGTGCAAAACCAACACTAGAAAAAAAGAAGAAGACAGAATTTGTTTTTAAAAGTAACTTTTACATATTACTACCTCACTAATTTCATATTTACATTCTAGTACCTAATTAAATAAACTTTTCAGTAAGCTACCTCCCGTCCCTTAATTTTCTCTTCCTTCCGTTAGACAAGTAACATTTTTTCCCTAAATCATGCCGAAAATGCCCCATGTATAAAATCACGACAGAACCCTCTTCTTTTGTAAATATACATGAAATGATTGCTTTGAGAAGTTATTCTCATCTTAGTAGATAGGTAGAGATCATCTCACGGCCACCTATTTATTAAAAAAGACATGTCATTTCATATAGTAGATCTGAAGGCCCATCTATTCTAAATGCTTATATATGAATTAGTTGCCAAGCACTCTGGATGTTGCACACATGTAATGTATCAGGACTGTTCATCTAGTGTACTTTTATTATATAAACGTTGATCATTGTAGGAACTCTTGTTGACTTTTCGTATGTAATCTTCAACTGATCTTTGATTGGTGGGTAGGGCTGGCAGATGAAAGGTCGATCTGGATCTCTTACATGTGCACTATGTACGTAGATATAATTAGAGGTGGGCATCGAGTCGAGTTAGACTGGATTGGGTCTAACTTGACTTGATCTGATTTTTCAAGAATCCGACCCGAACTTGATCCAATCTGGGACCGAGTCCAGCAGGGCTGACTCGATCCGATCCGATCCGAATCCTTACTGGTCTAACCCGAACCGAGTCCGACTCGGTCTAGGAAACCGAATCGAGTCGAATTGAGTTGAGTCTAGGGAGAGAGGGAGAGAGGAGGAGAGAGAAGGAAATATGGGAAACCGGGAGAGAAAGAAGGAGAGAAAGAAGGAGAGGAGGGAAATCGGGAGAGAAAGAAGGAGAGATGGGTGGGTGTGGCGCCTCCTTCGGGTAAAGAAAGAGAAGTTAGGGTTCGTTTGGATTTCAGATCGGATCGGTTCGGATTGACCACAATCCAATGTACGCTCAGATTTGAGTGGTCATACTCAATCCACACTGATCCAAGGCTTCGGTTCGGTTCGGATCGGGTCGAATTCTGCTCACCTCTAGATATAATGAATGCTTGATCACTAATTCAAATAAATATCAATAGCATTAGATCTCCTTTCTTTACGGTATTATGAAAAGTATTGGTATACTCACTCATATGAGATGGTGGATCCCTGACTGTGGGGCCCACCTTGATGTATGTGCTATATATCTAAGCAGTCCATATGTTTTTCCAGATCATTTTAGGGCATAAGCCGAAAATTTAAGCAGATCCAAATATGATATGGACCACGCCACAAGAAATAGTGGTCATTGAACGCCCACCGTTAAAAATTTCTTAGGGCCCATAGTAATGTTTATTTGCCATCCAACGTGTTGATAAGGTTACATGGACCTAGATGAAGGGAAAACATAACTATCAGCTCGTTCCAAAACTTTTGTAGCCCATAGAAAATTTCTAATGATCAATCACCACTATTTCCTGTGGTGTGGTCCACCTGAGATTTGGATCATTTTGAGTTTTGGGCCCATTTCATAAAATGGTCTAACAAAACAGATGAATGGCATTGATATAAAATACATACATCAAGGTAAGCCCCACTGTCAGGAATCCATGGAACCCGCGTCCTGCATAAAGTGAGCCCTCACACCCAACAAACCATGTCTATTCTATCTAGTGGGCCATGCCATTGAAAACCATGCACAACCACCCAAAAACCTTAAAATGCACGTAATGGCCCACATGATGGCTGGAAAGGCGTGATTCATGGCTATCCCACTTCACTAGTAGGGCGATCAAGTTGGACTGTACACACCGTTTTATGTGCAATGGTAGTTTTTGTCATTTACAAAAATAACAAGTCATTAAATAAAGAAGGGCATTTTGTCATTTATGAGAAAGAAAAGCACCTAACTTAAAAAAAATAAAAAAAGTAGTGCAGTGAAGATAAAAATAATGGCATTTTTGTCATGATATTTTGTGTGAAATTAGACTGATTAGTAAAATTTTATGAAATTTCCTGATACTTGGTGCAACCAAAAGCAGCCTCAATGAAAAGCTTATTTAATTAGGTACCAGGATGTAAATATCAAATTAATGGGGGAGTAATATATTAAATTCCTTTTATATATATATAAAAGAAAGAAAAAAAAAAAGGGCGGGGAAGAAATCCATGCAGACGTTAACAGCGAAAATAAAAGAAAAGAAAAGAGTAGTGTAGAAGAGAAGCAAACCTGCTTGTGAAGGAGGGGTTGGTGGTAGAGACACAGGCCCACCATAGTGTTGTGGGAATGCCGTTGAATTCACGGCTGAGTATGGAAAGACATGCTGGTATTGTAGGCCGTACCCGTTACTGTAATGTCCTGGCCCATTACCATGGCCCACCTGGAAATATGGGTAGAATGCAGTGTTGCCTGTTACCACACCAGCTGCCCCTCCGTACATTGGATACTGGGTGTGGGACCCTCCCCCTCCTCCGTACACATTGTAATAACTCTGCATCAAACCATCTTCCCTTGTTAATCTTCCCACTTTTCTACTCCGCTCTACTCTTTCTTTCATACACATGCATGCTTGTATGTATACATATGTCCCCTAATTACACGCCTGTAGGAGCTGTACACATTCACCTTGGCACGTGCCATAATGTGAGGTTTGTATTAGATCTGAGCTTTCCATCAGGTGGGTTATCTTGTTTAGATCTTCTGGCATTAAAAATAGCCCATTTTACTCCTCAGGATCCTCAGACGGAGGATCAAAACAAATGAATGGCTAAAAACCCGTCAAATTATTGTTGTAAACCTAAACTGTGGAATTGTCTAATTTTTTACGTATATTATCTAAGCATTATTGTAAATATTATGGAAAGCTCAGATCTCAAACATGTGCTTTATATTTGTACTTGTGCCGGCGTGTGAATGTGTGCTGCTCCACACGCATGTGGTATTAGCAAAACACGGTGCATTTTTACTGTCTTTCATGTGAGTTTGTAACTGTTTATTAGAGCTTCATGAACACGAGCATATCTGCATGGCCGAATGTCCTAGTTTGGTATGTGTGTGCCGAGACAAGTGTGCCAATCTCCAAACAGTGAAATCTTAACCATTTGATTTTGCATGTTGGATCTGGACAGTGACCATTGCTTTTTAACCATCCAGTTGATGGTAACCAATTGACCTGTTAGGATCATCCGATCACTTCGAATTCGGAGTAGGTTGCATCCACAAATAGCAATCAAGATTTGGACGGTCTGGATTGACGCACATATGACATATTTATGGTGGGTGGTTGCCACCGTTTAATAAACGGGTGGAAAGGTGTTACACCGGATGTCCGTAGAACGTTCAAGGGCCAGAGTTAGTGGTGATCGTTCATCACCATGTCTTAAGTTGTGGTTGGTCATTCACCGTACACAAACGTACATGTAAGGAAATTTGACTGTCCAAATCATGGGCCCACCGTCTATGGAGCATATAAGCTACGTGACATTGATCGAACGATCTTAACCATCTGATTTGGGTGATCGTATTTGGACCCTTGACCAATTTATTTTCAGCCGTTAATTTGGTCATACCATTGGATGGTTAGAATTGCATGATGAGTGTGATATTCTTTCTATGCTCCAACTACAACGAGCTCAACGGTTGAGATTGGCATGCACCCTTTCATGAAATACAAATTTCAACGACGCGGATTTCCTGCAAAATTCTTGCGCAAGGATGCTGGTTGGAGCCCACCGAGATGTTTGTGAGAAATCCACCCCGTACATCCGTTTTTCTAGATCATTTTAGGACGTCCAACCAAGATGTATCGAAACACTCAAGTGGGCCACACGAGAGAAAACAGTGTTCACTCGGTAAACACCGTTGAAGCATTCTTTATGCCGTAAAAGTATTGTATCAGGCTATATTTTTGCGATATTTTTGGTGTTTTCACTTCATCCCATTGGGAATGACCTTATAAACGGTTTGGATAGCATATAAACATCTAGGTGGAGCTCAATAAAGTTTCAACTGTAAGAATTTCTTTCACCAATTTACCCTCCCGTGTCACCCACTTGAGTTGGTCCCACGTCCTAAATTGACCTCTCAAAACGGATTGACGGAATGGATTTCTCACGTACATTGCAGTGAGCCCCACCCAGCATCCTTGCGCAGGAACTTCTTGCGAAAGGCTTTCGCAGGAGTTTGGTCTTTTATCATAAGTGACTTTCCTGTCGTAGGAAGCGCGTGAGGCCCACCACACCATGACGCGTGTCTGACATACACAGACGCGGATTGGTTACTACCCCGCCTGTCCGGATCTCGGCACACGCAGGGCTCCGAAGGGCCGCCGTGATGTACGGGTTTTATCCACACCGTCAAACATTTTGCTGTATCATTTTAAGATTATAGGACCGAAAAAAGCCCGATCCAAGGCTTAAGTGGACCACGCAATGGGAAATAAACGGCTACCGTTGAAAACTTCGGGCAAGGAAAGTTTCAACGGTGGCCGTCATTATCACGGCTGCTTCCTGTGGTGTGGTCCACTTGAGCCTTAGATCTGCCTCTCTTTTTTTTTCCCTGTTCATTCTCTAAAATGATATAGCAAAATGAATGTACGGTGTTGATAAAACCCATACGTCACGGTGGGACCCTCAAAGACTGTGCCGAGCTCCGGACAGGCGTGGAAAGTACCCGATCTGCGTCCGGAAGCCAATTAAGCCGATTGTATACTGAGTAAACTCCGTGGGGTGGGGCCGCCATGATTTATGTCTTTTATCCACGCCGTCCATCCGTCTTACCAGATCATTTTAATGTATTAGATCAAAATTAAAGCATATCCAAACCTCAAGTGGACCACATCACAGGAAACGACATGAATTGAAGGCTTACCGTTGAAAACTTTTTAAGGGCCACAAAAGTTTTGGATCAAGATGATATTTGTTTTTTCCCTTCCTTCCTATCTGTGTGATCTTATTAGCTGGTTGGATGACAAATAAACATCACCGTCGACCCTACGAAGGTTTCTTCAGTGGACATCAGTATTCTCACTGCTTACTGTTGTGTGGTCCACTTGAGCTTTGGATATGATTCGATTTTGGGATCATGCTATAAAATGATCTTAAAAAACAGATGTACGGAGTGGATAAGACACATACATTCATGCTGGGCCCCACAGAGTTTACTCAGTAATGAGTACACAATCCTCTTCCATCCGACATCCACTCCGTCCAATGTAGCACCACTTCATGTTCACCGTACATGACAAAAATGAAGACCCGTCCAAAACTCAGGTGGGCTGGACCACGGTAACAATGTAAAACCACACCCCAATCCTCCAAATTCAATCGGTGTAGCCCACTGAATTTGGGATAAGGCTGGTTTCTGAGATGGGGTTCATCTGATGAACGGCTTAGATGGTATATAAACGACATGGTGGCCCACGAAGACTTCTACGGTGGTCATACCCGTCCACACTGTTTTATGTGGTGTGGCTCACCTGAGTTTTGTATCAGCCTGATTTTTGGCACAGGACCTAACATGAAGTTTTGCAACTGATGGAAAAGAGTGGATCCTAAACACACATCACGGTGGGCCCACAGTGGTACCTAGGTCACTTAAGAAGGCTCCATTAATGTGTTTTTGGTCGGTCACGAAGAAATAGTAACATGACAGCTCAAAAGGAATTGATATCTAACCGACCTTCACTGATTTGCTTAGACCCATATCTCATTTTGGGCATCCAAACGGTACACCTTTGCGCTATTTTAAATCCCAAAAATAGAAAATTGGGTGTAAGCGATTCATTAGGGTGGATCTTAGATAGTGAATCCCTAACATCAAAGAGAAAATATTTAATACTCTGGCAGAGTGTGACGAATGATGCATAGGCACTTAGGAATTGCAAAAGTGGCATGCAAGTAAGCCAAACCAAACCGTCCAAATTATAATTCCCAGTTCATCTTTATCACAAACCAAAACTTACTATTATTTGATTATGTAAGACTGTCAGAACGGTGGATATTAAATGGTTAAAAGCTTAAAATAATGAAAATATCCAATGGTCTTATTTCAAAAAACAAGTGTCCACGAATCAAAGGTCAGGATTTCTCAACACTGTGTGACTTAGCTGGGACAGTGGTTTCCACAATTTGGTCGGTTTTGATTTGAATTAATGTTTGCTTGCCACGTGTACAAATTTCAAGTGCCTGCGTATCAAGATCTATACGATAACTTAATGAGCCCGAGTATATAATACAAACCGTAGGATATGTGTAATCCGGAGAATATTGAGAGTACCTGAGGATTTAAACAGAAAAAAAAAAGAAGAAAGAAAAGCCATTAGAATGTGTGTGTATACGTACGCCAAAAAGCAACGAGATGCATGCATGAATGCCCGCAATTGGTGGCTAATGCTCTCGTTTTTTGCCATCTGTGCACATGGATGTACATGATGTCCATGCAGACACGAGCGACCATGCATGTGAGGCAGATGTGCGTGTCAGATAGCAAGTACGTGCACTTGTCTACACATGTGGGGACAAGCATCTCCATCCAAGGGATAGATGGGACACGTGCATGTATGATTGCAGCATGGCCAGGTGTGTTGTGGATACTCACATGCACTTTTAAGGAGGAAATGCAGGTGGACTGGCAAGGCACGTGCCAGTTGCTATATAGAAAGGCATGAAAAGCTTACCCATATACATTATAAGGAATGCCTGGTTGGATGGCATAATGAGGGAAGGTGGCAGCTGAAGGAAAAGCTGATCCCACTCCACCTTGATGCCCTGTATTATAGGAATTCATCACCCTCAAGTTCCTGGCCCCTCCTATTATTAAAAAATATATATATATATAAATGAAAAACAAATAAAATAACTGAGTTATGCAGCCAAATCAAAAGTGTTGAATGCTCAATCAAATACTACTTAGGTTGGATTAAGTTAAGTTGGATTAAACCTAGTAGAGTTTAGTTAAGGTTTTGATAATTTACATTACCCACTACTATAGGTCTTGATCTAACCTTATATATGTTTAATCCTAAGTGATGATATCATGAAATGTTCACATTCTAGATTCTATACAACACATAGTGAGAAATGTTTGTATGAAAATTAATATAAAACATTGAAAAGAAATATTTTTAATTGCTCATATTCAAATCTAAGATTCAAGTGTCAGGATCAACAACATAAGCATGATTATGATGCCATAACTTCTATGTGGTAGTATGTGGTAGTAATGAAATTAGCAAACCAACTCATGATCCTATATTGGGGCACACTAGCAAGCGAGTGGGGCGGATCTTTGCACAAGGTGATTCTCATTGTCGACTAAATATAGAGGTCCCATGCATACGGTAAATTGGAAGTTATATGCCTAGTGGGCCATAACTTACTGTCCAACTAGTTGGACCTTCGACTTTCTCATTGTACACTAACACCTTGTTCCCAAGTACAATTATACATGTAGATATATTATTCAAAAGGGGTCTGGGGGTTGAATTGGGTTGCCAAAGGCCTCAATTCAACCCAACTCAGATAGTGGGAGCGACGATTTCGAACACAAGCCCAACCCAAACTCAACCTGACTTGACCTGGCCTTTTCTTTTAACTTTTTTTTATTATTATTATTTTAGCGAACCTCAGACCCCTCTGGTCGAGTGAGTATGATTGCGTGTTAAAAGTTCCAGTTCAAGCTGAGCCCACCCATACTAAGAGGTCCATAACATAAGATTACTTTATGTTTTAATCTAATTTCAAATCAAAACTTTATCATTCTTTGTTTAATTCACAAGTACTAACAATTAGGAATGACAAACATTCGAAACCTAAGTTCTTCCATCTATTAATAAAACAAAGGCTTGGATTTTGAGATCATTGGCTCTATTTTTTATACATTCCTGGCCCTGTATTGGTGATGTCTCCAGTTAAGTTGGATGGTACACCCAAAAATGATAATGAAAATAATACCAACCTAACTTGGTTTTCCTTCTTATTTCTCTTAATTGGGGTTTACAGAAACTAACTATTACTTCATTTTATTTCATTTTCTTGCATTAGAGGAACTATTTTTTTGCTAATCCCACATTAATGTTTTTTGATATACCATAAAATCATGCATAAGTTTCATATAATGAGGTAGGTTAAATACATATGTATGTTAACAAAAGGATGTTAATCACATAAAAATTATACAAACCACTATTTAAACCCACCTATATTGACAAGCACACCATTAGTCTCCACTTTTAGTAACATAATAATACAAAGTGTACCCTTAATTTCAAAAGTAGAAAAGAAAAAGGTGTGACTTCAATCAAGGTGGGTTTAGATATCAATTGCTAGATCTAATGCTTGGTAAAGAGACACTGTAAAAACTTTCATAATACAGTTCATTTATCTAATAAAATAAAACCTAAAATTGAATAAAGATCAAATAAATAAATGTAAGAAAAGGTATAACCATGTTTGGGTGTTGAAGGTCTGGATCTCTGAACACCTAGAGAGGCAAGGTTGCAATTAGTCCTCCTTCCATCAATAACAGGAGATGCATCCACACAAGCTTTCGTGGCGGCCTCCGGATCGCGAAAAGTTACCTAAAATGAAAGTACAAAGTAATAAAAAAAATTAAATTTTGAATAATTATTGATAAGAATGTTAAAATAAAATGAAATAAGTATATCCTGATACTTTTATATATATAATTGTAGATCTTGATTCTTTTTGAGAAATACCCACATCTAGATATTGAAAAAAAATTAAAAATTCTTAGATTTTTTTATATCAAGATCGAGTAAAAACATAGGTTTGGTAATACTAATACCCAAATAAATAAAACCCTAAAAGGAAAAAACATATATGTATTTATCTATGTACATAGAAGAAATATATGTAAATTGTTATAATTATATATAAAAGTTAGAAAAGAAGAACTTACAACTCCATAGCCTCTAGATCTTGAAAATATTTTTAAAAAATATATATTTTTTTTTAAAATAACAAAGATAGAGAAAGATAGGTATAGTTGATCAATTCCAAAATAAATAAATAAATAACTCTAAAAAAAATAAAAATACATACATATATGGTCGATAGGAAAAGAAGGGAGAGAGGACTTACAAAACCATAGCCTTTGGATTTTCCAGTGTTCTTGTCAGTGATCACAACAGCCTCCAAAATCTCACCAAACTGCTCAAAGTATTTCCTCATGGTTTCTCTTTGAGTCTCCCAAGCTAGACCCCCAACAAACACCTTTGTGTATGTGGTGTCTCCAAACTGCCCTGCCAAATTAGCTGGAGTCATCTCTTCCCTTCTAAAAACCTCCTATTTCTCTTCTTCCTTTATCTCCTCCTCCTCTTCCTCCAAAGTTAGAAGCTCTTGAACAAATGCCTAGGTACTATGTGTGGTGAGAGAAAGAAAACCCCACTAGATTTAGAGGATCTCCTCTAAGTTTAGAGGTGTGTTAGGAAGGGATTCAAGATCAGCCAGCTGGGTTCGGAAAGAAGGACGAGAAAAGGTAAGAAAAGGAAAGGCCTTTGGACCCTACATTTTCATGTATTATATACTCCTTGCGTTATTATTATTATTATTATTAATTATGATGATAGTCACCAATCCGACCATTGAATATAAAAAATGTAGGAAAATGATATGGTGGAGCTTGGAACTACCACAATATAGTAGATCCATCTTTCTGTAGTAAACATGCCACGTTCATGTTTTCAATCTGAACGGTCCAAATAATCAATCTAGCTACAGATGATCTGTATTTTGAAAATCACACCAATAATACCAGTAAGTAGTTCTATTTTGAGATGTTGACTTGAAGCGTATTTATCAGATGGATAGGATCATCTGATCCGTGTATATTTGTAATTGTTTGATATCTATTGTATGACCGATTAGATGAAAGGTTCTGATTTATAGGTCAACCTTCCACGTGTACTCTGTATAGAGTGATGTACCATACTCGGTTCCACCAGCTCCACCGTATCATCCGCCTAAAACGGCATCTACGGGATAGGTTGAGTTACAGGAATAAGCTTGGAAGATGGAGAAATTACAAAAGTGCCTGGGTAACAGTTGGAGAAATATCAACGGCGGGAGAGTGGCAAAAACGGTACGGGAGTTTGTTAGGGCGGGACTGTAATCGCGGGAACGTTAATTTCTTGAAGTTAAAAAGTGTATTATTGTGTAAATTAAGAGAAATGATCTTGTTCTTCCAGAGCACTATAAGTTATAGTGCTCCTGGTTGCATCGGTTCAGATGGAAAGTACAATCGATTGATCTGAACTGTCCATTAAGTTTTAGAACAAATTTCATGGCCCACCATTCAGAAATTGCAATGATCAGATGACCCAGTCCATTGTTGATTTAGACTTATTTTTATAGCCATTCTTCTTTCCCATGCAATGGATGGGATGGTTACGATTAACTAAGAAGTGTGATTTTTCACAATCACAAGTATTCCATGATGGACCAAATGGTTGATTGGACTTTTTTTAGAAATGATCTTAACCGTCAGTATCAAAGGCCATTGATCGAATGGTTAATATTTGTCAAACCGTGTGATGTTTGCAGGGTATCCGTACCCAATGCAACCAGGAGCACTAAAACTTATAGCGCTACGAGAGCACTGAGCATTTCTCAAAAAATATTATTGATGGTTCGCCAGCCCCACACGTACCTTTGCACTCCCACGTGTGCCAACCTGGTTGGTGTGTGGGACATCAGAGAGGTGAATAAGATGGACAGTGATGATGGTGTCCCAGAAAAGTCGGTCCAGTCCACTTATAAGGTGGGCCACCCCTATACAAAAACCATGGACAGTTTATAATGACCTGACAGTGGTCCACATGACTGGGCTGGCTTGTTCTTGCCCTAGGTCATCTTCAACGTGGGGCCCACCTCATGCTCAGCTCAGATTTCCCATGCACGTATCAGGTTCGCATGCGTGCTGCGTGTGGAAATTGAGTGGGACCTTTTTTTATTGTTGATGTTCTAGTGGTTGTGGCAATAATAAAATAGGTATTTTGATTTGATACCCCACATATAAAAACACGTACCAGTTGCACCATACAACGTCAGCGACTTATCACCCTCTCTGTTGCATGCATGTAGATCTGGACCGTCCAAAACGTGGGCCTAGTGTGGATGGAGCGTGGGCCAAAAAATCACATTGATTCGAACGATGCTAAGGGTCTAACTGGTGACCATCAAACGAATTGTTCATAAAATGGTTACCGGTCCAAATTTAAATGGAAAAATCAGATGGTTTACACCGTCCATTCCGAGAAATTTTCTGGATACGTACTTATCCACTTCAGGCTTACAATCTGGATGCCACGTGTACGGTGGATCAGCTCCACCTACGTTTGGTGCAAACGGCCTCACATCGCCGGGACCCACTTACTCTTTTGGACTGCGTACT
This sequence comes from Magnolia sinica, assembly GCF_029962835.1. Taxonomy (NCBI): domain Eukaryota; kingdom Viridiplantae; phylum Streptophyta; class Magnoliopsida; order Magnoliales; family Magnoliaceae; genus Magnolia; species Magnolia sinica. Next base: position 21,400,156 of record NC_080576.1, on the reverse strand, counting down.
GAGTAACTCAGTACGCTAGAGTGTACTGAGACCGTCCATCCGTTTTATCAGCTAATTTTAGGGCATTAGCCCATGATTGAAGCATATTCAAAGCTCAGGTGGGCCACATGCGTCCACCGTTGAAACAATTGTAGGGACCACAGTAATGTTTATTTGTCATCTAACCTGTTCATAAGTTCACATGTCTAGACGAAGGAAAAACATAAGTTTCAGCTCGATCTCTTGTGGAGCACAAGATGTTTTCAACGGTAGGTTTTCAATTCCCAATATTTCCTGTGGTGTGGTCCACCTGAGCTTTGGATATGCTTTAATTTTGAGCTCGTCACCTAAAATGAGCTCAAAAAATGGATGGACGGCTTTGATAAGATACATACATCACTGTGGGCCCCACAGAGTTTACTCGCTACGCAATCCGGCTCCTGGGATTAGATGTCCAAAATCCAAATAAATCAGCAATTTTGTTTTTCTTTTCTCTTGATGATGAAAGCCGCATCTTAAAATAGATTTAAAATGGATTGGGGAATAAGAAAAACTTAAATACTCTGGCAGAGAGTGAAGTTGATAGGCGTGCACTAAAAAATTGGATGGAACTTCAATTACTGAACTGTGGGCTTCACTTTAGATTAACCTTAAACAGAAATTATTGTGAAACAACATTCTAAGTAGCAGGTCTGCTGGCATCGAATGGACGGTGAGAATGAGCATAGATGAAGGTCTGGATTCAACAAGGATATGCATTAAATCAATGTTAGATCATCTGATAATGTGATTATGACCTAGATATAGGTGGACCAACGGTTTGATTTGAGTTAATCTATGTGAAATTAATGTTTCTCAATGCATGCGTATGAACATAACGCTCTTCCAGAGTATCAAACTAGTAATAAGTTCGGTGTTGCCCCTATCGGGACCGTGGCGGCAGTTTGGTGGGAATGTTGACATCTTTGGCGCAACCAGGGTATTTTTGTCATTTTCACATGTAGGGGTGGTTCAGTCATTTGCTAAAGGTCAAAATAGTCTTTTGAAAAAGTTAGGGTAAGGTTTAAGCCTTTCCGGCGTGTTTCCATAGACGGTAAATTAATGCTAATTGCACTCGCTCGTGTGTACTTTAATTGTACACTCGCCCACACGTGTGGAAATATCACATGTGTGTAAGATCAGTATGGCCCATCTATCCATATTTACTGTTTAGATTAACCTTGTCAAATTTCAGACAAATACGATCATCATGTGGGGCCCAGTTCTACACTTAATGTGAACCATCGGTTTCATTCTCTTGATCGTTCCTCTGTTTTGGATGGTTGTGGTCCACATCTTATTTATATGGGCTTGATTTTTTATATGAAGAATCTGCGTTCTTGAGATCAACTGGCGAACGGCTTGGATCTCTCACACCTATCCTTCTTTTCCAAGTGTGAGGCGAGTGCAATGAAAGGCCGATTTACGCGATTAGGGATGATGATGCCACGCCAAACCGACGTGGCTCGTTTAGCGCGAGATCAGGGCCGTTCATCGTGTGGGACCCGTTACGATTGAAGAAAATTAGACAGCGTTAAAGTCCACTCATCCAAAGGGGTACAGTTGTAAGTGGAATATATGCACATGTAGCCAGCTAATGGGTGACTGGCCAGGCTTCTGGGACAAGGAAATTTCATCGTGGCGTCCACTTAATAAATGGCCCAGATCTCACACACGTAAGGTAAGTTGGCACGTATAACAAGTCTCCTCTTGAATCTGGCTTGCGTGAGTCGTCTTGGCATTTATCGAAAGAGCAGGGAACTGTTTTGGATAATCATTACAAGAAACCTTTCCCTTTCTGAATTGTCTCCTCAAGAAATTGGGCGGCTTAAGCCTCACCATCAAATGTGGGGCCCAAAAATGAAAGGTCAGGATCATGCTGACGTCACTTGATGGACCCATCAACCGCCTATCATAGCATATATTATTATAGGGGTATGTAGGCCTGGACACCAACCACGCGACATCGAAAGCTTGGCTCCGATTAGTATGAAAAAGTTCAGCTTGAATTGATTCAGATGGAAGTTCAAGCCAAATCAATCTTCGGATTCGAGCTCTTTTAAAAAACCAAACCAATCTCAAATAGCTTAAACCAGGATAGAACCAGCTTGGTCCGGTTTTATTCTTCGTAGATTATATGCACCGTTTCCTATGGTGTGATCCACTTGAGCTTTAGATATATATGATTTAATTTTGTAGGCGGCGTCTTAAAATGATAGATAAAGAGGGATGGATGGCATGAATAATACATATGCATGACTACGTAGATGATACATATACACGTGCATAACACATATACATGATGACGTGGATAATGCATTCCTATGGTTTGGTCCATTTGGGATTTGGATATGATTCAGTTTTTGATCAAGTCTTAAATGATATGTAAAAATAAATGGACAAGATGGATAATATATATACATGACGGTGGGCCCACAAAGTTTACCTAGTATGGTGAAGAGAGATTCAAGTTGACTAGTTATGATTTTGAGGAGAATGGGACAAGCACAAGGGCTAAGGTGAGACTGGGTTTGCAAGGTCTTTTGTTTTTTTTAAACCCGCACTGCGATGTTTCTTTCATGTATGACTTCTATGACTGGGAACTTCGATACTTATATATACTTGTGTTTTAAGTCGTGACTTTTTGTTCGTTATTATTCTCCTATGTAGGATATTAAATTTTATGTTATTTTTTAGTATCGTTATATATATATATATATATATAAAATGTATGCTACTTATTTATCAAAAAACAAAAAAGGAACAAACCAAACCAAGCTCAAACAATAGGGATAGGCTCGAAGCTTAGTTGGTGTAAAGCTCAAGAAGGGGGTATCACATAAACAAGTCAAACTAAACTTCGGTCAAACTTAGTTCAGCTTAGCTCGTATACATGGGCCCAAACCTAGCCTAATTAGTTATTAGGCTTTAAACCTGGAGTAGTGTGGAGGGAATATAAGACTCGAACAAGTCACATGAGACTCGTCCTAGTCAACCAAACTCAGTCAAACATGATCCAATTCTAGACCCCAGTCACCTTTGGCTCTGGCAAGTCATGAATCGACTCAGGACCGACACATTCGCTTCTCCATTTTCCTAGTGAGGACCATCTTCATCCACCATACACAAATGCGCCATGTGGACTAATGTGGCTCTTGTGGATAAGATCCAGATCATTCATTAGACTGTCCATCACTGTGTCCTATTGTAGAAGTAAAAGAAAATCAAGCTAGTTCAATTATCAAGCGAGCGACACATACATGTTGAATGTGGAATATTAGTCATTGTTCTATTCACATGTGTCAGACCTGATAAATAGACCTACTGATGCTATTCAATTAAACACGCTATTACACATGTTAACGAATAACATGTATTTAGTCATACGTGTGCCATTAGGATAGTACTGGCTTGTCATAGTCATACTCAATTCGAGTTTGATTGAACATTTGCAACTCTAGGCACCAAATTAGTCATAAGATCACGCTTATGACTCCAGGCACCAAATCAATCATTGGATCAGACCTCTAAAGGTTTACATGATTGTCCAACCACAACTGTTATAGCGATCAAGTGATTTAGAAGGGGAGGGTTAATCCTTTTAAATAACTCTTTTTTCCTTGAATGATGGACTTTTCTTTCAATAGTAATTGTAGGCCTTGTGTCTCTTAATAATTAAGTAATTGATAAAAAGAATTAAAAACCAAGGGCAAAATCGTCAATTTTATTTATTTACGATTGAAGCCCAATACAAGTAGAGAGAAAATAAAAATAAATAAATAATTAATTAAAAGAATAAATACCCGTGATCGCTTGTAAGGGATAAATAATCACAATGGATGGTGAGCAGGATGTGATCGGAGTATGATCTTCCAAGTAAGGACTTGCTTGATTGGGTATCCAATGACGACAGGTCATGGATATTTATGCTACTTCTAAGTGAACTCTAGAGATGGTGTTCGACAATAGTGATTTAAGCTATCCTAAATTCCGGACGTTTTGCAATGGGGCTAGATAGAAGTGGAGGATTCTAAAGCTAAACTAAGATAAGCAATATTATGTTGGGTAGAAAGATTATGTTTGGCGAGGGCCCCAAGCTCTTCATCATGTGCTACTTATATAGCTTGGGAGGTGGCAACCCTTGATAGGTTTCCGTGCTGGTTTGGGATCCTTAAAGGTTATTGATTCAAACTCTTTTCAGATCTCCTTACCAACATGGCTACAGAGATCCATGAATGCTACAAGATCAGTCTAGCTGGATGTTGATTCCTCTTCGTTTTCTTTGATTTCCTTCCATATTGAAAGGAGTCGACTTCTCGCAATTCCATAATCACCATGAAAACATTTATTGTCTTTGGCAAGTCCTTCCATTTGGTAGGATCGTATGAGACAGCGTTGCCCAGCAAATTTGTATTGCGATTGTATCCCTATTTCGATGGGTCTTTATAATAAGCTTGTCGAGTGTGTTGCTTCAACTACATGTGCGACTCCTGTAAAAGCTACGTGTCCCTTGTCACGGTGTTTTTCTATCGACATTCATATAACTCTAAGTGGTTCTATTTTTTACATGCATGTGACGTGTTATTAAACTATATGTTAATCCGAAAGATATCCTTGAAGTGCGAATAAGATACCGTTCATTGTTACATAGGTCAGTGCTTTATTAGTTCGCATGAATACACCAAGACAATTATAAACACCTACCAGATATTTGGGCCAAAGAATATAAACATTCACAGTGAAAATCGACCTATGAACGTCAAGGATCCTACAAACGTGTGCCAGAGGGTGCATTTTTGTTGGGAGCTTGAAGATGGGCCCATCTCATATTAGCTTTCCCATTTCGTCGATATTCTAACGTGAGCATGGTTCACACCCAAATGGAATCGAGTGCTTGACTCTGCGAGCTATTTGATTGGAATTATTTTTTGAAATTTTGATTTGTGTAGCGGCTATGCAGCAGAATTCAATATATCATATGGTAATGCGCACGATAAGATTGTAAACCTCCATGCACACATTAAAAACTTATATTTATCCACGAATGTACTCAGGAGGTACAATGGTTCGGTGATCCAGAGCATTGATATGTATAGGATACAGGGGACTTTTTTCGGAGACCGTCCATCTTGGTGTAGTACAATAGAACAATGGTCTGGATCACTCGGCCAACCCGAGTATCCTGTGCATATGATCGGACCGTGGATGATCCTACATCGGAGAGATGGTAAGTTATATCTTATACAGCCTTCACATCCCGTCCGTTAAACTAATGGGTCCCTTCTCAAATGGACCATGCTCCAAATATCAACCCGGTTAAAAGATCTGATCTATCAAATTTTAGGCCTTTATCCTAAGAATCTACACCATTCCATATCCTCGATTGCGGATGATATAATTCCGCGTTATTAAAACCCTGACGACGGTCCATCAAAAATAGGACGTTTATGACTGGTATTGATGGCTATATCAAGTGTGTGATTTAAGCAATTTCCTATGTCAGATCATCATCGCCACGTACGGTGGTCCCTTGGGATAGGGTGGCCCACCCTCCCATTGGCTACTGTCATACAGCTCACATGAAAGGATCTCCAGCCGAGCACGACTTGGCTGCGACCCAGGAAACACCGATGTGGGTGTGACCCTGACCGTAGGGCCCACCTCGGTGCATGAATTGTATATCCACGCTGCCCATCTGTTTTTTCTAGATTATTTTAGGACTTCCGCACAAAAAATGGAGATAAAAATTTCTTGTGCACCACACCACAAGAAACCGTGGTTATTGACCATTAAAAATATTATGGGCCACAAAAGTTATAGATCAAACTAATATTTGTTTCTCCCTTTCATCCATGTCTGTTTGACTTTATCAACAGGTTGGATGGTCAAAAAACATTGCAGTGGACCCTAAAAAGTTTTTAATGGTGGACGTTCAAGGAATACTGTTTCCTGTGGTGTGGTCAATCTAAAATTTTTATAATCATTATGTCTGGGATTACGCCCCAAAATAATCTGAAAAAACATATGGACAAAGTTGATATAAAGTGTATTTATCGAGTTGGGCCCTATGGTTAGGGCCACACCCACATTACTGGTTCCGCGGTCGCGGCCACGTTGCGCTCTGTCCAGCCTGGCGGCAGGCTATGAGGGACGCGGATTTCCTGCGAAAGCCTTTCGCAGGAAGTTCCTGCGCTGGGAACTCAGGTGGGGCCCACTGTGATGTTTTTCAGGAATCCCCTCCCTCCATCCGTTTTGTGAGCTCATTTTAACAGAAAAGACCAAAATTGAGCAGGATCCAAGACTCAAGTAGGCCGTACTAAAGGAAAAGGTGTTTTGGGAAATTCCTACCGTTGAAACTTCCCTGGGTTCGACGGTGATGTTTACATGCCATCCATACCGTTAATAATGTCATTCCTATTGGGATGAACTGAAAACACAAATATTAGCATGATTCAAAACTTCTATTGGCCCACGAATATTTCAACTGTGGACGTTCAATTACCCCGTTTTCGGCCCACTTGAGTATTGGATACGGGTCATTTTTGGCCTCGTACGCTAAAAAACACTCAAAAAAAGGATGGACGGGGAGGATTTCTCACAAACATCACAGTGGACCCCACGTGGATTCCCAGCGCAGGAACTTCCTGCGAAAGGCTTTCGCAGGAAATCCGCGTCCGGCTATGAGGTGGGCTTCGCACATATGGCCCCAAAGCAAACTCTGCGAGAGTAAGTTGGATGATATACTAGCACTTGCATTTGTGCACATCTCATGCCCATAACTCAAACTAAATTGTCCAAATTATGGAACCCTATGTGAATAGGTTATACAGCAATAACATAATATTAATTGTGTTGTATTCTTTTTTTTCCTTTTCTTTTTCTTTTTGTAGTGGAAGAGCTAATTAAGAAATGACACATGTCATTGTACAAAAAATAAATAGTGTGTGTAAGATCTGTGATATATTTGGAGCACAAAATCAGTGAGGATATTTGGAGCGTATTTTGTGGAAATGATAACTAGCGTTGGTTGGGTAATACAGGTTATTCGAAGATAGAACGTAGTCCAACATTCGAAGACGGAACACGGTTAAGAAGCAGTTACCAGGACAGGTGTCAAGAATGGAAAGAAGAATCTAAAAGGCCACGGTGGTACTGATGCAGTTGCTATAACTGTTAGGGTTGAAAGTCGGGCGGGTTCAACCCGACCGACCCATGACCGACCCCGACATTGGGATGGGCTCGGGCAGGATTTATTGGGTTTGGTCTCGGGCTTGGGTTATATAAACACCGACCTAATAAAACTTGGGTTGGGCTTGGGTTGAGGTCTTGAGTTGCCCTACCCAATCCGAACCCGATCGATATATAATTGAGTGTGGATCGTCTGTGTTGAAGGCATGGGAAATTCCAGTGCCGTTGGGTCTTATAAGTCCACATTATTTCCGATGACCCAAGCTAACAAGATATGCCGAATTTCTCTCTCCCGAATAGATTGCGTGTTACACAACATGACTTTTAAAGGAGTGGTTGTCCTATATTTTAGCTTGTTTATTTAGAAAATATGAAGTTCTTTATGATAAATAATTACATATATAATTAATAAAATCAAAGGTACAAAAAATAAGATGTGTATAGAAATATAATAGACTGATGTAATAACGAAAATATTAACACGTATCCGCCCAACCAACCCAACCAACCCGGCCGAGACCACTTGAGTTGGGCTTGGGTTGAGAATTCCCAACCCGAAGTTGGGGTTGGGTTGGGTTAGGGTTGAGGTATAGGAACCTTGGGTTGGGCTAGGATTGAGCACCAACCTGCCCAACTTTCGGCCCTAATAACTGTTGGACATATGAAGATGCATACAAATGGTTATTTTCAAGAAGTCTATAAATAGCGAAGAAAGATGCATCCAGATGGTTATTTTTAAGAAGTTTATAAATAGCGAAGAAAGATGCATCCAACCCAATAAAACAAACTAATTAAATCAAATCTATCCCGGCATAGTTTTATCAATCGTCCTTTATGTTTCTTAGCATAATTTGTTTTTTACTTTCCCTAGCATAACCAATGGCCTAATTCTACATTAGGAGTAACAGTGATTTAGTAGTTGTACTCCTTAGCAGTAATCCAAGTCTACGCTCATACGAGCGGTTCTTCTTTAAGAAAGGTGGTTTGTAATTATTTTCCACAATCGAATGTAAGTGTTTTTTTTATCCGTAAGTCTAAAAATCCTTCATACGAAAGGCGAGGTGCAACCCATTTTTTTAGGACGAACCCTACCCTTCGATAATTGCCTAATTATCTTAAATAGTTTACAAGTGACTTAATAGGGAGCCGATCTCCTCATATCTCGGTCATATACGATTGAGTTTGATGTATCAACCTATCTTGACGCTTGGGTTCAAAGTTGTTCGGTTAGAATTGAGCCACACAGTCAGTTTTGGAATCCCCGCACATATCATACGTGACCGAATTTGAAACTAAGAGGCAACAATTTTTGACATGCCCGGTGAGACACCTGATTTGGTACACATATCGATGTGACATTATTTTAAGTAATTAATCCAACTATGAAAATATGAGTCGAAGGGTTATCCAAAACTCTTCTGGGGCTAATGAGCCCACAACACCTTCCTCACCACCTTCACTTGGAGACATACAAGTGCATCCAACACCTAAACTCATGGGTTCACCACCAAACCTAATGCTCAATCCTCTAAATCAAGATGGGGCATCCTCATCTTAGAGCGAACCTCTTGGGGTGATATCAGGTGGGCTTCGTGATATGCAAATGGGGATTCAACATACTGTGGAGCAAGGGAGGACTCAAGCAAAGCAATCGTAAATTCAAGCTGACACCTTCAACAAGAGGATGGCCAACTAGACTGAGAACTTAAACCGAATAGTGGCTATCCTTGTCGATAAGACACCTAATTCACCTCAGTAAAATGTTGATGCTAGTTTCTTTTGGAAACTTGGTGCCAATACCGCTAATACCTTACCCACAACGAAATACGCATCCTACTTCAATGTAGGATATGCGAAATGTTCCTCCGCCTACAGAATTCAAGCGACCTAAGCTAGAGGTCAAAAACTCCATTCCTGAAATTAGAAATCATGGAATGCCTGGGGTTTATCATTTCCCTAGGAATTCACCTTACAACAAGGGACAATACCTGGTAGGTCTAGATCCATCACCAATGGTTGAACCTCAACATCTATATCGTGATTAGGTTGTGCAATTGGTCCACAAAGTGGCAGGCCAAGTTCTCAGCCGCGCCACTACCCCAATATACCACAAGCCTTATCCTGAATAGATCGATGGGTAGTATCCGTTGCTTAGGAATTATCGACCAAACTTTGTGCTTTTTACAGGTGACATTAGTCAATCGACCATAGAGCACATATGTCGATTTACTATGCAATGTGTTGAATTGGCTAACAATGATTATTATAAGTTATAATTGTTTGGCCTTTCCTTAACTACAATAGACTTTACTTGTAATTCTAATTTGTTGCCAAACTCCATTCAAACCTAGTAAGAGATGAATGAGAATTCCATGCTCAATTCTTCTACAAGGACAGAAAAACTTATATGGTCAACATCACACATTTCCGACAATTGCTTAGTGAATTGTGCAAACTTTATTGCACAATTCAAGAGAGCAAAAAACTGATGCAAGGTAGTCACGACTGAGGCTGAGTTCATACAATTTGCCCAAGATGATTTGGAATACAAACTTCATAAAAAGTTTATTGGGACAGGGTTTGTGTATTTATACAATTTAACAAGAAAAGTATCTCGATATGAAGCCCTATTTTAAGAAGGAGTAATACAAAAGAACTCATCATCTAGGACATACTACTATGGTCATAACTATGAAGTGATTGCGGCCAAGGTAGTGGCCAAGAAGCCATTTGTGTGTTTGAAGTTGATTAGAATGGAAGCAATTGTGTCAACCATACAGAAAGCTCATAGGGCATATACGTTCGATATTACCCGGGCTAACGAGATCTTCGAGATAATGTTGGCCGAAAAATTCATTATAGTTTCCATTAACTATAAAATACCCACGGTCAAGGAATTAAAAAAGATCGGACGATGAACCCTACCCTCCAACAATCGCATGATTATATTAAACAGCATATGAGTGGCTAAATGAGCAGTCTATCTCCTCACATCTCGGTCACATGCGGTCCAGTTTGACGTATCAGCCTATCTTGGCACGCTTGAGGTCAAAGTTGTTCAGTTGGAATTGAGCCGCACAGTTGGTTCTGGCATGTCCGCATATATCACACGTGATCAAATTTGAAGTCAACAAGCAACAAATTGAATAATATCTACCCCAGTTTATGAAAATTTCATTCCCTAAATCCAGACCGTTGATTACTTTTCATGTTGACCGTCATTAGATATCAACTAATCGACCAGCGAAATGATCACTTCAGTATAATTGTTCTTTTATAAATTATCTATGGTGGGCCCCACTATCTACTACCATATGCTATATGTTTATTATCTATCTTCAAGTATCTCACGTGTGCCTGCCATGACTAAAGATGAATTTTTCTTTACAGAACGGCATATTTAATGTACATTTGGATACTAAGTAACTTAAAATAAGTTACTTATGCCCTGAATAGCTTATCATGGTTTCTACTTATTAGGCAGAAAAATATATTCGGTAAACAACATATGTATCAACTGCTTCTCTCTTTCATCTCTATTAATTCTCTCTTGAGCAATTTAAGAAAAGTAGAAAAGCTAAAGTGATTGAGTAACTTTAAGTAATAAAGTTAACTATAACTAATAAGTTATATATATATAGCTGAAGTGATTAACTTTAAGTAATAAAGTTAACTATAACTAATCATAAACCAAATTTACTTATATGAAATAAGTTACTTATCCACTAATGTAAGTAGAAAAAGAAAGAATAACTTATTTGATGGTATTCAAACAGGTCCTAAAAGAGAAAAGTCTGGATCATTTGCTTGTCACAAACGTGAATTTCTTGTTTATTTTAATGTGATTGGGCCATATTATCAAAGACTATATTTAATGCAGCAATGCCAATAACGTTAGTGATAATGTGGACTAGTCACAACTCATAATGCAATGCAAGAAACAAAAATTTTCGGTTGGTGACAAGCTGAGGATCTTAGATTCTAAAGACATGCTAAGATTTTAAGAAAATCTGCTTGGAAAACAAAGACAAACAAAGAAAGAGTGTTTTCTTACCCAGTTTTGTGGGAGTGGAGACATCATTTGGCAGTACGCATGGCAAGTAGGAGTATAAATCGGGACCGTCCAGCTAGCAGATCCTATTATTTGTGGCCTATGATTCTAAAATCATACCGATTAGAAAATCCTAGTTGCCACTGTGCTTCAATTCCATGCATAGAATGTGACCGTTAACTATTTTTGTTTCCTACCATAGCTCAGAAGGCCACTAACAAGATAGTTAAGATCACATTCGTAGAAGGGGAAACTAGATGGACGTTCCAGATTGATAACTCGATCTGCGAGAGATTGGTGTATCATAACCTGGTTCTACCGACTCCACTGCATCGTCTCATCACTTTCAAAACAGTTGGCAACTGGCAAGATGTATGTCGTACATGAACTCACCCACAAAAAGGTGCATGTGCAGTAAATCATTTTCGCGTACACGCCCACCGTACACAAAGCGCGCATGCTCATCATCCCCGAACATCCAATATATGGGTCCCACTGTTGTTGGACGGCCGAAAATCACTGGTTGGATGATCGTAAACTTCCGATTGGTGGCAAATCAATGGATGATTGCAAAAGAAATTGCTCAACATTTAAAAATGGACGGTTTACAATCACCCGACCATCCACCACTGTTTCCTCTGGCATGGCCCACATGAATTTGGATCTTTCTCATTTTAGACTTGCTTCCTAACATGAGTTGGTGAAACTTATGGACGGAGTAGATGTCACACATACATCACGGTGGGACCACTTCTGTTTTTCCACACGGGTTCCTCGTAACGAGGTCCGTTATTCTACAACTTTAAATAAAGTTTCATTCTAGAATGGTGCGTGGGCCATCGTCCATCCGTTAGGTGCACCATCCAATCAGTCCATAAGAATGCGGCCTTTCAAGTTCACCTCGTATACCATAAGTCAACACGGTCCAAATAACAGGTGGGCCACACGACGTGAACAGCTAGGGTGGGAATGCCCACCATTAAAACCTTCTAGTTCAAGTGTAGGCCTGCTGTCTTTGGTCTATACCATCTAATCCATTCAGAAGATGGGCCCACTGGGATGACTGAACATACCAAAATTTAGGCCATTTAAAAGCTCAGCTGGGCCACACTACATGATTTTAAAAGTTTATGCGTGATTTTACATGCGGTGGCCAACTTTGAGTTTTGGATTGGCCTGATTTTACGTATCCAAGGCAAACATGAGAGGGCACACATGATGAACGGATTTGATGTCATTCACACACCCCAGCAGGCTCCACACAACGTTGTAGAATAAGCTTATTCTACAAACGTCGCACGAACCGTAATCCCCTTTTAAAACACGTTTTACGTGCTTAAAACACCAAAGCTCTTTGGGCCTGCCGTATCGATTCAGTCGATCATGTAAGCTCGATGCAAGGGCCAGGGGCCAAATATCAGCTAGATCCAAAACTCAGGTGGGCCGCACCACAACAGTAGAGATGAGGGAAACGTATTGGCTAGTGACGCTGCAAGCAGCCAGGTGGGTAGTGGTCGGTGCTCTGTGGGCCCCACCATGATGTATGTGTTTTACCCACGCCGTCCATCCATTTTGAAAGATAATTTTATGGCTTGATCCCAAAATTGAGGTATATCTAAATCTCAAGTGCACCACACCATGGGAAAACAGTAGTGATTGAATGTCCACCATTAAAAACCTCCTAGGTCCCACTGTAACGATTATTTGACATCTAACCTGTTGATTAGGTCATACAGACATGGATGAAGGGAAAAATTAAATAAAATATATCAGTTTGATCCAAAACTTTCGTGGCCCCCAAGACGTTTTTAATGGTGAGCATTCAATCAACACTGTGCAGTCCACTTGAGATTTGGATCAACCTCATTTTTGGGCTCATACCATAAAATGATATGGAAGAATGAGTGGACGGCATGGATGAAACACATACATCATGGTGGGCCCACAGAGCACCGACCACTAGCCATTGGCTAGTGACAGGGTGAGTAGCCAATCCGTTTCCAGAGACGAGGCACTAATCATAGGTTGTGCGTGGGCCACCATGATGTGCATCTTTCATCAAAACCCTGTGAGCCACGTGTGAACTCAAAGAGGTTTTAGGCACAATTCTACATCATTCACATTGACATGGCCATCTGATTTTATATTTTTTCTTTCATCAAGCTGATTATTTACCGTGAACGTATGGATTAAAACATGATGAACGGAGTAGATTTCACAGATTGTATATGGTGGGCCCGAAAGGTCGCATAAAACATGTGTTGTACACGATTCCAGACCCTTTTTCTTCTGTGGGAGCAGAAACCAACTGGCTTTTGACCAGAGAAAGCAAAATCAACCAACTGTAGCTACTAACATGGGATTCTGAGCTGCCAACTGTTTGTGGGCCCCTTCCAACCTGTTATTACGCATCGGGCATCACTACAAAATGTATTGGGAGTCTTTGGCCGAAAAGACAGATGGCCCTCCTCAAATGACCCCCCACTACCTCATTTTTATAGGAATCCAAGTCTGCAGAAAAGGATAATTTGGTCATTCTACTGAATATGATGTCCCCACTTCCCACCAGCATGGGGTGGGATCGGATCGGGTCGGGTTCGATCTTGGAATTAAACATGCTTTTTTCAATAAAACACTAAGAAAAACAATTCTTCTGAGGATAATTTTAAAAATAGAGATTGGTGATTGACAACCATTGATAGAATTGAGTCTTACCGGATTACCTGGAGGAGGAAAGATTTTATAGAAACAATGAAGGCCATTCAACTATGCAACATGATTCATACATATAGGAATTTTAATTATTTTAATTAAAGATTTCTATTATAACCATATATGCGATTGCCAACCATTGATAGAATTGAGTCTTACTGGATTGCTCAAAGATACGAGGATTACCTGGACGAGGAAAGACTTTATATAAACAAAGAACGCCATTCAACTATACATCATGATTCATACATATAGATTTGTAATTATTTTAATTAAAGATTTCTATTATATATATATATATATAGAGAGAGAGAGAGAGAGAGAGAGAGAGAGGAATGCTCACCTGCGCACCAGTTCTCACGGGAACTCGTGAGAACTTTTTCACTACTCATCACGCATGATGTGGGCCCAAAAATCTGAACCGTCCATGTGATGCAGCACCCCACGAAACCCACGGGGCCCAACTTTCACTCTGATCCAAAACTTTGGTGGGCCATGAAGAAAGGAACTGTTTTCTCCCTTGATTTCTCTCTCTTTTGCCATGGCCCACCAAAGTTTTGGATAAGGGTAAAAGTCAAGCCCCAGGGGTTGCATAGGGTGCTGCATCACATGAACGGTTCAGATTTTGGGCCCACATCACGCGTGATGAGTCATTAAAAAGTTCTCACGAGTTCTCGTGACACACACACACACACACACACACACACACACACACACACACACAGATGGATTTCGAATTGTCATTTTTTATGGATGAATTTTCAGCAGTAATTTTCACTGCCTACACTAAATGATACTCAAAACTTCAAGAAGACTATTGCTGTATGCCAAATTTCTGGGTCAAATCTATTTTTGGGTGGTCAAAATTCTATCCAGTTAAAAAGTGAGGTCCTGGGCAGATAGGGTTGGATAGACTTTGAGAGGTTCTGGTCCCGACCTGCGACCCTTTCGATAATCAGGACAGTATTTGGACCCAAACATGGATGGATCACAGTGTTGACAGGTGGCATGAGTGGGGAGCAGGCATGGTTACAAACTACACTTACAATTGCAACAAAATCAAGCCAATGACAGAGGCAATCTTGTATTTAGCAGAGTTTAGCAGGTAGATTTGCAGCCTGTGGCCATCTAAAATCTAATGTAATCTAATTTACAATATAACCTATTTAATATACTAACACATTCTATTCTTTTAGGAGAAAAACTCCAGAAGTTGTGATGGTTCATACTCATGCACTCAGCAATTGAAAACACGGCATAACAGTAACTCAAGAATAAAACATCCAAATTGCTTCATCTTTCAAAAAAATAAAAAAATCAAAATCAATATCATGGGCCACACTCTAGATGGCTCATGTACCAACAGCATGCCAAGCTAATGTCCCAACTTTGGTGGACATCTAATGGAAGGTCAAAATGCACAATAATTAACAGTCTTAAGTTCGAAAAATAGATGTCCATTGATCAGTGGTTAGGACCAGCTAATCAATCTAATTTTAGAGTTATGACCCACCTCAGTTAAAAATAAAATTCTAGGAATTTTGGATAGAGACAGATGCAACACCAGTAATCACTAAATGTAAGTAACTTTTGACAAGGAGCTTTTTTTCCTGCAATATTTCTAAGACTACTTGCAGATTTACTTAAAGCCCATCGCGGAATTTGGTTGCAGAGAGACGAGATACAGTGAGTCCCACAAATTGAACAGTTCAATTTGTGTTTAATCCATACCATGTCATTAATCTGTTGGGCCATAAGTCGAAGAAAGAAACACCGGTCAATGATCCTAGCTGCTGAATCCTCATCGTCGATAGGAAATCCTGACCTGTCCAATGAGTGTATATGATCATACAAGCACTGTGGTTTTTTTAGGAAACCACACCTACCATAGGGCCCAACAGATGAATTTCTGCAGAACTGTGCATGCACCCTTAAACGCGCAAGCAGCCATGGGAAACCCTAACTTAATTGTTTGCATTGAGCATTGGATGCTTTCTGCATAGAGAGGATGATGGATCTGACAAGAAGTACAATAATACCCAGAGCATATATTGGATTTCCAAATTGCTTTTCAAAGAAACAAGGCATCCAAAGCTTCAAATTTTAACACGCGTTCCAAACAAATGATATGCACTTGCAGACGTGTTTACTAAAAGCTTTCCAGTCCTGAGCAAGCTGAGAAGTGCGATTAACGAACCCTGCTAAGTGACTTCTACTACATGTATAAAATCAGGCCAATGAGCTCCATCTTGTGGACCACACGTGTTAGAAAAGGGCCAGTTGAAAGGAATTGAATGGTCCAGATTCAGCATGCTGTTGGCCCACCAAATGAGCAGACTGACATTGCTTTTCATTGTTTCGAGTAGTAGTGATCAGGCCAACAGTGATGTGAACGGGGAAGCATGGAATTGAATCAAGGCTCACATACAACCTTTAAACCTAACATGACATGGAAACATCAACAAAAGATATCCAACACAGAGTTCTGGATCCTTGGATTCCATCAGGACTGATGTTGAATCAAGGAAAAAAACAATTTCTTTCTAGGGTTCAAGCCCGTAGCTCTATTGCAGACAGCATGCTCTTCAACAATGAGGTCTTGGGTTCGTTTCCAGCTTACCTATCATTTTGGCGAGTGAGAAAAACTTCACTTTTGGTGTTGAATCTATAAAAAGCATGCTTTGAGCACCTGATGCAAGACAATTAACCACTTGCTCTAAAAGCTCGAACTGTTAGAGTATGGCGAATTAATCCCTTTATCTCATAGCCCAAGCCCCACATCTCATGGGTTTTTAGGACCTCAGCTGAACCCCCTTCGTGGGCCCCAAATCACATAGGCCACCCACCCCGAGTGTGTCCCACATCCCATGGGCTACCCCACTCGAGCCCGGTGTTAAATGCGCATTAATCACCCCTGGTCAGGAGTCTCGAACACAAGACCTCCTCCGGGGGCCGCACCCACCCTGAGTGTGCCCTTGCATCCCACAAGCGACCCCACTCGAGCCCAGTGTGAAAATGCCCCTGCATTAGCACCGAATCAAGAACTTGAGCTACTCCCACCAAACCTCGACACAATCAAGACAAGTGGAGTTAATACGGGCTAACTAAGTGGTCTAAAAAGTCGACAAAGTACTGAACGGATTTAACGAGTGAATCAGGCTCAGTCCCCATCAAGTTGTTTTCAATTGTCGAGTTTACCTGAGCTTGTCCAAATGGAATTATCTATAGCATACATAATGCATGCAGCAGGGAACAATTCCACCCCCACAATTAGTTTTCCTGAAATGTCGGACTTTGGATTTTCAAGGAGATGCGAAGTCATTTTAAATAAAACTAGAGGTATTTCAGGAATATGAAGGTTGGCTGCTTACCAACATACAGCTCAGACCTTACTCGTAAAAAGCCAACGACGGCTTCGATTTTACCCACAAAAATCCTCGTGCAGACTTCTAGCCTGCACCATGTCTCTCTCTCTCTCCCTGTGTAGCCTGCCCGCACCCTTCCTTCCAAATGATCTCTCTCCCATCTCTCCCTCTCCCTTCTTCTCTCCACATGCATTTCATGTGTCAAACCCCTAGGTTACATATATGTATGCAACAAGCATACATAAAGCATCAGGGTCTTGTATACATTAGCCAAGCTGAAGTCTCAAGGCATCTTTACTATTCTTGGTTCAAATAAGGCAATTCATAGATATTGTCGAAAAGTAGTATCTTGATTAATCAAGAAATTCAACCATATTCAACACCAAAATTAAGTTTGTCCTCCTTAAATAATATGTATGGGTGTAAATACAAAGATTGATGCCATGCCAAGTTCACATGCAAAAAATGGGATACTGATGTTCAATTCCATGGATGGCATTTGTGATAAGATAAGATTAAACAAGAAAGCCAAAATTGCATACCATGGAAACCGTTTGTTTCTACATCATGTCTTCATGATAAAGATGAAGCCCAAGCCCAAGACGTGCGCAAGCTCGACGGAATGCCATAGCTTCAGCCTTTTGTACTGGATCGGCATAACCCGTGTCGTCAACAGAAGCAGTCCCACTTGATTCCCTGTAAATCTAAGCACTCCAAGCCACATGAGTCAGAAATATTCTTGTTTTTGTTTAATAAGTGAAAAGGGAAACAAGTTACATTTGCTCCTATGCGTATTATGCAGTTCTTAGTCTGGTGGACTGACTGGGTTAAGTCAATTTCTTTTTCTTTTCTATGATTTTTTATCAGTAGACTGATTTTATTAACAGCAAAAAGGCACAGAACACAGCAACTATGGCCAAAGCCAAACCAATTAAGTTTACCCACTTAAGTCAGAAAAAGTCCACCAACTCGATTTGTAAATTTACTTTAATTCTCTTGAGAAAAAAAGGGTACAAAAATGAAATAAAGGAAGAATGATAAATCAATGCATTTCCTTCTTGTTAAAAATCTGTCAAGGCAACTTTCCAAAAGAATGGTGTGTGCTTGTTACAACAGCCCACAAGTAAGTTTCACATAATTATCATCCCTCCTAGCATATGTGAATGTGTATGCTGTTTTTCATTTTGCTAAACATGTCAAATTTCAATTTCTGGAGCAAGTTAAAGTGAGAATGCTACCTCTGCATCAGTCCCATAGAGCGTCACACGGTAAACAACAGATACGGACTTGCCATCAGCAGAATAAGTGATGCTTCGAATCTCGCCAGACCATTCTATATCAAAGAGAAGCAGGAATGTTTTAAAATTCCAAGATATCATTGTCAACGGCTAATTAAACAGAGAAATATAAAAGCTGCAAGGGGAAGCCCAAAAGGACGTGGATGGAGGTAGTAAGAAAAGATTTGATGACCTGTGGTCTAACTGAAAGTATGAATG
Source organism: Magnolia sinica (assembly GCF_029962835.1). Taxonomy (NCBI): domain Eukaryota; kingdom Viridiplantae; phylum Streptophyta; class Magnoliopsida; order Magnoliales; family Magnoliaceae; genus Magnolia; species Magnolia sinica. The sequence continues at coordinate 21,381,326 of NC_080576.1, read as the reverse complement.
GCAGAACAGGATTCATGTAGCCAATCCTAATTAGTCGGGATAAGGCTTAGATGATAATGATCAAGTTAATTATCAGACTACTCAAATATGAAAGAGGGAGTCATCTAACAGACCAGGGGCATGCAAGTTCATGATCCGATTAACGATATGCCTGCAGAGTACAGAACAGATGATGGTGAGAAATTGTAAATATAGAACAGTATGTAGCATTGTTTAGAAGAAAAGGATGAAAACCCAAAACTGTCAGAAAGCTCCCCTTCCCAAGAGCCATAAAGCAGAGCCGAATTGGTAAAAGTAACAAAATTCCTCTCAACTGGCATCTCTGATTTGTATTGAGGTTCTGTGAAGCTCCATCTTAAATGAAATCCATCACAAAAGGCTGCAAGGCATGAAGTGAATCCAAATGCAGATGCTTAATAACAAAGGGCATGCATAGGGGTAGTGGCTTGGGTGCATGCGTAACAGTACAATATAAAATTGAAAAGAAGTTACAAAATAAATCATAAAAAAGAGAAATGGTGTCTCGAAAGCAAAACCAAGGCGCACCTTCCTGTTAGAAGCGTAGCATTCATCATAGCCAAAATAACACCTCACATCCATATTGCAATATGATAAATGAACCTGTGACTTGTAAGTTTTTCATAAGTTTATACCTCCCCCTTAACTGTAGTTGTTGCGTTGTGAAAAAATGCATCTTTGATGCCCCTTTGCGAGGGAAAAATTCAAAATAGTATGAGAAGCTTACAGCATTCAGAAGGCAGACAATGATGTTTACAGACTATATCCTATCAACATGCAGTCAAAAGAGTAGTAACTTTCCTGTTGCAGTGCAAAGGATTGTTATGAGGAGATGAAGAACATGAGCGACGTAGGTGGTTAAAAAATAGCCAAACATGTATATGAAACAGGAAAAAGAAAAAGGACCAACCAATGCCAGAATTGTTGAGAAGAGAATTTTGGTAAATCACCAATACATGGTGGGGCCTGCCAAATGAATGGATAGGGATTAAGATAACTGAAATATGAGTGCCAACTATGATAGCTGGCTGTTGTGCATCAATGGAAGGGCGGTTTGTGCCTTACCTTATTCAAACCATTGGAAATCTACCATTAACACCGGAGGTTGAGCTTTGCTGGAAAAGAGGATTGCATGACTGGATCTTCCCTCTCTCTCTCTCACGTCTACCAATGAAATTCCATGAAAACAACCGTGAGGAGAGTTCAAGAACTGGGCATCGTATATAGAGAGTTGGATGTCGATCAACAGTGAGTCCTACCCATCACTGGACTCCCCCTGAACCCTTCGCTCACACAACTCACTCCCTTACAAGAGAGAGAACCATAGCTATCTTCAAATACATCTCTAATATGGTACCTTATGGGTATGGCATTGTATATGCGCCACACAATTGTGGGCCCACCTAGAACTCATTCTGATGATCAAAACTATTCATATCCACACACGATTGCCGGATACCATATGTGGCCCATAATTTACAATATTCTCCCACTTGAGCTATTCATGTCATTGGCAAATGCATATGCAATATATTAGGTATATCTAGTATAACTTTACAAGCTCGAAACCTTACCAGATACTTATTATAGATCATGAATAATACCCTGAATAATCCGATCCACCAAGGCTACTGCTATAAGACCATGATAGTTGTCATTGCATTTATCTCAATGGGACTAGGCATGCTCATAGACAACAGTGCTCCCAACAACATCGATTCTAGTAACTAGAGAGCATGGTATGAAAATTTTATATCTAGTGTGGCCATCCATGCGAATTTTCATGGATAATCATTCGCATGAAAAACTTTACCTTAAGAAACAAAAACCATAATGCCATAAAACTGAACTATCTATTGTACTGAATAAAATCAAAATGTGCACATAACCAAGGTGTTCTGTAACGGTAACGGTGACCGTTACCTTTACGATTCGGGTCGTAACGGCTGTTACAGCCCCCATAACGGCCATTACGGTCTCTTTTTTATTGAAAAAAATCCTGAGAAACTTGTATTTGCCCCGTAATATTGATTAAAAAGTATGGAAAACTTGTATCTGCCCCATAACTGACAATTACGGGGCTGTTATGGCCTTTATAGGGGACGTAACGTGCCATTAACGGCAATTACGAGTCATTTTTTTCCATAATGGCTGTTACGGCCGTTACAACCTCGTAACGTGTAACGGTTGCCACCGTTACCTTTACGTAATGGCCTTTACGACCCTATAACGGCCTTTACAACACACCATGCACATAATTGGAGTATTTGCATCTCCTAATAATTAAATACATTTTTTATGCTAATCAATCCCATATCATTCGCTACCTTCTCGAATGCATTGGGAAGTAAGCCATTAGTTAGTAGGGCCACCAACTATCAGCTTCATGCAAATGTGCCCTACAAACATTGGAATAGAGCTGGGCACAACATGACTTGACTCGGCATACTTGTCTTGTCCGACTCGTTTAGACTCTATCTGTCCGCCAGGGATCTCTCTGGTACCCGCGACGCCTACGACGTCCGGAACTCAACGTCGCTCATCATTGCCAGGGGAGATGGCGGATTCGACATGGGGCGGAGATCATCCGCCCCGCCATCAAAGCCTAAGATCCCCTCCATAAAACTCAAAGTTTCCGGCATGGCAGTTAGCCTAGTAATGTCGGAAAATTGTTGTACAGAAAAGAATATGAAGTGAAGGGAGGGGAGATTGAGAAGGAAGCTCACCGGAGATGGGAGGTCACCGAGAGCCTGATGCAGCACAATCGCCGAAAATCGCCTACAACTGAGAACGGAGCGAGTCGAAGAAAGAAAAAGGGGAAAGGAGCTTGTAACGAGATTAGGTATCGGTATCGGTATCGGTTGGCGTAACGGTCCCCTCCGATACCGATACGGATATGGGGATGTAACGGCAATACAGGGGCGTAATGGCCCATAATGGTGCAAACTTTTTTTTTTTTGCCAAAAAAATATGAAAAAATATGGATTAAATACGGAATATTCTAAGCATTCCAAATATGCATTCATTTATAAATTAGAACATGTTTATGGTAGTGTAACGGTCCACTCTTTGGTGAGAAGTTGTATCGGACTGTCTGATGAATTTATGAACCAGATAACCTGAATTTGACTACAAAATTCATATATTTAATTTTCTAAATATATAATTTATATACTTAACAATTTGATATCATTTCTCCCAATAGTTCTTTACAAAAATGAAATTAAATTCAGGTAGATGGCGTTGCCAATTTGGGGCTGACTTGGAGGACCAATCCATGCACCAAATCAACCTCAAATTCATGCAATTTATTGGCATTATCCCACTTATGAATTGGTGGACATTTATTGGATAGTGAATCATGAAAAAAATCAAAAGGCCCTATTTTAAAAGATAAGTGTCCACAAATTAACAATTAAAACTATCCAAACAATTTGATTTTGGCATTGTCAGTTAGCAACTACAGTTCATAATTTAATTGGTAAATTTTAAGTTAATACATGTCTCGTGTACAATTTTTTAAGGGCCCGAATTAGGCGGGACTCGTATTGTGAAGTATAGCACACAAGTGTCAAAGTTTTTTGAGCCCCACCGTGATGAATGTGTTATATCCACACCGTCCATCCATTTTGCCAAATAATTTTAGGGCATGAGCCCAAAAATGAGGCAGATCCAAAGCTCGAATTAGGCGGGACTCGGATTGTGAAGTGTAGCACACAAGTGTCAAAGTTTTTTGGGCCCCACCATGATAAATGTGTTATATCCACATCGTCAGTGGGCCAGGTGGGCCACATCGATGTATTTGTATGTCAATGCCATTAATCTGTTTTGCCAACTCATTTTAAGGCATGGTCCAAAAATTCAGGTAGATCTAAATCTTCGGTGGACCACTAGTGAGTATTCCTTTAAAAGTGGGGCCTACCTCAATGCATTTGTTGTATATCTATGTGGGCCATCCTTTTTGCCAACTTATTTTAGGGCCTGGTCCAAAAAACGAGTCTGATCCAAATCTTAGGTGAACCACAAAATAAGGATTTAATTCCCACCATTAAAAATTTCTTAAGACATTTTTTTTTATTTTTTGATCAGGCTACTATTTGTGTTATCCCTTCATCAAGGTCAAAGTTATGTGACCTTATCAACAGGTTCGATGGAAAATAAACATTATAGTGGACGGCATGGATATACTACACATAAATTGAGGCGGGCCCATGTAACAAAACTGTGGGGTCCTAACTCTTAATCCGGTGGTAGACTCTTAGGAGTTTCAACACCTGGTTGAGGGTTCAAGTACCCATAGGTGGTGAAATTCCACTACGGCATGAGTGTGTGGTGGTGTGTGTGCGTGTGTAAAAAAAAAAAAAACTGTGCAAGTGCACTATTCAACGTGCACCGCATAACACGTTAAAAAACAGATTTAAAGTGTGTGGCTATAAAACAGCCACACAGTCCACTCTGTTTTCGATACCAAAATGAAAAGGAAGAGAGAGAGGGAAACCGAAAAGAAAGAGGGAAAGGAGAGAGAGAAGAAGAAGAAGAAGAAGAAGAATGGCCGTAGCCGCAGCCGCAGCAGTCCGAGACAAAGAAGAAGAAGAAGAAGAAAGAAAAAAAATAAGGTATGTTTTTTTTCCTTTTTTTTTTTTCTTTTTTCCTATTTTCTTTAGGACCGTAACCGTTATGGTCACAGAATCGGGGGGTGCCCGTTTCGACCCCATATTGAGTAATGGTGTCGGCTGTTACTGTTACGTATTGGCTAATACAGCTGTATCGTAACGGATACGGGACACCCTGAGGTCACATGTACGGGCATTCAATGCCCCTCATTAATGCGAAGCCATACGGCGCCTCCTCGGCTCCCCCGTCTCGACACGTGGTGCATCCTCACTCACTGCGTGCCTCCACTACCCAAGACAGGTCACGCGTCGCCTTCTCATTGGTCTGGCACCGAAAAGGAGATCTGACAAATCACGTGTCCTTGAGCCACGACACGCCACCTTGACAGTGTCGTATCGTGATTACTGATACGTCTTGATTCTTGTGCCTGCCGCCTTATTTGGCATTAATGGCAAAACGACCCGACCTAACTGCGACTGACCTACTTTCCAAGCCTGTTTCACAGACTTGAAAGTAGGGGGGCTTACTATTATGGGTAAAATGGACTGACTTATAAAAGCAGGGCAAGTCGAGACCTGGCACGCCTCGAGGTGCGAAACAAGGCAAGAAATCCAACCGCCTGATGGAGTAAGGTCGGCCTAAAGGTCGGCACAACCCAAAATGACCTCTCCAAGGGATAATCTAAAGAGGCTATTAGGACCCATGAAGAAGTTGAAAGCTACAGAAATTGGACATCACAAAGACCTTCCTAACGAAAGGTCTGGTCGGCAAACAAGGACGAGCTTCCTTACGTTCCCAAAGCTCGGCCGACACACCTTGGACGCATCGTTAAGCCCATTGCCTGACCTTATTCAAATGTTGGGCAGACGCATCTCAGTTCCCGACCAACGAGACCAACCTTACCTGGATCTGCAGTCCGACCTTATCTGAGGGAGCAGTCCGACCTTATCTGAGGGAGCAGTCCGACCTTATCCGAGGGAACGATCCATCCTTATCCAGTGGAACGATCCGTCCGAAGTTCTCTCTGAAGATCGCGGAAGCTAATCCGCGATAAGTTCGAATCCCAAGATCTCCGCCGAGGATCTCGGGAGACCCCATACGTTATGAATCCTAATCTATCTACAACACGTCCCTACTAAATAGGGATGATCCCTCTACGTTACTACCTCTCTTCAACTATAAATTGGAGGTATCTTCAATGGTGAAAGGTACGCACACGATCACTACCCTTGAACCTCTTCTACCAGACCCAGATTCCTGACTTTGTCATCAGAGGGTCCCCTGCATTAGCCAGAGTCTTCCTTGTTTGCTCTTTGTGCAGGTACCCAAGGGTCAAAGAAGGGTTAGCCAGATTTTTGCATCAACACATATCTTGGTAGACTTCTTGCTGACAAGGCATTCAACAAAGTTCGAGTCGTATATCCAATTGGCTCCAACCAATCAATCTGTTTGTATGTGAGCATGAAATCTTTCATCCTTTGCAAGTACCACATCATTTTCTTTGGAAATTTCCAATGATCCATTCCTGAATTCGACATGTATCTCCCAAGCATTTCGACCATAAAAGATATATCAGGTCAAGTGCAAACCTGCACATACATAATGCTTTCACTGCAGATGTATATGGGATATCTTATATTCATTTCCTTTCAAGATCATTCTTGAAACATTGTGAGAGGTTAAGCTTGTCGCTCTTGACGACAAGAGCTTCTTACGGTGCACAACTCTACATGCCATATCTGTTAAGTATATCCTTTTAGCGTAAGTTTTTTAGGATAATCCCAAGATACATCTGTCACGATATATTTCTATACTCGAGACAAATGATGCGGCTCCAAGCTCCTTCATTTCTAAGTTCTGTGATAGAAACGCCTTGATATCGCACATCATCCGTTTATCGTTGCTTGTTAGCAGAATATCACTGACATACAACACTAAGAACACAAACTTACTCGCACTGACATTTATGTGTATATACACTAATCAGCAACGTTTTCCTTAAAACCATATGAAAAAATCACCTCATGAAATTTCAAGTGTCACTGATGTGATGCTTGCATTAAACCATGGATGGACTTCTTGAGCTTACATACAGGATGTTTGAATCTATGAAATACGAAACCTTCCCACTGTAGCATATACACGTTCTCCTTCAATTCCCCATTGAGAAGCACAGTCATTATGTCCATCTGTTGTAGGTTGTATCTCAAGATCATATTGAACCACAATGTCATAATAATCCTGAATTAGTCTTTTTCAAAGACTCCTGAGAAAGTCTATTTAAAATCAATGCATTTCTTTTAGGTGAACCCCTAAGCAACTAACCGGGTTTTTTATCTTTCAATCTTCACTTTGGCGTCGCGCTTGGCTTTATAAACCCATTCACAACCAATCGGTACAGCCCCTTTGGGTCGAGAGACTAAATCCCAAATGTTGTTGTCTTTCAAAGACTTTAGTTTATCTTCCATAACATCAATCAATTAGCACTGTGTTTGGCTTGTTTGTAAGATTTAGAACCATCTTCCACATTTATGTCAAACTCATACTCCCAAAGATGCATAACGTAATCGTCGAGTATCATTGAATTCCTCTCCCTATAAGATCTCCAACTCATTAGGTTTTTTTTTTGTGGGAGTGTCTTGTGGAGCCTGTGATCTATTTCCCATTAAATCGTCATTTGCAAACTAAGGAACAAGTTGATCCTCTCCTGTAATTGATACTGGATCAGTCACCATTTGCTCCTCAAAGACAAAGCACCTAAGTATCCTTAGGGGATGAGAGAGACAACAAGGCGTGAATCCCTTCGACCTTTCAAGATAGCCAATAAAATAACCACTGATGGTCCTTGAGTCCAATTTTATTTCTTGTGGGTTGCACATCCTTACTTCAACAACATAACCCCATACGTGGAGGTAAATGATACTCGGGTTCCTTCCCGTTCACATTTTATATGGAGTTTTAATGACAACCTTAGTCAGAACACCATTAAGGGTGTAAATTGTTGTCTTTAATGCATCAACCCACAGTGATTCCGAAAAGGTTGAATTACTTATCATGGACCTGACCATGTCCTTTATAGGTCCTATTTCGTCTCTCAGCTACACCATTTTGTTCTAGAGTACTAGACATGATATACTGAACGACGATACCGTGTTCTTTTTAGGAATCTAGCGAATGGCCCTGGACTCATTCCTGATTTGTCATATTTGTCATAGTACTCACCATGATGATCAGATCTGACTGTGAGGAGAGTTGGAGAGAGTATATATATAGAGAGAACATGATTCATAGCAATAGTTCTAGTGGACTAAATTATTCAAAGTATTAATCGTGATTCATAATAAATATCTAGTAAGGTTTTAAGCTCGTAAAGTTGTATTGCATATACATAAGTCAATGTTATGAATGGCCCAAGTGGGAGAATGTTGAAAATTACAAGCCATATATGGCATCCAACAACCAGCCATGAACGTAGACAGCTTGGATCATCAAAATGAGTTCCAAGTGGGGCGAACAATCATATAGCATGTGTATAGTGCCATATGCCACAAAGTACTATACAAAAGATGTATTTGAAGATGGTCGAGGTTCTCTCTCCCGTAAGGGAGAGAATCGTGTGGGAGAAGGGGTCGGCGGGAGTCCGACAATGGGTAGGACTTACGGACAACTAACATCCAACTTTATATATACGATGCCCTAGTCCCTAGCTCTCCTCATAGTCAGATCTAATGACTTTAATCCTTTTGTCAAGTTGATTCTTTACCTTAGCCTAAAAACTTTAAACATATCCAGGGCATCTGATTTATTAAATATTAAGTATATGTATCCATAACGAGAATAATCATCTATAAAAGTGAGAAAATACTTTTGTTAATTCCAAGGTATAGGGAACGAATCACAAATATCTATATGTATCACCTCTAAGAGACTGGTACTCCTAGTGACACCTAACTTCCTTATTCTTGTCTGTTTTCCCTTTATGCAATTTACACAAATTGTAAAGTCTGTGAAATCCAATGCAGCTACAATTCCTTTTTTAACAAGTCTTTCAATTCTCTCACGAATCACGAGAAATGTGACCAAGTCGCTTATGCTATAACATTGAGTAATTCTCCTTAATCAATTTTCTTTTTATGCCAATATTCATGTTCTCACTCTCATACACAAATCTTGATTGGATGTACAAATTATCTAGGTCTAATGGATATAGGTTATTCAATAATGAGCCAAGACCAACAATATTTGAACCACCTGACAACACAAATTTTCCATTTTCAAAAGAAAATGTTATCCATTAGCATCAAGACATGACTTGGAAACTAGATTGCATCGTAGAGACAGCATGTAAAAAGTGGTCTGGGTTCAAATAATGTCTTGACTTCAACTTTAACCTATAGACCCCTACAGCCTAAACCTCTGCTTAAGCGTCATCATCCATGAGAACATAACATTCTCTATCAATTGGCCAACGACTTCTAATAAACTCATGCATGAAATTAAAAACATGAGTCGTAAAGCCTAAATCAATCCACAATGAATTTTCAGGTGCATCAATTAAATTTGATTCTAAGCAAACAAGAATTTTTTGTAATTGATTCGCTAATAGTTCTTTTTCATGTTGGTAACCTTAAAGACTGCTCTAAAAGTGAATTAGACTAAGATCTCAATGGAACCAGGACCTAAATTATTTCCAGAGATAGCATGCATGTCTGTTTACAAGACAAATTCAAAACTCACATTAGAAAACATCCTATGTTTAAAACTCCATCCAATCGATGGGGCGGTCAATCATATTATCCAAGATGATGGTCCTAAACGTCAATCATGGATGTGAAACCCAGTGCATCATTGCGGTCCCTCCTTTGGGTTGAGAGCGCAACATGCGAGTGGTTCTCACAACATGAAACTGGGTGAGTGTCAATAATGTGGGCCCAAATGGTCTGATATCTTTGTGTCAATATGACCAATTTGATCTGACAATATTAACATCATCCACCCCATCCCATTTGGTTCTCACCAGACTATGAACTCCTTTGGGTTGAAGGCAGTGTTTGGAGACAAATGCCACCCAAAAAATCATATTCTAATGCACAGCGTACGCCACGCCCTTGATTCTAAGAACCGATTGGCATCTCTAGTCATTGCCACTTGAGTGGAACAGACAACTAGATACACTTACCAATCCCTAGAAACTACAATCCCACCTAATTCATTACCCCAAATGTATATCCTCAAAGTCCACCAGCCAAGAGCTGGATAACCGGGTCATGCTGGTCACAAATCTGTAATTTGGACTAGTCTTTATTAATCTTGGACATTTTGTAATCTGGACAGGTATAAAACCCATATTCAAATCAAAGACCACAAGCTAGGATGAGAAATAGACCTAGCGACCACCATGACTTGGATAATATTATTTGGTAACAAATATTCATGTAATCTGATCGGAACATTGTTTATCTAGGTGCAAAAGTAAATATGTAAACCAATGTAATATAAACAATGATTGAGAAAGCAATATAATAAATAAACAACAACACTTGAGAAAGATTGCATTCTAATACGAAACAGGCCATGGCAAGAACCAACATTGCACTTGTACATCTAGGGCCAAGCCCAACTTAGCGGGCCCATCCATAGGACTTCCATGAAGCTCTTCCCTGATATGATTAGCCTTTCTCTAATTGAACTGATTCAAAAGGCAAATTTCAGAACAAACATGGAAGGATGACATACTTGGATGTTTGGTTCCCACCAACTGCTAGAACCCCACGTGATAGGCCACATCCATGGGCTTAGAACTAAATCTCCATATATGTGAATGATTAATAACAAATTCACATGATCGGATGCATGATAGGAAAACAGGGCTATCAGATGTGCATATCTTAATGTTCTACACGTAAGTTATCAAGCACTAATTTGCCACCGTTCATGCAATCTCACCAGCTCCATAGATTAACGATCTGGATCTTGTACAAGTGCACTGATATAAACAATATCTGACACACAAGTGGGGCCCATAATGACATGTTCGCTGCATGAGTGGATCACCCCACTTCTCACGTTGGCATGTATGCTCATACCTCTAGATCCAAACCAGAGGTATACTAGTAATTTCAAAACGAAGAGAAATGCAGCCATGCTTCTCTCTTTGTTTTCTTCTTCCTGCCAGCGGCAACCCTGGTTGCAGATGCTGATTGTCCTTTTTTTCACAACATCTGGAATCCAATGTGCATCCAACCGTCAACTGCAACGGGCCATCACCACTGCCACTGCTTGTGAAAACGAAGAAAGAGAAAAGAAGAACGTATTGTTGTCCGGTTGCCCGTCGGCATCATTGGTGAAAACCCGTCCCCATGGGTATCAATGGCGCAAATTGGACAGCGTAGAGGAAACATATCGTCCATTGATGCATAAACAAAGGTGAGCATTGAAACCACATAATAGCTAGTTGTTGTGCATTAATGGAAGGGAGTTTCAAGCCTGACCTGATTTGAATTGTCAGAAATCCACAATTAACGCCGAAGGCGGATCTTGCCGAAGAATGGGATTGCAGTACCGATGGCACCAGATGATTGGATGAGATCTCACACAAGAGTTCCATATTTGTATAAGCAGAAGCATATCATAAAAAATGCCAATTTACAATTTTTTAAGAACAAAATTACCTCAAATATGAAACCACGGTAGTCCTCTTTATTGTATGAAAATGCACAAAAATGAAAGAACGTCCACAAGAAATGTTGATTCTCAACCACAAGGGAAGAGAACACTATATACACTCTAGGATCTCTAGATTTGATGAGCTAGGGTTTCTTCGAGAGAATGGATTTCTCTAGGTTAGGGCTTGAAAGAAGAGTGAGAGAGAGAGAGAGATGTCTCAAACCAAGACCTACATCTATATTTATAAACATCCATCTTGAAGAAATCCCAATTAGAGACAAACTCCAATATGTCTTATATAATGATGATAGTAAGGTGTACCCAATTATCACGCTCCCTTCTAAATCCTAATAAGAAACCCAATCTACACCCTCCAAATCAGGTGGATCCAATGTAGGGATGACACCAAATCTACAAGTGGACCAAAAAATAACTCATCTCAATCTCCAAACGCTTGTCAAAAACCATTAATTTGATCACATTCAATCAAACACGTTTGATTTCATATGTGCATGCACACAAAACCCAACGCTACGATAGGGACACACTTGTCTACTTTTGAGGCCAAACAAATTGTACTTTTACCAATTTGATCAATTAAAACCCATTGAAAATATTAATATAATAATATGTAAATATATTTTTTTAATAGTTTTCAATAAAATCCAACTGTCAATTATATCCAATGCCTTAGATAAGTCTCACGTGCATCATTATCATCGTGTGACCATCTACGATCTTCCTCTATCCCATCTCAGTGACCCGATCTTGATCTGGCCGCTTTCCCAGCATGCTTCTAACTTAACCGAATATGCACAAATGGCCTTAAGAATGCACACCAAAGTAGCACTACACCATTGCGACCTTGCCATGTAGCATAGAGTAATAAGGCCATGAGTCACTTACAGGACTTGCATACTCACTCAACTAGTGGATGGAAATTAATCCGTCACTCATTAACTGGCCTCGCAGCATGTGTGGCTCAATTCATACATTGTGAATGATCAAGCATTTGCCGTCTACGCAAACCCAAAGTAGATCATGTCAATATGTATGAGATCTCATCCCGATCATCTCATAAATCGGGAAGGAGGTAAATCTCATATGGACATGCATCACTCCTGTTGTGCATACCTACACAATGGTCTACATGGCGCGAGAAGTGGACCAAGCCTTTGACCGATGACTATTGGTCACACCTTATTGTGAAGGCCAGTCCGTATGCATAGATTATTATAGAACGATCACACCCGTACATATAAATTCAAACATTGGAAAATCTCATTATAACTCAAACGAATACGTATGTAAACATGTCAATAACGGCCTAATGAACCACACAAAGTCTAACAATTTGCACGTGTGTGTGGTTCAATCCCTCCTAGCGTGGACCAAACAGCAGCATTACTGTTTCTTAAAAGGTAATGACTCATCGTTCCTATAGGTGACGCACATGTACACCGATCCAAACCATCCAATCGAGGGCCACATTGGAATTACATTGGAATAACCATAAATACCCAATTCGCAGCTATCAAAAGGTAGTTAAGGAAAGAGAAAGGAGAGAGAGAGAGAGAGAGAGAGAGAGAGAGATCAGCAATTCAAATCCGACAGCCAATTTCAAATGTTTGATCATGCAATCAGCGTGATTCTCGGGCTATACCCCATCCAAAATGTGGCCTAAGATATGAACGATCTGGATTGACATGCATGTATACAGCGCATTCAGTAGACAAGTCACCACTGTTTAGGAGATGATGGAAAACGGCCATAAAATACTACCCCTTTCATTGGGGTGTTTGAGAATGATAGATTTTGTAGCAAATACGCAGTAAGAGAGCTAGGAAAATGAGATTAGGTTTCCAATGAAAAAGGAAAAAGCCCTTACCAAGGGACGTATTTCATAGAAAAGCCATCTTCTACACGGACTTTGATAAAGGCATCTGGAACTTTCCTATTGAGTTCTTTGAGAATTTCGGATAGAGGGCGACTGATTCCAGAAGTGGGGATTTCGGAGGCTTCTGATGCTGATTCTGAGAAATTCTCTTTCTCCACCTCTTTCTCTTTCGAAACCGAGGATCTCGCGTAAGAACGAGAAATGGAGTAGCAGACCCTTGAACTTAGAGCAGAGAGAGAGGAGGAGCTTTTGAAGAAGGGTTTCAGAGGCGCCATGAGAAAGAGGTTTTGGAAGGTTTTTGTACTGAGAGAGAGAGAGAGAGAGAGAGAGAGAGAGAGATGGGGGGAGGGAGGGAGAGAGGTTTTAGAGGGGTTTTTGCGCTGTGGAGAAAAGAAGGGTCGGAGAGAGTGAGAGGGAAATGGAAGACAGGGCCACAGAAGCCTTTTTTTTTTAAGAGAAATTTACGACTGTGGACTCTACCTTTTATCCCGTGATTTTTACGAAACAATACAAACTTAATATACGAACTTAGACTTTTATGTACGGCTAGAGCATTTGAAGACGAAAATACCCCTGCCTTGCGGATTGGCTGGCGTGAAGAGACGAGCGCCGACGGACGTCCCTGCGCTGGGAACTCAAGTGGGGCCCACTGTGATGTTTGTGAGAAATCCTCCCCTTCTAATGGTCACAAAGACCTAAATAAATGAAAAGGAAAAATAAATTTCATAATGATCCAAAACTTCTAACCCCTAAGAGGGTTTCAATGGTAAACGCTCAATTGCCCACTACCTTTTATAGTGTGGTCCACTTGATAGTTAGATCTGTCTTATTTTTCGTCTTAAGCCTTAAGATGAGCTCGCCAAATAGATGGACAGTTTAGATATAACACAGACCTTATGATGGGACCCACAAAAGCAGCACATTAAAAAGAAAAAAATTCACATACTACCGCGATAGCAGTCTCGCAAAAAAAAAAAAATTTATTAAGGAGAATATTTTCCCCTTTATATTTTTCAGTCTACCCCGCTCAATATCTAGTTTGCCCCACTCAATTTCCAATTTACGCCTCTCAATTTCCAGTTTGCTCTGCTTAATTTCCAGCTTGCCCCGCTCAATTTTCAGTTTGCCCCGCTCAATTTCTAATTTACCCCGCTCAATTTTCAATTTACCCCGCTCAATTTCTAATTTGCCCAGCTCAATTTCTAGTTTGCCCCCCTCAATTTTTAGTTTGCCCCACTCATTTTTCGGTTTGCCCTGCTCATTTTTAGTTTGCCCCGCTCATTTTTCAGTTTGCCCCACTCAATTTCTGGTTTTCCCCGCTCAATTTCAGTTTATCTCGCTCAATTTCTAGTTTGCCCCGCTCAATTTCTGGTTTACCCTGCTCAATTTTTAGTTTGACCGTGAATTGATTGAAAATGTACGCGAAGAGAGTGAAATAGATTTTTGACTATCGACCCGATGAAATCTTGGAAAATAACTACGTTGGTTGGCTAAATTAGCTTCTCCTACCCCAAAATCATATGTGGTACGTTAAGTAACTCATTTTAGTTTAGGATATATGCTTGTTAAATAAAAAGACAAATAAATGAATTAAAAGATAGAAATATATTTTTATACACTTATATATACATATTTACATCATTATCTCTAATATGTAAGGGGGGAAAAGTTCTCCCTGTAAATAAAAATAAATAAATAAATAAATCTGCGAGACAATGCTGCCGTACCGGCGGTAGTGCCGCGGCCGTATGTATGTGTGTGTGTGTGTTTTTTTTTATTTGTTGTGTTGCTTTTGTGGGTCTCATCATGGGGTCTGTGTTATATCCAAACTATCCATCTATTTAGCAAGTTCATATTAAGGCTTGAGACGAAAAATAAGATAGATCTAACTATCAAGTGGACCACAATGTAAAAGGCAGTGGGGAATTGAATGTCTACCATTGAAACCCTTTTAGGGGTTACAAAAGTTTAGGATCATTATAAAATTTGTTTTTCCTCTTCATCCAGGTCTTTGTGACCCTATGAATGAACTTAGACGGGAAGGATTTCTCACAAACATCATAGTGGTTCCTACCTGAGTTCCCATCACAGGACCGTCCGTCAGCACTCGTGTCTGCACGTCAGCCAGAGAAATTTACCACAAAGGAAACGGATTGGCTACTCCCCCTGCCACCAGCCAATGGCTGGTGGTCGGTGGTCTATGAGCCCCACCATGATGTATGTGTTTCATCCATTCCATTCATCCAGTTTTACAGTTCTTTTCAAGGCTTGTCCCAAAAAATGAGAGGATATAAATCTCAGGTGGACCACACCATAGGAAAATAATATTGATTGGATATTGACAATTAAAATTCTCCTAAGGCCCAATGAACTGCTTATTTGACATCTAATCTGCTGATTAGGTCATATAGGCCCAGATGAAGGGAAAAACCAAAAATAAGTTTCATTTAAAACTTCCATGGCCCCTAAAGGTTTCTAATGGTTGACGCTCATTCAACACTATTTCCAATAATGCGGTACACTTGAGATTTGGATATACCTTATTTTTGGTCTCATACCATAAAATGATCTAGAAAAATATATGGACGGAATGGATGAAAAGCATACATCATGGTAGGGCCCACAGGCCACCGACCATCTGCCATTGGCCGGCAGCAGGGGAGTACCAAATCCGTTTCCGTGAAAGGAGGGATATTTTCGTCCTCGAACTCGGTGTCCGTACGACGAGGTCTAAGTTCGTATACTAAGTTTGCATTATTTCATAAAAACCACTGGATAAAAGGTGAGGTCCACAGTCGCCAATTTCTCTTCTTTTTTTTTATAAGGAAAGGGGAGTTTTTTTTATACTCCTGCAGAGTACGAAGCTTTGATACACAGGACATTATGAAAATGTATTGTTGCATACATTCACTCAATTAAACCGATTAGATTCCGTAAAACACTACGGTAACTGATGTTCTCAAAGAAAAATATTTTTAAAAATAATTCTAACCCTTGATTAGTGGACAATTGTTTTTTAAAATAAAACCATTGGATTTTTATCTTTTTAACCATCCAATAAATATCCACCAATCCAATATTCAAATGATCAAATAAGCATAGGTTTTAGTATATCTAAATTGGTACACGTAATATGAACAATTTGTTTTGAATTAATTTGTTCCACATTTCCAATTTCTAAGTGCATGAGTATCATCCCTCACTCTCTCCCAGAGTAACAAGGCTTTCTGTAATCTGTCGGAAGGGAAGCGGATTTCCTACTAAAGCCATTTGCATGAAGTTCCTGTGTAAGGATTCTGGATGGGACCCACTGAAATGTATGTGAGAAATCCATTCTGTCCATCCGTTTTGAGAGCGCATTTTAGGACGTTAGACCAAAAACAAGATGGATAAAATACTCAAGTGGGTCACACGAGAGGGAAAATTGGGGAAAGAAATTACTAACGTTGAAACCTTTCCAGGCTCCACCTTGATGTTTAGGTGCTGTACAAACCTTTTAAAAGGTCATTCTCAATGGGATGAAGTAAAAAACCAAAAAATATAACATGATGCAAAACTGTCATGGCAATAAGAATGCTTCAACGGTGCTCATTGAATGCTCACTAGTTCCTCTCGTGTGGCCCACTTGAGTTTTGGATACACCTATTTTTTAGTAGCACGTCCTAAAATGATCTTTCAAAACAGATGAACGGTGTGAATTTCTCACTAACACCTCGGTGGGCCCCACCCAGCATCATCGCGCAGGAACTGAAATCCGCGTCCTGTCGGAAGGAACTGGGTGGGCAAACTGGGGTCTGATGAGCATTATTTGAGACTGCTGCGGCACCCAGAATTAGTGCACGTGATGTATAAGAAACTCAAATCTAACCGTTCACATTGTAGGTTACTCGTTGATAGGTCCAACAAACGATATTGGATTGAAATAACACTTATAGACTCTGATACATGGACATTTGTTTGAGGAACTTGATGTTCTCTTCATTTTACCGTCCATTACATATCTTCCAATTGGGTAGATCGATCATCATATTTTATCAGAAATCTAAAGTTTTCCCACTAGATAGATGGATTGATTTAAGTTAAGGTATTTCACGTACATACTTAGTAGATGAATGAGTATGAATAGTTATACTCTGCCAGAGCATCAAAGCTTTCCCAGGTGTTTCCCGTAAATTCCACCATTTCAGTTTCCCGGTCGTTTTTTTGCACGTCGATTGCCTTCCCGTAGTCGGAAGCTAGGTGGGGCATACAGAGATTTATGTGAGAAATCCACTCCGTCCATCAGTTTTACAATACCATAATAACAAGTTAAATTAAAAATCAGTTTGATCCAAAACTCAAGTGATCCACACAAGACAAAACAGTGGGAACGGAAATGTCCACTGTTGAAACCTTCCTGGAGCCGACCATGATGTTTATATACCATCTAAACCGTTCATGGGGTTATTAACACTCAGATAAACTGTAAGCATGGATATCATCCTGCTAAAAAAATCTTGCATGGCCAGCACAGTTTTTAATCGTGGGCGTTCAATCAAAATTATTTTTGGCCCCATGAGTTTTGGGTCGGCCTGATATTTAAATTCATGTACTGCTGTGTTCGTGAAAACCTGGAGGGAAATTGACGACTGTGAACCCTAGTTTTTACCCAGCATCTTTTCTAAACACTGCCAAACTTACTTACTAAGACTAAACTACCAACTTTTTTTGGGATGAAAATATCCCTACTTTTAAAACCCATTTGCTGTAACCAGTTTCCCTCGCTCCACTTCCGTATCACTCTATTTTTTGGACGAAATACAGTGCCTTGGTCGCACCATCCTCTCCACTTATGCAAAACCAGATTTTTTGGATTATTCTCTTCTCTTTTAGTTTTTCTAGATGAAAATGATGTCTTCATCGAAGAAAGTATGCACTATAGGTATATTTTAATAAATTATCCTAAATTGAGTAAATTTTTTGTGGTCCAATGAAGTTTTGGATCAAGCTTGTATCTAGGTTTTTGGTTCATCCATATGTACCTCATCCTATGAACATGATGGATGACAAATAAAACATCACTGTGGGGCCTAGCAAGGTTTCAACGGTGGAATCCCCACTATTTCCCGTGGTATGATCCACTTAATATTTGGATATGCAATGATTTTAGGCTCAAACCCTTGAATTAGATGGAAAAACAGATGGAAGTTGTGGATAGTCCACGTACATTCAAGGTAGGCCCAACTCGGTTAACTGAGTACGATAAAAGCATACTAAGCAATCTAATTTCCAATTTGCGAGAGTTCTCGGTCCATTTGACCTACTTCTCGGCAATTTGCTCGAGTCGTCGGTGAAATTGCCGGTGCATGATTGGTGAAATTGCCCAAGCGATTCATGAAATTGACAGAGAAATCATAAAAATATGACCGGGAACTTTCACAAGTTAATGTAATGTAATGCTCAGTCAACTTCACCGAAGTACTCGTTGTATTTCATATGAAGCTCACTCATTTACATGTTAGGGTCGTTCAATTTCATTTGAAGTTCATTTAATTTCAAGTTTGTCTCGCTCAATTTTAAGTTAGCCTCGCTCAATTTCATTATAGGCTCATTCAATTTCATGTTAGGGTGGTTCAATTTCATTTGAAGCTCGCTCAATTTGATGTTAGCCTAACTAAATTTCAAATTAGGGCTGTTCAATTTCATGTTAGGTTCGTTCTATTTCCCTTGAAGCTCACTTAATTTCATGTTTGCCTTGCTCAATTTCAAGTTAGGGTCGTTCAATTTCATGTTCGCCTTGCTCAATTTCCTTTGAGGCTTGTTGAATTTCATGTTTTCCTCGCTCGATTTCCTTTGAGGGTTGTTGAATTTCATGTTCGCCTCGTTGAATTTCATATTCGTCTCGCTGAATGTCATATTTGCCTCGCTCAATTTCATGTTTGTCTCACTCAATTTCCTATTTGCATCGCTCAATTTCCTTTGATGCTCTTCGAATTGCACGTTTGCCTCGTTGAATTTCATGTTTGCCTCCCTCAATTTCCAGTTTGCCTCGCTCAATTTTCAGTTTGCCTCGCTCAATTTTCAATTGTCCTCACTCAATTTTCAGTTTGTTTCGTTCAATTTCCAGTTTGCCTCGCTCAACTCTCTGTTTTCCTTGCTCAATTTCCAGTTTCCAGTTCGCCTCACTCAATTTCCAGTTTGTCTCGCTCAATTTCCTATGAGACTCATTAAGTTTCAACCCCAACCAAACACAATGACTACACAACTCGATCCAGACTGATGTTGGGTCAGTAGGGTTCGGGTCAAACTGAACCCAAGTTGCAGCCATATTTCTTGAAAATTCAATGAATCCGCAAGAGTATCACGGCTAGTGTTAAGACATTCAAATCGAATCCGCTGCTCACATCGTACTGTGCCCTTTAGTCAATAAGCTATGTTCGAAAAATAACAAGTACACAATGGATTGACAAATAACATGTATCAAGGCAACACCAGATTGAGAACAAATGTGGGTCCAACGAAGTTCCACATCAGACCAAGTCTGCCAGGTTACCAAGATGAACTGACCATTGATGGTACCATTGACAGAACTTGACCTAGACTGATGTTGGCTCAGTAGGGTTCGGGTCAAACTAAACCCAAGTTGCAGCCCTATTTCCTACAAGTTAAGACGAACACATGAGGCTCGTTTAATTCCATTTGAAGTTCATTCAATTTCATGTTAGCCTCACTCAATTTCTTTTGATGCTCGTTGAATTTCATGTTTGCCTCATTGAATTTCATGTTTGCCTTGCTGAATATCATGTTAGCCTCACTAAATTTCATGCTAGCCTCATTGAATTTCATGTTTGCCTCGCTGACATTTCATGGTTGCCTCACTAAACTTCATGTTTGCCTTACTTAATTTCATGTTTGCCTCGGTGAAATTCCAATTTGCCTTGCTTAATTTTCAGTTTGCCTCGCTCAATTTCCTTTGATGCTCATTGAATTGCATGTTTGCCTCGCTTAATTTCCTTTGATCCTCACTGAATTTTATGTTTGCCTTGCTCAATTTCAAGTTAGCCTTTCTCAAATCCCATTGGAGAATGTACAAGCTCAGCTATGGAAGAGGTGAAATCTTGTCATGGGATTTCATGCATTCAATAAACTTGTATTTTCCTATTGTATAAAATGTATATAGGCTACTGTTAAAGTGCCTAGACGACAAGTGTAAGTGTGACCTAATCTAAACTTTACTAGGTGGTCCACATTCACACTCTAGTTTACCAGCCTATATTTTTTATGGGACATGTCTATATGTCACGCCCCGAAATTTGGTACCCGAGTTGGCCAGACCCGACTCCAAATCTCAGGTCATGATTCAATTTTAAACATTAACAACCACACTTAATTAAAACTCATTACAATAAACAACATTCATCAAATACAATCTTTAACTATTACAGCCTAAACTCACTTCTAAGTTCCTGCTATACAATTTATTATTATTATTTAAAAAAAAAAATACAAATACAGATATGGCTACCACTAAGCCGATGGTTAGATCCTCACTCTGCTTCGCCTCGACTAAACTCCAAGACCTGAAACACTGTTATTTTGGGTATGAGCACAACCGCTCGTGGGATCTTATCCAACAAAATATGAAATTTCTAGATTTATATCAAACGAATAAATAATAAAAGTACTTCCTTGAATTTCAAAACATGAATCAAAATATTAAATATTACATATGACATGAATGCGATGCTGGAATCATAAAGACGTACTGAATGCCACACTATCATGAATTCAATAATAAAATTAAATAATCATCACATCTTACAACACCGTACCTAGGTGTATGGCCATGTTGCATTAATGCCCACACATCGGTACCTCATGGTGAGGGACTCATTTATACGTTAGCTAGTCAGACTACTGCTCCAGTTGTACCTCTGACGTATGTCCGCGCACACAATTGTACTCATACGCCGTACACAAAGGAGACTCCGAAGGATCCAACGGGTTCTAGGGTCTTTCACCCAAGGGACACGATTGCCCTACTTGCTAGCTTTAGGGTCTCTCACCCAAGGGACACGATTGCCCTACTTACTGGTTTTAGGGTCTTTCACCCAAGGGACACGATTGCCCTACTTGTTAATACCACAATCATTTCCTCATTTTCTTTCTTTTTCTATAATTCCGTAATCAGTAGAGATGAATGCATGCCATGAATTATTCCAAAATCAGTAGCGAAATAATTTAATTATTTAAATCCCGATACAACAATGCAAGTTCTATACAAATGTGCAAAAATTCGTTGCCGTAAAAAAATTCAATTCCTAAAATTTACTGAAACATCAAGTTATTTTCTTTGCCCCTTTTTTTTTAAAAAAAAAGGAAACCAAAATTTAGAATCAAATTATTAATATTATTTTAAACCAATTAATTTAAATCAATTACTTTAACACAGAATTAAGGTCTAAATCTTAACACCAAATTTCAGAAATAAAAGTTAAATTAAAATCTAACTCTACAAGTTAATCAGATTCAGTACATGTTAAAATTTAGAAAAGTAGATACTAGGTATAAAGGAATTTGACAATATTAATTTGAAGTCATTATGTCAAATAAATAAATAAATATTCTAAAATACATAAAATCAAAAAGTTCATAAATGGAGGAGAATCACCCACCTGACCTCTGGACTAAATGCATGCCTCTCACGTAGCATTCCACGCTGGACTGTCTCTACAATGTCACAACTTCCTTCCTTTCATGCCTAAAAGTTTATAGAGAATCCCATCACCACTTCTATGCATGCTCAATACATGTGAAACAGGTACAACGCATACATTCCCAGACAGAGAAGGAACCCTTTAATGCATGGCACGTTGATGGCATTCTTCCTTGTTGATTCCTGGCCTTCCTAACATGAGTGAAAGATTGGGTTCCCAAATAATATTCATGAGATGAGGATTTTTATTTTTTATTTCCGTTCTAAGAGATCAGTGAAGTTTTCAGGATTAATGGTCACGGTTTTTAGATTTTCAAGAAGTGTTTCCGGATGGTGGTTTCATTGTTGATCTTCCACTATCCGAAGATGACGGGTCGTGCGTGCTCCACGGATTCAGTTTGGTAGCTAAGTATTTTGTATTGGATAGAACACTTTCAAAGGATGGAAATCGGATGGTTAAGATTGGTCCTAGACGGATTACAGATTTAGGAGGGAAAGAAAAAGAAAGAGATGAGAATGGAGAGGTGAGACAACGTGTGGGCGTGGATTACCTTTAGAAGCCTAGGATCATGGAACTATATGGAGTCCACCGTGACAGATGGTTTGGATTAAAGGTGGTCCCAATGAGCTGGTTGGTGGTGGGTTCCGATACCCACGCAACCCTTCAACGTGTTGGAGGAAAGGAGAAGAAAGAGGAGATATGGTTTCCATTATTCCAGCCACGTAAGGTGCTGCCTTCAGTAACGTGCATTGGTGAAATTCTTCTTCTTCTTTGTTAGTTCACCGTCCATCTCTCTCACGCATGCACTAGGTGGCCCACACACACTTAAAGGTTGGACTATCCTGATGGATGGATTGGATTGATGGAATGGGCAGATGGATAATTGAATCTTATGGAATTTATACATAAGTTTTTTTTTTTTTGATAGATGGTTCTCGTCAATGAATGTGGGATGGATGGCCCAAGAAAAACAGTCAAGATTCATGGTGTGGTTTGATATGGTGGATTACGTGATCGGGTCCCTTGTCATAATTGGATTTGACTACGTCATTACCGAGCACATCTTCTAGTTAGAGGATATGTAGGAGCAAATTCACAATATGCTACATCAAACAAGCATCTGGTTAGTTTTATTAATTTATTTATTATTATTATTATTTTTTTCAATGTGGTCGTGTACGCGTGTAATATCATCAAATAGTTGAGGTACACCGTACATCTCATTACATTCCTCGTGGTCTCATTAATGAATGGTCTGGATCTCCTGAAAACATATCTTTGACTAATGTTTCAATGAGTGGTTGCGATTGAAAGTTAAGTATTTTCTACGGATAAAAAGTTAGTAGTAACGGTTAGGATGGATGGAAATAAGTGTTTAGACATATGGTTTAGATTAGCTCACGAATTCCAGTGTATTCTATATAGACGTGTGGGTCCCACATGTGTCTGGGTTAGAGGGATGCATGCATTCAGGTAGTATAATAGGTGGACTGTTGAGAGAGACGTCAGGCTCTAGGACTCTTATCTCTCTCTCTCTCTCTCTCTTTTTTTCTTTTTTCTTTTTTTTAAACAATATAAAATCATGTGTAGTTCAACATTGGACCGTCCAATTGGGGTACAACTTGATGCCCCACCTCAGAATGTTGTGCTCTATCTAATGAGCACAATTTTGATCTATGATCCTTGACGGTGGTCAGAAATAATTTTAATGGTTTCCTCTCTTCTACGGTCCCATGTGACGTGTACAGGTATCTCATATGGAAACCAACCGTTGGATTAAAATTTCACCCTGAGAGTTATGGAAATGATGGTTTACTTTGGTAATTAGGTGATCTAGTTGGATAATATAAGTGTTATGTATTGTTAGATGATTGGATGTATGTAAAATAATCAGACAATTAGAACCCAATTAGAACAATCATTTTTTATGAATGAATCAATACAAATTGAGTGGAGATGGATTGATCTAATGGTCCATTGAATAAATGACTTAGATTGATGATTAGATAAATGTGTCTACCTACTAATTTGAATGGACAACCAAGTCAGCATTCATATACTGTAATCACATAAACAGTCAATGATCCAGTGAGCTTGATGCGTGACTAATGGTTAGGATTGGGCAAATATATGAATGAACAATTGATTTTGTATGCATTAGTGATGAGAGTGCAAGTATATATATACATATAAATACACACACGCATAAAATCACACAATTAATAATCATGTAAGTCAATGTTCACCTTAATTAGATATATTATACATATCCACGGTCACGAGTTTCATAGAATGATGGATGTATATATGCATGGATGTATGGATGTATGCATGGACCTATGCGTGTATGCTTCGATGAATGCAGGTGTACAAATATGCACGTGTATACTTACGCACCAAATCTTGGGTCATTACACTATATGATTTAGAATAGACCACCCATGTTAAGTATGGATATGAGATTACTGATCTAAAATATAGCTGTTATTGCTCAGGTTGGATATGTCTCATAAGTCATTGGTCACTTAGGCCTTATTTATCAAGACTATTTATTGCTCAAGTCACTCGCTCAATTTCATGTTTACCTCGTTGAATTTTCAGTTTGCCTCGCTCAATTTCATGTCTGCCTCGCTCAATTTCAGTTTGCCTTGCTCATTTTCTAGTTTGCTTCGCTCAATTTCCTCTTTGCCTCGCTCAATTTCATGTTTGCCTTGCTGAATTTTTAATTTGCCTTGCTCAATTTTCAGTTTGCCTCGCTCAATTTTCAGTTTGCCCCATTCAATTTCCTCTTTGCCTCGCTCAATTTTCAGTTTGCCTCGCTTAATTTCATGTTTACCTCGCTCAATTTTCAGTTTGCCCCATTCAATTTCCTCTTTGCCTCGCTCAATTTCCAGTTTGCCTCACTCAATTTCATGTTTGCCTCGCTTAATTTTCAGTTTGCCTCGCTCAATTTTCAATCTACCTCGCTCAATTTCAAGTTAGTCTTGCTTAATTTCCAGTTCGCCTTGTTGAATTTTCAGTTTCCCTTGCTCAATTTCATGTTTGCCTCACTCAATTTTCAGTTTACCTAACTCAATTTCCGGTTTACCTCGCTTAATTTCCTCTTTGCCTCGCTCAATTTCCTCTTTGCCTCCCTCAATTTTAGGTTTACCTCAATTTCCAGTTTGCCTCGCTTAATTTCAAGTAAGCCTTGCTCAATTTTCAGTTTGCCTCCCTGAATTCTAGCTCTATGGATTTAGAGTAGTTATCCCCTTGTGGCATGTTTGGTTCATGGATTTGAATGGTATTGATTTGTATTAGATGGGATTAACAACATTATTGCACAATGATTGAATGTCTAGAAATACTATGGTATTGTAGCCATCCAATCCCATGTTTGGGATAAAAATTTTGCTACTGGAAAACATCGGATTAAGTAAAATCATGTTTAGTGGAATTGTAATCAATGGACTAAATTCACAACGGATGTCGTTCACTTGTATACATATATAACTAAAATGTCACATGTAAACACTATATACGGATGAACGACATAGATAAACACATGCATTAATGTGGGGCCCCACATGTATAATGGAATTCGAAATCCATGGAAATCCTACATGGACCAAATGTAACTCCATGGGACTAAATGTAATTCCATCCCAACTAATCCCAACATTTCCCATCCTCTCCAAATGTTGGATGGAATTACATGGGACCAAATTCAATTCGATCCCACTTAATCCCATCTAATACCCTGCACCAAACACCCCCTTGAGGAAGATGGGTTTATGGAATGAGGGGTTTTGAGGGAATTGAGTTTGAAAAGAATTTTAGTAAATAGAGGGCCTAAAGATGAGAGAATTTAGGGAAATAGGGTTTGGTGGGGAGGATTGGATGCAGGGAACGAGCTTAGAGGGAGGTTTTTGGGTTTCGAGGGATAGGGATTAGGGAAATTTCAAAATGTGGATGTTTGGGGGCTAAAAAAAGGGCTAAAAGAGTAAAAGGGGGCCCCACAAGTGTGTAGAGGGCCCCATAGAACTTAGACCCTGGTGGGGTCGTGCTAAACTGGAGGTGGCCCTGCCTGACTCTGTTTGGATCGGCGGGGTTGTGCCGAATTGGCGGTGGCCCCGCTGCCCCCGATGGCTACGCCACTTATAGCTACGGTTATAATCTGTAGCCATGAGTCTACGAATGTGATCTCACCTAAAAATAGGGTATTCATGCATTATGGTTTTATTTTAGAAAGTATAGTTTGGAAGCGTTTGGATAAGACATTGGGTAGAAGATGGGGTTTACAGTTGTCAATTTCTTGAAACTAGAGCATGGAGAAACAGATTGGTTACTCTCATGCCATTAGAGCTGGGCATATCCGACCCGATCCGATGGATCCAACCCAATCTGACTTGATTTGAACCGAACCGATGACTTGGATCAGTGCGGTTCGAGTAGGGTCAGGCTGATTTGACTGTTCATCGGATCGAGTTCGAATCAATGCCAATCCGGACCGATCCGATCAGATCCAGTCATATAGTATGAAGTTAAAATAGAGCCATTGGATGTTTGCATCTTTAATTGTTGAGAAATAAAGACCCAAGGTTAAAATCGAGCCATTAGATGCTTGCATCATCAGTACTTCTACTTTTTTCGATGGTATGGTCCACTTGAGCTTTGGATATGCAAAATTTTGGGTTCTACCCCTAAAATGATATGGAAAAATGAATGGACGGTGTGGATCAACCACATGCATTCACGGTGGACCCACGTGCATTAAAGCTCTATCACACGCCAACTATACTGGCGTGTGTGGCGGGATAAACTTCAAATTGATGGCTTGTATCACACGCAAGCTACTTGTTGACAAGTGATGGGTTTAGTAGCCAGCGAGACTACATACTGAAGTGACGTCAACGGGTTCTGTGGGACCCACCGTGATGTATGTGTTGTATCCACACTGTCCATCAATTTTTAGAGATCATTTTAGGCCATGAGACAAGGAATGAGTCAGATCTAGATTTGGAGTGGACCCCACCACAGAAAACAGTGGGAAGAGTGACTCCTACCGTTGAAACCTTCCTAAGGTTCACTACGAAGTTTATCTAAGATCCAACATGTTCACAAGTTAAGACAGACATGAAAGAAGGGAAAACACAAATTTCAGTTTGATTGGGCCTTAGAAAATTTTAATTGTGGGCGTCACTCTCTCCACTGTTTTCTGTGGTAGGGTCCATTTGAGCTTTGGATCTAACTCATTCTTTGGCTCCTGCCCTAAATTGATATCTCCAAATGAATGGACAGTGCGGATACAACATATATATCATGGCGGGTCCCACAGAACTTGGTCACGTCACTTTAGTAGGGAGTCTGGCTACTCAACCTGTCAGTAGCTAATCCGCATCCCACGCAAGCTACACATGAGTCCATGACAGGCCGTTGTAGATGCGTGTCATGCGAAGATGAGGGCGTATGCGCCTCAAGCTCCGATGAACGGCTCAAATGAGATCAAAGTTACACGGGCCCCACCATAACGTTTATTTTCCATCTAATCTGTTACTAATGTTAAAAATACATGGATGAAGTGGAAAAACAAATTTCATGTTGATCCGAAACTTGTGTGATCTAAAAAAGGGTTTCAATGGTAAACGATCAATCCCCCACTGTTTTTTACAGTGTGGTCCAATTGATCTTTAGATCAATCTTATTTTTCAGCTCAAGCCTTAAGATAAGCTCTCCAAATGGATGGACGGTTTGGATATAACACATAACTCATAGTTTGACCCAAATAACTTGCTGACGTCGACACACCACCAGCCCATCAGCTTCCGGTTTGTATCACCACTTCTTTCTTCCGATTCGAACAATACCCAACCCGATCCGATTCGGTTTTGCTGGCCGAGTCGGACTCGGTTCGGGTCAGGCTATTAGTGCATCGGATCGGATTGAGTCAGATGACCCGGACTCAGTCCCCGGATTGGATTGAGTTTGGATCAGGCCATGTAGAATCCGGACCGAGTTGAGTTGGACCTAATTCGATCCGACTGGTCCAATGCCCAACTCTACCTGCCACCGACCCCGTGGCTGTTGGTCGGTGCTCTATGGGCCCCACCATGATGTATGTGTTTCATCCATTCCGTTCATCAATTTTTACGGATCATTTTAAGGCGTACTCCCAAAAATTAGAGGGATATAAATATCATATAGACCACACCACAGGAAAACAATAGTAATTGATATCCACCATTAAAAATCCTCCTAAGGCTTGTTGTACTGTTTATTTGACATCTAATCTGTTGATTGGGTCATACAGATCCAGATGAAGGGAAAAAACAAAGATCATCTTGATCCAAAAATTTTATGTCCCACAAAAAGGTTTTAATGGTCTACGAACATTCAAAACTGTTTCCTTTAATGTGGTCCATTTGAGATTGGTATATATCTCTTTTTTGGTATCATAATATAAAATTATCTATAAAAATAGATAGACGGCATGTTGTGGCCCACGGAGCACCAACCATCAGTCATTGGCTGTGGCAGGGGGAGCAGCTAATCCGTTTCTGTGCCCGGGGTGGATTTTTCATGTACCCGGAAACTCCCGGGTATAGAGATACTCTTGTGCCTCGGGCTACGTGGTGCCCAACGAGATTTCCATGACAAATCCACACCATTCACTCAAAATTCTGATTTTTCAGGCCTGAGCCTGGCCCATTGACACCCCTACTCCCACTGGACTAGAGTGACTCCAGCGAGCACGATTTTTTGGCACTCACCCATCCATAGCACGTGCCGTTAGGTGGGAATCGGATAGATCCAAGCCGTTAATCATGTCAACCGCGTTGTTTAGTTCTCTTCCTAAAAAATTGTGTCCATATGGTTGTAGGGTTTGCGTGTACAAAAATAAATATATGAGAAGAATAAACCGATGTATCCTAATTTATTTCATGTATGTGGCCCATCAGATGATCGAATCAACCTATTTTATGAAGAAAAATATATACCCAGCAAGATCTTACTTGCGGACGGCTGGGATCTGACAAAAATATGTCACGTTACTCACTTAAAACAACGGAGTATCAACTTGTTGCAAGCGCGACCTCTTTGAGACTCGACTCGTTCGGTCCTGAGTTAAGTTGAACTGGGTGAGTCGACTCATCCAAACATGAGCTCTTCTAATTGTGTGGTGTGGCCTTTTTATGAAAGTTGAAATCAAATGATTATGGACTTTTGTTATTTATAAGAAGAAAGCTTTTGGAGTTAATCTAACCCTATTTTCATGCATTTGTTAGGGTTTTTCAGTATGTCACATGGCATTTTAGATAATCTAAATACGTAAGCATGAATAAACATGTATTTTTAAAGTATTACATAAATCTATACAAATTTATGTGGACCGTTCCAATGTGTAATAATCTTCTCTCATCATCAAAATTTTTTATTTTTATAAATTTTTTTCTTCTTTAGTCATTTTTTTAAATCTAAAAAAATAGGTAAAAAATTTGAGGGTGCAAATTACGAATAGTAAAAAAAGCCCACATTTGATGTAGAGCGGGTCGCGGACAGTTTCATGGCCAAGATGGATCAGAAAAGGCCCGGTCGACGGCAGAAGTGATCCGGACCATCGAACCTTAGATCAGGCATATTTCGCAATCCGGAATGAGTTATCTGACGTAAAATATATGATTTTGGGGTAGAATGAGCTACTTTAGCCAACCAACTCACACCGGGTTGCGCAGCCCGAAATTGCAGAAAACCCCTGAATCGACGGTCGTTTCCCTGTTTTAATTTCGTTTTTACTATAAATAGTAAGTTTTAGTTTGATTATAACTCTTCATCCGTCGGGCTTTAGGAGTTGCGCCCAACGTGAAAAGAGCTTAGAATAATTAGGAGAACGGTTTGGTGAAGCCAAATAGGACACTTACTATTTTTGGCCGAAAACCTTCCGCACTAGTAGACATCACGACCGTCTACAAATAGTAAGTTTACTATTTATAGTAAGTCGCGGATTCTAGGAGTTTGAGTTGTAGTTTGATTCTGATTTCTTTCCCATTGCTTGGTACCCCTATTTAAAGGGTTGTGAACTCGTTTTTATTCATCAATTAATCAATTTTGAATTTATTAGAATTTATTTATATTTTCTGCTTTCTTTTCTCGTGGATTCGAGAAGTCTCAGTGAGGAGTCCAGAGAAGCTTCGTGGATTCGGAGTAGTTATCCTCATCACGTTCATCTCCGCGTCAACATTTCTTATGTTTATGGGAATAGGCTTGTTTGACCATGAATACAAATCTGTTGTAATTCTCTTTCAAACTTATTTAAACACTAATAAAATACAAATATCAACTTAAAAATAAGTTGTACCTTATTTATAATTGTTCTTGAAATAACAAATCAAGGAATGATAGATGTCATTATGGAAGGAGGATATATCATGTAAAAATATTTTCATAGATATTTGAAGCACTTTTGACTGAATGAAAGATAGCGCTGAGTTGGATAGTACACGTTATCTTATGACGAAACATAGCCAAGATAAATATGATTGAGAAAAGAGAAACGGTTATAGAGACGTGTTGAGAAGAAACAAAAGGATATGAAAGACCAAAACATGACAATAGTTCAACTACCGTAATCGTTGAAACAAAGAATGAATAGTATGGAGGGCACATAAAAAATCTATAATTAACAAAAGAATCAATAAAGCAAGACGTCTCATCCTAATCCAACAAACTAAGTAAATTTATCTTATATTTCTTTATCATAGTTTAGCTATATCTTAGGAGTAGCGGTAATCTTTGGTTGTAATCCAATTATATGCTCTTATTAGAGCTGGGCATGATCCGATTCGACTCGCCT
Organism: Magnolia sinica; assembly: GCF_029962835.1. Taxonomy (NCBI): domain Eukaryota; kingdom Viridiplantae; phylum Streptophyta; class Magnoliopsida; order Magnoliales; family Magnoliaceae; genus Magnolia; species Magnolia sinica. Next base: position 21,350,605 of record NC_080576.1, on the reverse strand, counting down.
AACTCAACCTGTCCAATTCGTTCGGACTCGACTCAACCCGAACTGAATGGGCGAGTTGGTCTGAATCGAGTAGGCTTCGCCCAATCTGAACTCAAACCAAGTCAAGTTTGAGTTACCTAGTAAATTGACCCGACTTGACCCGAAACTCAATCCGTTACGTATGTGTGTGTGTGTGTTTTTTTTTTTTCTTTTTGCTGTGTTGCTTTTATAGGTCTCATCATGAGGTCTATGTTATATCCAAACCGTCCATCTATTTGGCAAGTTCATATTAAGGCTTGAGACGAAAAATAAGATAGATCTAACTATCAAGTGGACCACAATGTAAAAGGTAGTGGGGAATTGAATGTCTACCATTGAAACCCTTTTAGGGGTTACAGAAGTTTTGGATCATTATGAAATTTGTTTTCCTCTTCATCCAGGTCTTTGTGACCTTATGAATGAACTTAGACGGGAATGATTTCTCACAAACATCACAGTTTATTCGTTGAGGGAGTGAAAGCAATGGAGTGAAGGAAGGAGTAAAATATAAGCCATTGAAAGGAAACGGATTGGCTACTCCCCCTGCCACCAGCCAATGGCTGGTGGTCGGTGGTCTGTGAGCCCCACCATGATGTATGTGTTTCATCCATTCCGTTCATCCATTTTTACAGTTCATTTTAGGGCTTGTCCCAAAAAATGAGAGGATATAAATCTCGGGTGGACCACACCACAGGAAAATAATATTGATTGGGTATTGACAATTAAAATTCTCCTAAGGCCCAATGAACTGCTTATTTGACATCTAATCTGTTGATTAGGTCATACAGGCCCGGATGAAGGGAAAAACCAAAAATCAGTTTCATTTAAAACTTCTATGGCCCCTAAAGGTTTCAAATGGTTGACGCTCATTCAACATTGTTTTCAATAACGTGGTACACTTGAGATTTGGATATACCTCATTTTTGGTCTCATACCATAAAATGATCTGGAAAAATATATGGACGGAATGGATGAAAAGCATACATCATGGTAGGGCCCACAGACCACCGACCATCTGCCATTGGTTGGTAGCAAGGAGAGTACCGAATCCGTTTCACGGAAATGAGGGATATTTTCGTCCTGGAACTCGGTGTCCGTACGAGGAGGTCTAGGTTCGTATACTAAGTTTGCATTATTTTGTAAAAACCACTGGATAAAAGGTGAGGTCCACAGTCGTAAATTTCTCCTTTTTTTTTATAAGGAAAGGGGAGTTTTTTTTATACTCCTGCAGAGTACGAAGCTTTGATACACAGGACATTATGAAAATGTATTGTTGCATACATTCACTCAATTAAACCGATTAGATTCCGTAAACCACTACGGTAATTGATGGTCTCAAAGAAAAATATTTTTTAAAATAATTCTAACCCTTGATTATTGGACAATCGTTTTTTAAAATAAAACCATCGGATTTTTATCTTTTTAACCATCCAATAAATATCCACCAATCCAATATTCAAATGATCAAATAAGCATAGGTTTTAGTATATCTAAATTGGTACACGTAATATGAACAATTTGTTTTGAATTAATTTGTTCCACATTTCCAATTTCTAAGTGCATGAGTATCATCCTTCACACTCTCCCAGAGTAACAAGGCTTTCTGTAATCTGTCGGAAGGGAAGCGGATTTCCTACTAAACGCGAAATTCCTGTGTATGGATTCTGGATGGGGTCAACTGAAATGTATGTGAGAAATCCATTCCGTTCATCCGTTTTGAGAGCGCATTTTAGGACGTTAGACCAAAAACAAGATGGATAAAATACTCAAGTGGGTTACACGAGAGCGAAAATTGGGGAAAGAAATTACTAACGTTTAAACCTTTCCGGGCTCCACCTTGATGTTTAGGTGCTGTACAAACCTTTTAAAAGGTCATTCTCAATGGGATGAAGTAAAAAACCAAAAAATATAGCCTGATGCAAAACTGTCATGGCAATAAGAATGCTTCAACGGTGCTCATTGAATGCTCACTAGTTCCTCTCGTGTGGCCCACTTGAGTCTTGGATACACCTATTTTTTAGTAGCACGTCCTAAAATGATCTTTCAAAACATATGGACGGTGTGAATTTCTCACTAACACCTCAGTGGGCCCCACCCAGCATCCTCGCGTAGGAACTGAAATCCGCGTCCTGTCGGAAGGACCTGGGTGGGCCAACTGGGGTCTGATGAGAATTATTTGAGACTGCTGCGGCACCCAGAATTAGTGGACGTGATGTATAAGAAACTCAAATCTAACCGTTCACATTGTAGGTTACTCGGTTGATAGGTCCAAAAAACGATATTGGATTGAAATAACACTTATAGACTCTGATACATGGACGTTTGTTTGAGGAACTTGATGTTCTCTTCATTTTACCGTCCATTACATATCTTCCAATTGGGTAGATCGATCATCATATTTTATCAGAAATCTAAAGTTTTCCCACTAGATGGATGGATTGATTTAAGTTAAAAGTATTTCACGTACATACTTAGTAGATGAATGAGTATGAATAGTCATACTCTGCCAGAGCATCAAAGCTCTCCCACGTGTTTCCCATGAATTCCACCATTCCAGTTTCCCGGTCTTTTTTTGCACGTGAATTTCCTTCCTGTAGTCGGAAGCTAGGTGGGGCATACAGAGATTTATGTGAGAAATCCACTCCGTCCATCAGTTTTACAATACTATAATAACGAATAAAACTAAAAATCAGTTTGATCCAAAACTCAAGTGATCCACACAAGACAAAACAGTGGGAACGGAAATGTCCACTGTCGAAACCTTCCTGGAGCCGACCATGATGTTTATATAATAAGCACACATATCATCCTGCTAAAAAAATCTTGCATGGCCAACACAGTTTTTAACGGTGGGCGTTCAATCTCAATTATTTTTGGCCCCATGAGTTTTGGGTCGGCCTGATATTTACATTCATGTACTGCTGTGTTCTTGAAATACTGGAGGGAAATTGACGACTGTGAACCCCAGTTTTCACCCAGCATCTTTTCTGAACACTGCGAAACTTACTTCCTAAGACTAAACTATTAACTTTTTTGGGGATGAAAATACCCCTACTTTTAAAACCCATTTGTTGTAACTAGTCTCCCTCGCTCCACTTCCGTAGAACTCTTTTTTTTGGACGAAAATACAGTGCCTTGGTCGCACCATCCTCTCCACTTATGCAAAACCAGATTTTCTGGATTATTATTCTCTCCTCTTGTAGTTTTTCTAGATGAAAATGATACCTCCATCGAAGAAAGCTTTCACTACGGGTATATTTTAATAAATTGTCCTAAACTGAGTAAATTTTTTGTGGTCCAACGAAGTTTTGGATCAAGCTTGTATCTAGGTTTTTGGTTCATCCATGTCTACATCATCCTATGAACATGATAGATGACAAATAAAACATCACCGTGGGGCCTAGCAAGGTTTCAACGGTGGAATCCCCACTATTTCCTGTGGTATGATCCACTTGATATTTGGATATGCAACAATTTTCAGCTTAAACCTTTGAATTAGATGGAAAAACGGATGGACGTCGTGGATAGTTCACATACATTCAAGGTAGGCCCAACTCAATTAACTGAGTACGATAAAAGCGTACTAAGCAATCTGATTTCCAATTTGCGAGAGTTCTTAGTCCATTTGACCTACTTCTAGGCAATTTGGTCGAGTTGTCGGTGAAATTGCTGGTGCATGATTGATGAAATTGCTCGAGCAATTCGTGAAATTGACAGAGAAATCATAAAAATATGACCGGGAACTTCCACAAGTTAATGTAATGTAATGTTCGATCAACTTCACCGAAGTACTCGTTGTATTTCATGTGAAGCTCACTCAATTACATGTTAGGGTGGTTCAATTTCATTTGAAGTTCATTCAATTTCAAGTTTGCCTCGCTCAATTTCATTATAGGCTTGTTCAATTTCATGTTAGGGTGGTTCAATTTCATTTGAAGCTCGCTCAATTTCAAATTAGGGCTGTTCAATTTCATGTTAGGCTCGTTCTATTTCCTTTGAAGCTCGCTCAATTTCAAGTTAGGGTCGTTCAATTTCATGTTCGCCTTGCTCAATTTCCTTTGAGGCTCGTTGAATTTCATATTTGCCTCGCTCGATTTCCTTTCAAGGTCATTGAATTTCATGCTTGCCTCGTTGAATTTCATATTTGTCTCGCTAAATGTCATATTTGCCTCGCTCAATTTCATGTTTGTCTCCCTCAATATCCCGTTTGCATCGCTCAATTTCCTTTGATGCTCTTTAAATTGCATGTTTGCCTTGTTGAATTTCATGTTTGCCTTGCTGAATTTCCAGTTTGCTTGCTCAATTTCCAGTTTGCCTCGCTCAATTTCTAGTTTGCCTCACTCAATTTTCAATTGTCCTCACTCAATTTCCAGTTTGTTTTGCTGAATTTCCAGTTTGCGTCGCTCAACTCTCTGTTTACCTTGCTCAATTTCCAGTTTCCAGTTCGCCTCGCTCAATTTCTAGTTTGTCTTGCTCAATTTCCTGTGAGACTCATTAAGTTTCAACCCTAACTGAACATAATGACTACACAACTCGGTCCAGACTGATGTTGGATCAGTAGGGTTCGGGTCAAACTGAACCCAAGTTGCAGCCCTATTTCGTGAAAATTCAACAAATCCACTAGGGTATCATGGCTAGTGTTAAGACATTCAAACCGAATCCGCTGCTCACATTGTACTGTGCCCTTCAGTCAATAAGCTATGTTCGAAAAATAACAAGTACATAATGGATTGGCAAACAACATGTATCAAGGCAACACCAGATTGAGAACAAATGTGGGTCCAACAAAGTTCCACATCAGACCAAGTCTGCCAGGTTACCAAGATGAATTGACCATTGATAGTACCATTGACAGAACTTAACCTAGACTGATGTTGGCTTAGTAGGGTTCGGGTCAAACTAAACCCAAGTTGCAGCCCTATTTCCTACAAGTTAAGACAAACACATGAGGCTCGTTTAATTCCATTCGAAGTTCATTCAATTTTATGTTACCCTCGTTCAATTTCCTTTGATGCTTGTTGAATTTCATGTTTGCCTCATTGAATTTCATGTTTACCTCGTTGAATATCATGTTAGCCTCACTGAATTTCATGCTAGCCTCGCTGAATTTCATGTTTACCTTGCTGACATTTCATGGTTGCCTCGCTAAATTTCATGTTTGCCTTAATTTCCAGTTTGCCTCGCTCAATTTCCTTTGATCCTCACTGAATTTTATGTTTGCCTCACTAAATTTCAAGTTAGCCTTGCTCAATTCCCATTGGAGAGTGTACAAGCTTAGCTATGGAAGAGGTGAAATCTCGTCATGGGATTTCATGCATTCAATACACTCATTTTTTCCTATTGTATGAAATGTATATAGGCTACTGTTATAGTGCCTAGACTACAAGTGTAAGTGTGACCTAATCTAAACTTTATTGGGTGGTCCACATTCACACTCTAGTTTACCAACCTATATTTTTTATGGGACATGTCTATATGATTTAGAATAGACCACCCATGTTAAGTATGGATATGAGATTACTCATCTAAAATATAGTTGTTATTGCTCAGGTTGGATATGTCTCATAAGTCATTGGTCACTTAGACCTTATTTATCAAGACTATTATTACTCGGGTCACTCGCTCAATTTCATGTTTGCCTCGTTGAATTTTTAGTTTGCCTCGCTCAATTTCATGTCCGCCTCGCTGAATATCAGTTTGCCTCACTCATTTTCCACTTTGCTTCGCTTAATTTCCTCTTTGCCTCGCTCAATTTCTAGTTTGTCTCACTCAATTTCATGTTTGCCTTTCTGAATTTTCAATTTGCCTTGCTCAATTTCCTGTTTGGCTCGCTCAAATTTCAGTTTGCCTCGCTTAATCTCATGTTTACCTTCCTCAATTTCCAATTTCCCCGTTCAATTTCCTCTTTGCCTCGCTCAATTTCCAGTTTGCCTTGCTTAATTTCATGTTTTCCTTGCTCAATTTTCAATCTGCCTCACTCAATTTCAAGTTAGTCTTGCTTAATTTCCAGTTCGCCTTGCTGAATTTCCAGTTTGCCTTGCTCAATTTCATGTTTGCCTCGCTCAATTTTCAGTTTGCCTGACTCAATTTCCAGTTTACCTCGCTTAATTTCCTATTTACCTCGCTCAATTTCCAATTTGCCTCGCTCAATTTCAAGTTAGCCTCGCTCAATTCTCAGTTTGCCTCGTTGAATTTCTAGCTCCATGGATTTGGAGTAGTTATCCCCTTGGGGCATGTTTGGTCCATGGATTTGAATGGTATTGATTTGTATTAGATAGGATTAACACCATTATTGCACAATGGTTGCATGTCTAGAAATACTATGGTATTATAGCCATCCAATCCCATGTTTGGGATAAAAATTTTGCTACTGGAAAACATTGAATTAAGTAAAATCATGTTTGGTGGAATTGTAATCAATGGACCAAATTCACAACGGATGTCATTCACTTGTATACATATATAACTAAAATGTCACATGTAAACACTGTATACGGATGAATGACATAGATAAACACATGCATTAATGTGGGGCCCACATGTGTAATGGATTTTGAAATCCATGAAAATCCTACATGGACCAAATGCAACTCCATGGGACTAAATGTAATTCCATCCCAACTAATCCCAACCTTTCCTATCCTCTCTAAATGATGGATGGAATTACACGAGACCAAATTCAATTCTATCCCACTTAATCTCATCTAATACCCTACACCAAACGCTCCCTTGAGGAAGATGGGTTTAGGGAATGAGGGGTTTTGAGGGAAATGAGTTTGAAAGGAAGAATTTTAGAAAATAGAGGGCCTAAAGATGAGAGAATTTAGGGAAATAGGATTTGGTGGGGAGGATTGAATGCAGGGAACGAGCTTAGAAGGAGCTTTTTGGGTTTCGAGGGATAGGGATTAGGGAAATTTCAAAATGTGGGTGTTTGGGGGCTAAAATAGCTAAAAGGGGGGGCCCTACAAGTGTGTAGAGGGCCCCATAGAACTCAGGTCCTAGTGGGGTCGCGCTGAACTGGAGGTGGCCTTGCCTGGCTCTGTTTAGATCGGTGGGGTTGTGCTGAACTGGTGGTGGCCCCGCTGCCCCCGATGGCTACACCACTTATAGCTATGGTTATAATCCATAGCCATGAGTTTACGAATGTGATCTCACCTAAAAATAGTGTATTCATGCATTGTGGTTTAATTTTAGAAAGTAAAGTTCGAAAGCGTTTGGATAAGACGCTGGGTAGAAGATGGGGTTTATAGTTGTTAATTTCTCGAAACTGGAGCATGGGGAAACAGATTGGTTACTCCCTTGCCACTAGAGCTTGGCATATCTGACCCGATCTGGTGGATCCGCGATCTGACCAGATTCGACCTGATTCGAACTGAACCGATGGCCTGGATCGGTGCGGTTCGAGTAGGGTTAGGCTGATCCGATCGTTCATTGGATCAAGTTCGAATCAATGCCAATCCGGACCGATCCGATCTGGAATCCGATTCGATCAGATCCAGTCATATAGTATGAAGTTAAAATAGAGCCATTGGATGTTTGCATCTTTAACTGTTGATAAATAAAGGCCTAAGGTTAAAATAGAGCCATTCGATGTTTGCATCATTAGTACTTCTACTTTTTCTGATGGTATGGTCCACTTGAGCTTTGGATATGCATAAATTTTGGGTTCAACCACTAAAATGATATGGAAAAACAAATGGACGATGTGGATCAATCACGTGCATTCACGGTGGGCCCACGTGCATTCAAGCTCTATCACACACCAACTATACTGGGCATGTGTGGCGGGATAAACTTCAAATTGATGGCTTGTATCACACGCAAGCTACTTGTTGACAAGTGACGGGTTGAGTAGCCAGCGAGACTACATACTGAAGTGACGTCACCAGGTTCTGTGGGACCCACCATGATGTATATGTTGTATCCACACCGTCCATCAATTTTTTGAGATCATTTTAGGCCATGAGACAAAGAATGAGTCAGATCTAGATTTGGAGTGGACCCCACCACAGAAAACAGTGGGAAGAGTGACTCCTACCGTTGAAACCTTCCTAAGGTCCACTATGATGTTTATCTGAGATCAAACATGTTCACAGGTTAAGACAGACATGAAAGAAGGGAAAACACAAATTTCAGTTTGATCGAAAACTTTTGTGGGCCTTAGAAAATTTTAATGGTGGGCGTCACTCTCTCCACTATTTTCTGTGGTGGGGTCCATTTGAGCTTTGGATCTGACTCATTCTTTGGCTCCTGCCCTAAATTGATATCTCCAAATGAATGGACAGTGCGGATACAACACATATCATGGTGGGTCCCACAGAACTTGGTCACGTCACTTTAGTAGGGAGTCTAGCTACTCAACCTGTCAGTAGCTAATCTGCGTCCCACGCAAGCTACACATGAGTCCATGACAGGCTGTTGCAGATGCATGTCGTGCGAAGATGAGCCCGTATGCGCCTCGAGCTCTGAGTTGTATGAACGACTCAAATGAGATCAAAGTTACACAAGCTCCACCATAACGTTTATTTTCCATCTAATCTGTTACTAATGTTAAAAATACATGGATGAAGTGGAAAACAAATTTCATGTTGATCCGAAACTTGTGTGATATAAAAAAGGGTTTCAATGGTAAACGATCAATCCCCTACTGTTTTTTGCAGTGTGGTCCAACTGATCTTTAGATCAGTCTTATTTTTCGGCTCAAGCCTTTAGATAAGCTCTCCAAATGGATGGACGGTTTGGATATAACACATAACTCATAGTTTGACCCAAAGAACTTGCCGGCGTCGATACACCACTAGCCCATCGGCTTCCGGTTTGTATCACCACTTGTCTCTTCCGATCCGAACAATATCCAACCCGATCCGATTCGGTTTTCCTGGCCGAGTCAGACTCGATTCGGGTCAGGCTATCAGTGCATCGGATCAGATCGAGTCAGATGAACCAAACTCGGTCCCGGATTGGATCGAGTTCGGATCAGGCCATGTAGAATCCAGACTGAGTCAAGTTGGACCTAATCCGATCCGACTCGGTCCAATGCCCAACTTTACTTGCCACCGACCCGGTGGCTGATGGTCGGTGCTCTGTGGGCCCCACCATGATGTATGTGTTTCATCCATTCCTATCATCAATTTCTACAGATCATTGTAAGGTGTACTCCAAAAAATTAGAGGGATATAAATATCATGTGGACCATAGGAAAACAATAGTAATTGGATATCCACCATTAAAAATCCTCCTAAGGCTCGCTTTACTGTTTATTTGACATGTAATCTGTTGATTGGGTCACACAGATCCAGATGAAGGGAAAAAACAAAGATCGTTTTGATCCAAAAATTTTATGTCCCCCACAAAAGGTTTTAATGGTCTACGAACATTCAAAACTATTTCCTTTAATGTGGTCCATTTGAGATTGGTATATATTTCTTTTTTGGTCTTATAATATAAATTTATCCATAAAAATAGATGGACGGCATGGATGAAACACATACATCATGTTGGGGCCCACAGAGCACCAACCATCAGTCATTGGCTGTGGCAGGGGGAGCAGCCAATCCGTTTCCGTGCATGGGGTGGATTTTTCATGTACGCGAAAACTCCCCGGGTATAGAGATACTCTTGTGCCTCGGGCTACGTGGGGCCCAACGAGATTTCCATGACAAATCCACTCCATTCACTCAAAATTCTGAATTTTCAGGCCCGAGCCTGCCCCATTCACACCCCTACTCCCACTGGACTAGGGTGACTCCAGCGAGCACGATTTTTTGGCACTCACCCATCCATAGCACGTGCCGTTAGGTGGGAATCGGATAGATCCAAGCCGTTAATCATGTCAACCGCGTTGTTTAGTTCTCTTCCTAAAAAATTGTGTCCATATGGTTGTAGGGTTTGCGTGTACACAAATAAATATATGAGAAGAATAAACCGATGGATCCTAATTTATTTCATGCATGTGGCCCATCAGATGATCGAATCAACCTATTTTATGAAGAAAAAATATATACCCAGCAAGATCTTACTTGTGGACGGCTGGGATCTGACAAAAATATGTCACGTTACTCACTTAAAACAAGGGAGTATCAACTTGTTGCAAGCGCGACCTCTTTGAGACTCGACTCGTTCGGTCCTGAGTTAAGTTGAACTGGGTGAGTTGACTAATCCAAACATGAGCTCTTCTAATTGTGTGGGGTGGCCTTTATATGAAAGTTGAAATCAAATGATGATGGACTTTTGTTATTTATAAGGAGAAAGCTTTTGGAGTTAATCTAACCCTATTTTCATGCATTTGTTAGGGTTTTTCAGTATGTCACATGGCATTTTAGATTATCTAAATACGTAAGCATGAATAAACATGTATTTTTAAAGTATCACATAAATCTATACAAATTTATGTGGACCGTTCCAATGTATAATAATCTTCTCTCATCATCAATTTTTATTTTATTTTATTTTATTATTTTCTTCTTTAGTCATTTTTTTAAATCTAAAAAAATAGGTAAAAAATTTGAGGGTGCAAATTACGAATAGTAAAAAAAGCCCACATTTGATGTAGAGCGGGTCGCAGACAGTTTCATGGCCAAGGTGGATCAGAAAAGGCCCGGTCGAAGACAGAAGTGATCCGGATTGTCGGACCTTAGATCGGGCGTATTTTGCAATCCGGAATGAGTTATCTGACGTAAAATATATGATTTTGGGGTAGAACAAGCTACTTTAGCCAACCAACTCACACCGGGTTGCGCAGCCCGGAATTGCGAAAAATCCCTGGATCGACGGTTGTTTCCCTATTTTAATTTTGTTTTTACTATAAATAGTAAGTTTTAGTTTGATTATAACTCTTCATCCGACGGGCTTTAGAATTTGCGCCCAACGTGAAAAGAGCTTAGAATAATTAGGAGAACAGTTTGGTGAAGCCAAATAGGATATTTACTATTTTTGGCCGAAAACCTTGCGCACTAGTAGACATTCATGACTGTCTATAGAAAGTAAGTTTACTATTTATAGTAAGTCGCGGATTCTAGGAGTTTGAGTTGTAGTTTGATTCTGATTTCTTTTCCCTTGCTTGGTACCCCTATTTAAAGGGTTGTGGACTCGTTTTTATTCATCAATTAATCAATTTTGAATTTATTAGAATTTATTTCTATTTTCTACTTTCTTTCCTTGTGGATTCAAGGAGTCTCAGTGAGGAGTCCAGAGAAGCTTCGTGGATTCGAAGTAGTTATCCTCATCATGTTCATCCCTGCGTCAACATTTCTTATGTTTATGGGAATAGGCTTGTTTGACCATGAATACAAATCTGTTGTAATTCTCTTTCAAACTTATTTAAACACTAATAAAATACAAATAGCAACTTAAAAATAACTTGTACCTTATTTATGATCGTTCTTGAAATAACAAATCAAGGAATGATAGATGTCATTATACAAGGAGGATATATCATGTAAAAAGATTTTCATAGATATTTGAAGCACTTTTGACTGAATGAAAGATAGCGCTGAGTTGGATAGTACACGTTATCTTATGACGAAACATAGCCAAGATAAATATGATTGAGAAAAGAGAAATGGTTATAGAGACGTGTCGAGAAGAAACAAAAGGATATGAAAGACCAAAACATGACAATAATTCAACTACTGTAATCGTTGAAGTAAAGAATGAATAGTATGGAGGGCACATAAAAAACCTATAATTAACAAAAGAATCAACAAAGCAAGACGTCTCATCCTAATCCAACAAACTAAGTAAATTTATCTTATATTTCTTTATCATAGTTTAGCTATATCTTATGAGTAGCGGTAATCTTTGGTTGTGATCCAATTATATGCTCTTATTAGAGCTGGGCATGATCCGATTCGACTCGCCTAACTCGACCCGTCCAATTCGTTCGGACCCGACTCAACTCGAACTGAATGGGTGAGTTGGTCTGAATCGAGTAGGCTTCGCCCAATCTGAACTCAAACCAAGTCAAGTTCGAGTTACCCAGTAACTTGACCTGACTTGACCCGAAACTCAATCCGTTAGGCTCGACTTGATCCGAAACTCGACTTGACTCGGGTTGTTGGGCATAGTATATATATTTAGAAAAAAAAAATCTTAATTTCTAATCCTCTACTACACCTGCCACACGCCCCGATCCGAAAAACCCAACCCATTCCCGTCCGGCACCCATCGGCACAACCCTCCGGCCTTCCTCCTCCTCCTCCCCTCTCTCTCTCTCTCTCTCTCTCTCTCTCTCTCTCTCTCTCTCCTCTCACATCCAGCAAGCGGTAGCCAGCGGCCCATCAGGTGCATGTCTGATTTTAAAATTTAAATTTAAATTTTTAATTTTTTTTAAATTTAATATTAAGAGGATGGACGACATACAGGATTGAAATGGTAGAGACGGAAGGAAGTGGGTTGCATACTGAGTAATCTCTACAAGGTCCACCATGATTTATGTATTTTATCCCCTCCGTCCATCCATTTTATCTCCTCCTTCTAGCCCGATGACCTGATCTGAATTGGTGCCAACTCGATTCGACTCGGTATTTCTGACTGGGTTAGACTCGGTTCGGATCAGCCCAACCCAGACTCAGACTCGGATCGAGTCAGGCATGCTAGACTCGGTACTGAGTTGGATTGAGTTCGGGTCAAGCATTTTTCAAAAACGGATCGAGTCGGGTTGGGCCTCACTCGGTCCAACTAGACTCGATGCCCACCTCTAGCTCTTATACCCAAATATTTTCATTTTCTTTACAAGTAGTTTTTTTAGGAAAGCTTTTCTACCGTTGCTCTATGTGATCCATTGTAATTATTTCTTTTTGCCTGATTATTTCCGATTACCCGGCTGTAATAAGAAGTCATTTCGTTTGGAAGTCGAGGTGCAACCCATCTTCAGAGTAAGAACCTTGTATCATGACAATCGGTCATCTTATTTACAAGAATTCTATGTGAGTGGCTGTATAGGCGACCGATATTAAATCTCATATATATATACCAATGGTGGGCATTCAATCACCTTATTTTCTATTGTGCGGTCCACCTGAGATTTAGATCTGCTTCATTTACTGCTCATTTCTTAAAATGAACGAGCAAAAAACTGGATAGACAATGTGCATGTGGAATACACACACGAAGGTGGGCCCCGTGGCAAGTGCCGCACCATCTCGGGTGAGGCCAGGCCGTACCCAATCCGCTCCCATCCGAACCTCCTCTCTCCTGCTGCATTGGCAAAGCTTGTAGAGACGCATGTGGCTGAGTAAACGTGCAATATTGATTGCAAACCTCCATGTAAACCTCATTTTTAACAAGGTTTTAAGAATCTTAAAGAGCCACGTCTGTATCATTAATCTTAAAGAGCCACGTCTGTATCATTTAATACGTACTGATTCTGATACAGCCCAATGAGTTGGGCGAGTTGGACAGAGTCACCCCTTTTGTGGGGCCCACAGTTCCATGTATATGAAATCTACCCCGTTCATCATGTGTGTCTCACCATGTTTGCTGCGGAGCCCAAAAACCAAGACAAATACAAGACCTTGATTTGCCACAAAATACAGAACAATGCCATATATGCATAGGTCCTATTAAGAGGTTGGTGGAGACTCAGATGCATACACTTGCATATGTACATACATAAGAAAGGGCGAAATCCATGGCTATATGAGTGCCATCTGTTGGACATTGATTGGATAACAATCAGACGGTGGGCCAGTGAAAGCTCTCTGAGCAAGGATTGCATTCGCAGCTTCTGTTGGATGGAAGGCATCCCAGAAGATGTACTCGTTCCTGTTTCCGCAGGGGATTGATTGGGGTAGGCAGGTTATCTGCCCTTGGTTCCTTCCGACCCCACAACATGACTCATCCGTGACGTTGAATCCTGCCACGTCAGCACAAATCTCAACCATCCATTCACTAATTCTGTATACATCTTGCTAATAGGGGTGACAATGGGCCGGGTAACCCAATGGGTAGCTGAACCCAGCCCAAAACGAGCTAGCTATGGGTGTAACTTAGGGCTGTACATCGAGCCGAGTCGAGTCGAGTTGAGGTGGGCCAAGCTTGGCTTGACTTGTTCGTGCTCTCCTTGAGTTCGAGCTCGAGCTCAAGCTTGGCCTCGATCTTACCATTGGAGCTTGGCTTGTTTTTCAAAATATTGGAGGCGAGCTAGTCGATTGAGCTGAGGCGAGCTTACCTCGAGTTGAGTCAAGCCTTCTCTCAACCTGAACCAACTCGCACTCGACTTAATCCAGCAACCCAACTCAATAGACACCGACCCAACTCCCAAATCAAATATTCAATATATATATATATATATATATATATATATATATATTCGAGTCGAGTCGAGATCCGTTATGATCGAACCCAGCTTGTTTTCAAAACAAGCTAGGTCATTTAAAGCTCAGCTTGCCTCATGTCGTTGTTTGAGTCGAGACAAGTAGAGTTAGAACCAGCCGATTGAGCTTTTCAAGCTAACTTGGCTAGCGTACAGCCCTGGTGTAACTTGACAGGTGGGTGTGTATGAGAGTCCGTTTCAGGCCCGACTTAGATATATGTGCAAGTAGATTCAATCAAGTCGGGTCCTGACTGAGTTTGGTCAAATAGTGACCGTGGGGCCCACCTTGATGTGTATGCTGCATATCCACACCGTCCATCTAATTTTTCAGATCATTTTAAGATGTGGGCTCGAAACTGAAGCAGATCCAAAGGGCTGGAATGAGCCAATGCATCAAGAGCTGGGATTGACTTTGTAATGGCCCACGCGCCCATTTTATGCCCTAACTGTATTAAATCTATGCTAATTGTAACTCACCATAAGTATCAGGACCGTTGAGAATGTCACCGAAGGCCCCGTAAGTGTTGCCGTAGACGAAGATTGCACCAGGGTGGTTGCTGTTCAGTAGATCCACGAGCGATCTGAGTCCTTCATTGAATGGGCCAACGATCTCGTTTACGTAATTGGCGCATCGGCCTGGTGGGACCTGATAGATTGCTAATTGGTTTGGGCTGCAGCCAAGTGGGCCCACTCCTGCCAAGAAGAACTTCCGTAGGCCCACACTGTGAAGTGCCTGCAATGTTTGATAAATGGATATTGAGAACTCTTTCTTTACTCTATGGAGTGGTTAAGGTCCACAGATTGTGAATTTTTCTGATCATGTGTTGTACAATGCTTGGGCCGAATGGGTGTACGGTACACTGGGTGGGCCATCATTCAGTGGTCCGAGCAGTGAATATTGTGAGCCCCATGATTGCCCATGGCCCAAAATCCTGAACTAAAAGAAACTAGGGGTGCACACGGTTGGGTTTGGTTTTGAGGTGAAATCCGAACCGAATCATTCCTAACGGTTCCAGGAAAATCGGAATTGGAATCAGACCGTTTGCACCCTAGAACCGAATCGAAACCAGATCGTAAAAATCGGTTTGGTTACAATTCAGTTCTGCAGTTTTGGGCTTTTTATAATTAAGTCCAATTGAATGTTTTTTAAAAAAAAAAAAAAATTATAATTCAGCCCATTTCCATTCATGTTGTAATCTATTTAATGAATTGGTTTAGTTATTGTGTAAGGTATGCAAAAAGACATTTATGGAAACAATCAAAGGGCACATTGTAAATCATAAATCATGAGTTAAATAGACAACTAAAATACATTGTAAACTCAATTCAAGTCAAAGTTCAATTTTACAATCTAGTTTCAGGTTTGGCTCCAAAGTCCAGTTCTACGGTCTACTTTGGTTCTACGGAACCCTAAACCGAAAACTGAATTACACTAACTGGTTCTTTAATTTTTGAAACTGGAACGGAACTGATGCACTTCAGAACGGGATGGTTACTATCCAGTTTACCGGTTCTACCAGTTCCATGTGTACCCCTAAAAAACACATAATAGGCAGCGAAACGAAGAGGTGGTAGAGAGAAACTATAGCCAGGCTAATTCACATTAACTAAGAAAAGGCCTGTTAGTCGTACGGCCAGGGATCTTCCAATCTGAGGTTGTTTTGGTGTGTGGGTCATTACGGTGAGGCCTGTCATCAAAGGTGTGGATCATTTAACGATGGGCCCCACTTAAAAAGTGAAAGTTTGGAAGTATTATGCAGAAGAGAAATTGCGTCCTGCCCTCACCTGGATGGAAATCAGTCCAGGGAGGGGCTATGTGGGGCCCACTGACATTTATGGTTTTATCCGCACCGTTTATCCATTTTTCAGATAATTTTATTGCGTGAACTTAAAAGCGAGGCAGATCCAAGGATCACGTGGACCACACCACAGGAAGCAGTGGTGATGCCCACCGTTGAAACCTTCATAGGGCCCACCGTGATGTTTATTTTCCATCTAACATATTCATAAGGTCATATGGACCTGTATGAAGGTAAAAATAAAAAATTCAGCTTGATCCAAAACTCCTGACGCTCACAAGAAGTTTTTAATGGTGGGCGTTCAATCCCACAGTGTGGTCCACTTGAGCCTTGGATATGCCTATTTTTGGGTTCACACCTTAAAATAAATTTTCAAAAATGAATAAACGGAGTGGATAAAACCCATACATCAAGGCAGGCCCCACAGAGCCCAGCCTGGACCAATTAACATTCAGGGCAGAGTCCGGTTCCGTATTCAAATACCTTTCAAGCCCAACCTATCTATAAATAGGTAACCCATATGCTACCCACCTAACCTATCTTATTAAAATTTTATAAAAAATAAATTAAAAACAAAATTAATGTCATTTTATTAAAAAATATAAAAATAACAAATACTCATTAAAAACTCTTAACTAATATAAAATTAAATTCATATAAGGTTTTAAAACTTACATTATATCATAACACACAATACATATACATAGTTAACATTTATCATAGAGGCTAAGGTACGGACCATGACTCCAAAGGTCCTGAATTCAATCCGTATGAGAAATGGGTCAACCCAAACCCTAACTTTCCAGGTTGGGCCTGAGTCGAGTTGGCTGTTTGTGGGCGCCATGCAACAAACAAATGTAATAGACCTATTGGTGCCATAACTATTAATGGTGTCGTACCAGGCTATTGTGTAGGGGACCACATGATGTGTTAATCAAATCTAACCTATCCATTGGGTTCATCATATATGCAGCATGCATACATGCATGGGAGCGGAATAACACATTTCAGAAGTTGCTTAAGATAAGCTACCTATTCGATAAGTAGCTTATGTTATTCAATAAGTAGCTTATCTTA
The DNA here is from genome assembly GCF_029962835.1 of Magnolia sinica. Lineage (NCBI taxonomy): Eukaryota > Viridiplantae > Streptophyta > Magnoliopsida > Magnoliales > Magnoliaceae > Magnolia > Magnolia sinica. The sequence continues at coordinate 21,333,397 of NC_080576.1, read as the reverse complement.
GTTTCTACTTATTAAGAAGATAACTATATTTAGCAAACAATGTATTTATCAACCTCTCCTATCTTTCGTCTCTCCTTATACCTCTCTTCAGTAACTCATGAAAAGTAGAACAGCTAAATTTTTTTTAACTGAAGTGATTATATACTTTTAAGTAAAAATGTTACTTATAACTAATCATAAATCAAACTTACCTATGTGAAATAAATTACTTATCTACTGCTGTAAGTAGAAAAAGTAATTTATTTGGTGGTATTCAAACGAGCCTTAAATGTTAATAATTTCCGATATCTATATGCATTCTTTTAGGTCCATGCATTTTGTGTATGCATGTAACAAACATGCATGAGTATACATGTATGGATTTTGCGCATGCATGCATGTGTGTATATAAGTACATGTGTGCATGTATTACCAATATCTGGCGGGCATAGTGGTTGAGGAGAAGGTCAGCATAGTCCTTAGGGTTATAGATATAACTTGAATTGTACAAAGATGGCAGAAGATAGTTGTTGATGTAGTCGTTGCTGCCGAAGACCATGACTGTGATGGATGTAGCCAGGTATTTGGTTAGGTTCTTTGGGCCCATCTGATTCCTCAAATCATTCAAGTTGCTTTCGAAATTAAGCACCTGTTGGCTTAAGCTAAAACGCTCGCCCTGTCCCATTAATGAAATATCAGATCATATCAAATGTCAATGAAAAATAAAATATATTAAATAAAATTATTATTTATTATTATTATTATTGCATTTATCATATTTATTATTTAATAAATAATTAGTCGTTGAACTTTTGCCAAACAATTATAGAATTGACCCCAAATAGTTAGGATTGCTGTTATAATGGCATTGATGACAAAAATTAAGGAAGCTTCAATAACTACTAAACATTTGAGCTGTGTGGGGCCCAGTATGATATATGATTGCCATCTAATCCATCCATTAGATGGGCCCATCCTCCTTGTTAGACCTAGATTTGAAACCAGCCAAATCGATATCTCAATCAGGCCACACTGTATGTAACAATGGGGGACATTGGGGAGAGGGACATGATTTTCATGCCTATGGGTTTACCAAGGAATAGAGCTGGGCACAACATGACTTGACTCGGCATACTTGTCTTGTCCGACTCGTTCAGACTCTATCTGTCCAGCCGAGTAGACTTAGTCCAATCTGAACTCAAACCAAGTTAAGTTTAGGTCACCTAGTAACTCGACTCGACTCGATTTGAAATCTGACTCGGTATTGACTCGACTCATATCCAAAACCTGACTCGTACATAGAAAAATAATAATAATCAGATTTGATGTTTCAAATCTGAGATGCCTTATGGCTGATAGAGAGGCTGCAATTCCGGCATGTGCAGCTAGGTTATAAGTTGTGATTTCAGCCTGCGGATACCCGCCGCACCCGATCGGACTCAGTGCTGACTCGACCCAACTCGATACCTGTGACTGGGTCGAACTCAGTCCCGGTTAGTTCAGGCCAGACCCAGACCCAGATCAGGTTAGGAATGCTGGACTCAGTCCGGTCAACTTAGGGTCAGGTCTATTTTTAAATTGGGTCGAATTGGATTAACCCTAACTTGGTCCGGCTCGACTCAATGCCCAACTCCACCTAGGACCTAAATTTCAAGCCCAGCAAATAAAATGCTAGCCTCCGTTCGATTTGGGCCGTCCAAAACCAGCCCATCCATGACAACAATACATTTTAAGGACATGAAAGTAAAAATAAAATTACAAGCCATTTTCTCTTTATGAAGGATAATTATGAAAAAAAATTGTTAAGTGGGCCCAAGTGGGAAATAAATACTAATTGTTGGCCAGTCTCATCAAGGATGCCTCCGGCCGCTGAGGCATAATTAACGCCACTAATTATTCTTTTTCTAGGGTTAGGATCTGCATGGGCTGGCAGATAAGGGAGCTTCAACATTTCACCTGAAAAATTTCAAATGATTGTGAGTCAGAATTTTTCAATGTGGAAAGAGCTAAAATATTTTATTTATTTTTCACAATTATTTATTTATTTTATTTATTTTTCAGAATTAACATTTTTTTTGTTTCATAAATTATATTGCGAGATGATAGATTTCAATCTTTGCAGTTCCTGCTGCCATGGTTTAAAAACATGAAAAATAGTCTTGAGTTGAAACCCAGTCAAGCCGAGTTGACTCGAAAACTCAAAGCAAGTTTTTCCAATTTCTTCTGTAATATTTAGTATTTTAAATATATAAATTATGTTGAGAAGCGCCAAGTCAGGTGAGTTTCCCTGAGTTTTTTCGGGTTCTGATTGAGTCACGGCAAAATTGAGTTTTTTCGAGTCTCGGTAAAATCTGGTCAAGTTGAGTCGACTCGGGTAAGCTGAGTCAAGTTCTAAATTACACGTTGCGCTTCAATATGAGCGAATGTTCATTGTTAGTGGGGCCAAGCGTGCGAATCGTTGATTACACGCATATTAAAATAGTTAAAATAATGAAAATGAGTAAAGATATATTGTAGGAGGTGTATCCAGCCCCTGACTGTGGGGCCCACTGTGAGGTATGTGCACTACATCACTCCGTTCATCCATTTTGAAAGTTCATTTTATGATTTGATCCCAAAAATGAAGCAAAAATCCAAATCTTAGCTGGACCATACCACGGGAAACAGTGGGGTTAAATACCCACCATTAAAAACTTCTTGGGGCCACAAGAATGTTTATTTTCCATCCAATCTGTTGATAAGGTCATGAATACACCCTGAATGTTTATTTTCCATCCAATCTATTGATAATGTCACAAATACCTGAATGAAAGGAGCACACAAATATCATCTTGATCCAAAACTTTCATGGCCCATAAGCGGTTTTTAACGGTCGATCACCACCATTTCCTGTGGCGTGGTCCACTTGAAATTTAGATCTACTTAATTATTGGGATCATGCCCTAAAATGAACTTTCAAAACAGATGGACAGCGTGGATGTAAGGAACATCCATCAAGACAGGCGCCACAGCCATGAATCCACCGACCTCGGGATCCACACGAATCCGGGCCAGTAATATGCCTGACCCAAAGCCTATGCAACAAAATAAAAACTGTAACCTAAAAAATTAAGAAATAATTGAAGATTATGTAGTTAAAACTATCATAAAAAAGAGTTGCTGGTGTTGTAAAAATCAGCAACTTAAAATAAAAATGCCCAAAAATAAAAGGGTTAGGATGATTCCATTAATGTGACTGTTTTTGCATCATGGCCTGGCTATAGTCGTAGGGAATAAATGGACAGTCTAGACACAGATTTTTAACTGTCCACCTTGTCATTTAAAAGCTTCGGAATGTTGTTACTGTCCAAATGAAGGTGGACAGTCAAAATCATTGGTTCGAAACAGTACAAAAATTAAAGTTCCAACGTGCAAAAATCAGACGATAGAGACATAGAAGCAGAAAAATAAAGGTCCAATGTGCAAAAATCAGACGATTGAGATGTAGAAGTGGAAAAATAAAAGTCCAATGTGCAAAAATCAGACGATGGAGACATGGAAGAGTAAAAATAAAGGTACAATCAGCGAAAAATCAGAGGATGGGGATGTAGAAGCTTACATAGCATATCTGCTGTTGTTCTTCCATTGCAGAATCTCCCAGAAGGGCCTTGATAGAAATCAATACCATATGGGAGGTAATTAGACTTTGCTAAGGAGATTAGGTTGTTGTTGTTTCCATTATCAACTAAGGAATCTCCAAACACAAACATGGCTGGAACTTGAACTGAACCAACTACCCCAAATGAGTTGTAGATGAACATGCAGACTGTGAAAAACCAGTAGGAAAATGCAATGGTTGTGGGACTTGAGCTTGGTGTTGCCATTTAAAAAAAAAAAAAAATTCAGAAAAAAAACTTGAATTGATTGAAGGCAAAGATCATGTGATGTTTGGCAGTGAATATAAAGGGGGTGGAAGTTGAAAAAAGATGGACTGTTTTGAAACGGCAAGGATGGAATCAGTCCATGAATTCTTGCTTTTCAATGGCCCTTTTTTGCTTATTTTCTTGCAGGTTTTGGGTGGCTTTGTTACTTCTTTTTTGTTTCTTCTTTGGTGCAATACATACCATAGTTTGCAAACCAGGACTCGTTGGGTGACTCGGTCAGTCACCAGGTGAGTTCACCAGGCCAGTACTGAGTTGACCGTGTGAGTTATTTTTAATTATTTTATGCATATTTATATACATTGGGTGAATAGGATCTAATCTTCCTCCTTTTTCTCTTGTTTCTCATTTTCTTCTTGATCCTCTTCTCTAATCTAAATAAATAAATAAATGACATTTTCTAACTCAGCTGACTCGCTGAATGGGTCGATTCAATTGAGTCCTAATTAGTTAACCCAGAAAACAAGGTTCGAGCTGAGGGTTACCTGGTTTTGTCAAAGCCTATGACTAGAGTTGGGCAGAATCCGACCCGACCCGATCCGATCCGAACCGTAGGCTAGGATCGGGTCGGTTTGAGTAGGCCCACTTAGATCCGAACATACATCGAGTAAAGTTCGGATCAGTGGCCAATCCAGACCGATCCGATTTGATCCGATTCGGTTGGATACTATATAATTAATATTTACTTTTTTATTTTCATTTTTTTACTACCTGCTTCACTAGAACGATGCCCTAATCCCTTCATTCTCTTTTTCTACCCGAACGAGGGGCGCCGCACCCACCCATCTCTCGTCCTTTCTCTCCCTCTTTCTCTCCCGATTTCCTTCATCTTCTTCTTTCTCTCCTCATTTCTCTCCCTCTTTCTCTCCCGATCTTGATTCAGCCCAGTCCGAATCGACTAGATAGACTCAAGTCGAACACACTCGATTCAGTTTCTTAGACCGAGTCGGACTTGGTTCAGGTCAGGCCAGTAAGGATTCAGATCTGATCGAGTCAACCCTGTTGGACTTGGTCACGAATCGGATCGAGTTTGTGTTAGGTTCTTAAAAAATTGGATCGAGTCGAGTTGGACCCAATCCGGTCCGATTCGACTAGATGCCCACCTCTACCTATGACCAGGTGGGTTGTACCAATCTAACATGGGCTCTGTGGGGCCCACCATGATCTATGGATTTTATCCGTGCCGTCCATCCATTTTGAGAAATTATTTTAAGACATCAGCCCAAAAATGAGGTAGATCTAAGGTTCATGTGGACCACGCATTAAGGATTGAACGCCCACCATCTTGCTATTAATGTGACGTCACCAAGTTTTGTGGCCCCCCATGATGTGTGTGTTGTATCCACACTGTCCATCCATTTGGAGATGTCATTTTAGGGCTTGAGACTGTAATGAGGCAGATCCAAAGCTCAAGTGGACCCACCACATAAAACAGTGGAGATTGAATGCCTACTATTTCAAACTTTTGGGAAGCGAAAGAAGTTTTTGATCAAGTTCATATTTTTGAGTTTTCTCTGTGTTCATGTCTGTTTGGACTTATCAACAGGTTGGGTCTCAAATAAACATCATGATGGGTCGTAGGAAGGTTTTGATGGTGGGCATAACTGTTCCACTGTTTTTTTTAAAATTTTTTTTTAATGGGGTCCACTTGAACTTTGAATCTGCTTCATATTTGGGCTCTTGCCCTAAAATGATATCTACGAATGGATGGACGGTGTGGATACAACACTAAATCATGGTGGGCCCACAGAACTTGGTGACGTCACTTCAGCAGGGCGATAGACAGTGAAGCGGTCGGTACGGGCAGAGGCTTTGAGTGGCCACTCTGATAAATGGGTTTTATCCACACCGTCCATCCATTTTTCCATATCATTTTAGGATGCAAGCACAAAAATTAGACAGATCCATGGCTCAAGTGGATCACACAGTGGAGATTAAACGCCCACCATTGAAAACTTCTTGGAAGCCACGGAAGTTTTGGATCAAGCTGATATTTGTGTTTTCCCATGTATATGTGACCTTATTAACAGGTCAGATGGCAAATAAGCATCACGGAAGGCCCTGGGAAAGTTTCAACAGTAGGCGTCATTATCACCAATTTTTCCTCTGGTGTGGTTCAATTGATCCTTGGATCTGCCCCGTTTTTGGCATTAGTCCCTAAAATAATATGTCAAAAATGGATGGACGGTGTGGATAAAACCCATACATCACGGTGGACAATCAGAGCCCCTGCCCTCGGGAGGGTTAGAACTGAACAGGCCGGGCTAATGGATGTTGGAGGCCCAGATGAAATCTTTGGCCCACCCTATTAAAAAATTTCCATCTGTTAGGCCCAGGCCGGCCAATAGTCAGCCATATTTGAATGTAGAGGTTTGCTAAGCTCACACGTGTGTATAAGAAGGCCCATGTACCAGGGGTCCCAATGGTCAGGTCGGGTCCGATCCATTTACAAAATGCCCAAGAAATGTGGCCTAAACCAGCCCATAACCCATTACCAATTGGCCCAGGCCAACTTGCTTAAAATCATCAAGCCCAAGCACGACCTAACCCAACCCATCTAATTGAAATCAATCAGGCTCGACCAACCAGACCAGATGTATCATGGCCCAATTCATGTTTAAGGAGGAAATAGAAGAAAAAAGGCATTCCCAACCCGGTCCAGTTAGTGGATGTATCACTATATGCATGCATTATGTCTTTACGCTCTACACTTCTTCTGGTTTCTTTCAGCTTTTGGACTGGGTCAGGCCTGGGTCTATATGAGTGGGTAGGGTGGAGCTGCACCCAACCTCGACCCACGTACTTGAATGGCCCACATTGTTTAGCCCAAGCACGACCTGCTACCCATTTAACTAGGCCTGAGCCCGCCTCAGGCCAACCCCACCACTGCCATCTCTAAAATCAACACCCTTGTGCCTATATCTTACTTGTTCATTTTCATCGAATGGTTGACAGAGGCCCACTTTAAACTCTCTCTCTCTCTCTCTCTCTCTCTCTCTCTATATATATATATATATACATATAGAGTCATGCTCCCCTGCGCACCTACGCACGTGCGCACCTTTCCACACGTGCCATAGATGTCTAATCTGAACGGTCCATGTGATGCGGAATCCCATAAAACCTCATGTGACAAATTTTCACGCCGATCTAATATTCTGGTGGGCCATAGCAAAGAGAAATGCAAATCAAGGGAGGAAACTGTTTTCATTTTTCATGGGCCATCAAAGTTTTAGATCAAAGTAAACTTGGACTTGGGGGGTTTCAGGAGGTGGTGCTTCACATGAACGGTTCAGATTTTGGATCCACATCACATATGATGGGTTCCCAAAAAAGTTCGTACGTGGTACGTGCGAACTGGTTCGCAGGTGAGCGTTTCCCATATAGGTACCATGCGCTCGACCTCACAAGACTGTCCCATGAGGTTGAGTTGTGTGGGCCCTACCGTGATGCGTTTCGAACATCTATCCCATTAGTCAGATGCATCATTCTATCGTGGACCTAGGTCTCAAAAATCAAGTCAATCTGTGATTTTTTTGGGCCACACCACATACAGAAGTGGGGAGGGGCCGTGCACCATTAAAACATTCATAATCATTTGTTGGGGCCACCGAGATGTGGTTTGCAAATCCAGCCCATCCATTATGTGTGTCACACTTGGATGAGGGTTCAGACCAAGTTTCAGCAGCATTCAAAACTCAGGTGAGCCCCACCAAGTGCTTTTGTATGTTTTTGGCATGTCTTCACATGATTTTAGATGGTATGGCCCACCTGAGTTCCGTATACGGCTGATTTTTGGGATATCCCATAATTTAGAGGGGACCCATCAAATTCATGGTGTTGATGGTCGACACGCATCACGGTGGGGCCCACACAGTTCAACCTCATAGGAGCTTATTGTGAGGTCGAGCGCTATATATATATATATATATATACCATGAGGTCGACCTCATGGGGTCAAGTTGTGTGGGCCCCGCCGTGATGTGTGTTGAACATCAACACTGTGCATTTGATGGGTCCTCTTTAGTTTATGGGATATCACAGAAATTGGCTGTATATGGAACTTAGGTGGGTCATACAATTTAAAACAAACTGAAGACATGCCTAAAGTATATAAAAGCACTTGGTGGGGCCCACCTGAGTTTTGGATGCAGCTGAAACTTGCTCTGACCCCTCGTCTAAGTGGGACACACACAATGGATGTACTGGATTTTCGAACCACATTTCATTAGGCCCAATAAATGGGAGGTAAACCCTCTCAACTGGTGTATGTGGTGTGGCCCACCCCACTCATGGATTGAATTGATTCTTAAGCCCGTGTCCCACCATAAAATAGTGCATCTGACTGATGGGGTAAATGTCGGACACACACACACACATATATATTAGAGATGCATGACACAAGTTGGATCAGAGAGGCCCAGGTTAGATTATTTGGGCTTTTATATCTTGGCCCAAGCATGTCCTATGGGCCCAAATACCTGCCCAGCCAAAAGCCCATGGGCTGGCTCATTCTAGTGACAGCCCTACACCTTATGAACCGGTTAGACATGTATACATATTCCAGGTTGGCACATATTGTCGAGTGTACATTTATGGGGTTGACCAAAATAGATTCTGCACCATCCAAAGTTAGGCCAGTTATTTGAATGGTTTAGATTGCCAAAACTACGCCATGCACGCACTTGTAATAGCATACACGGTATGCCCTTGCTTTTATTGGGCCTGAATATGGATATGCTAGGCCACACCAAACAATATATTAATATAGTGGATTATTGGGTGGACCATATGCTTGGTTGATGAATAATTTTAATTGAAACAAGTGTCACATAGAGAAACTATAATTCTCAGAAGTTACTAAACAAACGCTCACCTATTGTACCTTTTATATATATATATATATAGAGAGCATATTTGTAACTTATCTTTAACGTATAAGGTGAGTACCCTAACCAAGTTGTCAGGCACCTTTAACTTATTAGGGCATGAAATGGGCTTAAGGGCCTAATCAGGGCCAACCTTAGCGCAGCCTATCGCCAACCCTAAGATCACTTTTAAGATTTTTTTTTATTCTTTCTAAAAAGTATAACCTTTTTTGTGACTCAGCCTTGCTGGTTGTATTCTGTCTTGTTCAGGTAGGTTATTGTCCATCTCATGATGTGGCCCAATCACATTGCAACAAACATGAACTACTGCACTTGTGCCAAGCAAATGATCTGGATTTTACTTTCTTAGGATGTGATGGTACGAGTATTCATTCACGTGGATGGAAGACTTCTTTTAGATGAGTTCCACTAGTCCATAGGTGCGCCATCCTGTTTTTGTGTTGGGTCCCAAAAATAAAGGTGGTTAGAAACTCATGTGAGCTATACCATGGGGAGCAATTGATATGGGAAATCCCACCATTAGAATGGTCCAAATCATGTATGGAGTGGTGTATATATACCGCCCAATCCACTAATTTGATCTGATGTGCCACGTCATGATGTTGACTATTTTATTGGACTGATTTTTAAGATCCATGGTGAAAATATGGTGGAGCACGTGATGGACAGAGCAGATCCGATGCATGTTGTTTTGCCACCTGGTGCATGGTTAGTTATACATATGGTCTCGGAGCATGCAGAATCTAGCCACCCAAGTCCATTCTATCCAACATTATTAAAGTCTCTTGATATACATTGACACACCATTTTTTAATGACTCAAGCTTTTAAAGAAATTGATTTTTTACCTGATATTAGAGCTTTGAATATTGAAAACAATAGCATATATTTCTCTAATATATTCTCTCACACATAGAGGTGTACCGAGTCGAGTTATGCCATAGCTCGAACTTGACTCGGCTTGGTCCTTGAGCTTGATTGGCCAGCTCGGCTTGATTCAGTCAGCAACTAGGGCTAGTTCAAGTTGACTTCGAGTCAAGATCAAGCCTCCGCAGTATTTTCTTAAACACATGGAGTGCACATTTAATTTCTTACGGAATGTAAAATAACAGCATTGGTTTATAGGTATTTCATCAAACACTCGGTAGGCAACATAAAAATCAAGATACATGGGTATTTGTTTCATATCCATGCCCTCCTTGCCACCAGCTAACACTTTGTTGAGTCATTTCGTCAAACATTTGCTGAGCAACATCTATCAAAATAACCAAGCCAATAAACTACTTTGATCCAAGTTTGATTCGAGTTGGGGTTCAATCCGAGTTGAGTTGAGCTTGAGCAAGCTTAGCTCGAAATTTTTTCAAGCTCGAAAAATCAGCTAAATTTAGCTCAAAATTAGTTTCAAACAAAGTTAAATCGAGGTTTTGCAAGTCAAGTTGAGTGAGCGAACCGAGCTAACTCGGTTAATGTACAACTCTACTCGCATGGTGTTTATGGTGTGAATTGTGATATACATTGATGCACCATCCTCTAAAGGCGGGCACCCAAATGCCACTTATGCATGATATCTACCCAATAGGCCCCACCATAAAGATCACTTGCAATAAAAATTAGGCTAGCTTGTTCATCCGGGCGGGCCAGGCCGGTCCAATGCCAACCGTACACTTACCGAGTCGTATTGTCACCGTAGATAAGAATGTAGAGTAACGTCCTCTTACAATGGATGTTTCAACCGCTGAGATGTCGTTATTCCAAACCCTTGTGTCCCATCCAACTTGCAACTGGGGGTTTAGAGCCTAGCCCTCTCCTATAAAATGTCAACGTAGGTCTCTCGTTCCAATCATCCATGACCAGACATGACTCTCCCTCACTCCCCTCAGGCATGTGGCTGGGCTTTAAAGATTCTTCCTATCATTTCCAACTAGCCTACCTCTAGTATTAGGTATTTGTCATGGACGGCTGAGATGACTCCATTCTCAAATGATGTGATGCACCTGTCCCATTTCAGATGATTGATGCACTTCACCAATGCCTTCTATGATTGCACACTTGCATATAAAGTTAGTACTGTACATTTGTACTCAAAATGAAATGAGGTAAAAAACCCATAGTTTCTGTTTATTAACAGATGATCCAAACCGTCCATTTATTTGATGTAAGAGATGGACCTTTCATTATGGATTCTCCCAAGCAGCCCATTACAAAACCCTATTGTTGAATTGGCCCTACCAGAAAGGAATCTCGATAATTGTATGGCTGGCTGTTCTCTTTCTCCAGTGTGTGAAATTAGGATAGAGGGTGCGTTTGGTACCATCTACCAAGAATTATGAACTCGTGATTGGTATGACTTCTGTGAGGGATCCAAACCGTTCAATCTGTAGACCATCTGCAGCCAGAAGATTGCTCTGACTGGAATTTCACTACCACCCAATCCACCATCCACTTTTGGATGATCACGAAAAATTGATAGCAACAGTCCAGACAAACTAGTATAAAGGTCCGACGTTTAATTTGAAACAGAGAATGTTACCATATTGAGTTGGGTCCATCCATGAGAAGATGGCCCATCAATTGGTGAGTTTGGATCTTGTCAATCTCATCAGCAATGCACACTCATCTCAGCCTCATGTTGTGATCTAGTGCTGAATCATGTAAAACAGGGAAAGGCATGGCCCTCAACAGAACATCCACCCTAAGTTGGGGAATTTAGGAAAGGTGTGAATGGCTGAGGATAAATGTCTTAAAGTCGAGATGAAAATCAACCGATGTCCACATAAAAAAAACTCCGCACATACAATGTATATGGCCACAAGTGGGCCACACCACATGTGACACAAGTAGCACTTTTGTGTTGGGTCTTCTCAATGGAAATATGTGATAAGGACTGGCTAGAGTGGTGCATTTTAGAATCCATCACATCCTCTATTACAGTGGGCCGCTTCGCGTAGCGGCAACGAGTGGTTCTAACGATCTCAACCCTATTTGGGCCTAACTTGATTGGATTTCTATGATGGAACTTTACGATTGAAATGTGGTCAATGCGACTTGTCGTGCGGTGCCACCGGCACGCAATGACGGTATTTGATGGGGCCCACCTTGTTGGTTTGGTGCAATGTCTATTCCAATGATCTTTGATGTTAATAATCTCAATGGGCTGAGGTGGCCCATTGATTCATTGGGCCCACCCTTATCTAATCCAATTGGGCTTCTATATCAGGTTCATGGTTTAGGCCTGAATTTGGGAATAAAGCAATGATGGGGTGAAACCATTTGCTCTTGTGTGAAGATCACCTAGACTAGTTGAGCCTTTGGGTGGGCCACACTATTCAAAATCAATGGACAGTGAAAATTGAAACATGAACTGAGTAATGTGGTGATTAATCCTACATCCTTGCCTTAATTAGGCTAGTCCACCCATTTATTTTGTGAACTATAGCACATTTGATTTCCAGACTGGCCTATTTTTTTGGGTTAAGGTCATACATACAGTTGTATATTCTTAAATAGATAGATGATATGATAGAGCAGATTACCTGTTAAGATCCATCTTGTCTTTTGTACATCTGATTTTCTTAATGTAACAAGCACACAAAGTGGGTCCCATTTGATGGATGGCTTGAATCTCCTGTGATGCAGGGATGAACGTGATGAGATCAATCACTGACCCACCGTCTTCCTTAAGGATAACTACTCCAAATCCACGGAACTTTTTTGGACTCTTCACAAAGGCTTCTCGAATCCATGATGAAAAAGTAAGAAAAATAGAAATAAATTTTATAAAATTTGTAATTTGATTGATGAATGAAATAAACAAGTTCACAACCTTTTAAATAGAGATACTAACCAATGAAAGAGATTTCAAAATCAAACTACAACTAAAACACCTAGAATTCGCAAGTTACTATAATTAGTAAACTTACTATTTATAAACGGTTATGATTTCCACTAGTGCGCAAGGTTTTTGGTCAAAAATAGTAAGTGTCCTATTTGGCTTCACCATGCTGTTCTCCTAATTATTCTAAGCACTTTTCATGTTGGGCGCAATTTCGAAAGCCCAACGGATGAAGAGTCATAATCAAACTAAAACTTACTATTCATAATAAAAATATAATTAACATAGGGAAATAACCATTGATCTAATGGTATTTTGTAAATGCGGCTTGCATAACCCAACGTAGCGGGGTTGGGTGGCTAAAGTAGGTCATTCTACCCCAAAATCATACAATTACGTCTAATAACTCATTCCAGATTGTGAGATATGCCCGATTTAAAGTATGACAGTCTGCATCACTTCTATTGCCGACTGGCCCTTTTCTGATCCATCTTGGCCATGAAACTGTCCACAACCCGCTCTACATCATCGTGGATGTGTGCCATGTTGTCACATGGGTTGGTGTGTAGACGGGATGCCTTCAACACAACATGTCCATTAAGCTAAGATCTTCAGCTCTAATCTCTTTGAAATCAAGTTGGAAATGTATATATGTAGTAATTAAGTAGCAAGTGTCGTGCGAGGATAGCAGAGTTTTGTGGGTCGAAATTGAAAAAGAAATGCTAAATCTGTGATTTATGAATTTCAGAAATTTTAAAATTCTTGATTTGATTGACGCTACTTTCCACGCCGAAAGATGAGAGTTGATGCATAGCTTTAACAATGTACGAAAGAAAGGGTCACATATATTCGATTATTGGGTTGTTAATAATTTCTAAAATGGTGGTTTTGATGGTTGAGATGGCATCTATTCAAGTCCTATGCGGCACCATGTCAACATGACATTGAATGTTGGTTGAATGCTACGCATTATAGCGCACCATGGCATGCTCTTCTTTAACATCATCATCATCATCCATGTCACATCTTCTTTTCTCTGTGGAAATCCTTGCCCTCGGCCAAAGGCCAAGGAATTTGACAGTAAGTACATGATGCAAGCATTTTCGTAGCGTCGACAGAAAAAATAAAAGTGAAGTACTTTGACCAAATGTCTTTTCTAAGTATCAATGTAGTCATCAATCAACATTTCAAGAATTGCGTATTTAAATAGAAAAAGAAAATACACACATTGGATTGTGATTTAATGATTTACTTAGGGCTTGTTTGGTTGCCACCTAAAAATGAATCAATCTCACTTCATTTAATTGATAATTATATATTAGAGACTCCTTTTTTTTTTTTTGTTTCCTTTTCTTTTTTTACTTTTTGGATACAGATTGAGGTCTCTAAGGGCTTGTTTGGCCGGGTGGTTTGAAAGGGATTGAATAGTATTAGGGTGGATGGCATGGATTTCTAGGTAATGATGGTGTTGCCGGTGGATTGTGTTGAGATCCATGGGATTGCTATATCCCTATATCCAGTCTATTTGGCACACCCGGCCAATCCCGGGATTAAGCCTTCCCATCTTTCCAATCCCTCGAACAAACACGTCTCAGGCAAATTTGAATGGATTAAGGTGGATTGGATGAGATTTAAAGGTAATAATAGTGTTGTCAGTGGATTGTCTTAAAACCCATGGGATTAGGATCAGATCACCGACTTTGTTTGGCACGCCGGGCCAATCCCAGGATTTAACTTCCAATCCCTTCCAATACCATCCAATCCCCCTAATAAACCTAGTTGGACAATAAGTTACCATCCATCTAGGGGACAACTTCTAACAATATCATATCCAAAGATCGCCTATATTTTGTTATTTATTAGTGAATCCATAGTATAGACTATGGTGTGGCACAATTTTATTTATTTATTTTTAACACAAGCTCATGCACTAATAATACAATGGGTACTTGAACCCATGTTCTTGTGAGTTTATCACTGAGGCATGAGTTATGATGAGGATGAATTTTATAAATGATAATTCTGATAATGGAGCCAACTAATTACAAGAGTTGGATATATGTTACACTCAAATAGTAGATTGGAAGTCATTTAATGGATGGACGGTAAGTTATGGTCCAAGAGGTTGCACTTCAGACAAAAGACCATAAGATTCACTTAATTAGGGATAACTTCCAACTTATTAAGTGCATGCAACATCTAACTCATCCAATATAGCTTGACTCCGCCATGAGGATTACCTTGTGCAAAAATCAGCCATATTCAATCATTTAGTTGTCCACACTTTAATTTTCTATTTATTAATGGCTTACACATTGTTTTCTAAAGTGTGGCCCACTTGATGAGTGTATAGATCTTCTTTTTCTATTAGTTCATCCTCATGTCTGAGTGATTAATTCACTGTTGCATGCTTGTAACATCACAAGTTGGGTGGACGACTTGTGTCCATATATGGATATTTCATTTGAAAAAGACATACATGTAGGGAGACAATATCCAATATTTTTCAATATTTTCCAACCTTTGAAAAACCATACCGACAAACCCCAATAAGTATCTACTATCGATCTAACCGTCCATTAGGTCCAGCCCACTCTCCATACACCACTCTGGTAAAACTAAACCATTGGATGTGGTTCGACCCTTTAGCTGACATAAGATCAAACCTTTGATCTCAAAAGAACAATTCACGTGAGTTCCTACCATAAATGCTCCATTAAACGTGCATGCACATGCACCCACATTCAAAACCCACCTTATGCACATGTATTGAGTGTGGTTGTCTGCACATGTACATTGAATGTGGACCGTCTACAAATTTTTTTAAACCGTCCATTGACGGTGGTGGCTCGCTTTTTATGTTAAATCAACTTCATGGTGGACCCCACCTTATTGACCGGTCGGATTAGTACATGCCTCACCCACCTCCAGATAAGTGATTGACTGGTCCCTGCTATATATTTCAAAAAGTCACCAAAATGAAACTAACACTCATTTCTTTTCAAACGAGACTTGAATAAAGCATGTGTGATGTGCCGTCTCTTTCTGTTGTCGACACATGTTTTCACACGTGTCAATATGGAACACGTGTGTTTGAACAGATCTTTCCATTAGAATTGCTACATTGTTTAGATCTTCTAGCCTTACAATCAGGACATTTCACATGTCGGGTGGGCCACAGCAGGAAGAATAAATGAACGGCCAAAAAATGTTTTAATTGTCAGTTTACGTTGTGCTATCTGGCTTACCTGATGAGAGAAATTGCCCGTTTTGAAGATCTAATCATTTTCTTGAACAGGATGGAAGGTGTGGATCTTGCACATGTGATCCATATTGGCACGTATGGATGCTCAAGGCTCACACGGATGTAGAATTAGGTAACCCAACATTACATATATTTTTCCTTGTGTGGACGCACATGTAGCTCCAAATAGTCCAAGTTCCGGCCACTTTCCTCTTATCTTTCGTGAACTTCTGTTTACCATCTTATAACAATTTACACGGTTTTTTTTTGACAAGTGGGCCCACGGTTCAGTAATCTAGACCGTTGATCTATTGTGTCTCTCCATGGATGGATCATGGACCAAAAGAACTCTTTAGTAGAGCAATCTTAACTTTTCCAGTTGTAGCTTACACATAGATGGTTAAGAAGAGCAAACTTTCATATTCAACTGAAATGGTCTAAGAATGATATCTGGATCTTCATGTCTTAGATATTCATGTGGCATTTTCCATTGAAAGTTGAAAGTGGGACACAGCAGATCAATGGTTCTGGATTATGGAACCATTTGGGTCATGTGGCCTGCCACGAAATTGGATTGCGTACGGAGTAACTCAGTAAGCTTTTATCGTACTGAGTAAACTGTTTTGGGCTCACTGTGAATGCATGTGGTCTATCCACGCCGTCCATCCGTTTTTCCATATCATTTTAGCAGTAGAGCCCAAACTTAAAATATATCCAAAGCTCAAGTGGACCACACCAGAGGAAACGGTGGGAAAAATGATTTCCACCGTTGAAACCTTCCTATGGCGCATAGTGTTGTTTATTTGTTATCCAACCTATTCATATGATCACACAGCCATGGAGGAAGAGAAAACACAAATATCCGCCTGGCGAACCCTAAAGAGGCTTTCAACTGTAGACGTTCAATGCACACTCTTTCCTGTAGTGTGGTCCACTTGAGCTTTAGATATGCTTCGTTTTGGATCTTGTAAAATTAATGGACTGGGTGGATAAAATACATAAATAACGGCGGGTCCCACGGAGTTTATCTTAGCGCACTGAGTTACTGAGTAGGCAATCTGCTACCTCATGCCACATGAGTCATGACCCATGGGCCATAGCTGATCAGGTGGCATGGCTAAAACGCTACTGGTAGTAGTTACCGGGCCCGGCTCGATCAAGAGTCGTTGATCACGCCCATCAAACATGTATTGCTAAATGAGATCACATAGATGCATGTTTTACCGTAAAATTCCTCAAGAATTCTAATTTTAAAAGTGGAGTCTAAGCATTGTGGGGCCCATGTGGTGCACGTGTCTGACATCCAAACCTTCCAACTGGTGGACCACACCGTGTTGATCAGATGAACAAAAATAAAATAAAAATAAAAATCAGGCCAATACTATAAAAAAACAATATAAAATTCATGTGGGACCTACCGAGACATTATTTTTGGTTTGAACCCCAAGATGGTTCGGCGTATCTGTTGGACGGGATGGATGTCATGCGCATACCATATGGCCCACACAATAGTCGACTCCACTACCATCCAGTAAAAAATACATACGGCACTTTCGGTTAGAGAAATTTGGGACTGTGGACCCCACCTTTTATCCAGCAGGTTTTATGAAGCAATACAAACTTCGTTTGGGAACTTAGACCTGCTCGTACGGACAGCGAATTTGAGGACGAAAATACCCCTCCTTTCACGGAAACGGATTGGGTACTCCCCTGCCACCGGCCAATGGCGAATGGTCTGTGGGCCCCACCATGATGTATGATTTTCATCCATGCCGTCCATATATTTTTTCACATCATTTTATGGTATGAGACCAAAAATGAGGTATATCCAAATCTCAAGTTTACCACATTACAGGAAAAAGTGTTGAACGAGTGTCGACTATTAAAAACTTTTTGGGGGCATAAAACTTTTTGGTGGCCCACTGTAATGTTTGTGAGAAATTCTCCCCATCTAAGTTCATTCATAGGGTCACAAAGACCTGGATGAAGAGGAAAAACAAATTTCATAATGATCCAAAACTTCTATAACCCCTGAAAGGGTTTCAATGGTAGACGTTCAATTCCCCATTGCCTTTTACAGTGTGGTCTCCTTGATAGTTAGATCTATCCTTTTTTTTGTCTCAAGCCTTAATATGAGCTCGCCAAATATATGGACGGTTTGGATATAACACAAACCTCATGATGGGACCCACAAAAGAAATGCAATTTCGGATAGCTAGGTTTCCCTATTGCTACGGATTATAACCGTAGCTATAACCATAGCCCCTGCTTTTTTGATATGTCCTTCGATATATATCGAAGGTATTTCGATATGTACTTCGGTATATCGAAGGTCTTTCGATATTATCGAAAAAAGTCCAGAATTGTACAACGAGTTTGCCTCAAAAATCCTGCAATTTTTGATAAAAGTTGATTTTAGCTATAGCTACGGATTATAACCGTAGCCATAACTAGTCCATGCAAATTTTATTTTATTTTTTACATGGAGAAATTTATTCTACCTACAATTTTCTCTAATACATATTTATATAAATATGTATATATAAGCATATAAAATTTTCTTTCTCTCTCTCTTTTTTTTTTTTTTTTTTCATTTCTTTCTTTATTCATTTAACAAGAATATCTTCTAAACCAAAATTAGTTACTTGACGTACCTATATAATTTTGGGGTAGGAGAAGCTACTTTAGCCAACCAACCTGGTTATTTTTCAAGATTCCATTAGGTCGATGGTTGAAAATTAGCGGGGCAAACTAGAAATTGAGTAGGGCAAACATGAAATTGAGCGGGGCCAACGAGAAATTTAGTGGGGCAAACGTGAAATTGAGTAGGGCAAACATGAAATTGAGTGGGGCAAACTAGAAATTGAGCAGGGCAAACATGAATTTCAGTGGGGCAAACATGAAATTGAGCGGGGCAAACATGAAATTGAGTGGGGCAAACATGAGGTCTGTGTTAGGGACCGAATGCATTTTATATAGGAGAGTGGCTATGGGAGAGAGTTCCGTGGGTCTTATCACGGGGTATGTGTTATATCCAGATCGTACATCCATTTGGGGAGCTTGTCTTAAGGGTTGAGATGAAAAATAAGACAGATCTAACTATCAAGTGGACCACACTGTAAAAACTAGTAGAGGATTGAACATCTACCATTGAAACCCTTTTTGAGGTCACAAAAGTTTTGGATCAATATGAAATTTGTTTTTACTTTTCATTCAGGTGTTTGTGACCTTATGAAAAGATTAGATGTAAAATAAACATTACGGTGGGACCTACAAATTGTTTAACGGTGAAAATCATTATTGTTGCTACTATTTATGGTGTGGTCTAGATGATCTTTGGATATGATTCAGTTTTTGGATAATGCTCTAAAATAATCTAGATATAATAAATACATCACTGTGTGGCTATGTAACTTTGATCTCCTTTGAACCGTTCATGCAACTTGGAGATCGAGGAGCGTTAGTGCTCCTCTTCCAACGAAACGTACCTACAACAGCTGTACACTAGCCAATCAGTTTTCCTCTCTGGCACAACACGTGTTCATTTGAGGCGCTGACATATTAAGAAAGCCTAACGGGGGATTAGGTACTACCCTGCTAGTTCTGAGCTCCAGACAGACTAGTGCTCCTAGGCCTAACATGTTTATTTGCTATCTAACTGGTTCATAAGGTCTCTTAAACATTAATGAAGGGAAAAGACAAATATATTTTGTTTCCCGCCGTTTGCTCCGCTCAATTTCATGTTTGCCCCGTTGAATTTCATGTTTGCCCCACTCAATTTCTGGTTTGCCCCGTTGAATTTCATGTTTGCCTTGCTGAATTTTGTGTTTGCCCTGCTCAATTTCATATTTGCCCCACTGAAATTCATGTTTCCCCCGCTGAATTTATAGTTTGTCCCGCTCAATTTCATATTTGCCTTTTAAATTTCTAGTTTGTCCCTCTCGATTTCATGTTTGCCCCGCTGAATTTCTCATTGGCCCTGTTCAATTTCATGTTTACCCCGCTCAATTTCATGTTTGCCCTACTGAATTTCATGTTTGCGTCGCTCAATTTCATGTTTGCCTTGCTGAATTTTTAATTTGCCTCGCTGAATTTCGTGTTTGCCCCGCTCAATTTCATGTTTGCCCCACTGAAATTCATGTTTGCCCCGCTGAATTTCTAGTTTACCCCCACTCAAATTCATGTTTGCCCTGCTGAATTTCTCGTTGACCCCGCTGAATTTCATGTTTGCCCCGCTGAATTTCATTTTTGCCCTGCTGAATTTCCAATTTGACCGCGAAGTGATTGAAATTGACCATGAAGTGAATGAAATGGATTTTCGACCATCGACCCGATGAAATCTTGGAAAATAACTAGGTTTGTTAGCTAAATTAGCTTCTCCTACCCCAAAATCACATGTGGTACGTTAAGTAAATCATTCTAGTTTAGGAGATATGCTTGTTGAATAAATAGACAAAGAGATGAATTAAAAGAGAGAAAAAAGAATTTTATATGCTTATATATATATATATATATTTATATAAATATGTATTAGAGAAAAATGTAGGTAGAATAAAGTTCTCCATGTAAAAAAAAAATTTAATAGATTGTAACGGATTACAGTTATGGCTACGGTTATAATTCATAGCTATAGGAAAAACTGCAGGATTTTTGATACAAACTCGTTAGACAGCTCTAAACCTTTTTCGATATATCGAAAGACCTTCGATGCGTATCGAAAAAGCGGTGGCTACGGCTATGGCTACGGTTATAATTCGTAGCTATAGAAAACATCATAGCCACAGGTTCCCAGTATTTTTTTATTTTATTTTTTGCAATTGTAATCCACATCGCCTTTTGTGGGTCGGTCTTTGCTATATCCAAACCGTCCATCTATTTGGCGAGCTCATTTTAAGCTTAAGACGTAAAATAAGACAAATCTAACTATCAAGTGGACCACACTGTAAAAGGCAGTGGGGAATTGAATGTCTACCATTGAAACCCTTTTAGGGGTTATAGAAGTTTTGGATCATTATGATTTTTTTTTCCTCTTCATCCAGGCCTTTGTGACCTTATGAATAGATTGGATGGAAAATAACCGTTATGGTGGGCCCTACAAAATTTTTAACAGTGAAAATCAGTTTTCCCGCTGCTCTTTGTGGTGTGGTCCAGTTGATCTTTGGATATGATTTTTTTTTTTTGGATAATGCTCCGAAATGATCTCGAAATATGGATGAACGTTGTGGATATAATAAATACATAGCTGTGGGGCCATGTAACTTTGATCTATTTTGAGCTGTTCGTACAACTCTCTGTTGGAGGAGGGGCCATTTAACTTTGTTCTCTTTTGAGCCGTGCGTACAACTCTGGGTTGGAAGGGAGGAGTATTTTCGTCCTCAAATTCGCTGTCCGTACGAGCAGGTCTAAGTTACGAAACTAAGTTTGTATTGTTTCGTAAAAACAGCTGGATAAAAGGTGGGGTCCACAGTCCCAAATTTCTCTTTCGTTTATTTCAGCTCTTAAAAAAAGCATGTTCTGGTGCTAGAATATTCTATGGTAAAAGCACATTGTTTGAGGAATGCTGCCTAAAAAGTCAGGCCCGGCCCAACAGGCCTAGTATATACGTTCGAGCCCAAACCTCTCCGGAATAGCGAGTGAAATCAACGGACGTTTTATGTTAGTATCGGCTGGATAATGAATCAACCGGGTCCGTCCATCTTGTTACTTGGTACGCTGGCCCACAACATAAACGTATCTTATCCGTTCCGTCCATCCATTTTATCAGCTCATTCTAGTGTAGCAGCCCAAACTTGAGTCATATCCAAAGCTCAAGTGGGCCACACCACATGAAATAATGAGAATTGAATAACTATGTTGAAAACTTCCTGGGGTCACAGAAGTTTTGAATAGTTAAATGCCCAGACATTTATCAAGGGGAATTGGAGATGTAACGGTCAGGATTGTCTGATTGGTGTGATTTTTAAAAGATGAGCCATCCATGAGAGAGCCCACTAGACTGACGGCCTATACATCTCCCTCCCACGTGTTCTCGGGAGAGATTGCTCCACCGTATTTTGGTTCTTCGGGCTCTAACGTATCATCTTCCATCCTGAGGCTGAGCATAGTATCCCAAGTTTTCTGTCTGTACATGTGGGGCCCAAGGTTTTGTAATCTGGACCGCTGGTACTATGGACAGTACTGCAAATGAACCACACTAGCATAACTTGCATACGTATAGCGGTAGATCCATCCCTTTCATCAGCTTCATTGCCTCATGCTCACCTCGGAATCCAGAAATCGCTACAATCCAATATTCAGATGGGCCACACCAAGGGGAATAGTTGGGATAGGCACGCCCACCATTAGTAGTATGTAGGACCTACCATGGTGTTTTTAGTCAATCCAATCCAATCATCTGACACATCTCACTAGATTAAAGAATTTCCAAAAATCACATATTTCAAAATTCAAGTGGACCACCACCTGAATAACTTTATACCGTACACCATCGGGTCCACTTTGATCAACCTGATTTCTTGGATCGAGGCTAAACAGGATGAAGACGGTGCACATAAATTCGTTCTCCATGTTAGCCGCAGGCATTCACGCGAGTTGCGGATTGCCTGCTACCCCCACCTGCAGTCTGTCGTGGGAAGCTAGATGGGGCCCACCGTAATGTTTGTGTGAAATCCTCCCCGTCCGTCCGTTTTTCCAGCTCATGTTAGGAAGCCCCAAAATTCGGCAGATCCAAAAATCAAAAGTGTGCCACACGGCAAGAAACAGTGGGGATTGAACGGTGGACCCGGAAAGGTTTCAATGGTAGGCATTTCCCTCCCGAATTTTCCCGTGGTGTGGTCCATTTGAGTTTATAATCTATCTCATTTTTGGGCCCATGTCTTAACATGAGCTGAAAAAACGGATGGATGGGATGGATTTCTTATAAACAATACGGTGGGCCCCACATAAGCTTCCGACCGCAGGCAATCTGCGTCCTTTCTTTAAACATATATTTGTAGGCTGACGTTCTGATGATTAGGAAAACAACGGTCATCATGTTTCCTGCATTGTCGATCCATGCTGGAGCTCATCAAATCAACGGTCTGTAAAACTAAGCGGTGGGCCCCACATGATCCCAACAATCCGTCGGCAGAATCCTCTGGAATGACGTGGCGGTCGGGGACCGAGGAGGTTTCGTCAAACATAGGGAAGCTGACGGCGGCAACGGCGCCAATAGCGCTCAATTTAGATGCACCCCGCCAAAAGATCGGTTTTGACAATTCCTCCAACACCCAAGTAGTGGGCCGCTCACCCAAATCGGATGAATGCTAGTGCGACACGTGTACTGCACTGATGACGTATGGTCTTTGCCCACGACACGTGGACAATGACAGGCCTCGCCACATCTCCTTTCGGCACATCGTCCACAAAGAAAGATGAAATGATGTCCTCCCAAAAGGTCAAAAGGCTCCCAAAAGTCCTCTTTGTTGGAAGGCAGGAAAATGGTAAATAAAATAATATTAAATGGTCCACAGCTCTTTTTTTTTTTTTTTTGTGCACAACGACCAACTAAACTTAGTCATTTTTATTTTATTATTTTTAGTGAAAACGCTGTGGAAGGTGTTGGTCGGTTGAATGTATTATTTCCCAGGTATACTTTTTTTTTTTTGGTTGAATGTGGATGGAGATGATTGTGTCTGGGTGGATTTTCAAAAACACTACTGTGGTCATCCAATCCAAGCTTGGGTTGACTTTGATGGCTAAATATGTAATGATGGTTCCCTTGCCGGCACGCAAAAATTTTAAAATAAAAATAAAAATAGAGAGATTGATTGAGTATGGTGAGACGTACACCGTACCATATGAGTGCAATTTGAGCCGGTCCAGTTGGGTTGGGTTAAGGGCTAACCTGAGCTCGACTCAACCCACAACTCAACCTCACCTGACTCAAATTTCAAATTGGATTATTTTATGCTCCTATTGGAATCAGCCTATCTTGACCTAATACCATCCAACTTGACCCAACCTTGTATGAATTTGTTCAACTTGAACCCAACCTGATCTTGATTGGTTTGGAGTTTTCTAACTCTAACTCTACCCAAGTTCTCTACAACCCACCAACTTGACTGGAACCAGCTTCAATTGGGTCAGGTTGACTTGAACCAAAGTTACAATCATACCATATGGTGATTGGCTAACCGACCCAACCTAATATGAATTTTCTCAATTTAAACCCAACCCAATCTTGATCGGTTAGGAGTTTTCTAACTCAAACTCAATCCAAGGACCTTACAACCTACTAACTTGACCGGAACCCAACTTGGGTCAATTGGGTTAGGTCGACTTGAACCAAAGTTACGATCCTACTATATAGTGATTAGGTAACCTGACCCAACCTAACATGAATTTGCTCAACTTGAACCCAACCCAATCTTAATTGGTATGGAGTTTTCTAAGGCAAGCTTGACTCAAGGACCTTGCAGCCCACTTTACCAGAGCCATCTTGGGTCAATTGGGTCAGGTTGACTCGAACCAAAGTTGCAATCCTACTATATAATGAATATTGGATAATCCAATCCAACCTAATATGAATTTGCTCAACTTGAACCCAACTTGATGTTGATTAGTTTGGAGTTTTCTTACCCTTGACCCAAGGACCTTACAACTCACCAACTTGACCAGAACCATCTTGGGTCAATTGGGTCAGGTTGAGTGGAACCAAAGTTGATATCCTACTATATAGTGATTGGCTTCCACCCTTTCGCTTGCATCCTTACAATGATGCAAATGTACTTGTTTTCATTACTCCACCATTGAAGCTATGATCTCATAATCATGCTTCATTGATGGGCCAAACTTTCGTATCTTGGATTAGAATAATTATAGTAATCCAAGTTCTATTCTAACTTACTGGAGTTGTCGACATGTATGCTATTCCACCATTTCACTCCATCAAGCTTACATGAATATTTAATGGTTTATATTTAAATTCAAGATCAATGATGAAGCTTGTATTTAAATATGAACCATTAAATATTCATCTTTATACACAATCACCCGTTCAATAAATGCTTCTTTAGAGTTGCCTTGGGTAGCATTGCATTTAAAACATGAATAATCCAAATCAATGTTTAAATATTGTCCAAAACCATTAGGTATCATCCATACCGTATAGCCTTAGTGATGGGCCCCATGAATGATACGACCTTAGTGGGGGCTTAGGTAGTGACAATACGATACTCATGCAATGATTTAATACCTTAGTTCAAATCATCATTTAAGATGCACTTGCGGGTTTGAAACTTGCCCCACATCAAATGGTGGTAAGGTGGCATTGGACTCCATCTAAAGTCAACATTGAATGAAATTGATATCTACACCCACCCTAGTTTGGGTGCACCATTTTCTTGAACTCGGGTTTGGTGGTCTCCTCCAGTACCAAGCTCGCTACTGGAAAATCTATGTGCCCCCACCATGATGTATGTATTTTATCCACGCTGCTCATTCATTTTAAGGCACGAGCCCAAAATGAGGTAGATACAAAACTCAAGTAAACCATACCATAGGAAGCGGTGGGGATTGAACACCCACCATTGAAACCTTCTCAAGACTTACTGCGATGTTTATTTGCCACTCAACCTATTCTTAAGGTCACA
This sequence comes from Magnolia sinica, assembly GCF_029962835.1. Taxonomy (NCBI): domain Eukaryota; kingdom Viridiplantae; phylum Streptophyta; class Magnoliopsida; order Magnoliales; family Magnoliaceae; genus Magnolia; species Magnolia sinica. The sequence goes on along the minus strand of NC_080576.1, from coordinate 21,307,902 downwards.
TAGACCTAAATGAAGGAAAAACATAAAAATCAGCTTGATCTAAAACTTCCATTGCTCATAAGAAGTTTTTAACTGTAGGCACTCAATCCTCACTATTTTCAATGGTGTGGTCCACTTAAGATTTGGATCCGTCTCCTTTTTAGGACTATGCATTAAAATGAACTATTCTATCGGGAGCTCTCTCTCTCTCTCTCTCCCCCCCTTTTTTTTTCTTTTCTTTTTGGAAATTTGGTGTAATGCAATCAACCTAGTGCTTGTGTGCCAATAATGGCTGCTGTTCTATGTCCTCTTTATATTAAAGGGAGTTATCTTTCGGGTCGCACATGATTCTTGATATGCATGCATCCAGTAATTACAAACAAGATGTATGCTAACTTATATTAAATTGACTAAATAGCCGGACTTGCTGTTGTTATGTCCGGTTTATCCGAGATTGATTTGTGGACACCTAGCACAGTTTGATATTTCATTTTTAATATTCAATAAATGTCCAGATGGTCAGCTAATCAGATAATCATAACTTTTGTTCATGATACATCTGAACCGGGACCCACCATCCCGATAGTTTAATTGTAATTGCTTGTATTCAGTTTCTAAGTTATTTATTAGTGCCATATCATCCATTACATTCTGCAGAGTATTCAAAGCTTCTCTTCTTCATGAAATCCACCCTTTCGCTTACATCCGTACAATGATGCAAATGTACTTGTTTTCATTACTACACCATTGAAGCTATGATCTCATAATCATGCTTCATTGATGGGCCACACTTTCGTATCTTGAATTAGAATAATTATAATAATCCAAGTTCTATTCTAACTTATTGGAGTTGTCGACATGTATGCTATTCCACCATTTCACTCCATCAAGCTTACATGAATATTTAATGGTTTATATTAAAATTCAAGATCAATGATGAAGCTTGTATTTAAATATGAACCATTAAATATTCATCTTTATACACAATCACCCGTTCAATAAGTGCTTCTTTAGAGTTGCCTTGGGTAGCATTGCATTTAAAACATGAATAATCCAAATCAATGTTTAAATATTGTCCAAAACCATTAGGTATCATCCATACCGTATAGCCTTAGTGATGGGCCCCATGAATGATACGACCTTAGTGGGGGCTTAGGTGGTGACAATACAATACTCATGCAATGATTTAAAACCTTGGTTCAAATCATCATTTAAGATGCACTTGCGGGTTTGAAACTTGCCCCACATCAAATGGTGGTAAGGTGGCATTGGACTCCATCTAAAGTCCACATTGAATGAAATTGATATCTACACCCACCCAAGTTTGGGTGCACCATTTTCCTGAACTCGGATTTGGTGGTCTCCTCCAGTACCAAGCTCGCTATTGGAAAATCTATGTGCCCTCACCATGATGCATGTATTCTATCTACGCTGCTCATTCATTTTAAGGCACGAGCCCAAAATGAGGTAGATACAAAACTCGAGTAAACCATACCATAGGAAGCAGTGGGGATTGAACACCCACCATTGAAACCTTCTCAAGACTTACTGCGATGTTTGCCACTCAACCTATTCATAAGGTCACATAGACCTAAATGAAGGAAAAACATAAAAATCAGCTTGATCTAAAACTTCCATTGCTCATAAGAAGTTTTTGACTTAGGCGCTCAATCCTCACTATTTTCAGTGGTGTGGTCCACTTAAGATTTGGATCTGTCTCCTTTTTAGGACTATGCATTAAAATGAACTATTCTATGGGGAGCTCTCTCTCTCTCTCTCTCTCTCTCTCTCTCTCTCTGGAAATTTGGTGTAATGCTATCAACCTAGTACTTGTGTGCCAATAATGGCTGCTGTTCTATGTCCTCTTTATATTAAAGGGAGTTATCTCTCCGGTCGCACATGATTCTTGATATGCATGCATCCAGTAATTACAAACAAGATGTATGCTAACTTATATTAAACTGACTAAATAGCCGGACTTGCTGTTGTTATGTCCGGTTTATCCAACATTGATTTGTGGACACCTAGCACAGTTTGATATTTCATTTTTAATATTCAATAAATGTCCAGATGGTCAGCTAATCAGATAATCATAACTTTTGTTCATGATACATCTGAACCGGGACCCACCATCGCGATAGTTTAATTGTAATTGCTTGTATTCAATTTCTAAGTTATTTATTAGTGCCATATCATCCATTACATTCTGCAGAGTATTCAAAGCTTCTCTCTTCTTCATGAAATCCAATGAAGTGATGTGTATAGGCCGCCCCGCCGCACCCCCCGGGCTTTTTTTAATACTTATAAACCATTGTTGAATGTCCATCCACAGTACTTGTTTTTCATTGGCGTGGTTCACGTGATGAGTCTACTGGCCTAGCTCATTTGCTCTACAGTGATAGTTTATTCTCTCTCTCATCTTTCTGGGAAAGTGGTGTATGCAAATGCTCATTTTTTATTCATTTATATTCTTAATACCAAATTCCATTTTTTTTTTACACCACCTTGAGTATGTAAGAATTCTATAAGGTGGGACTTATTGATCAACCGTTTGAATTGCCCTAAGGGTTGGATGGTGTAATTGGGAGTACTCAGTTATGATTCATCTAAAATCATGTAAGGGGTTGTGCGCTATAACTGCGTCACACGCACAATATTCTAGTTGAACCATAATTGACAAATTTATGTGGAGCCTTAGGTCCATGAGTCTCTCTAAATTATATATAGAAACATGATTGGGTCCCCAAGTCCCCAAGTCCACACACACACACACACACACACACACAACTGAAGCTTTTATTTCCATCTCAGTACTTCTCTAAATGGTGTAAGGTGTGGAAGACTATGACATTAAGCATACAGAGACGGCGTCTCGAACAAATATACTATTTAGTTTACTTGATCTCGATAATCGATGCATAGCACGGTCCTTTTCAATTCCGCATGAGCCCATTATAATGTCATTATTTCATCCCATCCAAGTAATTTAAGAGGGTCGATTCAAGATGGAATCCACATGATGTGTGGTCCACCTCAATGCTTAGACCTTTTATAATATACTTAACATGGACCGTTCATTTCTTAAATCACTAATGGAAAAGTTAGGTTCACCTAATCAAAGTAGTTTTAGAGGAATGCTCAATCAAGGGCTAGCACCACATTTTGGACGGTCCCATCATACTAACGTATAAGACCTTGCTAGTATGCTCAATGTGGATTGCCCATTTTCCCGATCACCAATTGGATGGTTAGGCTAATCCAACCAAACTGATTTGAGAAGGATGGATACCAATGCTTAGAGGTTTCTAGTTTAATGGCTAATCAAATGCTTAGGATCATACAATAAAAGTGGCTTGAAGGGACTTGGCATCGATATGGCGGGCCTGCGTGATGTACAATCTGTATAAATGATCAAGCCATCTTTTTTATTTTTATAATCATAGTCAATGTGGATCTTCCATATCCGTATTCATCGATGGACGACAACAAGCACTCGAGCAAAGTTACTTAAGAGGGATGGTCCATATCAATGATCATCAAACCATTTCTAGTACATTCAACATGGATCGTTCATTTTTATAGCCATTGATCAAACCTTCTATCTCCATTTTTTGGACATAGACAATGGATTGCATACATGCTGATGTGTGTAGTAAGTCCTGTTTAATTGTCGTGGGATACATATAGTGGACCCCACATGTTGATAATACAAGCTAAGAATGATATCCTGTCATTTAAGTTAGTATACACATTTTCATAATTGTCTGTAGCATAAACAAACATGTTAAAATAACTTATTTAAAAAGGATATATCAAAATAGCTAACATGTTAAAATACTTATATGTAAATAATATTATTCTACAAATACAAAAGGTGCTGAGTTGGAATCCCATACTAAGGATTCTTGCAGTTCCAGATGGATAGGAGAACCAGAAATAGAGAACTCTTCCCCTTTTTTTGTCTGGTCCCAGTGACTAGGCCCGACTATTTAACAAAAACACAAGTCTCCGCAAAGTTGTAAGGCCATGCATGGGGGTTGACGCCTGCCCAGTGTCAAAATGTTAAGAAAGTTGGTGACCCATGACGGGGGTGCTTGGAATGCATAGGAAAACATGTTACAAGGTAATTAATCATTTGCATTCTTCATACCACAATAACTAAAATGAAAAACAAAAAAGATAAAAAAACAGAAAAAGAAATCATTTGCATTCGCAAGTGATGCGGAGACAAAAGCTGTGGTAGAAGATTGGATCTAAATGGGAATTCTATCAAATGATCTCTTAACCTTAGAAATAAAACTTCGAAGAAAAATTTATGAAAAATTATGAAGAGACCCTTAAAAATAATATTAGAATATAAAACCTCAGGATCTAATTTCTCATCCCAAGAAACGCCTTCTATCTAAATATTTCTTATTAAAAAAGATTTTTTTACTGCAAAATTCCTATGAAATTATGATTTTATCAAATAATGCTTTTACCAAATGAAATGTGGGAAAGTGCTTTTTGAGTAGAGATATTACCATAATACTCATCTATGCTTTTCCCCGTAGAAGGTAGAATTTGAAAAATTGTGAGGCCCATGTGGTATTTTTATGGTATTTAACCTGTTTAAAAACTGTAATCCACCATAAAGTTCAAAATAAATGGAAATTTAACCAATTTAAATATAAGATAAGTTGTACAATAAAAAATAATATACACCACTTAAAATTATCAAAATTCATATGCAGCCCAATGGATGATTGATAAAAACGAATTTTAGTTTGCGTGATCATGCATGAGTGTATATGCTTGACAAGTTGAATGTTCTACTGATACCATGTGGTCCTCAATATTTTCTACCTCATTACTTTTTAAATAAAGGCAATACAATAAATAGCTTCTTGAAATGGAGGAAATTTCCCATAAAATCCCTCAAAAGAAATAAATTGACTAAGGAGAGACTGAGAAGCCATGCCTAACACATGGAAACTAAGCATGCATATATACAAGATCATATCTCTCAAAAGAAATAAATTGACCAAGGCGAGACTGAGAAATCAGGCCAATACAATGATTATGGAGGAGGACGTGTGCAAATAAATGAGCAATTAAGAGGAGTTGGTTTATTAAATGACGTAGAGCAGGTCACAAACACTTTTATGGCAAAGATGGACTGAAGAAGGCCTAATCGGAGGCAGAAATGATATAGACTGTCATATCCTTAAAATGGTCATATCTTGCAAACTGGAATGAGTTTTTCGACATATTATACATGATTTTGGGTAAGAGAACCTACTTAAGCCAACCAACCATGCTACGTACGCCGGGTTGGCCATGACGGATTTGCGAGATTTCATCATATTGACGGTTAATAATCTCATTTAATTTCGTTTTTACTATAAATAATAAGTTTTAATTTGAGTATAACTTTTGATCCTTTTGAGTGGTAGAAGTCATGCCGAACATGAAAATGGCTTAGAAAAATTAGAAGAATAACGTGATTGGGCCAAATGAGACACTTACTATTTTTAGCTAAAAACCATAGAGTTTAGTAGAAATAGAAGTATTTTATAAATAGTAATTTTACTATTTATAGTATCTCACATTTTTAGGATGATTGAGTTAGAGTCCAAGCTAGTTGGTGTCAAAGCTCTGTGGGCCCATCATGATGTTTGTGTTTTATCCACACAATCCATCCATTTTTTTCAGCTCATTTTAGGGCATGATCTGAAAAATGAGACAGATCCATAGCTCAAGTGGACCACACCACAGGAAACATTGGGAAGAATGATGTCCATTGTTGAAACCTTCTTAGGGCGTGTTTGGCCGGGCAGATTGGAAGGGATTGAATGGTATTAGGGTGGATGACATCAGTTTCAAGGTAATGATGGCTGTGTCAGTGGATTGGTGCAAGATCTATGGGATTGCTATATCCTGAGATTAGATCACCGAGTTTGTTTGGCATGCCCGGCCAATCCCCGGATTGCACCTTCCAAGCCCTTCCAATCCGTCGAACCAAACACGTCCCAAGCAAAATTGAACGGGATTAGGATTGGATTGGATGGATTTTAAGATAATGATGGTGATGTCAGTGGATTGCTGGCAATCCCATGGGACTGCTATATCCTGGGATCAGATCACCGAGTCTGTTTGGCATGCCCGGCCAATCCTGGGATTTACCTTCCAATCCCTTCCAATCCGCCTGGCCAAACAGGCCCTTCGGGCTTATGGTGACGTTTATTTGTCATCCAACCTTTTCATAAGGTTACACAAACCTAGATGAAGGTAAAAAATATCAACTTGATAAGAAAATTTTGCAACCTCGAGAAGATTTCAACAGTAAGCATTCAATTCCCACTATTTCTTGTTGTGTAGCCCACATGAAATTTATATCTTTCATTTTTGGGCTCGTGCCATAAAATGATTTGAAAAATGGATAGACTGCATGGATAAAACACATACATCATGGTGGGCCAGAGAGCTTGGACATTAGCTAAGGGCCCGTTTGGCCAAGCGGATTGGAAGGGATTGGATGGTATTGGAAGGGATTGGAAGTTAAATCCCGGGATTGGCCGGGCGTGCCAAACAGACTGGGTGATCTGATCCCGGGATATAGCAATCCCATGGATCTTAAGACAATCCACTGACAACACCATCATTACCTTTAAATCCCATCCAATCCACCCTAATCCGTTCAAATTTGCCTGGAACGTGTTTGGTTCGAGGGATTGGAAGGGATGGGAAGGTTTAATCCCGGGATTGGCCGGGCGTGCCAAACAGACTCGATATAGCAATCCTGAGATATAACAATCCCATGGATCCTAAGACAATCCACTGACAACACCATCATTGCCTTGAAATCCATGCCATCCACCTTAATACCATTCAATCCCTTCCAAACCACCCGTCCAAACGGGCCCTAAGTGGCTGGTGTTGGGGTCAGCAGCCAAATATTTTCCGACTGCAAAGCATTCTTTCTTTACCATGGACAACCCGAGCGGATTAGCTCTTACCCGGGTGTGACCCTCACCGGGGGGCCCACCTTAATGATGTGTCATATATCCACGCCGTCCATCCGTTTTTCGAGCCCAGTTTAGAACGTTTTCCAAAAAATTAAGCAAATCCAAATCTCAAGTTGATTACACCAAAGTAAACCCTAGTGACTGGATTGGTTTGATAAGGTCAACATAGTAATGCCCCACCCTAATATTTCTTTTACATTCAACCCGTTGATAAGGTCAACAAGACCTGGATGAAGTAAAAAAAATATAAAGATTGGTTTGATACAAAACTTCTGTGGCCCACAAAAAGCTTTTAATGGCCATTCACTACTGTTTCTAGTGGTGTTGTCCACCTGAGATTTGGATCTGCTTAGGCTTGGGATCGTGTCCTAAAATGGTACGGGAAAACGGATGAACAGCACGGATATACAAAAATTTCATGAAGGTGGCCCCCACACGGTTAGGGTAACACCCACTGACGTGTTACCCGGTAACACCTAATCGGCACCCATGGACAACACCTTGTGGTGGCAGTTCAACACCATGCTATAAATGGGAAACAGATTGGCTACTCCCCGCCACCAACCCGATGGCTGATGGTCGGTGCTCTGTGGGCCCCACCATAATGTATGTATTTCATCCATGCCGTTCATCCATTTTTACAGATCATTTTATGGCTTTATTGCAAAAATTAGAGGGATATAAATCTCAGGTGGACCACACCACAGGAAAACAATAGTGATTGGATATCCACCATTAAAATCCTCCTAAGGCCCACTGTATTGTTTATTTGACATCCAATCTGTTGATTAGGTCATACAGACCCAGATGAAGGGAAAAAACAAAGATAATCTTGATCCAAAACTTTTATGGCCCCAAAAAGTTTTTAATGGTCGATGTTCATTCAACACTGTTTCCTGTAATGTGGTCTACTTGAGATTGGGATATAACTAATTTTTGGTCACGTACGCTAAAATGATCTCGAAAAATATATGGACGGCATGGATGAAACACATACAACATGGTGGGGCCCACCGAGCACCGACCACCAGCCATTGGCGGGTGGCGGTGGGAGTAGCCAATCCGTTTCCTTATAAATGGTGGTGAGTCATCCACCCACCGGACACGTGGCATGCATACTGAACAATCTGGGACGCCCTCAGAGGCTTGCTGTGAATGGAAGATATTCCTAAAATGATAGTGATTGAAGGACCTAACCATTTAGTTAGTGGCTATACATTGGACGATTAAATGGCAAAGCTTGAATTCAAAGAGAGAAATAAGACAAAACTTTGATACTCTGGGGGAGTATGATGGTTGATACGCAAGCACTAACAATTTGTATACATGATATACACACATACAAATTTCATATATACAAATAATGCCCCCAATTTAGATGTATCATAATCCAAAACGCACATTGAAAATTTCCCTAACCGGCTGCTTAGAGGACACTTAATGGATGGTTAAAATGAAAAATAGCCAACGGTCTGGATTCAACAAGCGAATGTTCAGAAATCAGAGTGGACTTTGCATGATTCCAACTATAGCGTGTCTCGATTGGACAGTTTATTTTGAGTCAGCGTATGCGGAGCGTACAATTTCCTAGTTTCTGTGCATCAACCATCACACCATGCTAGAGTATCAAATAATTTCCCTATAATGGTTTAAGACATTTCTTATCCACAACGGGACCCACACAAATTGATTGGTCCAAATTCTCTACGAGTAGATGCCACATCTATGGTGGATCACTCACCACCATTTGGAAAATAATGGTAAACCACCCCTTAGTATAGCTCCCACAATAAATCCGATCCACACATTTTCTCCGTACAAATGGAATAGCTCACACCACCATTTTCTTAATGTCCATTTTCAAGCTCCAAGCACAAGTGGTTGTACCAGATAACTGTCCACCACATGTGCAGATCACAGCGGATGTGTGTTGATCTGGAATTTTCATTACATGGGCCCCGCAATGGATGTCTTCTACAGTAAAAACTAGACCGGCCCACTCATCAGATGAGTGTCTCATGCACACTAGAGTAGTCAACCGCTGGTTAAATTTTTTCAACCGTCCATTTGTTTCTACATGTGTAGCCTCCCTTGTTGGCCATGTAACAATTTTTTATCGGTGAAATTTTTGGCATGTGGACCATAGATGTTGGGGCCTTCCAGATGGATGGTATGGATCATCACGTGAGGGGGAGCTGGAGGGGCCAGTAGCATGGATGAACATGAGTAGCAAAGCTCATCAGGTCTTTCTATTTCCACTCACCAACGGTCATACGTGCAAGCTGTTGAAAGATAGATCGCATTTGTATCCACAAAAGATGTGGATTTGATTTGTTTGGAGAGGTTGGATTAAGGTGATGGTTCACCACCATTTTCAAATTCGTGGTGACGAATCTGCTGTTTTATTTATTTATTTATTTATTTTTATCGCAATTGATTGGTTCAAGTCCAAGTTCAATTACGGCAAGGACAATGTCTTAACCATCTGATCTTTTTCTCAGTAGCCACCGATTAAATGGCTAGGATCATCCAACATTACCACCCTTGTTCCATCCCGAATGAGACATAATTCAATTGTGGCACGTGTACACCACACGATGTATGGATTACCACCATGCAAGTCATGTCCTTGGACAAACGTTTACGTGGGGTTTCTTGGAATGGAAATAAGATCGTTCCCTATCATAGTATTATGTTTTGAGGTTTTCTCAAATGAAACTGGATGAATTATAAATTTACAATAAGATAAATTGATATTCTAATAATTGAATTGTAACCTTTTTCAATGACATATACTGTTTATCAGGTTCCCCTCAGATGGAAATGTTAAAAAAAGAAAAAGAAAAAAATCTTAGATTGAATATTTCAACCTATTGAATGCTATAGTCACGGTAGCCGTTCATTTTCAAAGCTAACGAGCTATATTATCAAAGGGTTATGATAATAATATAAATAGGAGCTTTAATTTGTTAACCGTCCATTATATAAAGTAAGACTTGAATTTTTTGGATGAGACAGGTTTGGTCAAGCCCTACATTGGAATTTATGTATTTTTGCTCGTATTTATAAATTATGCATGGTGTGCTCTACCTTTTCCAGCAAGAAGAAAAAAGTAAAATAAAAATAAAAATAGACTTAGTTATATAAATAGTTTTGATAATGGAAGATGGTCCACTTTCAAAGGCTAGAGTTTGAAAATATTGCACTGTATATGCAATGTTTTGGATACATTCCAACAAGCCAGTTTTACTGTCAACCCATCTTTTTCAAGGGGCTAGGTTGAGCCCCACCGTAGAATTTGTGTAGTTTTACCCATATGAATAAATTACCGATGGTGTGCTCTTACCTTTTTCAGAAAAAAAGGTTAAAAAAGAAAATAAATAGTAGCTTTCATATAAAAAATTCAAAGGCTAAAGTCACAACATTGCAATATGCAATTAATACGCCAGGATGCATTCCAACAAGCATGTTCTAGTGTAAATTGCTTTTTTTTTCAAGGGGTTTGGCTGAGCCCCACCTTGGAATTTGTGCTTTTTCTCCTATGCCAATCAATTAAAGATAGAGTGCTTCTACCTTTAAAAAAAAAGAGGCAAAAAGAAAGAAAAAAAAAAGACCTGTCATAAACAGTGTGGATTATTTGAAGACGACTGATATTCAAAGTCTAAAGTTCAACATATTGCAATATGCAGTGTGTGAGATGCATTCCAGCAAGCTTGTTTTACTGTAGACCATTCTCTTTTATGGGGTTTGGCCGATTCCCACCTTCGAATATATGTATTTTTGCCCATATCACTAAATTATAGGTGGCGTGCTTCTACCTCTTTTAGAAAAAAAAATAAATATAAAAACAGAAAAAAGTTGGAACTGTCATGTAAACAGTGTGGATTATTTGAAGATGACCCACATTCAAAAGCTAAAGTTTCAACATTTCATATTGCAATATGTTGTGATGCATTCAGGTAACCTTGGTCTATTATAAAGCCTTCTTTTTCAACGGGTTTGGTTGAACCCCACCTTAGAAATTTTGTATTTTTGCCCATATTAGTGTAATTATAGGTGGAGTGCTCTAACTTAAAAATAAAAAAGCTAAAAAAGAAAATAAGTTGGACCTTTTGTATAAACAGCTTGGATCATTGAAAATGACCCACATTAATCAAAAGCTAAAGTTTCTATGATATTGCAATATCTGGGAATGCATTTCAGCAAGCCTCTTATTTTTCAGACCGTTATAGCCATTTTCAATATCACTTCTGGAAATAATGAATGTACGATAATTTCCATACATTCAAGCTGTGTGGAACCAACTCATGATTATTACGTGGAATCCAAACCGTGCATCTGTAAGCCTCCTTCTCGGGAACGGACTAGGTATCATTCGGGTAACACCTTAGTGGGTGTTACCCTTACTGCGTGGGGCTTAATTTGATGAATTTTTGTATAGCTACGCCGTCTATATGTTTTCTCATATCATTTTAGGACGTGATCCAAAAAATTAAGTAGATACATATCTCATGTGGACCACATCATTGAAAATAGTGATGATTGAACACCCATCATTAAAAACTTCCTAGGGCGCACAGGAATGTCGAATATAATTTTTATTTTCCATCCAACCCATGAATGGAAATTATAAAGATTATCTTGATCCAAAACTACGGCCCACAAAAGGCTTTTAATTGTCATTCACTGTTATTTCCGGTGATGTGGTCCATTTGAGATCTGAATCTACTTGATTTTCGGGATCAAGTACTAAAATCATATGGTAAAACGGATGGATGGCGTGGATATACAAAAATATCATGAAGATGGGCCCCAGGAGGTAAGGTTTAACACCTAACCTGCTCATCTCCTCATGTTACCCGTACCTTTAAAAAATCATCGCCGTGCAAAGCCGGAGCAGGACACACGACACCACATGGAACCACGTGCAATAACAGCTGAAACCTGTACAATCTCTTTTTGTGGCGTACCTAAGAAATGCGCCATGTACAATCACATCTACAATGTATATATTCTCTTTTTTCGATGGCCCACCTAAGTTTTGAAATGGCTTGTCTTGGGGAGATTCTCATCTTGTGGTGTAGATATTGGAGGGAAAAGTTATGATGAAGTCGACTTCATGGTAAGCTTTCCATGAGGTTGAGCTATGTGGGCCCCATCTTGATCTATGTCGGAAATCCACCCCATCAATCAGATTCACCCTTCTATAATGGGCCATGGGCATAAAAATCCATCCAATCAATAACTTAGGTGGGCCACACCATAGATGACAGTTGAGAGTAGATATCCACCCATTGAAGCCTTCTTAATTATTAATTGGGCCCACTGAGATGTGGATCAGATATCCAACCCATCCATTGTGTGCGTCCCCTTCGGATAAGGGGTCATACTAAGTTTAAGATGTATAAAAAAAACTTAGGTGGACCTTACCAAGTGGTTTTAGACGTTTTAGTGACAAGCCTACATGGTTTCAAATGGTATGGCCACTTTGAGTTCTCGACACAACTGATTTTTAGAATATGCCATAAACTAGAGGCGACCCAACAAAATGCACGGCGTGGGTGTCTAACATAGATCATGATGGACCCACAGAGCTTGACCTGACAGGAGCTTCCCGTCGATCTCACAGTACCATTTCCCAGGTTTGGAATGGCTTGTATTTAGGTGTCATTTTGTACTATTGGTGTGCGCCTAATTGCTTGGTTGAATGACCTACTCATAATACATGAAACCCAACTTTTCATCCGAAAGTTTCTATGGTGGGAATTCCTCCCCCACCATCCCCAACTGTTCATTTTGGTGTGGTCCACCTAAATTATGATTCAAGTTTGATTTTGTGATATAGGAATAACATAGAGTTGAACGCATCTAATGGATGAGTGGGATGACACTCAACATCATGGCAGACCTCACGTAGTACCATTTTCCAAATTTGGAACCCATTAGCTTCTCATGAGGTCGACCTATAGTACAGTTTCCTAATTTTGGAACTGCCTGGGTTAACCATTGTTGCGTACGCACCTGCACCTGCTTACTTGGTTGGATGACATACTCATTATATGTGGAACCCACTTTCTCCATGGTGTGAATCCTTACCCCACCATCCATTGTTTGCTTTGGTATGGTCCACCTGAATTATGAATCAAGTCCGATTTTGTGATCTAAGAATAACATGGGAGTTGAACTTATCTTAATGGATGAATTGGATGACACACAACATCGAGGCAAACCCCACAAAACTCAATTTGTGCCCCAGTTACCATAAGGTAGTTGTTGTGTTACTACCCTATGTTCCATCCAGAATGCCACACAGTTCGATTGTGGCATGTGTACACCACACGATGGACAAATTACCAACATGTGTGTCATGTCCTTAGACAAAGGTTCGAAGTTGGGTGTTTTTTTTTGAAATGAAAATAAGATTGGAGTTCCGCATTGTAATCTTATGTTTTGAGATTTGCTCAAATGAATTAGGATGTATTATAAATTTACAATAAGATATATTGGTACTATAGTCATTCATTTTTATCCTTTTTCAATGATATAAACTATTTATTTGGTTCCCCTTAGATGGGAATGTTAAAAAAAATATAAAAAATAAATCTCTCTAGAGATGGATATTTCAACCTATTAAGTATTGTAGTCACGGTGACTCTTCATTTTCAAAGCAAAAGAGCTATATTATTTAAGGGTTATAATAATAATATATATGCAAGCTTTAATTAATTAACTGTCCATCATATAATGTAAGACTTGAAGTTTTTGGATGAGACCTATTTAGCAAGTGGTTTGGCCAAGCCCCACCTTGGAATTTATGTATATATTTTGACCTATATCAATAAATTATGGGCGGTGTGCTCCAACCTCTTTTTTTTTAAAGGGTAAAAGTTGGACATAAATATTCCGAACATATTGCAATATGAAATATGCTGAGAAAGGGGTTTTTGGATGAGCCCCATCTTGGTATTTGTGTCTTTTCACCCATATCAATAAATGATAGGTGGTGTGCTCTTAACATTTTCATGAAGAAAAAAGCATAAGAAGAAAAAAGTTGGACTTGTCATATAAATAGTTTGGATCATCTTGGATGATCCACAATCAAAGCCTAAAGTTTCCACCTATTGTATCAGGGTACATTCTAGTCTATTTTTATTTTTTTCTTTTTTCCAAGACACACCCCACACACATGCTCTGCCGTTGTGTGATTTCTCCACCTTTGGGTACTTGAACCCTTGACTCGTTGTTGGAAACTCTTGTGGGATTTCACCACTAAGGACACATTCCATTAAGCTTTTTCCACTTCCATGGTAAACAATTCTTTTCAAGGGGTTTTGGCTGGTCCCGCCTTAGAATTTGTGCATTTTTCAATAAATTATAAGTGATCTGCTTCTATCAAAATTTTTATAGTAAAAAAAAAAAAGAAAAAAAAAAGTTAAATCGATCATATAAACAGTAGTTAGGATATTGAAGGTGATACCCCTTCAAAGGCTGAAGTTTAAGTCGCAAATTGCATAATGAGTAAACTCTGTTGGGCCCACTGTGAATGTATGTGGCTTATCCATGCCATCCATCTAATTTTTCAGCACATTTTAGATATTGAGCCCAAAATTGAAGCATATCCAAAGCTCAAATGTACCACACCACATGAAATAGTAGGGATAATAATGTCCATTGTCGAAACCTTCTAAGGACCCACAATGATGTTTGCATGTCATCCAACCTGTTCATAAGGTCACATAGACATGTATGAATGAAAAACATGAATGTCAGCTTGATCCAAAACTTGTGTCCCCTATTAACATTTCAATGGTAGGTGTTCAATTTACACTGTCTCCACTTGTGTGGTCCACTTGAGCTTTGGATATGCTTTCATTTTGCGATCATACCCTAGAGTAAGCTGGTAAAAAGAATCCACCAGGTGGATAAGATACATAACTCATGGTGAGCCCCCCCAAAGTTTCCCAACCATTGGATCGGCTTCCATAGTTTCAACGTACGGTATTGCAACTGTCAAGTCATTCTAGCAAGCCCCTTATTTTTTAGGTCCATTTTGTCAAATTTCACTTTATTTTTCTAGAGTGTACCAGCACAGATATCACTTCTATAATGCAATAAATAATAAATGTACCATAGTTACCATACATTCCACCTGTGCGAACCAACTCAGGATTATTAGGTAGAATCCAAACGGTGCATCCGTAAGCCTCCTCATGTTCTCCATAAATGTAAAGAGTCATTGCAGTTCAAAGCTCCAACAGGACACACGACCCACCATATGGAACTACTTCCAATCACAGCTAAAGCCACTATATTCTCTTTTCATGGTGTACCTAAGAAATGCACAATGTACAATCACACCTACAACCTACATATTCTCTCTCTTTTTTTTTTGGCCCACCTAAGTTTTAAAATGGCTTGTGTCTAGGATATTCTCTTCCTGTTGCCTAAATTTAGGAATGGCTTGTTTTAAGGTGTGTCATTTCATACCATTGGTGGTTGGATGACATATGCATAATATGTGGAACCCACTTTTCATTTGAAAGTTTCTATGGGGGAATCCCTCCCCACCATTCCCATTGTTTTCTTTTGTGTGGCCCACCTGAATTATGAATCAAGACTGATTTTGTGATCTAGGAATAACATGGGAGTTGAATGCATTTAACGGATGAGATGGATGAAACTCACCATCAAGGCGGACCCCACGAAACTTAGTTACCATAAGGCAGTTGTGGAATATTAATCACCGTACAATCATATATATGTTTGTAATCATTCTATAATTTTTACATATATCTTTCTATAAATTATTTTAAAGCATTATTTTAAAGTACAATGATAGTTGTGCAGGTGACCAATGTTATAAAGCCACATATAAATTTTGAATAGAGATGATTCTTACACTTAATGAATTTTAAACATATTTACCCAACACGGCTTGTAGGGAGAAATAGTTTAGGATGCATTTGGAAGTAGTACCTCAAATGGATGTGAGGATTTATTTGATACTCTTTCAGAGGGTAATGGTTGATACACTGGCATTGAGATAATTGTTAAAGTCTCTTGATATATATTGATATGCTACTTTCTAATGGCTTGAACTTTTAGAGCAATTAATTATTTAACATGGTATTAAAGCAAAAAA
The DNA here is from genome assembly GCF_029962835.1 of Magnolia sinica. NCBI lineage: Eukaryota > Viridiplantae > Streptophyta > Magnoliopsida > Magnoliales > Magnoliaceae > Magnolia > Magnolia sinica. Next base: position 21,291,774 of record NC_080576.1, on the reverse strand, counting down.
TATTGAAAGCTATTTATGGTGTGATCTGCATGTGTGGGAAGTATTAAGATCTCTTAATATACATTGATATGCCATTCTATAACAGCTCATGCTTTTAGAGTAATTAGTTGTTTAACAATAAACATGGCTTACATAAACTCAAATTAAAATATCTAAATTTTGAGATTATGGTAGATCATCATCTAAGGTAATGGAGTAATTTTCATTTTCACCATCTATTACATGTCTCCTATTGGGCTAATTAGGAAGTCGAAACAATATGACTTGTGTTTGGGATATTCTCATCTTGTGGCATAAATTTTGGAGGGTAAAGGTTTTATGAGGTCGGCCTCATGGTAAGCTTTCCATGAGGTTGAGCTATGTCGGCCCCACCTTGATCTATAGCGGAAATTGTGGAAATCAATCAGATTCACCCTTCTATAATGGGCCACAAGCATAGAAATCCATCCAATCAATAATTTAGGTGGGCCACACTATAGACAACAGTTGAGAGTAGATATCCACCCATTGAAGCCTTCTTAATCATTAATTGGGCCCACCGAGATGTGCATCCCCTTTGGATGAGGGGTCATACTAAGTTTAAGATGTATAAAAAACTTAGGTGGGCCTTACCAAGTAGTTTTAGTCACAAGTGTACATGGTTTCAAATGGTATGGCCCACTTGAGTTCGGGACATAGCTGATTTTTGGAATATAGCATAACCTAGAAGGGACCCAACAAAATGGACGGTGTGGATGTCTAACATATATAGATCACAATGGGCCCACATAGCTTGACCTCATGGGAGCTTTCCATGGGTCTCGTAGTACCATTTCTCAACTATGGAATGGCTTGTGTTTAGGTGCCATTTTGTACCATTGGTGTGGGCCTGATTACTTGGTTGAATGACCTACTCATAATACATGAAACCCACTTTTCATCCGAAAGTTTCTATGGTGGGAATCTGACCACCACCATCCCCATTGTTCGTTTTGGTGTGGTCCACCTAAATTATGATTCAAGTTTGATTTTGTGATATAGGAATAACATAGGAGTTGAACGCATCTAATGGATGAGTTGGATGACACTGATCAACATCATGGCAGACCTCACATGGTACCATTTTCCAATTTTGGAACCCATTAGCTTCTCACGAGGTCAACCTCATAGTACAATTTCTTAATTTTGGAACCGCCTGTGTTAACCATTGTTGTAAGCCTGATTGCTTGGTTGGGTGACATACTCATAATATATGGAACCCCACTTTTTCCATGGTATGAATCCTTACCCCACCTTCCATTTTTTGCTTTGGTATGGTACACCTGAATTATGAATCAAATATGATTTTGTGATCTACGAATAACATGGAAGTTGAACTCTTCTAATGGATGAGTTGGATGACACACACCATCAAGGCAAACCCCACAAAACTTAATTTGTGCCCTAGTTACCATAAGGTATAGTTGTTGTCCTACTACCCTATGTTCCATCATAAATGCCACACAGTTTGATTGTGGCACGTGTACACCACACGAATGGATAGATTACCAACATGTGAGTCATGTCCTTTGACAGAAGTACCAAGTTGGGTTTTTTTTTTCTTTAAATTTTTTGGAATGAAAATAAGATTGGAGTTCCACATTGTAATATTATGTTTTGAGATTTGTTCAAATGAATTAGGATGTATTATAAATTTACAATAAGATATATTGGTACTCTAGTCATTCATTTTTAGCCTTTTTCAATGATATAAACTATTTATTAGGTTCCCCTCAGATGGGAATGTAAAAAAATTAAAAATAAAATCTCTCTAGAATTGAATATTTCAACCTGTTGAGTATCGTAGTCATGGTGACTCTTCATTTTCAAAGCAAAAGAGCTATATAATTGAAGGGTTATAATAATAATATATATGCGAGCTTTAATTAATTTACTGTCCATCATATAAAGTAAGACTTGTTGTTTTTGGATGAGACCTATTTAGCGGGAGGTTTGGCCAAGCTCCACCTTGGAATTTATGTATATATTTAGGCCCATATCAATAAATTATGGGTGGTCTGCTCGAACCCTTTTTCAGAAATATATATATATATATATATTTTAAAAAAAAACAGAAGAACGTAAAAGTTGGACATAAATATTTTGGACATTGCAATATGAAATATGCGGGGAAGCAACATTCCATCAAGCATATTTTATTGTAAACCATTCATTTTCAAGGGGTTTGGATGAGCCCCATCTTGGTATTTGTGTCTTTTCACCCGTATCAATAAATGATAGGTGGTGTGCTCTTACCTTTTTTCGTAAAGAAAAAAGCAAAAGAAGAAAAAAGTTGGACTTGTCATATAAATAGTTTGGATCATCTTGGATGATCCACAATCAAAGCCTAAAGTTTCCACCTATTGCATCAGGGTACATTCTAGATTTTTTTTTTTCCCTTCAAAACACACCCCACACACACACCCCGTACGTGGTGGGATTTCTCCACCTTTGGGTACTTAAACCCTTGACCTGGTATTGAGGCTCTCGGTATTGAAACTCTTGTGGGATTTCACCATTAAGGACGCATTCCAGTAAGCTTGTTCCACTTCCATGGTAAACCATTCCTTTTCAAGGGGTTTTGGCTTGTCCGCCTTAGAATTTGTGCATTTCTCAAAAAAAAAAAAAAAAAACAAAAGAAGAAAAAAATTAAACCGATCATATAAATAGTAGTTATGATACTTGAAGATGATACCCATTCAAAGGCTGAAAGTTTAAGAAGTAGATTGCATACTCAGTAAATTCTATTGGGCCCTCTATGAATGTATGTGGCTTATCCATGCCGTCCATTTATTTTTTACAGCTCATTTTAGGGATTGAGCCCAAAATTGAAGCATATCCAAAGCTTGAGTGTACCACACCACATGAAATAGTGGGGATAATGCTGTCCACTGTCCAAACCTTCTAAGGGCCCATATTAATGTTTGCTTGTCATCCACCCTGTTCATAAGGTCACATATAGGGCTGTACATCGAGCCGAGTGGAGTCGAGGTGGGCCGAGTATGGCTCAACTTGTCCATGATATACTCGAGTTGAAGCTCGAGCTCCCTCGAGCTCAACATTGAAGCTTGGCTTGTTTGCCAAAGCTGTCGAGTCGAGTTCGAGTCGAGCTAGTGGTTCGAGTCGAGTCGAGTCGAGCTTATTCGTATGTTAATATATTATTTTTTACTAAAAAATACAAATTAAATGTCAATCATGTTAAGTCTAAAATGTCTCATATGCCACATTACTAAGATAAAAAAATAAAAAATAAAAAATCGGGAGAATGAGAGAAAGAGAGAGATAGAGAGGGGCAAAGACTGTCTCTGACTGGTGTGCAGTGTGCTGGGTGCGGCCATGCGGGCAACGGCGTGCTGGAATTTTTTTTTTAAACTTTAAACTTAATTTTTTTTTTTTTTTTTAAGTGTGTGTGTGTGTGTGTGTGTGTGTGTGTGTGTGTGTGTGTGTGTGTATAATATTAAAAAATTTAAAAATATTACTCAAGCCAAGTTGAGCTTCAGTTCGAGCTTCGAGTCGAATCGAGTCGAGTTGAAATGCACCATGCTCAAACTTGGCTCGAGCCGAACTCAAGCTTTAGAAATTGAGCTTGACCGGCCCCGAGTCGGCCTTTCAAGCCAAGTCAATCCGAGTTGACTCGAGCCAAGTCAAGCAAGCTTTTCGAGCTAGCTCAACTTGTGTACAGCCCTAGTCACAGAAACATGGATGAATGAAAAACAACAATATCAGCTTGATTCAAAACTTATGTCCCCTATTAACATTTCAATGGTAGGTGTTCAATTCATACTGACTCCACTTGTGTGGTCCACTTGAGCTTTGGATATGCTTTCATTTGCGATTATATCCTAGAATAAGCTGGTAAAACAAATGGATGGGGTGGATAAGACACAACTCATGGTGAGCCCCCTAAAGTTTACTAGCCATTTAATCCGCCTCCAAAGTTTCATAGTACAATATGGCAACTGTTAACTCATTCCAGCAAGCCTCTTATTTTTCAGGCCCATTTTGTCAATTTTCACTTCATTTTTCTAGAGTGTACTAGCCCTGATATGATTTCTATAACGCAATAAATAATAAATGTACCATAGTTACCATACATTCCACCTCTGTGAACCAACTCATGATTATTAGGTAGAATCCAAACCGTGCATCTGCAAGCCTCCTCATGTTCTCCATGAATGTAAAAAATCATTGCAGTGCAAAGCTCCAACAGGACACACGACACGCCATATGGCACTACTTGCTGCTAAAGCCATTACATTCTCTTTTCGTGGTGTACCTAAGAAATGCACCATGTACAATCACACCTACAACCTTCTCTCTCTCTCTCTCTCTCTCTCTCTCTCTCTCTCTCTCTCTCTCTCTCTCTCTCTCTCTCTCTCTCTCTCTCTCTCTCTCTCTCTGTACCTAAGAAATGCACCATGTACAATCACACCTACAACCCTCTCTCTCTCTCTCTCTCTCTCTGCCCACCTAAGTTTTGAAATGGCTTGTGTCTAGGATATTCTCTTCTTGTGGCCTAAATTTAGGAATGACTTGTGTTAAGGTGTGTTATTTCATACCATTGGTTGTTGGATGACATATGCATAATATATCGAACCCACTTCTCATTTGAAACTTTCTATGGTGGGAATTCCTCCCTACTATTCCCATTCTTTTCTTTTGTGTGGTCTGTTGCGTAGCACGCCAACAACGCAGTGAATCGAGATCCAATTTCCGGTCTCACTCACAAACGATAAACAAGAATAAATATAAACTAGAAAAAAAAAATTAAAGCATTCCAAACAAACCACAAGACAAGATATACGTGAAAAAACTCAAACAAGGGTAAAAAATCATGGATGCAAACTTCCACTATGAAGAAAAATGAAGATTACAAGGCAATATACTAACCTTTCCCTTGGAAGTATAGAGAAAACCCTTTGCCCACATATTGGAATAACTCTCATAATACCTAGAAAAGCCCTAGGAACCCCTATTTATAGTTTAGGCAACTCCCCTTTCGCACCTTTGTGAAAACTGACTTAAAAATCCGCAGTTCGCATCAAATCTGGAAACGAATCTGCGTAACCTCGACTAGTCGACTAAGGTGCTCAACTGGTGGAGCGGACCCTTGACTGGTTGAGGATGGGCCTTGACCAGTCGAGTACTTTGGAACCAAAAAACTGATGCTCGCTGGACTTTGAGTCGAACCAGTCCACGACTGGTCGAGTGGGCCACTCGACCGGTCGAGCAGGGCACTCGACTGATTGAGCGGCCGTCCAGATGTGGCTCCACATCTCAACAATCTCCTACTTGGAGACACATCACCATAAACCTTCGTCTTCTACATCTGGAGTGCACCGCCTCCTCGTCTTCAAGCCTGAAGACCAATTAAAGATGAACAGAGCTTCAGCTTCTCCCGTGTGACCGTTTTGGTTAGCATATCCGCAGGATTCTCACTTGTATGAATCTTCTCCAGAGCAATTGATCCATCTTCCAGTAACGAACGTATGAAGTGATATCTAATGTCAATATGCTTGGTCCTTGAATGAAAAGACTGACTTCTTAGCCAAGTGTATTATACTCTGACTGTCACTATACAGCTTGCAATCTGCTTGCTTCTTACCCAACTCTTCCATGAAACCTTGCATCCACACTATCTCCTTGTACGCTTCTGTGGCCGCAACATATTTTGCTTTCGTCGTACTGATAGATACTATCTTCTGTAACTGAGAGACCCAACTGACTGCAGCACTACCCAGAGTAAAGACATAACCTATAGTGCTTCTTCTGCTATCGATATCTCCTGCCAAATCTGAATCTACTAGCCTTGTAACTTGATTTTCGATCCACTATAACACAGCCCTATATCCTTAGTACCTATCAGGTATCTGAGGATCCACTTCACAGCTTCCCAATGTTTCTTCCCAAAGTTGTTCATGAACCTGCTAACAACTCCCATTGCTTGAGAAATGTCCGGTCTCGTGATCACCATATCATACATGAGACTCATAATAGCTGACGTGTATGGGACTTTAGTCATGGAGTCCCGTTCCTCCTGCATTGTTGCACCTTGCTCCTTAGAAAGCTTAAAGTGGTTAGTTAATGGAGTGCTAACCGGCTTAGCACCTCCCATATTAAATCGATCAAGTACCTTGGCTATGTACTCAGCTTGTGACAAAACTAATTTCTTGTTTTCACTGTCACGTTTTATCCTCATGCCTAGGATTTGTTTTGCAGCTCCTAAATCCTTCATGGCAAATTCTCTAGACAGTTGTCTTTTGAGATCTGACATGTCCTTCATGCTTGAACCGGCCACAAGCATATCATACTACCAGAAAAATGGGCAAAGGCTATGGATCTAATCCGTAGCTATAGACCTATGGCTACGGTTTTAGTTCGTAGCACGACCGTCGTCGTAAGTACTGAGGCAATAGGTTCAAAACCTATAGCTACAGAAGAAGGATAATGTACGACGTATGAAACTTCTTCAAATAACAACAGTGGTCTACATGACATCTCTTAAAACCGTTTTCAGATATGAAATTGTCGAACTTTTTGTACCACTGTCTCGGGGCCTGTTTCAGACCATATAAATTCTTCTTCAGTCTGCACACATTGTTCTCCTTTCCTGGTGCCACGTATCCTGTCGGCTGATGCATATATATTTCTCTTCAAGGTCCCCATGAAGAAAGACTGTCTTAACATCGAGCTGCTCTAGATGTAAGTCTTCTGTAGCCACTATACTTAAGACCATGCGAATCGTAGACATTTTCACCATAGGTGAAAATATTTCAGTGAAATCGATACCTGCCTTTTATTGAAACCCTTTTATAACCAATCTAGCCTTGTACCGTTTTGAACCATCGTGCTCTTCTTTCAGTCTGTAAACCCACTTGTTATGAAGAGCTTTCTTACCCTTAGGTAAAGTGACTAGCTCCCATGTACGATTAGACTCAAGAGAGTCCATCTCATCATTCATGGCTTGCTCCCACTTAACCCGTGTATCTGACTGTAATGTCTTTTCAAAACACTCTAGTTCACCATTATCTGTCAGTAATAGATAATGTAAGGAGGGTGAGTATTGGACCGTGGGTCTCCTCTCCCGAGTAGACCTCCTCACAACCGATGTCTGTGGCTCTGCCTCATAATGCTCCTGTGCATGATCATCTTGTGGCGCTGTAATACTCGTGTCCGGTAACTCTTCCAACTCTACGAATTCTTTCTCCTTAGCCTTATTTTCCTGCATACTATCCTTATGTATCACTTTTTCATTGAAGATCAAGCCATTGCTTCTGATGATTTTTCTGTTTTCTATATCCCAAAACCTGTAGCCAAAATCATGCTGCCCGTAACTTATAAACGTGCATCTCCTGGACTTCGCATCCATGTTGTTTCTGTGCTCTGCATCAATGTGAACATATGAAGTGTAGCCGAACACTTTGAGGTGTGGTAGGTTCACTTCTTTTCCAGTCCACGTTTCTTATGGTAGCCCACCATCTAATGGTACTGAGGGACTTCTATTGATGAGATATGCGGCAATATTCACAATATCTACCCAAAACATCTTGGGCAACCCTGCATGTAGCCTCACGCTCCTGGTGCGCTCAAGGATGGTCCTGTTAATGCGCTCAACCACACCATTCTGCTGCGGGGTCCCTGTAATCGTTTTCTAATGTTTGATTCCATTTGCTGCACAATACTCCTCAAATTTCTTATCATAGTATTTTCTCCCATTATCTGATCTGAGATATTTTACTGTTTTACCTGTCTTGTTTTCTACCATTACTTTCCATTTCTTAAATATATCAAATACATCAGATTTGTGCTTTAAGAAATAAACCCATAATTTTCTACTAGCATCATCAATAAAAAAAACAAAATAACGTGAACCACCAAGAGATGATACCTGTCCTGTCTTCTTGAAACTTACCCTCTTCTGCTTGCCTTGCACGCAGTCCTCGTAGAATTCCAAGTCAATAGACTTCAGCCCTGGTAGCTTCCCTTTTGACAATAGCACTTTCATCCCCTTCTCACTCATATGTCCTAACCTCTGATGCCATAATTGCCCATTCACTCCAGTTGATGCGACTGCAAGTGAACTATACGATCCTTAAGTCACATACAAAGTACATTCCTTTTTGCCTTAAGATATCACCAAAACACCTTTTTGATATTCCAGTCATCACTAATGAATGTCGTCATATAACCAGTATCGGCCAACTGTCCTACTGAGATAAAGTTTCATTTCAAACTTAGTACATGTTTGACATCCTTCAATTTTAAAGTCGTTCCGTCTTTCTGATTTACATGAACGTCTCCTTTCGCACTTTTGTGAAAATCGACTCAAAAATCTGCAGTCCGCATCAAATCCGGAAACGAATCTGCATAACCTCCACTGGTTGAGCAGGGTACTCGACTGGCCGAGCGAACCCTCGACTGATCGAGCATGGACCTCGACCGGTCGAGTACCACGGAACCAAAAAACCGATGCTCACTGAACTTTGAGTCGAGCCAGTCCACGACTGCTCAAGTGGGCCACTCGATCGGTCGAGCAAGGCACTCGACTGGTCGAGCGGCCGTCCAGATGTGGCTTTACATCTCAACATGGTCCACCTGAATTATGAATCAAGACTGATTTTGTAATCTAGGATTAATAACATGGCAGTTGAATGCATCTAATGGATGAGATGGATGAAACTCACCATCAAGGCAGACCACACGAAAGTTAGTTACCATAAGGTAGTTGCAGTAAATTAATTAGAGGACAATCGTATTTGTGTAATCATTCTATAATTTTTACATACATCTTTTCATGCATTATTTTAAAGTACAATGATAGGTATGCATGTGACCAGTGTTATATAATTTTTAAATAGTGATGATACTTACACTTAATGATTTCTAAACATATTTACCCAACATGGCTTGTAGGGAGAAATAGCTTAGGACGAATTTGGAAGTAGTACCTCAAATGAATGTGAGGATTTAGTTGATACTCTTTCAAAGGGTAATGGTTGATACACTGGTGTTGAGATAAGTGTTAAAAGTCTCTTGATATATATTGATATGCTATTTTCCAGTGGCTTGAACTTTTAGAGTAATTAATTATTTAATATGGAATTAGAGCAAAAAATATTGAAAGCTATTTATGGTGTGATCTATATGTGTGGGGAAGTATTAAGATCCCTTAATATACATTGATATGCCATTCTATAATGGCTCATGCTTTTAGAGCAATTAGTTGTTTAACAATAAACATGGCTTACATAAACTTAAATTAAAATATCTAAAATTTGAGATTATGATAGATCATCATCCAAGGTAATTGAGTAATTTTTATTTTCACCATCTATTACATGTCTCCTATTGGGCTAATTAGGAAATCAAATCAATGTGATTTGTGTTTGGGATATTTTCATCTTGTGGCATAAATTTTGGAGGGAAAAGGTATCACGAGGTCAGCCTCATGGTAAGCTTTCCATGAGGTTGAGCTATGTCGGCCCCACCTTGATTTATAGTGGAAATCCACCCCATCAATCAGATTCACCCTTCTATAATGGGCCATGGACATAAAAATCCGTCCAATCAATAACTTAGGAGGGCCACACCATAAGGAACAGTTGAGAGTAGATATCCACCCATTGAAGCCTTCTTAATCATTAATTGGGCCCATTAAGATGTGGATCGGATATCCAACCCATCCATTGTGTGCGTCCCATTTGGATGAGGGGTCATACTAAGTTTAAGATGTACAAAAAAACTTAGGTGGGCCTTACCAAGTGGTTTTATTTGTTCTAGTCATAAGTGTACATGGTTTCAATTGGTATGGCCCACTTGAGTTCTGGACACAATAGATTTTTGGAATATACCATAACTTAGAGGGGACCCAACAAATGCACAGTGTGGGTGTCTAACATAGATCACGCTGGGCCACATAGCTCAACCTCATGGGAGCTTCCCATGGGTCGACCTTATAGTACCATTTCCCAAGTTTGGAATGGCTTGTGTTTAGGTGTCATTTTGTACCATTGGTGTGCGCCCGATTACTTAGTTGAATGACCTACTCATGATACATAAAACCCACTTTTCATACGTAAGTTTCTATGGTGGGAATCTGTCCACCACCATCCCCATTGTTCGTTTTGGTGTGGTCCATCTCAATTATGATTCAAGTTTGATTTTGTGACATGAGAAAATCATAGGAGTTGAACACATTTAATGGATGAGTTGGATGACACTCAACATCATCACACACCTCACATAGTACCATTTTTTCAATTTTGGAACCCACTAGCTTCTCATGAGGTAGACCTCATGGTACAATTTCCTAATTTTGGAATGGCCCGTGTTAACCATTGTGGCGCACCTGATTACTTAGTTGGATGACATACTCATAATATATGGAACCCACTTTTTCCATGGTGAGAATCCTTACCCCACCAACCATTGTTCGCTTTGGTATGGTCCAACTGAATTATTAATCAAGTCTAATTTTGTGATCTAAGAATAACATGGGAGTTGAACTCATCTAATGGATGAGTTGGATGACACACAACATCAAGGCAAGCCCCACAAAACTCAAATTGTGCCCTAGTTACTATAAGGTAGTTATTGTCCGACTACCCTATGTTCTGTCCAGAATGCCACATCAATTGTGTATACCACACGATGGACAAATTACCAACATGCGAGTCATGTCCTTTGCAAAGGTTCCAAGTTGGTTTTTTTTTTTTTTCCGAATGATAATAAGATTGGAGTTCCACATTGTAATATTATGTTTCGAGGTTTGTTCAAATGAATCAGGATGTATTATAAATTTACAATAAGATATATTGGTACTCTAGTAATTAAAATTTAGCCTTTTTCAATGATATAAACTGTTTATTAGGTTCCCCTCAGCTGGGGATATTTATAAAAAAAAATCTCTGGGATCTAATATTTCAACTTATTGAATGTTGTAGTCATGTTTACTACTCTTCATTTTCAAAGAAAACGAGCAATATTATTGAAGGGTTATAATAATAATATAAATGTGAGCTTTAATTAATTAACTGTTCATCATATAAAGTAAGACTTGAAGTTATTGGATGAGACCTATTTTCCCAGGGTTTTGGCCAAGCCCCACCTTGGAATTTATGTATTTTGACCCGGATTAATAAATTATGGGTGGTATGTTCCAACCTTTTTCAGAAATAAAAAAGCAGAAGAAGATAAAAGTTGGACATAAATATTTGGGATTATTGAACATGCCCCACTTTCAAAGGCTACAGTTTGAACATATTGCAATATGTAATATGCTGGGATGCATTCCATCAAGCCTGTTCTAGTACTGTAAACCCTTCTTTTTCAAGGGGTTTGGATGAGCCCCATCTTGGCATTTGTGTCTTTTCACCCATCTCGATAAATCATACGTGGTGTGCTCTTACCTTTTTCAGAAAGAAACAGCAAAAGAAGAAAGAAAGTTGGACTTGTCATATAAATAGTTTGGATTGTCTTTAAATGACGCGCAATCAAAGGTTAAAGTATTCACATATTACATCAGGGTGCATTCTAGTAAGGTTTTTTTTTTTTTTTCAGGGTGCATTCCAGTAAGGATTTTTTTTTTTTTTTGTAAGATAGATTGCACACGTACACCCACACACTCACGCCATGGCGGGATTTCACCACCTATGAGAACTTGAACCCTTGACCTGGTGTTGAAACTCTTGGGGATTTCACTACTAAGGGTGCATTCAGTAAACTTGCTGCACTTTCTGTCGCAAACCATTCTTTCACTAGGGGTTTGGCTGAGCCCCGCTTTAGAATATGTGCATTTCTGGCCATATCAATAAATGATAGGTGATATGCTTCTATCTAAAGTTTTATAGAAAAAATAAGCAAAAGAAGAAAAAAGTTTAGCCCATGGTATACATTAGTTTGAATAATTGAAGATGTTCCAAGTTTAAAGGCTAAAGTTTAAGAAGTGGATTGCATACTGAGTAAACTCTGTTGGGCCTACTGTGGATGTATGTGGCTTATCCATGCCATCCATTGAAGCATATCCAAAGCTCAAGTGTACCACACCACAGGAAATAGTGGGGATAATGATGTCCATCGTCAAAAGCTTTCTCAGGCCCACAGTGATGCTTGCTTGTTATCTAACTTGTTCGTACGGTCACATAGACATGGATGAATGAAAAATATGAATATCAGCTTGGTCCAAAACGTGTGTCCCCCATTAAAATTTCAATAGTAGGTGTTCAATTTACACTATCTCCTCTTATGTGGTCCACTTGAGCTTGCTTTCATTTTGGGACCATGCCTTAGAATAAGCTGGTAAAATGAATGGACAAGTTGGATAAGACACTTAACTCATGGTGAGCCACCGGAGGCGGATTGGCTACGTCTGGTGGTCAATGCTCTGTGGGCCTCACCATGATGTATGTGTTTCATCCATTTCGTTCATCCATTTTTAAAGATCATTTTAGAGCTTGATAAAAAAAAAGAGAGGTATATAAATCTCAGGTGGACCACACCACAGGAAAACAACAGTGATTGGATATCCACCAATAAAATCCTCTTAAGGCCCACTGTACTATGTATTTGACATCCGATCTGTTGATTGGGTCATACAGGCCCAGATGAAGGGAAAAAATAAATATCAGTTTGATCCAAAACTTTTATGGCCCCCAAAATTTTTTTAATTGTTAATGTTCATTCAACACTGTTTCCTTTCATGTGGTCCACTTGAGATTGAGATATATCTCAGTTTTGGTATCATACCATTAAATGATCTAAAAAATATATGGACCGCATGGATGAAACACATACATCATGGTGGGGCCTACAGAGCAGTCCCAGTCCCCCAGCTTAGCTTCCAAAGTTTCAACGTACGGTATTGCAATTGTGAGGATCATTCCAGCAGGCCACTTATTTTTCAAGCCCATCTTGTCAGTTTCACTTTGCTTGAGTGTACTGGCACAGATATCACTTCTATAATGCAACAAATAATGAATGTACCATAGTTATTATACATTCCACCTGTGTGGAACCAACTCATGATTATTAGGTAGAATCCAAACCGTGCATCTGCAAGCCTCCTCATGTTTCCTTACGTATAAAGAATCATCGCAGTGCAAAGCTCCAACAGGACACACGACGCACCATATGGAACTGCTAATGCATTCACAGCTAAAGCTTGTACATTCTCTTTTTGTGGTGTACCTAAGAAATGCACCATGTACGATCACACCTGCAACCTACATATTCTCTCTCTCTCTCTCTCTCTCTCTCTCTCTCTCTGCAAAGCTCCAACAGGACACACGACGCACCATATGGAACTGCATGCATTCACAGCTAAAGCTTGTACATTCTCTTTTTGTGGTGTACCTAAGAAATGCACCATGTACAATCACACCTGCAACATACATATTCTCTCTCTCTCTCTCTCTCTCTCTCTCTCTGTGGCCCACCTAAGTTTGAAATGGCTTGTGTCTGGGATATTCTCTTCCTGTGGCCTAAATTTTGAAACGACTTGTATTTAAGTGTGTCATTTCGTACCGTTGGTGCGCACCTGATTACATGCATAATACATGAAAACTCACTTTTCATTTGAAAGTTTCTATGGTGGGAATCCCTCCCCCACCATCCCCATTGTTTGCTTTGGTGTGGTTCACCTGAATTATTAATCAAGACTGATTTTGTGATCTAGGAATAACATGGGAGTTGAATGCATCTAATGGATGAGATTGATGGCACTCACCATCAAGGTGGACCCCACGAAACATAGTTACTATAAGGTAGTTGCATAAATTAATTACCGTACAATTGTATGTGTGTAATCATTCTATAATTTTTACATATATCTTTCCATGCATTATTTGAAAGTACCGTGAAAGGTGAGTACGTGACCTACGTTAATAAGCTACATATAATTTTTAAATAGAGATGATACTTACACTTAATGAATTTTAAACATATTTACCCAATGGCTTGTAGGAGAAATAGATTAGGATGCATTTGGAAGTAGTACATCAAATGAATGTGAGGATTTATTTGATACTCATCTTTTAGAGGGTGATGGTTGACACACTGGCATTGAGATAAATGTTAAAGCCTCTTAAAATAAATTGATATATATACTATCTTCTAACGGCTCAAGCTTTTAAAGCAACTAATTATTTAATATGAAATCAGAGTAGAGAGTATTAAAAACTTTTTATGATGTACCCCACATGCGTGAGAAGTGTTAAAATTCATTGATATACATTGATATGCCATTCTCTAATGGCTCACGCTTTTAGAGCAATTAGTTATTTAACAATAAACATAGCCTATGTAATGATCCAAAATTTTGGTACACGTGTGTACACATACATGTATGTACAATTGCATTCATTGGAGTATACACACATAGACCCATGCATACATCCACGCGCCCATGCACACATGCATCTATCGGCTCATATAAATTGTGACCGTTGATGTGTGATCGTTTTGCTTAGTGTGAACTATTAATTAATGTCATTAATGATTACATGATTTTGGTAGAACATATTTAAGTTTATTTATAATGCACACTCTCAATTCATATACTTAAGACCACGTGTTTAATTATTAACTAATCCAAATCTAGCCAACATCAACTATTGACTGTGCACTGAGATTAATCTGATCTTAACCACTAGATTGTTGTTAAAAAATAAAATAAAAATCGAGAACAACACATTTTTTTGTGGGAACCAACCCCACCGTCCGCTTGTGTGTGGCCCACCTGAGTTTCAGATCAGCCTTATTTTTTTGCTTTATATCTTCTCTTGGCCAGGCCGAGATGATGGACGGATTAGATTTAAATTATTGTTAGTGGGACCCACTATATCTTAAAAAATAAAAATAAAATAAAAAAATGAAAGTTATATCTTCCGCACGACTAAACCACTTTCTCCACTTTTCTTCCTTTTTGTACGGTAATGGCCGCCGAACCTCCCACTAAATGAAACCGTCCCATAATTTCCACTCCTCCATTCCATTACGCATCCATTTATAAAAAAGGAAAACAAAAAGAAAAAGAGAAAGAATCGAAGGAATCAATCAAATAAAAAAAATTAGAGTGGGAGAGAGAGAGAGCGCTGTAAATCAAGAGAGAGAGATTAAAGCGAGGCCGGATCGTCAGACTTTAAGGTAAGTGATCTTAACCTGAAATTTACCATTTTCAGTTTTATTATGTTTAATTAATCCAAATTTTCGTAGAAATATTATCGTCAGTTGAATATTTTTTTTTATGTAGAGAATCTACTCATTTAGGAATTTCTATTTTTCTCTTTTTTTTAAAAAATATTTAATAATGAAATAAAATAAATTTACAGAATAAAATAAATAATTTATTTAAAATTATTTTATTAATTCTTAAATGTTTTGTTAAAAAATAATTTATTAAATTAAATTTCAGATAAATTATAATATCCTACAATATTTTACAGTATAAACTGAATATATAATTAATTATTTAAAGAATTGATGATTCATTATGTAGAATTGTGTATATAAGTGATGTAAGATTGATAAGTATATATAAGCAAATATGATTATGAAAATAAAATAAAAATATATAATAATAATAACAAATTATAAATTATATAATTGTAATACGTAATCAGTATTAATATGATATATAATAAGATATATAATAAAATAAAATAAAATAAAAAGGCTTATAAGATCATTAAAGTATAGTAAAATATAAATATTATGTTTCATAATAATATAGTAGTAATACAATATAATTGTATGTTAAAAAAAAATAATGAAAAAAATATATAACATAATTAAAGTAAACATGTGTAAGATAATATTATATTACATAATTAATACATAAGTATTTAATATTATTTATATGATTATGTTATAAGTAAAAAGGTTTTATCTAATAATATATAAAAGTGTAATAAATATAATTTATTATTTCTAAAAAAAATTATGTAAATGATGATATTAACAATTTAACATAAAAGTAATATAATAATTATATTAAATGTATCAAACAAAAGTAAATTTATTAATTTAAATAGCCAATTATAAAACAAGGTTAATCATACTGACATAATGTGGTAACAAATAATTTATATAATAATAATAGTATTCAAAGTTCAAATTAATATCTTTCTTAACCTTATTTAGTTTAGATTTAAAAATAAATAATAATAAAATTCTGAATTTAAATTTAAATAGTTAGATAAAATAATAATAATAATAATAAATTTTAAATTATCAAATAATAATTTAATTACATTATTAATGTTATATTATAGAAATCAGTGTGATAATTTTTGTTCTGTAAAGATTAAAATTCAAATTTTAATTCTAAAATTTGAAGAGTTAATTAAATTAAATTTAAATGAACTTAAGTTTAAATTTTTTTAAAAAATTTTGGAATCAAAACTAAATTGATTAAATTTTTATACTTTATAGTTCTAGTGATTAATGTATATTTAAAACTTTATTAAATTAAAATTTGTATAAAGTATAATATTAGATTTTTAACTAATATATATATATATATATATATCTTTTCCTTATAGTTCAAAATTTTTGTTTAAATTAAAATTTAAATAATTTACCGATTAAACCTAAATATACATTCTCAATGAATTATCAAAGAGAGAATAAAATTTGTTATAAAATAATCAAGTTATTTCAATTTATATGTGTGTGTGTGTGTGTGTGTGTGTGTGTGTGTGTATTTGTTTGTTTGTTAAATTTATGTGCTAAATAAAATAATAAAATTTAATTTTAGAATTTAGTAAATAAAAATAATAAATATTTTTATGCTAATATTTAACATTATTTAAGTAAAAAAAAATTATTTAATTAAAGTTAGAATTTAAATAAAATTTCTTGTACATTATTTCATTGTAATTTCTAAATTAAATAATAGTAAAAAAAATATATTTTATTTAAGTATTTAAATTATTAAAGTTTTAACAAAATGATATTTAGAATTATTATTTTGAAATAAAATTTATATTGTTAATATTTTCGATTGTAAAACAGTGATTCATCTTACACACCATATCAGCCCAACAACATGGACAGTAGAAAACTTTGATTGGAAACAGTCACGGTTAAATAGACTAACCTGAAATCCAAACTATTCATTAAATAGACCACTTAGGTGTTATTTTCTTTTGGTAGATGGTGTCGTGATACTCAACTTCTCACGCATCCAGCGAGTGTAGATAGCAAGTTAATGCTATGTGTTGCGTCAGCGGGAGAAACTCATTGAGAGCGTAAACGTGGGTCAGGTCTAGCATGCGACGCTAAGTAGGTCGTGGGCGTATGGATTAGTCCAGAAATCGATGGTTCAAATATCAGGTGGGTGATTCTCCTCCATTTATGAACTTTCTGATTTTATGTATTTTAGAAAATTTATTTATTTGATATAATGACTTCAAATTAATTTTATCAAATTCCTTTATACCTAATATTTACTTTTCTAAATTTTAGCATTTACTGAATCTGATTAACTTGTAGAGTTAGATTTTAATCTAACTTTTATTTATGAAATTTGGTGTTAAGATTTAGACCTTAAATTTGTGTTAAAGTAATTGATTTAAATTAATTGGTTTAAAATAATATTAATTAATTTGATTTTAGCTTGATGTTTCAGTAAATTTTAGGAATTGAATTTTTACGGCATCGAATTTCTACACATTTATATAGAACTTGCATTGTTGTATCGGGATTTAAATAATTAAATTATTTCGCTACTGATTTTGGAATAATTCATGACATGCATTCATCTGTACTGATTACGGAATTATGGAAAAAGAAAGAAAAATGAGGAAATGATTGTGGTATTAGCAAATAGGGCAATCGTGTCCCTTGGGTGAAAGACCCTGAAGCCAGTAAGTAGGGCAATCGTGTCCCTTGGGTGAGAGACCCTAAAGCTAGCAAGTAGGGCAATCGTGTCCCTTGGGTGAAAGACCCTAGAATCCGTTGGATCCTTCAGAGTCTCCTTTGTGTACGACGTATGAGTACAATTGTGTGCGTGGACATACGTCAGAGGTACAATTGGAGCAGTAGTCTGACCAGCTAACGTATAAATGGGTTCCTCACCACGAGGTACCAGTGTGTAGGCGTTAATGCAACGTAACCATACACCTAAGTACGGTGTTGTAAGATGTGATGATTATTTAATTTTATTATTGAATTCATGATAGTGTAGTATTCAGTACGTCTTTATGATTCAAACATCGCATTCATGTCATATTTAATATTCAATATTTTGATACATGCTTTGAATTTCAAGAAAGTAATTTTATTATTTATTTGTTTAATATAAATTTAGAAATTTCAGATTTGGTTGGATAAGATCCCACGAGCGGTTGTGCTCATACCCAAAATAACAGTGTTTCAGGGCATCAGAATTTAGTCAAGGGCAAAGTGGAGTGAAGATCCAATCATCAATTTATTTATCTTTTATTTGTACTGATGGAAAAAAAAATGTATAATAAGAATTTAAAAGTGAGTTTAGGCTGTAATAGTTAAATGTTATATTTGATGAACGTTGTTATTGTAATGAGATTGATTAAGTGTAGTTGTGAATGTTTAATATTAAATCATGACCTGGGATTCGGACCTGGGTCTGGCCAACTCGGGTATCGAATTTTGGGGCGTGATAGCCTATATAAACTCAAATTAAAATATCCAAATTTTAAGATTACCACGGTAGATGGAAAATCATCCAAGGTAATTGAGTAATTTTTATTTTCACCATCTATTAAATGTCTCTGAGTGGGCTAATTAGGAAATCAAATCAGTGTGAATTCCCACTTAGAAGCAACCTACAGTGGGACCTAGATCTGGACACTTGATCTAAGTGACTCTTATGGCACATATGATTCGTTAGTACATACTGATCAACCACTGCGCTCAGTGAGGCGTGTTAAAAAATTTCACTCAATGTTTCTTAAGTTACACGACTTAAAGTCTGTTTGGAAGTCAATTTAATCACATAAGGTTAATTAGGTCAAATGGTTGAGAGACATGGACTGATTTAAACTAATGATTTTCATAAAGCACCCGGATGCTAAAGGACTATATGTTTGATGCAGTGCATGAGCATACTTCTAATTTAGCACATGCAATGTTTAAAATTGATAGAAGCAATTGACACATGTGAGGTGCTTGAAGATGTACAATAACACATTTAATACTTATAGAAAACTTAAAAACATATGTTAGCATATGTAATTCATGAGATATTTAGGACCCATGGATCTGGCATATTAATGCACTAGAAGTAGAAGGTTGATAATAATTTCTATTACATTGATATATTGACACACGTCACATGCGTGCAATAACATGATATAGTGGCATGTGTTAAGAATGAGTATGAAGATGCATTTGTACATATAAGATAATAATAATAAAAATGCATATTAAAATACTTTAAAGTTTTAAGGATTTGATGAGACCCAAAACATGTCGAGAGCATATTATGTAAGACACACCGAAATGTATGTGTTATATATTCACATTGTTTATAGGTTTTTCAAGATCATTTTAGAGTATTAAATCACAAAAATGAAGTATATCTAATTATTAGATGGACCATAACATAAGAAACAATGGTGATTGACCATCCTACTATTAAAAGCTTCTTAGGACACACTTTAATGTCTCAGTAATGTATTACAATCGAATCCGTTGATAAGGTCATATAGCCTGGATGATGGGAAAAAACTAAAAATAGCTTGATCTAACACTTTCGTAGGTCATTAATGGTCAATCGTCACTGTTTCTTGTGGTAAGTTCCACCTGATAATTGGAACGGCCTCATTTTTAGAATAATGCCCTAAAATGATATGAAAAAAAATGGATGGATGGTAGGGGATATGTAATGGATACATTAAGGTGGGGCCCATGGTAACCCACTTTGATGTTTCCTCACCTAATCAGTTTTCCCCTTCTTAACCTGAAAGTAATTTTTTCTTGTACTCAGGTTACCGGCGTACATCATAACTGTCCATTTGATGACTATAATTTTAAAGAAGGACAATGGGTAGGCTAATGCTATGATTCTGCATAGGTGGGGCCATGTTTCCGTGATCCAAACTGTTCATCTAATGAGGGCAGAAAAAATAAGTGGCCCCCAAAAGCAGAAGGTTGAGGAAACGGCCTAAAACATAGTTCAAAGATCAAACGGTTGATGCGGTAGATCGTTTTGGATGTAATACAATGTGGGAGATGCTTTTGGATGTCTTTAATCAACACCGAGGCACGTCATATAAACGGTTTGGATCACTTAAACATGCCCTCACAGTAGATGTGTCAACATTTGGGATCGTTCATCTAGTGGGCCACCACATAGATGGGCTTACCCTAAGAACAAGGTGTCCAATCAATGACCTGTAGGAGGGATAGTCATGGCAACGGTTCGTATTCAACTAGAAAAGCTCACAACATATGGGTGGTCAGGATGGCCCAATAGCTTCAATATTTGGTCTATATTATAGTCCTTACACACGATGGCCCACTCGATCAATATTCCTGATCGTCACACGTACATGCCACGTGTACAGTGCAAACCTATCTTCACAATTTTTAAATCACGTCGACGGGCCGTCGATTCATTAGATGGGCCAGAGGAGAATTCGAACATTTAGTAATCCATTTTTTATACACGTGTCTTCAGATGATGATGAGCGGTCGTGATCAATCAGCCACATTGGCACGTGTGTGCGAGTAGGTTTTAATCAATCCTACGTGCTTTGTGTCATTTCCCGATTTCTTTCGAAAGAGTTGGTGGCGATTCAAATGCCGAGTTTTGCGGCGCTCAAAGCCGATTTTCTCGCCACCAATTTTTCGTGTCGGCCACTTGCTTTTTAATGTGAAAATGGTTGAAACCCAGACAGCCTACCCTCACTAGGGGTGCTTACTCACCATCCATTATGCAAGTTTCATTCATGAAAACCAATCCCAACCGTTCAAATTATCTTTCCGTTATGGATGAAGAACCATGAAAAAATTCACTCTCATCAAATCAATGAAAACCGTCTAATTGGCAGAAATAAAATGGAAGGCAATGAAAATAAACCGCAGTCCAAAATCAGATGGCGAAATCAGATACCCAAGGTCATCTAATCAGTTTGATCTTGACCTTATATCCGATCCAAAATGGGCCTACGTTTTGGACGGTCTGGATATGTGTATGGATAATGCGTGTATACAGGGATGAGTTTTGGTCAAAGTAGAGCACCCGCACAGGTAGAGCTATACTTTAATCTAAGAAGGGCTATACAAAATCATCATCCACGGTGGTCGGTTTCTCTTCAAGTTGTAGGCTCGCCGTAGTGGTTGACTCATCCACTGTACACGTGGCATACGCATTTCTAAAAATAATTTTAAAATAGGAATATTATAATCGTATATCTGCACCTTAGTAAATGGTATGACTCATCCACCGTACACGTGGCATACGTGATGACTCCCGAATGTCCAAATCATGGGACCGTTCTAACGGAAGTATGACATGGGCTGCTGAATTTGAACGGTCTCTATTCTCTCCTTTTTTGAACTGTCCATTTAACAATTGTCGCTAGATGTTAAGATCGTACAATGGATAACATATATTACAAATGTACCGGGTTGGTCCGGTTGATGGGTCTTGGACGGTAGATACCATCTAAGTGGACTCACCGGTAGAGGTGGGCATGTTGGAGCCGATCCGGTGGATCCGACCCGACTCGGTACCATTCCGATCAGAACTGACGGCCTAGATCGGCCCTAATCGAGTTTGCCAATTCAGATCCGATTGTTTTTCGGGTCGGATTCGGATAGAAGTGTATCTGGACAGAATCGATCCGAAAACTCGAACCAAAATGGTTCGCCCTGACTCGACCCGGATGTAAATATATCTCTAAATAAAAGTTTCACCGCCCAGGCTTTTCATTCGGCGTCAAAAAACCCCGCCTAATGTACACCCGAGCCCCCAACTCTATCTCTCTATATCTGTCTATCTCTCTCTATATCTGCCTCTCTATTTCTGTTGAAGAAGAAGGTAAGAAGAAGGCTAGCTAGATATCCTTTGATAGATCAAATTCTTCTTTTTTTGCTGTTGGGTTTTGGAGCTTCATGGGATTTCTTTGTTGGAGAGAAATATATACTGATAAATGATGTATAGTTTTATTCGAAAGAGAGAGAGTCGTAGCAGGTGCATACAGCTATTTACAGGCTGTGTCTTGATGGTCACACCCGAAGTTGAAGGAAGCAGATTGGCCTGTGTATGAAGCGGATCGGCTGGTGTAACGGGTCTGATCATGAGGTATGTGTTATATCCAAACCGTCCATCCATTTGGCGAGCTCATTTTAAGGCTTGAGACAAAAAATAAGACAGATCTAACCATCAACTGGACCACACTTTAAAAACTAGTGGGAGATTGAACGTCCACCATTGAAACCCTTTTTAGGGTCACATAAATTTTGGATCAATATGAAATTTGTTTTTCCTCTTCATTATGACCTTATGAAATTTATTTTTCCTATTCATTCACTTACTTGTGACCTTATAAATAGGTTGGATGTAAAATAAACGTTATGGTGGGCCTTACAATTTTTTTAACGGTAAAAATCATTATCTCTATTGCTATTTATGGTGTGGTCAAGATGATTTTTGGATATGATTCATTTTTTTGGATAATGCTCTAAAATCATCTCTAAAAATAGATGAACGGTGTAGATATAATAAATACATCATTGTGGGGCCCACGTAAGATGTAACTTTGATCTCCTTTGAACCCTTCTCACAACTAGGAGATCAAGGAGCGTCAGTGCTGTCTTCGCACGATACGTACCAAGAGTAGCTATAAGCTAGCTAGTGCTAGCTACAGACAACAATTATAAAGCTTCTCCAAGAAGCTACATCTCTAGTGTAAAGCTTCTTCAAGAAGCTACATAGCTGTAGTTTTTATCCTATTGAGTAAATTATGTGGGGCCATCTTGATTTTTTTTGGTTTATCTACATTGTCTATTAGTTTTTTCAGATCATTTTAGGGGTTGATACTAAATTTTAAGTAAATTTAATAATTAAGTAGATCGCATCATACGAAACACTGATAATAATGATTTACACACAGTTGAAAAAAAATGAACGATCCAGCCTTACCCAATCCGATCCGACTCGGTTTTCCTGACCGAGTCGGACTCAGATCGATTCATGCTAACAAAAGTTCGGATCTGTTCGAGTTAGATGACCTGGACTCGGTCCCGGATTGGATCGAGTTCGGGTAAGGCTGTACAAATTTTGAACCAGGTTGAGTTGGACCTAATCTGATCCGACTCGGTCCAATGCCCACCTCTACCCACCTGTTTAAAATTCGGGTTTGGTCTTATTCGGGTCCAAGGAAAACAACGCCTACACATTTTACCCAACATGGTATGGATATAGGAGGGTCTACGGTGGACGCGGATTCGGTACTACCCCTCGCTTGTCCCTCACTTGGAACAGGCAGGGCTCTTAGGGGCCAACCGTGAAGTATGGGTTTTATCCACATCGTCCATCCATTTTTATATATCATTCAAGGGTATAAGCTTAAAAATAAAAGTACTGGTTTTATCCACACCGTCCATCCACTTTTTCATGTCATTTAAGGGCACAAGGTGAAGAATGAGGTAGATCCAAGGATCAAGTGGACCACACCAAAGGAAGAAGCGTTGATGGTAATCTCCGCCATTGAAACCTCCCTAGGTCCACCATGATGTTTATTTGCCCTCCAACCTGTTCATAAGGTCACTTAGATCTGGATGAAGGAAAATACAAATATTTCCATTGATCAAAACTTCTGCGGCTCCCATTAAATTTATGGTGGGCGTTCAATCTCCAATGTGTGATCCACATGAGAATTAATTATACCTCATTTTTTTGCATTATATGCTAAAATGATATGAAAAAAATGGATGGACGGTGTGGATGAAACCCATACATCACGGAAGGTCCCTCACAGGCCCTCCTGCTCCGAGCTCCGGACAGGCGGGGGTAGCACCCAATCCGCGTCCGTCTGGGGTGGACACAGGAGGATCCAGACCCGGCTAATTTATCTAATGGGTAGAGTTTTGGATTGGTAGATACAATCTGATCCATTGCTAAGGTGGGCCAGACCAAAGGGAGCAACGGAGACATTGAGGGAGGGAGGAGCCACTATAGAAATTTAATTTTCCAATGGAATGTGTGGTGCAAGGTGTCATGCATATGTCATCCAACCCAATCATCAAGTGCATCCTTCAAAATGAAGTGAGGATATGAAAATCAAGCCACTTCAAATTTAGGTGGACCACAAAAAGTGAATATATAGGTTTTAGGTGTGATTATACACTGCTCTATGCAGCATTGTCTCCGGGCGAGTGTTTGATTCCTGCGATGTACAGTGCTCATGAGGATGAGAAATAATTCACATTTAGATTCCACATACCCATCATGAGTGGGCCCCACACAGCCCGATTGCTTCTGATCATCATTCCTCGGGGTAAAAATGGCCACTTGTTCACAGCTGAGAATGCTAAAATCTCAAGAGGACACCACAAATTAAGGGAAGTATAGTTAGATTCTTTTGAATGGTTTTCGGTGTCACTAGCTCTCTCCATGAGAGATGGGGATAGGAGGACTAGAATCAGGTTTTTGGGGCCCACCATGTTGAATATGTAGAATCCACTCTGTCCATAGGTTCTAGGCCCTTGGCAAAAACTCAACCAAATCCACGATTAGGCCATAGGGAACGGTGGGGATGAGATGCCAACCATAGGTTTTTCTGTGGGGTCACCTTGGTGTGTATCTTTCATCAAGCCCGTTAATCAGGTGGAACTCATTAGGATGAAATGAAAATATAAAATTTAGCATGACCCAAAACTCATGTTGGCTACACCACGTGAACTGAGAGGTTTTAAAAGCCCTTTTACATTGTTCCCAATGGCGTAGCTCATGGGAGTTTTTTTTATAGAGTGATGATATTGTGTATATACAGTTCAAAAAGGGTTCTTCCTGATGGACGGAGTGGATTCACGTATACGACATGGTGGGCCCCAAACCAGCATGGACGTTTATGCCCTATTAAAAGAGACCTTGTTGACGATTTAGGTACGTCGCGGGACTATTGCTTCTCTTCCACCCACTTATGATGCAATAGACAGACTAGACAGCATATACTGTGGGGGCTACTACTATAGCTGAAGACAAAGAATCCAATGATAGTTTACGACGGTTTTAAAATGTTGGTGACCCTTCCACCGTATGGTAGTCATGGTTGAAGAATACTGTCCAAAACACCCATAGCATAAAATTTACAAACATGGTGTTGAAAATCTTGTAATATAGACCAATCACATTTAATAACCAACGATTGGATGGTTATTAGGATTGCCTGATTATTGCAATCTTTGAGATATGCTCCTTCCAGAAGGTGCCCCACACATGAATGGTCTGGATAACTGTACATCAGTGCCACGACTGTGCATGACGAGTCACCATCATTTTCGAAATAGCAGTGGTCTACCATAGTATTACAGTCGTATCATAGAATGATTCACCACCATTTCCAACATTTCTATTATTCTATTCTCCTTAATCCAAAATTCCTATATGGCCATAAAATAATAGGGGAGGGAGAGGAAGGGGAACGCGGATTAGCTACAGACAGGTTGAGTAGCAAGACACGCTGCTGAAGTGACGTCACCAAGTTCCGTGGGTCCCACCATGATATATGTGTTTCATCCACACTGTCCATCCATTTGGAGAGATCATTTTAATGCATGAGACAAAGAATTAGGCATATCCAAAGCTGTAGTGGATCCCACCACAGAAAACAGTGGAGAGAGTGACGCCTACCGTTGAAACCTTCCTAGGTTCCACCGTGGTGTTTATTTGAGATTCAACCTTTTTATAAGTTAACACAGACATTAAAAACAGGGAAAACACAAATATCAGCTTGATCGAATACTTTTGTGGCATTTAGAAGTTTTTAATGGTGAGTGTCACTCTATCCACTGTTTTCTTCGGTGGGGTCCACTCGAGCTTTAGATCTGACTCGTTCTTTGACTCACACCCTAAAATTGTCTCTCCAAAGGGATGAACGGTGTGGATATAAAACATTCATCATGCTGGGACCCACAGAAATTGGTGACGTCATCAGTAGCAAGTATCGCTGCTCAACCTGTCAGTAGCTAATCCGCTTCCGAGGAAGGGGAGCATTTTCCAGCGTACTCTAGTGTGACCCGTTTAGGCAATTCTGAGGATTGAAAAAAATAAAAGAAAAGAAAATTTAAGGAGATTTAAGAGATAATGTTGCACGTGTGCAGCATGATTCATGTAAAGTCAACTTAAGGTCATGAGATTATTTTTTTTAAGAGGAACGTTTTTCACCGTGGAAGTGTTTTTTAACAAGCATATTAATTACATGAGATGCAAGGTACCGTAACTTGTGTAGGGCATGAGTGGAAACGGATTGGGTACTCCTGCGACCAGCCAATGGCCGGTGGTCAGTGCTCTTTGGGACCCACCATGATGTATGTGTTTCATCCATGCGGTTCATCTATTTTTCTAGATCATTTTATGTCATGAGGCCAAAAATGAAGTATATCCCAATCTAAATTGGATCACATTACAGGAAACAATGTTGAATGAACACCGACCATTAAAAACTTTGTGGGGGCCATAAAAGTTTTCGATCAATCTGATCATTGTTTTTTTCCCTTCATCTGGGTCTGTATGACCTAATAAAATGATTGGATGTCAAATAAACAGTACAGTGGACCTTAGGAGGATTTTAATGGTGGATATCCAATCACTATTGTTTTCCTGTGGTGTCATCCACCCGAGATTTATATCTCTCATTTTTGGGTTCAAGCCTTAACTTGATGTTTAGAAATGGATGAACGGAATGGATGAAACACATACATAATGGTGGGTCCCACAGAGTATGACCACCAGCCACCGAGCTGGTGGGGGGAGTAGCCAATCCGTTTCCGGCATGGGTATGATGAAAATGATGGGCCCCACCAAGAAAATCAGTTGGCACCAAAATCAGGCTAGTTCACTCACCATATAAAATAGGTGTGATGGGTCCCTACTCATGGCTCAGTGGTAGACCCCGTGAGTTTCAACTTTGGGGTCATGGGCTCGAGTGCCCATGTGGGGTAGCGTGTTAATATATATATATATATATATATATATATATATATAAAGAAGGTCCAATTAAAAAATAAATGACTTGATTATTTAATAGGTTGGGTTGGGGTTTGAGAGGACCCTGACCTGAGCCCAATATGGAAATTACAATTGATTTTTCATACAAATAATATTCTAAATGCTTTATTGGCAGTCGCTTTCAAATGCCAACGGGTAAAATGGGTAGCAACAGGAATTTGGCAGTTAAAATTGAATGGTTAGGGTGATCCAATTAGTTTTATTTTGGTATATTTACTTTTGGCAATGGGCCCATGATTTGCATAGTCCAGACTCCAACAGGTAACGTATAGGTAACAATGTTTTACAAAAAAGAAAAAGAAAAAAAGCGAGTGAATTATATTGTTATGTTCTAGCCAAAAGTGAGTGAATCATTGTTATGGTCTATCCAAAAGTGAAAGTGGTCTAGCTAGGTTGGTAACGACTCCCTAGTGGGGGTGGCTAACAGTGAAGTGTGAACCGACAGTGGAGTGTATTAATATAACAAGCTAACCAAAAAAAAAACTGCACCTATTTAAAAACTAGATTAGGTTGGGTGAAGCTTATTTTGATTTTTAGACCCAACCTGTTTGCTGATTCAGGTTGAACTTTTAGACCTAGACCCACCCTATATATGGATTTAAATTTTGGATCCAGCTCCACTAATTGATTAGCTTGGTCCAATGATCCATCCACCACACCTGACCAATTTGCAACCCTAAATGTTGGTGCCAACTCATGGGAGTTTTAATATTATGTGCCCAACATGTATGCATAGTTTTATCCTGGTGTGCACCTTGATTGTATAAGACCAATCTATAGTCGAGCCATGACCTGTATTGAAGTGTAGGGTGACCATATAAGTTTGATGTGTTTTAGCAATAGTGTTGATTTTTTATGAAACATAGTAAAATTTTAAAGGTTTTTTTTTTTCTCCAAAAAGTTAAATTTAATTATAAGCTAAGATTCCTATCTTGTTAATCTCATATTTCAAAATTTTAAAATTCAAATGAATTATTTAAATTTACCTTATTGAAAAGCACAAGCAATGTAAAAACTCAAACCTTTGCCGATGATCTTTCAATTAAGAAGCCTCCCACCAATTTATCACCGACAAAAAGAGAGTGGAGAGCTTCTTGCATAAGCTCCTATGTAGGATTGAGGGAGTGCATGTCCACGCGAAGTTGACCTCATGTTTTCAGGATCTTCAATCCGTTGAGGAGTTCGATTGATCGATAGATCCCATTTTTGTACAATTTGCTTTCTGGACAATTTAAGCCATGTTCAAACATGGGAGCTCAATCGATTGTTAATTACTTGATCGATGTCAATCGATTGCTGCTTAGATTGATAATGTGTGTAATTTTGTGTAATTATGCGAAATTTTTTTCCTATTTCGGGTGTAATATTATATATATGGGTGTAATGTTGGATTATGCTATTCTAATCAGGGCTAAGTTATTTCTAGGGTTTATAAAGAAAAAAATGAGGATTTTTGGAATTATCAGTTCAATCACTTTAATAGTGATTGCTCATCGCTTTGTGCCTTAGTTTTTTCACAAGAGAGTTTTTCCACGTAAAATTTGTGTACTTGTGCATGTTTTATTTACATTTACTTATCGCTATATAATATATATTTAAGGTTTGCTTCCGTTGTTCCCCAATAAGTGGTATAAGAGTTATACGTTGAGGATTCGAGTTTAGATTTGAAACATGTCGATGAGGGGATCGAACATTAAGTATGAAATTAAAAATTTCACCGATAAAAATAATTTTGAACTATGAAAGGTGAAGATAGGAGGCTTTTAGTTCAACAAGAATTGTGACAGGCACTCCTTAGTGTAGCGAAGCGTCCTTCGACTATGAGCAATGAAAATTTGAAAGAATTGGATGTGGGAACGAAGACCTTGATTCAGTTATGTATATCTGAAGAGGTCCTTTATAATGTTCTTGATCAGAAGACCACCGCTAAATTTTGGAATAAGTTAGAAGGCTTGTACATGACAAAATCTCTGTTGAATTCTCTATATTTGAAGAAGCAGTTCTATAATATGAAGATGGCATATGAGTCTAATATTAATGAACACATTAACGTGTTTAATCAGTTACTTTACAAAATGACGAGTGTGGAAGTGAAGATCGGCGAGGAAAATCAATCCCTAATTCTGTTAAATTCCATTTCAAGGTCTTAACGAGAGTCTCGTAGATAATATGTGACACGGTATGGAAACCAGATACGTTGAAACTATCTATCTCAGTCCTTCATTCGAAACAGTTAAGAAAGAAGGATAATGATGGTGGTTCCTCTACGGATGCGTTGGTAGTTAAGGGAAAAATCTGAGTAGGAGAAGGAAAACTCGGGATCTCGGTCAAAGTCTAAGAGCAAGAGAAAGATGAAGTGCTGGAATTGTGGAAGACATGGGCATATGAAGAAGAATAGTAGAAATCCTAAAGTCCAAGAGGGAGAAAAATTAGATGAAATGCTGAAGGAGGCCAACGCAGTGGAATTCAATGAAGAGGTGGATGGTGGTGACGTTCTGATCACATCCAAATCTGGGTATCTCAGCGATGAGTAAATTTTATATTCGGGGGCTTCATACCACATGACTTTTTAGCATATTTGGTTTACTAGTTATAACGAGTGTAATGGTGGCCAGATGTTTATGGGCAACGATATTACCTGTATGGTTGTTGGAATAGGATATGTACATTAAGATGTTTTGATGGAACAGAGCACATTCTGATGGATGTGAGACACGTTCTTGAGCTGAGGAAGAATATGATTTCTTTGAGGGTTCTCGATGCACTTGGATACAAGTTCACTGGCTATGATCGTGTCTTAAAAGTTTCAAAGGGTGCACTCATTGTGATGAAAGTACATTGGAGCAGTAATCTTTACAAGTTGATTAGAAATATCATATTGGGTGGAGCTGCAACGTTTGTAATAGAGTCCACATCGGCATGTTTATGGCATGCTCATCTAGGCCATATGAGTGAGCGCGGTATGAATATACTTTCTGATCATTGCTCGATTCTTACTTTTAAAAATGTTGATTTAAATATATGCGAGTATTATATATCGAGTAAACAATTATGATTATCTTTTAAATTTGTAAAACATGTAAGTAAGAGTGTTTTGGATTATGTGCATTCTGAAGTATGCGGACTATAGAGAAGTCATCATTTTTTATATCATTCATAAATGATTACTCTAGAAAGGTGTGAGTTTACTTTATAAAGTATAAATCCATTGTTTTTACAACTTTCAAGGTATGCAAGGCTATAATAGAAAAACAGTCAGGATAAAAATTGAAAGTATTAAGAATAAACAATGGTGGAGAATTCACTTCAAATGAATTCAATCAGTTTTATAAACAGGGATCGTATGATATAACAAAGTTAGGTATACACCAGACCATAATGGTGTGACAAAACGTATGAATCAGACTCTCTTAGAGAGAGTTCGAAGTATGTTCACCAATACTGAGTTAGGCGAAGAGCTATGAACTGAGGCTGTTAATACAACTTGTTACTTAGTGAAGCGGTCTCTATGTACCCTTATCAGTTGTAAAATTCTGAAAGAAGTATGGAGTGGTTATGACTACTCAAGGTTGCGAGTATTTGGTTCCAATGATTACTCTCATGTACCATCAGTTGAGATAGATAAACTACAACAAAGCGTGAAGAAGTGTACCCTTGTGGGCTATGGTGATGGTGTGAAGGGATATAAGTTGTATAACAGGGTTACACGGATGATTATGATTAGCCGTGACATCATGTTTGATGAGGATTCCTTGTTCTACAGGAATGAACACAGTGAAATGGGTAAATCATTGATAATTAACGTTGAAATTGAAAAAGATGAGACACAACAAGAAGTTAAGCCGCAGGAAGAGGTACATGAGTAGGCAAAGTAGCCATTTATGAGGAGAAATCTACCAATAGATTATATATAAGTAGTGAGATATATAAATGACTTGAATATTACATTCACTCTCATTATGAATGAGGGGAATCCATCTGTCTTTCAAGAAGCATTGGATGACACTGATGCTAAGAAGTGGATGGTGGCGATGCAAGATGATATTGACTCTTTATATAAGAATAAGACGTGGGAGATAATAGAGCTTCCCGATGGGCATAAAGAAATCAGTTGGAAGTAGATCTATCGGAAGAAAATGGATAGATATAAGACTAGACTGATAGTGAAGGATTATGTGGAGAATGAGGGTATTGACTTCAATGAGATTTTTCGTTTTGTGTCAAGCATATATCTATTGGATTTGTGTTAGTGCTGATTGCCCAATACAATATGGAACTTGAACAAATAGATGTAAAGACAGCTTTCCTATATTGAGAATTGGAAGAGAAGATATACATGAAGCAACTAGAAGGGTTCAAAATACAAGGGTTAGAGAGTAATGTTTATAGGTTAATGATGTCATTTTATGGCCTGAAATGGTCACATAGGAAGTGATATAAAAAATTTGATACTTTCATAGTGAGTCAGCGGTTTACCATAAATGAATATGATCATTGTGTCTACTCCAAGGCACTGAGTGAGAGAGAATTCATTATACTAGTATTATATGTTGATGACATGCTTATCACTAGCCATAGAATGTTTGACATCAATATATTGAAGACTCTATTATCAAGGATATTCGAAATGAAAGATTTAAGAGTTGTAAAGAAGATTCTTGGCATTGATATACACAGAGATATGGAGATGAGCGGGTTACAGTTATCTCAGATAGAATACTTTGAGAAAGTGTTGGTGAAGTTTGAGATAGACAAGGCTAAACCGGTTAACACACCCCATGCTACTCACTTTCGGCTTTCTTCAAAGCAATGTCCTATTAAGATAAAGAAAAATTATTTATGTCTCATATGTCTTATTCGAGTGTAGTTGATATTTTGATTTATGTCATGGTCTTTACGAGACCGGATATTGAATATGCAATTAGTGTTGTGAGAAGATACATGTTAAACTATGACAATCAATATTGAGAAACAATGAAATAGCTATTTCAATATGTACGAGATATAGCGAACTATGTCTTGACATTTGAAAAATCATATGGTAAATTGGTAGGCTATGTTGATTCAGATTACACAAGGAGTGTGGACAACAAAAGGTCGACTTTCGGTTACTCGTTTGTGCTAGTGGGTGGAGCGGTATATCGAATGTCGAAGCTACGGTTTATAGTTACTCTTCTCATAACCGAAGCTGAGTATATGATAGTGGCGAGGGCTTTCAAGGAAGGTATTTGGTTGCGTGGAATAATGAATAACTTGAGGATTCAGTAGGAGACCATGTGCCATTTAATTGTGATAGAGAAAGCGTGATCAACTTGGAAAAGAATTCAGTTTACTATTGTACAACTAAAGATGTTGATGTTCGTCATCATTTTATCCGACAAGTGCTTGAGAAAGGAATAGTTACTCTTGAGAAGATCCACATGAGCATGAATCCAATAGATATACTTATTAAAGTAGTTCCCGCAGAGAAGTTCAAATTATATTTAACTTCTCTGGGTCTGGCAAAGGTTTGATGAAGACAGAGTGTGCATGAAAAGCAACGACGATGGTGAAGTTATTAGAGATGGAGCTTGGAGTTGTGGTTTATGATGATTGAAACCATGGAGGAGATTGTTGCCAAAGTGTCTTCAATCTGTTTGGAATAGGGGAGTTCGATCGAGAAACCCTTTTTTTGTACAGTTTTCTCTCTTGACAATTTAGGCCAAACCCGGGGACGGACAGCTTCCGTGATGCCCCGAATCCGGCACTCGACTTCCATACAACAAGTCCCGAGTTCGGCGCACCACAAGGAAGATTTTTGACTGAATTTTTTTTTTTTTGTATATACATATAATAATACCTGAGCATGAAGATCCATGATCAAAATACCAAGCAAACTCTCCATTATAAATCCTGATAGTTACAAGTACCATGCTTTCCAAGGGTACACGACGTTAACATTGCCAAATCAAAAAAATAGATACAATGCATCGAGAAAGCTAAGTCTTCCAAGCTACTCCTGCCCTGAAAAAAAATGGGAAATAGGAGGCTTAGACAAAAAGCCTAGTGAGTACACACGTATGTGCAGTGTATCCTACATGCAGGCAAGATAAATATGCTACAGGGAAATCATACCACAGCCATAACTATAGTACATGCATCCGTAATCACATCATCATCATCATATTGTCATGCCATAATTATACAATATCGAAAATACTGAAAAGTCCATGAGTCATACAATATTAGAGTACGCAATATAAATCAGCATGTAAATAATGAGTGATAAAGAGCTAAATATCAGATGTCGAGGATGCAATGCAATATACAGTTCCCGATGAGTTCACGAATACCATCAGCCGTATCTAAATACTGAAACATAGTAACCCGAAATGCTAAATGTTACTAATGCAATGCAACATGTGATGCGAATGAAATGACTATGCTGGAGTGAAGTCGGGATGGTAGTACGTAGTATCGCAGACTATGGGGTCTATCACAAAGGACTTCTATCCAAACTAGTCCCATACCTAATTCGGATAGTCATACTCTATGTGGTAAACTCCCGATCTCGAGTTAGTCGCGCGCCCCAACCGAAATCCTGGCTATCATGCGAAGGTACACGTAACAAATAGTTCGCACCACCGGCCGAGTGGATGGTGAATAAATGAATGAATGAATATGCAACTCCGCTCAATAAGTCCACATATCAAGATGGTTTATCCCTGGGATCATCACCGGGTTTAGTACACTCCAAATGACACTGTCTCTCTCCCAATCACACCAAGTGAGCGTAAGAAACCTCACTATCCGCCTGGCCAATAGTCTGCCAATACCTATCCGGCACGTCGATAGCGGACCCATTTACGAGCTGGTCAAACTTAGCCTAGTAATGCCCCCTACCCTCGAGCGGGTAAGGCTACACTCCCTCCCAACAGACCACGACACAGTGGGAGGCGCGGCCTCTTGGTATTCGGCACACGGGCGCTCATGTATCCACTCGGTCTAGACGTTGGGGCATCTCCTAGCCTCGGAGGTTTAGGGACTTTCATCCACGGACATCTATGGCGACCGTATGCTAGACCCACATATTTCCGGGGTCCCATCCGGCCATCCACGATATGTCCGTGGAGGCTACGGCCCGATGTCGCTAGGGCACATAATGCAAGATGCATGAGTCATATAATACAGTCATGCATCAATCCTGCGCATACCGTGCACTCATGTGAGATAACCTCCGCCTATCAGGGAGTCTCATAACAGTCTGCCCAACGACATATGCAATGGTCAACCACATCTCATAACAAGCATGCAGATGATGCGTATGGGCATGTATAATGATGCAATGTTGTCACATACTCATAATCAGTATCAATAACTGGCCACAACAATCGGCTTCGACAATGTGGACATTTAACCAACATTGCCCCCAAGGAATGACCCACATAAACATCAATACATACATCATGGTGAAATCACAAATCACATCGGTCCTCAGATACATTGCTTTGGGTCTCACACAAGGGTCGCACATTCATCACATTGGGCCGTATCATATGGGCCTTACACATCGCAATGGACCTCGTCACATGGGCCATGAATACACCACATCAGGCTTCACGACCCATGGGCTTCAAACACACAAGAGGTGAGCACTACACATGGGCCTCAAATACATCACAATGAGCCACAACCCATGGGCCTAAAATACATCTCAATGAGCCACGCCCATGGGTCTCAAATACATTGCAAGTGGCCTTAAATCTAATTCACAAGTAGGCCACATACCTGGGCCTAATTCATATCACCATGGGCCACATCACATGGGCAGGAAATACATCACAATGAGCCTCATCATATGGGCCTAAAATATATCTCAATGGGCCTATGATCAATCTGTCACAAGTCCTAAGTTCATGTACCCAGGAAGTTACACCATCGGCATAGTCCATGAGTCTGAGTAATCACACAATTTTTCATATGCCCACATGGTCTTATGGTCATTCCATTATCAGAAGTCCGTATGGTTGAGTGGCCACACAAATGTCATTCTACTTGTCATAATAAGGGACTTAAGGTGAGATAGTTACTTATTATTATTATTATTATTATTATACCATATTTCGCATAATGGGGCAACCGCTTTACTAAATTTTCACGTAGCCGGGCGGCCAGTACCACAATTTCACATAGTTTAGTAGTCACCGAAGCACTACTTGATCATATGGTTGGGCTACACATTCCCCACATACCCACATGATTTACGGCTATCCGTCACACATGATCACAAGATTTATGAGCTACATATTTAGCACCATTTTATCAAATCTAGTTATCACTCATCCCGTCAGTGATCATATGGTTAATGGCCACAACAATCATAAATCTACTTAAACAAGTAGTCACACGATTACCCCAATTTTCATACAGTTAGGTGGGTTATAAAAGATCAAGCACTCATATGTGGTGGTCCACATAACTTCCACCAATTCACACTATTAGTTGGGCCACCCAAGATCCCAAATTCCTATAGTGTAGTGATCGACATGATTCCTACCAACTGGCGGACTAAATGAGAAATAACTATTACAATAGGCACCATGAAAACGACTTAGATTGCCGTAAATATATAGGAAGCCCCGCTCTCTAAAATGATCTCATCAAAATAGATGAATGGCTGGTAAAACATGTATATTAGATGGTCCATGATTGATTAAAAGGAATAGATGGATAGATTTCTCACAAACATTACTGTAACTCTAGGAAATATTTAACGGAGGATAAGTGATCAATATTGCTCCCGTGGCATGAGATATGAATCTGACTAGTTTATGGAACCACACCCTAAAATGATGAGGATAAACTGATGAAAGGCATACATCTACATCATACTACAAAGTGGAGTCCGTGGCCAAGGAAGCATCCCAGCATATAAGGGCATACCAGAGCCTAAGGATTTCTAATGGTTATTACACTTTCTACTTGTAGCATGGCCTGGACCACCTAAAATTGAGTTCTACTTCATCTTGTGTCTACGGGCAAGAGGTGGGCTCACTTCCTAAGTGACTGGAAAATACATAGGCAGTGTCAGGTATATAACACATGCACCTAGGTGGGCTTCACATGCTTCACATTATGTTCAGGGAAGCTTTCATTGGTAAGCATACAATTCCCTTTCCTTATTATTATTATTATTATTATTATTATTTTGTATAATTGTGGGTCTCATTGTCATGGTGGGGTTCACCCCATGAACAGTTCATATGACAAACAACATCATAGCTGATACCACCCACTAGATGAATGACATGGATATAAGGTACATACGTCGAGTGGGATTTATGACACATGGATGGTCTAAATGATGAACGAATGGGATGTAAAATACATGTAACGAGTTGGCTCCATGATCTAATGGCTAACTCAACTTTAGTGGCAGTCACACGTCACAGTAGAACTCAAATGATTTAATAGTAGGGAATTTTATTCCTACTGTTTCTTATAGTGTGGTCCACCTAAGTTGTGGATCTGCCTCATTCTTTTACTCATGACTTAAAATGGTCTAAAGGAGTGAATGAATGGCCCAGATATACCACTCATCACCAAGGTGGGCCCCAAAAAAAAATCTAAGCATTTTGTATACAATTTTCACTGTCCAAGTGGCATGGCCTACATGAACTTCTAATCGGCCTGATTTTTGGGACCATACAATAAATGGTACTAGTAAGATGGATGAATTGTATGGATTTAGCACATACATTGTGGTGTGGCCATGATCGGCCTACAAAATTTTACCCCAAATGTGGACGTCACTTCCTCGCACCATTATTTTATTTTGATATTATTGTTATTATTATTTGTATATTTTCTCATCAAGGTGGGTCACTTGAGAGATCCAGTCCATCCATTGTGTGTGTCTCACTTGGTGGAGGGGTGAGTCCAAGTTTCAGATGCATCAAAGTTTCAAGTGGGCCCCATCAAGTACTTTTGTATATTTTAGCATGTCTTTACATGATTTTTGATGGTGTGGGCCACCTGAGTTCCGTGTATGGCTAGAATTTGGGGGTGGCCCATTGTTAAACGGGACTCATCAAGTGCATGCGACTGATGTTCGACACACATCATGGTGGGGCCTGTGGTGGGGGCCACCTCTTTCCAGCGTCAGACGCTGACGCTGCAAAATGCAGCGTCAGTGTTGTTTTGCTCTCTCTTTTTTTTTTTTTGTTTTTCATATTTGGAGCCCACAACGGGACGATCCAGTCCGTCTATTGCGTGTGTACTACTAAGTTAAGGGGTCATTCCAAGTTTCAGATACATCAAAATTTCAGGTGGGCCCCCAGAAAGTACTTTTATATGTTTTAGCATGTTTTCACATGAGTTATGATGGTGTGGCCTACCAGAGAACTAGATTGGCTTCATTTTTTGGCTCAACGCCTAAAATGATATGAAGAATTGAATGGACGGCGTGGATTTGATACATACATTATGGGTGAGGCCCGTTGTGGACCCACAGCCCCTGCCCCTTTACAATGCAGCTGGGATGCTGCTGCTGCAACGTCCGCTGGACGCTGGCAGTAGCGTCTCACTCCCTCTGTATATTTTTCTTTTTAAATTTATTTATTTATTTATTTTCTTTTATATATATATATATATATATATATATATATATATATATATATATATATATATATATATTTGTGCACATGTGTGCATGGGGGTGTGTGTGTGAGAGTGTGTGGCTAGCCTAATGGGCCACACTTGGATGATTTGAATGTCATACAAACATTTTTGTGGGGCCCACTATTAATGGGTCCCACATGAACTCTATAATAAATTAATTTTATTTTATTTTTATATGTTTTCTCCTATCTATCCACACCATCAATAACATCTTATCATTATTACAATTTTCTTTACCATCAATCATACTATTTTCATCATCCACACCATTCATAACATTTATTGCAATTATCATCACCATCAATCATACTATCTTCATCATCCACACCATTAATCACATCATTATGATCAACATCATCTCCACCATACAAAAACACAACAAAAACAAAATAAGAATGAGTAGGGTGGGTGTACTCACCTTGATGAATTAGATGGATGGTTGAGATGTATGGAAAGGATGGAATTGATGGTTGAGATTGATGAAAGGTATGGGATTGATGGAGTTGATGGCCCACCAAGATCACTCCTCTCTCTCTTTCTCTCTCTCTCTCTCTTATGGAAAAATGGTGAAATGCTAAGGGATGGAAGGGTATTTATAAAGAAATGGATAAAATTTGGTTAAGTTAAGCTAATGTGAATAATATTATCTTAGGTTAGGATTATGGTACTTAATTCATGCTTTGTAATTAATGGTGGATTAAAGGAGCATGGGATGGCATGGTGTGGTGATGTCATGCATAGTGTATGGCATGGAGAAAGGTTGACTTTCATACACATGAGAGAGAAGAGGTATGGGTATGTGACATCACACACATGGGTAGAGATTCTCTCACCCATGTGTGGCATGTACATGTGTGCATGACATGTGTTGTGCACATGTGTGAAATGAAATACATGGTGCCATGTGCACATGATACACTTATTATCCTTCACGGCGTATCTCACTAACGGAGTATCATACCGATGCACGGGTGGTACCGCCACGATCGCGGCGATGGGGCGGTTGATATGAGATAGGTTTCAAGGTCTAGAGGTCCCGGTCAGTTGGGTGTGTACTATGAACGGCTAATCTAGGTCTAGCTAAGGGTGTTGATTATCGTACATATATGCATAGAAACTAGTACAGAATGGACTGGGTATTACATGTTCGATTGAGAGCTTAATCAATCGAGGATTACTCGATTAATGCTTAGATCGACGGCACATGTAATTTCGCGTAATTGTGTGGATTTTTTTTCTTATTCTAAGTGTAACATTATAGATAAGAGTGTAATGCGGGATTAGGGTGTTCTAATCAATGCTAAGTCGTTTTCAGGATTTAGAGAGGATAAAATGAAGTTTTTCAGAATTGTAAGTGCATCAATCTCTTGTACTTTTCGATTTTGTAGTGATTGTTCATCACTTTGTGCTATGGTTTTTTTCCCGAGAGGGGTTTTCCATTTAAAGTTAGTGTACTGTTGTGCATGCCTTGTTTGCGTTTATTTATCGTTGTGTGATCATGAATTCGGGATTTTATTTTGCAGTTCCCCAACACCTCACACTTCATATGTGATGAAGATGGATAAAGGAGATGAGAGATCAAATATCTCTTCCTCTTTCTTTTCTCACTTTGCAACTCATTCCTAAGGGGGGGACATCCATGCTCTTTTTTTTTTTTCTTTTTTTTTTTCTTTTTTTTTTTTCTTTTTTGGAACATGAACTTATTTATAATGAGGGGTTAAAGTTAGAGTGGTGTACCACTTCTAATATTTTGTTATCCTACAATTTTTCATATAACTAGAATTCTATAAACATACTTTATCCATGCATATGTTAATGATTTAATCCTTCCACTGGTATAGCCATTCATTAGGTGTTGGACCATCAGATTATTATAAGTATGTTTAAAGTAGTTTAAATGTTAAAAACCTTTGTAAAACTTAAAATCATTTAAATGTGGGGAAAAAAAGCTTGATAAACCTATGATCTCTTAAATCTTCACCATAAATCAATCCTTAAGAAATTAGTAAATCTCTTATTGACTTATATAAAGATTAACAATACCTGAAAAATGCACCCAACCACATCACTTTCATTGGCCACACAATAACGTCAAGTATATGCAACCAAGACCTTAGAGCTTCACATGTCCTCAAGTCTAAAGATTGATCAAATTTTAATGCTTCGTTAAGTCTAATATAGTTCAAGCAAAATCACCCCTATACCAGTGACTTAATTTCGATCCACTAATACAAGTGTCGAATAGATCTAATAATCTAATATATATGACATCTTACACTCTCATGTGAGATAGGAGCTAAAGCAAACCAACACCAAGTCATGCCCGATGGTGAACCTAGATTCATAGACCATGAATCTCCCTTGATCAATGACCATGGTGTCCAATCTCAAGTTTGCATGCAGAACTAGAAGAATTACTCATTCACTTAACACATATTCATGAAAGTTTTAGTGACATTACATATTAAATCATATATAATAGTATATACTTAACACATGTTCATGAAAGTTTAAGTAACATTATATATTAAATAACATATAACAATATCTATACTGGACACTTGATCATCATTATTTATGGTGAAGATTATAATCATCAAATCAACATGATATTGGGTTGGGCTCACATCAGTTTCCTCCAACAAACAAACATTCACCGAGCTGTTGGGACCTGAACACAAACTTGGGTTTGCACGCGCGTGGAGAGTAGCTTTCGGAGTCAGCCTAACACAACCCCTTTCATGACGTGCATCTGGCCTTGTAGCTTTTTGCATGGCACTTACCACAGCAGCCGGCGGGCCAATAGCCTTGTGCCACGTTAGAACAGGTAGGAACGAAAATCTTCTCAAAATCTATCCGGTTTGACTCGGTATTTTGACGAGTCAACACAGAAAGTCCAATAAACGAGTCAAAAGCAGTTCCACGTCCGTTTCCAGTCAAAAGTTCTAGCCGCGTTTGGCCGCACTACTTGCTTGGATTACAATAGTGAGAAATACTCCAGAGCACTGTAACTAAGTTATAGTGCTCCTTGTTGTATCTGTCATTTGGATAGTTCAATCGATCGATCTGAACCGTCTATTAAGTCTAGAACAAATTATTATTTTTTTAATGGCTATAAGGAAAAAATCACACTGATGGTATGATCCAATCTGTCCCTGATTAGTCCTTATTTTTGTAGCCATTCTTTTTTAAAGACATGTATGGAATGGTTAGGATTGCATGAAACAAGTGATTGTTTTGAATCATGAGCATTCTAAGATGGGCTCCAACAAATGGATTGATTAAATTGTCGATTGGACCTATTGTGTAAATGATCTGGACCGTCCAAATGAAAGTCAGATGACCTGGTAGGTACAATTATCATATTAGCTCCGTATTTGCTTTGAAAACAGATTGATCTTTGTTGGATCTAATTCATAGTCTAGATCAAGTGATTAGATTGTCTAAGTGTCCCAATGAGCATTTCTCTACAATAATCAGTTCTTTTAAAACGGTGGTGACTCATCCTCCACACATGGGGGCATTGATTTTCTGATATCCAGACCAAGAAAATTGTGGGTCCCATTCTGGATGCTGCATATATCTAAGATCACACTGTTCAAGCAATCCTAACCATCAATTAATGGCCATCAAATTGATGGATAAAATTTAAATAGTGGGTGGTCCAATTTCAAAAGACAACATCAGATCGTTAATGTTATATATCTTCTTATGATATTTGTTGGTTATGATCCATCCAAAGTTTGGTCAGCGATTTGGCCAAGAATCGCCACCATTTTTTGAGTGGTGCAAAACTAGCACAGGAGTCTAAATGCATAATAAGAATTTTGGACTACAGAAAAGGGGTGGAGGGGACCTGGGTACTATTGCTACACTTGAGTCGACCATCTGGACCGTCCATTCAGTAAAGCCAACTCTTTACGGGCCTCCATATGGGAAATTCAAATACATACCGATTGGATGATCCCGTTAATGCAAATCTTGACCCTTTTTGTTTTTATGACCGTTCGTTTTCCAAGCCATAAATTGGTTGGTTAGGATCCTCTGAAATGATTCTTGAGAATAATCCAAGGTGGGCCTTACCCGATCAAGGGTTGGAATTGATGATTGGACTTTCCATTTACGGAAGATCTCACCGTTCATTTTGCAAAACCTGATTGCAGGGAGAGAATCACTAGGTAAGTATGTTTTTACTTTTTTTTTTTTTTTTTTTTTTCTAAAATACCCCAAAAAAATAAAACATTTGCAAATAACCATATTATCCCACCTTCTATTTATTTTTGTGCATTTTCCATCCTTTTTTTTTCTTTTCTTAAAAAGCAAGCTTGAAATACTTAATTTCTTATTACCTACCCCATGCAAAACCTGAAAAGATACTATATAGTAGTGTGAACCTCTGAGCAAGGGAAAAAGAAATTTAAAAAAAAAAGAAGCAACTCACACCTCGGGTGTAAGAAGAAAGGAGAGAGAGAGAGAGAGAGAGAGAGAGAGCCATAGGGGAAAGAAAACCCATAGCTTGGGCCAAGCATCAAAGAAGGCAATCTCAATTAGTGATTAGGCAACGGAAGCAATGCATAAAAATAGCGTCAAGCTTCTAGAGAGTCGCACAAATGTAATATTTTGAAATTTTGGATTTTGTCTCTAAACTGTTTGGGTGTTAGTTCGATGACATCGAAGGGCGTTCGATGCCATTGAATTAATTGGTGCATATTTTCGCAAAGTTGTGAATTTGCAGGATTTGTTTCCTTTTCTAATTGGGTTTTCTCCAAAGGTAATATATTGGAGTGCAATCGGAATTGGGAATGAATGCAAGTGTTCTAGTGTTTTCAAATCATCCAAGGGTTTCAAAGGGGTGTAGCAAGGGTGAAATTTGAGGTTGTTCGAATCAGATAAGTTCTACACTTTGTAATTTTGCTTTCATAGTGATCATCTGTTGCTTTGTGTCGTGATTGTATTCTGAAAGGGGTTTTTCACGTTTAATTGTTATGTTCATCTCCCTTTTACTTGTTACTTTTGGATTGCTATTCTTGATTCATCTCTGTGTGCTTCTACGATTCTCGCAACAGTTTCTCTCTATCCAAATATGTCATACAAGGGCCGAGAAAGAGACCCTCGCGAGAGAAACAAAAATTTGATTGTTAGCATTTTTCACAGCATAAGAAACTGACTGGATAATAGTTGGCTAAGGAACAATATGAATAAAAAGCTTAAGAGTGCAAATTGTCTCATATCCACTGGATGAACCTACGGAAAAAGAACAAATGATTAATGAATTCAACACCACGTTGATAAAAAAACACAAGCAGTTATCATCCAAAATATTGAGGCTAAAGAGCAGGTCATTCACTTCAATCTTCCAAGAAAGATCATCTAAGCCATAATGGAGTGTTTGTCGATAAAACCACTAGACCAAAGTAATTCAGTCCAAGGCAAGACAGAGTGGGTCATATGACAAGCCCTTATAGCATAGGCAAAAGTAAGAGCACGATTTGAGAAAAGGGTCCGGACGATCTCATCTTCAATAGGAACAATATGGCATTGGTTAATTTTCTAGAAAAGCTGGGCAAGTGCAGGAGAAGAAGGATAAGGGAAAAGCCATTCAATACCTTGAATTAGACGAATTAGACTACTAATAAAAGCATTAGGATCTAATCCAAGATTATGAATGGCATAGGCTCCCAAGCAATAAAAAAGGCTCAAGTCGCCTAGCCAGAGATCATACCAAAAATCAGTGGATTGCACATTATCCACGAGGAATCCAGTGGGGCGATTACATATGTCTTGAACACTAAGAATGCTGCATGCGCCAGGTCAAAGAAGAATTAGGGGGTATGCTAATGGTCCAAATTGATTATGAGCCAATGCATTTCTCATGTAACCATTTCATTCAAAGGTTGTCATTCTTAGAGATAATTTTCCAAAAAATGTCCAAGCACCTGAGATTTGGCATGCTCTGGTGGTAATGTCGAGCATAAAAATGTCCAAGCACCTGAGATTTGCAAATCTACTCCTAACTAATGGTATGGATAGTGGAGAATCTCCAAAAATAAATAAATAAATAAATAAATAAAAATCCACCTTTCAATAATATTTTAGCAAGCTTTAGGAGCAAAAAAAGTATGTGCATTTTCCATCTATGTATAAATTGAGGTGACATTCAGTGGTACAGGCCCCACTATAGCTAATAGTGGTACCAGGCTG
This sequence comes from Magnolia sinica, assembly GCF_029962835.1. Taxonomy (NCBI): domain Eukaryota; kingdom Viridiplantae; phylum Streptophyta; class Magnoliopsida; order Magnoliales; family Magnoliaceae; genus Magnolia; species Magnolia sinica. The sequence goes on along the minus strand of NC_080576.1, from coordinate 21,247,679 downwards.
TTGTTGGCCCACCTGAGGTATATGACATTAAAATCATCCATCAGACGTGGTCCTTACCTTTAACAAAAGGTCGAAAAATCAAGCCGATCTAAAGCCTCTGGTGAACCACATCAGCAACAACAATGATGATTCACACTGGCAAACCACTCAAGTTCTAGAATGCCCTGATTTTTTGGGTTGTATGGTGGATATAAGCCAGATGGATGGACTGGATAAAGCATACAACACGGTGGGCCCCTTACTCAAATCAATGGTGGGTGTCCACTCTCAAATTCTTCCCAGTGATGTGGCCCACCTGAGTTTTATATCGGCCTGATTTTTAGCCTTAAAGGGAAAAGAGTGGGACGCATCTGATGAACGGGTTAGATATCATGCAAACATAGCGTGGCCCACACAACATTAGTTGTGGTGGTACGTGTACCACTGGAGTGCACCTCTTTAAGGATGGTAATGCACATATGCTCCGGACGTTCATACAACGCCAGATGCTGTAGAAGTGAAAGGGGAACGTGCCTGATGATCCAAACCACTCATCAGGCAGGCCCAGTTGAAGGCTGATATGAGCATAGGGTGACCACTTGTTTACCATGAACGTGAATATTTGAACCCTTTCTCTTAACCGTTTATTTCTTTCATACGGCCATGTGGACTTCCTGCCGTTTAAAACCGCGTGATGTTCTTGGACAATGCATCTATTTAATAAAATTTCTTGATGAACTGCTCTGATCTCACACACGTGCCATTTTATCTCTGTGAGAGTTGAGTTTCAAAAAGGTCCACTTATTCTACAAAAGAGAAGAGAAAGAGAGAGGAGGCGAGGTTCATTAAAAGTCCCTAGTAATTGCAGGCCAGCAAGTAAGAGCCGTGTTTAAGAAGAGCCAAAGGTTGTGATTTCATCTGAGCCGCACATGCACTGCAAAAAAACATGATCTAGTTTGGTGCGACGGATGTAAAGTGCGGTCCGTCTCATTAGTTATCCGTGAAGAGCGGATAGAAGAAAAGGCGCTTTCTTTCATGCATATCTGTAAATACTTTGTAGTTTGAATCGTATGTACGTGTTACGTCGCATTCCCTCTTAAAATAGGCCAATGTTCCTGTAGCCGGAATCTACGTAGGGCCCACAAAGATTCCCATGAAACATCCACTTCGTCTATCCGTTTCTCAAGATCACAATAGGACATAATTCTAAAAATCAGGCAAATCCAAAACTCAGGCGGGCCACACCACACGAAACAGTGTCGATTGAACGTGACCTTTGGAAACTTTTTGGGGGCCACATAAGACTTTTATCCGAATGATATTGGTTCCTACATTTTATCTGAGTTTTAATAACCCTATGAACAGTTTAGATGGCATATAAACATCATTGTCGGCTCTAGGAAGGTTTCAACGGTGGACATCTTCATTCTCACTGTTTCATGTAGTGTGGTCCATATAAATCTTAAATCTGCCTTATTTTTGGAATACTATCTTATTTTGATCTTTAGAAACTAATGAACGAGGTGGATTTGTCACGGCCATCTCTGTGGGCCCCACATAGCTTCCGACCACAGGAACTTCATGTGGCCAGGGATAGGCAATCCAAGTCCACTTGTAATGCAAGTGGGAACTGGGAAGTATGCCCGTTGAACTTCACTAGGCGGGAGAAGGCAGGAACAGGCAAATCTCTGCGTGGCACACGTGCTAACCGGGCCCATGACGGGACATCTGCTCGGTGCGTAAGGTGGGCCAGCTCTGCAGTTAAGTCCTGGTGCAAAAATCAGTGTGGTTGACTCATCTGGTGGGTGACACCGAAAGTTAAATGCTGACAATTGGTAGGGTTTTTTCAAACCGTCCATCTTTTCAGTATATGGGTGGGCCACCTAATGAGTAGACCCGTTTGATTTTTGCACCAGGCGAGATGAGGCCTACCTCATGTAATGTCGCACACACTAGCCAAGTTGGTGTATGTGCTTTTGATGTAAATGGTATGAGTGTTCTGTGGTGAGGTCGAGTGGGACTAAAAAACCTCTCTACCCTCAAATATTTCAAGGTTTGTTTGTATGACAATCTTGAAACTCTTTTCTGGGACCAGATCGAGTTTCCGAAGGCTGATTTTAAATGGGAACATTTGGATGAAGATGTTTGTTTTCCCATATTTTTCTCTTGGAATAGTGAAAAATACTGTTTGGATGTCAATGTCCGGCCAAAAAATAAAATAAAATAGTTATATAAAAATAATGTGGTCCGAACATCATGATCTTTCAATGGGGCTGATAGAATCCACGGTTTGGAACTTTGAACAAGGGACCCGCTGTATGGTCATCAAGGTCACCACAACGACTATCGTCGTTGTAGTCACCACCACCACTATCGATCATCATTGTTGCCACTAAGACGGCCTAAAATAGGCTTCGAAGACTCGTAAAATAATCCAAGCATTATTTGTCCACAATATTGAAGAAAAATGCAAAAAACAACAACACAAGATATTTATGTGGGTCGCCACTTAGGATACTCTATAGACAATCCGACAAGAAAATAATTTATCATGGCAAAGAGAGATTATAAGGAACAAGAAATAGATTACCTTCCCTAATGATTCTACAAAACCCTTTGAACCTAATCTCAAATAAAGACAAATACCCCCACCATTGCAATCCTAGCAATGACCATCGTAAAAATCATGAATTTATGATTTTGGTGGCAGGACACTTTGGAGCATTCTTCGATGCCATCGAGGATATGTTTAATGTCATCGAAGCCAAGTTCGATGCCATCGAAGGACATGCAATAACATTGAGATATTACAATGGCATCGAATTGTCGATTTCAACATATCCGATTTTCTGCACTTTTAATTTTCAATTTTCTTCCTTATTCACTTAGTTTTCATGGATCTTGGACCCTTGAATTCTTCAATCTTGGCCTCCATATATCCAATCTTTACTTTGATAATATTTTGAGCATTAAATCCATGCTTTAAATATACTTTTTTTCTTAGCCCTCAAAATCACTTCGCAAGAAAAACATGTGTAATTAGATCAATTAAGCACATTTATGTTTATAAAACCAGTGTATAACTATGGGAAAATATGCAATGTTTCACACTCAACACATCTATTGACATTATTAAGTATATGCTAACTTGGCATATTTTAAGAGGCCGAATTGAAAAATGAATTCTAACTTTATCGGAACTTAGTTGCAGTTATGTTTCTAAAAAGGTTGTCAAAGAATAGGTCATAACTGACTTCTTAGTTAATCATCCAATTAAAAATATGTTAATGTCACAAGAGATGGTTGAAATGTGTCATGTGGACATATCTTCATGGATGCTCTTGTTTGACGGTTAAAAAACTGACTAGTTGGCAGGGACAGGAATTGTCATTACTGCTCCTACCGATGAAAGACAAGAATTTACATTTCATTTAGAATTCGATTGCACTAATAATTAAGCTGAACATGAGGCTCTCATTATTGATTTAGACATATTGAGAAAATTAAAAGGTTAAAAAAATATCTTCGAGAATTCCTAGTTAGTGGTTAACCAGGTCAATATGGGATACAAATGTAAAAGCGAAAGGTTAACCCCTTACTTGGCTATGGCCTGGAAATTGCTTAGTTGTTTTGATAAGGCTACAATGGAATAACGCCCGAGGGAAGATAATATCCAACAAAATGGCACAGTTAGCTTCAAGCCTCAGGCTACCAAAGGCAGTTGTCGAAAGAACTGTAAAAATTCAAATGTGATTGTTGCCATCTATAAATGGGTGGAAACTATTCGTAAGCATCAAGAAGATGAAGGTAAGCCAAGTTGACTGGTGGATACCCATAATTAGATACCTAAAGAATCCGAGTATAAAAGTTGAACAAAATATTGATAGAACGGCATGCAATTACGTCTTAATAAATGATGAACTTTTCAGAAAGGGGTATGATAATCTCCTTTTAAAATGCTTGGGTACCACAGAAGCATTAAGAGTTATAGCCAAAGTTCATGTATGTGTCTGTGGGACACATCAATCTAGAAGGAAACTAATGATGTTAATTCGATGATACAAGTATTATTGACTAAACATGACAAACTTTTATGTTAGGTATGCACATGATTGCCGACCTTGCCAGCAACATGGTCCGGTGCAACATGTACCAGCAACAGAATTACACCCAATTGTGAAAACATGTCCTTTTCGAGGATGGGCCATGTATTTGAATGGCATAATAAAGCCTCCGTCTTCGAATGGGAATAAGTTTATTATTGTGGCAATAGACTACTTGGCATTCATCTTCAATAATGCATCCATTTTTCAAGTTTTGTTGCTGGACAATTTGGCATTCATCTTCGATATTATCGAACTGTGGTCGATATTATCAACAATATAGGCTACGATTATAATCCATAGCCATAGGTCTACGGTCATTTTCTCACCTCCTTTCCCCACAAGTACTATTACTTTATCAACTTACTTCTTCACACCTGATGCAAAAATAAATAAGTAAAACAAAACAAAACAAAAAAAAAAAAAAAAAAGAAGAAGAACTAAACAAACAAAGCATTAGGACACCATAGAGAATGTAAACTTTAATATGAAAAGTTCCAAATTTATGCCATAGAGATTTCCAATCTCGAGTTTGAAGCTCTAGTTGCTTATGCAAATGGAAGAACACCAAAAAAAAAAAAACCTTTACAACAACTTTTTTGCCATCATGCATATGAGCAACATAAACCTTTGCGAGGGAAGCACTTGCTAGTGGAACAAGATCAAACTCAACAAAAATCTGTTTCATAAAAAGATTGCTTCATTCAGTTGGAAAGTTTTGCACCAATTGAGCATTTAATCAATCTATAAAACTACTCTTCACAATAAAAAAGAAGGAAAAAAAAATCAAAGACAAGAACATGGAAGTTTTGGCTACTCCCCTGCCACCAGCCCCGTGGCTGATGGTCGGTGCTCTGTGGCCCCTGCATGATGTATGTGTTTCATCCATTCCGTTCATCCATTTTTAAAGATTATTTTAGGGCTTTATTCCAAAAATTAGAGGGATATATATCTCAGGTGGACCACACCACGTGAAAATAATAATGATTGGATATCCACCATTAAAATCCTCCTAAGGCCCACTGTACTATTTATTTTACATCCAATATGTTGATTAGGTCATAAAGGCCCAGATGAAGGGAAAAAACAAAAATCAACTTGATCCAAAACTTTTATGGCTCCCAAAATGTTTTTAATGGTTGACTCATTCAACACTGTTTCCTGTAATGTGGTCCACTTGAGATTAGAATATATCTCATTTTTTGTCTCATACTGTGAAATGATCTTAAAAAATAGATGGACGGAATGGATGAAACACATACATCATGGTGGGGCCCATAGAGCACCGACCACCAACCATTGGCTGGTGTCAGGGTAAGTAGCCAATCCCTTTCCACGTAAGGCCAGATTGCCTTCAATCAGATGCTGACGCGAGTTTCCTGCAACACATTTTGCAGGGAGTTCCTACAATCGCATGAGAATCAGTGCCCTTTTTAGGGTTAAGAGAATAGGTGTAGACTTGGATTATAACTAATTGATTAAATAATACATAAATAAAAATCTGTATTTATTTAAAATAGAACAAAAAGGGTGAATAATTACGCTAAGATAAGATAAGATAAATTTGAATGAATTTGTTAAGGCTAAAAGATTATTTTATGTCTCATCTAACTATTTCACTTCTCTCGACCGCTTTCCACCTTTTGGATTTCTTAGTTGTGCCCTATCATCATATGACGTGTATTGCCAGCTTATCAATAATTGTATTTCCATAAAAATTCTTCCAAATATTTTTAAAGATTTTTTTTTGCATGTTATATTCTCCTTAGTGTAACAACATATATTATTTTTTAATTTGTTAATTCAAAGATAGTCAAAAATAGAGTATAACATAGGCCACTATAACAAAAATCTCATGTACCCAAGATGATATGAACAAAGAATTTAACAAACAATGAAAGAAAAAGAACATAATTCATGTGGCATACTTCTAAGCTCTTTCATGAACACTTCACAAACTTGATTGTAAGAAGAAACCGGGCATCAATTTAGCATGGACTGTCTCATTGTCTGTACGTATTCTTGAGGAACCAAGTATTCCTACAAGAGAGACCAGCAACCAGAAAAGGAAATTGAAGAACGTTGCACAGATTGAGCAGTTAACCACATTAAACACACATTGAACAGTTAACCACATTAAACATTTGCAGAAGATACGAAGTACACAGATCAATAGAAGATCAGTTCATCAATTGTATGATTGCACTCATCACAAGAGGTGGGAAGTAGTGGATCATGTGACTTTCTACAACACCAAAGCTGAAGTTGATACTAGTTGAAAGTCTATCCATGGTTGAGTCTCACATGGCATTTGTAAATTTGGGTCCACCTCCCTACTCAAAATTAGTGCCTATTTGTATCGTTGATACATCCTATTGAAGATATTGTTTGTTGATGTGTTGACAAATAAATATCAAACAAGGAACTGTATAGTTGCACAATTGGAACATCTGAAATTCAAAGGAATGACAAAAATAATTGATTTACTAATCATTGTAATTTTTCTCTTCAGGTTTCACAACTGATATGTTGGGTCCTCTAAAGGTCATGTTGGGCTCAGGTTGCCCTCAACCCAACCTAACCTACCCCTCACTACAACTTGGGTTTGGATCAACTGGCCCAACTTGAGATGGGGTCAGGTTCACTCAGGTTTTCATGGTCTTGAGCGAGGCAAGCATGAAATTGAGCGGGGCAACCTGAAAGTTGAGCGGGGCAAGTATGAAATTCAGCGGGGTAAACATGAAATTCAGCGGGGCAAACATGGAATTGAGCAGGGCAAACATGGAATTGAGCAGGGCAAACATGAAATTCAGCGAGGCAAACATGGAATTGAGTGGGGCAAACATGAAATTCAGCGGGGCAAACATGGAATTAAGCTGGGTAAACATGAAATTGAGGGGGGCAAGCATGCAATTGAGCGGGGCAAACTGAAAATTGAGCGGGGTAAGTATGAAATTCAACGAGGCAAACATGAAATTCAGCAGGGCAAACATGGAATTGAACGGAACAAACATGGAATTGAGCGGGGTAAGCATGAAATTGAGCGGGGCAAGTTTAAAATTCAGTGGGGCAAACATGAAATTCAGTAAGGCAAACATGAAATTGAGCAGGGCAAACTAAAAAATCAGCGGGGCAAACATGAAATTGAGCGGGGCAAACTTAACTGATAATTTCATGGCTTGAGCCCAAAAATCTAAACGTATTCAATGTTCAAATGGACCACACCATATGAAAATTTTGAATTAAACTTCTACTGTTGATCAAATCTTAAGGGCCACAGAAGTTTTGGATCAAGCTTATAATTGTGTTTTCTATTAATCTATATCTGTATGATCTTATGAACATTGCGTGAGGCAAGCATGAACATTGCATGAGGTAAGCTAAATTTAGCGACGCTGTCTATCATGGACTTGCATGAGGCAAACATGAAAATTGAGTAAGACCAGCATGAAAGTTCAGTGAAGCAAGCTAGAAATTGAACAAGGTAATCATGAAAATTGAGCAAAGCGAACTAGAAATGGTGTGAGGGAAGCATGAAAATTCAGCTTGGCAAGCTAGAAATTGAGGGAGGGAACTTAGACATTGAGTGGGGCAAACATGAAATTGAGTAGGACAAACATGAAATTGAGTGGGGGAAATATGAAATTCAGTGAGGCAAGAATGAAATTCAGGAGGGCAAACATGAAATTGAGCGAGGCAAACTAGAAAATCAACGGGGCAAACATGAAATTGAGCGGGGTAAACATGAAGTTGAGTAGGGTAAACATAAAATTGAGCCGGGCAAACTTGAATTTTAGCGAGACAAGCATAAAATTGAGCGGGGTAGACTAGAAATTAAGCGGGGTAAACTAGAAATTGAGCGGGACAAACTGGAAATTAAGCGGGGCAAACATGAAATTAAGCGTGGTAAACTGAAAATTCAGCGGGGCAAACATGAAAGTAAGCAGGGCAAACTTGAATTTTAGCGGGGTAAACATGAAATTCAGCTGGGCAAGCTTGAATTTCAGTGGGGCAAACATGAAATTGAGGGGGGCAAATTGGAAATTGAATGGAGCAAACGAGAAATTGAGTGAGGCAAACTGGAAATTCAGCAGGGCAAACATGAAATTCAGCAGGGCAAACTGGAAATTCCTCGGTTCCCTCGCTCAATTTGTACCACCCTACGCAAGTTGCTCAGAAGAAACATTCAATAGGTAGAAATAACTCGAAAATATTCTAGATTAGAACACCATTGTATGAAAAAAGATACCAATACAAACAAACATACATACATACATGCAGGTTGGCTAAATGCATTTACTTCAGTCATTCAAGAGAGAAATAACCCAAAATATCCTACATTAGGGCTTCAAAGATACGAATGACTTCATGTGGTGCTCGCTACATTCAGCGACTCTATCTATCATGAAATTGAGTGAGGCAAGCATGAAAATTGAGCGAGGCAAGCATGAAAATTTAGCGACGCAAGCTAGAAATAAAACGAGGCAATCATGAAAATTGAGCGAGGCAAACTAGAAATGGAGTGAGGGAAGCATGAAAATTCAGCGAGGCAGGCAATAATTTGAGGGAGGGAAACATGAAATTGAGCGGGGCAAACATGAAATTGAGTAGGGCAGGCATGAAATTGAGCGGGGAAAACATGAAATTCAGCTAGGTAAAGTGGAAATTGATTGGGGTAAACTAAAAATTTAGCGGGGCAAGCATGAAAATCAACAGGGCAAACAGGAAATTTAGCGGGGGAAACATGAAATTGAGCAGGGGAAACATGAAATTGAGCGGGGCAAACTAGAATATCAGTGGGGCAAACTAGAAAATCAGCGGGGCAAGCAGGAAATTAAGCGGGGCAAACTAGAAAATCAGCGGGGCAAACTAAAAAATCAGCGGGGCAAACATGATATCGAGCGGAGGAAATAAAAAAATCAACGAGGCAAATTAGAAAATCATCGGGGCAAACATGAAATTGAGCGGGGCAAACATGAAATTGAGTGGGGTAAATTAGAAAATCAGTGGGGTAAACTTAACAGATAATTTCATGGCTTGAGACCAAAAATCTAAACGTATTCAATGTTCAATTGGACCACACCACATGAAAATTTTGAATTGAACTTCTAATGTTGATCATTTCTTAAGGGCCACAGAAGTTTTGGATCAAGCTTATAATTGTGTTTTCTATTAATCCATGTCTGTATGATCTTATGAATAAGTTTGATAACAAACAAACATTACTATTGGGCCCACAATGGTTTCAACGGTGGAAATCATTATGCCCACTGTTTCCTATGGTATGATCCACTTGATCTTTTGATATGCTTCAATTTGGGGCTAAATCGCTAAAATTAGATGGAAAAATGGATGGACAGTGTGGATATACTGTATCCATTCAATGTAGGCCCAACTGAGTTTACTTAGTACAATGGGAGCGTACTAACTAACTCAGTACGCAATCCGATTACGCTTGCTATGCCCCACAATGATGTTTTATTTGTGATACATCATATTCATCGGATTACGTAATACCCCTCTGTTTTCATCGGATTATGTATACACCAAAACTCCATATGTGGGAGGGAACCTAGACATTGAGGGAGGGAACCTAGACATTGAGTGGGGTAAACATGAAATTGAATGGGGCAAACATGAAAATCAGCAGGGAAATATTAAATTCAGAGGGGAAAATATGAAATTCAGCGGGGAAAACATGAAATTGATCGAGGCAAACTTGATTTTCAGTGGGGGAAACATGAAATTCAGTAGGAAAAATTGCAAATTGATCGAGGCAAATATGAAATTCACCAGGGGAAACAGAAAATTCAGCGGAAAAAACTGAAAAATACGCGGGGCAAACATGAAATTTAGCGGGGCAAACTAGGAATTCAGCGGGGCAAACATGAAATTCAGCGGGGCAAACTAGACAATCAGCGAGGCAAACATGAAATTGAGTGGGGCAAACTAGAAAATCAGCGGGACAAACATGAAATTGAGTGGGGGAAACATGAAATCAGCGGAGCAAACTAGACAATCAGCGGGGCAAATATGAAATTGAGTGGGGCAAACTAGAAAATTAGCGGGGCAAACATGAAATTGAGTTGGGGAAACATGAAATCAGCGGGGCAAACTAGAAAATCATTATGCTCACTGTTTCCCGTGGTATGATCCACTTGATCTTTTGATATGCTTCAATTTAAGGCTCAACCCCTTAAATTAGATGGAAAAATGGATGGACGGCTTGGATATACTACATACATTCAATGTGGGCCTAACTGAGTTTAAAATATACCTGTGGTGCGTGCTTTCTTCACTGGACCGACTATTTTCAGAAGAAGACAAAATGTTGATAAGGGGGGCCTAAAAAATGGAGTTTTTTGGTATTTTTACTAAAAACAGAGTGAGGAAAGGGGGTGAAAGCAATGGCAGTGAAAGCATCAGTGGAAAGGGAGAGGAAAAGCAAACAGTGGAAAGGGAGATGAAAAGCCACAACAGTGAAAAGGAGGGGTATTTTCGTCCTGAAATTTGGTCTCCGCACGTGCAGGTCTAAATTCGCAAAGTAAGTTTGTATCGCTTCATAAAACCGCTGGATAAAAGGTGGGGTCAACAGTCGTAAATTTCTCTTCGCTGGGAGCACTAACCCACAACCTGCGGATACTCAAGCTAATACCTAAAAATATAAACCGTCTGATGACACCCAATAATAAACAGTGGCATTGTTCCTTGTTTTCCCAGGATGCAAAGCTTGCCGTCTTTTCAATAGTTGTTTATGAATGGGTAGGGCACATATTGTGGCATTGTAAGTTATTTTTTTAATATACAAAGCTGGATGCCGCCTCTTTTTCAATAGTCGTTCATAAAAGGATAGCTTAAGAATATTTTTATATAATATATCTATTATTTGCTAAATTAACGGAAGGCAGCTTAAGAAGACTTACTTAATGGGTCAGTTTACATCAAACATTTTAAAATATATGAGATTATAAATTCTATAAAAAAATCAAGTACCATTTTATAAAATTCGCAAATTATTATTTACTTTATTACCATTTCCATATTTTAGTTGTTTACCAAACACATGTTTCATATTTATTTTTCTTTGCTAAGCCACGCGCGTGCATGGGAAAGCTCGTGTACACACTGCACACGGGCCCTCTTGACAAACGTGTTAGATCCAATCCGTCCATCAGAGATATACCAATACCTAGATGCCTTGACCCAAGATCTGGCTAAGTGTGAAACAAATCTACGGCTGTGAAATCTTGGCCCAGATGTTCCCACCCGTAGGACTATTTCTATTATCATGGGACACGTAATGAGTGGACCGGATTTATTTCTTGGCAAGAATATCCATGCAACGAGACCTAACTGATGAATGGCTTGGATATTCCACCTATCTCCCACTCTGGCGTATTAGATGGCATGTGCATTAGCTGCCACGTACACGCGGTGTACACGCGTCAGGTCTATTTCTTTTTGCCATTTCTGTATTCCTTCATTCCTCGTGAGTCATGCGTGACGTCGGTCCTTGTAACCACTGGCCATTGAAAGGTTTCGGCACTCGTTCTTGAACCACGTGGCACATTTGATCTGAGCCATTTAGCATGTTATAATTACTTACTAGATATATATTGTAAAAACATTAGCACGATTTAGTAACAAGATGGGACACAATATTAAAATTAAATGGATGGTTGGAGTAAATTGACTAAAAGTCAGCATGTGATGTACGTGTGTGGGGTAGTGATGATTCTATTCATCACTTGCTTGATGAGCGGCTTGGATATTCTTCAGGTGTGACAGATTCCACGTGGCTAAGATAATCCCCTCAGGTCACTTAGCATTCTCAGCGAAATAGAGTTTAAAAATAAAAAATAAAAAATCATAGGGCTAAAGTATTCTAATCAGAGAGTTTGGATACATGGTATCATCCATCGATGGCGTGGCCCTTCTTACGAACGGTTTGGATTAGTGAATACGAACCCAGATTTGACGGCTATAGTCCCACGAATCCTTGCTTACCTCAACCGCGAGTAGTGAAAGTTAAATTACATAGTGCTTTGCCGGCGTGGAAAAGGCAGCGCCGCCGCAAATGCAAAGCTTGGCGCACATGCGTGCAATGCTGGCTTATGTGATGGCTTGTGCATTAGCGGTTGAGATTTTTTGAAATTGGTTTTAAAATTAATATAATATAAATGTTCTATTAACGTGGGTGTATATATATATATATATATATATATGGGAAATGGTGCTATGAGGTCAACCTCATGGGAACTTCCCATGAGGTCGAGCTGGTGGCCCCACCGTGATGTTTGTAGAACATCTACCCCATTAGTCAAATGCACCATTCCATGGTGGGGCCACGGGCTTAAAAATCAAGTCAATCTATGACTTGGGTGGGCCACACCACATACAGCAGTTGAGAGGGTTTACCCTCCCATTAAAACATTCATAATCATTTATTGGGCCCACCAAGTTATGGTTCACAAATCCAACCCATAAATTGTGTGTGTCCCAGATCAGATTAAGTTTTTGCCCCATCCTAAACTTAGGTGGGCCTTATCAAGTGCTTTTATATGTTTTAGGCATGTCTTCTCATTGTTTTAGATGGTATGGCCCACCTGAGTTCCAAATGTGGCTGATTTTTGGGATATCCCATAACCTAAAGGGGACCATCAAATGCACGGTGTTGATGTTTAACACACATCACGGTGGGGCACACAGCTTGACCTCATGGGAAGTTCTCATGAGGTCCACCTTTTATATATATATATATATATATATATATATAAGGTCGAGTCGTGTCTTAGTCCGAGCCATTGGATGATTAATTTTCAAAATATACAATGGAGATGTCCCAAAAAAAAGGACAAAACCGGATAAATCGGCGTTATACAATCTTGGAGTGTGTTGCCGTCACCAATTATGTGTGGTCCTACATGGTATATGTGTTGCATCCATACCGTCTATCCGTTTTGAGATATCATTTTAGGGCTTGACAGTAAAACTGAGGCAGATCCAAACCTTAAGTGGACCACGGCACAGAAAGCAATGGGGACAATGATGCCCATTGTTGAAACCTTTCTATGGCCCATCATGTTGTTTATTTTCCATCCAACATGTCCATAACGTCACACAAAACTGGATGAAGGGACCAAACAAATATCATCTTGATCCAAAACTTTTGTGGCCCCAAGAAGTTTTCAATGGTATGCATTCAATCCTTACTTCTTTCTATGTTATGGTCCACTTGAGCTTTGGATCTGCTTAATTTTTGTGCTAATGCCTTAAAATGATTTTTTTCAAATGGATGGATGGTGTGGATATAATACTTATATCGTGGTGGGGCCCACAGAACTTGGCAACGGCAACACACCACCAAGGTTGGTGGCGTGTGGCACACCAGCCATTCTACTTCCCACGCGGAGGGGAGCAGATTAGTTGTGGCCTCTGCCTAACCTACGACAGTGCGTCCCTTACGATGGGGCAACTTCATCTACATATTGTACACCCACACGGTCCATCTGTTTCGGAAGACAATTTTAAGTCCAGATTCCAAAAATAAAGAAGATCCAATTTTGAGGTGAACCATACTATCGCAAACAGTGGTGATTGAATACTCTACCATTAAAAACCTCCCATGGCCCACTGTAACGTTTACATCATGCTTATTTTCCATCTAACCTGTTGATATGTTACATAAACCTAGATGAAGTCTATATATATATATATATATATATATATATATATATATATATATATATATATATATATCAGCTTCATCCAAAATATAAGTGGCCCATTAATTGTCAATCATAGCCTTTTACTATGGTTTGGTCCACCCGAGAATTGGATTTGCTTCAGGTTCTGAATCATATCCTAGAATGATCTATAAAGACAGATGGGTGGAGTGGATATAAAATTCATATGTCAATGTGGGCCTACATTAAGGGCCATACCATCTTGGGTCAGGCCTGAGCCGCACCTAATACACTCCCCATGTGGTTGTCCATGTAGACAGTCAGACGCCAGTCGTTTGGATTATGTGGGAAAAAACTTTTATCTACACAAAAATAGGTGGGCCCATTATAATGTTTGCGAGAAATCTGCTACGTTCATTCATTTTTTCTGGTCATGTTAGGACGTGGGAAAAATAATGAGGTAGGTCTACCTTTATTCTTATATGCCATCGATACTGTTCACAGGGTCATTCGTACTGCGATGAACTGAAAATACAAAAATATTAGCTCAATCCAAAACTACCATAACCCCACATATATATATATATATATATATATATATAGAGAGAGAGAGAGAGAGAGAGAGAGAGTCATGCTCACCTGTGTAGGTGCACACCTTTGCACACATGTCATGGGCATCTAATTTGAATGGTCCATGTGATGTGGAATCCCATGAAACCCCATGGGGCAAATTTTCACCCTGATCTAAAATTCTAGTGGGCCATAGCAAAGAGAAATGCAAATCAAGGGAGGAAATTGTTTTCATTTTTCATCGCCCACCAAAGTTTTGGATCAAAGTAAAAATTGGGCACGACAGGTTTCATGAGGTGTTGCTTCACATGGAACATTCAGATTTTGGAGTCACATCACATATGATGAGTTCTCAAAAAAGTTCACACAAGTTCCATGCAAACTTGTTCACAGCTGAACATTCATATATATATATATATATATATATATATATATATATATCACTTTTATTTATTGAGTGCAATTCATTTGTGTTGAATGTAAAGGAAAATGTAGTGCCATTGAGAGCTTCTCATTGGTGCAATCATTGTCGATTACCACAGTTAACAAGATATGTAGCATTTCTCTATCCTAAATAAGCAAGTTCATACACAACATAACTTTTAACATGTTAAATTTTCATAGGCTCCAAAATTATTTGTATTTTAGTTCCACACCACCCATCAATTTTTACATATCATTTCAAATCATGAGCCCAAAAATGAGGCACATCCATAGTTCAAGTGGACCACACTAAAGAAAGAAGCGGGGATTGAACAACTACTATTAAAACCTTCCTAGACTTTACTGCGAGGTTTCTTTGTCATTTAACCTCTTCATAAAGTCACACATGGGGGGAAAAAACAACTATCAGCTTAACCTGAGCCAACTGAAGTTCCACAAGTCAACACTTGGGGTTTTCTTCTCTCAAATGTCCTGCACCACAATAACGCCCTGAAAATCGGCACCATAGTACATAGACTCTGATCCCAAGTTCTCAAGTGTTAACTTAATAAAAAGCACATGTGTCCTCATTCAAATTCACATTTATTCAACACACGAATAATCAGAGTAGCACAATTCAACTTAGCGGAACCAAAGTGATGTAGAGATAATAAAAATTCATAAATATAAAGCTAAGAATCAAAAATACAATTCCAATATTAGTGATCGCCTAAAATGGGAATTATACAAGGCACAATGAACATACAATAAAATTTACACATAAAGCACGCTCGATCGAGGGCTCTAATATATACATACACAAAACTAAAATAAAAGTAAAGTCTTTTAATTTCATCCGACACTCCCAAGGCAACATGGCGAAAGTGCAAGCCAACCCAAGCCTACCTGCAGGATGCCTCAATAGCACCTGTAACAACAATGATGTCTGGTTGGTATTTTAAAACACCATCTCAGGTGGGACTAAGTGGCTAACTCTTTTTCTTTTTCTTTTTTGGGTTAGCTTGTTAGTACACACCCATGTTAGTACACACACTCCATGTTAGCCACCCCCTACTAGGGATCGATACCAAGACCTCAACTGTTGAAACGAGGTATCTCCATTCAGTCTGCCAGTTGAGCTATAGATCTGGGTATCTAACTCAATGGTTTCATTATTCTAAGTTACACATGTTATCGAATCAATCAGCACAGTTAATGATAAATAAGAAATTATGCATTTCCTAAATACTCTTGTAAATGCACAAATGGGATTATGAAATGATACATGCGCATTACATTCAACACTCCCTCACAAGTGATTTCAATACCTATTTTGCAAATGCCAATACTCCCTCATAAACAACTCCTACACCAAATCACAACCTATCCTATAGTATGCATGATTAGTCAAGTAATTATTGATTCTAATTCATACAACAGATTGGCGAAGCTAGGATACCGATGTTAAATGATGAGTTCTTATTTGGTTCACGTGGCTCGTTGCGGCTCCTCACCAGTGTCTCTTAATCCAAATGTAGGTATCACCTATTTATCTCACAAATCAACTATTCTAAAAGTACGGCATGATACCCAAAGGTGGAGGATCAACTCGGTATGGGTCGTCACCCAAACACCAAGTATGATCACTCAGTTTTGAGGTGCGGGCTTATCACACAAAATAAAATCACCACAAAG
Source organism: Magnolia sinica (assembly GCF_029962835.1). NCBI lineage: Eukaryota > Viridiplantae > Streptophyta > Magnoliopsida > Magnoliales > Magnoliaceae > Magnolia > Magnolia sinica. Next base: position 21,231,223 of record NC_080576.1, on the reverse strand, counting down.
GAACATGGTTTGTCACCCAATTCCATTCATGCTCGGGTCGTTCGAACGGTACTCTGACACGAAACCATCGGCCGGATAACTTGACGGGGGTCGTTCGAACAATGATTTATCACCTCTATCAGTACTCATTGGTCACTATGGGGAGGCTCGTCACTTCAGCATAGGCTAACAGCTCAGACACAATGTCTCATACCACCATGCTCAGCCCATGAATCCTAGTGACATCCGAACGCACTAACGGTTACGAATGGACTCATCCATTAGGAACAAGGCATATATTCGATTTGGTCATGTCATACATTGTGAACATATATGATCAGCCGGCTACTGGACTAATTTGATTGACCTGTGAGAACTCCGATGCAACCGGCATTGGGTGCAAGCATCTCGTATAGTCCAGCTACTGTCAGCCGTCCGTGTTCAATACGAGTCGATCGAACAAGCCTAGGGTGGTCACCCTAACTCGGGCCACCCTTTTAGTTTGAGTGGTTAACCAACTAACCCAACATCATAAGCAATCCTAAACCACACTACAGACTTAGCAATTCGTCATGTTGTCAGAGCATAAATTCAACAACACAACCACTTAGGCATTTCATCCAAATATGTGAGCATCAATAAAAACAACAGACCTACTTAAGCATTCTATCAAACATATGAGCATCAATGAAACAACACATCTACTTATGCATTTTATCAAATATATGGGCATCAACAAAATAACATATTCAATTGAGCATTCAACCAAACATGTGAGCATCATTAAAATAACACATTTAATCACCTACGAATTTTATCAAGCATGTAAGCATCCATGAACAATCAATAACACATTGAAACCAAACTTGAAATATAGTCATGTTAGCTATTTACAAACCATTCACCACAAGACATCATTAACTGAGACTCTCAAGAGTCGATAAATGGAAACCTAAGTATTTGTCAAATTCGAACTCGCTCATAGGGCTAGGACTCTATGAGACGGGTCACTGATGCCCTCCAATGGCCATCGGGGCAACTCCAGAAATGCGGTGTGGCCGCAGCTATGTTGTCAGCTAGTAGGGACGGGGCAAATGCTCCAATCAACCCTCTCCCACACTTCCTCCCCTTCTTCTAATCTCTCTCTCTCTCTCTCTCTCTCTCTCTCTCTCTATCTATCTCTCAAATTACAAATGGGAAATTCGTATGGGAGTGAGAGGGTGAAAATTGGGGTTATTTATGGTGCCAGAATGTACACAGATCACCCCAGTGACTCTTTTCTCAATAAAACAACCCTGGGAGGTTGTTCTCAACTCACAAGGCCTTCCGGGGGCCCACTGGCTTATCTATACCATGAGACAGATGCCTTGCTATGGGATCTATATTTGGACACAATCGGGTGACTATCGAACACTCCGATCAGCCGTGGGGGCCCCACTTACGATCAACAATAGTTAGTGATCGATCGGGGTCACGGCTATATGACTGAGTGAGGAAATATCTTTAACTCGCACCTTGAGTTTGGTTGCGATCTAATGGTCAGAAAGCCACAACTTTGCAAAAGAGTGGAGGTTTATTTTACTTAAATTTTAGGTTTCAACCTAGGGCATTCACGTATTCCAAGCACTCGACTTCAGGCTCAAGTTGAGCATTCTAGGTAAAGGTGGGCATCGAGTCAAGTCAGACCAAGTTAGGTTCAGCTCAACTCGATCCGGTTTTGCTAACTCCCTGACCCAAACTCGATCCGACTTGGGACGGAGTACAGCAGGCCTAACTCGATCCGAACCAAATCTTGGCTGGGCTGACCCGAACCGAGTCCGACTCGTTTAGAGAAACCGAGTTGGATCGATTTGGTTTAGGTCAATGGGTCATTGACTCATTTTAAAGTTAGGTTGGGTCCAATTAGGAATAATCACAAAATAGTGAGGCCCAAAGAACATGATGATGTTACTTTAGTAGTCGACTCACTACTGTCTTGTTTAGTAGCTAATCGACGTCCATCCTGAGCTAGGGCGGGCCACGACCGAGGTCCCAAGCTCAGCCGGATCACTAGCGGCCTGCACCCGAGATCCCGAGCCCGAAAAAACACAAGAAAAAAAACTTAAAAAATAAACATACCTGATGAATGGACAAGGATGACTAGTAAAGATCGGGTGTTGCGCTGCTGGCTGGCCTGGATTTCGATCGGGTTCGGTGCAGCGCCGACGCGGGTAGGGTTAGGGTAGATGAAATGATAATGGCAAAAAATTAAAAAAAGTTTATTTTATACTACCTGATTACGATCCGAGTTAGGTTTCGGATCGGATCGGATCTGACCTGATTGGATTTTGAATCGAGTCAGATCGAATTTCAAATCGAGTGGGATCGGGTTATTATGTAACTCGAACTCGACTCAGTCAGGATTTGGATCCGGGTGGGTCTACTCAATCCGAACCCGACCCTGGCATTCGGTGCAGGTCGAGTCGGATCTGACCGAGTCGATCAAGTCGAATCCGCTGAGTCGAGTCGGGTCTTGCCCACTTCTAGTTCTGGGTACTTTCTTGGTTCGCTACCCGCAATGAGCATCGAGCCCAGTGAGATGGGCATTATTCTATAGTTTCGGGACTAGTGACCCACTAACGAGCGGTCTAAAGCTTGTTTGGATAATTAAAGCATTTCTAGAATGAATTAGGTATGAATATTTCTTGTGCGCAATTATTAGGATTTGGATTAGCTAAGTTCATAGTGTGGCCTATTCACACCTAGCGGAAATGACTATTCATTCATAATCACCCTAAAACATCGATTCTTATGCTAGACGAGTAACTAAGTCAATTTGGTTTATTAATTAAGATCTGACCCATAATCGTCTCGGATTTAGGTAGATTTTTATTTAATTGCGGTTTTCTTGATTAGTTAGTAATAGGTCAACTAGATTTGGGCTCTATGTAAGTAAATCACGTGGTTAAACTCGATGTTTAAGTGATCATGTAGATCTGTTGGCTTCCTACAGTTGATTTATCAGATTTGTGTGGTTCTTTATCTGCACCACTTACGTATAGGCTCACCTCGAGCATTAAGGGTTAGTCAGTGACAACGTGAACTAATTATAGTGAAAAATTTTCATGAATTTTTTAAAATCCAAAATAGCAAAAATCTGGGACGTTACAATTACACGGCAAGCAACAGAATTTCTTTAGGCGTGAAATTTACGTCAGCCCAATGATGATGTATTTCTTAGATCCACACCGTCCTATTTTTTCAGATCATTTTAGGATACAAGCCCAAAAACAAGGCAGATCCAAAGCTAAAGTGGACCACACCTTGCTGCGTCTTTGCACCTTGCTCCTTAGAAAGCTTGAAGTGGTTGGCTAATGGAGTGCTAACCAGCTTAGCACCTCACATATTGAATCGATCAAGTACCTTGGCTATGTACTCTGCCTGTGACAAAATAAGTTTCTTATTTTCTCTGTCACGCTTTATCCTCATGCCTAGGATTTGTTTTGCAGCTCCTAAATCTTTTATGGCAAATTCTCTAGACAGTTGTCTTTTGAGATCTGAGATGTCCTTCATGCTTGATCCGGCCACAAGCATATCATCAACGTACAGAAGAAGGATAATGTACGACATTACAAACTTCTTCAAATAGTAACAATGGTCTACATGACATCTCCTAAAACCATTTCCTGACATGAAACTGTAACTTCTTATACCACTGCCTCAGGACCTGCTTCAGGCCATATAGACTCTTCTTCAATTTACACACCTTATTCTCTTTTCCTGGTGTCACGTATCCTGTCAGCTGATGCATGTATATCTCTTCTTCAAGTCCCCATGAAGAAAGGCTGTCTTAACATCTAGCTGCTCTAGATGTAAGTCCTTTGTAGCCACTATACTCAAGACTATACGAATCATAGACATTTTCACCACAAGTAAAAGTATTTCGGTGAAGTCGAAACTTGCCTTTTGTTGGAACCCTTTCACAACCAATTTAGCCTTGTACCATTTCGAACCATCATGCTCCTCCTTCAGTCTGTAAACCCACTTGTTATGAATAGTTTTCTTACCCTTAGGTAGAGTGACTAGCTCCTACGTAAGATTTGAGTCAAGAGAGTCCATCTCATCATCTATAGTCTGCTCCCACTTAACTCGTGTATCTAACTATAATGCCTCTTCAAAATATTCTGGTTCACCATTATCTGTCAGCAGTAGATAATATAAGGAGGGTGAGTATCGGACGATGGGTCTCTTCTCCCGAGTAGACCTCCTCACAACCAGTGTCTGTAGCTCTGTCTCATAATGCTCCTCTGCATGATCATCTTGTGGCGTTGTAACACATGTGTCTGGTAACTCTTCCAACTCTACAAATTCTTTCTCCTCGGCCATATTTTCTTGGACACTATCCTTATACATCACTTTTTCATTGAAGACTACATCTTTGCTTCTGATGATTTTCTTATTTTCTATATCCCAAAACTTGTAGCCAAAATCATGCTGCCCATAGTGTATAAACATGCACCTCCTGTACTTCTCATCCAACTTGTTTCTGTGCTCTACATCAATGTGAACATATGAAGTGCAACAGAACACTTTGAGATGTGCAAGGTTCACTTTTTTCCCAGTCCACATTTCTTCTAGTAGCCCACCATCCAATGGTGTTGAGGGGCTTATTGATGAGATATTTAGCAGTATTCACAGCATCTGTCCAAAACCTCTTAGGCAACCCTGCATATAATCTCATTCTCCTGGCGCGCTCAAGGATGGTCCTATTAATATGCTCAACCACACTGTTCTACTACGGTGTTCCTGGAATTGTTTTATGATGTTTGATTCCATTTGCTGTACAATACTCCTCAAATCTCTTATCACAATATTCTTCCCCATTATCTGATCTAAGACATTTTACTGTTTTACATATCTTGTTTTCTACCATTACTTTTCACTTCTTAAATACATCAAATACATCAGATTTATGCTTTAAGAAATAAACCTACAGTTTTCTGCTAGCGTCATCAATAAAAGAAATGAAATAACGTGAGCCAGCAAGAGATGATACTTGTGTCGATCCCCATACATCAGTGTGTACAAGCTCCAACAGATGTATCTTTGGAGCACATCCTGTTTTGTTGAAACTTACCCTCTTCTGTTTGCCATATACACAGTCCTCGTAGAATTCCAAGTCAATAAACTTCAGCCCTAGTAGTTTCCCTTTTAATAGTAGCACTTTCATCCATTTGTCACTCATATATCCCAACCTCTGATGCCATAACTGCCATTTACTCCAGTTGATGCGACTGCGAGTGAACTATACAATCCTGAAGTCACGTACAAAGTACCTTCCTTCTTGCCTCGAGATATCACCAAAGCACCTTTCATGATCTTCCAGGAATCATTAGTAAATGTCGTCACATATCCGATATCGGTCAACTGTCCCACTAAGATCAAATTTCACTTTAAACTTAGTACATGTCTTACATCCTTCAATTTCAAAGTCGTTCCATCTTTCTGATTTATATGAACGTCTCCCTTTCCAATAATACTGCATGGCTCATCATTACCCAGGTAGACTCTCCCAAAGTCACCTGACACATAATCACGTAGAACTTCCTTACACGAAGTGGCATGAAATGAAGCACCTGAGTCTATGACCCAAGACTCATTCCTCACATCAAGAGACAAGATCAACACCTCTGTGTCACTCTCCTTAAATAGATTCACTAAATTCTTCCCGCCTTAAGAGCATCCTTCTTGTTTCTTAAACGCCCTTCAATCACGTTTCATGTACCCCTTCTTGCCGCAATGCCTACACCCGTCTTTGTCTTTCGGTCTCTTAGACTTCTTCCTCAACTTAGAATATCCGTGTTTATTGCCTCATTTGTTCAGCGATCTTCCTTTTCCTTTAATGTTTATAGCATACCCTGAAACTCCTGATGTCTTTCTTCTAGATTCTTTGCTGAGAATTAGACCGGTTACATCATCAAATTTCAGCTTTGTCAACCCTAAAGAATTGCTCACAGCAATCACCAAACCATCCCAACTGTCTAGCAAACTGGATAAGATCAATAACACCCTGACCTTATCCTCAAAAACAATGTTAACGGATTCCAACTGGCTCGTGACTGTATTGAACTCTTTTAGATGTTTAGCCACGCTCCCACCATTTGACATCTTCATGTTAAATAGCTGTTTCATAAGATGAGCCTTATTGGATGCTGAGGGTTTTTTATACATTGTAGCTAGGGCTTCCATTAATTCTTTTGTGGTCTTTACCTTGGATACATTGAAAGCGATGCTCTTAGACAAAGAGAGTCGGATCGTTCCTAAAACCTTTCGATCCATAAAGGTCAATCATCATATGTCATCTTTTCTGGTTTCTTCTCTTTTCCTCCTAGAGGAATATAAAGGTCCTTCTGATACAGATAATCCTCTATCTGCATCTTCTAGAAAGCAAAGTTTGAACCATCAAACTTCTCAATTCTAGTCTTCTCTTCTTTCGTCATCACTCCCAATAGAACTAAACCAATAGCTCTGATACCAGTTGTTGCGCAACACGCCAATAACGCAGTGAACCTAAATCCAATATTCGGTCTCACCCAAAGACGATAAACAGAAAGAAATATAATATAGAAGTAGAATCAAAGCATATCAAACAAACCACAAGACAAGATATACGTGGAAAATCTCCAAACAAGGATAAAAAACCACGGGTGCAAACTTCCACTATGAAGAAAACGAGATTACAAGCAATATACTAACCTTTTCCCTTGGATGTATAAAGAAAACCCTTTACCCACACTTAAGAATAACTCTCATTCATACCGTAGAATAACCCTAGGAGCCCTATTTATAGTTTAGGCAACTTCCCTTTTGCACCTTTGCGAAACCGACTCAAATTTCCGCAGTCTGTATCAAATTTGTAAAATGAATCTGCGTAACCTCGACTAGTCCAGCATAGGCCTCGACCGATCGAGCATAAGCCTCGACCGGTCGAGCACCTCGGAACGAAAAAACTGATGCTCGCTGGACTTTGAGTCGAGATAGTCCTCGACTAGTCGAGAGGGCCACTCGACCGGTCGAGCAAGACACTCGACTGGTCGAGCAGCCCTGTCCAGATGTGGCTCCACATCTCAACAATTTTATAAGAAACTAATTTGCAACGACTAGTTACCAACTCTGTCGATAAGATCGAATGATCCTTCGATTGGCTCAAAACCTCTGTTGATCCCATCGAGAAAATCTAAAAATAAAAAATAAAAATCTGATGGTTGTTGGACTCATTGTTTAATCTGATCGAGTGAAGCTTCGATTGGATCGAGTCCCATTACAACCTGGTGATGAGATCGAAGTCCACTCGAAAACTGTTTTTTTAAGTATATGATTTCACGGCATCTTTACACCTCTACTAACATTACTTATCATGTTCCAATTAAGCTTCTAAAGTTAAAGGATGATCAACAATATTTACCTATTTACGTAGAATCATTTAGAAATTTAAGGGGTTGTTTTGGATCAAAGGTTAGGGTCACCAACGTACATCATTTACCTGACTCTTTCATGCTGATGTCCACTTGTGTCTTCAGTCTTAAGCTATTAAGAGTTCAACCAACTATATAACACACGGACTTACGTGATTGACAAGTAAGATGCACAAATCAGTATACCAACACTATCACATTGCACGTGTGCATGGCAAAGAAGTGGTGTAGGGAATTCTAGCCTCACATGCACTTATACCTACCACACACGTAGCAACTTGACAAAAACATGAAAATTAATTTGATCAGTACATGAGGCAGTCCACATAGTTAACAGACCGTGTAAAAAAGTCAGATCCATCAAGACGAGGTAATGATCCCCATGAGGCAGTCCACATAGTTAACAAACCGTGTAAAAAAGTCAGATCCATCAAGTTGAGGTAATGATCCCACCATCAGGGCAGACTTTTGTAGAAATTGTGTAAATGGTTGGTTGTTTTTCAGGTGGGTTAGGTCAATCGGAAATGTGTCACACATCTTTAAATGGAAAGGCCGATTTATATATATATATATATATATATATATATATATATATATATATATATATATATATATATATATATATAGGGAAAAGGTACTATGCCCTCGGCGCCTCGCGATAAGCTCCTGTGAGGTCGAGCTATGTGGGCTCCACCGTGATGCGTGTTGACCATCAACACCGTGCATTTGATGAATCCCCTCTAAATTATGGGATATCCAAAAATCAGCCGTATACAGAACTCAGGTGGGCCATACCATCTAAAATCATTTGAAGACACCGTTAAAACATATAAAAGCACTTGGTGGGGCCCACCTGAGTTTTGAATGCTGCTGAAACTTGGTCTGAACCCTCATCCAAGTGGCACACATATAATGGATGGGCTGGATTTGCAAACCACATCTCAGTAGGTCCAAAAAATGATTATGAATGTTTTAATGGTGCACGGCCCCTCCCCATTTCTGTTTGTGGTGTGGCCCACACAAGTGATGGATTGATTTGATTTTTGAGAACTAGGCCCACGATGGAATGGTGCACCTGACTAATGGGGCAGATGTTCGAAACGCATCACGGTGGGGCCCACACAACTCAACCTTATGGGAGGTTCCCATCCGCTCGAGCGCATAGTACCTTTTCCCATATATATATATATATATATATATATATATATACTCTTTAAATGCACGGCTCAAATGTCTCACACATTGGCAGGCTAGTATCTGTGCTTGCTGCGTGTAAAGGTAAATGCGGGGCCAGCAAACCTCTCGCCCTATGCAATTATATACATTTTGAGCCATGGCATGCACATGAACTGGACCGATCAAAATCACAAACATTATTAATAAGCTGCGCTGTCCTAAAATGGGAAGACATCAAGCTGGGCCCCTCTCAGTTTTTAAATGAGGTTTGCCAATTTCACATGCGTGTGACCCTCACACGTGTCAAATGATGACAATGTATGAGATATGATTGTTCTATTAGGTGGGATACATTCATTGGATCTTTTGGCACGAAAAATCAGATCAGGTCCCAGCATTAAAAATAAAAAATAAAAAAGGATGGCTGCCAAAAAAAGCCGTCAGTTTACTTTGTAGACTGTGGACAACCGAATGGTAAAGTAGCCGATTTTTCAATAAAAATATCTAAACACTGAACCAGATGGAAAAACTCAGGTCATGAACTCGGTGTCCCTGGCTTTGGTGGAACCCTAACTGTGGGGCCCACCGGGATGTATACTGCACCTTACATCCATGCCGTCCATACGTTTTTACAGATCATTTTAGGGCAAGGTCCAAAAAATGTACCAGATTCAAATCTCCTGTGAAAAACACCACAGGAAACAGTGGTGATTGACCATTAAAAACTTCTTGTGGGCCACAACTTTTGGATCAAGGTGATATTTGTGTAGTCCCTTCATCCAGGTCATTGTAACATTATCAACATATTTTAATGGTGAGTATTCATTAACCACTGTTTTCTATGGTTTGGTCCACGTGAGAATTGGATCTGCTTCATTCATTTTTATGATCGCGCACTAAAATGAGCTTTCAAAATGGATGGACGGCATGGATGTAAGGCACATACATCAAGGTGGCCCCACATCCAAGGATCCACCGAAACCGCATCCATGGGTACGTAGGTAGGATCCCATACGTGTGGTGAGGTTCGGCCGTGCACCTGAAGCATGGATCTATGTGATCAGACATGATCACGTGTAAAAGTCCGATGTTAATGGAGTGGATGTCAGAGGGACATCTCGGTGGGCCCACAAAGTCTTTGCGAAAAGAGCTCCATGTAACAGGTACGGTTGGAAATTCACCTCACCATATAAAAATGCTAGAGGCTTTGCTCCAGTGCATCCTACGTATTGCAATAAAGATAGGTCGGGACCTTTTTAGCCTTTGAATCCAGCTCCTATTGTAATTGGATCGGTTGGGACTGTTTTAGCCTTTGAATCTGAGTCATCTTCCGATGATCCAAACCGTTTATGTGATCCAACAATACTACGATTAGCCTTGTTTTTGCAGTAGGTGATAATCAAGGTGTGGCCAATCTATAAGCGTTGTATCTCATAAAATCATGACAAATTTGTAATTATACACTAGTTGAACCAAAACATTATGGTCCGGCTAGATGCGTAAAACCTCTTACATAAATATCACTTTTGTTTATTTATAGACAATGTATATAAATAATAACAATAGAATTTGATTGGACAGCAGATCGCTGTGACACTGAAATAACTTTTCACTATACTTTGGATGGCTCTATCTTTAACAATGACCTGTCCGCCAATCAAATCTTACCATGCTATTTGTGTACACAATGGGTAATTTCCAATCTAAGTCTTTATTTGTGTCGCTCTATAGATGTAGATTGATTAATACAGCTGTACTCTGTAACATAGGACATAGCAGGATATGATGCGACAAGTTGTCAGAGATTGGTCATGCAAAACATGTTTGGAAATTCTTCAACAAGTATATACTTGGACTCTAGCTATCTTTAGTCTGCAGCCCAATCAAATACTGTCAGTCTATAGCCCAATTTGGGTGGGACAATACCTACCCTACTGAGACATAAAATGTTACACAATCAATATAAATATGTAGACTGTCTGGTGAGGGAGTAGATTCCTCACCAACCACTTGGATCATGATACAACATGGTGAGATTTAATTAGTGAGCCATACGTTTCAAAGATGATCTATCAATCAAATCTTGATACATCATTCAACTGCAGAGGTGAGCGGTGAACTTCTCGCCAGCCATTTTGTGTCAGTCTAATAAGCTGGTTCACCTAATTTCTTGGTAGGGCTGTTAGTATGGTTAAGGTAACCTCATCCAGGAGGATAAGGTCACCCAAGATCAGGGCTGAAGGTTGGGCTGGTTCAACTCGACCAACCTAAAAGACATGACAATGGGTTGGGCTTGGGCAGAATGTGTTGAGTTCGGTCTCAAACTTGGGCTATACAAACACCAACGCAATAAAACTTGGGTTGGGCTTGCCTACCAAATCCGAACCCGATCAATATATAAGTTACTTATAAATTATAATTGAGTGTGGATTATTTGTGTTGAAGGCATAGGAAATTCTAATATTATCGAGTCTTATTGGTCCACATTATTTCCGATGACTCAAGCTAGCAAGATATGCCTGATTTCTCTCTACCAATTAAATTGGGTGCAACACGACTTTTAAAATAGTTGTCTTATATTTTAACTTGTTTGTTTAAAAAAAAAAAAATCTTTATTATAAATAACTATATATATAATTAATAACAGCATAGATGCAAAAATTAGGACGTGTATCAAAATATAATAGGTTAGTGTAATCATGAAAATATTAGCATATATCCACCTGGCTAACCCGGCCAAGCCCACTTGGGTTGGGCTTGGGTTGAGAATTCCAACCCAGGGTTGGGTTGGGTTGGGTTGGGTTGGGATAAGGTTGAAGTATAAGAACCTTGGGTCGGGCTAAGGTTGAGCACCAACCCACTCGACTTTCAGCCCTACCCAAAACAGTACCACCCTTATTATGGCACTCACTTTAATATATTTATTCTATATCTATGCCTATTTTGTCAAATCATTTTATAACATAAGACCAAAAATAAAATAGATTTAATTTCCGAGTGAATCATGCCTTAGGAGGTAGTCGTGATTGACCATTACTGAGCTACAAAAGTTTTAGATCAAGCTAATATTTGATTTATCCTTTCATCCAGGTTTACATGACATTCTCAAAAAATTGGATGGCAAATAAATATTATCAAAACCTTACAGTAGACTTTAAAGAATTTTTAATGAAGGGCTTTCAATCCCACTATTATACTTTAGATTTAAATATCTTTCAATTTTGAGATCATGTCTTAAAATGATATGATACCGCGTTAACGTTGAATACACGCATCAACGCCGACTCCACGGTCATGGCCGCGCCAACTTGCGTGAGGCCGAACAGGCACCTAATCCGCTCGGGTACAAGACTGACATGTACGACACTGTTGTCAGGTTTGCACTTGTACTGCATGTACAGCTGCGGTACCAAGTAAAGATGTGCGATTTGTCACTTAGCCAGTCAGGGCCAGATACCTTCCCTTTCTCTTTACAGGGAAAAGATACTATCGGACAATCGTAACCGTCATTTATATACGCATCTTCACATGATGAATGTGAAGAATTTTTTTGTTTCTAACGTCTCTTTGAAGGCTCCATACCAAGTTTTTTGTTTCAAACGTCTCTTTGAAGGTTCACCTGATATTTGAATATGCGATCTCAGACCACTGATGCAACGACGAAGAGAACTCCAATAGCAATGTTATCTTTGGATTGTTGATGGTGTATCATGTGGTCCACTATATCGACGGCTTTGATCACATTGAAGATGTGACACTTGTATTAGATGTGAACTGGAGGATCATGATACTCACACACATATGCACGCGTGCGTATTTGCATGCACATGCAATAACTTCATTTCCCCATTTTTGTTAGCGGAATCTCTTGGAATGTGGGTCACATGCCCCTCTAAATACTGCCATGTGCCATCGTATGGACGACCTGTAATCTCTTGGCGCTTGCTGCTCAAGCTCGTATTGTTTTTTGTACATGGGTCCCACCTGATGCACGTCTCTCCTATGTTTTATGTACTTGTGGTGGTACAGCCGTACAGGGATCCTGTGGGACCCTCATCAACTTTGTAGCAATCCAACCCGTCTATCGTGTTTTCTCCCTTGTGCTCATGGACGAAAACAAAAATCACGCCGAACGAAAAATTAGGTACGCCAAAACACAGTGACAATGTAAAAGCATGACTAAGATATCTAAATTCACATGGTGTGGCCCACATGGGTTTTGAAATGAACTGATTTTTTGTATTCCACCTTATTCCTAGTGGGGCCGTCTGATGAATCGATTAGATGGCATATACATAACACAATGGCCCACAAACAGTGGAGAAGGTTTTATTGATTGGGCGCCACTACCAAACTATTCCTTATGGTTTGTCTTACCTGAGTTTTTGTTCGGTCTGATTTGTAGCACATGATCTAACAGCAAAGGGCAAATCTAATGAACGGTGTGGATCAGATGCACAGTTGAGATGGGCCCCAGAGCAGCCTGGTACCACCACAGCCATATGAAGGCAGTTGCGTATGTACACAGTCCCATGCCAGAAGCATGCATGCATGTCCCACCACGTATTTTATGTTTTGTAAACAACACGTTTGGCGCTTGCGATTTTATTTTATTTATTTATTTTTGACGGCTGACATTCAGCTTGTAAAAGCATTCGCTAGAATGATCTGATTGATGTGATTTTCGGCTTGTGATCCATCCATGAAAGGACCCAGAAGGTAGTGCGTCCCGATCCACCATCCCAGCCACCCATAGGGTTGCAAGTATAATAACCGTACGATGAGTCTCCCATCTACACCATCCGTTGCTCATAGGCACGCATACATGTATGTCCATGTGCATGTTAGCGTGACTCGTTTAGGTATACAAACAACTTTATGCACATAAGATCCACCCCGTCCATGAGGTCCTCCAGCCCGTGGTTAGCCGATCCAAAGATTAGGTGGGCAACCAAGAAGGGAAGAGTGTAATATCATGCCTAAAACCTCTTATTCAAGTAGTGTGGCCCACATATGTTTTGGAATAGCATAATTGTTCGAACGTCCATGCATCCTTTGGAGGCTCGTCAGAGCAATGGATTAGGTGGGCCCTACACGAATCTGACGGTGAGGTGACCTCGCCTCGTGTGCAGAATGCTTGGACACGAATTTCTGACAAGGGTTGTGGAGAGCCGTGCAACGATAAGCTATGTGGGGCCAATGTGATGTGCGTGTGATATCCACTCCTACCATTTATGCCACGTCATGTTACGCTCAAGTGGGCCGCTACTCCATTTAATTAAACCTTTTCGTGGCCCACCAAAGTTTATGTATCAGTATGATACTTGGTTGTTACATTAGTCCCAGACCTGATGGGAACGACCTTCTGAACGGTTTGGATTACTTATGAGCTTTACTGTAGCCTAGGAAGGTTTCAATGGTTAACGTTGGTTTACCCTATTTTTTAGGGCTCCTTAAATAACTAAGGAGGAAACGACACATGTGACTACGGGAAAGAAATAGCATATATAAGAGTTTTAGAGATATTTGGAGTGTATTTCATGGAAGTACAGCAGACGCTGATGCCCATCATTTGATGACGAAGCACAGTCGAGAAGTACAAGAGGTGAAAAGCATTTAATTATAAAATAATGGTTAAAAGGACATGAAGAGATAAAAGGATTTGGAAGACCGACATAATATTAGTTCAGCTGTCATAATTATTGAACCAAAGAAGAAAAATGCTTAGGGAGAAGCCACAATGGATATTTATAAATAACAAGAGTTTAGCAAAGCAAATTATTCTATACTAATCCAACAAACCAATCAAATTATCTTTATCTTTCCTTATCATAACTCAGCTCTATCTTAGGAGTAGTAATAATCTAATAGTAGTAATCGTTAGTTATAATCTAAGTTTATGCTTATATGTTATAGTTGGCAGTAAGCATGTCATCTACATACAATATCAGTGCGATGAACTGTCTACATTTAGGGCCCGTTTGGCCACCTACATTAGGTGGGATTAAAGTGGATGGAATTGAAAAGGTAGCAATTAATGCATGTGTAAGGTATTGTTTCTAGATTGGGTGTATCCCATGCTTTTTAATGCCATGTTTGGAAGATATGGGAGTAACTTTTATACCGCATGATTAGAGTAAAGTCATGTTTGGGAAAGATACCATGGGATTGCAAAAGTCATTTTGCAAATACCCTCGGGATTGTTAAACTCATGTTTGAAAGTGGACTCGGGATTGCAAAAGTTACATCTCATTTCTCCCTATACATGTTTGCAAATAAACTCGGGATTGGATGGGATTGAACATGACCCACGCCTGTTATTCATATGTGGTACACTATCGCTTCACCTAGGCAATTACTTTATATTAACACCCAATGCATGTGGGATAATTGAAGAAAAATTGTGCACCATCACATGATAGATCATGGATTGCAGACATACTAAACTTGAACACAAACATGTAATATGAGAGAGAGTACTGTCGCCCAAGTTAAAAGTTGCAATACATAATAATGTCCATGCAGACAGCGTCAATGAAGTTCCTACAGTTTGATCACAACATACAATGCAAAAATAAGAATTATGATCGAAACGAAAAAGAAAACAAAGGTCATCCCAACGGTTGAATTTAAGTCATCCATGGATGTACCCTTTAAAACCGTTGTTGGCGTCCCGAATGTCATATTCAAGTCTTCCGTTGATGTACCTTATGTAACTGTTGTTGACGTCCGACGTTGAGGTTGGGTTGAAATGCCTGAGTTTGGAGTTCGAATATTTACGTAAAAATCTATGTCGACAAGGGGAGACGCCTCCATCGTTCGTCTCTGGCCTGACCTAATTGATGTACGGGACCTCAAAAAAAATCTCTCATTCCATCGCCGCGTCTTCTAAACGTGTGAATGAGCGATGATTATTGCCGCGAAATCCTTTGACCTACAGCCATGCTTCCTCTCATGAAGTATATATGTCAGGTTGACAACCAATATATACAACATAATACTTTTCCTTCGGCATCTGCATTAACAATTAAAACATAAAATATTGCTAATACAAAGATATAGACATATGTCATACCAATGGGCATTCAATTAGTTTAAGTAAGCAGATAGTAAAAATAAAAAATAAAAATAATTAAAAAATAGTAAGATAATATAAAAAATCATACGAGTCCAAAAAGTGTAAACATCATATCCATCACAATGATAATTTAAAATATTACATGTCCACCTATGCTAATACCATATCCAAATATCCAACGTACCATTTAAGCAAATCCTAAATAAGTCTATTATTCAAACATACAAAAACTAAACTTGAAAATGCGAATTGTCTTGACCAACATAGAGAAAATGTAGCATCTCAATCCTAAGATGAATGGTGTGTGAACTTAAGGTGAATTATTTCCATCAAATAGGCCCCATACATTCTGGGCAACTTTTTTCAGCCAATCATAACGATCTTGTCCTCGTAGGTTAACGAACATGGCAGCAAGCCGCTCATCCCTTGAGAGTAATTCACTGACATTGAATAGGTTAGTTTGTGTCAGTCCTTCTACCTCTTCTAAGGCACTTAACACTCTATCCATTCGATTGGCTTCCTTACCGCCACCCATGCGAATGCTAAATCACGCATTGCATTAGCAACATTATCTATAGATACACGGAGTTCCTCATAGGGATGAACAGGTCACATCCTTTTCTTAGAAGAGCTACCACTACGAGTAGTCTCAGAAGATAAAGGTGGGTTTGGACTATTGTGAAATGATCGATTAGTAGTAAAATGGTGATTGTCAGTTGAGTAGCGTAAATCCGATCCGGAATCACCCAAATTATCCGAAGATAGATCAACATTATCATTCATCATGTCATCAGTATCCAACCAAGCCTCGTTTAAATCCCATTGTACTGGGCCATCAGGTAGGTTGAAAATAGTGGCACAGAACAAATGGACGGTCCTGATCCACGATTGACTGTCCCATATATAATATCTAACACCCTTCTTCCACTTTATTTCCAATTTTATTTTCGGTTCGACGCTCTCTCTGCGTTTTCAGTCAGTTTAACGTGTTGGTTACTGAGCCACCATACATGCTGGGTGCACTTACCTCAAATCCAACCCATTAAAAAGGTCATAGGGCTACTTTTGATGGACAATCATCCAAAAGTAATGCCCACATCATGCATTTTATGACACAACCTGGATCGTTAACATAACGATTCTGAACGCTCCAAATTCAAAAACTGACATTTGAAGGTTAAGAACTTCCAAGCTGTCCATTTATTTACTCTTTCTGCATTTCGATTTGATAATTGGACCGTCTAGATTGACAAACATTCATGCAACATGCACAGTAGATAGGACACCACCATTTCAGAAACAACTAGAAACCCATATTCGGGTAAGTGTTCACTCCCCAAGTATAGGGTTGTGATGTAGTAATAAACTCGGTAAGACCGAGGTCGAATCCCAAGGGACTGAAACTTGTACGTAATCTGAAAATAACTAAAACTAGAACTAGAAAAAGATGAAAACTGAATCAGGTGGATTTGAGGAATAATGATGAAATAGTAAACTAAAATATGTAGAATTCAAAGGTATGAAACTAGGGATTCAGAGGATCCACTTGTAGAGATCAGGGAGATCTACAGTCGATTCATATACTCAACTGGACTTTGTAACGCCCTGAAATTCGGGGGTCGAGCATAACTCAGCTCCCGAGTTCCAAAACATCACTTATGCAACATAATTAATGAATGATGTATGTTGACTGTATTAGCACATAAACATGGGATAGATTAAGCCAAAACGCAGATATGATTCAGGGATAAGTGAATAAAGCAAGCGGAAGACTTATAGTAAAATATGTGTACAAGTGTAAGTCCCTGAATTACATATACAACCAGATCGTGTAAAAGTGTTATTTATCAAAATTATAAGTACAAGTTACATCATTTCAGTTCCCAAAATAGTAATCCCATAGATCCCGCGCAACAGACCGAGGCTCGCTAGAACCCGTCTGAAAACTGCATATAGGAGAAGGCAGCCTCGTCGTCATCCAGCTCTCGCTCTGCCTCAGACGTCACATCCACATCTGCAACATCAGGGCCTAAGACAGAGTCTGGTGGGTGTGTAACACCGCCCCAGAAACGTGGGAGTGAGTGATCAACTCAGTGGAACAATAAGGCACTGGTTAACATGTTATCAGTTCAATCAAACAGTAATGATAAAGCAGGACAATTAAATAAATCCTAAGTACTCTTATTAATGCAAGTATGAATGCGGTATGATGCGTGCCCTCACGCGTACACCCTCAGCGTCTTCATCTTACGTTACGCAGGACATCGCCTCAAAGTGCGCCACATCTACAAAGCACATGCAAATGCGGTGCATGGATATGATTACCAAGTTGTTATTAGTCCAATTCATACAGCAGGATTGGGAAGCTAAGATACCTTCCTCATATCACCATCCAACAGTGATCCATACTAGGGTCGTCAATCCTAGACATCTCATACGATCATATAGTTGAGGTCGTAGCAAAGGGCTCGTCACCAATCAATGCACGCCTTTCATGCCCTTACTACCACAGATCGGCTCGTCACCTCCTTGCGGTATCCAGGTATGCTCGAGGTCACTACAAAGGGCTCGTCACCAATCAATGTAGGCCGAGAAAAAGATTATAGTGTCCCATACCACCATAATCGGCTCACGAGTATAGTTGCTCACTGTTCACTACGGGGAGGCTCGACACCCCAGAGTAGGCCGACAGCTAGACCACGGTGTCCCAAACCACCAAGTCCGGCTCATGAGACTTAGATGATCAGTACCATGGTTATTAGGATTTCACTGGTAAGTTCGGTACCCTAGATTCAAGCAGTAGTGTCCATACATGGTTAACATACACTGGACAATCGGGTTAGTTGACGAACTCGACTAGCACGAGCGCACGTTGAATTGAACGACATAGAGTGCGCAAACACTCCGCGTGGCCAAACCACTGCCGCCAACTCTAATACGACTTGGGTTCGTCTAATGCGTCTCACGTGGTGAAAGCAATCTCAACCACGACCAAAGGGTCAATTACCGATTTCCTGGACTAAGGCATAGTCCCAAACATCCTACACTACGACAGATATTCATATGGAATGTAAAGCAGTAATGGAACAACCACTCAAATCATGGTGCATACACATCTGAAGAATATCAACTTAACATAAATGTAAGCATAGGAATGCTTGAATTTAAATAACTTGGAATGTAAATGCATAAGGGAAATCATGCGCATCCATAGAAGTATTGAGAATCACTTCTCAACGCCTGCATTTAGTGTAATCAGTTACACGTAGATCATTCATGCATTTCTACAACCACTTAGCATTCATGGAACAACATACATGACGCATGTTGAAATACATGCACTTAGACAATTCCTTTTATCAAGGAGTTGTCATACATGCATCTAGCATACATACATGACCAAAAATCATGGCAAACATAAGTGCGTATTTTATACGTATACGGTACTTTATAAATACACTTAGAATACACAAATCTCAATATAGCACATGCATATCAGGAAAGCAATGTAAACATAACATTTGACATGTGAAATCTCATCCATAACAAGAATAAATCACTAACTGGGATTGAAAGCCTTGAAAACCATAACCTATACACTTAAAGTCCGCACCTTAAGCAAAGAAAGAACCGCCAAACTGATTTAGACGAGTTGCCTTCGTCAACGGCGCAAGAATACCCTAAAATAAGGATAGAAATGAGATACAACAACACCAAGTCTAATCTAAGCTCTAACACAGGTTAGGGTTAGGTTAACTTACCCCAAAAGAACTCAGAATCGTCAGAGGAACGATTCAAAGTGAAGATTCAAACGTGAAGAAGAACAAGGAAGAATCAAGGTGATTCACCAATCAATCTCTCTCACTAACTCTCTCTTTTCCACTCTCTTTCCAAGCTAGGGTTAGAGAAAATTCGTATAGAAATGAGAGCTAGGGTTTAAGGACTATATATAGGCCTTAAAATGATGGAAATAACCCCAGGGTCAAGGTATACTTAGGTTATAACCAAAGTACGCCTTTCTCGATCCAACGAAGCACTTCTGGTGGGCCTATAACCACGAAAGGTCGGACTTAAGCTCACTGACCATGGATCTAGGTCAGCCTGGTTTTCGCATCGACCGGCTCTTCGATCGCCGTGGCGGACCACACTCAATTCAACGGTCACAGAATCTCGATCAGTCCACAAGCACTAGGATATGCCTGGGCCAACCATCCCGATCGGAGGGTGAAATTGGGTCGAATCCAACGGTCGAATGCTTAAAATCGTCGCGCAAGCGACACGACTCAGATTTCAATAAAAGCTTATTAAATTCCAACCGTTCTCACACTCTTCACTCCGAACTCAACCAAATCGACCCAGAACATCAGATCGACTTGATTTTCGAGGTGAAGACCAAGCCCAACTCAGTGACCGCAACAGCCTAAGATCATCGCCATCGGACTTTCGACGCGCGGTCTAGGTCCGATCCAGATCTTCCAAAAATTCCCCAGAACAACTGGATTTAGCGATGGATCCCAGATTTCAGAGTAACGTAGCGCTCACTAATCTACACGTTTAGAGCCATGCAGATACAATTTAAAGTGATTGATGCGAATTTCACAAGCAATCAAGTAGAGCGCTAATTACCCCAAAAACAACTACTTAAGGAAAGATTAGCACAAAAATTCCAAGGTCGTTACAATCTACCCCCCTTAAAGAAAATTTCGTCCTCGAAATTCATACCTTCATATAATCCTCGAGGATCAGAGGGTAGGTCTTCCTGACCTCAGCTTCAGATTCCCAAGTAGCCTCTTCTACGCCATGATGCGACCATAACACCTTCACGAGAGGGATAACCTTGCTACGCAGTAGCTGCTCCTTTCTATCCAGAATACGTGTCGGTTGCAGTACATAAGTGGCATCCTCACTTAACTGCACTTGCTCCCAACTGATAATATGCGAAGGATCAGGAACGTACTAGGATATGCCTGGGCCAACCATCCTGATCAGAGGGTGAAATTGGGTCAGAATCCAACGGTCAGAATGCTTAAAATCGTCGCGCAAGCGACACGACTCAGATTTCAATAAAAGCTTATTAAATTCCAACCGTTCTCACACTCTTCACTCCGAACTCAACCAAATCGACCCAGAACATCAGATCGACTTGATTTTCGAGGTGAAGACCAAGCCCAACTCAGTGACCGCAACAGCCTAAGATCATCGCCATCGGACTTTCGACGCGCGGTCTAGGTCCGATCCAGATCTTCCAAAAATTCCCCAGAACAACTGGATTTAGCGATGGATCCCAGATTTCAGAGTAACGTAGCGCTCACTAATCTACACGTTTAGAGCCATGCAGATACAATTTAAAGTGATTGATGCGAATTTCACAAGCAATCAAGTAGAGCGCTAATTACCCCAAAAATAACTACTTAAGGAAAGATTAGCACAAAAATTCCAAGGTCGTTACAGACTTCGAGTCCCATCTTCATCCAATTGGAAGATATAACCTGAAAATCAATTCTTAACTTTATTTAATCTAGTTTTCAAGAGATTAAACGGGTGTAAATTAGAATGGATTTCATCACAAAACCATGCCCATGAGACAAAGCAAACAACAGAATTAAACCAATTCACAGCCAATCTGAGTGATGTATGAATGTTAGGAAGAGTTCCGTCATCCAACCATACCCAGGAGACGATGGTGAACAACAGGGTTCCTAAATTCATAAACCCTATAATGCTAAGAACATGCTCAAAACTATCGCAGATCTATTGTAATTTCAATCACAACAGACCATTAAAAACTGAAAGCATTCCTATTAAACAAACTAAATCAACATTAATTTAGTCTAACATGAATCAACGTCATAATATGAATCAAAACCATAGAATCGTTCTCATCATATCACAAGCTTCTCCTCTTAGCCCTAGCTAAGAGGTTTAGCGTACCACGGTTAGGCTATCCTCAAATTAAACAAATAAAAAAATTAAAGACAGAAAATAAAACTAAGAACAAGAAAAAAACTCTCTCAGGAATTGTGCTTCACGTCCCGCTTCACGTCCAGCCTAAGCCAAGCTCCCCCTCTCTCACGTTTTCTCTCTCTTTCTTATAGGCAATGTACGGAAGGTAGTCTAGATGCGTTAGTGCGTAAGTCAGATAGGAGAACAAGGAGTTACACACTCCTCTTTCGCAGCAACAGCGAGAGCGGATCCGGTTTGCACATGCCCTGTTTATGCAGGAAGTTCTTGCGCTGGACCCTTGTTTGGCGCAGATTGGCCAACCGATTTGAAGATCTGATCCGTTCGGCATCCTTGGCGACGGTCAGTTGGTCCTCGGGAAAAGTTTGAACGGTCTAGATGGATGGTCCGATCATCCCCATGATCACAGAACGGCTGCAACGTGCGTTCTCTCCAAATCCCGCGTAACTGATGTGTAACTTGGCTTACGCTGATGCTTGGTGGGGCCCATTATTGATGTCTACGGAGGAATCCACTCCGTTCATTAGATGCGTGACGAAAAAACGGTCGGAGATGGACGGTTTTTAATGTTCGTTGACGCCGCCCGCTATACCAAATCTTCTCACCGTCTGTCCTACGTTTGGACTGTTGAGATCCAATCTTTGATCTTCTTTTGAAACTCCGCCACCTAGGACTGAGTGAGAGGGGCCGTGCAAGTCTTATGGACGGTTCAGATTGGTCCGTCGAATCATGGTGGTGGCCCACAAGAAAGGGCCGCAAGCTATGTTACGAGCATTCACAGCGGCGGGAGAGAAGGATTCAAATCCTTTTTAGAAAGAATCGGTCAAAGCTCTGTTGACCGATTCCTCTGATTTGATGCTCATCCAATGCACGTGTGCTGTGCACAAGCACCATGTAAGGTGGGTCCCACCTTGAGGTATATGAGATATCTGCTCCGACCATCTGTTATGCCATCTAATTTAAACGGTTGAGACCAGAATTGAAGCATGTCCAGATATCAGGTGGGCCCCAGATCGGTGATTTGTGGGTTGATTTGACCGTTGGGATGTTTCTACAAGGATCCAATGGTTGAATTTTGATGTGTACGGTTAATTTATGGTCCTCAGTCCATGTATGAATTTTCGAGCCGAATGGATAGTGGAAACCTTGTGATTTTGTATTCTGGCTGACTTTCAGGCCACTTGAGCTTCAATTTCTCAATTTCCTTGGATCTCTAGCATGCAAATCCGTCGATCTTGGTCCTCTGGAGTCCGTCCCTTGCCTTGGTGACTTTTGAGCGTTAATTTCTCCCTTGCCTTGGTGACTTCTGAGCATTAATTTCATACTTTTAGCACCTTGTTTCAGTTCAAGCTCCTAAACACACCTTGCAGCATAAACACAATTAAATTGGGTCGTTAAACAGTACCATGTTCATAAATCTAGGCAATAACTAGGGTCTAATATGCAATATTTGACCCTCAACAGTAAGCACACATATCGCTAAAGTATGCCCAGGAAGGTTTCACCCTGACCAAAGGGTCATCTGCATGTATGAGATCTAATCCTTATTACATGTCCATATACACACCCATATATGAGATCTAATCTCCAATATTTTAATAAGACACTCATGTACACACACCCTGTATGATAATACAATCATAAAATAGATCCATATAGAACGAAGTGATATGGAAAAATAATAATCACAAATATGTAAAAAAAAAAAAAGCAATTCGATAAGGGGTGATCACAACATACTTGTAATTCTGATGATAACAAGAAGGATATTCAAAGTGTCTTCCAAACTGAAAATATAAATGAAAATATTTTAGTACGTGGTGGAAAACACTAGGAATGGAGTATTTCAAAACATATAACTAATTTTGTTCATCCATACCATCCATTTGTTAAATAATCAAATGGATGGTTGGCCACCATGGATTACATATGACCCTGCACGCGGTTAAGATCATTAGCAAGACATTGAAAATGGAACTTGGTCTATACACATTTGATTGAGTCTTCCCCAAATGAAGTTCAAACACACATGAACGCCCACCATGGTTTACAGATACCATCTCGCCATTATCGTTGGGTGGGAGAGATACTGTGGCGAGAGGAAGGAAAGAGAAACCCATTACAAAAGACATACAACACATACCTTAGCCTAGGATGGGCCCAAAATGCACTTTTGCCTCCATTTCCAAGCCCCCTTTATACACGTCTAACTCCTTCCATACTTGACTACAATGGAGGAAGCGAGATGTATCGTCAACATCAACTCCCATTGACGATATGGTTGTAAAACGTATCGAACCGTGCGTCCTATAGGACATCTAGAACCCGAAGGTAGCCCTGCTCTTCTTTGTCCGTGAGAAGAGAGAAACAGTTCTTTCTGTATTCGGCCGTCCTACCGAATGGTTCTGAATCTCCTTCGAATATAGATGCGGATTTCCCGTGAACCACTTTCGTACAAACTTCATGCGACATGAAGTTAAGTGGGACCCACCGTGATGAATACAGGAAATCCACCACGCCCAATAGGTTTGCAATATCATTTTAGGTGATGAGCCCAAAAATTATCTAAATCCAAAACTTATGTGAGCCGTGCATCAGATAAACATGTGTAGGTAAATTCCTACTATTGAAACCTTCCTGGGTCCACTGTGTTTTTATATACCATCTATACCATTCACAAAGTAAATTCTATACACATATTGGTAAAAACTTATAGGTTATCATGTTTCAAATCTTGTGTGGCCCCACGTATGTCTTAATAGTGGACATTCAATCATCCGTCGTGTGGCCCATATGAAATTTAGATTTTCGTAATTTCTGGTTCCATGTCCTAACATATTGTTGAAAAACTGATGACCGTGCTGGATTTCCCATAAACATCACAGTGGGCCCAGCTAGCTCTCATTCGCACGATGATCCTGCGAAAGGCTTTCACAGGAAACCCACGTGAAATCAAATTGCGTACTGAGTTACTCGGTACGCTCTTATCGTACTGAGTACACTCAGTTGGGCACACCGTGAATCTATTTGTCTTATCCACTCCATCCATCCATTTTTCTAGATCATTTTAGTGGTTGAGACCAAATATGAGGTATATATAAATCTCAAGTGGACCATACCATAAGAAGATATGGGAATAATGATTTCCACCGTTGAAACCTTTCTATGGCCTACAGTTATGTTTATTTTTCATCAAACCTGTTCATAATATCACAAAGACATGGATTAAGTGAAAACACAAATATCAAATTGATACAAAACTTCTGTGGTCCCCAAGAAATTTTCAATGGTAGATGTTTAATTCACACTGTTTCCGATGGTGTGGTCCATTTGAGCTTTGGATATGTTTCAGTTTTAGGCTAACGATCTAAACTTATCTTCTAAATTATATGGACGGAGTAGATGTAATCACATACAGCATAGGGGGCCCACAATCAAGCGTCATACCCAAGTCGCTTGATTCATGTGGATGTCACTCAATTGGGGAAGTGGAAGCGAGTTACATCAAACTCATGTGAGAAGATAATATCGGACATAGATTCACGTTGCTGCGGCCCCTTGTGATTTAAGTAAAAAATGTCATGCCCCGAACTCGAAAACCGGGCTCACAAAATTTCCGATCGCAGAATCCGGCGCCGACAGCCTCCGTAAAACTCCATTCTCGGCTCCAAGCACCCATTTACCAGGTTCCGATCCTGGGATATTACAAGGAAGATTTATAATCATCAGTCTGATTCATAACGAGCATAACCAAAAGCATAACCCACGAACAATAACCACAAGAACACCATCACAAAATCCACTATGATCAAAAACTTTTGAATACAGTGCGTATGAAAGGAAAACACAATGTAACAAAAGTAACAAAACTCCAGAAGCTCGGCTACACGCTCCAACTACGGCGAGACTATGGCTGTGACTGCGTCCTGGCGTCACCTGCACGCATCAATCGTGCATAAGCTTATAAAAAGCTTAGAGGGTGGTGTAAGTGTGTGTACAATATAAGCGTGCTCAGAATGCAAAGTCAGAGTAGTGTGAAATCATGGCGATGAGTACATGAATGCAATCAACCATACCAAGGCTATGCGGTACAAGATATGAATGCTATCGGCTATAATACGGCCATGCGATGCGAGTGCAACTCAAGCATGCCAATCCTCATCATATATCAGTATAGTTCTCATTCTGGATAATCACCGGGGTTTAGTACACTCCAAGTGGCACTGCCACTCTCCTAGCCGCACAGTCCAAGTGAGCGTAAGAAACCTCACTATTTGCCTAACCAATAGTCTGTCAATGCCTATTCGTCATGTCGATAACGGACCTATTCACGAGCTGATCAAACTCAGCCTAGTATTGCCCCCTACTCTCGGGCGAGTAAGGCCACACCCCTTTCCAACCAACCACGACACAGTGTGAGACGCAGCCTCCTGGTATTCGGCCCTCATGCGCTCATATATCCATTCGGTCTCGACGTTGGAGTCGTCCTCTGGTACCATCGGGTTTAGAAATTTTCACTCAGGGACATCTATGGCACCCCGATGCTTAGTAACAATATTTTCGGTATCCAATCCAGCCACCCACGATGTGTCTGTGGAGGCTTTGGCCCTGATGTCGCTAGGGCATACAATGATCACAATCACACAAATGCAAGTGCATGAATCATACCATCAGACATACAACAATCCTGCACGTACCACGCGCTCATGTAGGGTAACTCCGCCTATCAAGGAGTCCATAAACCATCTACCCGAAGACATGTGCAATGATCAGTCAATCCTCACATCAGGCATACATATGATGCGTATGATCATAGATCATGAATCTATACTAAACATGTTATGTGGTGATGGGCTCTGATCAAAACGAAGATGGGCCTAGACGGCTTACACATTACAGATATGGGCCTATTAATGGGCCCTAGAGAGAGTGATAATGCGAACATTTAACTAACATCATCCTTACAATGTGGACATCAAACCATCATTGCTCCCAAGGTATAACCCTGTAACAACCCGTCCAACTAGTACAGTGTCCTGGGGCGTCCACGTAGGATTTTCCACAGGACCGATCGTTTAAAATATATGCGGTGGGGGTACCATAAGCTAATCAACCTAGGATTAGCCCATTGGAATAAACCAGACAGGCCATGACAAGACCAAGTGCGGGCCGCCAAGCCGGATGACCATTTACACTGAGCAACAGCCCGTACGGGTTATACCGCGACGCGGGAAGGTCAGAAAAATCTAAAATTTTAGAAAACCATAGAGCTCACTAGGCTTGTGGACCATCACGGACTATGGACCCAGCGGACACCCAGAAGTGGGATCTGGCACTGACTAAATGCACCCCACCCATGCCGGGACCGAAATCTGGCGCTTGTAAATGAAACCGAGATACCAGGCTATCCAACCATCGGATCTCTTCCATATTTATGGTGGAGGTCTAATGGATTTTCCTACACCCGTCCACCAATTTTGGGACCCGATCGTGGAATGGTGATCGTCAATCACAAATCAGACCCGTACGACCAAACCCCAAATCCGATCATCCCCAAATTTTGCATGGCCCTTCATCGGGCCATGAAGCATCTATCATAGGAATTTCATGGCCAGAGGGCCACCAGAACCACTCCAATCACCAGAATGGAACCCACAGGGCTGTTTAAAGATCAGAACCGTTGACTCAAACCCCATAATCGTCCATCCGTTTGTTCCTAAATTTTACACAGGCCCTAATCGGGCCATAGGGTACCTACCCACCAAATTTAGTGGCCAAAAGAGTGTTAGGGCCACTCCAACTCTAAAAATGAGACCTAGTAGGCTATTTCGAGAATTTGGGAAAACTCAATGCCAAAGGGCCCAAGTCTAGGGAATAAACCCTTACTCTCATAACTCTCTCTCTCTCATTTCCTACAACCACCAAGAGAGAAGGAGAGTGAAGGAGAGTAAAGAGGAGAAAGAGAGAAGGAGGTAGATTCAAGGTGGACCCTAGATCGAAGTGGGGCCCAAGAGAGTCAACCCTTCCGACTCCCTACCTCTCTTACAAGGAGAAACTCTCCTCCTTGACTTCAACAACCGTCCGTGGGTTGCCTAGGTAAGTTTTTCACCCATTCTTTTAGAAATCCATGTAGTAAGATGGGATTGGCTTGGAATTCTAACATGCAAGAGCTTGTTTTAGGAATTCCGACCGATCGACCCGAAAGCCCTCTTTCCTAGGGCATTTTTCAAATCTCCAACGAACCATAGGTGTGGACTATTACTCTTAGGTGACCTAGCACCAATTTTAATACGAGATTAATGATTTTGATTGCTTGGATGTTATTTTTGAAAGCCTAAGAAATCCTAGGAATTGTGTGTTGGTTGAAATGGTATGGATTTATATGTTTGACTTTCTCTCTCATGATGTCGTTTATGTTTCTCACATGATTTGATGTATGGATGATCATATGCTCATGCCATGTTGATTTTTATACGTTGTTGCTTCATATTACGTATGATGTCATTACTCTTGTGTATAGGATTTCTCAACATGGAGGAAGTGTTAATTTCCTCACTAACCCACACCACACACATACACTTTATTTATAATATTAATGGTTTGCTTGTAAAAAAATTTGAATTGTATGTTGAGCAACATGAGATCAAGGTGTTGAATATGCTTGATGCGGCATTGGTTGTTGGCATGCTATGAGTCACTATCCCTACCCATGGGTTGGTCAGGAACTTGAGGAGAGACGGCAGTCCCATCGGTAGGACTACGCTATGATTGGACTTGTGGGCTTGGGCGGGTGTGATCGGGTGGCTGTAGTTCGACTACATGGGACCCTCCTGCCCGATGTCACACGCCTCACGCTCGCCTGACTCGAGAGGACTAGCCTACTGTCTGACCAACCTTGATTGTTAATCCTGCTTGTTCACACTTGTATGGAACCTGGGATACCCTACAACCGTTATAGCTCATCAATAACCCACTTGAAATTGGTCCACAGCCTCGTGAGCCAAGCATGGTGGAATGGGACACTGTATCCGAGCTGTCGGCCTATGCTGGGGTATCGCGCCTCCCTGTAGTGACCGCGAGCAATCCCTTTCTCACGGTACTCCTCATGTGCTTGAAGTCAGGGATGAGGAACCCAACGGGATCACGGACCGCAGGGTCATGGCCTCACGCATTGGGGGGTCTTGGCCTCGCAACCCGTTTAGGGCATTGATACATGGGGTGTACCAGATTTTCAAATCTGCTGGATGAATGGACCTAACTAATCACACGGCTAACACGATCGCATTGCATCGCACTAGTTAGGGTGGCGACTCGGCAATCGAGGTCGCACTGAGGGAGTGTTGTCATTGGCGATTGTTAGATGGTGTCGCACGAGGGAGCGTTGTGGTGAGGGCATGCATCATGTCATGCTGCATTCATGCGTATTAATAAGATTACTTAGACGTATATGATTGTCTACTTTTCATTAAGACCGTATTATAGTTGATGCCTGTGATAACTTGAGACTAATAGTACCCACTGAGTTGATCACTCACTCCCACTCTAGGATGGTGTTTTAAAATACCAACCAGACCCATTCATAGATGCAGGTGGCTCGGGACTGAAGGAGCCTGGCGAGTCAAGCCTGGACGAGGAGGATGAGCTATTGTACTTCCAACTGATGGAGGGTTCTTCGCCAGCTTGATTGGCGGGATTGGGTCATGGAGCAGGAGGCTCAGTCCTATTCTTTTGTATTTGTTATTCTTTTGAGATATTGTTGAGTAGCGTCTTATGCGCCCCTTTTGTACTTTTGGGCATATATATGAATGTATGTATGTTTTTTACTCATTTCAGTAGACTGGTGGTTATGTTCCATGCTCCAAGAACTTCCAAGCTGCGCAACTAAACCTGACTAAATGCATTAATGAAATCGGTTAAAAGTGGCTCTCGGGAACTCGAGAGTCGAGCGTAAGTGCGACTCCCCCGATTTTCAGGGTGTTACAAGCCCGCTATAAGATCAATACATATACCATGGAGGAATCACACTACAATGGGCCTTCAATACTTCCTATTGGGCCTTGACCTATGGGCCTCTAGTACATCAAATGGGCCTCATACATGGGTCTCGTGTATATATATATATATATATATATATATATATATATATATATATATATATCAAGGTGGGCCTCAACGACGGGCCACAAATGCATCAAGATGGGCCTAGTCACATGGGCCTTGCATACATCACAATGGACCTCATAACATGGGTCATAATTAAGGTAAGTGGGCCACATCTTATGGACCACGCCCAAATTTAAGTGGTGATAATGATTCCCACCATTAAAATCCCCAAGGCCTGCCATAACATTTATTTCCCATTCATTCTGATCGTAAGGTCCCAAGGGACTTCAATGGTGGCCGTTCAATTCTCACCGTGCATCGTGGTCCACATGATAAATAGATCTGTCTTATTTTTGTCTCAAGTCTTAAAAATGATCCTTTGAAAATGATTGGACAGTTTGGGTGCAACACATGCATCATGGCGGATTCCATATACGAAGGATGGACGGCAAAGATGAGGTACATACCTCATGGTGGGGCCCACACTATGGAAGGTGTGGATTATAACACATACATCAATGGGTCCCATGTGGGGCCCACCTTAACGTTTATTTTCCACCCAGCCTGGGCCCACTGTAATGTTTATTTTCCATCCAAAATGGGCCCACTGTAATGTTTATTTTCCATCCAAAATGGGCCCACTGTAGTATTTATTTTCCATCCAATCTGTTCATATGGTCACGTGGACCTGGGCCCACCGTGATATGTATTTGCCATCTAACGTATACATGGGGCCACCGTGATATTTATCTGACGTCCAACCTATTTAAAAGGTCACGTGGACCTAGGAAAAATGCGGGGCCCACTGGGATGTTTATTTGCCACCTAAACTATTCATAGGGTCACGGTTAGGGGCCCACTCGCCAATCCAGTCCACCCATTATGTGTGTCCCACTTAACTGAGGGTTCAGACCAAGTTTCAACCACATCCAAATTTCAGGTAGGCCCCACCAAGTGTTTTTATATGTTTAGGCATGTCTTCACATGATTTAAAATGGTGTGGCCCACCTGAGTTCCGTATATAGCTGATTTTTGGGGCGGCCTCCTAGTTTGAGGGGACCCATCAAATGCATGGTGTGGATGTTCGAAACGCATCACAATGGGGCCCACAACTAGGGCCGTGAGGGCCTGCCAGGTAGTCCGCCCGCCCACTGACAACGGCAGTAGTAGGTGCTACTGCCCCTTTTCTTTTGTTTTTTTTTAAAAACCATTAATCGAATGGTTTTTGATAGGTGGGGCTCACCTCAGACAAATCCATCCTAGCCATTGGTCCTTGTGGCTCGATACAATCCCAACCAGTCCAATATTGGGTGGTTTTTGATGTACAGGAGCATTAGGGAGTAAATCAAAGGTGGGAACACTGTTTCCTATACCATGGCCCGCCAGGAAATCAGATCAACCTCATTTTTCGGTTCAACACCTAAAATGATCTGAGGAAGAGGATGGATGGCTTGGATTATATACATATATCAAGGTGGGGCCTACATGAGCAGCCCACCTTAAAAGCAATTTTTTTTGTTAGTACACACCCATATCAGTACATGCACTCCACGTTAACTACCCCTGCCTCACGTCCAGTGTCCAGAGACGTTCGACGGCTGGGATAGACACAACATCATGGTGAGTCCCACATGTACGTGGCCCACCTACACCTATATACATAATATATATATATATATATCTTATATTATATATACATAATATATATTATATTATATATCATATATATATTATATAAAATATAACATATAACAAGAAGGGCATTGGGTCCATTTTAACAGTGGATGGTGTGGATCATCACCTACAATAAGGTGGGCCACACCGTCTGATATTGATAAACAGAGTAGATATCACACATTTTGGTGGGATCCACACCATCACAATGGAAAGAGAGAGAGAGAAAGAGAGAGAAAGAAAGAAACAAGAGGGATGCTGATGGAGAGGAGGGACCCCGCCACTATGGGCCCTCCATTGATACAACACATACATTAAGTGGGTCCCACAACAAGTGGATCCTAAATTTTGAAATTAACAGTGGATCACCCACCTCTAGGCCTCCTCCTTGCTCCCTTAGCCTTCTATGCTCCTTGCCTTGCCTTTTGATGGTGGTTGATGAAAGATGAATGGTTGAGATGGGAGATGAGAGGGTAGGGAAAGTGGGCCACACTTGGCATTTGGGAGGGAGAGAGCTTGGACGTGTGAGAGTGTTGTTGCTTGGGAGAGAGTTTTTAAGAAATAAGGGGAAATGGAGAATTAATGGATGAAGGGATGGATGGAGTGGTGGTTGTAAGGAGAGGTATGGGTTAGGTTGAAATTTTGGTTAAAGAGGAATTGTGAGGGGAGATAGAGAGTTGACTTATGGAAAAGGAGGGATGGGTGTTGTACTTGAGGTATGGTTGTACTTGACATTAATTGATTGATTGATTGATGGGACATATCATAGAGATTCCTTCGAAATTCACAACGCGCGGCATTTTCTTCCAAAAGAACGCTAGCCCACATCTCCTGGCCTGGGCATCGGTTCAGTACACGAGTAGCGGCATTGGACCCGCGGTGACGCCGCGGTCGCCAAGGTATAGGTTTCGGTTCGAGCCGACTTCGGTAAGCTGGACTTGGCTTAGGATTGCGCGCAATCGACGGATATGGTGCAAATGTTGCCGGAATTTGACCGAAAGGACCGCGAAAGCCAACGGAACGGTACAGACTAGGACACGGGTCTTATAAAAAATATCCACGCCGTTCATCTATTTCCAATTTATTTTTTTACGGCATGATCCCAAAAAATGAGGCAGGTCACAGATCCATTGGACCACACCAGAGGATGCAGTGGTTCATTCCCGGTAGTGGTCCATTCCACTTCCTACTCAACTTCTTTTTCCAGTAGATGCCTTGAAATGACCCGAACATCATTTTGGATGGCATGGATTCCACCATTATCATCATGGTAAGACCCACGGAGCCGGGCCTTTTCACTCACCACCGTAGGATGCAAACCACCCATGCCTTTGGATAAATAATTGTAGGATTCTCTCAATCCATGAAGGATTGCCAAATCCTTCCCCTTGACCCACGATATGGGCGGGAGACCCAAAGAACATTATCCCGGTTTGAAAATTCATCTCCAAACATGACTGTACAGTGGATTAGATGGGACGACGAATGCAATCCCATCTAATCCCACTTAATGTAGGTGGCCAAACGGGCCCTTAGTATCTTATAATGGACATAATGATAGGGGTGCACATCGAACCGTCGGAACCGTGGAACCGTTGGATTGGTCTGGTTTGGTCTGGTTCTAGACAGCACCAGTTCCGGTTCCGGTTCCAAAAATTCAAGAACCTTTGGATACGGATCGGTTCCGGTTTAAGCCCCTGTAAAACCGAACCGAACCGTTGATCCGAACCGTGACCCGAACCGTAGATCCGAACCTTTACTTTAAAAAACATAAAAAATAAAAAACCCTAAATATCTAATCTCTCTGCTCTCTAGCCCGACTATTGCCGCCCCTGCTTGCCCTTTCTCTCGCCGATTGCACCCCTACCCCTGCCCCTGCCTCTGTCCTTTCTTCATCATGTTCTCTCTTTGTAAAGATCAAAACAGGTAAGCTTGAATAATTAGATTTGTACTGTTCCATTTAATATAGCCAAAATGACCCAAAAGGGCCCTGTTACTTTTGCAACATGAGAAGATCCCCTAATTTGTGATTTTCATTGTTTAAGGTCCTACATGAAATGTGCAGGATTGCAGTCTGGGGCTTGGTTGTTGTAGCAAATAGATAAGAATCACCTCTATTTTGGTCATTTATTCTCCTTGGTTTATACCGTACATGTGACATATGTACGATGATATGTAATGTTCATTCATCAGATATAACCATGAAGGTGTAACAAAAGACCAATATCAAAGTGATGGGACAATCATATCCTTGTGTTGTAATAAAATTCTTCCACAAGTGTTTACGCCGACATTAGAACCGTGGAACCGATCCGGAACTGAACCGTTTTTCACGGTCTAACGGTCCAGTTCCGGTTCCATAATTTGTAGAACCATTAAGAACGGTTCGGTTTCGGTTTCACCCCAGAACCGGACCGAACAGACCCGTGTGCACCCCTACATAATGATCATATTCACTTCTAGTAAATTGCTAACCCATAATAAAAATATCAAACCTTTTGTACCATAATCTAGGTGACTGTTTTAGGCTGTATAATGGCCTCCTTAATCCACAAATTTTATTCTTTAACCCCTTTACTTTGAACCACTCTTACTGCTTGATGTAAATTTGCTTACAACCGATTATTTTACACTCCAGTGGAAGCTCCACCAGCTCCATATCTCATTCTTATGCAAAAATTCAACTAGTTATGCATGGTCGTCATCCACTTATCAGTATTTGGGTCATTCAGTGCTTCTTGGAGGGTAAACGGATCCCCTTCATCCAAAATGAAGGTGAATGTAATATTCAAGTCATCTCTGTATTTGATTGGTAATTTGCGACCTCTTAACGGATTCCTTCTGGGAGGTGGTTGCTCCATCTGCTCATGTACTTTTACCTATGGCTCAGGCTTTGCATGTATATCAACTTTTTCAATCTTCACATCAATGACTACTAATTTCTCCAGTTCATTGTATTCATCCTTGTAGAACAAGAAATCTTCATCAAAATTGACATCTCAACTAATTATGATTTTTCTAGTGACCCGGTTATACAACATGTATTCCTTCACTCCATCACTATCGCCTACAAAAGTACACTTCTTTGCCCTTTAATTGAGCTTACATTTCTCAACTGATGGTACATGAGAGTAAGCATCGCAACCAAAAACCCACAACTATGATTAGTCAACATCATGACCACTCCATATCTCTTCTGGAATCTTACAGTCTATCAGTGTAGACGAGGATCGATTTACCAAATAATAAGTCATGTTAACGGACTTAATACATAACTCATTGTCCAATCCAGCATTGCTTAATATGCTTCGGGCTCTTTCTAAGAGAGTTTCATTCATTCTACCACACTATTCTACTCTGGTGTGTGCTTCACTGTATTATGTCTCAACCATTCAATTCCACACTTTAAATGTGGCAAACACATCAGATTTATTTTCAAAAAATAAATACATACTTTCATAAAGTAGTCATCTATGAATGAGACAAAAAACAATGACCCCCAGCAGAAACAATGGGCGATGAGCCCTATAAGTCTGAATGTACATACTCTACTACACCCTTATAAACATGATCATTTCCAATCTCGAAAGTTAATGATGATTGTTTACCATATATATAATGCTCGCATATATTAAAATCAACACTTTCAAATACAAGAATCAAAGCTCATGTGGCTCAGACGTGCATGCCACGAATGTGTCAATGTAGACTCCACAACAGACGTTGCAGCTCCACCCGATACTGTATTCTCGATCAACTTGTAAAGGTTGCTGCTCCACTGTGCTTTCATTACTATGAGTGTCATTCAGAAACTTTAAAGACTTTATCAAAACCTATGAATTTGTACCCCAAGTGTCTCTAATGACCCACGAGAGATCATGTTCTTCCTGAGGTCTGAAACGTGTTTCAACTTTGTTAGGATAAGCTTTACCCCATCAAACATCTTAAGGCGCACTGAACTAACACCAACAATTTTACAAGTAAAATTATTGCCCATAAACACATGTCCACCATCTCACTCGTTGTTATACTAATGAACCAATCTCACTGAAAAGCCATGTGATATGAGGGCTCTGTATTCAAAACTCACTCGTTGCTGAGATACTCGGATTTTAATGCGGTTAGAACATCACCACCATCGGCTTCCTCATTGGATTCTACTATGTTAGCTTCCTTCGGCATATTATCATATTTCTCTCCCTTTTGTGTCTTAGGATTCCAATAATCCTTCTTTATGTGCCCTGTCATTCCACAATTCCAGCACTTCATCTTATCATTCCCTTTCGATTTACAGTTAGACTGAAAATTCCCCTTCATCCCATTAAAAATTCATTTCCCTAACAATCAGCGCATTTGTAGAAGTACTATTACCACTATCTTTCCTTCTCAACTACTTCTCATGAAGGGCTAAGATAGTAGTTTTAACATCGATGGTATCGCTACCATCAATCAAAGTGTCTACAAGATTTCATAAGACGGCGGATGCGAATTCAACAGAATTATGGTTTGATCTTCTTCTCCGATCTTAACATCCTCATTCATCAGTTTATAATTAAAGCAATTCGTTAAATATGCCCATGTGTTCTTTGATATCAGACACATCTGTCATTTTAAAATTATAGAATTGTTTCTTAAGATATAAACGACTGCCTAAGAATTCCTTCAAGTACAAACTATCTAGTTTCGTCCATCTTCCTGTGGAGGTGTTTTGATACAGGGCATTGTAAACAAAATTGTCCGCTAAACACAATTAGATCGAGCTTGTAGTCCACACATCAAGTTCATCCCATTCTTCATCACTCATAAATATAAGACGCTTCGCCTTAC
Organism: Magnolia sinica; assembly: GCF_029962835.1. NCBI lineage: Eukaryota > Viridiplantae > Streptophyta > Magnoliopsida > Magnoliales > Magnoliaceae > Magnolia > Magnolia sinica. Next base: position 21,194,971 of record NC_080576.1, on the reverse strand, counting down.
CAAGGAGAGCATGTTGCAATCCTTCCTTAACTATAAATCCTCTCATCTTAACATTTCATAGTTTAAAAATGTTTCTACCAGTGAATTTCTCTGTTTCGTACTTCACGTTGAACTCTTTTGTCAACATATTTCATATTAGAACTCGAAACCCCAACATTTACTTTGATTCCACTTGTTGGGATTGCACGAAAGCAAACACGAATTCAATCAAATAAGACAATCAAATGCAACACAAACACACAGAGATCACACAGTTTTTTCATGAAAAAATCCTTGGGGAAAAAATCATGGCACAAAGTGACGGCGAATCCACTATGAAAGTGAAATTACAAGAGATGGATATATATACTTATTGATTCGTACAACCCCAAGATTTCTTCACAAAACCCTAACTTTACTCTCCCTCTTGCTCTAGAAACTTCTTGTATATGATTCACCCTAATTCCCCGTATATAACCCTGTATATAAAGTTACAACTGAATTAGAAAACAAAAAATGAACTTCAACAAAATCATGCACGTCGGTTGATAGAACCTTCGATAAGATTAACAGCCGTTAAGAGTTTGCCAATGGAATCAAAGCCACCTTCAATAGATCAAGTAGCACTCTATAAACCATCCAACAAATAACTAAAAGAATTTCATATTTTCTCAACAGGATTAAGTAGACGGTCGATGGGATTGATCGAGTGATCCGTCGATGCCATCAACGTACTTTATTTCAAATAGATTAAAGACACAGGGTTGAGAGATGAATAAGCTGACCAGCGATGTGAAAGACACAAGTGTCATTCTGTGATTGCTAGGAGTTAATATAGCTAAAAGCGTTAACATTGATTATTATTATTGTTGAGCAATGAAATCTGTCAAATACAAACAAACAAAAACGCGTTGGTAATTAGCAGGTAATCCGTACACTAGCTAGGTGGCCGGTGGAAAAGTTCCGTGAGCCCTACCATGATATATGTGTCTTACCAACGCGGTCTGCCCCCATTTTGCTAGCTATTTTAGAGCACGAAGCTCAAGCAGACCACAGCACAGAAAGCAGAAGGAATTGAAGAAATCGGATTGCGTCAGTACGCTATTACCGTACTGAGTAAACTCAATTGGGCCCACCTTGAATTTATATGGTCTATCCACGCAGTCCATCCGTTTTTCCATCTAATTTAAGTGGTTGAGCCCAAAATTGAAGCATATCCAAAGATCAAATGGATCATAACACCAGAAACAGTGGGGATAATGATTTCCACCGTTGAAACCTTTCTAGGCCCCACAGTGATTTTTATTTGTCATCCAACCTATTCATAAGATAATACATACATGGATGAACAGAAAGAACAAATATAAGCTTGATCCAAAACTTCTGTGGCCCCCAAGAAATTTTCAACAGTAGAAATTCAATTCAACTGTTTCCTGTGGTGTGGTCCATTTGAAGATTTTATATGCTTCAATTTTGGTTCCATCACTAAAATTATATGGTAAAATGGATGGACGAACTGGATAAAATACATAAATCATGGTAGACCTCAAATTAGCGCAGGGAGTTACACTCCACGCAATCCGCTTCAGGAATTGAACACCTGCATGCTGCAGCTAAAGTTTTAGATCAAGCTGATATTTGTCTTTGACCTTCGTACAGTGTTACATGATTTCATGAACAGGGTGGATGGAAAATAAATATTTCTAGGGTCCCAAAAAAGTTTTCAACGGTAAACATTCACTCCATGATACCAAAGGTCGGTCCAAAACTCAAGTGGGCCACTTCACGAGTGAGAGATTTTTGGGCACTGAAGTTGATGGATCGTCTGTTCACCCACAATGTTTTCTGTGAGACATCCACTCTGTCATGCGCACCTTTCTCTCGTCCGGATGCATAGCTCAGGTGGGTCACACCACAAGAAACAATTACTAATCAAATACGATCATCAAGTAAAAAAATGGTGGGCCTCATATCGGCGTTGGATATGAATAAGGTGGGACCGTAGCCAAAGGTGTGAAAGACACGTGTCATTTTATGATTGTTTGTAGTGAATGGAACTGAAAGCATTAACATTGGTTACTATTGTTAGGCAATGTAATCAAATTTTAAATTAGATAAAGACAAACTAAAACGGGATATGTGGAATGGCCGGTGACCTTACACCAGTCAGGTAGCTGGTAAAAAAGTTATGTGGGCTCCACCATGATGTATGTTTTTTATCCACACCGTTCATCCATTTTTTCAATTCATTGACCACACCAATGGAAACAGTGGTGATTAAATCTACCATTAAAAACTTCTTAGCTGCCACAAAAGTTTTGGATCAAGCTGATATTTTTGTTTTACCTTCATCCAGGTCTGTGTGACCTTATCAACAGGTTTGGATGGAAAAAAAGCATTATAGCATGCCCTAAGAAGATCTGAACGGTGGGTGCCACTATCCCCACTGTTTCCTGCGGTGTGGACCAGTTTAGCTTTGGATCTGATTCAATTTTTTATATATGTCCTAAACGAAGCTGGAAAAACGGATGGACAGCGTGGATATAAAACAGATACACCATGGTGGCCCCACAATGGCCAACACATCACACACCAATGTGGGGGTGGTGTTGGCAAAACCACCTAATCCGCGTCCATTGTAAATATAGCTGAAAGCATTAACAATGGCTACAATTGTTGAGCAATTGAATCAAATATTAAATAAATAAAGATACACAAATTAAAAAAACTCTTAAAAAACTCTCTCTCTCTCTCTCTCTCTCTCTCTCTCTCTCTCTGTGAGCGTGTGTTAGTGTTTGCTTAAAAGCACAACAGATTCTGACCCGTCCACAGTAAGCTGCACTATCCATAACAGTTCCAAAACCCCATCATCACACTCTTTCTCTCTGTCTAAGGTGTTATTATATATAAGTACATCAACTTGTATGGTATTCAGCAAAGAGGTCTTCTTGGGAGGAGAACTGGGTTCTGTTCTCTACTTGGGTTTTGAGTCTTTCAAGAGATTCTTTCACTAGAGAGAGAGAGAGAAGATCCAAGAGAAGGAGATGGATGTGGAGACAAGACAGAATTTCAAAGGAGAATCCATTCCCCTTGAGGTCTCAGTTGATTGGAGAGGCAGAGCCTGCAAGCCCAATAGGCATGGAGGCATGAGAGCTGCTGTCTTTGTATTGGGTCTCTCTCTCTCTCTCTCTCTCTCTCTCTCTCTCTCTCTCTCTCTCTCTCTCATTCAAATGTCTGCTTGAAGTGCTATTTTGATTTCAAAATTTTCTTGAAAACTTCCTGTTTATGAAGTATTGGATCCTTCAGTGTACTTAGTATTAATGATGTCATCAAGACGTCAATAAGAGGCCATTGTGCTGCAATTTACAGATTGGTTTCTCTATGTAATTTTCAATTTAGTGACTTTCAATTGTTAGCTTTATGGCAATTAATTTTCTCAGTCCTACAAAGATCTGATTCAGTTCCCTACTGAATTTTCTTCTTTATTAAGAAGGGTTTTAAAGAATCAGTGGATTGAGGAGAGTTATTGTTGTGAATTTGGTTTTTCTTTAATTTAATAGTGAAAATTCAGATGGGTTTTTATTTTTATTTTTTTGGTTTCGCGGTTATTTCTGGCTTTCAGTTTTTGAAACGGGGAAGTAGCAGCTTTTTGAAGGAAGATAGGAAGATGAATTTTATTTATTTATTTTTCTTAGATTGGAAGATATGAATTGGGTTTTGATTTTATTTTTTAATTTTTTTTTTGTGACTGGTTGGTTTTTCCAGGCATTCAAGCATTCGAAATCATGGCAATTGCTGCAGTTGGAAACAATCTCATAACCTATGTATTCAATGATATGCACTTCTCTCTGGCAAAATCTGCAAACGTAGTCACGAACTTTATAGGGACTGTCTTTCTCTTGTCTCTGGTTGGTGGGTTCCTCTCTGATTCTTATCTTGGGAGCTTTTGGACTATGCTCATCTTTGGCTTTGTGGAGCTCTCAGTAAGTTTTCTTTTCTCCCTTTTTCTACTACTAGTCTTCTCTTTCAAATTCCAAGATTTCAATTTCTATAGCATCCTTTTTTATTATTTTCATATTTAGATTAATGTCTTACTTAAAATCTTTTATTTTACTAACAGGGTCGATTTATAAACGTAAGGATGACATAGAAGTTATGAAAGAAAATGACAGCTCCAACCCTCCCTTTCTCTGACAATGAGACTAGAACTTGTAATCAATCGAAAACTCATGCATAAAAAGAGAAAGAGAAAAAACAAAAAAAAAAAAAAAAAAAGGACAAATGATAGTGACAATGCTATTGAGAGTGTGAGAGAGGGTTGAATTCGTAAAAATAAAATAATAAATAAATAAATAAGGAAAAAAAAAATCTGAAATTTTGATCAATACAAAAAATGAAAAAAAAAAAAAAAAACATTTGTAGAACATGACATAATCAGAATACCAAACCAAACAAACTACTTGAAAAAAATTGTGAGGAGAAAAGACAAGATTACAGAGAAAAAGAAAGAGATACTACTTGCATGTGTAATGTATTTGGTGGGCTTTTCTTTCAGGGCTTCATACTACTATCAGTCCAAGCCCATCTCCCTCAACTAAGACCACCAAAATGCAACATAGCAACTGAAGGACAGAACTGTATTGAAGCCAAAGGCATTAAGGCCTTGATTTTCTTTGTAGCTCTCTACCTGGTGGCCTTAGGGAGTGGCTGTCTTAAGCCTAATATGATCTCTCATGGGGCTGATCAGTTCAGAAAGGAAGATCCACAGCAATCAAGGAAGCTCTCCACCTACTTCAATGCTGCCTACTTCAGCTTCTGTGTTGGAGAGCTCATCGCCCTCACCGTCCTTGTGTGGGTCCAGACGCGATCGGGGATGGATGTGGGGTTTGGAGTGTCGGCTGCTGCCATGGCCATGGGATTGATCAGCTTGATTTCTGGTACACTTGTTTACAGGAACAAGCCTCCTCAAGGCAGCATCCTCACCCCAATTGCACAAGTAAGATGGACTCATTATCTTCTCCTTAAATGATGCTTTGCAAGCGCCAAGTGCTCCACATGTGCTGACGTGGCTCATATGTGTTGGATACATTCATCAGTAAAGCCCATGGTGAATATGTTCTGGCCCAAAAATCAGGATGGTCCACTTGTGTATATTCAATGTGGAGTGTTGATTAATCTTTTTAGGTGTTCATTGTTTGTTTGCACCTGTGGCCCAGCCGAGGAGTGGACTAACATGTTCATTTGACTAGGGCACATTCTCCGTTGGGCCCACTCGATGCATGTACTGGATCTCATTTATGTGCCACGTCGGAACACGCTTGGTTTACAAGTAGCATTTCCTTTCTCTTAGATGACTTTCTTTCATTTCAGTTCTATGAAAAGTAGCCTTTTGGGATTGTGATTATGCTGATTGAGATCAGCTTTTTCCTTGAGCTATTTTTATGCTGATTGGGAACTGTTCTTGGGTTTCTAATTTTCAGTTATTTTAAGCTGTTTGGAGAATTTTGTTTAGTTGTTTTTATGAGAATTGCCCTTTTCTTCTTTCTTTATGAGAACTGTTCTCGGGTTTCTAATCCTCAGTTATTTTAAGCTGATTGGAGAATTGTGTTTGGTTATTTTTATGAGAATTGATCTTTCCTTCTTTTATTTTATTCTTACAAGTTAAAGAACTTCCTTCTACTTGAATCATTCAAATATCATGAAAAGATTAGTTTCTCAGGTTTCTGCTTACACTGTTTAGGAGTGTTTCTTGGGTATGATAATGGTGATTAAGGTCATTTTTTTGGGTTATTTTGTGATAATAAGAAACAGTTTTCTTCCCTATTCTATATAGATTAAATAACATTTTCTTTATATGTACTTTTCTGAGAACTTAAAGAACTTATAAAGCTATCTTTTTCTTGGGTTTTTGTTGTGTTAATTAGGATTAGAATATGGGTTTTTGTTAATGTTAAATAAGGGCAGTTAATATGTTGTTTTAGTCCTGATTGCAAACATCTCCTTTTGAATGAAAATGAGGGATTTTAATTGGATTATTTTATCCTGATGGAAGAATAGCTTTTTGGCTTTTGGTTATCTTTTGTTGAAATAGCTTTTTTCACTTTTGGGGGTTATGTGTACTCTAATCCAGAATGGTTTCTTGGGTCAAGTTTATCTTTATTGAAACATGGCTCTTGGAATATCTGTATGTGCTTCTCTCTCTTCTTTTTTTTCCTTTCTTTTTAACATGAAAGTCTTCAATTGCTGTTGAAAGTGGATTTTTAATGTACTGTTGCCTTTTGCAAACTTTATTCCTTTCAGTCTACGAATTTTTAGATGTTACATCACGCTTACACTTAGCTTCTGTAATATCTAACTGGATTGTATTTCTCTCTCTTTCTTTTTGCTTTGTTGTGTTGTAGGTTTTTGTTGCTGCAATTACAAAGAGAAAGCAGGTTTGCCCATCTAATGCACAGATGCTTCATGGAAGCCGGAACAATGCTGCCAACCGCGTTTTTGCCAGCGGCATCGATTCATCTTCTCATGGTGGAAACCTCCTTCACAACGAAAAGTTCAGGTGCGTACGTGTTTGCCTGTATAGTGACTGTGACAATCAGTCGCCAAAGCAGGAAATGTTGTGTGTTTCTGGAATTTTCGAAAAATCAACAATGTCAAATTTTTTAATGATTTAGGAAACAAATTGCCATATTTGGACTAGCCATGGGTTCTTAAAATTCAAAAAAAACAAAAAGAAAAAAAAAACAAAAACAAACTCAGCAGTGTTCTAATGATTTTTTTATTGCCTGTCCACAAAATAGGAAATCATGGGTTCTTAAGATTCTGTTTAAATTCACCATAACCTCGCTCTTTCAATTTAATGAACAGATGCGCAAGTAAAACAGATCATGGGTTCAATTAATGTTGGGAAATTTTATAATCCTATAGTTCAATCAGAGTAAAGCAGATCACAGAGTATTCTTGGATTTCATATGCATTTCATTTACTCCCATTCAAACACAACTGAGTAAGCCATTTACTCACAATTCATTCAACTCGAATTTCATTTCTCATTTACCTCCATTTACTAGCTCCCAAACGAGCCCTTAAAATTCTTTTGTATTTTACTTCATTTTTCTCTCTTAATCGATTCAAGCCAAGTTGCTTTAAAAAAAGGACTGACCATCTCCTGAAAATCTTTCCTACTCATATTAGAATCTTTATCATAATTCATATATATGGATGATTATAGGAATTGTTGTTTTTCTTCTTCTTCTTCTTCTTCTTTAAGTTGCCAACATCAGACATCCATATCCATGTCTTAAGTTACATAGACAATGCTACTAATTGTAGACTGAATTCTTCTCATGCATTTTCCTTTCCAATGATTTCTACAAAATTTCAGGTTCTTGGATAAGGCCTGCATCAAACTCCAAGACGGCAAGGAAACCCCGTGGAGGCTATGCACCGTAGCCCAAGTTGAGCAGGTCAAGATAATCCTCTCCGTCATCCCAATCTTCGCCTGCACGATCATCTTCAACACCATCCTTGCCCAGCTCCAGACATTCTCTGTCCAACAAGGAAGTGCCATGAACACCCAACTCACATCCAATTTCCAAATCCCACCTGCTTCCCTCCAATCCATCCCATACATCATGCTCATCTTCCTAGTCCCACTCTACGAGACCATCTTTGTCCCCCTTGCCCGGAAGGTCACCGGCACCAACTCTGGCATCTCACCCCTCCAACGGATAGGCGTCGGCCTCTTCATCGTCACATTCTCCATGGTCTCAGCGGCACTGGTAGAGACCAAGAGAAGGGAAATGGCCACATCCCCAAGCAAAGAAACACTCTCCATCTTCTGGATTGCACCACAGTTCCTAATTTTCGGGCTATCGGAGATGTTCACTGCGGTAGGCCTCATCGAGTTCTTCTACACACAGTCAATGGCTGGGATGCAATCCTTCCTAACAGCCATGACCTATTGCTCATACTCATTTGGGTTCTTCCTGAGCTCCCTTCTGGTCTCTGTAGTGAACAGTATCACGTCGAATTCAAAGGGTGGAGGTTGGCTGAGTGACAATGACCTGAACAAGGATAGACTAGACCTTTTCTACTGGTTGCTAGCAGGCCTCAGCCTCCTGAATTTCTTCAACTATCTGTTTTGGTCTAGATGGTATTCTCACAATCCATCTCTGACACCAACTCCACCACCACCACCACATGATTCTCAGGGGGAAGGAGAATCCCACTACAGCTTCACCTCTTCAAAGCATGTTGGAGCTGACAATATACCTTAGAAAACATTATCTTGTCTTTTGATGATTTTTCCCCTCAACTTATCTTGACTACTTTGTAACTATAAAAGAAAAGATAGAAAGAAAGAAAAGTAAAGTAAAGAAAGAAAGAAATACCATGTTGGTCTTGTGTGGGGCCCACTTTAGTGGCAATGCCAGGTTTATATAACCTTTGTAGTTTCCTTCTTTTTTTTGGGGTCCTTTCTTTAATAATTGACTATCTCAAGGGAGGGTTTTTCAAAGGGTCATGAGGGTTTTGATTTGATTCTAAGGATCTTGATCGGTGTGTGTGTGTGTGTGTGTGTGTGGTGTGTGTGTGTATTGCAGAAGTCTAAGAGGATGTTAGGTCTAATTCCAGCTACAAGATTCAATGCATTTATTCCTTTTTTATCTTTTTTTATATGTACCCATGTCATTGCCCTTGACCATAGGATTTGTATCATATTTCAGGTTGTCAATTTGAACAAGTGGGTCCCACGGTATGGCCATCCAGACTGGCAGAACAATCCTATCCCTTGCCATGCGATCCCACAAATAGACGGGTAGGAAACCAAATTCAGTGCCTGGTCCCATTGAATAAGAGAAAAAGGACAAAGGTTGGATGGTTAGGATCTCCAATCTTAGATATTTTAGAGGCATGGTCCATCCAAGGTAGGGCTCATAGAATCAATGGTCTGGATCACCCAAAAATGTTCCCACTTGTATCCTTGTATCAAGGATCAGATGATTCCTCCCCTCATAACGTGAAAGCACCTTATCCCATGTTACTAATTTAAATAATAAAAGAAAAATGGGTGTGGTGGGATGATAGTCCTTTTATTCTCCCCTTTAGTTAGTTAAGAAAGGAAGGACTCTCCCCAAAGCAAATGCCAGTGTATTGTGATGTGATAAGAGGATAGGGAAGAATGAATGAAGCCACTTGTATAAAAGTAACAAAAGAAATTAGTTTAGGATTGTAGACTCCTAGGCAAAATAAAAGGTCCCTATGTTCTCTTTCCTCTCTCTATCAAACTCCCCTTTCCAAAGAAACATGTCCCATACATGTCTCATCCGGCGCCAGGTCCACCCCTGCAACATTCCTCACCATTGATATCCTCCCATTACCTCTGGCTGCCAATGTGTTTGCCATTACCATGGAAGATGGGCCCATGGGCAATTTGCTTGTCGGTGACTCAGTGAAATCATAATTACAGTGAGGACCCGGTCATAGATCGACCCGACGGTGAACTTCGATGCAACTTTAGTGTACCCAAGAAAAGATTTCTCATCTAATATTATTATCCTTTCAGGCCGCATCTAACTCAAGTTATGTAGTTTGGTGTGTTTGGATAGAGGAATCCAAAACATGGAGATAGAAAACTAACATAATATCCTTGGGAAATGAAATATTGTGAATTCCAACAGAAATTTTGTTGTTTGGCTTAGATAATATTTTTGCATGAAAATGTTAAAACATTGATATTAGAATGAAAAGTTGTTTAACATGGCCTTAGCAATTAGCATATTTCCACCTTTTTTGGGTTTTATAATGTTATAAATGGAAATTGATTTCATGGAAATTCTATTCACTTCCAAAGTATTCAACGTGTCCAAACACTGCATTGGAAGCAAAAGCTCCGAATATCATATATCCCTTTTCCACTCATTATATATTGGCCCATGGATGCTTCTTTCTTTTTCTCTGCCAAATGCATGTTTAGGCCCTCGAAATAATATTTTGTTCTTTTCAGGTGGTAAGAGAAAAACTTTTGATACTCTGGCAAAGTGTGCTGGTTGATACGCAGGCACACAAAAAAATAAATAAATAAATTATTTTCAGCATATAAGTAACTCAAATTAAATCATCCTAAACCATGACCCATTTAGATAGATCACAAACCAAAAGCTACATTGGTTTGACTTTTACTGGACAATAGAAAATTAAAAAATTGAAATAGTCAATAGTCCAAATTCAACAGTTTTCCATTAATCAGATACTAGCATCACTCAGTGAGTCGGATTTTGAAGCTCTTACCTATCCATTGTAAATTATGCAATTTGGGTGGTTTAATTTTAGTTAATATATGCCACATGTACTTAGTTATGAGATGTTTATCAAAAAGCTTCTGGCTTAGCCTGCTTCCAAAAGTACTTCCATATGACCTTTGTTCACTTAAATCTTAATTTCATCGACGCGTACGGACCGTCGTTTTTTTATCGACCAAAGACAGGGAGACCCATTATCACCTATATTTTTATCATGGGCCGAGGTACATACATTTGAATCTTGAACCGTCTTTCAAGGCCTCGAAGTTCACACTGGTTTCACATCTAGGCTGTGTTTGGATGCACAAACAAATTGGATTGCAATTTCAAATCTTGAGAGGGGAGAAGGTAATTGTGATTTGATTGCAATTTCAATCCTCACCAACAATGAATGCTTGTAGATAATTTGGCCAAAATATAGGACGGCCCACTTATCAGCCAAGCTACAGTTTACAACACAAATGTATGGCAAGAAAACTTGCTATAGACATCCATATGTTTTATACGTTGTGGCCCACCTGATGTAAAGCCGGTGGGGGAAGGATGGACTGAGCAGCCTCGTTCGGTGATGCAGGGAAGGACCTGATGAGGTCAATCACTGTCTTCCTTAGGGATAACTACTGCAAATCTACGGAGCTCTCTAGACTCCTTATGAAGATTCCTCGAATCCACTGTATGAAAATAGAAATAATTTCTAATAAATTTTTAAAAAATGAAATTACAATCATTTAAATACTGAACTCAAACTTAGGATGGAGTTTTAGACTCAAAACTCCCTAAACAAGCAACTTATTATTTACAGACGGTCATGATTCTTACTAGACTACATGGTTTTCAGCCAAAAATAGTAAGTGTCCAATTTGGCCTAACCACATTACTCTCATAATTTTTCTAAGTCTTTTTCATGTTAGGCACGTCTTCTAAAATTGAAAGGATCAAAAGTTACGATCAAATTAAAACTTACCATTAATAGTAAAAACAAAAATAAAATGCGCTTTTGACCGTCAATCTAATGGATTCTCGCAAACACAAGCAACCCCGCATAGTTAAGTTGGTTGGCTAAAGTAGCTTCTCCTACCCCAAAATCATATATGATTCTTTGAAAAACTCATCCCAGTTTGTGAGATACGATTATTTTAAGGTTCCAATGGTCCCGGTCACTTCCACCTCCAATCGGGCCTTCTCTAGTCTATCTTTGCCATGAAAATATCGGCGACCTCTACATTACTCGGCCCGGGTAACGATGAATGGCCCCAGTTCTATCACCAAGCGGACCACTATTGTACACAAAGTATGGTTGGTTTAGAGTCTTTTGTTAGCAGTTTTCATCCAACTTACAGGTGTAGTTTAAAGGCACCTGTTGGCCCTTGGGGTCATGTTTCAATGATCGAAACCATTGATATGATTGGGACTTGTTATGGACGGAGGACATCTTTAAAATATATATAATAAAAATAAAAAATAAATGAGAGAGAAAGAGAGAGAGAGAGAGAGAGAGAGAGAGAGAGAGAGAGATTGACCAAATGGGCTTAAAATTCGTATCCAAATCGAGTACGTGACAGGGCCCAAAGGCCGGACGGACTAGTGTGACTCAGTGACAGCACTACTTTCCACCTGAGGAGTTATTTGATACTCTGGCTGCCTACCATGCTTGATACACAGGCACTTAGAAATGGTGCATGAGGCATGCATTCACTAAAATTATGTGAGTCACAGTTGCAAAATCAGATTGTTCGAACAACATGAACAAATGATTCGTGGACATTTGTTTGTTGAAATAGGACCGTTGGATATTCTCTTTTTTAACAGTTCACCAATCTAATAGTCAGGGAATGAAATGAGCATATACTTTCTGGGTTCATGATACCACTCAACCCGAGCCATAGAGATGGTGGGTCCCACCATGAAGATCATCTGCAGCGAAAAAGAACCACAGCGGTCAACTCATCAGGCAAGCTGTGGGATCAAAATAAATGAGAAAATTACCACTGTACACCCCACCTTTTATCCAGCGTATTTTATGAAGGATCCAAAACTTACCTTCCTAACTTAGACCTTGCACGTACGGACAGAGCATTTGAGGGCGAAAATACCCCTGCTTTTCAAAGTGAGTTTTCGTTTCTGTAGACCTATAGCTACGGATTATACCGCAGCAATAGGTTGCGTAGCCGTAGTATATCCAGCTTCAAATGGTCTGTCCGTACATGCAATGTCTAAGCTGAGAAGGTAAGTTTTGGATTTTCATAAAACACGCTGGATAAAACGTGGGGTCTACAGTGGTAATTTTCTCTAAATGGACGGCTGACCCAACAAGGCTGGCAATTGGCTAGGCCTGTCTCCAGCAAAGTCAAAGCTCGACCCGACCAGCTCAAAATCGACCCTTGGGTCCGCCCATTGCCAGGCCTAAAAAAGGTGTGGCCCACTTAATGAGTGGATCTGCCGTATCCTGGAGGCAGATGCTCTTCACGGGGCCCAACTTCTTTTTGGATGGCTGAGATGTCTTATACATGTCATTAGAAGAGAATTGATCACGTGTAGAACATCCGTATCAGTAAAACAGCTGGCCCCACTATGAATATCAACCTTCTCGAAATTCAGGCTGATCCACTCACTAGGTGGGCCACAAGTGTAGGTTGAGTCAGATCTACGGTTTTCTGTTGATTCCAAACGGTGTGGCCTACCGAATGAATGGAACAGCTGTATTTTTCCAGAAGTGATATTCACGTAGGGCCTACAGTTTTCGTGGTATTGATGTACTAGACAATGGTACGTTGGCGGAATAGGCCTGCCGTACCACAGCTGTTGTTTGGGTTGGGCTTTCACCGCCCGAGTTGCATCTTAACTGATCATCTGAGCCGTTCATATTATGGATTTTATGCTACAGGGGGCATCCTAACAAACATTTGTTGACCGATGATTGTGTAGGAAGATGAAATTGGAACACAGAAAACTAATTGAACGGCTCACATTCCAATGAAAGAATCAAAGGTTAGGATCATCACAAAAGCATAATTGTAAAGTCATTGTTTCCGTAAGGCAGTGACGAAAACATGAGCGGTTCAGATCATCATCTAGCATCGGTTGGCTTTCAGTTTGTACAAGTGGGACCCTGGTTCAGGGATCCAAACCGTTGTTTTTTTTAACATATGCACTCGCATCAAGGACCCTGCGATCCAAACCGTTGATACTACAGAACCTACAGAGGATAGACCATGCATCAAATAATGTCCTGGACCTAACGATCTTAACCCTCCGTTAGGTGGCTCGAAAAATAGAGAGTTAAGAAAGAAAATACGGCAACGGCTCACATTAAACCCAGAAAAGGCCAAATATTCCAATTGGGAATTTTTTGATGCATAGACCATCTAACGTGAGCCCCATCGTTTCAATGGTTTAGATCAGCATGGTTATGAGGGCGCGGCTTCGGATCGGATCCACCAAGGCAGGTGGGACCCCTGACTATGGAGCCTACCGTGATGTATGTAACTACATCCACGCCGTCCATCCATATTGAAATCTCATTCTACGGCATCATCCAAAAAATTAAGAAGATTTAAATCTCAGATGGACCATAGTACAGAAACAGTAATAATTGACCATTAAAAACTTCTTGTGGGCCACAACAGCTTTGAACCAACATAATATATGTGTGGTCTCTTCATCTGGGTCTTTTTGACATTATCAACAGGTTGGATGGCAAATAAACATTCCAGTAGAATCCATGAATTTTTTAATGGCGAGGATTCAATCACTATTGTTTCATGTGGTGTGGTACACCTGAGATTTGGGTCAGCTTCATTTTTGGGATAATTTACTAAAATGAGCTTTCAAAATGGTTGGACGGTGTGGATTTAAGGCATATACATCACTGTGAGCCCCACAGTCAGGGGTCTCAACCGGATCCACCAAAGCCGCGCCCATTTTATGAAATGACAAACCAAAATGGACGGTACAAGCGCTACCAGGCTGCTCACACCACCAAATCATGATCCAGACCGTACATTTATAAGGTCCCACCATTACATGGCTACCTGCTACAGATCACACTCATCTGATATCTCATGTGGGTGTACCAACCGATTTGGAATTGGCCAGGTCAGCACACCAACTTGCCTAAAACCTCTGCTCGAGCCGCATCTACCAGCGGTTTAGATTAAGTTGGAACAAAAACACGTGGCTCTATTAAGTACATATGTGCTAGATCCAAACCGTTAAATAGGCGCCGCATTGCTGGATGCCAAAGGCAAAATGTTATGCTACTCCATTTCATCTGGTGGACCACGCCTCTAAATCTATTGAGGATCATTGATCAGGACGTCTATTTAGTAGGGCCCACCACATGAGGATCGCAGATCTATCATCATGTATGCCAAGTTGGCACGTTTGAGCGGTTAGTCCGCGGATAATGACATCTTGGAATTACGGGTGGGTTTGCGTCAGGTCGCGGTCAACCCAAACCAGACCCGTTTACTGCAGGGGCCAAAATTCTGGCTGGAACTGACACAGACCCCGAACCCGCCCACTTAAAACCCACTCAGCCCAAGCCCGACCCACCTAACTCATTCAATTGTAATCGGATTGGACTTAACCAATCCTTCTCGACCCTACCCCATACCCAAACTCATGTTTAAGAGGGGAATATGGGCCAAAAGCTGTCCGATCCTGATATATGTTCTGCACTTAACTTCGGATTTTGGGGTGGTTCAGGTCAATGGTCCAGCCCGTTGATAGCCTATACGGCAACCCAAGCACGACTCATGAACTAGAATGGGCCACCTTTTCCAGAACAAGCCCGAACTGCTATCCATTTAGCTTGGCCCGAACCCATTGGAAATGGGCCGGACCAGTTGACCTGTGGACCGACCCTACCCATTGCAAAACCTGATTTTGTCTGCTAGGCTCAGGTCAGGCCCATTGACAATCCTACTCGGAGTCCAACGAGGATCTTTGTTGTCAGGATGGCCAAATAGCCCTACGAAAGAGGATTCATAACTTTCCACCCAAGATATGCATAGTATCACATGGGCTTTAGTTTGTGCAAGTGGGGCCCATCTTCCTTGTGGAAGACTACTCTGAATCTCCGGAGGCCTCTAGATTCCTTAAGCGAGCAAGGGATAAAAGCACGAATAATTCTTAATAAATTCCAAATAACTTGTTTGATGATTTTAAAATAATAATAATAATAAATATAACTCTTTAAATAAGGAACTCAAAAATAGGATAAAATTTTAAACTTAGACTCCAACTCTAACATCTTAAAAACATAAATTTCTATAAATAGTAAACTTATTATAAATTGCAAATTTACTATGGAGGACTTGTATTCCTGTTATTAGACTTCATGGCATTATTCTCTTAACCATTTTCATGTTCGTACACGACTTCTTCAACTCAAAGAATCAAAAATTACACGTTGAACTAAAACTTATTATTTATAATAAAAATGAAACTGAATGGTGTTTTTGACAATTGATCTGATAGAATATAGCAAATCCTACAAGGATAACTCAGCATAACGGGTTGGTTGGCTTAAGTAAGTCATCTTACCCTCAAATCATATATAACATGTCGAAAAACTTATCCCAATATACAAGATACAAGTGATTTAAGATTTTGACAGTCTGGATTCTCTGGGCCATCTTTGCTATGAAGGTGTCAGTGGCCCACTCTACATCACATTTGAGGGCTGCCAGGTGGAGCTTTAGGGTCCTACTCATCAACGGTGTGGGCCACCCGTTCATAAGCCCACTTGTACAGGCACGACTCAAGTATACCATGCAATGGGCATAAGCTCGGATCAAGGATCATATGTCCAGTCCATGTGCCATCGTTGTACACTTGTGCGAGATCTGGGCCATTCATGAACAGACCCTGCACAGAACATGAAGACCCACCGGAGCATCCAATGAACCGCACACGTACTTGAAGAAATGTACAAAAGAGGCAACAAAGCATTCACGTGGCTCCCTGCACGGCCACCACCCTGAACCCCTAAACTTGGGAAACGGACTGGCTACTCCCGCTGCCATCAGCCCGGTGGCTGATGGTCTATGCTCTGTGGACCCCACCATGATGTATGTGTTTCATCCAATCCATTCATCCATTTTTACAGATCATTTTTGGTTTGGTCCCAAAAATGAGTGGGAAATAAATCTCAGGTAAACCACACCACAGGAAAACAATATTTATTGGATATCCACCATTAAAATCCTCCTAAGGACCACTATACTGTTTATTTGACATCCAATCTGTTGATTAGGTCATACAGACCCAGATAAAGGTAAAAAAAACAAAGATCAGCTCGATCCAAAACTCTTATGACCCCCAAAAAGTGTTTAATGGTCAACGTCCATTCAACATTGTTTCCTGTAACGTGATCCACTTGAGATTTGGATATATCTCATTTTGTCTCATATTATAAAATGATCTAGAAAAATAGATGGACGGCATGGATGAAACACATACATCATGCTAGAGCCCATAGAGAACCGATCATGAGCCATTGGCTGGTGGCAGCGGGGAGTAGCCAATCCGTTTCCCGGCCAGTACCTGCCTTCAATCCAATGAAAAATGGCCCGAACCATTCATCAAGCGGGCCACCATTCTAAAAAAAAGAACTAGGGATAAGCGATCCCATTTACCATATATGTGAAATTTAAAGGCCCACATCGGATCCAAATAAACGGCAAGGATCTCATGCACGTGTCCAAAGTCAACACGTGTGTTGTGAATCTCCCCACCTTAGCGTGATTTGGCTAACCTTCCTGAAAAAGGCCCTAGAAGCCTATTTATGACAAAATGACAAACACGTAAGTGTATACTTAATGTAGTTAGGTCATGCCTTCGCCATGACTTTAATCATATGCCATTACCACATCTGCACTTCTATTCCTGACAAATTATCTACGTGGCCGTATGTACGGAAAACTTCGCATACACCTTAGTTGCATTTGGCCTTGTTAATACAATATCGCCTATCTGAGACCGTCCATTAGGTCCTGTCCCCTCTTCATAGGCTGAGATATAGAAATTGACCTGATCGGATGACCTAAACCCTCTATTGAATGGCATGAAATAATGGATGGACAAGATCATTAGAATATAGGCCTATTCATTGGTGTGTATGATCATCCGACTTGTTTTATTTTTATAATGAAGTATATTAAGAGTGGGTCGGACCGAATTGATGGACCGGATAGGTGATTTGTATGAGTTAAGAGTCCAAATGCAGCTAGGTGCACACGAAGGTTTCTATGCACTTTGCCCACTATATCATTTCTCTTTGGTAGCGTGCGAGCAACGAGGACACGCACGTGTAGATGTACGCGGATTTTCTGCATAAGAGGTTCCTGCGCTGGAAACCTAGGTGGGGCCCACCGTGATGTTTGTGATAAATCTACCCCGTTCATCCGTTTTGTGAACTCATTTTAGTTTATAAGACTAAAAACGAGAAGGATCCAAGACTCAAGTCGGCCGCACTAAAGGAAAAGGTGGGTAACGAAATTACTACAGTTGAAACCCTCCTGGGGTCGAAAGTGATGTTAACATGCCATCCATACCGTTCGTAACGTCATTCCTACTGAGATGAACTGAAAACATAAATATTAGCCTGATTCCAAAACTTATGTGGCCCTAGGAATATTTCAACTGTGGAAATTCAATCCTCACGTTTTCGGGCCCACCTGAGTATTCGATCCAGATCGTTTTTGTCCCCATGCACTAAAATGATTTCAAAAAATGGATGGACGGGGTGGATTTCTCACAAACATCACGGTGGGCCCCACCTATGTTGCCAGCGCAAAAACTTCATGCGAAAGCCGCCCCGTTTAGATAGAGAGATGGTAATCTCACTCGCTCGGCAGAGCAGTTTTAAATGCACTCACCTCATACGTGTAAGAAAGGCACACGTTCGGGAGATCTGATCAGCTTGTCAGTCGGTCCCGACAATGTAGTGTGCCTGTATGATCATCAGGTGGGCCACGCCTGTACAAAACAAATAAAACTCGAGAGAAATTCACCAAACTATCATTATTCATGTGGGGCCCACCTGATGATCGTATTGGCTTTATGTTAGATGGGTAGAGTCTATCAAGTGAGGATCGCTTAACGACCGGCTCTGATCTTACACACGAGTCGTTTCCTTGAGTGTCTTGGGTGCAATTCGAAAGTGAACTTGAGCGAGTGCAAGTAGTAATTTTAGCTTTTCTTTTTTCTTATTTTCGTGCCCGACTAATCAATGGACTCTTTTTCTCCTACAATTAACGTCGTTAGCCCATGCTGTCTACATGAGTTAACTGCATCAGAGCCGTTCGTTAAATAGAAAGTGAGAGAGATTTCCAAATTAATATAAACTAAGAGAACCTTATTATTATAGAAAAATCTTAACAAATTTGAATTTTTCGACCCGTTTACAGTCAATATCATCTCATTTTCGGAGGCGATTTGTTGCTGGCTTGTGCCTGAAAGAAGGTATCATCACAAACTTAATCTCTTTGCAAATTTTAGTAATTTACCATACTTTTTTTTCACTAAGATAATGACTTGAGGTGTTAATTTTATCATTCAAAATCAATTTATTGATTAAAAATTTATTAAAAAATGATAATATAATCATTTTCTATCATTGTAATTTATGGAAAAAGAAAGTGGGTTTTGTCTTTATTTATGGATTTAGTTTTACTGTTTTTTATAGATATTGATTTAATGTGGAATTTATAGCATCCCATGCTAGGCTTTTGAAATAATTACAAGAAAATGACCGTTTAAGAGGGGGGAAGCAAAAAAGAAAAAGTGCTTGTGAGGCACAATGAAAATACCATATAGTTATCAGGTGGATCATGGAGGGTCCATTTCTCAAAGTCCCATCAATCATACCATAACAATGGTCCAAAGCGGTGCTCATTGGGCATGTGGTCCATCTACTTACTTAGTAGATGTTTTTTCAAGCTAATATTATATAAATACTTTGTAAGTCTGATGTGGACCAGTAAAAATATATTTTATAAATGTATCATGTATTACAACAAATTTTGTTAAAATTTGAAAATATTGAATGATTATGAAAAAAATACTTAAAATGATAATATCGTTAGAATATCATGGTATTTTCATTTTAAGAGATGGTTATGTGCTCTCAGAGAACTATAAGTTATAGTGCTCTTATTTGCATTGAGATAACTGATTGTCTGGTCCATTGATCTATACTGTTCATTGGGTTCAATAGGAATTTGAAGAGCTCTTATACAAACATGGCACCAATCTGACATGTATCAACCATTTGATCAATGATATTTAATATGGACGGGTAATGTCAATTACAGATAAATAAGTCTAACTGACAATTTGATCCGTCCATATGTTAGAGCTTTTCATGAAATGCTTATGATTTCAAAGCATCATTTTTTTGAGACAATTGTAACCATCCCATCTATGGTTTTCAATAAGGATGACCTTTTTAGACAATCGTAACCATCCCATATATGGCTTTCAATAAAGATGACCGTAGAAAATAAAACCAAAGTAAAGATAGATTGGATTGCATGATAAATATGAATTTTGTATGATATCCTGAGAAATGTATACAATTTAATGGACAGTTGGGATCGATGGATCGAATTGTCCATGCAAACGAATGCAACCAGGAGCACAATGACTTACGCATGGAGCATTGGGTGGGCTTTATCATGAGGTGTATGTAGAATCAACTCCAACCATTAGGTATGTCATCATATATTAGACTTAGGGCTCAAAACTAGACCCATCCTTAATTCATATGGAACTCAGGTGGGTTTATTTTTGGCCCGCAGGCCTAATTTTTGTATGACATTTAATTGTTGGAGTGAATTTCACACACTCTTTACATTGTGGGCCCTATAAAAAAATCTATGGAGGATGTGTCTCTTCAAACCTATGGTTTGGCCCACGAGAATCATAGGTCGGCCTGATTTTTTTGCCATGGGCCTAATTTGAGAATTGGGATGATCTAATGGCTAGAGTGAATTTCGCATACACATTATGGTGGGCCCATCAAAAATCAAGGGTGGACATCCCCGTGCAGATTGCTTGTAACACCCTATCGTAAGAAGTTTGGTCAAAAGGTTTACTGTGAATTTTGTGAGAAATCCACCCATCCATCCATTTTGGCAAATCATGTTAGGATACGAGCTCAAAAATGAGGAAAATCCAAAATTCAAGTGGTCGCATGACAAGAAAAAGTGGGTAGGAAAATTCCTACTGTTGAAACCTCCTTGAGGCCCACCCTGATGTTTATATATCATCCCGACAGTTCGTAAGATCATTCCTACCTGAATGAGCTGAAAACATGAAATTATTAGTGTGATCCAAAATTTCTATTGCTCCATGAATGTTTCAATGGTGATGATCATTCACCTACCTTTTCTATCATGTAGCCCACTTGAGTTTTAGATTTGACTTATTTTTTGCTCATGTCTTTATAGACACCCCACCCAAACTAGCAACTTGATAAAGCATAGATGACCTTTAGGAGCTGATCCTAAACCTCAACTGCAGTTATTTCTCAAACCTAATCCAAACCCTAACTAAACCTAAGCCATTACATTACCATAAACCCTAACTCGAACCATCATCCGAGCTAGAAGGTGTCCAAAAGTCAATCCATTTCTCGAACCATTTCCGAGCTATTTTCAAGCCAATTTCGAACCATTTTAAGCCAAATATTCAAAAATAGGCTTTAGGCCGCTCACAGGGCCCGAAATAGGACCACCGGCCCAAACCATAGGAACAACCATACCCGAGCAGTTGTCTAATTACCACGAATGGTAGTCTGACTACTGCTGGCAGTAATCAGATTATTGCCCTCTCCCAACAGGTGTATCTTTTGAGCACACAGCTATCTCCCCTCCAAAAGTCAACTCTCTCAAAGAATTACCCCTAAGTTTCACTCTATTTACCATCTTACCAAAGCCTAAAGACCAATAAGAAAGTGTCACGTGGCATTACTCTCCCATCGGTCAATCACAAGCCACCATGTCAACATTTACCCTCTATAAACCCTAAAATTACCAAAATGTCATCCCAAAAAGCTATAAATAGCCTTCACTTCTCTTCATTTCAAACACCCAAGAAACACCACCAACACAACACAACATACCAAAATCAAAAGAGGAGTGAGAGTGAGAGAAAGCAAGAGAGTGAGAGTGGGAGGGAGCATTTGAATTCTCAAGCCCCATCCTTTTAGCCTCCCCCTAGCCTCTTTCAAGAAACCCTCAGCTCTTATAATCCTACTTGAGTCAATCACTTCCAACCATAGTGCATCCAACATCCTAGCTATTTCAAGTGCAAGCCAAAGATCACACTATCATCACTAGCATTCAACGCATCATTATTTCCCTTCTCTACTCCCCTGCTTCTCTAAGTTGCCATTGAATGTATGCTCTATGACTTGCCAAACATTGGATCCTATCACATCAGAAACTCATAGTAGCCTAGTCCTCTTTTAATGATATTTTAGCATCATCACATTTATTTCAAAAACTCCTCTAGACATTCTTTGAACGTATGCTCTGTGGCTTGCCGAAATCCCGGACCTTGCCACATAAGAAATATAAGCCTGCCTAGTCTCATTTCGATCTTGTCATCTTATCCATTAAGGCTATTTTACTATACGAAGTAGACACCGTACATTCGTACGGGCAGAGAGTGTACTTAATACTTTCCCTCTTTATAACCGAGGTCCCTTACTCAGAATCTCTAATCGCAAATCAGGAGTCAACTTAAAGCAAGAAGTCCTTCGATTCTCTGACTTTACACATTCTGCAGGTTCTAACTAACCATGGAATTTTGAATTAAGTGGCTGGTGGCAACTCCAAGACTATCACATCAACAATCCAAGTCAGCCCAATCACCCCTGCCATAAAACGCCAAACCAACGTGGGCGCCGATTTCCCAGCGTTCACAGTCTTAACTTGAGCTAGCAAAATGGATTGACAGGGTGTATTTCTCGTGAACATTACAATGGGCCCCACCTAGCTTCTGAGCATAGGAACTTCATGTGGCAGGTTGTCACAAGTGATACATGTTCGGCATCCCCTTCCTATGCATAACAAGGGGTCATGCACCTTATGGTGAGAGTGGATTTCTAAAACACATCACGATCGCTAGAGCTAAGCATCGAACCGAGTCGGATAGGATTAGGTCCAACCCGACTCAGATCGAAATTTGCAGGGCCTGACCCAAACTCGATCTGATCCGGGATTGAGTCCAAGTCATCTAACTCGAATAGATCTGAACTCTTGCTGGCCTGAATCGATACGAGTCCGACTCGGTCAGGAACCAAGTCGAATCGGATTGGGCAAGGTTTGGATCGTTCATTTCTTTCAACGGTGTAGAAATCATTATTATCAATATTTCGTATGGTGTGATCTACTTAATTATTGAATTTACTTAAAATTTAGTATCAACCCCTAAAATGATCTGAAAAAACTGATGGACGGTGTGGATAAACTAAAAAAATTCAAGATGGCCCCACATAATTTACTCAGTAGGATAAAAACATAAAGGTATATAGCTTCTTGAAGAAGCTTTACACCATTGATATATATAGCTTCTTGAAGAAGCTTTATATGTCTGTAGCCAGCACCAGCTAGCCTATATAGCTACTCTTAGTACGTGTCGTGTGAAGACAGCACTGATGCTCCTCGATCTCCGAGTTGTGAGAACGGTTCAAAGGAGATCAAAGTTACATCTTACATGGGCTCCACAGTAATGTATTTATTATATCTACATCGTTCATCTATTTTTAAAGATCATTTTAGAGCATTATCCAAAAAAATGGATCATATCCAAAGATCATCTGGACCACACCATAAATAGCAGTAGAGATAATGATTTTCACCTTTAAAAAATTTGTAGGGCCTACTATAACGTTTATTTTACATCCAATCTGTTTATAAGGTCACAAGTAACTGAATGAATAGGAAAAATAAATTTCATAAGGTCATAAGTACTTGAATGAAGAGGAAAAATAAATTTCATATTGATCCAAAACTTCTATGAACCTAAAAAGGGTTTCAATGGTAGACGTTCAATCTCCCACTAGTTTTTGAAGTGTGGTCCAGTTGATGGTTAGATCTGTCTTATTTTTTTGTCTCAAGCCTTAAAATGAGCTCGCCAAATGGATGGACGGTTTGGATATAACACATACCTCGTGATCAGACCCGTTATACCAGCTGATCCGCTTCGTACACCAACCAATCTGCTTCCGTCAACTTCGGTGTAACTGTCAAGACGACAGCCTGTAAACAGCTGTATGCTGACCATTCTTCAGCTACAACTCTCTCTCTCTCTCTTTCCCTCTCTCTTTCGTACACAACTATACACCATTTCTCAGTATATATTTCTCTCCAACAGAGAAATCCCATGAAGCTCCAAAACCCAACGGCAGAAAAAGAAGGATTTGATCTATCACAGTACATCTATCTAACCTTCTTCTTGCCTTCTTCTTCAACAGAAATAGAGAGAGAGATAGACAAATATAGAGAGAGACAGAGAAATATAGAGATAGAGTTGGGGGGCTCGGGTGTACATTGGGCGGGATTTTTTGGCGCCGAACGAAAAGCCTGGGTGGTGAAACTTTTGTTTAGAGATATATTTACATCCCGGGTCGGGTTGGTTCGGACCATTTTGGTTCGAGTTTTTGGATCAGTTCTGTTCAGATACACCTCTATCCGAACCCAACCCGAAAAACGACCGAATTTGGATTAACAAACTCGATCGGGCCGATCTAGGCCGTCGATTCTATTCAGAACAGTACCGAGTCGGGTCGGATCCAATGGATTAGGTCCAACATGCCCACCTCTAATGATCGCTAGCCTGATGCTATATACCCTTTGCTCGAACAAATAATCCTGCCAAAGGATGTATGTATATATATATATATAGAGAGAGAGAGAGAGAGAGTTATATACGAGTCGAACCAAGTTGAGCTTAGCATAGCTCGGCTTGACTTGATCAGCAACCAACCCCATCTTGAACTCAACTCATTTGATCTTCGAGCCTGATTGGCCAGCCTTGCTCAGTTTGGTCAGTAGCTCAAGCTAGCTTGAGCCAATGTGGCACTCTCTCTCTCTCTCTCTCTCTCTCTCTCTCTCTCTCTCTCTCTATATATATATATATATATATATATATATATATATATATATATATATATATACACACACACACACACACACACACACACACACACACGGAAATGGAAATGGTACTATGAGGTCGAGTTGTGTGGACTTCACCGTGATGTGTGTCTAACATCAAAACCCTGCAATTGATGGGTCCCCTTTAGGTTATGGGATATCCCAAAAATCAGCCGTATACGAAAATCAGGTGGGCCATACCATCTAAAACCATGTGAAGACATGCCTAAAACATATAAAAACACTTGGTGGGGCCCACTTGAGTTTTGGAAGCGGTTGAAACTTGGTCTAACCCCTCATCCAAGTGGGACACACAATGGATGGGCTGGATTTGTGAACCACATCTCAGTTGGCCAAATAAATAATTATGAATGTTTTAATGGGAGATAACCCCTCTCAACTATTGTATATGGTGTGGCCCACCCAAGTTATATATTAACTTAATTTTTAATCCTATGGCCCATCATGGAATGGTGCATCTAACTGATAGGGTAGATGTACGACAAACATCACAGTGGAGCCCACACAGCTCGACCTCATAGTACCATTTCCCATATATAAATAAATAAATATATATATATGTGCCACACAACATACAAAAGTTGAGAGGGGTTACCCTCCCATTAAAACATTCATAATCATTTGTTGGGCCCATTAAGATGTGGTTCACAAATCTAGCCCATCCATTATGTGTGTCCCACTTGAATGAGGTGTTAGACCAAGTTTCAGACGCATCAAAATTTTAGGTGGGCCCCACCAAGTGTTTTTATATGTTTTAGGCATATCTTCACATGATTTTAGATGGTATGGCCCACCTGAGTTCTGTATACTGCTGATTTTTTAGATATCCCATAATTTAAAGGGGACCCATCAAATGCATGGTGTTAATGTTCGACATGCATCACGGTGGGGCCTGCACAGCTCGACCTCATGGGAAGTTCCCATGAGGTCGACCGTACAAAACCATTTCCCACACACACACACACACACACACGCACACACACATATAGGGAAAAGGTTCTACATGGTTGAGCTCATGGGAACTCCCCATGAGGTCGAGCTGTGTGGACCCCACCATGATGTATGTTGAACATCTACCCCATCAATCAGATGCACCATTCCATAGTGGGCCTAGGGCTTAAAAATCAAGTCAATCCGTGACTTGTGCAGGCCACACCACATACAAAAGTTGAGAGGGATTACCCTCCATTAAAACATTCATAATCATTTTTTGGGCCCACCGAGATGTGGTTCACAAATCCAGCCTATCCATTATGTGTGTCCTACTTGGATGAGGGGTTAGACCAAGTTTCAAACGCATCCAAATTTTAGGTGGGCCCCACCAAGTGTTTTTATATATTTTAGCCATGTCTTCACATGATTTTGATGGTATGGCACACCTGAGTTCCATATATGACTAATTTTTAGGATATCCCATAATTTAAAGGGGACCCATCAAATACACAGGATTGATGTTTGACATACATCATGGTGGGGCTCACACAGCTTGACCTCATGGGTTCGCATGAGCTCGACCGTGTGTGTGTGTGTGTGTGTGTGTGTGTGTGTGTGTGTAAGGCATGTTCACCTACGCACCTGCGCACAGGTGTCATGGGCATCTGATCTGAATGGTCCATGTGATGCGACATCCCATGAAACCCTAAGGTACCAATTTTTACCCTGATTTAAAACTCTGGTGGGCCATAGAAAAGAAAGATGTAAATCAAGGGAGGAAATTGTTTACTTTTTCCAAGGCCCACCAAAGTTTTGGATCAAAGTAAAAGTTAGGCCCTGGGGTTTCATGGGGTGCTACATCACTTGGACCGGTTAGATTTTGGAATCACATCACGTATGATGAGTTCTCAAAAAAGTTCTCACAAGTTCCGTACAAACTGGTGCGCAACTGAGCATTTGGCTATATATATATATATATATATATATATATATATATATATATATATATATATATATATATATATATATATATATATGAGGTTGATCTTGCTGGGCCCATTGTGATGTGTGCCAGACATCCACACCGTGCATTTGGTGGGTTAGCCCTAGGTTATGAGATATCCCAAAACTCAACAACATCTAGAACTCGAGTGGGCCATATCATTTGAAACCATGTAAAATTATACCTATAACATCTAAAACAATTTGGTGGGGCCTACCTAAGTTTTTGATAAGGTTGAAACTTAGCCTCATCCAAGTGGGGCACCATAGACACCCCACCTTAGGCTGATAAGTTGATAAAGTCTAAATGGATGGATAGACAACCACACCATGATCCTAAACCCCAACCCTAGAAGTCCAAACCGTAGGAAACTTAGTCCTAAACCCTAAACTCAGCCCATCTAACCTAGTCAGCCTAACCCAAAACCCTAGAGCCTTGAATCAACTCACTGATTTAACTCACCCGGTCAACCTACCCAAGCCCCTAACCCAATCAACTCACCTAGTCAGGCCCAAAACTAAGCCCGAACCCAAGCCCAAAATCAAACTCAATCGAAGAAATGGTCGAAACTTTAAAGCACTAACCCTCATAGCAGAGCCTTCACATGCTTGGAGGATGTTGCCTGTCAAAACAGGGAGTCCAAGTAGAGACCGGCCGTAGCCAAGTTGCCGCCGGCTATGTGGCACTTCCCCTCTTTCAGGCAACATCCCTTGAGCATGTGGGTTGCTCCTTTTTTTTAACCTTAAGTGTGCAGTTGAGGTGCATTTACTCTTATGCATATCTCCTTACCCAAAATCACCATTTTACCAACTCATTCAACCCATGAAATGATGTCATATGACAATCTCAAATCATAGCCATTCAAACACATTTTACCCCTAGGATCACCAAAAATTACTAGAAAACTGAGTTGGTAGACTATAACTAGTCGCTTCCCCTTCTCATTTCAAACAACTTTTCTCGTTTCAAGAGATACACACCCAAGCATCCCTTAACCTTAGCATTAGCATCGCTCCACTAAGGAGCATGAGAGTGAGAGAAAGAGAGAGTCCAACCTTGTTTTAGCCTAGCTTAGTCAGAGTCCAAGTCTCCTGAGCCACCTAAGTTCAAATCTGAACCACTCAATCTAACCTTGCGACACTACCGTTCATCCATCAATTCAAGCCTATAGCAATTTTATCAAACCAATGCATCAGCATCGTGCAACATTTATTCCCTTCTCAACCCCCTACTCCTCATATACATCAGCATTATAGTGCATTTGCATCGTTTCCATCGTATCTGACTAGCGAATGTATGCTCTGAGACCTGCCGATATAATCGCAGTAGGTCCACCAGAAACCTTAGCCAATTGGCCATCGTTTTATCATAAGCATCCATACAGCATTAAGCATCCATACATACATACTCGCACTCTATACTTGATCGTTTCAAACGTATGCTATGCGGCTTGCCGATATAGTCGGATCTTACCCGTTAGAAATCTGAATCAATCAAACACTATTACCATTGCATTGCATTACATTTTTAGCATACGAGAACAACTATTATTCTTCATAAATTAGTCGGATCTTATCAAGTAAAGATCGTACCTCCGTAAGGACAGAGTAGGTGCCTAACACCTTCCCTCCCTATAACTTTCAGATGCATTAAAATTTTAGGTGGGCCCCACCAAGTGCTTTTATATGTTTTAGGCATGTCTTCACATGATTTTAGATGGTATGGCCCACCTAAGTTCCGTATAGAGCTGATTTTTGGGATATCCCATAATTTAAAGGGGACCCATCAAATGGACGGTGTTGATGTTCGACACGCATCACAGTGGGGCCTGCACAGCTCAACCTCATGGGAAGTTCCCATGAGGACGACCGCATAGAGCCATTTCCCACATATATATATATAGCATCACGGTGGGGCCCGCACAGCTCAACCTCATGGAAAGTTCCCATGAGGTCGACTGCATAGAACCATTTCCCACACACACACACACACACACACACATATAGGGAAAAGGTTCTATAAGGTCGAGCTCATGGGAACTCCCAATGAGGTCGAGATGTGTGGGCCCCACCATGATGTATGTCAAACATGAACACGGTGCATTTTACGGGCCCCCTTTAAATTATGGGATATCCCAAAAATCAGCCGTATATGGAACTCAGGTGGGCCATACCATTTAACATCATGTGAAGACATGGCTTAAATATATAAAAGTACTTGGTGGGGCCCATGAAATTTAGATGCGTCTGAAACTTGGTCTGACCCCTCATCCAAGTGCGACACACGTAATGGATGGGCCGGATTTGTGAACCTCATCTCGGTGGGCCCAAAAAATGATTATGAATGTTTGAATGGAGGGTAACCCCTCTCAACTTTTGTATATGGTGTGGCCCACATAAGGCACGGATTGACTTGATTTTTAGGCCCCAGGCCCACTATGGAATAGTGCATCTGACTGATGGGGTAGATGTTTGACACCCATTACAGTGGGGCCCACACAGCTCGACCTCGTGGGAAGTTCCCATGAGTTGGGCTTCAAGTTGAGTTACTGAAATTTATTGATTTTTGCATTAGGTGATTGTCGAATGAATTTTTAATCATCCCTGACGAGGAGTCTCGAACACGAGACCTCTCGCTCTGATACCAATTTAATGCAGGATAATTAACCACTTACTCTAAAAAAACTCAAACTGTTAAAGTATGGTGAATTAATCCTTTTATCTCGTAGCCCAGGCCTCACATCTCATGGCTTACACACACACATACCCCAACGCACTCACGCTGTAGTGGAATTTCACCACCTATGGGTACTGGAACCCTTGACCCGATGTTGAAACTCCTAAGAGTCTACCACCAGAGCAAGAGATCTAACTTTAAAGTCCACAAGTAATTCAAGCTATATAAAGGAAAATGGTTTGGAGGGTGAAATTTTTTCTTATCACTCATTCCAAACGTGTGGTTCACCTGAACCACACACAGAGCTAACATTCAAATACAAGGTCTAACATGGGGTGATGCAGATGGTGGAGGTGGATTTTATATTAACGCAACAGTGCATGTGGACCACCCCAACGGCAATACATTTTCAAAGTAACCTAAGATAAACCTTTATTCCTAACATTTATTAATATTAATTAAATCTAAAATTAGGCTTTCCCAAAACCTTCAAGATCTGAAAATCGTCCACGATATTTTCGGGCCAGAAATGGCCGATAACGAAATGCAACCAAGGTTAGGAAAAGACTCCCACGTAGTTCGCTGGTTCCGTACCCACGCCCATGTAGAGAGATATACGCCCCACACACGGGTGCACGTGCAAATATGAAACACTTGTGTGAGATTTGAGCTTTTCATAAGGCTGAAAATAATGGTTAGATCTTCCGCTTAAAGAATCAGGCAATCTCAATCTTTACCTGGGCCACAACCACAATATAAATTGACGGTTAAAATTTTATTTTTTTCTAGCTATCATTTGTTTTGTTATTCTATGGCCCACCCAAGCTCTGAAATTGTCTGATTTTTACGCCAGAAGATCTCAAAAGTTAAGATCGTCGGATGGAAAGCTCAGATCTCGTACACGTGTCAAATTGTGACACATGTGCCCACGTGTTTATGTGTACGGATCCACAGGTATGTGGAATTAGCAACTCAGGTAAGGTGTTGGGTTTTCCTACTCAAACGTCCCATATCACATCACGTGCAATGTCCCACGTTTTCAAATTCGATCTTAGAAGAATTATACGATACCCGGCCCACTTCTTTGGACGGTGCAAACGGGTTTTCGGTTCTGAAAAGGGGGGGCCATGTTTAGTTAATCCAGGGCGTTCATCTGTTGCTTCCAACGGTGGATGGAGCATATCTCGAATTCCCCTAGACTAGAAGACCCTAGCGACCAACATTCAACTATTTACAGTTGATTGTTAACCGTTTGCATATTTCTTCCTAACCATATATTTTTAGGCTATGGAAAATCTAACAATATTCCATACAGGAAAAAAAAAATCAAATATAGTCCATCCATGTAGGACAGAGAAAATTAATGGTCTGGATTACTACATCATGAGCCAACTTTCTAGAATTTCAAACTCACGTACACCGTGTAAAAGTGCAGGGCCACGTATCATATAGTTCTAACAGACGCTAGGGAGAGTTTTTGTATGCTCCGGCTGCGTGGGACGCTTGATACACAGGCACTTAAATTTGGTACACGTGATGTGTACACATCATCCAAAATAAACAGGTTAAATTGAGTCAATAACTTTCCTTAAGTTACATCATAAAAATAAGGTTTTCTAAAAATTGTAACGTTTGATTCATGGACACTTATTTTTTAAATAAGATCATTCATTTGTAACCGCTCAATAAATGTCAAGAAATCTAATATTTTGATAATCTAAAAATATTATATTTTTGTTCATGATAAATCTAAGATGAATTCTATAATTTGGACGGTTTATTTTAAATTATTTTATGCCACGTAATCCTTTTATGAGTGATTTTTAAATGCCTGCGTATCGTCCATCGCACTCTGCCAGAATATCAAAGTATTTCACGACGATTCAATGCGTGGAGTTTGACAGGGGCCTGAAAGCCACCCCTAACGAATACTTCAACCCTCTAGAAAGAAGGTGATAAAATGGCATTAATTTCTAATCTTAGAAACATTCATTGTAAAATCTCAACCGTTCATCACATTTGTTTTTTCAGGGACCCAAGTCACATCAAATACCACACAGAATATGATGGTATAAATACAACAATAACGTTAAACACCTGTGTATCACAACTTAGTTACACCAGAACTTATATTTTTTTGCTCTACTTACACTGTAAACACAACCCTCTGTGTTTTTCTCATGCAGACATTCTCCGAAAGGCCGGTGCTGTCCGAAAAGAAGCCGGCGAACGTGGTCCGTCCATCGATAGCGAACTTGTGGCCGTGGCGACCTGATATCGAGCCGAAGAAAATGCGTGGCCGTACTCTATCGGGCAAAGCCATCGTTGGACTCTGCATGGCATGTTTCTTCGTGGGCTCGTTGTTTACTAATCGGACATGGAGCGGGCAATCGGATAATGGGATTCGGATAATTTCAGGCCATGAAGAAAATAAAATGGTGCCCATGATGAGAGATTGCGAACATAAGCGTGTAAGTGGCATGATTTTCATATTCGTGTGCACTTGTGGCTTGTATGGGCCTTGAGTGGGCCCATTTTGTCACACGTGCACTTTAAAATGGGCCCACTTAAAAAAAAACGTGTCATTGCACATAAAAATACTTCAATTAATTATCTATTTTGTATAGTAAATAGTTTTTCTAACCATCTAAAGCATATGGAAATTGCATGCCATATAAGAAAATTAAAAATGCAAAAAATAAAAATAAATAAATAAAAAGACTGTGAGCACAGTGTGTATGGAGGTTTGGTGCGCACATCTCCCACCATCCGAAAGTAGTAGGCACTAGGCGGGAATTTCAACGTAAATTTCGAATTGGGTGTTTGGAAATTCGTATTTTAAAGGGATTGGAAGATTCCCACCAGCTGTTTTTCAATGGCAGGAGTTAGTTTTCCAACACACTCGGTGTGCGCACCGAAGCCATGCGCACTCTTTTAAAAATTTTCAATTTTAATTAGTTTCTAATAGATTATGTTAGCTGACAGAAATTGGCTGAAGGAAAACCGGGAGATATAATGGGAGAAGTCACAAAGACCCATCAAGCTATTCAGTAAGCTTGCATTCTGGTCCCTTTGTTTTATTCATTCACACGTGTAAATGGCACGTGCAATGCACATAAATAATATATTGTGCACACGATTTATTACACGTGTGACTCATTTTCTTTCTCTTTTATTTTTATTCAGGTCACTTGATAAAACAATTTCAATGGTGGAGATGGAACTAGCGGCTGCCCGAATGAGCCGGATGGGCAGCCCACCTTCTATCGTAAGGACCTCCAAAGGTTCAAATCACGGTAGACAGAAGGCATTTGTCGTGATCGGAATCAATACCGCTTTCAGTAGCAAGAAACGCCGGGAATCTCTTCGAGAAACTTGGATGCCTAAAGGTCTTTTTCTTTTTCTTTTACCATTTTTCTCTCTTTTAATTGCTGTTAATCTCTCAACAAATATGATTAGTGATTAATTTGGGGCGCGTTTGGTTGCACCAAATATCATGATTTCCAGTATTGATTAGTCTAATTTGGTGCAACTCTTCATGAATTTGGTGCAAACAAACACATCCTTAGTAATAAGTTATCAAAATCAAACACCTCCAGGCACTGGTACACGTGCCAACTTGGTACGTGTTGGACATTGGAGCCGTGTATGATCTGTTTAGATGATTTTCTCGGAAAAATAAGGCTGATCTACTCATCAAGTGCACCACACATGTACAGTGACAATGAACTGTTTTAAACATGACAATGGTTGGCCGTTGATGTACACGTGTGGCCCACTAGATGAATGGACGGCCCTGATCTCCCACAGTGCACTCGTCTAAATTGACATAGGCCTTCTTGGAACGAGTGTCACGTGCCACACGTGTGCGAGAGCAGGCCCACTCATCAAGTGGAGTGCACTGCGAACATGCCCTCGTTACAAAATCAGGACCGTCAATTCATCAGGTAGACTTGTTAGTCATCTTTTAAAGTTAAAATCCGTACATTTTCTCATCCAAGTGTGGGCCCACCAAATGAATGGACTATATACATAATTCCTCCGAAAAAACAGCGGATATTTCTTTAAGCTTTTTAGTAATAAAAAGACAGAAATGCCCCTCTATCTATTACTCCTAATAGCCATGCACGTAACTCCTCAGAAGCTAAGCTTAAGAAGCTGGAGAAAGAGAAAGGTATCGTTATTCGGTTTGTGATTGGCCACAGTGCAACGCCAGGTGGCGTTCTGGACCGCGCGATCGACGCTGAGGATTCAAAGACGAAGGATTTCCTGAGGCTCGAACACGTGGAAGGATACCATGAGCTGTCTTCAAAGACCCGAATCTACTTCTCTACGGCAGTAGCCATGTGGGATGCTGATTTCTACGTCAAGGTCGACGATGATGTGCATCTTAACTTGGGTCAGCTTTTCTCTTTTTTTACCATTATGCCCTTCCATTCTTCAAGGCAATGTATGCCACGTGTACAAAAGGCACATGCAAGCGGGAAACGGATTGGCTACTCCCCCTGCCATCAGCCCGGTGGGTGATGGTCGATTCTCTGTGGGCCCCACCATGATGTATGTATTTCATCCATTTTTACGGATCATTTTAGGGCTTGATTCCAAAAATGAGGTGGATACAAAACTCAGATCACACAAGAGGGAAATTTGGGGAAAGAAATTCCTACGTTGAAACCTTCCTGGGCTCCACCTTGATGTTTATATGCTATCCAAACTGTTTATAAGGTCATTCCTAATGAGATGAAGTCAAAACACCAGAAAGATAGGCTGATACAAAACTTTTATGGCTATAAGAATGCTTCAACGGTGCTCGTTGAATTCCCACTATTTCCTCTTGTGTGGCCTACCTGAGTGTTTTATTCATCTAAATTTTGGTTTCATGTCATAAAATGAGCTCGAAAAATAAATGAATGGTATGGATGAAACACATACATCATGGTGGGTCCCACAGAGCACCTACCATCAGCCATTGGCTGGTGGTAGGGGGAGTAGCCAATCCGTTTCCAAGCATGCAAGGTATTTGTTTTTCATAGTTGTCACGTGCAGCGAGCGTGCCTTCTAAAAACTGACGTGGATTTGTTTTTTCCCGTGCAGGTATGCTTGCGACTACACTCGCGCGGTATCGATCCAAACCGCGGACATACATTGGGTGCATGAAGTCCGGACCGGTGCTTTCCCAAAAGTGAGTTATTTAAGAACGAGCATCCAAACCGTTGATTTGAAGGAACCCATTTAGTATGGGGAGTCCTGATCAAATGATTATAACCTTTGGATTAGTGGTCCAAAAAATAAACGGCTGGGATTATCCAATCTGAAAAAATTTTGGGGGGAGGCGTTTATTATCCATCCATGATGGCCCAGCTCCTATCAACGGTCTGGATCACTAAAATTCGTTTCTAAATTGCACTAAATAAATGCAGATATATCGCATCTGAGAAATACGTGTGTTGTATAAAAACGCAGGGGGGTGAAATATCACGAGCCTGAATTTTGGAAATTCGGGGAAGAAGGGAACAGATATTTCAGACATGCCACTGGCCAAATCTACGCCATTTCTAAGGATCTCGCTACCTACATCGCCATTAACGCGTGAGTTTGCCACACGTTTGTTTCTTATACATACGACCCTCAATGCAAGTCGAGTTCACCGAGAGCTGTGTGCCCATCATCTCTCACCGTTTAAAGATGGTTAGCGTCGATCTAGCAACATATCAAATTTCGAATTTCCAAAACCCATTTTGGAATGCAATGTTGACATTCCTACCCGCCATGTTTGGATGGGCCCAGCTACGCCCAGGAACTGTCACGATTTACGTAAACGTGTTATCTTTAAGAGAAGGTCTCCCGTACAATCAGTTGGACCATAAGTTATCGTCCACCCAACCAATAAATTTTCAAATTTTCATGTGCATGAGGCATCTAACCCGTCCAATAGGTTGTTCTCATCATGAGGATCGCCTGGTGGAAAAATCGGTGATGTTCACATGAGGAGTTGATCCTCATGAAGGAACCAACCTATTGAACGGTTGGATGTGGCATTCATATGATAGGTGGGAAGGTTTTTGAAGGGCGGACGGTAACATATGGTCCAACTGGTTGGACTTGAGACCTTCTCCATATGTTTTTGGGTTTTTATATTCACACCCATCCCATTTAATTTACATACACCCGTTTGCCACTGTGAGAATTGTAATGGTACACTTTCACAAAATGGACGATAAATGCATGTAAATTTTTAATAAATAAAAGTGGGTGGATGGTATTTCTTCTCCTCATTAAAATGTAACCTTTTTTGGTATATATTTACAGGCCCATATTGCACAGATATGCTAATGAGGATGTATCACTGGGTTCATGGTTCATTGGCTTGGAGGTCCAACACGTGGACGAACGTACCATGTGCTGTGGGACCCCTCCAGGTACGTTGGATGATTTACACGTGTCAAATACTTGGAGATTCACTATTTGCACCCTCCCTTTGATAGATACAACCTTTTCTCCACTTATACTGAGCAGGATAGAAAGAGGGTTGTTTCTTTTAAATAGGAGTGGTGTAAATGTATATTCTTCTACTACTACATGTACACGCCACACGTGTGTCAGAATGGCACATGGGTGCGAGATCCAAACCATTCATCCTAGGGACACCACCATGAGGATGCCCTGCCGAAAGAATCAGGTTGGTCCGCTGGTCAGGTGGGCCACAGTATATAAAACAAACGTAGAGTGGTGAAAAGCTTGGCGAAGACTTGCATCCAGTCCACCTGTTTCTAATATCAGGGCCCACCTAGTGAGTGGACCAGATCCATAATAGGGCAAGAACAAGTACCCGGTGATTTTGGTACGTGGGGTGTCGTGTACATGAGTATTAGTGATTGGATTGGTTGAAAATGAAAAGATGGAATGTTGGTGCTGCAGACTGCGAGTGGAAAACACACCAAGGGAATGTATGCGTGGCGTCGTTTGATTGGTCGTGCAGTGGGATATGTAAGTCAGTGGAGAGAATGAAGGCAGTGCATAATGCATGTGGGGAAGGAGATGGAGCTGTTTGGAATGCTCTTCTCTAGAGAGACGTTGATATTTATAAATTTAAAAAAAAAAAAATGACATGGTAGGATTAGGCAAATATGTATTGGTTGGTTCACATGGGGTTTTAGGTGGGAAAAAGAAAAGGAAAGGAGAAGTTGGCATTTGATATCAACATCTCAAAAGTCAAAAATGAAGAGTATGGGAATATCATCAAATACTATATCATCTCTCTCAATAATGGGACTATGTTTATATGCCATCCATACCGTTCATAATGTCGTTCCTACTTAGGGTGAACTGAAAATACAAAAATATTAGCCTGATCTAAAACTTATGAGGTCCTTTGAATATTTCAATGGTGGACGTTCAATCTTCACTGTTTCCTGATTTGACGGTGTGTATTTCTCACAGACATCACGGTGGGCCCCACCTAGCTTCCCGTGGCAGAAAGTTCTTGCGCAAGGCTTTGGCAGGCAATTCGCGTCCCACGCGTATGGCTGTGATGGCCACCTAACATATTGAACTTTATGATCTCGCCACAATGCAAACCATAACGTGGATAAGGTCCAAGTTGCATCGGTAAACGGCCAAAGTTTGAAGCGATCAGGCCAGACCTGTTGAGATATTTACTCTGCCAACCCCAGGGCCGGAAATTTCACAACTCTACCAGCCGGGGATGGAAACCACGCTTCTCGTATCTCCATTACCTGGCTAACCAATGGCAGAGATCAAACGGTAACTAGAAGGCCCAGGAAGTAAGATGGCTCCCTACCGTGGGGCTTCCTTGATGATTTTATTTTTATTTTTTTGCATATCCCCACCGTCCATCCATTTCTCCAGCCCATTTTAGGATGGGTCCTAAAATTATGTAGATCCAAATCTCAGGTGTAGCACACCACAGGAAAGAGTTGTAATTGAGTGTCTCGCCATTAAAGATTCCAAAGGGTCAATCGTAACATGGCGAATGTAGAAGAGCCCGGCAGTCTGAGCCCTGTAACTGTGCAAACGACGGGAAGAAGATCAAAGTTTTATGGACGCGGATTGCGTCCTACCCCCGTAATCCGTCCGGGCGGGGATCTGTGGGGCCCACCGTGATGTAAGTGTTTTATCCACGCCGTTAATCGTTTTTCTCAGATCATTTTAAGAGTTTATTATTAAAATTAAGCAGGTCTACAGCTCCAGTGGACCACACCAAAGGAAGCTGCAGTGATAATGACAACCACTGTTGAAACCTTTCTAAGGGCCACAGTGATGTTTTTTTACCATCCAACATATTAAAAAGGTCATTTAGACGTGGATGAAGTGAAAAAACAAATATCAGCTTGATCTGAAACTTCTCTAGCTTTCAAGAAATTTTTAATGGTGGACGTTAAATCCCCACTTTGTGGTTCACTTAAGCCATATACTTAACCTCATTTTTTTGCTAATACCTTAAAATGATCTGAGAAAAACGATTAACGGCATGGATAAAACACTTACATCACGGCAGGCCCCACAGATCCCTGCCCGGACGGATCAGGGCGGGGTAGGACGCAATCCGCCTCCATTATGATATTTATTATATCTACACCGTCCATCCATTTGGTGAGATCATTTTAGGGCATGCGCCCAAAAAATAGTCATATCCAAAGCCCAAGTGAACCACATCACAAATAGCCAGGGGTGACAATGATTCCCAAGATAGGTCCCCACCATGATGTTTTTTCTCCGTCCGAGAAAAAACAAATATCAAATTGATCAAAAACTTCTATGACCCTGAGAAGTTCAACATTCAATCTCCCACTTCTTTCTGCAGTGTAGTCCACTTGATCTTTGGATCTGTCTTATTTTTGGACTCAACGCTTAGAATAAAATGGACGGACATTTGGATATAACACTTACCTCATGGTGGGGCCCACAGAGCTTGGTGACATCAACACGGAAAAAAAAAAATAGCTTTCTCGTAGACTCCAGAACTTCTGCACCCGGTCATTATCCTTCTCTTGTTGTGTGCAAAAGGTGGAACTGAACCCTACACTTCAATGTCGGAAGAGTGCAGAGAGCCACCTTCTGTCGTGAAAGAGAGAGACTGGCTCAAACAAACCAATCTATATCGCCCCATCGGGACCCACCGTGTTTCAGGTGGTAAGGCCCACCACTCACTAACACGATGTCTGTCTCAATTTCACCGAATGTTGGCTGCGAAGCTTAGCCCTGGATTAATCATTTTGTTCAACGAGGAACTTGGTAATTTACTGCGTGGGTCTGGACAATCAAAATCACATGAACTGATACACAAGGGTAATGGAACTGAGGCGAATATAACTATATGTAGAAACATGAGAACTAGGCATTTTCAGAACATTAACATTCTCTGAGATTTGCAGTCTCCTGCCTCCATTCAAATGAAAATTACATAAACCGCATGCATGTTCATGCAAGCATGCAGGTTGGTGCCAGATTTCCATGCCCGACATACTGTCCGTTAGTCAAGGATTTACACCTCGGGCAAATGGCAGCAGGCAATAGGGATAGAAACAGCAGCTGGGGAGAGAGCTGCGATGCCCAACATCTCTACTCTTCTGTTTCAGCCCCTCCCGCCTTGAGTTGAAGGTACTTCTCCCTCTTTTGGAACTCCGTCAATCCCTTCCCACTCCCAGTCACACCAACCTTTCCCTTAGGATCATCTGGGGACTTGAAGATGCTTTCCCGCTTGCGCCCCGAGAAAAACCCTACCTGCAACAAACCAAAGAAAGTGATTAAATCATTCATGTAAGGAGAATATCTCTAAAAAGTAGACGGGATTTCAAAAAAATATAAATATAAATTTAAAAACGCACTAGGGATTTTGCATGCTATGTATGGATTTTGCTAACTTCCACGTCAGTTAACATCTGGCAATAATTTGCCAAATTTTCCAACAAAAATACACTCCAACTCTGTCCTAATCACTTATAATTGCTAGAGGCATATTTGTCACCTGCAAAAAAACAACAAAAAAAAAAACAAAACAGAGAGAGAGAGAGAGAGAGAGAGAGAGAGAGAGAGAGAGATAACTCTCCCGCCTTGGTTTCCTCTTAGGAATGAGGATGCCCAAATCTGTCTACTCCTTTTCACCTTCTTATGAAACCCTAGTGCCTCAACAAAAACCACTTAAGCATACTTCGTTAGAAGCAATGTGGGCCCCCTTGATGAATGGTTGATTTTATTCAAAAGATGAAACAGGACATCGCAGAGCAAAGGAAAAAAAAGTGATGCAGGACATGAAATTTAAATATGATATGCAAGATTTCAAGCTTAGATCACACTAATTCAGAAACAATAACATAAAAATTTCACATCCCACACAAAAGTTCAAACATTCAAGCAAGGGGAATCTATGCGGGTCCAGGCCTACAAAGCTAGGACTGGATTAGTAAAATTATGGATCAAACGATGCTCAAAAGAAAATAGAAATCATCCACACATGCACAGTAACCAGTCCCTAATCCAAGGGATTTACCAATTTCAATTTAAGGAACCCTATGGTGAGAAAAAGGGCAAATAAATTAAGGGCATGTTTGGGAGCATGGATTTGGAACCCCCTGGATTCGCAACCCCCAGGATTGGAAACCCCCTGGATTGGCAATCCTCCCGGTGTGTTTGGCACCCTGGAGTGTGAATCAACTTTAATTCAAAAATACCTATGCATGGTATATTTACAGGGGTTTGAATTTAATTACTAAGTCAACTTTAATATCCCTAATTAGTGAGATATATAATTTTTGACACTATGATTGTGATAAGCCCGCTGAAATATATGTTTTGCCTGAAAATAATGAAATTCCAAGGCTCGGATGGACCGCAAGCACAAGATCATGTCTGAGTGACTAACCAACGATTTTTAATCGTTGATTAATATGGACAATGTTTAGACGGTGCTGATTTACATGGACAATGTTTGGACGATGCTGATCATCATTAGTGGGCCATGTGCCCAATAGAATGATAGTGTACAGTGACATACATGTTACACCTGCAACTATTGAAATGATTTTAGGTGTAATCCAAGCTCTCACCGTGGATTACAAACCCCCTCAAAGAGGGGATTGGAAACCCCCTGGATTGGCAATCCCCAGTTACTTTATGCTGCCAAACAACCAAGGGGATTTGAAACCCCCTCCAATCCCCTCCAATCCACGGTGTCAAACGACCCCTAAGGATAATGCAATCTAGGGTTAGGGTTTATGAAAATAGGTATGAAAATGGAGAAAATGAGAAGAAAAACTTGAACCGAAGAAAGTCCACGCGTGCGGACAGTGGCAAGGCCAGGCGCACGAGCCTGGCCGCACGTACGAGCGAGGCCCGATTTCCAAAACGGACTCCTTGGCTCTGATCGGCCAAGGGGGGGTCTTCAAAAGCTCCAAGTTTTGTGGCGATCCAACGTACGGTCTGTGTGCCGTACTCCATCGAAGTTTCGGCCCTCCTACATGGCCAGATTCTGAAAACTGGCTGTAGGAAGAAGAACGACTGAAAAAACTGGTGGATTCGAAACAAAGATGATTGTAGAAAATGAGAGATATTGATGGAAGAGGGTAGGGGCGGATGGGGATAGATGTGGCTTCGCATCACAGTAGTTAGCCCTTCGAAAAGGGAGGGCTTCGCACCCACTTGAATTTTTCCATAACTCAAAAACTCGGATAATAGAAAAAAAACTTGCAGGAATTTTTTTATTAAACTTCAATGAATCAAAAGAACTACAAGGGGTGCTTATTTATAAGAAAACCCTATACCCAAAAACTCGCGCCTTGTGACTTATTACTTGGCAATGAAGTAAACTAAAATAAAAACTAATCAAAGAAATCTAAAGCATTCATGATGTTCTAAATAACATAAATAAGCAAAACCTAAAATATGAACTTAATCCGACTAGTGGGCCCCGATCATGAGATCCCATGATGGGCTTTACTTAATTAACGGGCCCACTCCAATGAACCAAAACACCGTCTTCTAACTAGGAGGCCCTCCCTGGACGTCGTCATCGAGCCAGATCGATGGTGGGGCCCTCCCTCTCCTTGCGTACGTGCATAGGGGGCGGTGTGCGTGCGCGTGATGTCCCCATCAAAAAGACTATTGCGGCATACTGTACGTAAGCATGACGACTGAAGAAGTCCGAAATTCAAGATAACCTGGAAAATTTGAGCTGTCCCAGATTAGCCTTGCAACCCTTAAGGAAGACAAAAACAACATACGGGGTCCAATCACCGCCAGCATGTTGGTAAGAAGGGAAAATCGGAAATATTAACATGAGAAAAAAAGGATTTTCTTTGGGAAAAAAAAAGGTGAACCCACATGAACACTTTTCTTGACATGCAAAATGGTACCATTCGTCATTCACCTTTTAATAAATAAGAATATACATATGCAGAAGTGTACTATGTGAAACACCTTTTCATTTTTGTTATCAGCTAATTTTTTATATCCATTAAACATCAGTAGCATAATCCAAGCCCCCCAATTGGGGGCCTTCTACCAGTTTAATGTGAACTGTCAATCAAATTTCTTCTTTCACCATCCCTTTGTCGCCCCTCAGATGGAACAGTTAGGATATTTGATCAGTACAACTTTTGATTAGTGACCCAACCATGATGAGCTTGCTCAAAGAACAGTCTGGAACTCCTACAAGTGTGAAACCCAAAAATATGGGATTGCAGCCACAGATAACAAGCAAAAAGAGAATTCTAAATTGTCGACTGTCTGAAAATATCTTTCAAAACAAAATCTGTCTGAAAATGTTGGGATTAACAATAAGGGCACTTAAAATTGTTCAAAAAAAAAAAAGGAAAAATAAATAAAACAAAAGGAAAGAAAATAAACAATTACCTTCTTAGTTTTGCCTTTGGCTGATTGAAACTGCTGCCAGGCATTTTGCCGCTTATTTTGTGTGACTTCGAGTTGCTCAAACCGCATTTTTGACTTGAAAGCGTGTATCTTCTTTCGTTTAGCAGTTTTCTAAAAACGGAATGGTTAATCAAGCATTAGCACCTGATTTTTCCACATTTATAATAAATAAATAAATTTTATAAAAAAAATAAAAAAAAATTTAAAAAAAATTTAAAAAAAAAAAAAGAAGAAGAAGACAAGGAACAGCTCTAAAAAGGCACAAACCACTAATGTCAGAAGTTAATGAAAAGAAAAGAATTTATGCACTTGGATAAATTTGCAAAGACAATAAGAGGGAAGCAGCGGGGGCGGAATCCTATCATTCAATTCAAATCCCACACAAAACTATTCATGAATCATGTAGGGGGGGAAAAAAAATCAGTTGTGTACTTACAGAAGTTTTTATGCTTGTTAATAGAGTGAGTTGGTTTAACATCATCAACTGAATAGAGATGGAACTGCACAGCAGGTGGCTTTTTCAGTCCGACTTCTTTCCACCGTCTGAATGTTCTAAATGTTCTACTTTTGCGGTATGGTCACTGCTACATAATGGATGCAACAGTTGCCTGAAACTTGAAAAGAAATGTTTGGTCTTGATATATTTGCCTTCCATAAGTTTGGGTTTTTTTTTTGTTGAAGGATAGAAGTTTGGGTTTCGCATCGTTCCCAGGAAAAAAAAAATTAATTAATTTGGGTCTTTGAAAAAAAAAAATTATCTCTGCCATATATAATGTGAATATCATTTGGCCAATTTTACCCCTGCAATCAGTCATTAGAGGGGCATAAACTCCTTTAAAAATGGATGTCTGGTTCTTCAACTGAGGCCATTTTTTCCTTTCAACTATTTCATGAGAGTAGCCCGCTCCCCCATCTCCTCCTATTTGCGTGTAGCCTGCACTAATGGTATTATTAGGGAGCCAATTTAACAGAGGTTGTGCAGGGCCCACCGTAACGACTATGTGACATCTACTCCGTAGAGTTGTTGCGCTGCCACGCATTAGGATGTCAGCCCAAAAAAGAGGCGGATCTAAAACTAGAGTGCGCCACAGCAAAGGAAGTAGGGACGGGTCACCCACCATCGATACCATTCTAGTTGCTCATCTTTCTCTCTCTGTGGAGCCGCAACCTTCCAAGGTATTCCAAAATGGTTACGTAACAGCCGTAATGGCAGCTATGGTAATGGCGGTAACCGTAACATATTATGGGGTTGTAACGGCCATTACAGAAAAATGCCCCGTAACAGCCAGTATGGGGCCAAAACATTTTTTATTTATTTTCAGCGGGGGGGGGGGGGGGGGCCATAACAACCCATATCGTAACAGTAACAGTTACCATTATGGAATACCTTGTCTCTCCTTTTTCACCTCAAGGTTTGCTAGGATACATTCTGACAAATTGCAATACAATACATCAGGAGTTCAGCCTGTAAACCTGGGTCATATTCCAATGATCCAAACAGTTTATATGGTGAGCCTCATTTTAATGGTGGATATAAAACAAATGAAAGTTATTACATTTATTCAACCTTTTGATGATTTGGCTCTTTTGTTCTGAATTAGACAGTCACCAAAACCTTAGTATAATTGAAGGTTGAAATATTCAATCTGAGAGTTTTTGTTGGTAATAACCCATCGCAATGGATCTCTATAACTTAAAAAAGGGTTTGGGTCTTGAAAAGAACGGAAGTCCAACTG
The DNA here is from genome assembly GCF_029962835.1 of Magnolia sinica. Taxonomy (NCBI): domain Eukaryota; kingdom Viridiplantae; phylum Streptophyta; class Magnoliopsida; order Magnoliales; family Magnoliaceae; genus Magnolia; species Magnolia sinica. The sequence goes on along the minus strand of NC_080576.1, from coordinate 21,151,266 downwards.
CTAAAGTCCCGATGTATTGTATTACAATATGTCAGGGTGTATTCTTGCAAACCTCTTTTCTCTCCCCTACTCTCCAGGTGTGTTGCATGTGCCATACCGCCTAGTTAGTTATGTAAGAACAAAAAAATGCTGACCTTAATCTGATTTCACAGTTCAATTTGAGCCGGTCCTCACAATAGTTTGATCCAATTTTCATTTCACGACTGCAAATCTCTAGTGCGGGACTTTTTATCAGTAATGGAGTTATAATAGTACCCCAAAAAGGAGCTGCACGGCAAAATTACAATTCAGAATGGATGGGATAATAAGAAGTCAACCAACCCCAACAATTCCTAGATTCAGCTCCACATTTCCCTTCAAAGTCTTCTTTTCCTCATTGCTGCTCCGTGGTGCTTTTTTTTTTCTTTTCGTTTCTTTTTTTCCTTTTTTATAACACACACATGCTCACACCTTTCTTCCCTTTTTTTTTCTTAACACACATGCTCACACCCACACACACCACAATGGGCACTCGAGCCCATGACCTCAGTGTTGACACTCAAAAGAGCCTACCACTGCGCCATGAGTAAGGACCCAGAAACAGAATTAGAGAGAGAGGAGAAAAACAGTGCTCCCCAGTGCTGTTAGACTGTTAGTTTCAATAAAGATCAAATTCATTGCCTAGCCTATTTACCATGCCCAGAATAAATAATAATAATAAAAAAGACACCATTTGGCTCTTGATACGTACTATTATAAATTTTATAGAAGGTCACCTGTAATGTCCCCATAGTCCTGGATTTTTTTCCCCTAATTCTATGACCAATAAGTTATATCAATTTCGACTACGAAAAAAGACGAAGAGGAAAAGGTAGTTGACTGGAGTATGCGTATGCATATCATATATAATAAGGATTGGGTATGCATATCATATATGACAAGGATAGAGTAGAAAAGGGGATCCTCTAAACCCCAAATTTTGTATGTAAGGGTATGGTGAAGATTGGTTGTTAATTGTTAGTGATACCCAGAAACATAAGTACATCTAAAGTATCCTCCAAACAATATCAACAAATTGGGCTTGCAAAAGTTGAGAGAAAATTAGAACTCAAAAAAGAAGAAAGACTAAGGAAGAAGTTTAGAAGACATCTATGTAACCAGCTATGCTATTGGGGGAAGTGCTTGCCTGTTTGGGCAGTTAGAAGGAAACATTAGTAGAGGATGACTGGTATGGAGGATGTTGAGAATGATGTGCAGGAAGACATGAAGGGCAGGCTTTGAATGAGATCATCTGAAGCAGCCTAGGAGTGGTCCGAGTAAGCAAGAGAACAATGGACACTGTATTTGAGATTGTGTGTTAAAGTACAACAGCTATGATGCTCGAGGAGATTTTTTTTATTGGGGTTGAAGGGCCTGAAAAGAGGATAAGAGGAAGACCAAAAAGGTCTATGATTGAGGTGGTGACAAGAGCTATAAAGGCTTGTTCACTAACCAAGGATATGGCCTTAGAAACGACTGGTGAAACAGGGTTCCTAAGGCGATCCCCGTGGCAATGATAATTCGCAATTGTGCTTGTAGCCCGATTGGTGTGGTTCACTCTAAATCTAAGTAACCAGATGTCTGGGGATTACAAAACCAGGTACGTCAAAAGTTCAAAATTGATGAAGGGAGATCAGTTATCCCCTCTGAGTATCGGAATCAGAGTGGTCTAGTTCTTTTGGAGAGAGAGAGAGAGAGAGAGAGAGAGAGAGAGAGAGAGAGATTTTGCATACTAATGTGACTCACCACATCCTCAGGGTCATCAGGTTCTATACGAAGCTTTGCAGGTAGATTTCGTGATTGGAAATCAGCACTGGCTGCTTGTGCAATTTTCCTTTTAATGGCTTGCTTGGTAGCTTCAGCTTCTCTTTCAGCTTTCAGCAATGCATTGACCGCTCCCTCTTGGACTGGCCTTACATTTCCAGGATCCACCTGAAAAGCAACCACTGTGAAATTCACATCGATTGTCTGATCTTGAGTAAAATTAATAATGAAATTGAAGCAGGACCACACCACCCAAGCCCATGGGTCTCTTTAATGAAGTCCTTGCTTATAAAAAATAATAATTAAAAAAAAAACACAAATACAACAACAACATTCTAAATTCTAGATACTAAAAATGGGGAAAGGATTGTGTATGCTCTGTGTGCACAGAAAGTCAGTCCCCACATCTCCCACCATTGAACAATCACAGGTTGGAATTTTAACATGCATTTCAAAGTGGACTGCTGATAATTTCAAACTTTGGAATGCTTATAGCATCCCTCCAATCATCTTTAAATGGTGGGTGGAAGACAACGTGCATACCAACTGTAGCTGCTCTCTAGGCACATTGAGGTCGTGCTCTGATAAATAAAAAGCACTGGGATAACATTTATTTCTCAACCCCAAAACAATCATTCACCCATACAAGGTGGACATGAATACATGAGAAAGAAGATTAGGATCATGGACATTTGATTTTTAAAAATAAATAATAATAATAATAAATAAATAAATAAATAAATAAAACAAATATTATGTGCCTGCTGGAAGAAAAAAAGAAAAAACAGAAGGAAAACCTGAAGGTTTCAAACATAACATACTTACAGAAACGCAAACACAGAATCTCTATTTTGATGGGTTCTTTTCTTTTTTCTTTTACAAATAAGATTGAAACTTCAACTCTTGAAGTTATGGACATAATGGGTCAATTGGATTACAAACCCAAATGTAATTCTCATAGTAAGCTTCACAACTTCCCCTTTCTTCCTCATGTCAATAGGAAACTCCCCTAACAAACAAAATAGGCTTTTGTTCACCAATTGGTTATATATGAGTAACTGAAACTCAAGAATCTACACAACTCATGGAGATGAAACTGCCGAAAGTAAGAAACCCATAAAGCACTTGCCTCCAAAATCACTTGGGGCACAAGAAAGGGAAAAAATGAGGAAATAAAAAAAAAGAACAAGAAAAAACAGATATTTCAAGATATTTCAAGGAAGATGCATCCCCGAAGTTCAGTCAGAGTATGATCCATCATTTTAAGTTCTAAAATCCACACCCAGGGCATATGACAACCCTCCTCGGGCATCATAGATTGAGAATATAAAATCCTATAAAAGCACATTCTTTAGAACGACACATGAACATCCCTAACCTATACAGAGAGATTGAAGGTACACATTTTGGTATAAAATCCATATTACATATTACCAATATATTCCATCCTAATTTTAAAATCAATTCTCAAAGTTTGCCCACTTATACAGTATCCAGGCATCATAAATTGGGAGCTTATCATACCATAAAAGCATGTTCTTTAGGTATTCATTTTTTTTCTGACTTCCATAGCCATTGGAGAGGCCCTATATAACAGTTTCAAGGGATCGTAACCCCTCCAAGATCAACCTGCACTCAGCTCAAAAGGGAATAACCAAAAGACTCCTGACAATACCTCAAGCAAACACATTTATACTGAACCTGAAACTCTAAAGCATCTCAAGCCTACATTCAACCTTATCTTAGCCATCCATTTCATTGCAAATCTTTGCAGCTTAATTTAATTAAACTGCCATAAAAATCAATAAATGTCTGAAAGGGTTGAGCCAATATCTGTAGACTACCATCTGAAAAACAGGCATCCGGGCCCAATAATCTAACCATCCATAGCTCATGAATTTAGGTACAAATGTTTTGGCCTTGGGCACAAGTTCCAAATGCAAGCAACTTGGCAAATGCCATGCTTTTGTCATGCATTGGTACTGTTTAGATAACAAACCAAAAGTCATCTTCTCTAGGATCCAAATAGAAGCAACAAGGCCGTTGCAGAGGTGAGTGATATTTTACTTCTATGCCATGCATTGGTGAAAATATCCACTGCAGGCCTTAGGCATAATGAAGAAAGTGCACCACAAAGCATGCCCAGTTTACAGAGCTGAAAGCCTAAAGAATGCCTCTGGATGGATCTTAGAACTATTAAGAAAACCAATTTAATAGTGAACAAACTAAATTTCTTGTGATAGCATAACTAGAAATACTCCAAAAGTTAGGAATTGATTTCAAAAGGGACGTAGTTCTAAGTCGTACAGTCAGATTTCATGACAAACAATTAGCCATAAATGAAATTTCCGAAAGCTTCTCTCCTCTTCAGTGTTCAAATTATATTGAAGAAAAGAATAACTGTAATACTCTTGAGTGAGTGTGATGAATCCGTAGACATGAAACCAGCAGTTGTAAACGTATTATACAGGTACCCAGTGCATTCAAGATGGTATGCTTTAGCGTAATCCCAAAAAAAAATGTACAATCATAAATGACTGGTTGGTGGACATGATGGATGGCTTTCTTGATATCTCATCAAACATGATGGATGGTTAAAATGAGAAGTAGACCAACGTACAAATTCAAGAAGCAGATGTTCGTATATCAAAGGTCGTGATCATCTAATCATCTGATGTTGGGAGTATGCCCCATCTACAGTGTTGGGAGATGTTCCTATTTGGGCATTTTGGATTTAATTGCGTGTATGAAACATGCATGATGGCCAACTGCATGTGTATCTCTATTATACTCTACCAGCTAATCTAACAACTCTTTTAAGAAAAAAGTGTTAGGATGCAACATGACTATGGCTCTCAAACAGGGGATGCAATGGGCCAGCTTGGCCAGGTATGGCCCAACACTAAAAGACCCAAGGCCTGAGACTGACCAAACTCTAATACACCTGCCTTGGTTCATATTAAACCGTGTTTATTAATCACTCGTGAGTCGTGAGTCGCACTAAATGCCCATGGCAACGTGATAAACCTTTCAAGAAATAGCATTTAAATACACCAAACTACATTATTTAAAAGTGTGGTGGTCATAGAAATAATACCTCCTCCTTATTCCCCCATCCATCGTAGGAGACATGATATCCATTTGGAGTGAGACCCTCGATGGTTGCATCATACCTGAAAACGAAGAAAAGGTACAACAAGTGAAAATTGATTCAACATGTAAAATGAATAAAGCGATTTTCCTTTTTTTAGACATACCACTCCCCATCTTCACTCCAGACAGCTTGAACCTTTGTACCAACGGAAAACCTCTCATATGGTTCTGAAAGTTTGCTCGATTCCTAAACAAGAATTTCAGACAAGTGAGCATTGGAAGAGAATATCCGGACTGGGAACATATAACTAGAGGTAAAACTGGAAAGTAGTTCATAAATGCAATCAAATCAAGAGTAAATATCCAACGGATCTGCACTGGGAGTAGACATTCAAGCATGTGAATGATAAATGGAAGTGAATTTATACAGCTAATTGTAACATAGGCTTACAATACAACTAGTTGCATTGGATAGTGGGACCATTCAATCATCAATCCAGACTATCCGGACTATCCATCCATTTACCCAGCATTGGCAGATCACCATGCGGAGAGCGATACCAATTGGACGATCTTGGCCCCTTAAATGCTGGTCAATTTGTTATAGCTATCAATTGTTACAGGTCATGGACTGAGTGGTCAGCACCTGTACAGTCAATTCAAAGTGCAATCCAAGGCGGATCCCATAGAATAGACGCTCCATGTTTCTGAGTGTACCTATTTTCTCCATTCAACTATTGTTTTTTTTTAAGGACATTTGCATGCTATTGATTGGTCATTAGGATCATCCAAATAATGGGATACTTGCATCATCAGCTGCCACTACTCAGCTTGAATGAATGAACAGTCCAAATCAATGATTGGATTGTCCAGGCATCCAAAGCAACTAGTTGTATCATAGGCCTATGGCCTACCATACAACAAGTTGTATTAAGCTATTTCCCATAAGGACTCTTTTGGGAGCTTGTAAATGGAGGTAAATGGGAAATGGAATTGGAGGTAAATGAATTGGGAGTAAATGGCTTACTTAGTTGTGTTTGGATGTGAGTAAATGAAATGCATTTGAAATCCAAATATTCTATTTGGATGGGAGTAAATGGGAGGAATTATAATACATTATAATTTTTCCATATATTCATAGGAACATATGTAATATCGCAAATCAGCTTTAATATCCCAAATTAGTGTACATATGTGATATTTAACAAAATGATTGTAATAAGCCCATTGAAATATATACTTTTGCCAAAAATGACAAAATTTCTAGCCTCCGGTAGGCCACAAACGTAAGGATCACAAGCAAGCAACTTGCTGACGTTATTTAACCATCGATATAGATGGCCAACCTTTGGACGCTTTGGATCATTCTATTGGTGTGATTTTAGTAATTTAGTCGATAATTGGATAGTTTCGGAATATCATAAGCATGTCACGTGTATGGAGGACACGTGCGTAGCAACGCCTTTGTTTAGTCGTGTGACTCTCCAAGGGAGCACAAAAAGGCATTTCACCCCATCTATTGCCATTTGTAGGCTCATTTCCATGAATTTACTCCCATCCAAACAGCCCCTTAATATATGATGCATGTTTTCAGTGTATCTGTTGATTGTGGAGATGCAACGGCAAATAGCATCGTTTCTTTGGGGTCATTTGGATGATCACATAATCATGTACTGCACAAGTTGTTTCGGCTAAACAGATTGTATGTGGTTTTTCAAACTCATTTTTGCACATGGACGGAGGTCCAAGGTACACCCTGTAATCAAAATATGACCGTTATGCAACGATAGTCCATACTTGCTAAAGCGTCGTATAGCTTATTCCTACTATGGCACATGCAAGAATATAATATTCCATACACATGCATCACATATGCCAAATGTTCCACATATGTAACCACTCATGTTCGAGCACCCACATCCACTGCCATCGATCTTCAAGTGTCTCACATGTAGCACATGTTAGTGTGCACATGTACTATTAAATGTTGTTATGTGCCACCTAGGGCTTTTAGAATCGTACGATTCATGATATGATTTGTACTAGATTTGAATCATACACCAAATTGCAAATCTAAAATAATCCTATCAAATCGTATGCTAGTAGTATTGAATCGTACAGTAATCGTATGAATCGTATGATAATCGTAGATTGCGTTAATGGGCCCAAAAATTACTTAAGATCATTTTTATTCAATTTTTCCTTCTTTCTTTTTACCTTTTTTGCTTATAAAACATGAGAAAGGCACTCCCCTATTAAAAATATCCTCATTTTCTCTTTTGAGAGAGAGAAAGAGAGCAGAAAGAGGAATTTTGGTTTTTTTTGTGATGAAAGGTAACACTACTAGGGATTGAACAACTCACACAAACTACAGTGTCTCCATCAGCTCATCTAACGAGCAGAAATGAGCTTTGAGGATTTTGATATTCAAAAAACCAGAACAAAGAAATCAAGATATCTTTTTATTCACTTGATGGAAGCAAATGCCATTTCTTCTAAAAGGATTCTATGCTCAAGAAATTTACAAAAGAACAAAATTATTAAAGGACTCTTGTATTTTTTTTAAGGTAAATTTTCTAAAAGACAACAAAGGAAAAAAGAAAAAAAAAACAAAAAAAAACAAGAATCCTTTACTATCATGATAGGTATACCATGTACATGTTCTCAATTGATAATATCATGATATGCATTACTTTTTTGGTATCTTTTTTCTTATTTTCTTATAATTTTTCAGATGTTTTTGATGTTTTTTAAGGAATCAGGAAAAATCTTACAATTTACAATTTGATACAATCCAACCCTTAATGTGATTTGCGATACATAACAATATTGAAAACATTGGTGCCACCAACCATCTTAAGCTCCCCACGTCCCACCAATCCCTGTTCAAGGTGTCTGACAAATAAGGTACAGTACAGCTAGTCCAACATTGCATGACCTACATAGCTTGCCCAAGACAATATGTGCAGGAAAGCTTGGGCGGAGCACAACTTAGTGAGCATCCAAAAGGAACCTCTTATTTATGCTCCATCTCATCAATATTCATCTGTCTGTAGGGAAATTTTTGTTCCATATTGTTCCGTACCTCCTATTTTCTTACCAATTCACAGAGTAATGTTCCAAACAACTCTAATGACAAGTTATCACTCTCTAGAGATAGACGAACAATTGCAAGATTCTGCAATCCTTGATAAGATGCAGATTTGAAAAGGAAACATTGTAGCATAAGATTTACCATCTCATGTATGGATGACTCATCAGGCTGACGTTGATCAGGAGAAACATCTGCATCTGTACCCAATCCAGAAAGCTCAGTTTGCTTTGCTGTTGACAAGAGTTCCTCCGTCAAAGCAATCACCTGCAACCCAACAAATTTCACCAGAATCAGACTAAACAACCAAAAATGAATCAATCCATTTCTCATTAAAAATCCCTGAACATCGGATTCGAATTTCAAACTTAGAATCTCAGCGTGAACATCTGAAATCAGGAGAGGGGGCAAGCAGGCAGGCCATCACGAGACATAGCACCTGCACAGGAACCAAGATAGGAGTGATGGGCATCTCGATAAAACCGTGATTTCCAGATATAGCTCTTTCAACTCCATATAGCTCTCACTGTCTGTATGTAAGAGCTATGATTTAATAAAAGCACCCTCACCTTTTCAAAGTAAAAAGAAAAACAAAAAACTCCATGAGAATCCTCTGCCATTATGCAGCCGAATCACGCTGCCCTGCTCGAACAACATTGATGACTTCTTTAAAAAGGAAACAGAAACAAGACACTCCAATATCCAGAAACTCCAATAATGATATCTACAAAAGGGTTTTGCAATCTTCTCTTCACCAAATAACAATTCTTCTTTGTTTGTAAATTTGGATTTTGAAAAAATTCAATTGAGATATGTAATGGGAGATCAATTATACATAATACGCCAACACTAGACAAAAAATGAAAACAAGAAAAAGAAAATATTAAAAGAAAAAAGAAGAAACAAACTATTACAACTGCTTCCTCACCTCCGCAAGTTCCTTTTCCATGTCTGCATATTCAGAATTCCCAGGATCGTCAACCAAGAGTTTGCGAACCTATTCACAGGAAACCAAAAAACAAAAGGGTTTGTCATTTTTTCATTTTTTTTCTTTTTTTTTCTTTTTTTTTTTTTTGAAGGATAAAAAAGGCTTATTGTTCATAATGAAAAACTAAAAAGCAAAGACTAAGAGATGAAATGCATAAAGCACCAAACAAATGAATGATTGGTCATATGCTGCACTGATTGCCCAAGTCCTGAACCAGTAAAAGGGGAAAGCAAATGTTGAAAAGCATGATGAGAATACCCCATATCATAAAAAATAAAAATAAAGAGTTTTAAAAAAAAAAAAAAAAAATCTAGACAAGTTAAACATTTGAAGAAAGATAGCCTTATTTTTAACATCTACAAAACAAAATCTAAGGAGAAACAAGTTCAAAATCAGAATCACAACACCAAAGGAGGGACAAGAAGGAAAAAAGTAAAGAAAAACTCAAGAAAATTTAACCAGCCCCAATTTTACAGTCTTCATTTTCCTAGATGGGCTAGTTTTAGGAAGCATACACTGCTCGGTCTGGACTAGTGGGATGTCTTTTGGCCAGTATTTCATACAAGTGGGACCACCTTTCAGTTATACAAGTCATACATCTGGTGGTCCTTACCATGGATGGACAATCCTGTAAAATGCTCCTTCAAAAAATCATCAGCATCCAATTGCTTGGCCTGCAAATGGATGATCAATGAATGGCCCATATGCAACTAGAAGAAGTCTACCAATTAGATGACCGAGATAAATGGAGGGTCCAGCATCCATCCATGGAGAGTCCACCAACAGGATCAATGAAACGTGGGCTCCATGATATGTTGGCCCAAATGAACAATGCCACTAATTTGAGATCAGCAATATGTTTTTTTTAATATTTTTTATTTTCCTTTATTAATGGTGGGATGAGCATTGTATAATTCCACATTTTTAATTGATCATCGAATTCACCAATTCCACCAGGAAATTATTCTTAATTTCTGTCAAACCAATAAAATGAAATTAAAGGGATAAGGCAGGTAGACCTGAGTGCCAAAATTTGTTCTCAGCAGGATCATAGACAGAATTAGTGATAAGGTGGGCCCCAAAGTTTTTCTTTCTTTCTTTTTTTTGAAAGGTAACGGTAACTTCAATAAAGCAAAGGAGTGCAGAGCTGGCGCAAAACACTATACAGAGGAAAGGGGACAGCCATGCACCCCAACAAATTACAAAAGAAAAGTACAATCATCCATCCACTTCCCTTCTAACTAGCCATTAGCCAAGCAAAGTCTGCAATCTTCGGGAAAGCACCGTAGGACCAAACATGGTTAGTATTTTTTGAATTCCCAGCCCATCCCTTGCTTATGGAGCATCTTATAAAATGATCGCACGGAGAAACAACCAAATTTATCCCTTCACCATGTCATCACTTCCCTTTCCCCACTAACCAAGCAGCATAAGTGAATGCAGTTTAGTCATGAAGCCAATTCTACCACCTCATCATCTGAAAGAAATAAATGACACGAGGGGGACCACACCACAGAGTAGCTGAATATTGAGAAATAGAGTGCTGCCAAAATATTTTGGTCCACAGATATTCGAGCAATTCTCAGGAATAGCGATTGCCTCTGAAATCCACACATCTTCCCAATATCGAATCTTCTCCCCATCCCCAATCACAAAACCAACCCCTTCGCTAAAGCATGGCTTCGCAGAAACAATCCCTTTTGCCAAGGCCCTATACACGGAGAAGTCCTTAGTGCATCATCCACCTACATTAAAAACCATACACGGGCCCCAAAGTTGATGGTCAACAGATGGAAAATCACATTTTGGATTATCATTCAACCAGTGGGTTTTTGTTGTCAAATGTACTATTGCCTTTTTCTAACTTTGATTCTTTTGAACAATTAGGATCATCCAAATCGATGATTCTTGCCCCATGGCTTATCCATTGAGAAGCCTACTTGACCAGTTCTGATTACCATATTACGAGCGCACCAGGATCCTGTGAAGCGGAATTTCAGACACTTCTGGCTCTGGGATATATGCTCCTGGTCCTCTAAAAAAAAAGTAGACAGAAAAAGTGGGTTTTATGTACAGACACCTGCATTATGGACCAATTAGAATTATTTTTTTTATTGAAATGTGTGGCCTGATTAGATGGAACCACTCATTACTAACTTTAATACATTTCTCTTCTATCTATGGTAGGTTTCGGTATTTGATGGATGGGATTTGTGGCCCGTGCCAACTTGTAGAATGGCTAAGCCAACCCAGCACCCTCTCACTTCCCTATTTTATGGTGTTTTAAATAGCAAATACCATGTAGCATAGTGTTCACCCCTCTGAAGCATGAGGCTTGAGCTACATAGCGTGGAACTTAAGCTACACGCTACTTCCACGTTTTTAATCAGGGTTGTGCTTGATTGCACCAATTTCATGATATTTTGCACCAAATTAGACTGATTAATAATGGAATTTAATGAGCTTTCATGATATTTGGTGCAACCTAAAGTAATAAGAAAGGGCGATGATTAAGTATAAAGGTAAAGAACAACAGAATTTATTTAAGACTGTTTACTTATATTATTTACTACAAGCATTGAAAAATGAACTGATTTTTATTGAAAATGGAAAAATGTAACAAATCATTGAAAACATTAATAGATTTTAATGTTGTAGTGAAAAATAGCTTATAATGTGAGCTACGAAGCGTGTAGCATAGTCCATGTAGCAAATGGTGCATACAAATTATCATGTAGCATAGGCTATATGCGACTTGAGCTTATTTCATGAGCTGCATTGCATTAAGGCTAAGCTACGCTATTAGCGTAAGCTACACACTACATAGCATAAGCTATTTAAAACAGTATGATTTTATCAAACAGTATGATTTTATCAGGGAACTGATTACTACACCCTCTTCTAATCAGCAAGCTTGTTAACCTTTTCATTAGAATCGGAAATCTTGTAACCAGGGTAAAATGTTAGCCCATGTGATTTGGGGTCTTTGAATAAAATTTAGGGCAAAGACATAAGGAGCTCCCATTCACAATTGGGCTCATCAGATTAATGGTTTGGACAATCTGAATGGAACCCTGTGTTTGTTTAACATGAGCACACGTTTCAACTTTTCACACATTGATCTGATGGGCTTGCCTCAAATGAGGGTGTTCCAGTATTAGAATTTTTTATAGGCTGGATACTCTTACCAAGTACAAACTCAGGTTCAAGGGTACTAATCTTACCAATTTTGCTACTCTCTACAGTTATTTGATTGCATCTGCAACTGGGACTTGTATTTTCTTCTAGAAATCATGTAATTTTATCATTAGATTTAAAGCATGCTTCAAACCAATTTCAAACTCCATTCGTTTAGGTCTCAAGCAATTTCAAGTAGCTTCAATTATTATTTAGTATGTTTGAGCTTTTGGTTGGTTGGAGTTGAACTTGTTTAGTAGCATTTCTGTTGATGAACCTTCAGTAGTTACAATTGCTGTAGATGAACTGTTGGTGGTTCCAATTACTATTGAACTAGTTCAGTGATTCCAACAGTAATAATCAATTACTGTTAAACTTGTTGTTATGTATAGTATACCATGATGGATGGGCTTATATTTTGTTGAGTTATGCACCCAATAGTAGAGTAGGCTTGTCCTTGAATGGGAGGATGGGTTTGTATTTGAATTAGCTGCTGTGTATCCTTTTGTGTGTGTGTGTGTGTGTGTGTGTGTGGTAAGGTCGTATTTGCTTTTATGCTTAGGATGATATTTTTTGAGACCAATCATAATATATTATGGTGGTAGGTCCATCCATCAAGAATACATGCAAGTATGTGGGTGAGAAGTCTATGCTTATTGACTTGAATATAGATATGTCATCATCCATATCTTTGCCGAATGATCTGATAGAGGCATGTGGTGATGGCAAGGATGCAACAATCACAATCAATTCTAGAATATTTGGGGTAGAGTTAAAAGACTCCATGGGGCTGGTGTGGAATGACAAGGAATGGTTGGAAATGAATGATTCAATCCAACGTCCGATGGAGATTGAGATATATCTCACAAACTATAAGACTCCAAAGCTTGTTATAAAATTGAGTATGAGACCCAGGCACCCAGCGATACCGCGATAGTGCAGATGATGACAGTGATGACGTGGATGCTGATAGCATTGATGGGGATATTATGATGACAGCGGAGAGGGTGATGATGGCTACGACAACAGTGAAGATGGTATTGCTTGTTATCACAAAACAGGAGTTGCACGTGATGACAAATGATATAGAAAAGGGTCGTCAAACCTCATCCAATTATGAATGCCATGGAGGTGGCTATCATGTTTACAATGATACGATGGCCGTAGAGGAAGTCAGGTTGACCTTGAGAAAAGGAATTGCAGTATGGGTTAATTGTACCATGTGCCAAACTGCAGGCCATCTTTTTATTCAATACGTCTCAGCTTGGGGGATATGAGACTACTGTTAACTGTTTACTCTAGCACATCTCTTCCAGACTACCCCGTCCCACCATCCTCTACTGTTTTGGAAACACCTATATCATTCCTTCCAAATGTTCCACAAAACTGCTAGCATGATCAAGCAATCCAGTACCTTCGCACCTTCAGTTTGTAAATGTGGCGCAAATGGTTAAGTGATCTAAAACGTTGGTATGGTGGGCCTTGTAATGGTTCATCTGTGGAATAAAAAAAAAAAAAACTCCACATCTGAAGACTCTATCTATGGAATATTTTGCCTTTTATTGGTTGAATAGAAACCATTGCCATTCTCCTTAACTATTTCTTTGCTGGACACTTATTTAAAGGCCTGGCATTTTTCCACCAAGATGTTTGCTGCATGGACCACAAACATTGGGGCCCAAAACATCAACAGTTTCGAGAACCAGACAACAGGCCCCATTCATACAAACTGAAAGCTCCAACAGCACTGTACATCTCTCCATACGAGAATTGTATAATAACTCAAAATAAAAGCCACTGAGAACTGAATTCGTTAAAGAAAATTTCAGAAAAAATGCAGAACAGCCAAAAGAAAACTTAAAGAAACGAAAAAGAATCGAAAGAAGGAAAGAAAGATCTCAACTTCAAAAAAACGAAAATCTCGTAGCAAGATTTTCAGAAAACAAACCCTACTTTCTTGACCAAATAAAGAAAAAGCCAAAGTTGGAGTGAGATTAAAATGAAAAGAGAAACCAAAAAACTAATTTACAGCAGAGAGAGTCAAGTGAATGAATGGGAGGGGAAAAGCCCTAAATTAAGAGACAGGTGGATTCCGCGGAAGAGAGAAAAACAAAACCCTAATTTCATAGCTCAGGAAAGAAATAAAACCCTAGAAATGAAGGAGACAGAAACCAAAAACCCTAAAATAATAATTATTATTATTATTATTATAATAACATACCTGATGAAGCTGGTCCTTATAAGTGTCGAGATTCGAAGCGAGTTCTTCGATGCTAAGCTCTTCGCCTCCTTGCATTCTTTTTTCTTTTTCTTTTTTTCTTTTGCTGTTTTCCTTTTTCCAGGGAGGAAACTTTGAAGCCTGAGCGCGAGAATAAGTACAAAAACTGCGAGGAGAAATTCTTGTGTGCGAAAATAAAACGGGATTACAGGGGAGAGATTATAGCGAGTTCCGAGTCCTGCAAGCACTGCAGAGGGAGATAGTCTGTGCGAGCAAAGGGGTCGACGGCTTGGGTGGACCCCACCACCTTGGCGTACGTGCAATCCAATCCGATCATTATGTGTCAACCAATGTTATGTCGATGGCCCAAATATCAAACTCATACTTAATTCAGGTGGACGGCACAATTGGAATAAAAATAAGTGTACGGTGATGCCCGCCCTCCAAATCATCTCTTCACCGTAGCATATCTAAATGCATGTGCTCATAACACATAAGTGGATATCACCCTTTTATATGTATGGTCATTGTTAAGAGTCAAATATTACATATCAGAGTTCAGTTATTACCTGGATTTATAAACATGGTACTGTTTAACGGCCCGATTTAATCGTGTTTGTGATACAGGGCGTATTTACGAGCCTGGACTGGAAAATGGTACTAAAAGCATGGATTTAACGCTCTGAAGTCACCAAGGCAAGTGACGGACCCCAGGAGACCAACATCGACAGATTTGCACGCCAGGGATCCAAGAAAATCGAGAAACTGAAGCTCAAGTGACCCGAAAGACATCCAGAATACAAGATCACAGAGTTCCCACCATCTGTTCAGCTCGAAAATTCATACATTGCCTGAGGACCATAAATTAACCGTACACGTCGAATTTCATCCGTTCAATCCCTGTACAAGTGTCCCAACGGATAGATCAACCCATAAACCCTTGATTTGGAGCCCACCTGATCTCTGGATACGCTTTAATTTTGGACTCAACATCTTAAATTAGATGGGGAAAAGGATGGACGGTACGGATTTCTCGAGAATATCATAGTGGACCGCACCTGCACTTGAGTGTGCATAGTGTAGGTATGCTGGACGCGCACCGGACGATCAGCCCGGTCAAAGACGGGCTGACCCGTCTTCTTCTTGCGAAGTAACAGCGGACGGACGTTGTCCGTCCGTTTTCAGTAGTAGGGCCCACTCATTATCCAAATACAATCGAGAACACCTGCGGAAGTGGTGTAGGTAGGATTTTATTTTTGTTATTTTTGTTCTATTTCTGTTGGTTTCTCTCTTGTGCTAACCCGCCCTTACGTAGATATCTTTGGAAAGTCTCATGATTTCTTCATTTAAGTTTTATCTTTCCATCACTTTTCCTTTACTTACGTTGTCTCATGTGCATTGCATGCTTATTTCTTTTACATTGAGGACAATGTAGATTTTAGATTGGGGGTGGGAGATTAGGTTACCTAATCAGTGCTTTCTTAGTCTTAAGCGAAAAATTGTGAAAATTTTATTTTTATTTTTAGGAATTTTTGTGAATTCGAAGTGATTTTGACGGCCATCTTGGAATTAGAATTACAAGATAAGTGATGTTAGAAATTTATGACTCTTGGATTCAGCTATTTGTTAGATTTCACAGTTATGTTCGAACTATTAATCCATATTTAGAGGTTTTTAAACATTGATTGAGTCATGATTTCACAAGACACATCTCGCTTGCACATTACGGTTTCAGTTCAATATTAAAGTGTAACTTAGTGATCATTAAGCATGGAAGGAACTAACCTGGGAATTTGTCCATCATGTTCAATAAGAAGAATGAAAAAAAAAAGAAGAAAATACTCAGCTACAAGATAGCTGCCTGCAGAAAGGGTTGGGCAAACGAACTTCACCATAGGTTTGCTCTCTATAAGTATAGATTCGATTCCCCATGGTTGACATTTGGGAAAAGTTGGGCGACTAGTCTTCACCATGGGTCTGCTCCCTATAGGTGAGGATTCGTTTCCCCCCTTGGCTTTACTCTTAAAAAGTTGACATAGTGTGAAAATATCAAAAGCTGGAAGAATGAATCAAGTTTTGATTTAGGTTTTGGTTTTCATGAATTCTCTTGTGATTACCAATGATATCCTGAAATAGAGAAGTGAATTTTAATAGTGTTAAGCCGAGATTACACTATACACTCATGGAACTCAATGTTTAGAATTGTTCTAATTAATGGATTAATATTTGAACTTGATTATGAAGTTTACCGTGAGCTTGATTTTAGGAAAAAGTAATGCCAACATTCATGAATCTTAGAATTCTAGTATCTGAATTGTTTTTCATAAATCACTTGAGTTTAAAGAAATTGTCCTGTAATTGTCAATTTATTTTCCGCATACCTTGCTCGGGACTAGCAAGATGCTGGTTGAGGGTTGTGTTGAGGGTCAAATATTGCATATCAGACCCCAGTTATTGCCTGGTTTTACAAACATGGTACTGTTTAACGGCCCGATTTAATCGTGTTTGTGATGCAAGGCGTATTTACGAGCCTGGACTGGAAAAGGGTACTAAAAGCATGGATTTAACGCTCTGAAGTCACCAAGGCAAGCGACGGACCCCATGAGACCAAGATCGACAGATTTGCACACTAGGGATCCAAGAAAATCAAGAAACTGAAGCTCAAGTGGCCCGAAAGACATCCAGAATGCAAGATCACAGGGGTCCAACTATCCGTTCAGCTCGAAAATTCATACATTGCCTGAGGACCATAAATTAACCGTACACGTCGAATTTCATTCGTTCAATCCCTGTGCAAGTGTCCCAACGGACAGATCAACCCATAAATCCTTGATTTGGGGCCCACCTGATCTCTGGATACGCTTCAATTTTGGACTCAACATCTTAAATTAGATGGGGAAAAGGATGGACGGTACGGATTTCTCGAGAATATCATAGTGGACCGCACCTGCACTTGAGTGTGCACAGTGCGTAGGTGCGCGTCCACCGGACAGTCAGCCCAGTCAAAGACGGGCTGACCCGTCCTCTTCTTGCGAAGTAACAGCGGACGGACGTTATCCATCCGTTTTTCAGTAGTAGGGCCCACTCATCATCCAAATGGATGATCCAAACCGTCCATTGAATCTCTTGAGTAGAAGTAACCCTCACCTAGGTGTCCTTTTCGACCCATGAACGTACGGACAGGCAGATTACCGTTCAAACACAAGATGGACGGCGGAGTAGATAATCTCATGGGCCACACCGAATTCAATCCAAAAACGACCATATCCAAATGGTTTTTCGAGTAGACCTCAATGGACGACGTGGATTTTCCACCTGACATCGATCGTGAGCTCCACCAAACATGACAGCGACTTGCGGCGGCTCTGTTTCGCAATCAGACGTTGGTTTTGTGCGGTGGGGCCCACCCCTCACCCATCAGGGCCCATAGGTCTAATCTAGATCGTCCATCAGGAGCCCACGGGTTCTCTCTCCCTAACCTAGGTAACTCATTTTAGGAAACCGCAGAGATCAATCCCCATTCGTCCAAACAGAGACTGACGGTACAACGAACGAGGCGGGTGGGACACACCAAATTCGGTCTAGAAATCATCCAGTTCTACTGAATTTTCAAGGGCAATCCAATGAATGGACTGGATTTCTTGATGATCGTCAGGAATGGGGTCCACCAAACAACCAGCGTAAGCTCTATTACACGTTTTGTTATAGTACGTGAAACTTTCGCACCTTTGTCTGCTATGTGTAAGGGGTACGCACGCAAGCTGCCACCGACTCCTTGCTCTATAAAAGGAAAAGAAAAGGATAGAGAAAATCATCGAATTTTGTGCTGAGCGTGGAGCAGAGAAGCCTGAACGTGAAGCAGTTTCTACGGAATTTTGTTTTCTTAGTTTTCTGTTTAATTTCTTTATGATATTTGAGGATAGCCTAATCATGTTGGGCTAAACCTCTTAACTGGGGCTAAGAGGTGAAGCTTGTAGCATGATAGGAGAACTTTTTGCTTGTGCCTTTTGTTTAGACTGAACTGACGTTGATTTTAGTTTAATTAAGGGAATATTTTTTTAGTTTTTAATGGTCTGTTGTGACTAAAATTACAATGGATCTGCGATAGCTTTGAGCATGTTCCTTTCCTTTTTATATTTATGACGTCAGGAAGCCCTATTTTTCACCATCGTCTCCTGGGCATGGCTGGATGATGGTACCCTTCCTAACCTTCATATCATGTTGATTGGTTTTTAATTAGTTTAATTTTGTTGTTTACTTTGTCTCCTGGGCATGGTTTGGTGATGGAATCCATTCTAATTCATATACCTTTCATTTCTTGAAAACTACATCAAAGGAAGTTCAGTCATGATTTTTATGGTTACACCCTTCAACTAGATGAAGATAGACTCTAAGTCCAGTTGAGTTTTTGATGCAGGCATAAGATCTCCCCGATCTCTACAAGTGGATCCTCTGAATCCCTAGTTTCCTACCTTTGAATTTTAAATTTTAGATAAATATTTCGACATTATTCCTTAAATTCAATATATATAGATTTCATCTTAGTCTAGTTCTATTTCTACTTAGTTTTAGATTACGTACAAGTTTCAGTCCCTTGGGATTCGACCTCGGTCTCACCGAGTTTATTACTACATCACAACCATATACTTGGGGAGTGAACAGTCATGAGGAGTAGCTTAGGCTTCGACATAAAATATTTATCATTGAAATCAATCACGCCTTTACTTTAAATTCACATGAGTATGATCCACTTGTATTGGATAACCCATTTGAGAGAATGGCCTAGCAATTTATTAACTTAGGATATGATCATGCGATGGATGACTCGATGGTATATGAAAGATGATCAATATTTAATCCTAAGGGTATATATAAGTCTTGGATCTTAATTGAGAAGCTTTGGCTCATCTTATTGAGCTTAATAATGGTTATTAAAAGTGAGTAGTGTTATGTGTGTCTATCAAGATTAGTTGGTTCTTGCATGTGGCCAACATGGGATCGATTAGGTTTACCTAGGGAAATGTTTATATCTAGCTCCGATAAAATTAATGACCTGTCAAGTGGCTTTTGTAATTGAGTTAGCACTTAAAAAAAACTTATTCGACTTTAAAAAAGTTTTCAGTTATTAAAATCTTGCTTCTTTGTAAGTGATAGTGATCCGAAAGCCCATATCTAATTAGTCCACATATTTGATCAACATAAGATGTAGATTTATGGTAAATGACTTAGACAATGAAAAGATTATATTGTGAGCATTGTTCATAGTATCCCCGATATTATCCCTATCTCTAACTTTGCGGTACCAATAACATTAGAACCGACACCGATAATACTAGTTGACTCAAAACTCTATGTATCGAAGATGAATAGCTAAGTATCGCCACTATATTGATTTCGCCAATGTATCGCTAATAATTTTTATTATATAAATTCTAAGTATTGCTTGTATTGCCAACGTATCTACGTTGTTGATATTTTCAACTATGTAAATTTCAGGTGTCACTTATATCACCAATATATCGACAGTATTTTCACCAATGTATTGATATCACCAGAAATCTATTTATTAAAAAAAATTGTAAGCACGTGATTGTAGTGTTTTAATTATCAACAATAATATCAATCATTGGGAGGTCTCAGTTAATGATTACTTGTTACGAATGGCTTGATGTAAGATGATATGTCTACATTTCGATTACAATTGCAAATCGTGCTATTGCACGCTTATTAATACTCACATGTTCGATGAAATGCTTGGATGAATAAGTTACTAAATTTAGGGTTTGTGCACAATCTCATTATGATTGTCTAACGATTACCTAGTCATCAATGGATTATTAAAACTGCTTATGATGTTAGGTCAATGAGCAAATCGCCCGAATTAAGGAGTGGACCAAGTAAGGTCGACAACCCTAAGTTTGTTCGATCGACCCGGGTCGAACACAGATGACCGATAATAGATGGACTACACGGGATGCTTGCACCCAATTCCGATTGCACCGGGGTTCTCTCAGATCAATCAAATTAGTCTAATGGCCGACTAATCGTGTATATTTACAATGTATGCCAGTGACCAAATGATTATATATAGGATACTTTATTCCCATTGAACGAGTGTACTTATAATTATTAGCGATACGATCCACATGACTCATAAGTCAAGCATGGTGGTATAGGACACCATGTTCGTATTGTCAGCCTATGTTGAGGTGACGAGCCTCCCCGTAGTGTTCGTTAAAGAAGATTATTAACAATTTGTCTATCGTATGTGTTTGATTGGGAGTAACGAACCCAAAATGGATAAAGGGACACATGTAAGGAATTGTTACGGTCATTTCGAGCCTGGTGATCTGATTGAGACTGATGATAAAATGGAGGTATTCTAACTTCCAAAAAATACTAGATGAACAGGACTTAATAAATACTCGACTAAACATACATATTAATAGCATTGTATCGGATCAATGCGCATCATGATACTTGAGGGGATGGGATGTATCATGGTGGACATGAGATACATTCATAATCTAAAAAAGAATATGATATCTTTGGGGGCTATCGAGACACTTGGTGCAAGTTCACCGAGTTTTATTGTGTTGTAAAAGTTTCAAAAGAGGCACTCATTGTTATGAAGGCACAATGGAGCAGTAACATTTACAAGTTGATCGAGAATACCGAAATGGGTGAAGATGCAACATCAGTGGAGAAATCCATATTAACACGTGTGTGACATGCATGATTGGGTCATATGAGTGAGTGCGTTATGAAAGTACTTTCTTATTGTTGTTTGAATCTTATATTTAAAAGTGTTGATTTTAATACATGTGAGGATTGCATATATGGTAAACAATCATGATTGTATTTTTAGTCTAGAAAACATGTAAGTAAAGGCGTGATTGATTATATGCAGTTGGAGATATGGGACCGTCACTCGTGGTTTTTGAGAGATGATCGTCATTCTTTATCACATTCATTTACGATTTCTTTATAAAAGTGTGAGTTTATTTTCTAAAAAATAAATATGATGTTTTCGTCACTTTTAATATATGGAAGCCGATGATAAAAAAAAAATAATCAGGGCGGAAGTTAAAAGTATTGAGAATAGACAATGGTAGACAACTCACTTTAAATTAATTCAATCAATTTTGTAAAGATTGAGGAGGGATTATGAAGCACGATACAAGAAGGCGTACACCATAATAGAATTGTGTAGTATAACGAATAAATCAGACACTCCTTGAGAGAGCCCAAAGCATGTTGAGCAATGCTACATTGGGTAAGCAGCCATGGACTGGGGCCATCAATATGGCTTGTTACTTAGTGAATTAGTCTTCATCAACAACATAGATTGTAAAATTATAGAAGAAGTGTAGAGTGGTCATAATGTAGGCTATTCAAGGTTGCAAGTATTTTGTTGTAATGCTTACTCATATATTAAGAGAGATAGTTAGACCAAATGGGCAAATAAGTATACATTTATGGGCTATGGTGATAGTGTAAAATGATACAAGTTGAATGACCGGGTCTCACAAAAGATCATAAGGAGCCATGACATCAAGTTTGATGAGGATTCCTTGTTCCGTGTGGATGAGTACAGGAAAATGAAAAAGTCAGTGATAATTGATGTTGAAATTGAAAAGATGTGAGAGACAGATAGAAGGCAAGCTACGGGAAGAGGTACAAGAGCAAGTGGAGCAACCACTTGTGACACCATCGAGATATTGTAAATTACCGGCAATATATAAAGATGACTCGAATGCTGCATTCGTTCTCATTGCGGATGAGGCAGATCCTCCTACCTTTCGGGAAGTATTGGATGCCACAGATGCTGAGAAGTGGATGACAATGATGTAAGATGAGATGGATTCTTTGTACAATAACCGGATGTGAGAGTTAGTGGAGCTTCCTGATGGGTGTGAAGAGATCAAATATAGGTGGATTTACAAGAAAAATAATATAGATACAAGGCCAAACTGATAGCGAATGGTTACACGTATAATAAGGGCATCAACTTTGGTGAGATTTTTACATACGTGTTCAACCACGTATCTATCAAATTTGTTTTAGCGTTGGTTGCTCAATACAATCTGGAACTCGAACAAATGGATGTGAAGTTTGTTTCTTATATGGAGAATTAGAATGACAAATCTACATAAAGCAATTAGAAGGGATCGAGATATGTGGATCAGAGAATAAGGTTTGCAGGTTGAGGAGGTCATTGTACGACCTGAAACAGTCACTTAAGCAGTTGTATAAAAGATTTGATTATTTCACAGTAAATTAACGATTTACTAGAAGTGAATATGATCACTGTGTCTACTTCAGACACTAAGTGATGGATAATTCATTGTACCGGTATTATATGTTAATGACATTCTTATCATCGGACGTGGATTGCATCCTAACCTCGTCTGGATGCTTAAAGAGATGGGCGGGTCGTGTTCACTTCCTACTGGCTGACAACATAAGGCTTACAAAACTAATATTCAAGGGGAGTTGACGGCACCATTGTAAGCTGCCAGCCTATGCAGAACTCAGCCTAGACAAAAAAAAAAACAAACAAACTCATTCGGTGGGGCTCTCTCTCTCTCTCTGGCAAAAAGAAAGCACCACCATTTTAGTGGTGCTCGATTTCGCCTCCTCACTCTCAGATCTCTCTCTCATTCCCTCCCTACCTCTGTCCAAGAAATGTCACACCAAATCATCCCACAGAAACGTTGATTGAGTCATTTCTCTCACTTTGCAGAAAATCTCAAAATGTAATATACAAGGTTTTTGAAATAAGAAGATTTAAGATTTGTGAAATATAGAGGTTTTGGGATTTTAAAATTTGGGGGTTTGGGAATTTAAGGAATTGGTGGTTTAGGTATTTGAAGGTATTGGAAGAGGCTAGCTATAATTTTTTTATGGATATATTTGTCTTACCTGAATTACCTTTCAAGTGCATGTTTTTCATCTCTTAAAATAAATAGAACTTAGTGACACCCTGATTTATTCCCTTAAATTCACATGGTACATCCGCCACTTCAATGCTCAAATGTGCTCTTTCAATGGAAGTATAGTTTTTCCCTTTAATATATTTATCTATTATCTTGATCAGCTTTTAGATAAAAATATTTGCATATAGACCCAACACCTTTTCTTTTCTCACTATTGTACCCTTTTTTTTTTTTTTTGTGGTTAAGTTGTAGTTGAAGATCATCGAACATTGGTGCGAGCAGATTGAAGGGCACATGTACTTATCATCTCAGCATGGGTTTTTTACTATATATAATGGATTGTGATAGGTTTCCACAATGATAGTTGTATGTTTTATTTTCAATTCCCTTATGATAAATGACCTTTAACATTGATAAAAGTTTCAAATGATGATTTTAGATTTAGGTTTAAGTTAAAACTATTGAATTTGAATATGGTAAATTGGTTCTTGGATGGAAACTACCCCATCCACAAATGGGTCAGGGAGAAAGTGGGTCTAGATAAGCATATACACAAATATGCTAGTTGAAGGTTCACTATTTTCAAAATGGTCATGAATTTCATGGGCATTCAAACCCCTCCAAAGTTAAAACGGTGGCATCCACATCACCTATTGGCTCATTAGGTCCAGTCCATTCTTCATGGGCTACCTTAACAAAAGCATGCCAATCAAATGATCCAAACCATAGAGCTGGTGGCATGTGAAAATGAAAGGGCATCATCGTCAATTAAAGATATGTCCAGTCTATTAGGCTCAGGACCATTCAATAGTTGTTACATCTGTATAGTGGACATGATACTCAATGTCAATCCATGTCATTGTTGTATTTTTATAATAAAAAAAAAAAAAATCAAAAATAAAAGTTTATTTTTAATAAGTAAATAAATATATTGATTATTAAAACTTTCAATAAATAGTGTATATAGCTTGATGGTAAGTGAAAGAATTTTTGCTTCTGCAACCAGGGTTCAAATCTCCTATAGGATGGCGTTGTTCGTGTGCGACGTGGGCTGTAGGACTTTTTGGTGCTTTATTAGGCGCACTTAGCACTTTGCGCGTGCGCATCGTCGCATGGAGCCAGAAGAGTTTTAGTCTTTTTGGCACTGGTTTAAACCTTTTTTAGCCATGGTGCAACTTGAATTAAACTAGGGTATAAAGTAATACTTACATTGCTCAAGTTGTTCCTTTTTTGTTCATTGATATAAACCCAAGATTATACAGATCCTTTGAAGGTAATAATTTATCCGTCGTACGCAAAAACATCTTTCTTTTTATCATTTCCCCAAAAGTCGACAAACTAAGGGGATATGTAAAAGATATTCTTTTTTTTTTACATCACTTGGACATGTGTGAAAAAATATTGTGACATTTCATTTCTTACTGTTTTTTCAAAGCGATCGTTTTTTATATATCGCAATGGACGATTCCATCATTTATAATCGAAAAGAAGAGTCACAAGAGGTTTTTCAAACCAAATGAGGTATTTATCCTCTTTATCTTTGAGTATTTCCAACTTCCAATTTTCTTAATACCATTGATTCCCATCTAGTTTGTCCAGATCCTCCTTTCTTTCCTAGCAAAGGGAATGGTCTTCCTCGATGGATGCCTCTTGTTCCTGTTTAGTCTCATTCGTTTCGGAAGTTTTTTCTATTTATACAATTGTTTCTTCCACACTTTTCCCTCATTTTTCCATATATGAGGTTTCTTTTAGTTTCTTAGTGACAATAGGCGATGACGTTCTGCTTAAATAGTAGACACTGGTGATAAAGAAAAGAATACTAAAGATTCGAGCCATAGAATTTCTCAATTCAGACGTAATGTACTTATTAGATCGAATAAGTACATTAGATCTAATAGAATTATTTTGTCGTATCCAGAATATTACCAATCCAACCCATTTCATGAAGAAATGGTGACTAATTAACCAACCGACAAAACCTCTTGTTACAAATAACATCTTGTTGTTGCATTGAAACATATAAATGTTGACTAATCCGGCTAACATTGAACTTGGTAAAATAAAATGGTTGAATAATCGAAAAATAAGATTATTCAGGAATACACATTAAGCGTTGAGATTACACATTAAATTTCTGGTAGAACATCCATTCAAAAAAAAAAAGTGTTTGTGATTGTTCCGGAAATGAAACAAAAGATACGGTAGAACTAGGACAATTATTGTATGAGGCCTGTCTAATGCTAGATGCAAAGGTGCATAATAGATCAATATGAACATCATGAGCTGTCCCGTAATAAAACTAGTTATTGTTGATGCCTCCTTCTCAGTTCGTTCTTCCATAACTCGAGCACCAAGAAGGAAGAGATAAGAGGGCCCTATGGAGAATGTAGTTAGAAATCCATAATAGAGTCCGACCACAATGACTAAATTTATTATCTTCATGCATAAAGATAATAGATTACCTAGTAGAAAAGATTTCTAAATCATCACAAACCTCCCTTTTTTCTATTGCAATTTCTCTATTATTATATAATGATTTCTTAACTTTCCATATATAGAAACAGATAAACTAGAAATGACATCTCTTATGTCAATGATACCATCTTCTTTAATTTAATGACAAAGTATTTTAACCTCAGTATTAATTGAGAGTGACTGTGACATGATTGTACATGTGACACCTATGACATGTGTCACTCATGTGGCAACAGTTAGGATGATTAGGACATGTGGCTACAGTTTTATACTATTAGATAATTCTCTCTATCTGAAAGAGTACAAAAATAATTGTCATAAGACAAATGGTCATGTCTTTTCATGGAATAAAATTATTTGCTATGAATGGGTATGGATGTCTTGAAGAGGCACATGAGCATCTCTTCAGGATGATCTCCATGACCTTTCGATTGCTATAAATCCTAGATACTAGAATTTAGAAGTAACTACTCTTCATTCTTCATGAAATATCTGTTGTGCTATATTCTCCAATCTAACCTCTTGCTATATTTTTTCTAAACATTTTAAGGCATATCGGTGTCAAAACTAGAGATCTATTTAACACTTAAATGTGCAATTTTTTGTGTTAAAATTCGGATTAAGAGTTCATTGTATTCTGAAGACAATTTGTAAATTTTCGTTATTTGCAATTGCTAGAATTACCAGAAAAAGGGAAGCAAATTTGTCTTAAGAAATTGACTATTCAAGTCGAGCCTTGAACCTAATAGATCCGATTGTCTTGTTACTACTTTTTCTATCTTCCGTTATGTAATATATTACTTCATTTCCAACAGCCATATCCCTCCAAATCAATTATAGCTTTGCAAGCATTTATGAAAAAGGTCTATCGATGAGTTTATTTGGATTTTCCAAGGCAGGCACACCAGATGGTTTTTCTACCTAAATTAATATTAGAGTTTTAGAAAGGAATGAAAAAAAATATGACAGTTATAAATAATTTAATTTCAATGTATATTCCTTTTTCCCACAATGTAATAATTTAGATAGTTTAATTTCAATCACATATATGAAATGCAAATAAATTCAAGTAAATGTGGTTTCCACTTTATGGCTCAGGTAAATGTTTTATACAGTTAGCGTCGAGGATGTTTCTATGGTTGTTTGGCTCAGGTGAATGTTTCAGATTGTTGGCATTGCAGTTGTTTCTATGGTTGTTTAGTTTAGGTGAATGTCTTAGAGATCTTTTGTGAGCTGCGGTTGTCGAGCAAGTTGTATATTTGAACGATTTAAGTAGTTCTTGATTAGGTGTGGCCCTCCTCTTTTTGCCAAGGGCCCGAATTGAATGATTCTTGATTAGGTGTGGGCCCCCCCCTTTTTTTTGGCAATGGCCTATTTGTTTGGTTGTAGAGAAAAATATTTTTTTCTTGTAGACGAGATTTATAAAGGTCTTTGTTGGGATGACAACAACTTTTTTTAATCCTATATACATGGAAACTTTAATATTTTGCGATATATGATGGTGAGATGTGATCTTTTTGTAGTGCCTAACCAAATGCTTGTATATTAAGAATTCAAATAAACAAAATTACAAAGAAATGCCTGATCCTTTTTTTTTTTTCTCTATTTTTCAATGAGGCATCAGCAACATTTTTTCTTTCTTCTTCTTCTTCTTCTTCTTCTTCTTCTTCTTTTTTTCATTAGGGCATTGGCAACAACATAGGGAACAAGTTGAGAATTGATGTGCATAGTTGATTTTCTTTCTACTTCCCGTGGGATTTCAAGCTATTGCATGGCTCAGATGTGTCGCATGTAAATGGTATTGGGTGTAGCACTTAAAATACATCTATAAAAGGTAAGATAAGAATGTAAGCATTTGATTGCCACATCTATGGTATGGCCCCTTTAAGTCACCTTCACTTTTCAATTTTCCACATCAGGATATTCTCCTCTGCTAAATTCAATGGTGCCTAACCCAGGCTCTCTCGTGTGAATTTTCCACATTAGACGGTTCTCCAATGCAAAAATCAATAGTGCCTAACCCAAGCTCTCACATGAATATGAATCACTCGCTCATTAGAACTAAACACAACGTACTAGCCAGGCTAGGCCAACCTAACACAATTAACAAACTCGAAGTGGTCATGGAGGGTGGTCGGCAAGTCGTGGAGGGTGGTCGGCAATTTGTTGGTTGATTGGTCATGTTCTGACTACTTGCCTATTGAAAGTGTTTCATCTCCTTGTTGGCATCATGCAAGCATAACTTGAAAAAATCAAAATAAATGGATTATTTTCTAGTAAGCTCTGGTGTTTTGTGACTTGTTAAGGATAGCACCGCCCTACTGATTTCGTGTTCCAGATAGGATTTTATTTTTACCATCAACACAAACAAAATCATTAGGAAAATAAAACTAATTCCAACTGAGCAACTACAAAACAGCTCTGCCTTATTTAAATATCCGCAAAGAACAAACACACACACACCAAAAAAAAAAAAGCAAGAAGAAGAAGAAGAAGAAGAAGAGAAGAAGAGAAAAAGAAAGAGTTGCATCTCCTTGTCGGAATCATACAAGCGTAACTTGCAATTATATTTTTTAAAAATTATTTATAGGAAATTGTGTTTTGCGACTTGTTAAAGAAATTGTGGAAGATTCCAATACTACATAGAAGTCCATGTTGTAAATGCCCATTGATGGATAATACTTGATTCCAGGATCAATGAGCTTCTGAGCTCTTGGATACCAAAGCTAAAGCGCCGAATGGCATTGAGGTTCCTTCTCAACAGCTCATATTCTTTCACATTCAACCTACTCTCAATAAGTTGCATAGATTTGTCCCCTCTAACAGTGACATGGCAAATCACTTGTAAAAACATTGGAATAAGGAGAAACATAAGCTTTCTGATAAGCTTAAGCTTTAAAATAATGTTTTCCAAAGTGAATCCGATTGTTAATTGTGAATTGTAAGAAGGCCAAAACAAATGAGAGTTATATTCTGTGAGACTTACAAAATCATTTCTAGGTAATTAACAAGAAAAAGAAATAAAAATCTGCACAAAATAGCATTTCATAAAATCATGTTCATTTGAACATTCGCATCAAATTCGAGTGTATTAAAATTAATTTCATTTCTTCTAAATTTTTTTTTCAATTGATTTTCACAACGGCTACAACTATGATGACAAACATATAAAGTACAATATGGATATTCGCCTGTGGGAATTCCTCTAAAAAATGTATTTGTTGTGTGCTCCCTCAGTTGAACCAACTCAGTACACAACTCTTCCCTCAATTGAACCGACGCCATACACAACTTCTCTCTCAATTGGACCAACCAAGTACACAACTCCTCCCTTGGTGAAACAAACAGGGCGCGTGATTTCCTCTCTCAGCAAGGCCTCGGTACCATTGATCCGCAATCACAAATAATTGGCCGTCATTCCACTACAGAAGCACTTTCACGAGATGATGTCGTTATCATAATCTAAAACCAACCTACATGTAAATTGTAATACAACAATGCAAAGAAGTTATATTACAATGCATACAATAAATTATATTAATATAAAAATTTCTACTCCCTCAATCATATAAAACAGAAGAAGAATTACACACACACACACGCATTCTATGTTCACACTCTCGACTAGTGTCACCCAGACATTATTCACATATATATATATATATTTAAATATATTCATTTTCAAAGTGCAATACATACATGCTATAAGGTGATCAAGTGGTGTCACCCAGACATTATTTTATGTTCATGCTTCCAAAAGGGTGTCAAAAATGCACTTCGATAGTATGGAAGCTTTAGTACTATGCACATCATGTACTTGTGCCAACCCAACTACTTGAATAGCATAGCAGGGACATGTGCCTTGAAGTGTTAAACATAGGCTCGAAGTGTATGGATATAATAGATTTAAACCATAAATAATAAAATTAGGATTACAATATTCATCAATATATTGTTATCTGAGTCAACATTGCAATGATATAAGCATCAAGATTTACCATGATATAATTTGTAAAAAGTTGGCAAATGTGAAAGATGCAATCTCGTATCATTATTTTTCATTAAGTATATTGATAAAATCTCATCAGGTAACTAATGTTTAACCTGCTCCTACCTTTGTTCATGGGTGTGAAAAGATGTATACTTTTTTTTTTAGTGTATATCATTAATGCTGGGAGGGTATAAAGAAACTGCAATAGTCATGATCTAAGTTTTGAGGTTCTACTCTTAAGAGTGAAGTTATAATACATATACATAAACTTGACTTTGTCTTCCATGTAACCCAATCTACGATGTCTTAGGAAAAAGTCTTAATAAATATCTCTATTTCATAGTCGATATGTCTTGCATGAATGAGCAAAAAATCTATTCAAATAAAAATAAACTAGGATTAAGTATTATGTATCATAAAACGTTTGGATGAAATAAAAAACACTAAAAACCACATTTGGAGTAATGAGGCCAACGTTAAAGTTAAAGCATCTTTCTATTGAGTTGTCCTTGAAAGGATCCAGGAGGTCCATGATTAAATGAAAATTTACAAAATGTTATCTTCAAAGATAAACATATTAAAGGGAAAAACTATACTTTCATTAAAAGATCACGTTTAAGCATTAAAGTGATGGATTTACTATCTGGATTTAAGGAAAGAAATCAGGGTGTCACTGAGTTCCATTTATTTTAAGAGATGAAAAATATGCACTTGAAAAGTAATTCGGATAAGGCAAACATATCTATAAAAAAAATTATAGCTAGCCTCTTCCAACACATTCAAATCCCTAAATCCATAAACCCCCAATTCCTTAAATCCCCAAACCCTCAAATTTTAAAATCCCTAAACCCGTAGATTTCACAAATCCTAAATTTTTTGATATCAAAAACCTTGTATATTACCTTTTGAGGGATTTTTTTTTTTTTTTTTTTGTGGAGTGAGAGAAATGATTTGGTCGGCGTTTCTCCGGGATGATTCAATGCGGCATTTCTCATAGAGGGGTAGGGCGGGAAGGAGATAAATATGAGAAGGAGAAAGAATTATGAGAGGGAAGGGGAGAGAGATCTGAGAGGGAGGAGGCGAGATCGAACATCTTCAAAATGGTAGTGCTTTCTTTTCATTAGAGAGAGAAAGCCCCACTGAATGAGGGTTATATATATATATATATATGTATATATATATATATTATTATTATTATTTTGGTCAAATTCTACACGGCCTAACGACTTGCAACGATGGCGTCAACTCCTCTTAAATATTAGTTTTGTGGGCCCTACACTTTCAGTCAATAGGAAGTGAACATGACCCGCTCGTCTCTTTAAGCATCCGAGCAGGGTTAGGATGCAGCGTCCTTTATCCCCAAGCATAACATGTCTAATATTAATATATTGAAGACTCAATCATCAAGGACATTCGAGATGAAATATTGGGAACTACAAAGAACATTCTTGGCATTGATATACACATAGATAAGGAGAGGAGCATGTTACAGTTGTCTCAAGCAGAATATCTTGAGAAGGTGTTGGTCAAGTTTGGGTTAGACAATGCTAAACTGGTTAGTACACCCTGTGCTGCTAACTTTTAGCTTCCTTCAAAGTAATGCCCCACTATAGATAAAGAAAAAATAATTTGTCTTGTGTACCTTACTCGAGCGCGGTTAACAATTTGATTATGCCATGATCTCTACGAGACTGGATATTTCACATGCAGTTGATGTTGCAAGCAAATACATGTCAAATCTCGAAAGCAACATTGGGAGGCAATGGAATGGGTACTTCGATATCTATGAGGTATGATGGACCACGTCTTGATATTTGAAAAATCATAGGGAAAACTTATAAGCTATGTGAATCCGGATTATGTAGGGAATATGGACAATAGAAGGTCGACTTCTGCTTATTCGTTTGTGTTAGCGGGTGGAGCGATTGTTTGAATGTTGAAACTTCATTTTATGGTCTCTCTTCCACAATCGAATATGAGTATATGGCAGTAATAGAGGCATTCAAATAAGGCATTTGATTGAAAAAAATGATGAATGAGTTGGGTCTTCAGCAGAAGGCCGTGCTTGTGAATTGTGACAATGAAAATGCTCTCAAGATGGCCAAGAACTTAGTTTACCATTATGAAACTAAACATATTAATACTCATAATTATTTTATTCAATAGGTATTTGAGGAAGATGATGTTACTCTTGAGAATATCAACATGAGCGTAAATTCGACGGATATGCTTATGAAGGTGGTTCTTGCATGGTAGTTCATATTTTGTTCAACTTTTATAGGATTGACAAAGGTTTAATGAAGACGGAGTGTGCACGAAAAGATATAATGGTTGAACTATGATGGAGATAATTAGAGATAGAGCCTGGAGTTGTGGATCATGATAATTGAAGCCATTGTAGAGATTGTTGATTGGATTTATTCAATTTGTGCAAAAATAAGGGGGTTTTGATCGATCGAACAGGCTGTTCGATCAATCGAAAGAACCTCAAATTAAACAAATTGGTCTTTGGATAGTTTTGGACATGTTTGATCAAACAACCTTGGAGGTTTGAGTGATCAAGATAATTTGAAAAATACATATTAACTTTCTGGACACTTTTGAGCATGTTCGATTGATCAAACATGAGAGCTTGATCGATGGCGCATGCGGTTTTGCTTACTTATGCATTTTTTTATTTTTTATTTTCATGTGTAACATTATATATATACTTGTAATACAGGATTTAGGTAGAACAAAGAGAGTTAAATCATTTATAGGGTTTTGAAATGATAACTTGATTTATCTCTTGTACTTCTGTTTTCCTAGTGGATTGCTTGTCGCTTTGTGTCATGGTTTTTTATTGCGAGCAGTTTTTCACGTAAAATCGTAGGTTCTCTATTTATTTTATTTGCATTTATCTTTTGTTTGTGTGATTCGAATCCAGAGCTTGCTTCCACATCTCCCAACATAAGATAAATTCATCTCATTGAAGTACACCCACTTTGTTAGCAAATCCCAATGTAGATAAAAATATATCTATGAGATAACATTGATCAAACAATTTTACTCACTTGATCAATGGCTATCAAAATGGATAGTTAAAATCAAAATTAAAATTGCGACTAGTAAGAATTTAAAGGGGCATATCATCTATTTATCCAAGTGAAAAAAAAGGTGGTGGTTACGATATTTTCAGCACAAATCTTGCATCATGCTCCATCGTAAGTGATCTAGAAAGTCTTAAGATAGGTAAAAATTTTAAGTGGTGCTAAATTCATAAGGAGTCTTCACATCTAAAAGATGAAGAAGGGGAGAGAGGAAGGGGAAGAGAGATTGAGACGAGAAGGGTAAGGGATCCATGCAGAGAAATGGAGAGGTAGCAAGCTACATGTGTACACACACACACACACACACACACACACACATGAGAAAAGGTACTACGTGCTCGACCTTACCGTAGCATTCTATAAGGTCGAGTGCTGTCAGATTGCTGGCCGTCGGATGGAGCAATTTTGAAATCAATGGAGATGCACTAACCGGGAGTTAAGGAATGAAACCGGTCGTTCTGGTTTTATTGAGGCCGAGCATACACACGGCCCTTAAATATAGGAATTTACTCTTTTTTGGAAACCTAGCCGTCCTACCCTCTCTCTCTCCCCCTCAATCCCTCCCTCAATCCGTACCACCAGCCGCAACCGCCTCCACCTCCATTCATATGATATTTTCTGTTGTTTCATTTACAAAAAAAATTAGATATTCTATTGATTTGATATTTTTATTTATTGGTTTACAAAGAAAATCGAAAATTCAACACACTCATCTTCATTGTGGTTTTCACGATATTTTAGTTGAAAGTAATTTGATTCCTAGGTAGAAAATATGATGTAGCCATTTTTTTTTTTAAAAAAAGAAGAATAAAAGATTCTCTTGTAAAGGAAAAAAAAAAGAGAGTTGAAGTCTGGGTTTATAACAAGAACTTAGATATGTACTCCAAATGTGGTTCAGTGGACAATACTTACCATTTGTTTGAGAAAATGCCCAAGCAGAGCTTTACGTCTTGGCTCACGGAACATGTAAGGTGGGTCCATCTGATGAACAACCTTGCATGTATTGGCATGTGTAGAGATTTGTAGAGCCTAGTTACTAAATGGGCTATAGCATTAAAGAAAGCCCAACGGGAAAGCTGGACCCTTGCTTCCGATGGAAAGCATAGTTTTGGAGTGGATCTGTGTATTGCTGGATCTTGTTTTAGGGTTCCAATACCATCCTCAGGTTGATTCGCTGATTGACTATTTAAAGAAGCAAAATGACTACCATGTAATTAATATGACCAGTGGATGGGCTTTTTCCGATTCTGCAATGAGATAAAATTCCCAAGCCTTGACAACTATGATCCAGACCATGCCTGGCCCTTGGTTTTGGACAATTATGTTGAATGGATGAGAGAGAAGCATAAACGCTATAGATCATCAATTTCTGGGATCTTGAATTGCTGCCTTAAGGTAAACACCTATCAAAGAAAAAGGATTTCGGTGAAAACCTTGAGCTCTACCAAGTGGGGCCTCTTGTGCAGATATCATTGTTCATTTTGCTTTGAATATTCTTGTCTGTCTTTTACGTTATTCTTTCAGCTTCAATGTTATTTGGTCCGTCGAATTGACTACATTTTCCTTCTTTGGTGAGCAGATAAGAAGAAAATCTATTGGTTTTGGAATTGAAAATTAAATCATAAGTTAAAAAGTTTCCATGGCTGTCACCACCCCCTAAAAAAAAAGTGTTGGATTGGTAACATTGTGCAAGTAGCATTTGAGCAACGCAATCATTTTTATTTTTATTTTTTGAAATGGATATTTATGTTCTCAAATAGTTAAATTGTGTTTAGTGTTTTAATGGCCAGATTGGAAATTTTGCTGGAATAGAAAGTTTGAACAACGTCTTAGTAATTCTCATTGGGATGATGTTAAGTTTTGTTGCTATTGTTGTTATTATTTTGTCTTTAATTGATACATAGTAGTTACAGCTATAAAAATGGATTTATTTTTAATTTTTTTTGTGTTGTCTTTTATGCTGCAAATGATTAACTGGTACTTAATTTTTTGGCAGTTATATCTTTCCGTACCAGGTTAGAAAAACAGAACAAAAACTGGAACTACCGTTTCATTCCTTGAACTCCCCTTTAGTGCATTTCCATTTATTTCAAAATTGCTCCAGCCGATGACCAGCAATCTGACTGTGCTTTGCCTTACGGAATGCTAAGTACCTTTTCCATATATATATATATATATATATATGCGCACACACATACACACCTGCGCATCTTCTTGCATGAGCACCTGTGCACACCTTTGTACGTGTCATGGGCACATGATCTAAATGGTCAATGTGATGCGACACCCTTGAAACCTCGGGAACCCAAATTTCAGCTTAATCCAAACTCTGGTTGCTCACGTGTACACATTTGCATATGTGTCACAAGCACATAATCTGAATGGTCCACGTGATGCGGCACCCCTTGAAATCTTATAAGCCTGAATTTCAGCCTAATTCAAACTCTAGCGGTTCATAGAAAAGAGAAATGCAAATAAAGGGAGGAAACTGTTTCCTTTTTCAATGGACCACCAAAGTTTTCTACCAGGCTGAAAGTTGGGCTTGTAAGGTTTTAAATAGTGCCACATCACGTGGACCATTTAGATTATGTGCTCATGACACATGTGCAAAGGTGCACACGGTGCTCACTTAAGGTGCGGTGAGCATTCCTGTACACACACATAAGGGAATTCTCACTGACGTCGGAACTCATCACACGCTATCTACATCGAACTCATGGGAACTCCCGTGAAGTCGAGCTATGTGGGCCCCACCAGGATGTGTGTTGAAGATCAACACCGTGAATTAGATGGGTCCCCTTTAGGCTACGGGCCAGATATGCCAAAAATCAGCCATGTACAAAAATCAGGTGGGCCATACCATCTAATACCATGTGATGACATGCTTAAAACATATACAAACACTTGGTTGGGGCTACTTGAGTTTTGGATGCAGCTGAAGCTTGGTCTGACCCCTCATCCAAGTAGGACACACACAATGGATGGTCTGGATTTGTGAACCACAGCTCAATGGGCCTAATAAATAATTATGAATGTTTTAATGGAAAGATAACCCCTCTCAACTGTTGTATGTGGTGTGGCTCACCCAAATTATGGCCTGACTTGATTTTTAAGCCCATGGCCAACCATTCAATGGTGCATCTGACTAATGGCGTTGATCTTCAACACACATCACGGTGGGCCCACATAGCTCGACCTCGTGGGAAGTTCCCATGAGGTTGACCTCTCTCTCTCTCTCTCTCTACACACACACGCGAGGTCAACCTCATGCGAAGCTTCCGACGAGATCAGGTTGTGCGGGCCCTATCATGATGTGCATAGAACATCCACCCCCATCAGTTATATGCACTCTTTTATGGTAGGCCATGGGCGTAACATTCTGGCCAATCACAACTTAGGTGTGCCACATTATACACAACATTTGAGAGTGAACACCCACCATTAAAACCTTTATAATCATTTACATAGTCCACTGATACCTGGTACACATATCCAACTCATGTATTGTGTCCCACTTGGATAAGAGGTCACACCAAGTTTAAGTTGTATTCAACACTTAAGTGAGCCACATGAAGTGCTTTTAGATATTTTAGGCATGATTTTACACCCTTCCAAATGATATGTCCTACTTGAGTGGCAGATAAGGCTGTTTTTTAGATATCCTTTAGTTAAAGGAGATCCACCAAATGCACAACATGGGACCACACGGTTCGGTCACATGAGAAGCTTCCCCAACGTTGAACTCATATTAACATTTCCATATATATATATATATATATATAGAGAGAGAGAGAGAGAGAGAGAGAGAGAGAGAGAGAGAGAGAGAGAGAGAGAGAGAGAGAGAGAGAGAGAGATGGTCCCCTGCGAATAATCCCACAGGATACCTTAGTGCGGTCCAATTCCCACCACAAGAGACCTTTGTATGGGCGCAGCAGATGGGTTGAATAGCAATACTGCTATTGAATTTGTGGCCCCACCATGATATTTGTTTTGTATCCACGCTGTCCATCAATCTGGAGAGATCATTTTAGAGTAATATCCAAAGAATGAGTTGCGTCCAAAGCTCTAGTGGACCCCGCCACAGAAAACAGTGGGAAGAGTGGTGCCACTGTTAAAAACTTCTAAAGGCCACAAAAAGTTTTCGATCAAGCTTAGATTTCGAAAAAGCATCATAGTGGGGCCTTGGAAAGGTTTCAAGGATGGGCATCAATGTTTTGGCTGCTTTTTGTGGTGGGGTCCACTAAAGCTTTGGATCCACCTCATTCTTTGGCTCATGGCTTAAAATAATATCTCCAAATGGATGAACATTGTGAATATAACACATACATTATAATGGGGTTCATAGAACTTGGTGACGTAACTCTCGTAGCGAGTCTCACTACTCAACAGTATCTATTCCGCGTCCTTTGTACAATCCACCTCCCCATCCTTTGAACTTAGATAGGTGGGCCCTATAGTGATGTGTACGTGAAATCTACTCTGACCATTAGGTAATTGTTGGAAATTTAGCTGTTAGGCTAAGATGATAGGTAGATTTATGATTAAAGTGAGCCACACTAAAGGAAATAATGGAAGAATGGATGCATATTATTGTATTTTTACACAATACATCTTACTTTTTATGTAAAATCCACTGCAACCATTAGCATCATTAAGAAAATTCATACATGGGGATATAACAGTTATACCCATGCTTGATTTATGTGGGCCAAACTAAATGACACAGTTTAGATGGTGAACTTGGTCATTCGGTTTGACCCACATAAATAAAGTATGGGTATAATTTTCACCATTAAAACCTTCGGCTAAATCAAGAGAATCTACCTGTTATTTTAGCCCTGCTGCCAAATTTCCAATAGTTACCTAATGGTTTCACGAATGTATCACGATGATATCTAATCCACTGCGTAACTTTTTCGCAGGTAAAATACGGACCGCTTGTTAACCAACCACACACCTCTAAGATGGGCCCAATTACTGTTCATATTATCTTAAATACTTTCCCGTGACATTTTAAAACCCAAAGTTCAACTCTCTGAGGATAAACTGCGGGAATAAAATTACCCACGTATAACACGGCTACGATGGATACTTTTACGTCAGAATTAGTTTCCGTAGAAAGAAGAACTTTGAATATTTAAATGCAATGGAAATATATTTTAAATAAAATCTTGGGTATACTAGAAAGTGAAAAATACAATCATTATCCATGCTACTGTTTTATTTTTATTTTAAAATAGTTATAGCTTAGATTTCTGCGGTAGCCCACAATCATGAAATTCGTTAAGTAATGCCAGTGTACTTCCTTCGAATGGTGTGCAGCTACACATAACCATATGAAGGACCTGATTAGTCGCTGAGGTGGATGGATGGATGAGATCCATTCCGTTCATTATGTATGCCACCATGTCAGCCCTTAATCGCGAGCATCTCGATTCAAAACTTTGGTAGGCCTTGCAGTAGTAAACGGTGTATAGTCGGTCCAAAACCTCTAAATTTTACATACTGTAGTCCAACTCAGTTCTAGAATATATAGCGGTCCACTGCTAGAAATGAATAGCGTAATTTTCGGAGAGTATCTTGGTCTTGGTAAGAAGAATCATATGAAAGCATTAGAAGACATGTAACAACGGCTGTGAGACATCCGCAACTAATGTTGTGCATCACATCTTATTCTTTCCTTATGGTGCGGCCCACTCAAGAGCTTTGAACCGACCCGATTTTTGGTATTCATGGTGAAAATTAGGCACCACGTAAGATGGACGGCCTGGATCTCATCCACTTTCTCCCTCACGCGTTTTGTCTTCTGTCTGACCACGCGCATTAGGCCTGGAGCACGCTTCGCTACGGAACTCCTCTCTCTTTCTTGTTTTGTCCACGTGCAAGCACGTGCCATACCTCTCGCTGATATATAATTCAGACAGCACGTGTCTCATGTCCTTGTATAGTACACTTATTTTTTTAATTTCTCAGAGTGGGCCCGTGATTCATTAACCCAAACCATCGGTGGCAAAAATTCTTCGAAATTGGAAAATCATGCGCGTCGATATCAACGAATTTTCAGTTAAATGTGCACCGTCGGTATATATCTACTCTTAGCCGTCCATCTGTGGGCCACAAACAAAAAGCTTTGATACTGTCCTACCAAAGCGAATTTAATATATTCTACCTGATGCGGGCGAGATCAGTGGTTTGGATTACCGAATCATGGCTAGGCACCGTCAAAAATCTCGGACACAGCTTAAAGCCGGGAAGACACTTGGGTACCTCGCGCTGGTTGGCTGCTGTGGTTATTTTCACCAACTTGGGAGAAACTACTTAACATGAATGTAATCCACTCCGTCTACATCCCTTCTTTTTGTTTCTTCATTCCAAAAATCAGTTTGATTCAGAACTTTAATGGGGCATACTAAAAACAATTACACCTAAAATATATAAATTCACGTAGGATGGTCCAACTGAATTCTGGAATACTTTTATTTTAGTAAATTCTTTCATTCTGATGAGACATATCATATGAATGGATTGGATGACATATAAACACCATGGTGATTTCTACTCAAAACTAATGGTTACAATTCCATATAGAAATTTTCCTGCGGTGTGGCCTTTATAAAATATTATATAATTAATTTTTGTTTCAATGGTTAAAATGATAAAATTGATCTGATGGACAGTGTGGATCTAATGGAAAAAAATTCCGCCACACGTGTCTCTAGGTTTACGAAATTAACCTTAGTTGGTACCTAGCACGGGTTCTCGTAGCACGGCACTTAAGAGATGCTATTCACGTGTCTGATAATTGACCTTTATAAAGTCTACAAAAGCAAAAGAAAAGAAAAAGAAGTTCTACGAGCGGTCACGAGCTACCCACCTTCAACGTTCAAGAGTCACCCAACCACTGTGATTCACGGCGTACGGTTCATCTAGATGCAAGGACCACGACGTGAACGACCTTGAACTTGAGCACGTGGGTCGCGTGCACATCTTTCCTTCACCTAATAGCCAACGCTGGATGGAAACGGACGAAAA
The DNA here is from genome assembly GCF_029962835.1 of Magnolia sinica. Classification (NCBI taxonomy): domain Eukaryota; kingdom Viridiplantae; phylum Streptophyta; class Magnoliopsida; order Magnoliales; family Magnoliaceae; genus Magnolia; species Magnolia sinica. The sequence continues at coordinate 21,111,391 of NC_080576.1, read as the reverse complement.
ACCTTTTAAAAATCCGTTCGGAGAGTGTTTAAGGTCCAACGAAATTAGGGTTTCTTTCCCCTCTCTCTTTCCATGGTCTTCCCGCGATAAAAACCCTAGATCTGTTCGAGGTTGAAATTTAGGATTTTTTGCCGATCGAGATCTGAAGCTGAATCAGAAGTTCAATCGATAGCGATTATTCAGAAATTGGCTGAAGATCTTCGAAGGGGGTGAAAAAAAAAATCAGTGTCTGGCGAAAGATTAGGCGATCCAAGGAGGGAGATCGAGGTGAAAAATTCCTATATTTTTATTTTAGATTTTTGAGCTTCGATTCGCAGAGTGCATTGCTGGTGAAAAGATCTATGAGGAAATTAGAAGAATTCAATCCGCAAAAGCAATGAAGAAAGGGAGTTGAAATTATTTTCATCTGAAGTGCGTTTTTTGTTTGCTCGTTATGCATATATGTATTGCCTGAAAGAGTGAAGTCAGGAAAAAATGGTTCTGAGTTCTTGAAATTGGTTGAATTTCTGTGATTTTCTAAAAAAATTGAATCCATGGGTATGGAAATTGGGGGGAATTTTTGGAGCAATGAAGATAAGGCAGCGGCGGAAGCCGTTCTTGGTAATGAAGCTTTCGCCTTTTTAACGTCGTCTATCAATTCCTCGCCCGAAGGCTTGGTCATGCCAGCTGGCGATGCTGGCGTGCAGCAGAAGCTATGCCAGCTTGTTGAGGGATGTGGGTCCTGGACGAGCTGGACATATGCTATCTTCTGGCAGGTCTCAAGGTCCAAATCCGGTGAACTGGCTCTGAGTTGGGGTGATGGCCATTGCATAGAGCCGAAGGAAGGAGAAGGCGGAGGCAAAGATGAAGGGCCTGGGAGTTTCGAATATCGGAGGCGGGCCAGAGATGGTGAGCAGGGAATGAGGAAGAGGGTTCTCCAGAAGCTACACTCATTCTTTGGAGGTTCGGATGAGGATAATTATGCCGTCCGGTTGGATTCTGTATCGGATGTGGAGATGTTTTATCTGACATCCATGTACTACTCCTTCACGTGCAGTGTTGGGGCAGGCCCGGCTCGGGCATTTTCTTCCGGTAAACCCATCTGGGTTTCAGACCCGGATAGCTGTTCAGACCATTATCATTCAAGGGCATTTCTTGCACGCTTGGCTGGACTCCGAACCTTGGCATGCGTTCCGATTGAGTCAGGGGTTCTGGAGCTTGGCTCGGTTAAATTGAGCCCTGAAGATCGGAGCATTCTGCAGACAATCAGAAATGTATTTATGGGTTCTCTTCCGCCTCAAGTAAATTGTGCTAAAATATTTGGACAGAATCTCAGCGTCAGTGGTGCAAAATCTCATCCTATTGTTGCAAATATCACTCCGAAGGTTGAAGATTCAGGTTTTTCTTCTGAAGTTTATAAAGTACCGGCACCAATTTCAAAACAGAATTCTGTGGCTACAAACAGGGAAACGGTGATGAATCGAATGCATGATAGGAATTTTTCTAATTTAGGTAGAACTAGAACCGAAGTGAACGAATTTAAATTGTTTCCGCAGCCAAACCAGATGAACTTTGCAGGTGTGAACCCTCAAGCAATGGTGGTAGGGGAATTAGAACATCCAAAGGATGAAGATGAGAGGAAACCAAGAAAGAGAGGGAGAAAGCCTGCTAGTGGGAGAGAAGAACCTTTGAATCACGTCGAAGCTGAGCGGCAGAGGCGGGAGAAGCTTAACCAGAGGTTTTACGCATTGAGATCCGTTGTCCCAAATATATCAAAAATGGACAAAGCCTCATTGCTTGGAGATGCCATCACGTATATTACGGATCTTCAGAAGAAGATTAGGGTCTTGGAAGCCGAGAGAGAGATTGCAGGTGTTCAGAAGGAAGTGTGTATCCCAGACATTGATGTCCAAACAACGGTTGAGGACGTGGTTGTTCGAGTGAGCTGCCCATTGGACGCTCACCCTGTTGCCAAAGTTATTAGAACATTCCAAGAAATGCAAATCAGTTATTATGATTCGAAGGTTTCCACAGAGAGTGGCTCGGTTCTTCATACGTTCTTGATCAGGCCTCAAGGGGGTGGGGGCGAGCTTTTGAAGGATAAGTTGATTGCTGCACTTTCTCAATGACCCAATCAAATATGAGCTTGTAAGTTTAGTTATGTGGATTCCCTATTTTTGTAGAATGTAGCCAAATACCTCATCCTTGAAATTACATGTTGCTACATATAATTTGTTACCCTTCTATGTATTGAATTGTAGCTGTGTTTTTGTTGATTGTAGCTACCTATCTCATCCTTGAAATCCGCATGTTTGTGACTACAAACAATTTTTTGTATGTATTGAAGTTTAGTGCTATGGGCTTTCTGCAATTTAATGGGCGCCATGTTACATATGAATGTTTTCTTCTCCTTCCCCTAATTAAATCACCCTTTTTTGAATGGTTGTGTTGGAGCTTACCTTTTTTTTTGGGGGGGGGGGGAAGAAAATCACAAATGCCTCAAGCGGCTAATACAAAGACTAAAATCTGAATAAAGAGGAAAGAGAACACTTATCAATCCCTTTAAACAAGAAACCCATCCCAAAACTAGCTAAACCCTATAAAGACTTCTTGCACCCAGTCATTGTGATTCCAAAAGCACCAATTATTTCTTTCCCCTAAAGAGCTAAATGATTGCCAATTTGGCTAGTCTCCACATCACCCTTCCCTTTTCCCAATTCTACCCCCGTGCCAAGCAAGAAACAAGTCGTCAATGGACCTTGACATTACCCATGACACCTCGAAGAAGGTGCAAAGTCTCTCCTACACTTCTCTAGCAAAATGGCAATGGATGAACAAATGATTTACTGACTCCCCACACTTCATGCACATTGCACAGATATTGAGGATAACCATCGACCTCTTTTGGAGATTGTCAATTGTATGTACCCTATTGCTACCCACTAACCAAGCAAAAGCCACGACCTTTGGGGGAGTACCATAGAAGCAAATGAAGGTGGTGTGACCATAACATGCTGCCACCGAGGACCCTTGATGCATCCTGTAGAATGATTGAATAGAGAACTGCCTCAACTTGACCTCTTTCCATCTCAACTCATCCCTCACAGCCAATGTTTTAAATAGTTCTAAAGCATGAAGTGTAAGCTACATGCTACTTCTAGATTTTTAATTAAGGTTGCACCAAATATCATGAAATTTCATGCTATTATGCACCAAAATTTATCGACTAATGGTGAAATTTCATCTATTTGATGCAGGCAAGCACAACCTCAAATAATAGAAAAATTGAACAAAGATTAACTATAAAAATAAAGAAAGAGCAAGAGAACTAATATATATATATATATATATATATAGAGAGAGAGAGAGAGAGAGAGAGAGAGAGAGAGAGAGAGTAGTGGTCTCCTGCGAACCATCCCGCAGGCTACTTGGTGCGGTCTAATTCCCAACGCAAATAGGAAATCGGATTGCGTTCTGAGTAAACTCTGTTGGGCCCCGTGTGAATGGATGTGGTCTATCCACATCGTCCATCTGTTTTTCAAGCGCATTTTAATGGTTGAGACAAAAATTGAATCATTTTCGATGCTCAAGTGGACCATAGAACAGGAAACATTAGGAATAATAATTTCCACCGTTGAAACCTTTTTAGGGTCTATAGTGATGTTTATTTGTCATCCGACCTGTTCGTGAGATCGCACAGATATGGATGAAAGGAAAACACAAATATCAGATTGATCTAAAACTTGTGGACCCCAAGAAAATTTTCAATGGTTGACATTCAATTCACACTGTTTCCTGTGGTGTGGCCCACTTGAGCTTTGGGGATGGAATATATAAATCACGGAGGGCCCCACAGAGTTTACTCAGTACGCAGTCTGCTTCCCCCAAGAGACCTGGGCGTGGATTGGCTATTTACAGGGTGAGTAGTGACGTCACTAAATTTTGTGGCCCCACCATGATATATGCTTTGTATCCACGCCGTCCATCCATCTGGAGAGATCATTTTAGGGTAATATCCAAATAATGAGTCACATCCAAAGCTCCAGTGGACCCCACCACAGAAAACAGTGGCGAGAGTGATGCCACCATTAAAAAATTCTAAAGGCCACAAAAGTTTATGATCAAGCTTATATTTGTATTTTCCCTTCTTTAATCTCTTTGTTAACTTTTGAACAGGTTGGATTTCGAAAAAACATCATGGTGGGCCTTAGAAAGGTTTCAACAGTGGGCATCAATCTTTCCGCTGTTTTCTATGGTCTGCCTCATTCTCTGGCTCATGGCTTAAAACAATATCTCCAAATGGATGGACGTTGTAGATACAACACATACATCATAGTAGGGTCCACAGAACTTGGTAGCTTGCGGTGGGAATTGGACCGCACCAACGTAGCCTGCGGGATGGCTCGCAGGAGACCATTACTCTCTCTCTCTCTCTCTCTCTCTCTATATATATATATATATATATATGCTTAGCTGCGCACCAGTTTGCACGGAAATCGTGCGAACTTTTTTGATAACTCATCATATGTGATGTGACTCCAAAATTTGAACGGTCCACGTGAAGTAGCACCTCATGAGCCCTCCTAGGCCCAATCTTTACTTTGATCCAACACTTTGGTGGGCCACGAAAAATGAAAACAGTTTCCTCCCTTGATTTGCATTTATCTTTGCTACGGCCCACCAGAATTTTAGATCAGGGTTAAAATTTGTCCCTTAGGGTTTCATGGGATTCCGCATCACACGGACCATTCGGATTAGACGCCCATGACACGTGTGCAAAGGTGTGCACGTGCGTAGGTGCACAGGTGAGTATGACTCTCTCTCTCTCTATGTGTGTGTGTGTGTGTGTGTGTGTGTGTATTGACGACAGGGCGTCCCCGTCCCTTTTTAAGGGGAGACTATTCCTTGCGGATGCACTCAATCACCCACCAACCACTTGTGTCGGGTAGTCCATGGGGAGGGAAATCGAACTCGGGTTTGTGGGAAGCAAACCCATGACCGAAGCCATTTGACCAAACTGTGGCGGGTGCAAGAGAAACTAATTTAATGCCGTTACTTCTAAAATTGCTGAACAAATTAACTAATTTTTATTGAAAAATAGAAAATGTAACAAATCATTGAAAAAAATTAATTGATTTTGTTTTAGTGAAAAATAACTTGTAGTGTACGTTACATAGCGTGTAGCGTGTAGTGTATGTAAATTAGGATGTAGCGTAGGCTACAATTGACTTGAGATGTTTTCATGAGCTACATATTGAAGCTACATGTTACATAGTGCAAGCTATTTAATTAGACATGGAGCGAACCTTCTCCAATTCATATGTCCTCCCAAAAATGTATTCTCTTCCCGTCCTGTAAAGAGAACCTGGCCCCCTCAGTTTTAAAGAAAACTATCTTTATGATGATGAAGCATTTCTGTCAGAGAAATGTTTGAACTTTGCAGTGAACTAACCTGATACTCTCAATTCAGTTGGTCAGCTGTGTAGTTGTACAGGAAGTGAGGTAAACCTGAGACTATTGCTCTATTGCCCTAACAAAGTCCTTGTATTCTGAGGTAGTCCTGCAATATAAGTGAGTGGAAAAAAATAAAAAAATATTCAAAGATTGCTTAAAGCAAGCTTGGTTATAATTAGATTAAGCCCATTAGAATATGCGGAGGGCAAAGCCAGTTGTTGCTGGACCATGATAGATGGTGATGATCACATGCGTGTCCCACCTCACATGAAGATTATGGTTTCTATTGTTTCATTCATTATTCCTTTTGTTTAGTCCTTAAGGTGATGTATTAGCAATTTGGCATAGAGTTTTAAGCATATGAGCTTTGGTTATGGACTAACTTAAGCACAATGGTAATTTTGTACTTTCACATATATTATGAAAGCCTTAATGATAATGAGAGGAGAGACTAGGGGTGTCACCACTCACCACCTTCTATGTCTGCTCTCTTCTCATGTTTCATCTTATATTCTCTCTCTTTCTTCTTCTCAATCTAACTCAAGAAACACTAACCATATAAAGAAACCTGGTTGTCGAATGATGATGTACAAAAAGCTATTCATGAGAAATGTTCGTATTTCAAATCTTGGCAAGGGACTAGAAATGATGAAGATTTTGAACAATATAGAAATGCCAAGAAGACCGTTAATAAAGTAGTGTGGCTAAACATAAGGCTTATGATAATCTTTACAATTGACCGGGGACTGAGAAAGATGTTTTTGAACTTTAAAAAATGAGGGAGAGGAAGGAAGGGTAGGGGCCTAGATCATGTTAAATGCATTAAGAGCAAAAATTAGAGGTTACTAGTAAAAGACAATGAGGTCAATGAAAGGTGGAAAGATATTTTCAAAACTTATTAAATGACAACCACTTTGAGAGCATATGAATAGAAACTATAAACTCAAATGACATTGGATCTCATAGATACTTTCATAGGATTAGGATATCCGAAGTGAAAGAGGCTTTGAGAAAGATGAAAACAGGAAAGGCCGTTGGACCAGATGGTATATCAATAGAGGTTTGGAAGTGTATGGGAGGTATTAGGTTATTTTGTTGGCAATGTTATTCAACAAGATTGTAAGATCGAATGGAATACCCGAAAATGGAGGAGAAATATTGTGGTACCTATTTATAAGGACAAAGGAGACGTACATGCTAGCTATTATGGGATCAAACTTACAAGCCATACTATGAAACTTTGGGAGAGTGATTGAGCAAAGACTAAGGCATGAGACGAATGTTTCAGAAATTCAGTTTGGTTTCATGCTTGGGAGGTTTACCACTAAAGCTATTTTCCTACTTAGACAAGTGATGGAGAAACATAGGGAGAGGAAGAAGGATCTCCACATGGTGTTTATTGACTTGGAAAAGTATACGATAGGGTCCCTAGAGAGTTATTCTGGTGGGTGTTGGAAAAGAAAGGAGTCTCAAGTGGATATATTGACATGATCAAGGATATATTGACTTGATTTCTAAGTTGCCTTCAACCCTTCCTTTTTGTCGCATTATTGGTCTTATGGTGCCCCGCCGAGGATCGCGGCTTTTGTTTGTCTTGTGGGGAGGAAGAGAGTGCTAACTGTTGATAACTTTCAAAGGCGATCCCTTGTTCTTCCCAACATCCGCTTGATGTATATGGGCAATGTGGAATTGGTTGATCATCTCTTCATCCATTGCTCCCTTGCACGTAAAGTTTGGGATCACTTCATTTCTCTTTTCCATGTCTGTTGGGTGATGCTGAATTTTGTTGACCCATCTTCTATGGGCTTGGCATGGAGCTGCAGCAGGTAAGTCTCGGATAGCCATACGGAGGCCTGTTGTGATGGGAATCTTCTGGTTTATCCGGACAATCAATATTTTCAAGATTAGGATCCCTCTGTTGAAGAGATTATTTGCTTGGTGAAATTTGCTATTTCGGAATGGGCCCCTTATGTTAAAGCAACTATGTTTGCTAATCTTTCTGCTTGATTTTTGTCTTAGTGTCGGGTTGTATTATTTACCTGTCCATCGGCAGGATTTCTTAATAATATTTCAATTATCTATAAAAAAAAAAAGTGGTAACAAATTTGAGGACCATTAGTGGAGAGGCGAGTTCTCAATTTCCGTAGACTTACACCAGGGGCTGGCGTTGAGCCATACATTTTTCGCATTGGTTATGGTTGAGTTAACAAGGCATTTGCAGGAAGGGATCCCACGGTGTATGTAGTTCTTAGATGACATATTTTTGATTGACAAGATGAGGGGGGCGTAAACACAAAGCTAGATTTATGGAGGGATGCTTTAGAATCCAAAGGATTAAAAATTAGCTGGACTAAAACAGAGTATATGGAGTGCAATTTTAGTATAGCAGGAGTGAAAACCAGGAGTTAATTAAGGTTGATGACCAAGAAGTTTCTCAAACTGACCACTTTCGATACCTTGGGTCAATAGTTCACAAGAGTAAAGAGATTGAGAAGGATGTTGCCCATAGAATTCAAGCTGGGTAGAAGGAATGGAGATGTGCCTCTAGAGATTTATGTGATTGCCGTGTACTGCTCAAAACTGAAAGGGAATTGTATCCTGATAGCTATAATACCAACCATGCTTTATGGGACAATGTTGGGCAATTAAAGAAAAACATGCTCATAGGATGAGTATAATATAAATGAGGATGTTGAGATGGATGAGTGGCAAGTCAAGGAAGGATAGAATTAGAAATGAATGCATTCGAGGGAACCTAGGAGTAGTATTGATAGGTAATAAGATGAGGGAAAGTTTGGTTATGTGCAACATAGACCAAGAGCCGTGCCTGTTAGGAGTGAGTTGGTACAAGTTGAAGGCTCCAAAAGGACATGGATGGGGGTTGTAAGAAAAGACTTGATGACCTATGGCCTAAACTAGAATGGCGGAATAGGATTCATGTAGCTGACAACAATTAATTGGGATAAGGCATAGATGATGAAGATGATTAGAATACGTGGACATTTCAGATTCTTGCGTATAGACAATTAGATGTTGAGAGTAAAAGGTGTAACATGCTGTATTCATGCCTTATCTTGGTACTAGGTAGTAGTCAGGATCCATCTTTGTATAGAAAACCCTAAAAACATGTAATTACAAGATAATCACATGACGGGGGAACCCTAGTCTCTGCACGGTATGGTTAAGGTGGAGCCTATTGTGGTTACCACATTTTAGTGCTCATTTGAATCACCATGGTGCCCCATAGTTTTTGTTTTCACCATCGGGTGTTGAAAAGACTACAGATCTTGCAGTCATATGTTAGGTTTTCCAGGTTCTGCATGTACATGGCATTGTTACACATTGCATGCACGTACATTCAAATATTTGTACATCCACACAAAAAAAAAAAAAAAGCAAAACAGAAAATAGAAAAAAGGACTTCAGTATGCCCCTTAGCATGGTCAATTGGTCATATTCTCCCAAGGTGTCAAATGCATTTGGGGTTGATGGGTATACAGAGCATCCATTAGCATGCTGCATGACTTGCCTCCACATATACATGCACGCATACAAATCTACACACGCAGTCAGTGTGTATTTTATGCACCCGCATGCTTTGCCATATCTCAGGTATTAAATTTTGCTATGCTGCTATACACTGGTAGAGTGCACAGTTTATTTACCTTCTCTACACCTGCCTGCCATCATACTTGTGGACTTAGCCATGTTTTGCTTTGTTTTTGTATCTTGAAATTTGAGTGTTGTTGTCAAACTACTACTCTGGAATGCCACTCCAGTATCCTGGCAATGGTTTACTGGTTTCCTGCATACAGCACACCTATATGTATGTATGTAAATACGTCCAAACAATTGGATACACATCTATTAAAAAAGGAAAAAGTATACAGGGACACTTGTATGTTGTGTATCTTGAATTTATGTTTATGTATGTGTATGGATGGATGTACAGTTGGACACATCTGTAAAAAAAAAGTATACATGGATACTTGTGTATGATGTTATATTTATGTTTATGTATGTATGCATGGACAACTGAACACACGTGTACCCAAAAGAAGAGAAAAGAAAAGAATCATACGTGGACAGTTGTGTATGGTGTATCCTGAATTTATGTTTTATGAATCTGTAACTGTATAGAGATACTGTAAGACGGACATGTTTGTGCATTATTGAAACTGATTATTTCATGCATATGTTTACATGCTGATTGTATCTAACCCCACGTGCATGAGGATGCCAGCATGCAATTTCTAATGCATACGGCAGTCTTGCCATACCATGAATTTGAATTTACTCAGTGTGTTGCATTGCATGCATCCTTGTTGCCTTTAGCAAGGAAATCCGAAATGCAAAAAGAACTAGAAGGACTAAGTTACCAAAGAGTTGCTGCCTGAGGTCCTCTTGCGTGGTGTCATTGTTGCAGATGAAAATGTACCTGCCCAAAAACCTCATTCCTCGGCAGCATCTCTGCTATAGGCAGTCTTATATGACTTCTCCGACTGCCGAATAATATGTTGCCTATTTGAAAACAGCTGATATATTCAAAGGATCGGAGATCTTGGGATTTCCTCTGACATGTCTAGTTTCGTGAAGAACATTTTCGAATCGTTCAGTATCGCATTGGAGGAAGAAGCTTTTCTATCATCGCCGTTTTGTAGGGCTTGTGTGATCTTAGAGGGTGCAATTCTCCATGTTTGGTCATCGGTGGGGCCCGTGGGCCATCCACATTCTGGCTTGAGCTGCCATAGCGGGCTTCCTGGCCTGCATTGTTTTTGATGTTCTGATTGCAAGAATGTCGTTGCAGCAGAAAGTGACAAAATACCTTGTAAGACTGGAATTACTTGAAAATTTTCACCTGTGAAGTAATCACATATTTTTCAAATCTGTATTGATAGGATGCTGGGCCAGAGTTCATACCTCAAAGATGGGTCTATACATGGTACTAGTGAGGCCCATGGTTCTGGGATCCAAACTGTTGATATGATGGGCATCAATGTGACCTGTTCTGTGCACCAGAAAATAAAAAGGTCCGTGCACGAATAATCCCCTAGATTGGAAGAACTTAGTTATATAATATTTGGCCTTTATCTATATAATGTTAATTGTCAACTATTGCTGTATTTTCTTTTTTTAAATGTACATTTGCTGGGCCACTTGTTAAAGGGTTGCTATGGGAGATTTTGGCGCATGGGTCATCCACAGTCGGACTCAAAACTTGTGCTAATGGGTTCATCTCTTTTCTCAATTCAGCAAAAGGGAGGTTTAGGTGACAGAGTCTACTCATTCGATGGGTGAACCATAACCACCCGTTTTGTGGGACTATCTATTTTCAACATCCATTTGGTGGTCAAACAAAGGTAAAGATTGGTCTCCATTTTCAACATCCATTTGGTGGTCAAACAAAGGTAAAGATTGGTCTCATGGTTGTGTAGTTTTTCTACCATTTGCAGTCCAATGGTATGGTCCACCTTGGCAACAAAAGACAACCTGGATTTGCGGGCAGTGCATTTGCTTCTAAAACGGCAATAGAAGGTAGAGGCATTGTTTGGTATCAGAATGCAGAGTTTCTTGAGTTGGTTGAAACATTGGAACTATTGACTTGTTAGAAGTTCCATTCGAGGCCTTGTTTGGTAACTGAATCCAGAGTTTCTGGAATTTGTAGAAACATTGGCACCATATGACTTCTTGGAAGTTCCAGTCCAGCGCTGAAGCAGTTTTTTTTTTTGGGTGTGACTGAACCATGATTAAATGAGTCAGCTACTTGGATCAACCTGTTTGTCGGCGAGAGTGAATCCGCCCGACACGAGTGGATGTAGGGAGAAGAGACTTGGAACCCATGGTCTTAACCGAAGAAATGGCCCTTGGTAGAGAATGGAATGGTGGAAACCCCAAATGATTCCATCCTCTCCATGTCTTACAAACCACTCTCTCTCGAGGTGCCATCTTCACTGGCTTTTACTAAATCCAAATGGAAGTTGATCCTCTTTGCCTGTACATTGCTTGCCACACATGTGGCATACGTGTACAAGATCCAGACTGTACATTTAGCTGGTACACTAGTGAGTGGATCAGAGGCAAAGAAGTAATGGTGGTAGAATCGTAACTTTTAATTGGTGCTGTCGCAACCAACACAAGAAGACATTGTACGCTGTTGATGGGTTAAACGTTCATCGATGAGATGGCTAGGATTGTCCTATCAACTCAGATTTTGGCTGGTGGCTATAATGGAAAGTGGATCCAATCAGATGGAACGGTTCAGATTTCGTCCAGGTATACCACGTGTCTGAGAAACAATTGAGGACTTTTGTTGATTGACTGCACCAGCCGCCTTCTTCCTCAGATCTGTCGTTGTTGTTCATGACCATCTGATCAATGCAGACCATCATAATGCTGTTGAATTATCTGCTGGAGATCCTGCTCTTGAACACAATCCTTTGATTCTGGGCCATTGCCACTGGGATCTGTTGCTTGTCTGGCCCACCTACTCATTTCCGCCGCTGCTTCTGACCCCACCTTGATCGCTGGCCCCATCCATCTGCAACGTGTATGCTGGTTCCGGAGAAGACGTTGCTGATGAAGAAAACGTTGTTTCTTTCCTGCTGCTGACGTGCATCCATCAGATCTCTATTATATTTTTTCTGAGACCCTCCTTTGATCGTTCTCATCGTGATTTTCTGTGGCCCACCTGCATCAAATCCGTGCGCATCTGATGACATATATTCAAACCAGGTGGCCCATCGCTGTAACCCCATTCCACGTTGTAGGGTCATCTGCTCTTTGAACGTTGTCAGAACGTCTGTAAATCTGTGTGGTCCACTTCATCAGTTGAAGGCTCTTGATCGCTCATCAGATCGGGCCCCTTGATCGCTAGTGGGCCAGCCGTCATCCTGTGATTTTCTATTCCGTTTGAGTACTGTTAACAATTGGTCATCTACCCATCAGCCTTTTTTTGTTGTTGCTCCTGTGGCCCACCTCCCATTAGAGACGTATATTCATCAGGTGACGATCTTGCTGGTTTTTATTCCATCACTGATCTTGCATGCTGAATCGTCCAAAAGGGAGGCCCACCTGTCGCTGTTCAAAATTCCACCGATCGTAGGATTCTTGTTTAAATCTGGACCTTGAATTATTACTCATTAGACCTGGAATTGGTGTGGGCCCGATCTTGTTTGTCGGATCAATTGATCTTCAAAGAAGTGGGTTCTTCAAAGCAATGACAGTCTACTTCACGGTGCTACAACACATCCCAAATTGCTATTTATAAAAGTCTTGTTAAATCTGGGACAACATTGCAATGATCCATCTAAATGATGCACCACAGTGGACAGTGGATACACGTGCACTGTTACTTCGGGACACCAATGCAATGATCCAACCATATATATGACGCACCACACCGTGCATGGAGGATGAATATGCACGCACAACGGGGAAAAAACCAAAAATAAAAGCTCGCAGACAACTCTTTGATCATTCAACTGTTAACCTTTGAACATAGACCAATCTCCTTTAACCATTATTTTGGTGGGCCATTGATAGGATTAAAAAAATTTTCAAAGACTTACTCGGCTATCATCCAGTGACAATTGGGGCCTTCATATAAAAGGTAAACAGTATGGATCATTGGAAACTAACTCGAATATGGTGCCCAGAGTCACCAACTTAAGAAATATCAGTATGTTGCCGTGTTACAGCATAAACCGGTTAATGTGTCCGTGTCACTGACTCACCTACCTGATTTACCTGACAAAGGGGCTGGTCTGATTTTAGTATTGGACAATGAACTGGCCAAAGCTTGGATTGCTGGGCTTGTTCAGTGCAGACCTTTCACGGTCACAGTAGGGCCACTGTGATGGAAGGATCAGGGTTACTAGAAGGTCGACCCAGACCTAAGCCCAATGAAGTCCAAACTATACTAATCATGCCACGATCCATATCAATCCATATTATCATCCTGGTCTGTTTCCATCAGTTTTCTCAGTCGGTACAAAGCAAAGACCAAATATAACACGAGATCATCTCTAGCCAGAGATGAATATCCCAAGAGGGTGCAATTCTCCTCATTATAATGAGGGAAAGCATTCAAGTCCGAGTTGAAACATTTCAAATCACGATAGTGGTGCAAGTCCCCATTACCAGATGTTTGTTCAAACAGAACTACCCACCAAGTGTTAAAAAGAAAAGAAAAGAAAAAGAAAAGAAAAGAAGCAAATCCCAAGTAATAGCAGGTAGGATGGTAACAATTAACAGAGACTGGAAAAAAGGAGCTGCATTTACAGAATCATACCTAATAATCAAAACCCCATAATAGGAACTGTTTTTCTTTTGTACTCTGATTTGTGTGCCTGATTTTCAGCCCCATTCTCTCACGGGGGCATCGATGATAATTGTAAAAAAGAATCTAAGAAAAAGATGAACAAAAACCCAGTACCCAGCACATGATTTAAGTGACTCTTTTCTTTTCTTGGCTCAGTCATCTATGGCAGGATTTTCGTTCCCCACTGGCATAAGGGCACATGTAAATCACATAGCAAAGATCTAAACATGGAGGAACAAGACCTCTTTATATGTGAGAAGCTCTAATGGGCATCTTTCTCAATCAAGATGGAGGCTGCTTCTCCCCATGCCGTGTGGTTCACAAAGACGGTCAAATGGTAGAAAACATACAGGTACCGAGAGTCTGCGAAGAAATCACTCGTACCGCACTGAATTATACTTTTCAGCAAGCGGAGCAGATTTCATTATGTTGTTCATCAGCATCTTGAACTTTAGACTGCAGTCACCTCCACTGTAGAGAAGGAAAAGAGCAGTAAAAAGGAGTTATTTTGAAAAACAAGCAGAAAAAATTATACAATTTCTTCTTTACCTATACTTCAATTCAACTTGCATTACACTTATTCTAATATATTTCCTCCTCTGTACTTGCGTGCAATCATAATCAATTAAAATCTATCAAGATTCATTTCTTTTTTTCATCTTCTCTTTTCCTCATTTGTATGTTGTGTAGTGTAATTTCAAGGAAGCACATATTTTGCAGCTTAAATAAGCTCTAATATTTATGAGCAAAAGGGATGCAAATATCCTGATTCACAGTGCTGGCCTGTTGACATTGTAGGCGACAATGTTGATGGGGCATTATCTCCACGCAAGATGACTGGAGTACGGTCACAATAGGCTGAGTGGCCTAAAAATAGATGATTAACTCAGTCTGCCCAGCCTATGAACATGGTCGCCACCAGAATGATTGCAGTGCAAGCTTGCAGCGAGTACATTTGCACCGGCAGTTCTTAGACTATGAAGTGTTCATCATTATAGCATTTCCCCCACGAGATAAATAGGTGCACCTCATTCACATATAGGGCCGGGCCGTTGGGCGGGGTCTATTCAAAATTCTAATTTTGGTAAGACCCAAGCCCGGTCCATTGACACCCCTATTCACATCTTATCACAGTGCGACCCAGGTACAATTAAGAAAAAAAAGGATTGCAATCAAGAAAATCGGATTTCCGAGGTGAAAAAACAGAAGAACATGGAGATATCTGAATTTATTCATTTTTACCCATTAAAATTGTTATGTACGGGTAAAAAATATATATGTTGATGAGCAAAGCCGCTTTGCAGAATGATTGGATTTTTTGTAATATTGGGATATAAAAAATAAAAAATTAAAAAATTAAAAAATAAAAATTATAATATAGATATGCCATGAGTGACCCCTTGGGTATTTCTATTTAGTAACTAAGCATTATTATTTTAAAAAATATTATGCATAATTTTTAAATTTTTTTTGGAGTTCTTATGGTGTTAATCACGTGTCCGCAGGGCCCGTTTGGATACCACCAAATAAGTTACTTTTTCTACTTACAACAGTAGATAAGTAACTTATTTGAGATAAGTCTGGTTTATGATCAATTATAAGTAACTTTTTAAATTAAAGTTAGTTAATCACTTCAGCTTAATAAGTAGAAACCAAGATAAGTTACCTGAGACACAAGGAGCATATCTCAAGTAACTTAAGATCCATACGCCCCCTAAACATCTCTCAAAATTTAACTGAAAAATTCCACTAACTTCCTAGAGCTTCCCCTGGAGCTTCCCCAAAGTTTCTCTCACACTCTGAAACTCTGGGATATCTGCGACATTTCCCATTCTGGAAGGTGGGATATCATGTGAAATAATGATATTTAAAACCCCATGACAACATCTTAAAGTCTGTCGTTCAAAGAAGCAAAACCTTAAGCGATTTAGGGAGGCAATCGCCCGGAGAGCACTCCGGATCATATCTTCATTACGGTCCACCTCCTGTTTCACAGCATCTTGCTTAGGCCTGTGATTAATAGTCTTTTCAAGAGGATCAATCAATGAGTCCAAAACTGCATAGCAAAAAGAGGATGGTTCATGAAAAATAAATCTGTATTAATCTTGCATCTGCAGCAACATAAAAGGAAAAACAACATAATAATGATCCATTGAGGAATTTGCAAACCTGCAAGGACAGCAGCAGGACACTTGTCTGCAAGTTTCGATAGGATAAGATGGCAAGGCATCTTAACATCATAATGATCTGGAATGAGCACATCAAAATTATAACGGAGAAGTTAGATTAGATGATAATTAAAATCAGGCCAATAGACTATTATTAAAAGCACACACCATTAATAATGATACTCAATAAGTTAATAATTCAGCCCAATTGGTGGGGAAGATGGCCAAGCCAGATAAAAACCAGGTGACCAAGACATGGTCCCGAGGTTTCCTCGGGTTGATATGCCATGTAAAAGTAAACACTTTCTAAGAAAAATATGAAATGGCATTGTCACTGAGTTACAGACAGTTGAAATTCCTAATGGACAAAACCTCTATTTGACAGCGAACCTAGTAACCACCCAAGTTTCTCATCTTTTTCTGCGAAGTCCATTTCAGGAAAAAAAGAAAAAGAAAAAAGGAAGACTACAAAGGCCGAAAATTTTGTTGTGCCTCCATGTATCCTCTTTTTACATCATAATTTTCTATATTCACTATTGGAAGAGACTGAGCTTTGATGATGATGACTATTTAAAGAGACCAAAAATTCAACGCCTTAAACAATTACAGCAGCATAGTTGAGTACTCACCATCCAAACCGGATTTAAGGTACGGAACAATGAAAGATGAGGGGTTCACTTGATCAAGGCAGCTATCCAGCAACGTGTCAACACATTCAAAAGCAGCTTTCCTAAGTTCAAGACCATCGTCTACAATGTGCTTAAAAGGACCAAGATCGACTGTCCTGATCAATTCTTGCTGCATCATAAACAGTAAATTACCAAAAGGTGACCATCATAATTCTAAATTGTTCAGTAAAAGAACTGTAGGGGGGAAGATGGAAGAGTCAATGAAAAGGCAACTAAGCCAGGCTTCTGGGTCAGCCCATACCTGGCTGCCCAATTTTAGCAAGAATCAAGCTTGTGACGGGCATAGACATCTAAAGCAATGTTGTCGAATCGCATATGCGATTGCACAATCACATATTTTTTTAAAAATAATAATAATAAAAAAATAAAATTGAAAAAAAATATAAGAAATTAAGGAGAACTTTTCCAAGTTAATAGATAACTAATTTTACATATTTAAAATACATTTGAAAGAGATAAAATCAATTAAACAATGAATTAAACATCAAGTCATCCACATTTAACAATATAGTTAACAAGAAGTAACAACAAAATCAACAAGCTATTTATTTATTATGTTAGAAAATCAACAAGCTATCTTCCTTGAAACTTACAAGTGCTTGAATCTTGATCTTTCAACTTCCAAGAGAGAGGGAATGTAAGAGAGAGAGAGAGATTAAGATCACTTGGAAGTAGGAAATACAAGAGAGGGAGATTAAGACTACTTGTAATTAAGAAATGTAAGAGAAAAATAGAGTAAGAGTTTGGAGTGAGAATATTGCAAATGGCGGAAATTTGGAAGCCTTTTTATAGACAATGTTATTTTTTTTTTTTGCAAAAAAATAAAAATTCAATGTGCCATTGCCAATATGCGATCACATATGCTGTATGCGATCGCATACATCGCATATTTTCGCATATGCAACATATGCGATCGCATATGTGCCAGATCGCATATGTGATCTACATATGGATATGCGCATATGCGATCGCACATGACAACAATTCTAAAGCTCAAGCCTGGTTCAGTTCATACTCTATAGGAACATAAGCTAGCAAAAGCAATGAAAGCACCTCATCTCAATATATGTTGCAGCTCATTTTCTTGTAGTATAGACAGGAAAAGGAAATCTCCTGTTTACCAATAATCAGAATACCATAAAGCAAATGCCATTTTCTGGCATTTCTGATGGCTATGAAAAAAAAATGCCAGTTTCTTCCAATAAATGGCTTCTAGAATAAGGATAGATAAAATAAGTACACTAATTAGTATTAAACATTAATACACTACTATGGGCCCACTGGGCCGTACCTATAAGCCCAGGCCCCACTGATAGCTTCAGCGAGCTTCAAAAGTTGGGCCTCAACCTAGGGCAGTGTACCATCAAGTGATGTGGTAGCTTAACACGGGCTGGGAGATACTGAACCATAAACAGATCAGCCCATTGATAACATAACTGGTCCTCTAAAAATTCAAATGCAAAGCAGCTCTTACCTTAACAACAGTCTGGTCATATAGAAGTGGCAATAATTCAGGAAGAAGCCCCTTAATAAGGTTTGGCTTATTGTGAGCTGCTGTACTCAAAGCTAAGACAGCTGCGCGTCTAACATGCTGAACAAAATCAATACACGAGTAAACCAAATGCTAGCTACAAAACATATTTCCATTGGACGATCACAAAATGATGGAGAAGTTACCCGGTCCTTGTCTCTAATCAACATCAGGAATGAAGAGATCTCAGGATATATGATATCATCAATTTTTTCTGGCCGCTCAACAATTGAATATTTTACAGCAATGACGACCGTGGCTCTTGTGAAAGCCGTCGGGCTGCTAATTCGCACCTAGAAAACAAGGGAAATAAAAGAAAGTTGACATCACAACAGAAAAATTAGCATTTTTCCAAAGCTACAACAATCAACAACTCAATATTGTCCAATTAATGCAACAGATATAACCTGGAAAAGTTAGTAAAGAATGCCGAAAGTCAAATGACTAGTAGAATACATAATACTGAGAGTAGGTTGGTATTTTTTGCCACTGCATTTGTCAAGGAGTTGTGCTTACACTCTGTAGGTAGCTCACTCGATATCTACCTCATGATTTACCAACTGCAAAGTTCAAGAAGACACTCGTTGATGTCGGACAAGCATGAGATGTCAAAAGCCAAGCAAAACAACAAGCACAAAAAGGCCGAGAAAACTACCACATTTCATGTTAGAACTTTGTGAATAGTACCAAGTAATACAAAAGGAAAGAAAATACAAAGGATAAACTAAGGTTCCTTTTCTTTCTTTTGCTTTTTTCTTTTTTCTTTTTTCTTTTTCTCCCTGAAACGTGATGATTTTCTTAAAGGGAGAAAGGCCAAAAACACCCTCACGCAAATTACAAGGCAACCCAAGATAAAGACGAAAGGGAGCACTCAATGAGAGCCTTAATATTTGAGGCCCAATCCATTTCATCCAACTTTGCTCTCCCAAAGACCTCCAGAACCTGCCCACTCCGATTACGGAAGCCCTAACTGACCCTTTCACCCCATAAGGCCCAAATTCCAGCCAATAAGGTCGGTCTCCAAAGCATCCTCCTCTTTCCGATCTCACCTCCGTGCCCAGTAAGAAAGAGGCCTCGTGGAACCCGACATCACCCATGACACTCCGAACACCACCAAGAACCTCTCCCAAAACTCTCTAGCAAAGGGATAGTGAATAAAGGTATGATCAATTGACTCACTCTGCATACACATTATACAGACATTAGTGATCACAATCCTCCTTTTTCGAAGATTTATCAATTGTAAGAACCTTATTTCTACCAACCAATCGTGCCAAAGCAACGATTTTAGGGAAAGCCCCATAGTGCCGAACAAAGAAGTGTGCCGCCTCTTGAAGATATCTTCTTCTTCTTCTTCTTTTTCTTTTTTTGAGAATAACAACAACTTTATTAGAAAGCATGAGAAAGCGAGAAAAGAATACAACCCAAAACAGAATAAAAGACTCCAAAAGAGGGCATAGCGGAGGCGGCCTTTACATAAACAAGCCCAACCCGACACAATGCCTTTGATTTTTCTAATAACCTCCTCAACTCCCTCGCTTTCATTACTAAACATCGGCCACTTCTAGCTCCCCAAATAACCCAAAAAACTGTCATAATAGTCAAATCTCCAAATAGCTTTCCTAGATTTGCCAACTCCTCCGTGCCAAGTCCAAAGCAGGTCCTCCATAGTCTTTGACATCACCCAATCAATGTGGAGCAAGCAAGGGAAAGAGTCCATACTTTGCTAAAGAACGGACAATGCATGAAAGGTGATCTATCATCTCCTCATTCCCCATACACATTAAACAAATGTTAGGAAGCACTAATGCTCTTCTTTGAAGGTTATCAACCATAAGAATTCTCTTCTGTCCTCTGAGCCAAATGAAGGCCGCAACACAAGGGCCTCCATAAAACCACTAATGAAACGAATGGGGTGAACTCAATGGCCGAGGTAGCTCAGAGACCAAGCTGAACAATAATCTAACAAAAAACTTTTCGAATCGGTATCTCAACCAAGAAATCAAATCTACTTCTTGAACTGTAGGCTTTACATTCTTGAGTCTCCAATAACTTGGCGATCTCAACGATCCTGTCTTCTAACAAGTTCCTACTTCCTACGATAAGGGGTAGACTCACATGAGTTTCAATACGAGGTCATGGATTTGAGTACCTATGGTAGTGAAATTCCATTGTGTGGTGTGAGTGCGTTGGTGTGTGGAAAAAAAAAAAAAAAAGTTCTTATGATAAGGAGGACACCAAACCACTGTACCCTCAAAAATAGAAAAACACCATGCCATAGAAACAAATTAATTGGCAGCAAGGAGGGCAATTCTTGGGAAGAGCTCTTGAAGCACACGGTTGCTGCACCAAACATCCATCCAGAAACGAATGTGTTGCACAAAAGTAATGCCCTTGCAAACCAAATGCTTAGTAGACGCATCGCTTTTTGGATGCCAGAAGCTCTATAAAGAGGAGCTCTTCACGAACCAACCACCCTCCTTCCTACGTGCTGTACTTAGAAGCTATCAACTCCCACTAGAGATTACTCCCTTATTTACCAAATCTCCAAATTCACTTCCCTAGCAGAATTGTATTCATATCGCCCAAAACTTTAAGACTGGCTCCCCTGTCCTTTATCGACTTATAAACCTCTTCCCATTTAAGGAGATGAAACTTCCTATCGTGGTAAGCACCCTTCCAAAGAAAATCTCTTCTCGACTTTTCTAGTCTAACCAACATCGATTTAGAACATTTGAACAAGTAAATAAAATAAATTGGCATATTGGAGCAAACTGCCTTGATAAAAGTTAGACGACCTTCCAAGGATAGATACAAATACTTCAAGAAGTCAATTTCTTCTTGATCCTCTCGATTACCCTATCCCAAAGATGCTTGGCCGGCTTTCTAATGCATATAGGCAACCCTAGGTATGATGAAAGAAAGGATCGGACTTGTAGCTGAAAATATTCACAAAGCAGTTAAGCTCATCACCCACGAACATCTTTGACTTAGCCAACCCGAAACAGCTTCAAGACACGTCGTACGCATCTCTTGAAGATATCCCAAAGAGAATAATGTAGAAGGAATCGACCGAGAACCGACCAAACTTCTCTTTATTCCACCCCAACACATCCTTAACACTCAGAGAAAGATTAACATCTCGAAGCCGCTCCAACAGGTTAATGAACTCAACCACTTACCCTTTCAACAAATTCCTCCAATATGAAGGAGACCAGACCACCTCATTACCAAAATTGGAAAGTATCTAGTAATGAGATGCTCCCTTCCAAGGCTAAACAAGTTAACCGCGAAAAATCATCATAGAACGTCCTTTCACCTGTCCAAACATCCTCCCAAAACCGAATCCTCTTGCCATCAACTACCGAGAATCTAATTCCCCCATTGAACCAATTTCCCAACCTAATTATTGTCTTTTACAATGTTGAGGCCCCTTTAAAGAGAATCTTTTGTCCACTACCCTCCTTTACGCCATACTTTCATACAATCACCTCTCACCATAAACAACCATCTTTTTTACCATATCTCCAAAACCATTTAGGTAGAAGCACTGAATTCCTAGTCTCCAACTTCCTTATACCCGTACCCTCTCCTTATACCCATACCCTCTTCCTCATACGTGTTAGACACCACATCCCAATTCAGCAATACGAAACTTGCACTTCTCTTCTGCTCCCTACCTTAAGAAATCAAGCCTAGCTTCTTTAACTTATCCAACACATCCTTCAGGCATTTAAATAAAAACATGAAGCAATAAATTCAATAATGTTGCCTCGATTAGTGTCAATCTTCCTTCCAATGAAAGATCTTTACTCTATTGAATTTTATGACTTCTAGGGAGATTCAACAGAATTTAGACGTTATATATCTAGCCAGCCATGCTTCGCATAACCTATGAGGATTGGCAAGCAAAAATAAAAAGATCATAGCCTTATTCACATAGTAAAATTAATGACTCTAAAGAAGAAATGCAAAAGGAATAAAAATTAAAATGTGAGTACATGCTGTAGATATATTGAAAATGTATGGAGTGAAATGTGAGAAGGAAAATCAGAGACTAGACACCATTTTTGTTACAACTCATTTTTCTTATTTTCAATGGTGGATAACCATCCCACTGTTTCCTATAATGTGACCCACTTGACTTTTGGATTAGCCTCATTTTTGGGCTGATGCCCTAATATGATCAAGACAAAATTGTTGAACAGGGTGGATTTGCCATGGAGAGAAACATTTAAGAGGAAGAAAGAGAGATAGGGAGAAGAATTCTCCTGCCTCAACTCACTCGGGTCGAGCTGATTTAATCCGAGTCTAGGGTTTACTGGGCATTTTAAGAGGCTAACTTCATAAGAGAAGAGGAGAGAAAGGTAGAAAGGAAAGAGAAGAAAAGAAAAGAAGAGGAGGAAGTTGTAGAATCAGCTGAGCCGACTCGACGAGTCAAACGACTCACTGAGTCAAACGACTCACTGAGTCAACTCAGCGAGTCGGTGGCCCGTTCAATCAGATTCTCATCCATAAGGACGAAGAACATTAGCATAATGGATGGTAATCATCTGATGTTATATCATGCAAATGTTTTATCAATACAAGCCAAGGGAACCTAATCGAATCGTGAGAAATACGATTGAGTTAAGGCATGCTGAAATCAAACCAAACCATAGTCCAACGTCTACCTCTGTTTATCTCACACTCAGATCAGGTAGGTGATCAGTCTTGATTGGAAATTTTATAATTTGTATTGTATATAAACTTAAACGATCGTGGTGATTTCATTTAGATTTTGCCTAGGATGTAGTGCATGTGTAGATTCTACACTTTACATATGGTCGTATTGTTCTTAAATTGTAGATGTGGATATTTCGACTCTACGTATGCTTGATAAAATCCTCGTACTTGAACGCATTGTTACATGATTGTATGAATGCGGTTAGAGTTAATTAAAACCTCAAATCATTGGACCAATTATTCAATGATTGTCGGTGGGATGCGACACATGTTATATATTTAGTTTTATGAAAGGACTTGATGAATTGATACGACTGCTGCCTGGTGTCATTCCCGAAAGGATCAGTACGATATGGGTGCTCTGCCCAGGGTCATTTCTGAAAAGATCGGCAGGAGTGCTCTGTCCTGGGTGATTCCTTAAAAGATATGCACACACATGTGCTCTACCCCGGACTTTTGTTCCTAAAAGTTGTACACTAGTAGTCATACTCTGAAAGGATCAACCCCAATACTCTGCCATGGGACGTCTCCTAAAAGGATCAGCACAAACGGGCGACTTTTCTAGTTTTACATTTGAATATTTCCAAGAGAGTTGATTTAGATCAAATTGTTCATACATGCTCATGAATGACAAGATGATTATGTGAAACAATGATTTTGATAAGTGCATCATTTTATGAGATATGTTGAGCTTATATTTGTTACTATTGTGAAACTTTCAACTTGGGATTGATGTGAACATATTGAGTTGTCAAACTCATGGTACTTTAACACGAGGTCAGGGGTTCAAGTACTCACAGGTGGTGAAATCCCACTATGGGGTGAGTGTGGGTGTGTGTAAAAAAAAAAAAAAAAACTCACGGTGTTTTAACCATTTCATGATTTGAATATTATAGAGATGCAGATGGCTACTATTAGTGCTTCGAGTATTGGGTGTAGCCAACTCCTCATTGCTATTTTGTTCCCCATGTATTAGGACTTGTACGAATTTATTTACATTTGTAATAAGGATCTATGAATCCTAGATTATATTTTCTTTATATTTAAGATTGGTTAACGTTGTCAAGCTCTTTTAGGGACATGGGTTTGGAGGTTCGGGATGGAAAAAAGAAAATCTATGGAGAGAGGTGGTAAAAAAGAAGTATGGGGTTCAAGTAGGAGGGTGGTGGACAAGGGAAATCAGTAGCAATGTTGATGCATTAGTTTATGAAGAATCTGGACTTTTCTTGGGAAATGGGAAGGACATCCGCTTTTGGGAGAATGTCTGTTTGGGTGAAAAGGCACTATAAGAAGTTTTTCCAAGATTAACGAGCATATACGTGGAGGCAAATATATTGGTGGCATGTTGTTTCTCTTTCTCAGGTAGAAAAGTGATTTGGGTTCCCCCATGTTGTAGGAATTTGTCAGACGAAGAGATGAAAGATTTGGCCAGGCTTCTAGAGCTTCTATGTAGTGTGAAATCGTCAGTGGGAGTTAGGGATGAGATGGTGTGGGCCAAAGAAAAAACCAAGCATTTCACTGTAAAGTTAGGGTATAGAGTTCTAAGTGGGTCATCAGAGGGGGGTGATCCTAGGCCCACAGCTCTGGTATGTCGTTAAGGTGTCCCTCCCAAAATGATGTCTTTGGCATGGGAAGGAACAAGGAGGTGCTCATGGTCAACAATCTATGCAATAAAGGAATAGTGATTCCAAATGTTTGTGTACTGTGCTATCGAAGCGAGAGGAGTTGGTAGTTCATGTTTTTGTCCATTGCCCATTTGTGAAAGGAATTTGGGACGACTCCCAAGTCCCAAAGTGTCGGCTTTGGTATGGCTGGTGGGAATGAATAAGGTGCTCACGGTTAACAATCTACATAAGGGGGGATCGTGCTTTCAAATGTTTGCGTAATGTGCTTTTGAAGCGAGGAGTTGACAATTCATATGTGAAAGGAGTTTGGGACAATTTTTTTAAAAATATATTTGGGGTGTAATGGGTCATGCCGATTTCAATAGAGAGTTTGCTAGCCTGGCATGGAGGCTGTTTCTGTAAAGTTGGCAAGGCAATTCGAAGACTAGCAATGTTGGTCAGTATGTGGTTTATATGGGGAGAAGGAATAATCACTGCTTCAGGAATAGGTGTGGGAGGGCATCGAAAGTGTTCAATGGGGGACGAGTATTGAAGGTGTTCAATAGAGCAAAATTAAATGCAATGAAATAGGCAATAACGTCAAATGTATTAGGCAAAAGTTTTTTTTTTTTTTTTTCCCTCTTTCATGGTCTTGAGTTGTAATTCTTTAGGAGTCGTTTGGCACCGTGGATTGGAGGGGATTTGACGGGGTTTCAAATCCCCTGGTTGTTTGGCAGCATAAAGTAACTGGGGGTTTCAAATCCCCTCTTTAAGGGGGTTTGCAATCCACGGTGAGAGCTTGGATTACACCTAAAATCATTTCAATAGTTGCAGGTGCAACAAGTGTGTCACTATACACTATCATTCTATTGGGCACATGGCCCACTAATGATGATCAGCACCGTCCAAACATTGTCCATGTAAATCAACAGTTAAAAATCGTTGGTTAGTTACTCAGACATGATCTTGTGCTTGTGGCCCATCCGAGACTTGTAATTTCATCATTTTCAGGCAAAGCATATATTTCAGCAGGCTTATCACAGGTATTGTGTCAAAAATTACATATCTCACTAATTAGAGATATTAAAGTTGATTTAGTAATTAAATTCAAACCCCTGTAAATATACCATGCATAGGTACTTTTGGATTAAAGTTGATTAGCACTCTAGGGTGCCAAACACACCGGGAGGATTTCAAATCCAAGGGGTTCCAAATCCACGCTCCCAAACAGGCCCTTAGGCTTCAGGATCTTCTTAATAAAATTATCATCTTTAAAAAAAGAACGTTATCATGTGAAAGGAATTTGGGATAAAAATTTTAATCTATTTGGGGCATCATGGGTCATACCGATTTCAATAGAGAGTTGGCAATTCATATATGAAAGGAATTCGCGATACTTTTTTTAAATCTATTTGGGTGTCATGGGTCATGCCGATTTCAATATAGTTTGCTAGCCTGGCATGGAGGCAATTTGTGTAAAGTTGGTACGACAATCCAGAGACTGGCTATGTTGGTCGGTATGTGGTTTATATGGGTTGAAGGAATAAACATTGCTTCAGGAATAAGTGCGGGAGGGTATCAAAGGTGTTTGATGCAGGAGGGATATTAAACGTGTTCAATAGAGCAAAATTAAGTGTAATGAAATCGGCAATAATGTTAGATGTATTATGCAAAAGTTTTGTTAGTTTCTTGTTTTATGGTCTTGTGTTGTAATTCCTTAGGCCTCAGGCTCTTCTTAATAAAATTATCATCTTTCAAAAAAGAAAGCTATCAAATCACTTCAATTATTTCCCAAAACACTTGGAAGAAAGCCATGGGAAACCATATGTCCTCGGCACCTTGGCTCTACCCAAAGCATTCACAACTGCCTTGATTTTCTCGTCGAAAACTAGTTTTTCTAGAAATGCAGCCTCTTCTTCTAGATTTTTTTTTTTTTTTAAAGCTAGATTATCCAGCATCGGGCTGCGCCCAACTTTTACTCGATAGGAGGTCCTTGTGGAACTAAACAATAGTGTCACCAAGGTATTCTGTATTGGTAACGGTGGTCGTATAGGCCATCACTGTTACCACCTGTATCGGTTGGATTTTTTATTTTTTATTTTTTGGCCCAAAAAAATATAGAAAATATCTAAAAAGACCCAAATAATCTAAATAGTCCAAATATGTATTCATTTTTTTATTTTATTTTTAATTTTTTATGGTTTTTGTTTTGAACATGTTTATGGTAGTATTCTTTGGTGAGAGTGTTGTATCAGGCCGCCTGATGAAATTTATGAACTTGATAGACTAAAATTGATCTGGCCCACAATTCATGCAAGTTATAGCATTCATCAAACTGATGCATATCCCTAAGCATTTGACATCATTTCCCCAAAGAAATTTTAAGGAAAAAATTGAAATTAAATTCGAATGAATCATGCCGCCAATTAGGGGGGGTCATGCAAGTTATCGCACCCATTCATATCCTTAATCATTTGACATCATTTCCCCCAATAAATTTTAAGAAAAAAAATTGAAATTAAATTTGGATGAATGGTATCACCGATTTGGGGCCGAATTAGGGGACCGCTCGTGCTTCAAATTCGTGTAATCTATAGGCACTCGTCCCACTAATGTAATTAGGCCCAAATCGATGGACATTTATGGGATGGTGAAGAATGAAAAATATCCAATGGTCCCAATTGATGCAATTGGCCCTAACTTATGCTTGTTTCATCATCCTATATCAGATAATTTGACATTTATTGGACGATGAAAAAAAATTCCAATGGTCTTATTTCAACAAACAAGTGTCCACAAATCAATGGTTAATATCATTCACACAATCTGATTTAGGATTTTGACTTAATAATGGTGGGCCCCCCATTTTAATGGATTTAGTTTAATTTAATAAAGTAGACAAATTTCATGTGATGTATGTGTTGTATATCCACGTCGTCCATCAATTTTTCCAGCTCATTTTAGTGCATGATCCCAAAAATGAAGCAAATCCAAATCTTAAGTGGACCACACATTACGGATTGAATGCCCACCATTAAAAACTTCTTGGGGTCACAAGTTTTGAATCAAGCTAATATTTGTGTTTTCCCTTCATCCAGGTCTATGTGACCTTATCAACAGGTTAGATGGCAAATAAAGATTATAGTGGGCCCTAAGATGTTTTTTATGGTGTGCATTCAATCTTTTTCATATGGTGTGGTCCGCTTGAGATTTGGATATGCTTCATTTTAGGGACCATGCCCTAAACGAGCTGGAAAACTAATGGATGATGTGGATATCCAACATATACATCAAGATGGCTCCACAATCAAGGAAACACATGCATGTGCACTTAGCATTACATGCTATCAGAGTATTTTTAAAAAAAAAAAAAAAAATTCAAAAATTGGTTGTGAAAGGGCTACGTATGCAATTTCTTTTAAAACTGAGAGGGGGGAAAGAAGAAAGGGAGAGAGAGAGAGAGAGAGAGAGAGAGAGAGAGAGAGAGAGGTGGCAACACAATAGATGAGAAGCACGTATTATTATTATTATTATTAATCTTTTTGTTTTTAAAAGGTATGTATTTTTTTTATTACTTTTTTTTCGTTCCCCCATCACAAGGTAATAGTCAGACCGTAGCGTTTTCATTTTTCTCCCCCACCCTGCTTTGGACCCGTATCGCATGACGACTTTGGGTGTCACACACCTTAGATTTTTCCTCAACCCTAACCCATCCACCATCACACTGGGAATCTTATTGTTCCTTGCCTTGACACTTGCAATGCCATGAAAGAATTCTATATTCTTATCTCCTTCTTTAAGCCTCATGGTTCTTGACTACAACCACTATTTAGGGCCTGTTTGGATTGTAAGTTGTGTTACTTAAAAGCTACTTATGCCTCAAATAGCTTATCTTGGTTTTTAAATCTCTTCCATTAATCTCTCTTTTTCCTCTTCCAATTTTTACTTGTTCATGTAGGATCCACCTTTAATATCCACTGTTCATCATGTGGGGTCAACCTTTAATGCGGATAGTCCACGTCTTCAATGTGAACCGTCCATCATGTGGGGCCTACCTTTAATGTGGATCATCCACCCTGTGAGGCCCACCTTCAATGTGGATTATCCATCATAAGGCGCCTACCTTTGATTTGGGTCATCCATCATGCTGAACAATGGATTTGGATTGTCCATCATGCAAGGCCTACCTTTAATCTGGACCATCCATCATGTGGGACCTACCTTGGATGCGGGCTATTCATCATTAGGGCCCCACCTCTAATGTGGGTCGTCCATCATATGGGACCTGCCTTGGATGTGGGCCTTCATCATTAGGGGCTCACATTTAATGTGGGCCCACCATCAATGTCCATTGCCCATCATGTGGAGTCCACTTTAAAGTGGCTTGTCCATCCGAGGCTCGCCTCGGATGTTCACCATTCATCATTAGGTGCAATCCTTTGATATGGACAACCCATTATGTAAGTCATCCATCATGTGGGGTCCACCTTCAATGCCTACCACCCATCATGTGGAGCGTCCATTGTGTAAGCCCCACCTTTGAAGTGGGTCATCTATCATGCAGGGCTGCCTTGGATGTGAGCCATTCATCGTTAGGGATCAACCTTTAATGTGGACTGTCCATTATGCGGGACACTTTCCATGTCCACTGCCATCATGTGGAGCCTACCTTTAATGTGGATGGTCCATCATTTGGGCCTCACCCTCAATATGGTTCGTCCACCATGTGGAGATATGAGAGAGAAAGAGAGAGTATATAAGTAAAAAGACAAAAAAATAATAACAATAATTCTTATAGCTATAAGCAACTTTAAGGTGTCAAGTAACTTTTAGAGAAGAGATTAGCAAACTGATTTTTGATAGATAAGTGATTTGCTGCTATAAGCAAAAAAAGCTACTGATCAAAGTTTATCTAAACAGACCCTTGGATTTCTCTTCCTTCAACCAGCCTTTGTACTCTAACAACTGCTTCTCTCTCATAGCTTTTTCCTTGTCCAATAACTTCACCCCCTTTCTTTAATATCAAAGGCTTGAATGTCGACACTACTTCCTAGTTCCTTAAAACCTCATTCTTTCATAGGTTACTCTTTTAAGAAGTTAAAGAAAAAGAACAAAGCCCACGCGACCCTCCACCGTGAAGGATGACCACCAATTCTTCACCAAATCAGGAAACTCCTCCACTTCTAACCACAAAAGCTCGAATCTAAACGGTTGTGGACCCCAATCTTCTCTTCAACTTCCAGAAAAATCGGACAGTGATCATAAATGGACAGCAGGAGGCTACTCTGTTTCACAAGAGGAAACTTTTCCACCCACTTGGAGGAGACCAAAAACCAATCAAGCTTGGACTTGACGATCCATTATTGCCTTTTAGACTATGTAAAAAGTAACATCCCCCATTGGGATATCCACAAGCTCATTTTTAACCTAATATGATAATTCCCTCATGCTTTGAGTAATGCGACCACCATTCGACTTCTCAAAAGAGAACTTGAAGACATTAAAATCAGCCCCCTAGCACTAAGGGGGTCACCATATATGACAAATTGAGTCCAACTCTTCCCACAACAGAGCATGCCAACCTGGAGAATTCGAATTGTACACCGTTGCGAAAACCCATATGAAACCCAAAGCCAAATCCCTCGGAAGCACAAATATATATATATATATATATATATTTATATATAAACTAACTATACCATTCTTCTCAAACCCAATCATTGGTATTTCAAATCACCATTATAACTCATGCAATCCCTACCGTGTTAAGAAAAAAAAAAAGACTGCAATCACCACCATGAACACTTTTTAGAGGTTGAATATCCAACACTTATGTCAGTAGATCATCAACAAGAAGCATACTTGCACTTACAGGGTTTCAGACATCTGAACGCCACAACCAATCCCACTTACTTGGCTTTCCACTCACAGTAGCCACTCTTCTGCACCTAGTTCAAACTGTACCACAAGACCCAAAAGTAACTTTTTTTTACTTGTGATAGCAAATAAGTTACTTTGAGTAAACACTTCTTTAAAAGTAACTTGACACCTTAAAGTTGCTTATAACATCTCTCTCTCTCTCTCTCTCTCTCTCTCTCTCTCTCTCTCTCTCTCTCCATGATAAACAGTCCATATCAAAGGTGGCCTTGCATGGATGGTCCACATCAAAGGTGGGCCCCACATAAAGGGCGGTCCACATCAAAGGTCCGCCCCTAATGACGAATGGCTCACATCCAAGGCAAGCCTCGCATGATTGACGACCTATGAAGGTGGGGAACACAAAATGGACAATCCACATCAAAGGTGAGCTCCACAAGATGGGCAGTGGACATTGAAGGTGGACCCCACATGATGGATGACCCAGATCAAGGTAGGCCCCACATAATGGACGATCCACGTCACAAGTCAACCCCTAATCATGGACATACCACAGCCAAGGCAGGCCCACCATGATGTATGGCCCACATCGAAAGTAGGGCCCCATGATGGATAGTCCACATCAAAGGTGGGCTCCACATGATGGTGGTGGATATTGACGGTGGGCCCCAAATGATGGATGACCCAAGGTGAGCCCACGAGGAGAGTCCACAACGAAGGTCGGTCCCTAATGATGAATGGCCCACATCCAAGGTGAGCCCCACATGATGGATAGCCCACATCCAAGGTGGGCCTCGCAAGGTGCATGGTGGACATTGAAGGTAGGCCCCGCATGATGGACGGTTCCATTGAAGACATGGCCAAGATGGGACCAACATTATGAACAGTCCACATCAAAGGTTGGCCCTACATGACAGACGGTGGATATTAAGGGTGGACCAAACAAACTTGAGGGTTGGTAAGTACTTGTGTTGGAAACCAAACATACGTTTCTATGTTTTGGTTGGTAAGTATGTTGGTTACCAAACATACTTATCTACTGAATAAGTAGAAACCAGGATAAGCTACTTGAGGTATAAGTAGCTACTGTAAAGCAACTTACGATCCAAATGAGCCACAGCCAAACCCACTTCCTTGGCTTCCACTCAAAGTGACTATTCTTCTACGCCTTGTTCGAACCACACCACAGGACCCCCACCCCTCACTGAAGAAGAAATGCTCCCACCGTGGAGCTCTTCTCGAGTCCATGGTGAAGCTGAATTAGGAAGTGCAAGCTCCGAAATCTACCCCTGGTCGTTCCTCGTATCCCCGCAGCTTATCTCCAGACTTTTTGTCCAACATGTCATGCGCACCATGGATTTTAATATTGATTTTCGAGTGCATCTCACTTGGGAACCAAAACCATGACTTGCACCAATTTGGTCCAATCCTGTGTTAGTATCGTGATTCAGTTGCATTTTGGTCTAAAACTGATATGACTCGCACAACATTTCAAGCCCTGACATGTATCCAACACGTACGTCTAACAAAGTTATTTTTTAAAGACACGGCAGACCCTTGTTGCATAGCATAGTTACCTATGAAGTTGGTAATAGAAAGCTTCGAAAAAAAAAGAAGAAGGTTAGCCTCCCGGAAGAAAAGCTACCTTCAGCTTGGTGGCAGGATTACTCTTATTAAATCTACCCTCTCAATCTTACTGTTTCCTATTTCTTGTTATGCAACCCCAGTTGGAGTGGCAAAAAAAAAACTGGAAATAATTCAACAGGATTTTCTTTGGGAGGGAAGAAACTAGTAGAAGAAGATTCACCTGGTGAACTAGAAATAAATCCAGGAAAAAAAAAAACTAAAGGGGCCACACCAAAGAGAACTGGAGCTTTTTATATAAACGGTGGTGGTGCTTCGATGTGGAAAGAGATGCTCTTGGAGACGGATCATTTTCGACAAGTATGGGTTGGATAACAAGGGGTGGAATCCAAAATGTATCTAGGGGAAGGACAAATCAGATGTGCGGGGAGCTATTTGTAGACTGGGTGACAGAAATAATCGGTGCTGCAATGTTCTGTATTGAAAATCCATACAGGGTGAAGTGCAAAGAGGTGCTTACATTAAAGACTGCAGGGAAGTCCTGGGGAAGTTGGTTTGAAATATAGTTTTTCAGAAGAGACTCGAAGGAGATTGAGATAACTAGCCTCACTGATATTTTGGGGGGTGCTGGAAACATTGAAGATGCCAAATGATTCAGATTATATAGTCGTGTGGAAGTGGATTGCATCTGGGAAGGTCACTTCAGTCATGTAGCGAATCCTGCAAGGATGGGTGTCATTGTTTATGACAACAATGGGAGGAAAGCGTATTTTCATAGCCTGTGCAAGCTATATCCGTCCTTCAGGCAACAGCTGCGGTGCGGTGCTCAGGAGGGAATTAGGCTGATCAAGGTGCAGTTCAAGGGAAGCTCATCAGCATTGAGGGTGTCTCAAAAGAGATCGTTAGTTAGGCAAACAGGGAAGCTGCCCCTCCTGTTTATCTGCTTTTCTGTTTTCGGGAAACCACCACTCTAGCTAGAAGGTTAAACATTTCGTTTCACCTTACAGCATCTTGTTTAGCTGTATCTGGGGCCAAGCAGTCCTTTCTTTGTATTGGGGATTCCTTTCCCCAAAAAAGAAGAAGAAGAACATGTAAATTGTCAGAAATGGATACGGGACGGATGTGGTGACTTCAGGACACCTATACATCCTTACAAAATATAAACGACAAAACATCCACACATAAAGATACCCAAAATGAGGCAATAAGTAGGGAGAATAAATATAGCCTTGTCTAACCCTGTCATCATACCTCTAGTCCTTTTAGATTTCAGTAATGGATAAAGGTTTAATGGAATAAAACCTTAAAGAGCAGAAAGCAAATATTAACATGCTTTCTATCATAGTGGAATACCTTAAGTGCAGGAACAAGCTTCTTAGGCTCAATAAGCGCAATTTTACCCAGACACTCGGCTACTACATTGCGGACTCCCTCCTCATCACTTTCACAATGGTTAAATAGCAAATTCAGTATCTTTTCGATATTTGTATCCTGAAACTCAGCCTGTCCAGCCTTATCAAGAGAGTGCCTCGCTATAACCTGCAAGGAGGTAAAGGAAATAACATTAACGGATTCAGATAGTATGTGAGAACATAGAAGTTCAATCCCTAAAAGATTTCCAAAAGCAAGCAAACAAACCTCTTTCAAAGAATGTAGTAAAAGGTACTGCTTCTTCTGCTGGTTATCAATTTGGTCCAAGATAAAAGGCAGGTACTTGGATAGATTGCCAACAGCAATATTTCCCAGGGCATAAGAGGCTGCTGATTTAATCTCTTCGAAAGGAGATTGGAAAGACTCAATAACGATATTCTCAATGTGCGCATGCAAGCTTAGATCTTTCCTTCTTCCAATTTCCCCCAGGCATAACAAGGCCAAGTGTTGTTTAGCCTGAAAAGAAATGAGAAACAATTAATGCATCAATGTGAATCTAACCAACTCCAAAGGTTCTCAAGAACCATGGTTATGTTTTTTCTCTACATATATAAGGGCAGTGCATAAGAAAATTTACATGACGTGAAAAAAAAAAAAAAACTAGTCACAAGGCCAAGAATAGGAGACTGCTGCATCTCAACTTTTGCCTGTCCAAAGGACCCTGTATCGAATATACATACATATTGACATGGGTAGGGAAATCTGACACTCAATGATATGGAGCATGAATTAAGCATTTTCACCGGCCACATACGCCAAATTACATGCTTTGAAAAATGGATATATCAAGTTATGTGCACCACATATAACATAGTAATTACATTAAATGATATATTATCATTTGCAATGCAATTGAGGAGCAGTCTCTTAAATTGACCACAGCACAAAGTCAGAAGCCACCTCTTTTTTTTTTTTTTTTTTGAAAGATGGCGAAATTTTATTAAAGAAAGAGAACCCCCAAAATAAGGAGCTAAGGCCGGAGAATTACAGCCCAAGCAGGGCTAGAATATTACAATTGTCCACAGCTTTTAAGCCGGATGCCACTTTTGGATGTACCATTCAGTGGTATGACAGGCCTTACTATCATTCAAATCAGTGCATGATTCTCATCGGTCAGTACAATTGGCATGCCACCATGCTCTCATTAATGCTTATTTTCAATCTTAGCATGTCCCACAGCTGGATGATCTAATTCATAACTATTTCAGTTCAATGTAGTTTGTTGTCAACTGTTGACTTTCAACTAAGTCCTCATAAGCAACAGTTTGGATGGTGAAGGTCATGGTTATAAATGGTGCCTTCCAAGTGTCTTGCCTTGAGACCGAAACCATACAAGTTGCCCCGATTCGGTTGGACTTATTATAACCTGGTTTGGTTTTGGGAGTCATCCAATGACTCATTTTGTTCTACACTGGTACTAGAAGATGTTTAAAACTACGGTGAGGATCAGTATGGCCATGTGCAATCACATGAGCGATTATGCATAATGGGCCTCATATCACATGTGGTGATGGCTTGTGCCATCTGCAAAGTGTGCCAACGCATATTGTAGTATGCGATGGTTATGCAATTGCATATTGCTGAATGCAATGGGATCAGTGTTTTAAATAGCGGTAGCGTGTAGCGTAAGCTACACAATACTTCTATCTTTTAATTTAAAAAGAAAAAAAGAAAAGAAAAAGAAAATTATGATAAATAGTAAGAAAAAAGAAAAATATATAAATGTCACATGGACCCCACGAATGTGGGCCATGCCATACACACACACAGTGGCCCTCACGCATGTGGGTCATGCCACACACACACCACAGTGGACTCCACGCATGTGGGCCATGGCATAAAACACCACAGAGGAACCCACACATGTGGGCCGTGGCATAGAACACCACGGTGGACCCCACGCATGTGTCCCACGTGATGGTTGGATGGGTCAAATCCATGCCATACACACACAACCCCCATATATGAGAACCAAGCTCCTAAAAAGAAGAAAAAAATGAAAAAACAACCACAACTTTTTAGCATAAATGAAAAGAAAGCTCATTAGCAATGACTAAAGGGCCAAAACATACCTTAAATAGAGATGCAATCAACTGAAAAGTGGATTTTTGGGAGCTACGTGTCCATACGGCTGCGAAAAGAGAGAAACGTGATTTCTCTCTTGTTTCGGCTTCAATGCTCCTGAAAATCCACCAAGAAGATGCTTTTGTAGGTCCGATTGAACGCCAAAAATCCGATCTTCAAGGGGCCTTTTGATAGATTAGAATCAAAGCTTCAAAATGGCAGCAACTACAGCTGTTGCAGCACTAAGATAGGGCTATTCGAAAGCCCTATTTCGATGGTTTTGAGGTTTTTTTTATATATAAAAAAAACTTCTTATAATATGAGTCTCTCACCATCTACTCAAAGGGAAAAAGTCTCATCCACCATCATTTTAAAACAAATTTTTAAGTAACATAATAAAATAGAACTTTTATTTTAAAAATCATACCATAGTCCTGAGGCATACGCGACATACGCTACATGCTACTTATGTGTAGCGTATGATACAACCCTTATAGCATACGGTATTGCGAATATACACTATTTCATACGCTACGTAGCGTTTTTTTATACGCTACGCTATGTATCGTACGCTACATGCTACGCTACAGTGGTATTCAATACACTAGATGGGATGAATACCAATAGTCAGATATCTGAAAGTCGGACCCTTTTTTATTTATTTTTTATTTCGTTTTTTGATACTTTTTGCCTATAAAAAGACTTTAAGACTCAAGACAAGAATGATAATTGCCTGATCAACTTGAGTTTCAGCCAATCCAAGTAGTAATGATGACATTGATTGGGCAGCCCATGTGGTTCAACATGTTCCATTGTGTTTGAGAAGGACATTAACATGCATTGAGCAATGTTAAGAGGACCTTATAGATACTAATAAAAAAGATATCCTCATCTACATTTTTTTAGTAATGAAAACCTATAAGAAACCAAATGGAGGATAAAACGGCCCATACACGGCTCTATCAAAAAACCTCTTCCGAGTTCTAAGCACTCCACCTTGTTATATACTAATCAGTGTATTGAATAGCGATGTACCGTAGCGTGTAGCGTAGCGTATAAATAATGCTACGTAGCATATGAAATAGCTTATATCTACAATAGTGTACACTACAAGGGCTGTATCGTACATTACACGTAGGTAGCGTGTAGCGTACATCGCGTACGCCTCAAGACCATGGTATGATTTTTAAGATGAAAGTTCTGTTTTCTTATGTTAGTTAAAAATTTGTTTTAAAATGATGGTGGCTGAGACTTTTTCTCTTTGAGTAGATGGTGAGAGACTCATATTATAAGAGTTTTAAATTAAAAAAAAAAAAAACACTCAAAACCATCGAAATAGGGATTTCGAACAGCCCTATCTCAGTGCCGTAGCCACTGTAGTTGTTGTCATTTTGAAACTTAGATGCCAATTTATTAAAAGGCCCCTTGAAGATCGAATTTTTGGCGTTCAATCGGACATACAAGAGCATCTTCTTGCTGGATTTTCAGGAGTATTGAAGCCCAAAAAAGGGAGAAATCGCGTTTCCCTATCTTCGCAGCTGCATGGACACATAGCTCCCAAAAATCTATTTTTAGTTGATTAAATCTCTATTTAAGGTATGTTTTGGCCCTTTAATCATTGCTAATGAGTTTTCTTTTTATTTATGTTGAAAAGTTGTGGTCATTTTTTCATTTTTTCAATTTTTTTCCTTTTTATGAGATCGGTTTTCATGTGTGGGGGATGTGGTGTGTATGGCATGGATTTGACCCATTCAACCATCACGTGGGACACATGCATGGGGTCCATTGTGGTGTTCTATGCCACGGCCCACATGTGTGGGGTCCTCTGTGGTGTTTTATGCCATGAGCCACATGCGCAGCCATGGCCCACATGTGTGGGGTCCACTGTGGTGTGTGTATGGCAAGGCTCACATGCGTGGGGTCCATGTGACATTTATACAATTTTCTTTTTTCTTACTATTTATTGTATTTTTCTCTCTTTTTTTAAAATTAAAAAATAGAAGAACTGTGTAGCTTATGCTACACTATTTCTCTACGGAGGGTTGAACGCTAGGCAACACGCTACTGATATTTAAAACATTGATACTAATAAAAAAGATATTCTCATCCTACATTTTTTTATCAGTAAATGATAATCTATAAGAAACCAAATGGAAGAGAAAACAGCCCATATACAGAACAAGAATGGGATGATGAGAAATCATCTTAAAAGCCTAGAACCTCACGATCCTTCAAAGTCATCTTTACAAAGGCTTTTAAACATAGCCCCTCGATCACCTTTCTTCAAGATTTATGGAAAACCTCTTCCAAGTTCTTAGGATTCCACCTTGTTATTAAATGCTCAATTATTTTGTTCTTTCCAGTTCACCTAGAAGGGCCAGCCCCTTCTTTTTCTTTTTCTTTTCTTTTTTTGAAAGGCAACAAAGGAAAAACATTTATTAAGAGTGTTGAGATGGCGCAAAAGCTACAATGCAAAAGAGAAAACATAACATCCATAAAAAGACATAGAACAATTTGTCAACCCATCTACACAAGAAGCCCACTTTGCTACATTTAACAAAGCCCAACTAAGGACCCACCCCTTTGAGTTGCTCTCATTTTGGAAACACCTCCCTCCCTCCCGGTTTTGCCCAAAGACGGGCCAGCAGGAATAACCTCCAAAAAAGCCGTAACTTGCTTCTAAATGCCCAAAAACCCCTTTTCTTCCATGCTTATCCCAATCCCAAGCTTCAAAGAATTCAGTAGTTGACCCTGGAATTAGACAAACCATCACAAAAAGATCAAAGGATCTCCTCCATATCTCCATCGCAAAGGCACAAGTAATAAAAGGACAATTGGAATAGGTACTGAAAAATGTACGGTTTGTATATCAAATAATTAAAAGGACAATAAGTGATGCGGACACCAGCGCATTCAAGGTGTACCAACGAAGAAAGCGTCAACCACAAGTGCCGTCCTTGTGGATAGGCGACTATTGAGGAGCTGAAGACCTTTCACATGTGATTGGACATATAGAAGACCCCACTCAGGGAAGACACATGTGAAGGAAGATTGGAGAAAGAAGACCGAGCGCCCAAACTTTCCCGTACTTATGTTATTTGCGCGTTTTTGACTTAGTTAGGGGTCTTTTAGTAATTTTATATCTTTATTTGCTTATTCTAAGGGTATTTTAGTAATTTTATGTCTTTATTTGCTTATTTAAGTGGGCTAAAGCCCTAAACTCGAATTTTAACTATTGATTAATGAAAAGCAAACCCTTTGGTTGCCTCCTTCCTCTCTTCTCTCTAATGGTGCTTCTTCTCTTCCCTTGATCTTCTTCTTCTAATTTCTTCTTGTGCCCCTCCAACTTCTTCAAGGTAATAATTTTCTTCATTCTATTTTCCAGTTTTGGCTAATCCTTCTTCGATCAAAATCTTGAAAACCGATCTAAACCCTGAACCCCCAAATTCTCAAATCTCTAATCCGAGAAACTTCTTGGTTCTTCGGACTAGTGATCTTCGTTGATCGATTAGGTGTGACCATGCAAGATCGGGAGGTCTCATCCCTCGCCGGATCCAACCTAAGTAGTAATTGAATTCCATAATCCATGGTTGTGGTGATGGCCCGCTCCATTGCATGTTTCCTTTATGATTTTCTCCGTTATGATGATTACTGTTAGAATTTTAGATCATTTATTCCTTTTATTT
The DNA here is from genome assembly GCF_029962835.1 of Magnolia sinica. NCBI lineage: Eukaryota > Viridiplantae > Streptophyta > Magnoliopsida > Magnoliales > Magnoliaceae > Magnolia > Magnolia sinica. Next base: position 21,072,279 of record NC_080576.1, on the reverse strand, counting down.
CCACTGTTTAATTATGTCCATGAGCATGCATCATAATTAGGGCTGTCCTGCGTCAATAAGCATACTAGAAATCTTATTGAGTAAATCCTACTAATTGTATCACTGGGAACAAAAAGGTAATGTCAATCAATAATAGACTTTTTCTAAGACATTATAATCAATAATAGAGTTGAAAATAGCATAACTATACTAGAAAAGAAAACCTTACAGAATTGATAATGCTATCATCTCTGAGAATGCCTGTAAGCATTTCCACTGTAGGTGCACACTTCTGATCCCCAGCAGCAAGGCAAAGAACAGCCACACATTGGGCCACAGAGTACAGAGCCTGCTTTGCGAGTCCACCAGATTGGCCGGATGGTTTGGCACTCGAAAGAAGAGAATCTAATAAGACATCAAAGGTTGTATTTGCTGAACTAACTAAGCAAGCAAAAAAGTTTTGTAACGCCTGCAGCATTAAAAAAAAAAAAGTAGTTTCAGTGGATGCTTAAGGCAAGTGAAAGCAGACAACAACTGCAAACTTGAATGCATTACTTGAAGGGCTTGACCCTGCAACAAAGAGCTTCTGACTAATATGAGAGCTTGAGGGAGAACTTTATATCTAACAGTCAAACCAACATTCTGGTTTGACTTCTTGTCAGCCATCAAAGTGCAGCAAAGTTCCAAAGCCAGAGCCGTCATATGCAAGTCAGAATCACTGCAAAAATGAAGCAACGACAGAGGGCATCATATAATCATGCCAAAATCCCAAAGAATTCGTACTTGTATTACACTACTGAAATAGCATTGCTAAGACCAAAGATGTGATTAGAAGAGAGAAGCACCTTATAAGTGCTGAAAGCTCCACAATAATTACTTCATAAGCAGATGAACCAATTCTGTCACCGTACGCAACAACTAGGGAATTCAGTGTCCCCAATGTTGCCTGTCTCAATGCCCGGTTGGCCTATTTTAAAATAAACAAGAGTGGGACAAGGTGCAGTTGGATGCTTTTACAATAAGTCATTGGAAAATAAAATGTTATTGGAGGTTATCCATTCAATTAATGCAGAACAGATGCTATGTGTACCTTCCTCAGGAATGCCGTTAACTCTGAAAAAACATGCTCCAATACGCATGATAGATCTATCTTAAGTCGTGAACTAGCAATGACAGCAAATGCCTGGATGGGACAATTTCGATGTTAAAAAAGGCAGCCAGAATAATGAGATATCAAACATTGGAACACCTCAAAATGTCAATATAACAAAAAGCAGCAGGCAGTTGCCATGCGAATGTGTTAGCTAGCTGAATTCCAGGACTTCATAGTTACAGATGATGAGTGCAGGCATGCAAAGAAATTGGGAGTTCAGGTGCCACGAATTCAGATTCTGGTACAATGTAGCACTTGCAGGTGCTTATTTGTGGAAAAATATAAAACAATGTATGATATATAAATAATACTCAAACTTAGAAATTTGAAAGCCAATAGTGCTGAGCAAACTGTTATTGCACATACAGTACACGTGCATCCATGCATGATAACTGGAACCATCTCAACCACTTTAAACAGCAGTAGGGCACATGCTCGTGGGTGCCTCTTGTGTGTGCAAAAGTTGTAAGTTATATGCATATACAATATAAATGTGCATGCATGACTGGGTACAGAAACCAACACAACCACCTACAACAACAAAAGTATCTGCAGGTACCAGCGAGCCCATCTTATTCCAGTTGGTAGCTGATTGCTTAAAACAGGTCTCCAGTACAATGATACAGAACTACTAATTTGGAAGATTGACTGAAAAAAAAATTACTGAGAAAGGAAACTGAAAATACTGTGAAGATGAGATTGTTGACAAATTTTGATGATATTTACCTTCACTGCTGTGAGTCGGGTTATCTCATTCCCCATACGATCAACAAGGACAGGAAGACATGCAGGCAACTCTTTTTGTAGGTTATCACCAAAAGTTGAAATGACAAGACCCATGCAAGAAATAGCGCACTCCTTAACCTCCTGAAAAGAGATCTCTATAAGATAACCTACAAGAAATTGGATAAAACGCTTGCGGTCCAGAGCATAACTGACCTGATCTTGATCTTGGTTTGCTAGACGTGCCAAGATGGCATTATAGATTGGATGGACATAAGGTTTGAAATCAAAATTGCATGCCTGCATGCAAAACAAATCATGTCAATAATAGTTTGTTAAAGATTTCCCAACCAAAAATGAAATGAAACAATCATAACCTGAAAACTTGGGCGTACAACACGAACAAGCTCTCCGCAGACTCTTAATGCCTCAGCTGTAACTTTGTAATAGCGCTCACTTACAGCAGATAAAACAGGACTAGAGAGTGCCTGGAACAGCATTTTTTGTAAGACTTTAAAAAAAATCAACACAGAAATTTATGCAACCTCTTTTAAGCAATCCACACATAAAGCAAAGTAGATTGAAAAGGAAAGGAAGTACGTTGACTCCAAATTAGCATTCGTGACTAATATCATTGTCAAAACATGCAGAACAAGGGTGGTCTTTTTAACTATCATGTTAAAACTTGAAGTTATCAGATAAAATTGGAAAAATCACAGGCAAGTTCCAGAAAGTCTTCACATGCTTGAAAAACCAAAGGCACTTTTGAAATTGTTTCCAGTCCACACATGATATGGCAACTAAAGCAAATAAACAGAAAGGACACTGCAGGATTAAACACCTCACATGCACCCATTTCCCTTGTCTTGTTCCCTGAGTAACTATTGATAAAAGCAGTTGCTTATAAAGCTACTATTCATGAACCATGTGACTTGATCACTCAGCATATGATAAGGTTTTCCACTAAAATGATAGACGTGGATGGGAAATAGATGTTTAACCAAAATCATATTTTTTATTCCATTTTATTAAAAAAAAATTATACACATCATAAAACAATCATATATTTTTTATTACCTCTACCAGTGTTTAGATTTATTTTTTTCTAAATATTATAAAAGAATCTAGAAAATAATGAAATTCATAATCAGACTTAATTTTCAGAAATACGAGCATTGCGTGTGTAGTCTCAAATTAAAGCTTCTATAGGGCATTTCTGTTACTCGTTGATGCAGGTGAATGAGAAGTTTGGATCAACCTCTTTGACCTACGATATTACATACTACAGCAAGACACATTTTATTTTCTTAGTAATATTGTCATATTTATGAGTAGAAGAAGATTTCTGGTAAACTGTCTTCAAGTAGCTTCAAACAAGAGTGGTCCCTTTGAAGACGGAATCTGTGCTTCGGCAATCCAGATAGTTGATCTGATGATCTAAGATTTCTGGTAAACTGTCTTCAAGTAACTTCAAACAAGAGTGGCCCTTTTGAAGATGGGGTCCATGGTTCAGCAATCCAGATAGTTGATCTGATTATCTGCACTGTAAATGGGAAATGCCCTAACATTTCGTACACTGGAAGACCTGAACATCCAAGATTTGTTTTATTAATTCAATGTTTCACTGTAGCCATTTTTTTGCCTAACCAGTGGGTTAAGATCTTACAACTGGGATCACCGATGGGAATCCTCCATTTACAGTGAAGCCAATCAAATCAATGGTCTGGATCACCAAAAATCATGAATGCTGTACAGAATGGCGTGATGCAGGACATCATATACACCCAATGGCACGGGACTGGATTATTCCTCCATAAAGATAATAGACTCACATAATTGAAGCAAAGTAGGTCTTTGTGTCACATAAGAGAAACATCAGGCATCACAAGATGAAGTCAACGAAGAAACAACATTTTCCAGGAGTACAATGTTTAGTGGAAGTGTATCAAGTTCTAGGTCATCTAATCTAAAAGAATCACAATACAGATACACAGTAAATAGATGAGGCATAAAACATTTTAGATAAGATGATCAGTTTTCAGATAGAAAATCAACAAAAGGGAGCTCCCTTAAATGCAGACTGTTAGCTCAAAACTAGCTTCCTTGGGTAACCATCAACAGATTATTCAATTCATCATGGAAAAGAATTTCCCTTTTAGCCTGTAAATTAATGTTGATGAAGAGTTTCTAACATTGCATTGAAAAAATATAAAACCGACCTCTTCAAGTACTACAGCAAATGACAGAATAGCTGAAATAAAATGTTTCCAGAGAATAGTTAAAATGCAGCATTGACCTCAAGAGCAGACACTTCCATACTAGATAGGATGAAGTTTTCCTAGTTACCTTGATGTAGGGGTGAAAGACGGAAGGTGAATGTGAAGCCATAACTAGTCTTGTAAAAATAAGAGCCTCTATTTTTAAATTTGAGGTAGAAGATTTGTCCTGGGAAACACTCAAGGTCAAACAGAAGGGATCAGAATGTCAATAGAATATTGAAAAGGCAAAAAAGACATCAACCATTAAAACAAGAATGTTTAACTTACGTTTAATGCCTTCTCAATTCCAGATATCAGAGATCCTATCTGGTCAGCAAGGCAGTCCGGTAAGACAACTACTAGTTCTTTTAAAACTGAAAATGCACCAACCTGCACAAGAGATTAGAAAAATAGTTATAGAAGTGGTCGCCATAATGAGCAAACAAATAAAATTGGATGTAGTCCTACCTTAGTCTTGATGGACTTTTCACGCAACTGCCTATTTATAGACTTAACAATTTTTGGTACTTCTTGTTTCAACAACCATAGAGGGCTGCAACATATAAAAGATAGTATCAGCTTCTTTATCCATTCCTTTCCAACAAAACGAAAAGGTAAATAACAAATCAATCTTGAATTTTCTCTCTTTTTCATTTATTGAAACAAATATCAAACTTGAAAGTTATACAAACTGCTGAAAACTACTCAGTTCACCAATCAAACTCGACAATGAATTTTGTGCTTTGTTGATTCTCTATGCTCCACAATGAAAAGTTTTAGGAAGATCATTTACAAATCCATCATCCTACTTCATAAGAATGTCTGACTTGTTTGGATTTTCTTGGGTTGTAATTGAGTCACTGGCTGAGCGGCTCTTTTGTTTGTAGTCTGTTCTTCCTTTCTGTTTGTGTGGCCTTTGTTTTCCTGTGCCTTTAATAAAATTCATCATCTTTCACCAAAAAAAAAAAAAAAAAGAACGTCTGACCAATCCAAATCAAACCATGGACAGCTTGTAGATGGTCTCCAGCAGGATATTTACAATGCAGGCCAAAGAGAATGAGAATGGTTAAACATCATTCAATTATAAACTTTGCTGATCAAGAATCTATTTAAGATCGCATAACATTACTGCAATATGAATGTTCAAAAAAACTATAATGCAATACGGTCACGAGGCTTCCAGTCTATCCCTTAGAGATCAGGTGCTTCCCAATGTCCTTTGTATTACAGCACTAGTCAAGCAACCCTTCATATCATCATCTTCAATTAGAATATAGCGAGCAAAAAGTAGCAGGAAACCAATGTCACCAAAAAGGCAGGAAATGTAGTAAGTTCTGGTTCTCAGTCGAATGGCAATTTAATGTGTGCAATGTTTTTTTTTGTTTGGAGAGAGAGAGAGAGAGAGAGAGAGAGAGAGAGAGAGAGAGAGAGATACCTGAATTTTTTATTAAAAGAGCATAGATGAGTTATCTAAACCAAGATTACACACACAAAACCAATGAATCAAAGGGGCTAAATCATAATTAGAAAGGACCTCAATAGAGACAGTGCAGTCCATGACATCCAACTTCCCCCTTCTGAACACTTCATCTAGCAATCTACTCTATTTCGGAAACATCTATTGCTCCAGTCTGCCCAAATAGGCCGCCTGGCCAAAAGAGAGATTCCACAGACTGCAGGCTCCGACCTCTATTGGACACTGCATAACTAAGCAGAACTGGAAAAGATTGAACAAGTAATCACACAATGCTCTGGCAAAGCCACAGTGCATAAACATGTGATTAATCAATTCCACGTCCTTCATGCACATGAAGCAGTGCAATGTGGTGAATGCATCTTGAAAATGTTGAACACTTGGTCTATCGTATACAAATTCCAAAGAGAGCCTCAGAGGAAGCACCAGCAAGTAATCACGAGAACTCTATAGGCTGAAAAAGAATTGTTATGGCTTATACTAGCAGGGAAATGGCGACAAATTGCATCACTATGCCAATGCACACTATCTAAATGAGATGGTCTCAAGTAAAATCCAGTTTTGCTTTGTTTTTGTCCTTGAGGGGTTGTGTGATGAGACAGGATGTATCAATTCTCCAGCATGTTGTCAACCATGGAATAAAAGCAAAAGATCCTTGCAACACCATGAGAAGCTATCCAATTAAATAATTTTATTAGTGCATAACATGAGCATGACCATTAGTTCAGTGGTAATGAAGCTGACTTTTATTTATTTATTTATTTTGAATGGCATAATGAAACTATCATTGGTTATGGCAAAAGATCAATAAGATCGCTCTTGCAAATTTTAAAAAAGAAAAATTAGAAGAAGCAGCATCCACTTGCCTCAACTCATTTATGTCAGCTTGTCCCTTTGTAACATTTCCAGTTTGGCGGAGCAGCTCAATGAATGTGTTGAACACGTCCATCTAGAGAAAACAATGCGAGTTAAATAATAAACAAGATAAGAAAGAAAACATATTCAGAGAAGCATGCTAGCTTATATAAGATTCACCTTAACATTTTCTTCCCTTTCTTTAAACCTTTCAATCAGCTTAGGGCAAGCCTGCACAACAAGGGGCATATATATATTATCTTTGAATCAGAGAGAGAGAGAGAGAGAGAGAGAGAGCATCATTCAAGGTAGCACCATTTTCAAAACGGCAGTGACTTCTCTTTACAGAGAGACTTGTGTGTGTGTGTGTGTTTCATTCAAGGACAAGACTCCATAGCACTTCACAATTTTCGAAATGGTTGTGACTTGACCCATTTACCTGTGCACACATGCATGCCAATAGTTTGCTAACCGGGCTGGTCAACCATGTACAGCAGTAGTTTGATAACTGATCTGGTCAACCATGTATGGCCATAGTCTGTAGAATGAGTTGCCAATCCTGGACTCAAGTTCAACTGAACCAACCAAGTCCGGTCTGGTCATGGAGCGGCTGGGTCAGGAAAACTAGGTGTGCGCATTATAACTCTCCTGAACCAACCAGGCCAGGTCAGTTGAAGAAGAAGAGACCTGCCCAATCAACCCACTAGTCCTGGGTTGGAGGTACCCGATGACAGACCGAGTCTGAGTTTGTGTGTATGGGAATCTAGAACTCCCAAAATGTGGGGCAAATTGTGGATGGAGAACCTCGAAAGTCACACTTGATTGAGCAATCCCAATCAACCAATTATTGGCTATTATCTTTCAAAAAATAAAAAATAAATTTACTGGCTATTAAATGGATGGTTAAAATGTAAAAGAATAAGTGGTCCAAACTCAGCAGGCAAATCAGATGGTTACAATCTTCTACTCATTGTGATTTTAAGTTATGCTCCATCACGATATGGCGGTAAGTTATGGTTTTACAAGTACAACCATGCTATGTGTAAAGTGGATGTGTCCCCGCCATTTTTTAAATGCTGGTAAACCATCATAAGAGTCCAGCAATTCATTCAGAAAAAAAAAAAGACTACCAGAACTGTGAAAATTGCATGGTCTTAAATAACAGATTTGGTATGGGCGTACAGGCCACCGCCATTTTTAAAATGCTGGCGAATCATCAAAGGAGTCCAACCCCTCATTCGGAAATAAAAAAGGACTATCAGAGGTGAAAATTGCATGGTCTTAAAAAACACATACAGTATGGCCATATTGGCCCCACCTGATATGGGATACAGGGGTAAATCAGCCACTGAAAAAGTGCGCCATAACAGCCCACTTCGGATGATATGACCATAAAGACCCCTCTTGAGTAGTATTCAGCGAATCAAAGTGGGATGGACTTTTTCAGGAAAAGGCCTAGGTTTGATCTCATGATTCATTGAAGAATTCTACTCAAATTTAGTGATTTAATCCATGTGCCATTTGAAGAATTCTACTCAAATCTTATGATTTGATCCATGCACCACAAATTCTACTCAAATCTTATGTTGCCCAGATTTGAAGATATCAAGCTCTCTTCAATCCCATTTGCCATAGGGCCTGTTTTTTAACACCGGGAAAAAAAAAAGAAGAAAACCACATGTAATGGGGAACCCAGAAAACGCTCCGCCTTAAGTGATGTTTGTTTATTCGAGACCTAGAAAGTGCTCCGTGATTTCTCCTGAATTTTTTCGGCAAAGGAGGTCTTGCTTAACGGTGAATACAAAATGCGCTCCATGAATTCTTCTTTTTAAAAAATGCTTCCAAATTTACCCCTACACATGTCGTCAAAGAGATTTTCTCTCTCCGGAATAGATTGTGTAATGCATAACCCAACTTTTAACTCGTGAAACTTCTCTGGACCTACCATGATTTATGTGTTAGATCCACACCGTCCATCAACTTTACTAGATAATTCTAGAGCATGAGCCCAGAAAATGAGGAACATCCAAAGTTCCAGTGTACCACACCATTGAAAGCAGTGGGAACTAAATGACTACTGTTGAAACCTTCCTAGGGTCCACTGTGAGGTTTATTTGCTATCTAACCTCTTCATAAGGTTACACAGACCTGGATGAAGGGAAAACACAAATAGCAGCCCGTTTAGAACTTTTTGTGGCCCCAAGAAGTTTTCAACGGTAGGTGCCCAACTCCCACTATTTCCTGCAGTGTGGCTCACTTGAGACTTAGATCCACCTCATTTTTTCTCTCATACACTAAAATGATATGGAAAATTGGATGGACGGTGTGGATTTGACACATACATCATGATGTGGTCCACGGAAGTTTCACATGTCAACGGTTTTGGTTTTCTTCTCTCTGCCTCCGAAAGTGCTGCAAAACAGAATTTCTTTATGTTTGAAATTATCGGGGGCCCGTTGTCAAGCGTTGTCGGGCCCATTGTGATGTATTTGTTTTATATGCACGATCTCCATTCGTTTGCTGAATATGACACATACATCATGATGGGGCCCACGAAAGTTTCACATGTCAACGGTTTCAGTTTTCTTCTCTCTACCCGAAATGTGCTACAAAACAGAATTTCTTCATGTTTGAAATTTATGTTGGCCCATTGTGGGGCGTTGCCAGGCCCATTGTGATGTATTTTTTTTATATCCACGTCATCCATTCGTTTTACCGGCTAATTTTATGGAATGGGACAAATTTTGAAGTAGATCCTGATCTCATGTGGACCACACCACAGGACACGGTGGTAATTGAATGTCCACCATAATAAACTTCTTGTGGGGGCCACAAAACCTTTGGATCAAGCTGATATTTGTGTTTTCTGTTTATCCAGGTTTGTGTGACCTTATCAACAGGTTGGATGGCAAACACACATTATGGCGGGCCCTCGAAATCTTTTAATGGTGGACGTTCAATGACCATTGTTTCCATGTTGTGTGCTCCACTTGAGACTTGCATCTGCCTCATTTTTGGGCTCGTGACCTGAAATAATTATCCAAAATGGATGGACGGCATGGATAAAACATATACATCATGATGGGGCCAATGGAGCACCATCAGTTCTGATAGACAATCCGCGTTCGTATGGGAATCACAAGGGTTTCTCCGGGAATCCCTCCAGTGGGAGGGGATTAGGTGAGACCCCGGCCTCACTCAAGACGATGCGGCCCTTACCGTGAGGCCCGCCTTGATTTATGTATTTTGCATCCACGTTGTTCATTCGTTTTTTCATATCATTTTAAGGCATTATCCCAAAAATGATGTAGATCCAATTATCAGGTGAACCATACCATAGGAAACTGTGGTGATTATGATTAAACATCCAACCATTAAAAACTTCTTAAGGCGAACATTAATGTTTCCGTAGTGTTTATTTGCCATCCGATCTGTTGATAAGGTTATGGGAGCATGGATGAATGGAAAATAAAAAACAAATATATGCTTGATCCAAAACTTTCGTGGCCCATTAATGGTCAATCACCACTATTTCCGATGGTATGGTCCACCTGATAGTTGGATATGTTCCATTTTTTGTATAATGCCCTAAAATGATGTGGAAAAACAGATTGGAGCGGATACGGAATACATACATGAAGGAAGGGCCCACTGTAAGGGCCACACCATCTTGGGTGAGTTCGGGGTCTCACCTAATCTGCTCCCGTCTCAAGTGAGGGGATGGTTTAGGTGGTTCCACAGATCCACTGAGATCATGAGATCCCTAATTGTGGGGCCCACTGTGATGTATGTTCCTTACATCCACACCGTCCATCCACTTTGATAGCTCATTATTAGGCGTGATCCAAAAAATGAAGTAGATCCAAATCTTAAGTTGACCATACCACAGGAAACAATTGTGATTGAATTCCCACCATTCAAAACTCCAAGGGGGGCACCAGAATGTTTATTTGCCATCCAACCCGTTGATAAGGTCATAAAGACCTAGATGAAGAGACCACACAAATATCAACTTGATCCAAAACTTCTGCGGCTTAGGAAAAGTTTGTAATGGTCGATTACCACTGTTTCATGTATAATGGTCCACTTAAGATTTGGATACGCTTCATTTTTTGAATCATACCCTAAAATGAGTTTTCAAAATGGATGGACAGCGTGGATATAGAGCACATACATCATGGTGGGTCCCACAGTCACAGGTCCCACCAACCTTAGTGGATCCAAGCATCCACCGAAGCCACGTCGACTCATGGACTTCCAGCTGGGAATCGAATTAGGTGAGACCCCTGACTCACCCAAGACGGTGCAGCTTATTTGAAAAAATAAACCCTTCATAATGTAAAATATCTCCAAACAGGAGATAAGGGCAAATGTGTCAAATTAACATATTTCAAACATTAGAGACATTTATTAACAAACACATTGTTTTAGATTCCGTACTTAATTTTCAAACTTCGGCACTTCTTTCAAATGGTTACCAAACTGGTTTTTGGGCTTCTGATTCAGACTTCCAATTCATATTGCAGATTCAGGCTTCAGACTTCAGATTTAACAAACGGAAGGGGAGTTGAAGGGCAAAACAGTTCGAATCTAGAGATAAAGGCAAGGAAAAAATAATTGATACTGGGCATTCAGCGATCGATCATGAAGAAGGGGAGTGGAACCAAGTTCAATTGAGAAGACGGAATCGGATTCCGATGGGTAATGGTCGTAGGAAAAATGCTTCTTACCCAACCCTTTTCGTTAAAGGTTACCCTCACGGATGGTTTCCCATTAATCATAAGAAGGTTTTTGGTCGGGTGGGTGCAGTGATGGATGTGGTAATGCCCCGAGACAAAGAAAGCGGAGAATATCGCGATTTCGCTTTAATCCGCATGAGTAGTGAAGAAGAGTTGGCAAGAGCGGTTGAAATGCTTCATGGAGACAACTTCGATGGCAGAAAACTGTTAGTGCAAAGGGCCATATTCAGACCTGAATCTCCTACCTATCCACCTACCCTCAAGCGTCCTTCTCTTAAGCCTAACCTCCTCTCCAAACCCCAACAACAGAATCTCCTACCAAGTCCAGCCGGTATACATACTGCCTCCTTACAAGGTCATTCATTCAAAGACGCTCTTGTCCACGAAAGCAGTAGCCCTAAGGAGCCTCCTTCAATCCCTCCGGTGATGGAGGAATCCCTGACTGTTCCGCTCCATCAGGGCCATAAGGAGGATGTTGACGATTCATCGAATTGTACAATCACAGTAGAACAAGGGAAATTCGAAAAAAACAGAGCAGAACTCGCCAAATCTGCAGTGATTATCACAAAAGAAAGAGCCACTATAACAATGGTTAAGGAGTGGATTACAGAAAATACGGGATTTCAATATGGGAACTCCGATTTCAAACTCCTGCGACATAACGCTCTTTGGGTCAGAGTATGTCCGGGCCTCAATCCAGACTTGCTAAAGACGATAGGGAATATACAGACATCAGGTTCGGTTGCCAAGATCGTGCTGTGGGACAAATTCTCTATTTTCGGAAAAGAAAATGTCTAGATCCTCATATGGGATGTCCCATTGGAATTTTGGTATGATGAATTTCTCATATTGGCTGCTTCAAGCTTGGGCTTCCTTCTTGAAATGGATCCTAAAACTCAGTTAGGGGTCGAACTAGGTGTTATTAGAGCCAAGGTAAGGAGGAAGAAAGGCACCCCTCTTCCCGCTCACATACGAGTTAAGGTGGACAATCGGATCATCATGCTTCCGGTTTAAAAGGAAACTCCTGATTCCGATTATCTCAGGTGGGGAGATGTCTGGAGATCCAGGGACCTCACGAGCTTCTTGCCGGAGCAGATCCAGGTGAACCGTGGAGAAGAAGGTGCTCAATCGTCGTGCTCCAGCGGAGCACCATTGCAGCCTGCTGTCAGATCGTTTGCAATCGTATTCTGTTGCGACAAACATCCGTCAACTTCAGAGACACGCAGCAGCTCCCCGCTCGCTCCCTCATTCCGCATCGCAAACGCCTCCTTTTCCGTAGGCGAGAAGCTTCGGCAGCCTCCTGAGATTTTGACAAGTGTAAGGAACGCTACAGTTTCTTCTCGGATGGACAATCCAGCGGAGATGGTGCAGCCACGTAATTAGCCCCTTTTTCATCTCCCGATAAGCTTTAATGATGACACCTCATCGATCGCCTCCTCTCGACACGTGCCTGCTGCTTTTCCTGAAGAACTCATCAAAGCCGTCCACATAGATGCCCAAGCGTCAACTCCAAGACTTCTCTCAATGAAATCGGGCCAGTGGAAGCGGGTCCGTTTATGACCCGAATCCGTCTTTCCCCTAACAAATGGACCTCTCTTAAAGTATCCAAACCTGTTCCCCTCAATCCCAGTCCATTACGCAATGCTTTCCCACCCCTGAGACCCGATTTAACCCATACCCGCGTTAAATTTCCACCCCATATTCTATCCTCATCCTTCCGCTACCACGACCCAACTCCCATGAAGGAAGATCCTTCCCGAGGGGAATTATTGGAGAGTCTCTTTTCAGAGTCACGGGGCGTTTCATCCAGTCCTTCGTCTCCAGTCAGCTCAACATCCCAAAGACAGGATTGGGCAGATCTGGGACCCTTAACGTTGTTCCAAGAGGAGTGTCCTAGCGATGTCATAATTGCAGAACCTCTCCAGATGTGTGCAGAAATCCCCCATCAACAACAAGAAGACGATATGATGGTGTCTACGGAAAGCAAAAGCCGAGAGGAAATCTTCGATGAAATACAAAACAAGAGATGGATTAGGGATGCAGTCGGCCATGTTGGTCGGTCACTGAGCTTATCATTTGGCAACAAGTCAGAAGACTACACTGTCCTTTTACAAAACATTGAAAACAGTTAAAGACCCCTTTCCCCATTAAAAACTCTGTCTAAACCAGCCAATCGCGCCTCCAGTAACAGAGAGCTCCTCAGCCTTCAATCTCATTCGGCAAAAACATCCGCGTCTAATTCCAGACACGGATGGAAGGGTGCTCAGGGCAGCTGGTTCCTCAATGAAAATCCTCTCTTGGAATGTTCGAGGGGTTGGCTCCAAGCAAAAGCGGATTCTGATTAAGGAATCCATCAGGAGAAAGAATCCGGATGTCTTATGCCTTCAAGAAACCAAAGTTCCCATTTTCTCTGATAGACTCCTGGCTACACTATGGTACGCCAACGACACCAATTATGTGACTCAGGATGCAGATGGCTCATCGGGAGGTATCCTCATTGCCTGGAAATCGTCAAAGTGGGACTTGCTGACTTCGTTTACAAGTGTTTTTTCGGCAGTAATCATTCTCCAAGATAAGTCCTCCAATTTTCGCTGCCTTATTGTCATTGTTTATGGCCCTAACGACGATTTTGTTAGGCCGAATTTTTGAGACAAACTGACTATTACTATACAGTCATTTTCAAGTCCATGTTGCTATGTGGGTGACTTCAACGTGGTTCGTTTTGCCGAGGAACATTCCCGTATAAGGAGAACGAATCCGGCCATGCTTGCTTTCTCAAATTGGATCTAGCATCATGAACTGGTTGATCTCCCGCTATCTGGTGCCAAATTCACCTGGTCTAATGAGAGCAAAACCCCAATTCAATCCAGACTTGACAGGTTTCTTCTATCCACGGACTGGATCGAGGCATTTCCATCTGTATGTCAAACTGCTCTCCCCAGAACGACCTCCGACCATTGTCCGATTCTCCTCTCACTGGAAGACGAAAACTAGGTCCCGAAACTGTTCATATTCAATTTTTCCTGGCTCGCAATTGATGGCTTCAAACAAAGAATTGAGGAGTGGTGGTCATCCTTTCAGGTGGACGGATTTGCGGGTCACAGGCCGATATGCAAACTCAGACTCCTAAAGGAGAAAATTAAAGTTTGGAAGGAAGAAGAATTTCAAAAGAGAGATCTCGAAACCGAAGCGCTATTTTCTGAACTTCAGCAGATTGACTCTAATATTGAAGGCGATGATATCCCTGTGGAAATTCTGTCTAGACGTATCCAGATTATTCAATCCATCTCATCCAGAGCCCTTGAAGATGAATTATCCTAGAAGCTGAAAACGAGAGCGAGGTGGATTTCCGAGGGTGACAAAAACACCAAGTACTTTCATAACATAGCCAACATGAAAGCTCGAGCCAAAGCCATTCTTAGCATGACGGTCAATGGAAGACAGATCGACAATAAAGATGAAATTGCTACCTGCGTGCTTGCTCATTTTAGCTCAGTTCTTTCTTCTGAGGGATGGCATAGACCTCGCCTCGATGGTATTCCATTCCATTCCCTTCAATCTTCGGAAGCGGAGCTGCTGGAAGTCCCTTTCTCTGAAGAAGAAGCTAAAGCGGCGATAACTGCGATGGGAGGAGACAAATCCCCGGGACCTGACGGCTACCCTATGAGTTCTTTCAAACTCTATGGGACACGGTCCATTCAAACATTATGAACTTTCTGCAAGAATTTTACTCCAGGGGCAAGTTATCCAAGGGCCTTGGTGCGTCATTTATTACGCTCCTTCCCAAAGTTGTTGGCACTAACTCATTCTCCGAGTTCAGGCCCATCAGCCGGATCGGCAGTCCTTATAAAATCTTGGCCAAAATTCTGTCTACTAGATTATCGACAGTCATGGGGAAGCTCATCTCCAAATACCAGAATGCTTTCATTAGGGGAAGACAGAACATTGACGGTGCTCTGATAGCAAACGAAGTCCTTCACACATGCCCTAGGTCTGGGAAGAAATGCATTTTTTTCAAATTGGATATCGAGAAGGCATATGATCACGTCGATTGAGAATTTTTATATTACATGTTATGTCGGATGGGTTTTGGAGATAAATGGAAACGGTGGATCAAAGCTTGCGTCGAATCGGCCCACTTCTCTGTCCTATTAAACGGTGTTCCTAAAGGTTTTTTCTGTTCCTCCAGAGGGTTACGTCAAGGTGATCCTCTCTCACCTCTCCTATTCCTGATGATTGGAGAGGCTCTGTCCCAAATGCTCCTCAAGGGTGAAAGTGTTGGCTTCCTCAAAGGAATATCGATGCCAGGTGTGGGTACGCCGATCTCCCACATTCAATTTGCCGATGACACCCTCATCATGGCTAAAGCAGATTCAGATTACATGGAAAATCTGCAGACGACTCTTGAGATGCTTTGAGGCTGTATCAGGATTGAGAATCAATATGGCCAAGTCCAAAGTTTTTGGCGTCAACTGCTCCAATGAGGAGTTATCTTCTTATGCAGAAATCTTTGGCTGTTCGCCCGCCTCGTTCCCCACTTCATTCGTCGGTCTTCCGCTCACGATAGGCCCCCCTCCGAAGTCTATGTGGGACAAAGTGATCGAGAAATTTCAAAAGTTGCTCGCAAGATGGAAATGCCGCTATCTATTTATGGGGGGAAGGCTCACCCTCATTAAAGCGGCGCTGTCCAACATCCCCATTTATTTCATGTCCCTGATCAGATGTCTGTCCTCAGTCCTGGATCGTATTGATAAATTGAGAAGAGACTTTTTATGGTGTGGTAAGGAATCAGAAGAAACTCCACTTGTTGGACTAGAAAGAAGTCTACACCGAGCATTAGAAGCCTAAAGGTAACGAATCGCGCCCTTTTAGGCAAATGGTCTTGGAGGTTGGGATTAGAGACGGACGCTTTATGAAACACGGTGGTCAAAGGAAAATACGGTTCCTCACCTAGGGGTTGGTGGACAAAAGAATCCTCAGTCTACAGAGCCTCGTTTATCTGGAAGGGTATCCTACGCGCTAAGAAGGCAGTGGTTGAGAATATTGGTTTTCAGCTAGGGAACGAAGCTGCAATTAGATTTTGGGACGACCATTGGGTGGGAGATACGGCCCTGAAAAACAGATTCCCTAACATCTATAGCATCGTTGTCAACAAAGATGGTCCGGTTCATTGCTTTTACATACAGTCCGATTCTGGTTTAGTCTGGGAAATAAACTGCAACAGAAATTTGCACGACTGGGAGGTTAGTGAATACGCAATTGCCTTTCTAGTGTGATGTCGATCAGGGAAGAGCCAGATAAAATCTTTTGGAAGAGGGATAAAACCAGCCTTTTCTCGGTTACGTCTCTCTATTCGTTTCTCTCCCCCCCACCTCCCCAACAACCCTTGCTTTCCCTTCCATTTGGAAATACTTGGCTCCCCCCAAGTTTATCTGTTTTGGCTGGCTAGCGGCGAAGAATCGGATGTTAACGATCGACAACTTAAAGAAGAAAGGCATGCAACTCGTCAACATTTGCCTTTGTTGTATGAACAGTGAGGAAATGGTTGATCACTTGTTGGTCCACTATTCGCTCATTTCCCAGATTTGGCTGGACTTCTTTACTAGATTTAATATTAGCGGATGCATTCCTGACTCCGCCTCCTCCATGTTATCATATTGGCACGGGTTTAAATTGGGAAAGAACTAAAGCCGTATCTGGAGAATGGCGATCCTCGCCATCTGGTGGGCTGTTTGGAAGGAGAGGAATGACCGATGCTTCAACAACATTCAATCTTCGACTCAAGCAGTGGGATCTTTTGCCAAAAAACTTCTTATCGAATGGGTGGTTAACGTGTCTAGTCTTAAGGATTGTAATCTTTTGTTTCTAGGCCTGTAAACTTGGTTCTGCTATCTCAGCAGACCTCTTTTGTTCTCTCTTTTTCTTTTAATATCAATCGTTACTTCTTTTAAATTTTATTTTTTTTTTTTAAAAAAAAGGCCCTGACTTGTACCTCAAATAAATCATCCCTTTTTTTTAGCAAGTGGTGCAATTTCAATAGGCAAAATAAGATGATTACTATAATCTGCTCGCCATGCTTTTTGGATGATTCTCCCTCCATAGTTGGGTCATCGGTTTGGGTGGCTTGGATGTTGTACAACCATGCCACGTGTATGGTGTACGAATCACCACCGTTTTTAAAATGTTGGTGAAATATCATAGTAGATCCCAAGTTCCCGATGTTCTAAATGTTAGTGTTGGAAGGCTTCCTCCAAGATCTCAATGTCGAATCACACCATTTACCATTGAGCTACAGGCATGAATGATGCACTCTTTGATAGTGGTGTAATGCCTTGGAAGGCACCTGAGATTTCTTCAACAGTCGCTTTATCTACAGTTACTTTCTGGATAGACATTGGGACTTCTAAAGGAGATTGATCTACAATTTTTCTACTCATAACTTTGTCAATTTTATTTTATTTTTTCCTTTCTTGAAATTGATCCCTAAAATCCTAGAGTCTTTTTTTTTTTCACATGCCCACGCACTCACACCACAATGGGCACTCGAACCCATGACCTCATGTTGAAACTCTTGTGAGTTAACCACTGATCCATAGGGCCGCAGGCCTAAAATTCTACAGTCTTTTTTACTTTTTTCGAACGGCTACTCAAATCCATTATTAACTTCAATCTGTAGGGGCTGTTTGATTTTATAAATTTAAAAAGTCTTTTATTCTGATAGAATCAACTGTAACTGACAGCAATACAACCTATCATTCATTACTTTCAGGGGCTGTTTGATTTTCTAATTGCAGCGGTAAATCAAGGTAAATACGTGTAAATAGTAATTATGACTAATTTCACCTGTTTGAAATATGTGAGGAATTACATCTCGAAAACCGATCCACAAAAACCATGTTACAACCAATTTAAACTTGTGGGCCCCATCATGATATATGTGACTTATCAACACCATCCAACTTTTTTAACAACACATTTTAGGGTACGAGTCCAAAAATGAGGCAAATCCCAAGGTCAAGTGGGCCACACCGTAAGAAATAGTGATTGTAAAGACGTCGGCGGTTAAAAGCTATTTTCTCCCTAGGGCCCACATTGATGTTTATTTGTCATCCAACATGTTCATAAGGTCACAGAGCCATGGACAAAGGGAAAACAAAATTATCAGCTTGATCCAAAACTTCTAAGGCCCTCAAAAAGATTTCAATGGTAGGAGCTCAATTCACATTGTTTCCTACGGTGTGGTCCACTTGAGCTTTAGATCTACCTCATTTTTCGGCTCATGCACTAAAATGAGCTGGCTAATGGGATGAACGGTGTGGATAAGACACATATATCGTGGTGGACCCCACAAATATACGATTTTTTCCTCGAGTGACATGAGAGTGCTATAAATGAAGGCCGCTGTCAATATCACCTCGAAAATGCAACTGGAAATTCAAAGGTAAATAATTATTACCCATTTACCTTGAATTACCACTGCAATTGGGATATCAAACAGCCCCTCAATGTAAACGAAAGGCAAGATACTCAGAGATAATTTTATTAAATACATACCTCCCTGTACAACTTTGAGAGCATCTCTGGACGAGAAACAATAATAGCGGCTAAGCACTTTGCTGCTGCTCTCCGAACCTTCCAGCTGACATCTTCATCATCACTATATTCATCAGCGCTTTCGCTACAAGAATTCCAAAAAGGTTTTTAAAAAACCAGAAATTCAGTTACATGAAGCATACAAGCAGACAAAATACTTGAAATTCTAATGTAAATAATTCAGGAACATACTCATCTTCCTCCTCCTCATGAGTCTCATCATCGGTATCCTCCTCCATGTTATCAGTGAAGTTTGGGTCATAACTCAAAAACTCAAGAGTAAGATGTAAAATGTCATCACAGTAAGAACATATATCCCTGGGACATCTAAGGAGAAAACTCTCCAACGCCTGCAACCAAATTGCTCCATCAGCAGGAATGAGGAAAGGTTCTGGCAAAAACACATGAAAGGCAAGGAAAAGAGAAACAAAACACTGGGGGAAAACTAAGTTGCAAGACCTCAAAACACTAGGGGGAAAAACAAAGTTGCAAGACCTTTGACGAAAAAAAAAAAAAAAATACCTGCAAACTGTACTCACGAAGTTCTTCATCGATTTCTGAAGCACTGGTGCAATAATTGATTAGCAAGGGTACAGTGTCGCCAAGATGGGGTCCAAAACGATATCCAACAGCACGACTGAGACACCCCAACGTTAAACCTCTCATCAGATGATGTCAAACTTTTTCATCATGACTAAATCGAATTAGGGTTGGGAGTTTAACTAAATACATTGAACAAACAGAGACGATAACAAGATGTCCATAGAGAAAGAGAATAATGTCAATACCAAATAAAAAATAAAAATGAGCACATATACAGAGCAGTAAATAAAAAATCCAGTTGCTGATACCACTCTAAGAAATAAAACTCAGACCAAATCTAAATCAAATCCTCCTCTTCCTCCCAAAGATCCCTATGAAATGTAGGGGACCAAACGATGTAAACACCTGACCAACAGTAAATATCAATAATTCTTTCTTCTGTACACATTAAGACCCTACAGTGCTCCAAAAGATCACCACAATAGCCAATCTCCCCACCAATGATCCTCTTAAAAACAAACCATCATTCATTGACCTCCCCACCAATGATCCTCTTAAAAACAAACCATCATTCGTTGACCATACCCCAAAATTTCTGTCTCTTGATAACCGAAGGTTGCTGCTCCAAACAGGTCCAAACACCATACTTGTCAAAATCACCCTTTTCCAAAGTATGCCATCTCACTTCACAAATCTCCACATTGCCCAGTAATGCAAGATTCAAGATTTTTAATGATTTAGATCTAGTCATCCCTGCTTGGCTGGTTTACACACCTCGTTCAATTGCTCCAGATGATACCTTTCTCCAATCCTAATCCACCAAAAAAATCCCTTAGCAACCATTCTGCTCTATTAATAACGCTCATGAACAATGAAATAGAGACAAGTAGACCAGCATTACAAAAGTGCGACTTAGAGTAATGCAATCCCCAAGAAACATATTTGAGTTTTGAAGAGGACATCCTCCACTCCACAATCTCAATCACAATGGACCAGAGGCTTTTGAATGGCTTCCCCACACACAATAGCAACCTGTGATGAGTATAAGGAAGAGAGCCAGCCCGACATCTCATCACACTTGCCAACTCATTCACCCCACTTTCTTTCATCCTCACCCCCAACTTCTTGCGTTTGGCAATTTACTTTATGTCTCAACACTACTTACAAAGCACCCTTAAGATGCATCTCATATTCCAAATCTGTTTGATGCTCATGTTGCCGCCCCCCCCCCCCCCCCCAAAAAAAAAAAAAAAAAAAACCGTCATTCCTTGAATTGTAGATGGGAAATCGGAAACTCTGTGCAACCTTCCCAAACAATATTTCCTCTCTCACCCTCCAACTTCTGCTTAGAGCCCCTGCTACAATCAGAAAAAGGAAAGAGAAAATGGATTCACCTACCTTAAGCCTCTAGACTCACCAAAGTAACCTTCCAGGAAACAATTAACAAGCATCAAGAACTCGGCTGAGGAAATACATTGCGTCATCAAAGATCATCACACCATGAATACCATCATCCTCAATAGTAGTAGTAGAGATGACACCAGCAACACAAACAGTGTGCCGTGGTGTGGCAGCTGGTGGTGGCAGTAGCGATCGTAATGGTAGCAGGTAGTCAAGGTGGGGGTGGTAGCAACAGTAACAAGAACTGGGGGTGGCTATTGTAGTGGCAGTAGCTTGAATAAAAAATATGTCCACCATATCATATTGTTCACCATGGATACAAGGTCATATCAAGCCATCCAAGGAATTCTGTATCAGTAACGGTGGCCGTAATGGTCACCACCATCACCAATATGGGTAATGGCCGATGTGACTTCCGTAACGGTTGATTTATTTTATTTTATTTTTTGCCCAAAAAATTCTGAAAAAAAATATCTAGAAAATCTAGAAAAATGTAAATATTCTAAATATGTATTCGTTTTTCTTATTTTGAACATGTTTATGGTAGCATAACAGTCCACTCTTTGGTGAGAGTGTTATATCAGGCTATCTGGTGAATTTATGAACATGGTTACATGTCTCAAATGTTTACACATTACAATCAAGCATTAAAACTAGAAATTGAAAAAAGACGGGCATAAATACCACTTTTTCTAACTGTTTGAAAAGATGGTATTGGGAGCTTCTATTCGCTCAAATTGCTTCAATCTACAGTTTCAATCCTAAAAACTATAGTAGGAGTGGTCAAAATCTACTGTATAATGATTTAAGAGAGTTTTTGAAATAGGTAAAGTGAAAAAATGAGGAGAAAAATGGATTTAAGTAGGAAAAAAAGTAGCTGCTTTTCGACCATTATGAGAGTAACGGTCGTTATGCTTATGCCCCGTAACTGCCGTTACAGACTCAAAAAACCAACTACCCTATTTTACCCCCGTATCGCGTAACAGTCACGACCATTACCTATACGTATCGGCATTTAGAGCCGTATCATAACAGATACAGAATACCTTGGCCATATCGCACTATATAGGGCTGTTTTGGGATGATATAGACTAAAACAGTCATATCATTCATGGACGATACCGATACGTATCAGGCAATACACACCGGTTCCAGATGATACTTTAAACCTCAAGCAATACCATCTGTAGCAATATTACTAGTAGTAGTGCACGAGTAGCAAGGTTCTGAATATCAGTTTCGATGGGGGTAGCAGCCTGGCCCAAAAATGATATGATACAGGCCATATCATACCCGTATCCATTAATTTTTAAAGAAAAAATTTACAGAAAAAACAAAATCAGAAAATGGGAAAATGGTAAAATACAAGAATTTAAACATTTTTTTTGTGTTTTAGACATGTATTCAATGGTGCATACATGGTCTAAAATTGATTTTGGTGCAGTGTGTCGTTCACCACAGATACAGGTCATATTGCTCTGTATCAGGGCAGTTCAAAGCCGATATAACTATATCGTTCATGGATGATACCGGTATGTATTGGGCGATAAATATCCAGTTTTGGACAAAACTTTAAACCTTGGTGTAGAGGACAAATCTTTTTAAGGAATGATTTTATTTTATTTATTTATTTTAAGGATAACTGGGAATTCTACTAAAGAGGGAAAAAGAACAAAGGAAGGGAGGACTCTGCTGAGGTAGCAGAGAGCCTATAGACCTAGGAAAAGCAAACTGTCTTTATTCAGCCCGTTTACATTACCCGCCCATTCAAAAATTAGATTTTTTGCCCTGAACCAAACGTCTTTAACCGAAGACGACTTGTCGTTGAAACATCTATTGTTTCTCTCCACCCAGACTGACCATGCAAGGATCGCCATCCTCCAGATACTTTTTGTGGCTTTCCCCAACCTGACCCCATGGCATGAAAGTAATTGAAGGTTAGCTGAGAGCGGGTTGCACCAGCATATGTTGAACCACGACAGAAATTCAGCCCAAATCTGATAGATGAAGGGGCAATGAAGCAAGAGGTGATCCGCCATTTCCTCGGCTTTCATACAGCAGAGGCAAATGCTGACAATGTTCATTCCCCTTTTCTCGAGATTATCTACCATTAGAATCCTGTTCTTGCCAACAAGCCATCTGAAACATATAAACTTGGGAGGGGCCGCGTACTTCCAGATAAAAGAGGCGTGAGAAGCCGTAAAAGAAACTGATGGGGCGAGCTGAGAGTAGAATGATCGGACCGAGAAGGCGCTGGTTTTGTCACTGACCCAAATGAGATTATCCTGAGAGGCTGGATCTGGCATGGCTTTTGAGATGACGTCAAAGAGATCAACATATTCGGAAATTTCCCAGTCGTTGAGATTTCTGAGGCATTTAAACCATGTTGGCTATTGAGCCAGAGTAACAATCTGGCTGGCTGGCTTTTTAAGGAATGACTTTTGTCATGCTGGCTGGTTTGAAAGCTGAGTTGCTTAGTCTTTGACATCTGTCTTTTTAACAATTCTTATAAATTGATATAATATATCAACTATCATTTTCATTAGTTCATGTATAAACTATAGACCATACATCATAGAGTACAAACTATAAAGACTAGAGAGTCACTAGACTCACTACTACCAAGTAGGCAAGTACTATCATGATATCATCAGCAATGTTATCTTCTTGTCATATAAATTTGGTACTTCCACTATATGATTGCTCATTAGAATTTATAGTCTATTAAACTTAATACATATGCACATTGGTTTACAAAATATAATTTTTGTAGCTACCAAGATGTTCCCCAAAAATGGTCCAGTTCACTTTGATTCGTCAATAATTCACGATCTTTTTTTTTTTTTTTGGGGAGAGAGATAGAGAGAACTGAAACTCATTGAAACACCCACCATAAGGCGGGAAAAGAACACAACCCGACTCTACAACTCAAAAAAGGATGAGAGACTAGCAAACTTTGTTGGTTTTACAAACGAAGCGCAATCCACAACGGCACTTTTAATTTTGCCAACGACTTCTTGCAGGGAAGATCCCTTTCAAAAGCAATGACTACTCCTGTCTAGCCATCATAATAATTCTCTATATAGCTCTCCCAGATTTCCCTACCCCACTTCCATGTCAGGCCCAAAGACGGTCCTTCCACTGACTTCAGCATCATCCAAGCAACATGAAAAAAGGTCAAGAAAATGGCCCCACACCTTATGAACAAATGAGCAATAAATGAAAAGGTGATCAATCGACTCCACATTATCTGTACATATCAAACAAATATTGGGAAGGATGAGGGATCTCTTTTGAAAGTTGTCGGTGGCAATGTTCGAAATAACAATATCATGTTACGTATCGCACCCTTGGGATACTGATACGTATTGGTTATCACATGGGACAAATCAGTTGTATCGCGTAATGTATCGTTGTTGTTGGAAACATGGGGAAACATTGAAAATTGGTCGAATTTTTCAACGAAATTTCAATGATTTTTAAAAAAGACATTAATACACACTTACAAATAAAAATATTACAAAAAACAAGTGCACAATGGATTTTCTTTGTATGGGGTCCTAATCTATGCGTTGTCTAACTGAATTGATGCAAGTATATTCAAAGTTTGTTCATATTATTTATAAATGTAAGAAGACGTGGAAACGCAAGCAATAAATTCAAAAGCAAAAGAAGAATCACTGGATTAGGTTACATAAATGTTTGATTTTGATTTATTTTTTTCCAATTTTCCGCAACTCGGTTCTTCTCCTCCAAATTTTGAAATCGAAGTTCCCAATCCATGATTTTTCATGCCATGCAAAACATGAAAAATCATGAATTTATAACAATTTGACACTGATTTAACATGATTTATAGGGGAATAAAAAATGATCGGAAAAAAAAAAAATGTTCACCAGATCGAACATGTGGGATATATCCCACTACTTGTGTGTTTCGTATCACACTAGTGGGATACAAGATATATCGTGGAATATATCGGCCAATATCGTTGATATTTAAAACTCTAGTCAATGGTTAAAACTCTCTTCTTTCCTACAAGCCAAACAAAAGCCACAACTCTAGGAGGGGCACAAATATTAGGAAGGATGAGGGATCTCTTTTGAAAGTTGTCGGTGGTTAAAACTCTTTTCCTTCCTACAAGCCAAACAAAAGCCACAACTCTAGGAGGGGCTCCATAATACCAATGATGGAAAGGATAAGCCTTATGAATGTGAGACAACTCTCTCTCTCTCTCTCTCTCTCTCTCTCTCTCTCTCTCTCTCTCTCTCTCTCTATTATGGAAAGGATAAGCCTTATGAATGTGAGACAACTCTCTCTCTCTCTCTCTCTCTCTCTCTCTCTAAACATTCTATCCATTTTAGTTTATTGTTTTGTCTATCCCAGTCTTCCCTTTCTTTTGCCTCATTTAAGAAAATCCTAACATAAAATTCCTGTTTAGATTCTTCCCAATAAGTGTAGAAAGTAAAACATTGTCATTATGACCCTAGCTAAGCAGAAGTTGGACAATTGGGCTGCCTGACATCAACCCTCCTATTTACCAGGTACAGGGACCAGCTACCACAATTGCTACTAAGCAAAGAAAAAGTTTGCAAGTTTGCGACAACATACGGGGCATGATTGGATACAAGGAAAACCATGGAAATCCAGGGAATGGAAAATATTTTCCATTGATGCAGACCTTTGTGTTGTTGGATAGCAAAGAAAACGATGGATTCTACCAAGCAATCATTAACCTTTTCTATAGTTTGGATTCTCAAGCACAAGATACGAGAAGACCATTGTAAAGGAATATGAGATTTCCACTTGCCACCCAAAGAAGGCCCATGAAAATGGATTCCATGTTTGATACTGCCTTCAGAAATAATTATCACATATAGATTGAGGTTTCCAAGGAATCCTCTAATCGAAACATGACCATCGAAAAATCGCTGCTAATAAGGGGAAGAATCCCGAAAAACCAATGTAATGGTGCTAATATGCATACAAACATGTCAGAGATGTAAACATGCATAAATCATGTGACCCACAAAGAACACATTCGTAATGAAAAAAGTGTCAAATAATAATCAAGTGCTGAAATTGACAAATATAGTACCAACGACATGTTTGCAAATTTTTTTAGCTGCAAGACATTTGCAAATTTACCTCAAAGCTCCAATCATCTGGATATTCGTCCTGGTCAATTCAGGCTTTGGGCCCTTATTTTTCAGAAGCTGAACAACTTCTACAGTTGCCTTTGCCAAGAGATCATCCGACAAGCTTGAGGCAAGAGATGCTGGAAGGCAAAAAAAAAGTCAGTTCCATATTTTTGGCTTACTGCTCGAAAAGTTAAGTTGGATGCAGATACAGATTGACGCCCAACAGTTGGTTGTAGATACAGATTGGAGTATCTATTTTCGAGAAATACAAGTGGGTATGGCAGGTTGGGTCGAAAGAGATTTCACTGAAGAAGAGGTTAGTGGATTGGTTCAGAAGATGGCCAAGGATAAGGTGCTGGGGCTGGAAAGCTTTTCCATGGCCTTCTACCAGATGTTGGAGCATCATGAAAAACGACATAATGAGTTCTTTTTTTTCATATCACTCTAAATCCAGACTGCACAAGAGTTTAAATGCAAGTTTAACAGCTCTAATTCCGAAAATGGAGGATGTGATGGAAATGAGGGACTTTAGACCCATAAGCTTGGGGTATGCATGTACAAAATTTTGGCCATTGTCCAGCAGGTTGAGGGAAGCTTTAAGCTGCACTGTCTCTCCTTTCCAAGGAGCTTTCATTAAGGAGAGACATCTTGGATGCAGTGTTGGCAGCTAATGAACTCACTGATTCTAGATCTAAAGCTAAGGAGGCACAAAGTATATGCATAATTGACATGGAAAAAGCATATGATCATGTCCATTGGGATTTCCTATGTACACATTATCCAGGATGGGCTTTGGGGTAGGTGGAATGGGTGGATAAAAGAATGTATCTATTCAGATTCCTTTTTAATTCTAGGGAATGGGCCACCGGTTTCTTTTTTAAGGCAGAGAGATTTTATTCAAAAAGGCCCAAAGGCGAAAGAATATAGGGACCACAGCCGGGGAAAAGCACATCACCCAACAAAACAAGACACTCCTCAAGATGCCAAAGCTAATTAGCCCACTCAGACATTGCTAGCTTCCCTCTTCTAACCTCTGAAACCGCTCCACAAGAATTTCTAGAACACTAGTTATTTCGCCCAGAAAGGCTAATCTCCCCTGCTTGGGGAACCTCTGGACCTCCCCCATGCCAAGTAAGGAAGAAGGCATCGATGGACCCGGGCACGGCCCACGAGACATTGAAAAGGGTGAAAAAAGGGTCCTAAACTGATCTAGCAAACGGGCAAAGAATGAACAAGTGGTCGAACGATTTGGCTCTTGCAAGCACAAGCTACAAGCATTTATAATAATCATCGACCACTTCCTTAGATTGTCGATAGTGAGCAATCTATGCCTTCCCACCAACTACGCAAAAGCTGCAAGCTTGAAAGGAGCATCATGGTGCCACAAGAAGCCAGTGTGGCTACACTGCGCTTCCCCAGGGGCATGAGATGGTAAACCATAGAACTACCAGACTGAGAATTTTCCAGATTTGACTTTACACCACTTCCACTTGTCCCCCGCACCACTAGAGGGATGAAATCCTTCAAGCCGAGCGAAGAGATGGACAAACTCCTCATCTGAGAGATTTCTTTTACAAGAGAGGGCCCATACACCTGAACCAACATGGGAAAAGTGATGGGCAACAGAAATATCTGCCACCAGGGATAAGCTAGCAGGCCTCAAAAACACCTCACAGAGCAGGACATCTCCTATCCAGACATCATTCCAGAAGCTCACTCTTTCCTCAACCCCACTGAAAGAAAAATCCCCTCAAATTTACCTGCTGTAGATGACACTGCTTTTCAAAGAGCAGAGGCCTTGTAGAGAGCGGACCACTTGACCCACAAGCCCCCATCATC
The DNA here is from genome assembly GCF_029962835.1 of Magnolia sinica. Taxonomy (NCBI): domain Eukaryota; kingdom Viridiplantae; phylum Streptophyta; class Magnoliopsida; order Magnoliales; family Magnoliaceae; genus Magnolia; species Magnolia sinica. The sequence continues at coordinate 21,044,581 of NC_080576.1, read as the reverse complement.
AACCCTGTATTTGCACGCAACCACCTCATAACACAACCTGCCTTCTTTCTATCCAAAATGCCAAAGCCACTTGCTGAGTAAGGCAGGTTAATATCCTCCAGCTTTGTAAGACCAACCCCACCATCCACATAAGGCCTACAAACTTTGCCCAGATCCAGCAAGTGGAACTAGTTAGAATCAGCCAAAACCTGCCATATAAAAGTCTCTCCTCAACGTCTCTAATCGAGCCAGCCTTGACTTCGGACATCTAAACAATCAAATGAAGTATACGGGAAGGTTCGACAAAGCCGCTTTAATGAGTGTGAGTCTTCCATCTTGGCTACTTCCTCTCCATTATATCGATGACCTTATCCCACAACAACTTAAATGGCTTTTCCACAACCTCTTTGTTAGAATCAACTGCTTCAGACATTTTGTTAGCTCTAAGGAATTCGCAAAATGGCCCTTTCTCCTTTTCTATTATCAGCAGTAGCAAGTCTTAGTCTGATGTTCGAAAAAGCAGCACACATGATCTTCGAGGGCTTCCTAGTGGGCATTCACTTTTACGCATCTCTAATTTGCAGATGGTATCATTGTGATCATCCAATTTTGTGGTGCTAGCGCAGGACAGGTGTCCAATGTCAAAGGCATGCTCAGATGTTTTGAGGGAGCGTTTGATCTACGAGTAAATCTGAAAAAAAAGTTATGAAAGGTCGCTACCCTCGCATGCATGTATATGGGCCTCCCCTGGGTGGTAATATGAGATCAGCAGTGTTTTGGGATCCGGTCGTGGAGAGGATTGGCAAGAAGCTTGCAAGGTGGAAAAAAGTCTCTCTCCTCAAGGGGAAGAATTACCCTTGTCAACGTGGCATTATAAAATTCCCAGCGTATTATGTATTTATTCAAGATTTTGGCATTAGTAGTGTCGTAAATTGAACACATACAAATAGGTTTCCTTTGGGAGGAAGTGAAGTGAAGCATAAGTTTCACCTTGTCAATTAAGTAGTTCTGCAGAAGCCTGTAAATGATAAGCGGGCTACGAATTGGAAATGTTAAGTAAAGAAACCAGTCTCTTCTAAGTGGTGGTCAAGAGCAAACAACGCTATGGAGGAAGGGCACTTGGGAATCTAGGGCTTTATTTGGATTGGTGGAATCCAAAAAGTAACCATAAAAAAGAATATGTTTTCCGCAGATGTGAAGTTTTCCCCCGATTGTGACAATAAAGTAACCTGTGAAAATTTGTTTTCCTTTCCACAATTTTTCTTAAAACAATGCATTTAATCCTCATCTCCACACCTTTTGAGAGACAAATTTCACTTTTTGACAATTGGCCATTTCACATTTCAGGCAACCATTTTTAGGATTCTTTTCTACAGATTTCCTTATCCACGGTTTTCCTTCAATGTGACTTTTTCCTTCCCAAATCTTTTTTTCGGATTCCACCATTCCAAACCAGCCCTAGAGGAAATTGGTGAATAATTTAGATAGATGTCAGTAGAAGGGCATCCACCAATCAAGGAATACGGAACTAGACTTGGTAAGCAAAACAAGGTTAGAGATGGAAAGGGGGCGCAAGTTACCTGTTGGGTAAGGGGGACAAGACCAAATTTTGATTGGATGCATGTATTGATGATGTGCCATTGGTGTCCTCTAGCTAGTATCTTTTCCTTCTTGTTGCTAATGACGAAATGATTCGGGATTGCCTCGAATCTCCGAGAAACTCAAAGGTGTGGAATATTAGGCAATGAAGGAATCTCGACTCTTTGTCAATTAGCTTAGGAAGTTGGCAGAGTGAAGTTGGTCAGCTCCGTTGAGGATGGGAAAATCTGGAAATGGTCCTCAAATGGGTCTTTCTTGGCAAGGTCAATGTTCTTTGGGTAGGTGGTGAAGGAAAGAGTGTGCCTCTTCCATGTGCTTTAATTTGGAAGACCAGTACTCCAAGAGTAAAAGCATTCATTTGGATCACAGCAGCCAACAAGATTCTAATGATTCACAACCTTAAGAAGCAGAAGTTTACGTTACTAAGGAGGTATGTGATGTGCAAGTCTGAAGAAGAAACAGTTGATCACCTTTTATTCATTGTGATACGGCTAAGGAGATTTCGGCTTTTCTTCTTGAAAACTCAACACTCATTGGGTATTTAATGCATGGATTAAAGTTGTGCTATTGGAATCGGTCAATGGTCCTTTTAAAGGTCGGATTAACACTATTTGAACCTCCTTTTCTATCAAGTCCTTTAGGGAATTTGGATAAGGAATAGCGGGATCTTCAAAGACAAAGCAGTTTTTGGTGCAGCCTTAAGAAGGAAAATCATGTCAATGATCATTAACCGGGCGTTGGCAAGGCCTGATTTCAATGGTTGTTCTTTCTTGATACTTTTGGGAGATTGGAGGGAGATCTAAGAGACCCCAGCTAATGTACCTCAAACTCCTGCTTTTGTGTTCTTTCTGTGCCGTTTTTGCTGTGGAGGTGACAAGAGCACCACCTCCTACTTGGTGGTTCCTTTTGATTTTAATGAAATCAGTCATTATTTTTTTTTTGAAAAAAAAGTACTTTCAAGAATGCAATGCACCTATGAAATAAAACACAGTAGGTTACATTGAATGTACTTCAACTCACCGATGCAGGATATAGACTTCTTTCTGACACTGGCTTGATTAGAACTCAATTGAGACAACAATGCACTTAGAAGTAGCTCATGGTCTGTTGTCATCAGATGGCCAAATCTATGAAGAACATCACATAGGATATCAAGACACTCGCACTTAACCTCAGTGCTCATTCCCTGGAAAAAATGAAACAGTGAGGAAAACCAAGGATCTTGAAGATTCAGATAAAGGATAGTTAAGTACTAAACCACATTTTTTTAAGTTTGAGAACTAACGTTATTCTTTAGTTTTAAGCGAAATGGGTAGTTCGAATAAGCAACTTACAGTACTTGTTATGCCCTTTATTAATTGAGGAGTAAGAGAATCAACGATGCGCTGTGCAACAGCCGTGGTACTGACTTCTGAAACAATTGTCTTCATGGCTATACTAGCAATATCACGATGTTGATCCTTCCCATGTACCAATCTATCACACAGCTTGTCTGTCATTTCCAAAACCCTATCCTCACTGACTTTCTTCACAAGTGGTGCCAAACTAGAGCATAAAGGGGAAAAGGAAAGGAAGGCAAAATAATAATAATAAATCAATGAGTCAAAAAGATAAAGATTCCCAAAACCAAAACACCAAGAGTCGATATAATAAGTCACAAGTCATTATAATCATTCATCCAATTTGGCTCACAATGCAAACAGAAAAAAGAGGCCCTGCAGGTGTAGTTACCTTGCACATGGTCCCATAAGCATTTCAATGCAAGCTTTATTATTACAATTTTTAGGGCCTGTTTGGATAAAGTGAAATTAAAAACGTGGAAATGGAAAACCCTTCAGGTGTAGTTACCTTGCACATGGTCCCATAAGCATTTCAATGCAAGTTTTATTATTACAATTTTTAGGGCCTGTTTGGATAAAGTGAAATAAAAAAATTGTGGAAATGGAAAACCCCCTTGGAATCCTCAAATCAGGGAAATTTCAGGGAAAAGAAAGGAATGCTTATTTAGCAATCTGAATGTCTATGGAAATGTATGTCCTTTAACATTCCTATTATTTGTTTTGCCATTTTGAATGGGTAAATCTACCTAAAGCAAGGAAAAGTGAAATAATGACAACTTTAAGCATCATATGAAAGGGTCATAGCATTTTCCCATCAACTAAGGAAATCAATGTAACAGCAAATCGATTTCCCCAGTTTTCTCTGCTTTTGCAAACAGGGTAAAACGTCCCTTCAGTGTAATCAAATTCTTTTCCACAATTTTCCAAGCTTTTTTCTCTAAACAAATAGGCCCTTACAAGTGTGTGTGTGTGTGTGTGTGTGTGTGTGTGTGTATCCTTCTTAGTAATGTTCTATCTAGAAAAAGAAAAATACAACCGATTAAGGAGCAGAGATTGCACAATACATAAATAACATCTAGCAACCCCTTCTTTGGCTAAACCATTGGCAATGTCATTTGCCTCTTGAAGGACATCAATACAATGAACATCCAAAGATGCAATTAAAGACCTAAATTTTACCCAGACTGTTCGTCATCACCCAAAAGAACACTAGCTGAGTACTGTTCACAATAAAACATTCATCGCTGAGACACTAAATAACCTCATCCCCTTCAGCAAAGTTCAGGCCTTAGCATTTTAGACTCTTCGAGACTATATGGATAGAACACAAGAATTTTACTATGCCAATATCATCCACGAAGATGCCTCCTATGCTAGCTAGATGATCCCAACTATTCCCGTAGGATATCAATTCTTGCAACAAACGGAGACTTCTAAACACGTAACTAAAGGGTTCACAAAGATGATCATGAAAGACTTAGGGTAAAAAAGATTCCATAACATAAATGCTAATAAAGTAAAAAGAGACGAACCACTTCACAGCAAGTCCAGAAACATCGCCAGCTGCATCCTCAAGCTGTAGGAGGACAGTATTTGACACTTTGACCTCCATATCAGCATCAGCTTTGAATCCTTCCTTGTTCAGCTCATTGAGCAAATCAGAGGTGGCCATGTATCTGTAGTCTTTATCCTTACCCGTCATCTGCAAACAAGCTAGAAGAATTAGTACAAACCCAAACTCCATTTCCTTGTAAAGAGATAGAAAACAATAATAGCACTACAGCAGTAACAATATTAAAAAAAAAAAAAAAAAAAAACACAGAACTTTGCAGCAATCATAATGTAGCTAGAAATTTTTATTAAAAAAATTAAGAAAAAAACAGCATGTGCCAGGGAGGTTGATTTCAATCAGAAACATACCTTCTCCAAGATACCATTTATGGCTGAATTCGCCATTTTTCCACGTGATCCTTCCAACGTGGGATCTTCTACCCACCTCAAATACTATACAAAAAAAAAAAAAAAGACGAATCCAAAAGGTCAATGCCTGAAATCATGAAGGTGCATCTATTTCCTCATCCACATTTAGATACAACAACAAGAAGGTTATAAACTGGTTAGTACATTATGCATGAATACAACCTGTGCAGAAATATCAAACTAACAATGCAAAATTATGATTTTTTATTTTTTTACAATCAAGAATTTTTGCATTACAAAGAGAAGGTAAAGCTACAAAAGGAGCAGATATCATCCAAGAATCAAGATGGTCAACTACTTCATTCACTTTACAGGGTCCCAAGCATAAACGAGGTTGATATCAAGGAGGCAACTGGCCATTGAACTTTTGCCAAGCAATAATGAAAATTCCTATTTCTTACCTTGATTGGCAAAGCAGGATTTCAAAAGCTAACCACAAATCACTGGGACAACACTATCATGAAGGTGTTGGTGTGCATCATCATTCAACTCCAAAGAAAAGAGAACTAAAGAAGAAAGGAAACAAGGACTATATACTTCTACAGACCGAATACCCAAACAATGAAGCTCTCTAGTTCAACTTTAGGCAGATTACGAACATAGAATATGTGATGATCTTTACAATAACAAAAAGTACAAGTACACAGAAAGAGGCCCATAAAAACCTTTAAAAAACAACCAACTGAAAACTGGAAAAAAATATATATAGAGAGAGAGATCCAAAAAAAAATGATTACTTTTTTAAGGGTATAATGATGAATTATTGACAACACAAACATGTTAAGCTTGAATAAGCCTCAAAATTCATATATTGGTGAAAATTCTAAAACCCGAAATAAATACATTAATTACCTTAACAACCATATGAAAGAATAAAGAATACCGGCATCCCTTACAAACAATATGAAAATATCAAATACAGATTTTCAAAGTCCAATAAAGACCAAAACTGAATTCCTTGAATACAATTCCAGGTCTGATCACTACTTTCGACACGACAATGGAACAACGACAAAATGAATCCCTATCCCAAGTGATTGGTGTCAGCTACAGGAATCTTGTTCCACCATTCTACTCTATCAAGGGCCATACTTTCAATTAGATGGACCATGGGTCATCGTCTTTTCTTACTACCTCCAGCCGCGTCCCTTTGGACTTTCCCCTTGCCCTTTTAGAGCCCTCTCCAAACTCAATCTGAGCTCAAATTCACAGAACTGCATGATATATCAAACTTACAATTCACAATTTTTGCATATTCAACTTGGTTGCATTATTATCTACATATTAATATGTAAGCATTGAGACTTTGGTTGAACAAAACCCAAGATAAACCGTTTTGCTCAAAACCTTCAACAAGATGGTTGTAATCTAGTCCACACTCAGTCCAATTCACATTAATATTTACACATTGTGCAGATTTGAACATGAAACATATAGGTGTCAGCATGCCTACTCAATCTGAACTACCCCAAGCCAACTATGACAGCATGTTCCTGACAAGGCCAAGTGAAATCCTACATCCATGTCTAACTTAGGGCCTGTTTGGATGCCTGTAAGTTCTTTTAAGTTGTGACTTACCTGTAAGTCACTTACAGGTGAAAGTTACTTACAAGTAGCCTGTTTGGATGTAAGTTGTAAGTCACTTACAGGTAAGTTTTTCTGTTTGGATAACCTGTAAGTTACTTACAGGTAAAAATTTGTATATTCACATCGAACAGAACTCGGATTAGAGAATTGTTTCAAAATGTTATGATCATATAAAAACGCATGGGATCAAATATATAATTTTATTAAGCCCATCAAGATGAATATTTAAGCTAATTCTTAGGCCAAACTAATTATCAAGTGGGGCATAAAAGTGAGCCCATGAATTCAAAATATCTATAATATGGAACAACAACTCAATTTAAGCATTGATAGGAAACTAAAAAACATTAATAAGTCAAGAAACATTAATCTATCTCCAAATCCGAATTCATTTCATAAATAAATCTAAAAATTAAGGAATTATTAAGTCAAGAAATACATATCATTAAGCATAAATGGTCCATATATAACAAAATCAGAATTATCATTACCATCCAATTTTTAGAATCCCAATGTATGAAAATAATTAAATAAAAATTAAAAAATAAATGCATTAAAAGAATCCAGGGGAACATATTAGGATAAGATCTGTGTGGCCCACCTTAATATATTAATAAATAAATGCATAAAAAGAATCCATATGTGGCCCACCTTAATATATTAATAAATAAATGTATAAAAAGAATCCATCTCAGGTGGACCACACCATTAGAAATAGGCAAACAGCCCATGGGTTCGTTAAACTAGTCACAACTGTTTCTGTGGTGGGGTCCACATGAGATTTGGATCAGCTTAATTTTTGGGACCACGTCCTAAAATGAGTATACACTCGTTCTGTAGTGTTTTTTACTTGAAAAAAACATATGAATTTTTTAAGGTAAATTGGCAGTTTGTTCTTAAACAACAGCAGCAACACAATGTGTAAGTAGCATTCGATGTAGGTGCACCCACCTTCTAGTGATCCAAATCATATTTCTGGTGCGACCAACTATGAATGGATCATGAATAAAGGTAACCTCCATTAAACAAACCAGCCATCTGATGAGTGTACATTGTACCATTGTATATATACCACTGGACATGTCTTACTTTAAACCATCCACAGAGTTTACTATTAAAATGGATGGACGGGGTGGATCAAATACATAAATCATGGTGGATCCCACAGAGTTTACTCAGTACGCAGTCCCCTTCCGTCAAAATGCTCAACTGCGCACCAGTTGGCACAAGTTCTTGTGAGAACTTTTTGAGAAGTCATAATACGTGATGTTAGTCCAAAATCCAAATGGTCCACGTGATGAAGCACCCCATGAAACCCCCCAGACCCAACTTTTACATTGATCCAAACTTTTGTGGGCCATGGAAAAAGAAAACAGTTTCCTCCCTTGATCTTCATCTCACTTTACTATGGCCCACCAGAGTTTTAGATCAGGGTGAAAATTAGTACCTGGAGGTTTAATGGGATTTTCATCACATGGACTGTTCGGATTAGAGGCCCATGACACGTGTGGAAAGGTGCGCACGTGCGCACGTGCACAGGTGAGTATGCCTATATACGAGTAACACCTAAGCCACTCCCGTTTTCAAAGCAGAAAAAAAGAAACATTGCGATGAAACCCTACCGTTTTAGGAGTAGAGAGGGAGGGCGGTCGTTACAGACAGAGAGAGATTGCAAAGCGGGAGGGCAGTCGTTGTAGACAGGGAGAGAGAGAGAGAGAGAGAGAGAGAGAGAGAGAGAGAGAGATTGCAGAGAGGGAGGGCGGTCGTTGCAGACAAAGAGAGATTGCAGACAGGGGGAGAGAGAGAGAGAGAGAGAGAGATTGCAGAGTGGGAGAGTGTTTCTCCCTCTTCCCCTCTTTTTAAAAATCCGACCAATGAGCCTGTAGGTGGCTTATAGGGAAGTGACTTCTCACCCCCATCACCCTACAGTTTTTTGGTTGATTTGCCTGTAAGTGACTTACAGGCTGTAAGTTACTTGCAGGTGAATTTTCTCCCCCAAACACCACCTGTAAGCGACTTCCTTGTAAGTCACTTCCCACGTACCCAACTTACAGGCATCTAAACAGGCCCTTAGACTCAGCAGGGTCTTATTCCGAGCACAGGTTTTTTAACCTTGCTAAAATTTACAGTACCCACCAAGAAAAGATCATGCTCGTAACATCAGGTAAAAACTTCTAATAAAGATAATGACAGTGATACCATAGATGACCTCGGACAATGCCATCGATTGTTCAAAAATAAGAGAGCCCTGCCATGGCTGCTCGCAGATTTCAAACTTCACCCTCCGCATGTATTAATGTGGCACGTCTGTGAGAGATCAAGGGCATTTAATAGGCAGGCCCCACCACACATCTTCCGCAGCCGAAAGATCATAGCAATCCAGTCATCAAGAGGGACACACATGCACACAGAACGTGGGCTTCATTCACACACATGCGACCCACCTGACGACCGGAATGGCTTGATTTGTGGGCCGCAGCACATACATGGTAGCCCCCGCCTGATGCACACATGGATCCCACAATGTTCCAAATCAGCGTGTGTAGGGATAGCAGGATTGTTTGTAGCCATCACATCTCCCAACAAAATCGTTCAGCCAAACCCACAAACCACAGTAGGAAGTTCCTTGCTCTGTAAGTTAGAGAGGGAATTCTTCCAAAATCCCACTAAACCAAGCTCCCGAATAACCCACTAAAAAACTACTGAAAAAGGAAATAAAGAAATATCGAATTGGAAGATAAGAACGATAGCTTAGGCAGATTGTTTATCCAATGTATTACATTTATATATATGCACGTATCTGCCTGTTTCTGTATAAGTATTCAATCGATGCCACCGTAACATAAATTAGAAAAGAATAAGAATAAGAAGAAGAAGAAGAAGGAAGGGCGGGGATTTCTGCGGGAGTGCGTTCAACGCATTGCGACGTACAGCTTGGTTTGGACGAAAATTCGTATGGAAAGAGAACGAGCGGAGATGGAAAGGGAGATTGAAATCGACGGAAGTGAAGGGAAGACGAAGAGAACTTACGGATTTTCAGCTCTGAAATGCAAGAGAGTTGAAACCCTAGCCTTTTCTTTTTCCTATTTTGCCTGTTGAGTTTTCTGTGAGAGAGAGTGTGTGTTTAAAGGGGGTGATGAGTTTGGGATCGATGGCTTTGAAGAAGAAAGAAACCCTTATAAATGCAATAGTGCGGATGAGTAATTTTATACGCGTATTAAAAACAACACGTGAATACGTCGTAGAGACTCCGTTCTTCCCACCAATGCCAAATTGCCCTGGTATGCGTAAGCTCTGTAGGGCCCACCGCGATGTCCGTGTGGGATCCACTCCGTCCATCAGTTTTGACGTCATTTTAGGGCGTAATCCCTAAAATTAGAGAGATCCAAAGCTCAAGTGAACCACACCACTCGAAACAGTGTGGATGGAAACGCCCCAACTCAAATATCAGCCTCATCCACAGCATTTTTCACCCAAGAAGGTTTCAAAGGTCACCATTTAATCCCCATTTATCCTTGTGAGGTGGGTCACTTGGGTTTTAGATCTTCCTCGTTTTGGGGGCTCATGCACTAATATAATCTAATGACATTGATGAACAAAATGAATATAACAAAGCACAGCAATAGCCCCACGTAGCTTATGTTTAAAGGGCTTCTTACTAAGGAGAAATCACGTGTAATACCATATACGTTTACCTGCAGCACACGTGCCAGTGTGGAGAGTATGTTGAGAGGTGCGCAAGGCAGCCCCACTATCATGATGAGCGTACAAAAGTTTGTTTGGTCCAGGTACTAGATGGGTCATCCTTATATAAACATACATATTATTAATTTTGTGAGTGGACTGAGTTCATTAGACAGGTGGAGTGCTCTATCTTGATTTCTGTGTAATCTTTTGCTGGTGATCAAGGCCACCCTATGATCAAAGTGCTGAAATATTATCCTTAATCACAGTGAGGCTTATATTGTAAACCGTTTATATCACCTAACTTGTCCCATATTGAACCTCTATTTGTCCTCATATCTAGGTACAAATGTATTTGAGTGAGAGAAAAATGCTCTTGCTCTGCTAAAGTGTGATAGATGATACTTGGCATCACACGCGTGCCATGTATAGCTAAATAAAATCATACAAATTATCCAGCGGTTGTAAATACATCTTGAACCAAAATTCTTATTTGATAATCTGATCATCAGACTGTAGAAATTTATTGGACAGTTAAAAACTAAGGATCTGTTTGACCATTTGCCGAAGCAAATGGTGATGGATGTTTGATAATTACTTTGAAAGTTGTTTGGAAAGAGGGGAAAGTAATTGAATAGATATGCCCGGAGTCAGATTGCATCGGACTGGATTGGTTGCGTAAAGTATATGGTCCCACCATGATGTATCTAATTTGTGCCGTTCATATTTTTTATCAATTCATTTTATGGCATGAGTCATAAAAAAACGAGGCTGATTGTAAGCTGGAGTAGGCCACACCACCGGAAACAGCGGATAATGGCAGTTATAGTTAAGAGTGAAATTTAGTATAGGGCCGACAGCTATGTGTATCTATCATCTAGCCAGTTCATGGAATCAGAAAGACATGATGAACCAAAAATATAAATATTACCTTAATCCAAAACTTTTGTGGCCCCCAAAAGGTATTCAACGTAGAAACTTAATCCCCACTGTAGTTTGTGGTGAGATTTGTATTTGTCTTGTATTTATGCTCTTGCCCTAAAATGATCTAATAAAATGGATGCAAGGAGTGGATTATACAATGTGAAGAGCCTCGTAAAATTTTACTTTTCTCTTTCTTTTCTTCCTTGGTTGTAGTGAAGCTATCAGCATTAAGGGGGTGGTTTCTTGAAATTACCATGCTAAGTAATAATTACCCATTTACCAATAATTACCATGGTAAATCGCTAAAACAAGTAGGCCGTGAAAGTATTCAAGGGTTATATTTTTACAAACAAGTGCTTATATATCAAAGGTTAGATTGTTCAACCTATTTGTCGTTGGGATCTTGACTTTGTGGCAGTGGGCTGCACAATTTAGTGGGATGCAGATTACCTGCAACTCAGGCACCCAGGTGGTCGGTGTCATCCTGACTGTGAGGCTCATCTACACTGTTTATCTACATTGTCCGTCCCTTTTCCAGCTTGTTTGGGGGCATCATTTTAAAAATGAAGTACAAATCTAGGATGGACCACACGTCAAGAAATAACAATTGTCGAACACTCATCATTGAAAATTTCCTAGGGTCCACTATCATGTTTTTTTTACCATCTAACCTATTGATAAGATCACATAGACTTAGATGGAGGGATAACACAAAAAACAGCTCGATCAAATAAATTTTGTGAGCCTAGGAAGCTTTTAATGGTGGGAATTCAATCTATATTTATTGAAAGGAATGTCACCCCCCTCAATTTATATTTATTAAAAGTAATAATAACCAGTTGTCACACCATTAAAGTTGATGTGATGGATCAACTAACAATAGTTTACGTCCTAGAAAAGAATGCGATGATGTTGTCAAAATATTCATGAGAATATCTTCAATCTGATCATGAGATGTAACATATAGAAGAGAAAGAACTCCATATCAAATTTTTTTTCCACGAATAAAGTGACAATCACCTAAGTGTGTTTTGTCCTTTCATGAAACACTGGATTAGACATAATCTAAATAGCACCAATATTATTGACGTGAAAAGGAATCAAAATAATAAGAGCAATTCTATAATTCGAAAGAAGCAGTCAATAAAGCCAATATATTCTCATTGTAGGTTGAAGACATGGCACGATACTCAACTTTAGTGCTGGACTTGAAGACGGTTGTTTGCTTCTTACATTTCCAAGTACAAGTGATGTGCCAAGAAATATGCAATAACCTGTTGTAGATTGTCGAATGACGGTATGACCTACCCAGTCGGCATTAGAATATGGGACAAGCTCCAAAAGAGATGTTGAGAAAAAGAACAGTGAATGATCGCAAATATCGAAGTATTCATAATATAATAGTCATGTGCAAGGTGCGAGGCTGAGCAACAAACTGACTGACCACCTTAACAGCATATGCAATGTCGGCCATGTTATTGAATGTCATATCATGTCATTGATAGACAAACAAAACCGTTGATGATGCGACAAAATAGGGTAGGTTACTTTAAAAGATCAACATCTTGTTTGTCTTATTGAACATTCAACTCTATTAGGGTTTCAAATATTTGTTGATCATAAAGATTGATGAAATTGATGAAATTTTGGGTATATTTTCGTTTGCTGACGAGTATACCACGTTCAATACGAGAAATCTCAAAATCTATAAAATATGTAAGATTGCTCAGACATTTTATATAAATGGATGACCGAGTAACATTATGAAGTTCCATTATGCCAGTTGTATCACTACTAGTGAGAAGTAAAACATCAACATAATGAGCAGGAGAACAATACCATGGGAGAAAGATCGTGTAAAGAGAGAGGGGCCATGAATGCTATGTTGAAACCTAATCATAGTTATAACATCATAAAAATGTTGAAATTAAGCATGAGGATGGTATAACGTACAACTAAATTGACATACCTCCGTAAAGGATGGATCAGCCGCAAGTCGAGTAGGAGGAGACGCTGAAGGAGAAAGCACTTCTAACTCTTCTCGTTGACAATTTGTAAAAGAGCAGAAGATATATTTGCAATATTTGGAGAAAAAAAGAAGAGTTAATCCTCTAAAATTCGTAGAAGTAATCGAATTGAGTAACATTAGAGTATGAAATGATATATTTTCTAAGAAAACAATATTTTTTAACGTACGAACACGACCGCCAATGAGATCATAACAACGGTAGCCCTTCTGAGTATCTCATATTCCAAGAAACATGTAATGGGCATATTTTGGAGAAAGTTTATTACATTCATGTAAAAGAATATGAACACAACAAATACAACCAAATATACAAAACAAATAGTGAGTATAAAGGAAACCAAATAGAACAAAATACGGACAGACATTACCGATAATTTTTATAGACATACGGTTGATTAGATAAATCGAATGTGACATGGCTTCGACCAAAAAAATGCGCGAAATGAAAGTGTCTGCCATCATTTATGTCTCGATAATGTGTTTATTTGTTCACTCAGCAACATCATTCTATTGGGGTGTATCAGAATATATTTTCTTATGAATGATTCCATTATTACGGAAGTATGCCTCAAATTATAAAGAGATATATTTCCCCCTGAATCTGAACGTAGGACCTTATTATTTTTCTCAAAATGTGCAGCCATCATAATATATAACTACTTAAATATTGGAAAAACTTATAACTTGGAGTGCAATAAATATATTCATGTATATCTTAAGAAGTCATCGATGAATATCACATAATACCTTAAGCCAAACATAATTAGAGTCAAATATGGTCCCCAGACATTTGAATGCACAAGCTATAAAAGAAGTGGATACTTAAAAAGTACTAAGAGAAAAATGTAAATTTTTACCTTTAGATAAAAAGAACAAAAAGCAAGAGAAATCAAGAAAAGTTTAATTTATTAACTTTCAAATTTTTTCTTTTAAAATATCAAAAGTAAACATATTTGATAATTTATCTGAATGTAGATGATCAAGACAATAATGCCATAGTTTTCACATTTTATTTGCATTATAATGTTAATAGAAGAATGAGAAAAGAAACGAGAAGATGGAGTAACTGAGCTGTCAAGATCAAGTAAGAAGAGTCGTCATTTCCTACTGTTCTCACCTACTTTCCTTGTTGATAGATCCTACACAAAACAACAATCAAGAAAAAAGATTGCTAAGCTTTAATTTTGTACAAGTTACTCCACAGAGATAAAATTAACAAACAAAATTGGAATATGAAAGAGGTATGTTAGAGTAAATATACGATTCGGATAAGGAGAAAATGATAATGACCTGACAGAAGAAATTTGTATCTGAGCTCAATCAACAGTGGAGAAGACTTTTTGACCTTTGTACAACTGAACATTATGAAGTTAGGAGACAGTATGCGTCATGTGGTTGGATGCATTGAAATCAAAATGTCAAGGAGATCAATGAGTTGTACCTGACAATCCAATAACAGATAAAGGCTTGCACAATCTATTGTATTATTTATGGATAAAGAAGACTACCAATAGAGGGAGTAGCCAAGGCATTAGCAGGCAGATCCTCAATTATAGTGAAGTAAGCTTTTCCTGTGTCTTTTTTTCTTTTTTTTTTCCTTTTACATTAATGTATGTTATAGCCATGGATTTTGTAATACGTACAGATAAGACTATCTTTGCAGGTCGTTGTAAGATGGTCAAATTTCTTACACCAATTACATTGGATGTGAGACACGTCATGTTTTCCCGGTGTGGAAGTAGATGTTAAAAGGAATGTATTAAAAGTTGTAGGAATCCAAGGCAAACTTGAAAGAGTTATAAGATGTTGTTCTTATGCTGATAAATCATACATCATGATACTTAAGGCATGAAGTGGTATGTGGTTGAGTAACGCTGCTCGACAATATTCAAACTCAGGACGTAGTTTCATAAGAAATTATCGAACATGGGTGCGCTTATGCATGGTCAGAAAGATGGTGATGGCATTTGTTGGAAACTCAGGATTCATCATCGGCATCTCAATCCAAACGGCCACGATAGTATTATAAATTTCTTGCACTGCCCAATCTTTTTGGATTACTTGAGCCAATTTATGCTATAGCCGATACAACCAGCGTCATTACTTTGCTGATAGATCATTTAAAATGATCCCACATTGCATTGGCAGTCCTATGAGGAGTTAAGTCAATTGCAATTGTTTTGTCCACTAAGTTTAAAATATATGTGACAATCTTCTTGTTCTTCATTTTTCAATCAACTATTTCTTTTAGGTGATCCATTTCAAGAATAGGGTCGATTCCATCAATAATACCTCACAATACTCGTCAATGAAGAAAATTCTCTAATTAAATTGATTAAAGTCCATAAATTGTTTCATCAAATGTGCAACAAAAATAAGATTCACAATCTATTATATAGAGACAACAATGATGTAACATCACCTAACGACGGGTAAAAATCTATGAGGTGTGTCAAAGATGTATATACAATGAGGGATTATCCAATAGATAGTGGTGGCGCAGGATTTGTGATTTAAAGAATGTCCGGAGCTGGACTGTAGTCGAGTCCACAACCTCCACATGTATAGAGTATGAATTCAGCAAAACGAGAATGCCACACACCAAATTGATGGACCTTAGTAATAGGGTACGATGATGTATACCCTAAAAAACTTCAACAGGGTATAGAAGAAAACTATTTTAATTCCCTTCTAGGTTTGTGATAGAGGTCAGTGATTGCACGATAAGAGACATCATGCGGACACCCTAATCCATAGCTCAAGTGGTAGACTAAGTGAAGATACATCATTTCAACATTCAAGTCTTGGTATCGATTCCCTAGTGGGGGTGGCTAACAGTGGAGTGTGTAATGACAGTGGCTTGTATAAAAACAAGCTAACCTAAAAAAGAAATAGGAAAAAAAATCATGTGGTGTGAGTACAGCTACCAGATTTGGAATGCAAACATGCAATAGGCCTGATCTGGCCACTGATTTGCTGGGTAGGGGTTGCGAGATCGGCTAAGGATCAGTTGGGCTTCTGCTGGTTGCAGCTGAGGAGAGATGGGACACTAAGCAGAGATGTTATACGAACAAGGGTTTGAATGTGGGGTCACGGGAGAGGGTTTGATGAGGGGTAACCGAACAGGGATTTGGGTTTGGGTTTAGTTCCCCATAATCGATGGAAATGGGTCAAGATTTGTTGTAGAGGCATGATTGAAGATAGAGATGGGGCAACGATTGAAGATAGAGATGGGTCGATTGTAGATGGAGATGGGCACGAGACGACTCAACTTGGCAGACCGGACTCGTCCGACTCGTTCAGACCTGACTCAATTCAAACCGAGTGGATGAGTCAATCTGAACCCAATCTGAACTTAAATCGAGTCGAGTTCGGGTCACCCAATAACTCAACTCGACTCAACCCGAAATCCAACTAGGTACCAACTAAACTCGATCTGAAACTCGACTCATACACATATAAAAAAAACTTAGATTTGACATTTCAGATCTGAGATGCTGTGTAATTGATGGAGAGGCTGTAATTCTGGCAAGTGCACCTAAGTTTTGAGTTGTGACCCGGACTCGGATAGGGTCATGCATGCTAAACTCGGTACCAAGTTAGGTCAAGATCGAGTCAGGCCTATTTCATAACTGGATCGAGTCAGGTAAGCTCTAACTTGGTTCGACTCAACTCGATCCCGACTCTAATTAAAGAGTTGTGGGATCTGTGCGGCTAAGTAGCGTAAGATTAAGAGAGGGATGGTCAAGAGCGCGATAATGTGCCACAAGATCGGGATGGGGCAAGTGCATGCAAGGGACACGGCCATGGGGTTTTGTGAGTGGAGGGTTAGAGAAGACGATGGGTACGGACGCAGCGATGGTAATAGGGTAGATGCGGGATGCGGGTGTGTCCGGAAAGAGGTAGCAATCTCATCAAAGATGGGTCGAATACAGGCGCTGGATACGATTAGGATGCAGGACAGGGTGAGGTTTAGTGGTTTGGGATTATACTGATGGTGGACAGGACAACGATAGATGTGTTTACGACAGATTATTTGGATAAGGATAGGGTTGTACACCACTGCGGTAGGGATCCTGTGATGATAGGGATAAGACATTTGCTAAAGATGTGATCAAGGTTGCTACGACATGGCAACAATAGTGCGGGTGCGACCATGAGTGACCTCTGGACTAATGAGTACGGTGAGGATCGCGATGGAAGAGGACTCAATGATCGATGACTTATATTTGTGGCTTTGATACCATGATAACAGAGGTAATGTGGAGAATTCTCCTATGTTTTTTACATTGATTTAGCCCCAATAGGGTTTATTATTGAGATGTATAACCTATGAATCTTGCTATACATGGAGGAAAAGTAAATTATAATATTACAATCTATATTCATTAAAATGAATAATAACTAGTTGTCATATTAAACACTCACCATTAAAAACTCTTTAGGGCCCACCATTATGTTTACTTGGCATCTAACCTGTTGATGAGATCACATAGATCTTGATGGAGGGAAAACACAAATAGCAGCTTGATCTACAAATTTTGTAAGCTTATGAAGCTTTTAATGGTTGAAATTTAATGGGTTTTTACTCCTACTAAGTACCGTCATAATATTATTTTTTAAAACATTATTTATCTATACCAGAAGGCAATGTACACATTTTTTTCTCAGATGAATTTGCTCTTAGCATTGAGACTCATGACAATAAATATTCATCATCCGTCCTTTTAATGTGATTGATTGACAAACGTTTTATGGGATCCACGCCAAGGCGGACATCAACCATTATCGCAACTAAGTGGTCAACCGAAGGACCCATCCGAAAAATTCACAAGGTGGGGATGATTAAGATAAACGAATAATATACATTTTATCTTCATCCAAGATATCCATGACACCCATCAATTCTTCAACGACTCTCTATGATAATTGCCGTTTTTGAAGGCAGAACAACATGAGATAGATTTTCAGAGGAAAATTTAAATATCTCACCATTCTCATCTCCTCTCGTCTATGATGATCCGATGACTCCCACTTACCAGTCTCGTCAATCGTTCTAATTACTCAATCCAGCAATTATTCTCCACCAAACCGTCTATACTTCCACTACTAATGTTGTTACTTTTCGAGATTAAGCAGGTAATCAAACATGGCTTTTTATTTGTCTATATATTACGAGTTTAAAGATTTAATGAATGAATGTTTAAAAGAAGAAGACACATTTGGTATTTCTTACTTTACTACATAATGTAACGATAAAAGTCAATTTCAATGATTTGAACGTGCAGCAAAGAAATGAATGTATAAATGGCAATGTTATACATAGCTAATCTTTTAGCATTGAGCCGGAAGAAGAAACATGAGTTGATAGCCACCTTAATGATTAAGGAGTGGGAGATAATGGAGTTCATTCAAGACTTCGACATCCAGCTTACCCTTGACAAGCCGGATGCTTACGTAGCTCTCTTGACTACGGAGCCAACCCCGGTTCGCCATGTAATTGAAGCCCAAGACCAGGATGAGTGGCTTATCAAGATGAATGAGAAGTGTGGGAGTGAGGAAATGGCCGATTGGAGGATTGGTGGTGACAGCGGTCTTCAATATCAAGGACGAGTATGCGTACCCAACAATGCCGAGTTGAGGAAAGAGGTTATGGTAGAAATCCATCATTCCAGGTTAGCTATCCACCCAGGTAGCACTAAGACGTATAATGACGTCAAGAGGCAGTACCGGTGAAACAACATGAAGAGAGACATAGTAGGCTTTGTGGCGAAGTGTATGGTGTGTTAGAAGATCAAGGCCGAGCATCGCAAGCCCGCTGACCTCCTTCAACCACTGTGCTAGCAGAATGGAAGTGGGACAACATCTCCATGGACTTCATATCTGGCCTTCCTATGACACAGAGGAAGCACGACTCGATTTGGGTCATTGTTGATAGACTGACAAAGGCTGCACGGTTCCTTCCGATTCGCATGACCGATTTGACTAATAGTCTGGCGAGGTTATACATTCAGGAAGTCGTGCGAACCTACGGAGTTCCGCGGGAAATCATATCAGATCAAGACTCCGGGTTTACTTCCGCCTTTTGGAAGAGGTTGTAGGAAGAGATGGGCACAAAGCTCAAGTTCATCACGACATTCCATCCTCAGATAGACGGACAAACTGAGAGGGTGAAACAAATCTTTGAGGATATGTTGAGGGCATGCATTCTGGACTTTCAGGGTAACTGGGACGATCACTTGGCTCTGGAGGAATTCGTGCACAACAACAGTTTCCAGTCCAGCATAGGCATGGTGCCGTATGAGGCTCTCTATGGCTGCCCTTACTGAGCCCCTCAATGCTGGGCAGAAGTTGAAGAGAGGAGTTTGTTAGGGCCTGAGCTTGTCCAAGCTACTACTCATGTCATTGACGTTGTTCGGAAACGACTGCGCACCACTCAAAGCAGACAGAAGAGCAATGCGGATAATCGATGTCCTGACTTGGAAATTGCGGTGGGCGATGATGTGTTCTTAAAGATTTTGCCTATGAAGGGCTCAATGATGTTTGGACAGAAGGGAAAGTTGGCACCGTGATTCATTGGGCTGTTCGAGATCTTAGATCGTGTGGGAGCCATGGCGTACTACTTGGCATTGCCTACTACATTGGCTAACATTTACAACGTCTTTCACATATCCATGTTGAAGAAGTATACGCTAGGATGAGTCATGTTGAGGGTCAAATATTGCATATTAGACCCCAGTTATTGCTTGGATTTACGAACATGATACCGTTTAATGGCCCGCTTTAACCATGCTTGTGATGCAAGGAGAATTGACGAGCATGGATTGAAAAGGATGCTAAAGCCATAGATTTAACGTTCAAGCATCACCAAGGCATTGGACAGGACTCCATGGGACCAAGATAGAGGATTTACATGTCGGAGATCAGAGAAATTCCAGCCACTCACTTTAAACAGGCCTGAAAGACATCCATAATGCAAGATCACAAGGTTCCCACCATCTGATCGGCTCGAAACTCCATACGTGACCTGAGGACCATAAATGAACTGCACACATCAAATTTTAACCATCGGATCCCTCTGGAAGTGGCCCAACGGATGGATCAGCCCCTAAAATCTAGATTTTGGGTCCAACTGCAATCTGGATGTACCTCAATTTTGGGCCCAACTGTTAAAAAAATAAGAGAAAATAGATGGACGGAACGGATTTCTTATACTTATCACAGTGGACCCCACTTAAGCATGAGTATACATAGTGCACAATTGCACTAGCCGCGCATGGCAGCAGAGAGTCGGTCAAGCTGACTGTTGACCATCTCAAAACGGAAATCCTTATTTCCGTCTGCAGAAACAAAGAACAGAGGGCTGCGGTTGGGTTTTGTGGGCCATCACCGTGTTTCAACGGTCCAATCTAGACTGTCCATTAGATCCCTATGAAGCGCCTTATCACTGCCTAGGTGGCGGAATTGCAAAAGATCGTGAGGAGAGAAATCCAGCCGTTCAAACGGAGGATAGACGGTGTAAGGAGAAATCTGATGGACCACACCAAAATAGAGTAAAAACAATCATGTCCAACCGATTTTCCATGAAGAATCCAATGAACGGACTGGATTTTGCAGGAAACACCAAGAAGTGGGCCCCACCAACATTGCAGCTCTGTCCGCAGGCCCTCTTTACACACGCACGTGCTTTGCGGCCGTTCAGTGATCATGGGCATGATCGGTCCCTTCACCTAGACGGTCCAAACACCTCTCAAGGTACAACCGATCGATGCCAAGCTGACTGAACGGATCAAATCAAGCAGCAGGCTTCGTTTTGCTGAGATATAATTGCGCCAAGAAGTGTCGGTTCTTGTTTTTGTGCACAGCTGTGAAAGTCGCTGCGGAAAAAGCCCAAATTTTCTCTACGTAAATCAGTCAGCCACCGTCTTCGGTTGCTGATAAGAGGAGAGAAGAAAAGGAGAGAATGGGGGATCCAAGGGGAACTTGGCTTAGGATGGACGTGAAGCACAATTCCTGAGGGAGTTTTTCTTTTCCTTAATTTTTTCTGTCTTTATTTTTTATTTGTTTAATTTGAGGATAACTCCATCATGTTGAGCTAAACCTCTTAGCTAGGGCTAAGAGGTGAAGCTTGTAGTCTGATGGGAGAAACTTTACTTATGCCCCATTGTTTAGACTGACTGATGTTGATTTTTAGTTCAATTAAAAGGAATACTTTCAGTTTTTTTTCAATGGTTTGTTGTGACTGAAATTACAATAGATCTGCGATGGTTTTGAGTATTTCTTCCTCCTTTTGATGTTTATGACGTCAGGAAGCCCTGTTGTTCACCATCGTCTCATGGGCATGATCGGATGACGGTACCCTTCCTACTTTCATGCATTGTAGATTGGTTGGTAATTAGTTTAATTCTATTGTTTGCTTTGTCTCCTGGGCATGGTTTGGTGATGGAATCCATTCTAATTCATATACCTTTCATCTCGTGAAAATTAGATCAAGTAAGTTCAGT
Organism: Magnolia sinica; assembly: GCF_029962835.1. NCBI lineage: Eukaryota > Viridiplantae > Streptophyta > Magnoliopsida > Magnoliales > Magnoliaceae > Magnolia > Magnolia sinica. The sequence continues at coordinate 21,022,955 of NC_080576.1, read as the reverse complement.
TTAATTTCCATAATTCTTGATGCAGGCATAAGATCTCCCTGATCTTTACAAGTGGATCCTCTGAATCCCTAGTTTCTTTCTTTTGAATTCCTTTAGTTTTAGAGTAATATTTCACTATTATTCCTCAAAAACCATTCGATTTATATTTCATCTTAATCTAGTTCTCGTTCTACTTAACTTCAGATAACGTACAAGTATCAGTCCCTTGGGATTCAACCTCGGTCTCACCGAGTTTATTACTACATCACAACCCTATACTTGGGGAGTGAACAAGTCGCATATCGTCAGATGGGAGCAGGTTGAGCTCACCGAGGATGCTTCTTACACCGAGGAACCTATCCACATCTTGGATCGCAAGGAGCAGGTCTTGCGGACAAAAACGATACCGTTGGTCAAGGTTCTCTAGTCACACCATGGAGAGGAAGAAGCAACTTGGGAATGAGAAGCAGAGGTTATGGAGATGTACCCTCACCTGTTCAGTGACACACCACAAGTAATTTTGAGGGCGAAATTATTTTTTTAGGGGGGTAGACTGTAACACCCCGCACTTCTGATATGCAGGTGTTACCATTTAAACCCGTAACAATGGGATTTTAAAATTCGACTAACAAATAACTTAAATTCAACGAATGCAGGATGAGACTTCCAGTCATCATTAAAGCCGTCCATTAGAGACTTTAGGGGCTGAGTTAAACCCTACATCAGTCATGAGGGTAAGTTTGACTGAACCCCCTCAAGTTAAAGCAGTTTATAAATCATCCGATCGAAGAGTATTGGAGCAATGCACTTATGATCAACTCTTGAGGGTTTGTTAGTAGCCAACCAAGCAATCGCTGTCCCCTAAACCCCTATTTAACTATCGAAACCCATTTTCAAGCCAATCCAACCACTAAGTCAATGTGCACTGATCAAATAAGCTCTGGGATGTGTGATATGGCCCATCTGGGCCTCACATCTGCCCCATACTGGGCCAGGACCCCTAAAAGGGGCTCCCAAGACGAATGGACGAAGTGGATTTATCATAAACATCACGGTGGACCCCCACACGAAGTGCGAGTGCACTAAATGCACCCGTGCACGATGCTCGCTGGTTTGACCAGTACTGACCCGACCCTTTTGAAGAAAATGGGAAAACACCCCCCCCCCCAATTTGCATTTTCAAACTGACGGACGTCACCTTCCACGGTGGCCCACCTTGGCAACCATCTGGCCAATCCAAACCGTCCATTGGACCTGTGGGGCCCAGATGACCAAAACCCAATGGTCTGTCCGGACTGATGGAAAGGGATATGGATTCGGGATCAGAATTGATCAAACCTGCGTGAATGGTTAAGATCATCGGATGGTGGGCCAACAGGTGGTCATATGCCCCGATCCAAGATCGATTTGGGCATGCAATCCTAGCAATCCGCTCGTCCGTTAGAGAGCATGCTCTCTCGTTGCCAAAAACGGCAGGACAACCGTCTGAAGCAGGAAAAGCAAAAGGGACCATTTTCCTTTCAAGAAACGGGTGTCGGCGCAATCCAAGCCCTTCCCTAGGCCACGTGGAGCGATTTCAGCCTCTCCCTTTGGGGCGATGCGAGTTGAGTGCGTAAGACATCTCGTCTCACAAGAAATTAGTGAGACGAGGAGTTTCTCATGAGATATTCTAAAACTCACCTGAATAGCCTGAAAAGTGGGCCCCGCGATAATCAGAAGCTTCATCTACTTCGTTCAAACGAACCAAATCTTAAGAAAGTATCATAGATGAGAGGTTGCCATTAACGGCCCTCCCATCTTCCCCGTTGTATCATCTGACCCATGATCACAAGATGGGCCCCACCAAGGCTAAAAATTTACTTTCCTGATGGGCCATTGCAGTGGAAATCCATCCCCAGGGTCGGATGGACCCCATGCATAACGAATCTTCAAAAATGGTCATTGCAAGTAGAGTTTTCATCCTAACCGTTGGCTGGTTCATGCAAGCTAGCTCTCTCGGCTATAAAGGCTGTTAGCCTGCCTTGGGATTCGCACTAAATAAAGCAACAGAGAGAGAGAAGGAGAGGAAATAGGAGAGAGAGAGAGAAGGAGGGAAGAGAGTGTAAGAGGGAGAACGTGCCAGCAACGAGTCAGCTCGACTCGGGCCGTTTTCAACCACTCAGGAAGGTTGGGCTGCTCCCCCACTGAGTCCTAAGACCAGGATTCTACCAGGTAATGGCCATAAGTTTCCTTGGTCAGTTTTTTTTAACAACCATAGCACCTTATTAACTCGGAATGAATGTCCGTAGGCGTCCGTTGTTGTAGTTGTAGCTGTAACTGAGTTGAGTCGACTCAGCCGACATTGGGGCAGGCTAGGTAACGCTCTAGCTCCCTTCGTTTTCCTTCCACCAAACTAGCAGCAGTAAGGGCCTAGAATGGTCCCAGGTCTAAGCTGAAAACCGCCTTCGGCTGGGCCATGATTTGAGCTGAAAACCATCCTTCAAATGGGCCATGAAAATGGACTGAAAACGTCCTTCACTTGGGTCATATGCTGGGCCGAAATCAGCCCTGGAACTAAGCCGAGATTAGTCTCAGAAATGGGCTAAAATCATCCCAAACTCAGGCCCTTTGAAACTCCAATGGGCCACATCCCAAACCACAGTGGGCCTCACTAAGCTGCACGCTCAGTGGGCCACACCATGAATCACAGTGGGCCTTACCAAGCTGCACGCTCAGTGGGCCACACCATGAATCATAGTGGGCCTCACCAAGATGCATGCTCAGTGGACCACATGGTGAATCTTAGTAGGCCGCACCTAGCAGTGTTATGGCCCAGCCCCAAAGCCATATGTGGGTCATCCCTTGCAGTGGGCCAGCCTTTGAACCCATGTAAATGCCCAGGCCCTTTGTAAAGTGAGGTGGGCCAGGTAGGGCCCAATCCAGGCCTCCTATGCATAGCTACTGGGCCAGAAAATGATTCAGTTTGTGTGATTTTTAGGGTGAATGCAGTGTTGGGCCAGAAAATGGCCCAGACTGTGAAGTTGTGAGTGAAATGCATGATTAGGCTAAAAAATGGCTCAGTCTATGAGTGTGGTGGATGAAGGGTGTACTGCTGGGCCAGACGACGGCCCAGCCTGCGAGTTGGGTGAGTAGGATGCATCGCTAGGCCAGCAAACGGCCCAGCCTACTGCAAGTAGCCGCTAGGCCAGGGCAAGCCCAGCCCAGCTGGCACTGGAATTCATAAAGGAAGTCGTGGCTGGTGGGCTGGAAACCAGTCGATCCACCACGGCTTTAAAATGTACTAAGCCAAGAACGGCCCAATACCCCCCCCCCCCGTCGAGTCAAAATCCTTGCTGGGCCGAATAAGAATCCAGCCCAGTTGAGTTAGTGAGAGGGTGGCCCATGGGCCAGCTGGGCCGTCCATTGTTGGGCCAGGGATGGCCTAACCCAACCCCATTTTTGGGCTTGTATTGGACCCAACAACTGAGCCAAAACAAGGCCCAGTTCAGCCCTTAGTTAGGGATAATTTGGGGCCTAGTTTAGGCCACTTGTTGGACAAAAATCTGGTGGGCCTGGTCACTCTAATGCAGGCCCAAATAACCTTATTCATGGGACCTTTCAAACCCACACCACTTCAATGTGTTAGCTAGGTAAAACCTTGGGAACATTTGACTAATACGAGCTGTGACTTTAGAAGATTTCTTGTGTGATATTGGGCCATAAGACACTCACGAAAATTTAAATCAAGGACCGGACTACAAACCTTCAGGTGATGACTTCTCCCCTTGAGCTTTCCATCATTTAACTACGCTAAGGATAACTTTTATTATAACTACGAACGATGACCTATAAATGGTTAATCATTCGGGTAGTTTGCTTAAACATATGCCTTATAGGTGATTTGGTCATTGGTTAGTTTACATGGATTCATGTCTTAGAATTGATTAAGATGCTTGGTTAGATTACTTAAACTCATGTTTTAGAATTGATTAAGCTATTTGACTAGTTACTCAAACACATGAATCGCTTGTTTAGCTTCCTTGAGTACATGCTTTAAAACTGATAAGTAATGGTCATATGACTGTTAAATTATATGGATACTTGAGTTCCACTTTAAATATTGAATCATGCCTTCCTTATTTCAGATAGTTCGCTACTTAATTTCCATGTCATCATCTTATGTTACTATATTGGTTATAAGACACATATGACTCGATAGTTTAATTCACGAGATCTACCGTCTATGGAGTGATACTAAGGAATGAACCTTTCAACATTTTAATCGCCGTGTTTATTCGCATTGGAATCATACATACCGACTCATTTTAATTGTTGTATTTAATACCTTCAACATTTCATTCATATTCAGCATACATTGAGAGTTGATTGGCCACGTGTTGATGAGTTTTATTCACACACCTAAAGCGGTAGACTCATGGGTCGGGGATGGTGGTCATGGGACACTATGCCTGAGCCGTCGGCTTATGCTAGGTGACGAGCCCCTCGTGGTGACCTTGAGCCTTATTAAACTGGCTTATTGTAATTGGACTAAAAATGGCTTGGTTAATCATGCATACATAACATATTTACGATGACGGGTGGATATTTGTGGATGTTGTAGCACGTGCCTCCGAGTTATTGGGGTATCATTTCGCTAGCTGCCAGACCACCAACTATCGATTTACGTACGTGATGTACGATAGGCAGTCATTATGCGGTACGTGATGTACGCACATGATGTGCTTTGTTAATGGCCAGCCTTTGCATGGGTGACGAGCCCACTGCCGATTGGATGAGCATCCCCAAGTCGATGATGCATTCATGCATCCATGCATATAATAAGACTACATCTTGCTATGTTTTGTTTGCCTGGTTGTTTGCATGTTATTTTTTATTTAGGGCGATGGTGTGTAATCTTGAGGGGAATTCACACTGAGCTGACCACTCATTCATCAATGTTCAACTGTATAGAGGACGCAGGTGCAGGTATGAGCGATTATGGTGCAGATCTCGGGACGGTTGCAGCTGGAGCAGATGAGGAGCTATACAAGGAGGAGCCGCACAGGAAGCGGCTGAATACTTTAGACTTAATCAATAGATCTAGATGCTGATGTTTATTTAGTACATTTAAAACTTGAGGTTTTGTATTTGGGCCTCCAACTAAGTGGACCAAGATATTATTGCTATTTGGTTGTGGCTTATATATTATGTTTAATTTTCGCTATTTGCACATTGATTTTATATTGATTACCACTTAATGATCTATTAACTCCTGGGTTTTCAGGAAGCGAGTTGTATACTCGGGTTCTGAAAACTGGGGCATTACAAGGACCCGCTATTGAGCAAGGGTTGATTATTGGGACTTACTGAAATAAGACAAGCAAATAAAGTTAGTTAACAATATAAGCTGATCAATGAAGGATGACCTACTGCCTAGTTACAAACCTGGTTCGGAGAAAGCTCAAGGGATGAGGGACAACATCGGCTCTAGGTCGGCCATTTCCCATCTCCTATAAACCCAGAACCACTTGTCCCTCTAATGCTTATTGAAGGAAGGGGAGTCGGTTATAAGGGCTCCACCAGTGTTCCGCCACGCGGAGAAATAGTACTAGCTGGGCGGAAGGGTGTTCGGCTTCACCTGGTATAAGTGAAGGAACTCGTCCACGGATAGCTCAGGTTGCTCCAGCTCAACCCATAGAACTGCGCGGCCGAACAAGTCCCTCCACCCGTTCGGAGTTAGCTGTCCCGAGGCCAAGCTGAGATAGGACAAAAGCTGTCGGACGATCCCCTGGAGTGGAAGTCGCAGACCGCATTGGAGGACAACTTGAAAGATCAACACGGACCCTTTGGGAGGTCAGTCCGGGAGCTCGTCCACTGAAGGAAGACCAAAAATTACAGACTTGGGAATGTGATACCCGAGCCTGATCCGAACCAACTCCTCCACAATCAAGGTTGAGGGCACGGGCCCCCTGGGATCTTCCCAGCCGCTCCATCATCATCGGGCGGGTCGTGTGCCTCGACAACTTGCTCGGTCGCCAAAGGCACATTCAGCCCTAGAGTCCTAGGCACCATCTAGTGCCTAGGAGACAGGTTCAATGCCCTAGCAGCAGGCACTGGCCTCTGCATTGGAGACCTTTCCTTCACCCTCCTAAACGATGAATGACGGAAGGCGGCGTCCGCCATTATTACCAGTGGTGAAGGTGGGTTTGACATCACCCTTAGGCGACTGCTCGCCCCACTTTCACCACCAGAGACCCCCTCCCCCGAGCTCCTAGAACTAGACATTGAAAAAATGGAAGGATAAAGAAGAAGAGAGCTCACCGAAGGAGGGATTGACGGGATTCTGATTAAGAAAGTGGCAAAAACAGTCATCGGAACACAAGGCAGAGCAGAAAGGGAAGAAGACGGTTACCTCAACTTGTCACGCATCACAATCCAATGTACCGCTTGCCGCTGACATCCCGTACAACGCCACGCGTCGTGCTCTCCTTAGACTGCCACCAAAACGATGGCCTGACACCCCATGTGACCTCGAGTCACGTGACAACTTGTCATGATTGCATAAGGGATACGCTTCGATTCTCGTACTAGCCATCATGCCTAGCATTAATGGTAACACGACTCGACCTAGTGCACACATAACCCGACCTAGCTCTAACCGACTTACTTCTCGAACCTCCATAAGTTAGCTTGAGAAATAAGGGGTGCTCACTGTTGGGGGAAAAATAGACAAGTCAATAAGTCAACTTATGGAATGGACCAACTTTACTGAACCAGCACGGGCCCAGTGAAACCCGAACATGATGAAGCCTCCATGTCCAAAAGCAAGCTGACCCTCAAGAAGGGTGATGTAAATGCAAGGGCACTTAAAGAGCTTCTATGCTCACAAAAATGGTTGAGAGACTGACCTAATCCATAGGTCGACCAAAGGTCGATTATGGATCGCCTATAAACCAGCCACATGTTGAGTATGGGTTGACCATAACTCAGTCACAGATCGATTACAGACTAGCCATAGTTCAGTCATAGATCAGTCACAGGATGATTAAAGACTAGCCCTAGCTCGGTTATAGATCGACCACAGATCGATCATAGATCAGTTACAAAACGATTGCAGACCAGCCCTAGCTCAGTCATAAATCACTGTAAACTAAACAATGCCTCCACTGTTTTCAGTAGTGTGATCCACTCGAAACTTAAATCTGCCTCTTTTTGGGTTAATCTCGTAAAATGATCTACCAATATAGATAGACAACTTGGATAAAATACATACATTAAGGTGGGGCCCACAGAGCTCCTGCCAGGACCATCCGTCTAGTACGCAATCCATGTCCCCACTTAAATATGCAAATACCAAAGACAAAACCTTATGATAGGCACTTAATCATTTAAAAATTGCAAAACTGTCCAGATAATAGATCTCCGCTGAAGTGTATCTAAAATAAGAAGTTACACTTCAATGATTATCTTATTATTGAATTGGTGGCGGTTAAGAATGTCTGACTATGCTGATGCAACAATCAAAGTGTCCACTAATCAGAGGTTAGGATCATCCAACTAGTCTGATTTCCAAACTGTGACTTATCAACAGTGGGGTCTACTAAATAATTTAATTTGAATGAATGTATATCACATGCTTGACTTTTCATTGCATGTGTAATAGTCTACCAGAGTATCTATAATGAGAGACCCAAAAGTCAGTGACCCATATCCACAGCAGTCGATCAAATCCTGAAAATCAATGGAAGAATCGAAAGAGCTGCAAATCCAAGAAAAGAAAGTCCCTCATTTGGTTATTTTGCCACTCCCATTTCAAGGCCACGTAAATCCCATGTTTCAACTGGCTAATCTCTTACACTCCAAAGGATTCTCTATCACTATAATTCACACAAACTTCCACTCTCCCAATCCATCCAACTTCCCGAACTTCCACTTCGAATTTATAGCTGATGACTTATCAGATGGTAAGATATGGATCGAGGACCCCATATCTGCTGTGTACATCCTCAACGACACATGCCAAGAACCCTTACATGATTGCTTGTCTCGATTGCTATCAGATGGCCTGGTTACGTGCATCATCGCTGATGAGGCTTTTTACGGCACGAAAGACGTTGCAGATCAGTTGAAGCTCCTGAGAATTTTGTTAGGCACCACAGCGCCTCTGGTTTCGCCACCATGGCGTCTTTGAAACTTCTAGAGAAGAATGGACTCCTTCCCATCTCAGGTTCTTCTTCGTGTTAGAGGACCGGTTGGGTGTCTCCCAAATCTTGATTGGCTCCACCCATGAAGTTCTTGAAACCTATTGATCTTAATACGCAGGAAAGAAAGTCCTTAAATTGTGGCACAAAATCTGAATAGTCCACATGATGCAGCACCCCTTGAAACGCTACAGGCCCAAATTTCAACCTGATCCAAAACTCTAGTGGGCCATAGCAAAGAGGAATACAAATCAAGGGAAGAAATTTTTTCCTTTTACCATGGCCCACCAGAGTCTTGTATGAAATTTGGGCTTGTGAGGTTTCAAATGGTGCCGCATCACGTGGACCGTTCAGATTCTGTACTCATGACACGTGTGCCAAGGTGTGCACGGGTACTTTGGTAAGAAGGGCCTATGTGAGCATTTTTATATATAGAGAAAAGGTACTATGTGCTCAACCTCACAAGTCTGTCCCATAAGGTCGAGCTGTGTGGGCCTTACCATGATGCGTTTCGAACATCTACCCCATCAATTAGATGCACCATTCCATTGTGGGCCTAGGTCTCAAAAATCAAGTCAATCCGTGACTTGTGTGGGCCACACCACATACAGAAGTGAAGAGGGGCCGTGCACCATTAAAACATTCATAACCATTTCGAGATGTGGTTTGCGAGTCCAACCCATCCATTATGTGTGTCCCACTTGGATGAGGGTTCAGACCAAGTTTCAGACGCATGCAAATTTGTTCCTTATACGGCTGAATTTTGGGATATCCCATAATTTAAAGGGGACCCATCAAATTCACGGTGTTGATGGTCGACACGCATCACGGTGGGGCCCACAAAGCTTGACGTCACGGCAGCTTATCGTGAGGTTGAGCGCATAGTACCTTTTCCCTATATATATATATATATATATATATATGGAAATGGTTTTATACCATCGAGCTCACGGGAACTTCCCATGAGGTCGAGCTGTGTGGGCCCCACCGTGATGCATGTCGAACATCTATCCCATCAGTCAAATACAACATTCCATAGTGGGCCTCTTTCTTAAAAATCAAGTCAATCCATGCCTTGTGTGTACCACACTGCATACAAAAGTTGAGAGGGGTTATCCTCCCATTAAAACATTCATAATCATTTGTTGGGCCCACTAAGGTGTGGTTCACAAATCCAGCCCATCTATTATGTGTGCACCACTTGGATGAGGGGTCAAACCAAGTTCAGACGCATCCAAATTTTAGGTGGGCCCGCCCAAGTGCTTTTATATGTTTTAAACATATCTTCACATTATTTTAGATGGTATGACTCACCTGAGTTTCTTGTATGGCTAATTTTTGGGATATCCCATCATTTAAAGGGGACCCATCAGATTCACGGTGTTGATCAACACACATCACAGTGGGGGGACCCATCAAATTCACGGTGTTGATGTTCGACACACATCAAAGTGGGGCCCACACAGCTCAACCTCATGGGAAGTTCCCATGAGCTCGACGGCATAGAACAATTTCCTATATATATATATATCCCTATGGTGTGGTCCGCTTTGCACCGGTTCACACGAGGCAAACTTTTTTGAGAACTCATCATATGTGATGTGACTCCAAAATCTGAACGGTCCACATGACGTAGCACATCATGAAACCCCCCAGGCCCAATTTTTAATTTGATCCAAAACTTTAGTGGGCCATGGAAAATTGAAAACAATTTTGTCCCCTGATTTTTGTTTCTCTTTACTATGGCCCACCAGAATTTTAGATCAGGGTGAAAATTTATACTTTAGGGTTTCATGGGATTCCGCATCACATGGACCGTTCGGATTAGACGCCCATGACACTTGTACAAAGGTGCAGACATGCGTGTGTATGTGTGTGTGTATATCTATATCCAGACGAGAAGAAAAGCTGGAGTATGAGTTTTCCACCGTTGAAACCTCCCTGATTCCATCTTGATGTTTACATGCCATCCAAACTATTTATAAGTTCATTCCCACTGGGATGAAGTGAAAACACAAAACTATTAGCCTTATTCAAAACTTTTCTAGCAGTATAAATGTTTAAATGGTGGTCACTGAATCTCCACTAATTCCTCTCGTGCGACCCACTTAAATTCTAGATCAACCTAATTTTTGGTCTCATGCCCTAATATGATTTGAAAAATCGGATGGACAGGTGGATTTTTCAGAAACATCATCGTGGGTCCCACGTAGCATCCCAGCGCATAAACTTCTTGCGAAAGCCTTTAGCAGGAAATCTGCGTACGTGATGAGAGACCGTAACTTGAAAATTTTCCTTGAGTGGGTCTACTGATGTAAATCGGCCCGAGTCTATCTGGTCTCAATTCGAGTCACGACTCACCTGAGTCGGGGGAGGGCGACTCGTTATCCCAAGCAAGAATGGACTCAATTGAATTGAGTCCGAGTTGACTCGGACGAGCACATGGGTCAAGTATCTAGCCCATCCCCCCAACTCAGTTTGGCCCATTTCCAACCCCAAGCATATATAAAGTCTATTAGAAAAATGAAATACAAGAGATTATATGATTTATTCTTTATGAAGAAAAATCCAACAAATAACATGACGGGAACTTTTGTTGGATTATGAACATTCATTTGGTGGGCCCCACTGTCAAACTTCCTTACATTTCACAAGACATACAGTGGGGTTACAAAAATACATTTTAGCTCAACAAACAAGCTATGCATAGACATACTAATGAATCCTTCTTTACCAGATGGTCAGCCAAACACACTCATTCCTGAAATTCCGCCCCTCAGGATCAAGGACATTCCAAGCTTTGGCACGACAGATCCCGAAACCTTTGAGCGTATTAGGGTCAAGAGTCATAATGCAATGAGGTCTTCTTTGAGTTACATCACGAACACATTTGATGGTCTTGAATCAATTGAGTTGGTAAAAATTAGACAAGATATTCATCCCATGCCATTGTTTGAAGTGGGCCGACTCTATAAATTCTCACCGGGATCATCAAACAGCATACAAACACAAGACTATAGTTGCATGGCATGGCTAGACAAGCAAGCGCCACAGACCGTGGTTCCTTTAATAAAAAGACATGGTGGAAATAGCCTGGGGGCTAGCCAATAGTGACCAGCCCTTCTTGTGGGTTGTCCGGCCTGGCTCCATCCACGGCCATGATTTGGTCGAACTACCAGAAGGGTTTGAAGAGAAGACATGGGAGAGGGGCTAGATCGTTAAGTGGGCCCCACAACAAGAAGTGCTGGCCCACCCATCAGTGGGAGGTTATTAGACACACAATGGTTGGAATTCTACGTTGGAGAGCATATGTGAGAAGGGCCAGATCATTAAGTGGGCCCCACAACAAGAAGTGCTGGCCCACCCATCAGTGGGAGGTTATTGGACACACAATGGTTGGAATTCTACGTTGGAGAGCATATGTGAAGGGGTTCCTATGTTATGTTCTCCTTATTTATGGGACCAAAGTTTGAATGCTAGGTTTGTGAGCCATGTTTGGAAGGTGGGAATACAACTTGAGAATGGGTTCAATAGAAGTGAGATATAGTGGGCCATAAGAAGATTGATGGTGGAGATTGAAGGGAAGGAGATAAGAGAGAGAGCACGTGATCTAAAGGAAAATGCAATGCGTTGTATAGAAAAGGGAGGTTCTTCGTATGAGTCATTAGAGAGTTTGGTTGATCTTATCATGTCATTGTAATGCCGCTTTTCTTATCATGTTTCATTTGTATTTTCATTCTATGGCAAGCTACAACAAGATGTATGTGATCAAATAGGCCTTTGTTTCAGTGTAACTATATTCCTTTGATGTTAAATAGGGCATTGGTTTGAAATTTAGGTTGTATGTGAACTTTCAATACAACCATTTCTTTCCTATCAATGGATAAACACAGATAGAATATACAATCTAGTGCAAATAGTGGGCCACACCATTAGAGTTGGGCATAGGATGACTCGACTCGTCTGAGTCATTCAGACCCGACTCGATCCGAACTGAGTGGGTGAGTCAATCCGAATCGAGTAGACTTCGCCCAATCCGAACTCAAACCGATCCGAGTTCAGATCACCTAGTAACTTTACTCGAATCAACCCAAAATCCAACTCGGTACTGACTCGACTCGATCCAAAACCCGACTCGTGTGTGTGTATGTGTAACTCCATATTTTGACATTTCATATCTGAGATACCGTGTAGTTAATAGAGAGGTTGCAATCCCAGCATGTGCACCTAGGTTTCGAATTGTGATTTCAGACCATGGATACCCACTTCACCCGACCTGACTTGGTACCTATGACTAGATCGGACTCAGTTCGGATTAGTCTAGGCCAGACCTGGACTCGGATCGGGTTAGGTATGCGGGACTCGGCACTGAGTTGGGACGAGTTTTGGTCAGGTCTATTTCTAAACCGGATTGAATTGGTCAGCCGTAACTCGGTCCAAATCGACTAGATGCCCAGGTCTACACACCATGATGATCACTTGGTTTTTTGTTTTTTTTTTTCAAGTTTAATTTTGTTGAGTTTTCATGAGTTTCTTTAAGTTTAACCAGGTTTTTCTCAATTTTTGACTGAGTCTTGTCCCAATTGAGTTTTTCTTGAGCCCTGATGAAATCTAGTCGAGCGAGGGTCCCTTTTAAAAAAAAATAAAAAAAAAATAAAATTTTAAGTTATTGTATGAGATGATGACAATCAATTATTTGGTGAGCCTTATCAATACATTGAGTCCAAAGCTTGGTTTGTGGTGGGCTAAGGGCATGTTTGGACATACCATTTAAAGAAGGATTCAGAGTCATTACCCTTGTCTCCATCTGACACGATGGTTCCCAAACATTGGTTTCATCCTACATGATGATGTTGATGAAAGGACGAGTTGGAGACCCTTGTATGCGCTAACTAGCCGCCCCTTGTAAAATATATATATAAAAATAATCCATTCTCATGTGCTGTGGAATTATTAGATAAGTCCAAAGGGAATGAATGGATTCATTCATGCACATCAATGGGCATGAATGATAAAAGTATCATAACTTTACTGATAAAAGTATCTTTATATCATTTAAAATCATCTAATGTTGGGCATCGAAGATTATTTAATATCTCACTAGTTCTTTATCTAATATTATTCAGATATCCTACAAAATGTTTAATGATTGTATATAAGAGGGTATTAACTGCATCTTAAATGGGTTGTCCTTGGTCTAAAATAGGTTGTCCAATTGTTTCTAATTTAATAGTATATAATAAACGTTTTCTATCTTGTAAGGTCATATAGTTATCTCACCAGCCTTTGAGTTGACCAGTAAAACCCGAAATGATTGATTTAGCGGCGGTAAAATCATCGACACTCTATTGCGTTTGTAAACGGTGACTACCATGGTCATTTCATGAACTAAATCAAAAATATTATATTCAGACATACCATCAATGTTCCATTCGTATATAGAGTTACTAGAATAAGAACTTTGAGTTAATTGATTACGTTCTTCAAATTGGAGATCAACTAGAGTGGGTCTGGAATAATAATTTCTACTTGTAGAAAAATGGATAGTATATTTAATTTCATTACATTCAATATCAGAGTGGGTTTTTTCTAAAGGAGATATATGTTTGTCAGTAGGGTTGAATAATTCGGGAATAGATATATTAGCTAATATTTTTTTGTGATTTCTTCTGTGGAGTCTTTAAGAGCAAATTACATATTTTTAGGAAATTTATGTGGTTTGAACAGAGTTGTTTGGTTATTAATGTCAGATGAAAATTGTATAGTAGTAGAGTCTAACGAAGCATTGTATAAATTTTCAGTTAGGTGTTCGATCTTATTTGTAACCTTCTCAGGTTTGACGGGCTACCCATCCCATTACCACCCTTGGTCAAACTGGCTCCAAATGGCAAGTAAGCTTGTATGTAAGGGTCATCAATGGACTGGGCAAGGCAATACATGAGGCCCAATTTCGAATTGTTGAGACTGGGCTTGTTTAAAATTTTCATTTTTTAGGCCCAACCCATTGACCAGGCCAAGAGCTAATGGCCCAATCTGCTCAATATTGGACTAATGCGATCTAATTGGATGGCTAGTAAATGCAATTTTGTTTGTTTGATCTTATCCAAGGTGGGAAGTGGCCATTGCCGGGGGACCCACCTTGATGTATGTATTCTATATCCACGTCATCCATCCATTTTTCATTTTACTTTAGGTCATGACCTAAAAAATGAAGCAAATCGATTCAATTCTTAAGTGGACCATATCATAGGAAACCATGGTGATTGTCCATTAACGGACCATATCCAGGCCATCCATCCATTTTTCAGTTTATCCAAGGTAGGAAGTGGCCCTTGCTATGGGACCCACCATAATATATGTATTCTATATCCGCACCATGCATCCATTTTTCAGTTTATTTTAGGTCATGACCCCATAAATAAAGCAGATCGATGCAGTTCTTAGGTGGACCATATCACAGGAAATAGTGGTGATTGTCCATTAATGGACCATATACACGGCATCATCCATTTTTCAGTTTATCCATGGTGGGAAGTGGCCCTTACTGTAGGACCCACCTTGATGTATGTATTCTATATCCACACCATGCATCCATTTTTCAGTTTATTTTAGGTCATGACCCCATAAATGAAGTAGATCGATGCAGTTCTTAGGTGGACCATATCACGGGAAACAGTGGTGATTGTCCATTAATGGACCATATCCACACCATCCATCCATTTTTCAGTTTATCCAAGGTGGGAAGTGGCCCCTACCGCAGGACCCACCTTGATGTATGTATTCTATATCCACGCCATCCATCCATTTTTCAGTTTATTTTAGGTCATGACCCCAAAAATAAAGCAGATCAATTTAGTTCTTAGGTGGACCATATCATAGGAAACAGTGGTGATTGTCCATTAATGGACCATATCTACGCCATCCATCCATTTTTTAGTTTATGCAAGGTGGGAAGTGGCCCTTGCTACAGGACCCACCTTGATGTACGCATTCTATATCCATGCCATCCATCCATTTTTTAGTTTATTTTAGGTCATGGCCCCATAAATGTAGCAGATTGATCCAGTTCATAGGTGGACCATATCGCAGGAAATAGTGGTGATTGTCCATTAATGGGCCAAGAAAGTTTTGAATCATGTTGATGTTTGTTTTATGTAACCTTATCAACAGGTCGGATAGCAAATAAACATTATAATGGGTCTTAGGAAGTTTTTAGTGATAGGGCTTTCAATCACCACTGCTTCTTATGGTATCATCCAATTGAGTTTTGGATTTGCTTTATTTTTGGAGTCATGTCTTAAAATGATCTTGGAAAATGGATGGACGGTGTGAATGTAGATGTAACGCCCTGAAAATCGGAGGTCGAGCATAACTCAGCTCCCGAGTTTCAAAACATCACTTATGCAACATAGTTAATGATGGATGTATGTTGTCTGTATGAGTGCATAAAACATGGAATAGATTAAGCCAAACTGCAAACATAATCCAGGGATAAGTGAAAGATGCAAGTGGAAGACTTGAAGAAATATATGTGTACATGTGCAAGTCCCTGAAATACGTATACTCTGCCAGGTCATAATTACAAGTGTTGTTTTCCAAATATAAGTATCAAAATGACATCATCTATTACAATTACAAAGAAAACCCAGAATCTCCGCATATCAGGACATAACTCACATGAACCCGCCTGAGAACTGCATAAAAGAAAACGCGTCCTCATCATCCTCGTAATTCTGCTCTGCCTCAGAGATCGCATCAACATCTGCATCTAAGACAGGGTCTGGTTGGTGTTGAAACACCATCCTAGAAGGTGGGAGTGAGT
Organism: Magnolia sinica; assembly: GCF_029962835.1. NCBI lineage: Eukaryota > Viridiplantae > Streptophyta > Magnoliopsida > Magnoliales > Magnoliaceae > Magnolia > Magnolia sinica. Next base: position 21,006,974 of record NC_080576.1, on the reverse strand, counting down.
GATCCACTCAGTGGAACTATATAGTAAAAGTTAACATGTTATCAAATCAATCAAGCATTAATGATAAGGCAATACAATCAAACACGTCCTAAATACTCTTGTTAATGCAAGGATGTATGTAGAAATGATGCATGCTCTCGCCTGCACTCCCTCAGCGTCTTCATCTTACGGTACGCATGACAACCTCCCGCAGTGCTAACAACTCCTACACACATGCAATGCGGTGCATGAACATGATTATCAAGTTATTATTAGTCCTTTTCATACAGTAGGATTCGGAAGCTAAGGTACCTTCCTCATATCAATTTCCAAACAGTGATCCATTCTAGGGTCGTCAGTCCTAGACAATCTCATACGATCATATGGTTTTAGGTCGCTGCAAAGGGCTCGTCACCAATCAATGCATGCCTATCATACCTTAGTTATTACCCTAAGGCTCGTCGCCTCAATGCAGTAGCAAGGTATGCTCGAGGTCACCACAAAGGGCTCGTCACTAATCAATGTAGGCCGACAACATGAATATAGTGTCCCATACCACCATAATCAGCTCACGAGTCTGGTGTGCTCACTGGTCACTACGGGGAGGCTCGTCTCCCCAGCGTAGGCCGACAGCTCGAACACGGTGTCCCATACCACCATGTCCGGCTCATGAGTCTTAACGGATCAAGGTACAATGGTTGCGGAATTGCATTAGTAAGTTTGGTACCCTAGATTCAAGCAATAGTGTCCATACATGGTGTACATCCACCGGGATAATCGGGTTACTTGACAAACTCGACTCGCACGAGCGCACGTTGAGTTGAACGACATAGAGTGCGCAAACACTCCGTGTGGCCAAACCACTGCCAACAACCCTAATACGACTCGGTTTCGTCAAACACGTCTTATGTGGCGAAAACAACCTCGGCCACGAACTCAAGGATTGTTACCGATTTTCTGGACTATTCCATAGTCCCAAACACATTCAATGATAACAGATATTCATATCACAGTAATGGAACAACAATTCTAATCATACAATATGGAAGCATGTGATGAATATCAACTTAACATAGATTTACACATAAGTAGTACTTGAAGTTAAACAACAAGGAATGTCAATTGCATGTAAGAAATCATACACACCAATAGGATAGTTGAGAATCTCTTCTCAACGTCTATAAATAGGTTAATGTAATACACACTTAACTATTCAGACATTTCTACAAACACTTAGACTACATAGTCCAACATACATGATGTGTGTTGGTGATAACACACATTTGGACAATTCCTTTCGCCAAGGAGTTGACACACATACAACTAGTACAAGTACACGACAATTAATCATGGCAAACATATGTTCATATTTTATATGTATACGATACTTCCTACATATACATAGAATACATAAATCTCAATATAACTCATATATATCAGGAATGCAAAATAAACATCACAATTGGCATGTGAAATTACATCCACAATAATAATAAATCATTACCCAACATTGAAAGCCTTGAAAACCATAACCTATACGAATATAGTCCGCACCTTAAACCAAAAAAAAATGCACAGATCTGATTCAGACGTTAAGTCTTCGTCAACGGCTACTAGAAAACCTAAGGCAAGAATAGAAATGAGCTACATAACACTTAGACAAGTCTAAGCTCTAACACAGGCTAGGGTTTGATTAATTTACCCAAGAAGGAACTTAGAATCACCAGAATAACGATTCAAAAGTGATGGTTTAGGGATACTAATTAACAAGAAAGAATCTCAAGATGATTCACCAACTTCTCTCTCACTTTCTCTCTTTTCCTCTCTCTTTCTTAGTTAGGGTTAGGAAATTCGTATGGAAAAGAGAGTAAGGGTTTTAAGGTCTTTATATAGCCTAAAATAGAGGAAAATAGCCCCAGGTCCAAGGTATACTTAGGTTATAACCAAATCAGGCCTATTCTGATTCAACGGAACACTTCTGGTGGTCCTTTCTCCACGTGCGGTCAGACTTAAGCTCACTGACCATGGATCTAGGTCAAGCTGAGTTTTCGTACCGATCGGATTTACAGATCAGCTGTGGCGGACCACTCTTAATTCAATGGTCATCGAAACTCGATCAGGTCCACCGGCACTTGGACATGTCAAGGCCCATCTTCCCTGATCCGAGGGTGAAATTGGGTCAAAATCCAACGGTCAGAGTGCTTAGAATCGGCGCGCAAGCGACCCGACTCAGATTTCATAAATTATATTTAATTTCTCAGCTTTCTCACACTCTTTACTCCGGACTCAAGCAAATCGACCCAGGACATCATCTGTCTTGATTTTTTTAGGTGATGGTCAAGCCCAACAAGATGACCAAAATTGTCTAAGATCGACGCTATCGGACTTTCGACGTGCGGTCCAAGTCCGATACAAAGTTTCCCAGTACTCCCGAGAGCAACTGACTTTAGCGTTGATTCCTAGATTTTAGGGTAACATAGCGTTAACGATTCTACAGGTTTTGAGTCCTACAGATCAACTTTAAAGTGATTAGTGCAATTTTCACAAGCAATTGAGTTTAGCCTAATTAACCCACATATAACTTCTGTAAGACCCGTGTCCTAGTCCGTACTATTCCGTTGGCTTCCGCGGTCCTTCCGGTCAAATTTCGGTAATCTTCGCACCGTATCCGGTGTTTGCGCACGATCCTAAGCCAGGTCCCGCGCACCGACGTCGGCTTGATCCGAAAGTTGTATCATAGCGACCGCGTCGTCGCCGCGGTTCCAACGCCGTGACTTGCGCACCGAACCGATACCCAGGCAAGAAGATGTCGATCTGCGTTTATTCCGAGAAACACCGCGCGTTGCGGATTTCGAGGGAATCTCTACACAATTAGTCCCATCAATTAACCATAAATGCAAACATACCTTAAGTACTTCACCCATTCCCTCTTTTTCCAAAAGTCCACCATCTTTCCACCTCACCATTCCTCTTTTTCTCATTTTCAACCACAACCATCTCTCTTCTCCACCAATTTCAAACTAAACCATACCTCTCATTACTCCTTTCTTACAACCATCACTCCACCCATCCCTCCATCCATTATTTCTATCTCTCCCTCTCATTCTCTAGCAATTTTTCCAAATCCCATGAGAAATTTCACACATCCAACACACTCTCTTAACTTCAAGTGTGGCCCACCCTCTCATCTCCAATCTCAACCATTCATCTTTCATCAACCTCCATTAAAAGTAAAGCTAAGGAGCATTGGAGTCTAAGGGACCAAGAAGAAGGAAGATAAGGTGGGTGATTTGTCATTATTTTAAATTTTAGGGCCCACTTGTTGGTGGGACCCATTTTGATGTGTGTGATGTATCAATGGAGGGCCCATAGTGGCGGGGTCCCTCCTCTCTATCTCACCGTGTATTTCTCTCTCTCTCTCTCTCTTGTTGTGATGGAGTGGATCCCACCAATGTGTTATATCTACCCCGTCCATCTATATCAGACGGTGTGGCCCACCCTATTGCAGGTGATGATCCACACCATCCACTGTTTGGATGGGCCCAATGTATTTATATATATATATGTTATATTTTATATAATATATATACTATAATAGGCATTATATATATGTAATATAATATATATAATATAATATATATTATATATATAATATAATATATATATATATATATATATATATATATATATATTATATGCATATATGTTGGTGGGCCACATCTACATGGGACCCACCCCAATAATATATCTGTGTATGTCGTCCAGCGTCCCTGGACGCTGGACGTTGGCAAGTGGCGTGGGTGTGTACTAGCAAAAAAAAAAGGGGGAAAAAAGTTACTCTTAGGGTGGACCATTCATATAGGCCCCACCTTGATTCAGGTATTTGATCTAATCCGTCTATCCTCTTCCTTGGATTATTTTAGACGTTGAGCCAAAATTTGGAACCAATCCGGTTCTCAAGCGGGCCATACCATAGGAAATAGATGTATCACCATTGAAATCTACTTTCACATTGCATATTGGTCTCGTTTCGTCGATCATGAGTCGTAGAATCCTATGGCTGGGACGGATCGGACTGAAGTGGGCCCTACCATAGAAAATCCGTAGAAAAACTATTTTTTTCTAAAAAAAAAAAAAGACAAGGGATGCAGCAGCGCTGACGCTGCTGCTGCCATTAGCGCTGGCCTCTGACGGACCGACGTGCTGGGGCTCACGGCCCCAGCTGTGGGCCCCACCTTGATGCCTTTCGACCATCAACACCGTGCATTTGATGGGTCCCCTCAGTCCACACGTCCAGCCCAAAAATCAGCCTTATACGAAACTCAGGTGGGCCATACCATGTGAAATCGTGAGAAGACATGCTGAAATATATAAAATCAGTTGGTGGGGCCTACCTGAAATTTGGATGCGACTGAAACTTGGTCTGTACCCTCAGCCAAGTGGGACACACATAATGAGTGGGCTGGAATTATGGACCACATCACGGTGGGCTCCCTATCCACGTGTAAAATAAAATAAAATAAAATAAAATATAATCAACACGGTGGGCTCCCTGACCGTGTACTGGGGGATGCAAAAATAAACGGTGGGCCCCACCCACGGTCCGTGTGACCTTATGAATAGTTTGGGTGGAAAATAAACATTCCAGTGGGCCCAGTCCAGTGGGCCCTACCTTGGTTCAGGTAGCTTTATGAACAGTTGGGTGGAAAATAAACATTATGTTGGGCCTTAAGTTGGGTGGAAAATAAACATTATATTGGGCCTTAGGCTGGGTGGAAAATAAGCATTATGGTGGGCCCCACTTATGTAAGTATTGTAAACCACACCCTCCATTGGTGTGGGCTCCATCAGGATGCATGTGTTTCATTCGACTATCTAACCGTTTTGGAGATATTTTAAGGCCCATTGTGGAGGCCCATCTTCATGTATTGGTGATCCTTGATTTGTATAAGGCCCATATTATGAGGCCCATCGTAATGTACGCAAGGCCCATGTTGATGCATGTGTAGCCCGTCATTGAGGCCCACCTTGATATGTATATATGAGACCCATGTATGGGGCCCATTTAATGTACTGGAGGCCCATAGGTCAAGGCCCAATAGGACATACATAAGGCCCACTGATAGGCCCATGCTTGCAGTGTAATTCCGCCATGGTATATGTGTTGATTTTGTAACGGGCCACGCCTAAGGAGCAATGCTGGTTTGACGTCCACATTGAATGGATAATGGTGGTTAAATGTCCGCATTATAACTCTCCCTAAGGCCCACCGATAGACCCATACTTGTGGTAAGTAGGCCGTCTAGGCCCATATCCGTTATACTCAGAGCCCATCTCTTTATACATGTTTAGTATAGATCTATGATTCATGATCATTCGCATCATATGTATGCCTGATGTGAGGAGTGACCGATCATAGCATATGCCTTTGGGCAGAATGTTTATGGGCTCCCTGATAGGCAGAGTTGCCCCATATAAGTGCATGGTACTTACAGGATTGTTGCATGACTGATAATGTGACTCATCCACTTGCATTTGTGTGATTCTAGTTACTATATGCCCTAGTGACATCAGGGCAATAGCCTCCACAGACACATCGTGGATGGCTGGATTGGATACCGAAAATGTTTGGTTCTAGCATACGGGCGCTATAGATGTCCCTGGGTGAAAGTCCCTAAACCCGATGGTACCAGAGGATGACTCCAACGTTGAGACCGAGTGGATATATGAGCGCATGAGGGCCGAATACCAGGAGGCCGCGTCTCCCACTGTGCCGTGGTCGGTTGGAAAGGAGTGTGGCCTTACTCGCCCGAGGGTAGGGGGCAATACTAGGCTGAGTTTGACCAGCTCGCGAATGGGTCCGCTATCGACGTGCCGGATAGGTATTGGCAGACTATTGGCCAGGCGGATAGTGAGGTTTCTTACGCTCACTTGGACTGTGCGGCTAGGAGAGCGACAGTGCCATTTGGAGTGTATTGAACCCCGGTGATTATCCAGAATGAGAACTGTACTGATACATGATGAGGATTGGCATGCTTGAGTTGCATCTCGCATCGCATGGCTGTATTATGACCAATAGCATTCATATCTTGTACCGCATAGCCTTGGTACGGCTGATTGCATTCATGTGCTCATTACCATGATTTCCGCATTACTCTGACCTTGCATTTTGAGTACGCTTATATTGCGCACATACTCACACCACCCTCTAAGCTTTCTATAAGCTTATGCACGATTGATGCGTGCAGGTGACGCCAGGACGCAGTCGCAGCCATAGTCTCGCTGTAGTTGGAGCGTGCAGCCGAGCTTCTGGAGTTTTGTTTCTTTTGTTACATTGTATTTTCCCTTTCTATCGCATTGTACTCAAAAGTTTTTTATCATAGTGGATTTTGTGGTGGTGTTCTTGTGGTTATTGTTTGTGGGTTATGCTTTTGTTATGCTCATTATGAATCAGACTGATGACTTGAAATCCTCCTTGTAGTATCCCAGGATCGGAACCTGGCGAATGGGTGCCGGGATCCGAAAATGGGGTTCTACGGAGGCTGTCGGCACCGGACTCGGCGATCGGGAATTTTGTGAGCCCGGTTTCCGAGTTCGGGGCGTGACAACTTCTAAGGACAAATAGAGGTAGTACTCGGGTCTTGGTACAAAATTTTTCGGGTCAGTACAGTAGAATACATACATTAAAGTAAGCTTATAGCAAGGGCCGTAGTCTTCGGAGAGGAAGGGGCGCATCTAATCCTCTCCCCACTCACTGCACATCAGAAAAGGGATGTCGTTGATGTTTATACGCCACCCAAACCATTTATAAGTTCATTCCTACCAAAAATTTAGCTTATACAAAACTTAGACATGAATGTTTCAATGGTGATAATTCAATCTGCACTGTTTCCTCTTGTGTGACCCACTCGAGTCTTGGATACAACTCAATTTTAGTCGTATGCCCTATAATGATCTCCCAAAACGGATGGACGGGATGGATTTGTCACAAAACCCATGGTGGCCTACCCAACTTCCTCTTGAGAAAGGCATTGAAAGTTAAGTGGGGCCACCATGGTGTTTGTGATAAATTCACCCGTTCTCATTTTAAGATATTCAATAAAAAATAGCATGATTCAAGTGTTAGAACTAAATTGCGGAATTAACGGATTGTCTATGCATCAATTAATGGATATCCAATACAATAATCTTAAGGCGTACCTGATTGGGAAGACAGTTCTGATTACTCGCTATAGCCGACAAGAATCTTGATGTTCTGCACCTTACATCCTTTAGGAGAACCTTCAATGAGACTGGTTTTCTCACTTATGCTGGTGAGGGGACCAAGACGTCTATTTATAGGAAAGAGGGTCAGAACCTTATCCATCACACTTCTCCCTCTAGGATCTCCACACCATAGGTTTCCATATCTGGCTTAATAACCGAGTATAGGGACTGCGGTTTAAGCGTCCCGCCCCAAACCTATTTACAATGATCACAACTGAAGTGAGACCCACTAAATCGCTTAATCTGAATAATCCAACAGTCAGATCTGAACTGATGATCATGTGTGGCCCACCTGATAGAAGTATTACATTCTCCCACTTGGGGTACATTGATCTCTGAAAGAAAATAAAATATTTTATTTTAATTATGAAAATAATTTTGAAAAATGCATTTGCTTTTGAAAGTTCTTAATAGGCGCCCTACTGAATTTCAAAACAATACTATTGGATAATTATGAGCAACGCTTGTCAGATCTGGTCCATCAAGAATACAGATATTGAATCATGCTAGTCAACACAAGATTTATACATTTCGAAGTGTGACGAATCATGATCACGAATATCAATAACTTTAACAACATGGATAAAGGATATGGGGTGTGGTATGAAGATTGCACGTTTAATATGATCACACATACTTATCTTAAAGTGGTCCATCTGAACGTGTCACCAAGACACAAACCAAACTCTTGCTTAATCAAAATTGAAAGTGTATACTGAAGGAGAAACAAGATATAAAACTGAATAACAGAATCATCAGTGTATATAAAAGAGATCTCTAAAATGTTTGTACATAATCGAATCAAAATTGAAAACTCCCACCACTTAAATACATCATTGGGATCTAAAACTCCCATAGACGTCACATGTTCCTTAAACAACGTAATAGGAAGACCTTTAGTGAGAGGATCCTCTATCATCTACCTCGTGCCAATGGATTCTACAGACACCTGATGATTCTGAAATATCTCTTTCACAACAAGATACTTAATGTCAATATATTTTGACCACGATGAATGCTTGTTGTTGTTGGAGAAGTTAACGTAAACCAGAGAAAAAACTCTGAAGCCAGATCTCCTGACTCGTGGCTTCATAACAAACTACATACTCTGCTTTCATGGTAGAAGATGCCATAATCGACTGTTTCACGCTCTTCCATGATATGACTCCTTCACCTATCATGAATACCTAGCCCGAGGTGGACTTCTTGCTGTTAAGATAGCCCGTAAAATTTGCATATGTATATCCAACCAACTCCAAACAGTCAGATTTCCTGTAAGTGAGTGCAAAGTCTTTGTCCTTTGTAGGTAGCAAAATACTTTCTTAATAGCTATCCAATGGTTCGTCTTTGGGCTGCTAAGGTACCTGCCCAACATTCCAACTACAAAAGTAATATCCGGACATGTACAAACCTAACCATACATGATGCTCCCTACTGTTGACGCATACGAAATATCTTTCATTTTGTCTATTTCTAAGTCATTCTTAGGACACTAAAATTGGACAAATTTATCACCTTTTACATTAGGTGTTTGGCCAGGAGCACAACTTTACATGTTAAACCTTTCAAGAACCTTATTAATATAGGCCCTTTGTGACAAGCCAAGCAGTCCACATGATCTGTCCCGGCTAATATGAATGCCGATGACAAATGATGCATGTAACAGCCCACGCCCACACTGTATGATAATGTCTGCTCTGGGCATACTCCGCACGGTTTTGTTCTTGGGGAACTCCTCCAAAAGGCCTCATGCAATATAGGGTGACAACTCCACATATAACTACCGTTACTTTAGACGACACTTCCGATGTGGAACAAAGTTTTACTTTCACTGTGTGTGCAGTAGCCTGTCAGCACAGTAGCCTGCCAGTCACACAGTAGCCTACCAGCCATCTTGGGGCCCGCCCACATGTGTGCCCGCCCACATGTAGCCACAGTGACGGGGCGTCACAATATCCACCACTGAGGGCAGAGCCGTCCTCGACTCTGATACCATTTGTAATAGCCCACGCCCACACTGTATGATATTGTCGCTCTGGGCATACCCCGTACGGTTTTGTTCTTGGGGAACTCCCCCAAAAGGCCTCATGTAGTATAGGGTGACAACTCCACATATAACTACCATTACTTCCGACGACACTTCCGATGTGGGACAAAGTTTCACTTTCACTGTGTGCATAGTAGCCTACTAGCACAGTAGCTTGCCAGCCACACAGTAGCCTGCCAGCCATCTTGGGGCCCGCCCACATGTAGCCACAGTGACAGGGCGTCACAATGCATCACTAAGATCTTCCATATCAAAGTTTTGAGACAGAAATTTCTTAGTCTCACGCAACAATCCAAAATCACTACTGGCCAACAAAATGTAGTCAACATACAAGACTAAAATAATAAACATACTCCCACTGATTTTCATATATACACTCATTCGCAGTATTTTCAATTAAACCATATGAGGAAACAACTTCATGAAACTTTAGGTACCACTGTCGTGATGCTTGTTTCAACCCATAAATGGACTTCTTAAGCTTGCAGACCATATGTTCTGAGCCTTTGGCTTTGAAACCTTCTGGTTACAACATATATACATTCTCACTTAGGTCTTTATTGAGAAACACTATTTTCACGTCCATTTGATGTACCTCTAAATCTATATGAGCCACAAAAGTCATAATTATCTTAAAGGAGTCTTTCTTGGACACATGTGAAAAAGTCTCCTTAAAGTAAATGCCCTTACGCTGACTGAAACCTTTTGCAACTAATTTAGCTTTATACCTTTCAATATTGTCATTAGAGTCCCGTTTGGCTTTGAATACCCACTTACAACCAATCGGTCTAATCCCTTTAGGCAATTCAACAAGGTCCTAGACTTTATTATTATTCATGGATTTCAATTCATCCTTCAATGCATCGAACCAATGAGAAGAATTCACACTTTGTTTGACTTGTGAAAAAGATACAGGATTCTTTTCTACCCCAATGTTAAAGTCATGCTCCTGCAGATAGACGATATAATTATCTAGAATCGCAGATAAATGAGTAACATTATGTAAGATTGCTCAAACATTTCATATAAATGGATGACCGAGTAACATTATAAAGTTCCATTATGCCAGTTGTATCACTACTAGTGAGAAGTAAAATATCAACATAACGAGCAAGAGAACAATACCATGGGGAAAGATCGTGTAAAGAGAGAAGGGCCATGACTGCTATGTTGAAACATAATCATAATTATAACATCATGAAAATGCTGAAACTAAGCATGAGGATGGTATAACGTACAACTAGATTAACATACCTCTGTAAAGGATGGATTAGCCGCAAGTCGAGTAGGAGGAGATGCTGAAGGAGGGAACACTTCTAACTCTTCTCGCCGACAATTTGTAAAGGGGTAGAAGATACAGTTGTAATATGTGGAGAAAAAAGAGTTAATCCTCTAAAATTCGTAGAAGTAATCGAATTGGGTAATATTGGAGTATGAAATGATTAATTTTCTAAGAAAACAACATTCTTTAACGTACGAATACGACCGCCAATGAGATCATATCAACGATAGCCCTTCTGAGTATCTCCTATACCAAGAAACATGTAATGAACATATTTTGGAGAAAGTTTATTACACCCATGTAAAAGAAGATGAACATGACAAATACAACCAAATATACAAAACAAATAGTAAGTATGAAGGAAATCAAATATAACAAAATACGAACAGAGATTATCGAGAATTTTTGTAGGCATGCGGTTGATTAGATAAATCGAATGTGACATGGCTTCAACCCAAAAAGTGCGTGAAATGAAAGTGTCTGCCATCATTTGTAGTCTTGATAATGTGTTTATTTTTTCACTCAGTAACATCATTCTGTTAGGGTGTATCGGAACATATTTTCTTATGAATGATTCTATTATCACGTAAGTATGCCTCAAAGTATAAAGAGATATATTTTCCCCCTGAATCTGAACATAGGACCTTATTATTTTTCTCAAAATGTGCAGCCATCATAATATATAACTATTTAAAGTTTGTGAATAACTTATGACTTGGAGTGCAATAAATATATTCATGTATATCTTAAGAAGTCATCGATGAATATCACATAATATCTTAAGCCAAACATAAATAGAGTCAGATATGGTCCCCAAACATTTGAATGCACAAGCTATAAAAGGAGTGGATGATCAAGAAGTACTAAAAGAAAAATGTAAATTTTTACCTTTAGATAAATAGCACAAAAGGCAAGAGAAATCAATAGAAGTTTAATTTATTAACTTTCAGATTTTTTCTTTTAAAATATCAAAAGTAAACATATTTAATAATTTACCTGAATGTAGATGGTCAAGACGATAATGCCATAGTTTTCACATTTTATTTTCATTATAATGTTAATAGAAGAATGAGAAAAGAAACGAGAAGATGGAGTAAGTGACCTGTCCAGATCAAGTAAGAAGAGCCGTCCTTTCCTACCCTCCTCACCTACTTTCCTTGTTAATAGATTCTGCACAAAACAACAATCAAGAAAAAAGATCACTAAGCTTTAATTTTGTATAAGTTAATCCACAGAGATAAAATTAACAAACAAAATTAAAATATGAAAGACGTATGTTAGAGTAAATATACGATTCGGATAAGGAGAAAATGATAATGACCCGACAAAAGAAATTTGTAACTGAGCTCAATCAACAATGGAGAAGACTTTTTTACCTTTGTACAACTGAACATTATGAAGACAGGAGACAATATGTGTCATGTGGTTGGATGCATCGAAATAAAAATGTCAAGGAAATCAATGAGTTGCACCTGACAATCCAGTAACAGATAAGGCCTTGCACGATCTATTATATTATTTATGGATAAAGAAGACTACCAATAGAGGGAGTAGCCAAGGCATTAGCAGACGGATTCTCAATTGTAGTGAAGTATGCTTTTTCTATGTCTTTGTTGTTTTTTTTTTTCCTTTTACATTAATGTATGTTATGGCCATAGATTTTATAATACGTACAGATAAGACTATCTTTGCAGGTCATTGCAAGATGGTCAAATTTCTTACACCAATTACATTGGACATGAGACACATCATGTTTTCCCGGTGTGGAAGTAGATGTTAAGACAAATGTATTAAAAATTGTAGGAATCTGAGGCAAACTTGAAAAAGCTATAAGATGTTGTTCTTACGCTGATAAATCATACATCATGATACTCAAGGCTTGAAGTGGTACGTGGTTGAGTAACGCTCGACAATATTTAAACTCAGGATATATTTTCATAAGAAATTATCGAACATGGGTGTGCTTACGCATGGTCAGAAAGATGGTGATGGCATTTGCTTGAAACTCAGGATTCAACATCGGCATCTCAATCCAAATGGCCACGATAGTATTATAAATTTCTTGGACTGCCCAATCTCCTTGGGTTACTTGAGCCAATTTATGCTATAGCCAATACAACCAGTGTCATTACTCCGTTGGTAGATCATTTAAAATGATCTCACATTGCATTGGTACTCATATGAGGAGTTAAGTCAATTGCAATTGTTTTGTCCACTAAGTTTAAGATCTATGTGACAATCTTTTTGTTCTTCATTTTCCAATCAACCATTTCTTTTACATGATCCTTTTTGAGAATAGGGTCGATTCCATCAATAATACCTCACAATACTCGTCAATGAAGAAAATTCTCAAATTAAGTTGACTAAAGTCAATAATTTGTTTCATCAAATGTGCAATGAAAATAAGATTCACAATCTATTATATAGACACAACAATGACGTAACATCACCTCACAACAAGTAAAAATCTATGAGGTGTGTGTAAGATTTATATACAATGAGGGATCGTCCAATAGATAGTAGTGGCGCAGGATTTGTGATTTGAAGAACGTCCGGAGCTAGATTATAGTTGAGTCCACAACCTCCACATGTATATCGTACGAATTTAGTAAAATGAGAATGACATACACTAAATTGATGGACCTTAGTAATAGGGTACGATGATGTATACCCTAAAAAACTTCAATAGGGTATAGAAGAAAACTATTTTAACTCTCCTCTAGATTTTTGATAGAGGTTAGTGATTGCACGATAAGAGACATCATGCGGACACCCTGATCCATAACTTAAGTGGTAGACTAAGTGAAGATACCTCATTTCAACACTGAGGTCTTGGTATCGATTCCCTAGTGGGGGTGGCTAACAGTGGAGTGTGTACTGACAGTGGCTTGTGTACCAACAAGCTAACCTAAAAAAGAAACAGGAAAAAAAAGACATCATGCGATGTGAGGACAACTACCAGATTTGGAATGCAGACATGCAATAGGCTTGATCTGGCCACCGATTTGCTGGGTAGGGGTTACGAGATTGGCTAAAGATCGGTTGGGCTTCTGCTGGTTGCAGCTGAGGAGAGATGGGACAGTAAGTGGAGATGGGTCACGGGAGAGGGTATGATCAGGGGTAACTGAACAGAGATTTGGGTTTGAGTTTAGTTCCCCATAATCGATGGAAATGGGTCAGGATTTGTTATAGATGCACAATTGAAGATAGAGATGGGGCAATGATTAAAGATAGAGATGAGCTAATTGTAAATGGAGTTGGGCACGAGACGACTTGACTTGGTAGATCGGACTCGTCCGACTCGTTCAGACTCGACTCAATTCGAACTGTGTGGATGAGTCGATCTGAACCGAGTAGACTTCGTCCAATCCAAACTCAAACCGAGTAGAGTTCGGGTCACCCAATAACTCGACTCGACTCAACCCGAAATCCAATTCGGTACCGACTTAACTCGATCTGAAACTCGACTTGTACACATAAAAAAACTTAGATTTGACATTTCAGATTTGAGATGTTATGTAATTGATGAAGAGATTGTAATTTTGGCAAGTGCACCTAGGTTTTGAGTTGTGACCCGGACTTGGATAGGGTCATGCATGCTAAACTCGGTACCAAGTCGAGTCAAGATCGGGTCAGGCTTATTTCAAAACTGGATTGAGTTGAGTCAGTTCTAACTTGGTTCGACTCAACTCAATGCCTGACTCTAATTGAAGAGGTGTGGGATCTGTGCGGCTGAGTAGTGTAAGATTAAGAGAGGGATGGTTAAGAGCGCGATAATTAGAGGTGGGCATCGGTTCGGATGGAAACGGATTGGGTTTAACCCGATCGGATCCGAAATGGCAATGGTTTGACCCGAACTCGATCAGAATCAAATCCGGGTCACCTGAACCGAACAGATCCGATACATGATTCGCCTTACCCAAACCGGGTCCGACTCGGTCAGAGAAACCGAGTCGGATCGAGTTGGGTACTATTCGGATATGTGTGAATTTAATTTAACTTTTCATATAATGTGGTCCACTTCAACCTTTAATATATGCTATTTTTTTTATCAAGGCCTAAATTGATATGTCAAAATGGATGAACGGCTTAGATAAAACATATACATCAAGGTGGGCCCCACATGGCTCTGAAAGAGCTTTTCACCTCATACTCATGTTTTCACTGGACATTAATTACTTTACGTGCACGGCAAGGAAGTTTAAGACTTGTTTTTCAAGTACACGCACAGTTTTGATTTTGTATATATATTAGTGAGTTGTGTGGGTTTAATCATGGGGTATGTGTTATATCCAAACCGTTCATTCATTTGGTGACCTCATATTATGGCTTGAGACGAAAAATAAGATAGATCTAACTATTAAGTAGACCACACAAATTATTTAACAGTGAAAATCATTCTCTGCTGCTATTTGTGGTGTGGTCGAGATGATCTTTTGATATTATTCATTTTTTTGGATAAAGTCCTTTGACGATCTCTAAAAGTATATGAACAGTATAAATAGAATAAATACATCGTTGTGGGGCCCATGTAACTTTGACATCCTTTGAACTGTTCGTACGACTCAGAGCTCGAGGTGCGTCAGGCCGTCAGTACTCATCAGTCGTCTCCTCATGGAAATCGGATTGCGTACTAAGTTACTCAGTATGCTCTTATCGTACTGAGTAAACTCAGTTGGGCCCACCCCGAATGTATGTGGTTCATCCACGCCGTCCATTTGTTTTTACATATCATTTTATGGGTTCAACCCAAAATTGATTCATATATAAACCACAAGTGGACCATACCACTGGAAAAAAGTGGAAGTATTGATTTCAACGGTTGAAAACTTTCTAAGGCCCCCAGTGATGTTTATTTGTCATCCAACCTGTTCATAATATCAGAAAGACATGGATGAAGGGAAAATACAAATATCAGCTTGATCTAAAACTTCTGTTGTCCCCATAAATATTTCAACGGTAGATCTTCAATTCACACTGTTTCTAGTGGTGTGGTCCATTTGAGGTTTGTATATACTCCATTTTTGCGAGAAAGCCTTAAAATTATGTTTTAAAAGAGATGGACGGAGTGGATATAATGTATGAATGACACTAGGGCCCATGGAGTTTACTCAGTACGCTTACCGTATTGAGTTACTCGGTACACAATCCGCTTCCCTTCTCACGACACGTAACTATAGCAGCTTATTATGTATACCCGACGTCGTTCCGGCTCGGGTCGGACCCATTCGGTCCTGGTTATCGGACCGAATCTGTCCGGATACAGTGTTATCCGAACCTGACTCGAAATAACATCGGATCTAGATGATCAGAATCGATCAGGCTCGATCAAACCGTCAGTTCTGTTGGAAACAGTACCGAGTTGGGTCTGGTCGGGTCGGATCCACCAGATAGGGCCCAAGTTGCCCACCTCTAGTGATAATGAGCCACAAGATCGGGATGGGGTAAGAGCATGCAAGGGACACAACCATGGGGTTTTGTGAGTGGAGGGTTAGAGAATATGATGGGTACGGACGCAACAATGGCAATAGGGTAGATGTGGGATGCGGGTGTGTCCGGAGAGATGTAGCAATCTCGTCGAAGATGGCAAAGATGGGTCGAATACAGGCACTGGATACGGTCAGGATGCAGGACAAGGCGAGATTTAGTGGTTTGAGATTATATTGATGTTGGACGAGACAACGATATATATGTTTAAGATAGATTATTTGGATAAGGATAGGGTTGTACACCACCACGGCAGAGATCTTGTGATGATAGGGATAAGACATTAGCTAAAGATGTGATCAGGGTTGCTACGACATAGCAACAACAGTGCGGGTGCGACCACAAGTGACATCTGGATTAATGAGTACGGTGAGGATCGCAATGGAAGAGGAATCAATGATCGATGACTCATATGTGTAGCTCTGATACTATAATAACAGAGGTGATGTGGAGAATTTTCATGTGTTTTTTATATTGATTTAGCCCCAATAGGGTTTATTATTGAGATGTACAACATATGAATCTTACTATACATGGAAGAAAAGTAAATTAAAATATTACAATCTATATTCATTAAAATGAATAATAACTAGCTATCATATTAAACACTCACCATTAAAAACTCTTTAGGGTCCACCATTATGTTTACTTGTCATCTAACCTGTTGATGAGATCACATAGATCTTGATGGAGGGAAAACACAAATAGTAGCTTGATTCAAAAATTTTGCAAGCTTAGGAAGCTTTTAATGGTAGAAATTTAATGAGTTTTTACTCATGGTAAGTACAGTCATAATATTGCTTTTTAAAACATTATTTATCTATACCAGAAGACAATGTACACATTTTTTTCTCATATGAATTTGCCCTTAGCATTCAGACTCATGACAATAAATGTTCATCATACATCCTTTAATGTGATTGATTGACAAACGTTTTATGGGCTCCACGCCAAGGTCGGACATAAACCATTATTGCAACTAAGTGGCCAGCCGAAGGACCCATCCGAAAAATTCATAAGGTGAGGATGATTAAGATAAACAAACAATATACATTCTATCTTCATCCAAGATGTCCATGACACTCATCAATTCTTCAACGACTCTCACTGAATCTCCATGATGATTACCCTTTTCGAAGGCAGAACAACATGGGATAGATTTTCAAAGGAAAATTTAAATATCTCACCATTCTTATCTCCTCTCGTCTACGATGATCCGATGACTCCCACTTGCTAGTCTCTTCAGTCGTTCTAATTACTCAATTTAGTAATTATTCTCCATCAAACCGTCCATACTTTTACTACTAATGTTGTTACTTTCCGAGATTAAGCAAGTAATCAAACATGACTTTTTATTTATCTACATATTATGAGTTTAAAGATTTAATGAATAAATGTTAAAAAGAAGAAGATACATTTGATATTTTTTTCTTTACTACATAACGCAACGATTAAAGTCAGTTTCAATGATTTGAATCTGCATCAAAGAAATGAATGTATAAATGATAATGTTGTACATAGCTAATCTTTTAGTATTGAGCAATCAACATTGTGCGGTCAACTATTTGTGCACTAGACTCTTACGAATAAATCATGTCTGAGTTTTTAACATGACACTATTTTATGGAAACTACACTTGAGTATATGTTATGTTCACTCCATTCAATCGATCCGACGGATTATTCGAGAATAATTTGAAAAAATTGAAATATGGATAAAGCTCAGCTTATTCACAACATTTAAAACTTTGAAAATAGTGATCATTATCATTGAAAGCTTCTTATACAGACGACATTGATATTTATTTGTCATCCAATCTCTTCATAAGATTATAAGGTTTCAACGAAGGCTCGATCGCAGTTTGTATGATGCGAAAATTTTATTATAGACTACACATAGTCAGGACATTTGTATGGTTAGATCGTTGTATGTATGATGCAAAGATCATGTGTATAAAATGCATGAAACACATCAAATATAACACGCTTATATATATAGTTCATACGTAGATATTGTTGTCGATAGGTCGTAGAAATAGCCGTTTGGATGAGTTAATGTTTGTTGTTTGAGTTTGTAATTTACACCAATTGTGGTCTACAACACGTCTATATTTCACATTGTAGAAAGCATTTATTTCGATATGAGCTTGGAGGTCAAGTGATACTAGTGTACAAGGAGCATTGATCGCAATCTGATAAAACCACTCTCGGTTTATTTTAGAACAAGTGATTGACATATCATACATACCCCCATTAATGCCCATTATAGAATGGGTAAGGAATGCGTCAAATACCATAATTGATTTAATGTATAGCCGCGATCACTTTGCCACGATAAATTTACCATAAAAGTTGTTGTGTCCTATTAGTTTAAACCATATAATCTAACAATAATCGTTGCGTAGTAGAAACTCACATTATGCTTTTGATCAAATGTGATATAATGCAGTTATGTTAGATTTTAGTGGAGATGGATGCCTAAACAAAAGACAATGAATCTGCAGCAGAGAAGCACATAATGCAGACGAAATGCTTAAGCGGGCGATAGGTTCATTGTGGAATCTGTCGGGGAACCGCAAAAACACATAAAAATAAATCAAGCAAAATATTCCAATTACACAATCAAGTGCAATCATAAACACTCAATTTAATGTGGAAAAATCTTTATGGGAAAAAACTATGGCACAAAGTGACAGTAATACAATATGAAAGTAAAAAAATTACAAGAGATAAAAATTACTTAATTTTAACAAGCCCCGAATCTCCCCAAGTTATGCCCTTGAAACCCTTATGAACAAATTAGAAAACTCTAAGATACACTCTATTCTCAAATACGCCCATATATATAGCCTTTATGAGAATCACAATAAAAAATAGGAAACAAATTCCGTACTTATGCAACTCTGTATAACTCTGTACGATTGTTGAATAACACTTCAATGGTATCGAATTAAACACAAAAATATTCTAGTGATAAAACATGGAATTTTTAAAATTTTTCGATAGCATTGAGTTGTCATCAACATATCTATTGAATTTCATATTTTAAGACATCAACAACAAAAACCATACATCAACATGAAGCTACAAGGGCATCAATTAAGGAGCCCAAGAATGAAGTAAAAGAAATGAATGATATGTTGAAATAGTTTTTATAAGCTAATATGGTATGGATTCAAGAAATCTGTTATTGTGACATTATCGTATAATACAATTGTACCTAGTTATAATGATATTGGTGCATGACAGTGCATATACTCTCATGAATTTCATCGTCCGCACAAAAGCATTATCCTTGAGTAGTGTGCCAAAGCATAAATGATCTATGATATAAAGAAGGAACATAGAAACAACAGAATAGTTTGATTCAAAATATGATGAGAAGTGGATCATCTTCGTCTAGAAATCAAGCGAGTTGTTAAATATGTAACTAAATACCTGTCCTTACATCTAATGTTTAAGATTATGTGTGTGTATTTTATGTTCAACTTTGTGGAGTCAATTTTTATACATAGCATATGTCGTGAATTTGTATGTGAATTACCTCAATGACCATCATCTCCCGCATCTCGATGCATACCCATGAGACTATTTGTTCTACGAACATTCATTCATCGTAAGAGAGCCAAATGAGTCACCAAGTTTACCTTAATAATGATTGTATTTTCGTAATAGTGATTTTAATTAGTTATGATTCCACTATGACAACAAACAATAAATGATGCACTTTTACTTCTTAATGACTATCGCTTTGAAGTACATTATAGTTCCCTTATCAATGATTCTTTTATCGATGTTGTTAACAACGAGAATGAGCATAAGAGTATGTGACAATATAAGAATGTAAGTACATAATTATATAATCATTGCTTAGTTTATCTCTTTTAACTAAAGTTGAATTGTTAATAGTAATTTTCAATAAACAGGCCAACAACTAAATTTGTTATTTTGAATATTTTCGGTAGATTTTTATTTCACTATCTAATTAAAAAAAGTTATAGAATTTGTATGTGCTCCACCCAATTATTAGAGACATTGTGCTTGTGGATAGTTAGCCCCTTGATTCAAAGTTTGTATTCGAGTAGCATTTGAAAGTCCTTATCAAAGGACTCCTCCTCTCTTTCATATTGTAAGGAACTGTGGTGTATTATATGGTCCATATTAAAGAGTCAGTGAGTTTAATAGTCCCCCAAAGTAAAACATAGTATAAGCTCACAATATTGTGAAAAGTCGTTATAACAATTTATTTATTATTATTTTTTATAATCATTGATATGTTGACTCATTGTGTAAACATGACTACGATATTAATGTCATAAAATATATGGACTTTTTCGGTAGTGATCGAAATTTAGATTTTGAAGAGGAGGTTTGAAATATATTCGAACATTGTACATAACGTTTGTACTTTTTGTGCGTTGAATAATGCTAATTTATATTTTAAATTTGCTAAAAAAACGTTCAAAAGTTCAAGCAGACCCTTGCTTTTGATTGTCTTTAGACGAATAAAAAAGTATGGGAAAGAGCAGACTAGGAAGCGGAATAAGTTTGTTAGTTTAATATAAGGTTGTTTAGTTTTACATTTATAATTGAAATTTGATTAGTTTTACACTTATCAAAATTTTTATTCACAGATATTCTCGATACTTAATGTAATATGTACGAGTTATTAATTATTGTTTGGTCGATTTCTTTATCGCGGATTCCAGACATTTAATTAGCTATGTACGAGTAATAGATCGAGATATGATCGAGTTCCATATCGTGGTTTTTGGACTAAGAACTCTGTTTGTAAGAGCTAACGATCACAGTATGGCCAAGTTCCATATCATGAGTTCCATAATAAGAATTCATATATATGAGATATTGATTGCGGCATGATCGAAGTCCATGTCGCATATTATGGATTAAGAATTCATTTGTATGGATTCCTCATCAGAGTTTGGTTGAATTATATATCATGATGTTAGATATCGTGGATCTTGGTTGTTTTGTCATTGGGATAATGATTTTTAGGAGATGATAAAACCTTTAATTATCATAAAATTCAGCTGACAAAATATATTGTGATGTTAATTGCACATACGTACAGTGAGTATTTAGAAGGCCAACTATTTTGCTTTGATGTTCACTGTTGAAATACTTGAATTTATTTATATTGGAAGCATCCGTTTGTATGCTCATAGAGATCAACGTCACTTTTAAAAGATGTATAGTGAATCTATAAATTCATTATGTACATGGATGTATATAGATGCACATGATTTAAACATATATTTGATCGTTGTTATTAAGATCTTTCGATCACGGTCATCGATTATCAATTGATTGTGGTTTCCATTAACATTTAATCACGTTTATATATAAAGAATTAATCATGGTTGGTAAGAAGATTCAAACGTAGTAGGCATGGACAATTGAGACTAGTTTTGTAGGTATGTATCGTAATGTTGGTCTCGACCAACCACGATCGGGATATGCTTCAAACATTGCTTGTTATGTCAGTCAGGCCTCGACCAATTTTCCTATGCATATTGCGTTTAATGAGTTAGATCTTTAGAGATGACTATGCAATTAATATAGGAAAGTGTTTACTGAAATATACTCTTCCACTAATCATTAAGGTTGTCAATGGGCTAAGCTGTGTCGAATCGAGCCAGGTTTGGGCAAGAAGATTAAGCCTAATGAGCTTGGGCTTAAATTTTAAGTTTATTTTAAAATCGTGTCGAGGACGTTTCAGGCCCACTTAAATTCTTTTATATATATATATATATATATATATATAATTTACTTCTAAAATTACCATGTATATTGCCATGTAGATTTCCCAGTATATTGGGTAATACACAACCCAACGTTTAACATGCGGAACTTCTCTGCTCCACTATGATTTATGTTTTGGATTCACACCATCCATCAACTTTTCCAAAATCATTTTAAAGTCCGAACCCAAAAAAATGAGGCAAATCCAAAGCTTAAGTGGACCACATCACAAAGAGTGAGGATTGAATAACCACCATTGAAACCTTCCTAGGGTCTATAGTGAGGTATATTTTCTATCTAACCTCTTCATAAGGTCACACAGACCCGGATGAAGGGAAAACATAAATACGAGCTTCCTCATAGCCTTTTATAGCCCTAAGAAGCTTTTAATGGTAGGCTCTCACTTCTCACTATTTCTTGTAGTGTGGCACACTTGATCCTTAGATCTATCTCGTTTTTAATTCTTTGTCCTAAAATGGTATGACAAAATGAATGGATGGTGTGGATAATATATATATATATATATACACAGAAACGCTTACCTGCGAACCAGTTCGTATGTACTATATACGAACTTTTTTGAGAGCCCATCATACGTGATGTGGGTCCAAAATCTAAACCGTTCATGTGAAGCAGCACCTCGTGAAACCCCTTGGGACTAAGTTTTACTTTGATCTAAAACTTTGGTGGGCCATGAAAAATGAAAAAAGTTTCCTCCCTTGATTTGCATTTCTCTTTGCTAAGGCCCACCAGAATTTTAGATCAGGGTGAAAATTTGTCACATGGGGTTTCATGGGATTCCGCATCACATGGATTGTTCAGATTAAACACCTATGACACGTGTGCAAAGGTGCGCACGTGCGTAGGTGCACAGGGGAGCAAGACTCTCTCTCTCTCTCTCTATATATATATATATAGAGAGAGAGAGAGAGAGAGAGAGAGAGAGAGAGAGAGAGAGAGAGAGAGTCAGCTCTCCTGCGCACCTACGCACGTGCGCACCTTTTCACACGTGTCATGGGTGTCTAATCTGAACGGTCCATGTGATGCGGAATTCCATGAAACCTCATGTGACAAATTTTCACCCTAATATAAAATTCTGTTGGGCCATAGCAAAGAGAAATGCAAATCAAGGGAGGAAAATGTTTTCATTTTTCATGGCATTAAAATTTTAGATCAAAGTAAAACTTAGGCCCGGGGGGTTTCGTGAGGTGTTGCTTCACATGAACGGTTCAGATTTTGGATCCACATCACGTAGGATGGGCCCACTGTGATGAGTGTGTGGGCCCACTGTGATGAGTGTGTGGGCCCACTGTGATGTGTGTGTGTGTGTGTATATATATATATATATATATATATATATATATATATATATATATATATATAGGGAAAATGTACTATGCCTCGACCTCATGATAAGCTCCCGTGAAGTCGAGCTGTGTGGGCCCTACCGTGATGCGTGTCGACCATCAACACCGTGCATTTGATGGGTCCCCTCTAAATTATGGGATATCCGAAAAATCAGCCATATACGGAACTCAGGTGGGCCATACCATCTAAAATCATGTGAAGACATGCCAAAAACATATAAAAGCACTTGGTGGGGCCCACCTGAGTTTTGAATGCTGCTGAAACTTGGTCTGAACCCTCATCTAAGTGGGACACACATAATGGATGGGCTGGATTTGCAAACTACATCTCGGTGGGCCCAAAAAATGATTATGAATGTTTTAATGCTGCACAGCCCCTCCCCACTTCTGTATGTGGTGTGGCCCACACAAGTAAAGGATTGACTTGATTTTTGAGACCTAGGCCCACGATGGAATGGTGCATCTGACTGATGGGGTAGATGTTCGAAACGCATCACGGTGGGGCCCACACAACTCGACCTCATGGGACGGTCTTGTGAGGCCGAGCGCATGGTACCTTTTCCCATATATATATATATATATATATAGGCCCCACAAAGCCCCTGAAAGGACCGTCCCTCTCCGGTCCTAGTTGAGTAGTAGCCACTCGCTTCTGGATTTGGGAAACGGATTGTTAGTAGGGCTGTCAATGGGCTAGGACCCGAGTTGGTCTCGGCACAGATTTTAAACTGTTCAAAGGCCCACCCCATTCAAAATTTTGATTTTTATAGGCTAGAGCGTGGCCATTGACACCCCTAATTGCATGGTATGCTATACACCACTGACTTCCCTGGTGTGTTGACGTTACCAAGTTCCATGAGCTCCCCATGATATCTATGTTATATCCACACTTTTAAGGCATAGACCAAAAAAATGAGTCAGATCGGAAGCTCAGGTGGACCACCACACCACAAAGGCATGGGGGATTGAACATCTACCATTGAAAATTTCTTATGGGCCATGGAAGTTTTGAATCAATTTGATATTTATTTTTTTCCCTTCACCCACGTCTTTGTGACCTCATGAACACGTTGGATGACAAATAAACTTCATGTTGGGCATAGGTAGGTTTCAATGGTAGGAACCATTATCCCCACAACTTTCTATTTTGTGGTTCACTTAAGCTTTGAATCTGCTTTATTTGTGGGCTCATGACATAGAATGATGTTTCCAAATGGATGTATGGTGTGGATATAACACATACATTATGGGGGACTCATAGGACTTGGCACACAAAGCTCAGCACATACAATTCACTTCCCGAACTTGGGGGCGCAGGTTCGGTGGATCCGGGATCCAGACACGGATTGCCTAGTATCATGGAGGCTACTGGATGGTGCCATGTGGTCCCACCATGATATATGTATTTTATCCACGCATTCCGTCTATTTTTCTTGATCGTTTTTTGGCATGAGCTCAAAAATGAGACAAATACAAATCTCAAGTGGACCACACCACAAGGAAACAATGGTGATTAAATGCCCACCATTAAAAACTTCATAGGGCCCACTATAATGTTTATTTACCATTAAACCTCTTGATCAGGTCATGCAGGATGATGGGAAAACACAAATATCAACTTCATTTAAAACTTTTGACGTCCCTACTAAGCTTTTAATGGTGGGCGTTCAATCACCACGGTTTCCTATGGTGTAGTCCACATGAGATTTGGATCTTCCTCATTTTGAGACTATTCCGTACGTACAATGATATGGAAAATGGATGAACATCATGGATAAAACACGTACATTATAATGGAGGCCAGGGAGCACCATCCGATAACTATGGGCTACTAACATCATCAGCCGGCAATCTACACCCCGGATCCATTGAGGTAGGCGGAACCCCTGATTGTGGGGCCCACTGTTATGTATGTATGTGACTACAACGACATTGTCCATTTGTATTGAAATCTCATTTCATGCACTGACTCATAAAATGAGGTAGATCCAAATCTCAGTTGGTCCATGGTACAAGAAACAATGGTTACCGTCTATTAAAAATTTCTCGTGGGTCACAAAATATTTGGATCAAAATGATATTTATGTGGTATCTTTTCATAACCTTTTAAACTGGTTGGATGGAAAATTTTTTATTCAAGTGGAATTCATTAATGGTAGAGATTCAAGCAAGACTGTTTCTGTGTGATAAGGGTAAATGTGTTAAATTAACAGAGGTATTTTTGACAATTTGTTAATAAACAGATTGTTTGAAATTCAATACTTAATTTTCATTTTCAGATTTCAACACTTGTTTTTTTCTTACCGTTACCAAACAGGTTTTCTGACATCAAATTCAGATCTTAGATTCAGGCTTCAGATTTAACAGATAAGACCTAAGTGTTGTATAACAACTCTTCCACCCTAAACGCTAAAACAAGTTGATCATTTCAATGGGCCTGTAATTAGGCTGGGACAATGGTTGGGTTGGGGCCTGTTCAAAATGTTGATTTTCACTGGCCTACCTGTAACCCCAATACAAGCCCGAAAGGTTGTCTTCAACCGTAGCCCGTAGGATCAAACCTATTGATCTGTGGTCTAGTGTTTTCTGGCTGTTAGTTTAGTTGGACCGCAATCTGCGGTCCACGAACAAGAAAAGAAAAAAAGATCTACCTCTTCCTCCTAGCTGCCCTGCCATTGACAGTGAACTATTCATGTGGCCCTGGGCTGTCCGTGCTTGGCTCAGCAATGACAGCCCAGGGCTGTCATACATAGCGATGATCACCTTCATCTCATTGTCACCAGTATTCTCCTACTGGCCTCATCATTTTGGATTGGAAATAGTAAGAATATGGTTGAAGTGGACAGAGAAAGAAGCAAATGCGACCATTGGAAGAGGAGAGTGGTAAGTGCGGCAATGGGCTGCGTTAGTCATAGCTCACTATCCATAAGGTTGTCACGTAGTGTGGCCCACACATTGAGATGGTGAGGTGATTTGAACCATCCATACTTAATGGGCTAAAATATCATTTTGAGAGACTCTATACCTCTATCTCACTCATTGAATGGTTGACAGGAGTTCAAATATAAGGCTCATCAATAATATATATAATTACATGAGCCTGACCCGATGGAGCTGAACCAGGGTGCAAGCTGGTCCTAAAATCACATGGGCTTCTATACGTAAGCCCAATCCAAAAGTCTATGGCCCGGCCCAGACCATTGATAGCCCTATAAAGGATTATTCAAGTTTGATTTGTATAGTTAAATGAGAGAATTGGACTGTTTCTTTGGCTGGTCTAAGCTCATCTGCCAGGGCTAGGGGACCTAAACGTGGCCCAAGGGCAGGGTCCTGGCTAGAAATCTAGGCCCCCCGTCCAATTCAACGATCTAAACTTTTTCTACGATGGACTCATTGTAAATGGAGGATGCCCCAAAAATAAAAAAATAAAATAAAATTTAGATTGGCATATTTGGAACATTAACCATTTAAAATTTTAAATATTTTCCTTATAGGGTTGGTCATTTTAGCAAGCTGACCCGTTTCAGTTGAATTTGGGCCATTGGTTAATCTTTAGTCATCAATTGTTGTAGATACATGATGACCTGATTGTCCTAATTTTGAAGAAATGAGACACATAACACAAGGCATACTAGTTGAAGGGCACGGACCTCGCACAAGCACTGGGCTGGCACCTAACTCTCACAACTAAGGGTGTGAGCAGGTCATGTTTGAGCCGGTAGAGGGGCACCCACGCCCATAGCTTGCATGGGTACTGTACCTATGAGAGCTAATGAGTCCTATGCCCATGCCTACACTCACACCATGTCGGACTTGAAATGAGCACCAGTACAGGGTCGCCCACCATATAGCTGTTTTCCACCTTGTATATGACTGTGTTTGAGGGGATTTGGGGTGATTTTGCCCTAAATCCATTGTTTGATCGGTGTATTTGGAAGTAAATAGATTTGAAGGTATTTGAAATAAACATTATTTTTTTTTGTATTTTAAAAACCAAGTTTCTGCTTATGATTCTATAGTGAAATGCCTTTTTGCGTCCTTTATAAATGCACGAGTGGCACGTGTGATAAAAGTGTTGTTAGGCAACTATTATATCGTAGACATGGCATGCTATGATACCTCAAAATAATTTAATTATTGGTTGTAAAACACTAAAATCACGTTAATAAAGTGATCACAACTGTCCAAATGTTAGCCATCTAATAGGATATATAGTTTAAAATTCCCGGTGAGTTACTCATCTGTGATCCTTACATTTGTGGCTTATTAGTGGTTTGGAATTTTCTCATTTTTTCCTAGAATTAATAATATAATTGCTTATTACAACCATTCTATTAGAAACCACATATGTATGATAAGTTGAGATATTAAAGTTGATTTAGTTAATCCAATTCAAGTTTTGTGAGTATACTAAGGAATTTCAATGCATTACAAATACAAGCTTCTTAACAAAAGGTTTTAATTTCAATGCATTCCAATCACAAGTTGCCAAACACCTTTAAGAATTCATAATCACCTTAATGCCGGTGTAATTGTGATTTGCATTCTAATGATTCCAATACAAGCTCCCAAATGAGCCCAAACAAGGGTGTTAGCAAAGTGTACTTGATCTAATAGGGGGCACCAGTGACCATATTCCTTGCCATAGGTACTACACCGATACCCACAATTACAAATGGGCATGACACCAATACCTCGAGCTTGAAATGGGCGCCCATATCCTACTTAGTGGAGTGCTGATTACTTTTTAAGATATTAGGTACCTATTTATGTTTTGAACTTAAAAAAAAATGACACCATTAATTCAAAATTATTATATTTTATAGCATTTAATCAAAAAACAAAAATTATAAAATATCTTTAAAAGAAAGAATGGTAACATATCATGCTATATGAAGAAAGCTAGAAACTAATTATTGTTCATGTTTTTTTATTATCTATCACATGATTACAAACAAAATACCATCAGAGAAGACAAGTCACGTGCCCTTGCCAAAAAATTAGGTCGGTCCTACCATCCAAACTTTTAGGTCCTAGGATTGAATGCTGACCATTGGTCAAAATTTTGAAAGTACACTAATTTCACAAATCCAATGGTTAAGATCATCCGAATAACCTGATTTCTTGCCATTTTAACATCCGTGAGATTTATCTGATGAGTAGTCTGATGGCCCCAATGTGTGGATGTGTGTGATATCCCATGTCAATAGACTCAAGAAACATGGCACGTGTACACGATCAAAACCGTCTACGCACCGCGTGGCCAACAAAAGTCCCGCCCGTAGGTGTGGCATCCTTGAATGCGTATTGTTAGCCGACTTTCTGTTAACCGTTCATTCATTCCAAACAATCTAACACCCACGCCGAGTGGACTGGCCTGATTCTTGGGCCGGGTAACCTACATGTATGGACCCGTTTAATGGACAGTCGCACACACATTGCTACGTGTGTACGCGGATTAGCTACTGAACATGAACGTGACGTGACCACGTCATGTGGGCCCACCATGATGTATGTGTTGTATCCACACCGTCCATCTATTTGGAAAGATCATTTTAGGGCATGAGACAAAGAACGAAGCAAGCCGTGGATTACTACTGAACATGGACCTGACAGTAGCCAGCCTAGCTGCTGAGGTGACGTCACCACGTTCTGTGGGCCCCACCATGATGTATGTGTTGTATCCACACCGTCCGCTCATGCCCCGAAATGATATCTCTAAATGGATGGACAGTGTGGATACAACACATACATCGTGGTAGGACCCACAGAGCAAAACTCGCTATGCCGGGTTCAATGACTAATCCGCGGAGAGGGTGCATGGGGGCTGATCAATGAGCCGGCGGATGCGTGATCGTGAGGGCGTAGGGGAGTTGGGCTGTGCATGTGTATGGGAATAGAAAAATCAGATATCCTTACTAAGAGCCATTAAGAAGCCAGCGATTGCTTAGAACATGCATGAACATTGACCGAGTTAGAAGACCTAACATTAATTATCCATATCATTACCTCGCAAAACCCTCCCTGCGTACGTGCATAGCCTTCACGTCCTCGTCTCCTGAGCCATCTGGAGAGGGAGAGGATAGGAGAGAGAATTTGGAAGAAAATAGTGCCGCTAGGATGGGATACACATGTATAGAGAAAAAAATGCCAATTACTAACGGGATGTTGGAATATTTGGTTGAATCAAATAGATTATTTAAAATTGAGAACCAAAAAGAAAATAAAATTTGAGATAAAAGATTTATAGAATTGAGCCGATGTGTAATGTAAGTCGCTCGGTTTGAAATTAAATTTGTTTCTCTTAGAGAACATCTCAAGTGCAACATGTTTTCAGAACAATCAACTTCTAGAATACAACAACTATAACCCGGTCTTAGCAGTTCACTTACTATATGCGGCCTCGAACTATTTACAATTTAATTCAAAAGTGTTAAGTTAATATAAAAAGGTGCAAGTACAAGTACACTCTTGCATAAATCAAGTTTTCTAAGTACCCATACACACCCACCTACCTGCACGAGCACACCCGCACCTAGAGTTGTACACGTGTCGAGCTTGGCACAGCTCGACTCGGCTTGGCCACTAGCTGACCCCAGCCTGAACTCGACTCGGCTGGGTCCTCGAGCCTTACTGGCTAGCTCAGCTTGGTTCGGTCAGTAGCTCGAGCCAGTTTGAGCTAAGATCGAGCCTATGTAGCATTTTCTCAAATACATTGAGTGCACATTCAATTTCTCATGGTTGTAAGACAACATCAGCAATTTACATGTATTTCATCAAACGCTTAGTAGACAACATCAAAATAAAGATATAAGGGTATTTGTTTCATATCCATACCTTCCTAACCACCGGTTGATACTTAGTTAAGTCATTTCATCAAAAACTTAGTGAGCAACATCAATATGAAAATAATCGAGTCACCGAATTGGTTTGATCCGAATCGAGTCGAGCTCGGGCAAGCTCGAACTCGGCTCGAAAAAATTTCGAGCTCAAAAAATCAGTTCTACTCGACTCGAACTCAGTTTCGAACCGAGTCGAATCGAGCTTTTTCGAGTCGAGCTATTCGAGCTAACTTGGTTCGTGTACAACTCTACCAACACCCACACCCACACCCACGGCCTGTCCGTCCCATTGTGCACGTGCACACGCATACGCATATGTACACGCACATGGACACGAACATGGACTTGGAATCAGCATGATACTGCATGGCTCGGCACGTGTGGTAAACCACATATATTAGAGCTATTGGCATAACCCCCTCTATAGTACCAAATTCATATGTTCCCTGAATGAGGCTCAAGCCCCAAAGCAAAAAGCCTATCTTATATGCAAGAAAATTTTCTTGGACAAATTCGATGTAAGACTAAACCCACAATTCAAAAGTAACAGAAATTTCAAATTTAGAGGGAAACCAAAATATTTAAAATTTTATTTTTTAATATAAATTTTGAAATGAAATACAACATTCCTCCACATTTGGACATACCTCGTTTCAACACTTGAGGTCTTAGTATCGATCCCTAGTGGGGGTGGCTAACATGGAGTGTGTGTACTAACAAGCTAAAAATAAATAAATAAATAAATTCCCCCACATTCCATAGTGTGATCTGCAGCGTTAATTGAGTACCTGATAATCTTAGCTATAATTTAGGTCTATGCTCATACGTCGTATTCAGTTCTTCATTCAAAAATGTACTTCACAGCCATTCTCCACCGCCGATTACAAAAATCTATTCCTTAAAAAGTTCTTTCGTATTAAAAACAGATATGTAACTTATCATCAAAGGAATAACTTTACCCTCTAAATAACGAGTGATCCTATTTTACATACTAAGTAAGTGGTTGAATAGGCAATAAATCTCATCCAATTTCAGTCATATATTCCATTATGGCACGCCGCATTTAAACTGCCGAAAACAACCAGCAACAGACACACGTCTTAGTGAGTGTAGTATCCGGACCACTCATCAGGAGGGGGAAGTATGAAACCGTCTTGGTTTAAAGAATGGATGTTTCCATTATATTACTGGCCGCAGATGTACCTTTTATATGGATCATTCCTTATCTTTTCTTCCAAGCGTCCATTTCTTTCATCACGTGACCTACCTGAGGAGCAGGCTGGCAAGATTTTTGGCCCACGGCGAACCCACGACCCTGATGAATGGCCAAGATCTTGCACGCATTAAAAAATTTGCCTTGCTTCGGACCTCTTCATGCCAATGCGTTTCTGAGAAGGTTTCGTTGACCCGTTTATGTTACGCATGGGGTAGACTCTGATGTAAAATGGTGGTGACTCCGGGTGTCAATGGGCGGGCTCCGGCCTCCAAAATCAGAATTTTAAATAGCCCCGGCCCGAAACAGTTCAAAATCCGGGCCAACACCAACCCGCTGACAGCCGTACAATGGTGACTCATCCACCATAAATAGGGCATCTATGTACGGTGATCTAGACCATTCAAATTGCGGGTCCTGTTTTTTTTATGAATGAGCCCAGTTCAAAAACAACGGTGAGCGCATGTTCTTAAACTCTAATTTCACCTTTTTTGAATTTTGGCCCAGTGACGATTATGTTTGTAGCCATCCATTTAATATCAATTAATTAGATGGTTAAGATCATCCGATCAGTTTGATACCCGGGTAACACCTCAGTGGGTGTTACCCTTACCGTGGGGCCCACCTTAATAATGTGTTCTAATATCCATGCCGTCCATCCGTTTCTTCATCCCAGTTTAGAACATGTTTTAAAAATTAAGCAGATCCAAATCTCAGGTGGACAACACCACAGGAAACAGTGGTGATTGAACGTCCACCATAAAAAACTTCCTAAAGCCTACGGAAACGCCCACCGTAATGTTTCCTTTCCATCCAACACGTTGATGAGATTAACCGAACCTGGATGAAGGGAAAATAAAAATATTAGTTTGATCCAAAACTTTTGTAACCTACAAAAAGCTTTTAATTTTTATTTACCACTGTTTCAAGCTGTGTGGTCCACCTGAGATAATTAAGTTATGGGATCACGTCCTGCAATGATATGATAAAACGGATGGACCGTGTGGATATAAAAATATTCATCAAAGTGGTAATCTGCTCTCATCATCAAGTGGGGGATAGATGCATATTAAGTACAGGCCGTTGGATGCACCGTAGGCTAAAATTGTTAAATTTTGTAGTCGCGTGACACCGACGGTAACAGGCGGCGGATTAGTGAGGCCGGCGCGTCACCTAACACGAAAAGGCCCCGACCAATGTCATAAATACGTGGCCTAATCAAATTTCGCCACGCACGGGCATTATCATGTTGCCTGAGGCCGGGCCTCACCAAATCCGCTCCCTACAATGCAGTTGGAAGCTAGGTGGGGTCCATCGTTATGTTAGTGATAAATCCATCCCATGCATACATTTTACCACCTATTTTTAGTCCATAACACCAAAAATGATGCAAATCCAAAACTCGAGTGGACCACACGACAGGAAACAATGGGAGGGAAAGGCCTACCACTGAAACCTTTCTGGGGTCCACCGTGATGCTTACACACCATCAAAACTGTTCATATGGTCATTTCCAGTTTGACAAGCTGATAGTAAAGAGATATTAGCGTGATAAAAAACTTCTACAGCCCCATGAATGTTTCAACGGTGGGCATTCAATCCAAATTTCCTGCGAGAACTTTGAGATTTTAGGGTAGTTGTCAATTATTTTTTATCATGTGGACCACCTAATAATGAATAGGCCTGATTTTTGGGACATCCATTACTACCGTAGGTTCAGTTAATAATTGGTTCGGATGTCGCACACACGCTGCAGTAGGCCCTGTGATTGCTTGCCTCCAAGTGCAGAAGTTCACAAGTAATATCCTGTGAATACATGGTCGATCCCACGGGGAGATGAGTTGCAAGAAGGAAAAAAATCAAATACAAAACAAACTAAGTAATAAAAACTAAACTGATGATTTGATTTTGGGATTTTTGAATGGATGTAATTCAACTGAATAAAAAATACCCAAGCTTCAAAGTTCCACACATAGGTTAATGCTCCAAAATCATGATGACTTGGATAACACAACTAGGATCTGAGCACTATAGTCAACCTAATCGGAAAATAAAACACTTTAAATATTTTAATAAATGATATAAAATATTAGAAAATAATGGATTTGCACCATTGACATATATTCTCAAGCGCCAGTGATTTTAAGTATTCAATATTTATAGGATAATGAATATCAAAGAAATATAACAGGTTGAGAACATCTCCTATCTAGGAAATCTGATTAATCTAGGGTAAGCCTATCTATCAATGTGGATCTCATATGATGGAAACATATGAATCTTATAAGAGGACAAAAAACAAAACCTAAATAATAGATAATATTCATACATCATTCTTTTCATCACTAAAACAATCAATTATCATAATCTTAAAGAAATAATAAACTTATATGCTTCCCTTCTAGCTTGGGCTAGAAGGAACTTAGAAAAACATAATTAAATTGCAGAAATAAAAAGCAACAAGAAAGAAAGAAAGAAAAAATACAAATAGAAAAGATCTAAAATAAAAAAACAACTTATAAAGCTTTAATAAAACTAAAAACTCTTTAAAAACCCTAAATATTGTTCTTGAATGCTTTGAATAATGTTTATGAATGACCTAGGAGGCCCTATTTATAAGTAGGGAACTCTAATTTTCGTACAAAGTTGAAAACCCTAAAAAACGCCTCAAATATATGTATTTTTTCAAAATAGACTTTTCGCTGCATAGTTCGTTTAAAACGGACTTCTTGCTGCGCAGTTTTTCAAAATAAACTTCACAGCTTTAAAATACACTTTTTCAGGACGATTTCAGGATTCTTCACTTCAAATATTCGATTCTCTTCATTTATCGCTTGGTTTTCTTGAATCTTTAGCATGTGAATTCTTCAATCTTGATCTCCTAAGATCCATTCCTTGCCTTGGTGATTTTTTAGTATCAAATTCTTACTTTTTAGTACCATTTTTTAATCCAAGCTCTTAAATTCATCTTGCAACACATACATGAGTAAAATACAATATTAAGATGATTTATGTTCATAAAACCAAGATATAAATGAAAAAATTATACAATATTTGAGTCTCAACACCTTGCATACACAATGATCCATAAGCTGGTAAACAAGCAGATGAATAAGCAGAGCAGCTAAGTAGCTTTTGCAGGCAGGTGAATAAAAGTTTACCCGCTGATGAATAACCTTTTAGATAATTAAACCTCTTATGCTCCTTGGTTAATCTCACAAGATAACACGCATAAACACACCGAGCTAATATGTGAATATATCAAAATACTTCCTAATTCCACACGTGTGTACGTGCCTTACCCATCCTACAAATACACGTGCCAGCAGGCAACCCACATGTGAAGTCTGAGCTTTCCATTAGGTGGGCCATATTGTCAGCTCTTGTAGCATAAAAATCAGGCCCATTTCACACGAACGTGAATTTCCAGTAATCACTTCTAGCCTCTAGGCTCTGACCCAAAGCTTTGTGGCCGCACCGCAATGTTCCTTTGACATCCTTCCGTCCATCAGTGGCCCAAACTTAAGTGGGCCACACAACAAGAAGCAGCATGGACTGAACGCCCACCATTGAGTTTTGGATTATTTTGTTTTCCCTTCACCCTGGTGAGTATCACCTTTATGAGTTTTCAACAATGGACGTTCTATCTCCTCTGTTGTGACCCACTTGAATTTTAGATCTGCCTCATTTGTAGGTTCATGTCCAAACATGCACCGACGAAACTGATGGATGGAATGGATATCACAGGGACATTTCAGTGGGCCCCACAGAGATTAGGTTTACAGTAGCTGGGTAATCGTGTCCATTTCACGGGTGCGGCTCTGGTGGATCCCCGGATCCACCTGGTTGGGTGGGATCCCTGACCGTGGGACCCACCGCAATGTATGTTCCTTACATTCACGCCGTCCAACCGTACGTTTTGAAAACTCATTTTATGGTAAGATCCCAAAAGTAAAGCAGATTCAAATCTTAGGCCGACCACACCACACGAAACAATAGTGATTGAATCTCCACCATTAAAAACGTTTTGATGGCTACTGAAATGTTTATTTTCCATCCAACCTTTTCATAAGGTCACAAAGAACTGAATGAAGGGTCCACACAAATATCAGCTTAATCCAAACTTTTGTGGCCCACAGTAAGTTTTAATGATCAGTCACCACTGTTTCCTTTGGTATGGTCCAATTGAGATTTGGATCTGTTTCATTTATAGGATCTTGGCCTAAAATGAGCTGTTGAAATGGTTGGACTGCGTGGATGTAATGAAACTACATCTAGGTGGGCCCTACAGTCAGGGATCTCACCCACTTTGGTGCATCCCCGGATCCACCGAAGCCGCGCCCCCATTTCACAACTCCATCGGGGCCATAGCAGAGAAAACAAATGGACGTGCCAGGAAAAAAATGATTTATCCATCATCAACCACGTACACGTATTCCAAATTGACACGTGTGATACATGAGGACGGTTGGGCTCCACACACTTATAGAATTATTAAAATAAAAAATAAAAAAAAATCTCCAAAAGCGTACATATCAATCAAATGTACATGCTCTTAGCTTGCCAAAAGTCTTCGCCACATGCCTAAGCTCGAGCTATGGCGCCCCCTTCTCTACCTCCACTTATTATTTCTAATTTCTTATTTATTTTAATTAAATTTCCTACTAATATTATTTTATTTTATGAATTCTCAGCCGTCCAAAAGCGAAGATCCCGAAGATCCTTGCTGTAAGCGATGAGATTGCTTCGGGAACAATCCAAATATCGCATGATTACTCGGTTTTTTATTTTCTTGGGATCGTTTATCGTTTAGAATATTTGCTTGGAAGAATACCCGAAATTCTCCTTGGACCTTTCAATACGATTACAACCGTTGGTACATTGAAACGGCACAACGTCATTTTTTTCTTGATATTTTGAAAATATCGGCTGAAGATGTTTTTATGGGGTTAGAATTCTGTGTTAGTTTTTCACGGTTTTTACGGAAACGGTGGAGACCCTCTAACGGTATACATTGCCTAATTGTACACCGCGTGAATCGCTTAATGAATCAGCCCTGTAGGGAGGATGACCATGAAATTTAAATTATAATAAGTTGTTGTACCATATTCATGACCATTATAGAAAAAGTTATTAAAAGGCAACATGTGACATTATATGAGATATAAGAGCTATATGAAAAGATTTTCTTATATATTTAAGGCGGGTTTTTGTTTTTTGGTATGAAATCATAAATGACAGTGATTTAACATTGCGTGCCATCACTATCAGGTATCACACAAAGTAGTGCGGCTGAGGCATTTAGAAGCAGACTCAATTGAAAAGCAAACCATAATAGAGCAGAATAAAGCTTGACAGAGACAAGATAAACAATCAAAATGAGAAAGGCAATAAGAAAAGGTTCTATATAGTAACACCTCAGTTGCCATAATCGTTCAATAAAAAAGAGAGACGTTTGGAGAATAGCTATAGAAGAAAACCTATAAACACTGAGAAGATTAGTGGAACAAAAAATAAAATAAAATAATAACAATTCAACAAACAAATCAAATCTATCAAATTATCTTAGTTATATCATAGTAATAGTGATTATCTAGTAATAGTAATTTTTTACTAGTAATCCAAGTTAATGCTTATACGTTGGACTTGATCTTTATCCAATACAAGTAATTTTTTCAAAAGAAGCATTATTGCAATTGTTATTAGTGATTGATTATAAGTATTTTCTTTTGTTTGATTGCATCGGTAGACTGAAAGTATTTTATTGTGAAAGGCAAGGCGCAATTCATCTTTGGATGAAGAACCGTGCCTTGCGACTATCACTTGATCATTACAAATATTTTACAAGTGACTGAATAGATAATTGATCTCCTCAAGTTTAGTTTTATATTATCAACTTTAATTATCTGCTTATTTTGGTGCTTGGGGTCAAAGTTGATCGGTTTGAATCGAGCCGCTATATTGATTCTAATACGCCTGCACACACTACATGTGATAAAAAAACAAACCAAGTACCAACATAAGGAATAATATCGATAACCATCGGCTATTTTAATTTTAAACTATCAAATTTTTTTTTATATTTTTTTTGGTTAGCACATTAGTGCATACACACCCATCGTTAGCTACACCCTACTTGGATATCAATACCAAGACCTCAATGTTTTAACTTATCATTTAAGATGAATAAATTGGGTAATTATAGGAGTGATTGATCTGAGTGTTTCCATGGATAAGCTCGGTCCGCATTGGGACCCAAAGTTTGAATGATCTAAATAACTATACATCGCTTCCACAAGTGAGGAGAATGAGTCACTGTATGACTTTTTAAAGCATGTAAAATGAGCATGGGAGTCTAACCCCAACGAAGGATTTCTTGGAGATATGTTTCTTATTTAACCTTTGATGGTTTGAAATTTGTATTTTGGAGGAATCCAAATCATCCAAAAGAGCTATTCTTTTGAACTCCCACCTTAAAACTCTAATTTCAAGTCTTCTAAATTTTGTGCAAACTAAAATCTACTTAATTCCATAAGGGCTCACTAGGAGCATCGTAGTAGCAGCTAGTATTGCATTGCATTAGGTGAGATATAAATTCTTTCTGACATTTGGAATGGATGGAAATGATTTGATTAATTCAGATCTTTAACCTTCTCTGGTCGGAGATACAAAGGACTTTTTGATAGATTTTGAAATGCGCTATATCCATGGGCCTCATGTTAATGTATGTGTTTTATCTACATTGTCTATCATGTACACCATTTACACATGATGCTCGAGAGTTGCAAATGAGTAAAAGGGACGTGCATCGGTTGTGAAATCTGGCCTATTAATTACAATTATGGCATCCACAAAACATTAGTTTCACTTAATACATTGGCTTACTTAAGCGAAGAATTCTTTTCCAATTGGGATCAAATGGTCATAATACCATGGTATTTTCAGACATATAATCATTATGTAATATTGGGTGTTAATTCCATCTAATGCATCTTTTCAAACAGGTCCTAGAAGTTTAAATTCATCTAATGGATTCATTAAAGTAGAAGGATATGAATAATATGCATAAGTGTGGCCAATGGTTTGGGGTCACACCATTGATCTGTGTCTTCCATCATGGATACGAACGGCTCAAAGTATCCTATATGATAGAATATCCTCACCCTTTAATAATTGTTCAACAATATTGGCTAGCTAGGTAAAAAAAAAAGAAGAAGCTTGCAACCAATCCCAACGACTGGGGCCCAAGGTTTAGTTATTTGGACCATGCTCCTATTCCATCCCACCGGGGATGGGCCATGACCAAAAATCTACTAGATCAGACGGTTCGGATCTTTCAATTTATGGCCTCCAACTAGAGTAATTATAAGCCAAATACGACAATTCCACATTCAACTGAACAAAAAAAAAATGCAACAATGGTGGCTTTGATCTTCTAATCAAAGTGATATTTGGAGCATGGTTCATTTCCATAGGAAGCAAGATGTTCTGGATTGTTAATCCATGGACCCCACTTGTAGGGACCCATACATTTATGCGTGGCCACCCTGTACATATGGGAAAGTGGATTTAAAGTAGATTTTGAGATGTGATCCAACACTGTAGGGCTTTCTGGATGGATGGTCCAGATTCACCTTCAGCCAAGGGTTGGGTCCCACGGATTTCTAGTTCTGAGTCACAGCCAACTCAGACACGTCTTAAAACCAAGCATGGGTAGGGACCGTTTTTACGGCTTCTAAATAAATTTTCGCTTCCAACTGCTCTTTTTAAGGACTTGTTCGGCCTTCCTCATCAGACGGTTAGATTAGCTGATGGCCCTTATTCAGTGTGTGTGGGACCATGGATTTGTTATCCAAACCGTTGATCTGATTCTCACGTGATGGAGGAGATTATTTTAAAAAACGTCCAACTTAGATGAAAAACACACGGTTAATCGGAACATTCGAGGACAGTCCGTATTTCAAAAAAAAAAAAAGTTCAACGATTAAAGGGATGGGATCTTCTGGGAATTTTCCTGGTCAATCCACATCACCAATGGGTCTGATGAGATCATGGTGTCACATCTACACATGCCTAACCATGCGGGTCCCACCATGAAAATCACTTGGAGTTAAATCAGGCCAGTCCACCCATCAGGTGGGCTATACCATAAATATCAATGCACGGCTACTGATCTGACCAATGGCCCACCTGATGAGTGGATGTGCTTGACTTTCAAGCCAAGTTGTCATCATGGTGGGGACATTTCTCTTGCATGGCTCAGATGGTTGTTGTCATTCTTATCGGAGGCTCATCCAATCTGCTTCTGCTTGCCCCTTCTGCTCCTACATCCAGACCATTCATTTATGATTTTTCATCATAGATGGCCCATAGGTAAAAAATCTCACTCATCAGAGATCTACTCATCCATCTGATGTGACTTAAAAAACAACGGTCCAAAGAAGCGTTCCCTAACTCACTTTCGCATCAACTGCCACGATCTCCGATGAACTGAATTAAATCCGTACAACGGATCATTTACCACATAAAGCGAACGGTTCGTATCATAACGTAGTGGGGCGGAGAGCCAGCATTTTTCCCTGGCCGAAAATTTGAAAATATCGGCGATTCAGACGTCACAGACAATAAAAACCGTCTCGAGGAGAAACTCGTTCACGGCTCATTCTCTTCAACGAGACTAATTAATCTCACAAACAACCACCTGCATGTTGACTTAATGCACAGTCTCATCTTTCTCATCAATAGCTGGATTCTGTAGGAAATCCGAACCATCAAAACGATGGAAAAAAAAATAAAAAAAAATTCCATAAAATAATAAAAATTAAAGAATTATACAGACCACACAATAACAAATAAATCTACAGCCGAGGAGTTGGATTAACATAAATCTGTGGCCCTCAAATTATTAGATCAGCTTAATTTTTAATAAAAATAATCTTCATAGTGGGATATATATTTTTCACGGATCAGATTTTATTTACATCTAACAAATTGGTCAAAATAAATAAATAAAAACAGGACTACATTCAAAGTACGTATACAACCAGCTATCGGTGATCAGTGCTGATATTCAAAGGTAGACTCTTCAGTCTTATGGCTTTGACTTGCGTTTTACGATAGCTTTAGCCAAATCCTGCGGCGTCGTCACCGGCGTCAACTTTTTGACACCCATTGAGATATATAAGTGCGTGTGACACCCCACGTACATACGTTTGTACCACTACACGGAGGAAATAAAAGAGAAAAGAAAGGTTGCAGGAACGAACTCAACATGACGACGTCGAATGGTGGGGTCCCACCTGGGTTTCGTTTCCATCCAACGGACGAGGAGCTCCTGCATTACTACCTCAGGAAGAAGATTTCTTTCCAAAAGTTCGACTTGGAGGTGATCAGAGACGTTGATCTGAATAAGATGGAGCCGTGGGACCTACAAGGTATGTTTATTGCTCGCATTTTTATGTGGTAATGGACGAGTTGGATGGCACTCACATATCAGGTAGGCCCCACACATTGTTTTGATATGTGATGAGGTTAATTTGGACCGTTCAAATTAGTGACCCACTAAAAAATTGCTGTTGTTGGATAAACTGATCCAACAGATTTTGTGGGTTGAACTTGGGCCATGACTGGGATCATATATCAAAGTTAGCTTGGTATATGGTCCATCATGATGGGACCCACAAATTGGGATGTCCAGATTGACAAAATGATCCTAGCTATTGGATATATGTACTAGGGGTACGCACATGGAATTGGTAAACCGGACCGCAATTGACCAAACTGTACAATTTAATCCGGTTCTAAAGTGCACCGATTTTGGAATTTGATTCCAAAAATTAAAGAATTGATTAGTTTGGTTCAAAGAATTGATTAGTTCAGTTTGATTCTCGGTACGTAGAATTCAACCAAATTGTAAATCAATCCATGGAACCAAACTAAAGAAATGAACGGAACTGTGGAACCGAATCAAGAACAGCACCATATATTTCAAAAAAAATAAAATAAAAAATCTTAAGTATTCATTACCTTTA
Organism: Magnolia sinica; assembly: GCF_029962835.1. Lineage (NCBI taxonomy): Eukaryota > Viridiplantae > Streptophyta > Magnoliopsida > Magnoliales > Magnoliaceae > Magnolia > Magnolia sinica. The sequence continues at coordinate 20,965,698 of NC_080576.1, read as the reverse complement.
GTCTTCATGCCGCAACTGCTGCGACTACCCCCATCCATTCTTCTCTCTCTCTCTCACCCACTAGACAATCACCTTCCACCACCGTCCGTCCGCCGCCTGACGCTCCTCTCTTTCTCTCACCTGCCATTTCTCTCGCCACCGGCATCTCTCTCTCTCTCTCTCTCTCTCTCTCTCCATCTTTCTCTATCTTTGTTTTCCAGAACTGTATAACTGAACAGGTCTTAATGGTTCAGTTCTAGGGTGCTAACGGTTCAGTTTCGGTTTCGATTTTCCTAGAACTGTTAGGAACGGTTCAGTTCCAATTTCACCCTAGAACTGGACCGAACCGACCCATGTGCACCCCTAATATGTATAGCTAAAATCATGGTATAGTTAATCGTATACTTTCAAGTCCATTTTTCGAATGGTTAGACCGTTTTAACATGAAATATGAACCTACGTCCTGGAGCTGGTCTTACACCAAGCAACATGGCACAAGTTGTCGGACTCTGATCAATTCACTTCAGTAGTCCCTGACTACCTTCCTTTTATCCTGTTCAAATTGCTAGGGTCGTAGTTTTCTAGGGATTTTGAATCCTAAAAGGACAAATTCGATCCATGGACCCCAGAGGCAGGAGGTCCACCAAAGCAAAAGGCCCACCTATGGAAGTCCACCCACAATCTTTGTGTGCATGCATGTGCATCAAAGTTTAAAAATCATGAGTAGAGGGTGCGTTTGGTTGCACCTAATATCATGAAACTTTATCATATTTAATTTGCACCAACTTAGACTGATTAATCATGAAATATCATGATAATTGGTGAAACCAAACATACACTAAAACAAAACAGAAAACTCATTTTAGTAGATAGGATTTTTATTTTTCTTTGGGAGATAACACCGACTGGTTTGCTACTTTCAAGTTATCAGTCTTCCACAAATACAACGAGCCCACCTACATCCTGACCCATTTTCCAATGTGACGCTTATATCACCATCCATCAAATGGGTCCCACCATCTAGATTCGGAAAACACTGTTGGGTCTATGGTTTTTGTAACAAATGGAAAACATGGCCTAATTTCTCTAAGCCATCGTTTTGTTCTTGTAGGAGATTTGGGTCATCCAGATCACAGCAGATCATTAGACCAACGGTCTAGATCAACGAACCATGGCCTCCACTTGCATGGACAGGTGCATCTATCCACGTTCTAATGCGTCATGATTCTGTAATTCCTCTTGAATTTAATCGGAGAAGAGACTTGTAATATTTGCAACAGTAGTAAATGATCAAATACGTCCCAATTCCTATGATAATTACCCTGGATTCGAGCTTGGTGGGGCCCACCATAATCTTCCAGTGCTATCCAACCCATCCATTACTTGCGCCACTCCTTGATCAAGATCTGAGCCATTGGTCGGGTGCAGCATGCAAGGAACAAACCCAGATCCAAAAAATCAGGCAAGTCTTCTCATCACGTGGGTTAGAGGCGCATGACAAAAATGGACGGTTGTAGAAAAGTTCAAAAAAAAAAAAAACAACGGTCTATATTCGAACGAGCATTTGTGCCGGTTCTGATCAGTGGACCATCTTGATTTTACGGCCAGAGCTTGTTCAGGTGACCCACACCTTGAGTGGTCTGGATCGTGTACAGGTGAACTATATTAGCACGTGTACATTATTTCTCTATACAAGTTCTTACAAACATGTTTTCTTACACAGAGAGGTGTAGGATAGGATCGACGCCTCAGAACGAGTGGTATTTCTTCAGTCACAAGGACAGGAAGTATCCAACAGGGTCGAGGACGAACAGAGCGACAAACGCGGGTTTTTGGAAGGCGACTGGCAGGGATAAGTGCATAAGGAACAGCTACGAGAAGATAGGGATGAGGAAGACGCTTGTGTTTTACAGAGGGCGGGCCCCCCATGGCCAAAAGACGGACTGGATCATGCACGAGTACCGCCTTGAAGAGAACGACGATATCCAAGGGAATGGGACTGTAAGCTACTCTCTCTCTCTCTCTCTCTCTCTCTCATAGTCTTTCGCACGTGGCATGGCACATGTGTGTTAGATCGTATCCGGGTAGATGCATAAGACGTCCCACACGTGTACAAAGAAATGGATATTGCACCATGCTTAGCATGGCCCACCTGATGATCATATCAGCCTGACTTTTCAGGCAGGATATCTACACGGTTTGATTGGTTTGATGAACAGCTTGGATGGTTCAAGTCGATGCAACGTGCAACCACCTGAGCCGTTCAATATGGATGTACACACAGGGATTTCGAGGTTTACAAAATCCGTACGTGTGTCGGAGCCCAGCACATCCACACGCGGGTACATGTATCATAATGTTCGACACATGTGTGAGATCTGAGCCTTCCTTCAGGTGAGTTAAACTGCTTAGATCTTCTGGCATCAAATAAGTCCATTTCACACCTCAGGCGGGCCCCGGTATATTGAGACAGATGAATGGCTAGAAAGAAATTTAACCGTCAATTTACTTTGTACATTGTGGCCCACTTGAATAGTGAAATTGTCTTATTTTTCAGGCAGGAAATCTAAGCATAATTTCAAACCTGATGGAAAGCTCAGATCTCAAGCACATGTTTCTAATTCGCACGTACGCTCTGCCCGTGTTATTGTGTACGGATCTACACGGCGTTGAATTAGCAAACCTCAGGTTTTTGTTTTGCTCACATGCACCTCTCTTCATGCGGTCACATGTTGTTGGCTTTATCCATGACCTACTGTTGAAAACCACATCAAAAGGACGATCCTAACCATTGATTTTTAGTGTTGAATGTTGACTGTAAATAAGTTTCAATTTTGCCGTTCATTTCAAGGCCGCTGTATGGATGGCTAGGACAGTCCGTTCGCTCAGATTTTCGATCAAGAGCCATCTATGGATGGGACCCACTAGATGGACGGTCTGGATCCACAGATGCCTTCTCCAACCCAGCGAGCTAAAGGCGAATGAAATTTTCTGCTTCCTTGGGGCCAGTGGAGAAGGCATGGATGGACGGCACCGCATGACCCATGCAGCGTGGTGTACTTGCTCTAGTCAAAGTTTTATGTGCACACGTGTGTGCAAGTGATTATGTGGCATGTGCAATGCATGTTGATGTTTCTTGCACGTGTAATTACACTTACGGGGTTTCATGTCACACGTGTTAACATGCAATACGTGGGTGACATCCTGTCCAATGATTAGGTTAGGCTTCTATGAAAAAATGGACCCATCAGTCCTTATGAGATAAACACGTGTGGTGCACTAGATGACTGGACTGGCCTGATGATCTGTCAAGGCATGCTCCCAGTGCGACCTGCCTAGTAAATGGACTGGATCTTGCCACGTGTGCCTCTATTCATACGAGAACACACTCTGCACTCATAACACTTCGCACGTGCAAGCGTCCTGAAACTCGTGTAAACATTCGCATTTGCAGGAGGATGGCTGGGTAGTCTGTCGAGTCTTCAAGAAGAAGAATCTATTCAAGGTCGGGAACGAAGGAAGCACGAGCTCAGGCCCAGATCGCCAGATCAACGGTGGGATGAGCATCGATCAATCTCGACCTCTGACCCTCAAAGACGTGCACTACGACCGTCGCCAACACAACCAGGACAACCTCCACACATACGACCTTTACAAGCCGGACCTCGCCCTCCACTACTCGCACGTGCCAACCACTCCCTACTCACACGTGCAAGCCCAGGCCCACCTCCAAAACCACAAGCCCATCGGCTACGACTTCCCAGGCCTGCCAACCGAACCACCGATCATGGTCAAGCAATTCCTATCGAGCCAAGGCGCGTGCGACAGCGACGAGGGGCTAGCGAGGCAGGTGCAATACCAACCGTGCGATGCGGGCCTAGAGGTTGGCACGTGCGAACAGAGTCAGCAGATGGTGGAAGGGAGGGATGAGGGGTTGAATGACTGGGCCATGCTAGACAGGCTAGTGAGCAATACTCAAGTGGGCCAGGAAGAGTCCTCTAAAGGGGTGAGATTTGTGGACGCCAGTCCGTCCGTACATCAGATGAATCACCAGCTGTCACTTCGTGGAGAGATGGATTTGTGGGGCTACGGAAAATAACAGCATTTTCACTCGATTAAGCTTATGTTAATTTGGATTAGACAAGTAATCCAAAATTACCATATATTTATATGATTTAATTGTAATTAAAGAACTGATTTGTTTGTGGGCACAAGTAATACTGTTTTTTCTTCTTTCATTTCTTCTTTGGGATGACATCTACACTGTGGGGCTCAATTGATGAGTGGTGTGGATCGTGCTGATGTCTTAGGATCAAACCACTGACCGTTTGATATCTACCAATTAGATGGTTACGATCATTCAATCATGACAACATTCAAATGGACCTCATGGTTTGGATGGTATAGATTACAGTGGATGGCTCGATTCATTTAAAATAGGTTAGTATGTCGGGTCCAATTTCTATTTATATCATTCAAAATTCTCTTATTCAATTTGGACATCCAAACACGTCTTCATCAATATCTGTGCAATCACATGCTGCTGTTTGTTACTCGATATTAATCAAATGACAAAAATTGCGAGCTTGTGTTTGGATGCAGTATCAAATTGAATTGGAGAAATTGGTCTAACAAGAGTGGAAATGAAAAAAAAACATGCAAATGCATTCCCAAACGCAATCATATTACTTTCAAGTTGGATTTGAATGCAATTAAACTGCAGTTTGAGAGATGTAGAAAATTCATTACAAACTAGTCATTTCTTGTTGTTTAAACTGAATGATTTCGCAATCTAATTCACTTGTGCATCCAAACAAAACCTCAATCTTAAATCTTAAGCATTCGGATTAGATTAAGCGACCCAAATCACAGATTTTAGAGAGGCTTGAGAGATCTCATCAAATGTACAGTACATGAATCTTGGGACACTTGGAAAATTACAGGGTGGGAGCCCGTTCGATGGATCCACCGATCACAGTGAGCAAGTTGTTCCCGAAAGGATCGCTTAGATGCTTAGCAAGGTTCTCAACTGGCCCTTCGCCTGTAACATAAGCTTGGATGAAGAAACCAAGCATTGCGAACATGGCCAGTCTTCCATTCTTGATCTCCTTCACCTTCAGCAATGCGGCTTGGTCGGGGTCATTCGCAAGACCTAGCGGATCGAATGGCCCACCTGGGTGAAGCTTATTCTCCAAATCCTACCGTAAAAAACCAGCATTTGTTTCATTCTTCATATAGTCATTAAGGATATTATATCAATTATCAATGTACTTAAAATCCAATGCATTATCAGATGGTGTTCATAAGTGGGACGTGCTCTTATCGGCTAAACAACAGTGTCTGATGATGAATATCTAAAATGAATTAATGAAAACAGATTACTCATTAGTAATTACTAATTAAATGAGAAATTTCATACCAGCCCATTGGTAAGTCTATAATATTCGGCACCACCAAGGAGGACGATTTCTGCAATGACGGCAACGACGAGATTGATCGGAATATTCTTTCCAAAGTAATTCAACGTGTTCCCATCGAGGAGAAGAGCTCCGGTCTGTGGATTTTGAAACAAACCCACGAGTGGAAAATTGCAAATTCCAAAGTAATCAATATCTTTTAGAAATTAAACGAAGCCCAGTAAGAGATACTAGGGGCATCACAGTCATTTTAGGCTACGATCATTCCAAGTGTGAAATAACTGATGAACGTGTCGATGGACCACAGACCTTGAACCAGACTGCCTCTGGGCCGCAGTTAGCGCCGAATTTGTTGAAGGCCTCCGGGATGATAAAACCGGCAGCACCGAGCATGGCCCACCTTGCATGGATGAGCTCATAAGCTTGATACCTGTAAAGCACATTCATTCTTAAGTGCTTCCATGAAGGATATATCTGTAACATAGTTTTAAAAACTCAAAAATTCGACTCGACTCGATAGCCAGCCGACTCAGGTTAATTTGAAGACTCGATTCAACTCGACCCTATATTTAATAATTAAACTAGGAATTTAATTACACTAATAACAGTCACTTAAAATATGTATAAGATAAAAATATGCAGCTTGGATAAAAGAACTGGCCTAGGTCAGCTGGTAAATGGTGTTTGCCAGCTTAGTGGAGGCTGAGTTCGAATAGTACCGAGTCGACCGAGTAGGCAAGTTGAGTCTGAACCAAGTCAGACTCCTCAGCGAGTTTCACAGTGACTTGGCTCGATTTCTGGTCGAATTGACTTAGCCGAGTTTTGAGTACGTCGCGAAGTTTTGCGACTATGATCTCTCACTTGATCATCCACCACGCCCCACTAAAAGTTCACTCCATGAGATGCACCATGCCACACTTTCATTTCTCAAAAGGTCCACCACACCCCACTAAAAGTTCACTCCATGAAATGCACCATGCTATACTTCCACTTCTCAAAAGGCCTAGGGGTATTTTAGTAATATGGCAACTCTAAATAGGGATGATTTAATATTCACCCTTCCCAAAAACACTATGCCCTTAGTATTTGAAAGCTAACCATGATGTGCAGTAAAGCTAACTAATGCAGAAGCATTTTCACATTGGACTCGAGTGGAGTACCTTTTAGGATGCAGAGACATACTCAGGATGGACGGCCCATGTGAAGCGGGTGGCTCGTGTGAAGCGGAACTCGTGTAAAGTGGGGTCCCAACCTATGGGATGTGGAGCCCAAGCTATGAGATAAAGTGATTGATTCGCTATGCTCTATCAGTTCGATCTTTTAGAGTAAGTGGTTAGTAGTCTTATATTGTAATGGTGGTAACTATTGTTGTTATAAAAAAATAACTTGCACTCCTATAAAGGCTATAACAGCACCGTAACGATCCATTATTAGCTGATGTTAGGTTTTTGAGTTCTTCTTTCAATAAAAACAAAGTTACCATTCTTAGGGGGCCATAATGGCCGTTACAGCCCATATCATAAAGATAACAGTAGTGGCAGTTACGGCATGGAATACCTTGGGGCTAACACACCATATATTATTTTTTTCTAAGGTAAGGGTATTTATGTCTTTTCACTACTGATAAATGGAGATTGTTTCACCTACTTGCTGAAATCTTCAGGTTTCTTGCTGAGCCCAAAGGGATCATACCCATAACTGCAATAACAAAAACACAACACTTGTTAATTGTAATTAATACCAAATCATTAATTAATTACAGTTTAATCTCTCCAAACCACTGCTTAAGCAAGCATTAGTTTCTAAAACAGAAATCATGGAAATGGGATCTTACTCTCCGGGAACTTCTCCAGTCAGGTATTCGGGAACTTCAGATCGGTCCAAGAGTCCTTCTGGTAGGAAAATTCTCCGATCGGGACCTGCAAAACATCATCAACAACATGCGTTAGCCCATTTGTGGGGCCCGCTACCCAACCTTTACATGAATTGTGGTGGGGCCACTCACCGTACCACTTGGCGAGCTCTTCGTTAGTCGGATTGACGGCGGCAGGCTTCGATTTCGGAGGTGGAGCTGCCACCTTCTTCTTGAAGAGTGCGACGGTCTTGAATGTCGCCGGGCTCGACGCGGTCGGTGCTGATCGGGCGGTGCCGGTGAAATTCAAAGGGTTTCCTAGCATTTCTGAGACACCCAACGAGGCCGGCGCCGTTGCTGCAGCAATGGATGCCATGGATTTGCCGGGAACGTTCGCCGGAGGAATGATTTTTTTTAGTGGGAGAAGCACTGTGACGAGTGTGAGATATCGTGGGACTAAATGGTTGATCTAGTGGTTGAGGGGTTGCCACGTGGGATTGGGTATCGAGGGCTGTGATTGGTTGATTTGGAGGTCCTGTAATCTGATAGAAAAATGTGATTGGTCTGGTTCTGATGACGTGGGGATGATGTGCTGACGTGGATGGCTCCTGACCTCTAGGTCACTTTCGTTTGGATTGGATAATAATTGGTGGAATCTTGTAATCCGTGATTGCTTTCACTTCGAATTGACGAAAATGTCCCGACATTGGTCCAACTTGGTGGTCAATCATATGGCCAAATTGGGAATACAACTTTCATTACTTCGTTAAACGGTGGCAACGCACCAGTACGTGAAAGTCGATCTAGACCGTCCAAACTTGTGGCCCTACAGGAGATGGAGATAACCGAAAGATCACAACGAACAGACGGTCTTTTCTAATAGCCAGCAAATGGGCAGTTAAAAAGAAATGGAAAATGACCATATAAATCCGACTCGTTCTATCCTGACCATCCACTGAAATGCCTAGATTTTAGACTCTGGAGTTCCTTACCTGTGGTGACTCTCTTCCACCGTACACGTGGCACAATATACAAGAATCCCAAGTCCCTACCGCCCAAGTCATACGCTGCTTTGTGGGTTGAGCATTCCCATGCTACTGCTCATGGATAGGCCCACATTAACCTTCTAATATCAACCATCCATTTTAGACCATTTATCAAAGTAAATTCTGGTAAATGGATAATAATTATTTATCCTTTTAAATTCATGTAAGTCGACAGCAATCATTTATCAAAGTAAAAACTGGTAAATGTATACTAATTATTTACCCTTTAGACAGCCCAGGAACAAGTGCACTAAAATCAACAAGAGAAAAGAGACATGCAAAATTTGGGGGGCCTACTTTAATGTATGTCTCTGATCCACACCATCCATTCATTTTATTAGCTCATTTTAGGAAATGAATCTAAAAACGAGGCAAATCCAAGGCGCATGTGGACCACACCAAAGACTACAATGGGAATAACATCTTCCGTTGGAAACTTTTGGGGGTCATGAAAGTTTTGGATCAAGCTAATATTTGTGTTTTTAGTTCATCAATGACCTTTTGACCTTATGAACAGGTTGGATGACATATACACATCACCGTGGGACTTAAGCATACAATCTGCCTCATTTTTGGGCTCCTACCGTAAAATGAGCCAAGTAAAACAGATGGACGGTGTGGATCAGAAACATACATCATGGTGAGGACCACAGATTTTACAAAGGCAATCCCGTCCAATAGATCACAGGCCTAGGCGGGTGCAGAGGAGAATCTTGGTTACTCTGGCAGAGCCTTGTAGATGATAAGGATGATGATTTTCGGACTTTTGACTATAGCCAGTTCAACAATTTTGGTGATTTAATCTGAGTTAATTTATGCCACATGTACAGTGCCTGTGTGTCAAGCATCATATGCAACCCAAGTATCAACAAACTCCCCACAGAGCAAAATAAAAATTTTGACTGGCTAACTCAACCAATCCAGCCACTGGACCATTTCCTATTTCTCAAATCACTGCTTCACACAAAATAACGTAAGTTATCCTTTGCTAAATAAACTCAGCATTAGACCGAGCTCTCACGAGCATATAGGGGGCATCGTTCTCATCCTCTGCTTTCTCTTTTGCTCTTAGCTACTATCTCATACCTTGAAAACCTGAGAACCCCGACTCCACTCGACGTTTATCTAGGTTAGGTTGGGTTAAATGAATACTTGACCAGATTGGACTTGATATTTAATAATTATAAATTAAAAAAATTTAGAGATAATCAGTAGATATTTGCTATAGTTAAGTAACAGAAAATCCAAAATCTGTCAACAAACCACTAAATAGTGCATTGTCAAATGTTCCCCATCTACACTTGGTTTTTGTGTTGTTGTGTTGAGTTGACTCAACGAGTCGTCCTGACTTGGGATTGAGTCAGACTGAGGAGAGAGGTTCCCAGCAACTTGGCTCGAGATCTTGCCAACCCGAGTTGACTCGACCAATTTCGAGACAACCCAACAAGGTTTAGAACCACCATAAAAGCCAAACAAATTGCTCATTATCAACCACAGCATAAACTCTTAAAGTCATCGAATTTATATTAGGTGGACTTGAACCTGATGGGTTAGGATTTCAGATCATCCCATCAGTAGAGATTTCACTCTGCCTGCTGATAAGAGAAATATTTTCACAGTACCTTCCTAGAGAAGCTGTTCAATATTAATAACAAATAACCAACTTCCCTATTGCACAGAGAGTTCTAACATGTGATTCAATACTTGAAACTATTGATCTGATGTTCCCTATAATGGATGGGCGATGCTAAAAAATCTCCCTATTGTACAATCTAGGTGGTCCTGTAAATAAATGGTTAAGAAGAAAAATACACCAACTGTAGTATTCAAATTAAAGAAGGCCAAAAAAAGAAAAAGAGAGAAAAGGCCAAAGGTATCAGGATAGCAGGAATCATCCAATGTGGGGATTTTTAGGGTGTCATCCATCCACAGTAAGGTCCATCAGATCAGTGGTATGGATCAATGATCATAGACCTCACATGAACAAATGCCCTCCACAATAACAAAGTTCCACTTACTGATAGAGAACTCTGCCACACATCTAACAGTAAAAAAAGAAAAAGTGATGTCTAGCAAACTAAATAGCAAGAGAACTTCAAAACTCCATCAGATTTCAAGCAATGTGGAACTGCCTGGCACATCTCCCTTTCTTATGCTGCACTGTGATGGATGACACCAACCATAACAATGATGATGATGATGATGCTGATGTGATGAAAATCATGAATATGAAACTACTTTTGGATTGAGCGTGACATTCATAAGAAATTCAGCACAACCCATCAAAAAAGAGTTTTTTATTTTATATTTTATGATCTTTTAAAATCATGCTAATTTATGATTTAATGTTCTTCTATCATCTTCCAGTAAAAATCAGTAACATTTGTGGATTTTCTTCTGAACCAATAAATAGGTATTTCAAGAGACATGTGGCCGCTTTAGATCATGTTCTATTATCACCAATTCAAAAAAAAAAAGAGTAAGAAAGAAAGAAAGACTCTTTTGATGCCATTATAATGAAACAGAGAAAATGAATGTATCTAATGCAAACATGTAAGAAATGCAGTGGAAAATTCGGCAGGGTAATGAATCATGGTTAGCGGAAAACTCGGAGAGAGCATCAGATTTTTCCCCCCTAACAGAACAAATTCATATGTTGAACTCCTTTTAAACTCCTGAAAAGTTCCGAGTACTTGCTTAGGATTAACTCATGAATCACAAACTAATCAGAAGAAAAATCTTTTCCAAATAAGATTCAAGAATAAATTGTGATTTTATTCCGGCATGGGGAAAAGTAATATCTTGGGCTTTGGGGATGATCCTTTCAAAGAGTGTTAGATTGACCAGTTTGAGGGTAGTTGGGGACCTGGGGCGAGGGCTTCCTTTAGGGTCAGATGACGACTCACCATCGTTATCATCCCATTTGGGTGTTTCTCTTGCTTGTTTCCTGTCCTTGGAAGTCATTCAAATAATAATAAAAAATAAACAAAATTTGATTTTATAAAATACTAGGAATACATTATAACTATGTGTGGAGTGAATTTTTTCAGTAAAATAAGATTTTGTTTTGTAACCCTTACAGTAAAAGCTACAGGAAGGACTTGGTTTTAGGCTTGTGAGTTGAACCCATCACAATCAAATCCACCTCTATCATTGAGAGAGTCGGGTATTATGTAACGCTTGATGTTGACCATTGACCTCGCTAAATATATCAATATCAGATATAGTAATTTGAATAAGGTCGCACAAACCTGCTGTAATTGCTGCACCACTAGAGGCAGCAATCAAGGATCATTAAGAGCGAGCTAGATTATCAGACACTCATCGTACGCACTCATGCATCCATGAATGTGTACACATGTGGAGACATGATACAATCAATAATACTGTAATTATCATTAACCATGGCATATATAAGACAAAATACAAATCTTCGCATTGTACTTCAAACTCACTTCATCTTCTCCACTTGTCGATCTCTTTTGAAGTAACTTTGATCAACCTTTTAGTATTTCTGACCATCTCATTCATCAAGGAGGAGATCTCATCCCTGAAAACAAAGATGTTAAAAAGAGAAATAAATAAACAAGATTAGTAATATGCTAATAGATATTAAGGAACAAAAACTGACAATGACGATGATACTCGTAAAAAAAACAATGATGATGATTTTTTGAGGGATGAAAAGGATGATGATGATGATGTTAATGAAGATTATGAAAATAAGACTACAGTCACAAGAAGAGAAACAGCAGTATAAATATCAAATACCACGCAAGCCTTTGCACAATATACCCAGCTATCCAGTTCTGACAAGTGGGCTTTATGGCTCAGTGATTTGGACCACCGGCCTTAGGGCCTCACTGCGGATGGACTATGTTCTTAAAGTCTCCCAAACTGAAGATCCTAGCCATCAATCTGGGGCCTTTCTTTAGTTAAATGAGTGACTGTTTTTGTACTTCTTTTCAACTATCAATATGTAGACTACAAATCATAAGGTTAGGATTGTCCTATCCATTAGATTTTCAGGGCATAGTCTATCTGTGGCGGGGATCCAGAAGGGGAATGGTCTGATTAACTGAAGACAGGACCTATTTTTCAGAAGTGAAAACCTGAATATACTGCACATTCCACAGCCTTGTATAGAAGATCCTAAAATTCCTCTTTTATATTTAGACCCCTTTACTCTATTGACAAACAGCATGAGAATCTTTCTTTTTTCTTTTCTTTTCTTTTCTTTTCTTTTGAAAATAACATCAATATTAAAAAAACTTGCAAGAAGCAAGCAAAGAAAAACAAACTGAAACAATAATTACATATGAAACACTGACCAGAGATGGATAGTGTTTATCAACTTTACATATGGGGCCCATCCCAAAATGCAATGTGCGATCTTACAAACACAATCCTCAACCGAAAAACCCATATTATGAAAACAACAATCATTTCGAGCCCCCAAATTACCCAAAAAATAGCCATGAATCCATGATTAATAAACACCACGTTGCTTTTGTAGATTTCACCCATTCGGTATGAAGAATAAGAGCAAGGGTATCGAAAAGATTATCAGCCTTTTATTCAGTTTTTACTTCATTGAATGATTCAGTTATCTTTGACTGTGAGCTATAATGCCAAGATGTTGAAGGGAACCGCTGGCTGTAGGTTGAGTGAAGGATCTGAAGAAAAGATTCTTATCATTTCATGTGGGAGAGGTGTCACTATGGAGATTTAAACCTATGATGCAGCATGTATTTTAGAATCCAACATGTCATCAGCAACAAAACGCCCCACAGTAGCATGCCAATGACAAAAGAAAGAAATATAATTAAAAATGTTACTTACTGAGATGGGAGATTTCCTGTCCCATGGAATAGCTTCCCCACGTTCGTGTATTTTTGGTTCTCATCATATGCAACGCCCCTTCCCGCACCATAACCAAATCCTAAACCAATCCCACATCCGGCTCCGAGTCCAAATCCAAACTGTAATCCTGGAATGCCAGCACCTAAGCCCACACCTGACACAGCAAAATGCAAACACATTTCAGCATCCACTCCATCATACAGTCAAGCAAAGCAGTATTAGAACAAAATGTACTCTGGAGAACATGGTGGCAAGAAGCTTATACACATTAATAGAAAGCTCATGAAGAGTGTGCGATCATTTTTCTACCTCCCATTGGAAAACATCGCACTGATCGCAGCAAGGAGGTGGCTAAGATCTCAAATATTTACTCCAGCCTCAAGCTATGATTAACCTTGCAGATTTACATTTGTTCCATTTAGGAGCTTAGAAATATAACTACCATCCATCCCTCTTTCCTACATTAAATGAAAACAGAACATATATGATAATGTTAAAATAGTGACACCTAAATCACTATGGGTTTAGCCACTTTTTTGAGCCCATATGACTCGTGTTTCACATAAGCTAATAAGGCCCAATTGTTAGTGCACCCTTGGAGGGGTATTTTTGACATATCCCTCACGAAAGGGTGGCTTTTAGGGTAAACTATGTGATGGGTTAAGATGGAGTTACGATTTTAGAGAGTAAATAGGGGTTTTCTCTTGCACAAGCAGGAGGGTTTCAAGAGGGGCTTATTCTTGAAGACATGATTTAAGATTACAAGTGATGCTCCAAGGTTTTCTTCTCAAGGTATCGAAGGTGAGAAGATCTATTGCTAGCATTGCATTGGTGGAGGGTTTTTTTTTTTTTCTTTTTAAACTTGGGTTCAATGGGGTTTTGTTATATTCTTGAAGAAGGTATTCCATTCCTTGTTCTTTGTAATCTCTCCTTGCTATAGTGGATTTTTCTTTGTTGGATTGCTCGTGGATGTAGCCCTGGTGCGAACCACGTATATCTTGTGTTCTTGTGTGGTTTGTGCCCGGGTTTTTCTCATTTATTTTCTTTTTATTTATTGCACACAATCCTTGCATATTCTGTCTGCCATTGGAATCAAATGGTGTTTTGATTTTGGTGGTGTGTTGGTTGGGCGGTGGTTTTAGTCGCATCAAGTGGTCGGGGTGGTTTTAATCACTTCAGGTATATTTAACACTACCTTTGAAAATGAATTCCATTGGATTAATTTAGTTTAGTTAGCAACTATTTTTGAAGTGAAGTTTAGTTAGCAACTATTGTTGTTTGTACCTACAAAATAGAAGTGACTGGAACAAAAGAAAAAATCGGCAAGTGGTGCCTGGCATTTTTCTATAACAAAACTATTTTAGAACCCAAAGCATTGGGGGGATTGGCAGATTCCAAAGAGGGATCTAAGGGATCATGAGGTCAAATGCCACAACATTACATGATGAAATCATACACATATAATATACATGTCTGAGACAAATGACCTTATGGGACGGCTCAAATTTGTGGAAAGTAAAGGAAATGAAGTGTTAGTTCCCATAAAACGAACATTCCTTCATTTGTGAAGCATTTCTTTGTAGGAAACACCATTTTCACTTCCTCATTTTTTTTTTGGGAAAATCAACAATTTTATTTTCCCATAGTGGGGGGAAAATGGATTTCTCGTGAGTTAAACGCATGAGTTGTTACCATCTTCAATCCCCTCACATGCGCTACATGAGCCATTGTCCATTCTCAATTATGCCTCGCATGTGTCACTGTCAATCTTTGCTTATCCCCCACATGCAAGGTATTCGATATCAACGATAGCCGCAATGGCCACTGCCATTACCATTATGATATGGGCTGTAACATGGCCTTTTTTTAAGGAAAAAAAACTGTATCGGCCCCGTAACGAATCGCTACAGGACCAATTTTTTTTTTTTTTAAGGTGACAAGTTGTCACCATCTTCAATCCCCTCACATGTGACATATTAGCCACTGTCCATCCTCAGTTATGCCCCGCAAGTGCCGCAATCAATCTTGGCTTATTCCCCACATGCAAGGTATTCAATGACTACCATTATGATATGGGCCGTAACATGGCCTAAAAAAAAAAAAAACCTGTATCAGCCCCGTAACGAACCGCTACAGGGCCTTTTTTTTTTTTTTAAAGGTGATTAGTTGTCACCATCTTCAATCCCCTCACATATGACACATTAGCCACCGTCCATCCTCAGTTATGCCCCGCATGTGCCACAATCAATCTTGGCTTATCCCCCACATGCAAGGTATTCAATGACAACAACGGCCACAATGGCCACTACCGTTACCATTATGATATGGGCCGTAACATGGCCTTTTTTTAATTTAGACAAAAAAAAACTGTATCAGCCCCGCGACGGACCGCTACAGGGCCATTTTTTAAAAAAAAGGTGATAAATTGTCACCACCTTCAATCCCCTCACATGTGCCACATAAGCCACATTCCATCCTCAATTATGCCCCACATGTGCCATAGTCAATCTTCGCTTATCCCCCACATGCAAGGTATTTAATAACAACAATGGCCGCAATGGCCACTGCCGTTACCATTATGATATGGGCCGTAACATTGCCTTTTTTTTAAGAAGGAAAAAAAACCTGTATCATCCCCATAACGGACACTACAGGGCCTCTTTTTTTTAAGGTGATAGTTTCATTAGAAGGCAAAAAGTGAAAATGTACAAAAGAATATAAGAAAACCCTAAAAACAAAGCATTACTTCCAACCCGACGGAAAATGAAACACACTATTTGACCTCGCCTCCCATTATATTACAAAGGATTTAGCCCTCCTGAAAACATATATCGCTTTCTCGCTCTTGTTGTTGAAACAACGACCATTTCTTTCTAGCCATAGTGCCCAAAGACCCGCCAGACAACTCAACCTCCATAACCTTTTCTTTGATTTCCCTAAATCCCCTCCATGCCAAGATAGAAGAAAAATATCTATGTACTCGAGAGCACCAAAAGTACCCCAAGAAGCTGAAAGAAATGGATCCAAGCCTCCCTTGCAACAGGGCAGTGAAGGAACAAGTGATTCACTAATTCCACATGTTGGAGACAAAGAAGGCAAGCATTCGGAAGGACCATATTTCTCTTACAAAGATTATCAATAGTTAGCACCTTGTTCCTCGCAACTAGCCATCCAAAGACCGCAACCTTTAACAAAGCGCCATATACCATACATATGTCGTTGAAGATGTCCCGACATTTTCCCCGACCTCGGTTAGATATCGATACAACGATTTAACTGAAAATTTTCATGATTTATCTAATGTAGAATGATGGAAACTATCATAGGATGCAAGATAAGAGATCAATTACACATTAATTTCAGCAATCAACATGTAAAATCAAACATATCCACATAATAGATTTGGAAATTCAGATTTATAACACGATGGTCTTAGGTTATCACATATGTGGTGTGCAAAAATATAAAACAATTCAAGAGTGGCCCACTTGAAAGTAATGACTTTCAATCTAGTGTGGGTAGTGCAACAACCACGTGGATAGACAATGAACCATGTAAAATTCTGGCTTGGGGAAGGTTTCACCAAAAAATTCAGATTTTCTTCAGGGTTTTGGATGCATAGATGGAGATTTGTGAATTGGGTTTCTAGGGATTTAAAGGATCTGAAGATTAGGTGGGTTTGGAAGGAAATCAAGGAGGGAAAAGAAGCTAAATGGGGCCCACATGTGAAGGCCGTTCAGACGCACGTGCGTGCAGGCGGGTCCACACGCGGATGGATATGGAGACAGAAGAAAAGGGATGTATTGGGTTCTGTTTTAACAAATTTAGGAAGGTTGTAAGGGAATGGAAAGGAGGAAGAAAAGAGAAAAAGAATAATACCTTGTTGGAGAAGAGAAAAGAGGAAGAATGCACATTGGGGAATCCACCACCAAATAAACCGCTACCCTTCCACAATTCAATTGGAATGGGGAGTTTCTCACAAATCCTTTAAAAAAAAGGAGGAAAATTTCTTCACACAAGAGAGCTTCTCTCTTCTTCTTTTTTTCTTCTCAATTTCTCCATTAGGGTTGGATGCCCACTCTCTCGTGCTTTTATAATAAAATATCAAAATAATTACAATTATGTCACTAGAGTGAAATGGCCCATCATCCAAATTAAGGAAACTAAAACACTTATTATCAATCTCAATTAACAAATAAATCTTAAAAATATATATATTTTTTTAAAAAATATATAAAGGAAGCAAGATCATAGTCCAATGGGCCCAAATATAGAAGATATGGTGGCCCAATGGCTTGATCAACAAGATCCAACCGTCGAATCGACACGAAATAAAAATCCTATGACTAAAATGGTCTCCTAAGCAGCCCACATGTATCATCCCAAAATGGGGTCTTCCTGATACACGTCCAATGGATGTGGGGTCTTCAAAATGGCTCGACAGGCCCCATCTGGAACTCATCTCTCATCCACAAAGAAAGTTGCGTTGATGTGGGTGGTCTCCTTCGTCTTTAGTACACCTGAGTAAATCCTCTAATGTTCCCATCATTATCTTTTAACCATCTTAGCGAATCCGCGCTTGAACTAACTGGAGAAATCTTTGCCAACATTTAGAGAAGCCTGGTAAGGTCTTGAATTTCTTCTTCACGAAGATGCCTTCTACAAGGAGGAGCCCAAATAACTTCCTCACCCCTCCATGAGAAGCAACTAGAAACCTTCATATTTGGCTCCTTAGTTAACCCCGCTAATCTAGGAAAACTAATAGCCAAAGAACTGACCCATATCCAGCTGTCCTCCCAAAAGCAAATGTCTTTCCCGTTCCCCAATTCGAAACCTATCCCATCCCACACCCTTTGTTTTATGGACCCCACCGACTTCCATAAATAAGAGGCACGATACAAAGAAGAGGATTTAGTCCACCACCCATTTTCATTATTTCCTACCTACCATCTCCCTCCATCTAAAAAAAAACTCGACACCCATTTTCCTAGCAACGCTAAATTCATTTCCTCAACCCCACTACTCCTTGATCCCTTGGTTTACATACATCTTCCCACTTCATGAGATGAAACTTGTGTTTTTCTTCCGATCCTTTCCGCAAGAAATCCCTCCATTTTTCTAGCGAATTCAAAACCGACTTTGGACAATTGAATAAAGACAAAGTAAACTGGAAGATTAGACATCGAAGCATTGATCATAATCCTTCTCTAGGCCATAGATAGATATCTCGATTTCCAATCGGACATCTTCCGCTCACATCGCTCGATGACAATGTCCCACATATATCTTGTTGGTTTGCCAATACATAATGAAAGCCCGAGGTAAGTAGTTGGGAAAGATCTATCCCTACAACCAAAAATAGACGCAAAAAATTTAGTTTCTTATTTGGGGGCCTGTTTGATTTTTCAAATACCTTGTAATACTTGTAAAGAGGTAATAATTACTTTCCTAAGTAATTACCACACCATTCCCAATATTGAGGTTGACACCTGCTTTTTGAACATTAAAATTGAGGACGTGTAAAATAAATGTGGGGCCTAGTGTGATGTATGTGGCTTATCCACATCGTCCATCTGCTATGCAGACTAATTTTAGGGCATGAGCCCATAAATGAGACAGATCCAAAGCTCAAGTGGGCCACACCATAGGAAATAGTGGGAATTGAACACCTGTCGTTAAAAACTTCTTGGGCCCCATAGAAGTTTTGGATCAACATGATATTGGTGTTTTCTCCTTATCCATGTCTCTGTGAACTTCTAAACGGGTTAGATGACAAATAAACATCAATGTCGGCCCAGTAAAGGAAACAACTTTCAACGGTGGACGTTTTAAGGCCACCGTTTCCTTTAGTGTGGGCCATTTGAGCTTTGGATCTGCCTCATTTTTTGGCTCACGCCCCAAAATGTTTTAGTAAAGCAGATGGACGGTGTGGATATGCCACATATCTTGGTGGGGCCCACAAATTTAAGTCAATGCTTTTGAACCAGTTTTCGAGGCAGAAATACTCCCATATTTTCAAACAAGCTCAGATAGTAATAATTACTTATTTACAACTTATTTACAACTTATTTACAAAGGAATTGGAAAATAAAAAAGGGTATGGATGTCCCAACTCCAAGAATCTCGCTTTTGTCAATGTTCACCTTCAAACCTAAGACCGCCTCGAAGCTAAGTATAATCAACTGGAGATTTTGCACTTTGAAACTATCTACCTTACAAAACAAAAGCGTATCATCCGCATATTGTAAATGCAAAATCTAAAACTTTGATTTATCCACCCCAAAACCTTCCACCAGAACCATCTCTTCTCATTTTTCTAACATTTTGCTAAGGGCCTCTATCACCGTAACAAAAAGATAAGGCCATAACGAGTCGCCTTGATGTAACCCTCTAGAAGTTTAAAAGAAACTAGTCAGCGAGTAATTGACTAGAATCGAAAATTTAGCCGACTTAACACACGGTTGTATCCAAGCTCCCCATTTGGCCCCACATCCCAATCTCCCCAACACGTAATCAACAAAGGCCCAATCCATATGATTATAAGCCTTTTCGATATCAAATTTACAAACTACACCTTGGTCCCTTCTCTTACAAGAATCAATACATTCATTAGCCAATAGGGACCCATCAACAATATGTCAACAATCTCTCCCGTCCAAGAAACCCCCTTGAGAAGCCAAGATTATATTCCCCAACACCAATCGGAATCTAGACACCAAAATCTTCGCCAATATCTTATTTGGACCACCTAGTAAGCTAATGGGACGGAAGTCTTTAAGGCTTTCGGCTCCTTTTTTGGGAATCAAAGTAATGAAAGTGGACCCTAATTCCATTGCTATAAAACCTTTCTCAAATAATTCATTCATGAAACATAGCACGTCTCTCCCGACCAATTTCCAAATTTTCTGAAAGAACTCTGATGGGAAACCATCCGTGCCCGGGGCTTTATCATCACCCAACTCTACCATCGCTTTCTTGACTTCTTCCTCCGAGAATGGTTGCTCTAAAGAATCCGCCACCTTAGCTGAAAGACCATCAAAATATAAATCATCAAGTGGAGGACGATGCTACACGTCTTTTGATAAGAGTTTTTTTTTTGTAAAACTCAACTATTGCACCACTAATTTTTGCCTTCCCCTAAAGCCTTTCACTGTCTTCCATTAGAACTTTGATCTTGTTTGTGCACGCTTGAGCACTTGCAATCGCATGAAAAAAAACTTGTTATTTTTGTGCCCTTCTTTTAGCCACAATGCTCTCGACCTTTGACGCCATTTAATCTCTTCTTCCCATAATCTAGCAGAATATTTCACACTATAGACCTCCTGCCATGCTCTCTCTTCCTCCAACAAATGCCCCAACTTTTCTTTAATATCCAGCTCTGCATTTCTTAAAGAAAATTAGACGATCCCTCCTCCTGACCTTGCAGGAGCACTTATTTCCACTCACATATCTTACTCTTCAACAATTTGAATTTTTGAAAATGGGGAAACCTGCCCCCCATAGACCAAGAAAGATGTCCACCATTCTACTATCTTATCCTCCAAACCTTCTATCTCTAACCAAGCTAGTTCAAATATGAAAGGACGTGGACCTCAATTCTCCTCATCTACCTCGAGAAATATTGGGCAATGATTGGAAAAAGGTCTAGGCATCCCTAGTCTAATGAATCATTGGAAACTTCTCCACCCATTCCGTTGAGAAGAGAAATCTGCTATTACAAGCTTCTTCTTCTTCTTCTTTTTTCTTCTCTTCTTCTCTTTTTTTTTTTTTTTTTTTTTTTGTAACAGGGGTTGTTACCCACTGTAACGTAGAATGGTTCCCACCATACCGTTACATAATCATTTTTAAATACCTTTCTCACATGTACCATTTGTGCCATCATCCATCTTCAACAACTCCATATGTGCCAATATGGGTAGGTGCCACCATCTAGCTTCAAGAATGCCATGTGTCAAACATGCCACATGTGCCACCATCCAAGTTCAAGCACCTCACATGTGCCACCATCCAACTTCAAGTGCCCATATGTTCCACATATGCCACTATCCATCTTTTAGCATCCCATGTGCCACATGTGACACTATCCATCTTTTAGCATCCCACATGTGCCACATGTGCCACTATCCATCTTTTAGTATCTCACATGTGCCACATGTGCTAATTCACACACCAGTAATACTAGGAATCTTTTCCTGATAAATTTTTTGTTTTCAGAAACAACAAATTTGGAAACACATTCCACATTTTCTAAGAAAATCTTATTGAAAAACAAAGAGGGATCCTTTCCCACAATTTCTTGGAAATAAGGTTTCCCTAGGGACACTAATCTATTTCCTTTCTCTAAACTAAAGCAACTGAAGGGTCGTCTGAAGCAGTGGAAGTAGATTACTCTTTGTGCTAGAGATCAGGAAATAGAGGCGCTTCTAGCAGATTTGCATAAGATTGATCAGCAAACAGAATCCTCCCCTCTGTCTCCTGCGTTTATGAGGAGCAGAATCCAGCTAATCCAAAATTTATCTTCACGGGCGTTGGAAAAGGAGATATCATGTAAACAAAAGTCAAGAGCAAAATGGATCAAGGAGGGCGATAAGAATACCAGCTATTTTCATAGAATTGCGAATATCCATGCCAACTGCAACAGGATATCCAGCATCACAGTGGATGGGGTCAGATTAGAAGATGGGGAATCCATTGCAGCAGCGGCAATATCTCATTTCAATTTCCTGTTAAAGAATGAAGGGTGGCATCGTCCAGGTCTGGATCACCTTCAGATGGACTGCATTTCATCGGCTGACGCTTGTATGTTGGAAGCCCCATTTTCAATTGAAGAGGTGAAGTCTGCTATTGACTCTCTTGGCAGCGAAAAGGCCCCTGGACCGGATGGTTTTCCCATTTTATTTTTCTAATGGTTTTGGGAGGTTATAAGGGACGACGTTATGGCCTTCTTCAAGGAATTTTATGACAGAGGCAGATTGTCGAAAGCATTGGGAGCATCCTTTATCGCTCTTATCCCGAAAATGCCAGGGGCTGTGTCTTTCAATGACTACAGACCGATCAGCCTGGTTGGAGGGCCATACAAAATATTGGCGAAAGTTCTATCCTCTCGGCTCAAACGAGTGATTGGCAGGGTAATATCAGGACACCAGAGTGCTTTTATAGCTGGGACAGATAATAGATGGCGCGCTAATAGCAAATGAGTGTCTACACTCGAGCCACAGGTCTGGGGTGAAGACCCTTGAATGCAAGTTGGATATTGACAAAGCTTACGATCATGTGGATTGGAATTTCCTAAAAGATATGATGAAAAGGATGGGCTTTGGGGATAAGTGGCGCAAGTGGATAAGAGAATGCATCGGTTCGGCTCATTTCTCGGTACTTCTAAACTACTCTCCCAAAGGATTTTTTAAGAGTTCTAGAGGATTAAGGCAAGGGATCCCCTATCCCCCTTTCTGTTCCTCATTGTCGCCGAGGCCCTATCGAAATTAATCCTGCAAGGTATCTTAGTGGGCCTTCTGGGAGGCATTCAGATGAAAGGCAGAAGTACGCCCCTATCACATATCCAGTTCGCAGACAACACGTTAATTTTCTGTGAAGCCAACTCTGCTAAGTTGCAAAATCTGAGAACCACTATATGCTGCTTTGAAGCAGTGTTGGGCTTGAGAGTTAACCTCGCCAAATCCAAGTTATTTGGGGTTAATCTTGAGGACGAGGAGCTCGAGCAGTTCACAAGCATTCTCCATTGCTCGTCTGCTGCCCTTTCGGCCACTTTTGTGGGGCTGCCACTAT
This sequence comes from Magnolia sinica, assembly GCF_029962835.1. Taxonomy (NCBI): domain Eukaryota; kingdom Viridiplantae; phylum Streptophyta; class Magnoliopsida; order Magnoliales; family Magnoliaceae; genus Magnolia; species Magnolia sinica. The sequence goes on along the minus strand of NC_080576.1, from coordinate 20,942,755 downwards.
GCATCGGTACGCCTCCCGAGTCCCATTGGGAGAAAATTATATTCAGAATTCAAAAATACTTGGCGAGATGGAAATGTAGATATTTATCACTTAGAGGTCGTCTCACCCTCATCAAGGCAGCCCTGTCAAATCTGCCTACATATTATATGTCTCTGTTCAGGTGCCCAAGCAAGGTCATATCTTCTATTGATAGACTAAGACGAGACTTCCTATGGCACGGAAGGGAGGAGAAAAAATTCCATCTTTTGCGTTGGGATGAGGTGTGTCAGCAGTATAAAGCCGAAGGGGCTAGAATAAAGAACTTAACAGTGATGAATCGGGCTCTTGTCAGCAAGTGGATCTGGAGACTAGGGACAGAATCTGGGGCACTGTGGAACATGAATTGTGTGGTTGCTGCCTCTCCAGACCTGACAACAGAAGATGGCCTAATCTGGAAGTTGGCAAAAGACAGTCTATTCTCGGTCAAATCTATGTATAGCTCCCTCCTCGCTAGGCCGTCGCTATATGAATCTCGGAAGCTGTATCGAATTTGGAAGTCTCCTGCCCCGCCAAAAATCCAGGTATTTGGATGGCTTGTATGCAAGCAAAAAATCCTAACGGTTGACAATTTGCGCAAGAGAGGTATGTCTCTAGTCAACATCTGCCTCTGCTGTATGCAAAATGGAGAATCTGTGAATCACCTGCTGCTACACTGTCATTTCTCTTCTCAAATCTGGGCTCACTTTTGTCTTCTCTTCAACATAAGTTGGCGTACTCCATATTCGACGGTAGATTTCTTTCAAGCCTGGCATGGGGTTAGTGATGCAGGACATGGAAAATTAAATATGATATGCAAGATTGCAGGCTTAGATCACACCAATTCAGAAACAATCACACAAATTCCACATCCCACATGAAAATCCAAACATTCAATTAAAGGGGAATCTATGCGGGTCCAAGCCGACACAGGCTAGGACTGGACCAATAAAATTATAAACCAAACAATGTCAAAGGGAAATAAAATCAACTACTCATGCATAAAAATCAGTCCCTAATCCAAGGGATTCCCTAATTTCAATTCAAGGAACCCTAAGGTGATAAAAAGGGGTAAATCAATTAGGGATCATGTAATCTAGGGTTATGATTCATGAAAAACGGTTATGAGAGGATAAAAGAGGATAAAAACCTGAACCAAAAGATGATCCCGCGTGTGGACAGTAACAATGGCCCAGACGGACGTGCGCGTGATCCCGGCCGCACGTGTGTGGGGCCCACTATTCAGAAAAAGGCCACCTTGACCCTGGTCGGCCAGGGATGGACTCCAAAACCTCTAAATTTCAGCTCGATCCGATGTACGGTTTGTGCGTGGTGCTCCGCCGAAGTTTCAGCTCGCCTGCGGGCCGAAATCTGGAAACCTGCTTCAGTGAAGAAATCTAATGCAACAAAATGACAAATTCGAAGTACGGATGGTGGGGGAAGATGGAAAAAAAAGATGATGGAAGATGGGGGTGAATGGAGATCGATGTGGCTTCGCACCACGGTAGTTAGCCCTTCGAAAAGGGAGGGCTTCGCACCCACTTTTGAATTCTTCCACAACTCACGAAAGAGAGCAGAAAAATAAAGCAGGAATTTTTTTATTAACTTCAATTGAATGAAAAGAACTACAAGGGGTGCCTATTTATAGGGAGAACCCTATACCCAAAAACTCGCACCATGTGCGACACCTATTACTTGGCGATGAAGTAAACTAAAATAAAAACCAAACGAGAAAATCTAAAGCGTTCACGATGTTCTAAATAATAACAATAAGCAAAACCTAAAATATAAAACCAATCTGACGAGTGGGCCACGATCATGAGATCCCATGGTGGGCTTTTCTTGACAATCGGGCCACTTTTCTGAACCAAAACTTGACTTCTAGCTAGGAGGCCCTCCCTGGACGTCGTCATCGAGACAGATCGATGGTGGGGTCCTCCATCTACGTACGTACGTGCGTAGGGGTGGCGGCGTGAGTGCGCGTGTGCGCGTGATGTCCCCATCAATTCTCCCCAGCTGCAAAGATTTCGCCACTGGAGAAATAAAACTCCTGAACCGCTTCAGGATGTCAGGATCAAGTCTCTGAAGCTCCTCCTCAGTGAGCCACGTGCTGCCTGAAGCTGGGCGTAACTTCCATTTAACCACGTACTTCTGAAACCCGCCGTCCGACGTTGAAACTATCTGATGGTCCTGGATATCCTCTATTTCCTTTTTGGGTGTGTGAAGGTTAGGTATGGGAGATAGAGGCTGGGAAAATGAGTCGGGAATGATAGGTATGGGAGGTAGAGGCTGGGAAGATGGGTCGGGATGGGTAAGTATGGGAGGTAGAGGCTGGGAACATGGGTTGGGACGGGTAGGTATGGGACGTAGAGGCTGGAAAAATGGGTTGGGAAGGATAGATATGGGAGGTAAAGGCTAGAAAAATGGGTTGGGACGGGTAGGTATGGGACGTAGAGGCTGGAAAAATGGGTCGAGAAGGGTAGGTATGGGAGGTAGAGGCTGGGAAGAAAGGTTAGGAAAAGTAGATATGGGAGGTAGAGGTTGGGAAAATGGGTTGGGAAGGGGCCATGGTTCAAGGGATAAATATGAGGAATCAGGATGGGTGGGCGAAGGGCTGGACAAAGTATCAGTGGTCCTCTGAAAAGTAACTAAATCCTCCACATCGGATGTGAAACTAATTCCCATGAAAGGTGGAAGATCTATCTCATACACATTGAGACCGTTTCGTTTTATAATTTTGACGGGTCCAGCGCTACACGCGTGTAACTTACGAACGGCCCTCGAAGGATGCCGCTCGGGCCTGATGCAGACCATCACAGAGTCCCCAATATTGAATCCTTTGAAACATTTATACTGGTCTGTATAAAATGTGCAATGTTCATTATTAGTCATGATCTTCTGCCTGATTTCTTGATGCCATGAATGAATGTGATGCGCAAAAGACTCTGCAGACTCTGACGGCCTATGAGACAGTGACATAGGGACAAGATCAATAAGTTTCCTAGGTTTATAATTAGTAACGACTTCACAAGGACTTAGACCTGTGGACCTATCGACAAACTTATTCAACGTGAACTCGGTTGTAGGTATTACGATGTCCCATATTCTGGTGTGCTCTATATCCTTCCTAGGGGACTCATCCGGTAGATCATCAGGAAAGATATCACGTAACTCATCCATTACCGGAATGGCCTCAGTGGGTAACTCTACACTAGCCGCTGGTACACTCTCTCCAGCCACAAGGCCACACATGTTGTACCCCTCAAAATAGTGGTCTTTATATCTCTCATGGGTTGGGTGTCTGGGTGCACACCCATAATTGATTCCTTGACCAACTCCATTCATTGGTGTATCCTCCAGGCCACCTGCTTGAGATTGGACATCTACCCCAATGGTGGGGTTTGTCCTAGCGATGGTCTTTAGTCGGGTAATGCGTACATCAAGCTGTTCATTGGTCCATTTCCAAGCGCTTAATCATAGACTCCAACGTCTGAGATATCTTGTTTAGTGACTCTTGCAATTGTTCCATGTTTAGTGTAGGGTGCAAACCGAAACCGCGACCCGTACGTGTGGGCATACACTGACTTGCTCAACCTAAAGACCTTCTATGACAACTATATGCGTCTAAAAACTAAATGACCCTACGAGACTCTATATGAAGGAGATTACACACTGTTACTAAAATTCAACTATATATGATGGACTGAATGCATGAAGGACTCAAACAAACTAAACCCTAAATATGTGGTGAATTCCCCTACAAGAACCCTAGGCTTTGATACCAAATTTGATGCAGGACATGGAAAATTAAATATGATATGCAAGATTGCAGGCTTAGATCACACCAATTCAGAAACAATCACACAAATTCCACATCCCACATGAAAATCCAAACATTCAATTAAAGGGGAATCTATGCGGGTCCAAGCCGACACAGGCTAGGACTGGACCAATAAAATTATAAACCAAACAATGTCAAAGGGAAATAAAATCAACTACTCATGCATAAAAATCAGTCCCTAATCCAAGGGATTCCCTAATTTCAATTCAAGGAACCCTAAGGTGATAAAAAGGGGTAAATCAATTAGGGATCATGTAATCTAGGGTTATGATTCATGAAAAACGGTTATGAGAGGATAAAAGAGGATAAAAACCTGAACCAAAAGATGATCCCGCGTGTGGACAGTAACAATGGCCCAGACGGACGTGCGCGTGATCCCGGCCGCACGTGTGTGGGGCCCACTATTCAGAAAAAGGCCACCTTGACCCTGGTCGGCCAGGGATGGACTCCAAAACCTCTAAATTTCAGCTCGATCCGATGTACGGTTTGTGCGTGGTGCTCCGCCGAAGTTTCAGCTCGCCTGCGGGCCGAAATCTGGAAACCTACTGTAATGAAGAAATCTAATGCAACAAAAGGACAAATTCGAAGTACGGATGGTGGGGGAAGATGGAAAAAAAGATGATGAAAGATGGGGGTGAATGGGGATCGATGTGGCTTCGCACCACGGTAGTTAGCCCTTCGAAAAGGGAGGGCTTCGCACCCACTTTTGAATTCTTCCACAACTCACGAAGAGAGCAGAAAAATAAAGCAGGAATTTTTTTATTAACTTCAATTGAATGAAAAGAACTACAAGGGGTGCCTATTTATAGGGAGAACCCTATACCCAAAAACTCGCACCATGTGCGACACCTATTACTTGGCGATGAAGTAAACTAAAATAAAAACCAAACGAGAAAATCTAAAGCGTTCACGATGTTCTAAATAATAACAATAAGCAAAACCTAAAATATAAAACCAATCTGACGAGTGGGCCACGATCATGAGATCCCATGGTGGGCTTTTCTTGACAATCGGGCCACTTTTCTGAACCAAAACTTGACTTCTAGCTAGGAGGCCCTCCCTGGACGTCGTCATCGAGACAGATCGATGGTGGGGTCCTCCATCTACGTACGTACGTGCGTAGGGGTGGCGGCGTGAGTGCGCGTGTGCGCGTGATGTCCCCATCAATTAGTTTCGGTAATTTCAAAACCACTCTATGGAGGATGGGAATCCTCGCCATATGGTGGGCAATTTGGGAAGAAAGAAACCAAAGATGCTTCTCTGACACATCTTGTTCAGTTCTTGTAGTCTCTTCTAGAGCAAAGCGCATGTTAGTGGAATGGGCGTCTCAATTAGATAGGTTAAAGGGCCATGATTTATCCTTCATTGGTGCGTAACGTGTTTTCTTTGAGTTTCTGCCCTCTTAGCAGACTCTCTGTTTTTGTTCTTCTTCTTTAATATATATATTTTGTTGCCTTTCAAAAAAAAAAAAACCTAATCTATTTCCATTCCCATGCATTCCAAAAATCCAAATAGGCCCTTCACTGACCATATTGAAGATTAACCACATATGCCCCTAGAGAAAAGTAGAGCCAAGAAAAGCATGCAACACCAAGCTATAACTAAATAGTCCAATAAAATTTAATTCACACACGTGTACAAGCATGTGACTACCTGAGAAAGTAACTAGCCTAGCTGGGTGTATGATTTTTGTGCACAAACAGTTCCTGGAAATGGCAGCAAGTGTTCAACATATGCTCTACCCAGTGTGTAAAAAAACTCCATTTCCTTCAAGGTACACAGTCAGAGAAGAGAATGGAGATTTTGAGAACTGCTGCCAATGAAGAGATCATGAACTTTGCAGCACGATATTCTAATAATCCATCCTAATTGAATTCTTTCAAGTCATGCTACATCAGGATTCTCCGACAAACTAATGCAGGGGCATTTTCACACCGGGCTCGAGTGGGGTCGCCTGTGGGATGCAAGGGCATACTTGGGGTGGGCGGGGCCCACTGGGTAGGTCTCGTGTTCGAGACTCCTCACCAGGAGTGATTAATGCGCATTTCACACCGGGCTTGAGTGAGGTAGCCTGTGGGATGCGGGGACACACTCGGGATGAGCGGCCCGTGTGAGGCGGTACCTATGTGATTTGAGGCCCACCGAGGGGGGGGGATCGACTGAGGTCCTAACCCATGAGATGTGCGGCCTGGGCTATGAGATAAAGAGATTAATTCGCCATGCTCTAACAGTTCGAGCTTTTAGAGCAAGTGGTTAATTGTCCTGCATCACAAATAGTCCAAAAATTTCCCCAATTCCCTATATTACTACATATACCCACACATTCTCACTTCCAAGTTCGAGATTCACTCTCTTCACACATAAAAAAATCATGCAAGGATTTGAATCATTGCTCCTAGTAGGAAAGAATTAGACATCTTTCATAAAGAAGCAAACCCATTCTCAAGACAAGGATCCATGGACAACTCAAGTAAGACAAGGGTTTCCAGGTCCATGTATCGTGTTTGAGCACTGCTTTGCATTTGGAGGTAAAGCACTCAATTTTGCGGTTTCATGACTTTTCAAGGTACATGCTTTTGTGATCTGCAATTTTTTCGTGGATTCATGATCAAATCATCAAACAACCAATTCTTCCAAAATCAACATCTCTAACAGAGAATGTTACCATGTGCATTTTTCCAATGCCTTCGTTATTTTGGTTTCCAATCATTCCTTGAAAATAACACATGCTTTCAAGAGAAAAATGCTTGTAAAGAAGGGTTTTATGTTATCAGTTCTGATGGTTCCTATCCCTGTTTCAAGTAGTCCCTGACAAGATTCTAAAATGCAAGAATCAACACAGAACCATGCGTTTAAGAACCCTATGATTTGGCCCCTACACATGATCTCAAAATGATCCAGACCGTTCATCAAATGGATCCGGTGGGGATTCAATATGGGCTAAAAAATACTCTCGATTGACATTTCGAACCATCCGATTGGAAGATATTCTCGGTTGAATATGAACACTGCTGTATGTTTTATTAACCATCCATTTGCAGGCCACTGATTGAATGCGTAGGATCATCCGACCAGGATAACTTTTGGGCTATGGTTAGTGGGCCAAGGCCCACCTACTGTACTGTATGGATCATGCTAATGTCATGTGGTTGGCCCCGTCCAATCACAATGATTCTGACATGGGTTTTGAAAGCAGCACGAAATTGGGAACTTTTAACGTAGTCTAAAGAAGTAAAAAAGGAAAGGGAGAATTCGACTAACATGCGCATGTGTCCTACTGTCACCCATCTCCAAAGAGGGGTTCACCAACTAACATGCGCATGTGTCTTACTGTCACCCATCTCCAAAGAGGGGTTCACCAACTAACATGCGCATGTGTCTTACTGTCACCCATCTCCAAAGAGGGGTTCACCAATCACCACTAACATGCGCTGATGTGTTTGATGCTTAACAAGAGCCACACAGGGAAAAGGAATCGCAAGAAGGATGGCTCTTTCAGAATCCAGAGCAGGAAGAAAAATAAATAGAGGGGATTCTGCTAACGTGCACAAGGGGCGTGCCTGAATACGTCACTCACCTCCGAGGAGACCAACACCAACACCAAAACCGCAGCCAGCTCCGTAACCCAAAGCGGGGCCCAGTTTCCCCAACTCCTTCAATTTCAGCACCGGAAGCCTCCAAATCAATCCCCTCTCATCATCACCATCCGAATCTCCTTCGTAGCCGTTCATCTCTCTCCCTCCCTCTTCCTGCCCCTTCTCTGCAGCGATTTGCCCAAGTCTATATTATTTCGAAATTACGCTTTTGCCCCCGTGACTTCTCTCGATCTCGAAGTCGCTTGTCAGGCATGGACGCGGACAGGTTGAGTAGCGAGTCGGCTACTGAAATGACGTCACCAAGTTCTGTGGGTCCCACTATGATGTATGTGTTATATCCACACCGTCCATCCATTTTTAGATATCATTTCGAGGTATGAATCAAAGAATGAGGCAAATAAAAATATGTAATGGACTCCACCAAAGAAAAAAGTGGGGAGAGCAATTCCCACCGTTAAAACTATCCTAAGGCCCATCATAATGTTTATTTGAAATCTAACCTGTTCAAAAGTTAAAAAAGACATGAAATAAGGAAAAAACACAAATATCAGCTTGATCTAGAGCTTCCGTGGCCTCTAGAAGTTTTTAATGGTGAGCGTCACTGTCACACTGTTTTCTATGCTGGGGTCCACTAGAGCTTTGGATTTAACCCATTCTTTGGATATTGCCCTAAAATTATCTCTATGGATGGAAAGTGTGGATACAAAACATACATTATGGTGGGGCCCATGAAACTTGCTGACGTCACTTCAGTAGCTAGTCTCGCTACTCAACCTGTCGATAGCTAATCCACGGAAACGGATTGGCTACTCCCCCTGACACTAGCCCCGGAGCTGGTTGTCGGTGCTCTGTGGGCCCACCATGATGTATGTGTTTCATCCATTCCGTCCATCTATTTTTCTAGATCAATTTATGCTAATACACAAAAAATGAGGTATATCCCAGTCTCAAGTGGAACACATTACAGGAAACTGTGTTGAATGAACTTCGACCGTTAAAAACTTTTTGGGAGCCATAAAAGTATTGGATCAAGTTGATCTTTGTTTTCTCCCTTCATCTGGGTCTTTATGACCTAATCAACGGATTGGATGTCAAATAAACAGTACAGAGGCCCTTAGGAGGATTTAAATGATGGATATCCAATCACTATTGTTTTCCTGTGGTGTGATCCACTTGAGATTATATCCCTCTCATTTTTGACATATAAACATAAAATGATATTTAAAAATGGATGAACTAAATGGATGAAATATATACATCATGATGGGGCCCATAGAGCACTGACCACCAGCTCCGGGGCTGGTGTCAGGGGGAGTAGCCGATCCGAGAAATTTACGACTATGGACCCCACCTTTTATCCATTGGATATTCTTGAAACAATACAAACTTAGAATACGCAGTTGGACCTCCTCGTATGGACGACAGATTTCAGGACGAAAATACCCCTCCTTTTCACGGAAACCTCCTTTTCACGGAAACGGATTGGGTACGCCTCCTGCCACCCGCCCATGACGGATAGTCAGTGGTACGTGGGCCTCACCATGATGTTTGCTTTTCATCCATGCCGTCCATATATTTTTTGAGATCATTTTATGGTATGAGACCAAAAATGAGGTATATCCAAGTCTCAAGTGTACCACATTACAGGAAACAGTGTTGAATGAGCGTCAACCATTGGAAACTCAGGTGGAGCCCACTGTGATGTTTGCGAGAAATCCTCCCCATCTAAGTTCATTCATAGGGTCACAAAGACCTGGATGAAGAGGAAAAACAAATTTCAGAATGATCAAAAACTTTTGTAACCCCTGAAAGGGTTTCAATGGTAGACGTTCAATTCCCCACTGCCTTTGACAGTGTGGTCCACTTGATAGCTAGATCTATCTTATTTTTCGTCTCAAGCCTTAATATGAGCTCGCCAAATAGATGAACAGTTTGGATATAACACAAACCTCATGATTGGACCCACACATGCAACACAGTAAAAAAAAAAAAAAAAAAAAAACCACAGACAGTCTAGCAGATGTATTTTTTTTTAATTTTTTTTTTACTGTGAGAACTTTTTCTCCCTTACATTTTTCTCTAATACATAATTATATAAATATGTATATATAAGTATATAAAAATATTTTTATCTTTTAATTCATTTCTTTGTCCATGTATTCAACAAGCATATCTCCTAAATTAAAATGATTTGTTTTTTTTTTTTTACACACCCCCACACACTCACACTAGTGGAATTTTACCACCTATGGATACTCAAACGCTTGACCAGGTGTTGAAACTCCTAAGAGTCTACCACCCGAGGGAGAGTAAGGATCCAAACTAGAATGATATACTTAACATACTATATATGATTTTGGGGTAGGAGAAGTTAATTTAGCGAGGCAAGCATGAAATTCAGTGGGGCAAACATGAAAATGAGAGGGCAAGCATGAAAATTAGCGAGACAAACATGAAAATGAGAGGGCCAAACATGAAAATGAGCAAGGCAAGCATGAAAAAGAGCAGGGCAAACATGAAAAGCAGCGGGGCAAACTAGAAAAACAGCGGGGCAAACTAAAATATGAGCGGGGCAAACTAGAAAATCAGCGGGAGAAACATGAAAATCAGCGGGGAAAACATGAAATGCAGCGGGGCAAACATGAAATGCAGCGGGGCAAATTAGAAAATCAGCGAGGGAAACATGAAAAGAAGCGGGGCAAACTAGAAAATCAGCAGGGGAAACATGAAAAGCAGCGGGGCAAACTGAAACATGAGCGGGGCAAACTAGAAAAACAGCGGGGCAAACTAGAAAATCAGCGGGGGAAACATAAAAAGTAGCGGGGCAAACTAGAAAATCAGCGGGGGAAACATGAAAAGCAGCGGGACGAACTAGAAAAACAACGGGGCAAACTGAAATATGAGTGGGGCAAACTAGAAAATCAACGGGGAAAACATGAAACGCAGCGGGGCAAACTAAAATATGAGCGGGGCAAACTAGAAAATCAGCGGAGGAAACATGAAAAGCAGCGGGGCAAATAGATTGAGTGTGGATTGTTTGTGTAGAACGTACACTAGTGACGTTGGGTCTCATTTGTCCATGTCATTTCCAAGGACTCAAGCTAACAAGATATGTCGGATTTCTCTCTCCTAAATAGATTACGTTCTATGCTACATGACTTTTTAAAGGGGTAGTCCTATATTTTAGCTTGGTTTTTTAAAGAAAAAAAATGAAGTTCTTTATGATGAATAATCACGTATATAATTAATAAATCATAGATACAAAAAATAAATCCTATATTGAAATATAATAAACTAATATAATAATGAAAATATTAACATGCATACACCCGACCAACCCAATCAACCCATCGAGCCCTCTTGTGTTGGGCTTGGGTTGAGAATTCCCAACCCAAGATTGGGTTGGGTTAGGTCAAGGTTTAGGTATAGGAACCTTGGGTTAGGTTAGGGTTGAGCACCAACCCGAACCAACCGGCCCGACTTTCAGCCCTAATTTCATGTTTGCCTTACTCAATTTCATGTTTTACCTGCTAAATTTTTAGTTTTCCCCACTCAATTTCATGTTTGCCTCACTTAATTTCATGTTTGCCCTGTTGAATTTTCAGTTTGACCATGAAGTGATTGAAATTGACCACAAACTGAATGAAATGGATTTTTGACCATCGACCCGATGGAATCTTGGAAAATAACTAGGTTGGTTGGCTAAATTAGCTTCTCCTACTCTAAAATCATATGTGGTATGTTAAGTAAATCATTCTAGTTTAGGAGATATGCTTGTTAAATAAATAGACAAAGAAATGAATTGAAAGATAGAAAAATATTTTTATATACTTATATATACATATTTACTTAATTATATAGCCCACTATGCAGTATGTGTGAAACCACCTCCATCTATTAGGTCAAAACACTTACTTTCACTATTAGCTATAGGGTCCCACTGACCCTAATTCACTAGCTTCTTTTTCTTTTTCTTTTTTCGTTATAATTCCTACGGCATTTTGTGGGTCCCATTATAAGGTACGTGTTATATCCAAACCATTCATCTATTTGACGAGCTCATATTAAGGCTTGAGACGAAAAATAAGACAGATCTAGCTATCACCTAGATCCATAGCTCAACTGGCAGACTGAGTGAAAATACCTCGTTTCAACACTTGAGGTCTTGGTATCGATCCTAAGAGCGGGGCAAGCATGAAAAAGAGCGGGGCAAACATAAAAATGAGCAAGGTAAGCATGAAATATGAGCGGGGTAAACTAGAAAAACAGCGGAGCAAACTGAAGTATGAGCGGGGCAAACTAAAAAAACAAGCAAACTAGAGAGAGGGCGGGAGAAACATGAAAAGCAATGGGCAAACTAGAAAAGCAGTGGGAAAACATGAAAAACAACGGAAACTAGAAAAATAGCGGAAATATGAAAAACAGTGGGGCAAACTAGAAAAGCAATGGGAAACATGAAAAATAACGAGGAAACATGAAAAACAGTGGAAAAAATATAAAAAAACTGGGCAAACTAGAAAAACAGTATGGCAAACTGAAATATGAGCGGGCAAACTAGAAAAAGCAATGCAAACTTAAGTATGAGGGCAAACTAGAAAAATAATGGCAAACTTAAGTATGAGCGAGCAAACTAGAAAAACAATGGACAAACTAAATTATGAGCTGGGCAAACTAGAAAAATAGCAAGGTAAACTAGAGAAACAGCGGAGCAAACTGAAATATGAGCGGCAAACTAGAAAAACAGTGGTCAAACTGCATTATGAGCGGGCAAACTAGAAAAAGCAATGGGCAAACCGAATTATGAGCGGGGCAAACTACATTATGAGCGCGGCAAACTAGAAAAATAACAGGACAAACTAGAGAAAAAGCGGGGCAAACTGAATTATAAGTGGGGCAAAATAGAAAAACAGCGGGGCAAACTGAAATATGAGCGGGGCAAACTAGAAAAACAGCGGGGCAAACTGATTTATGAGCGGGGCAAATTAGAAAAATAGTAGGGCAAACTACATTATGAGCGGGGCAAACTAGAAAAACAGCGGGGCAAACTAGAAAAACAGCGAGGCAAACTGAATTATGAGCGGGGCAAACTGCATTATGAGCGGGGCAAACTAGAAAAACAGCGGGGCAAACTGAATTATCACAAAATAGCATTTTTTTCAGAAGTAATATCTCAAAATACTGTAGAAAAATAAAAGCTCTAAACACTCACACATAAAATCTAACAAAATCGAATATCACAGATTAACATTAGGCATGTTTTGATACAAAGAATGAAATTCTCTTGCTTTCAACAACAAGCATGAATTCCCGAAAAAGAATCTTTAAGTGTTCTAGATAGTTTATCTCATGTGCCTCTTCATGGATTGGTGATGGATCAAAAATCTCCCCCATAAAAGAATCCCAGCCATCCAACCATCAGACTTCTTTTCCAATAGAAAACAAAATCAACAATATTTAAGTAAAAAAATGACCATCTTGACCCTTTCAGGTAATAGTTTCTGGCCCAAAACAAAAGACACCCCACACTCAACATAGGCGTCTTTATGCCAATGTTAGTGGTTTTGAAATTTTGAGTATTTATGATATTGTGGTAACTCTTTAAGTAGATATAGATTAACTCATGATATGGCCTGTTCAATTGATATTTTTCCTGTTTTATAGTTGCTACACCAACAAGCTCGTAGCAATTCGATTAGTTAAGATAGAGAAAAGATTTAAAGTCTCCCAACTTATACTTTTCAATATCTTTGGAAGTTTATAAAAGAAAAGGAATAAAAAATCAGTAAAAAAAACCATAGCCAAACATACATGCAATTGGAGATTTAAATGCGTTAGAGAGATCTAGAAATGTGTTGGATTGAACCAAAAGGACTTCATCAGGACACTTTGGAAAACTTGGTTCGATTTCATGCAATTGTTCATGAGCGACCGTAGGATGAAAAGTTGGACCGAGTGTCAACAATGCCTTTTCTAATTAGATCGGAGTGTTGAACATGAGGTCATTGACCAGTCTCGACAACAGCACATCTAGATTTTTGATGAATGACTCTAGATGGAAAGCTAGAGCAGATGAAGAAGAAGATGTGGCCATTGAGATAAGGAAATTGAAATTTTTTGATGCAAGAGAAAAGAAGCAAAGGTAAAAGAAGAGGCGCACAGATTTAGTCTTGTTTATGTATCGGCGACAATACGTGTGCATTAATGAAAGGATGATCATGACTCCTCGTACGATACGATTTTATATGATGTGTCACATGTACAACTCAAAAGGATGAGGCAAAGGATATCTTTCGGTATAGTTTCAGTCAGGTAGAATGAATGGGCAGACAATATGTGGAACAATGATCGATTACATTTATTGTATCGGACAACAGAAAAACGTCGCTTTCACCTTTTTACCAAAGGCGAATTGACGTGGGGGAAATGATGTAGCTTATTTCTGGCCATTTTGGAAAAATCCAATAGGAGAGCAATATGTGGCATTGTATGAGAAATAGGATATGGATGAAAAGATCTTCAAGATATGTGGAGCGCTTTTTGTAGAATCATAGCTGACGTAAGTTCAATTTTACACATTAGTAAATGGTCGACAAAGTGATATGGCTGAGTTATTCAAAAGTCTAATGAACAAACCACTGTAGTAATGAGAGAAGGATTTGGAAAGAACAAGCTACAAGAAAACTCTATAAATAGCAGAGGAATCCAACAGAGAAAAAAATGTAATATCCAAACACAATACAATAAAAAAAACCAACCAATCTATCCATTTACTTTTATTCCAGCTTATCTTAGAAATACCAATAATCCAACAACGATAATTCTTAGTTATAATATTTAGTTGTAATCCAAATATACACTCATACGTTGGATTTGATCTTTATTCAATATCACGTGGTCCTTTCAAGAGACACAATCTTGCAGTTGCTCCTACTAACTGATGGTGAGTTTTTCCTTTTGTTTGATTGATGTTTTTCTAGTTTGCCCCCCTCATAATGCAGTTTGCCCCGCTGTTTTTCTAGTTTGCTCCGCTCATAATGCAGTTTGCCCCGCTGTTTTTCTAATTTGCCCCGCTCATAATTCGTTTGCCCCGTTGTTTTTCTAGTTTGCCCCGCTGTTTTTCTAGTTTACCCCGCTCATACTTAAGTTTGCCCCGCTGTTTTTCTAGTTTGCCCCGCTCATATTTCAGTTTGCCTCGCTGTTTTTCTAGTTTACCTCCCTTATAATTCAGTTTGCCCCGCTATTTTTCTAATTTGTCTCGCTCATATTTCAGTTTGCCCCGCTGTTTTTCTAGTTTGCCTTGCTTATAATTCAATTTATCCCGCTGTTTTTCTGGTTTGCCCCGCTCATATTTCGATTTGCCCCACTCAGGCAAAGCGTTGTTTTTCTAGTTTGCCCCACTCATATTTCGGTTTGCCCCACTCTTTTTTAGTTTGCCGCTCATATTTAAGTTTGCCTCGCTGTTTTTTCGCTCATATTTCAGTTTGGCCCGCTATTTTTTTTAGTTTGCCCGCTCATAATTCAGTCCCGTTGTTTTTCTAATTTGCCCCGCTCATATTTCATTTGCCGTTATTTTTCTAGTTTGCTCGCTCATACTTAATTTGCCCTGCTATTTTTCTAATTTGTCTCGCTCATACTTGACTTGTCCACTGCTTTTTCTAGTTTCTACTCATATTTCAGTTTGCCCCACTCGGGTGGTAGACTCTTAGGAGTTTCAACACCCGGTCAAGCGTTCAAGTATCCGTAGGTGGTGAAATTCCACTAGTGTGAGTGTGTGGGGGTGTGTGTTCATGTTTCCCCTGCTAAATTTCATGTTTTCCTCGATCAATTTTCTAATTTGCCCTACTCAATGTTTTCTTAAAGCGATCGTTTTTTATATATCGCAGTGGAGAATTACATCGTTTATAGTTGAAAAGAAGAGTCAAAAGGGGTTTTCTAATCTGATGGAATATTAGAAAATAACTAGGTTGGTTGACTAAATTAGCTTCTCCTACCCCAAAATTATATGTGGTAAGTTAAGTAAATCATCCTAGTTTAGGAGATATGCTTGTTAAATAAATAGACAAAGAAATGAATTAAAAGATAGAAAAATATTTTTATATACTTGTATATACATATTTACATAATTATGTATTAGAGAAAAATATAAGGGGGAAAAAGATCTCCATGTAAAAAAATAAAAAATAAATTTTTTTTTAAAAAAGAGAGAAAAAAGTGTATAGCATTATAGTTATGGCTACGGTTATAATCCGTAGCCATAGGCCGAGCTCTGACCCGGTCGACCGGGTCCCCGCCCGGTCGACCCCAACTCGCTGGCTTCTTTTCTTCTTCTTTCTTTCTTTCTTCTTTCTTTTTTTCCCCTTTTTAATCCCCACTGATTTTTGTGGGTCTCATTATGAGCTATATGTTATTTCCAAACCGTTCATCTATTTGACGAACTCATATTAAAGCTTGAGATGAAAAATAAGACAGATCTAGCTAGCAAGGGGACCACACTGTAAAAGGCAGTGGGGAATTGAACCTCTACCATTGAAACCCTTTTAGGGGTTACAGAAGTTTTGGATCATTATGAAATTTGTTTTTCCTCTCCGTACAGGTCTTTGTGACCCTATGAATGAACTTAGACGGAGAGAATTTCTCACAAACATCACAGTGAGCCCCACCTGAGTTCCCATCGCCCGACCGTCCGTCAGCGCTCGTCTCTGCATGCCTGGACGAGGAAGGCAGGGGTATTTTCGTCCTCAAATTCGGTGTCCGTACGAGGAGGTCTTGGTGCGTATGTTAAGTTTGTATTGTTTAGTAAAAACCACTGGATAAAAGGTGGGGTCCACAGTCGTAAATTTCTCTAGCCGATCCGTTTCCATAATCCGCACCCGTCAGGCGAAATCGGATTGCGTACTGAGTTACTCAGTACGCTTTCATCGTACTGAGTAAACTCAGTTGGGCCCACTGTTAATTTATGTGGTTTATCTACACCGTCCATTCATTTTTAATGATAATTTTAGGGGTTGATACAAAAATTGAATTGAATCCAATGCTCAAGTGGACCATTGCACAGGAAACAGTGTGGAATAATGATTTCCACCGTTGAAATCTTCCTAGAGTCCAAATTAATTTTTATTTGTCATCCAACCTGTTCATAAGATAAAAAATACATGGATGAAGAGAAACCACAAACATCAGCTTGATCTAAAACTTCTTTGGCCTCTAAAAACTTTTTAATGGTAAAGGTTCAATCAAACTGTTTCCTGTAGTGTGGACGATTTGAGATTTTAATTTGCTTCATTTTTGGGATCTGGTCTTAAAATTATCTTTTAATATGGATTAACGGAGTGGATAAAATAAATAAATAACAGTGGACCCCACAAAGTTTACTCAGTACGTTAATGGTACTGAGTGACTCAGTACGCAATCCGCTTCCCCGTCAGGCATGCTTCAATCTTACCCACAGGCGCACTCGTGTGTAAAGGGCATAGTAGCTGCGTGACATCCGAACCGCACACGCGAGTTTCCTGCGGCATCTGTTGCACGGAGCCCGTGTGATCGGGAAGCAGATTGGCTGGTGCACCATACACCAACAACCTTGCTAGTGTGGCCGTGTGGGCACGTGTCGTGCAAGCTCCGAGTTGTACGAACGGTTCAAGGAAGATCAAAGTTACATGGCCACACGATGATGTATTGTTCGTATCTACACCGCTTATCCCCAAAATGAGTAAATTTCTAAAACTCAAGTAGACCACACCACAAATATCAATGTTCAATAAATTTAACCATTAAAACATCCATAGGGGCACCTTAACATTTACTTTTCATCCAATCTATTTATATGATCACACTTACCTGAATTAAGAGAAAAAACAAATATCATATTTATCCAAATTTTATGTGATTCCGATGAGATTTCAATTGCAGGCCTTAAATCTTCAACTACTTTTTACAATGTGGTATACTTGATTTTTGGATCTTTTTTTTTTTTTTTGGCTCAAGTCTCACAACGAGCTCACCAAGCAGGGAGGCGGTTTGGATATACCTCATACCTCTCTGATGGGATCCATAGAATACACCAGCCCATCGTGGTGTGTAGTACACCAGCCAATCCGCTTTCGTGTGATCGGGAATCCGGATCCTCTGCGGTTACTAACAGAAAATCCTGCTTTCCCCGCTTGACGATTGGTTCACATCATCATTTACATCGTCACTATTGCTTCATTAAGGCCTATTTGATTTTCCAAATTCCCTGCAAAAGGGTTGTAAACGAGTAATAATTATTTTCTTAGGTAATTACTATGATGCTCCCTATGCTTAATTTGACACTACTTTTTTATACTAAAAGCATGAAAGTGTGAAATATGTGGGGCCTACCATAATGTATGTGGTTTATCCACACCATCCATTCGTTATGCCAGTTGAATTTAGGGCTTGAGCAAAAAAATGAGGATGATCCAAATCTCAAGTCGGCCACGCCACATGGAAAAGGAAATCAAACACTTATTGTTAAAAACTTTTTGGGGCCACTATTTTCTTTGGTGTGGGCTGCTTGAGCGATTGGATCTGCCTCATTTTTCAATTCATGCCTCAAAATGTTTTGATAAAACAGAAGGATAGAGCGGATATATCATATATATCACAGTGGAGCCCACAAAATTAAACCAGCCCTTTTAGACCGTACCTGCTTCTTTTTCAAACGGACGAAAAGGTAATACTTACCTATTTACATGGGATTCGAAAAGATTCTGAAAATAAAACATCCCCTGGACGTAGTGTGTGAAGGGTTTACATCATCATTTACATTATTACCAAATGCAGTATGTGATGGGATGGTGGTTATCCGATACCCTGCTGATGTGTCTATGTCATCAAGTTTTGTGGGTCCCACCATGAGGTATGTGTTTTATTTAGTCAGTCCTTTCATCCGGTGAACTTGTCTTCAAAATTGAGCCAAAAATTAAGACATCCAAAGATCAAATGAATAACACTCAAGAAGTAGCGAGGATTGAAAGTCTAACATTGAAATTCTTTTAGGCTTAAAGAAGTCTCGTGGGACTTTATGAATAGATTGGATGGAAAATAAAAGTTATGGTGAACCCTTTTATTATTTGTGGTGTGGCCTACTTAAGCTTTGAATATGAACCTTTTGGAGTCATGCTCTAAAATGATATTGCAAATGGTGCGGATATAATAAATATACTATTTTAGGGCCACATAACTTTGATCTCTTTTAGTGTATTCGTACATCGCTCACCTTCACACGATACATACCCAAACCAGTTAGATTTGTGGTGTGTGGTACACTTGCCAATCGGCTTTCTTGCCACAAACATAAGGGCCTGTTTGGCCGGGCTGATTGGAAGGGATTGGATGGTATTGGAAGGGATTGGAAGTAACCAAATAGACTAAGTGATTTGATTCTGAGATATAGCAATCCCATGGATCTTAAGACAATCCATTGACAACACCATCGTTACCTTTAAATCCCATCCAATCCCCCTAATCCTTTTAAATTTGCCTAGGACGTGTTTGGTTTGAGGGATTGGAAGGGATGGGAAGGTTTAATCCCGAGATTAGTCGGGTGTGCCAAACAAACTTGATATAGCAATCCCAACATATAACAATCCCATAGATCTTAGGACAATCCAATGACAACACCATCATTACCTCGAAACCCATGCCATCCACCCAAATACCATTCAATCCCTTCCAATCCACCTGGCCGAACACACCTTAAAAGTCTATTTGTTTCAATGTGATTGAGCCCCATCATCACAAGCTACATTTAATATAGCATTGTTACAATGCCTACAATGATGTAGACCAATTACAATGGGAGGAACACAGATTTTCATGTTTGTTGCAAGCTGAGGAACCGGATTCCAGGATGCAATTAACTTATAAGAGCTCCCGTTATGTAGGTGGGATCCTGACTGTGGGGCCCACACAGATGTAACACATGCATTATGGTCGACCTCACGAAGTTTTTATATAAAAAGAAATTGAAAATAATACTACTCCCAATCTCTTCCAAGCTAATGATAAAAACTGTAATGCTTTTATTACCCTTCTCCAACCAAATATGCTCTTAGTACATTAAGTAAAAATCCTTAGTGGACCACAACACATAAAACAATGGTAATTAAATGTCGACCTTTAAAAACATTCTGAAGTCCTTCGTAATATTTATTTACCATCAACCTGTTGATAAGCGATGAAGAGAAAACACAAATACCAACATGACCCAAAACTTGTGACCCACAAAAGTTTTTAATGATCATTTTAAATCTGATTCACTTTCGAGCCCACGTTATAAAATGATCTGGAAAAATAGGTAGACGGCTTAGATATTGAACGGCTACATCAAAGTGGCCCCACGGTCAGGGTCCCACTCACAACACTGGATCCGGGTCGCAGCCAAGTTGCATCCGTGTAATCGGAAGCTCTCTGGAGCCCACTGTCATGTCCGTCCATCCTTTATAGCTGCTAACGTCAAGACATGAGCTCGCAAATCAGGCAGATTCATGTGGGCGTTTCCATCGCCACCGTTGCGTGTGGTATAGGTCACTTGGGTTTAATCCGCGTCATTTTTGGAAGAAGTTTGGCTGGTTAACCTGCACCAGCCATTTAGATCGTGTCCAATCAGGACTTATCTGTTTTATCTACTCCATTTATTCATTTTACTAGCTCATTTTATGGTATAATACAAAAACTCAGACTAATCTAAAGCTCAAGTAGACCACACCACAGGAAACAGTGGGATTGAACGCTTATGCTTGAAAACTTTTTGAGAGCCACAAAAGCTTTGGATCAAGCTGATATTTATGTTTTCACTTCATTCAGGTCTGCAAAACTTTATGAACAGGTTGGATGGAAAATAACCTTCATGGTGGTCCAGGAAGGTTTCATCAGTGGGCGTCATTATCCCAACTGTTTCTTGTATTGTGGTCCACTTAAGCTTTGGATTTGCATCGTTTTTGGCATCTTATCTTTAAATGATCTTGAAGAATAAATGGACGGCATGGATAAAACGCAAACATCATGGTAGGTCCCACAGAGCTTTTACACCAGCTAACTGGCTATTATGTGGGGTCCCAGCCAAAGCGAGTCTCATTTTTGGGCTGCCATCTTAATATAAGCCGGTAAAACTGATGGGCCCAGCAGATGTCACATGGACATCACCGTCATGTATGTCCATCTGTCTTTCACATGGCGGCTAATGTTAGAACATGAGCTGGAAAATCAGTGACTCAGTAGTGGGCATTTACATCCCAACCGTTGCCTGTGGTATGGTACACTTGGGTTTTGAATTTGCCTCAAATTTTTTAGCTTATATTCTAACATGAGTTGATAAAATCGATGGATTGAGTGGATGCCACGTGGATATCACCCGTGTCACCCTTGTTGTGGAAAATTCGCATCAGCTACTCACCTAGCTGAATCAGCCATGCAGAAACAGGTGTCCACAAATTAGATATTATTCAGCCATTCTAACATGTTACCGGTAAATTAATACAAAATAGTCGTTTTAATTTGAGTTAATACATGACCTGTTTAGATATTATTCAGCCCGCATGTCAATTAACTCCCATCCACATACGCATTGGATCTGGATCTAAACTTCACTGCATTGGATTCACACGTGCTATCTTGTTGCATACGCTTGACATCCAAGCCATACCAAAGGTGGGTCCATCATCAAGAACTTCATGGATGCTCCCAAAGTCATTATGATTATGGAGTAAACATGAGGGAATTTGTTCCAGTTCAGCAGTCAATTGCTGAGAACTGCTCGGATACCATGATAACAGGGAAAATCACTGGAGAATTCTCCAAATCCGCTAGTGTTACTCTGTTATCACATTCAACAAAATATGGCACATGCCCAAGAATCCTTGCCACTTTGACCAGGGCATGGTTTGTGAATGTGAGGTAGATGGTAAGGTAATCAGAACCGTCCATCTGCTTAGCTATACTTTTGATAGGCCATGGACTATTAAAAATCTTTGATTTGATTCCATCAATCAATTATTAGGACATATGCGCCTGTTGGGTTCCTCATGTGGAGGTGGGATCTACATGTGTGGGCTTAAGTGATTTGTTTTGATCGCCGGGAACCTTTGGCTGTTCCAACCAGGTTTTCTAGATTGGGCAGTGGGGTATATTACCCCACAGTTCTGTTTCCTCGCACCAGATCGGGTGGTCCTCCCTCGGAAAGGGAGGGATGACCCTAACGATGTGAACTTTCCGTGGTCTATGTACTCTACCTTATAAGATCTATGTTCTCAATTTTGTCGTTTTGTGTGCCATAAAAAAAAAGAAGCAAAATATTCTATGGTTTTCTTATTAAAGAAAAGGAGAAGAAATAGGAAGAAAGTGTGGGTTTTTGTAGAAAATGGAGAATAAAAACATTCCATTACTTACAAAATTCATTTCTTTCATATTGCTTGTAATTCAACTTTGGGTGATCGAGTTGGAAATATTTAAGAGAAGTTTCTTAGGACTTGTCTGGATACCACCAAATAAGTTACTTTTGAACTTATGTTAAATAATTAAATTATTTTTTTCACTTAAATTAGTTTAATAAGCATCATTTAAAAAGTAACTAATGTACTAAAAACTACTTATAGTAAATTCTTATAGCCTTTTAACTTATATCTTTTCTACTTCTCTCTCACTTTACATGTCAAGGGAGGCTCTCTCGCGATCCACATCAAAGTAGGCCTCATAGGGTGGGCAATCCACATTGAAGGTGAGGCTCACATGGAGGATGGTCTATATAAAAGGTGGACCCCACATGATAGACGACTTTATATTAATGTGGGTGCATATATGGATGATCTACATCAAAGGTTAGCCCATAATGATAAAAGCCCACATCCAAAGTGGGCTAGCATGATGAATGACTTACTTTGAAGGTCAGGCTTATATAATGGACAGTCTACATCAAATGTGGCCTTACATGATAGATAGTGTATGTGAGGTGGATAAAACGAACTTGATGGATAATTATTTATGATGTTGGAAACTAAACATGCATTTCTAATTTTTGGTTGATGAGTCTGTTGTTTACCATATATACTCATAAACTAAATAAGTAGAAATCAAGATAAGCTACTTATAGTGTAAGTAGCTTATTCAAAGTAACTTATGATCCAAATGCTTTCTTCATGATTGTATTTTTATTATAGTGGATTTGTGTCGGATCAGGTCTTGTGGATTTTCTTTTCACATTAGAATACTTTTCACGCAAAAAATCTTGGTATCTTTTGTACTGTATATATTTGATAATTTGCTTGTTTGTGTTAAAAGTGATTTCCATCCTTTTAAATCTTTTATATTATTAATTCCATTAATTTACATGTAAAAAGAAAATGTGTGTGTCTCCCAACAACAATTGGATGGATTAGATGACAATAAAGTTCCACTGGATATTGATAGTGTTTTTGCCATGGCCTAAGGCAAGGGCGCTTCGAAAAGTAGCTGAGTAGAAAGTCCCATACAATCAACGTGGATCTCATAATTCTTGCTTATGGGAATATGAAGCATGGTTTTAAGACCGGTAAGAGTAACAAGTCAGCTCAAACTAGGTAGCAGCCGATCCAATTTGAGACTACGAGTCACCCTAATTTCCACTAACTTGGTCAAGTGGGTCCAAGTCAGACGCAATTTGAACAAGCTACTAACTCTGATAAGGACTAAATGAGTTGGGCTGAGTAAGACCAAATCTTTTAAATGTGCTATATAGTCTCTTCAAGTCTAAAAATATGTGCAAGTTCTAAGACACTCGTAGTTATAGTCCAAAATCAAGCCAATTGGCAAATTAAGTGGGCCACAGTTGTAAATGGAATTGCATGGTTCAAAATTATCTGACACACAAACGTGGTCCACCATATGATCAGGCCGCCTGATTTTTGGGCTAATGCATCTACATTTGCAGGCTGCCTGATGAGCTAGATGGATTTAATGCATGCATCACAATGAGTGCATGGGAGCCATTGTTCACTTGGATCTTATACCCAACTCCTTACACATTTTCTTTGGAGGATGGGGTGAAACCCACCCTCCAAACTATTTCCCTTGGTGTTGCCCTATTTGAATCATGGATTGCCCTGAGTTTTGGGCCATATGGTTAAATGTTTTTGTAGCATTTAATGGTTTGAGTGGATTTCACATAACAATCATGATGAACATATAAAAAGAATCAACAGTGGATATCTCTCTCTCAACCATTTCCTTTGTTGTGACGCATCTGAGTCACAAATTTGCTTGTATTTTAGGAGTTGGGCCTAACGTCATATTACACATCTGATGGTTAGAGTGATTTTTTCACACACATCACGGGTGGTCTTGGATGTGTGTCCAAAATAGAGTGATTTTTTTTTTTAAATATAGGAAAATAGAAATCTGGTCCAAAAGTAGGGAGAGGGACCATGCTGATTTATGGCAGGGACACCATGATGTGTATGTGAGATCCACTCTAATTTTTAGATGCCTAATTCCATTTTAGGCCCATGGTTAGAGGATCAGGTTGGCCTATGATTCAAATGCGCCACATCAAAGGAAACAATTGGGAGAGAGATATTACATAGCCCACCATGATGGTTATATGAAATCCACTCAAGCCATTAAATGCCACACAAAAAATTAGGACAATTACTGATTCAAGTAGGCCACACCTAGGGAAATAATTTGGAGAGTGGGCATCACCCTATACATTATTTCCAATCATACGGTCCACTTGAATCAAAGACAGGGCCATTTTTTTAGACCTATAGTTAAAATTGAGTCACACAATTAGTGATCAAATTGGATTTTGTAAACACATAAACTCCTTATGCAGGGAGAGGAGTTTTTGGCTTTGCGTAAGCATTTCTAAGGATACAAATAGACTTTTCACTCCAATCAAGTTGTCACAAGAATGTTTGGAAATATAATCTACTCTTGAGGAATTTTTAGGTAAAAGCCCCATCTTTCCATCCATAGGAGCATGGTATTAGTTTCTTGAATATATATAGTAGGATTTAAAAAGAAAAGAAAAAAAAGAAGAAGAAAAAGAAAGAAAATTCTTCTCAAATATTAGCATAAGGTCACTTGCTGTTGAAGTGTATTGATTTAAACCTTCATAGAACTAACATGCATATTTGGAAATGATGCGTTAAAACTTACTTATAATTTTTATACTCAACTGAGACACCATCATACCTGACCCATGAGATCAGTGAGTCAGGTCAGGTATGAGACCTAGACCTAACCCATTTAATAAACAGGGCTATTGAGACATCTCTGTAGGTAACCTCACTGGACCATACCTAACAAGCCAGCGTGCACACCTCACATTGGGCTGGTGAAGGAAATGGCATTATAGGAGATTCTTGCCATTGCATTTTTCCTTCTCATTACACGTGGCAGCCTTCTGATAGTGCACTCGAGTATTGGGAGACACATGTCCAAAGCCAGTCAATCCACTGGTACAATATGAGTGGCTGATTGATCATCGCCCTGACGTGGCCCAAACTTGGGGTGGAGAATCTCAACTAAGATATATTATAATAAGGTTGGGTGTGAGAATGGGCCGGTTAGAAATATGTAGAGCAATCCCGAGTTCTAACACGAGCTTGAATTTAGATGCTGTGGGTCCATGAAGACTTCAAAACTGGGCCATCTCATTACATAAAAACAGTCTTACCATTGCATGCACTAATAAGTGGGTCGGCCACATCTTGCTTAGACTCTACAACAACTCTCTCTCTCTCTCTCTCTCTCTCTCTCTCTCTCTCTCTCTCTCTCATCTAGCATCTAGACGTGTGCATTGCACTCATAAGCGTGTGGAACTTCACGCGTATGCACAGCTTTTGGAAAGAGACCCCTCATTAGAAATGAAGACAACAAGAGAGTGCACGAGAACATGGATACCAGCTGCAAAACTCCACTTACATTGACTTTCATCAAACGTAGTCCACTAACATTTCTTTATCAAGGTTCCAAGAAACATCTTTCAACTATCATTAGTGGTATTTCAAATTTTATTTTATTTTTTTGTATTTTCCACTCAATTGTGTTTTGAAATTTTTATTTATTTTTCTTATTATTATTATGAAGGGCTATGGCGCTTGCAACAATGAGAGTGAGAATGGAGAGAAAAAAGAAAGCAAAAGGGAAAATGTGTGGGTAAACGTAAAAAACAAAAAAGAAAGAAAAAAAAAAAGAAGAAAATATAACTCACTAGATAGTTTCAACCATGGACGTTTTATCTCTACTTTTTCTAATGTCATGACCACCTTAAAATTGTGTTAGCCTCATTTTTCAGATAATGTCACACAATGAGCAAATTAACATAGTGGATATCACATTATCATCATGGTGAGGAAACGGGGGCCTTCTTTAAATAAGTGAAATGACAAAAATACCTTCAAATGAAGTGCCATGCACATTTTATCTTCCAAAACTTCATGCCCTTCCACATGACTAACTGCGGGGGTAAAATTTGCCAAGTGATGTTCACACTATATATGGTAGAGATTATTATTATTATTATTATTATTGTAAGGAGGGATTGTGTGCAAATTGATACACCAAGAGATTATGCAACGAAAACATCACCATCCAGATTGTCACCAGGAATCTATACAGTCATTGCCCACCCACTTTTTTTTAAAAAATGGCTGGGACATGAAATTTGATTTTGGATAGGGATTCCCACCACTCCAAATGGACATTAAATCTTGGTCCACAATCTCATGGCATGTTCCATTATTCTTCCCTTTTAAGTGCCACAACTGAGTTGTTTGTGTGCCATTAAAAATGCATTTTCTTCTCATTTTGGCTCAATATGCTGACAACGGTAGAGCCTGTAGAAAACGCACCAATAGCCAGATGAACCTAAGATTATGGCCTACTCAGGTATCCAGTCAGCCTGAAATTTAATTGGGGTGTGTCTTTTGTGATGACAAGTTTGATGAATGGCTCGGATTTTCAAGCACAAATACAAGCGAGTGTTGCAGAGATGTGTATTGGCTGTGGATTTAATATTTTTTTTAAAAAAAAATGTAAAATGGGCTGCATCCAAACACACCCTAAGCTTTTCTTCTAAAACTCTTTGTTTTTTTTTTTACTTTTTTTGTTTTGTTATTTTATTTTTTTTTGGTTTTTTGGGTAAGGTTGGAAAAAACGCCTGACTTCAATACTGAAATAGTGATATCATAATAACTTTCTCTAAAATATGTTTAAGCACTAATAACCCTTGATTTTCGGGCGTTTGTTGTCAACAAAATACACATAAAAATATAATTATATAAATACATAGTTTAGCATAGAAAATGACA
Source organism: Magnolia sinica (assembly GCF_029962835.1). Taxonomy (NCBI): domain Eukaryota; kingdom Viridiplantae; phylum Streptophyta; class Magnoliopsida; order Magnoliales; family Magnoliaceae; genus Magnolia; species Magnolia sinica. The sequence continues at coordinate 20,915,993 of NC_080576.1, read as the reverse complement.
CTCCTCAATCTAAACTTGTTTTTTGCCTCTCTCACTTCTTTTATCAATTTTTTTTTTCTGATTAGTCATGTTACAAAAACCATTCAATTCTCATTAGTTTATAAGAACTCCCTTTTTAAAGGACTGAAGCTTCTAGATAAAATGCAATCATGTTGCGTGTGTATATATATGCATTCCCTTACTCTCCCTTTCATCATCTATCAACTTTCACTCTCTCTTTTGCTATTCTTTCGCTACATTCTCTCAAATTTCCATTTCACTGAGGTGCATATATTTTGTGGGTTTTGATCCTTAGCTGCTAAAATCACCTCTAAACTTAGCAAAGATGGCTATTTCTCATTTAATTGAGCTATTTTTGCTTATAGAGGTGACAATTTTCAGTGCTCAATTTAGTGTACATGCTCTTAGTATGGATTATTATGGTATGCAATGTCCATTCACCGAATCGATAGTGAGGAATACAGTTAGTAAAGCTTTGCAGAAGGATCCCACTCTTTCGGGCCCTCTCCTGAGGATGCATTTCCATGATTGCTTCGTAGAGGTAGTTGCGCCTTGCCTTTGTTGTTGGGGCTGTTTGGGTGCAATATTGGATTGGATTGTAATCAATTAATAAAAGTTTGACTTGATAGTAACACAGTTACAATTTTTTTTCTTGATGATAGGGATGCGACGGGTCAATTCTGATTGATTCAACAAAGAATAACAAGGCGGAAAAAGATTCCCCTGCAAATCTAAGCTTGCGTGGCTATGAACTCATTGATGAAATTAAGGAAGAAATAGAGGATCAATGCCCAGGAGTCATTTCGTGCGCGGATATAGTTGCAATGGCTGCTAGGGATGCAGTCCTTTGGGTAGGAAAAAAAAAACAAAAATAAAATTTTCTATTTTCTACGGTCGCAAAATGCACAATCATCTTAGTTCACAATCTTAAATCTGCCAAAAGGGTTTATTATTAGTTCTTGGTTGGCAATTAGTTCTAGTTCTAATATAATTGGAAGAATTTAGTTTTCAATTGTTTACATTTTTACCAAAAAAAATAAAATTTTGTTGGTACTTATAACTAATGTTTTAAAAATCAAACGGGTTACCATTTGGTCCATTTGAACTGTGACATCATGAGTACTACGAGGGTAAACAGATTGGACTGTCAAGATCACATCTTTATCTTATTTGGGTTTTGCTGCTGTTGAATTCTGTTAACCTTTGAAATTGGGAATTTAGAAAATGTGCACTCTAATATTATTTTGTATTTGTATTTATATTTTCTTTTTCTTTTCTTTTTTAGGCTGGGGGTCCTTTGTATGATGTGCCCAAAGGAAGAAAGGATGGGACAAGGTCCAAAATAGAGGACACGATCAACCTACCACCTCCCACTTTCAACGGCTCAGATCTCATCAAGGCATTTCGTCAACATGGTTTTAGTGTTCAAGAAATGGTGGCCTTATCTGGTAAATATTCTTGATTTTTAATGATTTTTATGGTTAAAGTATGAGGTAAATGACAGGTATGGTCGTTTGGAATCATGAAAATGACTGCCCCGCCACGATATGATCCAGACCGTTCATCTAGAAAGTCCTAATCCTATAACAAAACCAATATAATTAACATGAGAAAATCAACGAGCCATTGCCTTTCATAAACTGTCAAAACCTCCTGATCTAGAATAAGATGCGCTTTTTGTGTGTGTGTGTGTGTGTGTGTGTGTGTGTGACATGCTTCTAGCCTGACTTGCTGTACATGGTGCACCAGGGGCTCACACATTAGGTGTAGCAAGGTGCTCCTCCTTCAAGAACCGCTTGAGCAACTTTGATTCGACGGACGGCGTCGATCCGACCCTCAATTCGAATTTTGCGAAGACATTGTCCCAAAAATGCAAATCAGGTGATAATGCAGAGGCACCGTTTGATCGGACTCGGATCACATTTGACAATGACTATTACAATGCCCTTCAATCGGGCAGTGGGCTGTTAACGTCCGATCAGACTTTATATGGGAGCCCCAGAACAAGAAGCATCGTGAATGGTTATGCGATGAATCAAGCCAGGTTTTTCTTCGATTTCTCGCAGGCAATGGTGAGAATGGGCCAGATCGATGTTAAGGAAGACAATGAAGGAGAAATACGTCTAAATTGCCATAAAATTAACTGATGGCGGGCCGCTTCGCTAGATATGATTGAATTTTATCATTGTACACATGTTTTATTAGCTTAATTATGATGTATGAATAAAAGAGAGTAGAATAAGTGTGTTTGGATGCTCGATGGAATAGGATTGTGTTTCATCCCATTCATTATAAGGAAGATAAAACTTTGATACTCTAGCAGATGATACGCAGGCACTATGAAATTATTTAGATATTGCATACATTGCATGCAAGTAATTTAAGTTGAACTGTCCAAAGTATGTGTCCCAATTTAGATGCACCATTAACCAGAAACTAAGAGTATTAATTGATTATCCGACACTCAAATTAGTGGACATTTATTGGGTGATTAAAAGTGAAAAATATTCAATAATGTTTTTCAAGAAACAAGCTGAGTGCATCTAAGACTGAGATTTAAGATTGAGATTGTACAAACCAGTCTGATTCTAGGGCTGTGACTTAGAATCAGACTGTTAGCTCCATATATAGTTTAGTTCTTAAGTCAAATGTATGCCACTTGTATAATTTCTTAGTGCCCTGCATCAAGTGCCATATACTACCGGAGTAACAAACAACTCCCCTGAAAGGAAATGACCGAAGTGGAGGTGGCACCATTTATGTTCATGATCAAAACCAAACACCTACAATTGCACTTTTGTGTGTTTCAGGTTGGATCAAGCACACTAAGGACAAGCCGCAGGAAAGAGGCAGCCGGCCATATAAAGCATTATCTATGGTGGGCCCACATAATCGGGTGGGCAGGATTTAGGGATTGATGTGTTTAGGGTCTGTCTTCGTGTGGAGGTGGGACCCCACATGTGTGGGCCTAAGCTGTCCTTTATTCCCACATATGTTGCTAAGGTAGTATTTCTTTTGTTGTATGCGTGTGAGGAGTATTTTGGTCTTTCAGTTAAGCAAACTAAAATAAGGGGAAAATGTCTTTCCCCCACGATGGTTTTGTACCAACAAAAAGAAGATTCGTCTTTCTTGGAAAAAAAATAAAGGAATGGAAAAGGAAGAAGAAATTTTGTAGAAGAAGAATGTTAAGAATCTCACACCACCAAAATATTCACATCCGGGTTCAGGTCTGAATTGGACAAGGACTACAATTACAAAGAGGGAAGGTCTTAGGCACTCTCTCTACCCGCACAAGCATATGGTTTCTACTTTGCAAGACTAAACAAAATATTAAGGATTAGATTTGCTCTTGTATACTAATGATGTTAATGTGTGTGTAATGTAGTATGACGATGTGATGCCTACAACAAGTGATGGCCTGGGTCAGATAAATCGACCCTAACGCACTCACTTGAAGAAGCGATCAAAACCTAGTTAATCTAAATGTTTTATGGGCAACATCCAATATACCGCCAAGCCGCATAACATACACTTAGACCGGTTAAACCAATAGGTGGGTTGGAGTGGAAATGATGAAGCATGATGTTATGTAAATACGAATAAGGTTGATCGGAGCTGGAGGAGTGGGTGGACGGGTTTTATCACAATGGTTGATCTGAGTGGATCATATTAGGCTTTCGAGCAGCTCAGGAAGCTAAAGGTTTAGGCTAGGATGAAAATTTCTCTCCTCACACTTTCACTCCTTAGTGGATGAATGGGTTAGATCCCACTCTCCTTTCCTTTAATTAATGGTGGTGAATGATGTGAGAAATGAAGGGAGATGGGGTATTTATAAGTTTATGAATTGATTTTTTGGTGATTCTCGAGAACTCTAGGGCAAAAGGACTTAGGGTTAGAATTGGTTGTTGTCACTTGGTGCAATGAAGTAGTTAGATCGACGGGTTAAAGGCGCAATTCTGAGTTAAGTGAGGGGTAATGGGATCTTTTCTTTTCCAATGCGTTTGCAAAGAACCCAATCAATGTCATCACCCCATGATGCAGGGAAGGATGTGATGAGGTCGATCACCGTCTTCCCCAGGGATAACTACTCTGAATCCACGGAGCTTTTCTAGACTCCTCATAGAGATTCCTCGAATCCACCAGGGATAAAAATAGAAATAATTTCTAATAAATTGATTCATGATTAAAAAAATGAATTTCAAATCCTTTAAATAGTTAACTCAAACCTAGGATAGAGTTTCAAACTCAAACTCCCTAAAAATGTGACTTACTATAAATAGTAAACTTACTATTTATAGATAGTCATAATTCATACTAGACTTCTTGGTTTTTGGTCAAAATACTAAGTGTCCAATTTGACATAACCATGTTATTTTCCTAATTTTTCTAAGCCCTTTTCATGTTGGGCATGACTCCTAAAACTCAAAAGATCAAAAGTTATAATCGAATTAAAACTTACTATTTATAGCAAAAATGGAAATAAAATGGACTTTTCGACCGTCAATTTGATGGAATCTCGCAAATTCAGCTCGGGCAACCCAACATAGGTTGGCTAAAGTAGCTTCTCCTACCCCAAAATCATATATGATATGCCGAAAAACTCATTTCGAATTGCAAGATAACAACTTTTTTGAGCTTTTGACGGTCCTGGTCACTTTCACCTCTGATTAGGCCGATTAGGCCTTCTCTGGTCCATCTTGGCCATGAAAGTGTCCTCAACCCGCTCTACAATACCCTACTTAATCTCCATGCAAAAGATGAACATGGTGTGTTCTCCCTGATTCATTCAAAATTGTATTATTGTGGTATGAGGTGCTAATGGGTCTAGGCTTTGGGCTTGGATCAGTTGGGCTTGAAGTTGGATTTGGTTTTTTGTTGACTACTTGACTGGGTTAGACTAGGTTGACTGAGTTTAATTAACTTTGACTGAATTGGAATTTGATTGAGTTTATTAGGTTTGATTGAGTTGATTAAGTTAACTGTGATCCAACCAGTTAATCAACTCTGAATTGGGTATAACTTCAAAATAAATTTCACATTAAACTTGGCATTCTTCGTTTCCTATAAATACTAAGACCTTAACAAAGTTCCCCAACAAATTCATTCCAATCATATTTATTTATATATATACAAAAAAAAATAATAATAATAAATAAATCAACAATGAAAAAATATATATATATAACTTATTGAACTAAAATAACATATACAATCTAACAAATTAGGCCGCCGCACAGATCAATACCTAGCCACACATCCACTAGAAGTCTAGGACTCGATTAGACTAATCTAGTTCGACACTGACGAACTTGTCTTGAGTTATTTTGGGTGACAGGCAATATGTGCCAAGTCACGCCAAGTTGCCTGAGCAGAATAAGGTAGCCCAGAGTTTGCACAATGCACTTTAGGTTTTAATTCTAGCTAGTGAGGCCCATGATCCGGAAATCTAGACCGTTCGTATATATGCTGTGTTCCTATCGTGGATAGGCCATGTCTAAAAAAAATTCCTAATTAAGACAAACTAATTTCGTGTGGCTTAGCCTTAAAATAGACGGTTAAGAAAAGAGAGAAGTAACAATAGTACGTACTCAACGAAAATGGTTTTAATTTAGATTGGTGTATTCTCCCGATCTTTTTTTTTTTAGCGTATGTTCCATCCAAGATGCAAATCAACATATTAATGGTCTGGATGCATGATATACCATGGTGATATGGTAGAGCCATCTCTCCACAGCACGTCTCAGTACTGCATATAAATCAGGACCCTCCATCAAGTGGGTCTATCAAAGTTGGACAAAGATATAAAAACAGTTTTATCTGTCGCTTCATTTGTGTGAACAGTTAACCATCGTTGTATATCAAAGGACCACTGATAGATGGTTAGGATTATCCGATCTTAGTGAATTTAAACTATTTGCCATCAACTGCAGAGATAACGAAACAGTCCCAAGTGACAAGTCATCATCACGCTTCGTATACAGCAGAAATGATGACCCTTCCATGTTCAGATCTAACGCCTCTACTTCCTTTCTGATCACGCCATAAAAATGTCTCAGACGTGAAGATGTTAGTTGCCTTTTCTTTTTCTGCCGAATGTGACCCGTTGTCATCTTGCTCTTTTTTAATCTTCTACTTGAAGGCTAAGCGTGGAAGGTGGACCGTCAAATAGAAGAGAACTTTCTAGATATGAAGTGGGACTCAATTAATCAATGGTCTGGATCATTCAACCACGGCCTCACTTGTACAGAGTACGAAAGTATACTCTGCATGTCTTCACGTAAAAACCTGTAAACTGGGGTGATCAGACTACGGGTGGTAACGGCCGGACCTGGTCCAGCTTTGGACTGGGCGTGGACCCATTTGCTTGAATAGTGAGCCGGATTATTTAAGAGGGCCACTAGGCTTCAACTCATTTTAGCCTGACCTGACCTGGCCTGGCCCATCCCATCTGACCTGATATATGTACCTGTGTTCTGTACTGCCGCATATTGCCTGGTGACCCGGTCAGCAGGGATATCCTCAGTGTGACCCAACTGTGGGGCCCCTGTGATGTATGTGTTTCATCCTAATCGTCCATCCATTTTGCGAGCTTATTTTAGGCCACCAGACATGAGTCCAAAAATGAGGAAGCTTAAGCGGACCATACCACAGGAAAATGTGAGCATAATGATGCTCACTGATTAAAAGCTTCCCAAGGCCCTCCATGATATTTATTTGTCATCTAACCTGTTTATAATGTCACAGAGACTTGGAGATATCCAGAACTTCCATAGCCTTAAGAAATTTTCAACACCGCCATTCAATTTCGACTGCTTCTTATGGTGTGGTTCGCTTAAGCTTTTGATCTGTCTTATTTTTGGGCTCATGCCCTAAAATAAGCTGAAAAGTAGATAGATAATGTGTGAATAAAACACATGCATCATGGTGGGTCCCATGGAGTCAGGTCGAGTCACTGGGCAACTCGAGAATACGCCGTTCCAATCCTAAGCTAGACAACTGCATCTCAAATGTAGATAGGCAGTTCTTTATACATCTGAATATCTATTTCTGTATAAGTTAAGCCCACCTTACCAACGGACGGATTAGGAACATTCACATGCGAGATGATGATTTGATCAATTTTTGTGCTGTATCAGCAAATGATATTTCCCTGGACCAAGCCCCGTTGGGCCCATTGCCACTCTTAGCAATGTTTGTAGCCATAATTTCTTTAGGCTCTGGGTCGGGTCTGCTGTCTTAGGCATTAGCTTAGACCTATCACGGCTGGCCCATTGCCACCTGAGCTAGAACTTCCATTTTCGTAAACCTAGAAACCATGATCATCTACAACCCAGGTAGGCTACACCACAGGAAATAGTAACAAGTATCAATTCTTTTGTGTAAGGCCAGCTGTGATGTTCATATGTCGTTCAATCCATTCATGATAGGATGAAAGGATCACCAAAAATCACAATGTTTTAATACATGAGAGGGATCAAGGCACAACAAAGGGAAGCAGACTGCGTATGCCCATTGTCACCGAGGATATTCCTTTGCCCCTTGTTGTTGGAAGCTGTGAGGGCCCAGATATAATAGGATAGGAATATAATACTCAGGCCTATCAAAAACTCTCAGCAATGCCACATGAAATAGAAGATTGAACACCCATCCTTGGAAAGTTCGAGGGCCACAGAAGCTTTGTATTAGGATGATATCTGTGCTTACAGTTTATCTGAGTGGTAATAACCTTATGAACGGTTTGGATGGCATATAAACATCATGTTGAGCTCCAGGAAGGTTTCAACGGTGGATGTATCTGTTCTCATAGTTTCGTTTGGTGTGCCCACCTGAGCCTTCAATTTTTCTGAGTGTTAATAACCCTATGAACCGTTTGGATGGCATATAAACATCATGGTCAGCTCCAAGAAGGTTTCAACGGTGGATATCTCTATTCCCACTCTTTCGCTTGGTGTAGCCCACCTGAGTTTTGGATCCGTCTGATCATTAGTTTGTTGTTCTATTGTGGTCCTGCAGAACCGATGGATGGAGTGGATTTGTCGCGGGAATTTCTGTGGGCCCCACACAGATTCCGAAAACAGGAGGTACAGGAATATCTCTGTGCCCGGTCAATCCACGTCCCCAAAGGTAGTCTACGTGATGAACGGCGTAGATTTTACGTACATTAAATCGTTTCTCCCACTTTAGTGGAAGTAATCCGGTAGATGTCTGCCGCGAGGTACCGAGCCGTTTTCCTGCCACCCCTGGCAATGCTCGTGGCCCGTCGGATTGGGTACTACCCCTGCCCGTCCCTAGCTAGGAACGGACAGGGCCTTTGATGGGTCACAGTGATGTATGGGTTCTATCTACACCGTCCATCCATTTTTTTCATATCATTTTAGGACATAATCCCAAAAATAAAGCAGTTCCAAGGCTCAAGTGGACCATACAATGGAAATTAAACAACTACCGTTGAAAAATTTTCGGGGAACACAGAAGTTTTGGATCAATCTGATATTATTTTTTTCCGTTCGTCCAAGTCTATGTGACCTCATGAACAGGTCAGATGGAAATTAACCATCACAGTGGGCCCTAGGAAGGTTTCAACGATGGATGTCATTATCACCGCTGCTTCCTGTGGTGTGGTCCACACTTCATTTAAATACAAATCATTTTTGGGATTTCATTCTAAATGATATGAAACAAATCGATGGACGGTGTGGATTAAATCCATACATATAGGTGGCCCGTCAGAGCTCCTGTCAAGGGACGGGCGGAGGTAATACCCAATCCGCGTCCGTATTTTAGCATCGTGGCTATTACAGGGCACATCGCGCGAATCGCGTAGCACTTGTACGCAGCTTAAAACCCTCTTTTAAATGGTGTGATTTTCAGACATCTCTCCTTCTAACTGGTGTGATTTTCAGTCATCTCTCCTTCTAAAAAAATCCTCCGAAACAGCGATTTTGCCAATCTCAGATCTGAAGAACTCCAGCGATCTTCCGAAAATGGAGAAGATGAATAAAGCGATGGAGAAGATGAAGATGCTGGTCGGGATCGAGGTCGAACAAGAAGAAGAATTACAGAGCAGTAACATGTCTTCTTTCATTGATGACTTCAATCGCGAATGCACGCTTTCTACACAACAGGTTCGTCTGAATTTCACTTTAATTCAATTTCTGAAATGGTCGTCATTTGATTTCTCTAACGGAAGTTTTGCTCTTGAATTGATGGTCATGATGATGCCTTTGCCAAGATCTAAGGATTTCTGTAGAAATTCTATCATTTCTTCTTCTTCTTCTTTTCCTTTTTTGTTAAGATCAAGGATTTTTATTTTATTTTTTGTAAATTTCTTTTCATAGCTGGGGAATTCTGTAAAGTTTTCTATTCACAGTACCCTTGTTAAGATATTGATTTTTTATTTATTTTTTTAATTGAAACTCCACCGAAATCTGTTTTTTTTTTTTTTTTTTTGTAATTTTTTTCGATGTCCGTGGTTTTTTTGTAAATTTCTTGATTTCTTTGCTTTTTGAAGGTTTTGATGATATCTTTCTTAAGATCTAGGGTTTTTGTTGAAATCTCATTTCTTATTTCTTTGTGGAGATCCGGGGTTGTTGTCCGAAAATTCCTTTATTTTTTCTTAGATTTAACTCGGTTGGTTTCTGAATTTTAAAAATCACCTACATTGTGTGCTTCTATACGGATTACTTCGTTAACAACTAGGATTTTAAATTGATTGATGCCTTGTTCGTTAGGTTGTAGGGTTTTTCTTCCCTGAAACAGTGCCATTTTGTTGAGATATATATACATCATCATCGTCATCGTCATCAGGATCGTTTGGATATAGATCAACAAGGGCCATAACTTCAGTTAGACCATAGGTCATTAAGTCTTTTCTTACTACCTCGATCCACGTCCTCTTGGGCCTTCCACATGCCCTTTTAGAGCCTTCAACTTGTACCAACTCACTCCTAACCGGCGCAGTTCTTGGTTTCCGTTGCACATGATCAAACCATCTAAGTCTATTTTCCCTCATCTTGTTACCTATTGTTGCTACTCCTAAATTCCCTCGACTGAATTTATTTGTAATTTTATCCTTCCTTGTGTTGCCGCTCATCCATCTTAACATCCTCATTTCAGCTACACTCATCCTATGGATGTGTTGTACCTTAGCTGCCCAACATTCTATCCCATAAAGCATGGCTGGTCTTATAGCTATTCTATAAATTTTCCCTTTCAATTTGAGTGGTACATGATGATCACAGAAAACTCCAATGGCACATCTCCATTTCTTCCACCTTGTTTGAATTCTATGGGCAACGTCCTTCTCAATCTCTCCACTCTCATGACTTAGGGCCTGTTTGGCCGGACGGATCCCATGGGATTAGGAGGGATGGGATGGATTTTAAGGTAATGATGGTGGTGTCAGTGGATTGGTTTAAGATCCATGGGATTGCTATATCCCGGGACAAGTTCACCGAGTCTGTTTGGCACGCCCAGCATATCCCGGGATTTTACCTTCCAATCTCTTCCAATCCATCCAACCAAACACGCCCTAGGCACAATTGAATGGGATTAGGAGGGATGGGATCAATTTTAAGGTAATGATGGTGATGTCAGTGGATTGGTTTAAGATCCATGGGTTTGCTATATCCCGGGACAAGTTCATCGGGTCTGTTTGGCTCATTTGGCATATCCCGGGATTTTACCATCCCATCCCTCCTAATCCCTCTTAATCCGCCCAGCCAAACAGGCCCTTATCGACCCAAGATATTGAAAGTGGTTGTTTTGGGAAACTTCTAGGTCAACAATCTTTACTCATTCCTCATTCCCACAGCTATTGTTACAAATATTGCACTTCAGATATTCTGTTTTAGTCCAACTAATTTTAAATTCTTTAGATTCTAAAGCACTCCTCAATAAATCTACCTTTTTGTTTATGTCACCCCTCGTCTCATCAATCAAAACTATGTCATATGCAAACAACATACACCATGGGATTCTGCAAATGCCTCATTAACTAGTCCATAACTACCACAAAAAGGTACGGCTCAATGCCGACCCTTGGTGCAAGCTTGTGGTAATTGGGAACTCACATGGTTCTCCACTAGTGGTCCTCATATTTGTCACTACTCTCTCATACACTTCCTTAATCATGTCAATGTATTCTCTTGAAACTTCTTTCTTTCCCAACACCCACTAGATTAACTATCTAGGGACCTTGTCATAAGTTTTTTTTCTAAATCAATAAAGACCATGTGGAGATCTTCCTCCTCTCTCTATATTTCTCTAGCAATTCTCTAAGTAGGAAAATAACTTTAGTGGTAGACCTCTCTGGCATGAACCAGACTAATTTTATGATACATTCATTGCATGCCTTAGTCTTTGTTCAGTCACTCTTTACCAAAGTTTCATAAGTTTAATCCCATGATGGCTGGTGCAGTTGTGTATCTTTTTGAAAGATTTTGCAGCTTTGTATGTCTCTGTAAGTCCCACAGTACTTCTATTCCATTTGTCTGGCATTTTTTAATTATTTTACAGTCTTGTTGAACAACTTTGTTAACCAAAATAACCTAGTATCTCCCATACACTCCAAACCTCTATTGGCATATCATATTATCCAAGGGCCTTTCCTGTTTTCATCTTTCGCAAAGTTTCTTTCACTCCAGATATCATAATCCTATGGAAGTATGATACATGACAATTAACCGCTTGCTCTAAAAGCGCAAACTGTTAGAGCATGGCGAATCAATCCCTTTATCTCATAGCCCAGGCCCCACATCTCATGGGTTAGGACTTCGGCCGAACCCCCCTCGTGGGCCCCAAATAACATGGGTACCGCTTCACACGGGCCGCCCACCCCGAGTGTGCCCCTGCATCCCACAGGCAACCCCACTCGAGCTCGGTGTAAAAATGCCCCTGCATTAAAGTGTCTATGGATGCCAACTTAATTTGAATTTATGGTTCCTTCCATCCTTATGCTCATAGAGTTTTTGTCTTTTAACAAGTTTTAAACATAGCTTCTCTACCTTTCCATTGATCTCATTGTCCTAGACGAGTACCCTCTGGTCATGGCTCTTAATACGTCTAACATGATCTAGGTTTATACTCTTCCTTTCTCTCTCTCATTTTTGCAAGTTTGAAGATATTTTTCTCACCTTCTCTTGTCCCTAATCATAACCCTTAAGTTTAGATTTAAGTTTGAGATATATAGGCTATATATATATATATATATTTGTTTCCTTTCTTGTAGGTCATGAAGAAGGAAAATTTTCCTTAAGTTAATACAAATTGAACTGGAAGAATCCGAGAAATGATTGAATTTCCATTGGCCAATTTTTCTTTTCTTTTCTTTTCTTTTTTGTCTTCTTGTTTTAGTACGCTAGGGTTATGGCACATACAACACACGTGAGGAAGGGATAAAGAGAGAAAAGATAGAGAGATTCGGAGGGGACATAGAAAAAAGAAGAGAGAGGCGGAGGGAAAGGTGGGGCTACATGTAGGTGCATGTTACACAGAGAATGAGAGAAGGAAACAGTCGGTGACTCATCCTCACTATTTCCCTTTCTGTGGCCCACTCAAGTCTCCGATCTGCCTATGTTTTGGTTTGACATCCTAACACGAGTCAGTGCAATGATGAACGTAGTGGATGTCACACAATCATCAAGGTGGGCCCACAAATTTCTCATGGTCTCCCTAGTTAGACGCTTCATGCGTCTAATTAGGTTAGAGGAGAAATCAGTGGAGGCTACATGCATTAAGGGTGCTTTTCTGGATTCCTCAGTAAACGCATGCAAATGGGCAATGGTGGCAAATTGCTTTACTTTGTCAGGTAATGTCAGATGCATTTGACCATAACAATGGCATACTGTCATTGTTTGTTTTTGCCATGTTTTCATGTAAGATGGAGATTTTACATTGAAAATTTGTTATGATGATAAATGCATTTACCCTCTCCCCTTACATATGCGTTTGACCCTCATTTAATGTGTTGTAATTGTTATTTAAACAAACATTAGGAAATGGTAATCATTGCCCATTTGCATGCATTTACCATGGAATTCGGAAAAACAAACAGGCCCTAAAAGAAGTGAAAGGGACTAGGTGCAATTCTTGTGCAATAAAATCTCAATTGTTCCCTACCAAGCAGCTACATTTTTTATGACGAATGTACCCTTTCTTAACCAATGTTGTGAAGACTAATTGCGAGGCCAAAAATGTCCAAAGCTATTGCTGTTAGATATAGTAGAGATGAACCTACATTTTGTTGAGTATTACAAGGTCGTGTTTGTCAACTCGATACGTTGGGTCAACTCGATGTATTACAATAAGATACATCAGGACTCTAGCCTTTGGTTTTGGGCCTTTTTCAAGACATAAAACCATTTATTTAATAGGGCTCAAAAACACTCATAGATTGAATATTTGATTATACCAAGGTCATGGCCATCGCTCATGTCCAAACTATCAAAGGATTAAAATAATCCAATTGAGAGCTTTTATTTATTTTGGGTCGAGGTTTGCTTGAATAAATCCTGAAATATTATAATAAGATACATCAGGACTCTGGCCTTTGGATTTGGGCCTTTTTCAAGACATAAAACCATTTATTTGATAGGGCTCAAAAACACTCTCAAATTGAATATTTGATAATACAAAGGTCATGGCAACCATTCATGTTGAAAGGAAGAGCCAAATTATCAAAGGGTTAAAATAATCCAATTGAGAGCCTTTATTTATTGTCTTTCTACCATACAAAGTGAGACTTGTCACGTAAATGGCTTGGATCATTGGAAGATGACCTAGATTCAATGGCTCAAGTTCTGACATACCATATTGCAATATGTCGGGTTGTCTTTAAGCAAACTTCATCCGGGACTAGATTCTGCCAATTTATTCAGTAAATGGAGGTCTGGAGCTTTTGATGCTTCTCAAAACATATGGAGGTATCGATGATTTGCTTTTTATTTTTCATATTTTTCTCGTTAAGATTTAGATCTCATTCATTAATCAATCTTTGATTTTTTATTTTTTTTATTTTGTTTTTTTTTCTTTAACCAGAGATTGTACGGTTTCGCGACGTGCTTGGTTTCTGGCTTAGCTTGTACTCTCCTGGTAAGTAGTGATTCGCAAGTCTCATCATACGCAGGTTTGGTAAGCCCACCACGTGTGTGTAGTCCTGCCATCCACATGCAAGCACAACACGTGAAGATGCAAGACACATTTGAGAGGTCCGAGCTTTATTTCAGGTTTGACAGATTGATTAGGTGTTCTGGAATGCAAATTAGGACAGTGTGTGGATAGGTAGGGCTCCACAGCATGTGGGCTTAGCAAAATTCTGTTTATACGTTTATTTTTACGTAACTAATCTTGATTTCAGAATTCTAGTATGCAAATTTGGGAGAACCTTATCTGCTGATAGAGTTTCCTCTTGATGAACTTTATAGGCGAAATCCAGCCTCAGCATAGCTCACCAGTTTCTTTATCTGGGCGCAGCAATCAAATTGGACATGCAGAACAACAGTCTGTGATCTGAACTGTTTATTGGCTGGCTTCCACTGTCGATAGGCCACCATCCGCAAATCATGCTGTTTGATCAAGCTTATCTGTGCAGATGGTGGACCGTTTGATGCTCATTCCTAACCCTCGCCAATATTATCTAGTGTCCATTCGCAAGTCAGTGAGCCTCTGCATATGGTGGACCTTTTGATGCTCAATGCTTACCCTTGCCAATATTATCTAGTTTCCATTTGCAAGTCAGTGAACCTCTGCCATGGTTTCCAGAGGACAAGGAGTCAGGTTGATGTCTGGTGTTCAGATTATCTCGATAACTTCTCCCAATCTAGCAACTAAAGCCGACCCCAAAATGCTGGGAGAAAGACAATGATGACGATGACTACGGTGCCCTTTTTTTTTTTCTTTTCTCTTTTCTTTTCTCTTTTTGAGAACTGTATGACAAGGTGTACCTGACCCCAATTAGTTGGTATGAGGCTTAGATGATGATGATGGTACTGTGACGAGGGTGATGTCCATTCGTAAGTCATTGATTGGATGGTTAAGATCGTCCAAGTGCTTTGGTATTTCTACCATGGGTGTAGGATAATGCAACCTCCCAGTAAATGTCCGAACCATGTACTGTCGTGCCATGTTCAAATTTGAATGCAGCGTGCCAAACAAGCAATTGCTGCACAGCACTCATGTTAGATTTCCCCAAACTTTATGAGATTGCTACAGTTTTTTCAGATATCAATCTTTGCAGGATGGATCAATTAAATTTATATTTTGTTTTCATGTGTATTTTTCGCAGTGATGGCGTTGTTAAGATGGTTCAGATTAGTCTTTTGACATGTTTATAACTTGATTGAATTTTCCAAAAACAAAAGGCTAAGTTAAATTGATCAAGGCTTGGGGTCATGTAAAATGGGATAGTTTGGGCTTTACAAACCCGAGAAAGATCCAATGAAGTGTTATATCTCAGGATTTGGTTGAATGCTGGAAAAATGGAGCGTGTCATAAGCTTTTTTTAAAATTGAAACTCGACTTGGTACTTGACTGAATTCGAGCAGATGTGCACTCAAAACCTTTGTGCTGAAGTTGGATTTCACATTTTACGCATGAACATGTGTGTTTGTGTGCCTGCTCCTTTTTGCATGCGCGGTCCCATGTGTACTTCATAGAAAAGAAAAGATCCTCCCCAGCTTTAGAGTTTTGACAGCTTTAATTATGACAGAATTAAGGGAACCCTGGCTTTTTTGTATTGTATTATATAAATATTTCATTCTGAAGATAGAGGATGCTTTTCCAAAACCCAATGTTTGCAACTGATGATATTTCTTTTTAACTTTTTTGGGTGGCAGTCGATGCTTGTTTTCTTCAATCCTATCAAGTTTGGGATAACATTCACATTCGGCAATCTGCTTGCACTTGGGAGGTTTGTTTCACTTTGCTCGCAAGATTGTCTGTATTTGATTGTGGGCCAGTAGTATCAAGATCTCCAAATTCATTATTTTTCTTCAAAGGATTGTGCAATTATTCTTCACACATGCAATAATTTTTGTTATCTCCCATTTTGTTTTCTGCATAAAGTTGTATTTGTTTGTTTATTTACTTCTTAGATAACCTGCATAAAGGGAGTCCTATCACATTTCATGTAGTCCTCATGCTTCACTTGCACCTCTGTTTCGGGCAACAAGATGAAGATGAGAAAATATATTAGCTTTTATTTTGTGCCTTTTCCAAGATAATAGGGACACTTTTCTCTAACATTTTGCCAGGCTTCTTTTTTTTTCCCCTCCCCCTGGTTCCTGTGTTTTCATTTCTGGTGGAACTAATTTGAAATTTCCTCCCTCTCTTTTGCATAGATTAAAATTTGCGTAGGTTTCTGAAATAGCCGAGTAATAATTGTATTTATTTTGCCTTTCCTTCCGAGGATTTTTCTGTTTATTTGAATCTCTGACTTTATGTGCACATTCACGGGGAATTTGGTGGGAAGGAGCTTCTTTTCTGTGACTAGTGAGGAATAAACAGGCTTCTTTGCTTCTTCTTCTTCTTCTTCTTCTTCTTTTTTCTAGGGATGATACTTTGCTGTTGTTATTGTATTTCTGTAGTTTCTGTCACGACGTTGGAATTCCTAACCTTTTTAAGTTTTCCTCTCTGATGTTGTATTTACTGTCCCTGTGACTTGTGTTTTGTGTCTGTTTTCAGATGCTAAAGTTGGAGTCTTTTGTATGACAGCACTGCCTTCCTCATAGGCCCCAAAAGACAAGTAACAATGATGCTTGATCCAGTGCGCATTTATGCAACAGCTATCTACATCGCGAGTATGATAATTGCTCTCTTCTGTGCTCTTTATGTAAGTCCCACAACAGCTTGTTTGCTATAAATCCACATGCATCTTGTGATCTCAGATGATATGTTTTCATCTTTGCCATTGAACAGGTCCATAACAAGCTTTTAACACTTCTCGCCATCATCTTGGAGTTTGGTGCACTAGTATGGTAAGTTAAATACAGAAGCCCCTTTTGTGACCGTCCTTTGTTGTTTTTTTTACCCCCCTACTGTTTGCTGCATCGTATTCTTATCTGAAGGTGGAGTTATTCCCCACAAATAGTTCCAACATGGTGGTATTCTCTTTCTCAACCATTGAACTAGAGTTTGGATTTTTAAATGGATACAACGGAGCCAGGAATGAAAGACACACCCTTATTGATTGCCCAACTAGAGCTAGAGCCGTTGACGTAATTTTGTTGTCTCATTGTATTGTAAATTTGTATTCGTATCTATTGATTGTTACCGTATCCCCAAGTTGTTGTTAAAGAAGTTATGAATTGATAGCTGATTTCAAACTTGTGAATTTGCATGTTTAATTGCGGCATTCTATATTAGTAAGTTATGCTATATAATACAACATGAAACTAATAAAATATAGCAAGCAGTGATTGAAAGTCACTCATCCAATATTTTCAGATGGGTTAGTGACAGTGAGGAGCCTTGGCAGTTATACTGTTTTAAATGACATCAGATTCCTCTTATCCAGGTTAAACACTTCATTTAACACGATAGACTGTGAATCAAATGACTCTGCTTTTTTTTTTCCTTGCTCTCCAAGGCTCTTCTTGCCCAGATTTGTATATTGGAACTTCAGTTCTGTCCTGATGCTTTAATGAAATTTCTTCTGTCATTGCTTGTTCGTGTGTATGCTGTGTGTGTGTGTGTGTGTGTGTGTGTATTTAGCAAGCAACGCTGTTTTTCTTTCTATTCATTTCTTTGATTTGTCCTATCTACATCATTTTCTTTTTTAAACATTTTCTCTGTTTTCTTCATTTTGGTATTTTATGTTCAAATAATTAAATACAATATTCAAGGGAACTGAGTAGCCACAGTAGGTAAATAAGATTAGGGAAACTAGACTTGGATGTTTGGCCAGTGCATTGGAGCCAAAAACTGTATCAGTTATGAATGAGTTGGTTCAAATTGAAGGCTATAATAGGGCAAGGTGAAGGCCCAAAAGGATGTGGCCACAGGTCTGGAGGTAGTAAGAAAAGATTTGATGACTTGTTTTAACTAAGGTCAGGGTCCTTGATAGAGTGGAACGGCAGGAAACATTCATGTAGCAATCGCCATTCCCCAGTTAGTTGGGAACAGGCATAGATGATGATGATCTTCCTTATTTTTTACTCTGGGACTGAACTCCAGAGTTCCCTTAGTGAAGTCAAATCTACCAGTAGGGAAAACTTCCCAGTCTTGACAGGATTGATTGGACTCAATCTTCCAAGTTTTCAAACTAAGATGCGGTTTTCATAAATTTACTTTCAAGTTCAAAATCATAATCACTATTAGATCCCTGATTCTTGTCGCCACCACAGGCACAAATTAGATGCACGTTGGTTATGCTGGGAAAGTTTAAAATCTTCCCATCAGAATGTTTGCATCTCATCTGATCTCTATTACCTTACATTTCCAAATAATAATACATGTATATGTTCAATTTTTATTTATTTTTATTTTTTTTTATTTTTTTATTTTTTTATTTTTTTTCAGGTATGCTCTGAGTTACATCCCTTTTGCAAGGTCTATGGTTTCAAAAGTCATGGTTGCTTGCTTTGACACGGAGTTCTAAGGCCCACTGCTCTCCTGCCAACATTGCCAATGATCTATCTGCAAAAGATCCAATTCCAGTAGCTAATGCTCGAGTTATAAACTCTTCGGAGTCCCATCCTTCCAGCTTGGTTATCCTTTGATCCACCGCTCTCTGGAAAACAGCAATACACCACGGATTAGTTAGTTCACCCAGTGTTCTTCCTTTCTTTTTTAAATACTTGGAATTTTTGTTGGAGAGAGTACTACCAAAATTTCTCATGCTTGGAAAGTTCAATTTCAATGGAAATTTTCATTTTCTTTTCGTAATTTTTGGCTGTGGCACCTTACCATTTACTCATGCAAGTGCAATATGGTAGTTCTTGGACCAATTTCAGCAATTTAGGAGGGTTAGTTTGAAGGGAGATGATATGGTAGTGCTGGAAAAATCACAATAGAGATCCATCACCTATCATTGTAGATGACAGATGGGCCCAGAATGCACAGATTTAGATGATCATATCGTCATTCAAAGCAACGGTGGAGAATAGAAGCAGTTAATGATTGAAATTTTAGCTATACAGGATGGGGCCACTACCCATCGTGCATTGCAGAGAGATGGCCTACCATATTTTTGTTGCCTATTCTTGTTAAATCCATCTCCCAATCTAGAAAATAAAAAAGAACAAGTGTAAGGCAGATCCTGCAGAATTAGTGGCTTAATGTGGAAGCGGATTGTGTCCGCCCCGCATGTCTCTATGTCTCTAGCAAGGAACGGACAGATCTGTGTGGGGGCCCACTGATGTATCTGTTTATCCTCACTGTCCATCCCTTATCTCAGTTCATTTTAAGGTGTGAACCCAAAATGAGGCAGATCCAACGCTCAAGTGGACCACACCAGAGATGACTCTTGCATTTAATTCAGCAGGAGTTTACAATTTGGTGTGGTCTACTTGAGCGTTGGATCTGTCTCATTTTTTGGACTCATACCTTAAAATGATCTGAAAGAAGGGATGGAAGGCATGGACAAACAGATACATCACAGTGGGCCCCCACACAGATCTGCCCTGCCCGTTCCTAGCTAGAGAAAGGCGGGCGCTGGACGCAATCCGCTTGGCTTAATGTAGCAGCTTCATTGGCTGGCGGATAAGTGCTATAATCATGCATGAGTAAGCCTTTTTCTTACGAGACAGCTTTACTGGAGCAAATGTGACCGGATCTATTGGATGGTACTATGCGTTCTACACCCACCCATTGAGAGAGAGAGAGAGATCTCACGCTGGTGGATAGAGTATGGAGATTCGAATAGATTCCCGAATTTGCAAGTGAAAGCTCGAGGTGAGAAGAAATGATTCAATTGCCTACACCCAATCCGAAGATCATAGATCATTAGGATCTGCCAATTTACAAAACTGTTGAGGCTTCTCCCGTCCATGGAGGGGTCCTTCCGATCAATGGTCTGAATTGCTATAACCACAGACTAGACATTCTACTGTGCATGGCCTTGATAATCCCTTCATATGGAGTTCATAACAACAGAAAATTCATAACACACCTCCAGTCTTGTGCCAGAAAAAGCACGGTTGGCTCGGGTGGGCTCCACCATGATGTGTTTGTTAAATCCTCTCCAACCATCATATGCATCAACTCATGTTAGGCCCAAGACCGAAAAAATCAGCCACATCCATGATTAAGGTGGGCAACACCAATAGAAACAGTTGGTAGAGGGACGCCCACCCTTGATTTTTTATGGGTCCCACCATGATGTGCATGTAACCATCGATTGTGTCATCTATTGTTAGGGCCAGCACCCAAAAGTCATGCTGACTTGTGATGCAGGTGGGCCACACCAAAGGAAACATTTCAGATGGATGTCCACCATTGATTTTTACAAGGCCAACTGTGATTATTATGTGAAATCCACTCGAACCGTTTGATGCAAAACACTGTAATTCAGGTGGGTCAACCAATGAAAACAGATTGGAAGGTGGGCGTCACCCTGTACACTTTTTCGAATTGTGGGGTCTGCCTGAGCCATCGTTGGGGCTGGTTTCTTAAACTAGTACCTAAAATTGCTTCACACATCTGATGGTGCTGGTTTCAAAATCACCACCCAATCTAGTGATCCCTACTATCCAAGCGCAGCACTTATGCCCAACCTGGAATTCTAATTCCCCATTTTCAGCCAAAAAAAAAAAAAAACAGTTCCCAGGAAGCTGATAAAGGCATATTATTTTGAGGCAATGGCCCATCCATGGTGGGGCTTGCCGGAAGAATTGTCCCTGCATCATGGGACAAGGGTGACACAGGCACTAGGAAGTAGGGGAAGAAATGTGCAGAAAACAGGATCCTAACCTTTACTTGTATCAGCAACTTGGAACTATCTATCACTGAACCCACCAAACCACACTAATTAAATTAGCTAGTTACATTTTTTTAATCATTGAAAAGGAAGCCCTTATTACAAGAATAATTACATCAATTGATATGCAACTACAGATATTTTACACGTGTGCTAAGGTACAAACTATACGCTCATGGCTCTGTGGGAGAGCTCCAATTCTCCCTCTAATTCGGGTGGTGAACCTTCCACATTCGCCTGCCAAAAAAAAAAAAAAAGTTTCAAGGAGAGGTCACATTAACATACCTCTCTCTCTCTCTCTCTCAACTTCAAAAGCTCATTCAAGCACTCAAAAACCCAAGACAACTTGATTGGAACATTGGTGGTACATTCGGTCTCACAGCTCATCTCAACTGATGGGTCTCATCCAATGTCATCTGTCAGCAAGTTTTGGTCTGGCAGAGACATATCAGCTCATTCATGCTTATCCCATTGATCAAGACTCGGTCAAGGACAAGGGAGCAACTCTTTTGTAAACTTCATGAAACATGATTCTTGAAAATTCCAAGTACTTGGGAAGATTGAGCTGAAGTACTGAAGAACGTCAAACAGTTGATGATCTCAGACTTTTAGCCCCATTTTTTTGCTCCTGTTGCCCATATGAATTTTTTGGCATGTCAAGGGAGAGTTTTGCTACTCCCATAGACATATATATGCGCACAACCACCCCCCAGTGTACATGTCCACATGGCAAAAGTGTGCGAGATCCAAGCCATTCTAAGGCGGCCTCATTCTAATATGAAGTAGTCCGTAAGCAGGCAGACCACTGTAAAAAAATTAACAAATTAAAAAAAAAATTAAAAACATGATGAATGCTTAAAAAGACTCAACAAACAGTCCACATTTGATGGAGTGGTCCACCTAACCTTATCTTATGGGACGGCATGTACATGGGTCCGCCTGATGAGTAACTTGGATATTGCAGACATGCACCAAATTGGCACATGTGCCTGCTTGTAGGATTAGCATAACTCATCATGGGATACCACCAGAAAGTACAGGATGGTAAATGAAGTTGGTTAAGGGTGGTTTGGTCAAGGGGCTAAATGTTCTCTAGATCTGTCTTATTTTGTTGCCCTCTGACAATACCATGTGACAAGGTTTAATGATTACATGAAAATATCATTCATAAAAAAGAAACTGTTACAAGTAGAGAGTTACACAACGTACCACTGGATCCTTCAATTTGGTTTCAGAAAGGTAGCGCTCTAATGCACCATCTCCATGGAGGATTTTAGCTCCACATCCCTGTGAGTCCACGAATCCCACAGCTTCCTCATCAACCACAACTGCATCTACTTTTTCGCATCCTGGTATTATGTCTGGAATCTGAGAACCATGTAAAACAAAAAACTTAATTACTAGTGATAGTGTGCATGCGTGTGTAGATAGGGCTTTGCTTATGTCCCTAACTTCATGAGCAGGAATGGCAATGGGCTGTACTGGGACAAGGCCAAGGTTGGCCCTGGCCCTGGCCCAGCCCAAGCCATAACGGGCTAAAGAGGCCCTTGCCCTAGAGGGCTGAGGGCTGAGGGCTGAGCTGGGTCAGAGCTAGGAGAGGGCCAGAGCAGATCAAGATCAGGCCAGGGTTGGCCCTACAAGTTAGAGATAAGTTGCGTATATGCTACATATACAATTGGCAAGTGTGTGTTCATGATTTTATTTTATTTTTTGAAAGATAACTAGAGCTTTCATTGAAAAAGCGCTGAGATAGTACCAAAGCAGGAACAACAGAAGCAAGTATCAAACAAAAACAAAAGAAAATAAAGATTACATCTTCCCCAACGAACCCTTGCCTGCCGCCCATTTTGTCACAAAGTTCCAAACATTATGGACAACCCAATCGATGTCATGGGAATTACAAAAGCATCTACTATTCCTCTCACCCCAAATAGCCCACATTCTGGCAAGGATGCAAAGTCTCCAGACCGCCCACACATTCTTGCAAAAAGCCACCCCATGCCAAGCTATAAAAAAAAAGAAAAAAAGGGTGTGTTCATGAATTTCATGCTCTTCCAAAGAATCAAGGTTTTTCTACGCAACACCTGTGTCGAATAAGATCATTCATCGACAAAGCATATGCCCACCCTATCATTCACCATATGCATATGCATGGACTAAAATGAGTGCATCAATGTATAGTTCACTAATCTAAACTGGAGTCGACAATTTGGATGGGTTATAAGTGCCCGCGTATCATTTACATTACTAATACCTATGACCTATAGGGTATACATTGGGGTAACGGGCTGGGTTGGGCCAGGCTGTTCATCATTAGCCCTGGCCCAACACGAACTCCGAGCCTAGATTTCAAGCCCAGCCCTCGGGCCAAGTTTAGTGCTCATTTGTATCGTAAGTCATTTTGCTTAAGCTACTTATGCCTCAAGTAGTTTTATCTTGGTTTCTACTTATTCAGCAGATAAGCATATTTGGTAAACAGTATACTTATCAGCCAAAAAGTTAAAAAAGTATGTTTGGTTTCTAACATCACACAATTGATTTTTAAATCTCTTCCATTAATGTCTCTTCCTCCTCTCTCCTCATACAATTATTTTTTTTCAAGTCTCTTACATTAAAATTTCTTCCAAATTTTACTTATTCATGTGGGGTCCACCTTTAATATCCATCTTCCATCATGTGGGGCCAACCTTTGATGTGGACCGTTCATTGTATTGAGCCCACCTTCGTCCTGTCTTCAACATGAACCGTCCATTGTGTTAGGCCTACTTTCAAGTGGAACATCCACCTTCCAAGGCCCACCTTCAATGTGAGCTATCCATCATGCAAGACCCACCTTAGATGTGACTTGCGAGTAGACCATCATGTTAGACATTGGATGTGGATCGTCCATCATGCAAGGTCCAACTTCGAAGTTGGCCATCCATCATTCAGGGCACACCTTAGATGTGGGCCATTCATCAATATTCATTAGGGGCTTATATTTGATGTGGGCCATCCATTATGTGAGGCCAACCTTGATATCTGTCATCCATCATGTGGGCCCACCTTCATTGTCCACTGCTCACATGTGGATCCTACCTTTGATGTGGACCATCCATCATGTGGACCCACTTTGGATGTGGCTCATTCATCATTGGGGGCCAACCTTTGATGAGAATTGCCCATTATATGGGGCTTACTTTTGGGTCATCCATCATGTGGGGCCCATCATCAATGTTAATTGTCCATCATGTGGGGGCCACCTTTAATGTCCACTACCCGGCTCATTTCGCTTGGATCGCCCATCGTGTGGGCCCTACCTCCCAAATGAGCCTTCCATCATTCGGGACCTGCCTTGGATGTGATCCATTCATCAGTAGGGGAAGACCTTTGATGTTAAGCAACCCACGTTAATGTGGGTCATCTATCATATATGGCCCACCATCAATGTTAAATTCCCATCATGTGGGGCCCACCTTTAATGTCCAATGCCCATCATGTGGAGCCCACCTTTGATGTTGACCGTCTATTTGTTGGCCCCACATTCGATGTGGGCCGTCCATCACATACCACCTTTGATATGGACCATCCATCACGTGGAGGAATGAGAAGAAGTTTTTTTAATATAATAATAAAATTAAAAATTAAAAAATTAAAAAATTAAAAATTACTTATAGCCATAAGCAGGTTTAAACTTTAAACTAATAAACTATTTTTAAGAAGGTAGTTACCACTTACCACACTAGCTTTTGCTAAAGAAGTAGCTTATTTGCTGCTTACAGGCAAAAAAGCTAACACAAAAGTTAGTTGTTTAGGCCTTTAGAGCCTGTTTAGATACTACCTCATAAGTAACTTTTTTACTGATCGCAGCACATAAGTTACTTTTTTATGTTAAGTTAGTTTAGTAAGCACCTTTTAAAAATAACTTAACACCTTCAGAGCCTTTTTTTTAACACACGTACTCACACCCCACACAAACTTGAGGGGTAAGTACTCATGTGATGTTGGAAACCAAACATACTCTCCAAATTTTTAGATGATAAGTATGTTGTTTACCAAATATACTTATCTGTTGGATAAGTAGAAACCAAAATAAGCTACTTAAGGTAAAAGCAGCTTATATAAAGTAACCTGTGATCCAAACGAGCCTGTTAGTTAGTTAAATAAGTAGCTTTTTTCCTTATAAGCAGCAAATAACTATTTATTACAAAAGTTAGTTTGATAATCACATTCTTAAAAGTATCTTAGTAGTTTAAACTTGCTTACAGCCATGAGTACAAAATTTTGCTTGTTCTCCCTCCTCTCTTTTTCGCATCTCTCCACGTGATGGACAGTCCGTATAAGGTAGCCCCACGTGATGGACGGCCAACATTGAAGGTGGGGCCCACATGATGATGGTCCATATCAAAGGTGGGCTCCACATGATGGGTAGTGGACTTAAAGGTGGGCCCCACATGATGGACAATAAAACATTGATGGTGGCTCCCATATGATGGATTGTTCACATTGTGGTGGGCCCCACATTATGAACAATCGACATCAATGGTCTGCCCTTAATGATGAATGGCTCACATCCAAGTGGGCCCCACATGATGGACCACCCACTTCAAAGGTGGGGCTACATGATGGACGGTCCACATCAAAGTGAGCTCCACATGATGGCAGTGGACATTGAAGGTGGGCCCCACATGATGGACAATTAACATTGATGGTGGGCCCTGCATGATGGATGACCCACATCAAGGTGGGCACCACATAATGAACAGTCCACATCAAAGCTTGGCCGCTAATGATGAATGGCCCACATTCATAGCAAGCCCCACATGATGGACGGTCCACATCGAAGGGAGGGCCAACATGACAGACGGTCCACATCAAAGGTGGGCCCCACATGATGGACAAATCACATGGATGATGAGCCCCACATGACCCACATCAAGGTGGGCCCCACATAATGGACAGTTAACATCAAAGCTCGGCCCCTAATGATGAATGGCCCACATCTAAGGTAGGCCCTGCATGATGGATGGCCCACTTTGAAGTTGGGCCTTGCATGATGGACAGTCCACATTAAAGCTGGGCCGCATTATGGAACATCTACATCCAATGTCCGACATGATGGATGGCCCACATCGAAGGTGGGCCCTGCTGCAGTAGCCCAAATTGAAGGTGGGCCTCGCAAGGTAGATGGTTCACATTAAAGGCAGGCCCCACAAGATGTGATGGACGGTTCACATTGCAAATGGGGCCAAGGTGGGACCAACACAATGAACGGTCCATATCAAAGGTTGTCCCTACATGGTGAACGATGGATGTTAAAGGTGCACCCCATATGAATAAGTAAAAATTGGAGAGAATTTAATGGAAGAGAATTTAAAAGAAAATAGAAGAGGAGAAAGATTAATGGGACTAATTTAAAAAATAATAATGATTGGAAGAAGAGCGGAGAAATTAATGGAAGAGATTACAAAGTTATTGATATGATGTTGGAAACCAAACATACTATTCTACTTTTTGGTTGGTAAGTATGTTGTTTACCAAACATACTTATCTCCTGAATAAGTAGAAACCAAAATAAGCTACTTGACGGATGAGCAACTTAAGCAATATAACTTACGATCCAAATGGGCCCTTAATGGCCCAAGACCCCCAGAGCCAGGTCACATGGCTAGGCCGAGCAACCCAGCCCATTGCCACCCTTATTCTAGGGGTTTACATTGAACCGGTAGAACCGTGGAACCGGACCGGACCGACCAAACTGTACGGTTTGATCCGGTTATAGAGTACACCGCTTCCGGTTCCAGTTCCAAAAATCAAAGAACCGATTAGTTCGGTTCAGTTCTCGATTTGGGGGTATGTAGAACCGAACCGAACAGTGAACCGAACCTATATTTCAAAAAAAAAAAACCCTAATACCCTTCACCTCTTCACGCCAATGCTGCTGCGGCTACCCCCAATCCCCATCCATCCATTCCTCTCTCTCTCTCTCTCTCTCTCTCTCTCTCTCAAGCCCAGAACCGTGGAACCGATCCAAAACCGAATCGGTTTTAACGGTTCGGTTCCGGTTTGGTTCTATGGTGCTAACGGTCCGGTTCCGATTCCGATTCTCATAGAACCATTAGGAACAGTTCAGTTCCAGTTTTACCCCAGAACCGGACCGAACCAACCCGAGTGCACCCCTACCTTATTCATGGGGACATTAGCAACATCCCCAACGCTTTTGAATGATGCATGAACCCAACAATCAATCTGAACCGTCCATTCTTTTGTACAACTAGGGGCAAGCCTAGTGCAAAAATCACACCAATCGGATAATCCTAAACATCCAATCAATAGCATGGAAAATGGACAATTAATATTGAGCAAATAAACAAAATAGGTCCAATCATCATCTTGAACGATCTAATAGATCTCGTTTTGTATATCTTATGATTCTGAAATAGCACATTCATTTGATGATTCTAAACATGTGATCTATCGCTTCTAAAAAATAGACAATTGTAACAAATGAGCCTCATTCATTGGTTTAGGATCATCCAATTGCGTGATTCTTGGCCATGGCTTACTCCCCACTGGACTATTGAATGAACCATTCTGATTGATGATGGGGTGTCCCACATGTCATTCAAAAGCTTCGAGAATGCCACAAGCGCGCGCACACACACAGGGAGAGAGAGAGAGATGCTCTACTCTCAGAGCACTGTTAGTGCTCCTAGTTACATTGGGACACAGACAATCCACTCGATTGATCTACTAACGGTTAGCTCCAGTGCACATGTCATGGGCTACCATGCAAACATTGCACCGACAATCTATATACCTTTACAATATGGGTTGTAACGTTTGCTATGGTCTCTTTTTTATTGAAAAAACAAATCCGAAAAAACCTATACTGGCCCTGTAATGGTCGTTACGGCCTCCTAAAGACCGTAACGACCATTACAGGGGTTGTAACAGCCGTTACGGGTCATTTTTTCCGTAACGATCATTATGGCCATTACAAACCTATGACATGTAACAGTTGCCACCATTACCCTTACGTAAACGGCCTTTACAGCCCCATAAGAGCTAATATGACACACCATGCCGACAATCCATTCGATTGATCTACTAATGGTTAGCTCCAACACACGTCATGGGATACCATGCAAACATTACATTGTTTGACAAATATTAACCATTCACCAATAGCCTTTTGTAAGTGCATAGATTTGTCAATTGGCGCGTGTTGTGTGTCGTTAAGTCCGGTGAAACCCTATTGATAGATGAAGACACTCAAGGCTCGAAGATTTGAGACAACCAAGCTTAAATCTACAGGTAAAAACAATGCAATGCCTTGGTTTGCCAAAACATTAAGCCATAGATCCCAAAACTCCTTCCGCTAGATGGGCTGACCTAAGTTGGAAAATTCCATGCCCGTTTGATCTAGTGGAACATCCTAAACTTCTCCTATCATTGTACATAAGCTTGAAAATGAATAAGTCTATTTAAATGCACTTGATCGATCTGTCATCGATCAATCGAGGGACTGGTCCAATCGATCGAAGCCTTGTCCCGATCAATCGGTAGAGGCCAAATATGTCCAACAAGGTATACAAGTAAAATCATTTTGGACCGATTGATCAGTGATAGGGTCCGATCGATTGATGGAGATGAAATGTGTCTGATGAGCTTTTCCTGAAAAACTCTATTCTGGTCGATCAATCGATGGCTTGGCCCGATCGATCAATGGCGACGAATTATGTCCAATAAGCTTTAGTATGTAAATTGCATTTTGGTCGATCGATCGATGGCATCGTCCGATCGATCGATGATCCTCAAAAATGTCCAGTGGGTTATCTATTGAAAACCATTCCAACTGATTGATCGGTGGATCGTTCGATCGATTGGTCCAACTAATTTTTGCACGTTTTTTAACCATTAGAATCAAGCCTATTTATATGGTGGCTAAAGCATTTGGACATTTGGTTGGGCATCCAATAGAGCTTCTCCAAGGTGTTTTCTCTATTCATATCCTCTTCCTTTAGCTCTATTCCATGGTGTTCATTGTTCAATCCTTATGATTAAGCACATTTAATGAGCATTTAAAGCTCAGATTGAAACATGAACTCAAGATTTCATTAATGGCCTTGATCTTGAACTTTAATGGCAAATCTCGTCTTAAAGGCCACTGAATGCTAGGGTTCAATGCTAGCTTTTGGGAACCCTAACCTATACCCTTTAGATCCTACATCTTTAAGTTAGGTCCACCAAACCTTCTCCCAACCTTGGCACATCCAAGCAAGGTGTTGTTCGTGGGAGCTGAAGAGGAGATGATTTACACAAGAAGAAGCATCCTCGTCTAGCCGTTATCATGGGGCTCATCTAACTAGGTAAATCTTAGTATAAGAGTCCATTTGTTGACCCTCTTCTTGTGGAGATTTGGGTTCACGAGTTTGAGACCCAAACTCGCATCTAAGACCTTGTGTAGGCCTCCGATGGGAGAGTATGTAGCTTGTTCTTGTGTAGGACAAGTGTTGTGTCGTCCTTGTGTAGGACCGTTGTGGAGTTTGTGATCCAAACTCTCTAAGACCTTGTGTAGGCCACCAACATTGCAAACCGTGTAGACCTTGTGTAGGTTGTAAAGGTTTATGATCAACCTGATTTAAAACCATTGTGATAGTGAAATCTAGTACACTCAAGGAGAGAGTGCATTAGCCAAGAGTGGAGTAGGCACATAACCAAACCACTATACATCATGTGTAATGGGTTGAATGATTTTTGTTTATTGTTGCTTTCATTTTACGGAATGATTGTGAATGCTCATCTGTTGCAACCAACATGTTTGATGAATTGCCCACATGATAATTCACTATCTTTCTGTGTTTAAGACTTGAGCTGAATTGATACATCAATATATACATCTTAGTTTGCTTGTTTGATTGTGAGAATGGAGGTGGCCTCTTGCAATTTTAAATTGGTAAATTTTAAAAGGTCAGATTCACCCCCTTCTAGGACTTAACCTTACTTTCTAGCTCCTAATGTAGCGGCTATTAAACTTAGACCGCAACTTCACCTTGAATATGGTCGGTCAAGATTTTTTACACAAAAATATGCCCAATCAACAATTTGCTCTATCTATTTGTTAGGTTCCGTCATGGATTGCTTATGATTTTAAAGAATCACTTTTGTTTGGCAATTGTAACAATCTCATCCATGGCTTGGAAACAAGAAAGGGCGGTTGGCTCCATGGTAGCTTATGAGACTGTGGTCTGGACGACAGTTACAGATTGATGGATTGGACCGTTAAGGGTTCCAATGCAACAAGGAGCATGCACGCGCACACCCACACATACACATAGATGCTACCCATCAATGCAAGGGTTGGAAATAAGAGATGACAACTATCAACTGTGAGCAGCGTTTTAAAACCTGGATCAGACATTAACTTGGGTGCAGGGTCTGGTCCAAACTTGTCGAACCACGGGTCCAACTAGGTTGGTATATGACAATAAAAACAAAATAGCAATGAAACTATTAGATGTTACCCATCAATGCAAGTGTTGGAAATAGCGATGAAACTATGAGCAGTGTTTTAAAACTTGGACCAGACATTGACTTAGGTGCAGGGCCTAGTCCAAACCAACCAGGTTGACTTGCCTTTGAGGACAAAATTTGATACTAGTTAGTAGATAATCGATACAAATAACACGTAGATACAACTGAAACTGAACTGTCCTAGTGTCGAACCCAAATGTAGATAAAATACAAGTAAAAAATTAAAAATTGCATTGACTTAAGCAAACAAGGGTCCATGAACCATAATTTGTATTTGTTCAGCCAGTTGGATTTTTGGGTTATCACCTATCTACATTCGATCCCACAAAATGGATGGTTTAGTTTGAGTTTATGTGTGCAACATGTTTACACCAACCGTCTGCGTGCGTATCTAGCATTACAGTCTATATCGAACAACTCCCCATATTTGAGTCCAGCTTGACAAGACCAGAGGATTTTATGGCTGTTGCAGTCTCACAGAGAAAGTGAGACAAGAGGAGAGAGAGGCAAGAAAGAAATAAGACAAAGGAGCAGACAAGCTGGTAAGTGCATTCCTTCTCCTCTTCTTTTTTGTGCTAAGCCAAACGTGTGTGCAGCCCCCCAAATCAAGAGCAGCCATACATGATGTGTGGCACATGTGCAGAATTCAAGCTTTCCTTTTGGTGAGCCACATTGTTTAGATCTTCTGGCTACAAATCATTCTTTTTCTTTTATTTGACAGGAGAGAGGAAGAGATTGGCAGTCCCATGCAGTGTTTGAAATATCAGTATTGTGTTGCGTATCGCACCCTTGGCATACGGATGAGTATCGGTTATCACATGGGATATAACGGTTGTATCGCGTAATATATCATTGTTGTTGAAAACATGGGAAACATTGGGAAATTGGTCGAATTTTTCAATGAAACTTCAGTGATTGTTAAAAAAGACATCAATATACACTTCTAAATCACTATTTCCATATGCTACGTAGCGTTTTTGGTATGCTACACTACGTAGCGTACGCTACACGCTACGCTACAACGCTATTCACAACACTGATTCAAAGTTTATTCATATAATTTACAAATGTAAGAAGTGTGGGAACAAAAGAAATACATTCAAAAGCAAAAGAAGGATCGCTAGATCAAGTTAGATACATGTTTGATTTTATGTTTGGACATAGATTGCAACTGATTTGCGAGAAATTGATTTTTTTTAATTTTCCGCAATCTGGCCCATCTCCTCCAAATCTCGAAATTGAAACTCCCGGTCCATAATTTTTCATGCAAAACATGAAAAATCATGGATTTTAACAATTTGACACTAATTTAACATGATTTACAGAAGAAAAAGAAATGGTTGAAAATTGAAAATGCTCACCGGATCAAACATGTGGGATATATCGCACTACTTGTGTGTTTCGTATCGCACAGGTGGGATACAAGAAATATCGTGGGATATATCGGCTGACATCGTCGATATTTAAAACATTGGTCCCATGTAGATCGCTCAAAACTGCCCAGCTCAAACGGTTTTGCTTTAGGAGCACAAAACCCGGATGACCCTTGAAGTTTAACTCTAAAAACAGGTATTATATGGACCTGGACCATGACAGTGGACTGTTCCACTCTGGGTTTTAAAACATTGATTGTAAGGATCTTTGAAATGCACACCATTAAAAGGTGCCAAAATAAGTAGGAGAGTGGATCAAGTGCCCCTGGAGGCCTGACATTTGCATGTCGCCATGTAATTTCTGAAAACTAGCATACATGGACAACATTGGAACCATTCATTTAGTATCTCCAAGGCCATGGTCCAAAAATCTCAATGTTTAGACAACCTCGTTCAGATCATCATACATGTGCATGTGTATGGTAGACAATCTGATGGCACAAAAACAGTGTGCATCCAGGGGCAGCAGTAGGGGTGTCAATGGGCCAGCTCGGGCCTTAAAAATCAGAATTTTGAATACAGCCGGCCCAACAGCCCGGCCCGAAACAGTTCAAAATCTGGGCCGAGACCTACCCCAGGCCCAGCCCATTGACAGCCCTGGGCAGCAGATCCATTCCAGTAAGCAGGTGTGCATACCTCAAACATGGCTTCAGTAAGGATATTTTCCAATATAGCTCGTAAACCTCGTGCACCAGTATTTTTAGCCATTGCCTTCTTTGCAATCATCCCCAAAGCATTCTCTGTAAAATGTAACTTGACCTGAAAAGCAATTAAAAATATTAGAAGCAGCAGCTTGTTTCAATGGATGGCTAATGTAAACGAGGATATGGTATTTTTGGCAAATGTAAAAGATCAACATGCTTACATTGTTCATGCTAAACATTTTCTTGTATTGTTTGCCTAGAGCATTCTTTGGTTCTGTGAGGACCTGTGGTAGGAAAAAGACCATGGAAATTTGTTAGGGTGTGAGGAAACAAGGAGAATAGGCAAGTTCAAAAACTAGGAGTTGACTTGGAAATTTCTGGATTGGGTAAGTTGCTTATAAAATTGGAGCTGAACTCAGCGCACAGACCCTGTCAGACCAAGCTGACTCAGCTGAGTCCAAGTCGCTTAGTGAGTTTTCAGAGTGTACAAACAACAATAAGGGAAACTTCCTAAATTACACCGGCCTTCCTGCTCAATACCCAAGGCCCCAACCCCAAATAAGAAGTAAATTGTTTAGGTACTTCAAATAACTTTTGAGTACCTGAAACAACTTGAAAACAAGAAAAATCAGGATTTACCTGAACAAGTTGGTCTTCATTGAGAGCCGACAAACTAACTAGGATTGGAAATCGTCCAATAAATTCTGGTATGAGACCATACGAAATAAGATCGCCACTTTCAACCTGTGTCACGCATTGCCTTTAGGTTGGATTTTAAAAGGAACAAATTAACAAAGGAGGCTACCAGTTCTTGGAGAAGCCTGAGTTAGGTAAAGAATGTTAACATGTTTTATGTATATAGCAAATCATGAGTATTTGGGTTTTCCCCAGCCAGTATGTTCCCTGAGGCTTACCGATTCCAACAAGGTCGATGTCACTAAAGCATCTGTTAGTCCACCAGTCCTCATGTTTGCACGTACTGGCGCTCCAAATCCAATAGAAGAATCTTGTCGTCTAATTTACATTGTCAAGACCCACCCAGAAACTCAATATAGATAACAAGAAATTAAATGTTGCTGCATGTCTTAACATCATGAAATGGCATTAATCATTACCTTTCTGAAATGGTCTTTTCCAAATCAACAAAAGCACCACCACAAATGAAAAGTATATCTTTCGTATCTATCTGCAGATAGTCAGAATCATACGTCAAACTTCAAAGAGAAGAAACCACTAGGAAATGATAAACCACTTGCATGACAAAAGGTCTAATATGCATTAGCTCATGGTTCATCTGAAAGTAGAGAAAAAAGTTACCAATCATACAAAAACACGTGAAAATCCATTTAATTTCCCAGATTGTTTACTCACTGCACCAAGCAGTGTTAGGAAAAAGGAAATCACGGTCAATTGAACCTCGGCAGTCTACTTATTCATGAAGTTCCATTCACCGTGCAACAGTGACCGTAGCAAAATTTTGGGGGAATAGTTTTTAATTTCAGGAGGAATAACATTCAACCTCAAGCCCTAGAAAACCTTTTAATTTCAGAAATACTATGAGAAAAACTACAAATAATTAATGAATCAAACAATCATGTTAAATGGAACAAAGTAGGGTTTCCAAACTAGTGATGATCTAGAACATGTATGAAATTGCAGATACTGACTGTAACTAACATTGACAGTTTCCAATTTTTTATTGGTCTTGATGAACTGTATAGTTCACCATCATTGATCTAAGCCTTATCCTAACTAACTAGGGTTGGCTAAATGAATCCTTTTCCACCATTCCACTCTATCAAGGGCCATAACTTCAGTTAGACCATAGTTCATCAAGTCTTTTCTCACTATCTCCACTCACATCCTTTTGAGCCTTCCCCTTGCCCTTTTAGAGCCTTCTACTTGTACCAACTCACTCCTAACCAGCACAGTTCGGGGTCTCCATTGCACATGATTAAACCATCCTAGTCTATTTCCCCTCATCTTGTTACCTATTGGTGCTACTTCCCAATCCCTTCGAATTCATTCATTTCTAATTCTATCCTTGTCTTGCCACTCATCCATCTCAACATCCTTATTTCAGCTACACTCATCTGATAGACATCATGTTCCTTAATTACCCAACATTCTATCCCATAAAGCATGGCCGGTCTTATAGTCATCCTATAAAATTTCCTTTTCAATTCAAGAGTTACATGACGATCACATAGAACTCCAGAGGCATGTCTCTATTTCTTCCATCCTGCTTGAATTTTGTGGGCAACATCATTCTCAATCGCTCCACTCTCATGAATTAATGACCCAAGATATCAAAAGTGGTCATTTTGGATAACTTCTTTGTCAACAATCTTTACTTATTCCTCATTCCCACTCCTATTGTTACAAAAATTGAACTCATATACTCTGTTTTAATCTGACTAATTTTAAATACTTCAAATTCTAAAGCATCTCTCCATAAATCTAGCTTTGTGTTTACACCCGGCCCCGTCTTCTAAATCAAACTATGTCATCTTCAAACAACATACACCATGGGATCTCTTCCTGCAAATGCCTCGTTAACTTGTCCATAACCAATGCGAAAAGGTTCAAGCTCAATACCGACCCTCAGTACAAGCCTACAGTAATTGGGAACTCAATTGTCTCTCCACCAGAGGTCCTCATATTTGCCACTGCTCCCTCATACACATCCTTAATCATGTCAATAGATCCTTTTGAAACTCCTTGCTCTCCCAACACACCAGATTAACTCGCTAGGGACCCTATCATAAGCTTTCTCTATGTTAATAAAGACCATGTGGAGATATCCTTCCTCCCCTCCCTAGTTGATTACAGATAAAGATCATGAACTATATAGTTGATTACATAAAAAATTATCAAGGAATGTTATAAATCAAAATATGTTTTGATGCACAGTTACTAAGAAACTTATTTATCGTTGACACATTTCTATTTTCCCATTTCCCACATTCTTTTCATGCTTCAGTCTAAATGCTATGATTGTTGTAAAATGAGATGTTTCGCGTATTCGTTTCTCGCACTTAGTCTGGTAGCTCTAGTTTGAAGTGTGAAGTATAATAATGTTTGATTTTCCATATACATTTCCCATATTTGAAGTATTTTCTATATTTTAATATGTAACAAAAGAGTGCTATAAAAGACCAACTATGGTTCACTTTGACCCAACCCTGTTACAATTACACAATGGGATTCAATTTTCAGAACATTGCTCATGGTCATACTAAATTCTCCAATTAGTCACAACGTGCATTTGAATTTTAGGGAAAGCTCCAACTGAAGCAACCGTTCAGAAGATGTAAGAGGGGTGGACGGTGGTCAGGAAAAGATAGTCAATGGGACCTCCAAAGACTGTGCTGGTCTCTAAATACGCCAGATTTCCTACCCTCTTCATCTTCAGCATCCCCTCCGAGTGGGATGTGGGATGAGTGTATGTTATCTTGTGCTTTCCGTAAAGTGGGGGAAATCAAAGAGGTCGTCCTCCCATGTCAGAAAGGCTTAGCCCTCCAAAGATCATGCCGGTCTCTAAATACACCAGATTTCCTACCCTCTTCATCTCTAGCATCCCCTCCAAGTGGCATGAGTATATACTATCGTGTGTTTTCCATAAAGTGGGGGAAATCAAAGAGATCGTTCTCCCCCGTCGAAAAAGCTCTGTCATCCACAAGGGTTTCACCTTCATCCTTATGTGCTCCTTAGAAGTTGCCTTTGCAGTCATCTCCTCTCTTCACAACCTGGGCTTCAATGGACATTGCATCTCTGCCCAGAGAGGCCGGTTTGGTCTCCGACTAGAAACGACAATCGACCTTCCAATCTATCCAAAAAGGACGGCCAATCCTTCAGGGATGCAGTCGTGGGGTTGACTTCGGCACCCCCCTGGCCTAGCCTCCCTCTCAAACACACACCTCCATTTCTAACGAAGGTCTTGTCATCACAGTCAACTACTCTATGATCTCTAAAGTGGAATCAGTGTATGCTCATAGTCTAGCCATTCGGACCAGTCAAGGAGCCTCCCTAGCTGATATCCAACAATGGCTAAGATCTTGCTGTAATTTGATTGATAGATCTTATGGCTTGAAACCGCTTTCAAAGACGAACTTCCTCCAACCTCTAACTAGGCCCCTACCTGGACTCGCTTTTAGTGGCTGAAACTCACTGATGAGGACATCCGAGAACCATACCAGAGAACGAGGGTTGAGCCAGTCTCCTTATGGCTAGACGACCATTACATGGGGCCGACTTTGCCCAATTCACATTCCTAGCCACGTTGAAGACCCCACGTGCATGTTCATGCACCTTCAAAGACCCCACACTGGGAAAATGCACGTGGGCTACATATAGGAGCTTGATGGACACATCGGACCATTGGATCGAGCAGACACGATGATCAAACCGTTGGATCATTATCATCGAACATCTTGATCGTAGACTCCCATGGGCCACGAAATAGTTTAGTTGTTGAATTTGCTTACATGTTTTGCTATTTTTTGTATAGCTCATACTTGTGCTGAGTGTAGGAAGTTAGGAAAAACTTTTAATTCATTAAGCATCTTTATATTGAGAATCATATCTAAGAGTGCCTTTTTGTAAAAGGTCTTTTCTGATACAAGAAAGGGTTGGACATACCCGCCCTAACCATTACATTTGTCATGAATGAAAAAGATTTCTTTCTTTTTGCTTTGAGAATCAACAAAAAAAATAAAAAAATAAAAAATCATGTGATTGGATTGGTGGTGCGAAACCACGAAGAGCGATTCCCTAGTTATCTTTTCTACTTTTCTCTCTTCTCAACAAGGTATCATCTTCTCTCATCTTTTCTTTTCTTCCTTCCACATCTCTTCCCTTTTTTTTTCTTCTTCTTTTAAACATTCATTCTTCTTTTTTCTACAACCCTAATCCATCCAAACCCTTGTTCTAAAACCCTTACCCTAAATCTCTAAAACCCTAATCCTAATCTCCCCAAAATCCTAACCCTAGAATTCCCAAATTCCAAAATCCATTGTCCAAATCATAAATCCCTAATTCCCACAACTTGAAACCCATATTCCCAATTCTAGAAATCCTAAATCCTAAATCCCTTAAACCCAAAATCTGAAATCTTAACCCAAAACCTCAACCCTAATGCTCCAAACCCTAATTCCTCTAGCCTAGATACCCCAAACCGATTTTCCACATTCCCTAGCCTTTAAACAACCCTAACACATCAAACCTCTTACAAGACACATGATTTCCATTGAATTCAGATGTAACCCTATGTTGGGATGGGGGTTTTATCTCCCATAGGTCCTAGTTAATCAATAATTTATGAGATGCACATTGCGGAGCTGTCATAGGCTTGAATTTGGACATGTCATGAATCTGAAATTTCTGAATTTATGGTAAATTAGCTTTATTTTGTTGTTTCATTGCTCTAGTTAATCTGTCTTTTTATTTCATGGCATGATATTAGGTTAGATCATTCCGCCCTGTATCACTCACCCCCAAGAAGGCTTCATGACCTCCATCTGTAAATGGGCGAACTTGTCCCCATTTGGTTACTTAGATGTTTGGTTTCATTTTTTAGGTATTCCTTAGGGCCTATTTGGATTCATGGAAAGCATGGGAAAGGAAATGGTGTTTCCCATGAGACTCACTTTCTGTTGTTTGTTAAGCCTTTCTTTGTAGGAAATTGTGGGAAACACCATTTCCCACTTTCTATCTTTGTTGGAAAATAAATCCACCCCTAAGAAATGCATTTTCCCATGGTAGAAGGAAAATAGGTTTCTCAAGGGTTAAAGCCCAAATGCGCCCCTATCCATGCTCAATCACCTCACATTTGCCACACGTGTGCCAAATGAGACATTGTCTATCTTAGGTCATGCCCCACACATGCCATTATACCACATGTGCCACCATCCAACTAATCTTGTGCCCTACATGTGTAGAGATCCCCCAATGTGCTAAGGTGCCACAGGTGTCACCATCCATCTCATCTTGGACCCCACGTGTGTTATTGTCCCACATGTACCACCATTCACCTTACTTGTGCCCCACATGCGCCAATGTGCCACACATGCCATTGTCCATCTTCACAATCCTCCAAATATGGCACGTGTCATTGTTCATCTTCAATTCTCCAAATATGACACGTGCAATGGTGCCAATGTGCACAAGTGCCATCATCTAGCTTTAGTGCCCACATGTCAAATGTGCCAATGCATGTCTTGTGCCGGATGTGTTACTGTACAACTTTAAGCACCTCACATGTACCATGCATGCCGCAATTCAGTTTAAAGTGCCCACATATGCCGTGTATGCCACATGAGCCACTATTCATATCTAAGTATACCACATGTGCCACATGTGTCACATGTGCTAATCTAGCACGTGCTAGTGACTACTGCAGATATTTTTCAAGAAAAAAATTTGTTTTGCCAAATAACAAACTTAAAAATAGATTCTAAATTTCTACGAAATTCTTGTTGAAAAACAAACAAGGAAAATAATATTTCCTTTCTCACAATTTCCTGAAAATAAGGTTTCCCAATAAACACTATTACCTTTCTCATGCTTTTCATGAATCTAAACAGGCCTTTAGAGCTATGGAATTTGGAATTTCTGCTAGCTCTCGACTCCTACCTCGATGAAGTCCTGCAATTCGGTCCAGCCACTGAATTGGGATGGGAGTTGAGAGCGGCTCACATTCAAATTAGGAAGAAAAACCTTGATCTGTCACACTCTTCCATTTTCATTATGGCGGGTGAAGCTAAGTTGAAGATTTCAGATCAGTCAGAGTCGGCCAGCGAAAGCAGGGCCAGAATCCACGACAATGCCACCCAATTGGTGACTCCATCAAACGGAGTTCAGGAAATTAGGTGCTCCGACAAAACATTGCAAATTCTGCATGAGATCTCATTGGAACATGTCCTTACTACCATAACATGTCAATCATCTGCCTATCACATGCCACTGCTCCTCACATGTGCCTTCCTCTTTCTTTGCCGATGAGAAATATGACCAGTTATGAAGGACACATGCCGCCCATCTGCACGCACGATCCCCTCATGAACACAATGACATCCCCTTTGATGAACAATCTTCCTCCCCCGCAAGATATTCGTGTGACCCTCGATCAATCGACAATGGTCTTGCACGATCCAAGGGGCGACATGTGCAACGACACGTCAGCTTTACGGGTGGCAACTCTAGAGAGGTCGACGGTGGGCTCGAGGTCTCCCCCATCTTAGAAACTAAGAGGCCTATGTCAGTTTACCTAAAGGATAATGGCATCCCTCTCCTCTCTCTCCCTTCTCCTGTGACCGAAGCAGTGACACCTATCCCCCATACGTCATCCCCAGAACCCTCTCACGTCATCATTTTTTTACGCTAACAGTGATGTCAACAAGAGGGAGGAGTCGGGTGACTTGGACTCCTTTCGTTGCTCTTCGCCCCATTCAATCGCTCTCCTCTCATCACGCAACTTCCTCAAGCCACTTCTACCTCAGAAACATTCACTGCTTCGCCTCCTAGCTCAACACGTGTCAGGCTATCCCTACATCCCAGCCCTCTCGATCCTTAGGCGTTCTCAATCGATCCAAACCTTAGTCCTCAGTTGAAGTATCCTACACCTCTTCAGCTCCATCTAGCTCTTCTTCTTTCAGTTCTACAAAAAAACTTGAGTTTCAATCCATTTGCTTAGCTCCCCCTCCGCCTTGCTCTCTCCATGCCGCAGAAGCTAGCAACAACCATCAAGCCCCTCCTCTATCATTGGAAGCACCTATCGTTGTATCGTATAAGGATCTCCCTTCTATTTTATCTCCCTCTCGAAAGCTCCCAACCTCTATCCTCTCCCCTTCTTTCGATTGGGCGACGGTCCCTCTTAACCAACATATTCCCTCTATCTCTTTAATCATGGACATTCCTCCCATTCAGGTTATCTAAGGTGTTATGCCAACCTCGACTTCTCTACAACTCACTAACCCCTCCCCCTAGTGGGATCCAAGTTCTATGTTGGCTAAGGGCCTGTTTGTTTTTTCAAAGCAATGGGAAATGCACGGGAAATGGTAATTATTACGATTTCACTGTGTTTGAAAATGCATAGAAATTCGTGCCTTTGAAATTGGTTCAAAAGAGATAATTTTAATTTTTGAACTTCAAGGTAATGCATATGATATATCCATTCCATCCATCTATTTTATTACAATATTTTAGAGCATTAGACAAAAAATGAAGCAGAGCCAACACTCAAGTGGCCCACGCCAAAAGATGGCCCCACAAAGTTTTTAACGGTAAGTATTCGATTCCCTTTTTTGTTTGACGTGGTCCACTTGAGTATTGGATATGCCTCAATTTTTTACTCATGCTATGAATTCAACTGGAATAATGGATGAACAGTGTGGATAAGCGAAATGCATCACAGTGGGACCCACAGATATTTTGTAATATTATTGGTTTTCGTGTCAAAAAGTAAGCAGTCAAATCAGGTATGTTGTAAATGCATGGGGAAATAATTATTACTTTTTTACACGGTATTTACCATTTCACCGGAAAATCAAACACGCCCTAAATGCAAGGATCCCCAAAAAGTTAGGGAAGTCTATTGGACTTTGGAACGTCAATAGGCATTTCCTTTGGGGACAAGGAGGAAGACTACATTGCTCTAATGCAGTTCATAGAGGATCGAGAAGCTAGAGTTGCAGCAAAAATGAGCAAGGCTTCAAGATCTCCTCGGGGACAGAGAACTAATTAGTCTAAAATCGTCCATCAACTATGATGGAGGATCAAGCACGCGCCCGACAAAAATAGGTCGAAGGGGCAAGTCTATTAACCAATAAAGATCATTTCATGGAATGTCAGAGGTAGTAATAGAAAGCGGGCTCAAATTAATGGCATCCTTTGTAAATTCAAAGTCAACACTATTGCCCTCCAGGAAACGAAGCGCTCTTTGGTAAGTCGAGCTAACCTCAATGCCATTTGGAGCGCTTACCATAAAGAGTGGTTTACCCTGTAAGCCAAAGAAACCTCCAGGGGGGATTCTAATAGCCTAGGACTCTTGCTCCTAGACTCTAAAAGACTCCTTGAAAGGTTCCTTCTTGGCCTTCGTGCCTATCAGAAGCCCCTCCTCTGGGTTCAAATGGATCTTCTCCTCTATGGTCCTTGCTCTTCCTCCTTTAAGGCATTTTCTCTGGAATGACTTGAATGTCATTAGATCTAAATGAGATCTCCCTTGGTGCATCAGAGGAGATTTCAATGTCATTTGCTTCTCTTTTGAAAAGTCTAACAATTCTCGTATCACCAAGAGTATGAGATTGTTTTCGGATTGGGTTGGGGGAAACAATTCAATCAATCCTCCCCTTTTGGTGGACCTCTTTTCAAGTTTTAGGCAGCCCGAGCTTCACCCTGAATTAGAAGATAAAAAAGCTCAAATCCAATCTGATTAAATAGAGAAAGGAGACTCAGGTGGATGACAACTCTTTGACTTCTAACTCCCTCACTACTATTTAGCTTTTGGATCTTCGGGAAGAATCATCTCCTCTTTCTGAAGAGGATCAAGCCTCAAGGGATTCTCATAAGGCATATTATGCGAGATCTACTTATCAGCAGGAGGTAAAGTGGAGACAAAGATCCAAGACTCTCTGGCTTAAAGCAGGCAATAAAAACACTGCCATCTTCCATGCTATTGCCAATGCCAGAGCACGATCTAACAAGACACGTTCTCTTACAGTAGATGGTTCTAAGTTGGACGACCAGTATCAAGTATCCAATCACATTGTCTCCCTTTATTTGTCTTAGCTTTCATTTAAGAATTGGTCAAGCCCAAATGATGCAAGACAATTAACCACTTGCTCTAAAAGCTCGAACTATTAGAGTATGGCGAATTAATCCCTTTATCTCATAGCTCAAGCCTCACATCTCATGGGTTAGGACCTTGACCGAACCCCCCTCGTGGGCCCCAAATCACATGGGTACCGCCTCACATGGGTCGCCCACCCCGAGTGTGTCCCTACATCTCACAGGCTACCCCACTCGAGCCCGATGTGAAATGCGCATTAATCACCCCCGGTGAGGAGTCTCGAACACGAGAAGTTAGGTGTGTAGCCCAATTGGTACAATTAATTACTAAATACCTAATAGGTAAGAGTTCAAATCCTAGTATATGTGGAGTTTATATCTCAGAAAAGAGGGGTCCCTTGTGATGCAAGACAATTAACCACTTGCTCTAAAAGCTCGAACTATTAAAGTATGGCGAATTAATCCCTTTATCTCATAGCACAGGGCTCACATCTCATGGGTTAGGACCTTGACTGAACCCCCCTCGTGGGCCCCAAATCACATGGGTACCGCCTCACATGGGTCGCCCACCCCGAGTGTGTCCCTACATCTCACAGGCTACCCCACTCGAGCCCGATGTGAAATGCGCATTAATCACCCCCGGTGAGGAGTCTCGAACACGAGACCTCCCACTCTGATAGCAATTTGATGCAGGACAATCAACAAGAAATGGGAGTCGCAGCTATTCTAAAATTGGAAGATCTGACAAATCAAAGAAGACAACTCAGAATCTTTAAGTTTCTCGTTGGTCTTCGTTCGGACTTCAATTATCAATGTTATATAAATCCTTGGGAAGAGAATCCTTTCCTACCCTCAAATCTTTATATAACTACATAAACACAACCCTACATCCCATAGGCGACCCCACTCGAGCCCGATGTGAAAATGCCCCTGCTAGGAGCTTAGGAATTTCCATCCCATTAGCCTTCTAGGTGCCCCTTATAAAATCTTGGCTAACCTCCTAGCTTCCAAGTTGCGTCCTATTCTATCCTCTATTATCTCTGATGCTCAAGGAGCCTTTCTCGCTAATAGGCAGATATTGGAATGTGCTCTGTTAGCTCATGAATGTGTCGATTCAAATCATGAGTCTGGTGAGGACAGTCTAGTTTGCAAACTAGACATCGAAAAGGCCTTCAATCACGTGGACTAGCATTACCTTGACTATGTGGTAGGCAGATTTGGTTTTGGCCAGAAATGGAGGGGATGGATTAGAGTTTGCCTTTCTTCTGCCACTTTCTTTGTTCTGGTTAATGGCTACCCTAAAGGCATTTTTTCGCCAACCAGGGAACTTAGGCAAGGAG
Organism: Magnolia sinica; assembly: GCF_029962835.1. Lineage (NCBI taxonomy): Eukaryota > Viridiplantae > Streptophyta > Magnoliopsida > Magnoliales > Magnoliaceae > Magnolia > Magnolia sinica. The sequence continues at coordinate 20,872,360 of NC_080576.1, read as the reverse complement.
ATCCCCTCTCCCCCTTTCTTGTTGTCATAGCGGTTGATGACCTTAGTTGTATGCTCTCCAAAGGGGCCTCAATTGGCTATTTCAAAGGCTTCAACGTAGCCAGACCTTCCCCTCCAATTTCCCACATTCAATTCGTAGACGATACGTTCCTATTCTATAAAGCCTTAAGAGTTTGTTGTTAGTAGTTTGAGGATGGTCATTAGATGCTTTGAAGCCATTTTTGGGCTCAAGATTAATCTTTGTAAGAGTGAAATGTTGGACATTAACATTTCTGATGATTTTCTTTCTTCCCTTGCAGCTGGTTTTTGTTGCAAAACTAGATCCTTCCCCTCAAAATATTTAGGCCTTCCTCTTTACATTGGTAAACCTACCAATCACCTTTCATATGTTGTTATTGAAAGAATGGAAAGGAAGCTTGCCCCCTGGAAGAGCCAATATCTCTCCCTGAGGGGTCGTCTTACTCTTATCAAATCGGCCCTCGCGAACCTTCCTTCATACTTCCTGTCTCTATTTCACTGTCCTAAATCCATTATCCTTGAGACTGTGAAGATCCGAAGAGACTTTCTCTGAATGGAAGTTCCCCTCACCACAAATTTCACCTCTTTAGTTGTTCTGAGGTGTGTAAACCCTATACCGAGGGAAGGGCTAGAATTTGTCCTTTCAGACGTTAATTCTGCCATGTTGGGGAAATGGTTGTGGCGCTTTGGATCCAAGGAGGGAAGTAGGTGGAGGGAAGCTATAGCTGCTAAATATGGTGTTGAGGAAGGTGGTTGGTTTACTAAACTCTTAACCCTCTATAGGGCTTCCAGCATCTGGAAAGCCATTTCAGATGTTAAGGAATCCTTAAGGGAGTTTATTTCGGTTTACAAAATGGCAGAAAGATCGGGTTCTTGTTGGACAATTGGATCTTAGATACACCCCTTGTTGATGCCTTTCCAAATCTTTCCAACATCTCCTCAAACCACTCCCTTTTTGTGGCTGACAATTTCTCCTGTTGGATCAGGAGTCTGTTGTCCACCTTGCAGAAGATCTCTCTCTGACTCAAAATCATAAGCCTTGCTTGTTCTCCTCCACCTCCTGCAAGGGATTCAGCCCTCTCTAGGACATTCTCCACCAAGACCTTCTATAGCCTTCTTAGTGCCTCTTCCTCGAATCATGTTCAGTCATTCCATTCCTTCTAGAGTTATAAAGTTCCTCTGAAGGTTGCAGCTTTCAGTTGGCTGCTTGCTAGAGGGAGAATGCTTCAGTGACCTGCTCGAAAATCCTCCTTGCACCTCTGATGCTGCCCCTATCTATTAGGAGGGGCTTTTGCTAACTCCCAAAAGCATGTTGCACTTGGCTCGGGGGTTCTGCTTCTGGCGGCAACATGCTAGCCTAGCAGAACGACACTTGTATTGCTCCCCCACAACCCCGCTTTCACGGTCATTTCCCAGTAAATCCGTGCAGCGGAAGATCCTGAATTTGAAGGGGCAGAGCTAGAGACATTCTGAAAGCAACGCAGATTCCTTTCACGCCAGATTTGCCCAATTAGAAGCCAGCCTGGACAATCTCCACAGCAATCTTGAGTTTCTGTCAAGGCCAGAGTAGTGCCAAGCATGGAGAAAGCTTGTGATGCACCCTGGCATCACCCACTGAATAGAGAACTTTGAAGAGCTGTCAGACCAAATGACCGCAATATAAGGGCAGTGGAGAAGAAGGTGAGAGAATGTCTTTGCATCCTTGTGGCCAAGGGAGCAAACATTAGGAAGGATCATCCCACAACTCTGCAAATTGTCTATTGCTTTTCAAATAGCAGAGGACTTGTGGGAATGGTACATGAGTCTTCCCCTCAAAAGACCGATCTTAAATTTCTTCAGTCCTGGGCTAATTCAGTTCAAAGTCTGTCAGCCTTGCTTGCTGCCTCTGTTTTGAGTAGTATAGCTTTTTCTAGATTTTTGCTTGTTTTTAATCTTTTATTTTCGTTTGTTTTCTTTCTTTTGGTCTTTGCTCTTGCCATGTTTTGGGCTGTCTTTGTTTCTCTGTGTTGCTTAATATATACTTTTCATTCTTCAAAAAAAAAAAAGTTTGGAATCTAAGAACAGTGCATGCGAACAAATATTCACTAAACTAAGAACTCAGCATGCTGCGGGCAACTCATACATGAGTATCTTAATGTTTAAAACTATAAAAGCATTCATAATATGAAAGGGCGGATTTTTGAAGGAAATCTATATATACAAATGAGATTTAGATGTAACAATCATCATGCCTATCTGTGAAATACTGGATCTGCATCAGATAAAAATGGTAGAACTTGGAAGATATAATGCTCATAGACCAAACTTACATCAGATGCATAAACAAATACATGCACGAGCAAAGCCAGTTTACCTGAATGTTATCACCGCGAGGATGCTTCCGAGCCCCCTTCTCAGGAACACTCACTATCTGGAAAAGAAGATATTCTATTTTCAATTGTGAAATAACCAAAATCTCCAACATACAAAGCATTCTCCCAATAAGTCTTTAACTTCAGAACTTGCAGCGTAAATACAAAATTGATCAAATATTATGAAACAAAGGGAACCAGCACCCATTTCTTTATTTTGTGTCGATTAGTGAATAAAGAAGAAGTCATGAATGTTTATGGTGGTGCAGATGCCAATCTATCACTGAAGGAGGCCACAGGATATACACCCCATCCCTCAACTTGATTGTCGAAATGTTTAGAGGATATAAACCTCAGAACTATGACCAATTGTCAAAAAGTTTGGTCAGGAAATCAACAGCATAAAAATGTTCAGTAAAATGACAAGAATCACTCACCGTTCCTTCCAGCATTTTTAGTAATGCCTGCTGAACACCCTCTCCCGATACATCTCTACTATTATTTAGGCTTTCAGCCTGCACAATAAAGCATCAGTAGATGCCTAGATCAAAATGTGCCCATTTTTTCAATGGATATGCAAAGAATTCATGGGACCTTCTTAGTTATCTTATCAACTTCATCGATGTAGACGATGCCTTGTTGAGCTGCCGCTACGTTGAAATCAGCAACCTTAAATAATGCCAAATTTTAAAAGCACGTCAAATTATGAATAATAAAAAGACCAGATGAGTTAAGCACCAAACAGGAGATCCAAAGAATGGTCAAAACTTAATGTAACAATATTTTAGTGCAAGAGATGGTGGAAGTATATCAGTTTTCTAAGGAAATCAACCTAGTTCAAGAAGTTGCAATGCAGCACGCATACCAACAAGCATGCAAACATATCCATATGCAAGGATATGGGTATTTACACAGATGCAAATGTAACTTCCACGAGTTTTGGTACCAAACATACTACAAAGGAATGTAGTGTTAGACAATGTGTGAAAAAACTGACGGATTGGTTGTCCTCCAACTATGACGATAGTAATACCCAAAGATATGTGATTTAGAGGACCAGATAAATACAGAGAATGGAAATTTATAGAAGTTGAGGAAAACAAACTTACATATAAAAATAGAAAGAAACAAAGTCCAGATATTACAGGGAAAAAAGAGAATTCTTGTTTTTTTCCTAACATTTGCATCAAAATGAGCCTGATATACATCATGGAAAGTGGAGTGTCCTCACAAGTTGAGGGAACCGCTTCCGAGGGAAGAAGCGAGGGGGGAAAATGAAACAAATATCACCTAATAAAGCATGAGCAGAGTCCGACTAAGTTTCAAGGTAATAGTCTTGAAGGGCCACTGTGCTTAGAATTGATAAATCAAACATATGTCATGCAGATTACTTTTCCAGGCTGCTTGTTGGTGTTGTGTAGCATATGGTGCTTGTAATAGCGATAGTATCAGCCAATATATCGGGCAGTACTATCGATATCGTACAATGCTGATACGAAACTGGGCGGTGGTTGTTGAGAAATAAACTATCTGCCATTATGGGTCCTCAGAACTTTCAATTTTGCCTTGACTGTTTTTCAAACATAATCTTCCATGACTTGAAAGTGTTAAATACATCGGATTTATTTTTCATGAAATAAACCCATGTATTTTTAGAGAAGTCGTCAATGAATGTTATAAAAAATAATGACCCTCCTCTAGAAACAATGGGCGATGACTCACACATATTAGAATGCACATAGTCAAGCTGTCCTTTACTTACATGTTTTCTAGTTTTAATTGGTAAATTTAATTATTTACCATATATGCAATGCTCACATGCATCAATACCGATACTAAAAACACTGGGAGCATGGAGTGCAAAGTAATGACAAAAGCAATGCCGTTCACATGACCATTGAACACATTTTGAAGGAAAAAAGGAAGCATTTGTACTGGACTCCTTGTGAAGTGCACTCTTAGGTCTGGTCTTTGGCGTAAGAAGGGATAAGAAAGGTGAAGCCATAAATAATCTGGATTGACAACAGGGAAATCACTGACATTCATGCTAGTCATATGAACTAGCAACATTGAAATTTCTAAGACAATAAAGATAAAAACATTATTACTGATGTGAAAATCAGGCCACTATTGTAGGACTTGTAGTGGTCACCAATATGTAGAAAGATGCTTAAAGCAGAAACACAACGATCAACAAGTAATGTTGTCAAACTAGCAGCAAGAAGCATGCAATCACATCATATACACTTGCAAAGCCTCCTGGAGTTTATGAGAAGTTGGTACAGTTACAGAAAAGGGGCCTACAAATTATGAAAAAGATAACGAGAAGCACATTGTGCAAATTCTCTATGAATATAAAATGCCCATGGCTCATACCATTAGTAGCTTGTACAATATTGACTCCACATCTTCTCCAACATACCCAGCCTGCAAAGCAGTACTTTGTCTTTTCAGTTATCACCAATCAAACAGCAGAAAGTTTTCCAAATAACAGTTGCAGAGATGTTGTCAGTCTAACAAAATGGTACAGATCATCATAATAGACTGACATAAGAGACGAAACCATCTTCTCATTAAGTGAATTATTTTATTTTGTCAAATGATTCTTAAGAGCAGCTCATTGTGCAAAGAACCCACGCCTGCTACGAATATAGAAATGTCTATATAACATTGCAAACAAAAGAAACAAGCAGCTAATAGACGACATGAATGAAGGATAAAGCTTTTCGCAGTTGAGTGCATGAAGGAGGTTCCTCTTCATCGGTTGCCATTTAAATGGATTGACACTTCTTAAAATACCCATCACCTTCCAGCCTTTCGCTGCATGAAGTTCCTACAATCATTCTTGGAACTTTACTCGATGCTCACTGCATGGTACATGCAGCTTTGGATGCTGTTGTTACAAATTGAGAAGTTCATGGTTCCAAGCTACTTCACACATGGATATTGGTGATGGACAAACTTGATATTTTCCCCATAATGTTGATATATTGCATCCCTTTGCTCCAACAAAACTTGTTCCATACTTCATGCTCAATATTCATAAGGAAGCCAAATAATTGTTGGAAAAATCACGACTCTGGTCAGATATGGCATGCCCTTACTTTCTGACTTGAGTAACTTTGACTAGGTGACTCAGGCAAGTCATGCTTTTTAACAAACCATTTAAAATTAAAATATTATAGAGTATTTAAAGATATATAATAAACAAAATAGGATGAACAATGAAATTTCGAGAAAGAACTAATAAAGATATTACCAACATGCAATCTTACAAACTTACAGTCAGCATACATGATGACATATCAAATTCAAACAACGATGCATCATTCATAAGATGCACTCACAAAGTAATTGTAAAAATGAAAGAACTACCTAAATTGATCATCATATTTTACATCCATCTACAGAAATAGTAATGCCCATAGATATTAGGGAGCTTGGGTGTAAAAGATGTTCCTGGCTGATGAACCCTGCAATGTGAGATGCAGAGAGTGTGCATGATCTGAGCTACACATCAGTATTGGCACACTGTAAAGATGCTCTAGCCCAAATATCAGTCCAATCAAATCATATGGTGGGCCACACATTAATGAAAAAAGGGTAAAGCATAAGCCTCTTAGATTCCGTAAATGTGGGGCCCACGACTTTTGTGATTTAGACTGTTGACCAAAAGAGTGGACTAATATAATCTTCCAATCTGGTAGCATTTATATGCATCAGCCATCAACAAAGAGAGCATCATATTGATGGTCCAAATAGGCTCACATATATGCACAGTGGGCCCTGCCTGACAAACCGAATGGATCTGGCACATGTACACAAAGCGGGTCCCACAAGTATGCACAAGGCAGAGAGAGAGAGAGAGAGAGAGAGAGACAGTTGCAATGTGGCCAAGTCACCAAAATAACCAGGCCTAGTCACTATAATACCAGGGCAAGTCGAACAACGTGCTGAGCCTCAGCCCAGGATATTCAAGTAGAAAACCGAATGACAGCTGAGTTCTGTTGAAATGAGCCAGCCAAGTAACCCCAAGTCAATGCATGTGAAAGTTAACTCAGCATATGGCCGTTCTGAGTTGATTTGGGTGAGTCCCAACTCCCAAGTCAACCAGTTGAGTTCACAACAATGAGTCAAACCATATAAAATGCAAGCCTACAAAAATCAGAATGCCAACAAACAGCTGAAAGAGTGATTTTTCAGGTGTAGGAAGCTAATAAGAAAATGAGGAATGAAACTTGCCTGTGTTAACGTTGTTGCATCTGCAATGACAAATGGCACATTCACAAAGCGAGCTAATGTTTTCGCAAGTAATGTCTTCCCTGTCCTTACAATCAATATTACATTATGTAAGCAAGATCATGAACCTCAGTCCACGTGAAGGCAAAATTCCACAGATCCTTAAGGCAAGAACCAAGAATAATGTGACAGATAAATGAATTAGCAGACAACAAACACTTCCATGCCTTTATAAAGCAGAGGCCATACCCGAGCCAGTTGGACCCATCAACAATACATTGCTTTTCTCTAGCTCCACCGAATCATCATCCTTAGTTTCTGCCTTGGGACTTCCCAAATCTCCCTCAGTCCTGGAACAGGAACCAACATATCTTATCAACATATTCTGGATTACATCGCCAAGAAACACGTTTTAACTGCTTGCAAATGCATGCCAACTCAAGGGACAGAACCATGCAATGTGGATATGAAACACAGCAAATGTGTTATGAAGAGTGGAGGTGGAGAACAGAGTAGATGGGTAGGTTCACAAGAACTAACCCTTTCTGTACAGATGCGTGATAGATCCTTTTGTAGTGGTTATAGACAGCCACGGAAAGGACCTGAAATGTGTGATAGAGGCAATTACATGGGAAGAATTAGGAACAAAATCATAAAATCTGCTAAACTTTTTCTCTTTTTTTTTCCTTTGTGTGTGTGTGTGTGTGTGGGGCGGGGATTATTATTCTAATCAGCTATCCAACAACCAAAACAGATATGCACCCGATTAGGAGTATAATGTCTAACTCTTGTTTCCACTCAATCTTCAAAGGCATGCAATACCCCAAAGAGAAAAGGTTTAAAAATTAAAAAAATTAAATAAATAAATAAAAGAGTAGACAAAATCCTACCATAGTCTCCTAAATCTCCACAGATGTTGAATGCGGAAGAAGAAGAAGAAAAAAAAAAGGCATAAAAATACAAAGACAAACATGTTGCGCCCAGAAAAATGTGGCACAAAAATGTGGCACATATTCTTCAAGGGTCCATTCACAATAAATACAAGGTATTTCCCATGCTTTCTCTTAACTCTCAATGAATATGCAATATCCAACAGAAAGAAGAAATGCATAAAAATGTACACAAGTCCCAATCTTTCTTTCTTGTAAATATATACGAAAAGATAAAAGAATAATACCCAACCAAAAGATAAAACATAGAAGTGTCCATAAATATATGTCCTTATTCTCCTAAATCTCTACCACATGCAACATCCAAAATCAATCAATCAAACAAACAAACAAAATACAAGCTGCAAGTAAATATCAGTAGTACTCTCCTGACTCTCTGTCAACATGCATTATCCAAGCAAAAGCAATAAAAAGAAGTCTACAAATGCAAATAAGTATCTGTTCAGCTTTTTCCCAAATCCCCGAACCATGTTTTGCACAAAAAAGAAGAAAATTGTCCAGACATAATTGTTCTTCTTTCTTCTTTTTTTCTCTCTAAAAATGCATAGGCGCAAGGGAATGGTGGGGGGCAGGGCATTATATCACAGCTACAGAGCAGGGGTACCTCCCCAACTATGAATGTGGCATTGACCCCAAATCTAAACTGCCCAAATTGTGGATCCATGGTAGATGGATTATAATCCAAAATACGCACTCAAAGGGTGATAAATAAATAGAGAAAGAGAGAGAGAGAGAGAGAGAGAGAGAGAGAGAGAGAGAGACTGATTACAGGATATCTAATGGGAAGTAAAAATGAAATGTTTTCAATGAACAAATGCCCATAGACCAGAGGTCAGGATCGTTTTATGATCTAATTTAGGATAAGACATGGATCACAAATCAAATGCTTCAGACTTGAGGTGCATACCATGTGTACTGTGCAGAAGCCACCTCAGCACTGCAGTTGTGGTATATTGCCCAACAACCTATCATTCTCCACATATTTATCCTTCTTAATCCTCAATCAAACATTATGCATGGGACCCAAATTCAGCTTAAACAGTACACAGAAAAAACTAGAGTACCCCAGACTTCCACAGAGTTCATTTAGACTTTGTTGCGACTTGCGACTCAGGATCCACGTGTGTAGCCAGCCACTGGGCCCACGTACTGAGATAGTCCAATAATTGCACTGTCCACATTATCGTTACTGCCATAAATAAGCCACAAATCACAGTTAGTAATGATACTAACCTTTGATTTCTGAGTTGAAATTTTCTTTTCATTGTTCTAAATTCATATACAGATAGTGATGGTCACAATCATACAGTCTGTGTAAGGTGGCACTGGCACATATAGCATAGAGTTCCAAAAATGACGGTACCAGTCATTCAAAGACTCCGAATGTGAGCCCCAGTGTGCGGCGATAGATGCTGATCCAGAGTCATGACAGAGGCAAGACAAACTCCTCTTCTACCATCTTTGGATGGTTGGCAGGATCCCCCAACAAATCCAAATGGGATTCCCATTCCCACCCAAAACCCAATTGGGTTTGCATTGGAAATCCTGCTCAGGTAAGCATTTAGATAAACATGTGCTGACTACAAACATCCCATGGCTGAAAAAAATAAAAATCAAACAAAATCAAAACAAAACAAAACAAACAAACAATTCTGCAGATATCTCATTAACAAAATAATAATAATAATAATACCTTTTTAGCTCTCTCTTGCCCTATCACAAACTTATCAAGCCCCTCACATATCTCCTTTGGCGTCGGCAAATCCTTACCCAGATTTGACCCGCCCCATTCATCCTTCCCCCCAAACTCCCCAGTGCCACCACTCCCACCGCCAGGTCCCACCGCTCGCTCCACATTCACATCCGAGGTGAACGGCGGTGCGTGCGCCGCCGCCAATCCATTCCCATTCCCCGGTGGGGGCCAATTCTCTGGCGGTTCCCCTCCAGACAATTTCATCCTCTCCTCGGAACCATCGGCGCCGTTACTTCCATTCTCGTCTCCGTTCACCGTATTCCTCCCTTTATTGACCCGTCCAATCTCGACGAAGCTCCCTTGAAGCGGGTCCATGCTGTACGGCCGGAAATAGTACGCGGTCTTGCAGTTGCGGCAGAGATTGAAGGCGTGGAAGCTCCCTCCCTCGATCGACGGTGGGGATGACGACAGCTGGCGGTTGGAGAAGAGGAGGTCCATCTGAGTGAAGCATCTAGGGCAATTGGACTCGGCTCTGATCTTGCGTGTGGTCTGGAACTCGCCCCCGACGCCGTCCCATTTATAGCGTTCTTGGAAGCTGAAGGATCTGAGGCGACGGTAGGCAGCGACGTGTATGAAGGAGTTGAACCGGTTGGGAACCGGTGGTGGACCGGCGAGCCGGGAGCGATCGGCGGCCGAGCCGGCGACTCTGGCAGTTCGCGTAGCGGTTTGCTGGAGCCTTTTCCATCGGAACATTCCTGGCATTTCTTTTTAAACGGATATCGTGGGAGAAATTAGCTTTTAAAAAGATGAAGCTCGAAATCGACAGAGCTACGTGCGACTGTCGTGGGGAAGTAGCTCGTTTTGCGTCTGTCGCGACTAAAGAACCACCGTGTGTCGCCTCGCACTGGGGCCCATATTATAATAAGGCCTGGTGACTGGCCCACATTATGTAAGGCCCGATGATTTGAACTGTCCATGTTATTGTGTATCGGCCTTCTTTTTTGTCCCATGTGGCGTGTGCTGGAGTGCGAAAACCGATTTTGCGGCTGGATTCGAACGGAACAACTTTGACCCAAGGGCAGAGAGAGGAGAATATGTCTACTTCGATAATATAGGGTCGACAAGATCTCAACCAATAGCACATGATTATTTCAAGATAATCATGCAATTTGTAAAATGGTAGAGTTCTTTGTAGGTGGGTTACATTTTATCTTCCATATAAATTTATTTATGTTATGTGGGGCAATCAAAAACAATCACATATATATATATATATATATATATATATATATATATATATATATATATATATATATATATATATATATATATTGTTGGGAAAAATAGGATAAGTCTGGGGACTCGGCTATAGAATGGATCAACTCTACTGACACCGTCCGGGATTTCGAGGCAATAAGTCCAACCGAGGCAAGTATACCAAACACCTAAAGGAGAGACTTAGCTCGAGTTGTGGGAAATGAATCCCAACCGAGACTTACAAAGTCCAGAGCCATAAGGTGGAGTCTATGAGATGCATAAAGTTGACTCGGTAAACGAGACAGCAACATCCAAAGAGGCCAATTAAGGCCCGAGGCTCAGAAGCCACCTGATCGACCATAAAACCGAGCCACATTTAGGTCGATTACAGAGTCGACTATCGGATTAAAAAAGGATATTGATCACGGATCGATTTCATCTCATTCGACAAATGGCGAATAGCCCTACCCTTGTAGCTAGCCGAGACTCACTCGTCAGTAGAGTCGATTCGGCTTGATCCAAGCAAGGTAAAAACGGTGTAAATGAAAGCACCTTCTCGAAAATCTAGTTAGAAGATCCCTGATCCGGAAGATCTCGGGATTGGATGGAGTCCAAAAACGAATTGATACCGAATCTCCAAAATATCAAGAGAAGAACCCTGGCACGGTAGGATCCTCCCCTTCCTATAAACACAGGAAATCCCCAATGTGAAAGGTATGCAAAAACTCTCCCATAAACCCTCTTATTCAATCATACACTTAACTTTGGCATCGGAGGGTCCGCGGCTCTAGCCAAGGTCTCCTTTGTCTCCTTCTTGTGCAGGTGAAAGGACGAAGGAAGACGTACCAGTTTTTCGCATCACCAGATTGCCGCCGTCTGTGGAAAACGATACGAAAAGTCGTTTTCCAAGCTCTACCGAAAAGCTTCAAACAGATTTTCGATGGTGAGAACTAGAAAAACCACTCAAATAGAGCCTAATGAGGTCGCTATCACTGGAGCTCCAGTAACCGAAGGCCCGCCAGGTACGAACAGAGCCCATAATCGACCCGATAACTGACAAGGTTTTGCGGCCCGTCCGGCAACCTCTGTTTCGGCCAGACATACTCAGCAGAACCGAGAGAACAGGCGGTTAGATTGGGAGGTCCAGGAACTCAGGACCAATATGAACTTCATGAAGCAAATATTGGAACAGATCCATCGCTAGCAAGTTCCGCCTCAGCGTGATGGTGATCAGACAAATGCTCCACAACAATTTGCCGATCTTCAGTCTATTGCTCTGCAATCCGTCCCTCAGTAGTAAAGTTAGCACCAGGGTACAGCCGAGCCTGCACCCGCTCATTCCATGACCGCCCCGCTGCCCGCCACCGATCTTCGACATGAAATAGATCAGAGAAGGTGCACCAGGCCTCCAGTTGAGGGTACGGCCGATAGTGACGAACCTTAAAAAGCTGACCTTCAGGATTTCAAGAGGGAAGTGCAGGAAGAGATCGTCGATAAAAGGAAAAACCGAAATTTGGGTCAGATAAGACCCAAGGCAAAGGCATCCTCATGTACAGAGGAAATTATGCAAACTCGGTTGTCGGAGTGATTCCTTCTACCCCAGATTACGCCTTTCACCGGCAAAATCCATCCAACCGAGCATATCGAATCCTTTTGAACGTATATGAAATTGCACAATACATCGGACGTCGTTATGTGCTGAGCTTTTTCCCTTACTTTAGTCGACGTGGCTCGGCTTTGGTTCAAACAGTTGAAACCAAAGTACATTAACTCGTTTACAGAGCTCAGCGATGCCTTCTTCACCAATTTTATTAGTGGGAAGAAAAAATTAAAGCCGTCTACGCATCTGAACAACATAGTTCATAAAGAAGGAGAGCTAATGAAGAATTACATCAAGCGCTTCAACTTCGAATTGCTTCAAGTCCAAAAACATTTGGACGAAACAGCTCTTAATTCAATCATGCAAGGCATCAGAGATAAATCATTTCTTACATCCTTGGACAATAACCCGCCCACCACTCTGGCAAAATTCATGGCTCGGTCGGATAAGTATGCGGACGTCGAAGAAATCCGAATCATGCGTGCGCGAAAATCCCGACCAAAGAGTCAGCAAAGAAAGAAATTGACTCGGCTAGTGGAAAGAAAAGTAAAGACGATCGGTCTCGCGATCAACGCAGATCAAGTAAGTGGCCCGACCATAAATTCTCAACGTACACCCCGCTCAATAAACCACAGGAGCAAATTTTGATGGAGATTAAAAGCGAAGGGTTTGTGAACTGGCCGAATAGACTCCGAAGCAATCCGAACCAATGAAATAAGAACAAATACTGCCATTACCATCGCGGTCATGGGCATAATACAAGTGACTACTATCACTTGAAATAAGAAATTGAGATACTCATCCGAGAAGGCCGTCTCAGAGAGCATGTCGAAAGAACCGGGACAATGAAAGAACGCTCGGGTGATAACCGACCCATGGAAGAAATCTGAATTATCGTCGGTGGTTCCCGAGGCAGGAGCGAGTCGAATAATGCTCAAAAAAATCACGTCAAGAGCATCGGTCGACCTGAGTCCGAGATCCTGATTTTACCTCGGCATTCGAAAGAGAGGAAAAATGAGAAGTATTACATATCGTTCACCGATGAGGACACTCGGGGCATTCATCATCCACATGATGACGCATTAGTCGTCACCCTCACTATAGCGAACCGCAAGGTATTCTGCATTCTCGTTAATACAGGATCATCCACAAATGTACTGTTCACTCAAGCGTTCGACAAAATGGGTGTCGAACGATCGGCATTACGACCAGTTTACACCTCATTGATAGGATTTTCTAGTGGACGAACACTTCCCGAAGGAGTCATCTCGTTGCCACTTATTGCTGGAAACTCTCCACATCATGCGACAATAATGGTCGACTTTCTGATAGTCGACCAACCATCAGTCTACAATGCTATACTTGGCCGACCCTCTCTATGCCTTCTCTAAGCTATAGTATCGATGTACCATCTTTATATGAAATTTTCGACCGAGTCGGGAGTAGGAGTCATCAAAGGTGACCAACAGGATGCAAGGCGCTGCTATGCAACGGCCATAAAAGCTCCAACCGAAGTAACTACGATTGAATCATTGGACCCTCGAACCGAGACCCACGAGCGAGTACAACCGGTAAAAGATCCTACCCCAGTACCCTTGGTCGAGATAGATGAATCCAAGATAATTTAGATTGGCTCGTCCCTGCAACCGCTCCTGAAAGATAAGCTGGTATCCTGACTCCGACAATACGCTGATGTGTTTGGATGGAGTCATGAAGATATGCCTGGGATCGATCCCTCAATGATGACTCGTTGCCTCAACATTGATCTGACCTATCGACCGATCCGATAGAAGCAACGACCGCTCGGCCCCGAAAGGTACGCCATCATTAAAGAAGAGGTTAGCAAGCTCCTCAAGGCTAAATTCATCAAGAAGATATACTATCTAGACTGGATAGCAAATGTCGTACTTGTTAAGAAAGCCAACGGAAAGTGGCGAGTCTGTATTGACTATACCGACTTAAACAAAGCCTGGCCAAAGGATTGCTTCCCTCTTCCAAGGATCGATTAGTTGGTGGATAGCACGGAAGGACATGAACTTCTTAATTTTATGGATGCTTATTCTGGATACAATCAAATTGTAATGTATCAATCAGATAAATCTAAGACTACCTTTGTCACTGACAAAAGACTTTACTGTTGCCGTGTGATGCCATTTGGTCAAAAGAATGCATGAGCAACTTACCAACGATTAGTAAACAAAATGTTTGCTCGACAGATCGGCCGGACCATGGAAGTATACATTAATGACATGCTCGTCAAAAGTATACATGCGGCCGATCATATTGCCGACTTAGAAGAAATGTTACTTATCCTTCGCAAATACCAGATGAAGTTGAACTCGAGCAAGTGTGCCTTTAGGGTAAGCTCGGGTAAATTTCTCAAATTTCGGGTCAGCCTGTGAGGGATCGAAGCGAATCTGGAGAAAATTAAAGCATTGCTCGACATTGAATCCCTAAAAATAATCAAAGATATACAAAGGCTGACTGGACGAGTAGCCGCACTCAACCGCTTCCTCTTTCGAGCTACCGATAAGTGCCTCCCGTTCTTCAAACAACTGAAGGGACGACAAGCGGTAGATTGGACAGAAGAGTGTGAAGTAGCGTTCCAGCAGTTAAAGTCATATCTCGGATCTCCACTTCTGTTATCAAAACCCAAGCCTGGGGAAGCCTTGCTGTTGTACCTGGCAGTCTTCGACACAGCCATAAGCTCGGCTTTGATATGAGAGCAGGAAGTAAAGTAATTGCCAGTGTGTTACGTCAGCAAAGTATTACTACTGGCGGAAACTAGATATCTGCCTCTGGAGAAGGTGGCTCTAGTCCTAGCGGTCTCCTCACGACGACTTCGTCCATATTTTCGAGCTCATACTATTATCGTCATAACTGACCTCCCACTCCATCAGATCCTTCAGAAATCGGAAGCTTCCGGCCAACTAACGAAGTGGGCGATCGAGCTCAGTGAATTCGACATCCAATACAAGCCGATGGTAGCGGTTAAAGGACAGACTGTGACCGACTTCATAGCTGAAGTTACCCCACAAGCCGATTCATCTACCGAGCTTGTAGATGAGCCTACCAAACAGCTGACTACTTCCCTAAGTCATTGCCCGGACCAACTCCCTAGAAGCTTTATGTCGATGGCTCATCCAACTCTAAAGCAAGCGAGGCAGGAGTCGTCTTGAAAACTCCTGACCAAACCTATATGCAATATGCCTTAAGACTTGGATTTCAAGTCTCGAACAATGTAGCAGAATACGAAGCCTTGTTGCTCGGCCTCCGACTAGCAGCCAGCCTAGGTGTTACTCATCTTAATGTATTTAGCGACTCACAGTTTGTCGTCAATCAAGTCACTAACGTGTATCAAACACGTAAAGAGCAACTACGAGTATACATGAAGAAAACCAAATAATTAATCGATGGTTTTCAACTATGTATCATCACTCGGATCTCTCGAACAGAAAACGCTAAGGCCGATCTATTGGCAAAACTTGCCTCTGCTGACGAAGATGATATACCCAGGTCTGTTCCAATTGAATACGTTGCTAAGACGAGTATCGATGACCCGCTTAGTTCGACCGTACATTCAATCGATTCGGAACCCACTTGGCTCGACCCGATCATCCGATATCTCGATAGTGGAGAGCTGCTCGAGGATCGTGCCGAGGCCTGACGATTGAAGATCCGAGCCTCGCGTTACACCATGTTTAACGGGGTGTTGTATAAGAAAAGATTTTTCACCCCTCTGTTACGCTACCTAAGTCATCATGAAGCCAATTATGTACTACGGGAGATCCACGAAGGGATTTATGAAAATCACTTGGGAGGACGATCACTCGTACATAAGGTCTTACGACAGGGGTATTACTGGCTAACCGTTCAGCACAACGCATGTAAGCTCGTCCAGGGTTGTGACAAATGCCAACAATTCGCAGCCATTCCATGACAACCCCCCGAGGAGCCCTATGGCCGGTCCTTGGCCCTTCGCACAGTAGGAAATCGACATCATCGGACCGCTCCCTTTTGGGAAATGTCAGACCAAGTTTGTCGTTGTTGCAGTAGATTAGTTTACAAAGTGGGCCGAAGCCGAGCCATTGGCTAGGATAACCGAACAAAAGATCATGGACTTTGTCTGAAAAAACACCGTCTGTCGATTCAAGATACCTTGGACCATTATTACTAACAACGGAAAACAGTTCGACAACAGACAGTATCGGGAGATGTGCGATAATCTCGAAATAAAAAATGTCCACTTGTCCCCCCATCATCCTTAGACGAATGGATAGGTTGAGGCAGTCAACAAGATCATTAAACAGTACCTTCGAACCAAACTCGACCAAGCTAAAGGAGCATGTATGAGAAATGTTTGATCATAGCATACGCCATTAGGCAAACCATTTATGGGACTCCTTATGAGACGAAGTGCCCACATTATCGCGCAGTACGCGCAGGATTGCTGCGTGACTGGATAGTGTGGCTCATGCATCTCGCATATATGTGACTTGATCATTATACTAGAGACATCAGGGCCGTGGTCTCCACAGGCACATCATGGATAGCTAAAAGGGACACCGAAAATACTTGGTTCTAGCACTGTGGGCACTTAGGATGTCATTGAGTAAAAATCTCAGAATCTCTGAGGTCAAGGGTGCCCCAACGTCTAGACTGAGTGGAACATGAGCTCCCGAGTATAGAATACCAGTAGGCCGCGTCTCTCACTGTGTCATGGTCGGTTGGGAGGGGATGTGGCCTTATCCACCTAAGTGAGGGGGCTATAAGCTAGGCTGAGTATGACCAGCTCGTAAATGAGTCCACTATCGACGAGTCGAGTAGGTATTGGCAGACTGCTGGCTAGGTGGATAGTGAGGTCTCTTCCACTCGCTAGGCTGTGTGGTTAAAGAGGCGGTAGTCGGTGTGGAGTGTAATAAACCCCGATGATTTCTCAGAGAGCAACCGTACTGATATGTGAACTTATTAAACAGGAATTGTATATTCATTCATTCACTATCCACTCGAGCTGGTGGTGGATAACTATTTGTTACATGTACCTTCGCATGGTCAGGATTTCGGTTGGGTGCGCGACTAACTTGAGATTATGAGTTTACCATATAGAGTCTAACTATCCAAATTTAGGTATGGGACTGGTTTGGATAGAAGTCCCTTGTGGTGGACCCCATAGCCTGCGATACTACGTACTATCATTCCGACTTCACATTCCAGTATGGTCATTTTATTTGCACCGTATATTACATTGCATCCGCAGTACCTAGCATTTTGGGTTACTATGTTTTTGCACTTATATGGCTTAGACGGACTTGATAGGATTTGCATATTGTATTGCATCCTCAACATCTGTTATTATCTTGTTATGTTTTTGCATCGCATAGCCTTGGTACGGCTGATAGCATTAATGGACTTACCAATATATTTCTGCTTACTCTGATTACTCTGATATTGCTTACTTGACACTTACCTTGTGCACACACTTTCACCACCCCCTAAACTTTCTATAAGCTTATGCACGATA
Organism: Magnolia sinica; assembly: GCF_029962835.1. Taxonomy (NCBI): domain Eukaryota; kingdom Viridiplantae; phylum Streptophyta; class Magnoliopsida; order Magnoliales; family Magnoliaceae; genus Magnolia; species Magnolia sinica. The sequence goes on along the minus strand of NC_080576.1, from coordinate 20,854,732 downwards.
TATGCGTGTAAATGGCGTTAGGTTGTAGCAACGTTGAGCTTCGAGCATGTAGCTGTCCTCTGGAGCTTTGATTTCGATATATGTATTTTCCTTTCAGCATTGTATTCAAATGATTATATTAGTAGATATGTGATGATGATGTTGCTATTACGATTTGGGTATACTTGTGGTTATGCTTCTTATGAGACAAATGTACGTTGGAAAATCCTCCTTGTAAGATCCCAGGATCAGGACCTGGCGTATGTACGCTGGGGGTCGAGAATGGGATACTACGGAGGTCGTCGGCACCGGGTTCGGCGATCAAGATTCCTGTGAATCTGATTTTTAGGTTTGGGGCATGACAACAGGGACCGAAGAACTTCCCAAGATACTATGGGCATACCGAACCACCACTCGAATGACCATGGGAGAAACTCCCTTCTCCTTTGCATATGGATCAGAAGCCATCACTCCGGTTGAGATCGGATTACCTTCAACTCGAGTCCGCTCGTTTAATGAGTTAGATAATGAAGAACTGCTAGCTCTCGGACTCGACCTTTTAGAAGAGCAAAGGGAAGTGGCTCGGCTACGGATAATGGTTCAGCAACGACAAGTAGCTCGGTTCTACAATGTCTGAGTCAAGGTTAGACGCTTCCGAGTAAGAGACATGGTCCTCCGAAAAACATCCCTCAACACCAAGGAAGTTGGTGCCGGCACACTGGGACCCAATTGGAAAGGACCCTATGTAGTCTCGAGCACCATCCAACCCGGAACGTATCAGTTGGAAGATCTAACCGAGCAATCATTCCCCCATCCTTGGAACGTCGAACATCTAAAAATTTATTATCCCTAGGTCGACCATTGAGCAATTAGAAAGACTCGATTAAGTAAAGAATGAAAAACATGTAAACTGAGTCAAACGAATGAGAAAACCGAGTACATTCATTCATCAGTATGAGTTTTAGATCGGATTATATTAGTTTCTATTTTGAAATTATATTGATGGAATAACAAAGATAAAGGCAAAAAGAGTTGGCCGCGACACTCGATATCCCCTCTCGGTTGCAGATACTCTCGAGCCTGGCTTAAAGCTTGGTGTGCTTGAAGTGCCTGAAGCTTAGTGTGCTTAAAGTGCTTGACACATCCAAATTAGCTCTATGGTTCATCAGGAGCTAACATGGGAGGTGGCTCAGACTCAGCTGCTGCCGCCACTCGAAGCAACCTTTGGCGCCGCCTTAGGAGCAGCCTCAAAAGCAACCTCAAGATCAGCCACCGCATTAGCAGACCCAGCTACCTCGGCCTTTGGACCTTCTTTGCAATTGCGAGGCCAAACAAGCACCCTCGGCCCTGGCTTCATCAACGGCCTTCCTGGCAAGCCCTAAGTCGTCAGTCATTATATTGAGCCAGGTCACGGCAGCAGCGAGTTGTGTTTCCGCCTCCCTTGCCCGTTTTTGAGCATCGGCCAGATCCGAGCCAGCTCTGAGCGCACAAGGAGCAAACTGCAACAGGAAAATATAAGGTTAGATCAAGATTGAGGAAACCAACAGAACAAGCGCAAAGTTCAATTCTTACCTCGAGAAGTATATTTACCATATGAGAGAGAGTCCGCCTTGAAGGAGCTTCGAAGAGGGTAGTGAAGTCTTTTTCGCTCCCACGAGAGACCACCCAGGGGACCATATTCTTCACGGCCCGCTGGAAGGCCGACGTCTCCTGTTGAGTCATCTACCCTTTTGAGGGCTCCCCCCTCTGCTCATCTCCCTGCTTCGGAACCTACTCGGCAACAGGTCCTAGCTCAGGAGCAACTTGAGACTTGGGAGCCACCGCGCCCGCCACTTTCGCCCCTTCTTTTGGGTCGGGGATTATCACGGTGGGGATGGTCAGGGCGGCTTGCCCCTTAGCCTTCGAAATCGTCTTCAGCTTCTTCGGAGGCCGAGGCTTTGACCTCAGAGGGGCCTTCATCTTGGAAGGCGGACGGAGAAAGGGCCGTGCCTCAGCCATCTCTGTATCAAAAGCAAGACGAGTTAAACAAAATGTAAGGGGAATGCGACAGGACAACTAGAAAGTACCTGTTAAGGCCGAGTCCAAACCCGAATAAAAAAGACGCTCCGGTTGGAGAAGTCTCTTCGAAGACCGCTGCTCCGGACTCAGCGCCTTCAGAGTTTTAATCCGATCTAAAGCGCCAACTCCGAGTTTCGGCCTTCGCTCGGGAATATCTGCAAAACGCACCCAGTCAGATTCAAAGACACAACAATTTAAAAAGATAGAGAAAAGAGCATACACTGAGTCACCTGCTTGAGAGAACACCCGAGGAACACGAGATTCGATGGCCCCTGACTCGACAGTCTCCCAGCGGCCACATACCCAGAACCATTTATCTCTCCAATACTTTTGAAGGTAGGAGGGTCAATTATCAAAGGTCCGCCCTTGTTCCGCCAAGCATACAAAAAGTACTAGCCGGGTTGTTGAGGGCTCAGTCGTACTTGAAACATATGGACAAACTCAAAACACGAATATAATTCAAGGATAAGTAAAGAAAGCAAGCGGAAGACTTATAGAAATATATGTGAACAAGTGTAAATCCTGAATTACATATACAAGCCGGATCGTATGAAAGTGTTATTTAACAAAATTATAAGTATCAAATTACATCATTTAGATTCCCAAAATAATCCCAAAGATCCGCGCATCGGACCAAGGCTCGCTAGAACCCGTCAAAAAACTGCATAGAAGGCAGCCTCATCATCATCCGGCTCCCGCTCGCCTTAGAAGTCGCATCCACATCTGCAACATCGGAGCCTAAGACAGAGTCTGGTGGGTGTTTAACACCGCCCCAGAAACGTGGGAGTGAGTGATCAACTCAGTGGAACAATAAGGCACTGGTTAACATGTTATCAGTTCAATCAAACAGTAATGATAAAGCAGAACAATTAAATAAATCCTAAGTACTCTTGTTAATGCAAGGATGTATGCAATATGATGCGTGCCCTCACGCGTACACCCTCAGCGTCTTCATCTTACGTTACGCATGACATCGCCTCAAAGTGCGCCACATCTACAAAGCACATGCAAATGCGGTGCATGGATATGATTACCAAGTTGTTATTAGTCCATTTCACACAGCCGGATTGGGAAGCTAAGATACCTTCCTCATGTCACCATCCAAACGGTGATCCATTCTAGGGTCGTCAATCCTAGGCATCTCATACGATCATATATTTGAGGTCGTAGCAAAGGGCTCGTCACCAATCAATGCACGCCTTTCATGCCTTTACTACCACAATTCGGCTCGTCACCTCCTTGCGGTATCCAGGTATGCTCGAGGTCACTACAAAGGGCTCGTCACCAATCAATGTAGGCCGACAGCACGAATATAGTGTCCCATACCACCATAATCGGTTCACGAGTTTAGTTGCTCACTGGTCACTACGGGGAGGCTCGTCACCCCAGCGTAGGCCGACAGCTCGACCACGGTGTCCCATACCACCATGTCCGGCTCATGAGTCTTAGCGGATCAAGTACCATAGTTAATAGGATTTCACTGGTGAGTTCGGTACCCTAGATTCAAGCAATAGCGTCCAATACATGGTGAACATACATCGGACAATCGGGTTACTTGACGAACTCGACTAGCACGAGCGCACGTTGAATTGAACGACATAGAGTGCGCAAACACTCCGCGTGGCCAAACCACTGCCGACAACTCTAATACGGCTCGGGTTCGTCTAATGCGTCCTACGTGGCGAAAGCAATCTCAACCACGAATATAGGGTCAATTACCGATTTCCTGGACTAAGGCATAGTCCCAAACACATTACACTACTACAGGTATTCATATGGAACGTAAAACAGTAATGAAACAACAACTCAAATCATGGTACATACGCATCTGAAGGATATCAACTTAACATAAATGTAAGCATAGGAGATGCTTGAATTTAAATAACTTGGAATGTAACTTGCATAAAAGAAATCATGCGCATCAATAGGAGTGTTGAGAATCACTTCTCAACGCCGCAATAAGTGTAAGAAGTTACACTTAGATCATTCATGCATTTCTACAAACACTTAGCATACATGGAACAACATACATGACGTATGTTGAAATACATGCATTTAGACAATTCCTTTTTCCAAGGAGTTGTCATACATGCATCTAGCATACATACATGACAAATAATCATGGCAAACATAAGTGCATATTTTATACGTATACGGTACTTTATAAATACACATAGAATACACAAATCTCAATATAGCACATGCATATCAGGAAAGCAACGTAAACATAACATTTGGCATGTGAAATCTCATCTATAACAAGAATAAATCACTAACTAGCGTTGAAAGCCTTGAAAACCATAACCTATGCACTTAAAGTCCGCACCTTAAGCAAAGAAAGAACCACCGAACTGATTTAGACGAGTTGTCTTCGTCAATGGCGAAAGGATACCCTAAAGCAAGGATAGATATGAGATACAACAACACTAAAACTAATCTAAGCTCTAACACAGGTTAGGGTTAGGTTAACTTACCCCAAAAGAACTCAGAACCGTCAGAAGAACGATTCAAAGTGAAGGTTCAAAGATGAAGAAGAACAAAGAAGAATCCAAGATGATTCACCAACTTATCTCTCTCACTTCCTCTCTCTTTTCCACTCTCTTTCCAAGCTAGGGTTAGAGAAAAATTCGTATGGAAAAGAGGGCTAGGGTTTAAGGACTATAAATAGGCCTATATTTGATGAAAATAACCCCAGGGACAAGGTATACTTAGATTATAACCAAAGCATGCCTTTCTCGATCCAATGAAGCACTTCTGGTGGGCCTATAACCACGAAAGGTCGGACTTAAGCTCATTGACCATGGATATAGGTCAAGCTGAGTTTTCATACCGACTGGCTCTTCAGATCAGCCGTTGCAGACCACACTCAATTCAACGGTCACGGAATCTCGATCAGGTCCACAAGCACTAGGATATGCCTGGGCCAACTATCCTGATCAGAGGGTGAAATTGGGTCAAAATCCAACGGTCAGATAGCTTAAAATCGTCGCGCAAGCGACATGACTCAGATTTCATAAAAACTTAATAAATTCCAACCGTTCTCACACTCTTCATTCCGAGCTCAATCAAATCGACGCAGAACATCACATGGACTTGATTTTCGAGGAGATGGTCAAGCCCAACTCGATGACCGCAACAGCCTAAGATCATCGCTATCGGACTTTCGACGCACAGTCCAGGTCCGATCCAGATCTTCCAAAAATTCCCCAAACACCTGGATTTAGCGATGAATCCTATATTTTCGGAGTAACGTAGCGCTAACTAATCTACAAGTTTAGAGCCATGCGGATACAATTTAAAGTGATTGATGTGAATTTCACAAGCAATCGAGTATAGCGCTAATTACCCCAAAACAACTACTTAAGGAAAGATTAGCACAAAATTTCCAAGGTTGAAGGTAGGAGGGTCAATTATCAAAGGTCCGCCCTTGTTCCGCCAAGCATACAAAAAGTACTAGCCGGGTTGTTGAGGGCTCAGTCGTACTTGAAACATATGGACAAACTCATCAATAGTCAGTGGGGGCTACTCTGTCTTAGCACACAACACCGAGCATCCGAACAAGTTCCTCCGCCCGTTCGGAACTATCTGCCCAAGCGCTATCCGGAGTCGGGAAAGCAAATCCCAAGCTATTCCTTGGAGGGGGAGACGCAAGCTACACTGCAAAGCAACTTAAAAAATAGCGACCATCCTAACAAGAAGGCGGTCGGGTAACTCACTCAGAAGAGGAAGGCGAAGAGTGACCGAGTCCGGGACATGGTACCTGGCCCCAATCTTGTCCAGATCCACCTCGTTTAAAACCAAGGGAACTGGACCCTTTTGCTCATCTCCAGCCTCCCCTCCCTCGGCCGCCAACTCAACAGCCTTTGCCAATCTCCGGGTGGAGACCGACTCACTGACTCCTTCGGCCTCCTCATCCTCCTCCTCTGTTTCCTCCCTAAGAGGATTGGGCCTGCAGGGGGCAGTCGCCAATGACACTCCTCCGTGAAAGGGACCTGCAAAAACAGGGCGCTCCGCTGAGAATCCAGCCACCCTTTCAGAATGCTGGAAAGCTACATTGACACTTACAGTCATCTCTGTCAGCAACGAAGGTGATTCTGAGACGTCCAAGAGACACCTTGCTTCACATTTATCACCGAAAACTCCCTCTCGAGGGCTCGAAGAACCTTGCATTGCTACTGAAACTGAAAATGAAAGGGAGGGAGAGAGTTAAAAACGCACCGAAGATAGCAAGAATGACCGAGAAAAAGGCAAATGTGGAGGTAAAAATCAGAAACGAAAGTCGAAAATGACGAAAATACGAAGACATCGAATGAAAATCGGGGAAAAAGAAAATGTGTGCGCGAAAGTGAGAGACGAATGTCACGCTCCCCCTTTTATAGCACAACCACGTGGCAAGGGCATTTAAGGAGGAGTCAAGTCGACGGCCGCTTTGACTCCCCCGCCTGACACGTGGCGCATTTCGGACAACGCAAACGCCGCCCTCGCCATGTGTCCAACACTCATAAGGGGAAGAAGCGTTCTGACGGCTGCCTGCTCGTGCGGCCTCGATTAACGAACCGGCGTGTGTTCTAGACGATGTAGGACTCTTGCGAGTATTAAATGATCCATCATAAAGTCGGTCTCAGCTCAAGCCAACTCAACGACTCTGTACTCTATAGCGTCAACAAAGTTGATGCAAGAAGTGGGGGGCTTACTGTTGGGGAAAAATAGGACAAGTCCGGGGACTCGGCTATGGAATGGACCAACTCTACTGACACCGTCCGAGATTCCGAGGCAACAAGCCCGACCGAGGCAAATATACCAAACGCATAAAGGAGAGACTTAGCTCGGGTTGTGGGAAATGAATCCCGACCAATACTTACAAAATCCAGAGCCATAAGGTAGAGTCTATGAGATGCATAAAGTTGACTTGGTAAATGAGACAGCAACATTCAAAGAGGTCGATTAAGGCCCGAGGCTCAGAAGCCACACGATCGACCATAAAACCGACCCACATTTAGGTCGATTACAGAGTCGGCTATCGGATTAAGAAAGGGTATTGATCACGGATCGGTTCCATCTCATCTGACAGATGGCGAATAGCCTTACACTTATAGCTAGCCGAGACTCACCCGTCAGTAGAGTCGGTTCGGCCCGATCCAAGCAAGGTAAAAACGGTGTAAACGAAAACACCTTGAAAATCTAGTTAAACGATCCCCGATCCCGAAGATCTCGGAATCGAATGGAGTCCAAAAACGGATTGATACCGAATCTCCAAAATATCAGGAGAAGAACCCTGTCATGGTAGGATCCTCCCCTTCCTATAAATACAGGAGATTTTCAAGGTGAAAGGTACGCAAAAACTCTCGCATAAACCCTCTTATTCGATCCTACACCTGACTTTGGCATCGGAGGGTCCACGGCTCTAGCCAGGGTCTCCTTTGTCTCCTTCTTGTGTAGGTGAAAGGATAGAGGAGGATGTACCAGTTTTTTGCATCAACATATATATATATATATATATATATATATATATATATATATATATATGACTTTTTAAATGAAGAATTGTCTATATTGAAATAAAATTAGTACAAGGCAAAAGTATAGACTTCGATTACAATTAGATATCTTTGTTAAAGATTATCGTTACTCATACGATAGAATTAAAACTATAATAAAGAAGGAAATATTGATTTGTTTGATTGGTTGGTACAGTACCTCTTAATTTAATCTTTTTACTATTTATAAATCTTTGTTGCCACTTCCCTTTAGATGCCTGCTCTTCCTTATTTTGTCAATTATGGCAGCTGAATCATTGTCACATCGGTCTTACCGCTTTGTCTTTTAGACTTTTCAGTCATACCCCTCTTTCCACTCGACCGATTTCGCCTCTTAGACTTCTCGATCACGCGCCTTCATCAGGTGGCGCCAGCTATACTTCCATAAAAATTACTTCAAATATCTCTAAGGATCTCACGCATGGTGTACATTACCCATGGAATAACACGTGTCTTCTTCTAATTGGCTTAGCCAGAATTATGGTACAATATCGCCCCCCACATCACTCGCCTTTAATTAAAAAGGTCAGAGCAACGTTAGTTTGTCGTTCGACACAATAAATGCACTACTCAATTGGAGAAAAAAATAAATCGAATTCGAACTTCTTGATCGAACTCGGCCATCTCAGTCGAAAAACATCAAATTCAACCATTTTGGTCGAACTCGACCATCTTCGTCGAAAAAAACATCAAAGTTGGCCATTTTGGTTGAACTTAGCCATCTTTGTCAAAAAACATAAAAAGCGGTCATCCTAGTTGAACTCGATCATCTTCGTCGAACACGGCCATCTTGATCGAATAACATCAAAGTCTATCATGATAATGGTGGCTGTCGGTCAATCCATTTACGATAAAAGCTTATGGTAGACCAAGGTGGTAGTTCGGCAAAAAACTTAACCCACCACCTCTTGGACTAATTACAAAATTTGGTCACAGTCCACGGGGCAAGGCTCGGTCACTTGAGATGGCTCGGGGCCTACCGAATATTGTTTCCCATTGTGAGGGATGTTTGTAGGAAAGGGTTGGCCCTCGTGTATTTCCGATCTCTGACCTTAGGAGCAAAATTTATATCTTTCTGTTTAGGTCGTCCAACTTGAACTGGTTGAAGAATACTTCGCAATTCCTGTACTGGAGAATGATGTGTTCCATTGTAAAATAGGTACTAACGCTATCGTTAGTGCCTCAATGCTGGTGCCAAATTTCTGACATAATTAGTATTAGCAGTTGGTTGAGGCAGAAATTGTTGCAGCATAGCAGGTGCTTTTTTAAAAAAAAATAGTCACCATCTGATTCAAGCCTTTAATCTGACTAGCCATCTACCTATTAAAGGTTTTAAGCTTGAATTTAAGATTGTTTACCCTAAGCTCATGACTCCTTTGCACCATGTTGAATCTCCATTTACATATCACGTAGTCTAGCCGTCATTATCTTAAGAGGATCAATACGAGATAAAGATGTCATATCCTGATTTGAAGGATTGGGTGCCGAGTTCTACAACATCTCAGGCATTGGTTGTACCTACATTTTCTCATATTGTGCAGGAGGTTCATTAGCACCAAAAGTGTTGCGACCCCTTTGACTCATATTATACCATTGCATAATAAATATTTATGATAACCTATTAATTTTTTATCCCATGGGGCATACAAAAAATTGTTGTCTTTTTACATATTAGATGTATAATTGATATTTTATGGCAACTAGGTAGTTTTTAAGTTTCACCAAGTGTGCCAAAAATTGTTATCCTTTTGCACGATGATGTACAATGGATGTGGCAACCAAGTAGTTTTTAGTACCACGTAGCGTGCAAAAAATTGTTGTCTTTTTATATGGCTAGTGTACAGTTAATATTATATGGCAACCAAGTTTTTTTTCCCCACCAAACGTGTCAAAAATTATTGTCTTTTTGCACGGCCATTGAATAATGATATTTTATGGCAATCAAGTAGTTTTTAGTCTCACCGGGCATGCCAAAATTTGTTATTTTTCGGCTTGTTTCTAGTCACGTGTGGTGTGTGCGGGCATGCCAGAACCAATTGTGCGGCTCAATTCAAACCGAACAACTTTGACCATAAGCACCAAGATAGACAGATATGTCGAATGTAATTATATATGATCGAGACGTGAGAAGATATGTTGCCTATTCAACCACTCACATGAGATTTATTTCAAAATGATCAGGCGACTTGTCAAAAGGTATGGTTCTTCCTTTGAAGATGAGTTGTACTCTACCTTTTATATGAAAGGACTTTTGGTATACTAGGCAATAAAAAACAATCACATATAAAAAGGAATACTCACATTTGACTACAATGAGCCTTTCTGAATGAAGAACTGTTTGTATTGAAACATAACTAGTTTAGCGTGAGAGCATAGGCTTGGATTACGACTAGAGATTATCGTTAAAGATTATCACTACCCCGAAAATGGAGCTAAAACTATAATAAGAAAATACAGGTTTATCTGTTTGGTTGCTTGGAACGAAACCTCTTGCTTTGTTGATATTTCTATTATTTATAGATCTCTGTTACTGCTTCCCTTTAGATATTTCTTCTTCCTTATTTTGTCGAATATGACACCTGAATTGTTGCCACGTTGGTCTTCTAGGTCCTTCCATCTATTCGGGTTCCTTAATTGTTCATTTTCACTCGACCGCTTTTCACCTTTCAGACTTCTCAGTTGTGCCCCTCTTTCTACTCAACCACTTTATGCCTCTCAGACTTCTCAGTCATGGCCCTTCATTGATGGCGTTGGTTGTATTTCCATAAAAAGTACTCCAATTATCTATAAGGATCTCATGTATTTTGTATATTTCCTATGGAATGACACGTATCTTCTTCTAAATGGCTTAACCATAATTAGGGTTCAACACATGTTATCTTTACTAGCATAAGTAAGTTGATAATCATTTTTTATTGGCGTTTCTAACTTTTTGATTTTTAGAGTTGAATTTAAGTCAGTTAACATTTTCATATTGTAATCCATCCATAGATAGTGATGGCCAAAATGCATGATGTAATTTTCTTACGTGACCACTCTTATAAATTAGATTCCACAACATGGACGGTTCCAATTGTCAGACCAATCATAACGTGTGTCCAGAGGGTGGCAACATATGTAGATCTTGAATCGTAATAGAGACAAACCACAAATAGAGTACTCAAGGGGTTATTTGTCCAGGTGGCCCTGTAAGGTAATGTGGTTGTGGCAGAGCCTGTATGGACTATAAATAAGGAATTCCAGCCCTGAATCTACTTCTTCACCTTTCGGATGACAAAAATATCCCTTTTGCCATAATTATGTCTCGTATGGCGGGTTCTCATCTCGAAAAGTTAAATATCTTTTAAAAAGGGACGTGAGCGTCATCCAATATTGAAATTTGGCCCACCCCTTGGCCAATTTGATCCGTTCATTTAATCGGACAATCATTAATTGATGGAAGAGTCTTTCCATATCTATGCTTAAAAGTTCTCTGTAGCCCACAACTACATTAGTGTTGTCCATTAATTTTGAATTATTTTCTCCCATGTGGTCCATATGTGATGAGTTTTGCCCTCAAACTTGAGCCGACAATATAAAATTAAAACCCCTTACATGTGAACAGGATATATTTGTTTCAAGACAGTCCAATGAGCCCCGCATAAGATGTGCATAGGTTTAAAACGTGAGGCCGTCCCGCACAAGGCCCGTTTGTCCATTTCATTATTCCTTGATTTTTTCCACAAGAGAGGAGGATGGTTTTTTTTTTTTTTAACTCCATTCATTCTTCCTTCTTGCTCCCTTCTTCATTCATTAGTTTCTTTTATAATTATTTATTAGGCTTTTTTTATTTGATATGAATGGTGAGGGTTTGAAATGGAATAAGGTGTGGAAGAATACTGTAATTGATAATTTTTTTTTATAATGGAATGATATTGAAAAGGATGAATTTTATAATACAAGAATGTTGTAATGCGTAAATATTGTAATGGATGAATGTGATAACACTGGAATGGATGAATGTTGTGATGGATAACTATTATAATTGATGAATTGTAATGAAATAATATCGAGATGGAAGTGTGTTGTAATAGATGAATGTTGTATGGTGGATCATCGATATTTACTATGGATCACCCATGTTTATTGCGGATCACCGATATTTTCACTCTGGATCGTCGATGGTCAGTGTAAATTGTCGATATTCACTATGGATCGGTGATATTCAATGTGGATTTTCGATATTCACCGTTGATCGCAGATATTCACTATGGATCGCTGATATTTTCACTGTGGATCACTGATATTTCCACTGTGGATCGTAGATATTCACTGTGGGGTAAACGCCAATAATTCATTCGTTACAGGTTTAATTTGAGTGATTTTATATTCATTGGAAAGATAATTTGATAAGCTTTTAAATGGCTTCAGAATTATCTCGTTTCAAGACAATTTGATTTTCCGAAAGTATGCTCAAAGTTCATTATTCACTGTGGGATGTCCAATATTCACCACTGGACACCGGTCCGACTAAAATGGCCACATCTTTACATGTCTGATTTGGGTGATCTTATATTCGTTGTTTAAGTAATCTGATGAAATTTCAAATGAATTTAGAATCAAGTCATTTGAACACAATTTGCTTTCCCAAAAGTAAGCCCAAAGTTCATGATTTACTATAGGATCGCTGATATCCACTATGTGGTAACAATCAAACAAAATTGGTCATAACTCGCTTATTACGTGTTCAATTTGGGTGATCTTATGCTTGTTGGAAAGCTAATTTGATAAAAATTAAAATAGTTTTAGAATCATATCATTTAGATATCATTTTATTGTGCAAAAGTGGGCCTAAAACTAATCATTTGGTGTTGCTCAAATCGTATATGTAACGAGGAAGTTATAGTCATTTGAAAGTTCATCAAATTAGCTTTCTAATAAAATGGTATCCAAATGAGATGATTCTAAAGGATTTTGAAAATTTATCGAGTTATATTTCCAACTATCATAAGATCACCCAAATTTATACATGTAAAGAGGGAGCCATGGTCATTTTTATCATACCGGTACCCCACAATGAATATTAAGGATTCACCTACTTTTGGGCAATCAAATGATGTCTAAATGAGATGATTCTAAAGTCATTTAAATTTTTATCAAATTACCTTTCCAACAAGCATGAGATTACTCAAATTGAATATACAATGAGAGAGTTATGGCCATTTTCATTAGACTGGTACCCCACAATGAATATTAGGCATCCCACAATGAAGGATGTACTTTTGGCCTACTTTTAGGAAATCAAGTAGTGTCAAAACGAGATAATTCCAAAGACATTTGAAATTTTATCGTAGTAACTTTCTAACGAGCACAAGATCACTCAAATCAGACATGTAATGAGAAAGTTATGACTATTTTCGTTGGACCAGTGCTCCATATCGAATATTTGCGATCCACGGTGAAAATATCAACGATTCACAGTGAAAATATCAATGATCCATTGTAAATGTCTACGATCCACAGTGAATATCGATAATCCATACTGAATTTGTCAATTTACAATGAATATCAATGATTTACACTGAATATCGATGATCCATAGTGAAAATATCGACAATCCATAGTGAATATGAGTGATCCACAATAAATATCGATAATCCATAGTGAAAATATTAGCAATCCACAGTGAATATGGCGATTTACAATAAATATGGATGATTCAACGTACAATATTAATCCATTACAACATAATTGCATCTCAATATTCTTCCATTACAAAAATTCATCTATTATAATAGTTATCAATTACAACTTTCATCGATTCATCTATTATAACATTATTCCATTACAAAATTCATTCATTACAATATTCTTTTATTTTGACATTTATCAATTATAAAAATTCATCTACTATAATATTTTTCTACACTCTATTCCTTTCACAAACACCCACCATTCCTATCGAAAAAAAATCTTAAAAAACAATTATAAAGGAAATCAAAGAAATAAGAAGTAAGAAGGAAGGGAGCAAAAAGAAAACACCATCCTTCTATCTTGTGAAAAAACCAAGAATCTAAGAGGAAAACGACCAAATGGCTTTCACATAGAAGGGTTCCACATTTTAAGCCATCCACATCTTATGTGGTGCTAGGATATCTTGAAGCAAATCCATCATGTCCACATTTAGGAGTTTTTAATTTTATATCGTCAACTCAAGTTTGAGGACAAGATTCATCACTAATGGTCTACATAAAAGAAAATAATTCAAAATTAATATACAACATTAGTATAGCTGTGGGCCAAGAAAGCTTTAAATGTAGAACTGATATGACCATTTTGTTAGTGCATGACTATCCAATTAAAATGAACGGATTATGTTAATAAAAGAGTAAGCTGAATTTTAATTTTAGGTGGGCCCACATCCATTTTTAAAAAGGAAAATTTACTTGTGAACATAATATACAGGAGGCACAACCATGTTAGGAGGAGATTTTCATCCTTAGGAAATAAAAAAGCAAATTCAAGGGTAACTCCTTATTTCTGATCCATGTGAGCTCCTAACAACCATGCCACGTTAAGGTTACGGAGCACCAGGACAAATAATGGCCACTCAGGGGAAAGAATGGGAATAGGTAGGGAGTTCTAACTGCGACATATGAACGAATGCACACTAATTTCTCCCGAGGGCAACGGGACACAGAGAAACAGGATCCAATCCGCTCATCAGGTGGGACCCGATAAGTAGATTCCTTTATTAAATATTATGACGATGGAATTGTTAGGTGGGCTACACGTTCGGAAAGTAAAGTGAATGTTGAGTGAAACAAAAATGGATTGGCTACTCCCCCTGCCACCAGCCGGGTGGCTAGTGATCGGTACTTTGTGGGCCCCACCATGGTGTGTGTGTTTCATCCATGCCGTCCATCCATTTTTACAAATCATTTTATAGCAAGAGACAAAAAATGAGATATATCCCAATCTTAAGTGGACCACATTATAGGAAACGTGTGTTGAATGAACATCGACCATTTAAAACTTTTTAGGGGTCATAAAAGTTTTGGATCAAGATGATCTTTGTTTTTTCCCTTCATCTGGGTGTGTATGACCTAATCAACGGATTAAATATCAAATAAACAGTACAGTGAGCATTAAGAGGATTTTAATGGGGGATATCCAATCACTATTGTTTTCCTGTGATGTGGTCCACCTGAGATTTATATCCCTATCATTTTTGGGATCAATTACTAAAATGATCTGTAAAAATGGATGAATAGCATGGATGAAACATATAAATCATGGTGGGGTCCACAGAGCACTGACCACCACCCACGGGGTTGGTGGCAGGGGAGTAGCCAATCCGTTTCCGAGAGAAACCAGCTAATACGCGAGGGGCTTTCTCAGTGGTGAGACAATCCCATCCAACCTACCTCGGACGTTACAGGTGGCAGATCGTGGGGTGGACGGGCGTTGTTTGGTGAACGACAGCAATCGGGCAATCCCAACGATCATTTCTGCCAACACCTCCCCGTCGATTGTCAACTGCTCGTCGGTTAAGCGTTTTCTTTGTGCGGGCCAACAATTCGATGGCGGTGATCGTCTGATCATCTTGGACTATTGGTCCATGGGTAGAGCTGGGCACCGGACCGAGTCGGATCGGATTTGGTCCAACTCGACCAAGTTCGAAATTTGTAGGTCTCGACCCGAACTCGTTCCGATTCGAGACCGGATCCGGGTCATTTAACTTGAACAGATCCGAACTCCTGTTGGCCTGAATCGATCCGAGTCCGACTCGGTCAGGAAAACCGAGTCAGATCGGATTGAGTAAGGTTTGGATAAAAAACCGATGGATGGCATGGATAAACCAAAAAAAGTTCAAGATGGGCCCCACATTTACTCAGTAGGGAAAAAACGGACAGTTAGCTTCTTGAAGAAGCTTTACACCACAGACAGATAGCTTCTTGGAGAAGCTTTACACCACAGACAGATAGCTTCTTGAGGAAGCTTTGTAACTGCCAAGTGGCTAGTCACTTGTCGGTATTCTGTGGGGCCCACCATGATGTATGTATGTCATCCATGCTGTCCATCTATTTTTATATATCATTTTATGATATGAAAAAAAAAATGAAGTATATCTCCACTTAAGTGGACCACATTACAGGAAATAGTGTTAAATGAATTTTGACCATTAAAAATGTTTTGGGGGCAATAAAAGTTTTGGATCAAGCTTATATTTATTGTTTCCCTTCATCTGGGTCTTTATGACCAAATCAACCGATTGGATTTCAAATAAATAGTACAGTGGGCCTTCGGAGGATTTTAATAGTGAATATCCATTCATTATTGTTTTGTTGTGGTGTGGTCCACCTAAGATTTATATCCCTATGATTTTTTTATCAAGCCCTAAATTGATCTGTAAAAATGGATGAATGGAATGGATGAAACACGTACATCATGGTGGGGCCCACAGAGCACTGACCATCAGCCGCGGGGCTGGTGTCAGGGGGAGTAGCCGATCCGTCTCCCTCCAAGTACTCTTGCTGTCTGTAGCTAGCACCAGCTATATAGCTGATCTAGTTATGTGTGGGGCCTACCGTCACACATACATTTTATCCACTCTGTCCATCCTTTTTACCAGATAATTTTAGGGAGTTATCCGAAAAATGAAGCATATCCAAAGCGCAATTGGAACACACCACCAGAAATAGTGTGAATTGAATTCTACCGTTGAAAAGTTCTTAGGGGCCACAAAAGTTTTAGATCAAGCTGATATTTGTGATTTCCCTTCATCCATGTCTGTGTGATCTTATAAATATCTTGGATGACAAATAAACATCACTGGGGGCCTTAGAAAGGTATCAACGGAGGAAATCAATACTTTCACTCTTTCCTGTGGTATTGTCCCCTTTGAGATTTTTATATGCTTCAATTTTGGGATCAACGACTAAATTGATCTGTAAAAACAGATGAACTGTGTGGATAAATGTCATGCACTCAAGGTGGGCCCAACAGAGTTTGCTCAGTACGATAAGAGCGTACTGAGTAAGTCAGTACGCAATTCGATTTCTCCAAGTACTAGCTAGCACCAGCTATATAGCTGATCTAGGTACATGTCGTGCGAAGACGAGCACTGACGCTCCTCGAGCTCCGAGTTGTACAAACGGTTCAAAGGAGATCCACGTTACATGGCCCCACAGTGACGTATTTACTATATCTACACCGTTCATCTATTTTTAGAGATCATTGTAGAGCATTATCCAAAAAATGAATCATATCCAAAGATCACCTGGACCACACCATAAATAGCAGTGGAGATAATGATTTTCACCGTTAAAAATTTTGTAAGGCCCGCCATAATGTTTATTTTACATTTAATCTATTCATAAGGTCACAAGTACCTGAAAAAACATATTTCATAAGGTCACAAGTACATGATTGAAGAGGAAAAAGAAATTTCATATTGATCCAAAACTTCTGTGACCCTAAACAGGGTTTCAATGATAGACGTTCAATCTCCCAGTGTGGTCTAGTTGATGGTTAGAGCTATCTTATTTTTTGTCTCAAGCCTTAAAATGAGCTCGCCAACTGGATGAACGGTTTGGATATAACACATACCTCGTGATCAGACCCACAAAACTTGCTAACGTTACCTGAGTCCATCCGCTTCGTACACTGATCAAGCTGCGAGTCTCTTTCTCTTTCCCTCTTTCTCTCTTCCAAACACAAGTATAAATCATTTCTCAGTACACTGATCAAGCTGCGAGTCTCTTTCTCTTTCCAGCAGATAAATCCAAGCCTTCTTCTTCAATAGAAATACAGAAGCAGATGTGGAGAGAGAATTACATATACAGAAAGATGGAGAGAGATAGAGAGATAGGGACGGGCTCAAGTGTACATTGGGCGGCAATTTTTGGAGCCAAATCGTAAAGCCTAGGTGGTAAAAGTAAAAAGAAAAAAAATATACACACACACACACAAATATATACGGTCCGGATCGGGTTGGTTCGAATCGGATCCAATCAGATCGGGTTTCGGATCGGGTCGGTTCGGAACGGGGCCCATCCGGATTCGATCCGAAAATAATTCGGATCTGGATTATGCTACCTGATCCTGACCATCAGTTCTGTTCGAATCGGGTCGGATCGGGCCGGATCCACTGGTTCGCATATGAAATGCCCGGCTCTAGCTCGAACTCATTTTCAAACTCAAAAAATCAGCTTGACTCGGCTCAAACTCAGCTTCAAACCGAGTGGAATCGAGCTTTTTCGAGTCGAATCGAGGGAGTAGTTTAGACTTTAATGGTGGTAATGATGCCCACTGTTGAAACATTATTAGGGCCCACCTTGATATTTATTTGCAAATCTAATTCATCTAGCATGTCACATGAAAAACACAAAAATCAGCCTGATTCAAAACTTGTGGCCATTGAGAAGCTTTTAACGGCGAGCGTTCGATCACCACTTTTCCTATGCTGCCGTCCACTTGAGGCTGGGGTTTGCTGCGTTTATGGGCTAATGCCTAAAACGAGCCGGAAATGGTTAAACGGCCATGGATAAAACAGATACACCATGGTGAGCCGCACAGCGCTGCCACAGTGGATTTCCCTGATAGTCACCAGCATATCTACTTCCGTCAGCTGCTGGTTGAGGAACGAGAACGGGTGAGAACTGTCAAGGGGTTTCCCCACATACTGCACGTGAGGTAGATCCTAGCGATTCATCACGCAGGGCTGACCGTAATACTGCCCTGACTCAAAAAATAGCCTGGTCCATTCATCGCCTGGGCCGCAAGTGCATTTATTGCAACAGGTAGGCCACTCTTTCTAATCGTCCATCTGATAAGTGGATCATCCTAATTTTTAGGCCCAATGAATGGAACCCGAGTACCTGTGACACCTATTATAAGCGGCCCATAAAACACCCAAGCTCTTTGGGCCACCATGTTTTATATATGAAATCCACTCCACTCATCAGATGCACTTCTTGATGCTAGACCTTGGGACCAAAAGTTATCTAGATGCAAAACTCAGGTAGGCCCACAGCACAGGGAAAAATGGAGATGGGGCGTGAATCATGGGTTTGTGTGTGAGGCTACCTGTGGTGTGAATCTTTCATCAAACCCGTTCACCCAGTGCGATTCGCGGAGATGAATGGAAGATACGCAAATAAGCCTTGATCCAGAACTTAAGCACGCCACAGCTCGTGAAATTAGAGCCTTCAGGCTTTAAGTGAGTTTTATTGTCATCATCCAGTAGATGGAGTCGATTGCAATCGACAAGATGGTTTACCCCAAAGAGCTGGACCAGTTTGTCTGGTGACCCCAACATCAGCCAGCTAACTGGTGTCAAAACTCATGTGGGCCTTAATATATGCTTTTTATCCATGTTGTCCGTCCATTTTACTAGCTCATTTAAAGGCTTGGCTTGTGCCTAAAAAGAAGTAAATTTAAAACGTAAGTGACCACACCACAGGAAATAATGGAGATTGAATGTTTATTTGCCACGTAGCATCTTCATTAAGTTACGTAACCCTGAGTAAAGGGAAAACACAAATTCCAACTTGGCCGACAAGTTTTATGGCATCTAAGAAATATTCAACCGCGCGCGTTCAACTCCCTTTTACTATGTTGTGGTCTACTTGAGCTTCAGAGTGCCTCATTTTATATTGGAAAAAATAGATGAGCAATGTGGATAAAAATATATATATCATGGCTGGTATTGAGGCTACAACCATACCGCATCCCAAAGAGCTTGGGTGTTTTAGTGGCCAAGATGGGTGCTGTAGGCTAGTCCTACTCTCACCTGATGATTGGAACCACTAGTGGGATTGATGCCACTCCCGATTCAGTCCGCCTGATTGGACATGGTTTGGCTGGTGACCCAGCACCAATTAGCCAGCTGGTGTCAAAATTCTACGAGATCCATTATGATGTGTGTGTTTTATCCAGGCTATTTATTCATTTTTAAACTTATTTTAGTGATTTTTCATTATATATGTAATCCCCGCAGTAAGTAATTATTACCTCTTCACATGCTTTGAAAACGGTGGATAAATCCATCCCAAAAAATTGGTGAAAAATGTTGACTTAAATGTAGATATATCTGCGTTATTCATTTGTTTTATCCAAACATTTTGGAGCATGAGCTGAAAAAAATGACAATCCAGCACATTAAAATAATGGCCTTAATTCATCCACTATTAAAAATGATTCCATTCATTGGATTCACATTGAGGCTTATTCATCATCTAGCCTGTTTATAGGGTTACATAAGCATCAATAGAGGAAAAACACAAATATCAGCTTGATCCCCTACTTTTAGGTCCCTCAAGAAATGTTTAAGGGTAGGCATTCAATTCTCACTATTTATGTGGCGTGTTTCAGTTGAACTTTGGATCTACTTCATTTTTGGGCTAATGCCCTAAATTCAGCTAGCATAGCGAATGGCCGGTGCGGATAAGCCACATACATCATAGTGGGCCCTTTATTTACAAGGTATTCACAAATTTTTTAATTTAAGTGCTGAAAAAGTAAGCAATCATGTCCAAGTAATTACAGTTGAGCTAAAAAAATCAAATCACACATGTGGACCACACTACAGGAAAACAAACAGTCCACTGTGATGTTTATCTGCTGTATAATAAGGTCACATAGGTCTGTACCAAGGGAAAACACAAATATCAACTTAATGTAGAACTAATATGCCCCCCAAAAGTTTTCATTAGGAGGAAATGAATCCCCAGTGTTTCGTGTGGTCCACTTGAGAGTTGGATCTACCTTATTTTTGGGTTAATCATATTAAATGAGCTGGTAAAATGAATGGACGGTGCGGATAAAATACATACTTCACGGGGAGGTCCACGGAGCTTTGAAACCAGCTAGCTGGCTGGTCTTGGGAACACTCGCCGAGCCGCGTCCCGCGCGATCCCGTTAGTAACGGCTCTTCGTTCTCATTTTCGGCTAACATGCGGTAACCACGAGTTCGTTTTGCCTCTGTTGCGAGTCAGACTGGAACTTGTGTCGTCGCCCACTGGGGCCTACAAGCTGATTGATCTGATTATCGGGTCCGTCCATTTTGTGGACTCTGTGCTATCCATAGATGAACTTATAAGGATGAAAAGAAAATCTTGTTTCTAGTATTCATCTGTAAATATCAACGGATAGGATGGTCACCGAAGTTTGATGGATAATCCCTTATCTATAGCAATAAGGAGAACATGGACGGTTCAAATCATCGGACCATCTCAGCATGTGAGGCCCAGTGGGTTGCGACACATGCTGGAATCTAAGTCGCGACGGAGGCCAAACGAACTCGCATGGAATTCAGCGACAACAGAATTCCCCTCCTATTCGTGTGGAGAGAGATCTTCCTCTCTTCATTTTCTACCGTGCGACGTTTCTATCGACAAAACGAAGTTCCCTCTATAAATGCCCTCATCCCAGCTTCTTATTTCCAGAAAACGAGAAAACGAGATTCTTTTTTTCTTATTCGTTTCTCTCTCCTTCATCTCTCATGGCTCCGATCCAATTCAAGCAATCTCCTACGCCAGCTCAAACCCTAGAGAGCTCCCAAGACGCTCGGATTCTCGTCCGAGAGACGTTGCGAATAAGCGCGGATCTCGCATCGTCCTCTCCGTACTCTCCTTCTTTGATTGCCGCAGCGAGCTGCGGCGAGAGGCCTGGGGTGAAATTCGGGCTGGTCGAGGCGGATTTCCTCGATTCGAGCCTGAGTGTCTTGTGCTGCGAGGAGATTGATGGAAGACGATGGAAGTACGTGGCTGCCAGAGACGGTTCTGGAGGGTTCCGGAAGAGTTCAATCCGTGCCATTGAATTGCATTCGCCAGAAGCTCCTTTCAACGTGAGTTGATTTCAGCTTAATTTTCTTTTCCTTGAATCTCATTTCGATGTTGGATCAAACTAATTTGCAATAACTAAATTCGATAAGGAGTGAATTACCTAATTGGGCTAGCTCCGCTCTGTTCACAACGAGGGAGTAGCCCCTAAATTGCAATTACTACAATTCAAGTCCAAGTTGAGCTCGGAATTGCAATTAGGGGTTTGGTTGTCATTTACAGGTTAAAACGGTGGCATCTTCAGTTTTGTCATTTTCACTGTATTGGATAGAACGAATTGCAGTTCAGTTCAACTGAGTGTTTAGAGGCTCGGCCGAACTTGATTACAAATTTACAATACTACAATCAAGTGTAAAAGAACAACCGAAATGGAGATGGGATTTGTCTAGACCTCAAGAAATGCTGAAGTGATTCATGTGAGAAGAGGTTGAAGAGGCACTCTTGATTTTTGTGAGAAGAGGTTGAAGAGGCATTCTTGCCAATGTGGCAAGCCTATTCAGGATGCTGGGATTGGGGCAGCTTGTTAGTTGGGACCCATTGTGAACTTGCCCCCGCCCATAAATCAAGGTCTACTCATTAGGTGAGCCACACATGATGTTGAAATAAGACTGTTGGCTGTGTTTTATTTTTTAACAGTCCATTTTTCTTCTACAAGCATGGTCCACCTGATAAGCAGACCAGTCTGATGTTTGAGCCAGGGCAGGTTCAACTGTAGGCCCCACCTGATGAATGGCCCAGATCTCATATAAAGTGTCTCACTTTAGTATGTATGCTGCTAATTGTCTCTCTTGTCTCTCCTTGCCCGAATTGCTCATCACTTTATGATCCACATATTTTCATTTTTGTAATGAAAAGACATACATTATGAATCAGCCATTCAACTCTGTTGCAGGATTTGATGTCGTTTGTTAGATCTTATGTAGTACCTGAAGGATTCCCAGACAGCGTCACTCCTTCATATGTCCCATACATGACATGGAGAGCCTTGAAGGTATCTCATTTACTTGTACATGAGTTATCGTTTGAATTTCAACTTTTAAAGGGAATGAACAGGGCCAATGCTGGGCCACAGCCCATCCAGTTGATATGAAGGTATCTCATTTACTTGGTATGTGAGTTTGAATTTCAACTTTTAAAAGTAATGAACAGGACCAAGGGTGGGCCACAGCCTATCCAGTTGATAATCAGCCCCCAAAATATATTTGATGGGCTGGATTCAAGGTCACTTTGGCTGATGGCTCCCACAATGTGATATGATCAAGTCATGGGCCCCAAGTGTGTATTGTTTACATGTGTACTGCTCATGCACTTACTGTTCACATGTGTGCACTGCTCATCCTTACACATGTATGCCTTAAGCGTTATTCTCTATTTCTGATTAGTACTCAGTACCCTTTTTTGTTTAAACTTGCTTAGCAAGCAACAAGTGGTGTTATAATCAAACTAGGAAAGTGGTGTGTGCAAGGTCTATATAAGCATGGCTATAGCTATACATGGTTATTTTGATGAAAAAGAGATAGACTAATTGTGGGGTGTAATGCTCCCAAAAATGGTGTTATGCGTTAGTTCTATCCTTGCTAGTGGTACGATGCCTTAGTTCTGTCCTTTCTAGTGTGGTGATGCCCTAGTAGACTGTTGACGTTCTTCAACCCCCCCCCCCCCTTTCAATTTCCGCTATTTTGTGTTGTTTTTTGGAAGAACTTCTACAGAAATTACTTCAAAATTGGTACGTAAATTTTAGATTCAAATTCTTCTCAATTTGCGCTCTATTTCCACTCCATACCACATCACAAGCATTGTTTATCGAATTTGTTACAATAAGTTTTCATGGCTCTGGTACTCTTTGATACTATTTTAATAATTGACTTGGTCTCTGTAGCACTTTTTTGGTGGAGCAATGGGTGTTTTCACAACACAAACACTGTTGAGTTCAGTTGGGATGTCTATAGATAGTTCCACTTCAGGTGCTGTTGCGATCAACTGGATTCTCAAGGTAATCACATAATCTACATGCTTGCAATCAGGGAGATACATCTACAATTTGGCGCTCTTTTTGTGTTTTAATGCAAGCTGTTTGGTGTTTGCTTCCCCAGCAGGAGATGCAATTTGTGCATTAGAATTAGGCATCATTTCTTTCTCATATTTGCTTATTTGTCAAAAATAGTTCCGTATTGGCTCAACTGAGATGGTTAACCTTAAAATGTTCTTTGATAATTGACGTAGGACAACTAACCACTTGCTTTAAAAGCTTGAATTGATAGAGCATGGCGAATCAATTCCTTTATCTCATAGCCCTGTCCAGGTCCTTGGTTGAACCCCCCTCATGGGCCTCACTTCGCATGGGTCCACTTCACATGGGTCTCGCCTCATACGAGCCACTCGCCTCACATAGGCCGCCCACCCTGAGTGTGCCCCCGCTTCACACAGGCTACCCCACTTGAGCCCGGTGTGAAAACGCTTTTGCATTGATCACCCTCGGTGAGGAGTATCGAACAGGAGACAACTTGACTCTGATATCACTTTTGACATAGGACAACTAACCACTTGCTCTAAAAGCTCAAACTAATAGCACGTGGCGAATCAATCCCTTTTATCTCATAGCCCAGGTTAGGCTCTCGGCCGAACCCCCCTCATGGGCCCCATTTCACATGGGTCTCGCCTCACATGAGATACCCGCCTCACACGGGCCGCCGACCCCGAGTGTGCCCCCACTTCACATAGCCACCCAACTTGAGCACGGTGTGAAAATGCCCCTGTATTAGTAATTTATGGTTGTCAAGGAACTAGTTGTTTCTTTCCATAATATGAGATAATTATTGTCTTATGTTTCTTTTGGAATAAAAATTTGAGTTTATTCCTTGTTTGACATTTGCAATTTGAAGTAGGCTCATGACCCTTAGGCTCACTATAGGTTCCAACAATGACCTAGGTCAAAGCCCACTGCGGACCTAACATATGTTGATTTTTGGATGGTTTATTTATAGATTTAGGGGCCTAAATCAAGGATTGCAATTTACTATTTCTAGAAAATATGGGGCTGATTTAAAGATGTGATTGGAGATTCAAGGGGGATATGTTTAAAGATATGGGACTGATTAGAGATCTAATTGAAGATTTTAGGATTTATTTGCTACATTTGCTTCTACTATTGTAGGCTTTTACTATCTTAGATATATTAGATGATTCGAAGTCAATTTGTTAGTTGGGAGGATTCTCGTTAAAGATTCACTTAGAGTTTATAGAAATGGGTGGTGGTGTAGGAAGTAGTCATTCCAATAATTTTCTAAGGGTTCGTTTAGATGCTACCAAATAAGTAGTTTTTTTAAAAACTAACGCAAGTTTTTTTTTTTACATGCACTCACACCCCACACACACCCACGCACTCACACCACAGTGGAATTTCACCATAACGGGTACTCGAACCCATGACCTCGTGTTGAAACTTTTGTGAGTCTACCACTGAGTAATAAGGACCCAACTTACGTAAGTTAATAGGTTACTTTTCTTAAATAAGTTAGTTTGGTTATTAAGCTTAAATAAGTAGCTTTTTAGAAAAAGTAACTTATTTTTTTAATTGCTATTCAACTTCCAAAAATAACTTATTTCCTTCATTTTCATTGGTGACACAACAACTTGAGAAATTATTTAAGAGCATATGCTCTCTGTGGTCATGAACCCCTTCTAAGTTCATGAGATTGGAAAGTCATCCAATGAATGGGTAGACGATCTAGTGGGCCCTCACATAATGATGGCCCATATTGAGGTAGCCCCACATGATGGACGATTTACATCAAAGGTCCACCCCTAATGATGGGCAACCCACACTGAAGGTGGGACTGGCATGATGGGCAACCCACATTGAAGGTGGTTCCACATGATGGCAATTAATAACGGTGGGTGTCACGCCCCAAACTCGGAAACCGGGCTCACAAAATTTTCGATTGCCGAATCCGGCGCCGACAGCCTCCGTAGTACCCCATTCTCGGCTCCCAGCGCCCATACACCAGATTCCGATCCTGGGATCCTACAAGGAGGATTTTCAATATGATTTTTTTTTTTTTTTGTAATGGAGCATAATCACAAGCATAACCAAGTCACAAAACAACAACACCACATATCCACTATATTGAAAACTTTAAGTACAATGCGTATGAAAGGGAAATACAATATAATGAAAGTAATAGAAACTCCAGAAGCTCGGTTGCACGCTCCAAGCTCAACGTTCCTGTAACCTAACGCCACCTGCACGCATCTATCGTGCATAAGCTTATAGAAAACTTAGAGGGTGGTGAAAGTGTGTGTAAGGCGAGTGCCAAGTGTACAATATCAGAGTAATGCGAAAATATGCGGGTAAGTCCATGAATGCTATCAACTATACCAAAGCTATGTGATGCAAGGCATGAATGCTATCGGCCATACCAAGGCCATGCGATGCGAGGCCTATGTAGCCAAATGTTATATGCGAGATGCAAAGCAAGCGTGCCAGTACTCATCAAGTACACATATCAGTACAGTTCCTCTCTGGATATCACCGGGGTCTAATACACCTCACACTGACTGCCTCCTCCCTAGCTGCACAGTCAAGCAAGTGGAAGAGACCACATTATCCGCCTGACCAGTAGTCTGCCAATACCTACCCGGCTCGTCAATAGCGGACTCATTTGCGAGCTGGTCAAACTCAGCCTAGCTTATAGCCCCCTCACTCGGGCGGATAAGGCCACACCCTCTTCCAATCGACCACGACACAGTGGGAGACACAACCTCATGGTATACTCACAGGCGCTCATTTCCACTCGGTCTAGACGTTGGAGCATCTCCTGGTACCAAAGAGGTTTAGGGACTTTCACCCAAGGACATCCTAAGTGCCCACAGTGCTAGAACCAAGCATTTTCGGTATCCGATACGATCATCCACGATGTGTCTGTAGAGGTCACAACCCTGATGTCACTAGGGCGTGCAGTGATCAAGTCACACATATGCGAGATGCATGAGTCACACCGTACAATCATGTAACAATCCTGCGCGTACCACGCGATCATGTGGGGCACTCCGTCTCATAAGGAGTCCCGTAAATGTCTCAGCCCAACGGCTTATGCTATGATCAAACATTCCTCATATCAAGCATACATATGATGCGTATGGGCATGAATTATGGAAGTGCACTAAGCATGTCATAAAGTAATGAACTATCAACAAGTATGAGCCTATCAATGGGTCTTCAGGAGAGTTACAATGCGGACATTTAACTAACATTGTACTTACAATGTGGACGTCAAACCAACATTGCTCCCAAGGCATGGCTCGCCATAAAATATCATTACACAAACCATAGGGAATCACACATTGCAATGGACCTATATACATCTCATTGGGCCTCGACCCACAGTCCTCAGATACATTAAATGGGCCGCCTCATAAGGGCCTTATATAAATCAAGTGGGCCGCATCAATGGGCCTTATGTACATTGCAATGGGCCATGTCCCATGGGCCTTTGAAAACATCACAATGGGCCTTGTAACATGGGCCTTATGCATGCAAAATGGGCCTAATCATATGGGCCTTATGCATACCAAATGGGCCTAATCATATGGGCCCTAGATATATACCGAGGTGGGCCTACTGGGCGGCCACAAATAAATCAATATGGGCCCCATACATATACTAAGGTGGGGTCCACTTGAACCATAGGTCTGTCTTATTTCTAGTCTCAAGCATCTAAGACAGCTTGCCAAATGGTGGACGGTTGGGATGCAACACATGCATCATGGTGGGTCACATACCTCATGGTAGGGTCCACGTGTGGCCCACCAGATAGGACGGTTGGATATAACACAGACATGGTGGGGCCTACTGGCCGTCCAGCGAGTGCCTGGACGGCATTGATAAAACACATAAATGTGGTGTCCACCGTCCACAGCCGTGGACGGTGCAAATAAAATACATACATCATTGTGGGTCCCACATGGGGCCCACCATAATGCTTATAAGCCATCCAATCTGTTGATAAGGTCAGAGTGACCTGAATGAAAAGGAAAAACAAATTTCAGCTTGATCCAAAACTTCTGTGGACCCAAAAAGGGTTTCAATGGTAGAGTTCAATTCACACTGTTTCCTATAATGTGGGCCACCTGAGTCTTGGATGGACCTGAATTTTGGAGGGTGGTCCACTGCCCTGAGGGCCCACCATATGAATGGATTGGATGACAAATAAACATCAAGGTGGGGCCCACGGCTGGAGCCGTGGGTTTTTTTTTTTTTTTGAAAACCTTTTTTTTTATGGTTTTTCACTCGTAGGGCCCGCATCAAGCAAATCCACCCCGTCCATTGCTCTCTATGGCTCAAGACCGTTCTAACAAGTCCAATATCCGATATTTTTCGGTGCATAAAAAATGACAGGGTGGCTTTCAACGGTAGAAACCACTACTTTACATGCTATGACCCACCCAAAGTTCGGATGGATTTCGTTTTTTGGCTCAACGCCTAAAATGAGTTGGTAAATAGGATGGATGGCATGGATTGAACTCATACATTAATGTGGAGCCCACACAAGTGGCCCACCAATAAGCTTTGGAAAAGCTAATATTTGTGCTTTCCTAGTTAACGTCCAGAGACGTTGGACTCTCCTTTTCTTTTCCTTATATATATATATATATATTTTTGTTTGGGCATACAAATAAAGTTAAGGTGGGCCACCACATGGCTACACATATAAAGTGGGCCCCCACTTATGGATTACTTAGATAAAATACATGCCTCATCGTGGGGTCCATCCGGGTTGGCCATACGGCCACATCATCACACACACAAAAATAAATAAATAAAAAGGGAAGGAGAGAAAGAGGGACACGTGTGATGGAGGGACCCCGACACTATGGGCCCTCCTTGCATTCAATCATACATCAAGTGGGTCCCAATACATGTGGGCCCACTAAAAACAAAAATCAATGGTGGAGATCTTTTCTCCACCAAATGTAAGGTCTAGACGACCTCTTTTCATGTAAGGAAAATAAACATCATGATGGGGTCCATGGAGAATGGCCCCATCATGGAATGATCATGAGCATCAAGGTGGGCCATCGACCACACCTAGGGTCCAAAATGAGATCCATACCATCAATCGGTAGGCCTCACTTGGCCATTTATCAAAAAAAGGAAATCTAGGCCTAATAGAGCACCCACCGGTCGATCTTCTCGGTCCGTTGGAATGCCGGTCTCCTTGTGCTCTTCTTTGATGGTGGAAGATGAGAAATGGGTGGCTAGGATGATGGGTTTTGAGATGGAAAAGTGGGCCACACAACTCACTCTCTCTTAGAATGGCTTGGACGTCCACCACTTCCTTAGCTTGGAATTTGTAAAGAGAGAGAGGGAGAGATGGGATGTAAGGAGAGGAGTGATGGATGTGAGTGATGGGTGAGGTGATGGTGTACTTGACTAGCATGGTGTGTAAGAGAGGGTGAGAAAGGGTTGACTTTGGAGAGAGAAAGCATGGGTTGCTTTGTACTTGACATGAGGTGATTGATGGGATTGATTTGACATGTTGTAGAGATTCTCTTGGGATTACAAACGCACGGCGTTTTCTTCGAAATAGACACCGGCGCACATTTTCCTGCCAGGGTATCGGATCGGTGCGAGAGACGCGGCGTCGGAACCGCGGCGAAGGTGCGGTCGCAATGGTACAAGTCTCGAATTAAGCCGACTCAAATTTACAACATGAGACTTAGGGTCGATCGCAAACGTCGATTACCAATCGCAGGTTGCCGGAATTCGACGGGAAGGATCGCGGGATTTGATGGAACAGTACGGACTAAGATAAGGGTCTTACAGTGGGCCCCACATGATGGATAGTCCACATCAGAGGTCGGCCTAACGATGAGTGGCCATATCCGAGGCGGGTCCCGCATGATGGACAACCCACATTGAAGGTGGGCCCACATGATGGGCAGTGGATATTCAAGATGGGCCCCACATGATGGACAATAACATTGATGGTGGGCCCCATATGATAAATGACTAACATTAAAGATGGGCCCTACTTAATGAATTGTGCACATTAAAGGTTGACCCCTAATGATGAATGGCTCTCAACTAAGGTGGGCCCTGCATGATGGACGACCCACATCAAAGGTGGGGCCCACACAATGAACAATCCACATCAAAGGTTGGCCCCATATGATGGATGGTGGATGTGAGCGAGACCAAACAGACTTAAAATGCTGGAAACCAAATATGCTTTTCTACTTTTTGGATGAAAAGTATGTTGTTTACCAAACATACTTATCTGTTGATTAAGTAGAAACCAAGATAAGCTACTTATGGCATAAGTAGCTTATCTAAAGTAACTTACGATCCAAATGCCCCCTGAGTGTGATTTCTTTCCTTAAGCATTGTAAGAAGAAGTTTGATATTCCTTGGAGTGGAAATATTCCAAGAAATCGGAGTTCTCAGTCCACTCGCTTTACTCTAAGCTATCTCAGGAGCTTGCTGATTCCACCCCTTGTCCTGCGTCTTTCCTTTGCTAGAAGAAACATAATCTTAACGATCAATAATCTACATAAAAGATCCTTCATCATTCCAAACGCATGTTCGCTTTGCCAATGCCTAAGAGTCAGTGGACCACTTGCCAGCTATGGTCCAGATGTAATTCTCTCTTGGTACTCTGATCATGGATGATGTCTAGGTAAGAGGAAATGGATATTGGCTCTTCTGGCTTTGCTCGGGGCTATATGGTTAGAGCGCAATAATCACAAAGAGTGAGGAGGGAGAGTGACAAACAGGGTAGCTGCTTTTGTTAGGGATTCATATGTCTATTGTTGAGGGCTTGTTCTATTTGTAGTTTAGGTTGTTCTGTTCATAGTACCGTATAGTCATAGGGTCTCGGCTTGTATTCTCCAATTTTCTTTTTTGTCTTCTTTCTTTTGTCTTGGTTTCCTTTTTGGCTGCGTGCCCCATAATCAATCATCTTTCAAAAGAAGAAGTTATGATATTAATAAAGTTATTTCTCCCTCTCTACTCAAATATTTATGTGAGTGTAATTCTCGTTTACACCTTTGCGATTTGGTGTCGATATCTCATTGATTCAATAATCAGGTTGCACCATTTTGGTATCAAAGCGGGTTGTCTTTGGGGATTTTCGACTCTACATCTTCTAGTGGCTTTGAAAAGGGTGACACAGGAAGAGTTTGTGCAAGTAACCTAATTGAGCGGGATACTCACACAGTGAGTAGATCAACTCCCGCATATGGTAAACAATCTTACTAATCAAGTGGAGAGCTCCGAGATGGAGGGAATCTGGAAACCGAAGTTCTAGTACGTGTACACGTAGGGGGAGGTCCCCACCAAGGTCTTAACCAACAACGAGCGTCGTCGGCTTATGAAGACACCAATGATCGAATCACTCGATTGTTGGAACGTGACAGAGAATCCATAATAGAAGTAGAAATTCTGGAAACAATGAAAAGATCCATAGAGTCAAAGGAAAAGTTGACATTTGAAGTGATCGATGCATCAACGTTGGACCTACACTTGAATTCACCAGTGGATCAATCGATGGATCCACTAATAGTGGTAGTCACATTGATAGACATGCAAATAAGTTTTGATACTCAAATTAAAGAACCTGTGCAAAAGATGATGTGTTATGGAAAAATGGGGAAAATGTTTCACAATTTATGAAGAACCGTAAATCTACAACAAATAAGTTGGCATCTGCAAAACCACAAGCGAAAAAGGCATAATCTACAGTGGATTCCAAAGGTTTTGCCGAGCCAATGCTTAGGGTTACACCGCCAACTTCCACCAAAGAAGGAAAAGATTTATCATAGAGTTAGTACGAGTCTAAAAGGTTGATATTGATTTCCAACTCAAGGACGAATTCTTTCAAAGCTTGGAAGAATTGACGCAGGCCCATGGCCCACTTAGGTCCACTATAGGGCCCAACAATTATGTTGACCCACGGCCCAACATAGGGCCCAACATGTGCTAATTTTTAGACTGTTTATTTATAGATTTGGGGGCCTAAATCAATGATTGTAATTTACTATTTTTAGAAGATATGAGGGTTGATTTAAAGATGTGATTGGAGATTTGAGGTGGATGTGATTGAAGATATGGGACTGGTTTAGAGATGTAATTGAAGATTTTAGGGTTATCTGCTATATTTACTTATACTATTGTTAGGCTTTACTATCTTAGGTGGATTAGATATTTGTAGTCAACTATGATTGATTTGAAATTAATCTCTTAGTTTGGGGGATTTTCATTACAAATTCACTTAGGGCCTGTTTGTTTTTTCAAAGCCAGTGTAAATACACTGGAAATAGGTAATTGTTACGATTTACCGTGTTTGAAAATTCATAGGTATTTGTGCCATGGAGACTAGTTCAAAAGAGATAATTTTAATTTTTTAATGGTACGGTAATGTATATGATATATCCGTTCCGTCCACCTATTTTACTACAATATTTTGAAGCATGAGACAAAAAATCAAGCAGATACAACTCTCAGGTGGCCTACACCAAAAGAAACAGTGGCCTCACAAAGTTTTTAACGGTAAGTATTCGATTTCCTTGTTCGTATGGTGTGGTCCACTTGAGTTTTGGATATACCTCATTTTTTTGCTCATAATATAAATTCAAATGGCATAATGGATGAACGGTGTGGATAAGCTAAATGCATCACAGTGGGACCCATATATATTTTGTAATGTTTTCGGTTTCCTTGTCAAAAAAGTAAGTAGTCAAATCAGATATGTTGTAAATACACGGGGAAGTAATTATTACTCTTTTACCTGGTATTTACTAGTGCACTGGAAAATCAAACAGGCCTTTAGGGGGTGTTTGTTTTCTTGACTTCCACCATAAATGGTGGTAAATTGGCAATAATTACATTTTCCCATCATTTGAAATAAAAAGTATTCATCAGGTGAATTGATCCTTAAATGCTTCTCGACAAACGTGTTGGCTCTAATGGAAATTATGCAAGGATAATTAATAGGTTTTAACACAATGCGAGCTACTAATCCACACCGTCCACCTTTTTTAATAGATCATTTTAGGGCATGAGCCCAAAATTGAGGTAGATACTAAGCTGAAGCGGGCCACACCACATGAAAAAATGGTGATAATAACGTCCACCGTTGAAAACTAAATCCTTATTAGGGCACACAGTGGTGTTTTCTTGTCATCCAGCCCGCTTATAAGATCACACATATGGATAAAGTTTAAACACAAAATTCAGCTTCATTTAAAATATCTATGGAACTTAAAAGGTTTTCAATGGTAGACGTCAATTCCCACAGTTTTCTATGTTGTGGTCCATTTCAAACATGGTGCAGGCTTAATTTTCGGCTCATGCTGTAAAATGAGTAGCTAAAATAGATGGACGGCATGGATAAGCCACAAAAATAATGGTGGGCCCCACAGTTCTTTTAACCTTTTCTTGATTTTAGCAAAGATCTTTTCACACAGGTACCTGTCAACGCCAACATAGAAAATGCTGCTGGAATTAGTTGTGTAAATAATTATTACTTATTTTCAAGCATTTCTCATTCTCTACTCAAATATTCTTATGAGTGTAATTCTTGTCTACTCCTTTGCGATTCGGTGTTGATATATCACTGATTTGATAATTGGGTTGCACAACAATTGTAGACGGGCAAGCCTATCATTGATGATGTTAAGAGCATTCACACTATTAGGGATTGGAGCTTAGTGGTTGTGTTTTTGTTTGCGTTTTGTTTGGTCACCTGTTGGATTATTGACTCATCACCATCATTTAAGCCTTATCCCAATGAATTGGGGTTGGCTACATAAATCCTGTTGAAGTACATTCTGTACATAATTGAATAGTTGGATACACCCAGTTGAATAAGTTGTGAACAAAAGTTGAATAGGTTAGAGAATTGGGCTCAATCCACTAAATAAGGCCCAATGGCCATACACGGTTTGTACTCGTAGAGTCCTCTTCTAAAATAAAGGAGCTCAGGGTTTAAGAGGGATTCTCTCTTCCCTCTCATTCTTTCACACCATTACACGACCCTTCTCTTTCTCTTGCTTTCTCCTTCTTCTACATCTTCCCTAGCCTTTCTACATGGTATTAGAGCCCCATCTCTAATTTTGTTTCATGAGGCATTAGCCCACCCTAGTTGGCAAAGAGCCATGGAGGAAGAAATTGCTGTTAATGCACCGGATAGGCACGTAAAAACTAGTCCCTTTACCTTATGGTGAACATCTATTAGGTTGTCGGTGGGTTTTCTCCATCAAGTACTTACCTGATGGCTTGATTGAATGTCTAAAAGCAAGATTGGTGGGTGTTAATTTCTCCATCATACACCTGGCCTAGATTATGAAGAAACTTTTTCACCAGTTTCTAAACTGAACTCTATACGGGTGTTAATTTCTATGGCTGCTAATTGATCATGGCCATTATTTCAGCTCGAAGTAAAAAATGCCTTTCTAAATGGTGATATAACTAAAGAAGTCTACATGGAGCAACCTTGGGTTTGTTGCTCAGGGGGAGAATGGGAAAGTTTGTAAGCTTAAGAAAGCTATATATGGTTTGAAGCAGTCTCCAAGGGCATGGTTCAAAAAGTTTAGCTGAGCATTGGTGGAATTTGGTTTTCACAGATGTCGCGTGGACTACTCTGTGTTCGTGAAACAAATGTCAAAGGGAATGGTTGCATTGGTTGTTTACATGGATGATATTATCATCTCAGGAAATGATGAAACTGGTATAGCTAAAGCCTGCATTAAAAAACAATTCCAAACCAAGGATCTTGGGCCTTTGAGGTACTTTCTAGGGATTAAAGTTGCCTGGTCAGCCATAGAGATAAACCTGTCCCAGAGGAAATATGTGCTAGATGGCTAGACCTACTCAAAGAAACTGGACTATTAGGGTGTAAACCATGTGACAATCCAATGGATCCAAACAACAAGCTTGCGGATGATCAAGGTGAACTATTCGAAGACCCAGAAAAATACAAAAGACTAGTTGAGAAACTTATTTACTTGATTGTTACTTGACCAGACATCTCGTTTGCTGTTGGAGTTGTAAGTCGGTTCATGCATCAACCCAAGGTCCAACAATAGGAAACCATCATTCGTATCTTTCGATACTTGAAAAATGCTCCTGGACAAGGTCTTCTTTACAGATCTCATAGGCACCTCAAAATTGAATCCTATGCAGATGTTGATTCGGCAGGCTCCGTTACAAATATAAAATCTACATCTGGATGCTGCACCTTTGTTGGGGGGAGCTTGGTAACATGGAAAAGCAAGAAACAGATAATTGTCGGTAAATCAAGTGCTAAAGTAGAATACATGGCCATGGGGCATGCTGTGTGTGAGCTATTATGGATTTAATCGCTTCCAAGGGAACTTCAATGCTTCAAAGAAGAATTGATGCAATTGTACTGCAATAATCAATTAGAGTCTCATATAACTAACAACCCAGTTTTCCATGAACGAACGAAGCACATAGAGGTGGACTGTTACTTCATTAGAGAGAAGATAGCAACTAAGGAAATTCTCACCTAATATATTCCATCCAAGGCACAGTTAGCCGACATATTCACCAAGCCTCTGCCACATCCACAAGGAACGTCTATTAGTAGCAAGCTAGGCATGTTTGATATATATGCTCTAGCTTGAGGGGGAGTATTAAAGTGCATTCTGTACATAGTTGAATAAGTAGATACACACAGTTAAATAAGTTATGAACAAAAGTTGAATAGGTTAGAGAATTGGGCTCAGCCTGCTAAGGCCCAATGGCCATGCATGGTTTGTACTCATAAAATCCTCTTATAAAATAAAGGAGCTTAGGGTTTGAGAGGGGTTTTCTTTTCCCTCTTATTCTTCTACACCATTACACGTCCCTTTTCTTTTTCTCTAGCTATCTCCTTCTACATCTTCCTTGGCATTTCTACAAATCCTTTATGCCATTCCACTCTGTAAAGGGCCATAACTTCAGTTAAACCATAGGTCATCAAGTCTTTCTTACTAATACCACCCATGCCCTTTTGAGCCTTCCCCTTGCCCTTTTAGAGCCTTCAACTTGTACCAACTCACTTCTTCTAACTCGCTTTGTTCTTGGTCTCCGACTTGTTGGATTGTTGACTGATTGTAAAAATTGGAATAAGTTGTCGTGATGCTTTCTCCTTGCATTATAATAACCTCTTTCTTCCAGCTTTGCTTGTCCAATACTGTTCTATTCTTGTGTGTCACTAGTGGGCTTAGTCCCTTTTGAATCCCTTGTCTTATTCAACTTTTTGAATTGATTGGAAGATTAAGCAGTCTGATTATTTTTTGTTATCTTTATTTGGATCCTTGCCGTTGCTGCTTATCTGTACATGTAGCCTACGAGACTCCTCACCGGGGGTGATTAATGCAGGGGCATTTTAACACCGGGCTCGAGTGGGGTAGCCCATGGGATGCGGGGACATACTCGGGGTGGGTGACCCATGTGATTTGGGGCCCGCGAGGGGGTTTGACCGAGGTCCTAACCCATATGTTGTGGGGCCTAGGCTATGAGATAAAATGATTAATTCGCCATGCTTTAACAATTCGAGCTTTTAGAGCAAGTGGTTAATTGTCCAGCATCAAATTAGTATCAGAGCAGGACGTCTCGTGTTCGAGACTCCTCACCGGGGGTGATTAATGCAGGGGCATTTTCACACCGAGCTCGAGTGGGGTAGCCTACTAGCCCGTGGGATGCGGAGATACACTCGGGGTAGGTGACCCATGTGATTTGGGGCCCATGGGAGAGGTCTTGTGTTCGAGACTACTCACCAGGGGTCATTAATGCGCATTTCACACCAGGCTCGAGTGGGGTAGGCTGTGGGATGCGGGGACACACTCGGGGTGGGCGGCCCGTGTGAGGCGGGTGACTCATGTGAAGTGGTACCCGTGATTTGGGGCCCACGAGGGGGGTTCGGCCGTGGTCCTCTCATGCGATGTGGGGCCTGGGCTATGAGATAAAAGGATTAATTCGCCAGCTCTAACAGTTCGAGCTTTTAGAGCAAGTAGTTAATTGTCCTGCATCAACATGATGTTGTTTTATAGAGTTCAGTGGTTCTTCATCTCTCATCACAGCTTGCACTCATTATTCCACGCCCTTTCCTTTTGTTGAAACTTGAACCGTATTCCCACATTAATAATAGGGCATTTTCAAATACCCACATAAAAAAACTGTCTTTACAAATAACTATATCATTAATTCCCAGTTATTGCAAATACCCATGTTCAATCAAATTTTCACAACTTCAACTTCGGTTAACAATAGTTAAATGGTGATGAAAATGCCCATATCCATAAGATGATGAAAATGCCCAGTTAGTATGAATGGTATAAACAATAACCTCAGATTTTCTTTTTTGACATCACCATTGATTGTGGGGCGTTATAGGTGGACGTTGTTGATTTCATGGATGAACCCCACAAACAATTCCTCCAAATCTTGAGGGGGAAAAATGAAAAAAGAAAAAAGAAGAAAGAAAAAAAAGCGTTTACCGTTAAGACATCTTTTTTTGTCTTCTCACTTTTTTCTCCTTTCCCCTTTATGCTTTCTTCTTCTTCTTCATCTTTGTTCGTCTTTGTTCTGCTTTGTGAACAAAAGAAAGATAGGTCAGTAGTTGGAGGGAGGGAGAATGGGAGAGAAGAGGTGAAGAGGAGATCGGGCAACCATTTTTTGGTTTTTCATTTTTTGTGCAAAGATTAGGGTGTTTGTTTTTGGTTTTGATTTTTAACCCTCAAAGGGTGAGGATGTGGTGCATTTTAGGATGGGGCTAATTTCGTCATGTTAAAAAGATTAATCAGAAGTTAACAATCGTTAGCAAAAACTAATGAGAAATGTGTACTTGCAATAATGACATATTAATGTTGTGGTCATTTGCAAAGTCAACTTTTTGATGTGCGTACTTGCAAAGACCCCATTATTGATTTAGGTATTTGCAAAAACCCCTTTGATTTATTTATGTTTTGAGGCCAATAGTTTCAAGTGGGTCATTTCATTTTATTGGTGTATTTGGGTATTTCATTTATGTTATAGTTTCTTTATTATAGGATGGGGCTGGCCGTGTTGGGAAAATGCTTTTTGCACGGCAAGGAAAGAAATTTGACAATGATCTGAAACAGGTAAAATGATGTATGCATCTTTTACATCTTACACTTTTTCATTGAACTTTTGTCAATTACTGCTCCCTTTAGAAAAAAGAAAAAGAAAGAGATATACTTGAGCTTGAAAATTGAAATGTGCTTCAGCTTCGGTTTGCGAGTGATCTTGTAATGGAGTTGGGAGCTGGCGTAGAGTTGGCAACGGCTGCTATGCCACATCTTTTCTTGCCATTGGCATGTGCAGCCAATGTGGCAAAGGTAAGTAAGAACTGTTTTACCTGTGTTGTATACATTTTGTCGAAGAAACTGTGTCCAGCCTGATCTTTGTACCTTTTGTCAAAGAAACTCCATATTCCAGCCTGATCTTTATAGTTTATTCGTTATAGAATGTTGCTGCTGTGACGTCAACATCAACTCATACTCCAATCTATAAAGCCTTCGCTAAAGGAGAAAATATTGGCGATGTCACTGCTAAAGGAGAGTGCGTTGCCAATATTGCAGATCTGGTATGCTGTTCAAATGCAACCCCCCTCTGCTGGAATTGTAGATGAATGGATTAGATTTAGCAGTGTTGGAGTGAGAAGGTTTAAACCATTGGGTGCTAAATTTCTCCTGTCATTTATGTGGCTGTAATGTGATGTATATCATCGTAGTGCAGTCAATCAATTCTCAGCTTTTTTGTACCTACATTCTTGCTGGAGTTCTAGTGCAATGGGTATCTGCCAATCCAGTCTGAATTGCATTTTTCCTCAGACCTAAACATGAAAATAGTGCAGACTAGTTGCATATAAGGAATAAGACCGTGGGAAGGGTGCTATACGACTTGGAATGATAATTTTACCAAAATGTTATTCATTCTTAGCATGATTATAATGATGGTTGCATGCCCATGAGGCTTCATATAGCTTAGCAACATCATGAAACCCTAATCTAATGGGAAATACCCAAAATGCCATTACGGAGCAATTCACAATCAGCTCATAAGTGAGGATGTTTTGGTCAATTCCCCTAACAAAAGACATAAAAGGCCTAATTATTCAATAACCAAATGACTTAACATAATTCTCTACTTGCTTAATTCTCTACTTGCTTCATCAATCAGGGCAATGTGATAGGATTGGTGGATGACAAGAACCAATTGGACCATTGAATCAGGTCTACATGCCTCATCCATCCTCCCTTGATCTGTTCCAGGTCACCGTACGAAACAATCAGGACCTCTTGATGAGGTCCATATGTACAATCTGGAATCAGGATGGTCAGATCTGATAGATCTTTGATCTGGACCATTGGTTGGGCCTGATCTGTGTCTGATTTTCAATTTAATTGTCTGGTATTTGATCAGGTAGCATGTAACTATCTGGTTGCATCAAGGTCTCAGTTCTGGTTATTTAGCCTAGAGCTAATTGTTATATTTTCACTACTAAAATCAGATTGTTAGAAAAAAATAATTTGAAGAATTTAAGAGAGAAGTTTATGGAAATTAGTAGAGATGGGAGATGGGTTTGTAAGAGGAGAAACATTTAGGGAGCCCATGGGAAGAGTAGGCAGTTGGTACCTGTCAGAGGAGGAGGAGAGAATTTGAGAAAGAGAGGAAGAGAGAATACGAGAGAAAGAGAGCACATAGGGCTGGGATGTCCTATGTGCTTTCTTATTTCTAATAAGGTACAATTACATATATGCCCTTATTATGAAGGAAAAACTAAAGAAATACCAGAAAGAAGGAAAGAAAGAAAGAAAGAAAGAAAGAAAGCAAGAAAGAAGGAGAAGGGAAGAGCCCTAGGAGCACTTAGGCTCTGATACCATGTCAGAGAAGGAGGAGAAAATTTGAAAAAGAGAGGAAGAGAGAATATGAAAGAAAGAGAGCTCATAGGGGTAAGGATGTCTCACTCTATTTTATTTATAATAATAGGAGGGAAGGTACGATTACATTATGTCCTTATTAGGAAGGAAAAACTAAAGAAAGACTAGTTAGCTAATAGGGAAAGCATAAAACAAAGAGAAAAAGGGAAAAAAAAAGCTAAGGTTAATGTCCGTAACACATAAGGCCCAGGTGTATGCAGTGTTCAAATTGTCGGCGATATTATCGAAATATCGCCGATAATTTCGGTGTCGCTGCACTGGCGACACCGAAACCCCAATATTTTGTTTCGTTTCCAGATTTCGCCGAAATCTCGCCGATATTATCGATATTTTCAAGATCAGGACGACATATCACTGTTCCCACCAAACACGGGTGGGAACTGTAGCCACCAACCCACTTTTATAGATAAAAGATGGGGTTGTCAGCGAAAAAATCACAAAAAACATAAGAAATACCTGTTTTTTCGCCCGGATTTGGAGGAAGACGCGAGTTCAGCTGCTCTTGAGTGCAGATCGACATTTCCGGTAAGATTCAACCCTAAAAATATCTTCTTTTTTCGTCGAAAAATCCTTTGCAAGTTGCGGAAACCGCTTGCAGGCCGAGATCTTGTACCAAAATAGAGGTTTTGTTTGATTTGGGATGAGGGAGAGAAACTTTCGGGTAAAAAATCTCGGAGAAATCGGTGGGAAGGAATGAAATTTCAAAAATTTCGGAAGGGGAGAGGGAATTTGGGGTTTTTATCGCGATTTGGGGATCGGGAGGGCCGCGGGCAGATGCGTACTCGGTTACGCGGTACGCTCTTATCGTACTGACTAACGCTGTGGGGCCCACCGAGAATGCATCTAGTCTATCCATGCGGTCCATTCGTTTTTCCATATTGTTTTAACGGTTGAGACCAAAATTTAATGGCACCAAAAGATCAAGTGGACCACACCATTGGAAACAGTTTGAATAATGACTTCCACCGTTAAAACTTTTCTAGGGCCCACAGTGATGTTTATTTCTCATCCAACCGTTCATAAGTTCACACAGACATGGATGAAGGGAAAAAAAAATAGAAGTTTGATCCAAAACTTCTGTGGCCCCCAAGATATTTTCAACGGTAAATGTTCAATTTATACTGTTTCCTATGGTGTGGTCCACTTGTGGTTTGGATATACTTATTTTTTAGGTTCAAGACCTAAAATTATCTGTTACAATGGATGGACGGAGTGGATAAAATACATAAATCATGATGGACCCCACAGGTGGGCTTGGACGGTGCAACCTCACTTGGTTGCACACCACCCCACCACGAGCTTTGGCGTCTTGGGCTCTGGGTGCATGCTGGTGCTATGTGGGCCCCACCACGATGCATCTGTTGTATCCATTCTGTCCATTAATTTTTAAATATTATTTTAGAGCTTTAACCAAAAAATGAGGTAGATCTAAAACTTAGGTGGGCCACACCACGGGAAAATAATAGTGATTGGATATCCACCATTTAAATCCTCCTAAGGCCCACTGTACTGTTTATTTGACATCCAATCCGTTAATTAGCTCATAAAAACTCAGATGAAGGGAAAAAACAAAGATCAGATTGTTCCAAAATCTTTATGGCCCCCAAAAAGTTTTTAATGGTCATAGTTCATTCAACACTGTTTCTTGTAATGTGGTCCAACTGAGATTGGGATATACCTTTTTTTTTTTTTTCTAAATATCATAAAATTATCTATATAAATAGATGGACGGCATGGATGAAACACACACCTCATGGTGGGGCCCACAGAACACGGCAGGGGAGTAGCCAAATCCCTCTCTGTAGCGTGCGGACCAGGGACGCGGATTTCCTGCCGAAGACCGTCCGCTAACTCAGGTGGGGCAGGTGGGGCCCACTGTGATGTTTGTAAGAAATCCTCTCCGTCCATCGATTTTGTGATTTCATTTTAGGACTCCTTGTAAAAAAATGAAAGATATCCAAAGCTCAAGTGAGCCGTACTAAAGGAAAATGTGGTTTGGAAAATTCCTACCGTTGAAACCTTTCAACAGTGATGTTTAGATGCAAACCATACCGTAAACTCTGTTGGACCCACCGTAAATGCATGTGGTTCATCCACGCCGTTCATACGTTTTTAAAGATCATTGTAGGCGTTGAGACCAAAATTGAAGTATATCCGCACCTCAACTGGACCATACCACGTGAAACAGTGGAAATATTTATTTCCACCGTTGAAACCTTTCTAAGGCACCTGGTAATGTTTATTTTTCATCCAACCTGTTCATAGGATCTAACAGATATGGATGAAGGGAAACAAACAAATATCATCTTGATCTAAAACTTCTGTAGCCCTCAAGAACTTTTCAACGGTAGAAGTTCAATTCACACTGTTTACTTTGGTGTGGTCCACAAGATATTTTTATAGGCTTCTTTTTTTTGGCTAAAGCCCTAAAATTATCTGGTAAAATGGACGAACGGGTTGGATAAAATGCATGAATGAAGGTGGGCCCCACAGAGTTTACTCAATACGCTTAGGGCCTGTTTGGCCGGACCGATCCCACGGTGTTAGGTGGGATGGGATTCAAAAAACATCTTCATTACCTATGGCAGGGACTGTTCCCTGTTATCATGGGATTAGCGTAATTCCCTTTTTTGTTTGTAATACGGTGGTACATTGAAAGGATGTACCCACCATCATTTGAAACTATTGGCAGTAACATACGTGTTATATCTAAACCGTTTATTTGTTTTTTAACCTCATTTTATGGCATGGGCCTAAAAATGAGGCAGATCCAAAACTTATGTGGTCCCAAAGAAGTTTTCAACGGTAAGTATTCAATCCCCATTGCTTTCTATGGTGGGGTTCACTTGAGCTTTAGATCTACCTGATTTTTTGGCCCATGCTCTAAAATGATCTCGAAAAATGGGTGGACGATGTGGATATAGCCCACACATCATGCTGGGACCTACACAACTTGCTAACATTGAGTGATATTAGCACGGGACCCAATACGATGCCATCTGGCCTACTTCCAAGCTTTTCCACTCTTCCCAAACATGGCGTGGAATTGGCACAGGACCAGATGCAATTCCATCCCACCTAAGCCCATCTAATCCAGCCGGCCAAACAGGCCCTTAGGGTACCCGGGGGTACACCATCCGAATCCGCCAGGGCGCTGGGAACGGATTGGCTACTCCCCCTGACACCAGCACCGTGGCTGGTGGTCGGTGCTTTGTGGGCCCCAACATGATGTATGTTTTTCATCCATTCCGTTCATCCATTCTTACAGATCATTTTAGGGCTTGATACAAAAAATGATTGGAATATAAATCTTAGGTGGGCCACACCACAGGACAAAAATAATGAATGGATATTCACAATTAAAATCCTCCTAAGGCCCGCTGTACTGTTTATTTGACATACAATCTGTTGGTTTGGTCATAAAGACCCAGCTGAAGGGAAACAATAAATATCAGCTTCATCCAAAACTTTTATGGCCCCCAAAATGTTTTTAATGGTCAAAATTCATTCAACACTGTTTCTTGTAATGTGGTCCCCTTGA
Source organism: Magnolia sinica (assembly GCF_029962835.1). Classification (NCBI taxonomy): domain Eukaryota; kingdom Viridiplantae; phylum Streptophyta; class Magnoliopsida; order Magnoliales; family Magnoliaceae; genus Magnolia; species Magnolia sinica. Next base: position 20,811,821 of record NC_080576.1, on the reverse strand, counting down.
GATAGAGATATACTTCATTTTTTTTATCATGTATAAAATGATATATAAAAATATATGGACAGCATGGATGACACACATACATCATGGTGGGTCCCATAGAGCACCGACCACCAGCCAATGGCTGGTTTCAGGGGGAGTAGCCAATCTGTTCCAGGGCGTCACTGAAGTGACGTCACCAAGCTTTGTGGACTCTGCCATGATGCATGTGTTGAATTCATACCGTCCATCCATTCAGAGAGAGAGAGTTTTATGGCATGAGAAAAATAATGAGATAGATTTAAAGTTCAAGTGGACCCCACCATATAAAACAATGGGGACAGTGATCCACCGTTCAAAACTTCCCCAGGGCCAAAGAAGTTTCCCATCAAGCTGATATTTTTGTTTTCACTTCATCTATTTCTATGTTAACTTATGAATAGGTTGGATCTAAAAAATACATAATGGTGGGCCTTATAAATGTTTCAATGGTGGGACCCGATTAGGGAAAAAGTGTTAAGCATCTATTAGTAGTATGGTGCACTTTAGCTGTATAGTACCTGATTAAATGCTTTTATGTTTGCCATCAAGCACCTCTCATCTCTTTACACGTGTGCACGTTTAGAAAATCTGGACCGTTCATGTGTTGGGACCTGTTATTGAGGGTCCATAGCCCATTTTCGATACTTGTCGGATATTCTCAGTATTTGATCAGAGAACTTGTTATTGCCATTGAATTTGTGGACGCTCCCTCTAATTGGCTTGGATCATCCATCCATTCAGTTACCAATGTTCTAGATCTAATGCTCCATCAATAGCTTTGAAGGATGAAGCAATATGCTCGATTTAGGAACCTGACTTGTTCAGGTTACAGTTGGTACTTGTACAAGTAAGGCCCATGATTCAGTGATCTAAGCCATTGATATGGTGAGCCAAATGTGAATGCTCCATGCATCAAACTTGCGATGGAAGAATAAATACATCAAGGTGGGCCCCATAATCAGGACCGCACTGTCGTGGATGAGGCTGGGGCTGCACATGCACATGCATTCATAAAGTAAAATTCAATCCATCCGCACTTTTTTTTTGTCGATTATTGCAAATTTGTATACTACTAGGGAGCACAATGTCGTCTGGATCGAGAAAAGGAGGAGCAAGGGACATAGGGTGGAAACATGGACGGCCAGTGGAGGGGAATAAATATGGAGCCATATGCAACTATTGTGGCCAAGTGATACGGAGTGGGGGAGTGTCTAGGCTAAAAGAACATTTTGCAGGGGGATACAAGAACGTGAAAGACTGTCCAAGTGTAACAAGGCCAGTGAGAGAGGAGATGAGAAGAGTGTTGACTGAAGCGAAGTCACGCAAGCTGCAACAAAATGATTGGGAGAGGGATATGAGGGAAGAGCTACGAGGCACTAGACGGGGCGTAGGTGCTATCGACGAGCATGATGACGACGACGATGAGGTGATCGCATACCCCGATGATTGTGTTACGGCTCGAGAAAGGAGTGATTTTAGACAAGTGATTCATGAGTCTCGAGCTTCAGAGTGGGAGAGGGAGCAAAGAAGACGGATTGATGAGAGTAGGCCGTCGTTTGGGACGTCCCGACATGAGACTGGTGGGACCAGCAGACGTTTTGAGGGAGGCAGCGGGCATGTCATACAACGGACGCAAAGCGCTCGTGTCCCAGATGCATCCATCGCAGGTGTTAATAAAAAAAGATTAAAAAATATGTGGAGCAAGGGGCTTATGGAGAAAGTAGGTGGTGCTATATCTAGGTGGTTCATCTCGAGCCATATAGCAGCAAATGCAGCAGCCAGTCCTCACTTTAAAAATATGATTGAGGAGGTGCAGCGTGCCGGGCCCGGCGTGAAGCCTCCCACGCCACAGGAGATTCTTGGCGTCTACCTCGATCGGGAGCACGAGGAGATGCAAGCTTGGGTACGTGGACTCAAGCTAAACTGGAAGCAGTACGGGGTGACAATCATGTGTGACGGGTGGACGGGACCCACGAAATTGTCCATTATCAATTTCATGGTGTACTGTAGAGGACAACCAGTTTTCCTCAAATCCATTGATGCATCGGCCAAAATAAAAGAGCACGAATACATATATGCTCTCATAAAAAGAGTGATTAGAGAGGTTGGGTCCCATAATGTTGTCCAAGTTGTGACGGACAATGGCAGTGCGTTCGTTAAGGCGGGGAAGAAATTGATGAAGAAGTTCAATCTCTATTGGACCCCGTGTGCAGCACACTGCATTGATTTAATGCTCGAGGAGATAGGCCAGAGGGATTCTGTCAAGAAGACTATCCAGGATGCGAGGAGAGTGACAAACTTTATATACAATCACTCATGGTTGTTGGCTGCAATGCGTGAGTGTTGTCGAGGGGACATTGTTCGACCAGGCACGACACGATTCGCCACGAACTTCATTGCACTCGACAGCTTATATAGGCACCGCGTGGGTCTGAGAAATTTGTTCAGATCCGAGAAATACATGGAGTGGAATCAGAGGAAGACCGATGGTGCAAAGACATGTTCGAAGATAGTGCTTTCCGATTCCTTCTGGGAAAAAGTTCACAACGTCGTTTCCTTTCTGCATCCGATGTACAAGGTCCTACGAGTCGTAGACAATGAGATGTGGCCTTCGATGGGGTCAATGTATGAGCTTATGAGAATTATGAGAGAAGGAATAATGATTGCAATCCCCAGTTCGTATCAATGGGTGATCAGTATCATCGATCATCGATGGACCAGGACCCTCGAGCATCCACTCCACCAAGCCGGTAAGTTTCTTAATACAACCGAGTACCTTAAGCATCACTTCTGTTTGCATGTTAATACAGCTGAGCAATTAATATTTGGGTTTCAGCATATTATCTGAATCCCAAATTTCATTACAAACGTCGGCTCCACGAGAATCAAAATTTGACGATGGCTGTCCACGAGGTGTTTGAACGATTGTTCCCAGAATCAACAGCGCATGCAGATTTCGGTAACCAGGTAATGCAATAAATTTTCTTCCTTATAGCCTCTAGAAATATGGGTGATTAAAAATAATGACCTGTGAATCCGTGTTTACAGTTATTGCGGTTTAGGGATGCGAGGGGTACGTTCTCATCTGCATTAGCAAAAGCATCGACTGAAACAATGATGCCATGTAAGTATGGTAACATAATTAGGTAATTGCATTTTTCGTTTAAACTTCATACTAAACTAAGCTCCTTATGGATATATAGGTGAGTGGTGGGCGATGTACGGAGTCGACACGCTCGCACTGCAGTTATTAGCAGTCCGTGTTCTCGCACAGACTGTATCCTCCTCACCGTGTGAGAGGAATTGGAGCACATGGTCACTCATACACACCAGCAAGAGGAACAGGTTGGCATATGAGAAGCTGCAAAAGCTCATTTACTGCCACTACAATATGAAGTTAAGAGAGGCAATTGAGGGTAGATCGAGACATGGAGGAAAATCAGGACCCACTGGACCTGTTGTCTATAGGTAACATGGCACAGATAGATGATGATGATGAAGACCCACTTTATGAGTGGGTCAAATCAGCTGATTTAGATGATGCGGAGGGAGGCCCTTCTCCACAGGTAGCCAAGGGAGCAGCAGCTCTAGGTATCAATGTCAATCAGGTACTAAGCCAACAAAAGACGGATACAGACTCCTTTGATCCTTTGGTGAGGAGTTCGGCACGTTCCAATGAGGGTGAGGAAGCATCTTCACGGCCCTCACCCCATCATCAAGTCGTAGTGAGTGATGATGATGATGAGACTCAACCCCCACTCAACACTGGTCCTGGGGATGACGACGACAGCGATGATGATGACCACGGCGATGACGACGGTGATGAGAGAGGGGACGGAGGCACCGACACTAGTATAGGTGGTACTAGTGGGGGTAGGGGTGGCAGGGGTGGGGGATATACGACGGCTCAGAGCCAACGATCCGTTGGCCAGTTCACTGAGGAGCAAAGCTTTGACCATGCCACTCAGAACATGGACCATGGATCTCGTCCACCATCCAAGGCGAGAGCATCGGAGCCCACATATATGTTCGAACGTCGTTCGAAAAAGAAAGCCGGACGCTCCGCGGCTGATGCCCTCACACGCAGCTTGTCATCTATGGACATAAGTTCAGATCGGGGGAGCTCCACCTCTGTCCCACCTTATGCTCATGGGGGATATCATGGGTATGGCCGTGACAGCTCTGACACGCTCATCTACCCATGAGTACAGGCAGCCAGAAGATAGTTCTTCGAGTCATGACCCTTTGACAGGTGGATATTCGGAATACCCGTACGACTGGCAGCAATACTATCAAGGAGTCGGGGTTAGACTTGATCTGTTCCCTCAGTACCCCGCTCAGGAAATGCCATCGATGTATGTCACGCAATTCCCACGTCTAGGCGTACTCGTACAGTTTGGGGAGGATGATTATCGGAGGTACATAAGAGAGTTCCTCAATTGGTACGAGCAGAGGATGACTTGGGAACAGTACTGCCAATATGTTGGGCAACAGTACTACTCTCAACTGCCACGGGATCCAGACAATGATTACGAGCCACCTCGTCACTCTATGTGGAGATGAAAAATGGCCAGAAATGTGTATTTTTTTAATTTATTTACTTTTGCATGTCTTAATTGTTGTAAGCTTGCATTTGTATTATATAAACTCATTTTGATTACTATTTGAGTGATTTCTTACAACAACGCATGCTTTTTGGCCCCCATTAAATGAAAACTTTTAATTTAATATATTCTTTTTGCAAATTTTTTCTTCCTGAATATGTAAATATATGTATTTGGGCATATCCTGAAGTTTCACTGAAAAATTCCACCATTTTCTCCATGTTTCCCCCTTTTTCCCTGCATTTCCGGTTATCGGCGATATTATCGGCGATAACGATATTATATCTTTATCTCCGGCCAGCGAAACTTGTAGCGACACCGACAACTCGAACACTGGGTGTATGTACCTATGGGTCCAGTCATAGGCCCAAAAGCACATACACCTAGAGTACCATAGCATAGACCTATCTCGTAACTTTCATCTCATGACAAGAGTAAGAGACACATGTGCACATTATTTAATCTCAAAGAAAAATCTAGTTGCACAGAGATTTTTGAGAAACAAGATGACTTTACTGCCAATAAGTTGACATGGCATAACATGTGACATATTGAAAGAAGAACGTGGAAGGAAGAGTTGAGCTTTGAATATTTAATTTTCAAGTGTTTAATAATTTTAACTGCATGTCCAGTGAGCAAGAGCTAATCATCTTGAGAAAAGTTCATGTTTTATTTACTAGATCCTCTGGATCTTTTCTTCCCATGTGCAACTGCAATAATCACCAACGTCTAATCTGTATATACAAATTTTCAACTGCAGGATCTTAGTATTGAATTGTCCTGGTGACACTGCTGTATCATTACTCTCAAAGTGGCCAATAACTCGTTGACCTTTTGTCCATGCATATATTTTAGTATTGCAGAACACACAGCTCATACTAATTTGGTGACTAACAAATATACATTACCCAGTTGTAACCATGGTACTGATCCCATCTTGAAATTTATGTCATGAAAAGTTGGGGACTGGACTGAGCATCATGATCTCAAAAAGAAATCCTTCCTTGGTGGCCACTTTTGCACTCCTATCATGTGGATATGTTCTCAGCTCATACCAAGAGGTCTGGTTGTTCAATCACTAAGATCTTTCACTTCTTTTTCACAGAAATTTGACTGAAACCTGCTCACTGTTGCAAGTCCCTGCATTTCGCCAGGTGAAATCTGTTGTCTTGCATACTTTGAACAGGGGGAGATTCACTATGGCAGTGGAGGCTTTCCTCAAGACCGGTATGTTGAGTTGTCTCAGTTGTCAATCATTGCTCTTATTACAGGGATGTGGATTGCCTGTGAAAGCCTTTCGCAGTAACTTACTGCAACAGGAAGCTAGGTGGGGCCCATCGTGATGTTTCTGAGAAATCCATCCTGTCCATCCATTTCGTCTGATCATGTTAGGTGATGGGCCCAAAAATGAGGCAGATGCAAAACTCTAAGTGGGCCGCAAGACAGGAAACAGTGAGGATTGAACTTCTATCGTTGAAATGTTTGCGGGGCCACAAAAGTTTTGGATCAGGCTAATAGTTTTGTGTTTTCAGTTCATCTCAGTCAGAATGAACTTATGAACAGTATGGATGGCATATAAACATCACGGTGGACCCTATGGAGGTTTCAACGGTAGGCATTTTCCTACCCACTTTTTCCTATCGTACGGCCCACTTGAGTTTTGGATCTGCCTCCTTTTTGGGTCCATGCCCTAACATGATTAGACAAAATGGATGGATGGAGTGGATTTCTCACAAACATCAAGGTGGGCCCCACCTAGCTTCCCGTCTCAGGAAGTTCCTGTGAAAGGCTTTCTCAGGCAATTCACGTCCTTGTTATAGAGGTGATCTGTGATTCTGTATCATAAAAAGTCTTTGTGCCAAAATACGGGTTGGGTATTGTTGCTTGGCTAGTAGGAGAAACCCTCAATTGTCATTTTTTAAAAATAATTTAAATGGACGCATGACATATTTTGGCGAAGTGTCAAAATGTTTCTTGGCCACCACATGTGATTTACATTTAATATGGTTGGGGCTATCCAAATTATGGGGCTCTACAATGTGGATTGGCTGAAGCACCATATTGGTCAGTCCTAATTGTAACCGTCCGATTGATGGATTTTTACCTGGTAAATGTGGACCATTGCCCATCTTTCTATCTGTCCATTTTCAAGTTGCTGATTGGATGGTTGGTTCTCGAATCAGCTTGATTATTTGGTTATGGCCCTTCCATGGGAAAGCTCTGATGTAACCTAAATTGGGCGGTGATTGGATTGGATGATTGTTGGGTCCATCTGATGTGACCCACTTGTCCACGGGAGCAGCTGATCAGTTCTAATGATCTTTTGGTTTGTTTTTAGATTTTTCATGAGTTTTAGGATTTTTGAGAAATGTTTAAGCTCTTTAATACTTTTTGGATTGTTTAGGGATACTCAAGGGTTGAGATTTAATAGAGATTAGTGGCTAAGATTGGCTTGGGGTTATGGTTTATACACACACAAGCAACACATTGATATACACGTTTTTATAGATGATATATGACTTGGAACATCAATGAAGAAAAAAAATTTCCTTTTTAAGAGGAGACCTCCTCTTGCAGAGGGACAAATCCCTAAAATCAACCTCGTTGATTTGTGTGATGTGAGTCTTTTCCTATTTTCTTCTTCATTTCACTCCCTTCAAAGAAACCTCTGCCTCCCATACTAGACTATCATTCTAGGATAATTCTAATTCATTATAATATTGAAATCATTCAACATTATTTTTCATTAAAAGCGGGCAATATTCTTCTTAATTTTGAGTTTGAAGCGAAGGTTGCAGATTTTTTTGGCTTGCTAGACAGTAGCAGAAATAATAACAAGATGCTTTGAAGAAATGATAGATGTTTCCGAAACTGTTGCAAGCAGCCAGATGTGGTTTTTAGAAGGGTGAACTTAGATGATATGTATTGTGCTCCCTCTGTAATGCCCCTCATTAGATGTGCTCTAGCCTCTGCTGTTTGTATGGTCTTAAGTTCTTTGGTTGTATATATATTTTTTAAAATTATTTTTGGCTTAGATCCTTATTCTTAGCCTTCAACAATAGAATGGTTTTAAAAAAAATAGTAACAATAATAAGGAAACAAAAATGCCATTTTTGGTCTAGGAAGGAGCAACCTTGAGGACGGGGAGCCAGTGAATGTTGTGTTTCCCAATACTTCTTTTAAAATTTAAAATTTTCCAGAATTTAGTATTTTAGGATTATTGGGGTTTTATTTTCTAGTTTCTAAGTTCTTACTATTTGAGTGAAGTGAGTTCCAGTAGGGTTTATATTGCTTGTTGTTAACTTATGACTGTTATTAACAAGTTGGATTAGTGATTTAGTATTGTTGGATTTAGGTTATAGCTTTCATGGTCTTTTACGGCCTGTTTGATAAGCAGGAAAAGAATGGAAAAGAAAGGAAAACAAAGAATTTTCCTTTGGTTAGATGTTTTCACCTTTTTGATATGCAAAGAAAAGAATGGATTCCATGGAATAATCATTAGCTTTTTCTTTACATTTCTCTAGCATGAGAGACAAGTTTGACCATTGTCTAACAAAATTGAGATTTCCACTTCTAAAACAAAGAAATCCCTAAATATGGATTTCATTGTTGAATAGTACCAATGGAAATAATCATTAAACAATGATTATGATTTTCTTTGGTTTGCCATCGATTCCACTCTATGAAATAGGCCCTTATAGATTGTAGAAGGCACATGACCTGTGAATCAAGAGAAAAAGAATAAGAGTTTTGGAGGTTCATACCCTCAAAGAGATCACTAATGACTATTTTTAATTAGTTGGGTTAGTGGTTAAGTGTGCTTAGACTTGGGTTGCTGTTATTGTTTTCTTAAAATTGTAGATGCTATATCGTTTATGAATCAATGGAAAATTAATCAGAGTTTTGGAAGTTTATCCCCTTGAAGAGATCAAAACAACTGAGATGGACAGAAACATGTTCTTGTGTGCATATTTATACTGCCAGGAAACTAGGACATGGTTTTTGCAGCAGAATTAGGAAATGCCTATTTCCCTTGGGTTTTCATTGGTTTTTATGTTAACTTATGATTTATAAGTTACAACTCTAGTTTTTGGTTTTTAATTTTGTAAATATTCTTAATTTTCTTATGCTAAACATTATGCACATAGCCTTTTAAAGTTAAACCTTTACAATATCGATCACAACTACAACTATCTCAAACATAGCTTTTCACGCTTCCAGGTTCCTGTACCCATTCATCCACCAGTCTGAGTTTCTTCTCTTTGGTTTTATGTTATCTTATTATTTCTTTAACTCATGTTCTTAGGTTTTTAGTAACTTATTAAATTTCTCACATAATGTAAATGTTACATGGTACACAGCGACAGGGACGCTATCTTTTCAAACTCAGTTCTTTGCCGCATCGTACATACCTTTTACAGTTCCCATTTCCCGTCGTCCACCCATCTGTGTTGCTGAGTTTTTCATTAGATGGGCCAAGTTGACATCAGATATCCAAAGACTGAAATCTGGGTAGATTTTGATTCTTCCAATGTTTTTCCTCTCAAATGGCTCCTTTGCCATCTTTCTATTTTGCAGGGCATGTTCCCTCCTTGAAGGAAGCAAATTCAAGGGAAAACATCTTCAGTTTCCCATGGGCGAAAGATAGGCCTATCGTTTTAGGTATGTAGATTATTTTATTTTATTTTGTAATTACTATTTTTTGGTATCATATATAATGATTATTTTCTTGTCTATCTTTAACTGTTTTGCAGGACCAAGATTTGGGGATGCATTTCAGGAGCCAGCTATGTTCCTTGCGATAGAGCCCTTGTTTGAGGTATGATTCAAGACCTCCCTTATACCATCTTCTAAATGACATTGATAATTCAACGACATCATTCTTGTCTCTTATGGATTGAAGAGTTCTTTTCTTGTATTGCAGAAAGAAAAATACATAGTCACATATAATCCTACAAAGGGTAATGTGTATGCATTGTTCAAAGATCTATCAAAGTCAGATGACATTCTAAAAGCAGCTTTTCATGTAAGTTTTTGCTTTTGTATATTACTTGGATGCGGGAAAAGCTCTTGTTGGTGTCTGCTAGCTAAAATATATCCAGCATTACAGGCACATGTGCTTTTGCATTTCATCCGTTCATCAAACGAGAATTCTTCTTGGAGACAGCATGGTGCAACTGACCAATTGGACTTTGGTGGATCCTTGTCAACCCATCTTGTTCCTACAACTACCAATTTTGAGTCTCAGATCGCCGAGACTTGCAAGATTGTTCAGATTTCATATGAGCTTTTCAAGAGGAAAGCTGCAGAACAGGTGACTTGTCAAAACTTTCCTTCTTTCTCTATGTAACTTGACACAAGGATTCGTCACGTGTCTGCTTCGAAAATGCCTGATATGCTGATGCTTCAGTGCCTTATATGACAATACAAAATATTTAATATTCAAATGTAAAGATAACAAAAAGCTAGAAGTACATGATCTCCGGGAAAAAAAGTTACTTTGTTAATTAGGCATGGATACAAAGAGTAAAACACAGTGACCTTTGGAAACCCATCCTTGGAATATACCACAGTATATGATAATACTAAAGGCATTGTGCATAAGATTATTTAATATTATTTTACTGAATAGAAGTTTGTGTGCATGTAGAATAAAATACAGAAACAGTATATAAATGTGGAAACTATATGTCGACCTGTAAGGGGTAATTTGGTCTTAATATATATAATTTTTTGGCCTGTGCATGCCTTTAAAAAATATCTTTAGTGACCATATTACTGTTATTGGGAATGACCCATTAATTTGGGGGTGGTAATATCATATTCCTATAAACAATACCAAAAGATAAGAAATAAAAAATTATGTTTCTTGCTTAACCAATGGGTGAACTTGTGTCCAAGACAACAATTTAGAAAAAAACAAGAGGATGTCTCCAAAAAATCATAAAATGTCCTAGAGCTATGTCTAATAACATTGACACTGCTCTGTTTTGGGAAGTACAGGCACATGCAAACTACCCAGTGAAATATGCTTGTATTTATCTTATCCTGATGTGCCATTTACAGTTTGGGTATATTAAATAACATGATCCTTTCAATGGTGCCATTGCAGGGATGGACGATGTCAGAATCACTGCTCAACCCTGGGCGAGCTCGGCTACTTGAAGCACAGATTTGAGAACCTCAGAAGGGTTTAATTTTATGCATGAGTGAGATTGAAGGAAAGGTTAACAGCGATGTGAAACGTATCTCCCATGCATCGAGACCATCAGCACTGCTACTTCAATACACTTGGTCTGTTCACTCTCACAGCGTACTCAGGCAATATAGCCTTTGCTGTCTTCATTCTCTAGTGATGGGTTTGTCCATCCTTTGTTTATTTGGAAACTAATTTTTTGCGGAAGCTGGAAAGTGTATCATGAATTTATTAGTCTTTCTGTATAGATAGCCTGCTGTTAGTAAAGTTTTCCAGTCTCATGTATTGATGGGAGATGTTACTTGTGAGCCATTTTCCTTCTAGTTTACAACTTAGTAGTAGATTTTGTGAGTACCTTGATGGCAATGCTCTCTGTGATTTTATTACTCAGGAACATCCCATATCGTCTGAAGCTTTTCAAACTATGGGGTTGGATGACTTTGAGATTCAAGATAATTTGAAGTTTTTCACTGTGGGATTGATTAGAGGTAACCTCTCTTTGACATGACTGTATTGAACACTGAGAAAACTCACCGAGACAACTAAACTTGGTCAAAGGATTTAGGTTGAGGGGATGGCTAAGTCTTATGGGGGAAAAAAAGGAGAAGAAAAGACTCGGAAAACTCTGAAAGTAAAAGAAATAAAAAACAGAATATGTCATAAGATCTTCAAACTTTGAAGTTGGAAAGCTTGGTCAAGGTCTCAATCTATTTCAAGTTTATCAGGTTTGGACCCTCATTTATCTCTGTGTTAGTGGGATCCGGAGATACCCAAAGTATCCAACTAGGTTTAATCAGATATGCATACAGATTTCGGGCTTGATCAATAATTGGGCGAGATTCGGGTCCACAGACTCGGATCTGATTAGAGATTGGGTTGGGTTGGCTACTCGATGAGAAAATATATGATTCTCTTTTAGTTTATCCTTTATTTAATATTTGTTATTAGAAAAGCATAAGAAAACGCCATGTTTCTGATGTGGGCCTAGATTTGGATATGGAGCTGGACTATAGATCTGATTCTGGATCCACACCCAATCTTGACTCCTAATTCGTGCTCAATATTAGGCCTGATAGGATTCAGTGGGATATGAAAGTATGATTGGATTCAGATCCAATACCTCATATACAAGTAGATGAAGTAGAAGAATATAGGATTTGGATCCTGAGAGTAAAAGAGAAAAACAGAATATATCATGAGATCTTCAAAGTTTGAACTTGGAAAACGTGGTCAAGCACTTGAACCTAGTCTAGTTCAGTTGGATTTGGACCCTCATTTGTAGGACAGTAGAGCTGTTGATCTGATATTTGGATACCCCAATTATCCAACTCGATCACACACATGAACACGCACGCATGTGGATTTGGATCCATTACCTCATATACAGGGTAGCCCTATCTTGAACACGACAGGATCTGAATCCAATTATCTTGGTTGGGCTCAGATATGGATACATTAATTTCCGACTGAACCTAACACATTAACAGTCCTACTCAATTAGGCCTGATTTTAGCTTTACTATTGTTACATATAGATTGCTTTGTCATTGTCATCAAATTACGGTAATATGGATATAACTGTTTGGACTCTTCTTTCTTCCTCTTGTTTTATCTCTAGCATATATTTTCTCATAGGTCAACTTGTGCAATCAAATGGATTTACTTTAGCATTCATTTTGAGCCACAGGTGTTTTCTAGTTTCATAGCTGTTTTCTGTTGCTACTGTCCTTGGCATTGTTTTCAATCTGAATGTTTTCATAGGATCTGTATAATCTTGTAAATCGTGATCAATTTAGGCTGGATGGGCCATGAATGCTTTTTGCATGCCCTAATCAAGTGCATTATCCGATGAGGTGGTTAACTTCGGTATGCCCGTCTTTTATACGTGGCTGTAGAAACATCATCGGCATCTTCATCATCATCATCATCTAAGCCTTATACCAAGTAATTGGGGTTAACTACTAGAATCCTGTTTTGCTATTGTCAGGATTCATGATAAAAGTTATGTCCAAAGTTTCAAGCTGCTGCCAACCTGATGCAAGTTACACAACCCTCCTGTATTCAGGAGGCCATGTTTTCAAGTCCCAAATTGAGGTTTTGAATTATTTCAGAGTTTTTCAACTACCCAGAAGTACCTATCTAGCTCACTTGTGGCATCCATTGAGACAAATGGAGTAATTGTTTTCCAAATATTTGAATTGAATTCCTAGGTTCAGAAGAAAGAAAGAAAGAAAAAGAAAAAGAAGGGAAAGAAAAAAAAAACTTTATTGAGATTGAAGTTCCTTGCCAACTACATGGATTGTTATCAGTAATACACAGTTTGAGATCGCATGTATTAACATCACAGTACCTTATGCATATTAGATGCATGTTTGTAGGCCCAATAGAAATGGATGTCTATAAAATACATCTTGTCTTGTTACATATTGCTCAGTTATCTATAAAATACATTTTGTCACATATTGCTCACTTACTAGTTTATTTTTCTTTTCAGAGGGCCGTGCCGTGCCGTGCCATTCCCGTTCTGTTGAATACTCTATAAATACCAGTATGGAGACAGTGATTTCTATGGTTTTCCAGGGCCATCCATGCAGGTAATTCATTTAAGTTTGTGTTAAATAAGCACAATTACCAGCAGCAGGTACAACCACTGTGGTAGTTGCTTGAATCTTGGCATCTCATAATTCCCGATACTTCAGGTTATGTATGAAATAAATGCTTTGATTCCCAATAATTTGGCCGCTAGGGCATGTTGATGCTTTTGGTAACTAGGGTCTCCACACATGTACCTGGTAACCAACCATATGCTAGTGTATCTATTCAATGGCTATTTTTAGTATCCAGGTTAGGATGATAGAGCTGTGGATTTACTCCATCTTTTCCATGTGGCTCTAGCTATGAATGCTGATTGCCTAGTACATAGGTTATCAGCATAATGCAGCATTATGCATCAAAATTTTATATGTTGTTTGGCATTTTATTTCAACATAGAAGTTGGACTCAAGTCCCGTTAAGCTTGACAGTCATACTCTACACACGCTGAATCAGTTGACATGTCTGTTATGTACATGTTCATGCATTTACGTATAGGATGTGTTGGATGCACTATCTAGTTGAGTTGGACTGTTATAATTTCCTCAGCATTCACATCAGCATTCTGGACTCCCAAGCTCTAAGTTCAATTACATTACTTTCAAGTCAAGACTCAAAAGAAGCATAACTGCAATCTGAATGCTTTTTTTGATCCTTGCCACTTCCTCTTGATGAAACTAAATGTTTGCAATTCAATTCACTTACATTCAAACGCAGCCATAACACACACACACACACACACACACACACACTTGTGTGTGTGCACACGTCATTATCTACATTCTTGGGTTTGAAGACCCTGTATATATATATATATATATAGACACACACACACACACACACACATCATTATCTACATTCTTGGGTTTGAAGACCTTGTTTGGTAGAAAATTGGAAATGGCCACAAGTTTACAGACATGCAAGCCAATGCATACTGTAATATCTCTATTAGGTTCGCGTCGAGCACTATCCACTTATGCTCAGGTGCAGTTAGTACATGGACGATTCCGTTGAATACGGAATAGTAATGTTGACTTACCTTGCTGTGAATGAAATATATAAAAAAGAAATAGTAAAATCACCACTATTTTGAATACAAATGTCTGTGGAATGAATATAAGGAGTATAAAAGAAATGGTAAAAGTGACACCAACAGCTCCACCAGCCACCTTTTTATTAGTAAGATATTAAGGAATCAATGACAGAGGCTATAAACAACTCAAGGTCATGGAAACATCAATTAGTGCCTATGTTTACCTATAATCCAAGCCCTAATCTTTTTTAATTGAGCATCCTAAGCTCTAAGTGGAACATTGGTATATAAATTATTATTAATATTTCACCCTCTTGAGTAAGTTATACACCATGTATATTTAAAAAACCCAATTTCAGCAAATAGTCCCTGATGCACATGCTTCCAAATGAGGTCTGTCTGTCAATGATTAGAAATTTAAAAACTATAATAACACTAATAGTTAAATAATTAGCTATAGCTTCTCTCATTTTTATATAGTTTAGCTATTCATCTCTTTAATACTTATTTTAATATTTAATTATTTATGAATGGTCTACGAATCTTCATTCAGACCAAGTTCAAAGAGGATTTCATTCGAATGATGACCTCTTGTGTTATTATTCTTCCTCTCTTTTGAGTTCAAGAGGGGGAAAAAGCCTTCCAAGTTTCGTGGTCTATGAAACCCGCACTTTACGTAGACCCCATCTTCTGTCGGTGGACCCTGTTGTGGATGATCCAAATTGCAGAAGTTGGACCGATCAGACAATGGATGATCCTCAGTGCCACCGAGGATGGTCCACTACAAGAACTGCATGCAATTTTATTAGTCCGAGTAATGGGCCTATGCTAGTTGAATGGGAGGGAACTTTGGGCTTTTTGCAGCCCATGTGGGCTGACTGGATGATTCAAATGGTGCGCCTTTTGCAGTGTGGCCCATCACTGATGAGGCTTGGCCTGTATCATTGACGGGCCTACTGAGTGAACGGTCCTGATTACTGTGAGTGGAGATCCTGCGAACTACAATATGAGAGATTTCTTCTAGCTTCGGGCCATTTCCCTTTCCTATTTGAGGTCGGTTCCTCTGAAAGTCCTTGTAGAATTGTTTATTCTAAAAGTTTCTCATTCACAACTTATGCCCTACTGCCTATATGGACCCACTGTGTTGATCGTGTGCTATCTAAGCCCGAGCTACGTACGCCCTGCCACGATGATGGAATACCCCAAAATTCGGGCCAATCCAAATATTAGGCGGGCCATACCATAGAACAAGATGGACCCCCCAAAAACACGTGGTGGCCCATGATGGTGGGATTTGGGCCTGATTTTTGATGAATCCAACTTTCATGGTGGGGTGAATCTTGTGGACAGTTTGGATGCCATACACATACGGAGGCGTCACTTGCAACCTTTTTAGTAAAGCTCATTGTCCAATTACTCGGGGAAGAACCGACCTTTTATAATTTTAGAAATAACGTCATAAACTCGTTGTCAGACCATTCAATTTGGCACATGTAATTACTGAGTCAACCCAGTAAGGAATATGTCTGGTGCCTGTTCCAGATCTAAATTTAGCACCAAAGAATCAAAGTTAGAGAACAAAATCACACCCTAATTAGAAAATCATAGCCTCGAAAATCTGTACGGATGCAAATCCGAACCCAATGAGGGAAGATAACCTGTCCACTTCTTCTTCCAATGTTCAGAGTAAAAAGACTGCTTTGCCCCTGTGACTTTGGGCTAGGTTACTCTCATTTTGTAGTTGGTAAAAGATGCATGTACAGAACTGTCATTTCACCCCATCTCTTTGGCCATTTAATGGACCTGCCCGAGTATTAAATATCACAAGGAAAATCACTTTCCGACATTAAAGAGCCTTATTGAATGAAGATAATTCTATTTTGCCCGTTCAAAACTTTTTGGAGTTCCATTTGAATAAAATGAAAATCACCAGAGTAAATTCTGTGGGGCCCATGTGTCTTATCCACTCCGTCTATCCGTTTTTCCCGCTCATTTTGGGACATGATACCAAAATTTAAGCATATCCAAACCTCAAGTGGATCACACCACACGAAACAGTGAATTGAACACCTACTGTTGAAAACTTCCTGGGTGCCACAGAAGTTTTGGATCAAGCTGATATTTGTCTTTCCCTTCATCCATGTACGGTGTGACCATATGAACAGGTTGGATGACAAATGGACATCAGTGGGCCCTTGGAAGGTGTCAATGGTGGACGTCACTGTCCCCACTGTTTCCTGCGGTGGGGCCCACTTGAACTTTGCATATGCTTTAATTCCGGGCTCATGCCTAAAATGATCTGTGAAAAGCGGATGGACGGCATGGATAAGACACATATCCACGGTGGGCCCCACAGAGTTTAGTCATGGAGTTTACACGCAATCTGATTCCAAAATCACTAGGGTCAAATTAGTCATTTTGGGGAAGTGAGCGTTTGGTCGCGTCACCTCTCGGGCTGAAGTTATTAGTAAAAGGATAGTAAGCCCCTAACCTCCTTGGGCGAGCGACTCTTTCATAAGCCTCCATTTCGTTGGACTTGTGTGGCCCACCTGATAAAAGGACCAGCGAGATCCATTCGATACTATCCTATGTACGTGTTTCCGATGCCATACATGTGCACCGTTGTCACGATGAAGGTTGGCTCGTGTATTAGCACGCATGCCGCTTTATTGTCTTGATGGTCACAGAAAACTATTGACTTACACACTGGAACTAGTAGTCTATGCGGCACAATTGCAATAGATCTGGATCGTCAATTACACTGACCCTTCTAACCGGAGTCTGTATACCAAAAGCCACACCGTTTGGGCCATCGATCGGTGGCTTACATTAAAAAAGGACGAAGACAAAGAAACCTTCCACATTTGTGGACCCACTTGTTTAATCGTACGGATCTTGTCCTAGAGTGACACGTGTAAAGTTCTTGAATCGAAGACAGTTTTTGCCGGCCCAGGCGAGAATAGCGTAGCATTAACCACAATTAATATTCCAACCATCCTGCTACTTGTCCATGTTTTTCACCATTTTAAAACATTGTAACTCGTCCACCACAAATTTATCATACGCGCATCAATCCAGAGCGTCCAAATCATGGAACCCATCAGTATAGCCCAGAAATCATACCAAGTAGATCTCATCTTAACCATCTGATTTTATCCGTTGAATTTGGATTGCTAACTGTTTTCTTTTAAGCTGTTCTTTCGATGGTCAACATTGGACTGCGAGGATCTTTGTATCAGTGTGGTTTCCACCGCTGTAATCACTGCTGAAACGACAACCATACATGACATTTGTGGTGGATAAGTTGCCACCATTTAATAATCAACGGCAAACACGTGCCGTAGCTTGATACACCAGCATTAAACTCCGTTGTTTTTGTATGGACTATGGGAATCTTTGGGAAACAAAAATGAGATTTATTTAATTTGTGATGGTAGAAAGAAGCATTTATGCATATGAAACTACTATTGCTTTTTCTGGCTTAGCAAATCCCGTGGGTGTGAAAGCATGAGACTTACCATGCATTCCATTCATTGCTACACACGTGGCATACATAGACAAGATCCAACCGTCCATTTAGTCGGCCCAGTATGAATAACAACAGACCAAAAATCACACCCTTTTGATCTGCATCATTCAAATGGGAACTATAGGATAAAGCGAGAAAAAGTTCACTTATTAAACTGTTAGGATAGATTAATTGATGCAAATGTTTAAAATTGGTCAATTGATAGCGGAGCTTGCAGGATGGATGGTTAGGATCATCATCATAACTTGCCACTTGTATGATAAACGTTCATTTCGATGGATGCTCACATGTACACCAGTTCTGGTAAAATGAATGACAATCATCAATGTCGAATTTTGTCCAAGTTTCTTGACTCTTCTTGGTCGCCAGAGAAAATGCAGGGCGCATTAGAAAATCCAGAACGCTCACATGCATGCATGTATGTAAGCACGCGTATGTCTCTGGACGAAAAAAATGCTGCCAGAAGAACGGTGCAGGGCTTTTATTTCTCTGTTAGGAACTCATATTTAAAGTTACACTGAACACATGACAGTAACGGTCTGATCTGCCCTTTGAATGTGGGCCGCTCAGTATTTTGGCTTCTAGCCATCCATTTGATAGCCATCAAATGGAAGGTTAAGATTGTTCTTTCAGTCTAGCTGTTAACATGTACCCCATCCACAATTTGGATGGCTTGGATAGCCGTCCATGACTGACACGTGAGGATGGTCTGACCTACATGGGAGTCTATCCTTGGCTGTTGATCTTCAATTTGCTCACATGGTTATATCTGATTAAGCACCAGTGTTCAGATCAGATACCGTCCAATCCACTGGTCCAAAGAAAACCATCATGATAAGTGGTCCACTATTCACACCAACTTATTGATTTGCACACACCCAATTTCCATTTTAGGGTGATATGGTACAAGTGCACTGTTTCTCTTTGTATTATTTCAATTCCCAAAATGGAATGGGTAATTCAAATACCTTAAAATATAGTTACAACTATATACTACCTTGATTAGGTACAACCCATCTGCTGATTCCATGCCTAGGAGATGTAGACAAAAAATGAAATCTAATCTGGATTAAAAGAAAGTAGAGGCATAAACATCTACAGACACAAACATAAAGAAGTAATAAGAAGAAAACATACTGATTAGACATTACAAAACAAGGACACAAACCTATCTCACAATAAATACACTGAACTAATTCCACAGTTCCTGGGATTCAAAGTTGAAACGTTTTATGTGATTTTCTTCCACTTTCATGAAAAAGAAAATAAACAATAGAACAAAATATAAAAATTAAACTGATAACTTGATTTTTGAATATAACACACATACAGAAAATCATTAATTTACAACTACCACAGTATGTCACCCCAAAGCTAAATCCCAAATGCAGCTGTGAGGAAGGGAGCTCAGTAATAGAAAATCAATTCAAGAGATCCTCATCACTTCAAATATCAGAAGACTAAGAACCCAAATGCTATACCATCTTAAACATTTAAATAAAAATTCTACAATGGATAAACACAAAGACCCACAACTCAAATCTACCAAACCCTTCCCTAAGCTACATTACCTTGCCATTTTAAAAAAAAGCAGAGAAAGAACAAGATTAAAATAAAAACACTAAAATCTGATAAACCCACCTGGCCCTCTGCATGAACTTTGCTATGATCTTCTGACAAAAGAAGAAAAATACAAATCTAACAAAGGAGAAATCATTTCAAGTTGTGGAGGTCTTCTTTGCCAGGCTGTGCTTGTTGTTGTGCATCCATACCTTGAGAACTCTCCTCTTCACTCCGATCTCCTGACAGAACTGCTGGACCACATCTTCTTCTTGCTTTTGGATTTTCCACCCCACCTTTTCTGCAAAACCCAACATCTTGTCCTTCTGTTCTTGAGTGAACTTGGTCCTAAATCTCTTCTTCAACAAAGGGGGCCTTGCAAGGGTCCCACCACCACCACCAGCACTACCACCTTCCTGCTCATCTGACTCTGAGGGCAGACCCATGTTGTAGGACAGTATCATATGAGGAGGTGGCCTAATCAGAGTGCCTGGTGTAGGGTACGCAA
Source organism: Magnolia sinica (assembly GCF_029962835.1). Taxonomy (NCBI): domain Eukaryota; kingdom Viridiplantae; phylum Streptophyta; class Magnoliopsida; order Magnoliales; family Magnoliaceae; genus Magnolia; species Magnolia sinica. The sequence continues at coordinate 20,791,782 of NC_080576.1, read as the reverse complement.
AGGCCTCTGACCCTGCAATGAAGACACCCTTGTGGCCCACCATCTTCCTGCCTTTGTAGCAATCACATGAGGACTCACCACCTTCTATATCTTTCCTGTGGAAGTTCCTGTGGCAACCGCAAGCTGAGCATTTGAGGGCTTCAAGGGATCCTTCCTCTCCACTGGGCATGAACTCACCACACCCATCTGTTGCATTCCCACCCATGGAAGCTGCATGGTTCTTGAGGCATTCCCTGTACTTGACCGCCATCTTCTTGTAGGGCATGTGGTCCTCCAAAATAGGAGGGGTGGGGCCATTCGATGGTAGAAGGGGAGCTGTAGATGGGATGATGTGGTTGTGAGGAGGGGGTTCATGGATGATGTGTCCATGACCATGACACCCACCATAGCTGCTGCTTATTGGGAGTGGGATGTCTCCTTGATGACCAGAAATATCCATTCTCTCTCTCTCTCTCTCTCTCTCTTTTTCTTCGAAGACAAAACAGACAAGGTAAGAAAGAAGAGAATTAGACCCAGCTGGATAAGTTAGCAACTACTATTTGGGTTTGGTTGATATTCTTGAGACTTTTTACTTAGAAAACCCACCACTCTCTCTCTCGCTCTCTCTTGAAGGAAAGAAAGAAACACACTAGAGAATTAGCCTTTGAGATTCTTCAGGCACCACGCTGAGTAACCATTTCTTCATTTTGCTTGTAGAGAGGCCCAAGAGAAGTTAAAGAAACAAGACATTGAAACTCTTTTTTTCTTTTTTGGGTTGGAGAGTAAGCTAAATTCACACGTTCTTTTCTTCTAATGACAGCAAAAACGAAAGAAGGAAACACACAAGAGAATCATACGCCCAAATGATTAAATTAGCAGCTGCTTTGGGTCTTTGATTCTTGGGACTCTTTAAGATCAATCCCATTTCTTTATTTCTCTAGCAAACCCTTGTTAGAGAAAGAGAGGAAGAGAGAGAAAGGGGAAAGAAGGAAAGAAAAAAGAATTAAAAAAGAGAAGAATTAAGAATACAAAACAAGTAGAATATGAAAGTTAGAGCTGATGTTTTGGGTCTGACATCACTCAGACACATGCATCCCATGACCCTTTTTCACACAGAAGAAAAGAACAACAAGGGGTGTCTTGGACTTTCTTGACTTTGGATGCACACTTCATTTCCTCAAGGACAAGAATTATACCAAAAAGAAAGAAATGCACCAAATTCAGATAACAATGCAACAATGCAGACTGCTGGTGGGTAAGGAGACACTTCTCTCTATTGTAAACAACCAACAGTCCCACCTTAGAACAATAACTAAAATGCCCTTATCTTTCTCACTAGAAATAGAGAGGGGATAGGAAAAATGGCAAGATGATAAAAACAAGATGGGTATTGTCTAGACCATAAGCAGTGACTAATGGATTATAACTGACATCAATTCTCTATCTTATTTATGAACTCTGAGGAAGGAAGGGGAGAGAGAATCACAAAAAAAAGAAAAAAAAAGAAAAAGAAAAGAAAAGAAAAGAAAAGGGGTTGAAGAGAAATGAGGGAGTTTTCTGAAGGTGGGTTTTGCTAGTGAGGTTCTGTAGGTGCGTTTTGCTAGTGAGGCGCTAAGCAGGAGCTTATAGTACTGACTCTGGGGGAGAGAGAGAGAGAGAGAGGAAAAAGCAGAATTTTTTACAAGGAAAAGAGAAGGACGGAGGAGTTTTAGAGGGTGTGATAAAAAAGGTGGGGAGCTTGCTTTGCTTGCACTATCAGGCATCAAGCTTACGCAATACAGAGAGCAGTGTGTCAGAGAGAGGTAGAGCGAGTGGAGTATTTTGAAACTAAAACAACACATAAGCGGCGCCTTCCTACAGTATACACGCCTTTGTAATATGACAGGTGGGGCCAATGGTTAGGCAATCCAGACCATTGATCTGTTGTTTTCCACCATGGATGGACTGTATCTCAAAATTTCTTTGATGTTATGATCTTGAAGTTTTGATATGTAGCGGACGCATAGACGGTTTAGAAGAGAAATACAATATAGGTCCACGTTAAACTGAAAAATGTCTTACATCTTTTGGAGGGAAATTCTCCATTCATGGTTGGATTAAACAGATCAACGGTCAGCAGTCCATGGGTCCACTTGTAAGAATATATAACCCTTGTATAATGTGAGGTAGGGGCACTTGGATGCAATGGACGCCCCTGAAGGCTCGCCTAAGTTGCCCCACGATGTGATGATCCAGACCGATCGTTTACCAGGCCTACCAATTGGCTAGATGGAATAATAAGAAAAAAAAAAGAAAAAAAAAAAGGAAAAAAGAAAAAAATCCCACTAATTAAAAACTAACGTCTACAGAAAAAGTTCCTCGCTCAAGTGATTGGCACGATCCAATTACAATACCAATTACAATCAGGAAACAAGAAATTTATGATTGTATCAAATAGAGGATGAAATTTTATTTATTTATTTATTGATTAGCATGTTGGTACATGATTAACGGTTTAGATCATTGAACCATGGCCTGTACGTACATGATCGTACATGCGTGATGTGTGGGTGAATTGTTTGATTGCTGATGTATTGGGTACACCTACCGCGGACGGTCCTGACAGGGCCTCTATGGTGTTCACCTTGATGTCTGTATTTTATCCCTACCGTCCATCTATTTTGACAGAGTATTAAAGGGCACGAGCCCAAAAAAGTAGGAGATGTAAGGCTTGAGTGGACCACATAACGGAAAGCAATTAAGATAAAAACGCCCACTGTTGGAACCTTTTTGGGGACCTTGATGTTTATTAGCCATCCAATTAGTTCATAAGGTCATGCATACCTGAATCGAGGGAAAACATAAATATCAGTTTGATTCAAAACTTATATGGCCCTTAAGAGATTTTATATGGTAACTGTTCAATCTTCACTGTTTTTTATGGTATGGGAGCCTTTGATCTGCCTTTTTTATTTAGCTCAGTTCTAAAATAATCTTTTAAAATGAACGATGGCATGGATAAAACACATACATCAATGTAGGCTTTACAGAGCCCCTGTCAGGACCAGCGTCTCTGGCTGGTTCCTGGTGGGGGTAGTACCAATCCGCGTCCATGAAGAGAACACTAAAATCCCAAATGGGTAGACTGAGAAGTGAGAACCTCAAATCAACGGTGGAAAAAGGGAACGTTTAATTTTTAAATATTCAGTTGGGTAAACTGAAGAAGAGTGATGCCTAAGATTATCTAAGGGTTTGATATTTCCATCTATGCTAGGGCCCAGCAGATGGACAGACCCATTTGGAGCATCTCCATGCTACATGTGCTACAACAGAATCAGAGAGAGAACTAATGAAAATCCCATAATTCCCTTTGAAATGGCACAAATATCCCAATTTTATTTGTAGTACATCAAAACCAGTCTCTAAAGTGGTAGCTTAAAATATTTGTGGACCTCTTTTTCTTTCCCCCCTTCAATTAACTTATTAGAGCTTGCTTTTCAAAAACTAGGAGGTCCAGCATCAAAGCCAATCATCAAGTGGGCCCCACTTGGATGGGTATATTACAGATCGCCACCTGTTGATATGAAAATTGAATGGTTGAATTCTTTTTATAACCATTGATTCTGTATCCCAGTAATGGTCATGGCTGTCCGTCACATGATCAATGTGACTTTCGGTGTATGGCCAATCCAAGATATAATCTAATTGATGAGCTTTTCCGATCTTGCATACATATTCTATGTGCTCTAAAATTGTTTCACTTATAACTTAAGTGAAAAACAAAATGAAAAATAATATGGTCTAAGCCATTTTATCCAAATCACTTTATTCTTCATCATCCTTTCCTTTATGCCATCTCTCCTTTTGTTTTTTTGTTTTATCTCTTTTTCTTGAGTAAATCTCCTTGTCAATTTGATGATGAAGACGTTTCACATTTTCTTGAAATGTTGATATTGACCCAAAAAAAAGAGATGCAAATGATTTGTATTTTTCACTGGCATTTGGCCCCCCTCTTCCTCAAAAACAAAATTTTTGTTAATGTCATGTCACATCTTCCATCTATCTACTGACTAAGATCTTAATTATAAGACTCATGATTGCATGGGTTCATCTTTTCTAAAAGGTTGATTTAAGGTAAGGAACTTATCAATCTATTAATTAAATGTAATAAAACGACTTTGATATGAAAATGATGAGTCCTTAAATGTTAAGGAACTCATTAATTTACATTAGTTGACTTGTTATGATACTCAATGCCTCATGTCAAGTTATCTTAGATTCGTTTAGTTGTTAATACTAATTTTTACATATAAAAAGGTTTACTATGTCAAGAAAATCATTGGGTAAGATTATTATAGAGATTTATATCACCTTATATAGAATCCAAGTTGTTTTAAGGAGAGTTATTAGGTAAGTGCTGTATATAAATTAATATTATCTTAAAAAGGGTCCAAATCAGAAAAGTTATCATAAAAAAAGTCATATATATATATATATATATATTTGTTTAATTGAAAAATAAAGAGGATAATAATTTTTCTTTATTACGTTTCCAAAGATATATGTTTAAGATTTATTCCATTTATTTAGAAGGCATTAAATTACAAGTTACTTTAGATAAATTACTTATGCCATAGGTAACTTATCTTGGTTTCTCTTTATTAAGGAGATAAGTACAGTTGGAGAACAACATACTTACCAGTCAATAAATAAAAACGCATGTTTGGTCTTCAATATCATAAGTATTTATCCCTCAAACATGATTGGTCCCTCTTATCTACAGTGTCCATCATGTGGGGCAAACTTTTGATTCGCACTGTTAATAATATGGACACAATTTTCATAGATGGGATGATCTTTGTGCCTGACTAGGGAGTCAGAATTAGCATTGATCAGCCGATCTAGTGACCAATTTGGCACTACCATCCTTGTAGGAAATGGTTAATCCCACTCAATCATATACCCATGCGATCATCAATCCATCTATTGAATGAATGGTTTAGAACTCATGGAGGGGTTCATGGCAATAGAAAACATATTCCCTGACAAAAAAAAATTGTAAGTTATTATGTCACTAACAAAAATGAAAGATATAAATTACTTTTAAAAATTAAAAAGCAATAAAAAAGACGAGAAGAAATAAGTTACTTTTCTGAAAGCTATACCTATTTAAGTTTAGTAACCAAATAAACTTGACTAAGAAGAGCAACTAACTCATATAAGTTAAAAAAACCACTCATTTGGTAGTATCCAAACAGGCCCAAAGGGTCCTTCCTCTTGCTCTGGTGGGAGACTCTTAAGGGCGTGTTTGGCCGGATGGATTGGAAGGGATTAGGAGGGATGGGATGGTAAAATCTTGGGATATGCCAAAGGAGCCAAACAGACACGATGAACTTGTCCCGGGATATAGTAAACCTATGGATCTTAAACCAATCCACTAACATCATCATCATTACCTTAAAGTTGATCCCATCCCTCCTAATCTCGTTCAATCGCGCCTGGGGCATGTTTGGTTGGACGGATTGGAAAGTAAAATCCTAAGATATGCTGGGCGTGCCAAACATACTCGGTGAACTTGTCTCGGGATGTTAGCAGTCCCATGGATCTTAAACCAATCCCCACTGACACCACCATCATTACCTTAAAATCCATACCATCCCTCCTAATCCCATGGGATCCGTCCAGCCAAACAGGCCCTAAGGAGTTTCGACGCTTGGTCAAGGGTTCAAGTACCCATAGGTGGTGAAATCCCACTATGAGTGTGTGAAAAAAAATAAAATAAAAAACTTAGTTGAGTGATTAAAGTAGCCATGCGAAAAATATGAAAAAAAAATGATATAGATGAATCCATCGAGTTTATAAATGTGGCCATCAGATGAGAGATGGCTGGGGCATGTACTTTGTGGTCCTCACCTTATGAGTGGTGACAGACACTTGCACCTGTGCCATTAATCACCTCTTGAATCTCTCTACAGGTAATACGCCTCAGCATTTCTCCTTCAAAGGTGACAAAAATGTCCGGACTCTGAGCATTTCATGTGGACAAATCGAAGAGTGGGTCCCTTTGCAATGACTCTCTTGCAATGGAAATGATTCCATGGACCTCTCTCTTCAACCTGCCTCTCACAATACAAGCAGAGGAGTGAACGGTGAATAGGGATCGTTTATCAGTGGTCCATAACATAGATGGGGTCTACGGTTCAAAAACCATATTACTTAATGTGATCTGCCCATCATCTTTTTTCACTTCCCCCATGAACATATACCATTGCCATTTTTTGCTGTCAATTTGAAGACAGAAAATTGGATGGCTAAGATCGATGCAGAACTTAGTTTGTAGGTCTTCCACAATGGGTCCAGTCCATGGACGGTCCTGATTCATCATTCCCAACAACTCCACCTAATCATTTGATTGGGTGAGATTTTTAAAGTTTTGGGTAAAGGTACTTAATTTGGGACCTGCAATAAATAAGAGTAAGTTGGTCCACCAAAGTAAATGATTTTGATGAAACCTTGATCATACTTTTCAAACAAAATAAAAATAAAAATAAAAGAAAAGAAAGGAAAATCTAATCCAACTGGCCCCTTGTAAAAAACGTCCCCATGAGCCAAGACCCAAATCAATCTAATCTATCAATCAATCCCCATTAGGATCTGCTCCACGCATTTCAATATAGCCAATCATCCATGCGCTAGATTCCTTTGATAGCTGATCACCGTTCTGAAAATGGTGGTGATTCATCATTCTCACGTGTGGCACTTGCGTAGAGCTATCAAGACCGTCCGTATTGAGGGGCACATTGTGGATGGAACATATACTGAAATCCACACTAATCAAACAATCTTAGCCTTCAAATTTATGGTTATTAAGTGGGTGGCTAGAGCTAAAGTAGCGAGTGGTCCAAATTCAAAAGCTAAAATCATAAGGTTATTTTCACTTACTTAGTGTGAAATTTTGATTTTGCTCCATCAACAATTGCTTCAGGGAATTGTACGGTCTGGATTGCTTTACAATTATGTCATGATGTGTAGAGTTGAAGAGTCAACACCGTATGTAAAACGGTTGTCAACTATCACAGAAGTCTAGCTCATCATCTATTACAAAAAAAGCTAACACCGTTTTGGATTTTTTTGGGATGCTATTTCCAAGTGAAACTACTTTGGTATTTCTGTGAGTTTGCTACCATTTACGAAATGGTACTAGCGAGCAGTTCCACAGCTCTGTTGGCAGACGTTTCTGTTGATCCAGACCGTTCAAACCGTGGGTCCCTCTGTACATGAAACAGAAACGAATATTAATATAAGTTTGGATATGACTAAAAACTCCATTGCCACTTGGAGATTGAGAACCGTTCCAATAGTGTTGAATCAAGAGCTATGGTTCGCCCACAAAGGGGACATTTGGGTGGTCTTGAAAAACGTTCATGTAGGTTGGGCGTACTATTGTTACGGCAACTTTTCGATAGAAGGTAGCAAAACCACACAATAGTGGTGCTGTGGACCGTCTATCTCAATTTTGTAATATTAAAATGGTTCTTATTATAATGGTACTTTACGAATTGATCATTTTTGCAGTATTTAATGGCACATACAGTGTATAAGACAAACAGACAGACTATAAAAGATAAATGAGAGAGTTGCTTGAAAGGGAGGAAATAGACAGAAGTCTCTTTGAGAGGTTACTTGCCTTTTTTAAAATCCATTTTATCATTTTCCTAATGTATTTATGATTGTTTTTGGGTCACAGAAGAGGTACAGACACATGTACTTAAGCCCTAGTTTAAAAACTAAAAAATCCTCAACCAATATTCACTAAAAATCAATGAAAAACTCAATCTTGCCATGACTCAGTCAAGAGTCTAGTTGGAACGACTCCAAATGATCTATACATTTTAAATAAAAAATAATGCTAAAAAACTTATCTAACCCTCTTGAGAGCCTTTGATAGAACTTCATATTTAAATACTTGAGGTCAATGTCCAACTTCTTGTAATTGACTAATTAAAATGGTTGATTGAGATCCATTTCTTAATTTGAATTCTTAATTTGAATAAAAGAATGAAATGGAAAAGAAATGCCTATAGGAGTCGGGTGTACATGAACCAAGTTAGCTTGGTTAAATTGCTTGACTTGACTTGAAAAAACTCGAATCGAAGCTGAGTTCAAGTTGAGTTGAGTTGATTTTTTTGAACTCGAATTCGAGCTTGGCTAACCTCGACTTGACTCGGATCGAACCTCGACTCAAATCAAACTTATATCGAACTAATTCTTTGATTAGGTTACTTTCATATTGATGTTGCTCACCAAGTGTTTAATGAAATGGCTTAACGAAGTGTTGGCTAATGGAAAGGAAGGTATATATATGAAACAAATATCATTTTTTCTTGATTTTGTTGTTGCCTAGAAGGTGTTTGATGAAAATACTTGTAAACAACTGCTGTTGTTTTACACATAATGAGAAATTGAAAGTGCATAGCATGTGTTTGTGAAAATGCTGTAGAGGCTCAATTTTGGCTCGAACTAGCTTGATTTGCTGACTGAACTGAGCCGAGTTGACCAATCAAGCTTGAAGACCGAGCCGAACTAAGTTTGAGCTGGGGTCAGCTAGTGGCCAAGCCGAGTCGAGCTGGGGCCAGCTCGACTCAATTCAACTCGTTCTACATCCCTTTATAAGAGAACGAATGAAATCTCTATTACCCTTTCCTTCTCTTGAAACTTACTTTAGCAGCTAGGTTTACCATTCGTTGATATTTTTCATTCATCATGATTGAATTCTGGAAGATCAAATGTTAGAGATTTCAAGAAACTAACTTAATTTTCTTAACACTAATTGAAACTTTGACAAGATATTTATTTTTGAAGAATGTTTGTAGCATAGCATCTTATTAAGTGTGATAGAAAATGAAGCCAGTATTGCTTAAAAACCTTAAATAAGCTCTTGAAGACTGCTTTTTATAAAAAACCATTTTTATAATTTTAATTTAGAAAAAAACTTCTCTCCATCTTTTTCTTCGGTTTGATCTTTATTTTATTATTTTCCTAGCATTGTATAGAATCATTTTTCTACTACAGGGACACAACAATGAAAGACCATCAGTAATGCAGCTAACGTACTTGTTTATTGCATGCCATCACCGTACGCGTGTCCTTTCCCTGAAGCACACACGTGTCGAAATATATGTGGCCCACAAGTATACAATACATGTACGGTTACTACCTAATCTTATCATAAACAATCGTACACACGTACGTCTCGTGTCCAAAGCCAGGATCGGGTCCATGAACCCGACACGGAAACAAATGGGCCATAGCCACCGGGACCAGGGAGAAATTCTGTCCCATTAAATACACACACGTGTGGACATTCAGCATCGATGCATCCCATTAAATACACACAGGTACACGTACATACATGTAAGCGCAATGCATAGGTACATACGTATGGGCCCACCGTTATGTGTGCAGGCCATCCAACCCGTTGATTAGATGCACCCTCGCGTTAGACGTATATCCCAAAACAAATGTAGCCGATCTATATCCCAAATGGACCACACCATAGGGAACAATGAGGTCAATCATCAAGGATAACTACTCCAAATCCACCAAGGTTCTTTGGATTCCTTAGAAGAGAGACTTCTCCACTATATGAGGAAAAAAAAAGCAAGGAAAATATAAATAAATTTTAAAATATACATAAATTGATTAATAATTGAAATAAATAAGTTTACAACCCTTGCGTGTGTGTGGGGTGTGTGTGTGCGTGTGTTAAAAAAAAAAAAAACCGCCTTGGGAGAAGTTTTAAAATTAAACTACAAATAAAATCCTAATCCTAGAAATCGTGGCTTAATAGTAAGTGCACATGGTTTCCATAAAAAATAGTAAGTGTCCTGTTTGGCTTCATCATGCCATTCTCCTAATTATTCTAAGCAATTTTTACCTTGGACACATCTCCGGTGGTACAAAATAAAACTTAATATAAATAGTAAAAATGGAAATAAAATGAAAATTTGACCATCAGTTAGCATGTAAATTTGGTATGCACACCTTGGCAAAGATGGGCTAAGTGGCTAAAGTAACTCATCCTGCCCCAAAATCATATATGACATGGTTTGCGAGATATGTCCGTTTTAAGGCCTGAACAGTCCGAATCACTTCCGCTTCCCATCGGGTCTTGTCTGATCCATCTTAGCCATGAAATTGTCCACGACCTGCTCTACATCAGGACGTTAGGGAGGGGGCGCACAGTAGAAACTTCCAGGAGGAATGTGGGTCCCCTAGGTTATTTATATGTCATTTAACCCATTCATCAAGTGTGCCCCACCTGGATTTCGCGACACACCAAAAACCAGACAGTCTAAGATTTAGGTGGGCCACGACAAATGAATACATATGCTGTAGGCGTGGTATGCCCTATCTATGGGCCCCAGTATTTGAAACTATGGTTGAGGGAACATTGAGTGTTTCTCTTGCAAGAGATGTACACGGGCTTGGCAGAATATACGTGCCTACATGTCACACGTGCAAGATCTAGGCTGTTCATCAGTTTAGGCCCAATATCAATATATCATAAACTGAAAGTCAAGCTGGTCCACACCTCAGATGACCACATGTGCAAGTTGAATATGGACAGTTGGTTTTTCTTTTAATTTTTCCAACCGCCGATTTTTTCTCATGAGTGAGTGGACCATCTTAATTTTGGGATTTTTGGGACCGGAGCATTCTACGGTTTAAATATTCGCCAAGCTATTACATGAATGGAAAGTCATACATCTGGTAAGTCCATTTATTCATATCAGTACGTAGTAGATTCAGGCCATGGTGAAAAAAATCACACCACCTAATGATCCTAACCATCCAATCAATAACATGAAAATGGACAGTCACGATTGACCGTAGAAACAAAATGGGTCAAATCATCATCTTGAAACATATTTCGAATCTCCACCACAATGAATAGCTTTTAAGTCCAAATGAGCACTCTTGTTAGACGGTGTAAACCGTCCGATTAATTGCTTGTAAGAAATGAACCGTTATATATAAAAAAGGCCAACAATCAAAGAATTAGGATCGTCCAATCAGCCTGAATTTTTGTACCATTGACAGATCCTAGTTGTATGAGTGAATGGACAATCCGGACCGATGATTGTCTGTACCACATGTGAATTGGGCACTGCTGATTTTTCAGGTTGGCATTCTGCACACCACTGCCTCATCCAGGGAAAACAAAAAAGACCACACAGGTATAGAGAAAATTAGAATACACTCTAAATTACTATTATACTTCCCTTGGATTAGGTCTCTTTTTCAAGGATCTAAACCGTTCATTTAATAGGGTTCCACTTGGATGGAGATGCCCAAAAAATTTCAAACATTTAATTATACAAAGGTCATGGTGACTGTCCGTATCCAAAGAGACAAATTAGTAAATGGTTGAAGCAATCTAATTTAAAAGATTTTATTTATTGTCTACCACTATACAAAGTGAGACCCATCATTTTAAAGGTTTGGATGGATGGAAAATGACTCAGATTGAAAGGTAATAGTCCCAATGTATCTCATTGCAATACGCTAGGGATGTACTCAAGCAAACCTTGAATCTTAATGCATAGATGCACTTTACATGCTTTTGTCTTGAGGATGTATTGATTTTGTTTGGAGAAGATATTAAAAGGGTATTTGTGGTGGAGCAGGTACCTGTACATTCTGGACTTTTAGGGACTCTGGGGTCCACCATTTGTATTCTGGGTAGTGATTTGATACTCGGCCTGCTTATGACTATTGATACACAAGCACTAAGAAATTATGCAACTGACGCTTGTTTGTTAAAATATGATCATTGGATAATTTTTATTTTCACCGAACAATAAATGGCCATGAATCTGAAGTCAGAAAATAAATATCCATATATATATATATATATATATATATATATATAGAGAGAGAGAGAGAGAGAGAGAGAGAGAGAGAGAGAGAGAGAGAGAGAGAGAGAGAGAGTTTTTTTGTTTTGTTTTTCATGATCTATCTAAATTGGGATCTAAATTCAGAAAATCAGGAATCTAATTACAATAAAGCATCATAAATGGTGTTTGTTTTTGAGTTGTAAGTTTTGGATTAAAAGGCCAGGCAATATGAGCCGTTGGATTAGGTTTTGCTAAGTAAAGCTTTTGATGATTGGTGTCCCTGTAGGCTTATGTTATGGAGTCTGTAAATCTTCACGATATCTTTGAAGGTGGTTTGCTGGGAGTACAGGCGCGTGCAGTTTTACAAGTGTCCATACGCTCCTATTTACCATTCTCTCGCGGTTAGAATGACAACGGGATGGGATGGTTGCCACTACAATTTAGATTCATAAAGAAACTCCTGTGATGCCAAAATTTCCAAGGGCTGATTTGTTTTTCCCAATTCCATAATAAAGTAATGTAAGTGGGCCATCTTTAGAGGTTTTTTTGGCACAGTAGATTTAGAAAGTTTTGAGGGTATTTCGAATATGTTGGTCGTTTGGCGGTCTGAATTTAGGGGATTTCAAATTCTCACTTTTGATAAGTTTTGCAATTCCTTACTTTTACTTGGATTACTAATCCTTCGAAATTTTTTTTTTTTCCACTCATTTTTAAAGATTGAAGAGTTGCATGTGCAATATGTGTCACTAGACTACTAATCTATCATACATGTGGTATTTGGATGGTATCCCAAATTAAAACAATCAAATTATCAACTTAATCACTAAACTTTAATAGAATGATATGACCAATCCAAACATGGGACAAGAAAATTAACAATTAAAAAATGTTGGTTAGTTGCTCGGTCGTGATCCTATGCTTGTGGCCTATCCGATTCTTGAAATTTCATCATTTTTTGCTAAAGTATATATGTAAATGGACTTGTTACAATCATTTTGTCAAACATCACATATATACACTAATTAGGGATATTAATGTTGATTTAGTACTTAAATTCACACTCTTGTAAATATATTACATAATTTAAGTGCATGGTTATTTTTGAATCTAAATTGGGAATACCAAACAGGCAAACGCAATTGGAAAATTTTGAATCCAGGGTATTCTAAATTCAAGGTATTTCTAATATAGATATTCCAAATCCACAGTGCCGAATAAGGCTTTATTATTTTCCAATGTTTGTTCAAATATTAGGCCACTTAATTCAAGTGTCAAATGCATATTTAATGGCTTTATTATTTTCCAATGTTTGTTCAAATATTAGGCCACTTAATTCAAGTGTCAAATGCATATTTAATAGGAGAGAGATATATGCTTTCGTAATCATTATAATTTTGCATTACAAAATCTCAATCCATAAAATATTTCATAGCTAAAACAAACAATCAAAGCATTTTATTATTGTGATCAAATGTAAATGACATCACTAGATAAGTAAAGCAAATTATAATTATATTCCATTTCTTTTTATTTACTGAGGTAATAGAAAAAACAAATACACCCTAACTAAAAGAAAATAAAGGTTTTTTTTACATAAGCTCATTATGTTGCTCTATAAAACGCCAAAACAAAGTCCAAACACTTGTTGGGAACCATTGCAGCAAAAAAACTTTGTGGGGCCTCTCGGGATCTTTATGTGACATCTACAATCCACTTGTTGCACCGGATCATGGTCAGAATTGAGTCTAAAAACAAGGTAGGTTCAAATCTCCGGGAGAGAGAGAGAGAGAGAGAGAGAGAGAGAGAGAGAGAGAGAGAGAGAGAGAGGAAAATTAGTTATAAAAGTATGTATCATTTGGTGAAGAGAGGAGTATAGTGCAACTTTATTTTAAATTAGTTACATGCCCTTTTAATTGCCCTTTATCACATCCTTTCATATTACATGGTTAATTGATTCTAATGACTGGTTGCACGTAAATTTTCACCCCCTACAAATACCAATACTTTCATGCATTTCAAAGCATTCACCTCAAATCCATCTTCTACTACTGCTTTTTTTTTTTTCCTCTCTAAACGCAAGAGTCTCTCTCTCTCTCTCTCTCTCTCTCTCTCTCTCTCTCTCTCTCTCTCTCTCTATATATATATATATATGCTTGTTTGGAATTTTTTGTCCAATAATCTTGTTATAAGTACCCTATGTTGGAATTAAGAGAACAATATATCGAGGCTAAGATGCTCTTGGAGTTGACCTACCACACGGCTCAGCCCCATTTTTACTCAAAAGTATATGAAAAACGTGGCTTCGTACAAAGGAAAAGCACTTGATTCATTCGAGTTGTGTTGAAGGATTTTTCATGACTCAGCGTCCCTTCCAAGTAAAAAGATAAAAGATAAAAGAAAAGAAAGAATGAAATCATTCTTTATCCCTATTGAATCCCGACTATGGAATATTACTGATTAAAACTTAAAGGGATTCTCATAAGTCAATTAACAAATCTGTTTTAGACACTTCGTTATATGGAAATATTGAATGCCTAGAAAATTAAATGAAAAAATTTTCCATGAAATTCTAATTTCTTCTTGTTTGAGAAAAAAAAAAAAAGTAGCTATGAAATTGTTTTTGATTTCCAAAGCTTTACCAACAGTACATATAAGAGATTGGACCATTCAAAGATGGTGGACAGTGATTTGGACCGATTCTTTCATTGATATATATATATATATATATATGAAAAAATATAAACACCTCTTAAAGGCATTTTTGTCATGTTAAAAAAGAAGCCTACAACTATGATGACTTGGATGCAATGGAAAGTGGTAAAATAAAGAGACCCTAATAATATGGGTGTTATTTTATTTTATTTATTTGTTTTTTAAAAATTTTTAACACATATCGGCACCACACATACTCATGCACCCACCCACACTACATGAGCACTCGAACTCATGATCTTAATGTGGATACAAATGCTGTCTACCATACTACTTAGCCGTGGAGCCAGACCTAATAATATAGGTGTTGACATCTAATGAATTTATTTATTATATAGTTCTATCTTACTAGGCTAAAAAGAAAAAAGAAAAAGAAAAAGAAAAATAAAAAAAGAGTGACATTTCATAAAAATCCCAATAAAGTATAAGTAAATACAACCTTTGATACTGTTGCTACTAGTACGTACTAGTATTATTAGTGAGCTGATATTTGTAACACGACTTTTTGAATGAATAGACTCTTCTGTTTGAAAAGAAAGCACATGTCATCGATTAGGATGTGTCTACAAAGAG
Organism: Magnolia sinica; assembly: GCF_029962835.1. Classification (NCBI taxonomy): domain Eukaryota; kingdom Viridiplantae; phylum Streptophyta; class Magnoliopsida; order Magnoliales; family Magnoliaceae; genus Magnolia; species Magnolia sinica. The sequence goes on along the minus strand of NC_080576.1, from coordinate 20,776,639 downwards.
GTGAAGGTGTGTAAAACAAAGCGTGCAGGGTCACTTTCCTCCTGTCGTTATTGTCATCATCATCTCTGCTATTTTAACAACAACAACAAACACATATATTCCATCACTCAACTTCCGATTTAGACTAACACAATAAAAGTAGGACCATCAATCTCTTGAGTCATGACTTGGGTCTCCCTTAATTCCAAAAGCTTACATCTTGGCAATGATGCAATGCAAGAATCTAAATTTATAATTACATAAATGCATGTGTTTGTAAATGAGGGATCAATATCAGAATCTGGTTGGGTGATCACAACTTAGTGATGTATGGTCCATGGTTCAAAATAATGAAACATCCCCCAATGGTCCAAAAATTCTTACTGGTGGTCTTTTTCCATAAAATGTCGTCGTTTAAACCTTATTAAGCTGTCTCAAAATCGCTAAGGAGATGGTTAGGATCCATCAGAGATTGAACTTTAGGTTTACCCATTTTTCACTCTTCACAAAAGTGGCTAGAAATGGCAGGCAGATCCCGCTGAAACCGGAGATCTTGAATCATGTTAACGACTTCGAGATGGCCCATTTGCTGTTTGTGCCAAATGGACCACATTTCTGAAGTATGGTTATATGCACTGAAGAGGTATCTCAAGAGCAAGACTGGGAAGCTATCATTTTAGCTGTACTCATTTAGTTGCTTTCTCTTTTTAAAGATAAATTCAGGCCATTTTCATCTTCAAGGTGTATTCTTTCCAGCATTTTCCCTCTTTGGAACCGTTGTGCATGATTTCTCATTGCCTTTTAAAAGGTTTATGAGTTTTTGAAGCCTCCCAAGCTATCATTTTGACTCATGTCACACTCATGGATCTCTCTCTCTCTCTCTCTCTCTCACACACACACACACACACACACACACACACACATTTCCTTCTTCTCTTTTTTAGCTAGTAGAATAAGCTTCTTCTACAAGGGTTATGCATGCGTCCCACCGAATTGTGTGTATGGCATCCAAACTATCTAGAGAAGTGCCCCACTGTGAAAGTTGGACCTCCAAAACAGGCCAAACCATCATACAGGAAACCATGTGATTTTGGAGGTTTTTGGGTGGTTGTCCATCCTTTCCTATAGACTGGACAGGGCATCCCATTATTATGGTAGCTAGGGCTTGCTTAATGCACATTTTGGATGGCATACACTGACACACACAACACTGTAGGCACCTCAATGACCCTAAACAGGTCATGAATAAGAAGCGAGATTCTATTAAGAGACCGAGTGAGGAGCATTAAGGTAATTAAGAAGAAGAACCCCACCATTTCCAGTTCCAGTTGCAGTAGTTAATAGAAGCTGAACTCTACTAAATATCCACTCCACTGTTTGCTTCCCACTCAACATGATTCGCTCTCCATCTTCTCATATGTCGTAGCACAAATTGGGAGTCTCCTTCAAATTTTCTTTGCGATATTCAAGCTTACAATTAATTGGAGTCTCCTCCAATTATTCATTAAAAATAAGAGTCATGAAGTTAATTTTGATCAGACAAGTGAAGCACTGATAAACACCCCATTGATTCCAAATAGATAGATTACATGTTTCTAGAGATATGAGTAGGTGCAATTTGTATGTAGTGCTGGAAAAATTATGACGTAGAAGAAATTGAAGTTGAGAATATAAGATCTTATGAGTTCTAGTCTTGACTTGAATAGTAAATAGCTCATGACAGATTTGTTGCAAATTTTTTCTAAATTTTTAGATTAGTGCTAAAAAAGGAGATGACAAATTGTCTTTAAGATACAACAAACTTATATATTTGAAATTCAACAAAAGGATATTCACCTTAAGTGTTGAATAGATCTCTAAGAGTTGATATTGACATGGCCTCATAATTGATTTCAAAGGGACCAGTGAAAGAAGGCAAAGAAGAGACAACATAACTATTGATGGCTTGATCTGGAATGTTCTACTATTACAGATCATATCGGGCAACCAACCCCAATACAAACCTGATAGATAGTTGCTTGGCCACAGACGCAAATATCTTACTGAAATCGACACCTTCCTTCTGAGCATAACCCTTCGTCACCAATCTAACTTTATACCTATCTAGTTTCTTTTAAAAAATCCACTTGCACCCTATTACTTTCTGCAAAACCAGCAGTTTTACAAGCTCCCGCGTTTCATTTTTATACAGAGAGTTTATTTCATCATGCATCGCTGCCATCCACTTCTCCACATCTTTGTCTTTTATAGCTTCTTGAAAAGTAGACGGATCTTTCTCATCTATAATGAGAGCAAACACAACGTTTGAGTCATCCTTTTATCTCAACGGTACGCTGTAATCCCTTGGTGGATATCTCCTAATAGGTGGTGCTACCACCTCTTCCAGTACCTTTATCCACGTCTTAGCTTCTTTAAGTATTTTACCTTTGTCTATTTCAACATCAATCGTTGATTTTTCCGTTTCTTTGTGTTCATCCTTCTAAAATAAGAAACTTTCATCAAACTTGACGGCCTGACTAAATATGATTTTCCGTAGAACACTTTCATACAATATGTATCCTTTCACCCTCATCACTATAGCCAACAAAAGTACATTTCTTAACACTTTTGTCTATTTTATCTTTCTCAATTGATGGTACATAAGAGTAAGCATTACAATCAAATATTTACAACCTTGAGTAATCAACTTTCTAATCACTCCATACTTTCTCTGAATGTCACAAAGAATAACTACCGTCATCCACAAACAATGGGCAATGACCTCCACACATCCGAATGCACAAAATCAAGTTGACCTTTACTAACATGTTTCTTCGCTTTAAATAATAATCTTGATTATTTACCATATATGCAATGCTCACGTATATTTTAATAAAACTTTTAAAATAAGGAATTAATTGATGATTAAGAAGTACTTTCATACCACGCCCACTTATGTGGCCTATAGGTGCGCATGCCACAAATGTGCCGACATAGACTTCAGTATAGACGTTTTATCTCTACCCATTATAGTATTCCCAATCAAGCTCTAAAGATTTGTGCTCCTCTATGCCTTCATAACAATGAGTGCCCCTTTTAAAACTTTTAGAACACTTTCAAAATTGATGAACTTGTACTCGAGTGTATCTAGAGCTCCAAGAGAAATTAAATTCTTCTTTAAATCTGGAATGTGCCTCACATTGGTTAGAGTATGCTTTATTCCATTAAACGTTCTAATGTGAACTGAACCAATTTTGATAATCTTGTAGGCATGATTATTGCCTACAAGAATCAGGTTGCTATCATACTCGCTATATGTGTTAAACCAACTCTGATGAGGACATATATGGTACGATGCCCCTATATCCAAAATTCATTCACGATACAAGTGACCAACCTTAAACACTGAAAACACGTCACAACCACCTGTCCCTTCTTCAGATTCTATTGAATTGGCTTTCTTCATCGAATTATATGATTTCTCCTCCTGAGTTTTGGGGTTTTGATAGACATTCTTCATATGTCACATCCTTCTATAATTCCAACACTTCAACTTGCCTTTGCCCTTCGACTTTGATAAACCTCGATTGCGACTTCTTATTCCCTCACTCAGATGGTCTTTCTCGAGCAAATTAATAATGCATCCTTAGACGTACCTATTGTTGTCAGACGTTAAGTCTTTAACTTTCTGGGGTTGCTCGACGGGTCGAGAGCCTGGCTTGACCGGTTGAGTGAGCCGCTCGACTAGTCAAGCACTGCTCGACTCAAAGTCCAGCATGCTGTTATTTTTGGTGTCCGGGCTGTTTAACCAGTCGAGGGGATGGCTCGACCGGTTGAGGGGGTTCCTCGACCAGTCGAGATTACGTAGATCCTATGCGGACTGCGTAAATTGGAGGCAGTTTCCGGACTTATTCGGACTAGGTGCCTAAGTGGAGTTTTCTAAACTATAAATAGGGGTCCCTAGGGCTATTCTAAGGTACTCTAAAGCTTTTTAAAAGTTTTCTAAGGGTTCCTAAAGGGTTCTAGGGTTATCAAAGGGTGTAGCAAGGGTGAGATTCGAGATTGTTCAAATCGGGTAAGTCCTCTCTCTTATAGTTTCTTTTCATAGTGGATTTCTGTCGCTTTGTGCCGTGGGTTTTTCCCGCAAGGGTTTTCCACGTTAACTCTTTGTGTTTTCTTGTGATTGCATGTTGCTCTTGGATTGCTATTCTAGATCTAGATTTGTGTGATTCCGCAGCAAAAATCCCCAACAAGTGGTATCAAAGCAATCGCTGGGGCACAGATCTGAAACTAATGATTAGAAATAATGAGAAACGACAAGTTTGATATTGAGAAGTACTCAAGTAAAAATAATTTTGAGTTATGGAAGGTTAAGATGATTAGCCTATTAACTAAGCAAGGTGAGATTAAGGCTCTTGAGGAGCGAAAATCTACCATGAAAGATGATGAATGGGAAAACCTTGATAGTAATGCTTTAGTCTCTATCTGTTTATGTCTCACAGATGAGGTTCTCTATAATGTTTTAAGGAAGAAAACTGCGGTTAGTTTGTAGGCGAAGTTAGAGAACATCTATGCAAAGAAGTCCTCTGAAAATTGCCTACACTTGAAGCTATAGTGTTATACCTTCAAGATGACAGAGGGTGGAGATCTAGAAGCCCATATCAGCAACTTTAATAAATTGATGTGCAAATTGCTAGATATGGAGGAAGTGGTCAAAGATGAGGAACAAACATGTATATTGTTGAATTCTCTTCCTACATCATATGAGTCTTTCAGGGACACAATGTGCACCACAAATAAAACCCTAAGTGTTGACACCGTTATCTCAGCCCTTCAAGGGAAGACTATGAGAAAGTTAAACGACGACATGGGAGCATCTTCCAATGCATTGATTACGAGGGGCAGAGATTCTGAACGAGGTACATGATCCTCATGGCCTAGATCCAAATCCAAGGGCAAGGGCAAAGGAAAATTAAAGTGTTGGAATTGTGGGTTGCCTGGATACATGAAGAAGGATTATAGAAATCCTAAAGCGAAGAAAGAAAATTCAGTGGATTCTTCTAAGGAGGCCAATGTTGTCACATTTGATGAAGAGATAAGTGGTGGTGAAGTTCTGTCTGTGTCCATGATCGGACATATTCACGACAATCATGTAGATGAGTGGATCCTAGACACAGGAGCGTCATATCACATGAATCGTCATTGGAGTTGGTTCACTAGTTACAAGGAATGCGATGGTAGACAGGTTTTTATGGGCAATGATAATGCCTGTAATGTTGTGGCTATTGGCACGGTGAGCACCAAGATGTTTGATGGGATGGAGCGTACCTTGACTGACATCATGCACGTTCTTGATATGAAGAAAAGTCTGATTTCTCTCGGTGCACTCGAAGCTATACGGTACAATTTCACCAGTATTGATGGTGTTCTTAAAGTTTCAAAAGGGGCACTCGTGGTTATGAAAGCGTAGAGGCACGGAAACCTTTATAGGTTGATTGGGAGCACTTCAGCAGGTGGAACGGCAACAGCTTTTGCAGACTCCACGTCTCTACGTATGTGGCATGCTTGTATGGGCCACATGAGTGAGCGAGGCATGAAGGTACTTTCTGATTGATGTTTGATTCTAACTTGTAAAAATTTTGATTTAGATATATGTGAGCATTGTATATATGGTAAATAATCTAAACTGTCTTTTAAATCTGAAAAGCATGTTTGTAAGGGAGTGCTTGATTATGTGTATTCTGACGTATGGGGGCCATCGCCAAAAGTTTCCATTGAGGGGTCGTCATGGTTTGTTTCATTCATTGACGATTACGTTAGGAAAGTTTGAGTTTATTTCATAAAACGTAAATTTGAAGTTTTCACCATATTCAAGCAATGAAAGGCAATGGTGGAAAAACAGTTTGGGCAAAAAATAAAGGTTTTAAGGACTGATAATGGTGGAGAATTTACTTCCACTAAGTTTAATGATTATTGCAAGGATGAAGGGATCATTAGGCATAACACAGTGCACCACAAGCCCGAGCAAAACGGTGTGGCTGAGCGAATGAATCAGACTCTCATGGAGAGGGTCAGATGCATGTTAAGTAATACTGCGTTGGGCAAGGACTTATCGACTGAGGCCGTTAACACAACTTGTTATTTGGTGAGACGGTCTCTTTCAACAACAATTGAATGTAAAATCTCAGAGGAAGTATGGAGTGGTCAGAAAATTGACTACTCAAATCTATGCATATTTGGTTGTGAGGCTTACTCTCATGTACCGTCAGTTGAGAGAGATAAGCTAGACTATAGAGCCAAAAAGTATATCTTTATTGGCTATGGCATTGGTGTGAAAGGTTACAGGTCATTCGACAAGGACACACGCAAGGTCATCACTAGCCGTGACGTCAGATTCGATGAAAGCTTCCTATTTCGTAAGAATGATCAAAAGGAGCAAGAAGAACCAGAAAGGATGATCGTAGATGTCCATATTGACACAAATAATACTCAAGAAGAGACAGATGCGAAGACAAAGGTATAAAATCAGGTAGAGCAGCCACCTATGAGAAAGAACCCACCGCATGATCGCAGGTTACCAGTAATATGCAGGAATGACTCTAATATTGCATATGCCCTCATTATAGATGAGGGGGACCCGTTTACTATTTAGGAGGCTCTTGATGAGCCTGATGCAGAATAGAAGAAGGCGGCTATGGATAATGAGATGGACTCATTGCACAAAAATCACTCATGGAAGCTGGTGAAGCTTCTCGTAGGTCGAAAAGTGATCGGATGCAAGTGGTTATTCAAAAGGAAACATAATAGATACAAAGCAAGGTTGGTAGCAAAATGTTATGCTCAGAGAGAAGGAATTACTTCACAGAGATATTTGCGCCGGTGATAAAGCAGGTATTTATCAGATTCGTGTTGGCGCTGGTTACTCAATATGATCTCGAGTTGGAACAGATGGATGTGAAGACTGCATTCTTGCCTGGGGAATTGGAAGAGCAGATCTACATGAAGCAACCAAAGGGCTATGAAGTTAAAGGAGCAGAGAAAAAGGTTTGCAGGTTCATATGGTTGTTGTACGGCCTGAAACAATCGCCTAGGTAGTGGTATAAAAAATTTGATTCTTTCATATTGAGTCAGAAATTTACTCGGATTGAATACGATTACTGTGTCTATTACAAGACACTGAGTGAAAGAAAATTCATTATCCTAGTATTGTATGTTGATGATATGTTGATCTCCTGCCATGATATGTCTGAAATTAATGTACTGAAGACTCAGTTATCAGGGACATTCGAGATGAAAGATCTGGGGGCTGCAAAGAGGGTTCTCGGCATAGATATTTATAGAGACAGGAAGAGGAGCAGACTTTGGTTATCACAAGCAGAATACCTTGAAAATGTATTGATCAAGTATGGGATGGATTAGGCAAAGCTGGTGAGCGTTTCTCGCGCGGCTTACTTCAAGCTTTCCTCAGAATAATGTCATAAATCCAATGAGAAAAAATAGGTTATGTCTCATGTGCCCTATTCGAATGTGGTTGACAGTTTAATATATGCCAAGGTCTGTATAAGATCAAATATTTCACAGCAGTTAGTGTTGTGAACAGATACATGTCAAACCCTGGTAAGCAATATTAAGAAGCGGTAAAATGGCTACTTTGAAAAGACATGGACAAAGTCGGTAGGATATGTGGATTCTAACTACGCAAGCAGTATAGATTCTAACTTTTAAAAAGACATGGACAAAGTCGGTAGGATATGTGGTTCTAACTACGCAAGCAGTATAGATTCTAGGAAGTCTACTTCAGGATACTCGTTTGTACTAGTAGGTGGAGCAATTAGTTGGATGTCGAAGCTTCAGTCCGTGGTGGCTCTTTCCACGACCGAATAAGAATATATGCAGTGATGAAAGTGTTTAAAGAAGGTGTTTGACTTAGATGCATGATAAATCAGTTGGGACTTCAGTGGGAGGCCGTATCGGTTAACTGTGATAGCGAGAGCGCTATCAATTTGACCAAAAATTCTGTTTATCACTCACGTACTAAACACATTAATGTTCGTCACCACTTTATCCAACAAGTGCTTGAGGAAGGAGGTGTAACATTGGAGAAGATTCATACCAGCGTGAATCTAGCAGATATGCTCACCAAGGTCGTTCCTATAGAGAAGTTCAAGTTTTGTGCAACTTCTCTAGGCTTGGTGATAGCGTAAAAGAAGGACGGAGTGTGCACGAAAAGCATTGATAGAAGTTATGAGGCAGAGATAAGAGAAGTGGTCAAGCAGCTACACGGTTGAATGTTGAAGACTTAGTAGAGATTGTTGTCAGACATTAAGTCTTCAACTTTCTGGGGTGCTCGACCGGTCGAGAGCCTGGCTCGACTGGTCGAGTGAGCCGCTCGGGAGTCGAGCACTGCTCAACTTAAAGTCCAGCGTGCTGTTATTTTTGGTGTCCGGGCTGCTCGACTAGTCGAGGGGATGGCTCAACCGGTCAAGGGGATGGCTCGACCATTCAAGGGTACACAGATCCTGTGCGGATTGTGCAAATTTGAGGTAGTTTCCGGACTTTTCCGGACTAGGTGTGTAAGTGGAGTTTCCTAAACTATAAATAGGGGTCCCTAGGGCTATTCTAAGGTATTCTAAAGCTTTCTAAAAGTTTTTCAAGGGTTCCTAAAGGGTTCTAGGGTTATCAAAGGGTGTAGCAAGGGTAAGATTCGAGATTGTTCGAATCGGGTAAGTCCTCTCTCTTGTAATTTCTTTTCATAGTGGATTTCTGTCGCTTTGTGCTTTGGTTTTTTCCCGCAAGGGTTTTCTACATTAAATATTTGTGTTCTCTTGTGATTGCTTATTGCTCTTGGATTGCTATCCTAGATCTAGATCTGTGTGATTCCGCAGCAAAAATCCCCAACACCTTTGCCCTTCGACTTGGACATCAACTATTTTGACTGAATGACTGAAATAACAGTATCGACATCCAATGTATCCCTACCATAGCAAAGAGTATCAGATACTCGAAAGAATTTGAGAGAGATGTCAACAAGAGTAGTGCTTTGTCTTCTTCATCGATCTTCACATCCACATTGTCAGTTTGCAAACCAGAATGTTGAAGATGTTGATGTGCTCAGAGAGATCCAACCCTTTAACGATTCTTAGAGTATAAAACCGTCTCTTCAGATACAGATGATTGGAGAGCAATTTCGTCTTGTATATTAGTATAATATCCATGAAATTTCTTTTGTCCTATAAACACAAACAAATTCCTTGCTAGCAATAGGTGCCATAGTATATGTGAGAAAATGGCCTTTCATTTATTTTTTGAATGTCCTTTACCAATATGGCCATTTAACCAATTCATAAAGGCTTTAGAATGGTTGTTAATCTTTGAATATAGTAGAAAAGAGTTGCTGCCAATGGTTTTAGACCATTTATGCTTTCGGGTAGTGAAGGTGATCCTGAATTTCATTCAATAGCATGGTACACTGATCAGGGTCAAATATTGCATATCAGACCCCAGTAATTGCCTAAATTTACGTACATGATAAGGTTTAATGCCATATTTTAATCGTGTTTTTATTACAGGATGCTCCAAAATTACCAGAGCACAGGATGGACTCCAGAAAACCAATAGTGAAGATTTTACACGCCTGGGATTGAGGAAAGCAAGGCAAAGGGGCTCGAAAAGGGTCCAGAATGCAAGATCACATGTTTCCCGCCATCCGATCAACTCGAAACTTCATACACGTGATGGGGACCATAAATGAACCGTACATATTAAATTTCAGCCATTAACAATCTCGGAAAGCATCAATTTTGGTCCTGACGGTGGAAATAATATGAGAAAAAGGATGGACCGTGCAGATTTCTCAAAAGTATCACAGTGGACCCCACCTTGGGTGACATGTGCATGGTGCACATGTGCACTGCCTGTGCACCGAACGAGCATAAGTCGGTCAGCAGCGCTGACCCGACTTCATCCTTTCAAAAACAGAAACTTCCGTTTCTGGCGCGTGTAACGGACGGAAATTACATCACCCGTGACGGCCGATCCGATATAGATGGGTTCGAGAACTATGATATTCCACTCCCATAGTGCACATAAGCTGCCCCATCGTAATGAAAACATTCCTTCTTTGGGCCGTCCACGCAAGTTCAAAACCATCCATCTTTTTGTCCTCTATCCAATGGACGGGGTGGATCCCAAACGCTTATGTGGGGCCCACCACGGACGTGCGAAGGCTTACGCACGTCCGCAAAATCTGACTTCCGGGCGATTGTGGCCCACCATCTTGATCGAATGGCTCGTGTAAAGGGCGTCGAGAGCTTCAAAACCATGTTGATATCGCCCATGCGTACACACGTGTGCGGTGCCGAGGCCAAAAGTAGACTGCCACGTCATACTTGTGAGAATCCAATGGACATGATTTTCCATAAAATACCTCTGTGGGGCCCACCGATCACACTGCGAAAATTTGTACTCCGAGTCCTACCTATAAAAGGGGAGTTTTGGACGTGGGAAAAGCATTCAGAACCAGGGGATTCCGGCCTTTCATTTATTTTTTGAATGTCCTTTACCAATATGGCCATTTAACCAATTCATAAAGGCTTTAGAATGGTTGTTAATCTTTGAATATAGTAGAAAAGAGTTGCTGCCAATGGTTTTAGACCATTTATGCTTTCGGGTAGTGAAGGTGATCCTGAATTTCATTCAATAGCATGGTACACTGAGCATCCAAAAGCAAAAGGGATATTCTTTCCAACAAGAGTGTTTCTGGTTAGAAAATTTCGGAGAACGATCTCGTAATACGTACCGTATCTGCATCTGATTCGTATACTTGCGAGTTTAAATATCATTTAAATCATGTTGGTTTAAATAAAACATCATACACTGAGCATCCAAAAGCAAAAGGGATATTCTTTCCAACAAGAGTGTTTCTGGTTAGAAAATTTCGATGCAACTACATGCGATGCAAGTTATTGAAGGAAAATAAATGAGAGAATCAGATGCACCAATACACAATCACTAACCACAACACATAAGATTTATGTGGTTCATTATAACAGGCTATATTTATAGACAAAGCTGCAAGCAAATGAATCCACTATCTTTAGAAAGAGTTACAATTTCATGTAAAGAAACTAAACACTCTTTAACAAAATACATACCAAATCACTTCCCATTCTACCCGAATGCCATTATAAACAACCACACAAGCTCCTTTCAGGTTGTTAACATTGTTGTTGGAAAGAATTTGATCTACTACTGAGAAATTTACATGCGGCTTTTATGATTTAAAGGAATTTAAGAGAAACTTTTGGAGACTTTTTCAACTTGAGAAATCTTATATCAAACAAATCCATTGTCTTTGCTTTCTTAATGCATGTTATTTTCTACTTTTCATCAAATGAGAAAATATCTTAAATTCATTTTTCCTCATTTAGTCCTATATAACAACAACAATACATGAGTAAAATGTCTAAAATACCCCTCAAGATGTGTGTGTGTGTGTGTGTGTGTGTGTGTGTGTGTATCGTTAGCTTATGACTAGATATATTATAAGTTATAAGAAAAGAAAAAAAAAGCACGTGACTTGATTTTGATATCACACACTAGCAAATAGTTGACAATGGTTTCTATAATCCAGTTGAAGGTTGCTTTGGATCAAATTGATTGAATAATTAGGAATTTCCAAGTTGAGTTTGAGACACTATAAGATTGCCAATTGACACTTGGGTGTCGAGGAAAATAATTTGTGGGTGTTGGGAAGTTTTTCAAATGCATCTAGTGTAAGACTCCTATCAGGTGGGCCACACATGATCATTAGATCTGACCACTGGATTATTCAGATTGAGTGATTCGGTGGGCCCCACTACAGTTGTGACATTGTAAATAGGTTTGGGGCGGGATGCTTGAACCGTGGTCCCTATATTTGGTTATTAGGCCAGATATGGAAACCTACGGTGTGGAGACCCTAGAAGAAGAAGTGTGATGGGTAAGCTTCTAGCCCTCTTTTCTTATATATTGATGTCTTGGTCCCCTCACCAATACAAGCGAGAAAACCCTAGTCTCATTGAAGGTTCTCCTAAAGGTGTAAGGTGCGGAAGATCAAGATTTCTATCAGTGGAATGTCTTCCCAATCAGGTACGCTTTTAGTTTATAGTTTTTGAATCTCTATTGTTGATGCGTAGACGATCCGTCAACTCCACAATATAGATGTATCACTTGGTATCAGAGTAGCATATGCATCGATCTTGACATATTCGAGCACCTATTCAGTCCAGGTTCATGCGTTGTGGGATTTTCTTTGTTGATGTTTTTCACAATTAGGTTCATGTGTGTAATCGTTCAATCAGTTGCCATTGAAATAAGAGAAATGGCCATCCCTGTTTTTAGCCTGAAGCTCTCTGGTTTTGAGTTATCGGCTAGTAGTAGCCTTGTTGTCATGAAATCATACCGGGTAAAACCCATTGCTGGTTATTGCTATTACAATCCGATCGCAGCCATGGATTCCGACAGCCATGTCCATGAGTGCAAACAATCAGGATGGAGGCCCGTTCTCTGATTGGAAGCAGACTTTGATTCAACAATGTTTTCATTGGCTGTCGACTCCAATCAGACTCGGAATCGATCATAGCCCATGGCCGTTAGGGGTGCACATTTAACCGGTAGAACCGTAGAACCGGACCGGAACCGACCAAACGGTCTGGTTTGGCAGACTTTGATTCAACAATGTTTTCATTGGCTGTCGACTCCAATCAGACCTGGAATCGATCATAGCCCATGGCCGTTAAAATCGACTGCATCTGCCCATCTTGATCGGCGGTCGTTCGTCGCTGCCATCACCGACAGATCCTGTCCACTTAAGATAACACCTCCTCTGCAAAACCCCAGCCCATTTTCTTCTTCCTCCAGCATCTCCGATTGCCATTAATGGCTGTTGTAATTATAGAAACCCACCTTTGGACCAACGGCAATGGCGATCCTGCCCTCCTCTCCTCTCCTTCTTCTCCGTTTTCAGCGGGAGCAGCAATGACATCAGCGCTGTCTTCCTATTCCAGCTTCCATGATGGTAGGTGTGGATTCGGCCATGAGATGCAAGGGCATGAGGATTTTCTAGATGTGGATAATGGAGGAAGAGACATGCAGCTTCAATTTCGGACGGGCCTATGTAGCGGCTGAAAATGGCAGTTTCCCTATTTTGGAAAGGGATTTGGATTCCTTGTTTTGGAAATGGATTGTACCGAGCTTGATTTGGGCCCGTTTTATGCTCGTTTAGGAAAATTCTAGAACCTATTTCAAGGCCCAATTTGGAGATAGGTTTGGCCCATTCCTAACCTATTTCAGGCCGTTGTCTAAGCTTGTTTTCAGGTCACTTTTGGGCCCTGATATGGGCTATTTGATACTCATTTTAAGCCTAAGCTATGGGCCTAATGTCTTATCATTTTTCTTTGGACCTTTAGGGCCCACTTGGGTACTTGGGCCCATTTTCAAGATGATGATCTAAACCATTGCTTTAATTGTACTAGGGACATTTCAGAATAAATGAAACCTGAATAAAACAACAATTGATGGCTGGTAGGTTGCACTTGTTAGCGGCCCTCGTAATTCAAGAATATGGTTAAATGCATCATTTAGGTTCTGATCTGGCCCAAATAGAGCCATTACCCATATGTTTGAGGCTGATATTAAGTTGTTGACCATCTAGAATTTAATCCAACCATCACTTTAGAATATGTTTACCCTATGGGCAGTCAACATTAGTCATATTTTGGCATAAATCAGAATCATTTCAGAATGGTCCGTTATGGGCAGGACCATGTAGCAATCCATGTGTTTGGGAGTGGGGATTGGAGCTGATTGTGTTAGCCACCAAAGTGACCTCAATTGGCAAAATTTTTTACTTTCAGACTTCAGTTTATGGAATTTAGTGACCATCCATATTAGGATTGCATTTAGTTGCGTTTATTTCCATAGCGGGTGGTGGTCAGAACAAAGAGGTATCATCACTTGGCAGGATATGAGTGGGATGAAGTGATTGGTGATGGTTATATAAGTTTAAGAGATTCATTTTGGCCAAAGGTGATGGACGTCTTAAATTTATTTCACTAGCACTGATTAACTTCATGTTCAGTAGAGCCTCCTGTAAGTTGGAATTTCGCCCAAAGGAGGAATGACGATGATACACCGAGCTCTTGCTAAAATTTGATGATTATGGCCCATCATCATTCTGGGTCATTTGATTGAAGGCCCAAACCAATTGAATGTTTATACATGTATAATATTTGTGGTTTACATTCATGTATTATTTTGTGAGACTTATTCATTCTATTAATGTGAGTGTTATACTTTATTTATCCAGCCATGATTGTTTCCAATGTTCCAAACTAGTTTAATTTCATACCTTTGCTTACTGGGTCCAACTTTAAGAAAAGGAAGTACTATTTAGGAAATCATTCTTTGGGTCCCAAAGAGGATTGCACACAATTTAAAGAATAGGTTGTTTCTAAGGAAAATAATCAAGTTTTAGTCTGTTTTGAATCTAATTTAGCTGATATGTCCACAGACTCCTGGTGGATAGAATCTGGTGCAACTATTTACATATGTAATTCCATGCAGGATATGCTTCAAAGTGGGACACCAACCGATATGGAAAGGTCGGTTTATTTGGGGAACGACATTAAAGCAGACGTGGAAGTTATTAGAGTCTGTAGGCTTAGGTTATCGTTAGGACACTTTCTTGATCTAGTAGATACTGTATGTGTGCCTTCTATAAGGTGCAATTTAATTATCATTTCCCGTTTAGACAAATTTGATTATGAGTTTAAATTTGAAAATAGAAAATTAAGTATTTTCTATGATTCGGTTATGATTGGTTCTGGTACTTTAGTCAATAACCTTTATCAACTATATTTGGATGTTTCACATGTCTACAATATTAACTCATCACATGGAAACACTAAAGGCATTAAGCGAAGGTTAGATTGTGAAAATTCCTCCATGCTTTGGCATAGGTGATTAGGCCATATCTTTCGTGAGAGATTTGAAAGGCTTGTACGTGAAGGAGTTTTCATTCTTTGGACTTCTCAGACTTTGGGGCCTGTATAAATTGTATTAAAGGTAAACAGACTAGAACCAGGAAAAAGGGTGCCACTAGGAGTGTAGGACTCTTGGAAGTGATTCATACAGACATCCGTGGACCATTCTCTTCAGCATCTTGGAATGGGCAGAAGTATTTTATCACTTTCATAGATGACTACTCTCGTTATGGGTACTTATACCTTATTAATGATAAATCAGATGCCCTGGATACGTTTAAGATATATAAGGCTGAAGTTGAGAATCAATTCGATAGAAAGATCGAAGTCGTCAGATTCGACCGTGGTGGCGAGTACTATGGAAGGTATGACGAATCTGGGCGTAATCCAGGGCCATTCGCTAAATACCTACAAGATTGTGACATCGCCGCCCAGTATACCATGCCTGGTACTCCAGAGCAAAATGGTGTAGCGGAAAGGCGAAATCGCACCCTAAAGGACATGATGCGGTCTATGATTAGTAATTCAACGTTGCCAGAATCTTTATGGGGTGATGTATTGAAAATAGCTGTGCATATCCTTAATAGAGTCCCTAGTAAGGTTGTAATGAAAACTCCATATGAATTGTGGACAGGGCGAAAGCCTACTTTACGATATTTTCATGTATAGGGTTGTCCTGCAGAAGCCAAACCGTATAACCCTCATGAAAGAAAGCTTGATCCTAGAACGGTTAGTTGCTTCTTTATTGGATACCCAGAAAGATCCAAAGGATTCAGATTCTATTGTCCATCATATTTCATGAGAGTCATTAAGACTGTGAATGCTAAGTTTATTGAGAATACTGAAGATGGTGGGAGCACGAACTAAAGAAACATTGTGTTTGAGGAAGAACGGATTGTGATTCCCACCACAATTATTCAGAGCAGCGTGGTCGTCCATCCAGCAGCGGACCTTGAGAACCTTATGGATGACCATGTAGAGCCTTAAATACAACCCATTGATGAAGAAATAGAAAACCCAATTCAGAATAATGAGCCTTTAAGATGATCACATAGAGAAAGAAGATCTGCGATTCTAGATGATTACATCGTCTATCTGCAGGAGCATGACTTTGACATTGGGGCTGAAAAGGATCCCATATCTTTTTCGCAAGTCGAACAAAGTGCCGATTCTTTTTAATGGTTTGATGCCATGAAGGATGAATTGAAATCCATAAAGGACAACAAAGTCTGGGACCTTGTTGAATTGCCTAAAAGGATTAGGCTGATTGGTTGTAAGTGAGTATTCAAAACCAAACGGGACTTTAAGGGTAATATCGAAAGGTATGAAGCCAGACTAGTTGCAAAGGGTTTTAGTCAGCGTGAGGGCATTGACTTTAAGGAGATTTTCTCACTTGTATCCAAGAAAGACTCCTCTAAGATCATTATAGCTCTTGTGGCTCATATGGATTTAGAGCTGCATCAAATGGACGTGAAAACAGCATTTCTTGATGGAGACCTAAGTGAGAACGCAATATGTGAAAAATGGAAAAAAAAGGACAGATTTCGAGACGGTTCTGGACCGTCTCTAAAATTGCTTGGTTTATATACGCTTTAGAGACGGCCGTAAACCGTCTCTAAAAATTTTAGACGGCCCCTGACCGTCCCTAATATTGTCTTAAAAATTTGAACGTCTACAAATCATTTAAGACGGTCGTTGACCGTTTATATGCGGCCATCTGAGACGGTTAAAGACCGTCTCTAATAGAGACGATCATCGACCATCTTCTATGCGGTCATCAAAGACGGTCATTGGCCGTCTGCATTAGAGATGGTCCTTGGCCATCTTTTAGTTGTAATCTGAGACTGTCAAAGACTGTCTCTATTAGACACGGTCCTTAGCCGTCTTACAGTCCTGTCAAAGACCGTCTCGATTAGAGACTGTTAATGACCGTCTCTATTAGAGATGGTCCTAAACCGTCTCTAATGTTAAAATTTGATTTTCGAAAAAAAATAGTTAAGAAGCTTAGAAAAAAAAATTAACAAATGTTTAAGAAAAATTTAGATCTAAAAAAAAAACTGTGATTTTAAAAAATTCTAGATTTTGAAAAAAAAAGATTTCGATAAAAAAAATGATATTTTGAAAAAGAAAATATAAAAAATTAAATAAAATTGTGAAAAAATTAACAAATTGTAAAAAAATATATATTTTAAAAAAGAAAACTAGGTTTTGTATTTTGACAAAAAAAATTAAAAAGTTATATAACAAGATTTCGATAAAAAAATGATATTTTGAAAAGAAAATTAAAAAAATTAATAAAATTGTGAAAAAATTGACAAATTGTAAAAAAATATATTTTAAAAAAAGAAAACTAGATTTTTTATTTTGACAAGAAAAATTGAAAAGTTATATAACAAAAGTGAAATTAAAAAAATGATATTTTGAAAAAGAAAATTTAAGAAATTAAACAAAATTGTGAAAAAATTGACAAATTGTAAAAAATTTATATTTTTTTAAAAAGAAAATTAGATTTTGTATTTTGACAAGAAAAATTGAAAAGTTAGATAACAAAAGTGAAATATTTTATACAAAAAATGATATTTTGTTAAAAGAGTAAAAATATATACATTTTGAAAAAAAAATGTTATTTTTAAATGGAAATTGAAATTTATCTGTGAAAAATAAAATTACTAAATTATTAGGCACATCCACTAGTTGAACCTTTAATCATTTTTGGACAATCTAATCAGTTCAGATTGAAGAATAAATAACTTCAGATGTTTAAATCATATTTCACTGAAATTGTGTGATCAATCTTGTATGCCTAATATCTTTCTCATATGCAAACTGATTGAGGCGAGTAACTACTCAAATTGAGGGTATTGATCATTAAAATAGAGTGAACGGACCAGACATGTAAAATGGGCTAAATATTCTGGTCAAAATTGCGACGTGAGAACCTAAGAATTGATGTTAGTAAGTTTTATGGGCCCCATCATGATGTGTGTCGAACATCAACACCGTGGATTTGATGTGTCCCCTTTAGGTTATGAGATATCTCAAAAATCATCTATATACGAAACTCAAGTGGGCCATACCATCTAAAACTATGTGAAGACATCCTAAAAAATATAAAAGCACTTGGTGGGGCTCACATGAGTTTTGGATTCGGCTGAAAATTGGTCTGACCCCTCATCCAAGTGGGACACACATAATGAGTGGGTTGGATATGTGAATCACATTTAGGCAGGCCCAATATATGATTATGAATTTTTTAAGGAAACCCCTCTCCACTATATTGTGTGGTGTGGCCCACCCAAGTCATGGATTGACTTTATTTTTAAGCTCTTGGCCCACCCAAGTCATGGATTGATTTTCTCCATATCGTTCAACGCTTTTCTTGGATCATTTTAAGATATTAACTAAAAAATGGGGCGGGTCGAAGGCTTAAGTGGACTACAAAGTGGGGATTGAACGTCCGCCATTAAAAATAACATTCACAGAAGTTTTGGATCAAGCTGATGTAAGAAATTTAATCTTGTGAAATCAACCATTGATTAACCTTTAACTAAAATTTATATGATTATACTATCTTAGATGTTTATTAATTGAGCCTTTTTCTTTCTTAACAGAATCCATTACTAGATTTTGTCTTTTTTGTGTTCATTCGTTTGTTGCCAAGTAAAGGCTCTAAGTATTCGGTTTTTTCTTCCGTACAAATGGAACACCTTTTCAAATTTTTGAGACAAAAATGGCCTTAAACATTTTTTATATGATTTCTTTTTTCAAAAATTTGAGACGAAAATGGCCTTGAACATTTTTTATACGATTTCTATTTTTTCAAAATTTTGAGACGAAAATGACCTTGAACATTTTTTATACTACTTTTTTTCAAAATTTTGAAACGACAATAGCCTCAAACATTTTTTATACGATTTCTTTTATTACTATTTTCTAGTATTCTTCTCTCGCCATGATCTCCTCTACTTTCCAAACATGAGGCAAGTAAAGAGATTAAATGGACCACAAAGTTGGCCCACAATAATTCATATCTTTTTGTGTTTTCTCTTCATTCATATCTTTTTGATATTATGAACATGTTGGATGTCAAATAAACACTACTATAGGCCCAACGAAGGTATCAACAGTGGAAATCATTATTCCACACTGTTTCATGTGGCATGGTCCACTTGAGTTTTGGATTTACCGAAAATTCGGGATCAACCCACATTGTTCACCCATTTTTCGAGATCATTTTAAAGAATTATCCAAAAAATGATTCATATCCAAAGATTAATTAAATGGACCACACCACAAATAAGGGGAACAAATTGGCTACTCCCCCTGACACCATCCAATGGCTGGTGGTTGGTGCTCTGTGGGCCCCACCATGATGTATGTGTTTAATCCATGTCGTCCATCTATTTGGAGAGATCATTTTAGGGCAATGTCCAAAGAACGAGTTAAATCCAAAGCTCTAGTGGACCCCAGCACAGATGATGGACCCCAGCACAAACGATCATTTTAGGGCAACCATTTTTTTAAAAAAAAACTTTTGAAGCAGTTGGATTTCAAATAAACATTACGATGGGCCTTAGGATAGTTTCAACGGTGGGAATCACCCTCCCTGTTGTTTTTTGTGACGGGGTGCACTACAGATTTTTATCTGTCTCATACTTTGGCTTATGACTTAAAATGATATCTCAAAATGGATGGATGGTGTGGATATAACAAATACATCATAGGTTTTTATATTATATTATATTTTATATATATATATATATATATATATATATATATATATATATATATGGAAAAGGTTATGTACGTCGAGCTCATGGGAACTCCCCCATGAGGTCGAGCTGTGTGGGCCACACCATGACGTGTGTCAAAAATCAACACCGTGCATTTGATGGGTCCCCTTTAAATTATGGGATATCCCAAAAATCAGCAGTATACAGAACTCAAGT
The DNA here is from genome assembly GCF_029962835.1 of Magnolia sinica. Taxonomy (NCBI): domain Eukaryota; kingdom Viridiplantae; phylum Streptophyta; class Magnoliopsida; order Magnoliales; family Magnoliaceae; genus Magnolia; species Magnolia sinica. Next base: position 20,756,709 of record NC_080576.1, on the reverse strand, counting down.
GGGCCATACCATCTAAAATCATGTGAAGACATGCCTAAAACATATAAAAGTACTTGGTGGGGCCCCACCTGAAATTTGGATGCATCTGAAACTTGGTATGACCCCTCATCCAAGTGGCACACACATAATGGATGGGCTGGATTTGTGAACCACATCTCTGTAGGCCCAAAAAATAATTATGAATGTTTTAATGGAGGGTAACCCTTCTCAACTTTTGTATGTGGTGTGGCCTACACAAGTCACATATTGATTTGATTTTTAATCCCTAGGCCCACCATGGAATGTTGCATCTAACTGATGGAGTAGATGTTTGACAAGCATCATGGTGGGGCCCACAGAGCCATACCAGATCTAAAGCGCAAGTGATGTTATTTGGTGTATAGAAACAATGTGTGAGTTTTGTGTTTAATGTAAAATATTGGTGACTGATTCTTAATAATAGTGGCAATGATATATAGAGTTATCCAGACCATCTAAATAATGGGTCTAGTTATTAATGGTTAATATTTAAACTTTTTATTATATAAAACTATCTTAATCATCTATTAAATGGTCCCTTAAATGTAGGGATATTAATGTAGTTAATGTGTTAAATTATGGAAAACTCACGACTTGTGGATTTGAAACTAACATTTCATTTCGGAAGAGGGATTTAATTCCAATTCCCTCTTTTCTCTAATGTCGCTGAACTCATTGGAGAATGCCTCTCTGGATGACGGGCTGGAAGCCATCGCTCATCTTCCAGTTCGTGGACTCGTTGCGGCAGGTGTAGGTGGCGAGTGGACTGCATCTCTCCATGAGTATGAAAAGCTTTTCATACGGATGGATACTCCAAGGTCTGTTGATTTTTATGGATTTTCTTTGTTTCATGTACAATTCCTACAGTTTGGAAGATTAATTTTCTTTTTTTAAATGTAATTTTCGTGACTTCTCTTCTTATGGTTTTCATTTGCAATTCCTACGATTTTGATAGTGGAGATCTTTTTCTTTCTTAAGTTTGATACTAGATTCATACATCTCCATCTTCAAGCAAATTAATGGGTTTGATCTCATTGCATGGAATTGCATGATCTCTAGATACCTCCAATGGTCTAGCTTGACGATGCCTGTTGCATGTTTGATGAAATGCCTGACAGAAACAATCTCTTTAGAAAAATCCTATTTATGAGATGTGGAGGGAAAGTATTCAGTCGAATGGTTTTTTTTTTTTTCCGTGTGAATCGGCTTCAAGTGTTTATTGTGTGACATGCAATAATTCTATTGGCGTCTGACTAAAAGTCTTTTCTTCCTTGAAACAACATCTTCTGTATTTGGGCAGAAGCCTAGCTTTGGAGGCTAGGCTTTTGATCAACTCCAACTCAAACAAGTCCTTTTGGTAGTGCATTTCAACAAACATAGTCAGCATTTGGAAGATTTATTTCCTTCTCATCTTAAGGTTTTCTTTGGTCTTTATGTGGTCACAATAAGGGATATAGATTGTTCTGTCTTTCAGATTTAAGATCTGGTGGATGATACCCAGAAATGGAAAGTCCGACAGTGATGTTCCTGTCAAATCTCAGATTCTCCTCTGTTTTTTTTCCCCTCCTTTCTCCCTGTTTCAGAAGTGGGTCTCTCCCAAACTTCCCACAAACAATTGGGAAAGTTGATATTTTGTGGATAAATCTAAGAGCTATTGTTCCTTCAAGTCAGAGGTTAGTCTTAGAGATCACTTTGGAGCTTGATTTATCAATCAACTTGGAGAGAAGTTTGGAATTTTGATTGGAGCTAAATATGAAATCAATTTTGAAAAATCTCATTGATTAGCTCAGAACTGAGCCAGGAGGACTTAGTTCGTAGTTTGTAAGTAATGAAACTAACTGCGAATCCATTAAAAAAGGCTTTGTCAATTGTTGTCAGAGTAAAGCTTTAGAATATAAGTGACTTGTTAATTAGTTCATCGAGTAAACTCAAAAACTTTAAAAAAGAATAAGAAAAGAAAAGAAAAAGCAAAAAGAACTCGAAAACTGAGTGACCAACTTTGGAATACTCCTCGATTGGATCAGTTACAAAAACTGATGTGGAATATGTGGTTAATCGGGGCAATGGTGTTTAATTGGTGCAGCTGCATTTGGTTGCTTGTTCATGTTTCTTGTTTTTACGTGGTTGTTTTGATATTAGCTACTGATTAAATAGTCTTACATCATTTATTATTATTTCTTACATGACCTGAGATAATTTTCATTAATGCTTGATACACCTTAAGAATGGGCCCACCACATTTTTCAAATCTGTGGTGGGCTCCACCATCCACATAATCAGTTAAGTGAACCCCACAAACTGTCCTATTAGAATTTTGGACCCTGTGATTTCTTTGATCAGTGAACTTGCCCTTCATATGTGTTGCATCTCTCCATTGCAAGAAGCACTTTTGCTTGCCTGACCTTCATTACCTTTCTAGATCACCCCAGAAGACTATGAATGGATCATCCTTTATGGCTTGACCTTAGGTTTCCTTTATGATTCCCACTCTAGAGGCTAATGCTGCAAAAAAGTCAAAAATTTTTTAAAAATGAAAAAACTTGAGACAATCCTAGTCTTGTCTTCTGATGCTTTTATCTTAGAGACATTAATTCCACATTAGTTATCCAAATAATGCCCTTGTGTTTCTTTGCAGCCTTGAACTAACATCTCTGGTGAGAATGAAATATTTCCAATGGTTTCTCTTGCAACAAATCTTGCATTGCTTTTTCTCTCTCTCTCTCTCTCTCTCTCTCTCTCTCTCACACACACACACACACACACACACACACACACACACAATGGATGTATTACTTTTTATGGGCATATTATTAGCTTTACACCTGTCAATGAAAAAAGTTCTTTAAAGTTATTCTTTGAAATCATGTGTTTATCTGTCTGATGGCCTCTACAGCTTGGTATTAATATGTGGATCTTGTTTTTTTAATATTCTAATGCACCAACTAAACTCATCTACGGTAAGGCCTTTCTTTCTACTTGTTCTCGGCAGGATGGCGCCTGAGGTTATGGAGCAATTGCATGGTTAAATCATTTGTTTGGTAGTGGATGCTCAGTGGTTGAAGTTCTACAAGAGCAATCCAATTAGATGGTTAAATCATTTGTTTGGTATGAATGTCAGTCTATGCTTTATTCACATTGGGCTCATGATTTGGACAGGTTACATTGCTTTATATGTATAACGTAGGTGTGGTGAATGGGGCAAATGACAATGGTATTTATTCTATTCCATTAAATTGTAATCACTTTCCTGGATCAGAACAACTTGTCCTTGCTTACTGTGGCATAAATACCTGCCTATCTTGATCATCTAAATCATGCTGGATGTGGAAACTGGCCTGAAATACTCTGAGCAGATGAGCCTTACCCTCAGATTGGTGGCTATTAAACAAATGGGTTCAATGAAAATGGCAAGATCCAAATTGCATGGGAAAATTTCAGCAGTCTTGATTGTGTATTTCATGATCCCATCTCATTTAGTTAGCATTTGATGCTGACTTTTATACCATTTGTTATTTGAACTTTGTCTGGTGATCTTGTTATTCTAATCTTGTTACTATCTAGACTCTCGATGACACATTCTAATCTTGTTACTATCTAGCTTCCTCATATATTACTAGGCAATACAATATCATTTCTTTCTTTTAATTGTAATTCTTCTTTGATTGTTTTAGATCGATAAGGGAAGTCACCGTATTCAAGGAACGGTTTCAACATGACAATGACGGTAAGCTTAACTCTAAATATCACCTTTATAATAAGAATTTGTGCTCTTTATTGTCTGTTTTTGAATTATAATTTTTTTATATAATTGACACCTTTTATCTCGGAATATGATCTATGAAGTAGCATATAAACGCAATCCTTATCAAAATCCACACCTAGGGGAGCACAAATAAGAGGATTGATCTTAACAGTATGATCGTCATGGACAAAATGCTTGTAATGAATGTTTATGAGTACTTGGTAATTTTAGAGTCCTTTGTTAGGGTTTGGGTTGAAAGTACGAGTGTTGGAGCCGACGCTTTCGGAGTCAGAACTCATTCTTTTGAAAAATAGAAAAATGGGAATATTAGTAAATATGGATTTTCTTGTTAAGAAGAAAATGGAAGATGGATTGAAAAAACATAAAAGAGATTTTTTTTCTTCTTTTTTGCTTCAAGAGAGAGACAGAGAGGTGAGAGTGGGGAAATCAAGGGAGATAGTGGGGGAATGAAGTGGCCACGTGAGATTTGAAAATAGCGAGTGTAGTTTGGTTTGAAAATGATGTTTCGCATACGTGGCGTGCATTTTTTTAAAGACAGTAATTTGATTTTACTGAATACAATTGAATTACATAGGCAAGTGTTTAATGTAGGGAACTTCTCTGAAAATGTTATTCTGATAATTAACCTGATGAGAGTAATTTGTGGTTCAGTTCCTGGACCAATCTCTTTATTATATTCAAAGAAATTCATATTTTTCTTGGTGTTTCTTACATGATTCTTTGTCCCATTTTTGTTTGACTTGAAAGTAAAGGTGATGCATCTTATTATTTATTCAATCATGGAATGCAGGATGTTACCGTTAAGGTTCTTACAGATCAGGACTTTCATGAGGATCAACTGAAGGACTTTCTAAGGGAGGTATGCATTTGAAACATTGCTAATAATGTTCTTTGAAACTGTACCCATTTATGTATCCGGATATGCGTCAGAGCTATCCGGATGTTGAGCAGGGGTCCTTAGAAGGTAGGAATAGCTGTTATGACCATGATGAAGCTGTCCATTTTCTAAGAACAACATTGGAGTGGCCTGGCCATCTAGACAGATCGTGTTTATATTTGTATTTGCTCGAAATTGATGGAGTAGACCCAGATGTGCGTCGGAGCTATCCGGATGTTGAGTGGGGGTCCCTGGAAGGTGGGAACCACTGTTATGACCATGATGAAGCTGTCCATTTCCTATGGACAGCATTGGAAGGGCCTGGCCAATTGGAGTAGACCGTGTTTATATCTGTATTTGTAGGGACCACACCCTTAACCTATAACCTAAACTTATTCTCAAATCTCAAAACCTAAACCTACACCTAATCCTAATCTCAACTCCCTAACCTAAACCTAAACTTAAAACCTAAATGTATTCTCAAATCCCTAAACCTAAACCTACACCTAATCCTAATCTCAACTCCCTAACCTAAACCTAAACCTAAACTTGAAAACCCAAACCTAAACCCGATCCTGAACTCGAACCCGATTTCCTAAACCTAAACCTTAACCTATTCTCAATTCCCTAAACCTATAGCTTATAACCTAAACATAAAACTTAACCTAAACCTATAACATATAACCTAAACCTAAACCTAAACCTAGAACCTAAAACCTAAATGTATTCTTAAATCCCTAAACCTAAACATACACCTAATCCTAATCTCAACTCTTTAACCTAAACCTAAACCTAAACTTGAAAACCCAAACCTAAATCCGATCCTGAACCCGAACCCAAACCGGATTTCCTAAATCTAAACCTTAACCTATTCTCATTTCCCTAAACCTATAGCTTATAACCTAAACCTAAACCTTAAACTAAATCTATAACCTTAAAACCAAAACCTATGACCTAAAACCTTAACCTATAACCTATAACCTAAACTTATAACCTATAACCTAACCTTAACCTAAACCTAAAACCTAAACCTTAACCAATAACCTAAAACCTAAACCTAAACCTAAAACCTAAATGTATTATCAAATCCCTAAACCTAAACCTACACCTAATCCTAATCTCACCTCCCTAACCTAAACCTAAACCTAAACTTGAAAACCCAAACCTAAACCCGATCTCGAACCCGAACCCTATTTCCTAAACCTAAACCTTAACCTATTCTTAGTTCCCCAAACCTATAGCTTATAACCTAAACCTAAACCTATAACCTTAACCTCAACCAAAACCTTAACCTATAACCTAAACTTATAACTAATAACCTAACCTTAACCTTAACCTAAAAACTAAACCTTAACCTATAACCTAAAACCTAAACCTAAACCTAAAACCTAAATGTATTCTCAAATCCCTAAACCTAATCCTACACCTTGTCCTAATCTTAACTCCCTAACCTAAACTTAAACCTAAACTTGAAAACCCAAACCTGAACCCGATTTCCTAAACCTAAACCTTAACCGATTCTCAATTCCCTAAACGTATAGGTTATAACCTAAACCTAAACCTAAAACCTAAACCTGTAACCTAAACCAAAACCAAAACCTATGACCTAAAACCTTAACCTATAACCTATAACCTAAACTTATAACCTTTAACCTAATCTTAACCTATAACCTAAAACCTAAACCTAAATGTATTCTCAAATCCCTAAACCTAAACCTACACCTAATCCTAATCTTAACTCCCTAACCTAAACCTAAACCTAAACTTGAAAACCCAAACCTAAACCCGATCCCAAACCCGAATCTGATTTTCTAAACCTAAACCTTAACCTATTATCAATTCCCTAAACTTATAGCTTATAACCTAAACCTAAATCTTAACTTAAACCTAAACTTAAACCTATAACCTTAACCTAAACCAAAACCTATGACCTAAAACCTTAACCTATAACCTATAACGTAAACTTATAACCTATAACCTAACCTTAACCTAAACCTAAAATCTTAACCTATAACCTATAACCTAAACCTAAACCTAAAACCTAAATGTATTCTCAAATCCCTAAACCTAAACCTACACCTAATCCTAATCTCAACTCCCTAATATAAACCTAAACCTAAGCTTGAAAATCCAAACCTAAACCCGATCCCGAACCCGAACCCGAACCCGATTTTCTAAACCTAAACCTTAACCTATTCTCAAATCCCTAAACCTACACCTACACCTAATCCTAATCTAAACTCCTTAACCTAAACTTAAACTTAAACTTGAAAATCCAAACCTAAACCTATAACCTACACTTATAACCTAAACCTAAACCTATAACCTAAACCTAAACCTATGACCTAAAACCTAAATGTATTCTCAAATTCCTAAACCTAAACTTACACCTAATCCTAATCTCAACTTCCTAACCTAACCTAAACCTAAACTTGAAAACCCAAACCTAAACCCGATCCCGAACCCGAACCCGATTTCCTAAACCTAAATCCTAACCTATTCTCAATTCCCTAACCCTTAACTTATAACCTAACCTAAACCTAAACGTAAGCCTAAAACCTAAACCTAAACCTAAAATCGAAATGTATTCTCAAATCCTTAAACCTAAACCTACACCTAATCCTAATCTCAACTCCCTAACCTAAACTTAAACCTAAACTTGAAAACCCAAATCTAAACCCGATCCCGAACCCAAACCCGATTTCCTAAACTTAAACCTTAACCTATTCTCAATTCCCTGAAGCTATTACTTATAACCTATAACCTATAACCTAAACCTAAACCTTTACTTAAACATATAACCTAAACCTAAACCAAAAGCTATAACCTAAACCTTAACTTATAACCTATAACCTAAACTTATTACTTATAACCTAACCTTAACCTAAACCGAAAACCTAAACCTAAACCTAAACCTATAACCTAAAACCTAAACCTAAACCTAAAACCTAGACCTACGCCTAATCCTAATCTCAACTTCCTAAAATAAACCTAAACCTAAACTTGAAAACCCAAACCTAAACCCGATCCCGAACCCGAACCCGATTTCCTAAACCTAAACCTTAACCTATTCTCAATTCTCTAACCCTTAACCTATAACCTAACCTAAACCTAAACCTATAACCTGCACTTATAACCTAAATCTAAGCCTAAAACCTAAACCTAAACCTAAAACCAAAATGTATTCTCAAATCCTTAAACCTAAACCTACACCTAATCCTAATCTCAACTCCCTAACCTAAACTTAAACATAAACTTGAAAACCCAAACCTAAACCTGATCTCGAACCCAAACCCGATTTCCTAAACCTAAACCTTAACCTATTCTCAATTCCCTAAAGCTATAACCTATATACTATAATCTATAACCCAAACCTGAACCTTAACCTAAACCTATAACCTAAACCTAAACCTTAACCTATAACCTATAACCTAAACTTATTACTTATAACTTAACCTTAACCTAAACTGAAAACCTAAACCTAAACTTAAACATATAACTTAAAACCTAAACCTAAACCTAAAACCTAAATGTATTCTCAAATCCCTAAACCTAGACCTACACCTAATCCTAATCTCAACTCCCTAACCTAAACCTAAACCTAAACTTGAAAACCCAAACTTAAACCCGATGCCGAACCCGATTTCCTAAATCTAAACCTTAACCTATTCTCAATTCCCTAACTCTTAACCTATAACCTAACCTAAACCTAAACCTATAACCTGCACTTATAACCTAAACCTAAAACCGAAATGTATTCTCAAATCCTTAAATCTAAATCTACACCTAATCCTAATCTCAACTCCCTAACCTAAACTTAAACCTAAACTTGAAAATCCAAACCTAAACCTAATCCCGAACCCAAACCCGATTTCCTAAACCTAAACCTTAACCTATTCTCAATTCCCTGAAGCTATAACCTATATACTATAACCTATAACCCAAACCTAAACCTTAACCTAAACCTTAACCTAAACCTAAATCTGAACCAAAACTTATAACCTAAACTACCTATAACATAAACTTATTACTTATAACCTAACCTTAACCTAAACCGAAAACCTAAACCTAAACCTAAACCTATAACCTAAAACCTAAAACCTAAATGTATTCTCAAATCCCTAAACCTAGACCTACACCTAATCTTAATCTCAACTCCCTAACCTAAACCTAAACCTAAACTTGAAAACCCAAACCTAAACCCGATCCCGATCCTGAACCCAATTGTTGTAATAATGTAGCCCAATCACATGGCAACAAACAAGAATGTATCCCTTTTAACACATGCCCCTTTTTACAAAGCTTTAATTTTTGTTGTTATTTCTATTAACTTAAATTGAAGCACTTTTTTGCATTATTTGTTTGCATTAGTTTTATTTTAATGATCAGTTTTATTTTAAAAAAATGCCCACTTTTTTGGAAGAAATTTCTGCAATTCTTCATGATTATGAATTATAATGTTTTGTTAGTTGAATATTTTTTTATTAGATGAAAGACAAAAAGAAAATTGTTGCTGATTTTTTTTTTTCTTTTTTTAATTTATGATGTTAAACTTATATGTATTTTATGCATGGATGAATGTAATGTGGATATAAGATTGTTTGTGTTTGGATGGATGTAGTTTATGTTTGGATGGATTTATGTAGTTTGGGTTTAGATGGATGTGAATGTGAATATGATGAATATATTATATAACAGGCGTAATGAAATATATCATAATAGGTGTATTGACTGTTTTAAATTTGAAAATGGCTTGTAAGGGCTCAGTCCCTTTTAAGGACAGTTCATGTCCATGACCATCCTTTTAATGGACGGTCCATAGCCGTCCTTTAAAGCCTCATAATAGATGGTCCATGGCAGTCCTTTTTAAGGACGGTCCGTGGCCGTCCTTTAAAGCCTCATAAGAGACGGTCCATGACAATCCTTTGAAGGCTTATAAGAGACGGTCCGTGGCAGTCCTTTTTAAGGACAGTCCATGGCCATCCTTTTAAAGGACGGTTCATGGCCGTCCTTTTTTCGTTAATAAGAATGATAGTTTTCAACCATCCTTTAAGTAATATGACATGTCAAAAAATGACGGCCCATGCGACAGTCCAGGACCGTCCTTTTTGGTCATTTGAGATGGTTTTGGACCATCTTTTTTTCGCTGTTTTGGCGTAGTAACGTATATATGTTGCAGCCAAAAGGTTTCAAAGCCAAAGGCTCAGAACATTTGGTCTGCAAGCTTAAGAAGTCCATTTATGGGTTGAAATAGATATCATGATAGTGGTACCTAAAGTTTCATGAAGTTGTTTCTTCACATGGTTTCATTGAAAACACTACGGATGAGTGTATATACATGAAAATCAGTGGGAGTAGGTTTATTATTTTAGTCTTGTATGTTGACGACATTTTGTTGGCTGTAGTGATATTGGATTGTTGCGTGAGACTAAGAAATTTGTCTCAAAACTTTGAGATGAAAGATCTTGGTGATGCATCATTTATCATCGGCATTCAGATTAGTTGAGACAGCTCACATGGTTTGCTTGGCTTGTCGCAAAAGGCCTATATTGATAGGGTTCTCGAAAGGTTTAACATGTAAGGGTGTGCTCCTGGCCAAGCACCTATTGTAAAAGGTAACAGGTTTGGCTAGTTTCAGTGTCCTAAGAATGACCTAGAAATGGACAAGATGAAAGATATTCTATATGCATCAGCAGTAGGGAGCATCATGTATGCTCAGGTCTGTACGCGTCCAGATATTGCTTTTGTGATTGGAATGTTGGGTAGGTACCTTAGCAATCCAGGGATGAACCATTGGATAGCTGTTAACAAAGTATTGCGCTACTTACAAAGGACAAAGGACTTCGCACTCACGTATAGGAGATCCGACCATTTGGAGCTGGTTGGATATACAGATGCAGATTTTGCGGGCTGTGTCGACAGTAAGAAATCTACCTCGAGCTATGTATTCATGATGGGTAGTGGAGCCGTATCATGGAAGAGCGTAAAACAGTCGATTCCAGCATCTTCTACCATGGAAGCAGAGTATGTAGCTTGTCATGAAGCCACGAGTCAGGCGATTTGACTTCAGAGTTTTTTTTTCTAGTTTACGGGTTGTGCAGATGATCCCGAAACCATTAAAAATCTATTGTGATAGTTCAGCTGCAGTTAACTTCTTCAACAACAACAAGCATTCATTAAGGTCAAAACATATTGACATTAAGTATCTTGTTATGAAGGAGAGAGTTCAGAATCATCAGGTGTCGTAGAACTCATCGGCACGAGGCAGATGATAGCGGATCCTCTCACTAAAGGTCTTTCTATTATGCTCTTTAAGGAGCATGTGACGTCCATGGGAGTTGTAGATCCCAAGAATATATTTTAGTAGTGGGAGTTTTCAGTTTTGATCCGATTATGTACAGATATTTTAGAGATATCTTTTATTTACATTGATGATTCTGTTATTCAGTTTATATCTTGCTTCTCCTTAAGTGTGCACTTTCAGTTTTAAGTAAGTAAGAATTTGGTTTGTGTCTTCGTGACATGTTCAGATGGACCACTTGAAGATAGGCACGTGTGATCACATTAGATGTGCAATCTTCATACCACACCCCATATCTTTGATCCATGTCATTGAGACTATTGGTATTCGTGACCGTGATTCGTCGCACTTCAAAATGTACAAATGTTGTGTTGACTACCACGATTCAATATCAATAGTCTTGATGGACCGGATCTGACAAGCGTTGCTCATAAATATTCAATGGTATTATTTTGAAATTCAGTAGGGCGACCATTAGGAACTTCACAAAAGCAAATGCAATTTTCAAAATTATTTTCACAATTAAAATAAAATGTTTTGTTTTCTTTCAGAGATTAGTGTAACCCAAGTGGGAGAATGTAAGACTCCTATCAGGTGGGCCACACATGATCATCAGATCTGACCGTTGCATTATTCAGATTGAGCGATTCAGTGAGTCCCATTACAATTGTGATCATTGTAAATAGGTTTGGGGCGGGACGCTTGAACCGTGGTCCCTATATTCGGTTATTAGGCCAGATATGGAAACCTACGGTATGGAGACCCTAGAGGAAAAAGTATGATGGGTAAGCTTCTAGCCATCTTTTCGTATATATTGATGTCTTGATCCCCTCACCAACACAAGTGAGAAAACCCTAGTCCCATTGAAAGTTCTCCTAAAGGTGTAAGGTGCGGAAGACTAAGATTCCTATCGGCGGAATGTCTTCCCAATTAGGTACGCTTTCAGTTTATAGTTTTTAAATCTCCATTGTTGATGCATAAATGATCCGTTAATTCCACAATATAGATGTATCATCTAGTCCACAAATATCTATTCATCATCACCCATAAGCTATTTTCTCTTGCTAGAATTCACCAGCCCAACTTAAGCAAGTGTGCTTGTTGATAATTTGAAGATTGTGGATGCCCAAGCTAATGTGGTCCCATTCCACAAACATTCTTTATTTGAGTTTCTCTGGGAAATTCCCATGGGGAGTTAATTCCTTTTAAAGTCACTCAATGTCCCTGGAATTTTTAGTGAGAAATGGAATGTGCTCATTAAATGGTTAGCCATGCCTGCCAAAGTCTATTTAATTAGGGTGAGACGCATTGCCATGGAAAGAGGGTTTGCTTTCCAACCATCTAATTTGGATTTTACTTCCTTTATGACAAGTTTACAGTCTGCACTTCGAGTTTGTCTGTGCTCATAAGTGTTCCGGGAAACGGATTACGTGTGGCCCTTACTGTGGGGCCCACCTTGATAAATTTATTCTATATTTATACCCATGCTGTTCCGTTTTGCCGGATCATTTTAAAACATGGTCCAAAAATAAAGAATCAATTATCAGGTAGTCCATGCCATAGGAAAGAGTGGTAATTGAATGCCCTACTTTTAAAAACTTCCAAAACTTATGTGGCCCATTAATGGTCAACCACCATTGTTTCCTATGGTACGGGTGTACGTGAGATTTGGAGTCTTCTTCATTTTTGGGCTCATGCCCTAAAATAATCTAGCACAATAAATGGATGGTGTGGGTATAGAATACATACATCGAGCTGGCTCCCACTGTACGGTCCACGCCTTCTTGGGTGAGGCTGAGGCTGCACCTATCCACTCCCTTAGAGTAGGGTCGTCCCTTGTGGTCTTTGACAATTGGATAGACATGAGAGTATTTTGGGAAAGATATGTAGCCTTACCTCTTTGGAATACAAATCCAAAATACTTAAGGTATTTTGATGCCGTAAATAATTTACAGGTGTATGTCATTTATAGAGTTTTTTTGTTTGACTATTAAGTTATAAATGAGTTACACGTAAATAATTGTCTGTGTTTGAATAACCTATAAATTATTTAAATTTCATAACTGAAGAACTAATCTTTAAAATTAGTCATTAGATTAAAAATAAAATCCCATCTTTTTGCTGAGAATAAAAGCTATTAATGATTTACGACTTCTTAATGTACAAACAAAAAGGATCATCCAAACACATGGTATAAGTGATTTCTTTATAAAATATTTACAACTTATACCATTTAATTACAGGCATCCAAACAACTTCTTAATATAAGGTGGGATATTTTTAGAATTAGTTGTGAAGTTGGCATAGAGTTAAACAGGCTAATTTTAAGGTTGATTAGGCAATAGACGGATCAATTGACTAAAATGGAGTAGTTCATGAAAGTGACAAATTCCATGATATTCTTTTACGATGAAATTCGAATTGGTCAACTACTGCTTTAATGATCAAAATTCCATGCTTTTTCAATTTCAAGTTTCAAATGCATCCAAACGTGGCTTTTTTTTTTTCTCTCTCAAGAAGGAGCTTAGGATCTCATGGCCAATGAGAATATGTATGTTGTCATGAATATATCTGACGATTGTGAAAGCAGTTTGCCGCGGAGATCCTAGTTTCTAATCTAATAGTTTTAATACTCTAACTGGGTTTGATGGATCATACATCGATCACAGTTCCATTGTCACACAGAGAACTTATGTAAATCAATCCACACCATCTAAATTGTGAGACCATAAAATTATATCGATGGGACAATCTTAACTATCCCATCAGTGTAAAAAAAAAAAAAATCACTAGATGCCATAAATGTGGGCCAATTTGATCTTTTGCCACGTCTCACTGCTTGAAACTTCCACGTGTCATGTGAACAACAGATGTGGATTTAGAGCTGTACACAAGTGGATCCCAGTCGAGCTTAGCACAACTCGAGCCAGTTCGAGTTGAATTCGAGCTTGGGCAGCATTTTCTCAAATACTTCAAATGCATCTTTAATTCTTCACATGATGTAAAACAGCAACAACTCTTTAGTGATATCAAATAGCCGGTGAGCAAAATCAAAATTAAGAAATAGGACAGTTTTATGATGTAATTTTTTTTAGTAGTTTGTTCTAAATTCATTCCTTCCTGGCCGTTGACTGATCTTGTCGAGAATGTACACACCCTATAACAATAGTTTGTTGAGTCATTTCATCAAACACCCGTATCTTAGCCGATTCAAGTTGAGTTTCAATACAAATCGAGTTGAGCCCGATCAAGCTCAAACTCTAGCTCAAATTTTTTAGGAGCTCAAAAAACCAGCTTAACTCAGTTTGAATCTAGTTTCCAACTGAGATGAGTCAAGCTTTTTTGAGTCGAGACGAGTGAGTTGATCGAGAAAACTAGACTCTACATCTCTACGTGGATTGCAGGTCTTGAGCTCGGCATTGGCTGAGGCTCCGACGGTCACCGTGATATATGGGTTTTATCCACACCGTCCGTCCATTTTTTCATATCATTTTAGTTATAAGCCCAAAAATAAGACAGATACAAAGTTCAATTGGACCACACAGTGGGTAATAAACTCTTACTGTTGAAATCTTCTTAGGGGTTAAAGAAGTTTTAGATCAATGTGATAATTTTGTTTTCCCTTCATCCAGGGCTATGTGACCTCATGAACAGGTTGGATGGAAAAATAAACATTACAGTTAGCCCTAAAAGGTTTCAATGGTCAGTGTCATTATACTTCTGCTTCCGGTGATGTGGTCCATTTGTGTCTTAGATTTGCCTATGTTTTTGGATTATACCCTAAGATGACATGGGAAAATGAATGGACAGTGCGGATAAAATGCATACATCAAGGTGGGACCCTCAGAGCTAGAGGTGCATATCGAACCGGTAGAACCATGGAACCGACCCAACGGTTCAGTTTGGTCCGGTTCTAGAGTGTACCGATTCCGGTTCCAAAAATTATTGAACTGATTATAACGGTTCGATTCTCGGTTTGGGGGTATGTAGAACCAAACCGAACCGTGAACCGATCAATAGAATCAAACCGTGGAACGGAACGTAAAACCGAACCAAGAACCCTTTGATTGTTTCCATATTTGACTCATGATATATGATTTATACTGCACAATTTGATTGTTTTCATAAATATATTTTTGTACAACTTATACAATATCTAAACTATTCATTAAATGGATCACAACATGAATAAATATAAACTAGATTATAAAATAAAACATGCAATTGGGCTGGATTGTAAAAAGGCCAAAACTATGGAACTGATCCGAAATTGAACCGGTTTTAACAGTCTGATTTCCATTCATTTCTAGGGTGCTAACGTTCAGGGCTCTGAATATCTTAGAACCGTTAGAAACGGTTCAATTCTGGTTTCACCCCAAAACAGGACCGAACCAACCCTGTGCACCCTACTCAGGGCCCCTGGCCATGCCAAGCTCGGGATAGGCAGGGCCAGTACTCAATCTGCTTCCAAGAACAACTGCCGAGTGCACTAGTGTAGACACCACGTGTCGTGTTTGCATTAGCTGAAGAGTGGACGTACGTGGGGCACCCTGAAAGCGTTAAGCGCACTAGCTGATCCCTTGCTAGGACAAACACCGTCACATTTTCACCATGCATCTTAAGAATGCACTGATTTTCATCAAATACATTTATCTTGGTGTAGTACATCAGATGAATGGATTGGATGGTATATATACAACACGTTGTGTCCCACACGAAATTTGGACGATTAATGGTGGAACTTATCTTATTCCTGTGCAAATACACGGCTGCACACCTGATGGATGGGATGGATCTCGTCAACATAACGTCGTCCTGTCCGCATCAGCGACTGTAAAGACATCCGTGTCCGTACGAAACTCGCGCAAGCGTTTCGTTGAAAAATCAGGCTCATACAAACGGGCTGCTTTTTTTTTTTTTTTTCACAACCCTACATTTGTTCAGTTAATTGTGGCCCACTTGACTAGCGGACCGAATTGATTTTTGGGAAAGGAAATCTACATAGTTCTGTCCTTCTGATGGATGGCTTGGATATTTCCCCTATCTGCCACAATGTTACATGTTGCAGTGTATGTCTGGCCTAGCAAAGCTCCATAAATAGTAAATGATCCGTGCAATCCAAACGGTCCATCAGATGAGCCCCGTTATAGGATCATATGGAAAAATCAGCCCAATCTAAAACTTAGGTGGACTGGCCCACAGGGGACAAGGGGAGCAAATGACCACCAAAGAAACTTACATATTGAATGCAGATTTGCTGCATATATGTCATCCAATCCGTTCATCAGATGTTGGTCAACAGGCTTAAGAGACAACCAAAATCTCAGGCCATTCTATAAATAAGTTGGGCCACACATGTGAATTTAACCCATAGATTTGATAAATGTGAAAGAAAGCACAGGTGTGAGATCCCAGCTACTGAATACGCAATCTAAACCGTCCAGATGCGATGTATCAAAAAATTGGTGATATGGTGAACATCTGCGCCACACATGTAGAAAACAAATGAATGATTAGAGAAGTTATTAACGATCCGAATTCTGCCTACGAAAGTGGGCCCACTCGATAATCAGATTAACGGAGGGAACGGCGTTACACAGCGGAGAATGGGAAACGGATTGGCTACTCCCCCTGCCACCAGCCTCGTGGCTGATGGTCGGTGCTCTGTAGGCCCCACAATGATGTATTTGTTTCATCCATTCCGTTCATCCACTTTTAAATATCATTTTATGGCTTCTTTCCAAAACTCATATGGATATAAATCTCAGGTACAACACACCACAGGAAAACAATAGTGATTGGATATCCACTATTAAAATCATCCTAAAGCCTACTGTACTGTTTATTTAACATCCACTCTGTTGATTACGTCATAAAGGACCAGATGAGGGGAAAAAAAATAAATATCATCTTGATCCAAAACTTTTATGGCCCCAAAAAGGTTTTTATTGGTCTACGCTCATTCAACACTGTTTCCTATAATGTGATCCACTTAAAATTGATATATAACTAATTTTTGTTCTCATTTGATAAAATAATATTTAAAAATATATGGACGTCATGGATGAAACACATACATCATAGTGGGGCCCACAGACCACCGACCATCAGCCATTGGCTGGTGGAAGGGGGAGTAGCCAATCCGTTTCCTGGAGAATGTCGGAGGAGCCGATCCGATATCTTACATGTACACCACTACAACAGTACATGTGTAGACTTTAGCCTTTGTATCCACCCTATATTTCAATGATCCAAACCGTTTATACGCAGGGCCTCACATTAGATGAAGACAGAAAAATATAAAAACTCTCGTATTCCATATTTCAGCCCTTAGATCCATTGACCCAATATGAACGGTGAATAAAACTATTAAATAACGAAGTGGTTGAAATATTTAAACCTGACAATTCTTTTAATATTTCCTGTCCACGATCAGGCACTTTATATTAATGGTTGGATCTTTCAGAAGGACCCTTTTACAGCTGCTAATGTTCCGACGTCGTATTTCCCTCTGTGTACCTTACTTACACGTACACACGAAGTGCAATGTACTGAATTCAACTTGCACTAACACCCCCTTTGTCGATGGATGTTCCCCATCTTTGTACTTTTGAGAGTCATACATAGGTTTCATTTTTAACCGTCCAATAAATATCCACAAATATAAATGGTCATTTAATCAAATCAGCCAATCTTTAGTTGATGATCATCTAAGCTTTTACACATAATATGGAAGGTTTAATTTGAATTACTCAAATGCCACATGTGCAATATCTGTGTATGATCCATCAGGCTCTGGCAGAGTATCAATTGGAAGAAAGGAAAAGAATAAGTGACAGAAACAACAAAAGGTAAGGAGAGGGAAGAGAAAAGGAAAGGGATTAAAAAAGGGGGGGAGAAGATTCTGAGAAGTGCTTTGAATTCAAAGGTGCTGCGCCCCACTTCACTACTAGGGTAGAATCTTCATCAAAGTCATGGGAAGCAAAAACTACTGTAATTCCATCCATATGTCAGAGGTTTTATCAGCTCACTGTCTTGTCACTCTCACGCGACGTGTCGCACCTTCTCTCTCCTTCAAGAAAGAGAGAGAAGGGGAAGAGTTACTTCGGGATTTAAATGCAATGATGTTTTCTCTCCTTGTTTTGGTTGAAGTGTCTCTTACTTCATCTAACTTTTAGATTGGTAAAAAAAGAAAGGGCTGTTAAGGCTACTCACGGCAGCAGAGATTGATGATAGACTGGACGCGATTGCGTCCTACGCCCGCCTCTCTCCATCTACGAACTAGCAGTAAGTGGGCAGGCCTACCATCACGCATCTGTTTATCCATTCCGTTCAAACCTTTTCTTATATCATTTAAGGTATGAGCACAAAAATAAATCAGATCCAACGTTGAAGTAGACCGCATCAAAGATGACTTGCATTTATTGCAAGTATTTATACGATATGCATTTAGCACCCATTTGGCCAGTGGTATTAAGTTGTATTAAATGAGATTGTATTACTAATTCTACTGTAAAATTGAGAATGACATATTTGGAAAGAGTGTGAGATGAGATTAAAATTAACTTTATAAGTTTTGGAAAATGAGCCTTAAGTTGGAAAGTGTGAGATGGGATTATAAATCCCATAGTTGATGAATTTTTGCTTCATCCAAGTTCAATCCTAATATAATTTGAAAGTAAATCTTGAGATTTTTTTTTTTTTAATGCATACATTTCCAACACGGTATTAAAAAACACGGGATGCACCCAATTAACTTACACATACATTTATTGTAACTTTTATAATTCCATCCACCTTAATCCCACCTAATGCAGTTGGCCTAACAGGCCTTTAATGTTAGCCAAGCTTATTATTTTCCCTGGGAGGGTTGTATCTATCTCATTCTTCCACACATACCTTAAAATAATCTGAGAGAAAGGATGCCTAGATATTTGCATTTTTGTGTTTTTCCCTTCATCCATGCCTGTGCATGCAATTCGTGTTGGATTAGGCAGCGGAGAACACAACATAAGTGGCAAAGCTCTATAGCCCATCATGATATATGTGTTTTATCCATACTATCTATTTATTTTTTTCAGATTATTTTAAGGCATAATCCAAAAACAAAAAATAAGTAAGATCCAAAGTTTAAATGGACTACCTCTTAAAGGGATGTTTGACGCTTGGTAGATGGGCTTAGGTGGGATAAAATTACACTTGGTCTTGTGCAAATTCCATCAGCACTTGGGGAGGATGAGAAAGGTTGGATTAAGTGGGATGGAATTACATTTGGTCCATGGAATTACATTTGGTCTCATGCAAGATTTTTGTAGTTATCCAAATCCACTACACATGTGGGCCTCACATTGATGCATGCGTTTATCCATGCTGTTCATCCATGTACACCGTTTACACATGACATTCCGGTTATATGTGTGTATCTGTGAATGACATCCATTGTGAATTTGGTTCGTTGATTACAATTCAATTATCCACCAAATAGGATTTTGCTTAATCCAGTCTGTCTTTTCCCGGAGCAAGAACTTTACCTCGAACATGAGATTGGATGGCTAAAATACCATGGTATTTCCGTACATGAAAGGTTGGATGGAAAATAAACATCATGATAAGCCATAGCAAGGTTCCAACGGTGGGTGTCTTTGTCCTCACTGTTTTCTCGATATATTCCACTTTAGCTTCGGATGTGCCTTATTTTTTCGATGGAAATATGTATAGATGGCATTGATAAAACATATACATTATGGTAGGGCACACCGAGCTTTGCTGTGTATACACAGTATCAACGACAGTGTGTGCTCTACATTATGCAATCCAGTCTGATGAATCGCTACGACATATGCGAACTTGCACACTATGAAGACGACCCTTCTTGAAAATAAGGGTGATGCCCTCACTTGGTGGGTCAACCAAATGGTTAGTTGTCCATTTTGTTCCAATAGTGTGTGATTTTCCTGATTAGGGCTACATTTTTTCATGGTATTGATGTCCTATAAAACGCATGACCTAAAGCCCAAGCTGATCACGTCAATGCCATAAGCAGGACCATGGTTGGGGATCCAAGTTGTGGGATGATGGACCCAACTTGGATACTGGAAGACTCTAGCCATTCAATCTTTTCCAATTTCCATTTCTGTATTTGAGTGTAGACAATTGTCAAACACATGTTAGAGGCTATCAAAAGACTATTTGTTCTGTGCATTCAAACAGGTATCAGCAAATGGGACTCGGATTGCCCATTTTCACGGACAGGGCGCAGGTTCTCCGTGCTGCTGTAAAAGCTCTGTGGGCCCTACCATGATTTATGTGTTTTACCCACACCATTCATCCATTTTGTCAGCTCATTTTAGTCCGTTAGCCAAAAAAGAGGTAAATCCAAATCTCATGTGGACGACATCATAAGAAATGATGAATGAATGCCCAACATTAAAAACTTCTTAGGGAGTAGAAAAGTTTTGGACCAAGCTAATATTTATGTTTTCACTTTTATTAAGGTCTGTATGAATTAGATAGCAAAGAAATATTATAGTGGGCCATAGAAATTTTTCAATGGTGAGTGTTTAATCAATATTGTTTACAGTGATATGGCCCACCCGAGATTTAGATCTTCCTCATTTTTAGGATCATGCGGAAAAATGTGGCAAAATGGGACGGTGAAGATAAAACATATACATCATGGTGGGGCCTATAGAGCTTTTCCAGCTTTCCCACCAATCCGTGAAAACTTGTGTTTGGGTCAAACCCCCTTTTGCTAAAACCCTCTGTTCTTTTTAACCCAAAAAAACAAAAAAAAACCTGCGTATGCATTTTTTCGGACGGGGATTCCCTGCCAAAGCCTTTCGCATGAGCTTTCTACTACCAGAAATTAGGTGGAGCCCACTATAATGTTTATAAGAAATCCACCATGTCCATCAGTTTTGCAATATCATTTTAGTTAATGGGACCAAAAATATTCTAAATCCAAAACTCAGGGGAGCCGTACATCAAGAAAACGTGTGTAGGTAAATTCCTACCGGTGAAAACTACCTGAGTCCCACCGTGATATTTATATACCATCCATACCGTTCATAAGGTCATTCCTACTAGGATGAACTGAAAATCTAAAAATTAGCCTGATTCAAAACTTCTGTGGCCAAACACATGTTTCAACGGTGCAAGTTCAATAATCTATCGTGTGGCCCATCTGAGTTTTGGATTTCCGTCCGATTTGAGGCCGTGTCCTAACATGATCTTGCAAAACTGATGAATGTGGTGGATGTCCCATAAGCATCACGGCGGGCCCCATCTTACTTCCTGTCGGAGGAAATGGGTGTCCCATTTATTCAACGTTGTGACCTGTCTTTTTCTGTACAAATCACCCATTTGATGGGCCTGAATGTTAATGCACCTCAGCACACATAGCTGTCTGATTTGTGGCCTTCATGCTGCTAGAAAATTCAAAAGTAAACAATCTGCATTCAATAGCGACAAAGGCTAATATGATGCTAGAATTTCAATTCGGTGCAATTTCTATGCAAGCTGTTAGTGGGCCCCATCATTGGAACCATGTAGAATCCAAGGATCCACGTGGTCTTGATTGGTGATCCTATCCGTCCAGCAATCTCCCTTATATACTGGCAGAGTAGAAAAAGAACCATTTTGCCTCTCTGATCACTGGTTAAGATGGGGAATTAGATATAATCAATGGTTGTTATTGTTAGATTGGGCCCAGTTGCTAGGTGTATGGCCCACTTTATTTTCTAAATGTTTTATTCTTAGAAAATGATTGCTTACAGATGGATTTAGGGGTTCAAATGGGTCGAATCGAAGGCCTTTTCAGATTGGAACCTTTTTAGAATTGGGTTGGAATTTTAGACCCAGAGTCAAGCCAAATCAGGTTGGGTTTGAGTTAAGTCCAAGTTAAAAATACCAACCCATTAGTTTAAATGGGTTAGGTTTGGGTCCTAGAGGACCCAGACCCAAACCCAACCCGTTTTTCACATGAGCCAGATCAGGATCGGATCTACCATCTACAATTGAGTTTCCAAAAAAAAAAAAAAAGAGTTTCATACACTCCAACTAGCTGTGGCTATCAATTTGGATGGTAAAAGTAATTAAAATAGCCAGTGGTCCACATGCAATGGGTAAAATTAAATAGCATATTTTTCAACTTAAATGGTCTAGATTGTCCACATTTTAGGAATAGGTCATGAACTATTGCTACATTTTGGACCAAAAGAGAACAAAAATCCCATATATGTAATTAGGGATTATTTTTTAGGTCTGGGTTGAGTTCATTTTAGTATATACCCAAATCAGACCCATTAAAAATTTGGACCTGGGTTGGTTTGGACTGTGTTGATTAGGTCAGGACATAGGCCCACTAGTTTTCCGATCAGAGTCCAATGGCCCATTTGAACCCTTGGATTAAAGAGAAAACTACAAGAGTTGGTAATTCAATTTTAAAGAAGACAAAATTCATCAATTTTAGGGATTGAGTTGAAAGTGGACCACCAAACATCACATCAATCTACACGTGATACCCACATGCATACATGGCAAATGGGTTTGAATTCTAATCCATCCGTTGTACTATTCTAGCTGTAAGATGGTTATTTTGGGAAACTGATAGCCACTTAGGTGGAACTTACATGAAACTCATCCTGTCTGTCAGACACGCTTCTTCATTTTGACTTTTGAACCCAAAAACCATGGTCATTCAAAATCCATTAGTTTTGTGTAGGCCCATTATGATGTTTATATACCATCTAATTCCATTTACATGATTTGCCTCACGAATGAAATAATTACCCAAAAATCAAAATAATCTAAAACTCAGATGCACCATGCCACATGAATTTAAATGTTATAGGTATAAAATTTTGGGGTGGTCCACTTGAATCTTAAATCCTGCTGATTTTTGAGATCATGGCTCAATGATGTGAGACCCAAGCCGTCCATCAAATGAGTCCCACAATTCTTCTGATGGACGGCTTGGATCTCACCCTTGTGTCCCATGTTAGCACGGGGTGGCGTGAAGATGGATTTTCTTGTACGCGCGTACGGTAAATATTGATTGATTTTCATACGAATTGCATGAGAGAAGAAGCAAACGGTAGAGAAAACGGTGGGGCCACAAGGACAGAAGCTGAGGGACGAGCTCTCTCTCTGTCAAACGGTACCAGAAGCTGTGGGACCCACATCTTCCCTTGTCAAACGGTGTCAGAAGGTGAGGGACAGAGAGTCAACATGGCTATTTTCAACCAATCAGGCCCACATGCTTCACTAAATGCATCTTTCACACTTATTTCTTAATAAAACCATTCTCACCAAACAAAAATCTCGACGAGGATCAGGTGGTATTGCCCACACCACCCCAGCTGTGGTGGGGTGATGTGTTAGGCGCTGTGGGGCCAACCTTTATGTATTTTCTTTATATCCACACTGTCCATCTGCTTTTACATCTCAGTTTAGGGCATAAACCCAAAAAATGAATAGATCTTAACCTCAAGTGGATCACACCACAGGAAAAAATGGTCATTAAATGTACACCATAAAAAAAATTTGGGGGCCGAAAAACATTATCGATCAAGCTGATATTTGTGTTTTCCCTTCATCCAGGTCGGTGTGAACTTATCAATAGGTTGGATGAAAAATAAATATTATGTTGGGCCCTAGGATTATGTTGGGCCCTAGGATTAATGGTGGTCATTCAATCACCATTGTTTTCTATGGTGTGGTTCACTTGAGCTTTGAATTTGATTCATTTAGAGATTCATCCTTAAAATGAGCTGGCTAAACAGATGAACGGCATAGATATAAAACACATACATCACGGTGGGGCCACAGCGTTCATCACACCACAGCTGGGGTTGGCATGGGTAATACCACCTAATTCACCTCTCAAAAATCTAGTAACATTTTATAAAATAAGACTAACTAGTGTTGTAAGGAGCCCGTTGACATCCGTTCCGTCCATCGCTGGGGCCAACTCATGTTAGGATGTTAGATACAAAAATATAAGAGAGATACATCACTCAAGTGGGCCACACCACAGGAAAAAGCCGAGATGGAATGCCTTCCATTGAAGCCATCTTGGGGTACCCAAGTTATGTATTGTAAACCCCCAATTTCCCAATAACCTTCGTGCCAGTGGGACTCATATGATGAACTGGCTAGATGGAATATAAACAACAGTTTCATCAATCACACTTCTAACTAAGAAGGGGTAAGGTAGTGTAGAATGTGAAGATGAACAAACACAAAAATTAGAATGGTCCACTCATTAGGTGAGTCACATGTGTATTTGCATGGGTCGAACGTGGACCACTGACAACTTTTTTCAAAAATCATCCTCTTTTGATAGAGGTGTGGCTGTCGGGGCTGTCAATGGGTTAGGCCTGGGGTAGGTCTCAGCCTGGATTTTTAATTGTTCGGGCTGACTCAGGCCCGAGCCCGGCCCATTGACACAACTAAGTGGCTCTTCTGCCCAAATGTTTGGATGGGTTTGCTGGCTCCGTCCGGACCCACCACATTTACACGGGGGCTGCAACTTGGGTTTGGGTTACACCTAAACCAAGATCCTTGGGTTGGGTTTAGGTTGAAAAATGCCACTCTAATTTGACGTCAGGTTAGGTTGGGTCGACCAAATTGGCGTTGGGCGATCAGGTTAGGAATGAACACATGTATTTTGGCTGGGCTGAGTTGAGTGTAGAGAAATTTGGGTACGGAACCACGGGTAGGAATTTGGGCCATGGGTTGGTCCTCTTTGTGTTGGGCCAGGCTCGAGTTGACCCTCACCCAAGCTGCCCTAAACCCTTGCTGCGTTCAAACCTGGTAATGAAGTATAAAGTACCTTGCCAACTATCAATATTGCAAATCAGGCTATTTATGCCATCTTTTTATACATAAAAAAAAAAAGAAAGAAGAATTCTGTAAGTCATGCAGGCCAGTGGATCTCTCTCTCTCTGCAGAGACTCAACTGTCCACCAATTCTCAAGAGAACTCGCGACAATGATTTGAAAACTCATCTCCTATTATATGAGTGCAAGATTTGAACTGTCCACGTGATACACTACCCCATGATACCCCAACTTTTACCCAGATTCAATACTTTGGTGGGCCATGGCAAAAGAAATATGTAAATCAAGAGAGGGAATTGCTTCGTTTTTACATGACCCACCAAAGTATTGAATCTAGGTAAAAGTCGGGCCAAGGGGTTTCATGGGGTGGTGCATCACAACAACGGTTCAGATCTTGCACTCATATTATGAGAGATGAGTTCTTAAAAAATTTTCGCTAGTTCTTGTGAGAAGTGGTGCAATGTCCCCCCCCCTCTCTATCTATATACACACACACACACACACACATCGTTCAGCATTGCGCATAATTTATGTACAAGTGCATGATGAAAACACCAATTCTCAAAAGAATTAAAACCCTAAAAGTGTTTCAATCTTAAAAGATTAAATAAAAGTTTGTTATGTTACCCTAATTCCAACCTGTTCATAAAGTCACGCAGACTTGGATGGTGGGAAAAAAAATATTATCTTGTTGATATCCAAAATATTTGTGGTCTTCAAAAAGTTTTCAATGGTAACTGTGTAATTCTCACTGTTTGTTATAGTGTGGTTTACTTGAGATTTTAGTTATGCTTTAATTTTGAGCTCCTGCCTGAAAATGAGTTAGAAACACGGATGGATAGGATGGATAAAACACATAAATCATAGTAGGGCCCACATAATTTATTACCAGGTGTTGTGGAGAATTCCGGTCCAACGGAGGGCGGGGACCGTAAACGGTGTGGAAGCATTTAATGCTGCATCCGACCGTTCATTGCTGGGGCATTTAAGTCGATTTGGCCTAACTTGCAGGAGTTGGTTATATCTTACTTAGGGACATCAATGCATTGGAATTTAATGGTACGGCCCCCACATCTTTGCAGTGTACACGAACTCTTAGCCCTGACAAGGAGAGCCGAGAGTTATGTAATCTAGACCATTGATCTGTTAAGCTCCAACCTTAACGGAGGATGACAATAAAACTTCCAGATGGGAAGATTAAGAGTAACAATATCTGTAATTTCTTCGGATGAATCTGAATTATTGATGTATTTCTCTTATTAATTGTCAATCCGTGAGCCACAAATCAAAAGCATATTATCCGGTCAAGGAGATTTTGTGGCATGGTTCAATCACCGAGTGACCCAATAGAGATATGACTTGAACTAGGCTTAGATTAGTTGCTTCTACATGCTCGACAGAGGCAAAGGTGTAATGGTAGGATTTGATTGGATGCTAGGCCTATGTAGAACACGCTAGACAAATAACTATGTAAAGTTATTAAGCCCAATGCTCAATAGGACATATCTCTAACAGGTTTCTTACTCATGCCCCATTGGTGGACTTACAAGAGGTTTCAACACCAGGTCAAGGGTTAACTCATAAGTGGTGAAATCCCACTACTATGGAGGGCCATGCCTAATTAGGCTCTCCAAAACTTCTTGGAGGCACAGAGGGGTTAGATGGCAAATAAATATCACCTTCTTATGGTGTGTTCCGCTTAAGTCTTTAATCTGACTCCTTCGTGGGCTTATGTCCTAAAACGATCTGTCAAGATGAATAAATGGTGTGCAGATAAAATGTAAACATCGCGCGGATAAAACATATACATCATAGTGAATACCAGATAACTCTCTAACTACGTCCCTTGTGGGTATTATCCAATGGCGCTTGGATCATGGGATTAGGTGGGATTAGGAGGGATTGGGTGGATTTCAAGGTAATGATGGTGATGTCAGTGGATTGTTGGCAATCCCATGGGATTGCTCCAATCCAGGCAGAATTTCATCGTGCTTGTTTGGCACGCCCGGCCAATCCCGGGATTACTCCTTCCAATCCCTTCTAATACAATCTAATCACCTTCTTATGGTGTGTTCCGCTTAAGTCTTTAATCTGACTCCTTGGTGGGCTTATGTCCTAAAACGATCTGTCAAAATGAATAAATGGTGTGCAGATAAAATATAAACATTGCACGGATAAAACATATACATCATAGTGAATACCAGATAACTCTCTAACTACGTCCCTTGTGGGTATTATCCAATGGCGCTTGGATCACGGAACCATGGTCCGACTTGTCAGATTTTGGTAACAATGGTGTGAACACACCTCCGCACGCCCTGGTCGAGAATGAGATTATTCTACAAGTGCTGCTTGTCTTGTTTTTCTTCAATGTGCCTCTTATAATAATTTTAGTGGCCTAATTTTGAGGTATCCATTTAAATGAAATCACACAATGCTATGGTTGGAATGATATTTATACAACATGCTGGACCCTATCATAGAAAACAATCATCACCATCTACAATAAACTCATTTCAATTGATAAGCCATATGATAGTCAGATCAGCTTGATTTGATTTTTGGAGTGTCCAACTTTCATAAAAAAATCCTACTTATGATACGAGTTCGATACCGTAGGTATATTTCAATCCGAATGGACGCCTCTAAAATTTCGCCCATTCACTAAAAGTGAAGCGGGCCAGACTACCTGATTGTAGAGGTTTTAGACATGATTTTACATGGTGTGGTCCATCTAGGTTTTGATTCTGCCTGATTTTTTGAGCTCGAGACAAACACAAGGGGACCAGACTTTTAGTCCCAATTGATTAGTGTCAGAGGCCCAGCTGTAGGTTCAGTAAATCGTATACGGGCCCAGCCCAAGCCGGAGAACCGGTGCGGTTATGATATACATAGGCAGGATTGAGCCAGGCATGTGACCCAGCTGAAACTGGTCCACCCCAACAAATTGCAGCCATTAAAGTGCTCAACCATTTTAGTTCTGTGTATTCATTTAAACGGTCAGGATTGTCCAAACAGTGTGAGTTTCAGTCCGTGGGCCATCCATGATTGGATCCCCCGAATGAATGGAACGGATCTTTAATCAATGTCATGTGTGTGGCAATGACACGTGGGAGAATTACGTGTAGTGGGCCATCCTCAGGCAGACATCCAGCGGCCAATGGACATTCGGCGCGAATCCCTGTCCAAACTTGAAATGGACCACACTGCAGTTTCGCATGATTAGCGCTGGGATTCCCGGCCACCATCGTGGATTTTGTAGACGTTTGGTTTAGGTACAGGAGACTTTTCTCCCGAAAAATATAAAAGGGAAAAAGCCAGCCGTTAGGATATTCCCGCCACTTTTTCATTTTGTCTCCAGCGGCCAAAGGGAATAACATTCTCTCTCAAGGGATACGATTCAAAAGTGGAGATGGGAGGAAAAAGGGGGAAAGAAATAAAAGGTCAAAAAGAGTCCGGATTCCTATACATAACTGTTCTAGGAAGAGCGTGCAACGACGGGGCTACGTGTGACAACCGTGATGTGTGTGTGACATCCACTCCGTCCCTCAGTTGCAATACCTCATGCTAGAACCTGAGCCCAAAAATCAAGCCCATTCAAAATTAGGTGGGCCACACTGCAGAGAAAAGAGGGGAAGACGACGTCCACCACTGAAACTTTCTAAAGCCAACATGTTGTTTTTATACGCCATCTAACATATTATAAAGGGTGAGCTCCACAGGGATGAAGAGGCATCGTCAAAATCAGCTTTATAAATTGCAAAATGCTTACGTGTGTATATATATTTGTGTGTGCGCGCGCGCGCATGCGCTAGTAATTACATGAGTCGAACCAAGCCGAGCTTGGCACAGGCCACGGTCCTCGTGCTTGACTGGCGAGCTTAACTCGGTTTGGTCAGTAGCTTATGGCAGTTCAAGCCTCTGCAATATTTTCTTAAACAAATAAAACGCACCTTCAATTTCTGTCAAAATTAAAATATAAGGGTATTTTTATCATGTAATTTTTTTTGTAGCTATTTGTTTGGTGTCATACCTTCCTTGCCACTGACTGATCCTTGCAAAGAATGTATGCACCCAAAACACCACTTTATAAAGTCATTTAATCAAACACTTTATGAGCAATGTCAATATCTAAATAACTGAGTCACTGAACTGATTCGATTCAAGTTCGATTCGAGTTGAGGTTCGATCCAAGTCGATTCGAGCTCGGACAAGCTCGGCTTGAAATTTTTGCGAGCTCTAAAAATTAGATCGACTTGGCTCGAACTTAGTTTCAAACCGAGTTGAATTAAGCTTTTTTTGAGTTAAGTCAAACCAGTTAACTAAGCTAACACAGTTCACGTATAGCTCTAGTGCCCGTGCTTATCTGCACACCCTTTCTGGTGAGCTCTGGTGAGAACTTTTCTAGAACTCAACACATGTGATGTGATTCTAAAATTTGAATGGTTCACATGATACAGCATCCCATGAAAATTTTAGGGCCCCCTCGTCTATTATGTTTGTAGCCCATGGTAAAAGAAAACAATTTCCTTCCCCGATTTGTCTCTCCTTTTTCTATGGCCATCAGAGTTTTTGGATCAGAGTGAAATTTGGTACCTGGGGGTTTAAGGGGTGTTGCATCACAAGAACCGTTCGGATTTTGGGCCCATAACAAATGCATGTAAAGGTGCGCACATGTGCAGGTGTGCATGTCAGCATGCTTCTCTCTCTCTCTCTCTCTCTCTCTCTCTCTCTCTCTCTCTCTCTCCATATATATATAATTTAAATTGATTTGTTAATTTAAAATAAAAATTTTCTAAATAATTTTACTCTAAGAAAAACCTCAAAAAGTAAAAAATTTATAAAGAAATTGGAGAGAAGGAGATTTGTCACTATGGAAACAATCCAATTGTAAATGATTATTATCTAATTACTAGACAAATCAAATTCATCACAGGTTGAGTAGGTGCAGTGACAGTTGCCTACGTATTGCAAGGGAAGATGTGCGGTCCATTTGTCGTGGCATGCACATTGGGTTGAGCCTAGGGGTGAAAGTGGACCGAACGGTAGGGATTGAATGTGCACCACTAAAAATATTTGTGGGCCATAAAATTTTTGGCTCAAACTGCTATTTGTTTTTTTATTTTTGTTTTTGTTTTTGTTTTTGTTTATTTATTTATTTTTTAATTTTTTTTTTTCCATCATGCAGGTCTTTAAGACCTTATCAACGGGTTTGATGGCAAATTAATATTACGCTGGGCCCTAGGAAGTTTTTGATGGTGGTTGTTTAGTGACCACTGTTTCCTGTGGTGTGGTGTACTTGAGATTTAGATCTCGTTAATTTTTAGTACCATGGCCTAAAATGGATTTAAAAAACGGATGAAGGGCGTGGATATACAATATATACATCACAATGATCAGGGAAACACCCATTAGTGTGTTACTACAGTAACACCGTCTAACCTCTGGTTTAGGTGGGTGCGGGTTTAGTGGAGCCGGGATCCCTTCGTCCAGGTCTGTGTGACCTTATGAACGGCTTGGATGGAAAATAAGCATTATGGTGGGCCCTAAGAACGTTTCAATGGTGGTTATCATTGCCCCCATTGCTATCTATGGCGTGGTCCACTTGAGTTTTGGATCTGCCTCATCTTTTTTTTCTCATGCTCTAAGATGATCTGGCAAAATGAATAGATGGTGTAGATATGACACATACATCATGGTAGGGCCATAGGACTTTGCCACGTCAACATTATTCCCGTTGAATGCGTGAATCCAAAGTTAGAAAAGGGACAAAATTGTTATTTCTAAAGAAAAGGGTATTTTAGGTCAAATAATAAAAAATCCTAACGACTAAATTTCATTAATGACTTTTAAAAAATTGTTAAACAAACACTCAAAATAATATATTGTGTGACTGAAATCTGATTTTAATATTTCGATAGTATATGAAGTGGTAAACAAACAGCCCATAAGGCTAATGTCCACCGCGTTATGGACTTGGGCATTTGGGGCCCGATGATTAATTAACGGGCATGGTTTAGACAGGTAGTTTCCTAGCGGGCCGGCCATGGACTCAGATGCTTCAGCCCAGAGAACCTTTAATTAGACTCTATCGTTTTGGCACATCTTCCAAGTGGATGTGGTCCATTTATTGTTAGTAGCTGACTTTTGATGTGAATCATCCATTATATGCAGCTCACCTTGATCTGTCATCCATCATGTGGGCCCACCTTCATTGTTCACTGCCCATCATGTGGGGCCCATCTTCATTGTCCACTTACCATCACATGGAGCCCACAAGTATCCCATTGATGAAGAGGTGTAAAAAGAAAGCCTAGAGTCGTACTCCTGGTGAAGCTTCCAAGGATTTGCTAATTACATCCCATTATAGCCATATATATTAGGGCTGAAAGTCAGGCAGGTTGGATCCCAACCCAAGGTTATTATACCTCAATCCTAACTCAACCCAACCCAACTCCAGGTTAGGAATTCTCAACCCAAGCCCAACTCAAGCGGGCTTGGTCAGGTTAGCCGGGTAGATATTACCTATAATTTTATTAATTATATATGTAGTTATTTATAGTAAAGATATATATATTTTTTTTAAAATAAAAAAGCTAAAATATAAGACAACTACTCCTTTAAAAGTCATATCATGTATCAAGCAATTTATTTGAGAGAAAGAAATCCAGCATATCTTGTTAGCTTAAGTTATCGAAAATGACTCGGACCAAAGAAACCCGCTGGCATTGGAAATTTCCGTGCCTTCAAATTTCCTGTGCCTTCAAAATAGACAATATGCACTCAATTATAATTAATTTATAAGCAATTTATATATTGCTCAAGCTCAGGTTGGGTCGGGCAACCCAAGACCTCAACTCGAGCTCAACCCCAAGTTTTATTGGGTTGGTGTATGGCCCAAGTTCAAGACCAAACCCAATACATCTTACCCAAGCCCAAAGCCCAAGCACTGTCGCGTCGGTCACCGGTCAGTCGGGTTGAACCAGCCCAACTCTCAGCCTCATAAACTCAGATTGAGGGCTGCCCTAAGGCTTGAAATTTACGCGTGATGTGCCCAATCAAAGGATGAATGGCCCAGCTGAACCTTCAGCCAATGATTAAAAGACCATTTGTTTTTCAATTCAAGATTGGATGAGTGGTCTAAAGAAACTCATTTGGATCGGGGGTCAATGTTCTAATGATCCAAGCCATGGATATCATGGGGCTCAAAACTGACCCCGGTGGGCTTAAGCCCTGGCCATAGTGGCCGACTAATAACTTCTCAGGGCTACTGCATCTAATAAAGAATGCATCAACGGTAGGGGAATGCTATTTACAGCCGTTCAACAATCACCACACATGATGAGGTACGCACGTGTGCCATCTGGGCCGAAAATTCAAACATACGTACATTGGGCCTCGTTCACGTTTAAGCAAGAGGCCCACCTGATGAATAACGTCAAAGATCCAATGCGTGGGTCAGACACCAATGTGCACTGAACGGCTGTAGATGCCGTTTCCTCTTTTGGGCCTGGCGTATTTCGGAACCGGTTCTGGATCCATATCCAGCTCTGTCGGGCCGAATCCATATACAAATCGTACTCCCCCCATTAGTAATCGAGTCGGATCCGGGTGTGTCGGGTCCTCAGCACCAATAACCCGACATTCCAGTTGGGTCCCAAGTTAAGGTCCCAGGAATCTACCGATTGAAACCATCCATCGCATCCACATTTGACGGTTACGATCTTCTAATCATAAGATATCCAATTGCTTCATCTCCAATCGATGGCCCACCTGCAGGCTTTAAATTGTAAATTCAAGGTCAATGGCCCACTTTACGGATGAAATAAAAACATTCTTACACAAACACACCTCTAAAAATTCTTATTACCAAGATTCAGCCTCCTTACAAAACCAAGAAATGAAAGATTATCAGCTTATTACACTGTAGCATACACCAAGCGCAGATGGGATATTAGTTACTACAGAACACGAATGAAATTACGCATCTACCCTTGATGCCTTGAGATCCTGACCCTTGGATTCCTCCATGATGTTTACCACCTTCGGCTGCCTTTTCTTCTCATCGGCCAGCTTTGGGACGGTTATCCTTAGCACACCATCCTCAAGGTGGGCCTTGATCGAGTCCAAGTCAGCATTGCCTGGGAGCCTGAACTGCCTCCAGAACCTTCCAGAAGTTCGCTCTGCCCTGTGCCATTTCTCTCCTTCTACTTCCTCTTCGTTCTTCCTTTCCCCACTTATCCTCAGCACTCTATTCTCCTCTACCTCTATTTTTACGTCTTCCTTTTTTAACCCTGCCAATTTCAGAAAATTACCAAAACACCTCATCAGCTGTCAGCTCCAAAGGCAAGGCTATCCGTAGATGCGCCGCACACGCCCAGGATCATGCACGTGTGAGATCTGGCGGTTGGTTAGGCGGGAAAATCGGATCATGGCTGTTAAAGGATCGGATACGGCGCGGCCCTCTGGATAAAACTGGGTTCGGGCAGTTAACGGATCTAAGGACCTTGGTATCGGGTCGTTTTTGGGCCAGGTCCGCATAACGGATGGATTAGATTGCATACGTGTGCCACCCTGACACATGCATGGAGCGCAAACGGTTTCTCTAAGATGCATGTAGCGGATCAAACCTTATACTGTGACTGTCAACTGTATCTCAACCGACAGCTAATCCGACCCGTTTTAACGGAGTGCACGCATGCGGTTGAACCCGACATTAATTAATCGGGTCCCGGTATCCGTTGACAGCCGTAAGTGATCCGCACGTACAACTTTAACTCATTTGGTCATCCTTCTTCATCCAACGGCCACAGTTCTGTTACACGTGGCCCACCTGATCCGTAGGGAACGAATAGATCCGCTCCACCCATCAGATGAGCGGTTCACATCGCCGCCACTAGCCAGGTGGCTAGGGGTCGGTGCTCTGTGGGCCCCACCAGGCTGTATATCTTTTATCCATGCCGTTCATCCATTTTTAAATATCATTTTAAGGCTTGATCCCTAAAATGAGAGGGATTTAAATCTCAGGTGGACCACACCATAGGAAAACAACAGTGATTGGATATCCACCATTAAAATCCTCCAAAGGCCCACTGTACTGTTTATTTGACATCCAATCTGTTGATTAGGTCATACAGTCCTAGATGAAGGGAAAAAAACAAAGATCATCTTCATCCAAAACTTTTATGGCCCCCAAAAACTTTTTAATGGTCGAAGATTAATAAACACTGTTTCCTGTAATGTGGTCTACCTGAGATTGGGATATAATTCATTTTTCGGCTCATACCATAAACTTATCTATAAAAATAGATGGACGGCATGGATGAAAAGCATACATCACGGTGGAGCCCACAGAGCACCGACCATGGCTAGTGGCAGGGGGCGTTTCCAAAAAAAACATACCAACAATATTACCAAAGCAAGCGTCGGAGGACAGTAACAAACCTGGTACGTCGAGAGAAATCACGTGAGCTTGAGAAGTCTCCTTCCAGTCGGCACGTGCGAGAGCCAAGGTCTCGATCCCCTTGGGAATAGTGAGAGGCATCTGCTCTAAGATCCTGAAAGGATCTTCGTTTGGTAACATCATGTCCCACACGCTCCTTGCGTAAGGCATCAGGCCCTTTGCTGGCAGGGCCATCCCTAAGATCACTAACCCCAAAAGCAGAGAAGCCCTCATTTTCTTCTTCTTAGCTTATTACGACGGTTGAGATTTTTCAAGTGGTGGATGCTTGCGAACCAATGGACTAGATTCCTTCCTTTTGTTCTCCTCTGTTTCGATGGATGATGTAGGTAGGTGTTGAAGCGTTGGGATTTTATAACAGGAGAGGGGCTTTCTAGAGAGAGACTTCTACGAGCTTCTACAAATCTTGTAACCGAAGTCATTTGGGAATGACGTGGCCCGCATGTTCTGGACCGTTCGAGGTAGGGGGGAAACGAATTCCGTCAGTCGGGCTAATAGCGAGTTCGGTCAGGCCGTGACCTTGGGGCCTACGTTGACATATCATTTGTATATCCACACCGTCCATCCGTTTTGTCAGATAATTTTAGGGAGTATGCCCAAAATTGAAGAAGATCCAAATCTCATCTGGACCACACTTCGGGAAACATTGATTTTTAAACGCCTACCATTAAAACCTTCTTAGAGCCCAACTTAATGTTTATTTTCCATCCAACCTGTTGAGAAGGTCACATAGACCTGGATGAAGGTAAAAACACAAATATCAGCTTGATCCACAACTCTTGTGGCCCACAAGAACTTTTTAACAGTTAATCACTACTGTCTCTATCTCCTCTATTTTTTGGAACATGCACTAAAATGAGATTAAAAAAATGGATGGACGGTGTGGATACAAGAAAGATACATCAAGGTGGGCCTACAGTCACGGCTTGACTGAACTCGGTCTTACACCGACCTAACCAAACCCATTCCCGAGGGGATGGGAGTGACGTGTATATTTGTTTCTAGACCGTTCATCGGCTTTATGCTGATGTGTACCTTTAAACGTAGACCGTCCTTCTTACGATCTTGTGCCGTTAGATGTAACATTTGATCCGGACCGTCGATCTCAAAGGCATGACATGGTGAACCAGTTCTCTTTTCTTAGGAAGGGATCATATGATCCTCAGCCCGAGGCTCCTTATGTATTGCGGTTTCTAGTTGTTAGGTTTGGGACAATCGTCCAGTGATCATCTCCATTGATTTGCTGGACTGCACAGCCTCTGAAGTGGGCCCCCAAAACTAGAGTGATCGGATAAACCGTCAAGTGGCTATTACCCAAGTAAAAGATCTGGTACACCCTGAAGGTTGGCCATGGTGTTAAAAATAGTTGGACGGGTGAGAGAACTCCAGCCAATTTGTTTTCAACCGCAGATTTATTTTAGAGACTGGCCACTTTATTATTGCACCAACCGATTCTTGGGCCAGAGGGAAACGGATTGGCTACTCCCCCTGCCACCAGCCCCGTGGCTCGTGGTCAGTGCTCTGTCGGCCCCACCATGATATATGTGTTTCATCCATTCCATTCATCCATTTTTTAAGATCATTTTAGGTCTTTATCCCCAAAATGAGAGGGATATAATCTCAGGTTGATCACACCACAGGAAAACAATAGTGATTGGATATCCATCATTAAAATCCTCCTAAGGCCCACTGTAATGTTTATTTGACATCCAATCTGTTGATTGGGTCATACAGGCCCAGATGAAGGGAAAAAACAAAGATCAGCTTGATTCAAAACTTTTATGGCCCCCAAAATGTTTTTAATGGTCGAAGCTCATTGAACACTTTTTCCTTTAATGTGGTCCAGTTGATATTGGGATATACCTGATTTTTGCTCTCTTGAGATAAAATGATATGGAAAAATAGATGGATGGAATTGATGAAACACATACATCATGGTGGGGCTCACAGAGCACCGACCACCAGCCATTGGCGGGTGGCAAGGGGAGTAGCCAATCCGTTCCTGGGCCAGAGCTTCTGCATAATGGTGCCTTTTGATGAGTGGATTAGATCTCATACACAAGCGGCGCTTGTTGAATGTTCTCAAGTTGATTTCGGATTTTCTTACATCACATGAGACCTCGCCTATTTATTGTGATCTCAGGAGCTTTTCCTCACTTTCTCCTTTTTTATAATGTGGCGAAGATCTGACTTAGTGAGCTCGATCATTTCCATGGTTTGCATGGGGATATACCTGCTTCATATTGGCCAATCCTTTGACACGTAGAAGTCATGAGGTGGGAGCGGAGGTTGAGATTGCTCGGTTGCCACCCCTCAACTCCAAGCCTTGGTTTTCAGGAAGGGGGTGTTGCCTTTCTAATATTCGCGTAATGCGATCAACGTTACCAGTTAAAGCCTCAACTTAGTTCTCTAGAAAGACGAGCCGACTTCCCTTATTCCAAGACCTTTGTGCAATCACCGGGAAAGGGAGATCAGGCTGAGGACTTGACCAGGGAGCCCGAGGTTTTTTAGGTTTTTCTTCTGGTGTTGGTTTGGTGATTTCAACAGAGTCATTCTCTTTCCTTTAGCTATTAAAGGGAGAAGTAGAAAGATGATAGGGTGGACTTCTTAATGGCTTTGCTGTCGTTCCCACATATAGCGCCAAACTATAATCGTGAAATATGGTCGATCATGTCCCACCATGTATGAGTCGCCGGTAGGGGTGTACATGAACCACGATAGCTTGGTTAGCTCGCTCGACTCGATTCGAAAAAGCTTGATTCGAATCGGTTCAAAGCTGACTTTGAGCCGAGTCAAGCTGATTTTTTGAGCTCGAAAATGAGTTCGAGCTAAGTTCGACTCGGATCGAACCCAACTGGAATCGAACTTGGATCGAACTAATTCAGTTACTTTGATATTGATGTTGCTCACCAAGTGTTTGATGAAATTACTCAACGAAGTGTGGTCAGTGGCAAGGAAGGTGTGTATATGAAACAAATACTCTTTTTTTCTTGATTTTTATGTTGCTTAGAAGATGTTTGATTTTATGTTGCTTAGAAGGTATTTGATAAAATACCTGTAAAAAAACTGTTGCTGTTTTACAAACATTGGGATTTTGAAGGTGCAGTCTGTGTTTGTGAAAATGCTACTATAACACCCCGAATTTTTGCTATTTTGGATTGCAAAAAAAAAATTCTTAATTTTTTTTTAATATTTAACTAGCCACGTCATCACCTACTGACCCTTGATGCTCGAGGTGAGCTTATACGCAGCTGGTACTGATAAAGAATCGTGTACGTGAGATTGATCAATCGTAGAAAACTAATGAATCCAACCGATCACTTAAACATTGAATTTAGCCCTATGATTTGTTTACATAGGGCCCAAATCTAACGGACCTATCGCTGACTAATCAAGATAATTGTAACTAAATTAAAGATTTACCCAAAGCCGAGTCAGCCATGGCCCGGACTTTAATTAATAAACCAAATCAACCAAGTTACTCTTTTAGCATAAAACCGATGGTTTATAGTGATCAGAACTGAATCACCATTTTTGCTAATTTGAACAGGCCATGTTGTGAACTTATTTAATCCATACCTTAATAATTACGCTCAAGAAATATCCCTACCCAATTTACTCCATAAATGTCCCGATTACATGAACAAGCTTTATGCCACTCGTTAGTGGCCCACTAGTTCCGAAAATTTAGAGTAATGTCTATCTCACTGGGCTTGTGGTCCATAGCGGGAAATGGACTTAAACAATGCCTGGGAACGGACGATCTGCGTTGTCCAACGACGCTTGTAAAATGCAACTCTCCCAAGTATTGGCCAAAAATCTGAATTTTAAAATAAATGGCCCCGCCACTTAGGACATTTCAGCCATCGAATTTCACCCAAATATATTCCAACACTCGTCCGCCAAATCTGACCCCGATCGAAAAACGGTAACCATTGATCACAAATCGGACCCTTGCGATAAAACCCCACGTTCGTTTGCCGTCAAACTTTGCAAAGCCCCTTATCGGGCCATGGGGCACCTATCCCATAATTCAGATGGGCCAGGGGGCCACCAGGGCAGCCCCGAAACCCGTAAGTGTGCCCCAAGGGGGTCACTTGAGGAAGTAATTGGCACCCAGGGCCAATTGGGCAAAAGTCCAGCCTATATAAAGCCTTCAAACCCCTCTCTCCCTCATTCCCACAACAATTTCCAGCAAAGGGAGAGAGACAGGGGAGAGAGAAGAAAGAGGGTGAGACAGAAGGGAGAGGGAGAGTGCTTGGGAGCTAGGAAATTCAAATTCCCGCACCCATACCACCGACGCACGTCGGAAACCTCTGCCCTATCGCCGTAGAGACAAGGTGTGGCTAATCTAAGGTAACAATTACGACCTCTCTTCCATTTCTCTTAAGTTAGGGTTACATGCATGAGTCTTGACATGCGTTTCCTTGGCGCAGGGCCTAGACACATCGAATTTGCGAACACGGTGCCGTTAAAGCAATCGCAAGGACTTCCGGTCGACAATAGGTACGGACCATTACCTCTAGGTGACCTGTTATGATGCCTAGAGTGAACTCTAGTAATTATTTGTGGGAATTTGCTTTGCATGTTGCTGATTTTATAATGTCGTGGCTGAATTTGAATTTATGCATGAAATTTCTCTAATCGGGGCGGGAAATTTGGGGCTTAACACCCTTGATGCATGTATTGATTGAATTGCTTGTCAAATTGTGAAGTCGCATGTGTATTTTTTCCTATCTTACTAAATTCATAAGTCAAATTCTGTTGTATGTGATTGTTATGTGTAGTTGATTTTATTGTTGAAGTATTGAAATATATGGAACCCTTAGTTAGGAATGTCCTTGATTTTACTAAATTAGTGTCATGGATTTGTACACATGTTCCCCCCATAGGTTTGGAGTGTGTGCGTTCGCCACCCGCACCCCACCACGTAGGATGGTTCTCCTTAAAGTTAGTTGCGATACTTATTACCCTACCCGTCGATACTTGAAACTCAGTCCCCTGCACTAGCACCAGTATGAATCCCTTGAATTATGCGCAATGCTGGCTTGTGCCCGATTTGAATGCGGATTACAACTATACTTGCCTGATTTACCTTATAACTACAAGTAAATCGACCTCTACTCGTTATTAATGTATTTATGTACGGTGCCCTCTTGGGATTGACCAACCAATCAAAATCTCTTAGGCGACCTTTTTGTTGGGTCAGCCCACGGGCAAGTTTGGCCTAACTAGCCAAATTGCGAGTTGTCGGCTGTAGTTGGACTATGCGAGACGTTGCTCTCAGGTCGTATAGTCGTGGTTCATCTCGTGGGGACAAATTGGTTACTGGTTGGTCATCCTTGTGATTGACCATGTTTGTACACGCCTACTGGAACCCGAGGTACCCTGCACCATTTGCGCCCACTGATAATCAGAAATTGCAGCCCACAAGACTCATGAGCCGGGGATGGTGGAATGAGACACTATGCCCGAGTTGTCGGCCTACGTTAGGGTTACGAGCCTCCCTAAGTGACCAGTGAGCAACTAAACTCGTAAGCCGGGGATGGTGGAATGGAATACTATACCCGAGCTATCGACCTATGCTGGGGTGACGAGCCTCCCTGTAGTGACTGCGAGGAAGACTTTGAATGTCTTAAAAGTTTTCATATGATTTAAATCATGGGAATGACGAACCTACACAGGCCAAGGATCGCGAGAACCATATGGCCACGGCCGTTGGAGCCGGGCGATCGGATTAGGGCATTGATCTGTCAAGGTATCTCTGTTTTTTCAAATTATTGAATGAATGAACATAATTAATCAAATTGGTTCACATTTTACATTACATTGCATTATTTAATTTTAGTGATTCGACAGTCGAGGTCGCATTGAGAGAGTGTTGGTCATTCGCGATCGTTAGATGTTGTTGCTCGAGGGAGTGTTGTGGAGAGGGCATGCATCATATCATTGAACCATGTATTTACATTAACAAGAGTATTTAACATTCTTTACATGTATGTCTTTCACTAAGTTTATTCCTGCGTATGATAACATGTGTAACTTATTGTTAATGATACCACTGAGTTAGCTACTCACTCTCACTCTGAGATGGTGTTTTAAAACACTAACCAGAACCTGTCATAGATGCAGGGATTATGGAGACGGATGTGCTTGAGGGTACAAGCGTAGATGATGAGGATGAGCTGCCATACTACCAGACCTTCGGCGGCTCCTTTTAGATTATGTACAGGTGATTGTAGGGTACGGGTCAGGGCTCTAGTTGTTTTGGGATAGTTATACGGGTGGGACTAGTTCCTTATCCTGGATTTACTTGGGATTGTATTTTGGATATTCTATACATTTAGCGGCACTTATTACTATTTATGATTCACTTGTGCTTCATGGTTTGCTAAACTCCCCATTGCTTGTGAAATAATACAAATGTAATTGAAATTTGAGGCCCATTAGGGCACACGTGGCTCTCAGGAATTTGGGAATCAAGTTCTTACTCGGCCCCCAAAAATTCGGGGTGTTATAGCTGCATAGGTGAACTCAGCTCGAACTTGGCTCGAACTAGCTTGAGTTGCTAACCAAATCAAGTCGAGCTGGCCAGTTAGGCTTGAGGACCGAGCCGAGTCAAGCTTAGGCCAGCTCGACTCGGTGTACACCCCTAGCCGTCGGGTACCTGCACTTTAAGGGAGAGTAAGAGGACACTGGGGGCACCGGGGACCTTCTGATGCATAAGTAATGTATATGGACTCAAAGTGGGTGTGGCTAGAATTTGAATAATTGTGTCTACCTTCCCTTTGAACTGGGTGATGTATTTATAGGTGTTATGAGGCAACTTGCGTATTTGAGTAGGTCTGTAAGATACATAGGAGGGGTCCATATTGGAGTTGGAATCTGCTCTCGATATTTCTCCGATTATGCTTCGATTAATGTGATCTTCAGCTAGGATCTTATTGAGCAGTCCCACCTGTATATGCCGCGAGATTCCCTCTAGTCATTTCTATTCTAAGATTGAGGTCGACACCTGAGGACGAGGTCAGCATTCGGGGTTGAAGGTGGCATTCGAGCTCATGGTCCGTTGATGAGTTTTGTCTCGGAGCGGAGTTGATTGCTTCTGCTCGGTCCTTGAGTTCCTTTTCTCGGCTTGAGCTTTTCTTGCTGTAATCTCTTCAGTAGGCTGGAGGGTCTTCCCTGATGGTCCCTTTGCCACGTGTTTCATACATAAGGTCAGTGTGATTTTCACCCGTACCAATAAATATTGTGATTCATGTATACAATGTAGGGTGCACAACATATGTGATACTCTTCCTTAAATAGTTTAATATAAAGAGAGTGAGGGGACCCGAATGATGGCCCATGGTCTACTTGAGAATTGCATTGGTCCACACTTAGCCGTGTGCATATAAAATAGGCTGGTAACACAGATGTATGGTAAAAATAAGACATATACATTAAGGTAGTTTTACGGTCTAAAATGATATGTAAAAAAGATAGACGGCCTGAACACAACACGTATATTTGGGTGACTCTTGTTCTGAAATAATTTATCAAGATAGATGAATCACGTGAACAAAATAAATACACACTCCCACAACTGGAACCTCAAAATGGGTCCTACAAGTGCACTAAATAGGTGGGTCAGTACTATTGTCCAACAAGTGCCAAATAAAGTACTATTCATACTAACAATCCAACGGCCCACAAGAGCCCGTTGCACTTTATAGCAATAAGATTGGTGGGTCCACCTGGGAGCCTCATCTACACAATGGTGGGCGTCTACGATGGATCCCGTGGCCCCTGGAAAGGTCTTCAAAGCTGTGTAAATAACGCCCAACAGGGCTGCCTAAAACACCCTTCGGTCAATAAAACAGGGCCTGCCTAACAACAGATTGGCCTACTAAAGCCCGTTAGCCTTTGTGGCTATCGAAACGGTGGGCTCTCTTGGGCATAGCACAGACATGTGGTGGGTCCAATAGATAGACGGTGCACCTTGGAAGGTCTCATCTCGGGCTCTTTCACAGTGGGTGGGTTCCACTGATGTGGTGGGGCCAACTTCTCAGATAAGCTGAAAATAGATGGGCATCGTTGATAAAACACATACTTTACTGGCCAACGAGTGCACAGTGGACAAACCCCACTGATTTCAACGGCATGGACTATAGACGTATGGAATCAAACTGCCAATTATGTGACCCTACATACAGGTTAGGTGTGACCTTAGCGACAGATAGGATGGAAAATAAACATCATGGGTGGGCCCCAGGGACTGTTTAATAGTGGATGTCTTGTCCCAACTGTTCTCTGCGGCATGTTTTAGATATGTCCCATCCTTGGTTCCAAGGCCTAAACGACCTGCCCAAAAATGAATGGATGGATTGGATGGAACATATACATTATGGTGGGCCCACCGTCAGACCCACATCTCGTTTTCATAAGGTAAACTTGTAGGGGTGCACACGGTCGGTTCGGTCCAATTTTGGGGTGAAACCGAACCGAATTATCACTAATGGTTCTAGAATTTTTGGAACCGGAAGGGACTGTTAGTACCTTAGAACTGAACTGGAACCGGACCGTTAAAACCGGTTTGATTCCAGATCGGTTCCACGGTCTTGGGCTTTTTATAATCCAGCGGGAGAGAGAGGGCAGCGGGTTGGGTTAGCATGAATAGGGGCTAGGGACCTGGCTTTTTTTTTTTTAATTTTTATTTATTTTATTATTATTATTATTATTATTTTTTTCATGGTTTAGATCCATGGTTTGGTTCTACAGTTAACGGTTCGGTTCAGTTCTACATACCCCAAACCGTGGACTGAACCCATATAATTAATTGTTTGATTTTTGGAACGGGAATCAGTCCTGTCGCACTTTAGAACCGGACCAAACTGAACCATTTGGTCACCGGTTAAGTTCCACAGTTCTACCCCTTCCATGTGCACCCCTATGGTAAAGGACTGGGTGTTCCTCTCTGTCCACGGGGGAACGTTATCTCCTTTCTTTTCAATTTATATATTATATTATATCATATACTATATCAAATTATAATATCATGTAATCTCACGTGGGCAGGAAGGATTCAAGGTTGGACGTTCCTATCCAACTATTTCCTAGGGTGTGGCCCACTCCATGGGTCAGGCCATATTTAAAACCAATGGCTAAAATGGCCTCGCAAAACCGATGGATGGATTGGATGCCGCATACAACAGGTGAATCCTATCAGTGGTGCCACTTCTTTTGTTGTGTTTTCACTGAGTACATG
Organism: Magnolia sinica; assembly: GCF_029962835.1. Lineage (NCBI taxonomy): Eukaryota > Viridiplantae > Streptophyta > Magnoliopsida > Magnoliales > Magnoliaceae > Magnolia > Magnolia sinica. The sequence goes on along the minus strand of NC_080576.1, from coordinate 20,713,202 downwards.
TCTGTATGGAATTCGGATTGCGTACTGACATAATACAGACATGGATGAAGGGAAAACTCAAATATAAGCTTGTTCCAAAACTAACGTGGCCCAGAATTTTTCAACTGTAGACATCCAATTCAAACTGTTTCCTGTGGTGTGGCCCATTTAAGCCCTGGATATGCTTATTTTTTGGATCAAGCACTAAAATTATCAAGTAAAATGGATGGACGGAGGGGATAAATTATATAAATCATGGTGAACCTGACAGAGTTTGTACGCAATCCGCTTCCAACCTCACGAGCATGGCAGTAAATGCCTTGGCAAATCTGTAGAAAGGTTCAACGTTGTTTACTACGGTGTGGCCCACCAATGATTAGGCTCGGCTCAAATTTGGGCCCTAGCCTAAAATGATATGGCATAATAGATAGATTGTCTCTATTCAACACAAATTTCAAGGTGGGTCCCATAAGTGGACCACTTAAATTTCAAGGTGGGTCTCATAAGTGGACCACTTAAATTTCAAGGTGGGTCTCATAAGTGGACCACCTATTGTTTGTGTTTTTTATGCGTGACATTAATTATAGGTTGGTAGCAATAAATGCTAAGTTAATGGTGGTATTCAACCCCATGATTTTCAGTAGTGTGGCCCACCTATAATCAGGATTTACCTCATCTTTAGATCCCCACCCTAAAATAATATGAAAAAAGATTGGACGGCATGGATTAATCACAAGCTTCAAGGTGGGCCCATGAGGGAAAAACCATTCATACCTGTTGATGTATACGGGTTATTTTTTTTTTTTTTTTGCATGTAGTGTATGTAACAGTGGCTCTTCGTTTTATTTTTATTCTAAATGCATAGGTGAGTTTTCACGTTGGTTCGATTTCATCCATGACGTTGGTTAACTTATAATGGGCCTACTAAGCTTTGTATATTCATCAAAACCAAAGAAAGGAGAAAAATACAAAAGGAACAAAAAATAAGGGATTCCAACCATGTAATGAGCTTTCACCACTATGAGGCTCATATACATGAATCTCATATACATGAATTATACACACATCAAGGTGGACCACACATTGGCCATACTGGGTAGCATGGATAGGTGGGTTTCACTTTCTAGAAAAATGAAAAAATGACATGGATATCAACATATATGTTAAGATGGAGTTTATTTGATGGGCTCAGCTCGACATCAAGATAATGGGTAAAGGATTCGTGTACTCACCTCAACAGTTGAATTAGAGACAGTGTACACGAGCGGTTAAAATCGCCTCTTATTCTCCATAATTTATTCTAATCTCTCATTCAACTTTATCTTTTCTTTCTCTATGTTCTTTCTTTCTTTTCTCACATTGATTTTTTTCGTGCAAGAGCGACGGTGATATAGACAAAAGCGGGTTATATGGGCGAGGACGGTATGACCGTCGTTAAAAAGAGAGGTGAGAAAACGTGGGAGAGGAATGACTCCGTATGAGTTTAGGCGGCTTCGGTAAATACGTTTGATTTTTAGGTTTGAAAGTCATGTTTTATTATTCTAGATATTTTATACTAAGTGTGCCCCACGTTACGTGTGACTATATGTACGATGCGTGCTATGCATAGATTCTGATGAGGAGCATATATTTAAATCTAGCCGTCGAAATGGGACGTGCCGCATGGCGTTGGAATCATAACGTCTGCATTGTCGTTTGTGTATATGTCTCAGATCGTTAAGATACTAAAACAGAGCGTCCGATCAGAACTCACTAATCTGATCTATTCGCACAACCGTTTGGGATATGGGTCTCACATTTGTATATATTGATTTATTATACACAAGATTTTCTTGTACTTTATTTCTTTTTTTACACACCACACAGAAAAGCCTTTATCTCATTATTTTCAGAATTAAGAACGATTGAGATAAAATCTCAACCGGTGTATGCTAATGAGTGGATGGACAAGATTCCTTACTTTTGTCCTTATTTGTCCAGTGGATGATAATAATAATAATAATAAAAAGTTGCTGAGACATAGGGGCTTTCATATCGAGGGAGGATTGGTAGAGTCGGTATCTTCGAGAGGAAGCAGGATCCAATACAATCATTGTTGGGGAACCGCAGAAGCACATAGAGATGAATCAAGTAAAGTACTTCAATCACACAACCAAGTTCAAACACAAACAATTTGAATTTTAAGTGGAAAAATACTTGGGGGAGAAACAATGGTACAAAGTGATGGTAATGCACTGCGAAAGCAAAAAATTACAAAAGATAGAGATTACCCGATTTGAACAAGCCTCGAATCTCCCTTACAAGCCCTTGAAACTTTGGAATGAATTAGAAAGTCCTGAGATACCCCAAATCCCGAATACACACATCACACACACACACACACACACACACACACACACACACACACAAAAGAATTACAATCGAAATCGGAAACAAATCCTGCACTTACACAATTCTACATAACTCCATGTGATCGTTCGATGACACTTTAATGGCATCGAAAGACTGTCGATAGCATCGAACCAAATACCAAAATATTCCAGCGATAAAAAATGAATTTTTTAATTTTTTTCTGATGACACAATGATGGGACTTCGATGGCATCGACGACCCGTCGATGGCATCGAACCCCTTCGATGACATCGAGCATAACACTACAAAGTGTCCAGCAATCAACATGTGATTTTCAAATTTTCTTGATGGCATCGGGCAGCTATCGATGGCATCAACAAACCCTATTACTGAAAGATTTAATACATCAACAACAATCATCTCTAGGAAGTATAGGGTCGACCTTTAATTTAGTAATATCTAATCCATTCATCATTTATGCTCATTAATGACCACAATGAACTCGATAAAATATTCACTGCGCCACGCCATGGGAAAAAAGATAGATAGGTGATGCTCACCAGTGAAGCTCTTCCATTTTGTATATGGGGCCCAGTATCTTTTATATGATTCATCTATAATGGCTCCCATCATATAAACAGTACCCCGATCCAACAAGTGTTACTTACACCTATGGTAAATTGGAATAGCTTACAACCGTCTTCAAACCGTCTTATTGTATAATGGTGGCCTACTTGATGATTGCATCGAGCTAAATAGATCATTGGCCTGGGCTGGGCCCTATCCAGACACAGGGCCTATATTTCAAGCGTAAGCCCTAGTCCTAAAGGTATGGGCCGCCCAACCAATTGCCACCCCTACCGTTATCAGATGGTGGGACGCGAACTACCAATAACACCTGTTTTCAGGAGTCAGGTCAATCAAAAGACCTGTAGGGCCACCATGATGTGTCTGTGACATCTACTCCGTCCATCAACTGAGCTAGCTCATGCATAGACAGAAGCCCAAAAATTGTGTGGACACGAAACTTAGATTGGCCACACCCACAGGAAATAGTGGGGATATGAGATGTTGACGCCCACCAAAGAAGCCTTCCATGGTCCACCATGATGTTTGGATGCCATCTGATTTGGTCAAGGTGTGTCTCACCAGGATGAAGGGAAAACACAAATATCAGCCATCCAGACCTTCTGTAGCTAGGCTCCAAGAAGGTTTCCATGGTGAGCACTCTCATCTCCTTTGTTTCCTGTCATATGGCACATCTGATTTATTTTTTTATCTCAAATAGACGGTTTAGAATCTTCTGGGAAACAGGTGGATGGGTTAGAAAACTTCATGTAAGTTTTTCAGTGCCTTACATTTGTTTTGCATACTATGGCCTAGCTGACCAATGGATCAACCTGATTCTTGGGTTCTATTTATAAAATATGAGCCATCTGTCCTGGCCCAGTATATGGGTGGACGTGATCAACTCATCATCATTCAACAGTCTCTCCTGCTCCACGGTATCATCTCTCCTCGTTGGGTAATGCAATGATATGACGACATTTCGAGATGATTCATGAGTGCCACTGACAAATCGAAGCCCGCCACAAGCTGAAGAACACCTCATTTTGCAATCCTTGGTCTTCGGTTGCAGCTTCGCTACCAGATTATACGTATGAGAGAATGAAGAAATATGCATGGAACATTGATATAGCTGGCGTATTGTCTGGCAATACATGCAGATGGTTACATTCACGTTCAAATGAAACTCGTATCTATATATATATATATATATATATATATATATATATATATATAGAGGCAGATAGGCAGATACATGTGCTAAGTGATTTATGCAGATTTATACAGATAGGAGTATCAATGGGCCAGGCTGGCTCGTTGGGCTTCGATGCAGGTTGGGACTGGAGTATCAAGCTTGAGGCTGGGACCGGGGCTTAAAATTCAGGCATGTTTCTCAATCAACTTAGGTTTGGACCATGTACAACAGCACGGCTGATGGAGAATGGCCGAATAGAGTTTGTAAGGACAATTTTGGAATATAAATAATGTGGAAAAATCTTCAATTGCTGATGTGACTGCTCCATTCCCTTGTTCTACTTCTCTATGGTCTAAATGCACTGACCCTCTGGCTTTAGCCGGGCATAAACATTTCAGGCTAAAGTATTTTGGCTCGTCAGGGGAGACTGAGTCCATGTTTAACTATGTGGTTGCGCTTAGCTTTGCTAAGCAAAAGGCCTCTGATTGATTGGTAAAAGTTTAACGATTTGGAATACATCTTGTTATGGGAAGAGCGAACCGACTCAGTATAATGGTCAGGTCGGGATTACACCATGATCCATAGCTCAAGTGGTAGACAGAGTGAAAGATACCTCATTTCAACACTGAGGTCTTGGTATCGATCTCTAGTGGGGATGGCTAACAGTGAAGTGTGAACTGACAGTGGGGTGTACTAACAAGCTAACAAAAAACAAAAGGTCAGGTCAGGATTCTATGCATCTCACCAGATTGAACAGCAAAAGATGCAACCTAAGAAATCCAATAGGTTGGTCTTAGTATCCCGCCAACAGGTCAGAAGATCCACCGATTGACAGACCGAGCTAGAAATGGAGCCAAGCTCTGTATCTCGACAGCAGGTCAGTATAATCCCGGGTCGGCACATCCATTGATTTACCCAATACCGAAGGAAGCTCAACCACTCACCAAAAGAATCAAGTCGGTATCGGCATAACCCACCTTCTTGCAGTCCCTACTTGATCCCAATCGTATTTGCCTGCGATTATAACTGGAGATCCAGAAAGTTGACCGCAATACAGCTCTGCTCAAGAACCTAGCCAAGAATCTAGGGAGGATCTGAATCCTACTACAATACACACCTATTAAGCAGGAAGATCTCCTTCACACCACCGCCTCTTTTCACCTATAAATAGAAGCACATTCAATGGTGAAAGGTACACACAATTCTAAGCCTAAACCCTACTCTCGACTAAACTCGGATTCCTTTAACCTGACTTTGGCATTGGAGGGTCCTCTGCTCTAGCCAGGGTCCCCTTTGTTTGTTCCTTATTATAACATCCTGAATTTTCATTATTTTGGATTATAAAAAATTCTTAATTAAAAATAAAATAAAATAAACTAGCCACATCATCACTTACTGATCCTTGATGTTTGAGGTGAGCCTATACATGGGTGGTACCGATAACGAACCGTACAAATTCAATTAACCAACCGTATGAAGCCAACTAATCCGCCTGATCACTTAAACCTCAAGCCTAGTCTCGTAATTGTTCATTTAGGGACCAAATCTAACTGACCTATCACTGACTAATCAAGAAAACCGTAACTAAATTAAAGATTTACCCAAAATCGAGCCAGCTATGAGCCGGATCTTAACTAATGAACTAGGTCAACCTAATTATTCATTTAGCTTAAGAATCAATGGTTTAGAGTAATTATAACTAAATCGCCATTTTCGCTAATTACGAATAAGCTGCACTATGGACTTTAGCTAATCTAGACCCTAACTATTGCACACGAAAAATCTCCTTATCCAATTTATTACAGAAATGTTACGATTATTCGAACAAGCTCCAGACTGCTCATTAGTGGGTCACTAGTTTCGAAATTATAGAATAATGTCCGTCTCACTTGGCTTGACGTCCAGTATGGACGGTGGGATCAAACGATGACCCGAACTGCACAACTTGGACCGTAAAGGAAGAGCTCAAAATGCGTGACTTTCCGGGACTTGAAACCTAAAACTTAAGTGAGTTGGCTTGGCTACTAAAACAACAAAGTTGTGACTTTCTAACCGTTAGATTGCAACCAAACTCGAGGCATTAGTTAATGATATTTTTCTAATCATATCCGTATAATGGTGGTCTCAATCGATCACCGATGACTGTCAATCGCAAATAAGGCCCTTGCGATCAATTGCCTCATCTGTTTGCCACCAAACTTGGGACAGCCCCTCCTCAGACTATGGGACACCTATTCCATAGCACAAATGGGCTAGGGGACCACTGGGACAACCCCATGGACCAGAAATGTATCCCACAAGGTCATATACATTAGGACTAGTCACCCCAGGGCCATTTGGTTAACTTACAGCCTATATAAACTCTAAAAACTCTCTCCCTCACTCCCATACGAATTTTTCCAGTAAAGGGGGAGAGAGAGGAGAGAGAATAGGGATGAGCTGGGAATTGAGGAAATTCCCTCTCCTACCACAACCCTGCGTCGGAGCTCACAACTTCGCCGCCGTAGAAGTAGCCCACCGTCGATAGAAAGGTAACCCTCTAGCCCTTTTCAAATTTTAGCATCATAGAACCTTATGCATGCGCCATTACAAGATAATTCCATCATTGCAGGGCTTCGATACGCCAATCCGCGGGATCGAAACCGTATGAGTGGCATTCTGAACCGTCAAACTATTTTTAGGTGCAGACCATCATCCTTAGGTGGCCGTTTATCAAACTTAGGCTGAAATTAGTGATTGTGATTGCAAGTTTTGTTTTGCATGTCATTTACAAAGAGTATATTAGTTGGAACTAAGTATTATCTTAATTGAATTCGTTTAAGGAAGAAGTGTTTAACTCCTAATCATCTTAATATTTACATTACTTGATTTCCTTTTCCCTATGAGAAATTTAAGCATGACTCATCCCCAATTTTGAGGTAAATTAGGAGAACTATGCGTTGTGTTTCCTATGCGTATAATTTGAGAAGATTAATTGCTAAATTCTTACATGCTTGTTCAAATTCTCTGCAATTATGAATTGTATATGATTCTCTCATGTTTTAAGTAATTTAAGACTTATCTACATACTCATTTAGATTCTCTTGACAATCAAAGAAATCCATGATCTTTTATGAAGTCAAATGATTGTATCTTATACTATGCATATATAAATTTCTCACAACTAGGAGTAGATCGTGATCTCCTTTAACATGATATGAAAATTCATTTCCTATTTTGCCGGGTTGGCCAGCAAATTTTAGAACTCATATGAGCGGTCCCATTAGTAGGGCCGTTCAAGGACCAATCTGACCCAGTTAGTCCGAATATGGATAACCGGCAGTAGTTGGATTACGCGGGACGCTTACTTCCAATGTCGTGCGTTTCGTAATTCGTCTAGAGGAGACAAATTGGCCCATTAGCTGGTTGACCATGTCTGTTAACGATATATGTTCACGCCTGTTTGAACATAAGACACCTTACGTCCATATAGGGCCCACTGGTAACAACTATGATTCGATCCACAAGTCTCGGGATCCGGGCATGGTGGAATGAGACATTATGCTCGAGCTGTCGGCATACAGTGGAGTGACGAGCCTCCCCGTTGTGACTTTGAGCAATCTAGAGTACAAACCCGCCTTGTGAGCCAGACATGGTGGAATGGGATACTATGCTCGAGCTGTCAGCCTAAGCTGGGGTGACAAGCTTCCCCGCAGTGACCGCCAGTGATTTAACTGACAATCTTTCTTCGTATATGTTATTTGAGAGTGACGAACCCAAAAGGATCAAGGATCACGGGTGCAAGGCCGCCACGGCCACCTAAGCCCTCCGATCGAGATAGGACATTAACTCCGTTAGGGTGTCCCAGTTTTTCCAAACTACTGGATGAATGAACGTAACTAAATACTCGACTAACATATTTACATCACATAACATTAGTTAGGTTGACGACTTGGCAGTCGAGGTCACATTGGGGGAGTGTTTGGCATTGCGAACGTAAGACGATGTCACTCGATGGAGTGTTGGATGGCAAGGGCATGCATCATATCATAACATCATGCATATGCATTAATAAGAGTAACTAGGGACTGTGTGTTTGATTGCTTTTACTAATTATGTCTATGGAGTTGATAACATGTGTAACTTATTGTTAATGGAACCCACTGAGTTAATCACTCACTTTCACTTTGGGACGTTGTTTTAAAACACCAATCAAACCCTATTTTAGATGCAGATACCAGAAATCCGACGGGTTAGAAGAGACTCCCATAGACTCGAAGGAGTTCTCGTTCTTCCAGTTGCTGCATGGGCCGATGTTGGACACCTGCAGGACATCAATGAGATTTTAGAGTCGACTCATTTGGATTTTTAGAACTGTAAACTTTCCTCAGCTGTAGTCTTGTACTTTGAATAGATATATTTTACTTGTTAACTGATTTACTTACATTAAAATTTATATTTATTACAGGGTATATCGCATAGTTTATTTTAATTCTATGAATTGCTCAGATGCCAAGTAAAATGAACCATAAAATCTCACTTCCACAAAGTATAAGTGACACTCCAGATGTCGGGAATCGAGTATCTACTCGACCCCTGAAATCTGGGGCATTATACTTATGTAGGCATTCAAAAGTCCAGGGAAGGCTAACTAGTTTTCTACATCAACACATTTTACGTATTCAATTATATTAATTTTTTAGGTTGTTTGATATTTATTTATTTTCTTACCTACTTATATGTTTTTTAATTAATGATGAGATGGCATTGTTTCTTGTATTATTTATAAAAGTATGTATGGCATGTGAGCAGGTTGCAAGATTTGGAGAAGAGTTTGTAAAAGAAGTACCTTTGATAGAGAGCTTCACTTAGCATATGCTTCCACCTTGTAAATTATCTCTCTCTCTCTCAAATTTTTTAACCCTTCCCATAAATCTCTACCATTGAATAATAAATATCTAAGTTTCTCTCTCCTTCTTTTTTTTTTTTTCCAAACCCTTCCCATAAATCCCTATCATTGAATAATGAACATCTTAAAAAAAAAATAAAATAAAAAAAAAAAAAAAAAAAAAAAAAAAAAGGAAAAGAAAAGAAGAAGAAGAAAATAACTATAATGCATGCCCCTCGCAACTTCCGTTCCGTTACATATAGTAGAGACATTTCCAGCGCATCTGACCTTATAACACAAGCATGCAGTTAGATGAGTTTTAATTGTGTAATACATTCACAAGTTTTTGTTTTCATCTTACAAGATAACAAAACAACTTCTAAATAGAAAAAAAAAAACAGCATATATGTATTTCAATGTGGCTTTGTAGGTCGGCCATTAAATGGTCATTTTAAAAAGAAAGTAACGTTGGACTGCAAAAATCATTGTTATAGGAAAATTCTCTGTTCAATCAATTGGTCTATAAAATAGATGGCCAAGATCATTAATTAAAAATAGGCTTTATAAACAATTTGAACATCTAATTATTCCGTTCATAACATTTTGATGAAGTTGTTTGCTTTTATTGTTAATAATCTTACATTATACAAAAAATAAAATAAACGTTGTTTCTTATACATGAATAATTACTGCAAAATTCCTCATTAAGCCACTGCGAGCCAAAATGGCAGGGAAGTGCTTTTTTGGGCCGTGAGATTACCATAATACTCATTATATACCTTTTTTTTTTCTTTGACAAGTGGTAAAGTGAAAATTGTGGGCCATTTAATATTTTTGTAATATCAAACCGGTCCAATAGATACACAATCCACCTTGATGTTTTGAAGAACTGAAAATTCAGTCCATCTAAACATATTGTGAGCCACATTGTAACACACACACATGTATCGCGCCTGCGTGCGGGCACACACCACTTAAGAAATGCATGTGCAACTCATTTTGTGATTCTATCCATAAGATTTATTATTATTATTATTATTGTTTTTGTGATTATTGTGGTTGGGTGTATGCATTTGACAAGTTGGATCTCCTATGCATGATAAGTGGGGCCAATGATTTTAAAGAAAATAATATATGAAAGCATTTCAGTAACTTCTGCCTGTAAAGAATTCCCCAATGATTTTTATTCATGGGGGGATTCTTGTGTAAGTTTGTTAAGAAAGAGCCCTTTTTACTATTAGATATGAATACTTTGTTTATGACCATTTAAGAAAACTTCCTTAAAAGGAAGACAAATGGAATAAGTTTCTGCAAGCTCCACTGCCCCTTGCAATCTTTAAGCAATGGCCCATCTGCATTAGGGACTACTTGATGATATTAGGTAGCGCTTGATTGTAATTGAGTTATGTAATAATTTATTAAATTGTGTTATTGAGAGTTTTATGTTCTCATCACCAGTCCATTTTCAAACAATCTCATGTCATAACTTCTAACGCTAATTCAAATACCATAACATTTCTGTAAATCAAATATATTAAAGATATGGCCTGATAGGGTAGAGTAATTATTAAAGATATAGCCTGATAGAGTAGAATAATGGGATAGGATTTATGTAGCCAATACAAGTAATTGAGATAAGCCTTAGATGACGGTGACATTACACTGGCTCTTAAATTAGCATTGGTCACTTTCCATCGTCCCGTGCATTGCACGGTCCGTGCAACTTGATGCGACATATGAAAAGCAAATGCGCATGTGTGAAGGCTCATCCATCGCACGTGTGACATGCCCAATTAATGCAAACCTTCATCTAGACCGTCCAAAATTGTGGGCCTGCTTCGAATAAAAGTAAAGCGGCTGGATCACTTTAATCAAATATTCAAACCTTCTACCATCAAATGAAGATTTAGAAAGAAAATGGCCAGCAGTATAAATTCAAGAGGTTTTTACTGCAAAATTCTTCAAAATACAAGGCCGGATCCACGACAAAAGGCTGGGGGGTTGGTTAAGCTTAACCTACAATTCGATGTGTGGGATATGTGAGGTCCAATGTGATGTGTGTATGAAATCCAATCCGTCCATCATGTGCATCCCCACATGATATCCTTGGATCCCAAAAATCAGACCTGCCCAAAATTCAGGTGGGCCAAGCCATGTAAAATGATGATCTAGCCTATAAAGTCACCTAGTGTGGCCCTTTGGAAGGGCCTGATTGTTGGGGATCCATTCATCCTTTCCAGGTGAATCTTTGAATGGGTTGGATGGAATATGGTCCCATGCACAAGCTTGGAAGGTGTTTGGTGGTGGACGTCTTCCTCACAATTGTTCCCTGTGTTGTGGCCCATCTGAAATTTGAATTGGCTCGTATTTTTAGGATGGAGGAGAACATCAGAGGATTCACATGATGGATGGATTGGATGTCATGTACACATCACAGAGGGCCCCACACATCACACGGTAAGTAAAGCTTAACCTTACAAAATTATGCAGTGAAGATCATGACCTACATGCTGAGATGGTCCCACGATCCAACCATCCATACTTTGGTTCCTATGGTAGATAAGTTATGCCCGATAATCACGTTTTAGTGATGATCCTCGCCTTTGATTTTTTAGGTTGAATGTGAGCCATTGAAAATTTCCTTTTGGATGTTCAAAATTTAGCCACACAAGACGTTGGTGGATCGACCACTGAGTTTCCTACGTTGTCCCATAAAATGGACGGCTCTGATCATCAGAGCATCTCCGTGGGCCCCCATAGTGGGAGACATACTGGCGATCCTCAGCAGTAACAGAGGAGAAACTAACACTTTCTAAGCAGCTTCCAGCCGTCCGTGCATCACACCTGGGCCCATATAAATGAATATTTAAGTTTATTTATTTATTTAAAAACAAGATCAACGGTCCAAATATATGTATATATTGGCCAACCGAAGATTGAACCAACCTGATTTCCGTGACATGACATCCGTACAGTGGGGTCACCTGATTAGCTGCTCTGATCGCATCCATTCCATGTAGAGTATGCGTACGTACAACTAATGCGTATCTAACAAAATCTACCTAGACAACGTACAGCCGTAGAGAGATTGATTGGGCCCCACTTGTAGAATAAGCTTATTTTACAATCAGCGGTGAGGATCCAGATTCATTTATTTATTACAAACGGTAGCGTAAAACAACTCGTCTTTTTTGAACCGTCCATTACTTTTGAAAACGTGTGACCCACCTACAGTTGACCATTCTGATTTTATGGACGGCGGATATAAATTTGTGTTGGTTTCTTAATTCACCCATTTCACACTAGTGGGACCCATGGCATTGATCCAAACCAATTCATTTAAGCCACGAGATAACCCGAAAATATTTTAGATCCAACCATCCAGGCCATAAATGATTTGTATTTTTGTGGACCATTGATATCTTGTCTCTGAACCGTCTATTTTTTAGGACATTAATGAAAGGGTTACAAACCTGTGTTCATAATAATTTTTCTGGGAATTGCCCATCTATGGTAGGGTCATATGATCAACAGCTTGGATGACCAGATGATCCCTCCGATTTTGTATAGTACTGTCTTTGGGACTTTATAATCACTGTCCCAAATATAACCTAAATTATCAAATTTGTGCAATTTTTTCTTTATTAAAGAATATTACCACAATATTATTATAATTATTTAAAAGTTAAATAATTTATTTGCACTTCACATTATTTTTTAACTTTATTAATGTTATGGGTGAAAATGAACTGACTAAGACAACTATAACAAGAGAGAACACAAAGCACAAGTAAATAAGGTTGGATAAGAGCTTGGCCCTGAGAACGACCTCCATGATCAGTTCGAAGATCGACCACCAATGATCAACCACTGGCGCTCGACTCAGGTTGAGATCTTATCATGACCGGTTAATGACTATCGATATGGACTTGACCTGCTTCGAAGAAAGGCCACCTCCTCGTAATTAACAATTCATTTCGGTCCACGGGGCCTCGACCTCCCAACCAGGAAGGCAGCCTCGACCACCTGATCAGGAAATCGACCTCGACCCCCTGACCAGGAAGTTGACATCGGTCCCTCGGCCTAGAGCTCGACCTCAGCTGTTTATCACGATCTCCTCAGATCCCAACCACTTAGAGGTCTTATCAATAAAAGATCTCGGGAAAATAATTAGGACACGTCTAAAGGGAGATCTTTTTTGTGATATATATATATATATACTATACACAGGTATTGTCATATACGTCATTGGCACAAAAGATATTGCAAATAAAAACCTCACATGTAAAAAAAAAAAAGGTATATATAAAATACATCATAAGTTCTACCAGACCCAAAATTTCTGCCTTAACTTTGACATTGGAGCATCCATTGTTATAGCCAGGGTTTGCTTTCACAGGTGCATAGCAGTCTAATAAAGTCGTTTATATAACAACATCAACAATTTATATGGTAATTTGAAAACTTTAATAAATTTGAGATCTATGAGGAATTTTTTCATAAAATTTTCTATTATTTATAGGATTATTTTTATTATTTTAGAAGAATTTTCTTATAAAAATTCAATTGTATTCATGAATATTTTTAGTATTTTATTTTCAACTAGAAATATTTAATAACATCACGAGAAAAACATCAAATATTAAAATCTGCCGGAGAATTACTAAACCGAGAAGGTGATGATCTATACGCCACATTCATGCAACCACCGCTCCGTCCGTCGGCCTCTTGAATGGTGCCACCGCCCATCGTTTGCTTAAGGCCCACACCGTCCAATGGTAGCCGTCCATCCACGTGGCCCAACGGATTGGCAATACCATGACATGATGGGAACCTCACATTCCCATATCTAGGTATATTTTCACCGAACCATCAATCCAATGATTAGAATGGAAGCATCATACGATTTATGGCCTACATCTCGTAACAGTGCACATTTGTTTCAGTTCTGACAAGTAGATGCAATCCAGACCATTGTCTTCTCAATCACCACCGTTGATGGAGCATGCAAACAAGATTTACCAGATTCGAAGATCCATCGACCAATATCAGTATCTTTTGACTTGAATGTGAACCATTTTTTGTATCTATCCGTAGGCTACAAATTGAAAGGTTGAGATTTTCCTATCAAGCAGATTTTTGCATTCTTGATCGATCCACGGTGGGATAAAACAGACCAATGGTATGGATGATGGAATTACAGGACCCACTAGACAAAATTTGAAATCTTTTTATTCTCCAAAGATGTGTAATAACGTATGAAACAATTCCTAGGAATGGAGATAGAAATATCAAAAAGGAGAGATCCGCAAGTTGTCCTTTTGCTCTTTGAGTGATGGGTATTGAAAAGGAACAGCGCTTCTCTCCAACCTTCTTTTGCTTTTGTCCGTTTGAGATGTGGTCCAGCATTCAAATTGGACGTGACATATCCATCTCTTATACCCCATGACCGTGCCCATCCTCATTTGTCCTGGTGCATCTTAATGTCAGCAGATCCTGACCGTTCATTTGATGTTGGCTGTAGATGGAAAATGCCCCAAATTTTTACTAGATTGGATGAGTCTAACCATCCCATCTATCGGTATTAGCTTTGTCTACAGCTACTTGTTTGAGGCCTGCTATAGTGTAGGGCCCACATCCACTCGGTTGATCATGTGAGGCCTCTCATGTTCTCGACGGATAAGAAAGACCAGGAAATCGATACAAAACCTAGGTGTGGTCCATCATGTAAAATCATGCCTATGAACTCTAAAATCACGTGGTGTGGCCAATCCTAGTCTTGGAATGGCCTGATTTTCTGGATTTCCATGCATCCTGGTGGGGATCAGCTTATGAATGGATTGGATGGAATATAGAGTACACAGTGGACCCCACACACAATCTGAAAGATTTTAACGGTGGTTGTCCCGATTCCAACTGTTCTTGTGATCCACCTGTGTTTGAAACGGATCTGATCTTTGGGATACGGTGTGAAATTTAAAGAGTCGCACCTTATGGTGGAAACGGATTGGCTACTCCCCCTGCCACTAGCCCAGTGGCTGATGGTCGGTGCTCTGTGGGCCCCACCATGATGTATATGTTTCATCCATGCTGTTCATTCATTTTTACAGATTATTTTATGCCCTGTTCCCAAAAAATGAGAGGTATATAAATCTCAGGTGGACCACACCACAGGAAAACAATAGTGATTGGATATCCACCATTAAAATCCTCCTAAGGCCCAATGTACCGTTTATATGACATCCAATCTGTTGATTAGGTCATACAGAGATAGATGAAGGGAAAAAACAAAGATCATCTTGATCCAAAACTTTTGTGGCCCCCAAAAAGTTTTTAATGGTTGACGTTCATTCAACACTGTTTCTTGTAATGTGGTCCATTGAGATTGGGATATACCTCATTTTTTGTCTCATAACCTAAAATGATATGGAAAAATAGATGGACGGCATGGATGAAACATATACATCATGGTGGGGCCCACAGAGCACCGACCACCAGCCATTGGCTGGTGGCAGGGGGAGTAGCCAATCCGTTTCCCCTTAGGGTAGGATTAGATTGGTCCGTACAATCTTTTGGAAGGACGTGTATGTGGGCCGTACATCACGATGCAAATGGTTGTAGAATAAGCTTAGTCTACAAACGTTGCAGGGAATCGGCATCCCATTCATAACTATTATTACAGTCCGTTGTCCATGACCGTTTATTTGCAGACCACTGATCAAAGGGTTAGAATAGTCTAATCTAGGAGGATGATCTTTAGACGTCAACCATCCGTTAGGAGTTTCTTCAGTTCAAAGGTTGGGATCGCAGGACTATGGGAAGGTGCAAACTGACCAGGATGTATTGCATGCACAAGCCACTCAGGTTCTCTGGTTCAATCAATGGGGTGAACGGTGCAGCAATCCGTACCATTGATCCATTATGTCCCATCATGAATGGACCATGATCAAAAGATAGATGGGATGAGAAAATCCCAACCTTTGGTTCCATGACTTACCAATAGATGGTTGAGAACAAAACTATAGCGCAAAGGACCTAAGTTTAGTGGCTAGGACCTTCCATCTGTACGAATTTCAGGCGTGCCCCATTTACAACAGCCCAACTGACTGACTGTGATAGTCCACCACCATATTGAAATATGCCCTACCTGCTGGGGGTAATGTAGATAATAAAGAAAGAAAATAAGTAAAAACAGGCTTGAATTGATTTTCTATGCTACTTACTATCTTTAAAGCAACATATACGGGCTACCAAGCATTAAATCAGTTCACGAAAAGGTTGCCGGCAATTCTACTTTTACAATGAATCGAGCCTCTCTGTTTTATCACGAGAATAATACCCTTCAACTTGCAAAATGAAGAGACCACTCTTCAAATATACCTAACTTAGAATAATTTTATAATTTTGAAATATAATAATCTTCTAACAAAATTAAGATATTATAAAGAGAGAATTTAGAGGAGAGAAAATAGACCTTTTGTCTTTGTTGTAGTAATTACAAAATGGTGTGGATCCTAGCATTTATAGACCCAGATGGCTTACTTTGGTGCCCTTGAATATGCTTATTCGATGGACATGAACAAATACATTCCTTTTCAATGTAGCTTTATTTTTACACTCCTTTTCAATGTAGCTTTATTTTTACACGCATCACATACTCCTTGTGGGCATTCGTACCCATGACCCTAGTGTTGAAATGCACTCAGTCCACCATTGGGCCATGGGTTGGTCCCTATTTATGGCTCCTAATGGTTATGTTGGTCTCGAATCCGGTCATGTGGAACACGAGCAAAGCTTGCGGGCGTGCTAGAATCGATTTTGTCCGATTTAAACCATGACCACTGACTCTTAGTGTCTAGGTTGAGCGATGCTCGGTCGTGGCTCAACCGTTCATCTACTTAGCTAACTATCGGGTGCTCATTTCACTCAGGTCACCAATAAAAGTTGAGACTCTTCCACTAAATGAGCTCCTTTTGCTTTTAAAATCTAAGGACTTTCGAAGGTGTAATAATTGAATGGAAAAGAGGATGGAACATGAGATGACAAAAAAAAGAGCATGACTTAGCTAAGAGCAACATGGTACTTTTGCGAGCTAGTGCTGATGAGCGAGGCAAAAGCAATGATGGAAGTTACAACTATGGTCAATCCAATGTATGAGAGTAAGCAGATGGGTTCCTAAGTTAAGGTCCTCCTTCAGATTCGGCTTGCAAAAGCAGGTGGAAGGGAATTATAGATATTGGCTACAATCAAGAGTCAATTCAACATGGTCGTAAGGACAGACTATAACTACACCAACCCTAATGGTCCACTGCTGATAAATAGGAGACGTTTAAACTTAAATGCACAACATTGCGCTAGATAGAGACTTTGATTGTCTAGTTTTTTATTTAGGTTTTGGAGCTGTTCTGACGTTTTTCTTCTTCTTATCGGCTTATGCTATTTATAGTTTTCCAATGATGACCAGAGAACAACCATTTGTCCATGTGGCGCCTTCACGAATAATCAATTGGAAAAAGAGCGGTTAATTTTCATTGATCATGATCTTATATTCGTTGTATGCTTAGAACGTGATTTATGATTGACGTGGCCGAAACAATTGTTTGCCTTTATCCGGAGAAAACTAAAGTGCCGAAGAGACCCTAAAAAAGACGAGCTGATCTCTGAATCTCTAACACATACTTCTCAAATATCTTCTATGCCACCTGGCTAAATCTGCACTATCTATCCGATCCATACAAATTTTTGATTAAACAGGCTCTAATTATTTACAACTTTGCCACTGCCACTATGATTTTAACAAGAATACATGCCAATGTAAGGTGGGTCTTAAAACCCAAGTGTTTGCCCATGCCATGCATCGCCCGTGTTCGAGTGCATCCTTTACATGGTTTAAAACTAGGACAATTCCCATGAGACTCATCCAATTCACCTCTAGCTTTGTGACTCAACTTGAGGTTGGATGAGTTGGTCTAAGTCTCTGAGTCCTTTATCATGGAATGTAGATATTTGTGTAAGATTCCTATTAGGTGGGTCACACATGATCATTAGTTTAGATCTAAACGTTAGATTATTTATATTGAGCGATTCGGTAAGACACACTGCAATTGTGATCATTATAGATTGGTTCCAGGAAGGATGCTTGAATTGTTCTCCCTATACACGGTTATTAAGACGGATATGGAAACCTACAATGTAAAGAGTTTAATAGAGAGAATGGTGATGGGTGAGCTTATTCAGCCATCTACTCTATAAATGCATGTTTTGGTCCTCTCACCCACGCAAACTAGTTTCAATAAGAGGTTTTTCTAAGATGTAAGGTGTAGAAGGCCAAAATCCCTCTCAACAACATTGGCAACATCGCAGCGTGCAGAAAGTCTTCCCTACAAGGTACGTGTTTAAGATTACAGTTTAGAATATCAATTATTGATGTATGGACGATCCATTTATTTTTCTATTCATATTACAATTTGAACCCTAGTTAAAAAATGCAAGCCTTATTCCCTCTCCCTCAAACAATATACCAATTCTAATTTGGTAAAAAAAATCATGATTTCTAATATATGATTATAATTAACTAAATGAATTGAACTCAGTTTTAGGCATCTGCAAAACAATCCCTTAGGGATGAACTCTCCTCCATTATTTGAGTGGAGAATTCTTACAAATTCCGAACTTGAGTGAGAACATAAAACTCTTAATGCATTGTACTAATTTCACTTTTGTATTTTATTTTACAAAGTAATCCAATTATGATGTCATCACATATCGAGCTGAAAAAATATTGGACTTTATAGTCATATGACACATGAGAGAATAATTAATCACCTTTTATTATTACAAAGAGATAATCACTAAACAAATAGAAGACAACAAAGTACATGCCATTCTAATTATAGAAAAAACCCATTGAAAGAAGTAATACTCTAAGTCTCACTACAAAAGCCAATTATGCCTAAGCTCTAAATTCATTTCAATGGAAAGTAGACCTTTTCAAACATTTGAGCTAATAACTTTTTATAAGACTTCTATTAGGTGGGCACCACGTGATCAATGATTTGGATAATTTGACCAACCAATGGGCTCCACAACAGTTGTTATCAGTTTAGATATGTAATGAAGTAGTGTTTGGACTATGTTACATATTTACAACACTGTAGTTGAACATTAATTGTTCTAAGGGAGTAGTTGTGATGAATTAAATAACTTCAACTTACGTTTTATAAATATAGATCTTGGTTATCTCACCTACATTTACAGAAAATTCAAGTCTTATTGAAGAATTTTTAGAAGAGTGTAAGGTGCAAAAGATCCAAGAACGACGTCACATGTCTTCATCAAACATCAATTTGACTAGAAATATCAACACATTCAAGTATGTGTTTTAAAATTTAGTTTATAATTTCCATAATTGATACATATACGATCCTTTTATTCTCAATTCATTTAAGAATACAATCTCATTCATGTACACATTTAAGATTCAGATTAGGA
The DNA here is from genome assembly GCF_029962835.1 of Magnolia sinica. Lineage (NCBI taxonomy): Eukaryota > Viridiplantae > Streptophyta > Magnoliopsida > Magnoliales > Magnoliaceae > Magnolia > Magnolia sinica. The sequence goes on along the minus strand of NC_080576.1, from coordinate 20,693,751 downwards.
TCCTTCTATTCCACAATTTAGACTAACACTTCAACCTTATAATATTATGATGAAGAGCTTTGATCCAATACGGAAAAAAAAAAAGTATGTTAAGCTTAAGGTACAAAGTGTTAATTTTAAGATATGGCTATGCGGAACAAAAAAAAAGAAGAGTTAGAATAAGCTTACCATCTCTTTAGAAATGAGCATAATCGACCAAAAATGCATGGGCTTTTGCACTGTCAACTGCTGGAAGAAGGTAGAATCAAGCATGATCAAGTTGCTATCTTGAAGACTAGTTCATTTCCATACAAGTGCAATGGTTTAAAGCAAAACCGTCCTCAAGATCAATCAGCACACATTAAAAGAGTAATTTCATCTCTAGTTGCACTCCCAGACTGGACTTGAAAATCTATAGTAGAGACCGGTTGTACATGAAGTTTTGCAGAGAAATGTTGGTTATTCTATATGGATGGTTAATCCTACCTAGGTTTTTACAGGTAACAAGGTCTCTCTCAATCGTAGTTGGGTTTTTACAAGAAACAAGGTCTCTTTCTCCGTGACAATTAGAAATAGTTAGAGAATTTAGTGAGTAATGGTTGAAGGGACTAGAAAATTATGTAAAAAATAAATATTACAAATTTAGTTGCATTTGTAATGATTAGAAACAGCTAAATTACAATTAATTAAAAAATCATAAAAAAAGCTATTAAAACCTTTTAATTTGAAAAAAAAAAGGTATAGCTCGTGGCAAGCACACGCACACACCACATGAAGCCATGACGCCGGCTTGGGGTGAATGCATGTGTGTAGAATGGCATGTGGCACATGCACCCCTGTGCACCTCAAAGAATAATTTCTAAAGGGTGCTTGAGTTCCTCTGGAAGAAGTTCTCTTATAAACAGCTTAAAATCAACTTCCCTGACAAATATTAGGCAGGAAAAAAAAAAAAAAACCCCTTGTCAAAAATCCTTATTTTAAAACATTTATAAACACAACGCAAAGGCCATGGGTCCTTACTCATGCCTGGGTGGTAGACTCATGGGAGTTTCAACATGAGGTCAAGGGTTTCAATCCTTGATGGGGTGATGGACCTTCAAAAGGACAAATATATATACACACACACTTCGTCCACACCGTTTATTCATTTATCAGATTATTTCAAGGCAGGAGCCCAAAAATTGGGCAGATCCAAAGCTCAGGTGGTCCACAGTGGGAATAACGACATCCAACATTAAACTCATTGTTTTTTGTGGTGTGGTCCACGATGGGAATAACGACATCCAACATTAAACTCAAACTCATTATTTTTTGTGGTGTGGTCCACGATGGGAATAACGACATACAACGTTAAACTCATTATTTTTTGTGGTGCGGTCCACTTGAGCTTTGAATTCACTTCATTTTTAGGCTCCTGCACTAAAATTATTTTAAAAAATGAATGAGTGGTGTGGATATAACATATACATCATGGAACCCACAAAATTTTAATTAACTTGAAAGGAAGTTAAAATGTGCTTGGTTGTACAAAGCCAAAAATCCGCCCCTTCCAAATACCATTGCAAGCTATCATTGTGCTTTTACCACAGTGTATTTACTAACTATTAAATAGGCCCTAAAGAAGAAATGTTCAACACATGTGAAGTCAATCTTGTGCTTTATGTTCTGAACAAGATCTTTAAAAAAATAAAATGATATTATGATCTTATAATAGTCAGCTAGTGTTACCATTATATAAATTTAATAGCCACTAAGGAATAGAAAATGAATATAAAGAATGAAAGTAATTTTTTTTAAGTAGTTGGCTTTTTAATTGACAAACGACACTATAGCGCACCTTCTGCCTCTTTTAGCTAAGATCAAGTGTACGTAGTACCTGTTCCAGTCAGCCTTATATCTGATGTCGGGCCCATCTCTGTCTTCATGATATTAAATTAATTTCTTGTAGGGATGGCCCACCACAGCAGCTTGCTGCTAGGGTCCTTATCTGTTGCCCATGTGCTACATAACATCATCCTTGTTAAGAAATGCTTTTCTCCACGCGATTATCTTTGGGTGTGCAATTGGGTTAGGTCAACCAAATGGGTCATTGGGCGCCCCACCTACAATGAACTGATCTGGTCTCAATACGGACCGATTGAAGCAGGTAGGTTATATATATATATATATATATTAAACAATCTTAATTACTAAAACAGCCAGGTTTCTGCCTCTCAAAATCAACCAGATCTGAATGACAGCATATCTGATTCGTATAACTATGAAACTGAGCTCGAATCAGCATATAGTTCTAAAACTCACTGACGCAACTCACTTGACTCGATGAGATTTGGAGCCAAGTCTCTAAAAAATTCGGTCACTGATGTAGAGCAGGTTACGGATACTTTCATGGCAAAGATGGACTAGAGAAGGACTGATCGGAGGTGGGAATGATCCAGATCATCATAACATTAATACAGTCATATCTCGTAAAGTAGGATGAGTTTTTTGACATATCATATATGTTTTTGGGGTAGAGAACCTACTTTAGCCAACTGACCTGGATATGCTAGGTTGCCCATACTGGATTTGTGAGATTCCATCAGAACGACTGTCAAAAGTCCATTTTGTTTTTGTTTTTATTGTAAATATTAAATTTTAGCTGTTGTATAACTTTTGATCCTTTGAGTTTTAGGAGCCATGCCCAACATGAAAAATGCTAAGAAAAGTTAAGAGAACAACATGGTTGGGATAAATTGGACACTTACAAATTTTGGCTGAAAACCATGAAGTCTATTAGGAATGGTGACGGTATATAAATAGTAAGTTTACTATTTATAGTAAGTCACACTTTTAGGGAGTTTGAGTCTAAAACTCCATCTTATATTTGAGCTCAATTGAAATTTTGTTTTTGTTTTTTGTTTTTTTTCTTTAAAAAAAATTTTTAATTTTAATTTTTTTATCATCAATCAATTTATTTGGAAATTATTAGAAATTATTTCTATTTTATTCATCGTGAATTCAAAAATAATCTCTGAGGAGTCCAGAGAACCCCGTGGATTCGGAGTACTTATCCCCCGAGGAAGATGGTGATCAACCTCATCACGTCCCTCCTTCTGTCAGTCACAAGCTTGACTTAGTCCGAACTCGACGAGTTAGCTCAATGATTTGGCCGACTAGACACGATTCATCTTAATCAAATAAAGTTAGCCGTCCCGTCATGGGCCTTTTAGTAATTAATAAAGCCTACAAGAATTGAACATGTTTAAGTACTTTGAAAGCGCAAATCTGTTGCCAACATTGCAGAACTATACTTTTCTATGGATAAATCTATACATGTTAATGATATTTATTTATATATACCACTTATATTCTTCAATATATATATATATATATATATATATATATATATATAGAGTCTGAGCTAATTTAAGGCTCATTTGAGTATTCGAGTCGATTCAAACCGAATAAAAATATATTTGGAGTCCAGTTTAGGGTTTTTGAACTATGAAAATCCGTTCAAACAGACTTAAAAATAAGATTTGAACCATTGATCCTAATTTTTTTAGCAAGAATTTAGTCAGGGCAATGGTTTGTGGGCGGCTGGCCCATCGGGTTTCAAATCCTAGCCTAACATAGGTCAGGCTCAGACCGCTTATAACTAATATCCTAGGGTCAGAATGTGCCCGACCTTGAAGCCTTATTAACAAACAGGTCATGATCAAGCTAAGATTTTTCTATTTGGGTTCGACCCTAGCCCAAGAACAGGTCCGCTTATGATCTCAATGGGAAATATGGGCACTAAAATCAAAGACCCACTTAACTAAATAGTCTGATATTGGACCTGAGTTTTAGGCCTGATTAATGACCAGGTCTGGCCTATGTTGACCCTTGACCCTTGACAAGATTCACATATATTTTTTGAGCACAACACCAACAAAAAATCATTTCTTACCCACTGATGAATAGATATGGCTGATTTTTGTACTAGTTGATCCACATGGACTATTAATAGGTTAGATGTTATTTGTTGGTTGGACCGTACCTTGTCGGCAAACTAGTTGGACTCATACCTTCTATATATGTATGTATAAATGTATTTGTATATGCATGTATAATAATTTAGAATTTGGGATGTAGATCCTAAATTGGGTCAACCAACAAGTCCGGACTCATTTTAAAGGTCTAGATCTATGGATAGAAATATACCTATTACATAGTTTTTAAGAGGCTGAGTTTTTCCTTGTTATGAACATGGCACTTTGAGGCTTATAGTTGGTTAATCCAATTCATTGATTTGATGGACCCCATTGTGGACGACTCACCCAAAAGATCTCTTCATTTGATTAACTCAAACTTTTCCATTATTTGATGCTGAGAAGAGCGTAATGAGGTGATGAGAAATATTATTGTGATCAATTGATTAAAACCTTAAATGCATAAGGTAGTTTCTTGAATCCATAAGAGAGAGAGAGAGAGAGAGAGAGAGAGAGAGAGAGAGGTTTAATAATTTTATTAAATAATTGTCTAATAATGTTTATTTTTCTCAATTACAACATTAATAAATTAATTAATAAATTAAAATTTATAATTACCAAAAATAGCAAAATTTTAACCCTAATAAGAGTCCTAATTCTAGCAAAATACTTCTAAAATCTAATTTTTAAAAATAAAAATTTCACATAAATTTTCGCTAGAAGATTGATAACATGATTATAAGTAATTAAAAAAAATAAAAATCTAAAACTCCATAAATAAGTTAATACTACAAAAATCAAAAATTACTAAAAATGGTTAATTTTTCCTAAAATTCTATTTTTGAGCTGGAAGAGCGTGTGTTCTCCAAAATGGATAGAAACAAATCACTTTGTATGTTGGTTGAATCTAAATGGCCTGCACCAGTCAAAGTTCATACGTCATGTATTCCATCACAATATCTGCATCAAAAGTTATAGTTAATTTACAATTCACAATTTGAATTGCAATTTCTTCTTATCTGGATTGAATTTTTTCAATCCGAACTTGTCTAAGGCTCAATTACGTTATGCCTTATGTAGGACTAGGCCAAATCTGACAGACTACTTGTGCTTCCATTTAAGCTCCTTTTGGTATAACCATGCTAAGAGTGCATCTATGCCACGTCCTACATCATTATTGAACCCTAAAATACATGGTTAAGAAGAAATGCACCAACAATATACATTAACGATAGAAAAAGAGAAAATTTGATGGTAGGATCTTCTAATTTAAGAAAAAAATTTGTCATGGTATATCCATGATGGGGGACATCCGACCAATCAATCAGATAAACCAATTATAAGCCACCCTAAATGTTAAGTACCAAATGAGAAATTTTTCTTTCACAACTAACAAAAAGTTTGCCCTCAATTTTTAAATAATAATATAGTCCATTAAAGGATATGGCTAAGAAATCATTTTCCAAGGGCATGAAGTCAATTACATAATTTAAAGGCCTATTTGATTTTCCGGTTACAACATAGTTGTAAATGGATAATGATTATTTGCTCCCGTAATTGTTTAATGACATCACATACATTTAATTACAATAATTATGTTGCTACATTGTTTGTTTCACCGAAAAATCACTATAAATGATAGTCTTATAATATAAACATGTAGTAATTACAATTTATTTACTTTATAAGTGTATCTAACTCTTGGTTTACGAGTTATCATTTATATTTAAACAAACACTTGAAAACAATAATGATAGCTCATTTACATTGCGTTTCATAAGAAATTAAAAAACTAAATAAGCTTAAGGGGTTGTTTAGGAGCATCTATTAGGTGATAATTGGTGTGAATCAATTTAGGCTTTTTGTTCACTCCCCAAGTATAGGGTTGTGATGTAGTTATAAACTCGGTGAGACCGAGGTCGAATCCCAACGAGGTCGAATCCCAAAGGACTGATACCTGTACGTAATCTGAAACTAACTAGAACTAGAATAAGATGAAATCTAAATCGAATAGAATTTAAGGAATAATGGTAAAATATTAATCTAAATTTAAAGAATTCAGAGGTAGGAAACTAGGGTGCCAAGGATCCACTTGTAGCAATTGGGAAGTTACCTTGCACTGATTCAAGGATACAACTGGAATCAGAGTCCTATCTTATTCAGTTGGTAAGAAGAGATTTGTCAGATCTCTGAACTTCTCATGAATCTAATCATCAACAGATAAGATTGGTGAAGATTTGGAAGTGATTCCGTCACCTAACCATGTCTAGGAGATTATGGCAAACAACAACAATTTACCAATCTCACAGCCAATCATGAGAGAATTGTGAAAGTTAGGAAGGGTTCTATCACCCAACCATGCCCATGAGACGATGGCGAACAACAGGGCCTCCTAAGTTCACAATCTCATAATGAAAAGAACATACTCAAAGCTATTGCAGATCTACTTGTAATTTGAGTCACAATAAACCATTAAAAACTAAAAGTATTCCTTAATAATCAAACTAGAATCCATAAGAGTTTAATAGCCATGAATCAAAGCAAAACTAACACCCCAATCACGCTACAAGCTTCACCTCTTAACCCTAGCTAAGAGGTTCAGCTCAACATGATTAAGCTAAATCCCTTAAACAAAAATAAAATAAACAAAAGAAAAAAAAAAGAAAAAAAAAACAACTCTACTCTCTCTTCCTCTTCTGTGCTTCATGTCCAGCCCACGCCGAGAGATCCCTGCTGCTCTCCACTCTCTCTCTCTCTCTCTCTCTCTCTTTATAGCCATGTTAGGGTCGGTCGGTGGATGATTATTTATGCAGCAAAAGTCGGATTTGTGCGTAAAGCTTTACGCAGGAGACGCAGCAACAGCTATAGTCTTCCGCTGCGACGTCGGTGAGGTCCATGGATGATGTTGCTCGAAAAATCCAATCTGTTCAGTGGATTACTTATGAAAAACTATTCAGACCTGATCGGTTTTGGGTCAAAACCGTGGTGGCCCACAGTTTATTTTGTTACACCGTCTATTCTACGTTTGGAAGATCAACAGCAGCCTTCGCTTCATTCCACGATTCTGACACCTAGGCCATGTTTATAGGGCCCTTTTAAGCCTGATGGACGGTCAGGATCACATGTCCAGTCCTCTCTACGGGCGTATAACAGCTCGAAAAAATCTGGCTAAGTTTCGGACGCTGAACCTGCGTAATCTTTACGCAAGGAGTTGTGTGAAGCTTGGTGGGGTCCATGAAAGATGTCCCAGAAAAGATCTGACCCGTCCAATGAATTCCTCTCGGAATTTCAATTGGTGAGGAGTGCTTTTTCTCAGGTTTAGTGATGCCCATCGATTGAAACAGTTCCACCGTCTATCTTCCATTTGGACGATCGAAAACTGATCTCCGATGTCTTTTGAAATTTATCCACATAGGCCTGAGTGAGAGGGGCGGTGTGAGTCTCATAGACGGTTAGGATCTGACCGTTGATGCACGGTGTTGGCCCAAAAAGATCCGTCCGCAAGTCCTTGTGCGGACGCTGGAAGGAAAACAGAATTTCCGTTTTTAGGAAGGAGGCTCGGTCAAGAGAAGGTTTGACCGTCTCTTCGTTGCCGTGCATGGCTAGTGCACTTGTGCACTATGCACACCTAACTCAGGTGGGGTCCTCTGTGATGTTCATGAGCAATCCAATCCATCCATTCATTTTTTCTCCCATTTAAGGCGTTGAGTCCAAAATTGAGGCATATCCAAAGACCAGGTGGGCCCCAAATCGATAATTAATAACCGTTGGACCACTTCCACACGGATCCAATGGTTGAAATTCGATGTGTACGGTTAATTTGGGGTCCTCAGGTCATATATAAAGTTTCAAGCCAAACGGATGGTGAAAACCTTGTGATCTTGCATTCTGGACCAATTTCGGGCCACTTGAGCTTCAGTTTCTTAATTTTCTCGGATATTTGGTGTGTAAATCCGTCGATCTTAGTCCCCTGTGATCCCTCCCTTGTCTTGGTGATTTTGAAGTGTCAAATCCATGCATTTAGCACCCTTTTTTAGTCCAAGCTCGTAATTACACCTTGCATCACAAACACGATTAAATTGAGTCGTTAAACAGTACCATGTTCGTAAATCTAGGCAATAACTGGGGTCTGATATGTAATATTTGACCCTCAACACTTTTGTTTTGAAAATGCATCAAAATCATGTGATTCTAATTCACATGGAATCCAATGCAAATCGAATATGATTTCTGATGGGACCCAATGTTGTTATAAGTAATCCTTAAACCAACATCTAATAAAGAATCAAAATATGGTAAAGCCATCTCTCCACACGACATGTCGTAGTGGTTGGTAGGTGTATCAACTGGGTCCACCCATGACAAATGGTAGTATTTTAAATAATAAAATTCTTGAGATAATCTAATTCATTACTTTTAATTTTCTATAGTTTATCTAATTATATATTTGATAGTGAATCATTAATGTATCTATCATCATTTTATTAGTTGAGAAGTGATCACCTAGAAATAGTTCTTTATCACCTCCTTTCCTTTTCCAGTGAAAACCCTAGAAATAGATCTTTATCACCTCCTTTCCTTTTCCAGTGTTTATTTGTAGCAGAAAACGACTTGTAACACTTGCAGCCATACCTAACTACTTCTCTCAATGGTCAGATGGGTAGTATTTTCTGGATATAACCAAATCGATTTGCACATAACCCTTCCACTCCTAGGGCTGTTTGATTTTTATGTTTCTAAATACGTGTGTAGAAAAAGAAGTAACTATGACGAACTTCACCTATTTGAAATCTGCAAGAATTACATCTCGAAAATGGGTCCAAAAAATGATGTTTTTGCTGATTTAAACTTGTGGACCCCATTGTAATTAGAGGTGGGCAAAATAGATCCGATCCGGTGGATCCAACCCGATCAGACCTGATCCGACCCAATCCGACCCGAACCGACGGGCTGGATTGGGTTGGGTAATTCAGATCCGAACGAATTTCGGATCGAATTCGGATCTTGGTGGATCTGAACCGAGGACCCGACTCGATCCGGAATCGGGTATTAAATAAAGGCATTTTACTTTTTACTTAACCTAAAAACACCCGATCGCGCTTATCTCTCTCTCTCGCTCTCTCTCTCACTCTCAACGCTCCAACCCCCGCCGATTCCCTCTCCCAAACCCTCACACTCCAACCCCTGCCTACTCTCTCTCTCTCTCTCTCTCTCTCTCTCTCTCTCTAAGCTCCAACCCCCGCCTCCTATGCCGATGCGTGTAACGCCGTTTGGAAGGTGACCCCGCACCGGCCAGCTAGCTGGCGTCAAAGCTCTCTGGCCCACCATGATGTATTTTTAAATCCACGCCGTTCAAAGCTCTCACGCACCATCAGGCATCAGGTATCTCTCTCCCATTCTCTCTCTATCTCTCATTCTCTCAAGTGCAGAAATTGGAGAGTTAGAGCTTCCAATTTTGGGAGTTTTAGGGCCACAGATTTAAGGTTTTTATGGTTATGGAATCCATCATTCAATAGTAATTTTAGGGTTTTGAGATAGAATTTAGAGCTTTCTTTAGAGTTTTAGGGCCACAGATTTAGGGTTTTGAGATAGAATTTAGGGCCACATATTTAGAGTTTTCTTTTCTTCTTTTCTACTTCTTCTTCTTCTCTCTGTCTGTGATTTTAGGGTTTTGAGATAGGATTTTAGTCGGACTCGGATCGGATAAGCTCATACACATTCCGGATCTGTTCAAGTCAGGTGACCCGGACTCGATCCCGGATCGGATCGAGTTTGGGTCAGGTTATCGAGATTTCGGATCGGGTTGAGTTGGACCCAATCCGATCTGACTCGGTCCGATGCCCAGCTCTAATTGTAATCTATATGACTTATCCACACCATCTAACCTTTTTAACGGCACATTTTAGAGTATGAGTACAAAAATAAGGCAAATTCCAAGGTAGACATGAGGCCAAAAATTAAACAGATCCAAATATCAGGTGGACCATACCACAGAAAAAAGTGGTGATTGAGTGCTGACCATTAAAAACTTCCTAAGGCCCATCATAATATTTATTTACCATACAACCTATTGATAAGGTCACATAGATTTGGATGAAGAGAAAAAACAAGTATTAGCTTAATAAAACTTTTGTAAGCATAAGAAGTTTTTAATGATGAGTATTCAATCGCCACTGTTTCATGTGGTGCAGTTCACCTGAGGTTTAGATTTGCTTGATTTTTAGGCTCACATCCTAAAATGATATGACAAAATGGATGGATGGTGTGGATATAAAACACATAAATCAAGATGGCCCCACTGTTCCCTGGATCCACAAAGGGGAGGGGAGGATAATGATCCCACCAAACTGTGGACTTTATCTTTTCCCTTTTAATAATTTATTATTAAACATGTAAGGGTGTTTGGAGCAATGGATTAGATGGGTTTAAGTGGGATGGAATTACCAAAATGTAATGATTACACTGCGTCAAGATTGTTCATGTAATCCGGCTCGGAGGCCATCCAACTACATGTTTGGGAAACAGATTGGCTAGCTACTCATCTTGCCACTACCGGTCGGTGCTATGTAGGCCCCACCATGATGTATGTGTTTCATCGATGCCGTCCACCCATTCTTTCATGTCATTTTATGATATGAGCCCAAAAATGAGTTTGACCCAAATCTCAAGTGGACCGCACAGTTGGCCCTAGGAGATTTTTAATGGTGTAAGTAATTCAATCACTACTGTTTTCCCATGGTGTGGTTCACTTGAGATTTATATCTAACTCACTTTTGAGATCAAGCCCAAAAATTATATTTCAAAATGGATAGACGGCATGGATAAAACACAGACATTATGGTGGGGTCCACATAGCACCAACTGCTAGCTGCGAAACTCAAAGTAGGATAGCAAAAACCCTTGCCCCAGGGCTGATTCCAAAAAGGGGCTTCACAACCCATACCCCATGTGAGTCCCAAGACATCACAATGATCCATGGATCTTAAAACCCGCTCTCACCGAATCCCATTTAAACCCAGATGCTAAACACCCCCTAAAATATCTACATTATAATATTCGAAGGTTTCTTTGATACGGGGAATCTGAGCCATCAAATGTCACGGGTGTCAACGGCTCAGAACAACCAACTTCTCCCGGGGGTGTTTGGTGCATGGGATTGCATGGCTTAAGTGGGATGGAATTAGAAAAATGTAATAATTATGATTCGTTTAATCCCATGGCTTGGCATTGGAATGGAAACGGATTGGTAAATCACCCTATCACTACCAGTCGGTGCTCTGTGGGCCCCACCATGATGTATGTGTATCATCCATGCCGTCCAACCATTCTTTCATATCATTTTATGTAAAAACCCAAAAATGAGTTTGATCCAAATCTTAAGTGGACCACACGGTGTTAATTGAACGGCCAACATTAAAAACTTTTTGGGGGCCAAAGAAATTTTGGACCAAGCTGATATATATTTTTTCCCTTCATCCAAGTCTTTATGACCTAATCAACCTGTTAGATGTCAAATAACAATTACAGTTGGCCTAGGAGGTTTTTAATGGTGGAATTCAATCACTATTATTTTCCCATGGTGTGGTCCACCTGAGATTTATGTCTACCTCATTTTTTGGATCAAGCCCTAAAGTTATATTTCAAAATAGATGGACAGCGTGGATAAAACACATAAATCATGATGGGGTCCACATAACACTGACCAAAGTAGGAATACAGAAATCCCCTGCTTAGGCGTGGATTTCAAAAGGAGGCTTCGCGACCAAGTCCCAAACAGCATGTTGGATGATCCATGGGGTATTAAAACCCACTCCCACCTAATTCCCTTTAAACCCATGCGCCAAACACCCCCCTAAAATATCTACATTATAAGATTCGAAGGTTTCTTGGATACGTGGAATCTGAGCCGTCAGATGTCACGGGTGTCAACGGCTCAGAACAACCAACTTCTCCATGTGTCTGTCGTTTAGTGAGGCGGGCTGCTTTGCCTTGTGGTGTGGGGACCGATACGCGTATTTGGCAAGAAAAGGTCCGCGTGAGTTATGTCGGTATTTAAATGGTGGTATTCTGAGAAATTACGTCTATGCCCCCAACATCTATCCTTAATTACGTTACTATCGATATTTTGGAAACAAGCAGAAGAGGTAAGAAAATGATAAAACAAACGCTCCTCGCGGGGTGAGCCACGATAAGGTTGTACGGAAAAGGTTTGTCTGGTCACCCAACATCAGCCAGCTTACTGATGTCAAAGCTCAGTGGGCCCCAACAGTGATGTATGTATTTTATCTACACCATTCATCTATTTTTTCAGTTCATTTTAGGTTATATGAGTAAAAAAATGGGTAGATCTAAGGCTTTGGTGGACCACACCACAAAAAATAATAGGGATTAAACACTTGCCATGGAAAGCTTCTGGGGAGCCCACGAGTTTTGAATCAAGATGATATTTGTGTTTTCCCTTTATTTATATCTATGTGGCCTTATTAGTATGTTAGACGATGAGTAAACATAAATAGAAGCCCTATGAACGTTTTAACGGTGGACATCATTCTCTCCATTATTTCATGTGGTGTGGTCTACTTAAAATTTGTATACATTTTTTTTTTTCGATCGTATCTTAAAATAAGCTGATAAAATAAATGAACGGCATAGATAAAACATATATATTATAGTGGGATCCATTGATCTTTGACACTAGCTAGTTGGCTGTGTTAGGTCACTAGCCAAACCGCGTGAGGTTACGCTGCCAAAAGGCGTTGGTGCTACATGGCCTAGCATAATGATTACGTTTTACCTATGGCATCCATCTATCTTTCCATATCATTTTATGACATGCCATTAAAAAAGAAAATTTTCCAAATTTCAAGTGGACCACATCATAGGAAACAGTGGTAATAGAATGTCCACCATTAAAAAATTATTAGGGTGATTAAAGCTTTGGATCAAGTTGATATTTGTGTTTTCCATTCATCCTGTGACCTTATCAGCATGTTAAAAGCAAATACACATTATAATGAGCTCTAGGAAGTTTTTAATAGTGAGGCATTCAATCTCATTATTTTCCTATGGTGTGGTCCACCTGAGATTTGTAGATGCCTCATTTTTGGGCTTAAGCTCTAAAAGAGGCAATCCTAGCTAGTTTGGTGTCCACTCTTCTTTGTGTACTATTGACTTTATCATCTCCTCCATTGGGAAAATCTTGTTTCTTGATTGGAAGGCATGCAAATAGACTGCCACCAAGAATAATACAATGCCTCACATTTAAGTGAAAAGGGCCAAGATTAGTGGCTATCATCTTTCGAACTAGGGTAGGTTTTGCTCATCATCCATTCGCAATGGCCCAATAAACCTATGGCCTGGATTACTAAATCATAGACCACATATGCGAACACTTAACTTTATAAATAGCCGTGTGTGTGTGTATATTGTTCTACTTTCTATATATGAGCCATAGTCCGACGATCCATGCCATGGATATTACAAAGAGGCCATTTGTGCGTTTCCCGTGGCTACACATGGGTCGTAGTCCAGTGATCCAGACCATTGATGTTACCAGGAACCGCTATTTTTCAGTAGGTACACAAGGGGGCTGCAGACAACCGATCCTTATTATTGATATTATAGAGAACCTTATGTGTTTTAAGTGGGAACTCATGGGTCCTATAAGTGATTAAGACCATTGATATTATATAGAATCATCCTTGTATCTATTTGGTGCACATGGGCCACACTATCTATTTGCACCCATCTTCGACACCCTAATGTGGACCAATGAAAAGCCCGCCATATGTTGAGACCACGAGTTTGGTACTCACCGGAATCATACTAGCACTTGAATATATGATAATTAGATCTTCCTTTGGCCATACATATTTCATTATCAAAGTGGTGGCACAGCCCCTTATGCATGCTTTTAAGGGAATGAACCATCGCATGCCACGTGACCACGATTGGCGACCAATTAATGAGGCAGTATGCCTGACACGTTTACAAAGACCCAACCAGAGAACGAATCTCATCACGAATTCAATTATGATACACTCAGTAAGGTTGTCCCTCACGATCCTTCTAAAGTTGGAGATTTTTTCATATACATTTGAAAATTTTGCAAAGATCTCAAAATTCTTGAATATCTAAAGATCAAATTGATATCCAAACAAATTTGGTTGTGATTCGGACCCAAATCGGGATAAAGCGGACATCAGACAAATCAACTCTTAGGGCATACAATAATCAGAATTAAGAGATGAGAGAGCTCGATGAAAAATACGATCCAACCCGTTCAATAACAAATTAAGATCAGGTGGATCCATGCAGGCCCACCATACCATTATCATAAGGGAGCAAAAGTTTAAGTTTATTCATATACATGAATGACCATGATCAATTTGAAGTCCAATGCCAATGGTAAATGTTCTCTGTTCGATCTCAAATATAGATGTAGCTATTTCTTAAAGGAGATACATTATAAGAAGGATATTTGACAAGCTAGTAATTTTGGACTTTTATGAAGACCTTCCTATTCTAAATGTATAGTGAAACTACGAAAGATTCATTATCAATAAATAAATAAATAAATAAAAATTCAGGTTTTAACCGCCTTAACAACCTATATAAAATGAGTATGCAAAGAAGAGCTTGAGGCCTTATGTCAAACACAAATTTATATTTATATATATTTTTATGTTTATCCTAGTATAATATAGCTTATCTTAATCTTAGTATAAATCACTATTGTCCAACGTCCACTATTACAATACCATAAAATTAATTAAATATCCACAATCTTAAGTTGTTGGATCCCAATCAACTGAGTTCTTACTTAAGTTTACTTACGTGATCATGTCTCTAGTCACATTATGTCGATCATTTGTTTTTACAGATGAATTATATATTTATCTTTCTTTCTGTTTCTAATTTAATTTAATACTCCATCAATTATAATAAGTCACATATTCAATTATTAATAAAATTAATATTGTTTTGACTTCTTTTTATTTATTTGCTCATTTTCATTCTTTTAAGAAACCAATAATAATTATTAGTGAAAGAAAAATCTTGAAGACGTGAGGTAAAAAGAATCTATCAAAAATTACTAATCTCTACTCTTTTGCAAATTACCTTATCATTAATCACAACAAATACTTGAGAGGACAGTTGAATCCCGCGACTAATTTTAAATCAATCTCACTTAACACAAGAGCACCAGTGTTTAAATAAACACAAGTAAGACTTTAGTACACCCGAACATCCTAATAACTCATGAGATTTAAATACAGACCCTTAAACAACCAGTATCACAGAGAATTGCCTGTGTAACTTAGGGCCAGTGTCCAGTGATACAGAACATTGATAACATAGAGAACCGTTGTGTGTGTGTGTGTGTTTTTTTGGGTTATAGGCGCCTACTCTAACCATCAATACCATGATCCCTTCATCCCGTCCATCAGATGCGGCAGCGCGTGTTACTTCCAAAGTCCATAAATCAGGCTCACCCATGAATCAGGTGAGTCACACAATAGAGAACAAGTTGAGAGGGGATTCCCACCCTTGATTTATGTGGGGCCCCAGCGTGTTGTTTACGGAAACGAAGTCATTCAGACCCTTCAACTGCTGCGGATGAAGAGTCGGAACAAAATCAGGCTAGTTTGAAACCCAGGTGGGACCCTGTGCAAATCAAGGGTTGGCATTTCCTTCAAAATGGTTCCTTGATCGATCTGATTTCCTGGAGCCGGGCTTAAAATGAGGTCAGCCATCAGATGGACGCGTTGGATGTGATGTTTGTATTACGTGGGGCACACGTGTTGCGGCAGGACAGCAATTGTATCCAACACGGTCCCGTGTAAGGTGAGTCCCTGGCGGTGGGGCCCGCATTGATGTATTTTTTATTTATTTATTATATATCCACGCCGTCCACCAGTTTTTTCAGCTCATTTTATAGCATCGTTCCAAAACTTAAGCAGATCCAAATATGAAGTGGACCACACCATGGGAAACCGATCCACGTCTCAGAACTGCTCTTAATGCGCTACGATCGCTGCATGTACGGTATACAATCCACACGCTCCTTCCTTCACATACGCGTGGCCCAAATGACAATTGTACCAAGCTTGACCTTTGGCACACAGCACATGTATTGCTGGGCCCACCGTATGAACGGCTCGTTTCTTCCGCACATGCCACCTCAGCCTCTGCCAACCTAGGTAAACTACCAAGGTATCAGATAAGCCGAGCTGGGCCAGGCTGGCCTAGCCTGTAGGTCCTCTGGCAGACATAGGTGCAGACAAGGTCATGTTAGCTGAGTCCTATCTGGTGACTCTGGCCTCAGCTAGAACCAGTCCGACCGGATTTTCGATTCAGAAGATCCAGCACCGCCATCACCCACACATTGCTACCATCAGAAGTCTGGATCGACGAGCTATGACCGTCCACGCCTATGTGGAGCATGAAAACATTTGATACTCTTGCAGGGTATCACGCTTGATACGCAGGCACTCGAAAATTTTATAAATTGTGAAACATTAACTCAAAAGAAACAAAAAATTAGCACCGTAGACTCTTCCCTTGTGTGCCTTTTTTCTTTTTCAACGCCCGCAAGTTTACATTATGAAATTAGATTTTTAGGGTATGAAAAGAGGGTTTTGGATAAAAGTACCTCTGATTTTCAGGATAAAGCAGTTGGAAAAAGTAATAATATTTTTGTTTTTATGGGTTCATTCTTAACGGTAGAGATCTAGTTTGGTAAGATAAATTTTATTCAGGTTGACTAAAAAAAGATTATCTCAAATAAAATCAGGTACATTGTGAAAACCACTATACTGCCGTCCTAAAATGAGATTGGTCGAGCATTCCTAACCTATGCTCCTCTAGTTTTTATTTTCAACCATCCAATAAATGGAAAAGGATTCGGCTAGCCTCACCCAAGACGGTAGGGCCCTTACGTGGCGCCCACCTTGATGTGTGTATTCTATATCGATGCCCTCCACCTGTTTTTTCAGACCACTTTAGGGCATGAGCCTAAAAATAAAACAGGTCCTAATCTCAGGTCCGTCATACCATAAGAAATAGCGGTGATTGTCCATTAAAAATTTATTGTGGGCTATAAAAGTTTTGAATGAAGCTTATATTCTTCTTCTTTTTTTCTATCACCCAGGCTTTGCTACTTTATCAACAGGTTGGATGTCAAACAAACATTATAGTGGTTCCTAAGAAGTTTTTAATGGTGGGGCATTCAATCACCACCATTTCCTATAAAATGGTCAACCGGAGATTAGGATTGCTTCATTTTTGGGGTCATGCCCTAAAATGATCTGAAAAAATAGATAGACGGCATGGGTATAAAATATAAACGCCATAATGTCTTAGCTGAGGCCAAGTGATCCATGTTAGGTGGCTGTGGACCGTATATTACACTTTAGAGAATTGGAAATTTCTACTGTAACGTCTGCATGAGGCTCCTTATTTTTGGGACATGATGTTACACCTGGCTTACTATTTGTAGTATGGATGTGGACCAGGTGACTGCCCCAGTGGTGGTGTGGTCATGTGTTGTGTCGGGTGTTGTGGGTCCTAACTATTATATTTATATGTGGAATTTGTGAACAGTATATCTATTAATAAAGGAGAATTTATACTTTAATTTTAAATGCGCACTTAACTGGGAAGACGTTTCTAATGCCGTGTTGTAGCTGATGGGATGTTAGGTCTTCCACACCTTTCATTTGTAGGAGGATCTTTAATAGACTATAATTTTCTATCATATGTAAGTAAAGTGGCCAAGACATATATTTATAGAAAATAAAATTAAAGAAGCTTGCCCATCGTACTTCTCTCCTCTAAAGTATAGGTTTTCATATCCAACTTGATAACCATGTATAGAGATTACAGTTCAAGCATCACATCCCAAACTTATCTATAATAATATCACATTTGTAGTAAGGCCTACTAAATTGCTCAATCTTAATAATCCAATGGTTAGATCTAAATTGATGATCATGTCTGACCCACCTAAAGGAATCTTACACTAACATGGTATATGTGTTTATATCAAAGCTATCCATCTATTTGTGCCTGTATTTTAGGGCATGAAGCAGGTCTAAAGCTAAGTGAACCATATTGTTGGAAACAGTGGCGGTTAAATACCCACCCTTAAATACTTTTTAAGGGCTACAAAAGTTTTAGAGCATACTCGTATTTGTGTTTATTGTCATTCAGGTTTGAGTGGCTTTATTAGCAAGTTGGATGACAAATAAACATTACCAGTGGGCTCCAAAAAGATTTCAGTAGTCAATGTCATCATCCCCAGTGTTTCCTATGGCATGGTCCGCTTGAGCTTCGGATCTACTTCATTTTCAGGTTCACATCCTAAAATAAGTTGGAAAAATGAATGGACGGTGTAAATATAAAACACATGCATCAAGTTGGGCCCCATGGTGCCCAACACATCAACACACCAAGGCTATGTGGAGGGGTGTCAATGGATCGAGCTCAGGCCTAAAAACTGAATTTTGAATAAAGCGGACTCGAAACAGTTTAAAATCCAGGCCGAAATCTACCAAGCCCGGCCATTGACAGCCGTAGCTAGGTGGTCTTGGCATGCAACTGTTAGAAAAAGGTTGGATATACCGAAAAATATAAATGAAATAAAATAAATTTCAAAATCACATAAAATGATACACTATCTTTAAAGCATGATTCGCTCCTCTATCAATTATTGATGGGTTACAGACGAATTACTTTCAAGATAAAACAAGTCTGTTTGGAGCCGGCATGGGTGCGTGTCAGCGCGTACACGCAACCAGAGCGTCTAAATATCCAAAGCTACAAGTAATAATACTACATACACATCCACATACAAACCCCAAAACTCTTTCTATCATTTGCGATGCTACAAGTAATAATGCTACAAATACATCCACATATAAATCCCAAAACTCTTTCTATCATTTCCGATGAGGGACAAAAAGTACACACTGCACTTTTCCTATTTGAAATTCTTAAAAATCGCTTTGGCAGCAAATTTCTAAAATTTTGAAATTTTAGCATACTGAATTACTGAGCATGCAATCCGCGTCCATTATGGTGAGCCAAAAATGGCACTTATTTGATTACCTAGCTGTCGGATTGTTGGGCATTTATTGGATGGTTGAAATGAAAATTATCCAACCGTGTTTCAGTAAATAAGTGTCCACCGTTTCTTGACCTATGTGATTTAGAATTGGAGGGTTTGTTACATTGGATTCTAGAATTGGAGGTTTTAATTTGAAGTGATTCATGATTACATTTTGTGAGTGCCTGCGCATCAAGCATCATTCTTTCTCAGTGTATCAAATTCCTCCTCTGTAAGGAGGATCACGACATTGACGGTGGTTGATGAGTGTCCTGCAAGGGCCAAGTACAAGTGGGGCTCATGGCTACTCTATCTAAACCGTTGATATGATCACACCCACATCAGATCGCTACGGTCTCGAAATCGGAGAGAAGATCCTGGCCATCCCAACGGCCATTTTGCATACCTTACTGTACTTTTCTTGACCATACATCTCGAAGGGGTAAGAGTCTACATCTTGGAAGGGGATTGGCTGGTGTACCACACACCAGCTATATAGCTGGTGTAGATACGTGTCGTGCGAAGACAAGCGCGGACGCTCCTCGAGCTCCGAGTTGTACGAACGGTTCAAATGAGATCAAAGTTATATGGGCCTTGCAATGATGTATTTATTATATCCACACCGTTCATCCATTTTTCGATATCATTTTAGAGCAGTAAACAAAAAATTAATCATATCCAAAGCTCAAATGAAACACACCAAAAATAGCAGCGAGGATAATGATTTTCACCGTTACGAAATTCGCAGGGCCTTGCATAAAGTTTATTTTCCATCCAAATATGTTAATAAGGTAAAAAATATATGGAAGAAGAAAAACAAATTTCATATTGATCCGAAACTTCCGTAACCCCCAAAAAGGGTTTCAATGGTAGATGATCAATCCCTCCTTTTTGTAGTGTGGTCCACTTAACATTTATATCTGTCTTGTTTTTCGGCTAAAGTATGAAAACGAGCTGGCCAAATGAATGGGTGATTTGGATATAACACATACCTAATGATGGGTTCCACAGAACTTGCTGCCGTCAATACACCAGCTATATAGCTGGTGTGTGGTACACCAGCCAATCCGCTTCCCTACATCCCCTGGCAACGTACGGCCGTAGTGGGTCCTATCATGTCAGCAGTCGTGAATCGGGGACGGATTGGCTACGCCCCCTGCCACCAGCCCCGTTGCTGGTGGTCGGTGCTCTGTGGCTACACCATTATGTATGTGCTCCATCCATTCCGTTCAGCCATTTTTACTGATCATTGTAAGGCTTTATCCAAGAACAATGATAGGATTATAAGTCTCAAATGGAACACACCATAGGAAAACAATAGTGATTAGATACCCACCAATAAAATCCTCCTAAGGGCCACTGTTTATTTGACATCTAATCGGTTGATTAGGCCATAAAGACCCAGATGAAGGAAAAAAAATTAAAGATATGCTTGATCCAAAACTTTTATGGCCCCCAAAAAGATTTTAATGGTCTATGTTCATTCAACACTATTTCCTTTAATGTGGTCTACTTGAGATTTGGATATACCTAAGTTTTGGTCTCGTACCATAAAATGACATAGAAAAATAGATGTACGGACTGGATGAAACACATACATCATGATGAGGCCCACAGAGCACCGACCACCAGCCATTGGTTGGTGGAGGATTGGCTACTCCCCCGCCACCAGTGGTCGGTGCTCTGTGGGACCCACCATGATATATGTGTTTCATCCCTGCCGTTCATCCATTCTTAAAGATCATTTTAGGCTTAATGCCAAAAATTAGAAGAATTTAAATCTCATATGGACCACACCATAGGAAAACAATAGTGATTGGATATCCACCATTAAAATCCTCCTGAGGCCCATTGTACTGTTCATTTGACATCCAATCTATTGATCAAGATGAAGGGAAAAATCAAAGATCAGCTTGATCCAAAACTTTTATGGGCCCCAAAAAGTTTTTAATGGTCGACGTTCATTCAACACTGTTTCCTGTAATGTGGTCCACTTGAGATTGTGATATGTCTCATTTTTTATCTCATACTATGGAATGATCTATAAAAATAGATGGATGGCATGGATGAAACACATACATCATTGTGGGGCCCACATAGCATCGACCACCTTCCATTGGCTGATGGCAAGGGAGTAGCCAATCCGTTTCCGTGTGAATCGTGATCACCCTTAGTGTGGGTCCCACTTTTTACCCTCTGGCGCATCAGGACCCTACGGACACTCGTTCCTCGATCCGGCTTTTTTATCGGTTGGTGTATAATTTTCGTAAACTCGTAATTTTGGCGCTTGAATCGAGGGCATTTATGTCATCTTTCTACTTTTATTATTCTCTTCGTATCTTTTCGGCCGTTACCAACAAAATATCTCTTTTCCTCTCGCCGCCTTTCCACTTTCCAGACCAAATAAAATCTCCCTCTATAGCCGGAAGAAGCCACAAAAACGCCGGAAAATCTCGTTTCCGACGCAGCAAGCGGACGGGTTCGCCGGAAAGCGGAAATTAGACTGCGAGAAGAGAAGAATCGATTGAGATCTGGATACGGTTGCAGCGATCGATCTTGCAAACGATCCATTCCGTCGGGAAATTACTCTATCGGAGAAATGGAGTAGATCCTGCTCGTCAAATAGCTGAAAAATCGATCGAAAAATCAGTTCTCCTGAAATCTACAGATCCAGTTCAAAGCTCCAAATCACATCGCCTGAAACAGGACTGAAGAACAAGGAAGAAATTATTACATTGGGAACGGCGAAATAGGATCTCCCGCGGGTCGAGATTTTCCGGTGAGTAAATACTGCTCAGAGAAGCAAGGTCTTATCGGTTTATGCCGCGGGATAAAGGGAAAACTCGCCGGAAAATCGAGGTGACTAGAGTCAAGGAATCGGAAAATCGGTTTCCATTGACAAACACCGCCGTGAAATCGAGGTTTCTGACAGTTGCAGATTTCGTGGAAATGCGATTTTAGTCTGGTAAGCGAAACGGAGTTTTGGAGGAAAAGAGAAGAAAGAAATTCCAAAAATCTCTCCGACAAATTGAGTTTTCGTGTCGCGCGGTATTTTGGTGTCAGCTTATCAGCTCGATATCGAAGTCGAGCCGTTGAGGTGATTTTCCTTTTTATTTTTTTTTTTCCATTTTTACCCCTGTAATTCATTTTATTTATTTATGTATTTATTGGAGTAGGGAAGATGAAGATCCAATGCGACGTTTGCGAAAGAGCGGAAGCGTCGGTGCTATGCTGCGCCGATGAAGCAGCGCTTTGTTGGGCTTGCGACGAGAAAGTGCACGCCGCGAATAAGCTCGCCGGAAAACACCAGCGCCTTCCTCTCTACAGCCCCTCTTCCCAAACTCCAAAATGCGACATCTGTCAGGTAATTACTTGATGCTAATCTACGCAGTGTGCGCAATGCGCATATTCGTCTAACTTGCATTTCAACCGGTTTTTTAAAGATGTGGTTTCTCCTCCACCGTACGCGTAGGGCGCATTCAGTGGTGGGGATCAGATGATAGTCCAAACGGTGCGATTTTCAGGATTCGATCCATCCGCACTATGAGCCGCACGATTTGAATGGTGCGGATGATCGGTAGTCCAGATAGAATGCTGGATACACGGTGGTGGATGAGATGTCACAACTTGAAGAACTGTGGTGAACTATCAGCATAAAATCTTAATTGCGTTACTTTCTTTCCAAGTTAGTGGATTGCCTCAACATGTGCGAGCCGCCTACCATGTATGAAGTGCTAACACGTTTGCCAACTCGGCACAAGCGTGCGAGATTCGGGCCTTTGGTTAGATGGCCCTGCCCACGAATCAGATTCGCCACTTTTTCTCCACTCTTCCTGTGCACGTGTGGCCGCGTTTGATGTCCGTCCTGCATCTCACACGTGTCACTGGATTAGTCCGTCCAATCAGCGTCAGAAAAGGCACACGTGTACGTCAATCATCACCGTCCTAATAATATTAGGCTCTGAAATATAGGCTGAAAAATCAAACCTATTACTGTCAGCACTGAGCTGGCAAATGGTCGCACATCAAATCATGAGTGAAAGAAATGGACCACCGTCCAAAATCAAGGGCGGAAATTGGGTGTTTCATGCATTCGATGATTTTGGCAACTTAAAAAGGGTCCCATGATTTGGCAACCTAAACGATCATGCATGTGCAACGCCGCACCGTCCCATATGTTGTCGTATCTTCTTACGGATAGCCCCAAATGCACGGGATGTGATTTTTGATACGCAGTTATAGGGGAGATTTGATCACCCAACAGCCAGGTACCGCAGCTTGTGGTGCTCTGTACGATCTTCCCCTGTCTAACGTACCACTTGTGTAGAACATCGTTACTGTAAAAACGGCAGGCCTTATCATGAATATTATATAATAAAAAAAATTGCTTGGTATACGCCACACTCTCACCATGATGTAAGTGTTATATCGACACCATCCGTTCTATTTTACGAGATCATTTCATGGCATGACAGAAAACGAGGCAGATCCAAAGCTCAAGTAAACTACGCTACATACGGAAATAACAAATAAGCAGAGAATGCTTCTCACCGTTGAAACCTTCATGGGCCATTCTAATGTTTATTTGCCATTCAAATTGTTCATGAACTCACAGATAAAGGAAAAAGAGTAAAGAAAAGAAAAGTAAATGTCAGATTGCTCCAAAACTTCTATTAAGCCCCTTTCTTTAAATAAAACAAATATCATTGTTTCAAAACTTTTATAACCCTATGAAATTTTTAATGATAGACATTCAATATCTATTGCTTCTGTGGTGTGAACGACTTGAGATTTGAAGCTCTCTTTTTTGAGCTCAAGCCTAAAACAATCTTGCCAAATGAGCATGCGGTTTGGATTCAACACATACATTATGGTGGGGCTCACAGAAATTGATAACCATGGAGTTGGGTGGTGCAATCGCTTTCTGATTAATTGAGAACAGCGGTCTTTCTTGACTTATTGTTCGTATTTTTTAGAATGGCTATCTTTAGTGAGGCCTTCGTCAAGCTTAGGGGTGGTGTGGTGATGTGATGAGATTTTATTAGTGGGCCATGCACTGTTCAGTCCGTGTTCAGCCCATCTTTTGGTAGTATGCCTATCGATCAAATCTCACCACATCACCGAACCGCCACCAAGGGTTGTGAAGGCCTCACTACCTAATCCACATCCCCATCTTTATAATAAGGATGATCGTTCTCGGACATGGATTGGCTGGTCAACCCCACGCCACCTCTACAGGCAGTGAAATAATGCGGTGAGTTTTGATTGGCCAGCCGCCAGTCTTTTTTTTTTCAGAAGTTTTCAGGTGAGGTCTGATAGTACGCACGCCTGCATACTGCTGGCCAGTTAAAACTCATCACATCATTTCACCACTGCTGGGGTGGTTTGGGTTCCACTACCCAAACTCCCTCCATCGTTTTCATGGACAAGTGGCAAGCAAGCAAGAAAGTGGGTAGTGAAGTGCTCTCAACCTTTCGCAGGCTTTCGGGGTTTACCTTGACATGGATGTTTTATCATGCTTTTTTTTTTCAACTCATTTTAAAGCATGAGACCAAAATTAAAATATATTCAGAACTCTTTTCAGTTTATTTCTGAGGAATGTGCCTAAGATTGAAGTATATCCGAACCTCAAGTGGACCACACCATAAGAAACAGTGGGCATTGAATGCCTACAATTGAAAACATCTTTTGGGGCACAGAAGTTTTGGATGAAGCTATTATTTGTATTTTCCCTTTATCCAGTCCATGTGACCTTATGAGCAGGTTGGATGACAAACAAATATCACTCTGAGCCCTAAGAAGATATCACCGGCGGATGTCATTATCCCTTGTATTCTGTCGTGTGGTCAAGTTGAGTTTTGGATATGCATCGATTCTGGGCTCCTGCCTAAAATAAGGTGGAAAAGAAGATGGAACATACATCACGGTGGGCCCCACAGTCTTCACACTGTGATAAATGATGGTGAGTGACTCAATACACAATCCGTGCCTGCAAGAAAGATGGTACGGTCCCACGTGGTAACGTGGCATGTAGGTGATAAGTTATGATTATCACGTGGACCTTACAGTGAACCAAAACAAATGGGTTCATGGTTCAGTGAACCAAAACCGTTGATTTGAGGAAACAATTTCTTTTTAAAAAAAAAAAAACTCAAAATTTTTTAGAGGCTCTCCGTTCGTTGAAGATCAACAGTCTGAATTAGTGGATAACCGTTCTCGCTTTTTAATGAGTGGGTGCACCGGATGGTGAGGAGTTCACCACGCACCTTTGTCGCCAAATGATGTGGCGAAATTTGATTTAGGAGGTATGTGCTGTAAGAGATGGGCCCAGCCTTTTTAAGGTTTTTCAACTGAGTGCCTACTTCGTCCTTTCTAACAGCATCCAGCCCCACTGATTAAATCTCACCACGTCATTTCAGTGGGTGGTGAGCTCCTCACACCCAATCCACATCCCACGATCCTGTATATCTAAATTGTGGGCACCACAATCACAGATGCATGCGTGTGAATGTTCATATTCTTTCAGAGTATCAGTGTTTTACTTGAACCTGGTTAATCAGTAAACTCATAGTCACGGCAATGGTGGAAGTATTCCTTCTTGATAGAGGTGAGACTGGTCAATGCCCCCAGACATAATAAGATTTGATTGGACCGAAGGTTTCCAAACATATTTTGCCTGGGCTCCATGTCAAGACCTGTCATCCAATTAAATCCTGCCACATCCATGTTCTGTCTATGCCCAGACTATCTGCAAATAATTGGGCAAAGGGCTCAGATGTAGCCTGGCCCACTGTCTATGCAACTAGGCACGGACCTGACCAAACCACTGACGAGGGTAAAATTCAGCCGGGTCCACTTCTAAGCAACTAGGCAGCCCATCAGTGTTAAATAAGTGTTGCCCAGCAATTCTGTTGCATCGAGCCGTTTTACCAACATTGGCCAGAAGGATGGCAGCTTTAAAATTTAATGATTTTTAGGCGGCAGCCAAACAGGCCCTTAGTCTGATTTTTCTCATTTTGTCCTGGAACTATTTTTCTTCCCTCCTACTTTATCTATGATTCTTATTCATTTGACCATAATACCCTTTTTCATGGCTGCCCCCTCCACTTGCAGTTTAGCTGCTACTCTTTTGTTTTGAAGGTTTTGACTAGTTCAAATACCAGTTAGAGCTAGTCTTTGGTGGGCGTTGCTACAAATTACTAAAATTGCAGTGGTCCAAAAAAAAAAATTGATTAGTGGTCCACTTCAACATGTGAATTCTATTTTTGGGCATGTTGATTTGTCCAAAAGCACCTTAAAAATGATCAAAATGCCCCTCTTAATCTGTAAATTTTCAACGGTAGAAAATAACATCACATGTGCGATGTGGATATATGTGCCTTGCAGGGCACACTGGATTTCTACCCCCTTTTATTGGTGGACATGTACTTAAGCTGGTTTCATTCAATTCCCTGTAGGAGAAGGCCGGATATTTCTTCTGTTTGGAGGACAGGGCGTTGCTCTGCAGGCAGTGCGATGTTTCGATCCACACCGCCAGCCCTTTTGTGTCATCCCACCAACGGTTCCTCGTCACAGGCGTCCAGGTTGCTCTCCAACAACACTCCCTCAACACTGCAGTCAGCAGCAATCCATCCAGTTCTTCAACATCAAATGCTGCGTCATCAGCCCAACCAGCCAATAACAAGCGGCGGGCCAGCATCACCCCTCCTGCCTACTCCGCCCAACAGATGGTGGGGTACAGACCGCATTGGCCATTGGATGAGATGCTCGTAACAAGCGGAGAATTTGATGCTGGGTATGGATTTTCAGAGCTTGGGTCCTCAGGGGCCAGTAGCCAATAAATTACTTATTTACATATCTCTGTGCATTTACATGAGTAAAAACACATTAAAAAAAAAAAAAAAAAGTTTTCATGGGTACAAGCTAGCTAGAATTGCCATTTAAAAAAAAAATTAAAAAAAATCATGGTGCTGTATTTTCCTTTATTTTTCATATGTTTTTCAGCAGGATGTTGGCCTGAAGTTGTTTGGAAGAGACGCATTTAACGGCGTGTTTGGAAGGACTTGGCAATTTGCAAGTCCTTTCAGTTAGCATTGAAACAAAGGGCAGTTGTTGGGTTCCCATTCCGGCTTTCTCAAGTTGCAAGTGAGACGAGGCTATAGAACAGTCCTTTGTCGTATTTGCAATTTGGACGTTTGTATCCCATTCGGTGGCCGATGTCTTGCGTTTGGATGTAAGGAAATAGAGATAGGAATTTCTTCCCTAATAAAGTGGGTAGCAACTGATGAATGATTTAAATGACTTTCAAATCAGTGGCCCATTCAAAAGGTATAAGCTTGGGCACGTTATCTGGCGAGAGTTTCAATACCCATCTATGAAATGGTATATCATTGGCATCCATAATACAGATGGCTACAAAATGTGGATTGATCCAAACCATCTAAACCATGGGAGCATTTGGGGACTGAGCGTTGAGCCTAGCCCAAAAGTAACAACTCTTGGATGGTCGGGCTCTGTGAAAATTACACACCTGTCTAATACCATGATGTGCTAGCCTTTTGGGCACTAAACGGTCGCTTTAGCATTTGATTTTGAATTATTGAATGGTTCATTTTTAATCATCCATTTTATGGCCACCAATTTCATGGCAAAGGACATTGGACTAGTGCACTGGATAGGTGGCTACATTTCACAATTAGGAATGGAAATCCACTTGCGACTGCATTGCACGTGGGCATGTGGGCAAGATTATGCTGTCCATCAGCTTGGCCCCACCACGAACATGGCCAGATTAAAAAACCAGTTTGGTCCACTCAATTGGTGTTTCCAAATGTACAAGAGAAGATCAGCCAAACTATATTCACCAAGAACTCCATGCAATACACACCTGGCTCTGACCCTTATAGATGTCACACTTGACCGGTTATTGTGAGGAACACGACGAACGGCCAAGGACCAAAAGAGGGTTTTGAGGCGAAAATGCCCCCTCTCCCACTTGGCGAAATTGGCACTAAAACAGCTAAAACATCGACTTGACAAAACCATTCAGATTGGCTTTTGCTGAGTCTGACAGAGAGGAAAAAAAAAACGGCCATTTTCAGAAGGATTCAGGTAGGGTGTCCAAATGAGCCCTAGATGGTTTTAGAAAAAGGTTTTTGAGGGGAATCTTACTAAGGGAGATGAAAATGGTTCTTCAAAAGATCACTCAAAAAAATCATAGCAAATCAGACTGAGGAACGAGCCGGAATGTGTGCCACTGAGAAAGTAAAGGGTAGGAACATCCTTTTTGTGGAGCATGGTAGATGCAACAATACTGATCACCGTCGCATAACTGGAGAGAAATCAAGAGGAATTATATGGATCAGATCTAGAATGGGCCTTTTTTGGCTTGGTAAAATAATAATATATTGGTCAGACTAGGAGAATAAAGAGATATACATAAATTTGCGTGCCCAAGGAACACAAGGGTTCCAACAAGCTTAAAACTAACAAATTCAAAGTTAAAAAGGCCCAAGGCCAACACAGAAGAGCCCCACCAAATACAAGAAACACAGTAGAAAATCCAATGTGCCTCAGGAAGGGAAAAAAAAACCACCACCACCACCAACACCAAGGCAGCAAGAACTCTGTTGGAATACAGAGATATTGAAGCCAAGGTGAAACACTCTAAAACTCCAAATACCAGCCCGGAGAGCTCTGAATTGGCAAAGAAGCTACATAGCCAACGCAAAAGGAGCAAAATATTAAATGAGATAGTCAAAAAGAAATAGCAACCAAAAGATGGACAAGCTGACCACATTGTCAAAACCAATTCAAAGCTGCAAAAAGAGTTCAACCCAAGGATGTACAACCCGCACTTCATTTCTAAGCAGCTCCAAATCTGTGAATGTACAACCTGCACTTCATTTCTACAGCCCATTTCCCTTCAAGATGCACCAAGAGAGCCATGAAGGCTAAACCTAGAAGTAGTGGCATGCCTTCCACAATATCTGGCCCTGAAATAAAAACAGCCTACTGCCAAGAAACCAACATCAGAGAAACAATGCTGACTCCATCAGACAAATCCCACATCAATCACAACAATCTGACCTATGGATAAGCAAGTACCCACAGCAAAGCCTGATGAAACACCCTGAATAGCATGGCTAGGTACATGCTCCTAAACTTGCACCAAGCCCAACAAATATCAGAACAACCCTTGAGCGGCTTCAGGACATGGTCCTATAGCTTTCAGATGGTTGTGAAAGCAGCCCAAAGGATCAACAAAAGAACAGCCCAATAGCCAGCCTGATAAACTGCTCGATATCCACACAAAACCTTCCCATAGCCTACTAGAAAAAGCTGGCGATAGAGAGTACCATCATGGGGCAGGAACATGATGTTCATGAACTCGTTCCAAGCAGCTTTAATGGAGAGAGTCGTGGGATCATTCCCAAACAAGCTCCTCTATAGGAAAGGAAAGAGGATGCTTTTGGTCAGATTTGAGCAGATCATCCAGCATTCTGGGACGGGATGTTCTACAACTGCAAAGCTGAGACAGATTAATTGATCTGCACGTGCATCCAAATCCAAGTCAATTTGAGGGAAGCATTAGATAACAGATGTATTCTTGGGCCGAACATCAAACCAAGCACGGAAAGGTTTCCCATTTCCAAAGGACCATTTGACAACACTATGCATGAAGGGAATACTCAAATGCCATACTTCCACCAAATGCAAGAACCATGTTTTGAAAAGTATCCCAAAACGGATAGGTCCTGGTACTTGCTGCAAATAAAATCAACCCAAAGGGTGGATCCAGTCATGCCAACCAAGCCATCTTCATCCCCCAGGCCATATTTAGATCATGCAATGTTCGGATAACCCAACCCACCCTCTTAAGCAACCCACCATGTAATGTCTAAGTTTGTTTTGCAATTAATATCACTTGCCAACCCAAGGAAGCTCCTTGTTCATGACTCCATAGCTTTAGTGACAAACAAACAAACAAAACAGACGCGCAATTAATATCACTTGCCAACCCAAGGAAACTCCTCGTTCATGACTCCATAGCTTTAGTGACAAACAAACAAACAAAACACACACGCAATTAATATCACTTGCCAACCCAAGGAAACTCCTCGTTCATGACTCTAGTGACAAACAAACAAACAACACACACACGCACACTCACTTGCCAACCCAAGGAAACTCCTCGTTCATGACTCCATAGCTTTAGTGACAAACAAACAAACAAAACACACACACGCAATTAATATCACTTGCCAACCCAAGGAAACTCCTCGTTCATGACTCCATAGCTTTAGTGACAAACAAACAAACAACACACACACACACACATGCACACTCACTTGCCAACCCAAGGAAACTCCTCGTTCATGACTCCATAGCTTTAGTGACAAACAAACAATACACACACGCATGCACGCACGCATACACACACTATGGATACAATTGGGGGGGGGGGAAGCATATGTGAGTGTAAACACCCGTCGATTTCAGTGGACCCAAACTGTATCTATGGATATGGTGGTGGTCCGAGCACCGTATTCATGCCTTATATTCTGGCTACCATGTTGTGCCTCGACTGCAACAACAGCAATCTAGAATGCCACAAAAACCTTGTGATGCACGGAAGCTCCAATTTATGCACGGGTCACCTTTGCTTATTTAAGCAGCTCCTTGAGTCGAGCAAGAGAGGTTTAGGGAGTTGAGAGAGACCAACGAAGAGTGGTCTAATGACAAAACACCCGAGAGACGCACTCGAGAGACAGAGCTCGGAGATAACCGGAAGTCGTCGAAATTCTGCCTAAATGCTTTATGCAATATAAAATCTTGTGCGTACATATAAAATTCGTTCACTATTTTCTAAAACTAATATTTTTGGAAACCTAAAAACATATCCGTATCTCATTGTCAAGTTAAATCTGGCATAATTAAGAAACTCTACGTTACAACTTTTTAGATCTTTGTCTTTGACACTTAAGGAATTTTATAGCTATGGAACAGAACACCGTCTGCAAATTTTCCTTAAAACTGAAGGTTGTGAAACAAAATACCGCCGTTCAGAGTCAAGAGAGAAAGTCTATAAAGTCTGGTAGAGATGCGGGTTCCAAAGGAACTACAGGTCTGAGACCACGGCAATCGTATTTTTACGATTCTCTTAATCGGGCTTGATATTAAAATTAATTTTTTAAACAGAAACATGTTGCAATAAAATAGATTATTGTAATAATAAAAAGCATAATTACTAAAGAAATACCACAAAAATTAACAATAAACATGATTTAAAGAAAACTAATACTTGAAAATTTCACTTACAATATTCGATTACACTTTTACAAAAATTAAAGCCGAAATAGGGCTAGTTTACAGGGATTTGGTTCTAGAAAGGTTTAGGGTTAGAAATAAAGGTTAGGATTGAGGATTGTAGTGTGCTTCAGGAGGGATCGAAGAAGTTCTGCCTGTTGCCTTGTATGTGCTTCCTTTTATAGACGAAAAGATATCCGAAACTAAAATGGTTTGAAATCCGAATGCTTCGAGATAATTGAATAATGCCTTGTCAGGGTACTCTTTGTGCACGTGTCCCTGTTGATACAGTAAAATTTTACTTTTTTCTACAATAACTTTTTGTTTTTTTGTGCCAACATTTACTGTTTGCGATAGTAATTCTTGTCTTTTTGTGCCGATGTTTACTGTTTGTAATAGTTATTCTTGTCTTTTTGTGCCAACGTTTACTGTTTGTGATAGTTATTCTTGTCTTTTTGTGCCGACGTTTATTGTTTATGACAGTAATTCTTGGAAAGAATCTACTAGATTGAGATGAATCATGTTGGTGCCGATAATTGGACTTTGGTTACTGGTTCACTGAAGTGGTTGTACGAAATCGAGTTCGTAACAATCATCTTCGTTTGCTTGTAAGAAATGAGTACTGGAAAAAGTGTCTTGTTCATCATCTGAATCTAACTATGATGCTGCTTCTGATAAAAATTTTCTTGCTTATGCATTTGTCTTTGTTTTTACTTATACAAGTCTTGTTTGAATACTTGATTTGGAGATAAGAAATTCATGATCTATCGAAATATTGGTTTTACAAAGATAAGGATTTTTCTTGAGGAATTCTAATAATGCTGGTTTTTTTGCTTTTCTTGTGTCAAGATTTTTCCACCATTTTGTTTTAAAACGCCAAACTAAATGAACTGGTTTAGATGGTCCTATAACTTGAATATTATATTCCCATATACTAATCTATGATAGTGAAAAATGGGTAAAGAAAATAAGGAGCGATGGGGAAAGAAAAGATTTTTCTGATAATTGAAAATTTTCTTTATAAAAAGAAAAACCGTCTTGTACTAGCTGAGGAATGATTTTTATATCTGGTCCAAAGAATTTCTAAAAATTAAAAAACCACTCTAAGTCATCTAATTTGTTCTTTGTGGAGAAATGAAAAAACCATGAATGACTAAGGTTGTTGTTTTGAAAGAAAAATATTTTTGTTCATGTTTCTTGGTAATCATAATAAGTATATGTAGGGGGATTAAAAGGTTAAGAGAACTCTCTAGTAGTATTGGGGTTTTGTTTCCAATCATTGTAAGAGAGGACTTATAAAATCACACATTTTAAATAAGAAATCTTGTTGGGTTCTTTAGGATCTGGGATATGAATAATTTGGCAGGAGTCTATGTCTACTAATATAAATTTATAATATTTCTACATTTTTGCCCCTATAGTAGCGGGCCAGTGCCATTCTGGTAGAAAGTGTCGTTGTAGCATCTAGAAGATACCCTGATTTTGATATGTTGAGTCAAGGGGTAAGACAGGAAAAATATCTTATTTGTAAAGGTATTGTGGATTGAGATTAAAAATATTCTCAGGTTGTTCCGATGTAGAAGAAGAGGATTCTACTATTTTATTTTTTGTAACTATTTGAGCAAAAGTCTTGGGTTTTTCTAGTGCTTGTGAGGTTAAGAGGTCAAACTGGTCTTGTAATTCTATGGAGTGATATGGAGAAAGAAAAGGCCTGAATTTAGGAGTTAATCCGAATGTAGATCTTAGAAG
This sequence comes from Magnolia sinica, assembly GCF_029962835.1. Taxonomy (NCBI): domain Eukaryota; kingdom Viridiplantae; phylum Streptophyta; class Magnoliopsida; order Magnoliales; family Magnoliaceae; genus Magnolia; species Magnolia sinica. Next base: position 20,660,649 of record NC_080576.1, on the reverse strand, counting down.
AGTTCTATTTAGACTGGCTGGTTTAGGGGCAACTAGTCTGGTTTAGGGGTAACTGGTCTGGGCGAAATGGCATAATCTTGTTTTGAAGTTGGTTTTGGCCTTTCAGTCATTCTTGCTTTGAAGAAATTACTTGGAAAGAAAATCGGGAAGAGAATTAGATTCTCCTTTTATAAATTCTATTTTAAAATCAAAACTTGATAAAATAGCTTGCCATCTAGCGAAAATTTGTTTATGAACTAAATTTTTAACATCCTTTTCTAAAATATATTTGCCACTTTTGCAATCTATTCATAATAAGAATTCTTGGTTGAAAATATCACTTTGAAATTTGGTAATGCATAAAATTATGGAAAGCATTTCTTTTTTTATTGTACTATAATTCTTTTGAGCTTGATTCCATACTCCTGAAGTATATCTAACTAACTGTTCTTGATTATTTTCTGGTGATCTTTGTGTAAGTATGCCACCTTAGCCAAATTTATAGTGTAGAGGGTGTGCTAAATTTACTAAAGGTAATTTCTTAATTCCTAATTAAACTTGTTTTACTATATTAGTATGTTCTTATGTCCAGGGAGAATGATTCTTTTTTAATCTATCATATAAAGGTTTATATATTTTATGTAAATTCTGGTAAAAATCTCCTATGTAGTTTAAACTGCCTAAAAATCTTTGTAATTGTTTCTTGTCTTTTATCTCATTTGAAAATTTATCAGAAAATTCTAAGCTCCTTTCTATAGGAATTATAGTTTTACTATATATATTGTCCTAAAAATCTGATTTTTGTTTGAAATAATTTTATTTTTGTTATCGAAACAACTAGTCCATTATTTTTTATTATTTAGAAAAATATTTTAAGATGTTTCTATTATTATTTTTTTTTTTTTTTTGAAGACACTGGGTGTCCCCACCTCTTTTTTGAAGTGAGACTAATCCCTGCGGATATATGCAATCACCCACAACCACATGTATCGGGTAAAGCCAAGATGTTTCTAGTATTGGTCTATATTTTCTCAGAATACTGAGACATCGTCTATATATACTATTGTAAAGTGAGTATCGGGATTAAATATCTCATTCATGATATTCTGGAATTCTGAAGGTGCATTTTTTAATCTAAAAGGCATAACATTCCATTCAAATTGTCCAAATAAAACATTAAATGCAGTCTTGTATCTATCTTCTTCAGCTATTTGTATTTACCAAAAACTTCATTTCATGTCAAATTTTGAAAATATAGAAGCACTGACTAGTCTATTTAGTAAGTCTTTTTTATTTGGTATATGATATCTAATCCATTGTAAAGCTTTGTTTGGTGACTTATAATTTATAACAAATCTAAGAAGTCCTCTTTCAATTTCAGAATGTTTATTAACATAAAAAGTTGAGCAGCTCCATGGTGATTTAGAGGGTCTAATTAAATTTTTATTTAACAAGTCTTGTATTTCTTTTTTACAATGTTCTAGTAATTCTTGATTCATTTGTATTGGTCTTGCTTTAGTGAGAATTTTTACTTCATCAAATTCTTTTTCACAAGGTAGATTGATTATATGTTTTTTCCTATTCCAAAAGGCAGAAGGTAAATCTAAACAAACCTCTTGTTTAAGTTTTTCTTGAAATATTTCTATTTTATTTTTTAATTCTGCCTTTTCTAATTCTTATTCTATTCTAAGATTATAAATTTCTGATTTTAAATATTTAATTTTTTCTTTTTCATATTGTAAAAGGTTAATAGTTTTAGAATACCTGTTCAATTTTAATTCTTCTATACTTCTTGTTTAGGAAGGATTAATAAATTCAAAAGTAATATTTTGATCTAGAATTTTTGTCTGTATTCCTTGACACTATCTACACTAAAAGGTTTTATTAATTCTAAAAAGGGTATTCCTAAGATGATTGATTTATTAATATCCTTAATCAGGAGGAAATCTGTTTTTATGCATATTCCTTTATTACATACTTGTGCTTTTGATAATTTATAATTAAGTTGTAATTTTGCTCCACTAGTTATTCTTAATTCTTCAGTTGTTGGTTCAAAGTATTGAGATAACACTAATCCTTCCTGCATACAGTTCATATCTGCTCCTGTGTCGATTAAAGCTATAGTATTAATATGAAATTCTTTGTTTATTATTATATTGATTAAAACATGCCATTTTTGGTGTTCTATTTCTATGATTATGTCTATATAATTTAAAGGAGTATTAGAAGTGTTGGGTATTTCTGTTGGATTTTTTAATTTGACATTATTGATTATCTGTTCTTGTAGGAAAGATTGATTAGTATTTAAAATTTTTATTTATGATTTTAATTCTTGAACTTCTATTTTTGTAATATTTATTTCGTACTGTAAATCTTGTAGAGTTGGCAATCTAGAAGTTGTTTCTTGAAATTTGTTTAGTATGTGTTTTATATTGTAAGTTTTTGTTTTTTTTTCTCTGAGTTTTCTATTAATGAGTCTTGTAAAGTTTTTAAATATTGTTGTTTAATACCTATATCTTGTATATATTCTACAAAATCTAAAAGGGTCTATTGTTCGTTGGTTAAAGCAAAATTTTCTTTTTCTTTTAGTTCTTTATTATTGCATCCTAAACACATACCATAGTTATAATTAGCTTCTATACTTTCTGTACTATTTCTTATATCTGAGGTTGTTGATTTTATTTCGATTTCATCTAACTCATTATCAGATATTTCTAGTGTAGTATTGTTACTTGATTCTGATTGTAGTTCAGAAGTGTCTAAATGTTCCTTTAGAATAGTATATAAATCATGTTTTAGCTTATCATCTAGTTCTAAATTATTTATCTTTGATTTTAACGGACAATTATTTTTATAATGGCCTATTTTACCACATTTATAGCATGTTGGTGTTTTATTTTTGAAACTTTTAAAATTATTTTTATTTCTATTTTTGTTATCTTATGTAATAGGGGGATTTTTTGAATTGTCTTCTTTTGTAGGGATATTTTTGTTTCCATGAGTAGATTTTGTTAAAATTTCTTTTAAAATGTTTTTTAGAATATTTTCTTTTTTGTCCAAATCTTTTTCTTGAGGAAGGTGCTGTAATAGGGCTATATCTGAATTGTTCACAAAAATGTCCTAATTCTGATTTACTTAATCTTTTTCCTTTTTTAAGTTTTGCTCTTAATCTTTCTTCATTACATAGAGCTAACCCTTCTATTGCTTCCTTATTTGGACTGAGCAAATTAGTGTCACCTACTTTGATTCCAAGGTCTGTGCTTCTTCCTTATTTCTGCTCCTACTCCAAAGGCAAGGGTTTCTCAATACTTATTTCCTCATTCATTTCCTCTTTCCTCCTACTTTCAGGTTCATGGTCAGGGGAAGGTAAACCCGCGCATTCTTCCTCGGCATTTTCATCCTTATCTCTGCTTCCATTAGCTTCAACATCTCCATCCCTCTCAAGCAATTCAACTGCAGTGTCAACCTCACAAATCCGGCACCCCATAGTTCATCTCAATCCAGTAGATTCCTTCCAAGAATTATTGTCGCAAACAGTAAACGTTGGCACAAAAAGATAAGAATTACTATCACAAACAGTAAACGTCGGCGCAAAAAAAAAACAAGAATTACTGTCGCAAACAGTAAACGTTGGCACAAAAAACAAAAGTTACGGTAGAAAAAAATGAATTTTTACTATAGCAACAGAAACATGCGCACAAAAAGTACCCTGACAAGGCACTATTCAATTATCTCGAAGCATCCGGATTTCAAACCATTTCAGTTCCAAATCTCTTTTCGTCTCTAAAAGGAAGTACATACAAGGCAACAAACAGAACTTCTTCGATCCCTCTTGAAGCACACTACAATCCTCGATCCTAACCTTTATTTCTAACCACAAATCTCTCTAGAACTAAATCTTTATAAACTAGTCATGTTTTAGCTGTAATTTTTGTAAAAGTGTAATCAAATATTGTAAGTGAAATTTTCAAGTATTAGTTTTCTTTAAATCATGTTTATTATTACTTTTGTGGTATTTCTTTAGTAATTATGTTTTTCATTGTTACAATAATCTATTTTATTGCAAAATGTTTCTGTTTAAAAAATTAATTTTAATATCAAGCCCAGTTAAGAGAATCGTAGAAATACGATTGTCGTGGTCTCAAACTAGTAGTTCCTTTGGAACCCGCATCTCTACCAAACTTCGTAGACTTTCCCTCTTGACCCCGAAGAACAGTGTTTTGTTCCACAGCCTTCAGCTTTAAGAAAAATGTGTAGACAGTGTTTTGTTCCACAGCTGTAAAATTCCGTGTCAAAGACAAAGATCTAAAAAGTTGTAGTCTCTTAATTCTGCCAGATTTAACTTCCTTGTAATTTGAGTGGTCGTAATAGTTTTCTACACTGATGACTTTCTAAAATGTACCAAACTGCCCCTCCAAGCATTCAAATCCCATGAGGCCTCTTCCCTCCAAATGAATGATTTGATGCCCAAATTGTCCTCAAACATTTCCTAACCGCCCAACTTACCATCCTAACTAACTCCTATCAAGGAAATAACCCAATTTCCCATTGAGTACTGAATCCAAAATGAAGAATATTTTCCTAAGTAATTTTCCCTCCCATCTTTTGTCAAATGACCATCCTATCCTTTCATCTAATGGTTATTTTCTTGAAACACCTATAATTACATCATCCCTTTTGATCCGTGGTTCTGAATGACAGTATCGGCCGGGCGGAAAAATGATACGATATGATGTCGCGTATTGGTACCGAGGCCGTATCACCCCGTATAGGTCATAATTTTTTTTAAGCAAAAAAATATTTTAAAAATCAGAAAAATAGGGGGCGAAATGAGATAATCATAAATCAATAGGAAAAAAATGACATAATCATGAATCTATCATTTTTTTAACATGTATTCAATGATGTATCGGACCATTCTTTGGTAAGAATCTTGTCCTAGAGGGTTGACCTATTGTAAGTTCTAGTGTTGATTTTATTTTTTTATTTTTTTTAAGATGATGAAAAAAAATGACTTTTAATCAATTCATGCGTAAATTTTGTAGATCTATAGCTTTAAACAATTAATCATGCACTATTAGCTAAATACAAGTTGCAATTGAAAGAAGATTAAAAAATCTTAAAAATCAAACAATTTTTTATTTTCCCCAAATCAGGTCCCCAACTTTGATTTTCCCAACAATACCCCAAATTTATAATTAGATCTAGTGTAGATATGATGGAAATACCCCCCTATGTATTACATTTCAACTGCATTACATTTCAATTGATTTGAACATATATATATATAGGTCTAGAAACATCAACATGATATTTGAAGGAAAAAAAAACTGACAAAACCCCGATCAGATGTTGTATACATTTGATCGGAAATACCCATGGGGACATCACCTTTCATGATATATATATATCAGATCTGGTGTAGATTTGATCAGAAATGGCCCCCCATGCAAGATCTGTGATCAGATTCCAAAAAAAAAGGGAAGGAATTTCTTTAAATAAATACAGAAAATCGAGCATAAATACAAAAAAGAAAAAGAAAAAGAAAAAAGAGCACAATACGGATATTCAGAACACTGTTTTGATCAATCCTTGATATTCCTTTAAATTGCAATTGAGCCATTTATTGCATCTACAAATACCCCTCCAATTCTCAAGCAAACGGCCTTTTGATCTCTGAAATTTTCTCTGTCTACGCGTCTTCTTCTCCTTTCTTACCTTTTGGAGAGAGATTTCAACAAGTGATGGAGATGCAGATGAAGATGAAGAGAATTGAGTAAAGTTCATGGAGAAGGTTGCTTGGATGAGGCAAACAAGCACATCTAGGTTGATTCAGCCTGAGACTGACTTCAGCAACCCTTTCTTGCAAGCTATTCTCTCAAATTCTCTTTGCAAATCAAGGGACTCCATTATATAGACAAGGATACTCAAATTTGGGGCTCGATCATCCTTCACAATTTTTCTTTTCTCTTTCTTTTACATAGTGATTTAGCTTCCAATTCTCATTTTCCTAGAGGTATTCCATTCATTTAGTTTTCATTCCACATGCTTATTCTTTCTTTTACATAGTGATTTGGCTTCCAATTCTCACTTTCATAGAGGCATTCCATTCATTTAGTTTTCATTCCACATGCTTATTTCATGTTAGACATTTTTTTTCTTCTTGCATTGCTAGCATTTTGCATGTTGATTGCGGAAATTCAGTTTATAAACAGAATTTCCATTTGACACTGAGTAATGATCGCATCCGGGGGTGAAGAAAGGTGCCTAAAAAGCTTTTTTCTGTCGTCAAGGTTCCTTGCTCAGATCACTGGTTACCTGACCATTTCTTGTAGAGTTATTGTCTGAGAGTTTCTAGCTCCCCGAGGATATACATTCAAAATTTGAGCTAGCAGTGATTCTATTCTTGGATCTATTCGGTATTTTCACTGCTGATTTGAGTGCTAATTTAGAGCACAATCTCACAAGAGGGCACAGGCATCCCAACTTGGGCAATTGCATGTCCAACCAGATACAAGTGTGCGTCTCTTTTTCCATTTTCTTCTGAAAATTACTAGTTATTGCAATTCAATTCAATGTTGAATCAAAATTTAGTGCTTGATTAACCATTCCACTACACCAAAGAGCTCAACTAGGTTTATTCACTTGTTCTCCTCAATTTAATGACAAAACTATGATGCAAAAGCTAATCTGGAAAAAGTGTTTGTTTGGATGCGCTACTGAATTGAATTGAAATTACTTCTCGAATGAAGGGAAAACAATGGAACAGTTATTTCCTTAGCATTCATTTCAAGGCCTAGGCTCCAAATTACAATTGCTGTTACATTCAAATTGAGCTCGGAAGAAACTCAACTGCAATTTTGAGGGCCACTGCCTCATCATGTGTGCTCAGATACAACACCAAGTTTCTGTTATCTCTCTTCATCAAACAGAATGTTCACAACTTGTGTGTAGGCTATTCTACAAGTCAACCTAGACCTACAATTCATCTAGCATGTGGGTGTGGCATACGCTACTATAATTGATAAGTCGACAACTCAACTGCATCCTGTAAAAGGATGTGCCAAAGTTAGTCTACAAACTCAACATTAACATGCAATGGCTAGTTAAATCCCCAGTTCACAAGCAATGGCTACTTCCTCAGTACACAACTCAATTATAGTACATTGCAAACCAGATTTAAAAGCAATCAAGTTAGCCATAACATGGGATAAAACAAATCCACAGTATGTAGTAGATGACTAAACAAAACCTGTCTACAACTAAATTTGGTTTTCAGAGCAAAAAAAAAAAAAAAAAGTATATACGTACACAATTAAGGACAGATTATATTCACAGTAACTTATCAACCATCCACATTAGTTATATCTCATGATTCCGAAGCAATTCCAACCATACAATGGCTAATTTTCTACTAATCCATATAACTACCATTTCTAGTAACTAAGGAATCAACTTCTAGAAAATACATGATCAAGAATTGGGTTTGCAGCGCACCAGCAGGTATGATATTTAAGCCATAGATTTGATGATTCCACTGCAATCAGTTACTTTTGACCCACTGTGGATGGTTGATTGTAATTAAACTCTCCCCTTTCCTCTCAACCAACAATGCACCTTCATCCTCCTCACATCCCAAACTCAAAACTTTCTTCTCTATTGATTGGGCCATGTTGCAAATAATAACCATGTAAATCCTCCTCTGACTTTCTTGCATCAAATCAATGATTTCTTCCAATGTATCTCTCATTGCCTATCAAAGGAATTTTCTCAAAATCGTCTTAATCAATGGAGCCCCAGTCTGAATCTGATACAGAAAAACCATCTGATTTCTTTACATTGGACCGACAACTGCTTGTGAAAGGAATTCTCTGCTTCTCTTCTTTATACAACAAGGATCCTTTTGAATCCGACCCATGTAACTTCTCCGATTTCCATGCATTGAATCGCCGACTGCTACCATTGTTTTTACCATTGCCCACAAAATCAGTCTTCTTACTCACTTCTTTATCAATGGACACCCATTCCAAATCCAACCCATATAAATCCTCCTCCAATTCATGCCCTTGCCAACTCCCACCATTTTTTGCCCGATCATATGAAGAATGATTTCCATCTCTCCTTCCATAGAATCCCCCATTGACATTTGTCTCCAAACTATCACCCCTCTTGGAATTCCTCCCGTCAACAACCCTCCGATTGGGACCATCATATGAACCCCTTCTCCCCTTCATCACATTATCTTTTCTACTGTTAGAATTAGAAACTCTCAATGTTTTCTCTTCTTCTGCATTCTCCTCCAACTCACAATCTGTAACTCGACTAACTCTCCTCGATTGGCCATCACCTTTACCATTCGACCCGCCTCCATTTCTACTATTTGAGACCCGTCTCATTCTCCTCCCCCCTCTTCTCCCACCCTCAAACGAATCAACAGGACCCAATTTACTCGCATCCTCTGAATTCTCCGAAATCCTCGCATAAGGCTGGATGCTATGAACGACGCCTTTTGGGAAGAACCTAGCCGATGGGAGTCCATCCGTAGGACTATGAAAGAGCTGTGGCCCGTCTTTCTCAGACCAGAGATCGTACCCTCCAGGCCGCTGAAACCGATCAGCCAGGACCTTCAGCTGCTCATCGGCCTTCACGGAGAAGAGTGCAGGAGCCTTCTTGACAATCTCCCATGGCCGCTCGAGCTCCGAGACCGCTGCCTGGAGCTCTGCCCGCTTACGCATCTCATAGATCTGTCGCTCCCTACAGAGGCGGGCCTTCAGGAGCTGCTTCGCCTTCTTCAACTGCATCCGCTTCCACTGCCACTTCGATACCCCACCGGGGTAGGTCCGGGGCCCACCGCCCATCCGGATCGTCATCGTTGGAGGAAAATCGACGGTCGTGATCGAAGGAGTGTGAATTCTCGACAGCGGGAGATGGACCTGATGAGAAGAGGTCTTTAAAACCCTAAAAGAAGAAAGATTGAGGGTATGGTTGGGGATTGAAAGAGATGCCATTCCTGCTATCGAAGACATGAAAAGATCAAAACCCTAATAAACGAATTCGTAAACCCTAATGAGAATTCAAACAAACAGGAACCCTAGAATTCCCGAATTACTCTATTTACAATCAGAGAGAGAGAGAGAGAGAGAGAGAGGATGGCTGGATGGCTTTGAAGTTGTGAGATCTTATCGGAGAGAAAGGATTGCATGGCATGAGCTGGGGGGCTGTCTTACCCAAATGAGTGAAGCTTCGATAGTCTGGCGGAGGCATTACATGATACGCAGGCACTAGGAAATTACTTAGAAAATACATGCATGTCTCGTACAATAAGTCAAACTAAACTCTCCGAACTATGCTTAATTTAAGCCTATTTGATTCTTTGACTATTAGATCGGTGAATATTTTTTTATTCAGTCGGTTTAACTTGATTTAAAGTATTCCACGTGACACCCATCGATAGCTCAAGTGGTAGACTGGGTGAAATATACCTCATTTCAACATTGAGGTCTTGGTATCAATCCCTAGTCGAGGTGGCTAACACTGAAGTGTCAACTCACAGTGGGTTGTACTAACAAGATGACAAAAAAAAAAAAAGTGTGCCACGTGTACAATTTTTCAGTGTCTGTGTATCGAGTAACATACTCTGCCAGAGTTGGGTTGCCCATCTCGGGGCTGAAAAATCAGGATTTTGATTAGGGCCAGCGCGTCCATACAGTTCAAAATCCGGGCTGAGACCTTCCCTAGCCCGGCCCGTTGACAGCCCAAGCCAGAGTAGTCGAAAATACGTTGTAAGCAGCCCACGGACCTTCGGCTGGTTGCTCAATGCTCACCGTTGGATGCTTGATCCATCCCTCAACCCGAAGAACATCACTGCTGCTGCTTTGGTGGATATTTTTGGTGGTCCCATCTTTAATCGTGTTCATCATTTATTTTTTTTAGTGGGCCCGTCTTCAGTTTTGAGACCGTTGATTGAGTCGGCCCAATGATCTACTAATGGGGAATGATCATGTTCAGCCTACGGTGCATCCTTTTCCCGGACGCGGATTTCCCTTTGGCGGGAAGTTCCTGCCCGGGGAACATAGGTTGGGCCCACTGCGATGTTTGTGAGAAATCCACCCCGTCCATCTGTTGTGTGAGCTCATTCAATCTAGGACATGAGGTCAAAATTGAGCGGAATCCAATACTCAAGCGGTCCAAAAACGTGAGGATTGAAGTACATAGTTGAAATATTTTTGAGGCCACGGAAGTTTCTAATCAGGCTAATATTTGTGTTTTCAGTTCATCCAATTAGGAATGACCTTATGAACGGCTCTATGAACGGTATGGATGGAACGTAAACATCACTGTTGATCCTAGGGAGGTTTCAACGGCAGGAATTTCCCTACCCATATTTTCCTTTAGTGCGGCTCACTTGAGCCTTCGATCCTGCTCACTTTTTGTTTTAATTCAGAAAATGGGCTCAAAAAATGAATGGACAGTGTGGATTCTTCACAAACATCACGATGGACCTCATCTAGTTTTCCAGCGCAGAAACTTCCACGAAATTCGCATACCCTTTTTCCTGCCAAAGTGTAACTCCCGTTGGACATCTGAACCGTTTAAAACTCATCGGCTCCATAAAGATAACCTGATGCAAAGATCAGGCTGGTTCAATCATAAGGTGGGCCATTTTATTCAATTCATTTGACAGGCCAACACGGATTGCCTGGAGACCAAGTCACTAGAGATATTCCCGGTGACCGGCCTACCATGATGTATATGCTTTATCTTCGTTGTCCATCCATTTTGTCAATTTATTTCATGGCATGAGCCTAAAAATAAACAGATCCAAAGCTCAAGTAGACACACCTCTACAAAAGAGTGGATTGAATGACTATTATTATGAGCAAAACTGGACCGACTAGGCAATAAGAATGAGATAGAAGACACAAGGTCAGTAGTTCGGAAACAAAGGTCAGGTAAAGAGCTTGGTCTAGATAAGTTGAGCATGACTTTCATGATCAGTTAGAACACCAACCACAAGCAGTGACTTTGACTCTGACCGACGTCTCATTATCACGACCAACGAACGACTATGATTATGGGATATTAATAGTCTTTTTTCATATGTCACACTCTCTAACACTTCAACTTCCCTTTACCTTTCGACTTGAATATAAATCGCGAGTTTCCTTTCTCTTACTTAGACGGTCTTCCTAAGAAAATAATGCATCTGTAGAAGTACATCACATCTGTTCTTCTTTCTCAACTGCTTTAACTGAATGATTGAAATAACAATTTTGACGTCCAAGGTATTCCTACCATAGTATAGAGTATAAACAAGAAACTTGTAGAACTCTATAAGAGATGTCAATAAAATTAAGGTTTTATCTTCTTCATTGATTTTCACATCCACACTTGTTAACTTGCAAACCAATGTGTTGAAGATATTAATGTGCTTAGAAAGATCTGAGATCTCTTTAGAGTATAAAACTATCTATTCAGATATATACGATTGTTGAGTGACTTTGTCATATAGATGCTCTACATCTTTGTCTATAAGCCCATGATAGTCATCTCATTAATAACATTATAAATGATTTCATTGGCTAAACACAATTGGATTGTGTTAATCATCATTTGATTAAGTCCATCCCAATTTTCTTCCTTCATAGATTTTAGACGATGCGCTTTCCCAATGAGTGTATACTGGAACCCTAATTAAAGTAAGAGGGCTTTCATCTTCAACTTTCATAGTTTAAAGTTATTTTTCTTGTGAATTTATCCGTCTCGAATTTCACATTTGATCACCTTAAGGCCATGTTTCTATATTCAAACTAACATCCCAACCTTAAGCTCTAATATCACTTGTTGGGCGTAGAAGTAACCTCAGATCAAATCAAACAAGCAATAAAGAATAAAACTTTTAACAAAATACAAAAAAAACACACGAGATTTTACATAAAAAAATCCTTGTAGGAAAAAACTACGATACAAAGTGACGATCACTCAACTATAATCATAAGAGGGTTATAAGAGATGAAACAACATACGGTGAAAACCCTAACTTTGCATTTGAAAGCCTCATTTTTCCTCTTCAACTCTACTACTCTCTCAAAATCTAAGCTTAATCGCAATTAAGAGGATACTTATATACTCCCGTACAGAATTAAGAAATAAAACCTGCACTTACACGTTCTGTTGGTTGGACCAATGGGACCTTCAGTTGAACCAAGAGGAACTGACTCACACACATCTGGTCAAACCAAAAACGTGCAAAATAGAATGTCATGCAATTCGAGAATCCACTCCTAAATCGATCAAACTGAATGAGACACCGGTCAAACTGAGATAGACCTTCTCTGCACTAGATTAAAAGCACTCAATCAACATATTCTACTAAAATGACTTGAGCCCAACCTCAACTCAAGAATTGATGAGACCATGCATAAAAGGCCCAGGCCCAACTCATTGGCCAAGCTAATAGTTTCAAGACCGGCCGAAAGCCAAACAAGGCTCATCAGGTTAGGGAGGCTGCCCAACCCATTGCAACCCTTTAGACATAAGTTTACATTAACCACGAGAAAATGGTTGCATAATTTATTACCCTTCCCCACCTAAATGTTAAGCAGTAAAGTTGTATTTGTACATTAATTGATCTAAGTATATCTCATCTAGATAGGCCCTTTAGGGTTCTGAGCCTTACCATGAATGTGATCGCCTATAACTTGGAATTAATGTATGTGGGGTCCATAATGTATAGATTTTATCCATTCATTGTGTCGATCCATCGTAGGATGTCATCTCAAAAATAAAATAGGTTCAAAACTCAAATAGTCCACACCACAAGAAAGAAAGAAAGAAAAAAGTAGCTACATATGGAAACACGAACTGCTAAAATCTTCATAAGGCCCACTGTGATGTTTATATATCATCCAACACATTCATAAGGTGATTCTCATGGAGACTAAGGGAAACACAAATATCAAGATTCAAAGCTTTTGTGGCACCAACAAGGTTTCAGTGGTAGGTAATCAATCCTATTATTCTTGTGGTAAAGCCTTCCTAAGTTTTGAATTTGCTTGACTTTTCAAATCAGAATCTAACATGTGCAGTCACAATAGATGAACAACAGAAAGCACCAAAGACTTTTAAAACTTTCGATTTTAAGGGGTTATATAACTTTGTGGTTAAAAGACAAGTTCAACCCATGCCATAGCCCTAGTTGTGCTCAGAAGGCCCTAGCCTTGCAAGTTTTGGCCGGGCCCTATAAGATCAAATAAGGCAAAAGTTAGACCAATCCACTTATTAGGTGGGTCAGAAATGTGTTGTAGTCCATTGCTCTCAACAGTTCAACTTACCCAATCCGCATAAACTACTTTAACACTAATGGACCTGGGCTAAGCTAGGCCATTCATGTTAGGAATAGATGTTTGGATACACCGAAAAATATCAAAATAAATCGAAATAAAATATTTCACTAGGTTGAATCACATATGGATCATTGCTCTTGCATGGGTGGTAGACTCTCAGGAGTTTCAACACCTGGTCAAGGGTTCGAGTATCCATAGGTGGTGAAAGCCCACTGCGGCATGAGTGTGTGGGGTGTGTGTGCGTGTGTTAAAAAAATAAATAATAAAAAAAGGTTGAATCACGTATAAAATACGCTATCCTTAAAGCGTGATTTGCCCCCTTATCAACTGCTAATGGGTTACAGGCGAATTGCTTCCACGATAAGACAAGCCTTATCTAGATCTAGTGTGCAGCAATCACGATAGGTCCACTGTGGAACAATTTTAATGCAGCAGATTTCTTCTGGCAGACTCAGACAGTGGAGATGTTCTAAGTATTTTAGAATGGAGCTATGGATCGTATCTGATTTCATGGGAGAGATGGTGTGTTGACATGATGACATCGGACTGGAATGGTCCAGTTTATATAAGCATCAGGTATCAGGTATAACACCGCTGTTGTATGGTATTCAGTGGTCCAGAACATTTGAAAAATGTTTCTGGCAGTTGTCCATTAATCCCAAACGTTTCTGGTCGTCAGATCAGAAGATCTGATCGTTGGATCATCCTAGCCCGTACGTTTTCAGACCATTGTGATTTTCAAGGTAGCCATCCGTTTTTAGAAACAGCTGGACGTTTCAAATTTATGATCCGACCGTTCTTAGTCACCTATAAAACCCAGGCTCATTTCAGATTTTTAGATCCACACTGCCCTAAGGCTCTAACCAGACCCATCGCACCGCGATTGCACCGAGGTCGCACCGTCTCGCACCAGTTCGCGTAAGGTCGCGAGGGAGCGACCACTCTGCGACACGTGCGAAGTGTGCCATCTAGCGCCACTACTGTCACGCCCCAAACCCAGAAATCAGATTCACAAGAATTTTGATCACCGAATCCAGTACTGACAGCCTCCGTAGTACCCCATTCTCGGCTCCTAGTGTCCATACGCCAGCTTCCAATCCTGAGATCCTATAAGGAGGATTTTTTTTTTCAATTTACATTTAACTCTTAATAGGCATAACCACAAGTATACCCGAATCATAAAAGCAATATCATCATCACATATCCACTAATATAAACATTTGAATACAATGCTAAAAGGGAAATGCATATGTAAAAATACAGAAGTCAGCTACATACTCCAAGCTCCACACTACTGCAACCTAACATCGCCTGCACGCATGTATCATGCATAAGCTTATAGAAAGCTTAGAGGGTGGTGTAAGTGTGTGCATAAGGTAAGTGTCAAGTATTCAATACACTGTCATCATCATACAATACCGAAAATACTGGTAATCCATAAATCGTACAATATCTGAATAAGCAGAAATACTAACCAGATCATGAATTATCAGGATAAACAGAAATACTGACAAGATCATAAATCACACGATAACAGAGTAAGAGGAAATATGGACAATTCCACGAGTCAATCAATATCAGAATACGCAATATAGAACAGTTATGCAAATGAGGAGTCATAAAGAGCCAGATGTCAGATGCTGAGGATGCGATACAATATGCAATTCCTGATGGGTCCACGAATAGCATCAGTCGTATCTAGACCATATAATGCAGAAACATAATAACTCAAAATGTCATATGCCATGGATGTAATGCAATATGCGGTGCGAATGGAATGACCATGCTGGAGTGTGAAGTCGAGATGATAGTACGCAGTATCGCAGGTTACGGGGTCCACCACAAAGGACTCCTATCTAAACCAGTCTCATACCTAAATTTGGATAGTCAGATTCAACGTGGTAAACTCCTGATCTCAGGTTAGTCGCACGTCCCAACCGAAATCCTGGCCATTGCGAATGTACGCGTAACAAATAGTTGCGCACTACCAGCCCGAGTGAATAGTGAATGAGTATGCAACTCGTACTCAATAAGTCCACGTATCAGTACAATTCCTCTCTGGGATCATCACCGGGGTCTATTACACTCTACGCCAGTTTGCCGCCCCTATCCAAGTGCACGACTGGGTAAGTGGAAGAGACCTCACTATCCGCCTGCCAATATCGGGCCCAGCTCGTCGATAGCGGACCCATTCCTCAAGCTGGTCAAACTTAACCTACATATTGCCCCCTCACTCAGGCGGATAAGGTCACACCCCCTTCCTAACCGACCACGACATGGTGGGAGACGCGGCATACTGGGATACGACTCTCATGCATTCATATATATCCACTCGGTCTCGACGTTGAGGCGTCTCCTGGCCATGAAGGTTTAGGAATTTTCACCCAGGGACATCTATAGCGCCCGTATGCTAGACCAAACATTTTTGGTGTCCCATCTAGCCATCCACGATATCCCTGTGGAGGCTACGACCTTGATGTCGCTAGGGCATATAGTAATCACAACACACAATGCAGAATGCATGAGTCATATAATCCAGTCATGCATCAATCCTGTGTATACCGTGCGCTCATGTGAGATAACCTCTGCCTATCAGAGAGTCTCATAGCCTGCCCAATGACATATGCAATGGTCAACCACATCTCATAACAAACATGCAGATGATGCGTATGGGCATGTATCATGATGTTATGCTGTCACATACTCATAATCGGTATCAATAACTAGCATCGACAATCAACCTCAACAATGTAGGCATTTAACTAACATTGCCCCCAAGGAGTGGCCCTCATAAATCCTAACATATAGTGGACCCATGACCTCACACAAGGGCCAAATATAAAACACCATGGATCTCACTTAAGAGCTTAATACACACCACGATGGGCCTTTCACATGGGCCTAACATATATCACAATGGGCTCCTTCGCCTGGCCCTCAAATGCATCACAATGGGCCTCATCTCCTAGGCCTCAATATACATCACATTGGGCCTTAGACATGGGCTAAATACACGTCACGTCGGGCCTCAAATACGGGTCGCATATACATCACATTAGGCCCCGACAATCGGAATCGGCAATCGGCCACGACGAATCAGAATCGATAATTGGCCTCGATCGATAATCAGCCTCGATCGATAATTGGTAATCGGCCATGACAAATCAGAATCGGTAATCGGCTTTGATCGATAATCGGCAATTAGCCACGACAAATTAGAATCGGTAATTGGCCTCAATCGATAATCGCCAATTAGCCACGACAAATTAGAATCGGTAATCGCCTCGATCGACAATCGGCAATTGGCCACGACAAATCAGAATTGGTAATCGGCCTCGACCAAATGGAATCGACCTCGATAATCGGAATCGGCAATCGGTCACGATAATTGACCTTGACAATCGGCTTATAAACAAGGTAGGGTCCATAGATGAACAGCCGATCAACCATAATATAAAGGTCGGCTCTCGGCCATGGTTATATCAAATCCGATAATATGGAGTTACTCGTCTACGGTGAATGGGATCCACTTATTTGGGTTAACCCACCAAGAAAAAGATGAGAATGGGCGTAAACAAGGCCCAAGGGAAGGTCTCAATGAAGTGGTCCACATAGGGCCAGACATATAGTGGGCCCATGGCCTCATACATAATACAATGGGCTGCATACAATCTCAATGGGCTTTACACAATGGTCTCATACGTCACAATGGGCCACGTCACATGGGCCTAATACACGTCGCCATGGCCACGACCCATGGTCCTCAAATACATCATAATGGGCTACGACCCATAAGCCTCAAATATATCACAATGGGCCGCAATTGCATCAAGGTGGGCCTTAACGGATGGACCACAAATACATCAAGATGGGCCTCATGGATGGGCTACACCAATGGGCCTCATATGTATCAAGTAGGCCGTAAATATACATCATAGGTGGGCCTCTAAAACATATACATCAGTAAGGTCCACACACAGGGATGGACGACCTAGATACACAAAACATACATACAAGGTGGGCCACTCGTGCCATCAAGGTAAGGCCCACCATAATGTTATTCTCCATCAAATCTGATCATAAGGTCACAACGACCTGGATTAAGAGGGAAAACAACTATTATATAGATCCAAAACTTCTGTGACCCAAAAAGGGTTTCAATGGTAGGCGTTTAACTCACCGCTGTTTACTTCAGTGAGGTCCACCTGATAGATCTACCTCATTTTCAGTCTCAAGCCTTAAAATGAGCTTGCCAAACGTATGGACGGTTTGGATGGAACTCATCCATCATGGTGGAATCCCTAATCAGATGGACCGAATCAAATGGGCCTCATGAATATCAAATCGGGCCCACCCTCATGCATTTTGAGATCCAACCTATTCATAATTAACATAGAGATAGATGAAGTGAAAACCAATTATCCGCTTGGGTAGGAACCACCATGGCTCCTAAAAGTTTTAAACGGTGGATGTCACTATACCCCATTATTATTGCAAATGGTGGGGTCCACTTGAACTTTGGATCTCACTCATTTTTCCCATGCCATGAAATGATATCTCAAGTGGTTGGACGGTTTGGATACAACACATGCATTATGGTGGGTCCCATAGATAGACGACATAGATGGAATAGGTGGGCCCACAGAACTTACGGCGGTGCGCAGCAACATGTTCACACGCCACAGGGCAGTTAATATTGTTGTACATGCAGCATGTGCTGCTAAAGGAACAGCAGGGATGGGTCCCATGTAGGGCCCACCCTCATAGATGTATATAAATATATATATATATATATTACATGCTAATATAATATAATATAATATAATATACTAATATTATATTTAATATAAACCACGTCTAGGCCTTGGACGGCCTGGACATACACCTATATCATGGGTCCCACCGTCCTGGAGTGGACGGTGAGGATAAATCACGTACACCATTGGGTCCCACGTGGGGCCCACCATAACGTCCTTTTTTTTTCCATCCAATCTGTTGATAACTGAATGAAGAGTAAAGACAAATATATATTTAAAAAAATCATCCAAAACCCCTGGATGCCCAGAACAGTTTCAAGGGCAGACATTCAATCAACACTGTTCTTGTGATGTGGGCCACCTGAGCACCACGTACGGTTGATTTCCTTAGGGCTCACCGCCCAAAAAGGAGCCCACCAAATGCATGGTGTTGATCCCTGACACACATCATAGAGGGGCCCATGGCTGGGACCGTGGGTCCCTGCTCGTCCGTTAGCGCAGTAGGCCTGCGCACGCTGTAAACAGCAGCAGCGCCTGCTGTTATACACATTTGTTTTTTTTTTTTTTGATTTGGGAGTTTTCTCAAGGTTTTTCCTAGGTGGGGCCCACATCCAAAAAATCCAACCCAGCCTTTGGATTCCACGGCTCATGACAGGCTACATGAGCCCAATATTCAAGGTATTTAGGTGTATAGAGACATCAGGGAAGATTTCAAGGGTAAAAAACATTGTTTTCCATGTTATGGCCCGCCGAATAATCGGACTGGCCTCATTTTTAGGCTCAACACCTAAAATGAGCCGAGGAATATGATGGACGGCGTGGATTTTCTGTGCGCACCAGGGTGGAGCTTGTAGGAGTGGCTCAGAAGAAAGCTTCCAACCAAGCTAATATTTTTGTTTTGTTCTAGCAACGTCCGGACATTGCTGGATGGTCTGGACAACGGATGGCTTGCCCATCTAGCCGTGTTGGGGTCCACCAAATGCTTTCACTTCCCCATCATCTAGACCCTTCAAATGAAAGGGTAGCAAGGTGGGTTGATCCCACTGTATGGATGATAAGGATATTACATGCATCATCAAGTGGGCCACTCATCATAAAAGAAAGGGAAAGAGAGAGAGAGAGAGAGAGAGAGAGAGAGAAGCACCCACTATGATCCAAAGGTCAAGATCTACACAAAAGAAAATCACCCACCTCGAGATCTCTTCTTCATTCTTCCGCCAATGCATGATAGAGTCCCAAAGAGACAAGTTTAACAGTGGAGATGATCATTAGATGGTGGAGATGGGAGATAGGGAGGTGGGCCACACTAGCTCTCTCATGGGAGCCATGGACGTGGGTTGCTCCATGGAGGGATTACTTGGAGAAAAAAGAGATAAGAGAGGAAGTGATGTAGGAGAAGTGATGGGAGAGAGATGGTGAGGTGATGGGAAAGTTGACTTTAGGTAAGGGTGATGTAAGAGGGGGATGATTGTTTGTACTTGACTTGATGGGATAAAGCACTTGACTCTTGATAGATTGATGGGACATTCTCTTGGGATTGCAACGCGCGGTGTTTTTCCTCGAACTGAACGCGGGTCCACATCCCCCTGCTAGGATACTGGATAGGTATGCAAGACGCGGCATCGGAACCGCGACGACGGTGCGGTCGCACTAGTATAAGTTTCGAGTCAAGCTGACTCTGGAATATGGGATACGACTCAGAATCGTGTGCAACTGCTGATAAAAGATCGCGAGTCGCCGGAATTCGACCGGGGGAACCGCGGAAGCTTACGAAATGGTAAGGGATAGGATACGAGTCTTATAGCCCTCCCCTCCTAATCAAAATTTCGTCCTCGAAATTTAAAACACGATACAACCAATACAAAACTCTCCAAGTGAGAGAAATCCTATCCGAACACAACATGCTAACATAATCAAACACCTAAGAGATGGGGACAATGCCTGCGAATCTCAGCCTCCTGCTCCCAAAATGCCTCATCAACACTACGATGATCCAACTGGACCTCGAATCCTGAATTAGAAACGATCGAAACTGAAATACTATATAGCCTCATAATCTCAACAGTAGGGAGCTGTATCAGAAAATCTCTAAGTTATTCAAACTCGGGAATCTAACCATTCTAGGTTCTCAACAATCATAAAGTGCAGCGTAGATATCAGCAGATATGTGATGTTATTTTCAGGTATTCCCAAGTTATGCTCTAATACCAACTTCTGTCACGCCCCAAACCCAGAAATCAGATTCATAAGAATTCTAATCGCCGAATCCAAGATGCGATGCAATATGCAATTCCTGATAAGTCCACAAATAGCATCAGTCATATCTAGACCATATAATGCAGAAACACAATAACCCAAAATGTCATATGCTACGGATGTAATGCAATATGCGGTGCGAATGGAATGACCATGCTGGAGTGTGAGTCGAGATAATAGTGTTGAGGGTCAAATATTGCATATCAGACCCAGTTATTGCCTGGATTTATGAACATGGTACCATTGAATAGCCCATTTTAATCATGTTTGTGTTGCAAGGTGGAATTGCGAGCTGAGACTGGATCGGGATGCTAAAAGCACGGATTTAACGTTCAGAATGCACCAAGGCAAGGGACGGACTCCAGGGGACCAAGATCGACGAAATTACACGCTAGGGATCTGCGAAAATTGAGAAACTGAAGCTCAAGCGGCCTGAAAGTCAGACAGAATGCAAGATCACTGGGTTTCCATCATCTATTTGGCTCGAAACTTTATACATGGCTTGAGGACTAAAAACTAACCGTACACGTCAAATTTTAGCCATTGGATCCTTGTGAAAGTGGCTGAACTAACAGATCAGTCCATAAAACCCTGATTTGGGGCCCACCCGCTGTCCAGATACGCTTTAACTTCGGCCCCCATGGCTCAAATGAAATGGGGAACAAGATGGATGGTGTGGATTTCTCATCATCATCATACAGTGTACATAGTACACTTTTTGCACTAAGACGTGCATGGCAACACAGGGACGTCTCCTCTTAAAAAACAGAACTCTGTTTTTGGTATGAAACAGAGACTGCGGATGATCTCAGTGGGCCATCATCATGGACAAAAAGATCAATCCGAGCCGTCAATCATGCATAGGGGCGCGATATGGTCAGAACCATGTTGATATTATATACCCATGCACCCATACATGCTGGTTTCAACGGTCACAAACGGACAGCCCTGCACTGATTGCAGCGTGATTACCACCTTTGGCCGCGTCCATAACATTCCAAAGCCGGACACATCTAGCTGAAATTTCGTTGTAAAGACAATTGACGGAGTGGATTTACTGCATAGGTTGATCATGGGCCCCACAGCACTCACCGCAACTTGTTTTACGCAGGGAGTGTGCATCCAGGAAATTCGGAGATTCGGGGGAGTTGTGGGCCACGATCATCAATCTTTTCGATGATCTGAACCGTCTAAATGATAGAGAGGGAAGATTCATCCACTTCCACGCTGGCAGAATTGATCAGAAAATGAACAGCGGGCCGCACGAAGTTTCTGATTACCGGCTGCGTAAGCTGACCCGCGCCTCTTCTGCCGATTCCTTGCTGTGAAAGGGCTCTTCTACACGCACCGACTCTAGCCAGGACTCCCTTCCACCAGCCTTCCTGCTATTAAAGAAAGAAAGAGATGTGAACCGAGGGGAGGAAAAGGAAAAGACGTGAAGACAGTGCTGCTATAACGGGAGGTGAGCAAGAGTTTGGCGGAGACAGCTTGGCTGGAGGCGGCTGTGGAGCAGTGAAGAGGCTGGAATGTGGACGTGAGGAAGGAAGGAAGGGAGCTTGGTTTGGCATAAACGAGAAGACAGGAAGAGGAAAGGGAAGTTTTTCCTTATTTTCTTTTTCTTATTTTTTCTTGGCTGTTATTCTTTTCTTTCCTTATGAATCCTAAGGATTTTAGCCTAATCATGGTCGGCTAAACCTCTTAGCTAGGGCTAAGAGGTGAAGCCTGTAGCGAGATGGGAGATTCTATTTTGTGCCTTTAATTTAAATTCATGAACTGAATTTGATTTTAGTTGATTATTAAAGGAATATTTTTCTTAGTCTTTAATGGTCTGTTGTGACTGAAATTACAATGGGTTTGCAATGGCTTTGAGTATTTCTTTCCCCTTTTTTTATGTTTGTGAAGTCAGGAAGCCATGTTGTTCATCATTGTTCCATGGGCATGGTAGGATGACAGTACCCTTCCTGATCTTCATACATTGTTGGTTGGTTGGTAATTAGTTTAATTCTGTTGTTTACTTTGTCTCCTGGGCATGGTTTGGTGATGGAATCAATTCTAATTCATATACTTTTCATCTCTTGAAAACCAGATCAAGTAAGTTCAGTTTAAATTCCATAATTCTGGATGCAGGCATAAGATCTCCCTGATCCCTACAAGTGGATCCTCTGAATCCCTAGTTTGCTTCCTCTGAATTACTTAAGTTTTAGATTAGTGTTCACTCTTATTACTCAAATTACAACTCGAATTAAATTTCATCTCATTCTAGTTTTAGTTCTAGTTAGTTTCAGACAACGTACAGATATCAGTCCCTTGGGATTCGACCTCGGTCTTACCGAGTTTATTACTACATCACAACCCTATACTTGGGGAGTGAACAAGTTTTTGGCACCGTTGCCGGGGACTGAAGGTTGCGATTTTCTGAAATTAATTAGTTTTAGAATTGGGTTAGGATTAAGAGTTTACTAACTTTAGGATAAAAGTTTTTATTTTATTTTATTATTTTTAGAAACTAACTTATTTCCATGTTTTGTAGGATCCTGACATAAGTTCCTAAATTGGTAATTCCTTCCTAATTTCTCTACTTTTTCTACTTTTAAAATTAGGGTTTAAATTTTAGAAATCTTCCCTTTTTGTTTTTAGAAATTTTCTACTTGTAGAATTTTAGTTTAGAAACTAACCTTCCTATTTTGTAGGCCTTTAAAATAAAAATTTCAAATTCGGTAAGCTCCTTCTCTACTTCCTATTTTTCAGTTCTCTTTTAGTAATTTACTTTCTAGTTTAGGACTTTCCTAATTTATTTTAAAAGTTTCCACTTTCTTTTAGAAATCAGTTTACTGCTATCTTTCTTTTAAAGGATTGTTCTTCTCTTTTTTAGAATCTAACTTATTTTTGTTTTATTTTGCAGGTTTTTAACTTAGGGCTCCAATTTGGTAATTTCTTTCCAACTCTCTCTTTCTTCCTAGATTTTCTTTTCCCTTCTTAGGATTAGGCTTTGAATTTAGTTGAGGGCTGTGAGTGTTTCATGCCCAAGTGGGCCCGTGACAACACTCGACGTCTCTTGACTGAAGGAGGATTGGTTGAGGGGTTGACTATCCATCGCAGGACTAGACACCGCTCGAAATCCCCTGAGTTAACTGAAGTTATGGCTGAAGACCAACCTCCTCTACTTCCACCCAGGGTGGAGGATACCCAAGATGAAAATGAGGTGCATCAGGCACCCCCGCCTCTTACTTTATGAGATTATTTACAACCGGCGGGAGTGAGTATGCCCTCATGCATGATTTTTCCTGAAAACATAGGACAAATGGACATCAAGCCAGGAGTTATCTAACTCCTTCCCAAATTCCATGGACTTGAATCAGAGAGTCCATATTTACATTTGAAAGAGTTCGATGAAATTATAGCTACATTATGTTTTCCTAATATATTTAAGGATATAATTAGGCTGAAACTCTTTCCTTTTTCCTTAAAAGAGAAAGCTAAGATGTGGTTACATTCACTGCGTCCTAGATCCATTGGCACATAGAACGACATGCAGAGGGAATTCATAAAAAAATTCTTCCCACATCATAAAACGATTACCCTCAGAAAAGCAATCATGAACTTTGCCCAAAAGGAAGATGAAACATTCTTCCAATGTTGGGAAAGGTTCAAAGATTTGGTCAGTTCATGCATCATAAAACGATTACCCTTAGAAAAGCAATCATGAACTTTGCCCAAAAGGAAGATGAAACATTCTTCTAATGTTGGGAAAGGTTCAAAGATTTGGTCAGTTCATGCCCACAACACGGATTTGAAACGTGGCGCATTACAAATTTTTTCTACGATGGACTGACATCTTCCATGCTCCAAATGGTCGAGACAATGTGTAATGGAGAGTTCATTAATAAAGATGTCGACGAGGTATGGGACTACCTCGACAGTCTGGCTGAAAAAATACAATCTTGGGACTATTACCCAAAATCAAACACCACGTCTAGGCCAACTCAATTAAAGGAGAAAGGTGGATTATATCTCTTGAAAGAAGAGGATGATCTCAAGTGTAAAGTGACTACGCTCATAAGGAAAGTTGAGGCCATGGAAGGAAAGAAGGATAAGGTTAATGAAATTGTTTGCGGCATCTGTGATTGCAACATTCATACAACTGAAAATTGTCCTACAATACCCGCCTTTCGAGGAGTGTTGAATGAACAAGCTAATGCTGTAAACAACTATCAAAGACCTTTTACTGGACCTAACTCCAATACATACAATCCTGGTTGGAAAAATCACCCAAACTTTAGTTGGAGGAATGGACAAACGGCTACTCCTCCAGGTTTCTTCAATCAAAATCCAAATCAAGTGAAACCTCAAGAGGAACCGGTTCAAAATTCCATACAAGAGCTGGCTCAGGCTATGTGGGGAATTACAGATTTTATGCAAAAGATAGATTCTCGTATAACAGTTATAGAAAAGGGGATGCTTCCTGTACAACCTCTCCCTAATCCTAAACCGCAGTACGAGATTAATGATCCCAGTTCTTCAAATCAGATGGGGCACGCTAAATCCATCACCACTCTTAGGAGTGGAAAGATCATTGATAAAACTCTTCCGGTTAGGCCCGAAAAGCCTCAAGAACCAGAAGAGGACAACAATGATGGAGCTAGTGATGCCCCACAAAAATTAGAACCGGAACTTCTAGAGAAGCCAGTTGCTCCATTCCCCCAACGGTTGGTTTCACTAAAATCTCTCTCTAACTCTCAGGATATTCTAGAGGTGTTGAAACAAGTGAAAGTCAACATTCCTCTACTTGATGTCGTGAAACAGATTCCTTCATATGCCAAATTTCTGAAAGACTTATGCACGACCAAAAGACGGCAAAGTATTCAAAAGAAAATTTTCTTGACTGAGAAAGTGAGTGCTATCCTAAAGCAAGACGTGCCACAGAAATTTAAAGATCCTGGTAGCCCAACCATATCATGTGTAATCGGGAACCATCGAATTGATCACGCACTTCTTGACTTAGGAGCGAGCGTCAATCTGATTCCTTACTCGGTATACAAACAGTTAGGTTTGGGTGAATTAAAACCCACCCTAACCACACTACAACTTGCTGATCGCTCTGTTCGTGCACCAAGAGGGATAATTGAGGATGTGTTGGTCCAAGTTGATAGATTTTACTACCCTGTAGATTTTATCATTTTGGACACCGAACCCATCAATAACATAAGCACTCAGATCCCCGTCATTCTTGGGAGCCCATTCTTTGCCACTTCAAATGCAATTATCAATTGCAGGAATGGTGTCATGACTGTCTTTTGGAAATATGACATTGGAGTCAAACATATTTTTCAATAACGGCAGAAACTTAGAGGATGATGACGATTTCCATGATATTAACATGATTGACTCTTTCGTGGAAGATACGACACCTCTAACCTTATCCTCCGACCATCTAGAGACGTGCCTGGCCCACTCCCATGATTTTGATGATGACATGATTAGGGAGACGTGCGCCTTGCTTGATACTGCACCGGTACTTGAAGTTAACCGATGGAGGCCACAATTTGAAGAATTGCCACAAACCAATGTAGTGCCTCTACCGTCTAACCTCAAGCCGCCGAAGCTTGACCTAAAACCTTTGCTCTCTGATTTGAAATATGCCTATTTAGGTCAAGATGAGACATACCCGGTGGTGATCTCTGCCACCTGGAGAAAGAACAAGAGAGTATGCTCATTTCTACTCTCATCGAGCATAAAGGAGCCCTGAGATGGACGATAGCGGACCTCAAAGGAATCAATCCCTCGATTTGTACTCACCACATATATCTTGAGAATAATGCAAAAACCGCTCGGCAACCACAACATAGACTAAATCCAAACATGAAGGAAGTGGTTAAGGCCGAGGTTCTTAAACTATTGGACGTGGGTATCATATACCCTATATCTGATAGTCAATGAGTGAGTCCAACTCAAGTGGTCCCTAAGAAGTCCGGAATCACCATCGTAGCCAATGCCAATAATGAACTCGTGCCAATTAGAGTCACTACTGGTTGGAGAATGTGCATTGACTACAAGAAGGTGAATACCGTCACGAGGAAAGACCACTTTCCCTTACCATTCATTGATCAGATCCTGGAAAGGTTAGCTAGTCATTCTTATTACAGTTTCCTTTACGGGTATTCGGGCTACAACCAGATAGAGATAGCTCCTGAAGACCAGGAAAAGACCATATTTACATGTCTCTACGGCATCTTTGCCTATCGAAGGATGCCATTCAGACTATGTAATGCCCCTGCCACCTTTTAGCAGTGTATGCTTAGTATCTTTTCTGATATGGTGGGGCAATATCTAGAGGTCTTCATGGACGATTTCTCTGTTTACGGTCCATCTTTCAGCAAGTGCTTAGAAAGTCTTAAATGTGTGCTGAAAAGATATGAAGAAAAGAACTTGGTACTTAATTGAGAGAAGTGTCATTTCATGGTTCAGAAGGGAATTGTCCTTGGGCATATCATCTCGTCCAAAGGAATCGAGGTAGATAAGGCAAAAATCGATCTTATCTCTAACCTACCTCCACCCAAGAACATCAGAGACGTGCGATCCTTCTTAGGACACGCAGGATTTTACAGGCGATTCATAAAGGACTTTAGTCTCCTCTCTCGTCCTTTATGTAATCTTCTTCAAAAGGATGCTCCGTACGAGTGGACTGAGCAATGCCAGGAAGCTTTCACCAAGTTTAAGGGCACGTTAACCATTGCACCTATCATGCAGCCACCCGACTGGAGCCTTCCTT
The DNA here is from genome assembly GCF_029962835.1 of Magnolia sinica. Classification (NCBI taxonomy): domain Eukaryota; kingdom Viridiplantae; phylum Streptophyta; class Magnoliopsida; order Magnoliales; family Magnoliaceae; genus Magnolia; species Magnolia sinica. The sequence continues at coordinate 20,633,542 of NC_080576.1, read as the reverse complement.
TTGAGCTTATGTGCGACGCTTCTGATTATGCTCTTGGGGCGGTCCTAGGCCAGAGAAAAGATAAGAGGCCCTACGTCATTCATTACGTAAGTAAAACTTTAAATTCTGCCCAGGTGAACTACTCGACTACGGAAAAGGAACTCTTAGCTGTAGTGTTCGCCTTGGACAAATTTAGGTCCTACTTGATCGGATCCAAGATCATTATCTACACAGATCATGCGGCACTTAAGTATCTTCTTTCTAAGAATGATTCTAAGCCCCGCCTGATACGATGGATCCTTCTACTCCAAGAATTTGATTTGAAAATTAAAGATAAAAAGGGAGTAGAAAACGTTGTGGCCGATCACCTTTCTCGCCTTCATACCTTTGATTCCCTTGAGACGACTCATATCAACGACATGTTCCCTGATGAACAACTGTTCAGAGTCTCCCATTCACCTTGGTTTGCTGATATTGCTAATTATCTTGCTACAGGTGTCATACCGACACAGTGGACTGCGCAAGATAAGAAGAAATTTTTCACCGAGGTGCGCAACTTTTTCTGGGATGATCCTTATTTATTTAAATATTGCCCAGACCAAATCTTAAGGAGATGTGTACCAGACGATGAGCATCAGAGCGTCATCTCCTTCTGTCACTCACAGGCCTGTGGTGGTCACTTTTCTGCTAAAAAGACCACGGCCAAGATTCTGCAGTGTGACTTTTACTGGCCCACTATGTTTAGGGACACTCATGAGTTTTACAAAGCTTGTGAGCATTGTCAGAAATTGGGAGCATTGTCCCGTCGAAATATGATATCTTTGAACCCCATCCTTATCATTGAAGCATTTGATTGCTGGGGCATCGATTTCATGGGACCATTCCCCCAATTGTTTGGAAATCTGTACATTTTGCTCGCTGTGGATTATGTCACTAAATGGGTCGAAGCGATTCCGTGTCGAACTAATGACCATCGCACGGTCATTAAATTCCTAAAAGAAAACATCCTTTCTCGATTCGGAACGCCTCGAGCCATCATTAGTGATAGGGGCTCACACTTTTGTAATAAACCATTTGAGAGCTTAATGAAGAAATACGGTATCTCTCATAGGGTGAGCACCCCATATCACCCACAGACAAGTGGGCAAGCTGAGATTTCTAATAGGAAAATTAAACACATTTTGGAGAAAACGGTTAACCCTGACCGTAAGGATTGGTCAATCCGATTGACCGATGCCTTATGGGCATACCGTACTGCCTTTAAAACCCCTATTGAATGTCTCCCTTTAGACTTATCTATGAGAAAGCTTGTCACTTGCCTGTGGAGCTGGAACATAAAGCGTACTGGGTGATCAAAAATCTTAATTTCAATCTAGACAACGCTGGCTCGCTACGCAAACTTCAATTGAATGAACTTGAGGAAATCCGGAATGACGCATATGATAATTCGAGAATTTACAAGGACAAGATGAAAGCATTTCATGACCAACACATTTTGCGAAAATCATTCACGCCTGGTCAGAAGGTCCTTTTGTACAATTCTCGATTACATCTCTTTCCGGGTAAGCTTCGATCTCGTTGGACCGGCCCTTACATTGTTGTTACTGTTTTTCCTCATGGGGCCGTTGAGATAAGAGATCCCGACAATGGCAAGGAGTTTAAAGTCAATGGCCATCGATTGAAACCATTTGTTGAGAAATTTGATTCAGAGGACATGTCCATGCCCCTGACTGCTCCTGTTTACCAGGATTGATCTCCTAGTCTGATGGAGGTATAGGTAGGTTTATCGCTTTCATAGGACTAGGGGAGTTGCTTTATTTGTCTGGCTGAAGACGGTAAACTTAGCGCTCATGGGAGGCAACCCAGCTCTTCATTTCATTTCTATCATTAGTCAGTTCAATGTTTGTGGGTAACATTGCTGCAAACCTTCACGAGACTACAACTCGTCCACTAGGGGCAACCTAGGGGTTTAAAGGCTTGTTGCATACGCTAAATGCAATCGAGAGCACCTACGAAAGTGGTATAGGTAGGATTTTATTTTTGTTATTTTTGTGTTGCCTTCTCTCTCGTGCTGACCGACGCCCATGCTGTGATATCTTTGGAAAGCCTCTTGATTCTTTCATCCAAGTACTATCTTTCCATCACTCCTCTTATATTTTCGTTGTCCCATGTGCATTGCATGCTTATTTCTTTTACATTGAGGACAATGTAGATTTTAGGTTGGGGGTGGGAGATTAGGTTTCCTAATCTGTGTTTTCTTGGTCTTGAGCGAAAATTGTGAAAATTTTAATTTTAATTTTTTTTGGAATTTCGTATGAATTCAAAGTGATTTTGATGGCCATCTGGGACACTTGGAATTACAAAATACATGATGTTGGTAATTTATGACTCTTGGATTTAGAGTTTGAACTATTAATCCATGATTAGAAGTTTTAAACATTGATTGAATCATAATTTTACATGTCACATCTCGCTTACACATTAAGGTTTCGTTCGATATTGAAGGATTAATTTGGTGATCACTAAGCTTGAAAGGAACCAACCTGAGAATTGAAAGGATTGAGTGAATGGTTTTCACCATAGGTTTGCTCCCTACAGGTGAAGGTTTGATTCCCCAAGGTTGACATTCAGAAACTTTTTTGGCGACTGGTCTTTATCATAGGTTTGCTCCCTATAGGTGTAGATTCGATTCTCCTCCTTGGATTTCCTTAAAAAAAGAAAAAAAAAGTTGACATAGTGTGAAAATCATCAAAAGCTGGAAGAATGAATTAAGTTTTGGTTTAGGTGTTGGTTATCATAAATTCTATTGTGGTTACCAATGATATCCTGAAATAGAGAAGTGAATTTTAATAGTGTTAAGCTACGATTACACTATACACTCATGGAACTCAATATTTAGAATCGTTCTAATTAATGGATTAATATTTGAGCTTGATTTTAGGATAAAGTAATACCAACATTCATGAATCTGAGAATTCTCATATCTGGATTATTCTGCAAAAATCACTCGAGTTTATGGAAATTGTTCTGTAATTCTCAACTTACTTTTCGCATATTTTGCTCGGGACTAGCAAAATGCTGGTTGGGGGTTGTGTTGAGGGTCAAATATTGCATATCAGACCCAGTTATTGCCTGGATTTATGAACATGGTACCGTTGAATAGCCCATTTTAATCATGTTTGTGTTGCAAGGTGGAATTATGAGCTGAGACTGGATCGGGATGCTAGAAGCACGGATTTAACGTTCAGAATGCACCAAGGCAAGGGACGAACTCCAGGGGACCAAGATCGACAGAATTACACGCTAGAGATCCGCGAAAATTGAGAAACTGAAGCTCAAGCGGCCTGAAAGTCAGCCAGAATGCAAGATCACTGGGTTTCCATCATCTGTTTGGCTCGAAACTTTATACATGGCTCAAGGACCAAAAACTAACCGTACACGTCAAATTTCAGCCATTGGATCCTCGTGAAAGTGGCTGAACTAACAGATCAGTCCATAAAACCCTGATTTGGGGCCCACCCGCTGTCCAGATACGCTTTAACTTCGGTCCCCACGGCTCAAATGAAATGGAGAATAAGATGGATGGAGTGGATTTCTCATAATCATCATACAGTGTACATAGTACACTTTTTACATTAAGACGTGCATGGCAACACAGGGACTTCTCCTCTTCAAAAACAGAACTCCGTTTCTGGTATGAAACAGAGACTGCGGATGATCTCAGTGGGCCATCATCATGGACAAAAAGATCAATCCGAGCCGTCAATCATGCATAGGGGCGCGATATGGTCAGAACCATGTTGATATTATATACCCATGCACCCATACATGCTGGTTTCAATGGTCACAAACGGACAGCCCTGCACTGATTGCAGCGTGATTACCACCTTTGGCCGCATCCATAACATTCCAAAGCCGGACACATCTAGCTGAAATTTCGTTGTAAAGACAATTGACGGAGTGGATTTACTGCATAGGATTGATCATGGGCCCCACAGCACTCACTGCAACTTGTTTTAAGCAGGGAGTGCGCGTTCGGGAAATTCGGAGATTCGGGGGAGTTGTGGGCCACGATCATCAATCTTTTCGATGATCTGAACCGTCTAAATGATAGAGAGGGAAGATTCATCCACTTCTACGCTGGCAGAATTGATCAGAAAATGAACTGCGGGCCGCACGAAGTTTCTGATTACTGGCTGCGTAAGCTGACCCGCGCCTCTTCTGCCGATTCCTTGCTGTGAAAGGGCTCTTCTGCACGCACCGACTCCAGCCAGGTCTCCCTTCCACCGGCCTTCCTACTATTAAAGAAAGAAAGAGATGTGAACCGAGGGGAGGAAAAGGAAAAGACGTGAAGACAGTGCTGCTGTAACGGGAGGTGAGCAAGAGTTTGGCGGACACAGCTTGGCTGGAGGCGGCTGTGGAGCAGTGAAGAGGCTGGAACGTGGACGTGAGAAAGGAAGGAAGGGAGCTTGGTTTGGCATAAACGAGAAGATAGGAAGAGGAAAGGGAAGTTTTTCCTTATTTTCTTTTTCTTATTTTTTCTTGGCTGTTATTCTTTTCTTTCCTTATGAATCCTAAGGATTTTAGCCTAATCATGGTCGGCTAAACCTCTTGGCTAGGGCTAAGAGGTGAAGCCTATAGCGAGATGGGAGTGATATTTTGTGCCTTTAATTTAAAATTTATAAACTGTATTTGATTTTAGTTGATTATTAAAGGAATATTTTTCTTAGTCTTTAATGGTCTGTTGTGACTGAAATTACAATGGGTTTGCAATGGCTTTGAGTATTTCTTTCCCCTTTTTTTATGTTTATGAAGTCAGGAAGCCCTGTTGTTCATCATTGTTCCATGGGCATGGTAGGATGACAGTACCCTTCCTGATCTTCATACATTGTTGGTTGGTTGGTAATTAGTTTAATTCTGTTGTTTACTTTGTCTCCTGGGCATGGTTTGGTGATGGAATCAATTCTAATTCATATACTTTTCATCTCTTGAAAACCAGATCAAGTAAGTTCAGTTTAAATTCCATAATTCTGGATGCAGGCATAAGATCTCCCTGATCCCTACAAGTGGATCCTCTGAATCCCTAGTTTGCTTCCTCTGAATTACTTAAGTTTTAGATTAGTGTTCACTCTTATTACTCAAATTACAACTCGAATTAAATTTCATCTCATTCTAGTTTTAGTTCTAGTTAGTTTCAGACAACGTACAGATATCAGTCCCTTGGGATTCGACCTCGGTCTTACCGAGTTTATTACTACATCACAACCCTATACTTGGGGAGTGAACAAATAGTACGTAGTATCGCAGGCTACGGGGTCCATCACAAAGGACTCCTATCCAAACCAGTCCCATACCTAAATTTAGATAGTCAGACTCAACGTGGTAAACTCCTAATCTCAGGTTAGTCGCGCCCCCCAACTGAAATCCTGTCCATTATGAATGTACACGTAACAAATAGTTGCGCACTACCAGCCCGAGTGGATAGTGAATGAATGAATGAGTATGCAACTCGTGCGCAATAAGTCCACGTATCAGTACAGTTCATCTCTGGGATCATCACCGGGGCCTATTATACTCTACGCCAGTTTGTCACCCCTATCCGAGTGCACAACTGGATAAGTGGAAGAGACCTCACTATCCGCCTGCCAATATCAGGCCCGGCTCGTCGATAGCAGACCCATTCCTCAAGCTGGTCAAACTCAACCTACATATTTTCCTCTCACTCAGGCGGGTAAGGTCACACCCCCTCCCAACCGACCATGACACGGTGGGAGCCGCAGCTTACTGGGATACGGCTCTCATGCGCTCATATATATCCACTCGGTCTCGACGTTGGGGCGTTTCCTGGCCACAAAGGTTTAGGAATTTTCACCTAGGGACATCTATGGCTCCTGTATGCTAGACCAAACATTTTCGGCGTCCCATCTAGCCATCCACGATATTCTTGTGGAGGCTACGACCCTGATGTCGCTAGGGCGTATAGTAATCACAACACACAATGCAGAATGCATGAGTCATATAATCCAGTCATGCATCAATCCTGCGCATACCGTGCGCTCCTGTGAGATAACCTCTGCCTATCAGGGAGTCTCATAGCCTATCCAATGACATATGCAATGGTCAACCACATCTTATAACAAACATGCAGATGATGCGTATGGGCATGTATCATGATGCTATGCTGTCACATACTCATAATCGGTATCAATAACTAGCATCGACAATCGACCTCGACAATATGGGCATTTAACCAACATTGCCCTCAAGGAGTGGCCCTCATAAATCCTAACATATAGTGGACCCATGGCCTCACACAAGGGCCAAATATAAAACACCATGGATCCCACTTAAGAGCTTAATACACACTACGATGGGCCTTTCACATGGGCCTAACATACATCACAATGGGCTCCTTCGCCTGGCCCTCAAATGCATCACAATGGGCCTCATCTCCTAGGCCTCAATATACATCACATTGGGCCTTAGACACAGGCTGAATACACGTCACGTCAGGCCTTAAATACGGGTCGCATATATATCACATTGGGCCCCGATAATCGGAATCGGCAATCGGCCACGACAAATCATAATCGGTAATCAGCCTCAATCGATAATCAGCCTCGATCGATAATCGGCAATCGGCCATGACAAATCAGAATCGGTAATCAGCTTTAATCGATAATCGGCAATTAGACACGACAAAACAGAATCGGTAATCAGCCTCGATTGATAATTGGCAATCGACCATGACAAATTAGAATCGGTAATCGCCTCGATCGATAATCGGTAATCGGCCACAACAAATCAGAATCGGTAATCGGCCTCGATAATTGGAATCGACAATTGGTCACGATAATTGACCTCGACAATCGGCTTATAAACAAGGCAGGGTCCATAGATGAACAAACGATCAACCATAATATAAAGGTCGGCCCTCGGCCATGGTTATATCAAATCCGATAGCATGGAGTTACTCGTCTACGGTGAATGGGGCCCACTTATTTGGGTTAACCCATCAAGGAAAAGATGAAAATGGGCCTAACAAGGCCCAAGGGAAGGTCTCAATGTGGACATCAAACCATCATTACTCATCAATGTAGACATCTAACCAACATTGCTCCCAAGAAGTGGTTCACATAGGGCCAGACATATAGTGGGCCCATGGCCTCATACACAATACAATGGGCTGCATACAATCTCAATGGGCCTTACACAAGGGTCTCATACGTCACAATGGGCCGCATCACATGAGCCTAATACACGTCACCATGGCCACGACCCATGGTCCTTAAATACATCATAATGGGCTACGACTCATGGGCCTCAAATATATCACAATGGGCCGCAATTGCATCAAGGTGGGCCTTAACGGATGGACCACAAATACATCAAGATGGGCCTCATGGATGGGCTGCACCAATGGGCCTCATATGTATCAAGTAGGCTGCAAATATATATCACAGGTGGGCCTCTAAAACATATACATCAGTAAGGTCCACGCACAGGGATGGACGACCTAGATACACAAAACATACATACAAGGTGGGCCACTCGTGCCATCAAGGTAAGGCCCACCATAATGTTATTCTCCATCAAATCTGATCATAAGGTCACAACGACCTGGATTAAGAGGGAAAACAACTATTATATAGATCCAAAACTTCTGTGACCCAAAAAGGGTTTCAATGGTAGGCGTTTAGCTCACCACTGTTTACTGCAGTGAGGTCCACCTGATAGATCTACCTCATTTTCAGTCTCAAGCCTTAAAATGAGCTTGCCAAATGTATGGACAGTTGGGATGGAACTCATCCATCATGGTGGAATCCCTAATCAGATGGACCGAATCAAATGGGTCGATCAATGGGCCGATCAATGAGCCAATTCAAATGGGCCTCATGAATATCAAATCGGGCCCACCCTCATGCATTTTGAGATCCAACCTATTCATAATTAGCATAGAGATAGATGAAGTAAAAACCAATTATCCGCTTGGGTGGGAACCACTGTGGCTCCTAAAAGTTTTAAACGGTGGATGTCACTATACCCCATTATTATTGCAAATGGTGGGGTCCACTTGAACTTTGGATCTCACTCATTTTTCCCATGCCATGAAATGATATCTCAAGTGGTTGGACGGTTTGGATACAACACATGCATTATGGTGGGTCCCAGAGATAGATAACATGGATGGAATAGGTGGGCCCACGGAACTTACGGCCGTGTGCAACAACGGGTTCACACGCCACAGGGCAGTTAATGCTACTGTACATGCAGCATGTGCTGCTAAAGGAACAGCAGGGGTGGGTCCCATGTAGGGCCCACCCTCATAGATGTGTGTGTGTGTGTGTGTGTGTGTGTGTATATATATATATATATTATATTATATATAATATATCATATTACATGCTAATATAATATAATATAATATACTAATATTATATTTAATATAAACCACGTCCAGGCGCTGGACGGCCTGGACATACACCTATATCGTGGGTCCCACCGTCCTGGAGTGGACGGTGAGGATAAATCACGTGCACCATTGGGTCCCACGTGGGGCCCACCGTAACGTTTTTTTTTTTTCCATCCAATCTGTTGATACCTAAATGAAGAGTAAAGACAAATATATATATATATATATATATATATATATATATATATATATATATATATATATATATATATATCATCCAAAACCGTTGGACGCCCAAAACAGTTTCAAGGGCAGACATTCAATCAACACTGTTCTTGTAATGTGGGCCACCTAAGCACCACGTACGGTTGATTTCCTGAGGGCCCACCGCCCAAAAAGGGGTCCACCAAATGCATGGTGTTGATCTCTGACACACATCACAGTGGGGCCCATGGCTGGGACCATGGGTCCCCGCCCGTCCGCCAGCGCAGCAGGCCTGCACACGCTGTAAACAGCAGCAGCGCTTGTTGTTACACACATTTATTTATTTATTTATTATTTGAGAATTTTCTTAAGGTTTTTCCTAGGTGGGGCCCACATCCAAAAAATCCAACCCAGCCTTTGGATTCCACGGCTCATGACAGGCTACATGAGCCCAATATTCAAGGTATTTCAGTGTATAGAGACATCAGGGAAGATTTCAAGGGTAGAAAACACTGTTTTCCATGTTATGGCCCGCCAAATAATCGGACTGGCCTCATTTTTCGGCTCAACACCTAAAATGAGCCGAGGAATATGATGGACGGCGTGGATTTTCTGTACTCACTAGGGTGGAGCCTGTAGGAGTAACTCAGAAGAAAGCTTCCAACCAAGCTAATATTTTTGTTTTGTTCCAGCAACGTCCAGACATTGCTGGACGGTCTGGACAACGGATGGCTTGCCCATCTGGCCGTGTTGGGGTCCACCAAATGCTTGCACTTCCCCATCATCTAGACCCTTCAAATGAAAGGGTAGCAAGGTGGGTTGATCCTACTATATGGATGGTAAGGATATTACATGCTTCATCAGGTGGGCCACTCATCATAAAAGAAAGGGAAAGAGAGAGAGAGAGAGAGAGAGAGAGAGAGAGAGAGAGGCACCCACTATGATCCAAAGGTCAAGATCTATACAAAGAAAATCACCCACCTCGATATCTCTTCTTCCTTCTTCCGCCAATGCGTGATAGAGTCCCAAAGAGACAAGTTCAACGGTGGAGATGATCATTGGATGGTGGAGATGGGAGATAGGGAGGTGGGCCACACTAGCTCTCTCATGGGAGCCATGGACGTGGGATCGGTCCGGCCAAACAGGCCCTTAGTATTTATATACGTCTCCATGGGGTGTAGGATAGCTGCCTCCTTTCCCAACACGAACCCTTAGGGCGTGTTTGGGCGCTGGGATTAGAAGGGATTAGGCTGGATGGGATTTAAAAAACATAATTATTACCCATGGCAGGGATTGTCATCTGTTGCCATGGGATAAGATTAATGCCCTCCTTTGTTGGTAATACGGTTATACATTGAATGGATATACCCACCATCATTTGAAATTATTGAGAATAACACAAATGTGTTATATGTAAACTGTTCATTTGGTTTGTAACCTCATTTTACGACATGAGCCTAAAAATGAGGTAGATCCAAAACTTATGTGGCCCCAAAGAAGTTTTCAATGGTAAGTATTCAATCCCCGTTGCTTTCTATGGTGGGTCCACTTGAGCTTTAGATTTACTTGATTTTTTGGCCCATGCTCTAAAATAATCTCGAAAAATGGGGGACGGTGTGGATATAGCCCGCAACATCATGGTGGGACCTACACAACTTGCTAACATTGAGTGAAATTGGCACAGGACCCAATGCAATTCCATCTAATCTAATTCCAAGCTTTTCCATTCTTCCCAAACATAGAGTGGAATTGGCACGGGACTAGATGAATCCCATCCCTCCTAATCTCTTCTAATCCCACTGCCCAAACACGCCCTTAGCTTCACTGGCCTTTCATTGCGCAGGGTGCACATGATAAACGTCTCTCTCTCTCTCTCTCCCTCTCTTCAAACAAGCCCGGGCCGTTCAGATGGTGGTCCTATTACCGGGAGCAGATTAGGTGAGATCACGGATCCACTGAGGTGGTTGGGACCGCTGACTGTGGGGCTCAGAATGATGTATGTTCCTTAAATCCACACCGTCCAACCGTTTTGAAATGCTCATTTTAGGGCATGATCCAAAAAATGAACTGACTCAAATCTTAGGTGGACCACACCATAGGAAACAGTCGTGATTGAATCCTCACCATTAAAAACTTCATGGATTCCACTGGAATGTTTATTTTCCATTCAACCTGTTGATAAGGTCACATATACGTAGATGAAGAGACCACACAAATATCATCTTGATGTAAAGCTTTTGTGGCCCACAATATATTTTTAATGGTCAATCACTACTTTTTCCTGTACTATGGTTCATCTGGGATTTGGAACTGCTTCATTTTTTGGATCATGACCTAAAACGAGCTTTCAATACGGAGGATGGCGTGGATGTAGTCACATACATCTCAGTGGACCCCACAGTCAGGGGTCCCACCCACCCGGGTGGATCCGGTGTCTCACCCAATCCGCTCCCTTCATTACCGTAAATGTTTCATGGCCCGGATACCCGAACGATGAATTCATCAGATGAGCCTGTGTGGTAGGGTGGCAATGGGTCGGGTTGGTCCTGGGCCTACTATCACGACCACTTTAGAGGCAGGTTTGGCCCTGGCTCGGGCTAAAAAATGTAGCTCATTTACTTAAATGGGTCGGGCTTGAGTCGAATCTTACTCAACCCACCCATGGTTTTTCATTGAATGGGTTGCAAGTTGGGTTTGGCTCCGAATTCTCTTCGGGTCTAGTAAACGGGTTGGACCTGGGCTGATCCAGATCCAACCTGAACACCAGCTCATTAGTAAAAATACTAACCAATTTCCTAGTGGGCCATCTGATTTTTAGGGTAAGAAAGATATATTAAGGGGACCATCAGGTGAACGTCCTAGATCACACCGTGCTACGTCAGCATCCGTGGACACACACTCTCTCTCTCTCTCTGACTAATCGTTTTCCTTTGTTGTGCAAGTTAGGTGGGATAAGGCAGATTGGAAGAAAATGATAGTTGATGGCCATACGAACCCAAATCCCGTGACCCTCGCGGATCAGCTTTCTCACGTGAAGGTCATCAGCTTCTGCGGTCAGTATCTTACGGTCAAGAGGATTCTTGGTGCACTCGCGGCCACGTGTGCTAATATTCAAGACCCAAGTGGGCCACACTGATAGATTTCCTGGTTGGAAGGACAGGATGGTCTGCTTGTCTGGTTGACAACATAAGTGCATTTAATGTATACTATTGGCCTTTTTTTCTTTTTGAACCGTCCATGTCTTATACAGACCATGCTGGTTTCTGGCACAGGGAATTTATACAGAGAAGCTCCCCTGGTGAGCGGCTTAGATGTAACACGTTGACACCCAAGTGCACGTAGGAGATCTAAAATCCACCGGGTCTCTACTCATGGCATGGTGGTGTACTCACTAGAGTTTGAAGACAGAGGTCATGGTTTCCCGTACGGCCATGTGTGTGGTGTGAGTGTGCATGCGTATGTTTAAAATAAAATAAAATTAAAAAAAAAAAAAAAAGCTTTAAGATGCCCGCAATGCTCCACCACGCGGACTATCCCATGGTCAGGGCGGGGCCCACCTTGATGTATGTGCTGTATAGCTACTCAGTCTATCAGTTTTTTCATATCATTTTAGTAAAAAAAAATTTAAAATAAAGTATATCTAAATTTCAAGTGGACCACACCACGGGGAGCAGTGGTCATTACATGCCCAACTTGTTGACAAGGTGACACAAACCTGGATGAATGGAAAAATAAATATCAGCTTGATCCGGAACTTTTGTGTACCTTAAGAAAATTTTTAATGGTAGGCATTCAATTCCTATTGTATAGTCCAATTGAGATTTAGATATGCTACGTTTTTTAAAATCTGTTTTCAAATAAGCTGGACAAATTAATGGACGGAGTGGATATACAGCATATATATCAAAGTGGGCCCCACAGTCAGAAAAACACCCACTAACATGTTACCCGGGCAACGCCTAATATGCCCCCCTCTGAATTGCAGTAATTCATCTCCATCATCATGGAGGCGGATTTCCAACTGACTACCGGTAGCTAATGGCTCCGGTAGGTGCTCTATGGGCCCCACCATGGTTTAGATGTTTTATCCACATCATTCATCCATTTTTCTGGATCAATTTCTAGCATGAGCCTAAAATTAAGGTAATCCAAATCCCAGGTGGACCACAATACAGTGGTGATTGATCACCCACTATTAAAAACCTCCGAAGGGGTACAAAAGTTTTGTATCGAGATGATATTTGTGTATGCCCTGCATTTCAGGTCTGCCTGACATAAGCAACAAGGTCGATGGAAAATGCCCTAGGAAGTTTTTAATAGTGGGCAATCGATTATCATTGTTTTTCTATGGTGTGGTCCATGTGAGATTTATAGTTGACTCTTTTTTGGGTCCATACCTAAAATGATCTAAAAAAACAGATGGGCAGTGTGGATAAAACATGTACATCATAGTGGAGCCACTTCACCAATGGCAGACACAAATTGCGTGGTCTACCACCAACTCCGGTGGTGTGTCTTATAGAAATTCTATAAGACCCCACCCTTATGTATACGTTATATCCACACCATCCATCTACTTTGCGGCATGAAAAGAAAAAAAAAGAAAAAGAAGCATATCGAAAGTTCAAGCTAACCCCACTGGTGAAATCTTCCTAGGCCCCACCATGATTTTTATTTTCTATTCAGCCTGTTCATAAAGTCACAAAGACCCAGATGAAAGTAAGCGTTCAACCCCCACTGCTTTTTGTAGTGTGGTCCACTTGAGCTTTAGATCTATCTTATCTGTGAGCTCATGTCCTAAAATAATCTGGTAAGATGAAGATGAATGAACAGTGATATAACACATACATTATGGTGGGTCCCACAGCTTTGCCACATCAACACACCTCCAATGTCCCATGCAATCCGCGTCCCATGTACGTGAATCCAGATAGTACAAATAGTGGGCCACTGTTGATGGAGCATAAATCAAAATTCACAATGATTATTTTACCAAAAAAGACACTAATTGGACCATCCAACCGATTAAACTGATGGTCATCAAACGGACAATCAAATAAAAAATGGTTTACAGACCAAATCAATATAGTTTTTGGACTATGCTCCAAATCAGTAGGACCCATAATTTGGACAGCCAAGATTAACGTACATGCATGCTCTGTATACAGTGGATAAATCGCCCAGGTATCTGACAGTTGAAAACACGCAAGCCACTTTAACTACGCCATCAGTTCTAAAGTCTCAAATCTCTATACTTTTATAAATCCATACTTCTCATCTGTATTAATCCATATCACGTAAAAGATAATAACATGAGTGGGCCCTACTTGTATGCTTTCACATATTGGATTCTAATTTTACTTTAATTCCATCACGTGTCTCTTTTCGTGAAAATAATTTGATCTAATGCAGCAAATGCTGTTAACCATTTGGTTTTCCACCGTTGATTTTGAAAGTCAATAATTGAACGCCTATGATCATCCCATCTATGCATATTTCGAACCATTTTCCAATCACAGTATAGTGGACTAGATGGACGGTGTAAATTCATGACCGCTCTGCCATTTACATCTCTCCCATATAATCACCCCTCAGGCTTTTGTTGAATTCTGACCAGCAATGACAACTCCGACGTGGACCTGACCTCCAGTCACATGCCACACGTGTCAGAGATAAAGGTCATTCCAGGTCATTCATTAGGTACTGTGCACAGCAAACGTGCATGAAAAAAGGGAAAAATACACTCAGCGAGTGATCAAAATATTGAATTTCGACCGCTTGGGACTTTTTCTTTTCTTTTCTTTTCTTTTCTTTCTTTTTTACAAACCTACTCATTTTACTCCCGTGTGTGTGTGTGTATATCGAGAGAGAGAGAGAGGCATGCTCACCTACGCACCTACGCACGTGCGCACCTTTGCACACGTGTCAAATCTGAACGGTCCATAAGATGAGGAATCCCATGAAACCTTAGGGGGTGAATTTTCACCATGATCTAAGATTCTGGTGGGCCATAGCAAAGAGAAATTCAAATCAAGGGAAGAAGCTGTTTGCATTTTTCATGGCCCACCGAAGTTTTGGATCAAGGTAAAAATTTGTACCAGAAGGTTTCATGAGGTTCTGCTTCATGTGGACCGTTCAGATTTTCAAGGCTCATTAGATATGATGAGTTCTCAAAAAAGTTTGTATGTAGTACGTACAAACTGGTTCGCAGGTGAGCATTTCTCTGCGTGTGTATATATAGTTGGAGGAAAAATATGACAAGTCGATAAGTCGGCTCATACAATGGACCGACTCTACTGACATGGCCCGGACTCACTAGGTGCCGAGCCTAACCGAGGCCCACATGTCCAGAATCATGAGGCGAGACCTCCAAGGAGATCGATGCACCTTTAGGACCCCCAAAGGGTCTCACAAAGGTCACTCCATACCAACCCACTTCATAGGTCGGGTATCAATCAGGCATAAGCTGACCAGGCCTTGGCCCAACTTCAGTCCGATCTATCTTCTAAGTCGGCCAATAGGACGGTTGTCAGCCAGGAATAGGTCGATTACAGATCGACCATACTCTATCTAATAACTGATCAAGGGTAAACCACTTAGCGGAAAGAGACTTAGCCAGCGTAAGCCATCTGAGAACACCAATGATCCAAGGTCGATCGATGGCCAGTTGAGCCCCGTCGCATGTTCCCATTTAGATGCTCGTCATCGCACCTCGCCCTAAGTCGAACTAGGAAAGTCAGCTCAATATTAAAGACCTCCTTTCGAGATCATCGAAAGATAATCCCCGATCCCGAAAATCCAAGGAATCGAAAATCTCGGGATCGTTCAAGATAATGATCAATCCCCTTCAGGGAAGATCCTAAAGTCACCGGATTACATCTCCTCTATAAATAAAGACGTCGAAAGGTACACATAGATAGACACACTCTCTCACCCTTAAACCCTTTCAACATTATTAGACTCAGATTCTAGGCCTGACTTTGGCATCAGAGGGTCCCTTGCATAAGCTAGGGTCTCTTTGTCATCTTCTTGTGCAGGTGTTCGAGTACCAAAAAGGGGGTGAGCCGGAAACTGCATCCACACACACACACACATATGAATGCTCACCGGGGCACCTTTTTACGTGAGCACTGGTGAACACTTTTGCACAAGGGTCATGGGCACAAAATCTGAACGATTCACATGACGCAGGACCCCATTAAACCTAATAAACCCAATTTCCAGTCTAATCCAAAACTCTAGTGAGTCATAGTAAAGAGAACTGCAAATCAAGGGAGGAAATTGTTTCCTTTTGTCATAGCCCACTAGAGTTTTGTATCGGGCTAAAAGTTAGGATACTAAGGTTTGACACATCACGTGGACTGTTCGGATTTTGTGCCTAAGACATGTGTACAAAAGTGCTTGCGTGTGTTCACCTAAGAAGCTAGGCATGTGAGCATTCCTATATATATATATGGAAAAGGTACTATGCGCTCGACCTCCGTCCCATGAGGTCGAGCTGTGTGGGCCCCACCGTGATGCATTTCGAACATCTACCTCATTAGTCATTCCATCGTGGGCCTAGGTCTCAAAAATCAAGTCAATCCGTTACTTGTGTGGGCCACACCACATACAGAAGTGGAGAGGGGCCGTGCACCATTAAAATATTCATAATCACTTTTTGGGCACATCGAGATGTGGTTTGCAAATTCAGCCCATCCATTATGTGTGTCCCACTTAGATGAGGGTTCAGACCAAGTTTTAGACACATGCAAATTTCAGGTGGGCCCCACCAAGTGCTTTTATATGTTTTAACGGTGTCTTCACATGATTTTAGATGGTATGGCCCACCTGAGTTCCGTATACGGCTGATTTTTGGGATATCCCATAATTTAGAGGGGACCCATCAAATGCACAGTGTTGATGGTCGACACGCATCACGGTGGGGCCCACACAGCTTGAACTCATGGGAGCTTATCGTGGGGTCGAGCGCATAGTACCTTTTCCCATATATATATATATATATATAGACACACACACACACACGATGTACATGATCAACTGACCATCGCATTTTTTGGTACAGATCATATTCACAATGTACACTAGCTGATCAATGGCCTGGATCTCTAACACGCGGGCCATCGGATGGCTGAAAACAGTAGCTCTCAAACCGCTTTCTCTCATTGATTAGGACTTTTAAGGCGCTCGTGACTGTTTGGAGGTTCAAATTCCATCTTCGTTTTTTATTGTGGCAATCCCAATCTCAAGTGCCATTTTCCAAAGCAGCAAAAAAGAGAAAAAGCACACACACCCCACCTTCTCAAAAGGTGTTTCTCACGTCAAAATCACACGGATTGGATTTTTTAAACTTTCTTAACGTACACGAGTACTTCACAACCTTCATATATAAAGCTTTATAGAACCATATAATATTTGAATGGCTAGAAATTAGCAGAACAATATGATATTTGAATGGTTAGAAATTGGATCACCAACATGTGGATGGCAGGCCCATTTGATAAACTAAAATAATAGCTTAAATGGGTACAAGGACTGTTATTAAAAGAGAATGAACATTTCTTAATTTTATTTTAATGACTATTTAATGCATGTTATTGGGTTTTTTTTCCATTTAAATACTCAAGAGATTAGTGGACTGTCTATTATCATAAAATAATAAATGGGTGTCGCCCTGTACAGTCAGCAGCACAAGCGGGGAAGAGCTCAGCGAGATTTGATCTCAATATGGTGATACCTAACTCCCACTTGTTTTGGGTTCTCTTGAATGATGATTTAAGAAAGTAATTTAAAAACTCAAGAAAAACTTGATCTTGTCATGACTCGAGAAAAACTCCACTCGAAAAAAATTCATACAACTGATATGAGTCGACTCGATTCAGCATAGCTGAACACTATCTATGTAGTATTCATGCTTTTTAAGTATTAAATATTACTGAATAAAACTCATATGGGTTTTTAAAAAATTTGTCTGAGTTTTTGAGTTAGCTCCACTAGATTTTGAGTTTTGAGTAGACTTTTTATGGTTTTAATTGATGAAGAAATAAGTTGAGATGGATTTGGATTGAATTGAAACAAAAGACCAAGTTGTAAATAATTTACTATATCCACATTCAATTTGGGAGTTCTTTATTCGTCGAGGATTACAGAAAATATGTTAGGTTTGGGACGATTATATCATATGATGCCCAACATGGAACCCGGAGCAATGTCCTATCGTAGAATCCCCGTAGGGAAAGTCTATCACCCAAAAGAATGAAAACCTTACAAAGGAAATTGAATTCTCCTAACATGATAGCATCCTCTATTAGAAGAATGAAAAAAAGTTTTAGATCAGGGTGAAAATTAGTCTATCAGGGTTTCATGGGATGCCACATCACTTGGACCATTCGGATTAGACCATAACACGTGCAATGGTGCACAGGTGTGCACATATGTGTGTGTGTGTATATATAAAACACCTGTTCTCACCATAACTCATGAAGAACTTTTACGGAACTCATCACACATGATGTGGGTATAAAATCTTAATCGTCCATGTGATACAACACCTCACGAAACCATAAGGCCTAACTTTCACTCTAATTCAAAACTTTGATGGGCTATGGAAAAAGGAAACAACTTCCTCTCTTCATTTGTCTCTCTATTTTGCCATGGCTCACCAAACTTTCAGATAAGGGTAAAAGTTAGGCCAAGGTGTTTCATGGGATGCTACATCATATGGACATGGATGATTCAAATTTTAAGCCCACATCATGTGCGATGAATTCTGAAAAAGTTTTCACAAGTTCTCATGAGAGTTGGTGGGTAGGTGAGCGTTTATATATATATATTTATATATATAACTCTTGCCGCTTAATTATTGATATTTTAACATTTTATGAAAAATATTAAATCTAAAAAATAAAAAAAATAAAAAAGCTATTACAGTTCATACTACTCAGCTTCTTGAGAATTACATGAGAGATTTTCATGTCAATGTTTTGAATTCTCCATCCTATCCTATGGTCACCCAAGGAGATAATGGTGTACTAACCTGCCATAGAGCCCTGATCTTTTCCGCCAACATGCCGCTTGTGTAAGACACTTATAGCATGAAACAGCAGGACCTGCAATGACGTTGCTCATATGGAGGATCAGGCAATTCCAGTCAGTAGATGGGCCAAAACCTGAAATATTGAATCAGAAGGTAGGTTGTCCATGAATCTGACAAACCTGACTGATTTTTGTGCCAGGTGATATTCATAGTTGGGTGGCACACTTTGTTTCTGTGTATGCACCACCAGCTTTCATAACAAGACAATATATGATGAAAAAAAGGACTCTGGACGTGATCAGTTAATAAATCAAAACAGTACCAAGCCAGGCCTAGCCCAAATGAATTCTATTATTCTCAGCCACAGGTTGGATGGCTAGTGGCTTATGGCTAATGGGTGGACCAACCCAATCATATCCAAATCCAGCCCATGGGTTTGGATCACAATATCATGACCCCACGTTAGGGAAGCCCTTCCGGTGGAGGCGCAGTAGCCTATAGTCATTCATGTCAGAGAATTGTAAGCCGAGCTGAGCCGAGCTCACTTACACGCTACTGTGATAATGATATATGTAAAGCAATCCGCGTAAGCTTCGAAGCCAAGCTAAGCCAAGACAAAACCAAAGCGAAGCCTCATAAGCATGCAATAGTGCAACAGCCTCACAAGAAAGTAAGAGAGATAATGACAAAACAAAACAAACCCACATGAGCCTTTAACCACCCATTTCACACGCTAGTGGCCACGATGCTCATTCCAACCCAATGCCCTCTCTCTCTCTCTCTCTCTCTCTCTCTCTCTCTCTCTCTCTCTCTCTCTCACATCATCTATATATATAAGATATGTGGACTTGTGTTTGGCCATCTCTCTCAAATATATAAGATAAGTGGGGGACTCGTGTGTGGCCATCTCCTTATCTCTATCTCTTTCAAAGATAAGTACTAGTAGTGTTTTCTTGTGGTTATTGTCTATAACACAGGAAAGGAAGGAGGAGAAGGGATGGGTGAGGAAATAATAGAGGAGTTCGAGTTCGATGAGATAAAGGATAACATACATGGTTCTGTTGGGAGCAGATTGTCTTTGTTTTCAAATGAGTATGGGCTTGGAAAGAACAGATGGGATTCCAATCCTTCTCTCAGATTCCCAAAGGAATGCTATAGTGGCTTTGTTATTCAACCTGATGGCAGGTATTCCATCTTCCCTCTATTTTCCTACTTCTTCTCTTTTACCTTGTGTTTGTTTGAACTCTTTAGAGAGAGAGAGAGAGAGAGAGAGAGAGAGAGAGGGAGGGTTGCACCAGCATGCCTGGTGGTTTGGGAATCCTGAGGTCACACCTTCAATACCACCCAAACAGAAAATGTTGAAGGTCACACATTGCTGATCTGCAACTCTACTTCGATGGATATGGGGCCCACGTGCTTGCAGGGTTTGATGATCCAAACCGTCCAGGTTATCTGATCAAACATTGCAACGCTACGTGTGTGTGATCTGATCTTTTCATAAGGTTGGAAATAATGCTCTTTTTTTTCTGCTAAAATATCAGATGATTTCACTTCTCAAGTGGGCCACAACGTACAAAGTAAATTGACAGTTTTTTTTTCTAGCCCATCAGTTTTTTGGTTATGCTGTGGCCCACCTGAGGATTGAATGATCTAATTTTTATGTCAGAAGATCTAAACAGCATAGCTCACCTGATGGAAAGATCAGATCTCACACACGTACCACATTGTGGCACATGTGTCACAGTAGATTTGCAGCGGCTCCTACATGCGTGTGGAATTAGATCTGAACAGTATAGCTCACCTGATGGAAAGATCAGATCTCACACACGTATCACATTGTAGCACATGTGTCACAGTAGATGTGCAGCGCGGCTCCTACATGCGTGTGGAGTTAGGAAACGTCTTTTCTTCTACTTGGCTATAAACACATTTTACTGCATAAGACATGTTTCCAAATATTTCCAAAATATCAAAGAATATTCTTCTAGAAACTGTACATCTGGTGGGCCCCACTCATAAGTGCCCATAGTACCCCTTTGGTTTATCGCTTGCGTGATCACTACCATCCACGGTATGGCCGACTGAATGGAAGATCTATATTCACCGATTATATTGTCAAGTGGGTCATGATCAGGTGTGTAAAAGTTACAAGATGTGTAACTTGTCCAATCAGAAAACGAGTCATCACTTCTCTGTGACTCAGTGAGTCAACTCAACTGAATTCCTACCTTCATTTTTTTATTTTTTGCAGATTCTATAGATGTTGGGTGAATATAATATTTCTATGGTCCATCTATTCATCCTTCTTCACGCCAGTGGAATTTGGATTCTTCAGAGGCTTGCCACCGCATATGAGGCACCTTGAAACTGTGCAGATTGTCTTCTTTGTGGATGTGATTCTACACTTCTTTGTTGCGTACAGAGATCATCACACCTACAAGATGGTGTACGACCGCAAAAGCATTGCCATGCGGTAAGTTGTACGCATCCATACACACATGCATACATACGTATATACGTGTAGGAATGAAGTGGCATGCTAGACCCGTGATCATGCATGCATATATTAAATGCTTATATACCCAACTAGCTCTTCAATTAGACGTAAATACATCAATTCAGATCCTTGCTATAAATAGAAATTTTGAAATTTTCTATTGGTTGAAATGTGATTATACCAAATAATCATACACACACACTGTAGTGGAATTTCACCACCTATGGATACCCCAACCTTGATCGGGTGTTGAAACTCTTGGGAGTCTGACACCCGAGCAAGAGTAAGGATCCACATAAAATCTCTACTTGTGGCGAGCAAATGATTCGGATTGAGAAGTCCTCAAATCCAACCGGTTGGACATAATCTATGGTCCACCTAGTGGATAACTTCTAATTTTTCACACACCCTCTCTCTCTTTATGTATATACTTCTGTTACATCTCACGGAGATCCGTTTGATTTTTGGTATGCAGGTATGCAAGAGGCAGTTTCGCATTTGATATTCTGGGCTGCTTTCCTTGGGATGCGGTTTACATGGTAAAACTAGAGGCGTCACATCACACTAATATAAAACCATTGGATAAATCACTTGCACAGCTCAGAAAAAAAAAAAAAACATTTTGATGATTCAAGTCGATCGCATGGTGGGCCCCATTGTGGAAGGGAAACTACAGTACCTCCCTGACTATGTTATCTAGCCATCAAATGTGGACCATTTCCACAGGAAGGCCAGGTTCATCGACAGAGAGGATTGAAATTTGGGGGATGGCCAACCTATGTCGGGGCCACCTGAGCAACATCTTAACGAGGCTGATCCTACAATGCGATGTTGGGGGCACTGTGATGTGCTGATGACATCCAATCCATCCATCATGTACGCCCCTCATGTTCCCCTTCGCATTGTAGTTTAAGCTTAACTTACAAAGCTTTGTACCGGGTTTGACTAGTGACCGATCATAAGCCGGCAGGCTGGTGCCAAAGTTAGGTGGGCCCCCCCATGATGTATGTGTTTTATCCACACACCGTCCATCCATTTTTCCAGCTCATTTTAGGGCATGAGACAAAAAATTAGGCAAATCCAAATCTCAGGTGGACCACACCACAGGAAAACAATGTTGATTGAATGTCCACCGTTAAAAACCTCCTAGGGCCCACTATAATGTTTATTTGCCATCCAACCTGTTGATAAGGTCACATAGACCTGGATGAAGGGAAATACAAATATCAGCTTGATCCAAAATTTCTATCGCTCCCAAAATGTTTTCAACAGTAAGCATTCAATCCCCACTGTTTCCTGCGGTGTGGTCCACCTACGCTTCGGATCTGTCTCATTTTTTAGATCATGCCCTAAAATGAGTTGTAAAAAATGGACGGACGGCGTGGATAAAACACATACATCATGGTAGGGCCCACAGAGCCTTGAAACCAGCAAGCTGGCTGGTGTTGGGGTCACCAGCTAAACCACCTCCAAAAGCTTTGTAGTGAATCCAGCCCCATTACCAAAAGGTGGACCTCATTTGTAACTATGGTAGCAAAATGGACTGAGCCAGTCTGGCAGAATCATATCCCAGTCCAGCCCATGAGCTAGCTAGCTAACTTCAGTCCAGCCCATGAACTTCAGGCCCGTACTAATCCACGGGCTCCATGGGCTTTGAAGGCCCAAATAAGGATGGGGCTGAGGTGGTCCAATCTGGCCCAGCCTACTTTCCTCCTATTATTTTGCATAGGGCTGAAAGCCGGGTGGGTTCAACCTGACGACCTGTGACTGACCTAACATTGGGTTGGGCTAGGTCAAGATGTATTGGGTTCTGGTTTGGGCTATACAAACACCAACCCCATAGAACTTGGGTTGGGTTTGGGTTTCGGTCTCGGGTTGCCCAACCCAACCCAAACCCGATCGATATATAATTTTGTGTGTGGATCGTCTGTGTTGAAGGCCCAAGAAACTCTAGTGCCGTTGGGTCTCATTAGTCTACGTTATTTCCAATGACTCAAGCTAACAAGATACACTGGATTTCTCTATCCTAAATAGATTGCTTGCTATAGAACATGACTTGTTTATTTAGAAAAAAAAAAATGTTCTTTACGATAAATAATTACATATATAATTAATAAAATCATATGCACAAAAAATAAGATGTGTATTGAAATATAATAAACTAATGTAATAACGAAAATATTAGCACCCGACTAACCCGACCAACCTGACCAACCCAAACCAGTCCACTTGGGTTGGGCTTGGGTTGAGAATTTTCAACCCGAGGTTGGGTTGGGTTGGGTTAGGGTTTAGGTATGGGAACCTTGGGTTGGGCTAGGGTTAAGCACCAACCCGGCCCAAACCGCCCCACTTTCAGCCCTAATTTTGCACCTCCTAACAATGAATTGTAGACTCTGCAGCTCCAACCAACTCGGTCCTGAGTCTGAGGTTGACTCGTCCGAGTCAATATGAGTTGGACATATTTTAAAGCCTAACCCATGGTGCCAAACCAGCTCGACTTAGCTGAGTCCAAGTCGACTCAGATGAATTGCATGTCCATGCTCCTAAGCTGATTTCCAATTCCATCTTGTCTCAGGTGACAGGAAGAAGAGAAGCTGTGAGATATCTCATCTGGATTCGACTCTATCGAGCGAGGAAAGTCGAAGAATTCTTCCAAAGAATGGAGAAGGACATTCGTATCAATTACCTATTCACTAGGATAGTGAAACTCATTACAGTTGAGCTGTATTGCACGCATACGGCTGCATGCATTTTCTACTATCTTGCAACGACACTACCGCCGGCCAAAGAAGGTTATACATGGATAGGAAGCCTAAAAATGGGAAACTATAAATACATCAACTTCAGAGAAATAGACTTCTGGAGGCGATACGTAACGTCGTTGTACTTTGCCATCGTCACTATGGCTACAGTCGGTACGTTCAGATGCATGATATCATGTGTAGCCATCATAATCAGCATCACAACATTTATGCATGATCATCACAACCAACATCGACATTTGATTCATATGCTTATCAATGCGTGGGGCTGGGCCTATGGCTTGGGTGTTGGGAGTTTTGAAACATGGTAGAATATAAAAGTTTTGAAAACTAGGATTTTATATTTTACAACCTTAAGGATTTTGGTTTAGATATTCT
This sequence comes from Magnolia sinica, assembly GCF_029962835.1. Classification (NCBI taxonomy): domain Eukaryota; kingdom Viridiplantae; phylum Streptophyta; class Magnoliopsida; order Magnoliales; family Magnoliaceae; genus Magnolia; species Magnolia sinica. The sequence continues at coordinate 20,609,273 of NC_080576.1, read as the reverse complement.
TGAGTTTGTAAAGTGGAAAAACCCAATAACTAATAGTTAAGATTTAGGTGATCAAGTTTGCTCAATGAACTGTTGTTTTATCGTTACTGATCTTTCAAATTAAGAAGTTTCTCCCTAATCTATTAAAGGAGATATGAGAGCTCACACGTCAACCTTTGGAGTAGAGCTAATAAAAATACACATAGTTTGTAAGGAAGACTCTACATGTGTCCCACTTATGATGTAAGGAGAGGAAGAAAGTGTAATCTCTCTTGTCTGTGACACCCAAGTGGAGGACATGCAAGTTCTCTCTACACTCTTACGTAGAGTCTCTCTTTCTAGGATGGGATCTGTTTACAACGACGAGTTTAGGATGTCAGAGAGACACCAATTATAATATTCTACTACCTTACAGTCTTCCATATGTCCTATTATATTGAAAGTTTGTGAAACGACATTTTCTCATGCAGCTACATTTGATCTAATTCACCTATTGTCATGAACATCAAATAAAAATCCAAACATTTCCTCTAGTGTGGCCCTTCCGTCCTTTGGATTGGGATTGTTTTTGGGATATGAGGTCAACTTGGAGGGCCAGACCTTATGGACGCATTGGATGTGCCACGTTGGTCCCCAACCACGGAATTGTAGAATACACTTATTCTATAAACGTTGCAGAGGAACCGGCCTCTTATAAAAATGCCGACATCTCGATAAAATGGAACATCATCTTAACATATAACACACAGAAGCCGGTCGCTGTGGGGCCCATTGTTCGATGATCTATAAAGTCGATCTTGTAGGCCCTTGATGTAGAGTGGGTCATGGACAGTTACATGGCCAAGATGGATCAGAAAAGGCCTGATCGATGACAGAAGTGATCCAGACCATCGGACCTTAAATCGGGTGTATCTCGCAATGTGTAATGAGTTATCAGACGTAAAATATATGATTTCGGGGTAGAATGAGCTACTTTAGCCAACCAACCTAGCTATGCCAGGTTACGCATTCCGGATTTGTGAAATACCCCTAGATCGATGGTCATTTCCCTATTTTAATTCCGTTTTTACTATAAATAGTAAGTTTTAGTTTGATTATAACTTTTCATCCGTTGGGCTTTAGGAGTTGCACCCAACGTGAAAAGAGCTTAGAATAATTAGGAGAACGGTTTGGTGATGCCAGTTAGGACACTTACTATTTTTGGCTGAAAACCTTGCGCACCAGTCTAAAAATTAATATTTATAGTAAGTTGCGATCTCTGTGGAAATTTGAGGAGTTTTAGTTGTAGTTTGATTCGATTTCTTTCTCTTTAAATGCTTGGTATTCATATCATTTGGGGTTGTAAACAAGTTTTTCGCCTTATTTTTATTCATTAATCAATCAGTTATAATCAAACTAAAACTTACTATTTATAGTCAAATCGAATGTATTAAAATTTATTTCTATTTTCTTGCGTTCTTTCCTCTCGTGGATTCGAGAAGTCTTGGTGAGGAGTCCAGAGAATTTTCGTGGATTCGGAATAGTTATCTTCATGAGGAAGACGGTGCTCGACCTCACGTCCTTCCTTGCGTCAGCCTTGCTACCTTTCGTGAAAATCTTTCATTTTGACTGATTTCAACATCAAATTAGCGACTGAAAAATAAACGGTTAACAGAAAAATAGACATCAATGGTATGAATTCATTAAACAAGCCAAAGGCAAAGAATTAGTACTATCCAATCTAAGATAGCAAGATATTTGCCATCCAACCCCTATCTCTAGAATAACTTATGATATCAATGGCTTGGATCACTGGACCATGGCACCCAGCACCCTAACCTAAGAGTTCGTGTTAGCTTTGTGAACTCTCAAATGTCGCCACCCAATGGGCCCACATAGTTTTGTAGCCAATTTAATTAAACAAGGCCACACATGTAAATCAAGGCTTGTGTTTGATTTTTATGTGTGGGTATGACGCGGGGGCATATTTGAAATTAGATACATGATTCAATTATTCTCTCAATCAATTGCCAATTGCATGTTTAGTGTTTAGGTGATCTGTATAAAGGTGAGACTTTTTTAATTTATTTTATTTTAACCGATACCTTCAACTCAGTATTTTTCAAAAGAACAAAAATGTATAGAAATTTTTTTTAAAAAAAAATTTATTTGTTGATGTAAAAATCTATACCACCCTCCACCGAACCCTCGGTGCTCGGAATGAACCCTAGTCCTGCGCAAAGGAGCAGACAAAGGAGACCCTGGCTCAAGCAGGGGACCCTCCGATGCCTAAGTCAGGCTAAGGAAACTGGGTCTAAGTTGAGTAGGAGTGAAGGTGTTAGATATCGCATACTTGTTCTTGTAGAAATGACCCATATTTATACCAGTGGTTGTAAAGAACGTGTCTGATAATCTCGGCATGGTCATCACCACTATGCGGGAGCTACGTGCGTGTAGTCATCGGCAGTTATCCGGAGATCGTGCACTGGGCATTACTCCAGTCGTGCGTTATTGGGGTTGTGCATTGATACTGTCGTTAACCAGGTTCCCATTCGAGCCGACCTTCTTACTCAACGACCTGAGCTAACGGATAACTAGATTATCGATACGCTAAGTAGAGAGGCTCGGCCCGGAAGAACACTAAATGTGTAAATACTCTCCTGCTCTCCAAGTTGATATAGTCGGATCGGACGTGCTGTTGTAGTTCCGACATCGGGCTTGTAGGACGTGCGATGATTCATTTCGAGTCTTGGGTCGGTGTCATAACTCTGCAAAAGCTCTCGACTCGGACGTTCACCTCGGGTTGGAGATTTGCCAGTCCGAGGCCCTGCTCATTGATGTTGAAGTCGACCTTGATATGGCTCGGTTCGGATTTACCCATAACATTATCAATAAAAAAAATTATTAAATGATGTTAATTTTATTAATATTTAAATATATACTTTATTACAATGGATAAAATATTAATCGATTAAATGAAATAAATGAAAAATAAATAAATAAATATATTAGTCATCTATTGAATAAACAAACAAGAAAGGTGGTCAGCATAACTATGATCAACTAAATTGAAACTTAGTTAATTATGAAATATTTATAATTTAAGGTTATGGATATTTAATTAACTTTTAAGATATTAGTGGAAACTACTGGTTAATTGGAATTTATGATAGAACTTAAAGAAATTATTGCGTAATCACTCTTCAATAGATTATCCTAGCTTTTGATTTTTAGAGGTTCCTGCGGTGCCACGATACGGAAAGGCGGCGGCAGACAATGTGAGTCGCGGCGGATGCAAAACAAACTACCTAACAGCAAAGGTGTACTGGTATTCTGTAAAAATTCCAAACGCCGGGGGCATTTTGGTATATAGGGAAGAAAAAAAGGCGGGTTGCAACGGCCATAAAACCGTTACTTCGCCTTTCCCATTTTCAGATTCACGGAAGAAGCAGAAATGGCTTTGATCTATAACAGAACTGTAAATCAAATCCAGAAATGATTTTCTACCCTCAAATTCAAAAGCAGCAGAGAAATTTCGTGTTTGGTTCTTTGAAAATCTTCGAGAGAGTCGCCATTCAATTCTATTTTACCGTCCGACATCCAAACTATCTGAGAATTTTCATCTTCTTTGAAGTGAAAAAAGTAAAACCTAACGCTAGCATTCTGTATAGAAATTCAATTTGGTTTAGATGGTGGGGCCTACTTCCTGTTGGTCCAACTCGACCATCCTGCGGTTCCCATCCTGTATTGGCAATAGGCCAAACATCGCCTCGGTTGATTTATTACAGCCATTGATCCGGTGGACTTGCATATCAACTGTTCGCTAAAATGGTGGGGGCCACTGGATGAACTATCTGCATTGCTAAATGGTGGTCCCACCTGTACAGAATGCTGTCCCGCTGCAAAAATGGCACTACTTCAGCCCAAGCGTAGGGTATTGCCTCTTTGATTTGCATTTTTGTAGGAAAGAAAAAAAGACTAGTTTGTTTATGGTATTGGCAAGTTTGTCTACCTTTTCGATTCTCATTGGCAACATCCACTGATTTGGATGTCTGGGATTGCTTGATGGAGGAGATTTTCTACCCATCACCATCCTGTCAAGATTGGATTCTATGACTCTAAACACTCAAACAACCCCTTAATTGATGATGGGTTTACCTTAATTGCTAATTTCAAAGGTCAATTTTACTTGAACAAACCCAGGCACTACGTTTATAAGGTGGACCACACATGTTTGAAGAAATCGATGGTTGGTCCACATTCAATGTGCATGGGTTGCTCACCTGATGAGTAGACCAGCCTGATTTTCAAGATAGGACAAATGCACTGTGGCCTGTGAGGGACCACTTGATGAACCCGCCGGCACACTTGCACAACATTGGCAGATGTGGTGCGTTTGTGTTTGGCTCTTGAAGAGGGAGCTTCTGGAATTAGAATTCCTCTTTGAACTGAAAGCCTTATTTGTTATTTGAAAAATACTGAATATTTTGTCAAAAAACTCAATTGGGTATTTGCCTAAGCATTGCAGCTCAGAGATGATTATGGATTCGTTAACAACTAGGCAATTCTGTTGACCCTTCTCTGGTTTAAATCTTGTATATGCAGGTTATGGTGAAATTCATGCAGTGAATACCAGAGAAATGATTTTTATTATGATATATGTCTCATTCGACATGATAATTGGGGCGTATTTAATCGGTAACATGACAGCTCTGATTGTTAAAGGCTCCAATACAGAGAGGTTTAGAGATAAAATGACAGATCTTATAAAATACATGAACAGAAACAGGTTGGGTAAGGATATCCGGTCACAAATACAAAATCACCTACGGCTGCAGTATGAGAGTAGCTACAGTAAAGCTAGGGTCCTCGAAGAAATTCCAGCAGCTGTTCGATCGAAGGTAGTATTGTTAGTGTTAGACTACATAAATTTATGTTTTTCTGCCATTTTAATAGGTCACATTGAGCTTTGAGTATTGAAAATCCAGTAATCTTTTGTATATTAGTGAAGCGGCATACCCATAATTTTGATTCTTGTTCAAATGGAGGAGGTTCAGCTGGTGACCCACCATTGGCAGGCAATAGCCCAAAAATCATGGTGATTTGACAATGTTAGCCATCTGATTAGTCCATATGCAAGTCACTAATGCGATGGTCCAATTGCTATGATTTTTAGGTATTCCCCTTTCATGTGGTGGCCCACCAGATAATGGTTTTGATTGTCCTATAAGCATGCCACATGGCCGAGGAGATGCTTGCTACCTCCATCGTCAAGGAGGCTCATGGGCCTCATGAGTAGATGGATTGAATTGCAATGTTCTACTGTAAGATGGAAGTATTGAAATCTTACCTCTCAACGTAGACTGTGTATGATCGCTTGACTTGTTCTTAATGTTGCTACAGATTTCTCAAACCTTATACAGTGAGACGATTCAGCAAGTTCCACTTTTTAAAGGGTGCTCTGATGAGTTCTTCAATCAGATAGTAAGTCCAATCACCACCTAGGAGAAATATCTAGACATTTGAATAATCATGCATTTCCATGAGATCGGTGAATGATCTTAATGGCCCCTAACTGCCCATGCCAAAACCAATGCAGGTTACGAAGCTGAATGAAGAGTTCTTTCTCCCAGGAGAAGTGATCCTTGAACAAGGGAGTGCAGCAGATCAAATATATATTGTTTCTTATGGGCGCCTGGTAAGGACTTCAGTTTGCTACCCCAAGTGATATTTTCATTTTTATAATAAGGAAATAGTTCGAATTTCTGCTGACTACTGTCTATATGAGCAACGAAATAGCACAACCATCTGTTAGAGTATATTTTAATACTTCATAGCTTACTGCTAGAAGTAAATTTGAGCACATTTGTGACTTTCTTCTAAAGTGCATTTTGAACCTCTCTACTGTTGGGATTTTGGATGCTCATTGAAGTGAACTGGAATTCATTCAATTCATTTCAAAAGAAAGAAAGACCAAATTGGGGTGGTGCCATTTTATTTCATAAAGACAACTGAACCCTTGCAATGATATGCATTTTAAGTAGGGCTTGAAACGATAGTAATTGCAGTTTTGGGGATATTCATTCACTACAAACAAGTGAGGCTAGCCCCACTTTGATCGATTACCCTTTATAGAATTGAATTTTTGAAATCGGGTTCAGTTCAACACCCAAATGCAGCCTTCATAACATTCACAAATCATGCAGTTGTTGCTTCTAATATCCTTCAATAATCTTCAAAGTTAGGATTTGTCCATCTGTTTACTGGGTCCACTTAACAAATGCATCCATTGCATGGATCGTCAATATAACAATATGACATGATTTGACTAACCACCACAAATCAATTAGAACAGGCTATTTTATCTTGTACTAAACTTAAAATTGGGGAAATGTACTGTTTGGAAAATGTGTGGTCTCTAAGACAACCATACTGAAAATTAGACTGATAAAAAACAACAGATAGATTTACAGATCACCATAAAACAATGTATTGTCCTCTCATAGTCTTTGATCGAATTGCTGTTATGCCTTACATGTAGAAGCTTTCATGTGCATAGGATAGGCCATGATTGAATCAAGTCCAATTTCAATCTTTTTTTTCTTTTCTTTTCTCATTTACAGGAGGAGATAGCAACTGGAGAAAATGGGTCGGATGAATTCATTGCAGAACTTAAACCCCACAGTATTTTCGGTGAACTGGCGATTTTATGCAATATTCCCCAGCCCTATACAGTTCGTGTTTGTGAATTATGCAGACTCCTACGAATAGAAAAACAGTCCCTGAGTAGTATTTTGCAACTTTACTTCATGGACAGCCGGCAGATACTCAACAATCTCCTTAAGGTGTTAACTGAATCCCTTCGGCTGTGTTTGAATGCACAAATAAATTGAATTTGAAACCTTCAGTCTACAAAACAGGAGGCAACCAAATTGTAGTAAATATAATGATGTTTCCATAGTGTTCACAACAATGGAGAGCCCTCAAATTGCAGTCGTGTTCTTTTTAGTTCTACTTGGAAGCAACATCATTGCAGTTTGGCACCCATTCTCTCAAATAGAATGTTTGGGTGCCACTTGATAATGAATTTGATATCTAATAAATAATTATGACTAACTAAAATGAGATGAACTCATTTTTAAGTGGCACTTAAACATACAATAAGGAAGTTAGCTAGAATTTGGTCATTTACTGCTATTAGACTAGTCATCGTAATTCAGTTCTATAGTGCACCCAAACACGCCATAAAATCTTAATATGAATGCAGGTTGATAATGCTTCATGGTGCTGGCCATGCAATTTCCAGAGCTTGAGGACTTGGAGCCTTTCTTCTTGGAACACTGTTGTGAATCCTACTTCTGTACACGTGCCAATGTGCACAAGATCCAGGCTAGTCTAGTTATCAGTCAGACCCAAGGACTGGCAATGGGTCAGACCCAAGCCCGGATTTTGGACTGGTCGGGCCAGGCCTTCAGGCTAGCATTGTTTAAAATATTGATTTTTGCTAGTCCCTGGCATGGGCCCATTGCTTGGCTTCTTGGCCCCACCATTTATGAGCCATTGCCAGAAAATCAATCTAGTCATCAAGTGGGCCACTTGTGTAATCAATGTGGACTGTTGGTCAATTTTCTATCTATTCATTTTATCATAGAGTATAGCCCACCTGATGACCGGACCAGCCTCTTTTCGCGCTATGGCACATTTACGGTGCAGCCCACCAGATCAACAACCAGGAACTTACACACAAAGTAGGATTCAAAAATCTTTTCTATCAGTTACCTATAACAGTTCTCTTGTTTTGTTCTTGATTCTTAACATTCGTACCATCCAGGGAAAAGACACTGATCTAAGAATCAAGCAGCTGGAATCAGACATTACATATCTTATTGCAAAGCAAGAATCAGAGTTAGCTTTGGGAGTAAACGGTGCTGCTTATCATGGTGACCTGTATCACTTGAAAGGCATGATCAATTCAGGAGCAGATCCATGCAAGATGGACTATGATGGGAGAACAGCACTTGTATTTCCCTTACTTTTGGCAATTTATGGTTTACGAAATATTCCTTTTAGTTGAGAGGATTTTGTCCTGTGAAATCTTATTTCACAATGATTACGGGCACGACGTAGATTCTTGGACTTCTAGCATTTCTAACAAAAGCACCCCCATATTTCTGAGGTAAAGGATCATGTGTGCCCACATTAACACAAGATGTTGTGTTCTCATATCTCTACCTCTGTCCATTGATGATGGGTGGGAATACCCACTCAAATTCAAAATGGATTTGAATCCACTTATTCAGAAGGTGGGTGTCAATTGTAAGTGCGCAGAGAGATTCACGCCACCATTTTCAAATGATGAGTGATTTAGGAACAGAGCAGTCAATCTGTTTTAGATACGCACCAAGATATTTGTATCTAATCAACATGCTATAGCTATGTCAAACCCCTTCTGCATCTGACCATGTTACACATTTCCATATCTGACACCTTGCTTATGCATCCGACCATAGTTTGTATTTAAATTTTACAAGTCTGTGAAAGTTCAATGCTTGAATATGGTCCTCTCTTACCGTTTGATGTTTCCTGCAGCATTTGGCTGCATCAAGAGGATATGAGGATATTGTGAGGTTTCTCATACAACGAGGAGCAAACGTAAACTGCATAGGTGAATCATTAGATAACTGATAAACTTTTTAGGGTCTATTTGGGTGGGGGATCCCACATAGTCAGAATTAAATCTAATCCTGATTTTGGTGGGTCCCATGCCATAGTCGTCGGATTTTCCACACTTAAGTGTCATTTCCCCCTGCATAAATGCAATTAGTGAAGTTTTAGGAAATAAAACTTTGATAATTGCATTTATGCAGAGGAAAGTGCCACTTTAGTGCTTCAAATCTGACAGAGGGCATGGGGCCTACCAAAATCAGGACTAGGTCTAATCCTGTTTAGTAGGATCCCCTACCCAAACAAACCCTTAACTTCTTTTGAGTCTCTAATTGCAAATGTATTTAAATTGTCTTTCATTGCAACACATGCTTCATAAATAAGTAGTTTATTGCTTTAAAATGCAGACAAGTTTGGGAATTCACCTTTGTTGGAGGCTGTCAAGGCTGGGCATGATAAAGTTTCTGCTCTCCTTGTAAAACATGGTGCGATTTTGAACTTGGAAGATGCTGGAAGCTGTCTCTGTAAAGTTGTAACGGAGAGCAATGTCGATCTTTTGAAACGGTTGTTGGAAAATGGTGTTGATCCAAATTCAAAAAATTACGATGAACGGACGCCTCTACATATTGCAGCTGCAGAAGGTTTGCACCTTGTGGCAAATATTCTGATCAAGTTCGGAGCGGATGTTCTTTCCAAAGACAGGTATATTCTTCATCATTCGTATATATCTATATCCTATACATTCGAAAAAGTACATTGTTCGTAATTGCCTTCAGTTTTAAAATGGTTGTGAACTTTTTTTTTCCTAACTTCTAGATTTCCACATGTGTGTAATCAGTAGGACTTTTCTGTAATGAAAGTTACCACAGAAAGCAGATTTTATCATCTAGATTTCCACATATGTGTGTAATTAGTAGGACTTTTCTATAATGCAAGTTACCACAGAAAGCAGATGTTACATATATATGGAATATTACATGCACATACATACATACCCTATTGGGACTGTCAATACAGGTAAGAATTATTGGCTGATGCTTTCAGTTTCATGTGTGTGGGGCCATGTTAGGTGATCCAGGCACTGATCTCTATCCCACTGTGGATAGAGATGTCTGAAAATTTTCCTGGATTGAAAGATCCTAACCCTTCAATTTTTGGCATTTTCTTGTTAAATTCAGACAGTGACTTCAACATTTTCCTTAATCATCTACCTTCAGGCTACCTGTAGAAGAATTAGGATCTTCTAGTGTGGGAGGCTTCTGGGGCATGCTCATTCACAGTGGGTCCCATCAGATCAATGGTATGGATCACCAACCATGATCAACATGTATGAAATTGGAAGCGTCAGCAAATAGTACGTCTGCAAAGGTTCTGGAACCTATACTGTGGAAGTTTTATCTAGGTGCTAGGGAATTCCTTGCATCGGCCTTGGGAAAAAATGTTATTGATCCATTTGTTATGTGTGTCTCGAATTCTATGTTACATTCCTATTGTCCCTGCCGATGATTAGGTAGGCCTGGAGGGCGCCCCGTGATGAGTGTCCGAAGGTCCTCCCTTCTATGAACTCTTGTGTGTTTTCTTGTTTTGTTTCCTGCTTTTGCATTTCCACACAATTCATATTGGTGTTGGTACTAAAGACTCTCTCTATTGTTTCCATTAATTCATTTATTTTCAGGACTGAAGGAATATTTTTCGAATAATATTTCTCTGAATCTTGACTAATTTGTGTTCTAATCCTATTTAAAATTTCTGACTAATTCATACATTCCAGGTGGGGAAACACTCCTCTTGATGAAGGCCACAGATGTGGAAGCAAACCTTTATTGAAGATCTTGGAGAAAGCTAAAAAGGATCGCATATGCAAACATGAGAACTCTCAAGGTAGCAATCTTTCTATATAAAATTCTACCCTCCTTTATGAATTGGATGGTTCCGTTTTCTGTCTTAGAATTTTTATTTTTATTTTTCCAAATAGGAAAAATACATTCGTATCTTTATAAACAAACCTCAATTCTTACTCTTGTAGCTTCATTTCTCATGCATCTCTCTCATACAAGTATCCTTTCTTGGGTTGCAAATGGGTCAGGTCGGGTCAAGGGGGCCCCAGACCAGACCCGTTTAAGAATTGGATCAGAATTTTGTATCCAGACTCAACCCATTATAATTCAGGTCAGATCTAGGTCAAGTTCGAAGTCAAAAATTGCCGACCACCCATTTAAGAATTGGGTTTGAATTTTGTACAAAGACTCACCCCATTATAGTTCAGGTTAGATGCAGGTCAGGTTCGAAGTCAAAAATTACCAACCCATTTATCACATGGATTGGGTCTGGGTGGCAGCTCACAGCCTCCTCCTCCTCCCCACCCTCCCCCCCCCCCCCCACAAAGAAAAAAAAAAACACATAATTAACTACTTTATTGTGTCTGGGTTGGGTCTATGTTGGGTCCATTTTAGTATGACCCAATTTGGATCCACTTAAAAACTGGGTCCAGGTCAAGTTGGGTTAGGTTGATTTTGAGAGGACCCAGACCCAATCCGTTAGTAATTTGGGCCAAACTTTTGGACTTAGACCCGTCCCATATGTCTAAATTTTGGACCCAGGTCCACTAGTTGTCAAGTCGGATCCAATGGCCCACTAGGTCAACCCAACACCCTAATAATTTCTTTCCACTTACACCTAATTTTCTTTCTAATAATCAATGTTGATATTCTATCATGTAATTTCACATAGAGAGAATGTCATTTATCTTAATACAGTATCCTCATTAAGCAGTGTCTAGTCTCTTGGTTTGTAAGAAAACCTAGAACGCAAGTCATTTTCTTTCGCTTAGCTTATCAGTGACTCTCTTTTTGCACACATGGTTAACAAGCACAAGATATGAACTGATCACCAGGTAGGCCCGCCTTGTACAGTTCATGTCCCAAAATTCACAAAGATTGGAGAATCTTGACCCTTGGATTGGAATATATATAGATGGTAGAAGTAAGTTTCATTGATTTCTTTCTTAATAACCATCCATTTTCCTCCCCAAAAGTCCTCCAATTGAATGGTTAGTATTGTTTGATCATGTGTATGGGTTAGAGCCTACCTGATGATAGGTTCGGATCTTGAACACATACAAATGTAAACGAAAAGTGGGTCACTGATAAGTTAAGCAAAGGAAAGTGATAAATGCTACCATCTCTCCCTTGTTTTTATGTTTGTCATCTAACGTTGGTTATTCTTTTTCTATGTGACAGCAATAGAGGAAGATAATTCTTTTATGTAAATACCCATTTTCAAAGAAGAAAATGCAGTTTGTTTCAGAAGCTTGAATTGGAAGAAGTAAAGAAGGATAGCTCTGAAGGCATTTTGATTTTTCAGTGGTATGATCATCGCAAGTCCACAGCTATGTACAGGTATGCCCATGTGGTGTGGGTGTGGGTGTGTGTAAAAAACCAAAGGTGTAATGGTTTCATCCATTGGAGTATCAATGCAAGTCGGGATTGGAAAGATCTGTGGAATTACGAAATGTCATGAATAATCCACAAATAAACTGCAAACTCAAAGCAGCTAGATTAGGCTGTGTTTGGATGCACAAGCAAATTGAATAGCGAACATTCAATTCACTCAAGAGAAATTTGAGAAATCAGCGTGGTTTCCTTATATTTATTATGAGGAAGCAACCCTCAAATTGCAGTTACATCTCTTTTAGGCCATCTTCATGGTAATATAATCGCAGTTTGAAGCCCAGACACTCAATGTTAATGCTGTCATTGGTGAAGGTGTGTTTGGATCCACTATCGAATTGGGTTGTGATAATTTGTCGAAAAAAGTGAAATTTTCAAATTGTAATCACCTTCATTTGCATTAACATTGATTGGGTGCATCCAAACATGTCTGATTATTCAAAATAGCACTTTGTTCTAACATAAACCTTACAGTAAACCACATTTTTACCATCCCTCACCATCGAATTTGTTTGGAGAAGAGATCCCTTCTCAACCGCTGACATAACAATATCGAAATCAAAAGAAAAATAAAGAAGATACAAACCACAACACAAAGATTTATGTGGTTCTCTTTCAGTATATCTACGGATTCACAACGATCCATGTTGCTCAATGACAAGAAACAAAGAAGCAACTCTCAATATAATGACAGCTCTTTCTCTCTCACAACAGAATATATATTATCCCAAACGAACTAAGGTTTACAAAAAACTGCAATGGAATAATTATGAAATTGCCCTCCACGACAGTGCTGGCTGGATGAAATGTACATATCTGATGATCAGGCTCCACAAATCCTAATAAAATTAGCATCAGTTATTAATAGAATCAAATCATAGAGGTGAAGGCACTCAAATGTTCAGATTCTTCTGAAGATCAAGCATTTTATCGGGCTTGCAGTTAAAAGTTCTTCATCAGGGTGAAAAATCACCTATTACCATTACCCAACAGACTGCCAATGTCTCATTTATGTGTGACATCTGATTCATAGGAAGACAATGAAAATCATGTGGAACAAAAATCAGGCGACCACTCATCCGGAGCTCCCCATCAATCGGAAACACTGGGCAGTTTAAGTTAAGCCTTTTAATGGTCTAGATCAATCGAAGCAATAAACAAAACGCAAAGGAGAAGTTTCAAATGCACGCCTATATTTGTCTTGTAACTAAAATTTTCGTCTGATTGAGGTTAGGGTCATGATTCAATGTGCAACCTCTAATGTTAGGGGGTGGAACATGTGTATGTGATCTGGACCATTTGTCGGATCATGCCCACTCTGAAAATTCCATATGCCAAAAATCAGGGTAGCACACTATTCAAGTGAGTCCTACATACACCTATATTGGATTTGGGCTATTATACCTTTTTTCATATGCCAAAAATCAGGGTAGCACACTATTCAAGTGAGTCCTACATACACCTATATTGGATTTGGGCTATTATACCTTTTTTGATATGCCAAAAATCAGGGTAGCACACTATTCAAGTGAGTCCTACATACACCTATATTGGATTTGGGCTATTATACCTTTTTTCCTAACCGTCCATTTTCTTATGCAAATTTGATCCTATGCTACAAATAGTCTAAATATCCGTTACATAACATTTATAAGAGTTTTTTACATGTGCACTTGTCAGTTGTGATTGCTGCATGAGGTAAAAAGTAAAAGAGTGGGCAGTGGGCCTGCACGGCTATCCCAGAAGATGCTGGAAGTGCCTGCTCCATGAGAAATGGTCCCATCCTACTCCATGCGTTGTACCAAATATAGCCATTGTTAAGTGATCCAGACCGTTGATTTCACGGAGCATTTGCCGACAATGTCACATATAAGAATAACCGACAATTCCTATCACAGGAATCAGCGTCCTATGTATAGATAGACATCAGTCCACGTCAATGTCAAAATCGCCAAAGGTTGAATAACTAGGTTCTTCCATCAGGCCGGCTTTAGGACAATAATCAAGTGGGGTCCACCTCCCGGAACCGTCCATTATTAATCTGACACTGATAGGTGACTGATGACGCTGAATCATATAATAGGTGCTGTTCCATCTTTACACATTATACACTAGTTTTAATTCTTACAAGTGAGGCCCACAGTTAGGCAATCCAATCCGTTGATCTGTCCAGTTTCACTGTCGATGAATCATGCCCCATAAACCCGATATTGACAGATTCCAGTGACCAAATCTCGGGACCTTTAAGTTGATTGTGGGACCTTTTGTCTCTCTGTTGGCCGCGAAATGAACGGTTGAAAAATTCTCATCGTGAATATTTTCTAGGAATAGTCAATCCATGGTTGGACCCGAAAGACCAACGGTCTAGATTATGAGATCATGAACCCAATTGTAAAACTTGAACAGGCCACGAAATCACATATTTCTTAGACACTAACATCCATTAAAGAGATGAACATGCGCAACTGACGAGTGTGGATACTCTGGTAGAATGTGATGGATGATACACAGGTACTTGGAAATTACTAGGAAATTATATCAATAGCATACCAGTAATTCAAATTAAACTGTCCAACATATGCGACCCAGTTTTTATGTACCATGAGCTAAAAACTGTGCTTATTTAGTGATCTGACTATCAGATTAGTGAACATTTATTGGACAGTGAAACACGATCCCATATTCAATGGTCCTCATTCAACAAACAAGTGTCCACGAATCAGAAGTTAGGATTGTTCAACCAATCTGCTTTTGGGATTGTGACTTAAGAGACAGTGGTTTCCACAATTTTGTTGGGTTAATTTGAGTTCATCTAGCCCACGTGAACAGTTTCTGAATACCTGAGTATCAAGCCATACTCTGCCACCAGAGTATCAATGCCCAATGAGCAAAGCAAGTGGCTGGCTGATCGGTGAATCCTGACCGTTCAAATGGTTGGACCTTGCATGTACTGATGTACAGCGCATTGGAGGAAAACCAATCCATCGAATCAAGACTGGCATCAGATTAATAGACATCGGATAGGGTACTACCCCCACCTGTCCCACCTCGGAACATGCTGGGATTCTGAGGAGTCCACCGTGATGTATGGGTTTATCCACACCGTCCATCCTTTTTCCAATATCATTTTAGTAAACATGAATAAAAAATGAGTCAGATAAAAGGCTCCAGTAGACCACAAAGTGGAGATTAAACGTCAGCCATTAAAAACGTATTGGGAGTGGCGTAAGTTTTGGATAAAGTTTATACTTATGTCTTGCCTTCATCCGGCTCTATGTGATCTCATGAACAGGTTAGATGGAAAATAAAAATCACGGTGGCCATAGGAAGGTTTCAACGGTCACGTCATTACCCATATCCATAGCTCAAGTGGTAGATTGGGTGAAAGATACCTCGTTTCAATTGCTGAGGTCTTGTTATGAATTCCCTAGTGGGGGTGGCTAACAGTGATGTGTGAACTGACCGTGGTTGTACTACAAGCCAACCAAAAAAAAAAAAAAACAAGAACGGTCAGGTCGTTATCAAGGCTTCTTCCAGTTGTGTGGTCTAGTTGAACCTTGAATCTCCTCCGGATGCAAGTTATTAGAAAAAAATGGATGAACGGTATGGATAAACCATTACATCACAGTAGGCTCCTCAGATCCTCAGCTTCTTCGGAGCTGGGGACAGGGGGTAGTACCCAATGGGCGTCCCAGATTAACGGAAATGGATTGGCCAGCGGACCTGCCACTGGCCAATGGCTAGTGGTCGGTGTCTGTGGCCCTGCCATGATATATGGGTTTCATCCATGCCATCCATATATTTTTACAGATTATTTTATTGCATAAACTCAAAAATTTATAGATCCAAATCTCAAGTGGACCACATAGTGTTCACGGAAAGCCCACCATTGAAAAAATTTTGGGGCCACAAAAGTTTTGGATCAAGCTTATATTTGCCTTTTCTCTTTATTCAGGTATGCATGACCTAATCAACAGGTTGGATGTCAAATAAACATTACAGTGGGCCTTAGGAGGTTTTTAATGGTGGACATTCAATCAATACTGTTTTCTCGTGTGTGGTCCACCTGAGATTTATATCTATCTCATTTTGGGATCAAGCGTTAAAATGATATGTAAAAATGAATGGACGGCATAGATAAAATACTTACATCATGGTGGGGTCCACAGACCACTAGCCCCTTTCAAGTAGGGGCGCCACTAGCCAAAACGCGTCCCATATTAACAAGGTTCCGTTTCAAACTGGACAGGTGTCACTTTTTAGTTTACCCAGTCACTTTCAAGGCCACAAAGCAACGGCTAGGATTGCATGTTTGAGTTATTTTTTCCTTCCACTGCCATTCACCACCCTCACATCATGGCTCCTGGCCTGTTTTGAGAGGTATGGACCGAGAATGATTCCTTGCAGAAGGGTCGGCATCAGTCTCCGTTAAAATGTAAAAGTCAAAAACCTTAAGCCGCCCACGCGTAAGCGTCAGGCGCGGATCAGGTGAGGCAGGGGTAACTGCTCAGTGGGTGAGGCTATGACTGTGGGGTCCACCTAGATATATCTGTTGTATATCCACGCCGTCCATCCGTTTTTCCGGATCATTTCAGATGATCGTTCCAAAAATTAGGAAGCTCTAAATCTCAAGTGGACCACACAGTAGGGATTGAACTCCCACCATTAAAAACTTCCTGGGGCTACAGAAGTTTTGGATCAAGATTCTATTTGTGTTTTCTCTTCATCAAGGTCTGTGCGACCTTATCACCAGGTCGGGTGTTAAATGAACATTACAATGGACCTTAGGAAATTTTTAATGGTGGACGTTCAATCACCACTGTTTTCCTGTGGCGTGGTCCACCTGAGATTTGGATCTTCTTCATTTTTAGGAACTTATTTTTAAATGAGAAGTAAAGAAAGATGAACACTATTGATATACAACGTGGATTGAGGTATGCCCCATGGTCAATGCCTCACCTGTCAATGGGCCGGGCTGATTTAGTCTTGGCCCGAATTTTGAACTGTTTCGGGTCGAGCAGTGAGGCTAGCCTGTTCCAAAATCTGATTTTGCAGGTCCAAGCCTAGCACATTGATATCCCCAGCTGTCATCCTGCCTCACCCAATCAGCGCTCCTTGGATACTAACTAAAGAAGGTCCATCTATTCATTGGACTTTTCAATCAAGAAAGAGAGAGATTCTAAAATGTCTTTGTAATACTAAATGGGATAAGATGGTAGTGGGTTTTAAGATTCCACGTATCATTGTAAGGTTCAATTTGATTTTGCAGGTCCAAGCCCAGCCTATTGATATCCCTAGCTGTCATCACGCCTCACCCAATCAGCGCTCCTTGGATATCAACTAAGGAAGGTCCATCTATTCATTGGACTTTTCAGTAGAAAGAGAGAGATTCTAAAATGTCGTTTGTAATACTAAATGGGATTAGATGGGAGTGGGTTTTAAGATTCCACGTATCATTGTGAGGTTCAATTTGATTTTGCAGGTCCAAGTCCGGCCTATTGATATCCCCAGCTGTCATCACGCCTCAATCAATCAAGGCTCCCTGGATATCAACTAAGGTCGGTCCATCTATTCATTGGACTTTTCAGTAGAAAGAGAGAGATTCTAAAATGTCGTTTGCAATACTAAATGGGATTAGATGGGAGTGGGTTTTAAGATTCCACGTATCATTGTGAGGTTCAATCTGATTTTGCAGGTCCAAGTCCGGCCTATTGATATCCCCAGCTGTCATCACGCCTCAATCAATCAAGGCTCCCTGGATATCAACTAAGGTCGGTCCATCTATTCATTGGACTTTTCAGTAGAGAGAGAGAGATTCTAAAATGTCCTTTGTAATACTAAATGGGATTAGATGGGAGTGGGTTTTAAGATTCCACGTATCATTGTAAGGTTCAATCAGATTTTATAGGTCCAAGCCCAGCCCATTGATATCCCCAGCTGTCATCCCGCCTCACTGATGTAGAGCGGGTCGCAGACAATTACATGGCCAAGATGGATCAAAAAAGGCCCGGTCGACGACAGAAGTGATCCAGACCATCGAACCTTAAATCGGGCGTATCTTGCAATCCGGAATGAGTTATCTGACGTAAAATATATGATTTTGGGGTAGAACGAGCTACTGAAGCCAACCAACCCCGCTACGCCGGGCTGCGCAACCCGGAATTGCGAAAAACCCCTGGATTGACGGTCGTTTCCCTGTTTTAATTTCGTTTTTACTATAAATAGTAAGTTTTAGTTTGATTATAACTCTTCATCCGTCGGGCTTTAGGAGTTGCGCCCAACGTGAAAAGAGCTTAGAATAATTAGGAGAACGGTTTGGTAAAGCCAAATAGGACACTTACTATTTTTGGCCGAAAACCTTGCGCACTAGTAGACATCACGACCGTCTATAAATAGTAAGTTTACTATTTATAGTAAGTCGCGGATTCTAAGAGTTTGAGTTGTAGTTTGCTTCTAATTTCTTTCCCATTGCTTGGTAGCCCTATTTAAAGGGTTGTGAACTCGTTTTTATTCATCAATTAATCAATTTCGAATTTATTAGAATTTATTTCTATTTTCTGCTTTCTTTTCCTCGTGGATTCGAGAAGTCTCTGTGAGGAGTCCAGAGAAGCTCCGTGGATTCGGGGTAGTTATCCTCATCACGTTCATCCCTGCGTCAGCTTCACATAGCTTGACATATACTTTTGCAGCATACGATAACTTACACAGGGAGTACTTCGGATAGTTGATCCGAAGTTGTTTCGTAATGAATTACGAAACAACTTCAGATCAACTCTCGACCGTCTTGCGGATGCGCTACTTCCGCCCCGAGCCCTAGGCGGTGCTCCACCACCCATGGTTGCTGTACGACACAATCCCGATTTTCGTAGAGCACTACCAGTGGCAAACCGTAGGGCTACACCAAATGATTCAAGTTCTAGCGACGAGGACCTTAGTGAGGGTTTTGCTCGACGACCAATCCATGGAGGTGATCATCTAGATCGTGCTGAAAGAGACTATCGAGGTAAGGCTGAACTTCCTAGTTTTAACGGTTTATTACGTATAGAAGATTTTCTCGATTGGCTAGCCAAAGTAGAGAGATATTTTGATTACATGGACGTGTCAGATCATAAAAGGGTAAAATTGGTAGCGTTTAAATTAAAATCTGGTGCTTCTGCATGGTGGGAACAATTACAACTCTCACGAGCCCGCCAGAACAAGGCGCCCATCTCATCATGGCCACGGATGAGACGTCTTCTTCGATCTCGATTTCTCCCCAGTGATTATGAGCAGATATTTTTCCAACAATATCAAAATTGCGGACAAGAAAATCGAACCATCACAGTTACATCGAAGAATTTCAACGGTTGGCTACACGAAACGATCGGTCAGAATCTGAGTCAGAGAAGGTGGCACGATTTATAGGTGGGTTGCGGCCAACAATTCAAGACCAAGTTCAGATCCCAGTCGGGACCGTGGATGAAGCGATTCAATTGGCAGGTAGGCATAAACACAACTTGCAAGAGCTCCTGCTCGTCCATATCCTTCAAATCGACCCCCATGATGGGTCCCACGCAGATTCAGTGCTGCCACGAGGAAAAGATCCAATACTCAACTTCCTACAACCGCAAACCGTGATATGGGGAGCGGCTCATCCAGACCTCAACGTGCAACACCAGCCAGTCCGAGTAGGATTCCAAATCCTTATACTCGGCCAAGGTCGAACAATTATTACTGTTGTGGCCAACTGTGCCACTTATCAAACACTTGTCCTCAACGTCCGCCGCACTTGACTATAAACGAAGGGGGCATCAAGATGAGGCCGCAGAAGAAGACCATCGCTTTGATGAACATGAACAAACCATCAAGAAATTACAAGTGGCGATGAAGTGACGGGCGAGGATCGTGGCGAATTTCTAGTTGTGAGGCGACTACCGTATACCCCACGAAAGGAATTACATCCCCAATGACACAATATATTTCGTACTCGGTGCATCATCAAAGGTCTGTGATGTGATCATAGACAGTGGTAGTAGCGAAAATATCGTCTCGAGAGTAATAGTGGACAAGTTGCGGTTACCAACGATGAAGCATCCTTCCCCGTACTCTATTGGCTGGATAAAAAAGGTGAATGAGACCAAGGTAACTGAACAATGCACTATCTCGTTTTCAATTGGCAAAAATTATAAGGATCAAATACTTTGTGACGTGGTCGATATGGAAGCTTGTCATATGTTACTCGGTCGACCCTGGCAGTCGGACCGTGATGCGACCCATCGGGGACGAGATAATGTCTACGTATTCGTCAAGGATAGTCGAAAAATAATCCTTGCCCCTATGGCACCAGAGAATCACCCTGAAGCCTCTAAAGCGGAGGGGAGTTCCCTCTTGACCATTTGGGATTTCATGGAGGAATCCAAGGAAACTGGCGAGGTATACGCCGTAGTAGTAAAGGGCGAGGAAGAGGAACCCTCAAACATCCCTCCAAGTTTAAGACTGCTGCTAAACGAATTCAAAGAAGTCTGGCCTGAGGATTTACCTGATGGATTGCCCCCCATGAGGGACATCCAACATCACATAGACCTCGTCCCTGGGGCTAGCCTGCCCAATCGCCCTCATTATCGGATGAGTCCGAAGGAGTGTGAGATACTTCAGGGGCAAGTGGAGGAATTGATCCGTAAGGGTCTCTTGAGAGAGAGCATGAGCCCATGTGCCGTACCAGCATTATTAACGCCAAAGAGAGATGGAAGCTGGCGCATGTGTGTCGACAGCCGAGCAATCAACAAAATTACCATCAAATATCGGTTTCCAATACCACGGTTGGATGACATGCTCGATATGTTAGAAGGGGCTAAGGTGTTCTCTAAACTAGATCTAAGGAGCGGGTACCATCAGATTCGTATTCGACCCGGTGATGAGTGGAAAACGGCATTCAAGACCAAGGAAGGGTTGTATGAGTGGCTGGTCATGCCCTTCGGCCTATCGAACGCACCAAGTACTTTTATGCGTTTAATGAATCAAGTTCTAAAACCATTCACTGGCCGATTTGTGGTAGTATATTTTGATGACATATTGATATATAGCCAGGATGAGGCGGAGCACAGGAAACATCTCAGGCAGGTGCTACAGGTCCTACAAATTAACAAGTTGTACCTCAACTTGAAGAAGTGTAGTTTTTTAACTGACAGCCTGTTGTTTTTAGGATTTGTTGTTACATCCACAGGCATTCGTGTGGACGATGAAAAGGTGCGAGCTATTAGGGAATGGCCGATCCCGACAAACATTCATGAGGTGAGGAGTTTTCATGGGTTGGCGACTTTCTATCGTCGATTTGTGCGAGATTTTAGCACCATAGTCGCGCCTATAACAGATTGCATGAAAAAAGGCCCGTTTCAGTGGACCGATAAAGCTGATAAGAGCTTTCATGAGATCAAGCATCGTTTGTCTACAACACCGGTCTTGGTGCTTCCTAATTTCGACAAATTGTTTGAGGTTGAGTGTGACGCTTCATACGTCGGAATTGGAGGAGTATTATCACAGGAAGGCAGGCCAGTAGCCTTCTATAGCGAGAAGCTCAGCGAAGCCCGAAAGAAGTGGTCGACTTATGAGCTTGAGTTGTACGCAGTTGTTCAGGCGCTGAGACATTGGCGGCATTATCTGATTCAAAGAGAGTTTGTTTTGTACACTGACCATCAAGCATTAAAGTTTATTAATAGTCAGACTAACGTGAATCGTGTGCATGCTAGATGGGTTGCGTTTTTACAGGAATTCACGTTCGTTCTGAAGCACAAGTCAGGGCAGCAGAACAAGGTGGCTGATGCACTTAGCCGTCGTGCATCACTACTAGTTACAATGAGCAACGAGGTAGTCGGCTTCGACTATCTCAAGGAGCTGTATGCCGAGGATGAGGACTTCAAAGATTCTTGGATGAAGTGTCAAGAAGGTCACCCCAGTGACCTTCATATACAGGACGATTTTCTCTTCAAAGGGAATCGATTGTGCATCCCCCAAAGTTCTCTGAGGGAGCAGATTATTCAGGAGCTACATGGAGGTGGCCTTGGTGGACACCTGGGGCGAGACAAGACGCGAGCTCTTGTGGAAGAGCGGTATTACTAGCCGCAATTAGTACGTGATGTGGGAAAAGCCGTACAACGTTGTCATGTTTGTCAGACCTCCAAGGGGCAATCTCAGAATACGGGCCTCTACACCCCGTTACCTGTGTCTGACGGTCCTTGGGAGGATTTATCAATGGACTTCGTGCTTGGTCTCCCACGAACACAACGCGGCATGGATTCGGTGTTCGTGGTGGTAGATCGTTTCTCCAAGATGGCGCACTTTATCCCATGCAAGAAGACCCTCGATGCAACACACGTGGCGAATCTATTTTTCAGGGAGGTCGTACGGCTACACGGGGTCCCCAAGACCATTACTTCCGATCGTGACATGAAGTTCATTAGCCACTTTTGGCGGACTTTATGGAATCGATTCGATACACGACTTCAATTCAGCAGTGCTTACCACCCACAGACTGATGGGCAGACCGAAGTTGTGAATCGCACGTTGGGAAACCTCCTTCGCTGTATTTCAGGAGAAAAATCGAAGCAGTGGGATTTGGCCTTGTCTCAAGCAGAGTTTGCATTCAACAACATGGTGAACCGCTCAACAGGGAGATCACCATTCCAGATTATATACGGACGAGTGCCTCGCCACACACTTGACTTGGTCCCTCTGCCCAAGCACCCATGCACGAGCATTGCAGCAGAACATATGGCAGACAAGATCATGGGCATCCATGCAAAAGTGCAGACCAAGCTACATGCCTCAAACGAGAAGAACAAGGAACAAGCGGACAAGCATCGGCGACAAAAAGTGTTCGAGGTGGGCGACCGCGTTATGGTCCATCTGCGCAAAGAGAGATTTCCGACCGGGACGTACAACAAGTTGAAAAATAAGAAGATTGGACCCGTCCCAATCATCCGAAAGATTAATGATAACGCTTATATTGTTGATCTTCCAGATGACATGGCAATCTCACAAACTTTCAATGTCGCGGACCTAACTGAGTATCATGAACCAGAGCATGACGAGAACTCAAGGACGAGTTCTTTTGAAGTGGAGGAGACTGATGTAGAGCGGGTCGCAGACAATTACATGGCCAAGATGGATCAGAAAAGGCCCGGTCGATGACAGAAGTGATCCAGACCATCGAACCTTAAATCGGGCGTATCTTGCAATCCGGAATGAGTTATCTGACGTAAAATATATGATTTTGGGGTAGAACGAGCTACTGAAGCCAACCAACCCTGCTATGCCGGGTTACTCAGCCCGGAATTGCGAAAAACCCCTGGATTGACGGTCGTTTCCCTGTTTTAATTTCGTTTTTACTATAAATAGTAAGTTTTAGTTTGATTATAACTCTTCATCCGTCGGGCTTTAGGAGTTGCGCCCAACGTGAAAAGAGCTTAGAATAATTAGGAGAACGGTTTGGTGAAGCCAAATAGGACACTTACTATTTTTGGCCGAAAACCTTGCGCACTAGTAGACATCACGACCGTCTATAAATAGTAAGTTTACTATTTATAGTAAGTCGCGGATTCTAAGAGTTTGAGTTGTAGTTTGCTTCTAATTTCTTTCCCATTGCTTGGTAGCCCTATTTAAAGGGTTGTGAACTCGTTTTTATTCATCAATTAATCAATTTCGAATTTATTAGAATTTATTTCTATTTTCTGCTTTCTTTTCCTCGTGGATTCGAGAAGTCTCTGTGAGGAGTCCAGAGAAGCTCCGTGGATTCGGGGTAGTTATCCTCATCACGTTCATCCCTGCGTCACTCACTCAATCAGCGCTCCTTGGATATCAACTAAGGAAGGTCCATCTATTCACTGGACTTTTCAGTCGAGAGAGAGAGAGATTCTAAAATGTTGTTTGTAATACTAAATGGGATTAGATGGGAGTGGGTTTTAAGATTCCACGTGTCATTGCAAGGTTCTGTTTGCTAAAATGTTCCTTGAGCAAACATCCCTTGTGAAGCCTCTTCTTGGAATCAATGCCCGGGCAAGGGTTTTGCAGTCTTATTTTCGGTGTTACTTCACCATGATGTATGTGTTTTATCCATACTGTCCATCCATTTTGAAATATAATTTTAGGGCTTGATCCCAAAAATGAGGTAGATATAAAGCTCAGGTGGGCCAGACCATAGGAAAACAATAGTGATTGAATAACACATTTAAAAACCTCCTGGGGCCAATCGTGCAGTCCACTTGAGATTTGGATCTAATTCATTTTTGAGCTCATACCATAAAATGACACGAAAGAATGGGTGGACGGCATGGATGAAACACATATATCATGGTGGAGCTCACACAGCACCGACCGGTTGTGGCAAGATGAGTAGCCAATCCGTTTCCAACATTAGTGGGATTGCCTCCCAGCACATGAGCACGCCACACATCTACCAACATGGCATATTGATATGAGATCCAATCCATTCATTTGAGTCCTACTACTGATATGTAGGTGTTTTTGCCTAAGAATCAGTTGCACACTCATGAGATGGGCCACAGTTTATGAAACAAATATACAGTTGAAAATGTCTTGACTAAATCTTCATCATCCATTAAGCTACTTCACCTTGTGAATGGATTGGATATTATTTTTGGACCATAAAACCTTCACAATCAGAGCCACCTCATGGACGGCTTCAATATTCAATTGCTGGCCACGTTGGCACATGGGGTTGCATGTACATAGCAACCTTGTACGCAGCGTGTGAGCTTAGGTTATACTGCTCCAAATTTCTGGTAAATTTGGACCGTCCATTCAATGGGCCAGGCTGGACATTGGTTTAACTGTACATTTAATTTCATGGGTTACAGATGATCCAATCCATCCATTAGTTGCGTTTTTAAATAGCATACGGTTTTTAAGCTTTGAATGGTATGTTTGCTATTTCCCTGGCAAATGTGCTCTCTTTGTAATCTTAAGCAATCAATGATGCCACAAACAGATGAGTGAGATTACGGTTATGCCTACTTTTTCAGAAATGATCTTAACCATCCATTTTATCCTATATTTATCGGATGATATTTATTGGATGATTAGACCGGATCGACGTGATTTCCATTTCACAGCCCATTTCATGCTCGATGTAACGTACAACCAACACATTTGGATTGGATTGTCCCAATGCTCTGATGAACCAAGACTACTATAACTTAAAGTGCGCTGAAATTCGATGGGCTGTCATTTTAACATCACACAAACTAAAAGATTCTAGCCATCCATTCAATATCTTATAAAATGAATGGTCAAGATCATTTAAGGAAAAGTTCCTTACCATCCATTCCATGGCTTAGAAAATAATATCGGCTACAAAAATGAAATCTAACATATGGGCTGACAGGATTATCTAATAACTTCGATTTCACATCGTAGCCCATGAAATACATGTTGAAGTAAATAAACAGTCTGGATTGACCCATTAGACTTTCCAAATGCAATTAGCACTATATCATGTGAGAGCTATTGATCATCTCTCTGCTTTATTTAGAAGAAAAATAACTATAATATAAATATAGGACAAATACAGGTGTATATCTTAAAATTTCCCATAAACAAGGCGCCCAAGAAACATGAATTTGCGTCCTATCTTAAAAATAAAAATATTTAAAAAATAAAAGGATGGATTCACGAGGTTGAGGACTGTGTGACCATAGTTTTAATTTAGATAAGTAGACAGGTGAGATTTCTCTTGAAAACTTGTTGACTCAAAAATCTGGTAGAGTGACTCGAGGGAGTAACTCACCGGCTTTCCTATT
Source organism: Magnolia sinica (assembly GCF_029962835.1). NCBI lineage: Eukaryota > Viridiplantae > Streptophyta > Magnoliopsida > Magnoliales > Magnoliaceae > Magnolia > Magnolia sinica. The sequence continues at coordinate 20,583,409 of NC_080576.1, read as the reverse complement.
CTTACTGAAATAAATGAAGTGCACCGCCCCCATTGGAGGAAGCACAGCAATGCTCTATACAATCTAAAATAACTGTGCGAAACTAAGGGATAAGTAGCCGCAAAACGAAATTAACGACGGATGTGGCCCGTCGCATAGTCCGTCATAAAATCCAGCCACAAATTCACAATTTCGACGGAGTCTATGTAGTATTAGAGTATTTTTATTTATTCCACGTGGTACATTAGGTACGCCAACTCTTGGTTGGGAGCGAATTAGGTGCAGCAGGGCCTCAGCTAAGACAATGGGGCCACCTTGATTTATGTATTCTATATCGACACCGTTCATCTATTTTTTAAGATTATTTTATAGCATGACTCCAAAGATGAATCATCCGGTTCTCAGGTGGATTATATCATAGAAAATAACAGTGATTGTCTATTAATGGCCCACAAAAGTTTTGGATCAAGCTAATATTTGTTTTTCCCTTCATTTGGGTTTGTCTGACCTTATTAACAGATTGGATGGCAAATAAACATCACAGTGGGTCTTAGGAAGTTTTAATGGTAGGCGTTCAATCACCACTGTTTTTTTATGGTGTGGTCCACCTAAGATTTGGATCTTTTTTATTTTTGGGACCATGTTATAAAATGAGCCAGAAAAAGGATGGACAATATGGATATACAACAGATACATTGAGGTGGGCCCCATGGTCAGTGCCTCACCTATCTAGTAAGCTATTAGCCTATTACGCGTTCCTCAATCAGCAGTCCATCTTTTGTTTGTATTACTTTTAAAAATAATAATAATAATAATAATAATAATAATAATTTAAAATTGCTAAGCACACGGGGTTGTACAAATCAGCTCATGTACACACTACACACGTACCAACATGGCACATTGATATGAGATCGGATCCATTCATTTGAGGGCTACTACCGTTTTGTAGGTGTTCTTGCCTAAGAATCAGTGAAACACTCATAAGGTGGGCCACAGTTTTATGAAACAAATGTATAGTGAAAAATGTCTTGACTAAAGTTTCCTCATCCTGTCAGCTGCTTCACCTTATGAATGGACTGGATAGTATTTTTGGACCATAAAATCTTCACATAAATATCAATAATGAAGGTATTCCCATACCTACCCTGGCTGAAGGAAAAAATGAAACTGAAAGTCAGGAAATTAACTGTAAATTTGAGTTCATCTGGCCCACATGAACAATTTCTAAATACCTGAGTATCAAGCCATACTCTGCCACCAGAGTATCAATGCCCAATGAGCAATGCAAGTGGCTGGATGATCGGTGAATCCTGACCGTTCAAATGGTTGGCCCTTGCATGTATAGCACATTGGAGGAAAACCAATCCATCGAATCAAGACTGGCATCAGATTAATAGACACGGATAGGGTACTACCCCCGCCTGTCCCAGCTCGGAACGTGCTGGGATTCTGAGGAGGCCACCGTGATGTATGGGTTTATCCACACCGTCCATCCTTTTTCCAATATCATTTTAGTAAACATGAATAAAAAATGAGTCAGATAAAAGGCTCCAGTAGACCACAAAGTGGAGATTAAACGTCAGCCATTAAAAACGTATTGGGAGTGGAGGAAGTTTTGAATCAAGCTGATACTTGTGTCTTGCCTTCTTCCGGCTTGATGTGACCTCATGAGTTGGATGGAAAATATAAATCACGGTGGCCATAGGAAGGTTTCAACGGTCAGGTCATTATCAACGCTTCTTCCAGTTGTGTGTAGTTGAGCCTTGAATCTCCTGCGGATGCAAGTTATACGGAAAAAAAAAAAAAAAAAAAAAAAGGATGAACGGTATGGATAATCCCATACATCACAGTAGGCTCCATCAGATCCTCAGCTTCTTCCGAGCCGGGGCCAGGCGGGGTAGTACCCAATGGGCGTCCCAGATTAACAGATTATTTTATTGTATAGGCTTAAAAATTAATAGATCCAAATCTCAAGTGGACCACACGGTGTTCACCGAACGCCTACCATTGAAAAATTTTTGGAGCCACAAAAGTTTTGGATCAAGCTCATATTTGTTTTTTTCTCTTTATTCAGGTATGCATGACCTAATCAACAGGTTGGATGTCCAATAAACAATACAGTGGGCCTTAGAAGGTTTTTAACGGTGGACATTCAATCAATACTGTTTTCTCGTGTGTGGTCCACCTGAGATTTATTTCTACCTCATTTTGGGATCAAGCCTTAAAATGATCTTTAAAAATGGATGGACGGCGTAGATAAAATACTTACATCATGGTGGGGTCCACAGACCACTAGCCCCTTTCTAGTAGGGGCGTCACTAGCCAAACCGCGTCCCATATTAACAAGGTTCCGTTTCAAACTGGACAGGTGTCACTTTTTATTTTACCCAGTCACTTTCAAGGCCACAAAGCAACGGCTAGGATTGAATGTTTGAGTTATTTTTTCCTCCCACTGCCATTCATCACCCTCACATCATGGCTCCTGGCCTGTTTTGAAAGAGGTATGGACCGAGAATGATTCCTTGCAGAAGGGTCGGCATCAGTCTCCGTTAAAATATAAAAGTTAAAAACCTTAAGCCGCCCTCACGTAAGCGTCAGGCGCGGATCAGGTGAGGCAGGGGTAACTGCTCAGTGGGTGAGGCTATGACTGTGGGGCCCACCTAGATATATCTGTTGTATATCCACGCCGTCCATCCGTTTTTCGGAATCATCTCAGTGATTGCTCCAAAAATGAGGAAAATCTAAATCTCAAGTGGACCACACAATAAGGATTGAACTCCCACCATTAAAAACTTCTTGGGGCTACAGAAGTTTTGGATCAAGATTCTATTTGTGTTTTCTCTTCATCATCTAGGCCTGTGCGACCTTATCACCAGGTCGGATGTTAAATGAACATTACAATGGACCTTTGGAAATTTTTAATGGTGGACGTTCAATCAACACTGTTTTCCTGTGGCGTGGTCCACCTGAGATTTGGATCTTCTTCATTTTTAGGAACTTATTTTAAAATGAGAAGTAAAGAAAGATGAACACTATTGATATACAACACATAGATTGAGGTGGGCCCCATGGTCAGTGCCTCACCTGTCAATAGGCCGGGCTGATTTAGTCTTGGCCCGAATTTTGAACTGTTTCGGGTCGAGCAGTGAGGCTAGCCTGTTCCAAAATCTGATTTTGCATGTCCAAGCCCAGCCCATTGATATCCCCAGCTATCATCTTGCCTCACCCAATCAGCGCTCCTTGGATATTAACTAAAGAAGGTCCATCTATTCATTGGACTTTTCAGTCGAAAGAGAGAGATTCTAAAATGTCTTTGTAATACTAAATGGGATTAGATGGTAGTGGGTTTTAAGATTCCACGTATCATTGTAAGGTTCAATTTGATTTTGCAGGTCCAAGCCCGGCCTATTGATATCCCCAGTTGTCATCACACCTCACCCAATCAACACTCCTTGGATATCAACTAAGGTCCATCTATTCATTGGATTTTTCGGTAGAGAGAGAGAGAGAGAGAGAGAGAGAGAGAGATTCTAAATGTTGTTTGTAATACTAAATGGGATTAGATGGGAGTGGGTTTTAAGATTCCACGTATCATTGTGAGGATCAATCTGATTTTGCAGGTCCAAGTCCAGCCTATTGATATCCCCAGCTGTCATCAGGCCTCACTCAATCAACACTCCTTGGATATCAACTAAGGTCGGTCCATTCATTCATTGGACTTTTCAGTAGAGAGAGAGAGATTCTAAAATGTCCTTTGTAATACTAAATGGGATTAGATGGGAGTGGGTTTTAAGATTCCACGTATCATTGTAAGGTTCAATCAGATTTTACAGGTCCAAGCCCGGCCCATTGATATCCCCAGCTGTCATCCCGCCTCACTCAATCAGCGCTCCTTAGATATCAACTAAGGAAGGTCTATCTATTCATTGGACTTTTCAGTTGAGAGAGAGATTCTAAAATGTTGTTTGTAATACTAAATGGGATTAGATGGGAGTGGGTTTTAAGATTCCATGTGTCAAGGTTTTGTTTGCTAAAATGTCCCTTGTGAAGCCTCTTCTTGGAATCAATGCCCGGGCAAGGGTTTTGCAGTCTTATTTTCGGTGTTATGTGGACTTCACCATGATGTATATGTTTTATCCATACTGTCCATCCATTTTGAAATATAATTTTAGGGCTTGATCTCAAAAATGAGGTAGAAATAAATCTCAGGTGGACCAGACCATAGGAAAACAATAGTGATTGAATAACACATTTAAAAACCTCCTGGGGCCAATCGTGCAGTCCACTTGAGATTTGGATCTAATTCATTTTTGAGCTCATACTATAAAATGACACGGAAGAATGGGTGGACGGCATGGATGAAACACATATATCATGGTGGAGCTCACACAGCACCGACCGGTTGTGGCAAGATGAGTAGCCAATCCGTTTCCAACATTAGTGGGATTGCCTCCCAGCACATGTGCACACCACACATGTACCAACATGGCATATTGATATGAGATCCAATCCATTCATTTGAGTCCTACTACTGATATGTAGGTGTTTTTGCCTAAGAATCAGTTGCACACTCATGAGGTGGGCCACAGTTTATGAAACAAATATACAGTAGAAAATGTCTTGACTAAATCTTCATCATCCATTAAGCTACTTCACCTTGTGAATGGACTGGATATTATTTTTGGACCATAAAATCTTCACAATCAGAGCCACCTCAAGGACGGCTTCAATATTCAATTGCTGGCCACGTTGGCACATCGGGTTGCATGTACATAGCAACCTTGTACGCAGCGTGTGAGCTTAGGTTATACTGCTCCAAATTTCTGGTAAATTTGGACCGTCCATTCAGTGGGCCAGGCTGGACATTGGTTTTACTGTACATTTAATTTCATGGGTTACAGATGATCCAATCCATCCATTAGTTGCGTTTTTAAATAGCATACGGTTTTTAAGCTTTGAATGGTATGTTTGGTATTTCCCTGGCAAATGTGCTTTCTTCGTAACCTTAAGCAATCAATGATGCCACAAACAGATGACTGAGATTACGGTTATGCCTACTTTTTCAGAAATGATCTTAACCATCCATTTTATCCTATATTTATTGGATGATTAGACCGGATCGACGTGATTTCCATTTCACAGCCCATTTCATGCTCGATGTAACGTACAACCAACACATTTGGATTGGATTGTCCCAATGCTCTGATGAACCAAGACTACTATAACTTAAAGCGCGCTGAAATTCGATGGGCTGTCATGTAAACATCACACAAACTAAAAGATTCTAGCCATCCATTCAATATCTTATAAAATGAATGGTCAAGATCATTTAAGGAAAAGATCCTTACCATCCATTCCATGGCTTAGAAAATAATGGCTACAAAAATGAAATCAATTAGAAGAAAAATAACTATAATATATATAGGATAAATACAGGTGTATATCTTAAAATTTCCCATAAACAAGGCGCACAAGAAACATGAATTTGCGTCCTCTCTTAAGAATAAAAATATTTAAAAAATAAAAGGATGGATTCACGAGGTTGAGGACTGTGTGATCATAGTTTTAATTTAGATAAGTAGACATGTGAGATTTCTCTTGAAAACTTGTTGACTCAAAAAACTGGTAGAGTGACTCGAGGGAGTAACTCACCGACTTTCCTATTCTTAACTGAAATAAAACAAGTGCACCGCCCCCATTGGAGGAAGCACAGCAATGCTCTACTCAATCTAATATCACTACGCCAAAATTATGAACATCTGTCGCAAAACCAAATTAAGGACGGATTTGGCCCGTCGCATGGTCCATCGTCTTTTCCATTACAGACAATTTTGACGTAATCTATATAGTATTAAGAGTATTTTATTTATTCCACGTGGTCCATTAGGTGCACCACCTCTTGGTCGGGAGTGGATTAGCTAGGTGCGGTATGGCCTCAGCTAAGACAATAGGGGCCACCTTGATTTATGTATATATTCTACATCCACATTGTCCATCTATTTTTTTAGATTATTTTATAGCATGACTCCAAAGCTGAATCATCCGGTTCTCAGGTTGATTATATCATAGAAAATAATAGTGATTGTCCATTAATGGCCCACAAAAGTTTTGGATCAAGCTGATACTTATTTTTCCCTTCATTTGGGTTTGTCTGACCTTATCAACAGATTGGACGGCAAATAAACATTACAGTGGGTCTTAGGAAGTTTTAATGGTAGGTGTTCAATCACCGCTGTTTTTTTGTGTGGTCCACCTAAGATTTGAATCCTTTTCATTTTTCGGACCATGTTATAAAATGAGCCAGAAAAAGGATGGACAGTATGGATATACAACAGATACATTGAGGTGGGCCCCGTGGTCAGTGCCTCACCTATATAGTAAGCTATTAGCCTATTACCCGTTCCTCAATCAGCGGTCTATCCTTTGTTTGTAATACTTTAAAAATAATAATAATAATAATAATAATAATAATAATAATTTGAAATTGCTAAGCACACGGGGTTGAACAAATCAGCTCATGTACACACTACACACGTACCAACATGGCACATTGATATGAGATCCGATCCATTCATTTGAGGCCTACTACCGTTTTGCAGGTGTTCTTGCCTAAGAATCAGTGAAACACTCATAAGGTGGGCCACAGTTTTATGAAACAAATGTATACTGGAAAATGTCTTGACTAAAGTTTCCTCATCCAGTCAGCTGCTTCACCTTATGAATGGACTGGATAGTATTTTTGGACCATAAAATCTTCACAATCAGAGCCACCTCATGGACGGTTTGATCGATATTCAATTGTTAGCCACGTTGGCACATGGGGTGGCAGGTACATAGCTACCTTGTACGCAGAGTGTGGGCTTAGGTTATACAGCTCCAAATTTCACCGTGAAATTTGGGCAGTCCATTCAATGGGCCAGGCTGTTCATTAGTTTTACCGTACATTTCATTTCACGGGTTTCTGATTATCTAATCCATCAGTAAGTTGGCCTTTGTTTAATAGCATACGGTTTCTAAGCTTTGAATGGTATGTTCGTAACTATAAGTAATCAATGATGGCACAAACAGATTACTAACGCTGTGATATGCCTACTTATCTAGAAATGATCTTGACTGTCCATTTTACCGGGTATTTAATGGACAAGCAACACCTTGGATTGGATTGTCCAAATGCTCCGATGAACCAATACTACTACTAAAGTGCTCTGAAATTCCATGGGCAACTGTGTAAACATTATACAAACTACAAGATTCTAGCCATCCACTCAATATCTTATAAAATGAAGGGTCAAGATCATTTAAGGAAAATATCCTTACCATCCCAACCATGGCTTACGAAATAACGGCTACAAAAATGAAGCCTAACTTATGGGTGGATAGGATCATCTGACAAGTGTGGTTTCACATTGTAGCCCATGAAATGCATATAGTATAAATATAGGACAAATATAGGTGTATATATTAAAATTTCCCAAAAAACAAGGCACACGAGGAACATGAATTTGCAGCATATCCTGAAAATTTTTAAAATAAAAATATTTAAAAATAAATAAATAAACGAAAGATGGATTCACGAGGTCGAGGACTGCATGTGACTGCAGTTTTAATTTTGTTACCGAAAACTTGCTGAGGAGCCTTGTTAGGTCAAGTCCAACTGAGTTTACTCAAAATTTTGGTTGGGTCTGAGTGATTCAATGGACGAAAGCCAGTAGAGCCCACCTTCATGTATATATTCTATATTCATGCCGTTCATCTATTTTTTAGATTATTTTATGGCATGACCCCAAAAATGAAGCAGATCCAATCCTCAGTGGACCACACCATAGGAAATAGTGGTGATTGTCCATTAATGAGTAACAAAAGTTTATGATCAAGTTGATATTTGTTTGTTCCCTTCATCCAAGTTTATGTGACCTTATGAATAGATTGGATGGAAAATAAACATTACAGTGGGTCTCAGGGAGTTTTTAATGGTAGGGCCTTCAATCATCATTGTTTCCTATAATATAGTCCCTGTGGGTTTTGGAACTGCTTTATTTTTTGGCTGCTGCTCTAAATGAGCTGGTAAAATGGATTGACAATGTGGATGTAGAAGACGTATATCAAGTTAGGTCCCATGACAAGGACGGCACCCTCCTTATTGAGGCTGGGCCAAACCTAATCCGCTCCCCCTTGGTTGTCCTCAGTGAAAAATTCCTATTGATTCAGCACTTAGGTAGGCACCTAAAACCACTAAATGCATGTGGTATGGATCATATGAGTTTTGGAAGTTTGTGCTTTTTGCGCAATTCATTCATACAAATGATGGCATCAAATGAATGAATTGGAAGGTGCATAGACACTACATTGAGCCTAGTGTGCACTCTGCACCAATTGTTTCCTACCATATGGCCCACCTAAGTGTTAACTTAATATGATTTTGGGTTTGATAGTGAAGATGAGACAGCGTACATGATGGATAGTTGGGTGGATCTTATGAAAGTTCCCTACCTGGCAAGTAACATGGGAGATTGGATTAGGTGCAGCCATTATGGTGAGGCCCACCTTGATGTATGTATTCTACATCTGTCTTTGTACATCCGTTTTGCCAGGTCAGTTTAGGGCATGAGCTTAAAAATAAGTAGATCCAAATCTTAGGTGAATCATTCTATAAGAAACAGTGGTGATTGAACACCCCAACGCTAAAAACATTTTGGGGCATATAATAATATTTATTAGGCATAAAATAGTACACAAACCTAGATGACTGGTCACGCAAACCCTGTTGAAGGTAAAACAAAAAAACATATGTATGCTTCATCTAAAATTTTGGTAGCTCACAAGAAGTTTTTATTGGTCAATCACCACCATTGCCTATGATATGGTCCACTTGAGATTAATGGTCAATCACCACCATTGCCTATGATATGGTCCACTTGAGATTTGAATCTTTTTTTTTTTTTTCCGCTTATACCCTAAAATGATATGATAAAATGGATAGACAATGTGGATACAGATTACATATATCAAGGTGGGCTTCATTGATTTTGAAAGGCCACACGGTGACAATTTTGGGCCAACCCCTTTGATATTGGCTTACTAATTATTCGGTTGAACCACTTTTAAATATGCATTGCATGACTCCATCTCTAACAGTGAATTAACCTAACCTGATCAAATATTACACTATCAAGGACTTAATCCGGTGCCCAGCATCATGAACCCCAATGTAGAAAGCCAATACCCTTGCAAACACTAGGGATATTCCCCTGGTGGCAGCCGACCATTATGCATATATTTTATATTTACATGGTTCGTCCAATTTATCATATCATTTTAAAGTATGATACTAAAAATGAAGCAGATCTAAAGTTCAAATGGACCACACAATAGGAAATGATAAGGATAATAACACCCACCATTGAAACCTTTTTATGGCCCATTGTGACAGTAACTTGTCATTCAACCAATTCATAAAAATGACAAAGAACTAGATGGAAAAATACAAATATCAACATCATTCAAAATTTGTGTGTACCAAAGGAGTTTTAGTGGTGGGTGCTCAATCACCACCGCTTCTTATGATGTGGTCCACATGAGCTTGGATCTATCTAATTTTGTACTCATGCATTAATGAGCTGGAAAAATAGATATGACAAAGTAGATACATAACATACATCATGGTGGGTCCCACGGTGCCTGCTACCAAGGATATCTCTGGTGGTAGGGTGACCAGGCAATCCCTTACGTTCAAGTTGCAAAACAGATAACTTCCCTGAGTTGTCAATGACTCGTTCTGACCCCTACTAATCTATTTCAGAGATTTGCACAATGTCCACATCAATGTAGGTAAGCGGACGATATCCAAGGTTCCACGTGGGAATTTTAAAAATGGAGCGTGACGAAGCAAGGACAAATGTAAAATTTTCAGCAATATCCATTGCCGCTGCTTTTAATATTTTACATTGAGTACGAATTGAAGAAAATTATCCTGCATTGCCCAAAATACCCTTTAGCAATGGGAGAAGGGCTGGGCGTTTTTTCGTCCACATCCAGTGGGCAGGGATTACCGGTGTTGGCTATGACTCCGATTGCGCAGTGTGGCACACACTACTGAACTGGGTCGTGTGTTGATGTAGCAAGTTCTGTGGACCCCACCATGATGTCTGTGTTGTATCCACACCGTCCATCTATTTTACTGGTCATTTCAAGGGATTAGCCCAAAAATAGAAGATCCAAAGCTTAAGTAGACCACACCATAGAAAGCAGTGGGGATAATTAACTATGCTCACCATTCAAACCTTCCTAAGGTCCACGTGGACCAAGAGAAAGGTAAAAGACAAATATCAGCTTGATCGAAAATATCCGCATGTTCATTAGATCACATAGACCTAATGAAAGGTAAAGGACAAATATTGATCAAAAATATCAGCTTGTCCAGAAGGTCACATAGACCTAGAGAAAGGTAAAGGACAAATATCAGCTTGATTGAAAACTTTTGATAGCCTTGAGAATTTTTGCATTCAATTCCCACTTTTTCTATTGTGTGGTCCACTTGAGTTTTATATCTAACTCTTGTTTGGGTCATGCCCTAAAATGATCTGGAAAAATGGATGGATGGTGTGGATATAACACATGCATCACAGTGGAGCCCACAGACCTCCTGGACATTAACATACCACAGATCTAGGTGGTGTGTGCCACATTCATGTGGCAAATGGGGATTAGGGGTAGGACTGCAACTTGGGTTTGTGTTGGAAAACGCCTGCCAGATCTAAAAATGGGTCGGGTTGAGTTGGGATTTGGGTTGAGCAAATTCAGGTCAAGTTGACAATAATAACATATATTTAGGTCTGGTTGGGACTGGTTAAAGTTGGTAATGGAGGAATTTGGATTAAGTTCAGCTTCGTAACCTCATATTTGACTATGTTTCTTTCTTTTTTTGTTATCATTACACCCCACACTCAGTTCACACTTTACTGTTAGTCACCCTCACTAAGGATCGATACCAAGACCTCAGTATTGAAACAAAGTATCTTTCACTCAGTCTGCCACTTGAACTATGGATCAGGGTGTTGGATTGCCGGTTGGGTCATCTTGAGGTTGGGTTTGTAGTGAGTGGAACTATAGCCCAACCAAACCAGCTAATGCTAGGGGTGCAACTTGGGTGAGGCTCAATCAGAATTCAACCCGCGAATCCCACATCTAGTCTTTTGGTTGGGTGGGACGCGGATTGCATCCTACCCCGTCCAGACAGGGATCTATGAGGCTCACCGTGATGTTAGTGTTTTATCCACGCCATTAATCGCTTTTCTCAGATCGTCTTAAGGTATGAACCAAAAAACGAGGCAGGTACACGGCTTAAGTCGACCACAAAGTGCGGATTGAATGTCCACCATTAAAAGCGTCTTGGAAGCTGGAGAAGTTTCGGATCAAGCTGATATTTGTTTTTTTCACTTCATCCACAACTGCATGACCTTATGAATAGGTTGGATGGTATAAAAACATCACGGTTGGCCTTAGAAAGGTTTCAATGGTGGGTGTCATTATCACCGTAGCTTCCTTTGGGGTGGTCCATTGGAGCTGCGGACCTGCTTCAGGTTTAGGATGGTATGTTAGAATGATACAATAAAAGCCATTAACGGCGTTGATAAAACACTTACATCACGGTGGGCCCCATAGATCCCTACCTGGACAGGTTACCGTTCGGGCGGGGGTAGGACGCAGTCCGCGTCCGGTTGGGTGGGGCTTGGGTTGAGGCGTAGGGCAACATAATACATATGCAATATATATTACTATATCTAATGTATGTGTTGTATAAGATACTAAATTATTAATATTTAGAGAGCATATGGTTCAACCCAACCAACTCAATCGGATCGAACCCATTTAGGAAGGGCCGTAGATCGACCCAACCTAATGTCAGGTTAACCCTCATTGCTACTAGAACTGCACAAGTTCCATCCCTAAATGACGCTGGAATTACATGGCTGGAAAGGCCCACACCCGAATTTTGAACTTGTTACTTGCACTACTGGCAAATGGACGTTTGAAAAAGAATCGGCATATGCTGTGGGACAATTTGCTTGTATTGGATGGCTTGGATGCATTCCCACCAATTTTTTGCTAGACAATCCGCTTTCTGCTCAATTTTTTTAGCCATCTATTTTCCTAAAAGTGATTCAATAAATAACATAACCTATACTGTAAGTAATCAGCAAAAGACAAGACGTACACTTGGTCATGGACCACATGGTTCATGCACGGCTTGTATCGATCTGCACATGTGCTACATTGGACATCAGAGACAAGAAAGAGATGCTTTTAACGTTAGGTAGCATCTTTGACTGTTACTGGAAACTCAATACTACGGTTCCGTATGGTTCACGCAGGCTATGGAAATCTAAGTACGTACTTCACGAGTTGGGCTCACCAAGATTTCAAATTCAAGGACTGTCTACCTCACACGTGTATTATCATTCCATGAACTTTATATAATTTTTCTCAACAAATATATATTTTAGGTTTGTCCATTATCATTATTTTAACAAAAATTATTATTCCAATAAATCAAAATATCATTTTGATAACAAAGCCAGTTTTAATTTATATACCTTAAAATGGTTATTTTTTATAGACATGCATGACACGCATTTTACTCGTGTGAACGTGACACGAATAAGACCGTCTATCTTCAACTATCCCTTACGTGATGCATTCAACTTTCTAGTGGCCCACACATATCACTTATGCTAATGCCCAAAATAAATGTCACATCTATCACATGTACCATAATGCTAGTAAAAGTGACAACTTGGTAAAGGGTACGCCATTTATGTTTGGTGTTAGCGAGGACTCTGATTATTTAGTGTAGTGCACACCACTAACCATAGTGATGTGTTGACATGGTAAAGTTTTATGAGCCCCACCATGATATCTATGATGATAGAGTTGTACATGAATTGAATTGAACCGAGCTTAGCACAGTCGGGCTCAACTCAACCCTAAGTCAATTTATTTTAAACAAACTGTGCAACAAGAAGTCTATTTTGAGAAACTGCATAAATTTAAAGCGATTCCTAGAGTTTTTCAACTTTGTACAAAAATTACAAAAATTGGAGTTCCTCACTTATAAATAAGGCTTCTTATGACATTCCTAAGCATCATTAAATGCATCTCAAAGCAAGATTTAGGGTTTATTAAGAGTTTTTAATTTTATTAAAGTTTTATAAGTTGTTTTTAAAAAAAAATTAGATCTTTTCTATTTGCATTTATTTTTTTCTTGTTGCTTTTTATTTCTGCAAATTAATTATGTTTTTTTAAGTGCCTTCTAACCCAAGCTAGAAGAGAAGCACATGGGTTTAATAATTCTTTAAGTTTTGATGATTGATTATTTTTAATGATGAGAAGAATGGTATATACATGTTATTTATTATTTAGGTTTTGTTTTTTTATCTTCTTGTGAGATCCATATGTTTCCATTATATGAGATCCACATTGATAGATAAGCTTACCCTAGATCAATCAGATTTCCTAGATGAGAGAGGTTCTCAACCTATTATATTTCTTTAATTTTCATTATCTCATTGATATTGAATTCTTAAAATCACTAACGCTTGAGAATATATATTAATGATGCAAATTCATGATTTTCTAATCTTTTATATCATTCATTAAAATATTTAAACTATTTTATTTTTCGATTAGGCTGACCATAGTGCTCATATCCTAATTATGTTATCCAAGTCATCATGATTTTAAAATATTAACCTATATGTAAAACTTTGAAGCTTGGGTATTATTTTAATTCAGTTGAATTACATCCATCCAAAAATTTCAAAATCAAATCATCGGTTTCGTTTTTATTACTTAATTGGTTTTGCATTTGATTTTTTCCTTCTCGCAATTCATCTCCCTGTGGGATCAACCCTGTATTCACATGATATTATTACGAACCTCTGCACTTGGAGGCAAACAATCATGTGTGTCGAACATCAACACCGTGAATTTGATCGGCCCCCTTTAAATTATAGGATATCCCAAAAATCAATCATATACAAAACTTAGGTGGGCCATACCATCTAAAATTATGTGAAGACATTCCTAAAACATATAAAAGTACTTGGTGGGGCCCACCTAAAATTTAGATGCATCTGAAACTTGGCCTGACCCCTCATCCAAGTGAGACACACATAATGAATGGTCTGGATTTGTGAACCACACCTCGGTGGGCCCAAAAAATGATTATGAATATTGTAATGGGAGGGTAACCTGTAACTGACGTAAAGGTTTCACGAAGTAGTGGCAGTGGCTGGCAGGTGTACGTATACTAACACACTAGGTAGCAGGTGATTTGACGTCAGCAAGTTCTATGGGTCCCATCATGAGGTATGTGTTATATCCAAACCGTCCATCCATTTGGCGAGCTCGTCTTAAGGCTTGAGTCAAAAAATAAGACAAATCTAAAGATCAAGTGGGCCACAATGCAAAAAGCAGTGGGGTTGAACTTCTACCATTGAAACAGAAGAATCTGAACAATATCCAACCCGATCCAACTCGGTTTCCCTGACGAGTCGGACTCAGTTCGGGTCAGGTCAGCTGTGTTACGGATTGGATCGAGTCAGAGGACTCGGACTCGGTCCCGGATCGGATCAAGTTTGGTCAGAGCATTAAAAGTTTTGGACCAATTCGAGTTGGACCCAATCCGGTCCGACTCAACTTGATGCCCACCTCTAACTACTTTTTCAGAAATGATCTTAACCATCCATTTTATCCAATATTTATTGGATGATCAGACCGGATTGACGTGATTTCCATTTCTTGCTGGACGTAATGGACAGCTAACACCTTTGGATTGGATTGTCCCAATGCTTAGATGAACCAAGACTACTATAACTTAAAGTGCTCTGAAATTCGATGTGCTATCATGTAAACATTACACAAACTAAGAGATTCTAGCCATCCATTCAATATCTTATAAAATGAATGGTCAAGATCATTTAAGGAAAAGATCCTTACCATCCCATCCATGGCTTAGAAAATAATGGCTACAAAAATGAAATCTAACATATGGGCAGACAGGATTATCTAATAACTACGATTTCACATTGTAGCCCATGAAATACATGCTGAACTCAATAGATGGTCTGGATTGACCCACTAGACTGTCTAAATGGAATTAGGAGCACTGTCAGTTGAAAGGTATGGATCATCTCTCAGCTTTAACTAGAAGGAAAATAACTATAGTATAAAAATAGGACAAATACAAGTGTATATCTTAAAATTTCCCGAAAAAACAAGGCGCACAAGAATCATGAATTCGGGGCCTATCATATATATATATATATATATATATATATATATATATATATATATATATAAACAGAGCTTCGGATTCACGAGGCTGAGAACTAGTGTGGGACCAAAGTTTTAATTTTGGTAAGTAAACTCAGATAAGATTTCGATTCAAGTCTCTTGAAAACTTGTGGAAGAGCTAAGTTAATTAGGTCAAGACCAATTGAGTTGACTCAAAAATCTGGTTGACTCATAGTGACTCGAGGGAGTAACTCACCAACTTTCCTTTTCTTACTAAACTAAAATAAGTGAACCGCCCCACGGGAGGAAGCACAGCAATGCGCTATTCAATCTAATATATAGTGTTAAGTGTATTTTATTTATTCAACGTCATCCATTAGGTTCACCATCCCTTGGTTGGGAGTGGATTAGGTGAGGCCCTGCCTCAGCCAAGATGGTGGGGCCCACCTTGATTTATGTATTCTATATTCATACTGTCCATCCCTATTTTTAGATTATTTTATAGCATGATCCAAAAGATGAATCAGATCCAGTTCTCTGGTGGACCATATCATAGGAAACAACGGTGATTTTTATTGTATATCCATACTGTCCATCCCTTGGTTTTGGATCAAGCTGATATTTATTTTTCCCTTCATTTGGGTATGTCTGACCTTATCAACAGGTTGGACTGCAAATAAACATTACAGGGGGTCTTAGGAAGTTTTAATAGTAGGCGTTCAATCACCACTGTTCTTCTGTGGTGTGGTCCACATTTGGATTTTTCTCATTTTTGGGACCATGTTATAAAATGAGCTGGAAAAAGGATGGACAGTATGGAAATACAACAGATACATTGAGGTGGGCCCCATGGTCAGTGCCTCACCTACCTAGTAAGCAATTATCCCTTCCTCAATCAGTGGTCCATCCTTTGTTTGTAATACTTATAAATAAAAAATTAAAAAATACTTTGCTAAGCACACGGGGTTGTACAAATCAGCTCATGTACACACCACACATGTACCAACATATTATATTTATATGAGATCCGATCCATTCATTTGAGGCCTACTACCGTTTTGCAGGTGTTCTTGCCTAAGAACCAGTGGCACATTCGTAAGGTGGGCCACAGTTTTATAAAACAAATGTATAGTGGAAAATGTCTTGACTAAAGTTTCCTCATCCTGTCAGCTGCTTCACCTTATGAATGGACTGGATATTATTTTTTGACCATAACATCTTCACAATCAGAGCCACCTCATGGACGGCTTCAATATTCAATTGTTAGCCGCGTTGGCACATGGGGTGCCATGTACATATCTACCTTGTAAGCAGAGTGTGGGCTTAGGTTATACTGCTCCAAATTTCACCAGGAAATCTGGGCAGTCCATTCAATGGGCCAGGCTGTACATTAGTTTTACCGTACATTTCATTTCATGGGTTTCAAATGATCCAATCCATCCGTAAGTTGGCCTTTGTTTAATAGCATACGGTTTCTAAGCTTTGAATGGTATGTTGTAACCATAAGTAATCAAGGATGGCACAAACAGATGACTCACGTTGTGACATGCCTACTTATCTAGAAATGATCTTGACTGTCCATTTTACCAGGTATTTAATGGACAGGTTGGATTGGATTGTCCAAATGCTCCGATGAACCAATACTACTACTACTACTAAAGTGCTCTAAAATTCCATGGGCCACTGAGTAAACACTATACAAACTAAAAGATTCTACCCATCCACTCAATATCTTACAAAATGAACGGTCAAGGTCATTTAAGGAAAATATCCTTACCATCCCATCATGGCTTAGGAAATAACAGCTACATAAATGAATCCTAACTTATGGTTGGATAGGATCATCTGACAAGTGTGATTTCACATTGTAGCCCATGAAATGCACTCTGAACTCAATAGACAGTCTGGATTGACCCATTAAATTCCTTTTGGACCACTGTCATGTGAGAGCTATGGATCATCTCTCAGCTTTAACTTTAAAAAAAAACAAAAAACAAAAAAAAACAAAAAAAGGAAATATAGTATAAATGTAGGACAAACATAGGTATATATCTTGAAATTTTCCAAAAAATAAGGCACACAAGAAACATGAATTTACGTCCTACCTTGAAAATAAAGATATTTAAAAATAAATAAACAAATGAAAGATGGATTCACGAGGTTGAGGACTGTGACTGTCAAACTACAGTTATAATTTTGTCATTGAAAACTTGCCGAGGAGCGTTGTTAGGTCAAGTCCAATTGAGTTTATTCAAAATTTCGGTTGGCTCATTGGTGACTCAATGGACTAACTCAACCAGTAGAGCCCACCTTGATGTATATATTCTATATTCATGTTGTCCATCTGATTTTTAGACTATTTTATGGCTTGACCCCGGAAACGAAACACATCTAATTCTCAGGTGGACCACTGCATAGGAAATAATGGTGATTGCCCCTTAATGAGTAACAGAGATTTTGGATCAAGCTGATATTTATTTGTTACCTTCGTCCAAGTTTACGTGACTTTATGAATAGGTTGGATAGAAAATAAACATTATATTGGGCCTTAGGGAGTTTTTAATGGTGGGGCGTTCAATCACCATTGTTTCCTATAATATAGTCCACCTGAGTTTTTGATCTACTTTATTTTTTGGCTTATGCTTTAAATGAGCTGGCAAAATAAATGGACAACTTGGAAGTAGAATACATATATTGAGGAGATAGGCCCCACAGCAAGGGCGGCACCATCCTCATTGAGGCTGGGCCAGACCTAATCCATTCCCCATTGGATGGCCTCAGTGAAAAAATCCTATTGATTCAGCACTTGGGTAGGCACCTAAAACCACTAAATGCACGTGGTATGGATCATATGAGTTATGGAAGTTTGTGCTTTTTGGGCAATTCATTCACACAAATGATGGCATCAAATGAATGAATTGGAAGGTGAATGGACACCACATTGCGCGCAGTGGGCATTCCATACCAATTGTTTCCTGTGATATGGCCCACCTAAGTGTTAACTTACTATGATTTTGGGTTTGATAGTCACTACGTCAAAACTGCGAAAAAAGGACGGTCCAAAACCGTCTCAAATGACCAAAAAGGACAGTCATGGACCGTCGCAAGGGCCGTCAAATTTTGACGTGTTGTATTACTAAAAAGACGGTTGAAAACCGTCATTTTTATTGACGAAAAAAAGACGGTCATGGACCGTCCTAAAAAAGGACGGTCGTAAACCGTCCTTAAAAAGGACGATCTTGGACAGTCTCTTATAAGCCTTTACAGGACGGTCATGGACCGTCCTTAAAAAAGACTGTCGTAGACCGTCTGTAATGAGCCTTCAAAGGACGGCCATAGACCGTCCTTTAAAAGGACGATCATGAACCGTCCTTAAAAAGGACTGTCATGGTCCGTCTCTTATGGGCCTTCAAAGGACGGCCATAGACCATCCTTTAAAAGGACGGTCATGGTCCGTCCTTAAAAAGGACTGTCATGGACTGTCATGGACCGTCCCTTATAAGAGGGTCAATATATACCTGTTACATCATCATATTCTTCCTGATATACACCTGTTATATAATATATTTCATCATATTCACATTCACATCCATCTAAACCTAAACTACATAAATCCAGCATAAACTACATTCATCCAAACAAAAACTACATCCATCTAAACCCAAACTACGTAAATCCAAACCCAAACCACGTAAATCCAACATAAACTACATTCATCCAAACATAAACTACATCCATCCAAACACAAGCAATTTTATCTACATTGCATTCATCCACACATAAATACATATAAGTTTAACATCATAAATTAAAAAAGAAAAAAAATCAGCAACAATTTTCTTTTTGTCATTCACCTGAAAAAAAAAAATTAAACCAACAAAACATTATAATTTAGAATCATGAAGAATTGCATAAACTTCTTCCAAAAAAGTGAGCACTTTTTAAATATAAAACTGATCATTAAAATAGGTTTAGGTTTAGGTTTTAGGTTTTAGGTTTTAGGTTTCAGGTGTTAGGTTTTAGGTTTAGGTTTAGGTTTTAGGTCATAGGTTATAAGTTTAGGTTATAGGTTATAGGTTAAGGTTTAGGTTATAGGTTTTGGTTTAGGTTTAGGTTAAGGTTTAGGCTTAGGTTATAGGTTTATGTTAAGGTTTAGGTTTTAGTTATAGGTTATAGTATATAAGTTATAGCTTTAGGGAATTAAGAATAGGTTAAGGTTAAGGTTTAGGTTTAGGAAATCAGGTCCGAGTTCGGGATCGGGTTTAGGTTTGGGTTATCAAGTTTAGGTTTAAGTTTTAGGTTAGGGAGTTGAGATTAGGATTAGGTGTAGGTTTAGGTTCAAGGATTTGAAAATACATTTCGATTTTAGGTTTAGGTTTAGGTTTTAGGCTTATGTTTAGGTTATAGGTTTAGGTTATAAGTGCAGGTAATAGGTTTAGGTTTATGTTAGGTTATAGGTTAAGGTTTAGGTTTAGGAAATTGGGTTCGGGTTCGGGATCGGGTTGAGGTTTGGATTAGGGAGTTGAGATTAGGATTAGGTGTAGGTTTAGGTTTAGGTTAAGGTTTAGGTTTAGGTTTAGTTTATAAGCAATAGATTTTAAGTTTATGTTTAAGTTATAGGTTACAGGTTTAGGTATAGCTTTAGGCTTAGGTTTAGGTTACAAGATAAAGGTTTAGGGAATTGAGAATAGGTTAAGGTTTAGGTTTAGGAAATCGGGTTCGGGTTCGAGATCGGGTTTAGGTTTGGGTTTTTAAGTTTAGGTTTAGGTTTAGGTTAGGGAGTTGAGATTAGGATTAGGTGTAGGTTTAGGTTTAAGGATTCGAGAATACATTTAGGTTTTATGTTTAGGTTTAGGTTTAGGTTTAGGTTATAAGCTATAGGTTTAGGAAATTGAGAATAGGTTAAGGTTTAGGTTTAGGAAATCGGATTCGGGTTCGGGATCGGGTTTTGATTTTGGTTTTCAAGTTTAGGTTTAGGTTTAGGTTAAGGAGTTGAGATTAGGATTAGGTGTAGGTTTAGGTTTAGGGATTTGAGAATACATTAAGGTTTAGGTTTAGGAAATCGGGTTCAGGTTCTGGATCACGTTTAGGTTTGAGTTTTTAAGTTTAAGTTTAGGTTTAGGTTAGGGAGTTGATATTAGGATTAGGTGTAGGTTTAGGTTTAGGGATTTGAGAATACATTTAGGTTTTAGGTTTATGTTTAGGTTATAAGTTATAGATTTAGGTTAAGGTATAGGTTTAGGTTTTGGTTTAGGTTATAAGCAATGGGTTTAGGGAATTGAGAATAGGTTAAGGTTTAGGTTTAGAAAATCGGGTTAGGATTCGGGATCGGGTTTAGGTTTGAGTTTTCAAGTTTAGGTTTAGGTTTAGGTTAGGGAGTTGAGATTAGGATTAGGTGTAGATTTAGGTTTAGGAATTTGAGAATACATTTAGGTTTTAGGTTTATATTTAGGTTATAGGTTATAGGTTTAGGTTAAGGTATAGGTTTAGGTTATAAGCAATAGGTTTAGGGAATTGAGAATAGGTTAAGGTTTAGGTTTAGGAAATCGGGTTCGGGTTCGAGATCGGGTTTAGGCTTAAGTTTTTAAGTTTAGGTTTAGGTTTAGGTTAGGGAGTTGAGATTAGGATTAAGTATAGGTTTAGGTTTAAGGATTCGAGAATACATTTAGGTTTTATGTTTAGGTTTAGGTTTAGGTTTAGGTTATAAGCTATAAGTTTAGGAAATTGAGAATAGGTTAAGGTTTAGGTTTAAGAAATCGAGTTCGGGTTCGAGATCGGGTTTAGGTTTTGGTTTTCAAGTTTAGGTTTAGGTTTAGGTTAGGGAGTTGAGATTAGGATTAGGTGTAGGTTTAGGTTTAGGGATTTGAGAATACATTAAGGTTTAGGTTTAGGAAATTGGGTTCGGGTTTGGGATCACGTTTAGGTTTGAGTTTTTAAGTTTAGGTTTAGGTTTAGGTTAGGGAGTTGAGATTAGGATTAGGTGTAGGTTTAGGTTTAGGGATTTGAGAATACATTTAGGTTTTAGGTTTATGTTTAGGTCATAGGTTATAGATTTAGGTTAAGGTATAGGTTTAGGTTTCGGTTTAGGTTATACGCAATGGGTTTGGGGAATTGAGAATAGGTTAAGGTTTAGGTTTAGGAAATCAGGTTAGGGTTCGGGATCGGGTTTAGGTTTGAGTTTTCAAGTTTAGGTTTAGGTTTAGGTTAGGGAGTTGAGATTAGGATTAGGTGTAGGTTTAGGTTTAGGAATTTGAGAATACATTTAGATTTTAGGTTTATGTTTAGGTTATAGGTTATAGGTTTAGGTTAAGGTATAGGTTTAGGTTATAAGCAATAGGTTTAGGGAATTGATAATAGGTTAACGTTTAGGTTTAGGAAATCGGGTTCGGGTTCGGGTTTAGGTTTTGATTTTCACGTTTAGGTTTAGATTTAGGTTAGGAAGTTGAGATTAGGATTAGGTGTAGGTTTAAGTTTAGGGATTTGAGAATACATTAATATTTAGGTTTAGGAAATCGGTTTTGGGTTCGGGATCGGGTTTAGGTTTGAGTTTTCAAGTTTAGGTTAGGTTTAGGTTAGGGAGTTGAGATTAGGATTAGGTGTAGGTTTGGGTTTAGGGATTTGAGAATACATTTAGGTTTTAGGTTTATGTTTAGGTTATAGGTTATAGGTTTAGGTTTAAGTTTAGGTTTAGGTTTAGGTTTCGGTTTAGGTTATAAGCAATAGGTTTAGGGAATTGAGAATAGGTTAAAGTTTAGGTTTAGAAAATCGGGTTCGGGTTCGGGATCGGGTTTTGGTTTGGGTTATCAAGTTTAGGTTTAGGTTTAGGTTAGGGAGTTTAGATTAGGATTAGGTGTAGGTTTAGGTTTAGGGATTTGATATTACATTTTTAGGTTTTAGGTTTATGTTTAAGTTATAGGTTATAGGTTTAGGTTTAGGTTTAGGTATAGGTATAGGTTTAGGTTTCGGTTTAGGTTATAAGCAATAGGTTTAGGGAATTGAGAATAGTATAAGGTTTACGTTTAGGAAATCGGGTTCGGGTTCAGGATCGGGTTTAGGTTTGAATTTTCAAGTTTAGGTTTAGGTTTAGGTTAGGGAGTTGAGATTAGGATTAGGTATAGGTTTAGGTTTAGGGATTTGAGAATACATTTAGGTTTTAGGTTTAGGTTTAGGTTATAGGTTATAGGTTTAGGTTAAGACTATAGGTTATAGGTTTAGGTTAAGGTTTAGGTTTAGGTTTAAGGATTTGAGAATACATTTAGGTTTTAGGTTTAGGTTATAGGTTACAGGTTTAGGTCTAGGTTTAGGTTTATGCTATAAGTTATAGGTTTAGGAAATCGGGTTCGAGTTCGGGATCAGGTTTAGGTTTTAGTTTTCAAGTTTAGGTTTAGGATTAGGTGTAAGTTTAAGTTTAGAGATTTGAGAATACATTTAGATTTTAGGTTTATATTTAGGTTATAGGTTACAGGTTTAGGTTAAGGCTATAGGTTATAGGTTTAGGTTAAGGTTTATGTTTAGGTTTAAGTTTAGGTTATAAGCTATAGGTTTAGGGAATTGAGAATAGGTTAAGGTTTAGGTTTAGGAAATCAGGTTCGGGTTCGGGATCAGGTTTAGGTTTTGGTTTTCAAGTTTAGGTTTAGGTTTAGATTAGGGAATTGAGATTAGGATTAGGTGTAGGTTTAGGTTTAGGAATTTGAGAATATATTTAGGTTTTAGGTTTATATTTAGGTTATAGGTTACAGGTTTAGGTTAAGGCTATAGGTTATAGGTTTAGGTTAAGGTTTAGATTTAGGTTTAAGGATTTGAGAATACATTTAGGTTTTGGGTTTAGGTTTAGGTTATAGGTTACAGGTTTAGGTTTAGGTTTAGGTTTATGCTATAGGTTATAGATTTAGGTTAAGGTTTAGGTTAAGGTTTAGGTTTAAGTTTAAGTTTTAAGCTATAGGTTTAGGGAATTGAGAATAGGTTAAGGTTTAGGTTTAGGAAATCGGGATCGAGTTTAGGTTTGAGTTTTCAAGTTTAGGTTTAGGTTTAGGTTAGGGAGTTGAGATTAGGATTAGGTGTAGGTTTAGGTTAAGGATTCGAGAATACATTTAGGTTTTATGTTTAGGTTTAGGTTTAGGTTTAGGTTATAAGCTATAGGTTTAGGAAATTAAGAATAGGTTAAGGTTTAGGTTTAAGAAATCGGGTTCGGGTTCGAGATCGGGTTTAGGTTTTGGTTTTCAAGTTTAGGTTTAGGTTTAGGTTAGGGAGTTGAGATTAGGATTAGGTGTAGGTTTAGGTTTAGGGATTTGAGAATACATTAAGGTTTAGGTTTAGGAAATCGGGTTCGGGTTCGGGATCACGTTTAGGTTTGAGTTTTTAAGTTTAGTTTTAGGTTTAGGTTAGGAAGTTGAGAATACATTTAGGTTTTAGGTTTATGTTTAGGTTATAGGTTATAGATTTAGGTTAAGGTATAGGTTTAGGTTTTGGTTTAGGTTATAAGCAATGGGTTTAGGGAATTGTGAATAGGTTAAGGTTTAGGTTTAGAAAATCGGGTTCGGGTTTGGGATCGGGATCGGGTTTAGGTTTGGGTTATCAAGTTTAGGTTTAGGTTTAGGTTAGGGAGTTTAGATTAGGATTAGGTGTAGGTTTAGGTTTAGGGATTTGAGAATACATTTTTAGATTTTAGGTTTATGTTTAGGTTATAGGTTATAGGTTTAGGTTTAGGTTTAGGTTTAGGTTTCGGTTTAGGTTATAAGGAATAGGTTTAGGGAATTGAGAATAGTATAAGGTTTACGTCTAGGAAATCGGGTTCGAGTTCGAGATCGGGTTTAGGTTTTAGTTTTCAAGTTTAGGTTTAGGTTTAGGTTAGGGAGTTGAGATTAGGATTAGGTGTAGGTTTAAGTTTAGGGATTTGAGAATACATTTAGGTTTTAGGTTTATATTTAGGTTATAGGTTACAGGTTTAGGTTAAGGCTATAGGTTATAGGTTTAGGTTAAGGTTTATGTTTAGGTTTAAGTTTAGGTTATAAGCTATAGGTTTAGGGAATTGAGAATAGGTTAAGGTTTAGGTTTAGGAAATCAGGTTCAGGTTCGGGATCAGGTTTAGGTTTTATTTTTCAAGTTTAGGTTTAGGTTTAGATTAGGGAGTTGAGATTAGGATTAGGTGTAGGTTTAGGTTTAGGGATTTGAGAATACATTTAGGTTTTAGGTTTATATTTAGGTTATAGGTTACAGGTTTAGGTTAAGGCTATAGGTTATAGGTTTAGGTTAAGGTTTAGATTTAGGTTTAAGGATTTGAGAATACATTTAGGTTTTGGATTTAGGTTTAGGTTATAAGTTACAGGTTTAGGTTTATGCTATAGGTTAAGGTTTAGGTTAAGGTTTAGGTTTAAGTTTAGGTTTTAAGCTATAAGTTTAGGGAATTGAGAATAGGTTAAGGTTTAGGTTTAGAAAATTGGGTTCGGGTTCGGGATCGGGTTTAGGTTTGAGTTTTCAAGTTTAGGTTTAGGTTTAGGTTAGGGAGTTGAGATTAGGATTAGGTGTAGGTTTAGGTTTAGGGATTTGAGAATACATTTAGGTTTTAGGTTTAGGTTTAGGTTATAGGTTACGGGTTTAGGTTAAGGCTATAGGTTAAGGTTTAGGTTAAGGTTTGGGTTAGGTTATAGGTTAAGGTTTAGGGATTTGAGTTTAGGTTATAGGTTTAGGTTTAGGTCTAGGTTTAGGTTTAGGGGATTGAGTTTAGGTTATAGGTTTAGGGAAGGGTTAGGTTTAGGTTATAGGTTTTGGGATTTGAGAATAGTTTTAGGTTATAAGTATAGGTTTAGGTTAGGTTATAAGTTAAGGTTTAGGGATTTGAGTTTAGGTAATAGGATTAGGTTTAGGTTTAGGTTTAGGGATTTGAGTTTAGGTTATAGGTTTAGGTTTATGTTTTAGGTTTAGGTTTAGGTTTAGGTTTGGGTTTTGGGATTTGGTTTTGATTATATGTTTTGATTTAGGTTATAGATTTTAGCTTTTGGTTTTAGGTTTTGGTTTGGTTTAGGTTATAGGTTTTAATTTAGGTTATAGGTTAATGGTTTAGGTTATAGGTTTTTGGATTTGAGAATGGGTTCAGGTTTAGGCTATAGGTTTTGGCTTTGGTTTAGGTTATAGGTTTTTGTTTAGGTTATAGGTTATAGGTTTAGGTTTAGGTTTAGATTATGGGTTATAGGATTTGAGAATGCGTTCGGGTTTAGGATATAGGTTTTGGTTTTGGTTATATGTTTTGATTTAGGTTTAGGTTATAGGTTTAGGTTAAGGTTTAGGTTTAGGTTTAGGTTTAGGTTATAGGTATAGGTTAAGGTTATAAGATATAGGTTTAAGGAATTGAGAATAGGTTAAGGTTAAGGTTTAGGTTCGGGTTCGGGATTGGGTTTATGTTTGGGTTTTCAAGTTTAGGTATAGGTTTAGGTTAGGGAGTTAAGATTAGGATTAATTATAGGTTTAAGTTTAGGGATTTGAGAATACATTTAGATTTTAGGTTTAAGTTTAGGTTTAGGTTTTAGGTTTTAGGTTAAGGTTTAGGTTTAGGTTAAGGTTGAGGTTTAGGTTATAGGTTAAAGTTTTAGGTCATAGGTTTTGGTTTAGGTTAAGGGTATAGTACCTGCAAATACAGATATAAACGCGGCCATCCGACCAAATGGCGAGGCCCTTCCAATGCTGTCCATAAAAAATGGACAGCTTCATCATGGTCATAATAGCGGTTCCCTCTTTCCAGGGAACCCCGCTCTTCCGAATAGCTCCGACGCACATCCGGGTCTGCTCGATTAATTTCAATCAAATACATAAACACGGCATGTCCAAATGGCCAGGCCCCTCCAATGTTGTCCATAGAAAATGAACAGCTTCATCATGGTCATAATAGCGGTTCCCACCTTCTATGGACCCATGCTCAACATCCGGATAGCTCCGACGCACATCCGGGTCTGCTCCATCAATTTCGAGTTAATACACAAACATGGCCTGTCCAAATGGTCATGCCACTCCAATGCTGTCCATAGGAAATGGACAGCTTCATCATAGTCATAACAGCGGTTCCCACCTTCCAGGGACCCCCGCTCAACATCCGGATAGCTCCGACGCACATCCGGGTCTGCTCGATCAATTTCGATCTAATACATTTAAAAACAACATAATTATATCTAAAAGCATTTGGATACCTGGGAAAGGCCTCCCATATTTGCATTTGGATATCTGCATTTCGGGGAAGCAGGCCATTTGGGGCATCCCTCGAACATGGATGGTGGGTGAGTGCTCCCATCCACATAATTGCAACCAAAATGAGCATGAGATAATACCAGCAGCCCTTATCATTGAGCCCTCATCCAGATAGTGGTCAGGCTCCCCTGTCCGCATTTTATTGGTAGCCCTAAGCATGCATAAACTATAAACAAGCAAATATATTCAAGAAAGAAGAATATTTACAGTTTGTTGCTCTTGTGTCTTCACAGATTGCTCATTCAGCTTTGGTTCAACTTCTCCCAGTAATACAGCTGGAACAAATGCTCTGTAAAGAACATAGAAAACAATCTTTAGGATACCCATATTAAATAAGGAGATGATCCTTGATAGAGTGGAATTGTGGAACAGGATTAGGGTAGCCAACACCAATCAGTTGGGATGAGGCTTAGAATTGAGATGATGATAACAATGATTCAACAGGAAACATGGACAGATACATGACCATATCCCTAAAATGTCTGACAATAACCCAGAGTCTACAACTATCAGTTAATGGAAAAAAAAATAGTGGTAAACCAGACCTGAGATCAGGTAAACATTCATAAAAGGGCCTTGTATCTTCATCATCCCATATAGGTTCAAGAGCAGAAGATTCTTTTCCAGAAGCAAGAAATGATGAATCTTCTCTAGTTCTAACCCTAGTGTGACCATCTTCCGGCATTACAGGAGGTTGCATTTCAAGTGCTTCGGCTAAACTGCAAAGAAAAGGTTTGATGAGAATGCGAAGTGGATATATCCAATATAGAATCATCCAAAAGAAAATAAAGAAACACAAGAATGAACTTATATCATCAACTACGTAATCATTTCAGAAAGCAGTATCTTTCCATTTCCTTAATTCTTCTCTACAGTCAAAAACCTAAAATCAGCCATGGTGGACTTGACCATAAGCACAGCAGAGACTGCCTGTTGCCATTAGTTTTGGTGACTTCATAGATAGTACAGAAAAACAGATGAGCACCAAGCATGTTTCCAATGGTGCTTATTTCCAATAATCTGAAGAGGGATTCAGTAATCAGACATATCGAACAACAATCTAAGTTCAGCATCCCTTTTAAAATTCAAAAGAAGAGAGTTTAAACATTCAAGGAGACAATAAAGACAAACAAGTTGACAGATAAAAGTACGAAGAGACACCACGGAATAAGTGGTCAAACGACTTCCTTAGCTTTTCATATGCATTCACATTTTCATCACTGTGTTCTCCTTTAGCATTCAAGACCTTTGCGTTTTCATTCTCCATCTGCCACAGTGACTGCTCAGCAAAGTAGTTATCATCAGCAAGTTGGCAGATTAATCACGTGGAAAATAGAGAACTAAATAACTAAAACAGGGAGTATGAAGAAAGAAAAAGACATGTACAGTGATCAAGCCATCAACCATGTCCAAATTGCTATCCACTGATAATACAGGCATCTGAGACTAAAAGATTACGGGGGCATTGGGAATATACTGATACCCAAAGGTCAAAACAGTACAGTGGCACCAAAATACAAGTGGCATTTATTCATGACCTTCCCATAGGTATCTCACTTGTGATTTGGGGTGTAGAGGATGGGAAATGGAAGAATGCTTAATGCGGCATTTTACACACCCATCCATATGCAAATGGCGTCTTGCTGTTTTGGAAGTCCCGACTACTATTTGATGCTACATCCAAATGCTACCTAATTATGAAGGCCAAAATCCACTGGACACATTAAAAACCAACTCTAATAAAGGTGTCACGATTCTTACAGTATGTTCAGACTGAAGAAGATCAGTAGAGGCATCATAATAGGAGTAAATTGCCTTCTTGAATAGTTTCTTTTGATCTGCAGTGATGTTAAGGCCCTTAAAAAACTGCATCAAATTCAGCAGAAAATCATAACCCATAAGAGATGGAAGCAAATCAGTATTGTTGAAGGCTAAAGAAAGGAACAAGTATATGCGAGCTAATCCAATGAAATCAACTGCAAGAGATTTTAAGACTTTTTGGAAAATTATGCCTTACGTTTCCCACTGTAGAGAAACTAACACTACCAGTTGTATTCAGTGTTTTCAGTATCTTGTGATATCACCGATATATCCATTATCCCAGCTGGGCGATACAAAACCCAGCTTTAATAGCCATTTTTCTTGGTATCATGCGATATATCCACACTTCACCACCCTAAATCTCTAAAACCCTAATCCTAATTTTTCCAAAATCCAAAACCTAAAATTCCCAAATTTCAAAATCCCTTGTCCAAATCATAAATCCCTAATTCCCACAACCTGAAACCCTAATTCCCAAAACAAAAAATATGGAAATCTTTAGATTAGGGCTTGAACATTCAATGTTTGAGAGAGACATACCAACAATGGCGAGGGATTGACTTAGGGGATGCTCGCTGGAAAGATTCATGCTCGCCGGAAAGATGGGTTGTCAGATTTGGGGAAGAAATCCTTCGTAGTGGCAGCGAGATTGAGAGAGAGGAAGTGGGAGAGAGAGAGAGAGAGAGAGAGAGAGAGAGGGCGAGGGAGCAAGAGATCGGGAGGGAGAGATCGGAAGGGAGAGAGAGGATTAGGGAATGCTCTGATTAGGGATCGAAGGGAGAGAGAGAGAGAGAGAGAGAGAGAGAGAGAGAGAGAGAGATAGCATGTTTGGGCGCGGCTCTGTTCCGAGCGCACGCCCAAATTTGGGGCGTTTATAAGATTTACGGACGTGCACGGTCCGGACAGGGGCTCCATGGGGCCCACCATGATGTATTTGGCTAATCCAATCTGATAAATAATTTTATTAAATTATTTCAGTTCATGATACCAAATTTAAAGTATATTGAAGGTACAAGTGGACCACACTATAAGAAGCAATTGTAATTTAATATCCATGTTTCCCACCGTGTGGTCCACTTGAGCCTTCGATCTAACTGATTTGTTTTTTCATAATCTAAAGTAATATTTCCAAATATATGGACGGCTAAGATAGAACATATAGTTTTTTTTAAGCCCTCTCAACTTGTGTATGTGGTGTGGCCCAAAAAAGTCACTAATTGATTTTTTAGCCCCAGGCCCACCATGGAATGGTGCATTTGACTGATTGGGTAGATGTTTGACACCCATCACGGTGGGGCCCACACAGCTCGACCGTATGAGAAGTTCCCATGAGCTCGATCGCATGGAACCTTTTCCCACACACACACACACACACACACATATATATATATATATACACATATAATAGATTAAAAAATTATTATATATCCATCATTAAAATCCTCCTCAGGCCCACTGTACTATTTATTTGACATCTAATAGGTTGATTAGGTCATACAGGGCCAGATGAAGGGGAAAAACAAAAATCAGTTTGATCCAAAACTTTTATGACCCCAAAGTATTTTTTAATGGTTGACACTCGTTCAACACTGTTTCGTGGAATGTGGTTCACTTAAGATTTGGATATATCTCATTTTTTGTCTCATACCGTGAGATGATCTTTAAAAATAGATAGACGACATGGATTAAACACATACATCATGGTAGGGCTCATAGAGCACTAACCACCAGCCATTGAATGGTGTTAGGGGGAGTAGTCAATCTGTTCCCCTTATTTGTAGTGTGGTTCATTTAATCTTTGGATATGATTCATTTTTTGGATAATTCTCTAAAATTATCTCAAAAAATGGATGAACGGTATGGGTTGATCCTAAATTTTCGGTAAATCCAAAACTCAAGTGTACCATGCCACGCGAAACAGTGTGGAATAATGATTTCCTCCGTTGATACGTTCCTTGGGCCCACAATAATGTTTATTTGACATCCAACATGTTCATAATATCAAAAAGATATAACTGAAGAGAAAACATAAACATCAGCTTGATCCAAAACTTCTATGAATGTTTTTTTTAATGGTGGACATTCAGTCCCTACTTTGTAGTCCACTTAAGCTTTGGACTTGCCCCATTTTTTGGTTAATATCTTAAAATGATATGAGAAGAGCATTGAACGGTATGGAGAAAATCAATCCATGACTTAGGTGGGCCAAGAGCTTAAAAATAAGTCAATCCATGACTTGGGTGGGCCACACCATATAATATAATGGAGAGGGGTTTCCTTAAAACATTCGTAATCATATATTGGGTCTGCTTAAATGTGATTCACATATCCAACCCACTCATTATGTGTGCCCCACTTGGATGCGAGGTCAGACCAATTTTCAGCCGCATCTAAAACCCATGTGGGCCCCACCAGGTGCTTTTAAATTTTTTAGGATGTCTTCACATAGTTTTAGATGGTATGGCCCACTTGAGTTTCGTATACAGATGATTTTTGAGATATCTCATAACCTAAAGGAGACACATCAAATCCATGATATTGATGTTCGACACACATCATGATGGGGCCCACAAAACTTACTAACATCAATTCCTAGGTTCTCACGAGGTCAGTAAGTTGGGTCACAATTTTGACCAGAATATTTGGCCCATTTTACATGTCTGGTCCATACACTCTATTTTACTGATTAATACCCTCAAATTGACTAGTTACTCGCTTAAATCAAGTTACATATGAGAAAAGATATTGGGTATACCAAGATTGATCAACAATTTCAGTGAAATTTGATTTAAACATCTGAAGTTATTTACTCTTCAATTTGAACTGATTAGATTGTCCAAAAATGGTTAAATGTTGTTCATAATATCAAAATTATATGAATGAACAGAAAACACAAACATCAGCTTGATCCAAAACTTCTATGGCCTCCAAGAAATTTTAAATGGTAGAGGTTCAATCACGTTATTTCCTGTGGTGTGGTCCACTTGAGCTTTGGATATGCTTCTTTTTTATTCTTTAGAGCTCAAATTATCCGTTAACATGGATGAATGGAGTGGATAAAATAAATAAATAACAATGGACCCCACAGAGTTGACTTTGGCAAGGGTAACAAGTAACTCACCTAAATGTAGTAGAGAAGGGTTTCCTTAAAACATTCATAATCATATATTGGGCCTGCCTAAATGTGATTCATATATCCAACCCACTCATTATGTGTGTCCTACTTGGATGAGGGGTTAGACCAAGTTTCAACCGCATCCAAAACTCATGTGGGCCCCACTAAGTACTTTTATATTTTTAAGATGTCTTCACATAGTTTTAGATGGTTGACCCACTTGAGTTTCATATACAGATGATTTTTGAGATATCTCATAACCTAAAGGGGACACATCAAATCCACGGTGTTGATGTTCGACACACATCATGATGGGGCCCACAAAACTTACTAACATCAATTCTTAGGTTCTCACGAGGTCAGTAAGTTGGGTCATAATTTTGACCAAAATATTTGGCCCATTTTACATGTTTGGTCCATTCACTCTATTTTACTGATCAATACTATCAATTTGACTAGTTACTCGCCTCAATCAGGCTATGTATGAGAAAGATATTGAGCATACAAGATTGATCAACAATTTCAGTGAAATTTGATTTAAATATCTGAAGTTATTTACTCTTCAATTTGAATTGATTATATTGTCCAAAAACAATTAAAGGTTCAATTAGTGGATGTACTTAATATACCTTTTAATTATGTATATAAAAAAATTTTCCACTCATATGATATAAAAACTATACACACACACACACACACACACACACACACACACACACACTCAAAATACAAAATCTAGTTTTCTTTTTTTAAAAATATATTTTTTTTTTTACAATTTGTCAAATTTTTCACAATTTCATTTAATTTTTAAAATTTTCTTTTTCAAAATATCATTTTTTTTATTGAAATCTTGTTATATAACTTTTTAATTTTTCTTTTTAAAATACAAAATCTAGTTTTCTTTTTTAATACATACATACATACATACATACATACATACATACATACATACATACATACATACATACATACATACATACATATATATATATATATATATATATAGATATATATATATATATATATATATATATATATATAGATAATTTACAATTTACAATTTGTCAATTTTTTCACAATTTTGTTTAATTTTTTAAATTTTCTTTTTCAAAATATCATTTTTTAAATATCACTTTTGTTATATAACTTTTTAATTTTTCTTGTCAAAATACAAAATCTAGTTTTTTTAAAAAAATATATATTTTTTTTTACAATTTGTCAATTTTTTTCACAATTTTGTTTAATTTATTAAATTTTCTTTTTCAAAATATCATTTTTGTTATATAACCTTTTAATTTTTCTTTTAAAAATACAAAATCTAGTCTTCTTTTTTAATATATATATATTTTTTAATTTGTCAAATTACAATTTGCCAATTTTTTCACAATTTTGTTTAATTTTTTAAATTTTCTTTTTCAAAATATCATTTTTTAAATATCACTTTTGTTATATAACTTTTTAATTTTTCTTGTCAAAATGCAAAATCTAGTTTTCTTTTTTAAAAAATATATTTTTTTTTTTACAATTTGTCAATTTTTCACAATTTTGTTTAATTTATTAAATTTTCTTTTTCAAAATATCATTTTTTTTATATAACTTTTTAATTTTTCTTCCCAAAATACAAAATCTAGTTTTCTTTTTAAAAATTTTTTTTTTTTTACAATTTGTCAATTTTTTCACAATTTTGTTTAACTTTTTAAAGTTTCTTTTTCAAAATATCATTTTTTAAACATTACTTTTGTTATACAACTTTTAAAATTTTCTTTTCAAAATACAAAATCTAGTTTTTTTAAATATATATATATATATATATATTTTGCAATTTGACAATTTTTTTACAATTTTGTTTAATTTTTTAAATTTTCTTTTTCAAAATATCATTTTTTAAATATCACTTTTATTATACAACTTTTTAATTTTTCTTTTCAAAATACAAAATCTAGTTTTCTTTTTTAAAATATATATTTTTTTGTATTTTGACAATTTTTTTACAATTTTT
This sequence comes from Magnolia sinica, assembly GCF_029962835.1. Taxonomy (NCBI): domain Eukaryota; kingdom Viridiplantae; phylum Streptophyta; class Magnoliopsida; order Magnoliales; family Magnoliaceae; genus Magnolia; species Magnolia sinica. Next base: position 20,549,963 of record NC_080576.1, on the reverse strand, counting down.
TTTAATTTTTTAAATTTTCTTTGTCAAAATATCATTTTCTTATTGAATTTTTTTTTTTCAAAATTATCAACATTATTAAAAGTACATAATTTTTATTTCAAAATCTAGATTTTTATAAAATTACTTTTTTTTTCCAATTCTAAGTTTTTTCCTTCAACATTGTTAGTTATTTTTCTAAGTTTTTTAACCTTTTTTATTTTCAAAATTCATAATTTATATTATTTTTAATGTTTGACTTGAGCATTAGAGACGGTTTAGGACCGTCTCTAATACACACGGTCCTTAACAGTCTCAAATAACAATAATAAGACGGCTAAGGACCGTCTCTAACAGAGACGATCATTCACAGTCTCTAATAGAGACTGCTAAGGACCGTCCCTAATCCAGCCTATTTTTTCTCACTTCCAACAGTCCCAAATTACAGGAAAAGACGGTTAACGACCATCTCTAATTGAGACGATCTTTGACAGTCAAATTCCCAGTAAGCTCTAATAGGGATGGTCTTTGACCGTCTCAAATTCCACCATATAAGACGGCCAGGGACCGTCTCTTATTCCCGACGGTTAATGGCTGTCTTTTATCTGCAATTAACGACGGTTTTTAACCGTCTTAAATGATTTTTCCAACGTTCAAATTTTTAGGACAATAATAGGGACGGTCAAGGGCCGTCTAAAAATTTTAAGACGGTCCAGAACCGTCTCTAAATCCATCATTTTTTTCCATTTTTCACGTGGTGAGTGAAGATGAGACAGCATACCGATGGATAGTTGGATCTTATAAAAGTTCCCCACTTGGCAAGTAACATGGGAGATTGGATTAGGTGCAGCCATCACGGTGAGGCCCACCTTGATGTATGTATTCTACATGAGCTTCATACATCTGTTTTGTCAGGTCAATTTAGGGCATGAGCTTAAAAATAAATAGATCCAAATCTTAGGTGAACTGCACTATAAGAAACAGTGGTGATTGAACACCACAACACTAAAAACTTTCTAATGCCCGTGGTAATATTTATTAGGCATAAAAAAGGACAAACCTAGATGACTGGTGAGGCAAACCTTGATGAAGGAACACACACACACACACACACACACACACACACACACACACACACACACACACACACATATAGGGAAAAGGTACTATGCACTCGACCTGACGAGTCCGTCCCATGAGGTCGAGCTGTGTGGGCCCCACCATGATGCGTTTCGAACATCTACCCCATCAGTCAGATGCACTATTCCATCATGGGCCTAGGTCTCAAAAATCAAGTCAATCCGTAACTTGTGTGGGCCACACCACATACAGAAGTGGGGAGGGGCCGTGCACCATTAAAACATTCATAATCATTTTTTGGGCCCAGCGAGATGTGGTTTGCAAATCCAGTCCATCCATTATGTGTGTCCCACTTGCATGAGGGTTCAGACCAAGTTTCAGCAGCATTCAAAACTCAGGAAGTGTTTTTATTGTTATAACGGTGTCTTTACATGATTTTAGATGGTATGGCCCACCTGAGTTCCGTCTACGGCTGATTTTTGGGATATCCCATAATTTAGAGGGGACCCATCAAATGCACGGTGTTGATGGTCGACACACATCACGGTGGGGCCCACACAGCTCGACCTCACGGGAGCTTATCGTGAGGACGAGCGCATAGTACCTTTTCCCATACACACACACTTGATCCAAAATTTTGGTGGCTCACAAAAGGTTTTTAATGGTCAATCATTACCATTGCCTATGATATAGTCCACTTGAGATTTAAATCTTTTTTTTTTTTTTTTTTTTGCCTGCTCATACCCTAAAATGATACAATAAAATGGATAGATAATGTGAATACAAAGTACATACATCAAGGTGGGCTTCATAGATTCTAAAAGGCCACATGGTGATAATTGATTGGGCCAACCCCTATGACATTGCTTAGTAGTTATTCGGTTGAATCATTTTCAAACATCTTTTGTATGGCTCCATCTCCAAGGTGATCCTAGCCAAGCCTGATCAAATATCACACTATTAAGGACTTACTTAATCCAGTGCCCAGCATCATGAACCCCAGTGTAGAAAGCAAATACCCTTGCAAACGCTAGGTATATTTATACGTTCATCCATTTTACTGAATCATTTTAAAGTATGATATTAAAAATGAAGCGGAGCCCAAGCTCTTGTGTACCACACAACATGAAATGATAAGGATAATGACACCCACCATTGAAATCTTCTTATGGCCTGGCCCATCGTGATTGAAACTTGCCATTCGACCAATTCGTAAAAGTGACAAAGACCTGGACGAAGGAAAATTTCAAATATCAACTTCATCCAAAATTTGTGTGTACCAAAAGAGTTTTAGTGGTGGGTGCTCAATCGCCACCGCTTCGTATGGTCTGGTCCACATGAGATTCGGATCTATCTATTTTTTAACTCATGCATTAATGAGCTGGCGAAATAGATAGACAAGGTAAATAAATAACATCCATCATGGTGGGCCCCACGGTGCCTATACCACCAGGGATATCTCCAGTGGTAGGGTCAACAGGCAATCCGTAAGACTGGAGTAGCAAATCAGATAAAATCACTGGGTTGTCAATGACTCGATCTGACCCAACAAATCCATTTCAGAGATTTGTAGGTATAATGTCCACATCAATGTAGGTATGCCGACGATATCCAAGGTTCCACGTGGGAATTTTAGATTGGAGCGTGAGGAAGCAACGATAAATGTGAAATCTTCAGCAAAATCCATTGCCGCTGCTTCTGATATTTTACATCGAGGGGTACGAATTGAATAGTTTATTCAGGAGAATATTCATCGAAAATTATCCTGCATTGCCCAAAATACCCTTTATCAATGGGAGAAGTGTTGGGCGTTTTTTCGTCCACCCACATCCTGTATATGATAGTGGGCAGGGATTACCGGTGTTGGCTATGACTCGGATCACACACTGCCGTTCTGGGTCATGTGTTGATGTAGCAAGTTCTGTGAACCCTACCATGATGTCTGTGTTGTATTCACACCCTTCATGCATTTTGCTGGTCATCATTTTATGGAATGAACCTAGAAATAAGGATATCCAAAGCTCAAGTAGACCATACCATAGAAAGTAGTGAGGATAATCACGCTCACCATTGACACCTCCCTAAGGCCCACATAGACCTAGAAAAAGGTAAAAGACAAATATCAGCTTGTTCATAAGATCACATAGGCCTGAGAAAGGTAAAAGACAAATATCAGCTTGATCAAACATATCAGCTTGTTCATAACTCGGCGTGGACCTAGAGAAAGGTAAAGGACAAATATCAACTTGATCGAAAACTTTTAATAGCCTCGAGAAGTTTTGCATTCAATTCCCGCTTTTCTTATGGTGTGGTCCACTTAAGCTTTATATCTAACTCTTATTTGGCTCATGACCTAAAATGACATGGAAAAATAGATGGATGGTGTGGATATAACACACACATCATAGTAGGGCCCACAAAATTCCGGGACATTAACACACCATAGACCTAGGTGGTGTGTGCCACAGTCTTCTTGGCAAGTGTGGATTAGGGGTACGATTCTCGAATCCACGAGGAAAGAAAGCAGAAAATAGAAATAAATTCTAATAAAATTGAAATTGATTAATTGATGAATAAAAACGAGTTCACAACCCTTTAAATATACCAAGCAATGGGAAAGAAATTAGAAGCACTACAACTCAAACTCTTAGAATCCATGACTTACTACGGTCGTATGTCTACTAGTGCGCAAGGTTTTCGGCCAAAATAATAAGTGTCCTATTTGGCTTCACCAAACCGCTCTAATTATTCTAAGCTCTTTTCACGTTGGGCGCAACTCCTAAAGCCCGACGGATGAAGAGTTATAATCAAACTTAAACTTACTATTTATAGTAAAAACGAAATTAAAACAGGGAAACGACCGTCAATCCAGGGATTTTTTGCAATTCCAGGCTGCGTAACCCGGCATAGCAGGGTTGGTTGGCTTCAATAGCTCATTCCGGATTGCAAGATACGCCCGATTTAAGGTTCGATGGTCTGGATCACTTCTGTCGTCGACCGGGCCTTTTCTGATCCATCTTGGCCATGTAATTTTCTGCGACCCACTCTACATCATTTGGGTAGGAAAACGCCTACCAGATCTAAAATAGGTTGGGTTGAGCAAATTCAGGTCAAGCTGGGAATAATATATTTAGGTCTGGTTGGGACTGGTTAAGATTGGGAATGGAGGAATTTGGATTAAGTTCAGCTTAGTATCCTAGTATTTGACTAGGTTGGATTGCCAGTTGGTTCCTATCGAGGTTGGGTTTGTTGTGAGTTGAAACATTGCCCAGCCAAACCTGCTAAAGCTAGGGGTACTGCAACTTAGGTCAGGCTCAATCAGAATTCAACCATGGAATCCCCCATCTAAGTCTTTGGTTGGGTTGGGCTTGGGTTGGGGCCTAGGGCACCATAATACATGCGTATGCAATATATATAATGTATGTGTAGTATAAGATACTAAACTATAAATATTTAGAGAGCATATGGTCCGAGCCAACCCAACTTGACCCAACCAACTCAATCGGATCGAACCCATTTGGGCGGGGCCGTAGATCGACCCAACCTAATGCCAGGTTAACCCTCAATGCTACTAGAACTGCACAAGTTCCATCCCTAAATGGGGCTGGAATTACATGGCTGCAAAGGCTCACACCCGAATTTTGAACTTGTTATTTGCACTACCGGCAAATGGTTGTTTGAAAAAGAATTGGCATAGGCTGTGGGAGAATTTGCTTGTTTTGGATGGCTTGGATGCAATCCCACCAATTTTTTGCTGGACAATTTGCTTTCAACTTAACTTTTTGAGCCATCCATTTTCCTAAAAGTGATTCAATAAATAACATAACCTGTACAGTAAGTCATCAGCAAAAGACAAGACGTGCACTTGGTCATGGATCACATGGTTCATGCACGGCTTGTATCGATCTGCACGTGTGCTACATTGGACATCAGAGACAAGAAAGAGATGCAGTTAAGGTTAAGCAGCATCTTTGACTCTTACTGGAAACTTAATACCACGGTTCCGTCCGTGGGGTTCACGCAGGCCACGAAAATCTAGTACGTACCTAACGAGTAGGGCTCACCAAGATTTCAAATTCAAAGACTGTCTACCTCACACGTGTATTATCATTCCATGAACCTTATATAATTTTTCTCAACAAATATATATTTTTAGTTTGTCCATTATCATTATTTTAACAAAAATTATTATTCCAATAAATCAAAATATCATTTTGATAACAAAGCTTGTTTTAATTTATATACCATAAAATGGTTATTTTTTATAGACAAGCATGACACGCATTTTACCCGTGTGAATGTGACACGAGTAAGACCGTCTATCTTCAACAATCCCTTACGTGATACATTCAACTTTCTAGTGGCCCACACATATCACTTGTGCTAATGCTCAAAATAAATGTCACATCTATCACATGTACAATATGCTAGTTAAAGTGACAACTTAGTAAAGGGAACACCATTTATGTTTGGTGTTGGCGAGGACTCAAGATTATTTAGTGTAGCCCACACCACTGACCTTAGTGATGTATTGACATGGTAAAGTTTTATGAGCCCCACCATGATATCTATGATGTTAGAGTTGTACATGAATTAAACTGAGCCGAGCTTAGCACAGCCAGGCTCAACTCAACCCTAAGCCAACCCTAGCTTGAACTTAGCTCGGCTAGTCAACAGCTCGAGCCAACTTGAGCTAAGTTTGAGCCCGTGCAACATTTTGTAGCACATAGATTACATCTTCAATATTTCCACAAGTCGAATGCAAATCAACAAGAACACTTTGAACAGATAAATTATCAAAAAATTGACTCTTTTCAATACACCCTTGAATATGTTTCTCACTTTTAATAACAGTAAACCTGTACTTGCTCGTAAAAGACTCCCATAACTAAATTGCTTAGTCTTAAAACCTTACCAGCGCATCACCAAGAAGAGTTCTAAAGCTTCTCTTGAATAACTATTTCGATAATGCTCCAATATGAAGGCAGTCCAAGAAACAACACTTCATTGAAGCATTTCATTAAACACTCAATGAGCAGCCTCAAGATCAAAATAACCAAGTCAACAAGCCAATTCGAACTGAGTCGATTCAAGTCAGGGTTCGAGACGAGTCGAGTCGAGCTCAGGTAAGCTCAAATTTGGCTTGAAATTTGTTCGATTTCTAAAATCCAACTTGACTCAGCTCGAACTCAATTTTAGGCCGAAGCAAGTCAAGTCAAGTGAGCTAACCAAGCTAACTCGACTTGTGTACAACTCTGTGTTGTATCCACATCATCCATCCATTTTGATAGGTCATTTTAGGGAATTAGCCTAAAAATGCAGTAGATCCAAGGCTCAAATGGAGGACACCAAATAAAGTAGTGGGAACAATGATGTCCATTGTTGAAACTTCCTAAAGTCAGTCGTGATGTTTAATCCCCACTTTTATTTCTGGTGTGGTCCATTTGAGCTTTGGATCTACCTCTATCTTGAGTTCATGCCCTGAAATGATTGACAAAATGGTTGAATGGCATAAATATAACACACATCACAATGGGGCCCATGGTACTTTGCCACATTGACACCACACCATCCAAGTCATGTTGGTAAATGGGGGCTAAGTGTAGGACTGCAACTTGGGTTCTGTTTGGGTTAGATTATAGTCAGAAAACTCCAACCGGATCTAAAATTGGGTTGGATTTGGGCTGACCAAATTCAGCTCAAGGCCGTAATAATAACATGTATTTGGACCAAGTTAGGTTGGGTTAGGTTAGGATTGAGTATAGAGGAATTAGGATCAGGTAGGGGTGTACATCGAGTCAAACCGACTCGGCTTGGCCACTAGCTGACCTCAACTAGACTCGGCTCGGCCACTAGCTGACCTCAGCTCAACTCGGCTCGGCCACTAGCTGACCTCAGTTCGAACTCGACTCGGCTTGGTCCTCGAGCTTGACTGGCTAGCTCGGCTCAGTTCAGTTAATAGCTCGGGCAAGCTCGAGCTGAGTTCGAGCCAAGATCAAGCCGAGTTCGCCATTAAGGCATTTTCATAAACACCTGGACCGCACCTTCAAAATTTCACTGTATTTGAGATAGCAGCAATGGTTTTACAAGTATTTTATTAAACACCTTCTAAGTAACATAAAAATCGAGAAAAAAAAAAAAGGGTGTTGGTTTCATATACATACCTTCCTTGCCACTGGCTACACTTCTTTGAGTCATTTCATCAAACACTTGGTGAGCAACATCAATATCAAAGCGACCAAGTCATCGAACTAGTTCAATTCGAGCTGGGTTCAATCTGAGTCGAGTCGAGCTGGGGCCAACTCGAACTCATTTTCGAGCTAAAAAAATCAGCTTGACTCAGCTTGAACTCAACTTCAAACTGAGTTGAATCGAGCTTTTTCAAGTTGAGTCGAGTGAGCTAACTAAGCTAGCTTAGTTCGTGTACACCCCTAGGATTAGGTTCGGCTTAGGAACCCCATATGATGTAGAGCGGGTCACGGACATTTTCATGTCCAAGATGGACCAGTTCATGTCCAAGATGGACCAGAGAAGGCCCGATTAGAGGCAGAAGTCATCAAGACTGTTAGAACCTTAAAACAAGCATATCTCGCAAACTGGAATGAGTTACTCGACGTACCATATATGATTTTGGGGTAATACAAGCTACTTTAGCCAACCAACCTTACTGCCAAGCTATCCATGCCAAATTTGCGAGATTCCATCATATCGACGGCCGAATTCCATGTTTAGTTCCGTTTTTACTATAAATAGTAAATTTTAGATTAATTATACCTCTTCATTCGTTGGGCTTTAGGAGTTGTGTCCAACACGAAAAGTGCTTAGAATAATTAGGAGAATAACGTAGTTAAGCCACATAGGACACTTACTATAAAAGTAAATTTACTATTTACACTAAGTTACGAATTTTATGGAGTTTTAGTTATAGTTTGCTTCTGATTTCTCTCTCATTGCTTGGTATCCCTATTTAAAGGGTTGTGAACTCGTTTATTTCATCTATCAATTAAATTTCGAATTTATTAGAATTTATTTTTATTTTCTTACTTTTTTCCTTGTGGATTTGGGAAGTCTATGTGAGGAGTCCAAAGAAGCTCTGTGGATTCGGAGTAGTTATCCTTGAAGAAGACGGTGATCTACATCATTACGTTCATTCCTGCATCAATTGATATCAAAGCGAGGATTCCCCTCGGGCCAATGGCAAACAATGAAGGTATAAATCAAAATCCTACGGACAGTAAACTAGGGATTCTTTATCTTTCGGAAAAAATGAAATCTTTCTGCTGGGAGAGTCAGTTGACCTTGAAAGGGCTGCAGGCAACCCTCAACGTCTTGCGAATGTGCTGATTCTACCCCGAACCCAAGGCAATGCTCAACTACCCGTAGTCGTTGTACGGCACAACCATGATTTCTGTAGAGTACCACCAGTGATGAATCGTAAGGCCACACCAGATAATTCGAGTTCTAGTAATGATGACCTTAATTAAGGCTTTCCCCGACGATCATTCTATGGGAGCGATCGTCTAAATCGTGCTGAAAGAGACTATCGTGGTAAGGCTGAACTTCCTAGTTTTAACGGTTTATTATGTATAGAAGATTTCATTGATCGGCTAGTCGAAATAGAAAGATATTTTGATTAGATAGACGTGTCAGATCATAAAAGGGTGAAATTAGTACCGTTTAAATTAAAATCCGGTGCTTCTGCATGGTAGGAGCAATTACAAATCTCACGTGCCGACAAAACAAGGTATCCATCTCATCACGACTACAAATGAGACGCCTTCTTCAATCACGATTCCTTCCTAGTGATTACGAGCAAGTATTGTTCCAAAAATATCAAAATTATCGACAGAAGAATCGAACCGTCACAGGTTACACCGAATAATTCTAACAGTTGACAACACAAAACAATCTGTCAAAAACATAATCGTTGAAGGCAACACGATTTATAGGTGGGCTAAGATTGAATATTCAGGATCGAGTTCAAATGCACTCAGTCGGGACTGCAGATGAAGTAGTTCAATTGGCAGGTAGGGCAGAAACACAGCTTGCAAGAGTTAATATTTAGCCTTATCCTTCAACTCGACCCCCCATGATGGGTCCCACTCAGGATTCAGAACTAACACGATGAAAAGAACCAGTAGGAGGACATCCTCAACCTTCTACAGCTAATGGGAGCGGTCCATCTAGGCTTCAACGCCCCGCAACCCACTTGACTATTAACAAAGGGGACAATGAAGTTAAGGCCGAAGAAGAAGACTTTGGCGTTGATGAACATGAGCAAGCCACTGAGGAAGGAGCATATAGCGATGAGTTGACAGTTCAGGATTGTGGCGAATCTCTAGTTGTGAGACGATTACTGTATACCCCACGGAAGAAATTATATCCATAGCAACACAATATATTTCGTACGCGGTGCAATGTCAACGGAAAGGTTTGTGATGTGATCATGGATATGGTAGTAGCGAGAACATCATCTTAAGAGTGATGTTGGACAAGTTGCAACTACCAACGACAAAACATCCTTCCACATACTCAATTAGCTGGATAAAAAGGGTAAACGAGACCAATGTAACTAAACAATGCAATGTCTCATTTTCAATTGGTAAAACTTATAAAGATCAGATACTTTGTGACGTGGTAGACATGGAAGTATGTCATATGTTACTCGATCGAACTTGACAATCAGACCGTGAAACAACCCATTGAGGACGAGACAATGTTTACATCTTTGTTAAGAATAATCAAAAGATAATCATTGCTCCTATGGCACCAAAGAAACGCCCTGAAGCTTCTAAAGTGGAGGGTAGCTCTCTCTTGACCATTCAAGGTTTCTTGGAGGAATCAAAGGAAGCCAGCGAGATATATGCCGTAGTGGTGAAGGGTGAGGAATCGAAACTCTTATACATTCCTCTAAGTTTAAGGCATTTCCCGAACGAATTTAAAGAAATTTGGCCCAAAGATTTACTCGATGGATTGCCTCCCATGAGAGACATCCAACATCACACAGGCCTTGTCCCTTGGGCTAGTTTGCCCAACCGCCTTCATTGTCAGGTGAGTTAAAAAGAATATCAGATCTTAAAGGTAGGAGTGAAGGATCTGATCAATACTAATCAAATCAAGGAAAACATGAGTATATGTATTGTTACAGCTTAAGAGCCTAATGCTAAGAACAAGAAAAATGGCTCACAAACATCGATATCAAAAGTTATATCAGAATCATGAACCAAGTCCCTTGAGTAACTTGAGGACAAGTTTTTTCCAAGCGGAGGGGTCCGATGTAGAATGGTCACAGATACATTCCTAGCATGGTTGGACCAAAAGAAGGTAGACCGTAAATTGATCATAACTTTTGATTCGAGTATCGTTACGGCGCACCAAACGGAGTATCATGAACCGAAGCAGCACGAGAACTCGAGGACGAGTTCTTTTGAAGTGGAGGGGACTGATGTAAAGCGGGTCGCGCACACTTTCATGTCTATGATGGACCAAAGAAGGCCCGATCAGAGGCAGAAGTCATCAAGACCGTCAGAACCTTAAAATAGGCATATCTCGCAAACCGGAATGAGTTACTCAACGTACCATATATGATTTTGGGGTAGTACGAGCTACTTTAGCCAACCAACCCAGCTGCCGGGTTGCCCATGCCGAATTTGCGAGTTTCCATCATATTGACAGCCGAATTCCATGTTTAATTCCGTTTTTACTATAAATAGTAAGTTTTGATTTGATTATAACTCTTCATCCGTTGGGCTTTAGAAGTTGTGTCCAACATGAAAAGTGCTTAGAATAATTAGGAGAATAACATAATTAGGCAACATATAACACTTAAAAGTAATTTACTATTTATAGTAAGTTACAAATTTTATGGAGTTTTAGTTATAGTTTGCTTCTGATTTCTCTCACATTGATTGTTATCCCTATTTAAAGGGTTGTGAAGTCGTTTATTTCATCAATCAATTAAATTTAGAATTTATTAGAATTTATTTTTATTTTCTTACTTTCTTTTCTCATGGATTCGAGAAGTCTCTATAAGAAGTCCAGGGAAGTTCCGTGGATTCGGAATAGTTATCCTTGAGAAAGACGGTGATTGACCTCATCATGTTCATCCCTGCATCACTATGTTAGACCAGTGGGATTGCCAGTCCTCTTGAAATTGGGGTTGTTTGTGAAACATAGCCCACCTCAAGTTACATCCGTAAAAGGGGCTGCTATCATACCTAACAACTCTATTAATTAGGTGGGCCTACATGATCATCATCCCTCTAGATCATTTCCTTTGCTGAAAAGGCCCACACTCAAAATTTGAATTTATGCATCCGGCCTATCCCGAACTTGTTATCTGCACTACTTGCAAAATGGATGTTTGAAAAGGCACTGAAAGTTCCATGTCATGTGAGAATTTGCATGCATTGGATGGCTTGGATTCAATCCCATCATTTTTGTGCCAGAACATTTGCTTTTGAGCCATCTATTTTCCTATAAGTGATTCAATAATTAATATAACCTGTACTGTAAGTCGTCGGCAAGAGACAAGACATCTACTTGGTCCCAATAGATCTGCACGTGCTGCATGGACATTAGAGGTTAGAAAGATATACAGTATAGGTTAGGCTGCATCTTTGACTCTTCGTGGAAACTCAATACCTAGATTTCCTCGTGGTGCACGCAGTCCACGGATATCTAACGCATACTTCACGAGTAGACGCACCAAGACGCAAGTCTAGGACAGTCCACATCACACGTTAGATATCATTTAATGAATTGCAATCTTGTCTCAGTAGATATATCTCTATGGTTTGTCAATAACCATTATTCTAACAAAAATAACAATTTTAATGATTTGCACGAGCTCAAATGGTAGACTTGAGTGAAAGATTCCTCCTTTCAACACTGAGATCTTGATATCGATCCCTAGTAGCGGTTGCTAACAGTGAAGTGTGAACTAATAGTGGGTCACAAGTGCATCGATCCAATCAGTAACGAATGAGTTATAATCATTTTTATGAGATTGCATGATGCTAAAAAACCTATGATCATGATTTATATACAAAAGCAATCGTTGTCTGTATACATGAGTAATGATGATCTGTACACAAGCGATAGTGGTTTGTAACTGTGGTCACGTATACAGACCGTGGTCATGTATGTGTAAAGACCATGATAGCTTACATTTACAAGCCACTATTACTTACATGCATAGTCTGTGATCTCTTACTTGTACAAACCACTATCGCTTATGTGCACAAACCACTGTCGATTACATGTATAAACTGCAATACTTACATATACAAACTGCTATCCTCTATGAGTACAAAACACAATCACTTATGTGTACAAACTCCTATCGCAGTTTTTCCAACATGGCACAATCTCGTGAAAAATGTCATAACTCTCTTATTACTAGTCAAATTAAGGCAATCTTAGGCTCTTTAGAAAGATAATTCAAAAACCTTTCAGATACAATTAGAATCATTTCATTTAGATACCATTAATCTTTTAAAAGTATATGCAAAGTTTAGCTCTTAACAAAAGACCCATCTAAACCTAATCTTTTGAAGAAATAAGAATAATCCATCTTCCAAAAGTAGAGTTTTTTTAATCTCTCATATCCTTTTATCAGTTTCTTCCTACACAACCATCTAAGCAGAAATTTTGTAAAAAAAAAAAAAAAGAAAAACTTATTTCCTAAAAGTAGAGTTTTTGCTTCTTTTTATTTCCTTTCCTTCTATTTATTTATTGACAAAATGATTCATTTATGTAAAATCTTTTTTAAAAAAAAGAAAAAAAAAATGAAGAAGAAGAACTCATCTTCTAAAAGTGAAAATTTTTCATCTAATTTTTTTAAAACAAGCCTATTTCAACATAACAAGTACAATGAAAATGAAGAACTTATTTTTCTGAGGTGAGAACTTTTGCCAAAAAAAGTAGCCAGAGAGCATGAAAATTTGTTGTAAAATAATTGAAAAGCATGAAGGATTGTCAAGAGTATAGTAATAAATGAAAAGTTAGACAGAAAGTAACAATAAGAGAAGAAGGATGTAAAGATGAAAGAGAGAAAGAAATATTTGATTGAATTGTTGAATATTTCGTATTGAGCTTTACAAATAAATAGATGTTCAATGAGCTATGTATGGAAAAATATATTTGATTGAGTTCTAAAAATAATCTAATTGCAGATTTTGTGCAAGTCTTGATTTTGTGCATGTATGGTAAGAAATCTGTCAATACTCCCCCTCAAGTTGGCGCTTAGAGGTCCGTAATGCCCAACTTGCGCGAAAAATGATGAAAAAGTTCATGTCCCAAAGCTTTGGTGAAGATATTAGTAACTTGCTCACTGGAAGAAGTGTGGACAGCTTTGAGGAGGCCCGAGCGAATTTTGTCGTGAATAATATGACAATCAATCTCAATGTATTTGGTACGCTCATGAAACACAGGATTGTGTGCAATATGTAGTGCAGATTGATTGTCACAATGTAGAGTGAATGGCTCAGGATGAGAGACACCAAGATCAGTGAGAAGTTGTTTCAACCAAGTGAGTTCACAGGTTGTGACGGCCATGGCTCGATATTCAGCTTCAGTGGAAGAGCGAGCAACTGTATTCTGCTTCTTGGTGCGCCATGAGATCGGACTGGTGCCTAACTGAATAAAGTAGCCGATGGTGGAGCGGCGGGTGGTGGGATAGCTGGCCCAATTAGAATCTGTATAAGCTGTAACATGTGTACTGTTGGATGAAGGAAAGAAGATGCCTTAGTCGAGGCAGCCTTTGATGTAGCGGAGAACTCTGGTAGCTGCAGTCATGTGGGGGACCCAAGGAGCATGCTTGAATTGACTAAGTGTGTTAACTGCATAAACAATGTCTGGTCTGGTGATGGTCAGATAGATGAGACGGCCAACAAGGCGACGATAAAGGCCAGGAGCAGGGAGAAGGTCATCATCTTGAGTATTAAGCTTCAAATGTTGCTTCATAGGAAAAAGAGTAGTCCGTGCACCAAGTTGTCCACTGTCAGAGAGAATGTCGAGAGCATATTTGCGCTGATTAAGAAAGAAGCCTTCGAAAGAGCGAGCAACTTCGAATCCAAGAAAGTACTTCAAGGAACCAAGGTCCTTTGTCTTAAAGTGAGTGGAGAGAATTTCTTAAAAAACTTGATTTAAGAGATGTCGTTACCAGCAACTAGGATGTCATCAACGTAAACAAGAACAAGAGTGATGCTGATGGAAGTGATGAGAGTGAACAAAGAATGATCCGCCTGAGACTGATGAAAACCAGCATCAAGAAGCACAGAGGTTAGTTTAAAAAACCAGTTTCGGGAGGCTTATTTGAGGCCATAGAGGGATTTTCTGAGGTGACAGACACGAGTCTCCCCTGGAGAACAATATCCAAGTGGTGGTGTCATGTAAACTTATTCATCAAGATTACCGTGCAAGAAGGCATTGTTGACGTCAAGCTGATGAATAATCCAATTTTTGGTAGCTGCAACTGCCAGTAAGCAACGGACCGTGGTCATTTTGGCGACCGGAGCAAAAGTCTCATAGTAATCAAGTCCTTCAACCTGAATGTATCCTTTGGCAACGAGCCGAGCTTTGTACCTCTCGATGGATCCGTCAGCTTTGAGTTTGGTTTTGAAAATCCATTTGCACCCAATGGGTTTCTTACCAAGAGGAAGAGGCTCAAGAGTCCAGGTGAAATTATCTTCTAAAGCATGAAGCTCAACAGACATAGCCTCGCGCCAGTGAGAGTGGTGGATAACATCAGAATAGCATAGGGGGTCAGTACAGGAGGTAAGAGCAGTCAAATAAGTAATATGTGAGGGAAAAAAATGAGAATATGAAAGAAAAGCAGACAAAGGGTAAGCAGTACCTGAAGCCGGTGAAGCAGGTGTAGATGTCGTGGGCTTCGCATGTAAGGTGGGACAGATATAATCATGAAGGTAGGCAGGTCGAATAATGGTGCGGCGAGGGCGATGAGTTGGTGGAGATGTGTTTGATAAGGTCGTGGGGGTCGAGAAATCAGGAGAGTCAAGGGAGTTAGGAGAATGAGACATAATAGATTCAGTGACAGGAAGAGGAATGATAGGAGCGGGAAGGGAAGGAGTGTCAGGAAGATCTTGGAAAGGGAATGTTTGCTCGTGAAAGGTGACATCTCGAGAGTAGAAGACGGATTGAGTATTGAAGTTGTAGAGCTTGTAAGCTTTATGTGTGCTTGGGTAGCCAAGAAAGACACATTTAGTGGCACGGGGAGAAATTTTGTCGCGGTGAGCGCTAAGGGTTTGTGCATAACAAAGACATCCGAATACCCGAAGATGATCATAGTTTAGAGGTTTATTGAGCAGAATTTTAAAAGGTGATTTATTTTGGAGAGTGCGACTAGGGGTGCGATTGATGAGGTAGGCTGCGGTGAGGACACAATCACCCCAAAAAGGTAGAGGTAAGTATGCTTGAAAACGAAGGCTGCGGGCAACATTTAGAAGGTGCTGGTGTTTACGCTCCGCAACGCCATTTTGTTGAGGAGTTTCGACACAGGTACGTTCATGAATGATGTCGTGATTGTGTAGATATGTTTGAAATTGATGGGAAAGAAATTCTTGTCCATTATCAGTTCTAATAATTTTGACTATGGTGTTAAACTGATTATAGACAAGAACGAAGAAGTGCATTAAATGGATGTAAGCCTCAGATTTAAAATGCATAAGATATACCCATGTGGTGCGAGAAAAATCATCAACAATTGTGAGAAAATAATGAGCACCACATAAAGATGCGGTGTAATAACCACCCCAAATATCACAAAAGATACGATTAAACAAGAATCATTTTTATTGGCATAATTAGAAAAAGGTAATCTTGTATGCTTAGAACGAGCATAAATATCACATTCAGAAAGAGTATAAGGAGAATTAAAAATACTAGGAATAGTAAAACTAGAGGGATATCCTAGACGTTGATGCCATAAGGTCTTGTTAGCAGTAAATTGAGCAGCAAAAATGACAGGAGGGTCGGGGCGATACACGTAGAGCTCGTTGCATAGATCACCCGCTCCAATCGGCTTCATCGATTGAGGGTCCTGAAATAAACAAGTGTTAGATGAAAAAGAGATAACACAAGAATTATAAAGGGCAATTTGGAAAACTAAGAGTAAATTGAAGGACAGAAGTGGAACATAGAAAACGTGTTTTAATTTGAGAGAATGGGAGAGAATGCAAGAACCCAGCCCTTCGGCTGGGATATCTTGTTCTGTTGGAAGCCGAATGTGGTGAGGGGAGGCAAGAGGCTTCAAATCGGCAAAAGCATCGCGTTGGTGACAGATGTAGTGGCTCGCACCACTGTCCACCACCCAATGGAGGCACCGATTGAAGGAGAAATCAGATGGGGAGAAGAGGTTACTAGCGAAATTTGTATGGGATGGATCATTTGGAGGTTGTGACGGTGCGAGGAGGCTGAGCAACTTTTGATACAGCTCCGGTGACAATCCAAGGACCGGACTTGAAGTGGATGGAGTGAGAGAGACCAGATTTGCAGTCGACGGAGGTTGCCTTAAGATGGATGACCACGATTTGTTGGTGCGTGGGGCTCGGCCTGAAGGGTACCCGATGATGGTCCAGCAACGTTTACGAGTGTGGCTATCTTTGCCACATGATGTGCACTTCAGAGGGGGTCGTGGGCGAGCAATGGTGCGAGTAGCCATTGCCATCATTTCAGAAGATGATGGTTGAAGGTTGAGGAGTATCTGTTGTTCTTCTTGAAACAAGATTGAGAAGACTTTGCTTATGAAGGGAAGTGGATCCATGGCCAGGACTTGGGTACGAAGAGGAACAAATGAATCATTGAGCCCAAGAAGAAATTGGAAAACACATTCATCATCAACCTATTTTTGCAAGTCTTTGATGTTAGTTGTGGTTTGGAGATGGCCAAGTTCATCCCAAATCTTTTTGATTTGGTTGTAATAATCATGGACAGAATTTGTGGTTTGTTGTAGGGAGGAGAGGGCTCGCTTTAGGTGATAGATGCGGGCATTGTTTCCATGACAGAAACGGGAAGAGAGGTCGAGCCAGACATCGCGGGGATCTGTATGATATTCGAGGGAATTGGCGAGAGAATGACTGATGGAGTTGAGGATCCAGGTAAGGACCATATCCTTCGTTTGGTTCCACTAAGTGTATTCTGGTTTGGTCAGTTCAGGGGGTGTGAGGGTGTCATCGACAAAACCAAGTTTGTTCTTGGCATTAAGGGCTCTTGTCATGGCTTTTTGCCATTTGGGGTAGTTATCGCCTGTGAGAAGGCTATTGACGAAAATTAAACTAGGAGTATCTGGAGGGTGAAGAAGATAAGAGGAGGAGATGGATAGGGTGTTATTGTCGGTCATGGCAGAATGGGTTGATCTTTTTAGGCTCTGATATCATGTAAGATGAAAGAGAGAAAGAAATATTTGATTAAATTGTCGTATATTTCATATTGAGTTTTACAAATAAATAGATGTACAATGAGTTATGTATGGAAAAATATATTTGATTGAGTTCTAAAAATAATCTAATTACAGATTTTGTACAAGTCTTGATTTTGTGCATGTATGGTAAGAAATCTGTCAATAAAGGTTAAGGGGTAAAATAACATTTTATTTTACCAAAACAATCAATGCATATAAATTTATTATTAAAACTACTAATATGCAATTAAACCTTACCCAAACCTTACTAAACACGATTACAGAGTCTAAAAGATGACACACAAGCTAAACCCGATTTCTTAATGGATCAAAAAATGAGATTCTGACCATTAAAAATTGGGTTGAGTTCATCAAGTACCCATTGAAAGCTCTAGTCAACCTCATTTTTTGTGTGGAAAGTCAGGAAAATAAAGATTGTTAAGCTGAAATATATGACCAGTATTAGCATAGGTTGCTTGTGTTTATGAAAGATGGAATTACTTGTCTTCAGTATGGTGCAAATGAGGATCACCTTCTTCCATATACCTGCGTTGTGTCGACCAAATGTGTCAAATGTGTAACTTGGTCAAGTGCCCAATATATGTATTGTGCTGCTATTAATTTTCAAGCACCCAACATGTAGCACATGTGTCTAACATGTAAATGCATCTTAAATATTGCATATACCATTATTTACATCAAATATACCCATTCTTATTCTTTACACTTAACAAATAACCGATAGAATAACCAGTCCCGATAGCATGACTTGAATAACTTAGGCTAACATAACTAGCTTAAGTAGCATGTTCTAATGCAATTTTACTTGAATCCAAATGGCTTCTAAAGGTTTGTTTGGATGAGTGGATAAGTTTATGCAAGGGGAATTGCAAGTCCATGGATATTTAAATCATAGACATGGATTTAAAATTGTGTTTGAATGGGTGGATTGAGAAATTCATGGATGTTGAGGTTTCACTTGTAGATGCTAGATTTCCATGTTAGTTTTACACTGTTTAGAGATTGGCCGAAACTCTTCTATTATACACAGTGTAGTTGTACAACAACCCAAATGATGTGAATCGCTAATCCAATTTGATGGAGCATGAACAAAAATTGCATTGAGAAGATACCTCTGAATTTTCTCTTCCAATTTGGACCATTAACTAAGTTACTTTTCGCCACACATTTGGTAGCCATTAATTGAACGGTCAGATTGTTTGATCACTCTAATTTTAGAGATATACTTTATTCGCAAGGCGGCACATAATTTGGACGGTATGGATAATACCACATCATGGCCACATGCATGAAGATGAGCTAACACCATCTTTTAAGCCGTTGAAAACCAGGAGCCGCCTATCCATACATCGAGAAATGGTTTCCCTGAAAAGTGAAAAGGCACTGAATACATGAACCGTACGGTGGCCCATCCGACCAAGTGCCACAAGTCCTTTCGGACAGCCCTGTCCATGGGACCCCTCTATCTCGAAATCGAAGCTGTATCCAAACGATGGATGACTCCCATGGATACGGACATCCAAGTTTCAGCAGTAGCTTTCAAGGAGCTGGAAACCTCGCAAGGACACGGACATCGCACCTTAAAGAAGAGCTTTACACGCATACGAACAACGCCTCCTTTGTTTGATTTGCATCGACTCTCCCAAGTATCGTCCTATAAATATTCCTCCCTCCCATGGCATCTCCCTATCCGTTCTTTCTAATCGGCTGGCGGATTCCAACCTAAGCGTTTCCATTTCCCCCTCTTTCCTAGGGTTTGAATTTTCAAGGGCTTTTCGAGATTTCTACTAAATGGCGCTCCGATTCCATTTTCCCTTCTCTTCTTCGTCTCCTGCAATCAATCATCCCCATATTCCCGCTAAATCCCATCGATTTCTTCCGTTCATTGCGAATTCAAGCCCTTCTCCTTCGTCATGCCTCCAATTCCACCATCAATTTCCAGGTAAGAGAGCAAAATCCCGCTTTGAGAAATTCAATGGCCTTCTGATGATTCTCCTTTTGTGTTTTCTTCCATTTTAGGTCGTAAGGTCGAGTTTGCGAGAAATACGAGATATGCTTTGGCAAGGATCGTTTGCTCTGTGGCGACAACCGGAGAAATAATCGAGGTTAGGAGACCAGTAACGAGGTTAAAGAAAGAAAATGGAGATTTGAATTTAAAAAAATAAAAATAAAAACACTGATGTTTTCTCTGTCGTTGATGTTTTGCAGACTTCGGAGACAGTGAAAGAGAGGAGTGTCTCGGTCGTTCTATTGGCAGGAGGGAAGGGAAAACGGATGGGGGTAAGTTTCTTAGAACATGTGACAGAAGGGTGGGTTTTTGCATTTATGTTCAGGGGCCCCTCCCAAGGGCATGGCGGGTTGAAATGGCAGTATAGTTCTCGAATATGGTGAGGTCATGTCTGGAAGCTGTTTCCATGACAGAGGTATGGCACTCTAATGAGAAAATTAAGTAAGTTTGTTTGCGATGACAGAGGTAGGTTAGTGTAGAGTTGTATCGAGAGTTGATAGTATATTAAGAAGGGAGATCTCTTTCATTCCTGGGAATGGCACCTGGATCCTTTTTTTTTGCTGGTTAGATGGTATTGGGGTAGGCCACTAGGCCCCTTAGTATTGTCTTTACCAGGCTATTTGATATGGTGGTACAGGAATGAGCCCTTGTCTGCCAATTTGCCTCTCAGGTGGAAGATAATGAGATGTGGTCTTCTCACTTAGAAATCTTACAGACAAGGAAATTGATGATTTTGCTAGTCTATTGGGTCTCTTATCCAAGGCTTCAGAGTGGTAGTCGCAGATCGGGATAGATGGGTGTGGAATCCTGAGAGAGCGGTCAGTCTTTCCATCAAATCCTTCTGCACAGTTATTCATCTCCGGCTATTCCAAGGGCTCTGGATCCTATCCATCTTGTTTGAAGTACAAGGTCCCTTGTTCTTGTGTTTGCGTGGTTAGTGGGTAAAAGCAAGGTGCTTAAATTGATCACTTGAGGAATAGAAGAATGATTATCCCAAATGGCTGCATTATGTGAATGTGGAAATGTGGTTTATTTATTTATGCATTGCTCACTCATGGAATTGATTTGGTGGAAATTCTTTAGTATCTTTAAAGTGGACTAGGTCATACCCCTCGATTGGTTAGTTCTTTAGAGCATGGCACATGGGAAGGAAGCGGTGTAAATGGAAGTCCTCTCCCTGGAGGATGCCCTTGCTTGCTTTCTTATGGGCGATTTGACATGAATGCAGCAACAGGACTTCTCAGGGCAAGTGATGTTTGTCGGATGTGGTCTTTATCAGAGCAAATTGGATGGCTATTGAGTAGGCTAAAGACCAAGGACTTTGCTGACAGGCTTGCGGACTTTTTTAGGGTTTCTTGGGGAGACTCCTCTCCTTCTATTTTTTTATGATGCCTCATCATACTTTTTGTTAGATTTTTTTTTTTTTTTGGAAAGGTGAAGAATTTATTAGGCCAAGCCAGAAAAGCACAAAGCAGCAGAAACAAAAATGAAAGAAAGAAAACCAACAAAAAAACAGAAAGAGAAGAAAAAAGGAGAAAACTAAAATACAACAACAACAGTCCCAAGATTGAGAAGACCTAGAGAACACATAGATTCAGGGAGCCCAATCCCTGAAAAACATCATGACTCTATTAAAAAACCCTGTGGTTGAGACGTTCAAATCCTGAAGGATGTGATTGTTCATCTCTGCTCACACAGCCCAGAGAATGGCAAGAAGGAGAAGCCGCCACTTCTTTCTCCCTAACCGACCACCTGGATAGGAGTTTTTATAGGAGTGTTCTCCAGTTCTAATATAAAAAAATTGTTACCCCACAAAAAAAAAAAAGAGTTGATCTCCTCTTCTTTATCATGAATTTGCTGCAATGTCTTGCAGAAAGGTTCTCGCCCTTTTTATATGAAGTGCGTTATGCTGGGGCAATTGGTGGTGTTGTTCTAAGCATGGAATCAAGGGACTAAGGGTAAATGGAATATATTTCTTGGCGTCTTTCCCACTTGGTTGTGTTCTGTTCATTATGAGATGTAGTAATTCAAACCTTTACCAACAGAGGCTCAAGTCCATTGATGTGATGTTTCAAAGGGTCAAGGAGTAGGGTCATTTCTTGGACACTGGGCTTGCTCATTTTGCGGGTTGTAGAAGGGATGATTTTAAGGGTGATTTGGGAGGTTACGTGTAACTTCGAGCATTTGGGGGTGTGTTGGGATGTTCCCTCCCTCACCATCCCTTATCAGCCTATTTGTTTTCTCTTCTGATAAATAAAGTGACCATCTTCATCCAAAAAAAGAAAAAGAAAAAGAAGAGAGAGAGAGAGAGAGAGAGAGAGAGAGAGAGAGAAGAAGAAGAAGAGTAGATTGGCCTCATCTCTATATTAATCCGTCTCATCCATTATCTTGACGGATATTGGACATTTCAATGACTTCAATTTTGAATAAAGTTTTCATTGTTGATCCCAAAAAAGGGAAGAAGATTATGGAATAAATTGGTGCAGCCCGGGCTCGGCCGATCTTCTTCTCTTTGCTTGGCACGGTGTCAGTCTGGGCAAGCTTAAGAATCGGCTTTGGAGAATGTCTATTTTAGCTGTCTGGTGGACTGTTTGGAAAGAGAGAAACAACAGATGCTTTGATAACATCTCAAATCCAATAGAGTTTATAGTCTCAAATGCTAAGCGTATGCTGTTATAATGGGCGGTTAACGATGTTCGTGTAAAGGAGTCTGATTTTCTCTTTCTAGGAGTGCTGTAATGTCCGCCTCCTCAGCGGACTGTGTTCCTTCTGTTTGGTTTCTTTCTCTTTTAATGAAATTTAAGTGACCTTTCAAAAAAAAAAAGGGAAGAAGATTATGGATATGCTGATCTTTCTGACAATGTAACTATTTTCTCCAACTTGTAAGTATGTAGCCCTACTTAACAAAGGTAACTTTTTATTATTTATTTATCTATCTTTGAAACCAGCTAGATAAGTAAGATGGGTTTGATCCTTCAAGGAACCGGGGGATGTTGATGTGCCACATATGTTACATTTTTCTGCTGCTGATTTTGTTCTTCAATAAAGTGGCACAAATCTTCTAGTCAGTGTGCCATTGGCTTCTGAATTTTGTGATTCATTGCTTCAGGCCCTGAAACAGAATATTTTGTACTTTATGTTGACACTTGCAGTTTCGCTCCTGCTGCGAGCCAGTCTTGTAATTAGTTTATTGGAGACCCAATATGCTTATTTGTTTCTTAAGTTGGTTTATCTAGATTTACATACTAGTATCACCAGCTTCACTTGAGGGCTTGAGATACAGCAGAGGAAGGTTGTTGGATGTATCAGGCTGATCTAATAGCATGAATCTTTCTTTCAGTGTGCTACTTCCATTTCCAGAACTTGCAAATTGTAGACAATTCAGGACAACTTATTTTCTATATTTTAAAGCCTCTCCTACTCCATTTGCTCCCGCTTCTTGTGACTTCTGGTAACTAAGCTGCTGATCTACCCCAACCATTATTCAGTTAGCCAAATCAGTGCCATCCTAGATGCTCATTTTCATGAACTTATCTACTCGGTCCTTTTTGGTTTCTATCAAAACTGCTTAACTAAATAAAAGAGGTTTGGTGACCCTGGCTTGAGTGACCTGGGGGGGTGGGGGTTATTAACGATGTTTTCCTGTTGGTTGTGATGGTTATGCATATGTATTGACATGTATATTCTAATCGTGCTTCATTTTGTGCCTGCTAGTTGATGATGTTTGTCTATTTATGCAATAGGGAAGTATGCCAAAGCAGTATCTTCCACTTCTAGGCCAGCCAATTGCTTTATATAGGTAAATAGTTGTTATAATATGGGTCCAGTCAACTTTATGAGCGTATATCTGTTTTTCATTTGCATGAATATGCACTACTTCTTTGCAGTTTCTACACTTTCTGTCGCATGGTTCAAGTGAAAGAAATCATTGTAGTATGCGATCCATCATACAGGGAAATATTTAAAGGTTTGCAAATCTTTGCTCTCCATGTCATAAGATCATTAATAGCTATTCTCTTTTGCCACTTAAGCTTGTCATTATACACAAGTCCTTTATGCTGGTTTCATTGTTTCACTACCCATTAGCCTTTCATTTTTTGTGTTGTAAACTGAAGATGAAACTAGCAGGCAGCTTCTGACAATTGTATTCCTTTTTATATATTTAAAAAAAAGGTGGATAAAGAAATATTTTGTGTTGTCCAACAAGCATGTAGACACGCTTGTCAGATGAAGCTACTGGGTAAAAAGTTGTTTATATTTTCCTTGTTTGTCCTATTTAAAAACTTAGGAGCTGTTTGGATTGAGAGAAATTGTAGGAAAGGAAAGAGGGTATCTCAGTAAACCCTCTTTTCAAGCTGTTTGGATGTCAAAACGACAGGAGATGGTGGGAAATTGTATTTCCAATGTAGCAAATTTTCTGACAAAATCTCCAAAATATTTTACCAACCCTCCTCCCTCGGAAACTGTATTTCCTTTTCCACATTTTTCCAACTCGTCGCTAGTTATACCGAGTGTTTAAATTATCAGCGATATTATCAAATTATTGCCGATAATTTCGGTATCAGTGGAGTTGCAACACTGAAACTCCCTTTTTTCGTTTCTCTTCCTAATATTGCCGATTTTATCATTTTTTTGCAAAAAGTTCAGTTATCAGTGAGAAGTCGCTATATCTACCTACCCTGTGACGGGATAACTGTAGCCAACAACTCCTTTTCAACGATAAAAGGGCCGATAACATCGGGGCGCTGTGCAAATACACAAAATATCCACAAAAAAAAAAAAAAGGAAAAACGGGGAAACTTGTGGATTTCCATACCTGTAGAAGAGGATTGCTAATAGGAAATGGCAGCGGGCCAATCATAGAAGAGGATCGGTGATCGGAAATTGCAGTGGGCCAATCAATCGATTGGTGGGCCGTAAGTGCCATCCAATCTTACTTTCCACTTTTTTTTTTCTTTGAATACATCAAAATTTTCAAAACAAAAAATGATTTCAGTGAGGAATCTACTAAAGATTAGGGATTTGGAGAGATTTTCTTTCAGAAATTTAGGATTTTAAGGGTTCCAATCTTCCATTTCGAAAGTGGCCTCTCGAAGGGTTTTTTACAGGAGCAGATTTGTGTGGTGTGCGGGTGGCAACCTCAGTGGTGTGTGGACGCCACCAAGTTTCGTGGACCCCACCATGATGTATGTGTTATATTCACATGGTTCATCCATTTGGCGAGATCATTTTAGGTCATGACCCAAAAATGAGGCAGATCCAAAGCTTGAGTGGAACACACTATAGAAAGCAGTGGGGATAATGATTCCTACCGTTGAAACCTTCCTAGGGCCCATAGTGATGTTTATTTGTCATCCAAGCCGTTCATAAGATCACACGGAGATGAATGAAGGTAAAATACAAAAACGACATGGATCCAAAACTTATGGCCTTTAATGATTTTTCAACGGTAGGCGTTCAATTCACACTGTTTCTTGTGGTGTACACCATGGCCCATTGCTCAATTCTGTACATTCATATGCTGCAAATTGCATCAATCGGACATAGCCCACACACGTGTATAAAGCAAATCCTTTGCACCTTATATTCCTTGGTACGTGAATGCAAGATCAAAGCCATCCATTGTGTGGATTCAGTGTGAAAGATGCCCTTATGAAAAACAGGCATGTTTGCTTATCATGTAGCCGATGATCTAAAAAGATAAATGGACAGCATGGAAAAACAAAGCCTTTTTTCTTCTACTTGTTTTATGGACTTTGGTCCAACTAATTAGTGGCCGTGCCTAAGTTTTGAGCCAAGGGACATACACGCCAGTATCCACTTGATGAACAGCTTGGATCACACCCTGTGAGGCACTATGGAGTGGACACTATTTTAGATTAATTGTGAAACATGGACTCCTCACACATCCATGGATGTGTGAATAGTCAACTATCCATGTTTTCTTACACCCATAAGTGCAAAGCATTCCACATATGCCATCATTTATCTTCACTTCTCGGTATGTGTCATATGCGCTTCTGTGCCAATGTGCACGTGTTGTCATCTAGCTTCAAGGGCCGCGTGCTGAAGAAATTTTGCTCATTAAAATTTTGTTTTGCCAAACAACGCATTTTGAAAGGCCTAATTTTTTTGGGGAAATGTGTTAAAAAAAACAAGCAGGGGAATAATATTTCCTTTTCCATAATTTCTTGGAAATTAAGTTTCCCAAGAAATATTATTTCCATTCTCATACTTTCCATGAATCCAAACAGGCCCTTAGTTATTCACACTCATTTTGCAATTGTTATCTTTTATTAATGAATCTTCATATCCTAGTGTAAATATATCTTTCATTGTCACCAACACATATTTTATGTTCCCAGATGCTAGTGAGAAGATCCATGTAAATCTCAAATTTGCCCTGCCTGGGAAGGAAAGGCAAGACTCTGTTTTCAATGGTTTTCAGGTGCGTTATGGAAAATCTTTATTTGAACTGTCTTTTCACTGAGTTCTTTCAATTGCGTGATGTTGACTTACCTGTATTATTCTTGCTCTCCAAGCCCTCCATATTTTATCTGTGAGCTGTTTTAAGGGCTTGAAATAGGCCCTGTAGCTCTCTTTTGCCCCTTAGGTTTAGAAGAAGAAGAAAATCATAAATTTTCCACGTTACTGAAAGGCCCATATAGTGATACTTTCTGATTAAATTATTTTATGATGTATTGCAGGTTGATATAATAAAATTATACCACACTATATTATTATTCATTTTGAGTTGGAACTTTCGGCCATCATACTCACAAACCCCTCCCTGTGACCAGTTGTTTATCTGGACATAAATGATTTTGAGTATTTTGCCATAGGTTGGATGTGTGCTAGATTTTTATTTTTTTTATGCCGCAAACCAAATTTCACTATTTACTGACTGAATCAAAAGATTTTGGAATTGTTTTCTATGCTTAAGATAGTTGCATAACATCTGATGTGTGACTTCTTGACCCTCGTGCATGGTCTTTAGATGCTGTTATAGGTAATTACATGAATACATGAATACATTTTCTTCCATTGTAAAGCTCAATGGTTGTCATTTGTCTTTTTTGGGTTTTAGTTGATCCGCCTTCTCTGCGGATTAGCTTTCCCCTTCTTCTTTCTGTAATGTTCCTCCTTTTTTAATGTAGTTTCTGTTACCTTTCAAAAAATAAAAAATAAAAATTTACATGAATACATTCAACATGCAGCTGTCCTTGTTTTTTGATATTAATGTTATTGAAACTACCTTCTATAAATTGACAGGAAATAGATGGAAGCTCAGAACTCGTTTGCATTCATGATTCAGCAAGGCCTCTGGTGTTGCCTGGACATGTCGAAAAGGTTCGATCTGCAGCCATATAACACTTATTTATACTTTCTCAGTATCTTTCTATTTTGGCTGGTTCATGGTCCCTGTGGAACCAGCAACCAAATTTTCAATAATCAAGTCCTATTCCAGTGAGACGGTCTTTGTAAGGCTAATGGCGACGTTGTGTCTTGGGCAATAGGTCTTAATATTTGCAAGAGGGATGATCTATCGAGTGTATGGGAGTTAATGATGTAGGCAGGGCCTTTACTTCTGATTTTTGCATTGGGCTTGGTGGTTTTGGAAGATTTTTCATTATCCTTCCCTCTGTTTTAATGCTTTGTAGCTTTTGGTTTTAGCTTTTAAACTTTTTTGCATTACCATTAAAAATAATAATAATAATAATAATAATAATAAATCCCAGAATCTTCAGTTTTGTAATAAGTGCACAATGATCTTCCATACAGTGTTGATCATTCATTAGGATTTTTAATAAATCTTTCAGTTAGCAGTTCAGTGTGTTGGATTTTGTGTAGAATGCTAATAATTTTACCTTTGGTATTATGTTCATTAGATTCTCCATATTTCCGGTTGTCTTATACTTCATTTGTTTTGTAGGTTATCTTCAATATATTTTAGACATCCTTACCAGTTGAAAAAAGTCTTAATCATGCTTGTCCATTGCTAGGTTCTTAAAGATGCTTGGCTGAATGGGGCAGCTGTGCTTGGTGTTCCTGTTAAAGCGACAATCAAAGAGGTGTATATTACACTCTTTCACATACAGACCCTTGATGGACTCAGATTTTTTGTGTTCTGTATATTCTGACCAATCTATCTGAATGCCTAAATGCTCAACATTATAATCAAAGAATGGGTTATCTACCTTACGTGCCTGCTTGGTAATGAGTTAGGTGTGCGAGCCCCTTTTCTGTTGCCTTGCTTATTTTCTAGCCCAACAGTTTTTTTTTTTTTTTGAAGGATTTGCTTGTTTAGAAATTTATTATCAAGACACTAATATAAAAGAAGAAATATCAAGATTATCCAACTTAATGTAAGCTTCAGTTGCTATAATTAAATATTTGATGTAGTTCTTAGCCATCGTGTAGATTTTCTTGTGAATGTTGAATATACTTTTTCTCTTAAAAATTAGTGAAGACTCAATTTACATTATCTCTGGATTTTGTCCTATGAAGCATACAACCCTTTCTCATAGTGTTTGATGTTATGCAGGCAAATACTGAATCTTATGTAGTAAAAACACTAAACCGGAAATCGCTTTGGGAAATGCAAACTCCTCAGGTTACTGATGCAAAAATATCTTTTCATTTGATTTGAGGGGTGTCTTTATGTTGGATATATTTCATCAGAGATTTATTAAGCTGCAATATATCCATAATGTGCATGCAGGTTATCAAGCCTGAGTTGCTTAGAAATGGTTTTGAGCTTGTCTACAGGTATGCAATGCTCCCTATCCTACCATCAATCACATTGGGCGACGCTTATTTAATTTTTATACTAGGAAACGTTGGGTGACTCTTAGATCTTGAAGCTTATCAGTTGTCACTTGTCGGGTAAATCGGGCTAGAACAATCCTTGGTGTTTATGTTAATGAGCAATGCTCAAGTATTACTGAAGTTGTAGTTGCACTTGTTCCACCTTAAAATTACGTAGTAAAGTAATTGGAAACCTCCAGACAGTAGGCAAAAATAGACAGGGTTAAAGGTCCACACTCAATAAGGAGACGTCTAGAATCCAAGGATAGAATCACCCAGTTAGTGTGGTTTTTGTACCACAGGGACACTTACCAGATAGAAAGTCCAGCTTCGCTGACTGCACTGCCCCACATGAAAGTGACAATGGAGCAAAGACATGTTCTTTGAGATGAACGAAAAGCATTTCTCAATATATTTATATTTATCTAAATTTATCGCTAAATATTAAGTTCCAATCAGTTGGGATATGGCTTAGATGATGGTGATATTCTCTCTATTATCACTAATTTTATGTAATAAGGTACACTTCAATACCATCGTATCTGTATGGAAATGTCAAGCTGCTGGGTTTCATATGATTGCTGTGTGACACACTGAAACAAGCCTATATTCATGCTGATAACAGTGTATAGTACACTTCATTGATTGTTCATAGCTAATTATTGGTTAATTTTATTGTCTTAAAAAAAGGTTAATTTCATTCCAATTGACACATCCGAGAATGGTATTTTTTTGTGCTTTATTCAAGCAAGCAATCTTTTTCTGTTAACCTGAGCTTCATTTGTG
Organism: Magnolia sinica; assembly: GCF_029962835.1. Lineage (NCBI taxonomy): Eukaryota > Viridiplantae > Streptophyta > Magnoliopsida > Magnoliales > Magnoliaceae > Magnolia > Magnolia sinica. Next base: position 20,520,864 of record NC_080576.1, on the reverse strand, counting down.
TTTAATATAAAGAAAGGCTGTTCTGCAACTGGGAATTTTGCTCTCCCATTGCCGGTCCCAAGCCTTGATAAAGGAGGGTTTGGGTCAGTTTGGCAGCTGGTTTCAAACTTTGGCCACATCCTTTTCTCATGAATCCTTTCAATCTAACATTTCAAGCTCTCCCTTTGATAGAGTGAAATGGCGGAATGGGATTCATGTAGCTGAATCCATTTAGTTGGGAGCTTGGGATAAAAAGAAGCTGTTCTTATTCCTCCTGTTGAAGAAAATAAAACACCTATACAACCACCCATTATATTTATGCAACTAATGCTTCTTGTGCCTTCTACTAGTTAATTCCAAGTGAAGCATAACATGAACTCAGAAAAGGGACAGTCCAAATCTGCGGGATAACGGATCATTTGCCACCTTGGGAGCTCAGTCCATACTATCTAAGAAATGCACAGAGTTTCCAAACGTTGGACTTGTCATCAATGTGTAAATGAGCAATATGAGGAATCTCCTCATCCCGGCAGATCCAAATCTTTTTCTTGAACATGTGGAGTAGCAAAAAAATGTGTGACTTTCATCCTTGCACCCCTGAGTCCATGGGGCTCTCGCACACATACCTGTTTAGACAGGTTTCTACTTTGCCTCTTTGTATTTGATGCATTCAAATCCATCACTGAGAACTTCAAAATTCCCATTGAATCAAATCTCAAATTCTTAATCACAATGTCCAAGTTCAGGTACTCTTCGAAAAAAAAAAAAAAGTCCCCAAGTTTAGGTTTGTGCCATAGAAAGAAAATCTTTAGCATGAAAAGGGCGTAGTTTTCAGTTTTGGATCTTCTACATTTCTTGTTTCAGTTTTAGTAAAACTTGAACACTCACCAGCAGCTGATCTTGTCTACAGTCTAGGACTTGAAGTCACCGACGATGTATCCATTGTGGAGCACCTCAAGCATCCTGTTTTCATCACCGAAGGATCTTACACAAACATCAAGGTACTAAAAATCGCTGCTTTCTGTGGGGTATTATGATATAAGCCAAGCACCATAGCCTAATGGTGTAAAACTGTATTTTCAAACCGTGTCTTGCATTAGCATTTGCAATTTACTAGAAATTGCCTGAATTGTTCTACTCAGACATTGTCTGCAGGTTGTGAAGGTGAATATTTGTTTTCTGAGGAGTTTGATGATGTGCTGGCAGAGGCTGACTATCCATACACAGGCACATGGCCCTGCATACATGGCATACTTATTCTAAGCTGGCAAAATCAGGGGCCCACTCTACACATGGCATACATGCATGTGTTTGTTGAATTTGGACCATCTACTTTTTCCATTTCAAGTGTCCATTATTTGGAGTTAGTAATCAGACAGGTGGGATCATCCTTACAGTATTATCCTTGGGTTACGAACCATCAGCGGTGGGTTTAATGATTTGCGAAACATGTATGCCACATGTACAGTGACTGTGCATGTGTATTGATGGTCATACTCTGCCAGATTATCTATGTTTCTCTCACGCTCCCTACCCCTTTCAAGGAATCAGTAATGTGCTGGTAATTCTCCTTGTGTTTCTTGCAGGTTACAACCCCCGATGATTTGATACTTGCAGAGAGGATACTGAACATTGATGCAAACTGCAGAATAGCGGTCTGCGCACAGTAATTCTTGTAAATTCATTGTTAGTTTGGTAAGGAAAAGCAAAGGGAGACCTCTATAAGTCGGATAGCATTAAAGCTCTCCGAGATGGCCGTTCCTATATATGGTGTAGAAATGTTGGATTGGATGAAAGATGCCCGAGATGGCCATTGCCATATTTGAGAAAGAAAAGTTAAATTTCTTTTTTTCCGCTGGCTAGGTGACCGGGAAAACACTGAACAGTGTTGTAGCTTATCTCCATCAACAGTTTAATTCCTGTCCAATTTAATCAATTTAACTATACTTGGAAACTGTAGAATTTATTTTCTTTTATGATAGTTAGTTAATGTATCAGAACTAACAAGGTAACAGATCAGAGCAACCCCAAATGAAAATCACATCATGGACGAAAAAGCATCATCAGAGACCTAAGATCAAAATCTAGCTCTCCTCATTTCATTAATCTTAGATTGCCTTTGAAGTCATCAATCTGAAGTTTGCTTGGGCATGTCTTAATTTTCCGTTAAAAGTTCTAAATTCAGATGTTGGACTCTGACCCCAACTAAACAACTTGCTAATCATATTCATTTCCCAGTAATTAACAATAACAGCCTGCTAAAATGAACCCCAGTGCCTCCACATCCCATTTTATTATTTTAGGAAGGCAAACAAGAAATTTATTACCATCCAAGAAGAGCCAAAAACCCAATTACAAGCTACATCAAAATACGAAGATACAGTTGAACTATAAAATTACAGAAACAAGCAATTGCACATCAAAACCAACCTAAAGCCCAATTACAAGGTACTGCAAAATACAACAGTGGTCAAGATTCTGGAGGGAGCAATTATAGGAGCCAAGTCTCAATAAGATTGGCTTCGGCAACTTCGGCAAGGAGATGAAATACCCAGGTGCATGGAGGTAGGATTTCAGAGATCAGTTTCCAATACTCTAAGCTACTAGGCAAGAGTACCTGCTGTCAGATGATCATCATTATGATTACTCCCTTCCACTGCAAGTCTTCCCAAAGAGAGAACGTACAACCAGCTGTACACTCCAGCTCATTTTTCCATTCCTTATTTATTTATTAATATTATTTATTTTATTTTATTGCCTTTTACCCTTGAATATATTTTCAAGCCCAAGATGCCTATAAAATGTTTTAGAGGTTAAAGTCAGGTAAATTAGCAGCAAATTATGAAGACAAAATGGGCAACTATACTGGAAAAAGTGGGTTGCAAGAATCTCATTGATACTGAATTTAATCAGCAGTCCTCTAAACTAATAATTTTAAACAATCCAAGGGCCTGTTTAGTAGACGCCTAAAAATGAGTTCTCATCATCTCACTCGAGTTAATCGTAATTTATGTATTAGAGATCATATTTTATTGTCAGGGATTAAAAATATTCATAACCCAACAACCACAATCTCTGATACATTACTACGATTAATTAAAATGAGCTGAACTCATGATAGGCATCTATCAGAAAGGCCCAAGGCAACAATCACTGATTCTGTTCAAATGTAACCAAAAAAAAAAAACAAACAAACAAACAAACAAACAAATCTAGCTCTGCAAAATTAAAGCCTTGAACTAGCAAATGTAAAGCACTTAAAACTATTCTTTTGAATTAGATTTTCCATCTCCTTTATTTCAATCCCACAAAAATTGGCCAAATTTAGCAAAAGCAGCAGATGAGAGACCCATCAAAGTTCTCTCTTGATGAATTGCTCAATTTAAATAAAAAAGAAAAAGAAAGAAAAGAAAACATATACAGAAAAAATGTATATGAACAATGATTGTCAAATTGAGGCTCCAAATCTCTGAATTCTACTGCATGTTTTATCCTTCAATTCTGTTCTTTGGTGTCTTCGATTTCCCACATTGCCCAAACCATAAATAGCACCTGGGCTTATGTGATCGAGTGTGGGTCACTTGCTTAACCTGTTTATATACATCAACAAAGTTATTATGTCTGTTCAATTTCTGAAAAATCAAAATAAAATGAAATTGCAAGAATGAAAGTATACACTCCAATTGCCTACATTAACTTTCGAAGGTTTGGTGGTTTTCCAACAAAGAAGTCCATTACAACCAGGTCCTGATTCATATCCCCTACAGAGAAACATAATGAATAAGCGAGAGTACAATGCACAAAACAGAAAGCAAATGAAAAACCGATTTCAGTATGAGATTTACAAAGACCCATGAAGATAAAAAAGAGAGGCAATCATGCGTTGTAATCAATCAAAGTACAAAAATGTGACTAGTTCATGTTAGGTGAGATTGAAGAAGAAATGTCGCACATCTTGAGATCCAAGCCATTCATCATGCAGGACACAGCTCACCATACCCTGACTCAAAAATTGGGTTGGTCCACTCATTGGGCAGGCTATGCAGTGTGAATGTATATTGAATATAGAGCATTGGTCACATTTTCTGGCCATTCATTTTTTTTTCAGACAAGCCCAAATGATGAGCGGACCACAATGATTTTTTACCAGGGAGTCCCTAGAGGGTGCCATCTGACAAATGGCCTGGATCATTGCACATATGCACAAGGTTGACACATGTTCACAATTGTGTCTCCAATCTATCATCTGCTTTAACATTTCCTATAAAGATAAGCAACTCACAGATTCTCTTTGTCAAAATTCGTCTTCAAGCTGTTACTATGCAACAAGCTTGGAGACATGGGATAATGACCGACCCTTCTGCCGCTTGGGTCCTTTTGGTCACATCGGTTGTCATAGACTTCCAAGGATTTAATTTCATGATCCACTTCATCCTCCCAATGCTTGGAGGATACATCAAGCTCCATCACAGAAGCCATTTCATACTCATGGAAGATGCCATCTTGGGGCAGTACTTGATTCCGCTCTGGTTTCAACCGGCGCACCGATCCGGGAGTCCCTTTTTCTGCTGTGTGTAACCATGCACTCTCTAACCTTAGCTCCTGTGTCGATGCATGCATCCTTTGCATAGGATTTTCTTGCCTTCTCCCTTTTGTGCTGCTGACTCCAATATTTCCTTCTCTTGAGAAGATTGGTAAGCTCGACATTGGGAAGGTTTCATCTCGCACTAGAGAGCCATCACACGAATCTGGGGTTCTTCGCAGCATACACTCATAACCGTTAAAGCTATTTCTGGTCAGATTGACTTGTTCTTTACATGGGCCCTGATATGATGAAGTACTTAATCTGCTGTTATCTGCATTTCGGTGCCTGCCCATCATCCCAATCATTTCCATCTGCTTCTGTGCCACTGCCATAGAATCTGATGACTTGACTGCTTTTATCCTGTTTATAGAATTTTCCCCATCTGCAATAAGTCCCATTCTGACTTCCACATTGCACCTCAGAACTGTCTCAATTGAATTTGTGATACTGCTCAAAAATCTCTCAGCTCTGGATTTAATATCTTTATTCCCAAATGCTATATATGCAGTCATGACACCTGCATGCAGTAGAATACCAATCTCATTTGAACATATACCATTATATGTGTGTCTATGTATGATATAGAGAAATATGGAGAGAGAGAGAGAGAGAGAGAGAGAGAGAGAGAGAGAGCTGAATTCATGGGTTGAATTCATGGGTCCAGCCATTCTTTTGTAAAGTTCATTAGTTTTCCATAAACTTGGCCAATTCAAACTTGAAAATGAAATATATACAAATCTTTGTCTTAGCTTTCAAAAATCATATTTAACAGAAATTTAAAAAAAAAAAAACATAGTCAATTCTCAAAGCAAAAAAATGCAGACAGAAAAAATACATTTTTCTTCATGGTGATTCCACCCCAACACAACAGCCCCATCATGTCTTATATAAAGAAGAAAGAAAATGATTGAGGCAATTTGCTAGAGGAAAGATTTTTAAAAAAGAAAAAGAAAAAAAAGATGAGTCATTGCACATACGACATCCAGTGTCGCACACATGCTGATCTGGGCCAATCATCAGGTGTAGTCCACCATAAACACGCACTTCCCAAAAATCAGTCGGACCCACCTATCAGGCAACACTTGTACAAGAAAAATGGACAGTTAGAAACTGAATGACCAACAGTTCACATTGAACGTGCATGCGCAACCCACATAATGAGAGCCTGATTTTTGGACCAGGGCATGCTCAGTGGGCACCAGTTGATGAATGGCCCAGATCTAGCATATGGTTTCCATGCTGGCAAGTTTCGTAATCAGCTCTTCAGTCTCTTGTCATGCTAGTTGCCTTATTTAACATTTCTCACAGAAAAATGCATTCAAGCGGTATTGCGTTTGAGCAGTACCAAACATCCCAATCAACCATTTAGTGATATACTGGTATTATAATTTATAATGAGGGAAGCAAAAGGCATGTTCCTTGCAAGTCTTCGATAAATAATTCAAGTTATCAGTGACCATGCAAGCTGAGGTAAGGCATACCTTCACCATCTGAAATCGATACCAGCTTCCCATGAGCACGCAACAACTGCTTCAATGTCTTTGAGTGGCACCTTTCGATACACCTTCTCCAGATCTCATCCAGCTTGTCTGTACTCAAATATCCAGACACCCTCTTGCCAGCTGTGATATCTTTACGTGCGGCAGAAAATGCACTGCCCTCTGTCATCGGCATGCTAGACAACGAATCACCAAGACAACTAACATCTACATCTGTTCTGAGCATCGAGTCTGAACTAGATTTCCACACCATGTGTAAACCATCTGGCCGCTTCCCATGGGCAGATGCTTCATTTGCAGTGTCTGATAAATTTTCTTTCATTTTCTTATGGCTTGAATGTGACGGAACTGGAGAATGCCCAGAACCAAGCTGTAGAAGAGCTGCAGTAAACCATGTCGACCGCTCACTAGAAACCCTTAGCTGCTTCTCAGCTTCAGAAAGAATCTTTAGAGCTTGTTTCAGTCTCTCCACCTCTGATTCGGTCACTGGAAAAAATTCCCAGAAAATGAATGTAAATGATGTAAGTACCCCACCATGTACTACGAAAATCAATACGCATCACGAGTACTAGAAAAGAGATCCAGAAAAGGCCAGGATATATCGTTATAAGTGCAACTGATAATAGTATAAGCACGAGAATTTTAGCTGAAGTTACTGTCTATATGTTGATGATAATTAGTAGCTGAAACAATACACAATAAGCAACTCTTGGGGGTGTTTGGATCGTAAGTTACTTAAGCTACTTATGCATCAAGTAGCTTATCTTGGTTTCTATTTATTAAGCTGAAGTGATTAAATAAAGTTACTTATAATTGATCTTAAACCAGACTTACTTATCTCAAATAAGTTACTTTTCTACTGCTGTAAGTAGAAAAAGTAACTTATTTGGTGGTATCATTACAATACACAAATATTCATCCAATACAATATATAACACTATCAGTCTAGACTCACTTCTGAATTTCTGCTATACATTTTTTTTTTCAAATACAAATAGAGATAACTACAACTAAGCAGATGGTTAGATCTTCGCTCTGCTTCGCCCCAATTAAACTCCAAACCCTGAAACATTGTTATTGTGGGTGTGAGCATACAGCTCGTGGGATCTTATCTAACCCAAATCTGAAATTTCTAGAATTAAATCATATATATAAACAATGAAAATACTTTGCTTAAAGTTCATATCAAAATATGAATCAAATGCAAATCTTAAGAATACCATGTATGCAATGTTGGAATCATAAAGATAACTCCAAATAATATCATACTTTCCATGAATTCCATAAATAATGAAATTAAATAATCATCATTTCTTACAACACCGTACCCAAGTAGATGACCACGTTGCATTAACGCCCATGCACTGGTACCTCATGGTGAGAGACCCATTTATACGTTAACTACTCAAAGTACTGTTCCGGTTGTACTTCTGACGTATGTCCGCGCACACAATTGTAGTCGTACGCTGTACACAAAGAAGACTCCGAAGGATCCAAGGGGTACTAGAGTCTTTCACCCAAGGGACACAATTGCCCTACTTGCTAGCTTTAGGGTCTTTCAACAAAGGGACACGATCGCCATACTTGCTTTTACCATTCTCTTTTTCTTTATTTTCTTTTTCCACAATTTCATAATAAATAAAGATACACGTATGTCATAAATGAATCCAAAATCAGTAATGAAATGATTTAATATATCAAATTTCCCTACAATGATGCAAGTTCTATACAAATTTTGTAAAAAATCAATGCTGTTAAAATTCAACCCCTAAAATTGTCTGAAAAATAGTTTTACTATAACAGATTGTAAATTTGAACTTTTTTAAGGTACATGCTGTATTCGGTAACAATATGAAAATTTATGACAAAGCCCCCTGAATTACTGAAAATTATAATTGAGTCTCAGTTTATATATATATATATATATATATATATATATATATATATATATATATATATATATATATATATATATATATCGAAATAACTAATTCATTGAAAATATTTATCTAGGTTTAATTATTAAATTTATTTAAATTTTAATTTAAACAAAAAAATTTGAACTACAAGAAGAAGATTTCTACATTTTAAATTTAATATTATACTTTATTAAAAATTTCAATCCAATAAAGTATTGAATATATATATTAATCACTAAAATTCTGAATTATGGAAATCTAATCAATTTTGTTTCAATTTCAAAATTTTAAAATTTTTCTTAAACTTATGTTCATTTAAATTTTAAATTAATTAATTCTTTAAAATTTTAGAATTAAAATTTAGATTTTAATCTTTACAGAAAAATTCCATAAATTCATAAAATTAACAATGTAATTAAATTATTATTTAATAATTTCAGTTAAACTATCTTAAATTAAATAAAAAATTTAATCTAATTATTTTAAATCAAATATTCTAAATTCAGAATTTTATCTAGTTTTTATATCTAAATTTAATAAGTTAAAGGAAGTTATTAATTTGGACTTTGGATATTATTATTTTTACACATTCGAATTTTATTCTTTTTTATAATTATAATTAATTCTAAGTATTATAAATTATTGGAATTTAAACTTTGGATTACTTTTTAACTTGAATTTTTTTTAATAATTTAGATTAATTACACAATTAAATTTAATAATTAACATAATCATTAATTAAGAGCATCTTGTCATTAATTCAAAATTACTAATTTAAATAAATTCATTGCTTCGCAAACTTATATATTAAAATATATAATCCAAAATTTTCATTTATTCCAAATAGATTGATATGATCATTATATTTTCATATGCTCATCAATAAAATATATTTAGCAAATAAATATGAATTTCTTAAAAAATTCAAAGGGAAAATAAAAAGATTTTAAAAATATGTATATAAAAAGTTCACATCTGGAATTGGATTACCCATCTGGTTCGCCGGATTGATCTGAACACAACCCATAATTGACTCAAATTCAATCCAAAAAATAGCCCAATCAACGGTTTCCTTGCACCATCTCTCTCTCTCTCTCTCTCTCTCTCTCTCTCTCTCTCTCTCTCTCTCTCTCTCGTTTTCTACGACAGTTTTTGTACGTTATTTTTATTTTTTTTGAGTTGTCGTATTCACTCTACCATTACTGTTGTGAAGATGTGAAGGAGTAGAAGGAGAGTCTTGGTAGTAATGTGCAGACGGAAAACATGTATGTTATAAAAAAAATTATATAAGGGGTGGTTGATTTGGTAGGGCAGTCCAATGGATGGTCCAGATCATTGGTTTGGGCCCCACCTTAATAGGATAAAGATGCGGTGGATCCAGGAATCCACCCCGAATAGCGCATGGTGAGAAAAAGACAGAAGTGATAGAGAAACGAGAGAGAAGCTCTCCTCATCACGCGCAAACGTGCAATGCTTGCTGTGAATGTTTTATTTATTATTATTTTTAACAATTAAAATCAACGACCTACTATGATGTCTGCATAAAAGTCTAGCCTATCACCTTGATTTGTTAGATTAAGATAGGGCGTGGGTCCAAATATGAGGAAGGTCTAAGACTTAAGTGGGCCACACACCGGGATATGGACTCCCACATCCATTCTCTTAGTTTGACAAGTGTGCACATGCGTATGTTGTACATGAACACATGCACTCATGTGGTACTTAATTGGTGTACCTGTGTGTAACACATTCATAAATGCATGCATGAATGAATGAGGTGAATGAGTGGTTTAGAATGAAGACTTGGTTTGGATAGATTATTGAGATATATGAATAGTTTAGATGGGCGGATGAATAAATGGATTGCATTGAAGGGTGGTTGGAAAAATAAATTACGTTGAATTGTCTTTGATGATGAATGGTTCGAATAGTTAATGGGATCGAAGGATGGATGGCTAGATATGAATGAAATGGGTGCATGAGCAACACTCACCTATACTTCTCCATTTCTTTTTTTTTTTCATTATTACTTTTACACCACCTTATTGTACAAGTTTTGAATGCTTCATGTCTTCTTCCTTTTCATCTTTCAATGTTTAATTGGGTGTATTTTATACTCAGACCGTTAGATTGGGGTAGAACTTAACTATGGCTCACTACTTGTCGACCTATGATCCTTGATGCTGGACCGAAAATAGAATTTCGATGGCTCCCTCTCTTCCAATCTTACGTGACATGCACAAGGGTTCCATTTGGATACTAACTAGTGGATTTAGATTATACTTTATAAGCTATGAAATGGACAATTTATTTTGATAGTTGGGTGACTCAATTGGAGGATACGGTTAGATGGTGAGATACGGCTAGGATAATTAGATGTTTAGGAGTGTAATCACGTAACTAGGTTAACGTACGATCACTTTCACTGACAAATAAGTACAAAATGGGGTTTTTTTTTTTTTTTTGTATGGATCTGCCAGATGGTTCGTCGAATGAAAAGTTTAGATTGATGGTTAGAGAAGTATACCATGACCATGCACATGGATAGACACGTGGAAGGCTGGCTGAGTTGAATGCACGTTCAACAGTTAAGATTGGATGAATTTATGAATGGACGATTGGTTTTGTAGGCATCAGTGATGAGAGTGCAAGTATATATGTACATACACACACGCAGAAATCACATAAGTCAATGTTCACCCTAATTAGATAGATAATGCATATCAATAGTCACAAGTTTCATAGAATGATGGATGCATGAATGTATGCATGGACCTATGCATGTGTGCTTCACTGAATGCAAGTGTACATGCATGCACATGTACACTTATGCACCAAAATCCTAGGTCATTACAGGGTTAACATGGCATCAGCGGAAGGGCACTACAAAAACTATAACTATTTACCAAAACTGATTTTTGGTCTCACTCAGCTTTATTCTGAAGATGTGTTTTTTTTTCTTCTTCTTTTAGTCCCTTTTAATCAAGTGAAAATAAAATTTGGTAATAAAGAAGAGATGCATTAATTTGTTTAGCCACCCATAGATTTAGGTTTGAACAAACACAGGAAATCATCCACTTGACAAAGAGTTGCATTGTTTCACCTATCCATCCATGTGTCGGGCAAAATAGTGCCAAAGATGTAGATATTTTTGTATTTTCAGATCTTAAGTGAATGATATCTTAAAGATAATTAGGACAATAAGGGCCTGTTTGGTAAAACTTATTTTCTGCGCTTATCACTAAAATGGGCCATTTTCAGTGATTTCCCCTGATTCAGGATGTTTGGTAAATCCAAAACATTAAGCGCTTAATTAAGATTTTCGCTGAAAAAATCAAGGTTTTTTAAAGCTTCCTTCCTTTCACTTAACATGGAAAGCAGTAAGTGATTTTAAGATAAACTTTTTTAAAATGACAACTTTAACCTTCCTCTAATAACTTCAATTGTAAGTCTCGACAGGGCTAATTGCATAGGGTGGGTAGAAGCGGGGTTGACGTGCCAAAGTGATTTGCCCCCATCATGATGTATGTGTTACATCCACACCGTCCATCCATTTTGCCAAATCATTTTAGGGCATGAGTCAAAAACCGAGGCAGACCCAAAGCTCAAGTGGACCACAGCACAAAGTGTTGTGGGGATAATGATAGCCACCGTTGAAACCTTCCTAGGGCCCACCATGATGTTTATTTGCCATCAAATCAATTCATGAGGTCACACATACCTGGATGAAGGGAAAACACAAATATCAACTTGAACCAAAACTTCTATCGCCCCCAAGAATTTTTCAATGGTAGACATTCAATCTCCACTGTTTTCTGTGGTGTGGCCCACTTGAGCTTCAAATCTGCCTTGTTTTTGGGTTCATGACCTAAAATGATCTAAGACAATGGATGGACAGTGTGGATCTAATGCATACATTATGGTGGGCCCACAGAATTTTGCCACATCAACACATAGTGAGGTGACTACTATGCAGACGAACGCAAATTTCCAGCAATAGCCTGTCGCACCTGCGATGCTTGTTAGAAAGTTAGGTGGGGGCCACCATGATGTTTGTGAGAAATCCATCCCGACCATCCTTTTTCAAGCTCATTTTAAGGCAGAAGGCCAAAAATGACGAGGATCCAGAACTCAAGTGGGCCACACAAGTAAAAAATGGGGAAAGAAATTCCTAACATTGAAATCTTCTTGGAGTTTTAAAAAAAAACACCAACTTATCTCGATATGAAACTCATGTGGCCCTATGAATGTCTCAACAATATTCGTTCAATAATCATTGTTTCCTCTCGCATGGCCCACTTGAGTTCTACATCCCCCTCATTTTTCATCTTATGTCCTAGAATGAGCTCGAAAAATTGATGGACAAGGTGGATTTCTCACAACATCACAATGGGCCCCACCTAGCTTCCAAGCATTGTCGCATGAAGTTCAGGACGCAGATTGTGGACAGAAGCGAATTGTGTGTGCGTAACTTTAGTGGATCCACATATCCAACAACGTGGGTGGGATCCCTAATTGTGGGGCCCACCGTGATGTATTTTCCTTACATCCACATTGTCCATTCGTATTAAAAGCTCATTTTAGGCTATGATCCAAAAAATGAAGTAGATCCAAATCTCAGGTGGACCACACCATAGGAAACAATCTTGACTGAATCCCCACCATTAGAAACTTCATGGGGTCCACCGAAATGTTTATTTTCCATCCAACCCGTTGATAAGGTCACAAAGACTTGGATGAAGAGACCACAAACATCAGTTTGATCCAAAACTTTTGCGGCCCACAAGAAATTTTTAATGGTCAATTATTATTTTTACTATGGTCCACCAAAGATTTGGATCTACTTCATTTTTTAGGTCATGCCCTAAAATGAGTTTTCAATACAGATGGACAATGTGGATGAAAGGAAATTACATCATGGTGATCCCACTAACCTCGAATCCACCGAAACTGCGCCCGATTGCATGGTGTGCAGACATAGATTTCCTACTAAAGGTGCTAATAGCAAGGTGGCTAGTAGATGGTTCTCCGTGGGCCCCACCATGATGTATGCAATTTTTCCATGATATCCATCCATTTTGGATAATTATTCTAGGGCATGAGCCCAAAAATGAGGCAAATCCAAGTCTCAAGTGGACCACACCATAGGAAAACAATGGTGATGGAACACCAACCAATGTTTTCTAAAGAGACCGCATAATTGTATAATGCCACCCATATGGCATATGCGATGGTCGCATAGGCCATATGGATGGTATGCAATCGCATACCCTCCAACGGTAAAAAATCTGACTGTTGGAGCATTAAATTTTTTTTCCCGAAAGTTTTGCCTATAAAAAGGCACTCTTCCTCATCCTCCACTTGCAATATATACATCCTAAAATACTCTCTTGCTCTCACACATCATTCTAAAGCTCTCATTCTCACTCTTAGTCTTAATCTCTTTCATATAATCATACTATTCACTTTATCAAGAAGCAAGAATCAAGATCTAGTCAAGAAGCAAGAAGAAGAATCAAGGATTCAATCACTCTATACTATTCACTCTCATTTCTTCCATAATTCTATTCTCTTATTATTATAATTTTCAATCTCCACTCTAATCTCTTATTCTAAGTTTCGAACTTTTTTAATTTCTAATCTCTAGTCTAAGTTTCTAACTAGTGTTTGTGTGATCTATTGTTCTTGATTTCTTTTTAGAATTATCATTTATCAAGATACAAGACTCAAGTCGCTCAACTCAAGAGTCAAGAGAAGTTCCAAGTTCCAAGGACTCAAGACTCTCTCTCTCTCTCTCTGAATTTTAAACTATTTACCTCTCTCTCTCTCTCTCTCTCTCTCTCTGAATTTTAAACTATTTACTCCATTTATTACTCAATAGTATTTACTTACTACTTAGTAGTTAGCACTTGCTCATTATACTAAATAATACTTATTTAGTAGTACGCACTACTTACTACTTATTTAGTTTAGTACTTACTACTTAGATTAATATACTCCAAATTCTAAAACACACTCATAGTCACATACACACACCACGGTCAACTACTCTACCCTACTAGGTTATTACATAGTGTCATCATGTCCTCTTTCCAATCTTCTATTTTAAAGACAAAGTCAAATGACCCAGGTTGGAAATATGGGCACTATCAAAGTGCCAATGAAAAGTCCCAAGTAGTGCATGACCTATGCGAATTTATATGTTCTGGTGGTATTCGCTTGGCATAAACAACACATTGTGCACACATCGGGAGCATATGCAGGAGCATGTCTCAATATTATTCCGGAGATCCGTAGGGAAATCATGGAATACATGGATAAGCATGCTCGAAAAACCACGATTCAGTACTGATGTAGGACAACTAACCACTTACTCTAAAAGCTCAAACTGATAAATAATGGCAAATCAATCCCTTTATCTCACAGCCCAAGCCCCACTTCACATGGATCATGCGTCACACGAGCCACCCGTCTCACACGGGCCACCCACCCAGAGTGTGCTCCTGCTTCACACAGGCCACCTCACTCGAGTCCGGTGTAAAAATACCCTTGCTTGAGGCAGGTGGCCATGAAGGGTTTTTAAGTTATGGTTGAATTTAGAGGTCAATTTCGACATGAGTTTAAACCCCCTTATATCATGAAGTAAGGGAGAGATCTGACACTAGAAAAGTTGGCCATGAGAATTCTTAACCTTACGTGTTCTTTGAGCAGTGGCAAGCGCACATGGAGTACACTTGAATAGGTAAGGTTTATAAATTACAACTTAAATTTCTACAATTTACTTTTATTTTCAAATTTTAATGCTAAAATTGATAATATTGGTATGCAGATTCACACGGAAAAAAAAAATTGTATCGAACAAGAAAAAAACTCAACGACCAAGTCTTCATCTAATATAACCAGAAGCTGCGAGAAAGATTTTGGACGAGGCGAGAAAGGTCTGGATTCTATGATCCTATCAGCCTAGGTGATTTAGAGGTAGATAGTGAGTGGCTTGTGGAGACAAAGGATCCAGTCTTTGCCGGCAAGTTCCTTACATAGGCCCAATTAGAAGACGCCGCTTATGGATCGGCACCTGGTGACTGTTCTCAATCACAACGACAGAGAAGAGGAACTGGAGGGGCGAGCAATAACATGAGGCATGCGTGAAGCAATTAAAGAGAAGACGATGATGATATTGAGATTGAAGAAGTACAAGAAAAAGATGCTCGACCATTAGATGTGAATGAGCAACTTGTGCGGACAAACAATGAAGAAACATAAGAAGATGACTTGTATGTTGAAGGATAAGGTGACTTTGACAATGATGATGACGATGACGATGGTGGTGATGTGCCACAATGGTAGAGGGAACAATGTATATAGTATTATAGTTAGTAGATTAGTAGTTTGTACTTTCTAAATTTTATTTATCAAAAAAAGTATTAAGTTTTTTCTTTTTATTAATAAGTTATTGTTAATATTTAATTACTAATAGGTTAGATAGTATAGGTAATATACTTACTAATATTCACAAATTAGTTCAAAAATTGTTGGGAGTAGTGAAGCCTTTATGGGGAAAAAACAGATTTTTCCCCAAAAAAAATTATTATTTTTCTTTTTTTTTAATGATTTAAAAAAATCAAATAAAAAAAAATTTATTGTGCGATCACACAGTGGTGGTTAAATACAATCACTTAGGTGATTTGACAACATTGACACCTACCATTAGAAACTTCCTAGGACCCACCGTAATGTTATTTGCCATCCAACCTGTTGATTAGGTCACACAGACCTGGATGATGGGAAAACATAAATATCAACTTCATCCAAAACTTTTGTGGCACCCAAGAAGTTTTTAATGGTCGGCTTTTAATTACCACAGTTTCCTATGGTGTGGCCCACTCGAGAATTGGACCTACCTCATTTTTTGGCTCATACCCTAAAATAAGCTAGAAAAATTGGTGGGACTGCATGGATTTCTCAAAGACATCAAGGTGGGCCATCTCATTTTTTTATGGCCTAGGGCACATATACAGTCCTCAGGCAAATTGCATACTGAGAGGGTGGCATGCATAGGTTAAATGGATTAAACATATCGGTGCTCCATTGACCCCACCATGATGTATGTGTTTATCCACACCATCCATCCATTTTTTTACTTCTTTTAGGGCATGAGACAAAAATAGATAAATAAATAAATAAATAAAAATAAGCCAATCCAAATCACAAGTGGACCACAACAAAGGAAAACTGGTGATTGAACGCCCACCATTAAAAACTTCCTATGGCCCACTATGAAGTTTATTTCCCATCCAACCTATTGAGTAAGTTACACAAACATGGATGAAGGGAAAACACAAACATCGGCTTGATCCAAAAACTTTTGTGTCCTAGGAAGTTTTTTAATGGTGTGCGTTTAATTACCATTGTTTCCTATGGTGTGGTCCACCTAAGATTTGGATCTGTCGCATTTTTTAGCTCGTGCCCTAAAATAATCTAGTGAAATGGTGGAAGGCATGGATTACACATAGACATCAAGGTGGGCCATTGCATTTTTTTAGGATCACCTAGGGGATGGCATACACGGGTAGGTTACATGGATTGTACATGATAGTGTTCCGTGGGCCCCACCACCATATGTATCTTAGCCACACGGTTCATCCATTTTGCCAACTTATTTTAAGGCATGAGATCAAAAAAGAGACCAATCCCAATCTTAGGTGGACCACAACACGAGAAAAGTGGTGATTGAATGCCATTGATGGGAATGGGATGGTTGTAATTGTTTTAACCTAGAAATTGTTGACTGGTGGATGATAAAAATTTGGTGGCATGACACACCTATCAAATAAAAATTAGTATATGTGTGGCCCATTTATTCGATGCAATAAGAATATTTTTTTAACCAAGGTTTCAAGGTCATCGAACCAAAAGCATGATGTAGGTGGGACCCTAGAGATGAATAACCTAATTTCTGCTAGTGTGCCACATCATCATGCATTGTGAGTCATTTATCGATAATGGGAGTTATATGATGCTCCACCTGAGTACGAGTCATATCTCGAGTTTTGTTTGTATATGTGGGTCCATTGGTTTCATGATCAACAATATTGTCAACATGGGGCCCACTATGGATGGACCATGCAAAAATAATGATGATGATGATGATGATGATGATGATAAATATTAGATGATACTAACCTTTAAATCGACCTTTATCAGTTAAATATGAGATGTTGTGCTTCTCTTATTAGTTGTCCAATTCAAGGGTTATGATTATTCTAATAAGAAGAATATAGCAATGTTCGAAATATCGGTATTGCACAATGCATCGCACCCTTGGGATACAAATACATATTGGTTATCGCACGGGATATATCGTTTGCACCGCATAATTTATTGCGCTTTTTGAGAAACATGAGAAAACATTGGGAAAATAGTTGAATTTTTCAATGAAACTTCAGGTATTGTTAAAAAAGACCTTAATGCACACTTTTAAATCATAACATCTAAAAAACAGTGCACACAATAGGTTTCCTTTGTATAGGATCCTAAGTTATGCGCTGTCTAATTGAACTAAGGCAACTATATTCAAATATAATGCATAACATTTATAAATGTATTAAGATATGTACATCCACACCGTCCATCTGCTTTGCCACCTTAATTTCAGCACCATCCCAAAAAAATGAAGCATATCCAATTATCAAGTGGATCATGCCATAGGAAACAATATTGATCGAAGGCCCTACCATTAAAACCTTCTTAGGGCTCACCTTAATGTTTCTGTAGTGTTTATTTACCATCCAATTTGTTGATGAGTTCACATAAGCCTGGATGAAAGGAAAAAACAAATATCATATAGATCCAGAACTTTAGTGGCCCATTAATAGTCAATCACCACTTTTTCCTTTGGAATGGTCCACCTGATAATTGGATGTGCTTTCATTTTTTGGATAATACACAAATGATTTGGAAAAACGGATGAACGACATGGATACATAATACATAAAATAAGGTGGGACCCACATCAAGGGTCGCATTGTCTTTGGTGAGTTTGGGGTCTCACCTAATCCACTCTTCAATTCCTAACGTTGGCATCTTTACTTTTTTATTGGTCTTGGCTCAAAAAACGATGCAAATTGCGTGGGCCCCATGCATTGTATCCATGCCATTTTTTTCAGAACATTTTAAAGCCTGAGCCAAAAAAATGGGGCTGATCCAGAGATCAAGTGGACCACATCATGGGAAACGGTGGGAATAATGACACCACCATTGAAACCACTATTATCTTTGGTGTGGTCCACTTGTGCTTTGGCTCTACCCCATTTTTAGGTTCATAGGCTAAAATGATCTAAAGAAATGAACAGTCGGAGTGGATATATATAGCACATACATCATTGCGAAGCCCGCAGAGTTCCCATTATTTTATTATGTTGAGATGTGCTGGTGTAAGTAACGGCCCGTAACGGCGCAAAATTGTTTTTTTGCCAAAAAAATATGAAAAAATATGGATTAAATCCGGAATATTCTAGGCATTTCAAATATGCATTCATTTATAAATTGGAACATGTTTATGGTGGTGTAACGGTCCACTCTTTGGTGAGAAGTTGTATTGGACTACAAAATTCATATATTTAATTTTTTAACTATCTACTATCAATGATAGATATATTAGAATGAATGTAATATGAAAATATCTTACATTAGGTGTTTGTGTAAATATATTAGAATGAATAGAATTTTAAAAAAAAGGGGCAAAATTCATGCGTAAATAGAAAAAAATATTTAAAAAATATAAAATGGGACCCCAAATATGTAAAATGCACATTAACATGTTCTACTATGATTAACACATCATATGACATCATTAAAACAGAAAAATAATCATTTCAAAAAAAGGGGCGAAATAAATGCGTAAATAGAAAAAAATATAAAATGGGACCCCAAATCTGTTCACCATATGACATCATTAAAACAGGAATCATTAAAAATGATTTTTCGAATTTTCAAAAAAGGGCCGAAATAAATGCAAAAATGAGGCAAATCCAATATTCAACAACCATTAAAAATGATTTTTCGAATTTTCAAAAAAAGGGCCAAAATAAATGCGTAAATAGAAAAAATATTAAAAAAATATAAAATGGCACCCCAAATCTGTAAAATGTATATTAACATGTTCTACTACAATTAAAACATCATCCGTTACGGGCCCGTAACGGCCCGTTACGGCCGTTACACCCCGTAACGGGCCCGTATCGGCCAATACGGGTACAAAAAATCGTATCGGCCGATACGGCCCCGAAACGGGTAACGGTTCGCACTGTTACCATTACGTATCGGCCGATACATAACCGATTTGGCACACCCTAGTCAGACCTTATGAACAGGTTGGATGGCAAATAAACATCACGATGGGCCCTAGGAAAGCTTCAACAGTGGATCATGGTGTGCCATAAAGGCCGTTACGTAAAGGTAACGGTGGCAACCGTTACACGTTACGGGGTCGTAACGCCCATAACAACCGTTATGAAAAAAATGACTTTGATTGCCATTAACAGCACGTTACATCCCCTATAAAGGTCATAATAGTCCCGTAATGGTCTATTACGGGACATATACAGGTTTTTCATACTTTTTAATCAACATTACAAGGCAGATATAGGTTTTTCGGGAGTTTTTTCAATAAATAAAAAAATAAAAAAGAGAGACCGTAACAGCCGTTACAGGGCCGTAACAGCCGTTATGCCCCGTATCATAAAGGAAACAATGGTGGCCGTTACGGCCACCGTTACCGTTACGGAACACCTTGCGGTGGATATCATTATTACCATGACTTCCTGTCATGTGGTCCACTTGAGCCTTATATCTACCTACACTTTGGGCTTATACCCTAAAATGACATATCAAAATGGATGGAAGGTGTGGATAAAACACATAACATGGTGGGCCCAATAGAGCCCCTGATAGGACCGTTCGTCTCCAAGGCTCCCAATCCATGCAAGATGTGGATTTCCTGCTAAAGCCTTTAACAAGAAGTTCCTACGTTGGTATACAAGGTGGGGCCCACTGTGATGCTTGTGAGAAATCCACCCCGTCCATCCATTTTGCAAGCTCATTTTGAGGACATGTGACCAAAAATGAGGCCGATCCAAAACTTAAGTGGGCCATATGAGAGGGAAAACTGGGGAAAGAGTTTCCTACCATTGAAACTTTCCTAGGCTCCACTTTGATGTTTATATGCCATCCAAACCGTTTATGAGGTCATTCCCACTGGGATGAAGTGAAAACATGAGAAACATATCTTAATACGAAACTTCTGTGGCCATAAAAACATTTCAACGATGGTCACTAAATCCCTATTGTTTCCTCTCGTGTGGCCCACCCGAGTTTTGGATCCACCTCATCTTCGGTTGCATGTTTTAAAATGAGCTCACAAAACAAATGGACATGGCAGATTTCTCACAAACATCACGGTGGGCCCCACCTAGCATCCCAACGCAGGAACTTCATGCACAAAAGGCTTTTACATGAAATCTGCGTCCAACCGCACACGATAAAAAAAGGGCTTGAAAGCCATTTTTTTAAGCAGAGAGGGTTCCAACCTTCCAGAACCCCAAAACCCTAAATTCTCACCCAAATCTCGTGATTTCTCCATATTTTTTCATTGTATCTTCCGAAATCACTTCCGTTTTCAAGCAATAATTTATTCGAAGAAAGAAAAAAAGGGAATTGGAGATTTTCTTTGCACTAATCTACGAATGGCACACTTCAATTCGAATCGCCCACCAAATGCAACTTCCGATCAAGGCAATCTCTTCTACAAGTACAGAAATCCACCTTGTTGAAAGTTTCCCTCATTTTTTTTTTTCCCCAATTTTTTTGAATATTTACGCACAATAAAAAAATTCTTAGTCTCTTCTGGCGGGTTTCGTATCGCTGGACTGCGGTACCAATAATATCAGCCGATAGTATCAATATTGCAAACACTGGAATATAGTACATGGTCCATCAATCGAAAGATTTTGTTTGAGAGATGTATATGAATTGGACATAGGTGTGTTAAATTCGGTGGCATGACAATAGCAGCTACGAAAGATAGAAATTAAGACAATAAGGGCAAATATGAAAAATTGCCAATTTTCAGACATTTATGGTTTGTGTTTACCAAACATGTTTTTGTGAAAAAAGTGCTTAATTTCAGATATCATTACTTTTTTCAGACGAATTACCAAATAGATTTTTCAGTACTTAATAAGTACTAAAATTAAGCATTTTAAGTTTCCAGCACTTAAATTACTTTTCAGTACTTATTTTTCAGTTCACCAAATGGCACCGAAGTAGAAAACATTTAAAAAATGCCACACATTTTCCATTCCGTGCAATCTGAAAGCTTGCTCCATTAAGAGACTGCAGGATAGTAGGTACTTACAACTTCGCCCAGCAAAAAATGCACCACTACTTTTGGCATTGCCCAACCGTTGAGTTCCAGTAATAATATCCATGATAAGGTCTGCTAATTGAGACATCAAGGCCATGGGATCGATTCCAGAATCCATCAGTTCACGAGCTCTTTTCACTGTTTCTGCAGTATCTGATGACATGGCTAACTCCAAGAGATCCAGTAGTTTCTCATCTGGAACAACACCAACCTATAGTAGTAACAGACATGAGACTGTTTGATTCAAATCGCAATATATAAAAAAGTGTAGACAAGTTTCCTAACATCTTTCAAGTTCCCAAGCAGATAAGATGCATCAGCCTAGAGTCTTCCAAGAAGTCTCTGACTGATATGGAACTCATCTGAGTCAAATCAGCTTAACTAGGGACTGGGTATCAAGGGGGTGCACTCCAGTGGCACCAGTACCACCATAAGCTTATGGTGGTCCCGGGACGATGTGGGGTCCAAAACTGATGCATTCACAGTCCAACCCATCCATAAGATGGGTCACCTCAAAAAACCACCAGTGCCGAAAAATCAAACCGATCCAAAACTCTTGAGGGGCCACAGCACAGGGAATATATTGAGAGGGAATGTCATCCGTTGATTAACGTGGAGGAGCAGACTGTGCTTCATCCAGTCGAGATGAAGGTCATGCCAGATTCAGGCTGCTTTGCGACTCAGGTGGGCTCTGTGGAATTCAAAGGTGGACATGCCCTCACAAATAGCGCCATTTGCTGTGGCCCACATTTTCTGGATCAGGCCAAATTTTGGGCATAGGGTTTTTTGGAGGTGACACATCTAATAAACAGGCTGAATGGGGAAGTACATCACATGAGCTCCACATTCGCTTAGTACCACCCTAAGCTTATGATGGTACCAATACCACTGGATTGTGCGCTCAGCATCGATCTAGCACTACAATTAATCAATAACCATCAATTTCAAATTCAAGGCATTCAATAACAATGGCTATACGTTACAATATAAGCCCTTACAGATTTTTGTCCCGTAACGGACCATCACAGGCCATTTTTCCATAACGGCCTTTACAGACCCATAATGCATAACAGTGGCCAATGGTATGTAAACCATTTTTGGAGAACTGGGTCAAATTGCATCTTCAAAAAAAATATATCTGCAAGTTTCTAATTGATTTGGCCAAATTGAACTCAGCCACTAAAAGACCAATTTGTAGGTTGAATCCAAGTTTTCACACAATGGCCTAAACCATGTCAAAAGAAATTTGAGAGAGATTTGTGAGACTGAAAAAGAAAATCATGTGGAAAGCAGGAAACAAACTTACAAGATCGTTTACTAGAGATGCTGTGATCCGTTTGCCCAGTAAACTCAACTGGTCCAACATCATTTCTGCATCTCGAAGTGAACCGTCAGAATTCAAAGCAATCAGGTCTAGAGCATCCAACTCAAAATCCATATTCTCTTCGGCAGAAAGCTTCTTCAACCTGGTTACTATATCGGCATCTTTGATCTTGGGGAAAAGGTATTTCTGACACCGCGATACAACAGCTCGGGGCAGACTGTCTGGATCAGTAGTTACAAACAAGAAAACAACAAGTGATGGTGGTTCTTCAAGGAACTTTAGAAACGCTGACCATGCCTTGGATGGTAACATGTGGCATCCTTTGATAATGAAGACTCTGTACCGCGAAAAAGACTGGGACCCAGACAATTTCTTCAAAACATGCCTAACTCTATCTATTCCCTTTTTATGGGCAGCATCCACTTCCATGATGTCCATGCTCTTTCCAGAGGCAACATCAGTACACTCGCTGCAGAACCCACATGGCTTGGCTTCTCCAGTTGATTGGCAGTTCAAAGCCGCTGCAAACACCCTTGCTGTTGATGTCTTTCCTGTCCCATGAGGACCTTGAAAAAGATAAACGGGGGCTATCCTACCCCTTAAAATTGCGTTATTAAGTGACTGAACAACGATACTCTGCCCGACCAATTCATCAAAAGACCTGGGTCTATACTTCTGGTTCAGGCTTCTGCTGTCTGGAGCTTTCTCAGCTCTCACTGTTAGTGCAAGTTCCAGCCTTTCTTGGCTTTTGCAGCTCAACGATCTTCTTCCATCTAAACGGCTCAAAGCTTCCAAATCAAGCTCATCAAAATTAGTCAAAAGCTCGTCACTCACTGTATCTATCGATGACCCTCCACCTTCACAGCTGTTGGTCAGCAAGGGCAGGCTATGGACAGATTTTGAAACAGTTCTCTGCTTGTTTGAAGTCGATGACCGTCTTTTACGATGCATCCTCTGGCTTCCACAGAGGATGCTACTTCCCGTTTTCCTCAGGGTATCAGAAAGTGAAGGAGAACAACTTCCGCGGCCTCCACGCTTTGTCCTTTTTGACCAATAGCAAGGAATACCACATCCTTTCTGTCTCAGTAAATCCAACTGATCCACTTCATCCCCATCAAATGAAGTTGTAGTACAATCCCAAGATCCGGTGGTGCTGGGGTATTGACCTCTGTATCTGTTATAAGAACTAGTCGATGCAGGGGTGTAAGAACAAGACAAGTCCCCCTTTCGGGTACTTTTTAGTATTTTCGATGAGTGGGACCAATTTTCATAGTGTGACAGAAATGGTGATGACAAGCAGGAAGTGTACCCTGCTCGTCGTGCAAATTTGTGGTCTGAAATCTGCAAATCCTCGGAATTGCAGTAATCTGTATCATCAGACTGCCCAATGGAAAGTGCTTTTAAAGAGCTGGATGGAAGATCCAGCTGCTCCGAAATCGGAGAGTTCCTGACAATATACTGTTTTGATGAGATGGTACTTTTCTTAAACTTCCTAGCCACTCTTCTTGTAGGAGTCTCTGAAGTCATCCCTCGGACTCTGAAGGCAGTTATAGGGCCATTAAGATTTGTGTCCCCATCTCCCTTTTGAACATCACTAAAGCTGTCTTCAGGGCTTTGTGGAACAAATCTTTGCATGTTGTCACCATCTGGAGTCACACCAGTATCGATTGATTTGCTAGACTGATGCTTCCAGTTGTAGAGGAACACCTTTTTCTGATTGTTTTCGCTTCTTGAAGGTAGAGTTGAGTCAAGTTCAAACAATCCCGAGGAGGTACCAGCTCCATTGGAGTCTCCTCTAGCCCCAGTTCCGCAGTTCCAACTATAAGTAGCAGCTACTGATCTAGAACTCAAAGGGGACCTCCAAGACGAACTAGTTTCGGGGTCACGTAAGAATCGCGCCTTTCTAAGGGCAGTAAGTTCCTTCTTCAAGTGAAGACCACTTGGATCAACACAAGCATCTGACATTTTCTCTTACTCTTCAATAACCGAAGGGCCCCAATTGCTTGTTTCAATATCCATTCAAGTGTCTAAAAGAAATCCTCACAATCTTTCTGTATAACCTCAAAATCCAACATTGAATTCAATAATACCAAATAAATCTCAAAGTGGTGAACAAATAATAGAGACCATACCTTCATTCTGCAATGCCACCCAACAAAAAAGGAAAAAAGCAAAAAAGAAAAAAAATAACAAATCTATTAATGAGCAATTTGGTCAACATTTAAATGCTGCATAAACAAAGCAATCACAGGGAGCAAGAAGTTAGCCGAGAACGGAAGTCTCCACTGTCTGATAAGATGGCCGTAGAAAACTCACATGATGATGATGTTTGTTTAAGCTTGAAAATTATGTAATAAAATGAAAAGTCAATACCACAAACAATTACATCTAACCCAGCATTCTCATGTGAAATACACTCAAGAAATGTCTGCAATATCCTCCAAAGCATTTCAAAAATGCAAAAATTCTACCCACCAGTCCTTTTCAAATTCAAGCCAATAAAAGTCCACAGAGCTACCAGTAACACCAGCATTAAAATCCAAACCAAAAAACAGAAAGCCACATTTGCATGCTTGGTTACCAATTAGGCAATTATGAAAAATAATAAATAATAATAATAGTAAACCAAACATAACACAAGAAATCTCAAAGAAAAATGAGATATGGGCTTTCCAATTATGATATTAAAGAAGTTGAATGGAATTCATTCAATTTTATGCAGGAATGGAAACAACACAAAATAAACAGGAATTTTTCAAGCATGAATTACCAAAATACCTTCTTGGCTTCAGATTCAGGCATCTAAAGACTCACCAAAACCCAATGACAGTAACCAATAACAACAGTAAATTGTACGAAGTGTCAGCTCTCTAGAAACTTCTGAAATGAAGTGCTAAATTAACTTGAAATGAAAAGTAAATTTGTCCCCAGCTCATCAGGTGAGCTGATAGAGATGCTTCCCCGCGAGGGACTGATAAGGGCTTCGAGCCCTGCTTGCCTTACCTTACCACACCTTAGGGTTTCCTACTTCCAAGGCTACCAAAAAAAAACGAAAAAACAAAACAAGAAAAAAAAAAAAGTTCTTATTTTTTTTGGGAGCATACATGACCAACAATGTGATCTGGTGGTTTATGTAATTAGACATCCCATGACATGACTCATCAGACCCACGAGAATACCATATAAAACCACAAACTAAATAATGACTATCTGAGCTTCTAGCTTAGGCAAATGCACCAATGAAATAGCTCAAAATGTAAAGAAGGCTTGGAGAAACTATCCCATACTCTACCGTGGTAGTGTATATGTGAAACAGAACAATTTTTAAGTATAGAAAATTTTGATTAGCCACTACCTAAATTCATCAGGTGACGTAGGTACCAAGGTTGGCTGGAATACCCAAGATATCAAATATCTCCTCAGTTTGATTTTGAAAATGACTCCAATTTATTTATTTTTTTGAAAGATACTGAATTTTATTAAAGGGCAAAAGAGCCAGAGAACAGAGAGCAGCAAAACACAAAAACGTGAGAAAAATACAGAAGGCCCAAAAGGGCTATAACCCCGAACTAGTTATAGAGCCATTCTCTCACTGAATTGAAGACCCTGTTAAGAACCCCTACAGTCGCACAGCTTTTGTTATCGAAACAGCAGTTGTTGTGCTCAGTCCAGATGCACCAAAGGATGGCCAAGAGAGAAATCCCAGGATTTCTTACGTTTCTTTCCCCCTCCCAGCCTCCCCCCTCAGCGAACCAAGAACAAAATAGATCTTCGATAGTCTCCGGTATGACCCAGAGGACGTTAAGCGAACGAAACACACCGCACCACACCTCCCTCGAGAACGCAAAGTGGATGAAAAGATGGTTGACTGATTTAGCCTCCTCATAGCACAGCAAGCAGATGTTAGGAAGCATCATAAATCTTTTGCGCAGACTATCTATATGGTAAGAATACAGCTTTTACCAACTAGCCAAGCAAATGCAGCCACCTTGGGGGGCGGGGGGCAGTGGCACCGGAGAACCAAGCAAGTAGGATGTGGCTGAAGGGAGGATGAGGAACTTGTGGGGTCAGTTTAGCATGGAGGGACTTGACAGAAAAAGTTTGGATGGATGAAACTTCCAGATAAGAGAGTACACTTCTCCTAAAATGGGGCTGAATGGTGGAGGCACGAAAGGAGGATGGTCGTCTGATCAGCCTCCTCATCTCCGAAATGACTCCAAAATGGCTAGAGGCCGAAATGACTCCAACTGATATGGCCTTCCCCTGAAAGAATTTTGGGCAAGGGACTCGGTGATGGTGAAGGAAAGTGTTGGGCCCCTTCCATGGTTATGTCAATGCACAGTCTCTACCAATTGAATCTGTCACGCTGAGCAATGTGAACTCCATCTTCACGAGATGATCTTGCAATTGAGGGTCTCGACAACCTTCAACTCTCTTCTTATCAAACTGGGAGGTTTGGGAGGGAAGGAACTAGGAAGATCATGTAAATCCTCTTATCCTTGAAGTTACTAGAAGCATTACTCAAAACCCCAACAGGTTGAGGCAATCTCCTTAGCCTGTGGTGGGGGATTACCAGGTTCTTGAAGCCCAGTCCTTTCTCCTCTTTTCTATTCTGATGGGGACATCACTCGCACATGCACACGCACGTCACCCCCCTACGTAAGTACACAAGGAGAAAGAGGGCCCCACCGTCGATCTGGCTCGATAACGACGTCCAAGGAAGGCCTCCTAGTTAGAAGACTGAGTTTTTGTTCGTTAGAGTGGGCCTGATAGTCAAGTAAAGCTCATCATGGGTCTCATGATCGTGGCCCACTAGTCCAATTAATCTCTTATTTTAAGTTTTGCTTATTATTGTTATTTAAAATATCATGAGCGGTTTAGATTATTTTGATTAGTTATTATTTTTTATTACTTCATCGCCAAGTAATAGATTGCGCACATGATGCGAGTTTTGAGGTATAGGGTTTTCTTATAAAGAGGCATCCCTTATAGTTCTTTTTCTCGTTGAAGATTAATAAAAATTCCTGCATTTTTCTACTCCTTTGACTTCTTGAGTTGTAAAAATCCAATTGAGTGCGAAGCCCACCCTTTATCGAAGGACTAACTACCGTAGTGCAAAGCTACATCTATCCTGATCCGCCCATCTCCTATCACACATTCTTCTCAACTTCTACAACCATCTTCGCTTCGAATCCATCACCTTTTGCAGCAATTCTTCTCCTTACAGCCGATTTCCAGAATCTGGCCCTACAAGAAAGTTGAAACTTTGGCGGACCACCATGCACATACCACGCATCCAATCAACACGAAACTTGGGGTTTTGAAGCCCTCACCTGGCCGAATAGAGCGAAGGAGGCATTTTTCGCATTCGGGGCCCCCTCACACGTGCGGCCAGGCCCCTGCCCACGTGCGTCAGGCCTGGCCCGCTGTCCGCGCGCGTGGACTATTGCCAGGTTTAGAATTTTTGCCTATTTTATCTCTCTCATACTTATTTTCCATAACCCTAACCCTAGATTACATTATTTTCAATTTGTTTGGCCCTTTTCTAATCCTAGGATTCTCTAAATTGAAATTAGTGAATCTCTTGGATTAAAGACTGATTATTGTGCATGTGTGGATGAGTTTTACCTCCCTTTGAGTATCGTTTGGCTTATAATTTCTATTGATCCAGCCTTAACATGTATAGGCCTGGACCCGCACAGATTCCCCTTGCTTGAATGGTTGAACTTTTGTGTAGGATGTGGAAATTTTATGTGAATGTTTCTGAATTATTTTGATCTAAAGCCTAAGATCTTGCATATCATAGTTAATTTTCATGTCCTGCATCACATTCACTCTTTTCTTCTTCTTCTTTCTCTATCTTTCATAGGATTTTCTGCTGGATTTCCAAGGAGAGACAATGGAAGTTAGCTGCAAGGATGGGAACTCAAAGCAAAGATCAAAGACATCTTTGTTTAGTATTGATGTACTTTAAAGTGTTTAAAACCATGGTTGAAAATCAGTTTCAATGATCTATTTCTATTAAAGTACTCCGCTCTTCTTCTAGGGGCAAATATATATATATATATATATAGAGAGAGAGAGAGAGAGGAATGCTCACCCAAGCACCTTCTTACATGAGCACCCGTGCACACCTTTGCACATGTGTCATAAGCACAAAATCTGAATGGTCCACATGATGCAGCACCCCTTGAAACTATAACAGCCCAATTTTCAGCCTGATACAAAACTCTAGTGGGCCATAGCAAAGAGAAATGCAAATCAAGGGAGGAAATTGTTTCCTTTTGCCATGGCCAAGCAGAGTTTTGTATCGGGCTAAAAGTTGGGCCCATGGAGTTTCAAGGGGTTCCACATCACGTGGACCGTTCAGATTTTGTGCCCATGACACATGTGCAAAGGTGCACACAGGTGCTCACATAAGAAGGTGCGCAGGTGTGTGTGTGTGTGTGTGTGTGTGTAATGAAAAACAAAAATGGGATTTGATATCAAAGATTATCAAACTGACTGCAATCTTTTTCTATCCGTGAAGATCCCACCAGAGCGCCTTCTACTTTTAATTCTAATAGGCCATGAACTAGATCAGAATCATTCTCAACAAATCCATAAGGGATCCAATTTTTTTCATCGGGTCCGGGTGGAGACCAAAAATCTTGAGCGACCGATCCGGCAGAACAACTCAAAAGATAAAGAAGTATCATCAATTTCTTCATGCTCGTTCCAAGTTCGAAGTACCATTTGTACAAATAAGAATCCCCTTCCTTACATGATTTCTTCTTCATGCTCATATACTCTAAAACGGGAGTATATGAGAGGAAAAAAAGCCTACATGCGTTAGCTCTATTAGATGATCTCTATTTTGTAGAGAAAATTGATGTTCTTAAGTAATAGATTAAGGAAAAAAGGATTTATGCAAGGACACATGGCACTACCTAAGGGGCTTTAGGGGGTTTAGAATAGTCCATTAGTTAATTAAAAAACATAGTGGAGATTAATAGGGGAAAGTTTATTAAAACGGGCCAATTTCCATGACTCTGATGTATAAAAAAATCAAGGTATCTGTCACATAAATTGGATTGCCTAGTCATAAAAACCTTGACAAAGAGATTTCTCTATGGTTCAAAAATTGGATTTACACACTGATTATCCTAAGAAAATAAAACGGGTGTGAGCCCTAGTCTTCAATAGGCTAGGTCCCTGATGGGGACATCAGAGGACTTACTCTGGTGAACCAAAGAGGAAGGCGATCACCCACATCAGCACAACTTTCCTTAAAGATGAGGCCCGTCGGGCCATTTTGAAGACCCCACATGCATTGGACGTGCATCAGGATGACCCCACTCTAGGATGATGGATGTGGGCTGCTTAGGAGACTATTCTAATCAGACGATTTTTATTTTATGTCGCTCCGACGATTGGATCTCGCAATCAGGCCATCAGACACCAAATCTGAGCCCCTTGGACTCTGATCTTGATTCCTTTTTATTTTTTGTTATTTTAGGATTTATTTGATGGATGAGATTGATAATAAGTGTTTTAGTTTTCTTTTTTTAAATGATGGGCTATTTCACTTAAGTGTGGCATAGTTGTAATTATTCCAAATTTTTAATTATAAAAGCACGGGAGGGTAGAGGTCCAACCCTTGTGGTGTTATTGAGAAGAAATAAAAAAGAGAGGCTCTCTTGTGCGAAAGAATTTTTCCCCTTATGTTTTAGGGTTTGTGAGAAACCCTCCCTTCCAAGTGAATTGTGAAAGGATAGATGCATGTGTGGTGGTGGATTCCTCAAGGTGCATTGTTCCTCTCTTCTCCCTCAAGGTATTCTTCTCTTCTCTCTTTCTTCCCCTTTACCTAGCCACGTGTGGACTCGCATGTGCGTCTGTACGAGCAGCCACGTGTGAGCCCCCCGTTTGGTGTGTTCCCTCTTTAATTTCCCTCCAAACCTCCATAATTCCTAGATCATTTAAATCCCTAGAAACCCCAATCCTAAATCCCCATCCATGAATCCAAAACCCTAATAAAAATCTGAATTTTTTGTGAAGCTTTCACCCAAACCATAATTTTACTTACATCATTATCTATCCATGTGCTCGTTGCACTACTCACACTAGATTGGAAATAACTACTTCCAAATAAGCCACTCTTGAATTATTTTATATTTTCATGCACTGCGTATGTGATAACCTATGACCTTCGTATTATAAATCTAAATTTTCGAATCTATCATGTGGCTATGTTTGATTTTACAAGTTGATTGCTGAAATTAATATGCAAATTGATCTTCATATTGCATCCTATGATAGTTTTGATTATCCTACATTAAATTTGGTATCAGAGCCTAGGTCTAGCATAGGGTAGGCGTTTGACAAAACTCATATACCCATAGTAGAGCATACAGGTTGCATGTAGCTTGCTGAATTTTTTAATTTAGCTTGCTGAATTTCCTGCTTGGGTATTTTCAAAGTCCTATATTGCTGGAATTTTCAGATTTAGTGACTTTAAGACACATATTTGCTAAATTTTCAGTTTTAGCCATATTAAAATCATTCTAGGGCTGTCCACAGGGTTTAAAGTACCAAGGGTCGTCATACATAAAATACATGAGCATCATATAGCATTACATTGAGCATCATCAAATCTGATTTTTGCACGACATTCATCATATAGTACACATTTAGTAAGTTCTCTCATTAGGGTCATTTAGTGTATGCAAACGCGAACAGGTTGTGGTTTTGGTCTACTCTCAACCACGAACACATATCAGATTGCCAAGGCTCTCGAAAAAATTAACTGTCGTTTGACAACCATTGAAACGCATAATAAGACCACTGCCGCGCAAATGACTAACAATAGCCAACGTATCACGCGGCTAGAAGTTACCTGTCACGGTACCCCCATCACCAAGGAAGACAACCAGTCCCGGACAGGAGAGCTAGCGGATGAAGACCCAATTGAGTAGGGTACAATTCCAGTAAAACCCTCATAATAGGAACTTTGGTCATGAAGTCATGTAGGACCGCGTGCTCACGCTCTACATGGAGAGTCACTAGATCGTTACGACCCTGAGGAGAGGGTTATGAAGAGCGTCAAAGTCGATGCTCCCGGTTTTGATGATCGCTTGAACCCGAAGCATTTCCTTGACTAGCTAGCTGACATGAACCACTTTTTCGAGTGGCATGATATGTCAAATCGATGTCGAATGAGGTTCGCTAAAATGAAGTTAACAGGTCAAGCCAAGTTGTTCTGGACCAATACAGAATGAAAGGCAGAGCGGCGTGGAGATGAACCCATTACATCATGGATTGAGA
This sequence comes from Magnolia sinica, assembly GCF_029962835.1. Taxonomy (NCBI): domain Eukaryota; kingdom Viridiplantae; phylum Streptophyta; class Magnoliopsida; order Magnoliales; family Magnoliaceae; genus Magnolia; species Magnolia sinica. The sequence continues at coordinate 20,488,832 of NC_080576.1, read as the reverse complement.
TGAAAGAACTTAAAGAAAATACATCCCACTCTCTTATTGTGATCGCCTTTTGGACCAATGGCAGTCCTTAAGGCAAGGATCGATGTTTATATTGGATTACCTCAAGAGATTCAAGGAGTACATGATGCAATGTGATGTCGATAAGTCCCCTACTGTGACCCTGTCTCGTTTTAGGACGGGCCTGCGCCCTGCGATTAGGCGTGAGGTCATCCCTCATGATGTTGGTACACTAGAGGAGGCCTACCTTAGGGTAAAGGAGCTTAAGCAATACCTAATGCAACAGACTATGAAGCGATTTAGGTCTCGTGATGCCAGTGGCAGGGTTACTCCTCAAGGAGCCAAACCTAACCCTGAGAGCCAAACCAAAGCCACAAATGGTGCTCCCACATATAATAGAGATGTTAAAGGTAAGAGTCTAGTCGGCACTAGTTCGAAGGGAAGTGAGCACATGCAGTGTTTCCGTTGCAATGGTTATGGTCACATCGCAAATGCCCAAACAAATAAAGGGATCTCTTATGATAGATTAGGCAGATGAGGATGACGAGGACAATTGTGACGTAGAGGAAAATAAGCCTAATATCAATGCCAGTGATGAGGAGTTTGATGATCAAGAGACCCACACTCTCGCAGTAGTCAAATGCCTAGTGGTGAGATGTGGTTCCCATGGATGTCGGCCACATCATCTTGGGTAGGCCCTGGTTATTTGACTTTGATGTTACAATATCCAGTCGCTCGAATATTTGCACATTCATATTTAAGGGCAAGAAAATTAGATTGAGTCCTCTTCCACCCAAGAGCATAAAGGAAAAGAAGGAGGCCACAAAAAAGGGTGATCTTGGAACTTCGAGGAATTCCAAACCTAAATCTCTTCATATCATTAATGCAAAAGAATTTAAAAGAGAGACTAGGAAGAATTCAGTGGTGCATGCCCTCGTGACCAAAGTATTCAAAATTGGTTACGTAAAGGCCGTTACATAAAGATAACAATCATAATTGTTACACATTACAGGGTCAAAACAGCTAAAACAACCGTTACAAAAAAAAAAAGGTCGTAATAGCCCCGTAATGGTCCTATAACATTTTTTTTTCAAAAAATAAAAAATGGTCGTGACGGCCGATACAGGGGCCATCATGGCCCATATCATAACGGTAACGGTGGTGGCTATTACAGCCACCGTTACCGTTTTAGAACACCTTGCTTGTGACTAGAGAGGCTACCCTCCAAGTTTCTGTAGAGTTGCCTAGTTAGATGATTTCCATGATGGACGGGTTCGTAATGTCTTTCCTAACGAGCTCACCTATGAGGGACATCCAACATGCCATTGATCTAGTCCCTAAGTCGACTCTCCCAAACCTTCTTCATTATAGAATGAACCCTACAGAGCATGCAAAACTCAAAAAGCAAGTTGATGAGCTTCTTATGAAAAAGTTCATTCAGGAGAGCATAAACACATGTGTCATGCTCACCCTTCTAACACCCAAAAAGGATGGCATGTGACATATGTGTGTGGATAGCAAGGCCATCAACAAGATTGCCATTAAGTATTTGTTTCCTATACGGCGTCTTGTCGATATGTTGGACATGGTGGCCAATGCCAAAATTTTCTCCACAATAAACCTCAAGAGTGAGTAACACCGAATTCGTATTTGCTCAGGTGATGAGTGGAAAACGAACTTCAAGATGAATGATGGGTTGTACAAGTGCCTAGTCATGCCTTTTGGGCTGACTAATACCCCAAGTACCTTTATGCAGGTGATGACCCAGGTGTTGAGACCCTTCATGGGGAAGTTCCTACTCGTGTACTTTGACGACATCCTTATTTATAGCATAACTAAGGAACAACACCTCCACCATCTGAGGCAAGTATGTGGGATCCTTAGAGCAAAGAAATTATATGCTAATCTCAAAAAGTATTCATTTTTGTCTAGTAGTGTCATCTTCTTAGGTTTTATTGTGTCATCTAAGGGCATGCCTACAGATCCTGAGAAAGTCAAGGCCATAGTTAGTTGGCCTAAGCCGCGTAATATTCATGAAGTGTGTAACTTTCATACCTTAGCCACCTTTTATAGACGATTCATTAGAGGATTTGGTTCCATCATAGCTCCCATTACTAATTGCATTAAAAATGAGGAGTTCCAATGGAATAAAGCATCCTCTAGGGCGTTCAAAGAGATTAAGGTCAAGATGACTGAAGCTCCTGTTATGCATCTTTCAAATTTTTCTAAGGCTTTTGAGGTCACTTGTGATGCGTCCAGTATAGGTATAGGTGGAGTGCTTAGTCAAAAAGGGCACCATGTCGCTTTCTTTAACGAATAACTAAATAAGGCAAAACAAAAGTATTCTACCTATGACAAGGAATTCTGTGCAGTAGTGCAGTCCTTGCACCATTGACAACATTATCCATTACCACGGGAGTTCGTCTTATTCTCTGACCATGAGGCTTTACAATATCTCAACTCGTAAAAGAAGTTGAACCCGAGGTATGCCAAGTGGATCCAATTTCTCCAAGAGTACACTTTTGTGTTGAAGCACAAGGCCGGGGTTGAGGATAAACATGCCGATGCGTTGAATCATAGGGTTGCATTACTCCACTCCATGAGCGTTGAAGTCACTGGGTTTGAGCATTTAAAGGAAAATTATCATAGTTGTCCAAATTTTGGAGAGGTGTACATATCGTTGTTAGATGGTCAGTCTAGGGGTAGTAGTGAGTTCGTCCTAGTCAATGAGTTTTTGTTTAGATATGATACATTGTGTATACCCCATACATCCCTCCGTGACTTTCTTGTCTGGGAGCTTCATGCTACAGGGATAGCTGGTCATTTTAGGCATGACATGACTATTGCCCTTGTAGAGGAGCGCTTTTATTGGCCAAGTCTCAAGCGAGATATGGCTAACATTGTAGGGCAATGTAGGACTTGTTAGCTGGCAAAGCAAAGAAAGCATAACACTGATTTATATACACCTTTGCTAGTCCCTCACACCTCATGGGTTGATATTAGTATAGATTTCATGCTTGGGCTCCCTAAGACGATTAAAAATCACAATTCCATTTTAGTAGTTGTGAACCGTTTTTCTGAATATAGCTCACTTTCTCCCATGTTCTAAAACATCTGATGCTACTAACATGGCTAAAATATTCTTTGGGGAGATAATTCGTCTGCATGGTTTGCCAAAGACCATTGTGCAAGATCGAGATGTGCAGTTTATGAGTTATTTTTAAAAAACTCTATGGCACATGATTGGAACTAAGTTACAATTCTCTTCGACATACAATCGTCAGACTAATGATCAGACAGAAGTTGTCAATTAAAGCTTAGGGAAACTGCTAAAATGTCTGGTAGGAGACCATATTAGGACCTCAGATGCGATTTTGCCCAAAGCCAAATTTGCATACAACAATTCCATCAATAAGTCCACAGGAATGAGTCCATTTAAGATAGTATTTCAGTACAAGCTTAGAACATCTATAGATCTCATACCCATGTCCATTTCACATATGCCATCTGAATCCGCATAAGCATTTGCACGACATATTCATCATTTGCATGGTGAAATCAATAAGCGCATTAATGCTAGTAATCAACATTATAAAATCTTTGCAGATTCACATCATAGGTTTAAAGAGTTTCAGGGGGTGATTACGTCATGGTCCACATTAGGCTCGAACGATTCACACAGAGAACCATGAGGGAATTGCATGCCCACAGTGCACGTCCATATAAAATTTTTGACAAGAGCGAGCCTAATGCATACATGATGGATCTTCCATCTGACATGGGCATTAGTGCAACATTCAACATAGAGGACCTTGTGCCATGTGACGGACCCACACATCCATCTTATAACCCTCCTACAAACCTTTCTCATATTTTAGATGATGGTGTTCCTAACCCCAGCCCCTACCCATTGCCTTTACCTAACTTTACTTCTCACCCATTATCTTCTCTTCCATCACTACCTGGTTGGAAAGAAGAGATCGAAGATGTTCTGAACCACCAAGCGGTCCTTACCCGCCATTGAGGATATCAGAAATACCTCGTGAAGTGAAAGAACAAGCCAAAGTCAAACAACACTTAGATTACAGAGGCAGAGTACTAAAATTCCTTGAATCCCTAATGAAAATATGAATTTCTTGTGAAGCTTTCCTCTAAACCAAAATTTTGCTTACATCATTATCTATCCACGTGGTTGTTGCACCACCTACACCGAATTGGAAGTCCATACTTCAAAGTAGGTCACTCTTGAATTATTTTATATTTTTGTGCACCGCGCATGTGATAACCTAGGACATTCATATAATAAATCTAATTTTTTAAATTTATTATGTGGCTATGTTTGATTTTACAAGTTGATTGTTGAAATTAATGTGTAAATTGATCTCTCGTCTTGCATCCTAGGGTAGTTTCCATTATCCTACATCAATCCCACACCTCTACTTCTTCATTAGGTAGGCTTCAAAGGGTCCTAGGATAGATTTTGGCTTGAAATTGGGTGTTGGTTGAGGGGTTCAGGCCATGAATTCAATGTTAAGAAAGAGGATGCCTAATTCAAAGCTAATCCTTGCAAATTGGAGTAACAAGAAAAGACCCTCTTTGCATATGTGATTAGATTAGATGATTAGGACAACCTGTTGTCATGGACTTATTGATTCCTTAGCACCCTCACCCGTGCAGCACTAGCCCAATGCCACAATGCTACTCAAGTCAACCAAACTCCCACTTGCACTACCAAGCTCAACACCCACGGACTTGGTGAGAATGCAAGAAAACACCAAGAGAGGGGGTGCGAATAATTGTTTTGCACTATAGGAGAAAAGATTGGAACTTCAAGGACCTAAGTCCCAAATGAGGGGGTGCAAATAATTGTTTTGACCTACTCCCATGTAAAAAGCCAAGAACTCTCTAAATTACTTATATCAATGGTTGGTATTGTGCCATGTGGCATTCATTCAATGGTTAGGAATCCTCTAGAGTCTTTTTAGAATCTTTCACACTATTCTAACTACCAAAATTCACTAAAGAACTTCAAAACCATCCAGAGATCTCTACACAACTCTACCATAGTGTAGAATAATTCTCTACACTACACAACAAGACTCTTGATCCTTCCAAATGTCTCCACCCATATTGACAAATCTCGTATATACAAAATGCAAAAAATGGCTACATCCATAAATGAGCCTCCACACTCGTGTCGGTGAGTGCTCGTAGCATCATACACAAACATCATAGGTGGGTGTGCCATTATATGTATGTCTGTGTCGAGAGATGGGAGATAGGGGTGTGTGTGTGTGTGTGTGCGTGTAGAGAGAGAGAGAGAGAGAGAGAGATGTGTGTGTGTGTATGTGTCTCTGTGTGTGTGTGTGTATCAATTCACACCGTTCGAATCATTGACCTGGCCACATCATGCACTTGAAGTGTAGATGGTGCACTTTTGGAGCGCAACTTGCAAAAAATATGCACTGACAAGATAGCTTGAAGTTCAAAGGAGATTAAGCAGCATTGTACCATACACACACAAGGTATAGTAGATAATATACAGGCAAATGTCATCCATATACAGGTGGCATAACCATATATGATAAATGTTAATGCAGACCACTGTTTGACCACCAAATGTATAGGGGAAGGTAAATAATCAACAGTTTAACAGAGAATGACAAACAGTTGGGTTGTTCTATTGGTGTGATTTTTGGCCATGCTCCATCCATGATGGACCACGTGATTTGAACAGTCTGGATCAACATGCATGCTGCATGTGAGCTAGATGTGTGCGTGTCTGTGATATGCAATCCTACACCAGAATATGGTATAATTTCCTAGATATGGATCAACATGATCTGAAATTTCTGATTAGCCGTCAAAAGATTCAAAGAAACCCACAAAATTACCAATAAGGATGGCTAAAATAAAAAGAGCTTACATTGCAAAGGATATTAAGAAAAGTACTGAGAAGAATGCATGAAACAAAAAGCTGCATGCGAGCTAGATGTGTGCACGTCTGTGATATGCAATCCTATGCCAGAATATGGTACGATTTCCTAAATATGGATAAACATGATCTAGAATTTCTGATTAGGGTCAAAAGATTCAGAGAAACCCATGAAATTGCCAATAAGGATGGCTAAAATTTTATATATATATATATATATATAAAGAGCTTACATTGCAAAGGATATTAAGAAAAGTACTGATAAGAAGGCATGAAACGAAATGGAGACTAATGATGCATACATTATCCAAAACAGAACAAGGGTTGCCTTCTCTTCTTTTTTTTTTTGAGAGAGAGAGAGAGATGCAGGTGCCTGATTAGGCACCAAACATTCACAAAACCCATGCAAATATCAAAAAAGCAATAATAACAATTGATCAAATAAAATGAAGAATAACAAAACTCCCGCAAGATCTATTTTAATTGAACATATAGAATAAGCTCAAAATGTAGAGGAGCCTTTCCTCCTTTGCTCTTTTTTTATCCCTTTAATAACTGAAATATAATAAGAAGAGCTTAGCTTTCAAAAGATTTTGGGAGGATTGATAAGATTGCATGAATTTAAAAGGAGACTAATGCTTCATACACTATCAAAAGCACATGGTTTTGCTGGTGTCCCCACCTTCATGGGGACATTAGCAACATCCCCAAACCTTTTAAACAGCACACTGGGTACCTATCGTCAATCTGAACCATTCATTCATTCATACAAGTAGGAACAAACCATGGTGCAAGAATCGCTCTGATAAGATGATCCTAAAACCATTTGAATGAGCCATTTTGTTACAATAGCCCATTGTTTATGAGCCATTAATCACATGGTTAGAATCATCAAATCAAAGTGTTACTTATAATCATAAGAAATACATAGTGGGATTCTACCTACTAGGTGTTTCAAGATGATGATTGGAACTATTTGTTTCTCAGGTCAATCTTGACTGTCTGTTTTCATGCTATTGATCGGAAGCTTAGATCACACCATGGACTGTTTAAAGGGTTTGGGGATGTTAAAAACAATATGTAGACATTGAACCCATCCAATAGGTTGGCACCACCATGAGGATCACCTTGTGCAAAAATCTGCCATATCCACTCGTCGAGTGGTAGATTTTGCTATTTATCAATGGCTACATATTGTTTTTATGGTGTGGCCCACTTACACTAGATGATCCTCATGGTTGGGCCTACCTATTGAAAGCATTGGGTTTCACATGCACTTAACGGGTTGGAATTTACACGCGCACACACAAGAGAGAGATTGAGAGAGAGAGAGAGACTTAGAAATATCAGATAAAATGAAGCATATCAAAGCACCCACAAGAAATTTGGAAATCGGGCATAAAAAATAGCTGGAAATGCAAATGATTTTTCCATTTTTTCTCTTTTTTCAATCAACATAAATGATATATAAGTAGCATAATTACTAAAAACATGCTCCAGATTTTGTAATTAATTATAAAAGGATCCGAGAACCCATGGAATCACCAGCAATCACAACAAAAAGAAAGAAGACGGTCTCTTTCACACGAACTCACGTAATGGACGGATAAGATTGCCTGAGACGAAATCGAGATTAATGCAGCATAATTACAAAAACCATGATCTGGGTTTTCTATTCATGCATCAAACAGACTTAAAAAACCCATTTAATTACAGACATTTTTCAAACCTTACACAAGAACTCAAGCAATGAACAGATAAAACAACTTGAGAATTACAAGAAGAGGAGATTTTCAGAGCACAGATTTCAAAAAACCAAGAAATGGGTATTGTAAATAGGCATCAAAAGATTCAGAAAAACCCATGAAATCAACCAATGCAAGGCAAAAGATCTGAGCTTTGATTGAAGAGAAGAGGGAGGTTTTGGCAAAAATAAATTCACCTGTTAATTCTACTGCATGGAGTGATGGGAGGGTGAGAAATGTAGAGAAGGAAGTGGATGAATTTCAACAGAGAGTAGATTTTTCGGATCAGACAGATTATATTTGCACAAGAGATGAAATTTCTAGGGTTTTTAGTTGCCGCCTCCGACAAAATGAAATCAAAACTCCCTCCAAACGCGCCGGAGTTCTCTTTTTACATTCTTAATTGAATATCTTTTGGATTCTTTATTACAGGATTGTATTAGGTAGTTACACTAATGGCAACGGTGCCTCTCGCGCGTCTGGAATCGCGAAAGTAGATTGCCTGCAGCCCTTAGATGTGGGACCCACCGTGATATATTTGTTAAATCCTATCCGTCCATGCATTTATACAGATCATTTTAAATAAATAAACCAAACATTAGTTATATAAAATACTGAATTAGACCACACAACAGGAAAAAGTAGGGACTGAATTATAACTATTAAAAATTGGGTGACATAAGTTTTTGATCAAGATGATATTCATTTTTTAACTTCATCCATCTAGGATTCGACTTATTAACGGTCTGGATGGAAAATAAAAATCACAGTAGGCCGTAAGAAGGTTTCAACGGTACCCATCGTTATCCCCGCCGTTTCATACGGTGAGGTCCACTCCAGCTTTGGATCTGCCTCGTGTTTGGGCTAATGCCCTCAAGTGAGTTGGCGAAACGGATGGATAGCATGGATATAATAAATAAATCACGGTGGGCCCCACAGAGCCTAGGTTCGAGGAGTCTTATGCCCAGGGCTCTGCAGCCCATCCGCATCCTGACTCGCGGCGCACGTACCAACTTTGAATGCGCGCGGGTAATCTGAGACGTTCGTCTGGAAGCGCAGAGCTATTAGGTGCCATATCCTGGAAGTAGGGACGGTTCGCTGATTGGGTATGTCATAGTTTAAAGAAGAAAATGGACGGTCAGAAAAAAAAAAACTAGCCAGTGGGCCTTGTGCAATGTGCATGTGGGCTCGTTTATGGGAGGACCCGCCTGGATTTTGGGCCGCAGAATTGTTATAGTGGGGCCTACGGATGAACGGCCAGGATTTGGTACATTTGCTCCATGTAGAAACTTGTGGGGCCCGCTCGCTGGGGTTCTTGCGATCTCCACACTCGCCTCTACACGCGGACATAAATGTCAATCCGGCAACTACGTAGGACATCAGAACCGTGTATCAGGTGGGGCGCACTGTTTAGAGAGTCTAAGAAGAAGCTCAGGCCGGTCAAGTGTCAGGTGGGCTGTGTAAGAGATGGACGGTCAAAAGGATTTAAATTAAAATTTTTCTAGACCATCGAAGCTTTTGACCGTCTACGGTTTTCAGATGTTCATGGTCTGTCGGAGTGTCATTGGCTTGGATATTAGATGTTCCTTCACGGGGGGCAGCTATGATGTGTTTGTCTTATATCCACACCGCCCGTACGTTTTCCCGGCTGGTTCTAAGGCATAAGCACAAAAATGAAGTAAATCAAAATCTCAGGTGGACCACACCAAAGGAAGCAGTTGTGATTGAAAGCCCACCATTAATAACTTCTTTGTGGCCAAAAAAAGTTTTAGATCAAGCTGATATTCTTGTTTTCCTTCTTCCAGGTTTCCGGGAGCTAATCAATAGGTTGGATGGCAAATAAACACTACGGAGGGGCCGAGAAAGTTTTCAATGGTGGGCATTCAATCAACTTTCTCACGTGGTGTGGTCCAATCGAGACTTCGATTTACTTCATTTTGTGGCTAAGGTACTAAAATGATCTGTAAAAAAAGATGGATGGAGTGGATATATAAAAAATATATTAAAGTAGGCCCTACGGTCACAGATTCACCGACATCGGTCATTCCAGGATCCACCGAAATCCGCGTTCTGCGTGTCGTACACACGTCTGAAATGCACAGTTGCGCGTGAGGAATGCGTCTGACGACGCGAAACTACAGATGATACTCTGGAGCCGGAAGAACCCGAGTATGGTACGGCCATCTCTCTACAGCACACATGATAGAGTGATGTACAAATCGGGACCGTCCGTATGAATGGGCCTAGCGTGGATGGTTTCTCTTTCAAAAATCACACCTGTTTGAGAATTCTATCATTCTGTTCTCTGGCCATTAAAGAGACGGTGGAACGTAAAAACGTCAACGGTCAAATTATCAGCAGGGTGAACAGTAAAAATAGCGATAGATAGGATGGCCTCTCGAATTTTTTAAAAACGGGCTGGCTAATGACGCTTCGAGTAGCCAGGCTAGCTATAGATCCGTGTTATGTGGAGCCACCGTCACGTATGTGTTTTATCAGGCAGCCCATTCATTTTTCATATCAGTTGAGGCTTCATCCGAAAAATGAGGCAGATCTAAATATAAGTGCGCTAGCAATTCGATCAACACTGTTTCCGTGACGTAGCTGGTTCAAGATTTAAATCTACTTTTATTTTTTAGCGCACGCAGTCTTGTCCCATGATTTAATAAATAAATATCAATTTAGATTCAGGATCTTCAAGAGAAATTGAATATTGCATGTGCAGTGCATTAACAGGTGCCTTAGTAGAGATGCACATATACTCACATCTGCACATATACTCAAGTCAGGTGGGTCAAGCTGCTCATAATCTTTGTGGTACGATAAAATAGGCAACTCAAACAGTTTTTGGATCACCTGAACAGTGAAACGCCCTGATTTTCAGCCCAGCCTCACCTTGTTTTTTAATTCTTTTTTTTTTTAAGACGCGGGATTTCACCGCATATCGGTACCCAAAGCCGGTATTGAAACTCCTTAGAATCTACCGTCAGAGCAACAGTAAGGACCTCGGCCCAGCCTCACCTAAGATTATGCGGCCCTTACCATTGGGCCCACCTTGATACATGTATTATATATACACACTTCTTTTTCAAATAATTCAAGGCATGATCCCAAAATCCAAGCATGTGCCATTCTTAGATAAACAGTATATGATAAATGCCTACCATTAAATCTTTTTAGGGTCTATTATAATATTTTCATAATGTTTATTTTTCATTCAACTTGTTGATAAAGCTAGGTACAGTTAAATATGAACGATATAAATATAAATATAAATATATATATATATATATATATATATATATATATATATATATATATATATATATATATATATATATATATATATTCTGCTCAGTTAATGGCCAATCAATATTGCTTTTTTATAATAAGGCCCACTTGAAAAGATATGCTTCAATTTAAAATCATGTCCTGAGAGGATTCTCACTCTTGCTCCGGTGGTGGACTCTCGGGAGTTTCAACACAGGGTCTAAGGGTTCGAGTATCCCTAGGTGATGAAATTCCACTAGCGTGAATGTGGGGGGCGTGTGTGCGTGGTGAAATACCACTAGGATTGTGCAGTGAGTTGCTCACCATGCTTCTTTACAGAGTAAACTATGTGAGGTCCACTGTAATTTATGTATTCTATCTGTTGATGCAAATGTCTGGTTCGTCCTCCTAGACCCTTGTATGCCTGCACAGAAAGAGGACAAAGGAGACCCTGGCTCGAGCAGGGGACCCTCCGATGCCAAAGTCAGGCCTGGACTCGGGGTCTAAATGTATTGAAAGGTTTTTGGAAGGAATTTTTTCGTACCTCTCAAGGTGTCAGGGATCCTTCTTTTATAGCTGCTGGGGCCTTAGTCGCACAAGGATTTTCCTCCTGATATTGAGCGCGGGATCTTCTCCTGGTATCACGGAGATAGGATCGTGCCCATCTTGAGCCTTCATCCGATCCCGTGAGCTTCGGGGTCGGAGATCTTATCCCAAGATATCCGGGATGAGGCCCGACCTAGCGACGGTCGATCTGGCAAGGTGGTCCGCCCGACGCATGCCCGGAACGCTGATGAGTCGTCCGAACCGACTCAACCTTTGTCTCGGTTTAGCGAATCATGCCTCGGATTTGACACATCCTTCGGTGACCCGAGGCATTAAGTCCGAGTCTTCGGACTTGTATTTTTTGCCCCCAACAGTAAGCCCCCCTCTCCGTGTGTTTCATATGACACCTAGGAGTAGCGAGTTTTGAGTCGGTTCATAACACAGTCCGAGACAGCAGGTGATCATTTAATGCGTTCCATGCCGCCTCTGACGAGAGGCGGTTCGGTTCCTGACATCTCATGCGCCGTCAGCCGTCAAGTCGCTCATCCCGCCAATGAGGGTTGGACACGTAGCAAGGACATTATTACCGTCAGTCGACGAGCGCCACGTGTCGAGTGGGGGAATCGATGCAGGCGTCGAATCATTTCCTCATTAATTACTCCCGCCGTATGGCAACCTTATAAATTGGTGGGGGTCCCGCATTTTGAACTTCTATTGTCATTCCTACTTTTCATTCCCTTTGGAGCCTTTTCAGTCTTTCATCTTCTTCCTTTCCTCTCTCTTAACCGTCAGCGCTTCCTTCCGCCATTTCCGTTTTCCTTTCTCCCTCCGGTGAGTTTCTCCTTCCTCTTTATTAGATAATAATGGCGGATAGGGGTTCTCGAAGTCCCCAGGGGGGAGCAGGCGAAGCGCAACGTTTTTGGAATGTTGCGGAATCGCCTTCCTTGCTGACGGAGATAGCAGTGGATGCCAACGCTGCGTTTCTATCTGAGAGAGCCACAGAAGCTCCGGCGGAGCGCCCTGCTTCCGTCGTTCCTTCTCGGGGCGGGTCGTCTCTATTAACCCGCCCGGGAAGGCCTAACTTGCCAAGGGACATGGAGGAAGATGAGGAGGAAGAAGATGAAATTTTAATCGCCGAAGGAACCCCTGATCCTGCTCCTGTTGGTGAATCGGCGCAGGCCGAGTCTGAAGAAGAAGGATCGGGGGAAGATTTAAGTGGTCCGGTTCCCTCAGTCTTGACTGAGACGGACTTGGACAGAATCCGAGTCGGGTATCATATTCCCGAGTCGGTCATCACCTATCTCCCCCGTCCGAATGACTTGCCGGATCACCCTCCTGCTGCGGCGGTCGCGATTTACCAAGTGTCGATGCAATGCGGCTTGCGTCGGCCCCTTCAGACCATCGTCCGGGGATTTTTATCTCGCATACATTGCCGGGACGAGATAGTCCCGAATGGGTGGAGGAACTTACTCGGATGTGCGGTGTTGGGCTGAGATGGAACAGCCACCGCTTACAGTCGACGAATTTCTCCACCTGTACCAAGTGCGAGTAAATCCGAACTACCCTGGCTTCTACGTCTTCGCTGCTTGGCGAGGCGGAGGCGGTTCCCTTATAACCGACCCTCCCAAATCCAACAAAAAATGGAGAGAGCGTTGGTTTTGGGCATGTGGTCGCTGGGAAACGGATGAGTCCGGGTCCTACGAGGCTCGTGTCCCTCGGGCGTTCCAAAGAGCAGGTGACTTGGGTCTTCTCTCCCACTCGCCCCCCTCCTTTTTTTTCTTTTTTTTTTATTTTTGTTTTTGTAATATTCTGAGTCTGACGAGCTTGTGTTTGGCAGATATTCCGAAGAAGCGGCCGAAGCTCGGCACCAGTGCCTCGGCTCGGATCAAAGAGTTGAGGTCGTTGGATTCGAGGAACAGGTCTTGGAAGGTGCTTCTACAGCCGGAGCGCCTTCATCTTGCAGGTCTGGACTCGGAAGTTACAGGTAATTGGGAATGAATCTTCTGGATTTTCCGAATTTCCCCCGACTTACTTCGCCATAACTTATTCTCTGTTTTTTTTTTTTTTTTTTTTTTACAGATCTGCCCGAAGCTCGTCCCAACCTCAGGATTGTCCTCGAACCGGAGATGACTGGAGCTCGTCCTGCCCTTAGGCCAGTCACGAAGTTGAAGGCTCCTCCGCGGTCAGTTCTTCTTTCGGAGCCTCGGCCGCCGAAGAGGCAAAGGGTGCTGCGGAAGGAGAAAGAGCCAGCTCTGCCCCTTCCGTCGTCGTGATTCCCGACCGGACGAAAGGGCGGAAGAGACGGCGATTGCTGCTTCAGCGGCACCTGACTCGGCACGCGTTGAGGCGGATGTTCCGAGTCGGGAGGAAGAGACCGGGGCCGCGTCCTCCAGGGAGGGAGAGACGAGGACCGCGTCCTCCCGAGGAGAGGAGACGAACCAGGAGGCCGTCAATCCTACAGCAAGTGGTGTCGGGGATGGTTCCTTGGGCCTGGCCCACGGGTGTGAAAGAGAGTTCGTGAACCTCTACAACGCTGGGTGCTTCTTGAACTCGCTCCTTGCTTGATCAAGGCCACGGAGCTATCCTCAACTCATCGGTTGCAGGCTCTTCTGTCTGAGGCCGTAGGTCGACGCGAGGAGGCCGAGATCCGGGTCGGCGTCCTGACAGGCGAGGCGGCCCTTGCCCGGAAAGCTGCCGAAGACGCGAGGGCAGAGGCGGCTTCCTCCAGAAGAGCCCTAGACGAAGCAAAGGCAGAGGTCGCTCAGGCACTGGCTCTACTCTCCAAAGCTGAAGAAGAGAATCAGCGAGTTCTGGCAGTGCATGCTTCGTGCGCGGATGACTTAGCTCGGGCTAAGCTTGAGGCGGCGGAGCACATTCAGCAGGCCGTCGAGAAGACTCGGGAGGCCGAGAAGGCTAGGGACCAAGCCGTTCAAGCATTCCTCGAGTCGGCGGAGTTCGAGGATGAAAGGGACCGCTTGTTCCAAAGCGGATATCTGGAATGCGTCAAGGACATAAAGAAATCCTTCCCTGACCTTGACCTTTCAGAAATCGAGGGTGGAGCAGCCTCGGGATCCGAGAACCCGGACGCCACTGCTGAAGATACTGCTGGGGATGAGGCCGGTGCGTGAGGACAGTTACCGGGGCCCTTCGACATATATTTTTTTTTTTGCTTTGATGTATTCGCTTGCTTTGTACTTACATATGTTTTGATGAATGAAAGAGAAATGCCTATCTTTACTTATTTGACTTGGCTTTATCCTTTCTTTAATCGTTGAAGATAGAACTAGGGATAGTAGACTTTGAGGTGTTCAGCGTTCCAAGGGTGGGGCAACGGCTGTCCGTTTAGGTCTTCTAGCTGATACGTTCCCGGTCTAATGATGCCCGAGACGATGTAGGGTCCTTCCCAATTGGGTCCCAGTGTACCCGACCCAAATTCCTTGGTGTTAGAAAACACTTTCCGAAGAATCATATCCCCCATTCGAAATCTTCTAATCCTAACTCGGGTATTGTAGAACCGAGCCACTTGTCGCTGTCGCGCCTCCGTGCGCAGCCGTGCCACTTCTCTTTGTTCGTCCAGAAGGTCGAGTCCGAGTGCAAGGAGTTCTTCGTTTGCTTCTGCATTGAATGTGGTGATCCGAGCCGAAGGTAATCTGATTTCAACGGGAGTGACGGCTTCCGAGCCATAAGCTAGTGAAAATGGAGTCTCCCCTGTGGCTGTTCGAGCGGTGGTTCGGTAGGCCCAAAGAATTTTCGGGAGCTCTTCGGCCCATGCTCCTTTGGCTCGGCCAAGCTTGGTCCGAAGATGTTGCTTGATAATCTTATTAACCGCTTCAACTTGTCCGTTGGTTTGAGGATGATGAGGCGCAGAGTAAACGTTTCGATTCCGAGGTTATCGCACATCCCGCAAAGCTTCTATTATCAAATTGCCTTCCATTGTCTGTAACGATGGTACGGGGTACCGAATCGGCAGATAATGTTTTTCCATACAAATTCGGTGATCTTCCGCTCGGTTATTTTGGCTAATGGTTGCCTCGGCCCACTTCGTGAAATAGTCAACCGCTACCACAACAAACTTGGTCCGACCTTTTCCCATAGGGAGCGGTCCTATGATGTCGACGCCCCACTGTGCGAAAGGCCAGGGACCAGTCATCGGCGTTAGTGCTTCGGGTGCTTGCCTCGGAATTGCCGCGAACCGTTGGCATCTGTCGCATTTTTGAACGAGCTCGCGAGCGTCGTGTTGGATAGTGGGCCAGTAGTATCCCTGTCGTAGGACCTTGTAGGCGAGGGATCGCCCTCCAGAGTGGTTTCCGCAGATTCCTTCATGAATTTCCCGTAACACATAGTTTGCCTCGCTGGGTTTGAGGCACCGCAACAACAGGGCGTAGTAACCTTTCTTGTAGAGGGTTCCGTTGAATATGGTATAACGGGAGGCTCGAATCTTAATTCGTCGAGCCTCGGCACGATCCTCGGGCAACTTTCCTTCGTCAAGGTATTGGCGGATTGGATCAATCCAGGAAGGTTCCGAGTCGATTGTATTGACGGCCTCGCTAATTGGTTCATCTATGCTTGGCTTGTCAACGTATTCGACAGGGACGGACCTGGGTATCTCATCTTCATCGGCTGAGGCGAGCTTTGCTAACAAATCGGCTTTGCTGTTTTCAGTACGAGGGATCCGAGTGACACGACAGAGTTGAAATCCGTTGATAAGTTCCTTCGCTTTCTGCATGTATGCCCTTAACTGGTCTTTTCGTGTCTGGTATACACCGGTAACTTGGTTAACAACCAACTGAGAGTCGCTGAAAACACTTAGGTGCGTGACCTCCATGCTAGCGGCGAGTCGGAGGCCGAGTAACAACGCTTCATATTCCGCCGTATTGTTCGACGCTTGGAATCCAAGTCGTAAGGCATACTGTATATAGGTATGATCGGGGGTTTCCAGCACAACCCCAGCCCCACTTGCCGTCGACATACAGATTCCACGGGATAGGGCAAGGGGGAGCGGTTGAGGTCGGAACTGCACCGTCCTTCGGTGTATCATTTACCGAAAGTTCGGTTGAAGACGTTCCCTCGGCGATAAAATCAGCTACGGCTTGCCCTTTGATTGCTGCCTTTGGTCGGTATTGAATATCAAACTCACTCAGCTCGATAACGCTTTGCTGACGTAGTAAACCGGCAGTACCTGGCGAAGCGGGAGGTCGGTCATTACAATGATGGTGTGGGCATGGAAATACGGCCTAAGTCGCCGAGAGGAAGTTATTAAGGCCAAAGCCACTTTTTCCAAGCTTGGGTATCTCGTTTCTGCTGGCAATAACGCTTTGCTGAAGTAATGGCAGTTGCTTTCCTTCAGATTCTCGTATCAAAGCCGAGCTAACAGCTGCCTCGGATACAGCTAGGTAGAGGAGCAACGACTCCCCCGGTTCGGGTTTTGATAAGAGAGGTGCAGAACTGAGATATGATTTTAATTGCTGGAATGCTGCTTCACACTCTTCCGTCCAATCCATCGCTTGTCTTCCTTTCAATTGTTTGAAGAAAGGGAGACACTTATCCGTTGCTCTGGACAGGAACCGATTAAGTGCTGCGACTCGTCCGGTCAACCTTTGGACGTCCTTAATGGTTTTGGGGATTCCATATCAATCAAGCCTTTATCTTCTCGGGGTTTGCCTCTATTCCTCGACTGACCAAGAAACCGAGGAATTTTGAGTCTACTCCAAAAGCACATTTACTTGGATTTAGCTTCATCCAGGAACTTCCGTAGGATTAGAAACATTTCTTCCAAATTATTCACATGATCCGCGTGTATGCTTTTGACGAGCATGTCGTCGATGTATACTTCCATGGTTCGGCCTATAAGCCGAGCAAAGATTTTGTTAACTAACCTTTGATAAGTTGCGCCGGTATTCAGACCAAATGGCATCACTCGGTAACAATAAAGGCCTTTGTCGGTGACAAAGGTCGTTTTTGATTTATCTGTTTGATGCATTACAATTTGATTATATCGAATATGCATCCATGAAGCTAAGGAGCTCATGTCCTGCTCTATCTACTAGCCGGTCTATCCTCGGAAGCGGAAAGCTATCCTTGGGCAGGCTTTATTTAAGTCGGTATAGTCAATACGGACTCGCCACTTTCCGTTGGATTTCTTTACAAGCACGACATTCGCGACCCACTCGGATAGTGTATTTCTTCTATGAAATTAGCCGGAGGAGTTTGTTGACTTCTTCTTCGATGATAGCGTATCGTTCGGGGCCGAGCGTCGCTTCTGCCGGATCGGTCGATACGACGGATCGATGTTAAGTCGGTGAGTCACCACAGAGGGGTCGATCCCGGGCATATCTTCATGACCCCAGGTAAAGACGTCGGCGTACCTACGGAGCAGGGCTATCAGTTTTTCTTTCAAAGGGGACTGCAGAGACGAGCCAATTCGTACCGTCTTGGATCCATCTGTCTCGACCAAGGGGACCGAGACAAGATCCTCAACCGGCTGTCCTCGTTCATAATTCTCACCCCGAGGGTCCAACGATTCGATTGTTAATATGTTGGTCGAACTTTTGTCGGCGGCTCCTTTTACGGCTATCATGTAACATCGCCTCGCATCCTGCTGGTCTCCTTTGACAATCCCGACTCGGTCGGGAATTTCATTGAAAGATGGTACGTGGATACCACGGCCTGGAGGAGACTCAATGAAGGTCGGCCGAGTATTGCGTTGTATACTGAGGGTTGATCGACGACAGGAAGTCAACCATCATCGTCGTCTGATGTGGGGCAGTGCCAGAAGTGAGTGGTAATGAGAGAGTCACCTCGGGCAGTACTTGTCCTCCGGAAAAACCGATCAATGGGGTCCGAACCGGGCGTAACGCGGATCTTTCGATCCCCATTTTGTCGAACGCCCCAGTAAACAATACGTCAGCAGATGATCCTGTATCGACGAGTATTCGGAACACCTTTCGGTTAGCGATCGCCAAGGAGACGATCAACGCATCATCGTGGGGGTGATGGATACCTCGGGCGTCTTCCTCAGTGAACGATATGCAATATCTTTCTCTTTTCTTTTCCTTTGATGACCGATCTATAATCATGAGCTCGGACCGAGGTGACTAAGTTTTCGTGCGTGATTCCTTCGCGCGTTGTTTGAGTCGCCCCACATTGTGGACCGCCGATAATCGTCCGAATTTCTTCCATAGGTTGAGTCTCGGTCGGACGTCCCTCAGCGCCCAGCTTTGACCATATGTTTTCTGAGTCGGCCGTCTTTTATGAGTCGTTCGATCTCTTCTTTTAAGTGACGGCAATCACTTGTGTTATGTCCGTGATCGCGGTGATAATGGCAGTACTTATCCTTGTCCCGCCGATTAGGATTACTCCTGAGCTTACTGGGCCAGCTAACAAAGCCTTCGTTTTTTATTTCCATCAGTACCTCTTCCCGAGTCTTATTCAGGGGAGTATATGTGGAAAATTTTCGATCCGGCCGTTTTCCTGACCTTCGCTCGTCACGCGCTTGATCCTCTTTACGTTTCCTTCCTCCGGCCGAGTCGGCTTCTTTTTTGGCCGACTCTTTGGCCGAGGTTTTAGTTTCACGCAGGATTCGCGCTTCCTCGGCGTTGGCATATTTATCGGATCGTGCCATAAACTCTGCCAGAGTATCAGGCGGAGTTTTGTCTAGAGATGCCAGGAATGGCTTATCCCTAACTCCTTGCATGAGCGCATTGAGGGCCGTTTCTTCCGAATGTTTTCGAACCTGAAGGGATTCGAAATTAAAACGCTTGATATAATCTTTCAATAGCTCTCCCTGCTTTTGAACTACGTTGTTCAGATGTGCAGGGGGCTTCAATTTCTTCTTTCCGCCGATGAAGTTGGTGAGGAAGGCGTCGCTCAGCTCAGCGAATGAACTGACGGACTTTGGTTTCAACTGTTTGAACCACAGTCGAGCTACATCGGTCAATGTAAGAGAAAAGGCCCGACACATTACTGCGTCCGAGGCATCGTGGAGCTCCATATAGGTTCTGAAGCATTCGATGTGCTCCGTTGGGTCGGTCTTGCCGGTGAAAGGAGTGATTTGAGGCAATCGAAACCTCTCGGGCAACCGGGCCTTCAGTACCGAGTCCACAAAGGGGGACGCCTTCGCTTCGGACCCGGTTGGATATGCATTCCGGCCGTGCTTTATGTCCGCCATCTCTTTCGCCATTTCTTCCCGCACTTCTCTTTTAAATTTTTGAATATCGGCTTTCCAAGGTTCACTGCTCTCTGCCGTGCCTTCCATGGATGGGCGATTGCGCCTTCTTCGTTCTATCTCGTGTCGAAGATCAGTCGGGGGGAGGGAAGCGTTGGCTGACTGCGCTGGAGATGGTTCTGATCCGCCTTGCTCGGCCGAAAAGACTGCGGCGCGGAAGGTTGAGGATCAACCGCCGCCGCCGGTACGTGCGCTGTCTCCCCTTGAGGATGCGGGAGTGGCTGCATTTGCTGTTGATACATTCGTTCCAGCATCTGCTTCATCGTATTCATATCAGAGCGGATTTCTTGAACCTCCTTGTCCAACCGCCCCTCGTCGCGACCCCGCTGATTGTTGCTTGTTCCGGTCGCCCCTCGTCGGCGGTTGTTAGGTGGGTTCTGGGTGCGGGAACCGCGATTGGACCCGCCCCTGTAATCGCATTCTCATTCAAATCTTCTTAGGACCGTCCTTCTAGTCATCACCATTGAAATCGGTATAGAGATACGAGATGGCTTTTGTACGGTCGGAGATAATGGTAAATGTTGATGCAAATGTCCGGTTCGTCCTCCTAGACCCTTGTACCTGCACCGAAAGAGGACAAAGGAGACCCTGGCTCGAGCAGAGGACCCTCCGATGCCAAAGTCGAGTATCTACTCTGGGTCTAAATGTATTGAAAGGTTTTTAGAAGGAATTTTTCGTACCTCTCAAGGTGTCAGGGATCCTTCTTTTATAACTGCTGGGGCCTTAGTCGCACAAGGATTTTCCTCCTGATATTGAGCGCGGGATCTTCTCCTGGTATCACGGAGATAGGATCGTGCCCATCTTGAGCCTTCATCCGATCCCGTGAGCTTCGGGGTCGGAGATCTTATCCCAAGATATCCGGGATGAGGCCCGACCTAGCGACGGTCGATCTGGCAAGGTGGTCCGCCCGACGCATGCCCGGAACGCTGATGAGTCGTCCGAACCGACTCAACCTTTGTCTCGATTTAGCGAATCATGCCTCGGATTTGACACATCCTTCGGTGACCCGAGGCATTAAGTCCGAGTCTTCGGACTTGTATTTTTTGCCCCCAACACTATCCGTGCTCCGTTCATCTATTTTACCGGATAATTATAGGGCCTAAGACTAAAAATAAAGCACATACAATGTTCAGAAGGAACATGCCACAGGAAACAGTTGAATTCAATGTATACCGTTGAGAAAATTTTGGGAGCCACATAAGTTTTGGATCAAGCTTATATTTGTGTTTTACCTTTATCTATGTTTTTAAGATCTTATGAATAGGTTGGATGACAAATAAACATCACTATGGGGCATAGAAAGGTTTCAACGGTGGAAATTATTATCCCCACTTTTTCTTGTGGTAGGATCCACTTGATCTTTAGATATGATTCAATTTTGGGTTCAACCCCTTAAATTAGATAGAAAACGAATGGACGCTGTGGATATACCACACACATTTGAGGTGGCCCCAACTGAGTTTACTTGGTACCATGAGTGCATACTGAGTAACTCAGTACGCAATCTGATTGGGGTCAACCGTGGTCGCGGATTAGCTATTGAGTAGCGAGACTGGCTACTAAAGTCACGTCACTAAGTTCTTGGGGCACATCATGATGTATGTGTTGTATCCACACCGTCTATCTATTTAGAGAGATCATTTTAGGTCATGATTCAAAAATGAGACAGATCCAAAGCTGGAGTAGACCCCACTATAAAAAACAGTAGGGAGAGTGACATCAACCGTTGAAACTTTTCTAAGGTCCACCATGATATTTATTTGAGATCCAACTTATTAATGTGTTAACACATACATGAAATAAGGGAAAACACAAATACCAGCTTGATTAAAAACTTTTGTGGCTCTTAGAAGTTTTTAATGGTGGGTGTCACTCTCCCCACTGTTTCCTATGGTAGGGTCCAGTTTGACTTTGGATATGACTCATTCTTTGGAACATGTCCTAATATGATTTCTACAAATGAGTGGACGGTGTGGATACAAAACATATATCATGGTGGGGCCCATAGAACTTGGTGACGTGACAGTAGCTAATCCCCGTCCGTGAACCATAAGCGGCGCACAGTTTGGGTGAGGCATGGGCCGTACCCAATCCCCTCCCCTGATTTTCGGAAACAGATTGGCTACTCCCCCTGACACCAGTTCCGTGGCTGATGGTCGGTGCTCTGTGGGCCCCACCACGATGTATTTGTTTCATCCATTCCATTCATCCATTTGTACGGATAATTTTATTTCTTGATACCAAAAATGATAGGGATATAAGTCTCATTTGGACCACACCACATGAAAACAATAGCAATTGGATATTAACCATTAAAATCCTCCTAAGGCCCACTATACTGTTTATTTGACATCCAATATGTTGATTAGGTCATACAGGCCCAGATGAAGAGAAAAAACAAATATCAGCTTGATCCAAAACTTTTTTGGCCCCCAAAATGTTTTTAATGGTCAACCCTCATTCAACACCTCTTCCTGTAATGTGGTCCACTTGGGATTTGGGTATACCTCGATTTTGGGCTCATCATGTAAAATTATCTGTAAAAACAGATGAATGGCATGGATGAAACACATACATCATGGTTGGGCCCACATAGCACCGGCCACCAGCCATTGGCTGGTGTCAGGGGGAGTAGCCAATCCGTTCCCCTGATTTTCGGGCCAGAAGACCGAAGGCGGGTCGATTGATCGGTGGAGCGGAGTAGTTGATGCCCAGGTAACGCCTCGGTGAGGTCCACTCGTCCACTCTAACTTCTTTTTTTCTTTTTTTTTAGTATATGCAAGCTGTTCATGTTTAAAAATAAAAAATAAAAAATAAAAAAATCTCATTTTACGCCACTATCCTAAAACCAAAAAATATCCAAATCTCGACTAGATCATGCCAATAAAAATAACGAAGAATAACTATTAAAAACTAGCCGTGGACCACAAAAGTTCTAGATCAATCTGATTTTCAAATTTTTCTGTCATCTAGATTTTTCTAAACATTATTAACAGATTGGATTGCAAATATACATTACTAAAACTTTATGATGGGCCGTTTGGAATATTTAATAGTAAGGTATTCTTCTTCTTTTTTTTTACACATGCGCACACACCACCACACACTCACGCCATGGTGGGATTTCACCACCCATGGGTACTTGAACCCTCAACCAGGTGTTGAAACTCCTGAGAGTCTACCACCGGGCTAAGAGTAAGGACCCACCAGAGATGCCTTCAATACATATGAACAACATGGATGTAATCACATGCATCATAGTGTGGGCCCCTGGTCCACCTACCCATGGATTTTGGGTCTCATCTCCAGTTGGTTGGGGGAGTTGATTAGGTGTGTTACCCTTAACATGGGACGACCTTGATGATTAATTAATCTAATATCTATGCCCATTATTTATTTTTTTGTCTACATTTGGACATGTCCCAAAATTACACATATTCAAGTCTTATATTGACCTGTACATTATAGGAAACAGTGGTGATTGAATGAGCACCGTTTAAGCAACATTTATTTTCCATCCAACTCATTGATAAGGTCAATCAAACCTGAATAGAGGGAAATACAAAGATCCATTCGATCTGAAACTTTGTAGCCCATAAAAAGTTTATAACCATCATTCACCACTGTATCTAGTGGTGCCTAAGTTTTAGGATCACATCCTAAATTATTTGGAAAAATGGATGGATGGCCTAGATATATAACATATTCATCAAGGTGGCCTCCCCACAGTGAGTGTAGCACCACACCTTCTCATGCTTGGGAAGAGTAATGGGAGGTAATTCATGTATTTAATGTATATTGAAATCTAATTATGCCAAACATATTTAAAGTTCATTAATTGCCGAAATCAGGGCGTGATTTTACTTCACATAGATTTCGATTGCAGCCCATCGACTTCAAAATTCAAAATCTCTCCTTAATGCCAACTGCCATGTACGTTTGCATGGATTCAAGTGGATTTTAATTATAGGCTACCAAACATATTGGATAACTTTAGTTCACATGAACACCGTAATAATTGTCCATGCATATTAAATACGCGGTCCCAAACAATCCTTAAATTTTATCATCATGGCAATTGTATGTAAGGCTCACCCATGATGTCTGCATTATATCCACGTTGTTCATCTATTTGGAGAGATCATTTCATGGCACGATCCATAGAATAAGGCAGATTCAACTCTCAAGGACTCACGGCAAGAAATAGTAGGGACAATGATAATCACCATGGAAACCTTTATAGGGCCCACCATGATGTTTATTTGAGATCTAACCTGTTTATAAGTTAATACAGACATGGAATGAGCGAAAATACAAATATTAGCTTAATCGAAAACTTATGTGGCCCAATGAAGTTTTAAATGGTAGGGGTTCAATCCCCACTGTTTTCTGTGGTAGGGTCCTCTTGAGATTTGAATCTTACTTATTCTTTAGTTCGTGCCATAAAATCATCTCTCCAAATGGATGGACGGTGTGGATACAACACATACATCATGGTGGGTCCGCTGCTGTCGAGTTAAGTAGCTAATCCCAGTCCACTATTTTGACCCGTACCAATGATTACATACGTTGGATTTAGATTTGCCAGTTGATAGGCCACTTCATGGATGGCCCACTGCCCAAAATTTAAGTGAGGCCGGTGGTTCCTCCAAGGATAAGCTTATTCTACAACACATTGAGTGTGGCCCACCATGAAATAGAGACTGCATCCAATCCGTCCATCATGGGAGAGCTCACATGTTCTCCTTGGATTCCTAAAATCAGGTCGGTCCGTAGCTACATCAAGCGATGTTGTCTGATTTATGGGGTTGCCATGCATCTTGAGGAGGACCATCTGATGAATGGATTAGATGGCATATACAAAACAGGGCGGGCTACAAAATCAATTTGAAATGTCTGTTCCTTGTGGTGTGACCCACCTGTTTTTTGGATTGGGATGATTTTTGAGACACTAGATGAACGTAAAGCGGTCCACCTCATGGACGGATTCCATGTGGTCTCTACGCCGTGATGTATGCTTATTCTGTAGTGTTGTAGAGTAACTGTCCTCTCTTTAACCATTCCATTTAAAGATGAACCATGTATGATCCTCCACCCACTTGCATTGCATGCAGGGGTGTACATCGTGTCAACCCAGTCGAGCTGGCCTCGACTTGACTCGGCTCAGTCACTAGCTGACCTCAGCTTGAAGTCAGCTTGGCTCAGTTCTCGAGCTTGACTGGCCAGCTCGGCTCGGTTTGGTCAACAGCTTGGGCTGAGTTCGAGCCAAGTTCGTTGTTAAGGCATTTTCCCAAACACCTACACTGCACCTTCATTTGAGATAGCAACAATAGTTTTATAGGTATTTTATCAAATACCTTATAAGCAACATAAAAATCAAGAAAAAAAGGACGTTGGTTTCATATATATACCTTCCTTGCCACCTGCTACACTCCTTTGAGTTATTTCATCACACACTCGGTGAGCAACATTAATGTCGAAGTAACCGAGTCACTTAACTGGTTCGATCTGAGTTCAATTCGAGCTGGGTTTGATTCGAGTCGAGCAGGGCAGCTCGAATTCATTTTAATCAGCTAGGCTTGCCTCTAACTCAGATTCGAACCAAGTTGAACCGGGCTTTTTCAAGTCAAGTTGAGCGAGCTAACCGAGCTAGCTCCGTTCGTGTACACCCCTAATTGCATGGTACAGGTGTAATCCCTAGCCCAATTAATCTGGACCATTCATCTGATGGGCCCCACCATGATGGATTATTGCCAATTTTGCTAGAATCTAGTAATCCTATCTTTGACCTTTTCTTAAACCAACTCACCGTTGTTGAGTTTCTTACTTAACCTTCTATTTTCAGGCCAGCAATCCGGAGGAGAATCATGGACAAAGTTCCATCTACAGCGGCCCATCAAATGAATGATCTAGATCACTAGGCTCCGGTTATACAAACAACGGAGCTGATGTTAGAGGGTCATATAATTCCTATTCCAGCTGTAGCTTGCTTGGACCGTTACTCTAGATCTTATTTTAAACCGTCCAAACATCAGCGATGGCTCACATGGTTATAAACCTCTAATCCACATGGTCTTTGGTTTACCCAAGAGCTGGCCAGTTGATCAAACGGTCCCAATCAATTGCTACAAGCACCTATTATCCCGTTTACCAAACGGTCCTAGCTCAAAATCATCAACGGGACCTGTTTCCTATCATTAAATGATCAGAGAAAAACATAAAATATTATCAAAGCTCCTAATTATTTTTACAAAACAGATTATAAAAACTTCCTAGGTCTGTTTAGCGATGAATCCCACAAAATAGATATTTGTCTTCATCAAGATTTTAGTGGTCCCATGTATGCAGTACGCTAATGTAATGGACGCGGATTAGCTACTGACATGTTGAGCAGCGAGACTGGCTACTGAAGTGACGTCACCAAGTCCTGTGGGACCTACTATGATGTATGTGTTGTATCCACACCGTTCATACATTTGGAGATATCAATGTATAAGTCAGATCCAAAGCTTGAGTGGATCCCACCATAAAAAATAAAAAATTTCTAAGGGCCACAAAAGCTTTCAAACAAGCTGAAATTTGTGTTTTCCCTTCTTTCATGTCTGTCTTAACTTATAAACACGTTGGATCTCAGATAAGCATCATAGTAGACCTTATGGAGGTTTCAACGGTGGGTGTAAATTTTTCCACTGTTTTCTACAGTGGGGTCCACTCCAAATTTGGATCTGTCTCATTCTTTGTCTCATGCCTTAAAATGATCTCTCTAACTGAATGGATAGTGTGGATACAACACATACATAATGGTGTATCCCACATAACTTGGTGATGTCACTTCAGTAGTAAGTCTCACTACTCGAGCTATCGAGCTATCAGTATCTAATCCGCCTCCTTATGCAATTTTGCATGGACAATTGTAGTCATGCAGAGGAAAGTGTTGCTTTAGCATAGCAGGTATAACATGAGGGCATGGGGCCCACTAATCTCAATTTTGCATGATTGTCTATGCAGACGGCCCCAAAGCCACTGGTGCGGATTGAACTGACAAGAATGATTGAATGTTTTTCTAAAGATAAAAAGTATCTGAAATAGTTAGAATCCGTTTCAAAACATAGAAAACATTGGGGGTGCGTTTGGTTGAACTGAATTTCATGAAACCATCAAATATTAGGAAATTTTGGATTATTTGGTGCTGCCAAACGCACCTTAACTTAACAATGTAGTGGCCGAAGAAAGATGCGCTTTACCGCGTTTACATTCGGATTTTCATCGTCAAAGGTAAGGTATCGACTCCAACTGGTTGGACCATACGTTATGGTCCACCCAGAGCATAACATCCAACATATAAAGCGCATGCCACATCTAACCCATCCAATAGGTTGGCCCCACCATGATGACTTTGTTATATAAAAAACAGTCACATCCATTCATCAAATGAGCCACGCTTATTTTTCTATTTATCAATGGCTAAACACGGTGTTTTATGGTGTTGTCCACTTAATGAATATATGGGGCCCTTCTTTTTTCAAAAGATGAACCTCATGGTGGGTCCAATCTATAACAACGTTTAGATGTCATTGCACATAACAGTTTGGAAGTTACTCACTGGTTAGACCGGAGCCTGTAATCCAACCGGTTGGATGGGAGACATGGTCGACGATTTGACCTGGGTCCACGATTCAGATTTATTGCGATGGACCCAGGTTCTTAAAAGCTGCTTTAAGTTAGTTACAGAAAAGCAGAACATTCGTCCCAGCTAACTTAGTTGATTGGTGAGCAACGGCCCACCTCTTTTATTTCCGACATAAAACGTGTGGTCCAGGATCCTGGGCCAGGCCACTTAACATCTCTCTCTTGAGCTGATGGGACACTAGGTTTAGGGTTAGCTAATATAGGTTAAGGTGTCCGGCTCTGTGGGCCCCACCATGATGTATTTGTTTCATCCATGCCGTACATCTATTTTTCTATATCATTTTATGATATGAGACCAAAACTGAGGTATATCCCAATCTCAAGTGGACCACATTATAAGAAAAAATGTTGAATTAACTTCAACCATTAAAACTTTTTGAGGCCATAAAAGTTTTGGATCAAGCTGATCTTTGTTTTTTACCTTCATCTGGGTCTGTATGACCCAATCAACAGATTGGATGTCAAATAAATAGTACAGTGGGCCTTAAGAGGATTTTAACGGTGGATATCCAATCACTATTGTTTTCCCGCCGTGTGGTACATCTGAGATTTATATTACTATCATTTTTGGGATCAAGCCCTAAAATGATCTTTAAAAATGGATGAACGGAATGTATGAATCACATACTTCATGGTGGGGCCCACAGAGCACCGACCATCAGCCACGGGGCGGGTCGCAGGGGCAGTAGCCAATCCGTTCCCCCTTCTCTCTCCCTCAGTGGTTCAGAAAATTGCCAGGTTTAGGACCGACTCAGCAGTAGACTGACACAACTCAGTGGGATTTGATGGACCTGCAGACCTATGTCATGGATGGCATTGAGAAGTTACTAATTGAGTTGGTACTCAATCGGCCCTATTTCTAACAGATGTATGCAGACTAATCAAATCCTGCATGTCCGGTCAAACAAGCCCTACATGTGGGATCCACATGATCAGCAAGGGTGGTACTCAATCCGCGTCCCATGAAAGAGTCTTTTTATGGGCATATTTGATTTTTGAAAGCCTGTGTAATTACAATGAAAATGGGTAATTATTGCTGTTTCAACTCGTTTGAAAATCAAAACAGTTAATTTAAATTTGTGGAGTGTAATATGACGTGTATTATATATCCATTCCGACCATCCATTTTACCACGATATTTTCAGGCATGTTTTGAAAAATGAGGCAAATCCAACACTCAAGTAGCCCACACCAAAAGAAACAGTGGCCCTAAGAGGTTTTTAATGGTAAGGGTTCGATTTCTTTTTTCCCATGGCATGGTCCGCTTGAGCTTTGGATATGTCTCATTTTTTTAGCTCATGCCATAAATTTAGCTGGCATAATGGATGAACGGTGTGGATAAGCAATATGCATCAAGCTGGGACCCACAAATATTCTATGGCCTTCTCAGTTTTTGTGTCCAAAGAGCCGTGGTCAAATCAAGCATTGAGAATAATGTTGTAAATACCATATGGAATAATTATGACCCATGTACAGGGTATTTAATTTATACTTAATTGAAATTTCAAATCAGCCCTGACAGACATGAATCCAAGGAGCACTCATGTGTGCAATCTAATCCATCCATTGAGAGATCTTGATCATATAGATACCTTAGTTTGAAATAGACCATCATACTCAAACCTATCTCAAAACTAAGGCCCCGTTTCGGGAGCGTGGATTTGGAGCCCCCGGATTCAGAACCCCCTGGATTTGAAATCTTCCTATTGTACTTGGCACCTTAGATTAGGAATCAACTCTAATCCAAAAGTAGCTATGCATGGCATTTTTACAGGGGTTTGAACTTAGTTACTAAATGAAATTTAATATCTCTAATTATTGGACGTATGTAATGTTTGACACAATGGTTGTAATAAGCCCCCTGAAATATATACTTTGTCCTAAAATGACGAAATTTCAAGTCTTGGATGGGCCACAAGCACAAGATATTGTCTAAGTGACTAACCAACAAATTTTAACCATTGATTTACATGGACAATGTTTGCACGGCGTTGATCATCATATTAAAGTGATTATAGTGATATAACTGATAATCTAATTATTTTGGGATATCATTAGTAGGTCACGTGCCCAATAATTAAATTAATAGTCTAGTAACACACATGTTACACATGTAACTCTTGTAAGTATTTTAGATGTAATTGAAGCTTTTGACATGGATTTGAAACCCCCAATTACTTTATAGTGCCAAACAACTAGGGGATCCCCATAAATTCCCCCAAATCCATGGTGCCAAATCACCTCTTAGTTCAAAGGATCTGCACAAGTTTTTGCAGTACCCAAGTCTCATTATGACCTAGGTCCTAGTCTTAGAAAATGAAATTGGGACCCAAATGGACTCTCGCAAGACTCGAACCTAGTCATCCAATACTCTAGGATCTAACCCGAACCTAACCCATTAACAGCCCTGCATAATGTCTAGGGTGAAGTTCGGGCGTCGGAAGGTTGGTGATAAAAAATCGAGATAGTATCGTGTTTACAACCTCAAGTGCAGGGTTGCGATGTGGTAATAACTCGGTGAGAACGAGGTTGAATCCACGGGAAATGGGGAACATAGTCTAAAACTAATCTAAGTCTAACTTAGTTTGTCTGAGTTTTTAATCCATCGATTTAAAAAAAATGTTTTGAAATAATAAAAATAAAATACTAAGGATCCAGAAATCCACCTATAACAATCTCAGTATTCAATCTACTTAATTCAATGATAGCTCAATTGAAATCGAAGTCCTATCATATCCAATTGGATGATGGAGCAGTTAAAATAGAATCTAAACTTTCCATTAATTTAATTCCTGAATATCCATCTAATTGCAATGATGATAGGGAATTCAATCATCCTACCATGCCCAAGAGACAATAGTGAACAACGACTTTTACACATCACACGATTCAATAGTAAATAAGATCATATCAAAAACCTTCACAACATCTTCATATCATTTACTGTAATTTTAGTCATAATAAATCATTAAAAAAAATTGAAAATATATCTTAATTCAAACCAAACTTAATGGAAGTTCAACATATATTTAAATCAAAGTAAAC
Source organism: Magnolia sinica (assembly GCF_029962835.1). Taxonomy (NCBI): domain Eukaryota; kingdom Viridiplantae; phylum Streptophyta; class Magnoliopsida; order Magnoliales; family Magnoliaceae; genus Magnolia; species Magnolia sinica. The sequence continues at coordinate 20,458,381 of NC_080576.1, read as the reverse complement.
TAAGCATCAAATAAAACTATAGGTTTCATCCCTTGGCCTTAGCTAAGAGATTAGCTTGAGAAGACTAACATCCTAGAAGAAAAATAAAATAAAAACTAGAAAGATCTATTAGAACCATCAAGAAATCAAAGTGGAAGAACGTTATCGGCGCTCCACCTAAGTCTTTTCTCCCTTTCCAAACCCTATAAGATACTCTGGAGCATCTTAGGGACTCCTATTTATAGTTGTGGAACTCTAACTTCTGTACCAAGTTAGAAAAATCCGCAGACTGCTTCAAATTTATGCAATCTATGTAAAATATGCGTAACGCCTTCGATCAATCGAACAATCTTCGATTGATTGAAAATTGGTCCAGAACTATCTAACGAGTTTGGCTTGAGAAATCCTGAAATTCTTGATTACATCGAACTGACTTCAATTGCACTTTGATTATATCGAAGTCTATTTTGAATCTTTTTCAAAAATATGTTTTTCTAGCTTCGGAATTTAAGAATATATTTTTTCATGACAATTTTCAAGATTCCTTTTTTTCACTTTAAATTTTTGATTTTCTTTATTCTTCACTTGGTTTCTTTGGATCTTTGGCATGTGAATTGTTCATTAATGACTTCCAAATCTTCAATTATTCATTGTTTTCTTTTGAGCTCTAAATTCATCATTTTAAATGCATATTTATTATAAGCTTCTGAATCACCTCGTATGACAAAAATGTTAGTAGGATAGACAACAAACCTACCATATATTGTTGTACCATATATTGCTGTAATTAAGGGTTATAATTAGGGGATATAGATGCTGCTGTTATGCTGTAATTAGGGGATATAGATGCTGTAATTAGAAGATATAGATGTTGTTGTTATGCTGTAATTAAGGGCTGTAATTAGGGGATATAGTTGTTGTAATTAGGGGATATAGATGCTATAATTGGAGGATATAGATGCTGATGTTATGCTGTAATTAAGGGCTATAACTAGGGGATATAGATAATTTTGTTATGCTGTAATTAGGGGATATAGATGCTGCTGTTATGTTGTAGTTAAGGGCTGTAATTAGGGGATATAGAGGTTGCTGTTATGCTATAATTAAGAGATATATTGTAAGTAGGGAAAATGATTTCTATATAAGAAAAGGACCACTCGATTGAGGGTCATTGAACAAATCTGACATGGTATCAGAGCCACTCTCTGCAACCTTGTCTTTGGTCCAATCTTCGTGGTTCCAGGCTCTTGTTTTTTGGTTTCTTGGGTGCGCGTTTTGGTTTGCAGTTTTTTTGGTGCATTTCGAGAGATCCTAGTTATGGCTAACAACTCCAACTCAGAAGTCTTTCAAACTCGATTTACAGGGAAGAATTATGTTGCCAGGGAGTTTCAGTTTCAACTTTTTGTCATAGGAAAGGAGTTGTGGGGTCATGTTGATGGGAGTGATCCAGTGCCTACCGATCTAACGACGTTGGTTCAATAAAAGGTGAAAGATGCTCGCATGATGACTTTGATTCTTGGGTCTATTGATCCACTGCTTATACTCAATTGAAGGCCGCATAAGACGGCTAAATCGATGTGGGAGTACTTGAAAAAGGTCTATCATCATGATCATTCCGCCCGGCGATTTCAGTTGAAAACTGATCTTGCTTCCTATTCCCAAGGTACCCTTTCTGTTCAGGAATATTTCTGTGGTTTTCAAAATCTTTGGGCTGAGTTTTCCGACATTGTGTATGCCAACGTGTCGACCGAGTCCCTCTCTACTGTTCAAGCAGTTCATGAAGTTAGCAAACGAGACTAGTTTTTAATGAAACTAAGGTCAGAATTTGAGTCTATTCGCTCCAATCAGATGCACAGGGATCCTTCACCATCCCCTTGACGTATGTTTTGAAGCCCTTCTTCGAGAGGAACAACGTCTTCTTACTTAATCTTTGCTTCCACAAGAGAATGTTGTCGTATACGCTGCTCAAAGTAAAGGGAGCATTTGAGATATGCGTACAGTTCAATGCTACAGTGTAAAGATTATGGGCATATTGTTACCCATTGTGCTAAAAAGTTCTGCAACTACTATAAACAGAAGGGACACGTCATCAAAGAATGCCCAACACGTCCTCAAAACCGACCTGTGAATGCTTATCATGCTATTGCTACTGGCCACACTTCAGATGAGGTAACCAACACTCAAAATCTTACTCCAGTATCATCTTCCACTGCTGCTACACCTGCCCTTACACCAGAAATGGTGTAGCAAATGATTGTATCGGCATTTTCCGCTTTAGGGCTGCAAGGTAAGGGTACTATACGTACTATACCCACTCAATCTTGGCTTGTTGACTCCGCTGCATCCAACCACATGACTAGTTCTCCTGATATGCTTAACAATGTTCGTAAGTACACTGGTTCTTCTAATATTCAAGTTGTTAATGACCATCGTTTACCGATTACTGGGGTTGGTGATATTGCACCATCACTTACTAATATTTTTGTATCACCTGGGCTTTCTACGAGTCTTATCTCGGTTGGACAATTAGTGGATGATAATTACAATGTTCAGTTTTCTCGTGATGGTTGTCATGTGCAGGATCCGATGTCGGGGAGGACAATAGCGAAGGGGCCTAAAGTTGGGAGACTGTTTCCATTTCTAGTATCATTTTTTTGGCTTATACTACTGTCTCCAATAATTGTGTAGTATGGCACAAACGTTTAGGCCATCCAAACAATGCTATTTTATCTCATTTGTTGAATTTTGGTTCATTGGGAAAAAAAAATCTTCTTCGCCTCACGTTTTGTCTTTTGATTGTTCCACGTGTAAAATCAAAAAAAGTAAGATTCTTCCATTCCCTTCTTCCGGGAGTAGGGCAAAAAATTGTTTTAACCTTGTTCATAGTGATGTATAGGGCATTACTCCTGTCATTTCTCATGCTTATTATAAATATTTTGTAACATTCATAGATGACCATAGTCGGCATACTTGGGTATATTTTCTGCGCTATAAGTCTGAAGTTTTTGTTGTTTTCAAATCGTTTCTATCATACGTTGAGAATCAATTTACCACTAGCATTAAGACTTTACGATCTGATTCTGGTGGAAAATATGTCTCATGAATTTCTTGAGTTTCTTCGTCACAAAGAAATTGTTTCTCACTGTTCGTGTCCATATACGTCTCGACAGATGGCGTGGCTGAGCGTAAAAATTGACATTTGTTAGATGTTGCTAGGACTTTGTTACTTGCATCTTCTGTTCCTCCTAAATTTGGGTTGAAGCTTTAGCTACAGCAGTATACTCGATTAATAGGTTGCTTTCTAAAGTGCTAAATTTCGACTCTCTATTCTATCGTCTGTATAAACAATACCCTAGCTTTCCTGACTTACACACTTTTGGTTGTGTCTGTTTTGTGCATCTACCTCTGCATCAACGTCACAAACTCTCCGCGCAATCTGTGAAATGTGTCTTTATGGGATATAACTTATCTCAAAAAGAATTTGTGTGCTATGATGCTTCTTCCAATAAATTTCATATATCTCGTAATGTCATTTTCTTTAAGCATCAATATTTCATTCCTAGTTCTATTACATCATCTCCTGCAGTTTCTGTTCTTCCTCACTTTGATGATTTGATGTGCCCTCCTGAACGCTTCAAGCCTGGTTTTATGTATGAATGCCGTCAACCAACTCTACCCCTTCCTGACTTTGATCTGCCACCTGATCCCGTTTTGCACCCTCCTCGACGATTTGGCCGTACTTCTCATCAGCCGGATAGGTATGGTTTCCCTCATACCTCCTTCACGGCTACCTTATCAACTGTGTCAATTCCTAATTCCTACTCACGAGCTGATAAATATGAGTGTTGAAAAAAGGCTATGCAGGAAGAACTTCAAGCTCTTCAAGAAAATCAGAATTGGGACATGGTCCCTTATCCTTCTCATGTCAAGCTAATTAAGTGTAAGTGGATTTTTTTTGTGAAACTTCGGCCTGATGGATTTGTGGACGTTATAAGGCTCGTTTGGTTGCCCTTGGTAACCGCGAGGAGTATGGGGTTGACTATGAGGAGACCTTTGCTCCTGTCGCTAAAATGACAACTGTTCATACTATTATTGCTATCGCAGCCTCTCAGGAATGGTCCCTTTGCCAGATGGATGTGAAGAATGCATTTCTTTACGGTGATTTACAGGAAGATGTTTACATGACACCTCCTCCTGGCCTCTACTCGTCATCAATGTCAAATGTGTGTAAGCTGAAACGCTCTCTGTATGGTTTGAAACAGGCTCCCCGAGCCTAGTTTGATAAGTTCCGGGCTACCTTACTTCGATTTTCTTTCATCTAAAGCCAGTATGATTCTTCGTTATTTCTTCGAACGACTTCTGTTGGTATCGTTCTTCTTCTAGTTTATGTCGACGACATTGTCATCACTGGGACTGATTCTGCCCTCATTGATCAACTCAAGCAAAATCTTCATGATTCATTCCATATGAAGGATCTTGGTCCTCTCCGGTATTTTCTCGGTTTGGAGGTTCAGTTCGATTCCTCTGGGGTTTTCCTGCATCAGCATAAATACACGGATGACTTGATTTCCTTGTCTGGTTGGCAGGACTCCTCTTCAGTGGATACCCATTTGGAAGTGAATATCAAGTATCGACATGAGGAGGGGGATCTCCTTCCTGATCACACGGTGTTTCGACAGTTAGTTGGTAGTCTCAATTATCTCACTATTACAAGGCCTGACATTTCCTTTGCTATCCAGCAAGTCAGTCAATTTCTACAATCTCCTCACCACCTTCATCTTGCCGCAGTTCGCCGAATTATTCGATATCTCCGGGGTTCCTCTCACCGTGGCTTGTTCTTCTCTACTGGTACTCCTCTTCGCCTTGTGGCTTTTAGTGATACTGATTGGACAGGATGTCCTGATACTCGTCGGTCTGTCATCGGGTGGTGTATGTTTCTTGGTGATTCACTTATCTCTTGGAAGAGTAAGAAACAGGATCGTGTTTCCAAATCTTCGACCGAGTCCGAGTACCGTGCCATGTCGGCAGCCTGCTCGGAGATTATATGGCTTCATGGCTTACTTACCGAAATAGGTTTTCCTCAGTCTACTCTCACTCCTCTTCATGCTGATAATACGAGTGCTATCCAGATCGCTACCAATCCCGTCTATCACGAGCGTACTAAACATATTGAGGTGGACTGTCATTCTATTCGGGAAGCTGTTGATACTCGGGTTATCTCTCTTCCACATGTCTCAAGCAATCTTCAGATAGCGGACGTCTTCACCAAAGCTATGACACGACTACGTCATCAATTTCTTGTTGGCAAATTGATGCTTCTTGATCGACCAACATCAATTTGAGGGGGGATGTTAGTAGGATAGACAACAAACCTACCATATATTGCTATAATTAATGGCTGTAATTAGGGGATATAGGTGCTGCTGTTATGCTGTCATTAAGGGCTGTAATTAGGGGATATAGGTGCTGCTGTTATGCTGTCATTAAGGGCTGTAATTAGGGGATATAGATGTTGTAATTAGGAGATATAGATGTTGTTGTTATGCTATAATTAAATGTTGTAATTAGGGGATATAAATGCTGTAATTAGGGGATATAGATGCTACTGTTATGCTGTAATTAAGGGCTGTAATTAGAGGATATAGATGCTGCTGTTATGCCGTAATTAAAGGTCGTAATTAGGGGATATAGATGCTGCTGTTATGCTGTAATTAGGGGATATAGATGCTGCTGTTATACTGTAATTAAGGGCTGCAATTAGGGGATATAGAGGTTGCTGTTATGCTGTAATTAAGGGATATATTGTAAGTAGGGAAAATGATTTTTATATAAGAAAAGGACCACTCGATTGAGGGTCATTGAGCAAATCTGATAAAAAATGTATATAATTAAATCAAATTATCAATTAAATGCCAAAAAGGCTAATGTAATTGAAGGGTTAAATATGTAATATTTGAGTCTCAACATAATGTTTAACAATATACTGTCATGAAGAGGATATTTTCATCAAAGCAATAATCGTTTTCTGATTCTTCACTCTTATTATTTTATTGTGTATTAGTATTGGACATGGGCCTGTGGGTCTCACTTGAAGGCAACCACTGGTGGATGGGTCTCACAAGAGTTTTTCTCCAATCTTTTCTTTTTTTTTTTGGTATTTTCTCTCTGTTTAAATTCGACTTTGGACTTAAATTGGACAATGAGATCGAATGAAACTAGATAATCTCTATTATCATCCAAATTCTTGACGTTTCCCTATAAAAAGAGAAAATGTTCTCTCGTGAAGATCATTTTGCAATTATAAAACTCTAGGAGAAAAATAAAGAGGAAAAGAAACATATCATGCATGTTCATCTGTCCAATTCCTTGTACAATTTAAAACATATATCATAATTCAAAGCCATCTTAACTTAAGAATTAAAGGGTGATCAGAGCCACCTGCTATATATATATAGCCACGTCGTCACTTGCTAACCCTTGATGCTCGAGATGAGCTTATACGCGGCTGGTATCGATAAAGAATCGTACAAATAAGATTGATCAATCGTAGAAAACTAATGAGTCCAACCGATCACTTAAACATCGAGTTTAGCCCCATGATTTGTTCACGTAGGGCCTAAATCTAATTGACCTACCACCGAGTAATCAAACAACCATAATTAAATTAGAGATCTATCCAAACCCGAGCCAACTATGGGTCGGACCTTAAGTAATAAACCAAATCAACCCAGTTACTCTTTTAACAAAAAACCAACGGTTTAGAGTGATTATGACCGAATTACCATTTTTTCCTAATTTTGAATAGGGCATACTGTGAACTTAGTTAATTCATACCTTAACAATTACGCCCAAGAAATCTCTCTACCAATTTACTTTAGAAATGCCCCGATTACTCGAACAAGCTCTAGATCGCTCGTTAGTGGGCCACTAGTTCCGAAATTATAGAGTAATGTCTATCTCACTAGGCTTGTGGTCCATCGCGGGTAATGGACTAAAACGATGTCTGAAAACGGACGATCTGCACCATCTAGCCGACGCTTGTAAAATGTAACTCTCACAAGTGATAACCTAAAATCTATTTTTTAAAAAACAATTAGCCTCGCCACTTAGGACAATAAATTATGACATTTCAGCCGTCGGATTTCACTCGAATTTGCACCGTACATTGAAGATATTTTCCTGTACTCGTTCGCCAAATCTAACAATTGATCGAGAAACGGTGACTATTAATGTAAATCGGACCCTTGCGACAAATCCCCGCATCCATTTGCCGTCAAACCTTGAACAAACCCTTATCAGATCATGGGGCACCCATTTCATAATTCAGATGGGCTAGGGGGCCATCAGGGAAGCCCCCAAAGCCATAAGTGGGCCCCAAAGGGCTATTTGAGGAAATAAGTGACACATAGGGCCAACTGAACAAATGCAGGATATAAAACCCTTTGAACCCTCTCTCCCTCACTCCCACAGTAAAAATTCCAGCAGCTGAGAGAGAGAGAGAGAGAGAGAGGGTGTGAGTGCTTGGGGAGCTAGGAAATTGGAATTTCCGCACTCCTACCTCTGACATTCGCCGGAAACCTCGGCCCCACCACCGCAGAGACAAGGTGTGACCGATGCAAGGTAACAATTCAATCTCTCCTCCGTTTTTCTTACCTAGGGTCGCACGCATGCGTCCTGACATGCAATTCATGTGGCACAGGACCTAGACACGTCAAACTTGAAGACTCGGCGCCGCTAGAGCGATCGCAAGAGCTTCTGGTCGACGATAGGTGCAGATCATTACCTCTAGGTGGCCTGTTATCATGCCTAGAGTGAACTTTAGTGAATTTGTGTGAAAATTTACTTATATGTTGCTGTTTTAGTATGAATTTGCTGATTTAGAATTTATGGCTAGAATTTTCCTAAATTGGGAAAGGAATTTCAATTCCAAGTTCTCTGATGTATGCATTGTTGAATTGTTCGTCAAATTATGAAGTTGCATGTGCATTATCCCCAATCTTGCGAATTTCATAAGTTAGATCCTATTGCATGCAACTTACACGTGTAGATTAATGTATTGTTGACTGTATTGATTGAATTGCTGAAATTGTGAAACTCCTAGGTAGAAATGTCCCTGAATTTGCTGAATGTACACTATGGACTAGTACATATGCCTCTCATAGATTTGAAATGGGGGAATTCACTACTCACACCGAACCACGTAGGATGAATTCTCCCTATAGCTAGCTGCAGTGTTCTTTCCCACACCGCGATCATTCGAAACTTAGACCCCACATACGTGTATAACTATGAATTCCCTAAGTTATGCACAGTGATGTCTTCTACCCTGATTTCAGATGCGGACTATAATACACTCGCCTGATTCCCCTCACAACTACGGGTAGGTCGAAGAGTCCCCTACATTAGTTAGGGTCTCCTTTATCCTATTTCTGTGCAGGTGTTCGAGTAGCTAGAGGGGTGAGCCAAAAACTGCATCAACAAACATCTCCAAAATAAATCAAATCAGGGCCATTGATTGAACGTGTCCCTATGTTTCTGATGAATATGATTGAAAAGGAAAAGCCATCTGAAAGTAATTTCAGCAATGTGCAGCTCTACAGATACTTTGGTAAGTGGCCCACCTGAGATGGATCGATCATAGTGATTAAGGCTTCACATTAAAAATGGAAACAGAGCTTGGCCTTGTTCTTATTAGGCATTTGTTGCATGGAAGTATGTGAGGCTTTTCTTTCCCTTTACCATACAGCTAAAGAAGGGGTTTTTTTTCACAAGACATTGCAGAATGGAACACGGATGCGACTCGTCTGAGTCAACTCAGACCATGGACCAGCATTGAAAATATGGGGCGAGTCGGACCGAGACCAATGAGTCGGTCCGAATCACCATTGCTTGAGTGAAGTGGAAGTAAAGAACACCTTTAAGCAAGGCCTGTCAGTGTGGGCTCGGATACGGTAGTGACCCGACTGGAAAAGCTCTGTGGGCCCTATTATGATGTATGTATTTTATCCACACAGTCTATTCATTTTTCCATTTTAGTTTAGGATATGAAACCAAAATTGAGGTAGATCCAAAGCTCAAGTGGACCACACCACAAGAAGCGGTGGGGATAGTGACACTCACTGTTGAAACCTTCCTGGGGCCCACCGCTATGTTTATTTACCATCCAACCTGTTCATAAAGTAAAATAAACCTGGATGAGCAGAAAATACAAATATCAGCATGATCCAAAACTTCCGTGGCTCACGAGAAGTTTTCAACTATAGGCATTCAATCCCCACTGTTTCCTGTGGTGTGGTCCACTTGAGCTTTGCATCTACTTCATTTTTTGGCTCATACCCTGAAATGAGAAAGAAAAATGAATATTCAGCGTGAATAAAATACATAAATAATGGTAGGGCCTATAGAGCTTTGACCAGCACAGATCAGTACCGAGCTTGGTACTGGAGGGGTCACTACCAAATCCGAGTCCCCTCAGTTTTAGCTGGGGGTAGCTTGTCAAGTTCAACATCCGCCACACTCGTTTTAAGTAAACGCATGGTTGTCAATGGAGCCAGCAGGGGTCCATCCCAACCCGGCCCTCTTTATCTTTTGAACCCGATATTTTGAGGATAGCAAAGCCCATGGGCCCGAAAATCCTAGTCCATCGGGAGCTTCAACAGCAAATGCTAGGGCAGTTTGGGCCTGAGCCCAACCTGTTCATCTATCGGATCCGAACATCAGCCCAGGCATTGCTAATGGCTGTAAGAGCTACATCCATACCCGGCCGGGCCTAGAACTGTCAATCCGCCAGGCCGGGCTAGGGTGGAATCTAGGTCCAAGTGTCGGGTCGAGTCATTCCTAAAATTAAGCTGTTTTATAATTGGGCCAGGCTCATTTTTCTTTTAAGATTCTTTACTTGGCATGATCATCACGATGAACCCCATAAAAGTCAAGGATGGACGTCTCTCTCCCAACTATTTCTTTTGGTGCAGCCCACCTGAATCACAAGACAGCATGATCTTTTGGACATAGGACTAACATGGGATTATATATGTAATGGTCAGAGTTGCGGTGGGCCTCATAAAAATCAAGGGCATGAGTTGATTTTTTTAACATATTAGTGAAAATATTAACATTTTGGAAGAGACGCACATCAGCCCACCCGGACTCATCTTGTTTACAATTTGAATGACATTTTCATCATATATCATGCATGATGGAGCACACCTGATGAACACCAAATCTTATATAAAAGCAGGTATTGGTGCTCAGGGTCGGCCATGCAAAATGAGATTTTTCCTACTGTAAATCTCATATTTTATCCACCGGCTTTTCTGAATCACCCAAACTTTATTTTTCATAACTAAATTACTGTTGTATAGATTAACTCTTTGTAGACAAAAACCCCCTTGCTATCACAATGGCATTGTGGGACTCTATTTTATCCACAGTGGCACCATCCACTACTAGAAAAAGGGTCAAAGGCTGTAGCTAAGAACATATAACTACAAATTATAACCGTGACAAGGCTGTAGCCATTGACAATGTAGCCACGGCTTCATTAGATTCATAGCCATTAGTGCTATGGCTTTGGATCTAATCTGTAGCCATTTCTTTTGTAGCCAAAACATCATACAACTACGAATAATTGAGTGATGCTAACATGTAATTGAGCGAGCTTCACATGTATTTGTATTTTCCATTCATCCATATCTACGTCATCCTAGGAACAGGCTGGATGACAAATAAAACATCACTGTGGGGCCTAGTAAAGTTTCAACTATGGAAATGATTATCTCCACTGTTTCCTATGGTATGATTCACTTGATCTTCAGATATGCTTTGATTTTGGGCTCAACCCCTTGAATTAGATGGAAAAATAGATGGACGGTGTGGATAGGCCACATACATTCATGTGAACCTCGGTCAATTTCATGTTAGGCTCATTGAGTTTCATGTGAGGCTCGATCAATTTCATATGAAGCTCGAGCAATTTCACATGCAGGTGTGAAGCTCGCTCAATTTCATGTTAATCCCGCTCAATTATCCACAATTGTGTGTACTTTCGCGAAGTAATCGCTATGGATTAGATCCATAGCCATAGAGCTATTGGCTACGAACTAATGAAGCAATGACTAAGTTACCAATGGTTACGGCCCTGTTATGGTTATAATTCATAACCATATATTTTAAGCTATGGCCTTTGATCCTTTTTCTGGCGGTGGACGGTGCCACCATGGATAAGATAGAGTCCTACAGTGGCACCACGGATATCAAGATGTCAGCACGTACAACAGTGGTCCATTTATAGAAAGTAAAGTTTGAGTGATTTAGAAAAGCCGGTGGATAAATGGTGAGGTTTACCGTGGGAAAAATCTCATGAGAAATCACTCCCGTCGTGCCCGGGCCTCTTTGTTTGGCCCATCATGGGTCCAATCTTTAACAGTCGGCACAATAACTGCAATTCTTGAACTTGTACTATTACATGAAGGATGTTCAATACCACTTATTATAATACTATTCTAGGAGTCAATAAGCTATTTCTTGTAGATGTCTATTCACGGAACTCCCCACCTAATTATAGATGTTATAATAAAACTTCAGGCTTGTGTGGGCCAGGCTTGAACATACATGGGCCCAGTCTACACATGAAATCTAATCCATTGATTGTGATCCAATCTATCAACAGACGGCCTATACATGTCGAATTTCACTTCGACAACAATGTAATGTTGGATCGATCACCTTCCGATATTCTATCTTGGGCCATTTTCTTTCTGGTCATGTATGAGATCTATCACCTTCTTAGCCTTCCTGGACACTCATTTCTTGTTGTCTTGATCCTTTTGGTGTATCATATATGTAAGATGCCATGATAAATACCTCAACAACAATCCAACGGAGTTAAAATAATGATGATGTGACCACAGGTGTGGGCCCATCTATTATTGAATCTTGCACTTATTGTACATGAAACTCCATGATTTAGTAAGATACTACATCTATATGGGCCACAGTCATATATTGCTTGACCACTCTCCCACCATCAATAGGATTTTGTATCATTAGGTAGTATTTTACAAGCTAGGACATAATTTATTTTACAAAGCAGAAGAGCTTCTTCCTTTAGGACGTGTTTGGATACTCCACCCAAACGAATCGAATTGTAATTATTAGTTTATAACTTAACATTGAGTTGGTGGGGATCCACATTGTAATTATATTTCTTTCAAGTTGATCTTGTTAGGATTGTAACATATATATATTAAACTAATTATTGCGATTTGATTCAATTGCACATCCTTGTAAGAATTTTATAAGGTGGGGCCTCATTGATCAACAGTCTAGATTTTTCAAGGGTTGGATAATGTGATCGGGCATATCAGTGTGGACCCCACTAAGTTGTGATTCATTGTATTCTAGTTGAACTATGATTGACTAATTTGTGTGGGGTCTAAGGGAGAGGAGTTTTGTTGAGTTTCAAAATCCTCAATGCTTTGAACTATATAAACAAAGTTGGTTCCTAAACTTATGAAGCCTTTATTTTTCATTGTGGTACTTCTCTAAGGTGTTAGGTGTGGAAGATTGCAGCATTCGGTTTACAGTGATGACATCTCAATCAGGTATGTCATTTAGTTATTGGGTCCTCACTCTTGCCCGGGTGGTAGACTCTTAGGAGTTTCAACTCCGGGTCAAGGCTTCAAGTACCCATAGGTGGTGAAATTCCACCAGCGTGAGTGTGTGGGGTGTGTGTGCGTGTGTAAAAAATAAAATTTTAAAAAAAAAGGAAAACAAAGTATGTCATTTATTCAATTTATTCGATTTCCATACTCAATTTATGGCATACTTTTTTATAATTCCGTATTATAAATTATAATCCAAACATGGCCGTAAGTGATGGCCTAGAGCCATACCAATAGTCTCTACTACAATTCTTAATTAAGTAATACGCCTAAGCATTCTATCAATTATGACTGAATGACTTCAACAAATAACAAGCATCCACTCATCTTCCCTCCTTCATGCATAGTATTTGCATCGATTATTGTGAGGCGGTAATAGCTTTTTTTGTAAGGTTTTTGGCCATTGTATCGATCCTTTAAGTTACGAGCACTTGGATTAATGTTCCGTCCTAAAAATCTTTCAGTTTATCGGCATACATGGCAGAGAAAATTGGGACTAGAAACTTTACGAGCGCAGTAGGTGCCCATTAACTATTTGATCATATGGTGTGTCCATTGTAAGTTATGATCCAAGATAAACTCTGTCAGACCCACCATGATGAATGTAGGACGTGGTCTCAATCTATCTGGTATGCGCCCCCATAATGTTCCTCCCGGAGATCTCGTAGTCATCCAAAACTCAGGTAGGCCACACCATAGTAAACAATGTAAAAGCATGGTGTGGCCCACCTGAACTTTGGATTAGCTTGATTTTTTATTTTATTTTTTTGTGTCCCTTCATCCAGGTGGGGTGCACTTTATAAGTGCACCGGCTGTCACATACTCATCATGGTGGGCCTCACATATGGAGTTGACTCTATGTATATGATCATACTCCACCTAAAGAAGCTACCAATGTCAAATCCCCTTGAAAATACAAGGGTGCCAATGTGGTGCAAGTGCCCTTGTATTTGGTCCGTGGAATTGAATGGTATTGAATTGTATTAGATGGGATTTACATCATTATTGCATAATTATTGCATGTATGGAAATACCACGGCATTGTAGCCATCCAATTCCATGTTTGAGATAAAAACAATTACTAGGGAAAAACACCGGATTAAGCAAAATCATGTTTGGTGCAACATGGAATTGTAATCAATGGACTAATTTCACAATAGAAATCATTCACTTGTACACATATATAATGGAATGTTACGTGTACACGGTGTACATGGATGGACTGCATGGATAAACATATGCATCAATGCAAGGGCCACATGTATCAAAATTCACATAAATCATGCATGAGACCAAATGCAATTCCATGGGACTAAATGCAATTCCATCCCACCTAATCCCAACCTTTCCGATCCTCTCCAAATGTTGGATGAAATTGCACGGGACCAAATGCAATTCTATCCCACCTAATTCCATCTAACACCTTGCGCTAAACACCCCTTAGTAGCCCAAGGGATTGAAAAGAAAGCACTAAGCATGACTCATGTTGCCATTCTGGGTGTTTGCCAACTGAGCCCCAACTAGCAATGTGGGTGTGACCCTAACCATACGGCCACCTAGATGTATGCTTTGTATATCTATGACTCCCTATATTTTTCTAGCTATTTCAGCATGTGGTCCTGAAAATGAAGAATATGTAAAATTCAAGTAGACCACACCACATAAAACAATGTTAATTGAACATCCATCATTTAAAACTTCTTAGGGTCCATCATAATGACTTTTAATAATCGAACTTGTTGGTAAGGTTAAATAGACATGGATGGAAGTAAAAAACAAATGTTAGGTTAATTCAAAACCTTTGTGGCTCATAAAAGGTTTTTAATGGTTAATAACCACTATTTTATGTGGTATGGTCCACCAAAAATTTGTCTGCTTCAATTTTTGGATGACACCTAAAGTGAATTAGAAAAATAGATGAACGGCGTGGATATACAGTGCATGCATGAGGTGGCCCAAAGTCAAGGTCGCACCCACATCTCTGTTGGGGTCACAACTAAGTCAAGTCGTGCTCTTGTCAACCAAGGGCAGCACCTTGAGACTGGGATGCCCAAGTGGTAGTCTGAGAGAGGTTCCTCGTTTCAAGGCCGAGGTCTTGGTATAGATCCTCATGGGGGTGGCTAACAGTGAAGTGTGAACTGACAGTGGGGTGTACTACCAAGCTAACAAAAAAAAAGAAGAAAAAACCAAGGGCAGCAGCACCTTGAGACTGGGGTGCCAAGATCCCATCAGACTGCCACGTCTCATATCTAACTTGTAGCTTAAAAATTATACCTATTCAGGTAAGGTCACACTGCAGGGAATGGTTCGGATGGGACACCCACCGTTAGTTGTTTGGGGCCCTTCAGTCTCTGTAAGCTATCTAATCCATTCATCCAACGCCCTGTATGCTCATGTGAGTCCCGAGCTCAGCACAAGCAAGGAAGCGGATTGGCTAGTGTACCTCACACCAGCTAGATAGCTGATGTATTGACGTCAGCAAGTTCTTTAGGTCTTATCATGAGGTATGTGTTATATTGAAATTGTCCATCTATTTGGCGAGCTTATATTCAAGCTTGAGACAAAAAATAAGACAAATATAACTATCAAGTGGACCACACTGCAAAAAGCAGTGGGGGATTGAATATCTACCATTGAAACCCTTTTTGAGGTCACAGAAGTTTTGGATCAATATGAAATTTGTTTTTCCTTTTAATCCAAGTCTTTGTGACCTTATGAACAGATTAGATGGAAAATAAATGTTATAGTGGGCCTTACAAATATTTTAACGGTGAAAATCATTATCTCCACTGCTATTTGTGGTGTGGTCCAGGTGATCTTTATATATGATTCATTTTTTGGATAATGCTCCAAAATGATCTCTAAAAATAGATGAACGGTGTCAATATAATAAATACATCACTGTGGTGTCAATAAGTACATCACCATGGATTGACTGGTGTACCACACACTAGCTATATAGCTGCGGGAGGCAGGTGTCACTTGAAGACGAGCGCTGACGCTCCACGAGCTCGAACGGTTCAAAGAAGATCAAAGTTACATGGGCTCCACAGTGATGTATTTATTATATCTATACTGTTTATCTATTTTTAGAGATCATTTTACAGCATTTTGGATTATCCAAAAACTGAATCATATCCAAAGATCATATGGACGACGACACCACAAATAGCAGGGGTGATAATGATTTTCACCGTTAAAAAATTCATAGGGCCCAGCATAATGTTTATTTCCCATCCAATCTGTTCATCATAAGGTCACAAAGACTTGAATTAAGAGGAAATATTTTTTTTCATATTGATCCACTTGATAGCTAGATGGTCTTATTTTTTTTCTCAAGCCTTCTTGTCAAATGGATGGACGTTTTGAATATTAGACATACCTCATGATAAGACCCACATAAATTGCTGACATTAATAAACCAGCTATATATTGGTGTGAGGTACACCAGCCAATCGGCTTCCCTCGGACAGACCCACCGTGCAAGGTATATTCCAAAAAACATGATGCTGATCACTAAGTGAACACACCCAGATCCATAGCTCAACCGATAGACTGAGTAGAGATACCTCATTTTAACACTTGAGGTCTTGGTATCGATCCCTAGTGGGGGTGGCCAACATGGAGTGTGTGACATAGGTGTGTACTAACAAGTTAACAAGCTAACAAAAAAAACAGAAAGAAAAAAGACTCAAGTGTACTGTACAACTGGAGGCAACGGTGATCGTGATACCCACCCTTGAAACATTCCTAAGGCCTACTGTGAAGTGTATTTTCTATCTAACCCCTTCATAACCCTTCATAAGGTCATATAGATGAAGGAAAAACACAAATATCAGCTTGATCCAAAACTTCTGTGGCCCCAAAGAAGTTTTCAATGGTAAGAATTTAATCTCCACTGTGTGGTCCACTCGAGGCTTCTAACTCCATCAATTTTGGGCTTAAATCTAAAATAATATGGAAAAATGGATGGACAGCATGGATAAGACCCCTACATCACGGTAAGCCCCTAAGAGCCCAGCCTATGCCGAGCTCTGGACACGCGGAGCGAGTATCCAATCCGCGTCGGTGCGAGTCATGCTAGTTTTCTCTTTTTACACACCGTTCCCCTCATCAAGCGTGAAACGGATACCGTTGGAATTCCTGTTTCATACACGTGTGGCTGACATTTAGATCATCGCAGTTTACAGTAACAGTATGTGCTGGAGCACCTGTTTGAACGGCTTGGATCTTGCACAAACTTTAGAACGTGTCAGCCATAGAGCCTTATTCAAGTACAGCATAATACAGCCTTAGCGGATGCTATCTTGCTCCTATAAAATATTAGCATTTCTCTCGCACGTGCACACACATCAACCAATCTGAACCGACCAATCCATGGGCCACCTCAAAGATGGGCCGACCCAAATTCGTAACTGTAAGCTTTTTAGTTATAATTCACTTCCAACATGCAAACATGGTCTATGAATTAGATGGTCAGACAGTGTTTCCCCCACCCGACGGATCTCACACAAGTCTGCAAATCAGCACGTGTGCTTGCTGCTGGCCATAGCAAAACCTCTCGGATAATAAGAACAAAAGACACTTGAGATTGGGACTTCACGCTAGTGGTGCAGAATCAATCACAGGGCCCCACTTCTTTTTATGAGTTAGACTCCTATCATAGTCAGCCACCATTTTTTAAATGGTGGTGGCCCATCCTTCTCACACATGACACTCATGCACAGCCATCCAAACCATACAAGTAATGATCCAAGCAAACACAACCATCCAACTGATGCCGACAAAATGGACAGCCCAAATTCATGAGATAAAAAAATAATTAAAAGGATATGCTCCATATACACAACATGGTTGATGAAGTTGACGGTCTGGATTGCCGTAAAAAAGCAACCATATATAGAATTGAAGAATGACAACTATTAATTAAAGTGGTGGTGAACCATGAAATGAGTGTAGCTACTTTTGCATGCTCAAGTGGGAGTGGGACTATCTCAAGCTTCTTTTTCCATCATTCCACGCATGTTATGATGTTGGTATGGAAGAATCCATTGAAAAATAGAAATCCCAAGTCAAAGCCATTGATGGCAAGAGGTTTACCAATGGTAGGAGACTTTGATGCATGAGAATCCTATTCCAATAGGATTAGGATTCTTACACCACGAGCACAAACTTCGTTGACTCTATCTCTTACTTTTTTCTATTTTTTTTAATATGTGAAAAGGCTACACTACATTGCATGCTTTTCATTAATATTATTTTTTATTTTTATTAACTTATTTGTTTCATTATCTTGTTAGTTCACCATCATGTTCAAAATAGGGCACCCAAGGTGGCATTCGTACCATTGTTAGGTTTATGTGGGGCCCAGTATGTGTCCGCACCATCCAACCCTTTAGTCAGACTGGTTATGTCAAAAAACCCCTGACCCTCAATATTCAAATGGTTTAAAATTCAAGTAGGCTATAGCACTGTGATAGACAGTCCCTATTTTTAGAGTGAGATCATTGGATCGTGTGCCCATGTGGTGTTGCATGTATTAAACAAACACAATGCCAAGCTCCCCTAGTTTGTTTCTTTCACCATGGCCCACTTTAGTTTTGGATTAAATTAAATATTGGGTCTCAATAATTTAATGAGGTAATGCATAATAATTTCATGAGGTAATGCATTTGATGGATGAGTTAGATATGTGAATACATTAAGTGGGCCCTGCATCTACTATTATATAACTAGCCAGACCATCCAATTGTAGGTCCCTTGTGGATAGAGCATATCTCTAAGATCACAATGATCAAGCGATCCTAACCATCGAAATAAACGCTGAACAGACAATTACGAATGGTCCAAATTTAAAGGGAAAAAAATTATGATGGTTAATATTATATGCTCCATCCAAAGGTGGGTAAGCTATTTGGATGGCAGGGATTGCTCCATATGTACGGATGAAGAGTCACCGCTGCTTTTTAAAATGGTGGAAAACTGACATTGGAGTCTGGTGATTTGTTTTTTTGTTACAATTCCATGACAATTGATTTCCTGATCAAAAGAGGAAGGAATTATAATGAGGGTAATTGAGTATTTCCTTCCTCATGCTTAGAAGAGGATCCAAGGCTACAGTGGTACTTTAAAATTACCAAAGTGCCCTGTTTATCTAGGAAATTGACTGTTTGGTCATTTTCTTGATTTGGATGAGAAGACCATGTGTAAATGACCAAGATGCCCTCGCTTAGGTTTACATTGAACTTGATGGGGATAAAGTCATTTCAATGGGGGTATTTAGGTCAATTGCAAGTGGAAATGAACATTGGCGAAGCTCATATGTGTGTACACGGTAGGTCAGTTACACGGGGAGCGGATTAGGTGCGGCCCTGCCATGTGGCCCATTTTGATGTATTTATTCTAAATCCACACCGTCCAACCATTTTTTTCATATCATTTTAGAACATTGGGATAAAAATAAAGAAGATCCAAATTAATCTCAGGTGGACCATTCTCTAGGAAAGAGTGGTGATTGAATGCTCTACCTTAAAACTTCCTAGGTTCCACCGTAATCTTTCCATAACGTTATTTGCCATCCAACCCATTGATAAGGTCACATAAACCTGGATGAAGGAAAAAAACAAATATCAGCTTCATCCTAAACTTTTGTGGCCCATTAATAATCAATAACCACTATTTCCTATGATATGGTCCACATTAGAATTGGACCTGCTTCATTTCCGGACTATAGCCTATATGCCCGATAATATAGAATAAACACATCAAGGTGGGCCCCACGGTAAGGGCCGCACCTTCTTGAGTGCCGCACCTAATCCACTCCCGGTTACACGCCACTCACACTATTATTGATTTATTTTATAATTTTAAAAAAGAAAGAAATGAGAAATGATATATGCAACCGGTTGGACCGCTGAGTTACCTTCAGCTAGCGGATGAATCTCAGCCACTCATGTGTCTGCAGCATCTGACCTGTCCAGAGGGTTGGCCTAACGTGAAGATCACACATTCTACAAAATCAATCCAATCCACCCATTAGGTGGTCCACACCCGGGCTTTGGATCCTATTAACACCATCCACTGCTTTCTACACTGGTGATTGGACTGGGCTGATTTTTGCAACAGTGGTAGAAACCTTTAGGATGGGTTGTATGCCATACACATAGCGAAGCTTTTCGAGTCGCTGCGATATTTGTGTGAGATCCAGTCCGTTCATCATTTTCAGCCGCTCATGTTATAACATGACCCCAAAAATGAAGGGGATCCTATCCTTAAGTAGGCCACACCACACAAAAGAGTAGGATGGAAATGTACACTGTTGAAGCCTTCCAGGGGCCAACCTGATGTTTATATTCCATCCAAACAGTACATATGGTTATTCCCGTCGCAACGAATGGCAAAAACAAATATCGTCCTGATCCAGAACTTCTTTGGCACCCATGAAAAAGTTTCAATGGTGTGCATTCAATCCATGATCTGGGAAAGTGATGGACGGATCGGATGTCTCATGAACATTATAGTGGGCCCTACAGAGCTTGCACCTACACGGATCCCCTTTTTCAACCGTTGAATATTTTTAATTTCAACCGTCCAATAAATGTCCACCAATCCGATAATAAAAAAACCTTAATTTTTTTATTCATAATAAATCTACACTGCGTATCATCCATCACACTCTGCCAGAGCACCAAAATTCTCAGTCATAGGTCCACAGCAAGACGTGCAAGGGCGTTTTTGTCATTTAAAGGGATGCTACACCGAAGGTCACTTTCGTTATTCCAGTGAAAAATAAGGACCTTTTCCTTATCTCTGAGTGTATAATCAAGATTTGAAAATTCAAAGCATCCCATCTAAACAAATCCAACCGTTTGAGATCTTCCCTCTATATAAACCACCATACAAGCTCCTCCTCCATTAACCACACAAACATGAAAATGGTGGTGGACGTACGGACAAAGCTCCGTCTAGCCATTGGATCGGTCAAAGACCATGCAACCATCGGCAAGGCCATGATCATCGGCCGAGATGTCTTCTCAGACATAGAAATCGCAATCGTACGGGCCACCGGCCATGCCAATGCTCCGATCGATGAAAGATACGTGCATGAGATCCTCTTCCTAGTTTCCAATTCCCCTCGTTCCGTCTCCTTCCTCGCCGCTCGTATTTCACGTAGGCTAGACAAGGCTCGCGATCGGAACGTCGCGCTCAAAACTCTCTTGTTAGTCCACCGTCTCCTACGTGGTGGAGACCGCAATTTCGAGCAAGATCTTCGCAACGCGTACTTAAGCGGCGATCTTCGCATGAATCTTGATTGGTTTTTGAAGAATTTCGACGGTTCGATCTCATTCCTGCATGATTACGCGCTCTTTCTTGAAGAACGGATGGGGTGGGTCATCAACCAAGCTGGGAAGCTCGAGCCGGTCAGACCCAAAAGCTCTGAATATCAATTCTACGAGGAGAAGTCGGTTGAGATGGTTTTTTGTAAATTACCCAAATGCCAAGCGTTCCTCGATCGTATCATGGATTGTTTGCCTGTCGAAAGTGTCCGTTCCGATCGAACGGCTCAGGCGGCTTTAAGTAATATCTTGAGAGAGAGCTTTCAAATTTATATGAATTTCAATGAGGGTGTAACAACTCTCGTAGATACTTTCTTTGATTTCAAGAAACCGAAGAGAGCACTGGCTCTTGATATTTTCAGGAGGGCTTCTAGCCAGAGCTACAAGATATTCGATTTCTTTGAGAATTGCAAGAGAATTATAAGTAGTAAGAGCTTGGATTACCCACCTGTTCGGATAATCACGACGGCTTGTGTTTCTACCATGGAAGAGTTTTTGAGCTGCTCTCAAGCGTTTGGAAATGGGCGATCTGCTATAAGCAATTCGAATTCTCCTTCATTCAATGTTCTTATAAAGCCTATGGCGGCGGCTGTCATCAAAGAAGCTGAGAAGCGACCGATGAGTGTCCCAAACACTCCATTTTCTCGTAGAATGGAGACCAAAATAAGTACAGTGTGGGTGCAGTTTGATGATGAAGATACCCAAGAATCTTGTTTATCCATGGAAGGATTCAACGATCGTTCGATGGGAATTTTCGACGGTCTAGAGTTTGAAGGGAGAGATTGTGAATGGTTGGATGGTGTAGAGCCTTGCAGCTACAATAACCCATTTGTATCTTGATACACATGGGTACAATTGTAATATGTTTTTTTTTTTTTTTTTGGTTTTTTTTTCAACATCTTGATTTTTTTTTTTTTTTGGATATGAGATTGGGTTTGTGAATAGAAGGGAAAAAATATGTTGAGATTGATTTTATTGACTGTTTGAGGATTTTAACCCATATATTTGAATTCACTAAATCATGTTTGTAAATGTTAGTTTGAGGAATTTTGGGGAGAGTTTGGTTGCACAATTGAGTTGAATTGTGAAGGGATAAAATTGCAATTTGGAGGACAGACAGTCGGTATGATTGCTAAGGAAGAAAATTACAGCTTGGTTGTTTTAACTTTGTTTGACTACTAAGTGCAATTGTATTATGCTTTTTTTTCTTTTTTCTTTTTGCTTTTTTTAAATTTAATTTTTTTTTAATGAGATCGGGTTTGTGAATAGAAGGGAGAAGAAATCTTGAGATTGATTTTATTGATTGTTTAAGGATTTTAATCCATATATTTGAATTTATTAAATCGTGTTTTTATTAATGTAAGTTTGACTAATTTTGGGGCGTGTTTGGTTGCAGAATTGAGTTGAATTGCGATAGGAGAAAATTGTAATTTTGAGTCCAGATACTCGGTATGATTGCTAAGGAAGAAATTACAGCTTGGTTGTTTGAAGTTTGTTTGACTAGCAAGTACAAGTCAATCAGATTGGGCATCCAAACGCACCCTTGGTCTAGGTTGGTGGAGGAACTGTTAGTTTGCTGTGGTATTCGGTTCTTTAGACGTGGGGTCCATTGTTCTAGAATCCAGAACGTTCATTTGATGGACCTCACGACTGATGAGGGACCATGAAAATTTCAAGACCTGAAGATCTGGATAATTCTGATATTTCGACTGTTCTTCCTTTGGATATGGACCGTTGCTGTTATCTTTTTCTTCAACGTGTATTTGCAAGGGACGCGGATTGCGTACTGAGAAACTCGCATGCTGATTAAAACTTGTGGGCCCCACCGTGATGTATGTGTCTCATCCACACCGTCCATCCGTTTTTCCAGCTCATTTTCGGACATGACACCAAAATTAAAGCATATCCAAATCTCAAGTGGATCACACCACAGAAAAAAGTGGGAACTGAATGCCAACCGTTGAAAACTTCTTGAGGGGCCACAGATGATTTGGATCAAGACGTTAATTGTGTTTTCCCTTCATTCGTGTCCGTGTGACCTAATGAACAAGTTGGATGACAGATAAACATCACTGTGGGCCATAAGAAGGTTTTAGCAATGACGTCATTATCCCGACTGTTTCCTGTGTGTGGTCCACTTGAGCTCTGAATATACTTCAATTTTGGGTTCATGCGCTAAAATGATCTGTAAAGACGGATGGACGGCGTGGATGGGACACATGCATCATGGTGGGCCCCACTGATTTTCCGAGCAGGCAATCCGCGTCCCTATACATGCTCAAGAAAAAGAATACAGCAACGGTCCACATCCGAACGAAGAAGAGACGAAATATCAGAAGTATCCAGATCTTCCTATCTTGAAATTTTCATGGTTCCTCATCAATGGTGAGGTCCATCAAATGAACGTACTGGATTCTCGAACAATGGACCCCACGTGTAAAGAATTGAAAACCTCAGCAAACTAACAGTTCCTCTACAAACCTAGACCAAGGGTGCGTTTGGATGCCCAATCTGATTGACTTGCACTTTCTAGTCAGTAGTCAAATAAAGTTAAAACAACCAAGCTGTAATTTCTTCCTCACCCATCATAGCGATTGTCTGGCCTCCAAATTGCAAAGTAAGAGCCCTCCAGTTAGTCGGTAGCTAGCAAATGTACAATTTAAAAAAAGGAAAAAAAAAAGAAAAAGAAAAGCCCATAATAGTCCACGCTTTAAAAAAGAAAAAGAAAAACACAAAGGATTTTGATTAATGGCTAGGATCTTCCAACTTGGGAGAATTTCAGTGTCTATCCGCCATCCATGGTTGGGCCATCATATTGATGATTTTAGACCACTGAACCATGGCCCACATGCACAACCTGAAAACCCAAGCAAAATGTACATGCTATGATGCAGGGACATGTTAATTTACAGCAGCCATATCAGTTTACTCCTCTATATGAGAAATGCTAAGGCTGAAATTGGCTGCACATGAGCCAACATAGCACACGTGTAAGATAGAGGCCGTTCATCAGGTAGCAAATAGTGTACATATGCCTGCCCCAAAATGAGGCCAGCTTCCTCATCCCCATCATTTTGGAAGGGAAAAAAAAAAAAAGAAAGGCCGAAGTTGGAAGCACAGGTATGGCCCACCAGATTAACCACACATATAGCATGTTAGGAGGTGTGATAAAATAATGAGAGACACGATATCTGCAACCAACTGATGATTCAACCCAGATGTCGTGAACGTGATCACGAGAGCCATCTCTATCCATATATTATCTGTTGGCTGTTTAGGGCACGACCCTGACCCTTATCTCAAGTACATCTTTCCATCCGGATTGCTATATTTTAAATGTGGGTGTTTTATTTGCTGGGCAGGTCCACTGTAAGACATCCATCTGTCAGACACTCGTGATTTACACCACGTGATTGGGCCCACCTGACGCCACCATGATCTCGACAGTTCATATGCTAACCCCACAAACAGAGATCATACTACAGTTGAAACCTTCTTTTATTTATTTATTTTGGCCGCGGGGGTGGGGGGATTTTATTTTTTTCGATTTGTTAATTTAACCCACTGAAAATTGAAACTGGAAGGTCAAACATCTAACTAGTCCATTTTCTCATCATGGCCCATTTATGGTGAGCCTCTCAGATGGACAGCACCAATCGCAGGCCCCCGAGTTAGTCATGCACATTACCGACTACATGCAATGTAACTGCAATTTGGAGACATCTCTCGGAAGCTATTCCAGAGACTTTGAGCTATTCTTTATTCTAGTATTAGATTTTATTTTATTTTATTTTTTTTAATTTTTTAAAAGAGAGGCTATTTTTGGTTCTTCAAGTAAATAGATACAAAAAGGATAGTGAATTGTGTTAGAGAAATCTGTTTAGAGCTAGAATTGTTGTTGAATTACCTACCAAGAGAGTTTCTGGCAGTTGGATGATCGCCACATGGCTTCATCCTAGCCTATAGGGTTTTAGATCAATGCGAGGTTAAGTGCTCTCATTCCAGGGGATTTCTCAGGAGCTTTTCAAATCTTGAGGTTCTTCTAAGTATTGTGAAAGTCTCCCTAATAATAAAAAACATAAAAGAAATTATTATAAATTAATAAAAATAAATAAAATTTGAAATGATATCATTATAAAATGAATTTCCTTAAAAAGACCATTCCGCTTCTTTGCAAGGCTAGTCCATGTGATGGTTTTCTAACCTATATAACTAAAAGGTTCGAGGTGATGGTGTCTATAGGTGTACACGAACCGAGCTAGCTCGCTCAACTCGACTCGAAAAAGCTCAGCTCGATTCAGCTCGATTTGAAGCTGAGTTCGATCTAAGTTGAGCTGATTTTTTGAGCTCGAAAATGAATTCCAAGCCAAGTTCGAACTGGCCCTAGCTCAACTCGACTCGGATCGAACCCAGCTCGAATCGAACTCGGATCGAACCAGTTCGGTGACTCGGTTACTTTGATATTGATGTTACTCACTGAGTGTTGACTCAAATACCTGTAAAACCATTGCTGCCATCTCAAATACAGTGAGATTTTGAAGGTGTAGTCCAGGTGTTTGTGAAAATGCTGCAATGGCGAATTTGGCTCGATCTTGACTCAAACTTGGCTCGAACTGGCCCGAGTTGTAGACCAAACCGAGCCGAGCTGGCCAGTCAGGCTCGAGGACCAAGCTGAGCCAAGTTCGACAAGTTTGAGCTGAGGTCAGCTAGTGGCCGAGCCAAGTTGAGCTGAGCTGAGCTCGACTCGATGTACACCCCCAATGGTGTCATCATCTTTTTAAAAAAAACATAAAAACATTTGATTAAATTTTAAATAAGTTCTGCTTAAATATCAGGATAATTTCACGATAAAATCACAAAAAAAGGGCCAATATTTGTTATGAAGATAATATTGTCTTGTTGTTTTCTTGCAAAAAATGCCACAATTTTCAAAATCTCGGCGATATTTGTCACAGTGATTATAGATAGCAGATGGAACCATAAAAGATGAATCTACTTTGTTGCTGTTAACATTTAAAAAACGAACACCACCCAATTTCCAAGAATAGGACTGAAAAACACAAACAATAGTCACAAAACTGAAATACTGATTTGCATCTGCCTCCTCATCCACATTCATAATTCCTATGTAACATGGCCTGCCACTTTCAAAATGGTGCACCACTGCCCGCCCACCCAAGCCCCTTACGAACCCATCTATGTATCTTTTCAGACCACCTTCCAAATGCATTAGACTCTCGCCCTTTTGTTGCTGCAGGCGGGGCACTTGTACTGCTTGATGTGCTCAGCCCGGGCGGGTGTGATCTTGACACACTTCCCATGGAACCACCTCTCGCAAATATCGCAGCAGATCCAGAACTCGTCATTCGCGTAGTTCTCCCCGCATGCTCCACAGAGCGTCAGCCCTTGCTCGTCTTCCTCTTCTTCCCCACTCTCCTCATCTTCCTTCGGCATCTGCATCTTTGACGCCTTCAACTGAGAGTCGGACGGTTTGGGTTGTTGCTGAAAAAGCAGCCCACAAAAATACAAGTGTTAAAAATCATATGATTTAGTTCTAGGGAATTCCATGGAAAGTGATCCAGAATACCATCTTGAATCTTACTTTGGAAATTGTAGAAAAATATATCAAATCTGTGGTGGTTTTAAATTGAGTTCAATAAGAAGTGGGTGCCGAAATGACAATGAAAATAAACATGCCAATGCTGTCTTCTCCATCACCACTACATAGAAACACTGCTGATTATTTATTTATTTATTTAAATGCCATGGAATGTTACAAACTACTCTTTAAAATTTCATGGTGGAACGTCAGAATATTTCCATATTTTCAAGTATTTCTATATTTTTCAGTTACTTCTATGAAAGGCAAAAGTTCCAATTTATGATCTGAATTTACGTTTCAATTGACAGCCACCCTCTTGCCATTTCTCAATGCAGTGCTATTTTTGTAACCTCGGAAAATATGAATGGGCCAACACATGAAACAGACTGTGAGCATGAAAGGTGGAGATTAAAAAGCACTTAAGACTCACCGTCTTTGAGCTTGACTTGCTCTTGCTGCTGCTGTTGGGAGTGGTGGCTGCAGATTTCTCCTTGGGCTGCTTCTTTGCGGTCCCAGTCACTACTTCAAATATGGTGGGAAGTTCATTAATCATGTGGAAGAGCTTCTTCCTGTAATTTACAGCTCCAATGAAGAAGAAAAACCTTGGTTGTCAAAGATGTTCTAGTAATTTAAGCATTATCGGCGTGCTTGAATGAAGATTTGAACTGAATACCAACTATTAGTCTAAGAAAAAGTGCAAAATGACCAAATTGTAATTTCATTAGCATTTGCATTGAGATTCAAGGCTCCCTTCCTCCCCATCTCCCTTTTCTCCTTCTTGGAGGAAGCTCAGAAACTAATTTTTCAAGTAGATCCAAGCCCAATATTTTTGGCACACAAACACACACCTATATCTATATGAGGAATGCTCAGTTGCACACCATTCTCCCGAGTTCTTGTGAGAACTCATTTCCGGTGATATGAGCCCAAAATCTGAACCATCCACATGATACACCACCCCATGAAACGCCTAGGGCCCAACTTTTACCCTGTTCCATAACTCTGGTGGGCCATGGCAAGAGAAAATAGTTTCCACCCTTTATTTGCCTCTCTCCTTCATCATGGCCCACCAAAGTTTTGGATTAGGGTAAAAGTTGGGCCCTGGGGGTTTCATGGGGTGCTGCATCACGTGGATGGTTCAGATTTTGGGCTCATATCACTGGATGAGTTCTCAAAAAAGTTCTCACGAGAACTCGTGAGAACTGGTGCACAGCCAATATATATATTGGTTTTCCAGGGGACCAATACCATCCTGGAAACTGATTTTTGGAACCTTGTCCACAACCACTTTTGCTACTCTGTGAGAAGGAAAGGCCTCAGACATCAACTAGAATATGACAGACTTCAGACAAATTCTAAAAGACCACTAGCCCCCCTTTGACAATATTGACAAAGTTCGGTTCTATAACACCCCCCAACACCGTACCCCCAAGCTAAACAGAACAAGGCAGGAATAATTTTCTAGAAAACTACTGGCAATATGGTTTGGTAGCATATCCTACTACCATTGCCCAACTCCATTATTTTTTACAACGGAAAGAGAAGTTCCTGAAGGATATCAATAAAACTCCACAGATCAACATTCAAACAATACAAGCTATTAACCTCAACAATAACAAGGAGACAATGTGCGAGCAGGAGCATGGTAGAGCCTATGCTTTTACTTGCATAAGATCATCATCATTATGGAGATTGGTTCTCCTACAAGGAGGTGGGGCCTTTTAAATTGAGTTTTGTGCCTTCCAAGATTTAGAGATTTTGTGCATCTTTTGAATGTAATTGTCTCTTTTGACCCGAGGCGTGCAAATGGAATAGCCAATTCCCTCATCAATACAGGATTGACGAGAGGGTCACTACTGGGTCATCCACTCCCCCAGCATTGATTTGCCGCCTTGCTTTTCATTTCTCTAATAAACTTGAATTTGATATCTTGCGCCTCATACGTAGCCCTTTCTTTTTGCCACCCATGTTTTCATCCCTCGCAAACTGAAATTTGATACCCTGTACCTCATACTCATACATAGCCTAATTTAACCCAGTTTCATTTACATTACACAAACTCAGGAAAAAAAAGAAGAAAAGAACTCAGGAAAAAAAAAGAAAAGAAAAGAAAATTAAAAACCACCATCATCATCCAAGACCAACCACAAAGAAGGGAGGAAAAAACAATCGAGTCATATCAATTTGAGGACCACTTGATTGATCACATTTAATCTGCTATATCAGTCGATGGACCTGATCCAAATCATCAACCAAGACATCTGAACAGTTGGATTGTTCATATCTTTGATCAGCCAGCTTTTGTGGCCTTTTGGTTGCATCAATTTTACCTAGCTTAAATCCTCGAATTAAAGCTGGTAGCATCTTCTTTGGTTCAATGACAGTCAATGGTGAAGGCCATGTTTAATCGACTACTCACCTGTAAGCTGGCGTGGCATGTCACACCATTCCTCTGTTTCTTTTCTTTTTCACTTCTCCTTGGTTCTCAATATTCAAGGTATCGACTTCCATTTCTTTTGCAACAACAGATTTGCAGATCTTAACGATTGAAAGGTTGACCATGGCTTCATGCATGGCTGTTGAACATCTTGCAGTCATCATGTTGTCATCTTTGTCACCATCGACCTACGTCATGTGCAATTTGATCATCATTGAGACAGTACCATGGTGCTGATCTCTGAATGGTTTCACAGTATAGTCAAGAAGCTGTCCATCTCCTTAACCATCGAGTTGCAAGCATTCTATTTCTACAATCTATTGATCCCTTCCACCGGCTCATCCATCAGGCGTCAACTGAGCTTCTGATTTGACTGGAAACTCCTCTAATCTGGCCATTTTCACCCATCAATAGATCTATCCATGGCAGTGTTTTAAATAGCTTCGCTACATACACTATGTAGCATAGCTTAGCCTTAACGCCATGTAGCTCATGAAAATAGTTTATGTCACATGTAGCCTATGCTACATGCTAATTTTGTACACTCTAAACGCTACATAAACTATGGTACATGCCGTGTAGCTTACACTACAAGTTCTTTTTCACTAAAATATTAAAATCAATTAATGTTTTCAATGATTAATTACATTTTTTAAAAATAAAAAATTGTTATTCTTTCAATGATTTTAGTAATAGTATTAAATCATAGCACTAAATCACTTAGGATGCTCTTTCCTTACCTTTATACTTAATCTTTGCCCCTTTTTCCTAGTAGTTTAGGATATCTTTGGTTGCACCAAATGTCATTGCTAAAATCTAGAAGTAGAGTGTAGCTTACAATACACGCTATGTAGCTTAAGCCTCGTGCTTCAAAGGGGTGAATGCTACACACTACACATGATTTGCTATTTAGAACACTGATCTATGAATCCATCAACTGATCCTACATTGGGCTTCTCTCAGTGTGTTTCACATTTTCAGTCACATTTGGAGGAAATGAATACTCTTCAATCGACAGTGACTCTCACTCTAGTATTACTTGCTCCAGATAAAAACAGAAAGGCGTTGTTCTGGACAAGCATTCCATCTGAATACTCTGTAGTTCATGGTTGAAGTGATTGTAAATACACTATAGCCTCTTGATTTAGGTTCCCGATTTAGGTCTGGATGAGTCCTGATATCATGGCTGAATTTTTGTGAGACGTGACTGCTGAAATTTTGTTTGAGAGTGTAAATAGAGGGTTTGGCGGTTTCCACAATCAGAGGTGCAAGGTTGGGTCAGGTTAAGGGGGGCCCCTCAGCCGACTCATATAAGAATCAGGTCAGATTTTTAGACCCAGACCCAACCCATTAAAATTCAGTTCAGGTCTGGGTCAGGTCCCAAGTCAAAAGTAGCCGATCCATTGATTTAATCGGTCAGGTCTGGGTATAGAAGGACACGGACCTGACCCATTTATCACATGGGTCGGGTCCGGGTCGGGTATGGGTCGAGTCTGGTTGAGTGAAGAAATTAAAATTGAGTTTTCACACAAATAATGTTCTAAACCATCCAATTGATGGTGGCTATCAATTTTGATGGAAAAGAATAAAATGGCAAACATTCAAATTCAATGGATAAATAACATGTTTAGATTAGTCCAGTTAGTGTATTTTTTTGTATATTCTCCATCAACAATGGGGCCCACGACTTGCAGGGCCTAGATTGTCACAAGTAGAGGATTGGTAACCCTGTTTTGGAAAAAGGTGGTGAACTGTTGTTGCAGTTTAGCCCAAAAGAAAATAAAAAACACAGGCTTAATTTGACTAATTTTCTATGGGTCTGGGTCGGGTTCCATTTTAGCATGACCAGGATGACCCAAATCCAACTCGTTCGAAAATTGAGTCCTGATTGTGTCAGGTTGGGTTGATTTGACAGGACCCAGACCCGACACACTCAGTAATTTGGGTCAAACTTTGGATCCAAACCCAATTGTTGGGTCGGGTCCAATGACCCTCTGGTCGACCCGACCCATTTGTACTCCTATCTATGATTGATTGTGGGTTTAGAACTTTGGATAGGGGCTGATTTGTTGTACGACTAAAGAAATAAGGCTGACGGGTGTATGGTGGAGAAGTTTTAGTGTTGGATCGGCTGAATTTCTGTGGAGGGATAGATCTAGGACTAGGTGTTAAAAGTTTAAGAGGTCAAGATCTTGGGACAAATCTAAAATTTAGAGTTGGGGTTAGGGTGCTGACCTTAAGATCTAAAGTTCTCATAACCGTACAGTTGAATTTGTAATTGATCCAAGGGTTTAGGATTGGGTACAGCTAAGATTTAGGGCAAAGGAAGGTGGGTTTGGGGGATGGAAGGGGGCAGTGGCTACAATTTACTAGGTTTTGGGGTTTTGGACAAACAAGGGGAAAAGAAGTAGACAGAGAGAACGAGAAAACCCTCAATTCCAAGAGCAGAACTTGTTTAAATACCAAGTTGACATAAAGGTCATTCGACCGATTGATCTGTAACTTTATTTTTGACAAATCTTGAGCAACAAGTGTTACAGATTAGCCATCAATGAAGAAACAAAGGGAAAGTTCCCAATACTCCACTAGCCGTAATGCTAGTGATCGTACACCCACCCCCACCCCATCTTCTACCAGAGAAAAGTAGAAAAGCAACAAGCTATATTTTTTTTCTTAGATATATAACAAGTTACACACACCCCATAAGGAGTCTAAATAGGGAAGAAAGATAAAGGAAGTCCTAATGGAAATGAGAAGACTAAAATGCCCTTGCTTATGGGTTTTCTACTTTTCTTAATGAACCATTAGTAGGGGGACTCTAGTCATTACAATTATTAAAGGAAACGTAAAATTAAAACAAAACAATAATGACACTAATCCTAATGGTCATTTGATCATAGGGTTCACATGTGTGATCAAATATTCAGAATGAGCCATGAGTAGGCGGACTTTAGACATTACAAATTATTAAAAGAAACATAATAAAACAACACAATAATGGTCCTTTGATCATAGAGTTCACATGTGTGATCAAATGGGGCCCACTTTGAACCTCTTTTGATGGCAGATAAGGTCTCCTTAGCACAGATAAGGTTTTTTTTGCAGCCAGAAAAAATAGGTCTTTTTTCGGTTAAATTGTTCTATAGCATCCTCTCCAGTCAAATGCAGTCAGCAGAAGATGATCCGTTTGAGCAAGTTTGGAAGCTTCAAGTTCCCCCAAAGATAGCAGCTTTTGGTTGGTTAGTGGGTAAAAAGAAGGTGCTGACGATAGACAATCTCAGAAAAAAGGGAATGTGTCATATTAATATCTGTCTTTGTTGTATGGCTGATGAAGAAACGGTGGATCATCTCTTTATCCACTGTCCTCTCTCCAATCAGATTCAGAATTACCTCCTTTCTCGTTTCAATGTCTCCTGGGTTTCCCCATGCTCACCCGCAGTTTTTTAAAGTGTGGTATCCATCTACGTGTGGAAAGCAAAGATCTTTAATCTGGAGAATTTCTCTCTTGGCAGCTTGGTAGGCAGTGTCGGAGGAGAGAAATGCTAGATGTTTTGATGGTATTTCCAATTCGTTCAAGAGCATTATGCTTAGGGTGATTTCTTTCGTAGCAGATTGGACTTCTGCTGTTATTAAGCTGCAAAGTTGTAATTTATCTTTTTTGGGCTCTAGTTGATCCACTCCCTCAGCGGATCAGCTATCCTTTCTGTTTTGTTTGTCTTTCTTTGTTTTTTCCAATAAAGTTATTGTTACCTCTAAAAAAAATAAAAATAAAAAAATTATTAGCATATCCCTTGTATTTCTCATTCTTGTGGGCAATGATTGGTCTGACCTTTTAATGCATACCCTTCATATGCTTTGCAAAAATCCAGAGAATACTGGCTCCCTGATTGTGAGTGGTAGAGGTACCAAATTGGTAGGCTATCAATAGAAGGAGAAAGAAAATTGTTATCTAAAAACTAAATTGATAAAAGAAGGAAAGTGGAATGTTGGGGACGATGCAAATGTTATGTGAATGAGATGGTGGCAAAAGACGTTCTAGGAGTATTAAGAGGGAAAAGTCAATCATAGAAGGAAAATTAAGGGTGAAATGACGATGTACAAAAAGATATTAATGAGAACCATTCATGTTTCAAAGCCTGACAAAGGACTAGAAACAATGAACATCTTGCACAATACAAAAATGCCAAAAGATTGCTTCGAAAGTAGTGAGGCTAAACTCAAGGCTTATGATGGTCTTTATAATAGATCGGGGACAAGACAAGGTAAGAAAGATGTCTTCGAACTTGAAAAAATGAAAGTGAGGAAAAGTAGGGACCTAGATCATAGTAGATGCATTAAGAGCAATGACTAAAGGGTACTAGTCAAGGATAATGGGGTCAATCAAAGGTGGAGAAGTTATTTTCATAACTTGCTAAACAGCAATCACTTTGAAAGCATAGGGATAGAAGGAATCATAAACTCAAATGATGCCAGAGTGCATAGATATTTTCGTAGGATTAGGATATATGAAGTAAAAGTAGATTTAAGACAGATGAAAACATGAAGGGCCTCAAACCAGATGGCATACCAATTGAGGTATGGAAGCATCTGGCAGATACTAGGTTATTTTGGTTGGCGAATTAAACAACTTTATAAGTTTTTTTTAGTTATAAAAAAGGGAGGATAAGTAATTAGGTACAATAGTACCTATTTATAAGAATAAAGGAGACATATAGAGCTCCACTAACTATGGTGGGATTAAACTTGTGATCCATACTATGAAACTTTGAGAAAGAGTGATTGAGAAAAGACTAATGCATGAGACAAATGTATTGGGAAATCAGTTTGGTTTCATGCCAGAGAGGTCTATCACTGAAGAGGAGGAACAATCTCCACATGGTAGCATCTTTCTCCAACTTAGAGAAAGCTTATGATAGGGTCCCTAAAGAGTTAATTTGGTGGGTGTTGGGAAATATAGGAGTTTCAAGAGCACATATTGACATGGTTAAGGATACATATGAGGAAGCAACAACAAATTTGAGGATTACTTGTGGAGAGATAAGTGAGTTCCCAATTAATGTAGGCTTGCACCAGGGGTCGGCATTAAGCCCATGTCCTTTCGCATTGGTTATGGACAAGTTACAAAGCATTTGCAGAAAGAGATCCCATGGTGTATCATGTTTGCAGAAGGCGTAGTTTTGATTGACAAGACAAGGGAGGGTATACATACAAAACTAAATTTATTGAGAGGTATTTTAGGATCTAAAGGATTTAAATCTAGTCAAACTAAAGCAAAGTATATGAAGTGCAATTTTAGTAACAACAAGAGTGGAAATGAGGATTTACTTAAGATTGCTAACAAAGAAGTCTCCCAGATCTCGGGTCGAGAACGATGTTGCCAATAGAATTCAAGTGGGTGGAAGAAATGGAGATGTGCCTCATGAGTTCTGGGTGATCGTTGTGTACCTCCCAAACTGAAGGGAAAATTTATTGGATAGCTACAAGACTAGCCATGCTTTATGGGACAGAAAGCTGGGCAATTAAGAAACAACATGTTCAGAGTATGCGTGCAACTGAAAATATGTTGAGATGGATGAATGGCAAGGATAGAATTAGAAATGGGGGAACTTAAGAGTAGCACCAATTAGATGAGGGAAACTAGACTTAGATGGTTTGGCCATATGCAAAGGAGAAAAAAAATTTGCACTGGTTAGGAATGATTTGGTACAAGTTGAAGGTTCTAAATGGTAAAGGAGAAGGCCCAAAAGGATTTGAGTGGGGGCGGTAAGAAAAATTAAAAATAAAAATAAAAATCTTGAACTAACTGAAGTTATGGCCCTTAATGTGTGATACGGCGGAACAGGATTTGTGTAGCTGACCCCAATTAATTGGGATAAGGCTTAGATGATATTGAGACTCAAGCCCATCAACAATTTAGAAATGGGATAATCATGCAGCGTGATTTACAGAATTGTTGTAAGCAAACTCTACTTGGTCAAGAAAAGACAAGGTCACGTGTACTTAAAGGATTCCCCAAAAGGCATTGCAATAGGTTTCTAAAGCTTTGGTCGGGCACCTCATGTTAAGCATCAGGCTGGGAATGGTATGCACTTGAAAACTTCAACTTTGCTCCCATCTTGGCCCAGTGTCTTCCAAAACTAACGCATCCATTTGACATCCTAGATACGATGGTCTTAGGAACTCCATGCAATCGGACCACTTCCCTAAAGAAGATATCGCGCATAGAATCCAAAGTCCTCTTACATAGAATAAAGTGAGCCATTTTGGAGAAATAATCGACCACAATGAAAATGGAATCACGAACAAGCTATCTTTGTGTGTCAAGATTAGCATTTTGCTTGCACCATTTACCAAGCTAACATGCTCGGCACTACCCAACTATGATCGTGATTGTCCCTTATTCTTGGCCAACAGAAAGTCTTTGACCATCAAAATCATCCTGTTCACACACCAAAATGACCTCCAAGGCCTCCTAAGTGCAATTCATGCACCAACAACCCTTGCAACTGGCCCTTTGGAATGAACAACCTCGTGTCACAAAACAAGTAAACTGTCATGTCATGCAAAATGAGGATAATCAGTAACAACTCCCACCGTAAAAGCGGTGAAGAGATTTTCAAACCCTCTATTAGTAGCATAATCTCATTTTTTCCACTAATCCCACTACGGAAACGATAAGTAGGAAAGAGATGTTTTTCTTACTAAACACATCTACCACCTTATTCTCCACACTTGATGATGCTTGAGGTTGAAAGTAAACTCCTAGATAAAAGCACTCCATTTGGCATGTCGTGTGCTTGGTTTCTTCTTGGAGTTTAGGTACCTCAAGGTTTCATGGTCACAATGGAATACAAGCTCTCGATGCACAAAGTAATACCTCCAATACTATAGAGCTTGCACCACAACATAGAACTTGAGGCCATACGTATGTTTCCTCGTGTCATTGAGCTTCTCGCTGAAAAATGCGAGTAGATGTCCCTCTTGGATAAGGACTACCATCTTTCCCCGGATTTCTTTAAATGCAGCACTTACTGCTTTGATTGCAACTAAGATGGGGACAGATCTAGAAAGGAAGAATCAAGAGATAAAAGGGAGACGTACAAATCTGAGGCAACGAGGGCTCAGCAGGGAGAAAGGGGCCAGAACTCGACAAAAATCTTCATAACAAAAACAAAATTATATAGAACTCAGCATTTCTATGCAAAAAGAAGAAGAAGAAGGCCAATATGCTGAAATATCACGGGAACATAAACCAGTCCTTCCCTAACAAATCATAATGAACTTCAATGATAAGAACGCCACAGCCCGCTCTTGTTTACAAGATAATGTTGTAATTCAATAAATAAATTTGGGACCTGTTTCCGTGAGGGGCAGTGTACCCTATCCATTTCGTTTCGAGCAGGAGACAAAATGAAATCAGGTAATGGAGCTTGTCTGATGTGTTTTCACTTTCATCCGGAACATTTTGAACAAACCAAAGACCGAACTTTTTTTGGATTTAAATCTTTCGAGATGAAATTTCTTCAAGAAATTGGGATTCACCCCTTATCCAAATAGGCCCTTAATGGCAGCTACGTATTCTGAAAATCAAAAGTCAATTGTCAACAAGAAAACACAGCAAGCTTACATCAATTTCATGAGGATTTGGATCTACATTTCATTCAATAATACCAAAACAAGAATGCATTCCCCACAGAGCTAACCAAAAAAAAAAAAAACAATCAAAATATGATATGAAAAAAGATGTTGAAACCAGACCATGCATCAGCCAAATAAACCCACATCAAAATGGACTCGAAATTATAATCATATCCATTATAGTTGTGTGATTCCCAGATCTGATCTCTACTGTGTTACACGCATGATCTTTTACTACCTTTTTAGACTTCTTAGTAAGCATTATGATACTTACAAATATTAGTTAAAGTTCAACATCCATATTTCAAATGCTATCATCCAAATAGTACCCTCCTATGAAGTCTCTTATAATCAATTTTGCATCTTATCATATGCTCTTTCTATTAAAATTCAACATTGGAACAATCATATGGTGGTACCTAATAATATAAAGATGCTTAGATTGTTCCCTCTTTTCATGATTCTTAAATGATCTATAAGAGGGAACTTGTACGCCTTCCTCCCAAAAAAGAGCATTTATTGACCATCTAAAAAGCTATACAGGATCTTTTGCTCTTTACCAGAGTGATTCTGAAACTCAGAAGATGTGTTTTACCAAGGTGACTCTTAATCTTAGAAAATGCTATTTACCATAGTGACTCTAATTCCTCCCTTACTCCATCTCTATAGCAGAGAACTTTCATTTATTAGAGCAAAGGATGCAACCCAAAGGCCCTTACAAACAGATAGAGTATCCATGAGTCCAAACTACAAATAAGCAAGGCAATAATCAATCAACAAACGAGACATGCGTGAATTTTCAAACAACTTCCTGTTTCTTTAACAAGAAATGCATTTCAAACAACATGGCATGCACTTTATGCTTCTTTAAAAGCATGACACAGCTTCCCATCCAAATTAAGTGATAATAACATGTTATACAGGATCCATATGAGAAACAATGGAATACCCAAAGTACAGAATGTAAATTCCCTCTATAGTGGAGAACAGAAAACAAAAGGCACTGATCAATTGGTCAAATCACCAAAACACGAACCACCATCAAAGATATGCATGTCTATCTAAACATAACTATATTAAGAACAAAATGTGGATTGCCTCAACAAACAGCACAGACCTGAGAAACAATAAAATAGCCAACAAAGATTGTAGAATGCCTCTACGAAGGACTGTTTGATTGTCAAAACCACCAAGGCATGCATGATATGTGAACATTAGAGTATTTAGAAAAGAAGATGGAATAGAAACCACTGATGGATGCACCTCCTTAGAACTAAATTGCTGGAGCCTTACATTCCTCGGAACATAAAATTGCTCATGTTTTCTTTTATTTTATTTTCTTGCTTTTTTTAACAGCATATTGGGGCCGATGTACCCAGGAATATATGGAAGTAAAGACATTGTAGATGCATATACTGCCTCAGTATATGACTAACAAAAGAATCTAAACACAACATTTTGAACGAAAAACAACCAGTAAAAAGTTACCTGTCATTTTTGTCAAATGCAAATCGTGCACCAAAATAGAATGCCACAGCAAGTAACCACGCATCACTGTGAACTGCCACTAGCGATAACCAGTCCTTTTCTTGCATCCCATCCCGAGCAAAATTTATTCCAAGTGCTGGCTCAGGAAGCTCTGGAGGCACCTCCTCAGCAGGTAGGTTGACTTCCCAAGTTTCATTTGGAAGTCCATATAAACACAAATTCTCTTTATCTGTGAGTCACCATGAATGTCGTCAGAAACGTATAATATAAAAATAATAATAATAACAAATGAGAAGCATATGGAAACTGATCTGGTGAAGCAAAGTTGAATCTGTAGCACCATGTGAAACCTTGGACTCAACTTTGAAATCTTTAGCTGTGAGTTTGACTCACTGAGCTTCTTTTTTTTTTAATTTAATAAGTGGTTGATGACAATAACAATAGCATTTTGTATGCGACTAGTATGAATCTATGAAAAGATTCTCTTCATAAACAGGCCTATTGAGGCAAAATGAATGCATGACAATGTTCAAAACCTCTTATTGGACTCGGAAACCCATCTTCTATCACTGAGTTCATCTCAGTTGTGCCAATTATTACTTTTCTTTTAATTTGTTGTTGATAGTAATGTTATTTTGTATGCTATTATCAAGAAACAATCCTATGCTCCCAAACTAGATTAGTTGTTGTGTTCCTAGATGCATATGGAAGCATGGACTGTCCAGTCAAACCATTTGAACCATCCATCGGGTGTGCCCCATCCCACATTTCATGACCGCGCCAAAAAAAAAAAAAAATTTCACACTGCCCTAATGATCCTTTCCATCCAAAAGTTGAATTCATTGTCTTCCTCATCCACCCATTGGGTGCGCCCCATCCCACATTTCATGACCATGCAAAAAAATCACACTGCCTTAATGATCCTTTCCATGCAAAAGTTGATTTCATTGTCTTCCTCATCCACCCATCAGGTGCGCCCCATCCCACATTTCACGACCACGCAAAAAAATCACACTACCATAATGATCCTTTCCACCCAAAAGTTGAATTCATTGTCTTCCTCATCATCATCTATGCCTTGTCCTAACTAATTGGGATCAACTACATGAATCCGGATCTGCCATTCCACTCTATCAAGGGCCGCAGCATAAATTCCAAAGTTCAACCTTTTTTCAAAATTTTATTTTCCAATTCATGGATGGATAGGATTTAGAGTAGGCATGGTAGTATGGAAGCATATCTTTCAAAATGTTAGCACGTATAAACAACCAGGAAGCAGAAATGAGTACAACTCTTAAGCATTATTCAAAGCAGGAGCAAGACCTTGGTAGAGGGTTCATGCAACTAGGATCCAAAAATGCCACAAGTATTGATAAAATCACTAAAGATAATAAATCAAGCTTTTTTAAGAGAAATGTGATGCAGCACAATTAAACACTTGCTCTAAAAGCCCGAACTGATAGAGCATGGCAAATTAATCCATTTATCTCATAGCCCAGGCCCCACATCCATGGGTTAGGTTCTCAGCCGAACCCTTCTTGTGGGCTCCAAATCCATGGGTTCCGTCCCTTCGCAGGCCCCAAATCACATGGTTTCTACGGGCCGCCCACCCCGAGTGTGCCCCCGTATCCCACAAGTCACCTCACTCGAGCCCGGTGTGAAAATGCCCCCGCATTAAAATGGCTTTGGGTATTTAGGAACTCTTTAGAGAAATATGTATGGGTGCATGTAACAGACCTGACTAGCAGACCTGTGTGATTTACAAGGTGGGACAGGACCCCATGATTGACATATTGGATATCATATCCATGCACACTTCTCCTCCAAGTGTCTATTCCACAAGACCAATTATCTCCTCCTCCGACTAAATTGTGGAACCCACTGTAGCTATGTCACTGACTGAAAATCATATCAGCTTAACAATTGTAACCTGTGATTTGGTGGACTAAATTGTGGAACAGCTAAGTCACTGTTCGAAAATCATAACGGCTTAACGATTGTAACCTCCAATTCAGGGGCCGTTGGATAGTTTTCATTTTTAACCCTCCAATGACGTCCACCAATCTGGTAGTCAGGTAATCAAATATGCCTAATTTTTTGTTCATGAGACATCTGAAATGTTATCCATGATTTGGACAATTTAGGCTGATTAGTTAGATGCCACTGATGCAATTTCTAACTGCCCGTGTATCATCCATCATGCTGCCAGAGTATCAAAGGTTTGCGTCCGTTGCTAGTTGCTACTCATTGGCTGCCAACGGGACCCGATGAGGGTCCTATGATCGGAGTGATTTTTTAGAGATGTGTTCCATCCACAGGGGCTCACATGTTGACTGCTCCCAGCTTACCTCACATGTTTGGGTACAGATGGTTCTTCGGGGACATAGCTAATGCATGTATGAGGTTTTAGCTCAAATTATGAATTAGCAGGCTCGCTTTTGTGGGCCACCTAATGCTTGGAATTGTCTAATTTTTTTAACAATGTTGTACTACAATGGGCTCAGCCCAATGATTGTCTTACATGTTACACATGTGGATCATGTCGGCATATTTAATATGTTTTACCTCTTCAGGTTTATTCTCCTGTGAATATACACATTCCCGACAGCTAATTCCTAACATCCAATGCACAGTTTCCAGATTCCACAGAATGAATTCCAGGTTGCCAAACACAACCGACAGACTGAAATTCTCAGGGAATCCAAATCCTGGATTCGTTAGTAATTTTTCAATTCCAGGTTCCCAGATGACCCCTAAATATCAAACTCTTATAACACTAAATTCTGAAAGATTAAATGAAACCCAAAACAATGTATATAGAAAACAGCGCGAAGTTGTTAGGATTGATCCACACCGCATAAAGAATTCCATAAGAAAATAACATTATTAACAGATAAGACATGAAATTGAAACCCCAAAACCCGTGTATGGAGAAAAAGCTCACCGGGATCGCACTGCTGATAGAAGCTCTCAACGTCTGCAATCGAACAGAAACACCAGAAATCAAATCAAGGATGGGAGAAACGGAAGAAAATTGAAGAGAGGAAGACAGAAGAATAGAGGAAGTTCAAACCGGAGGTGAGCGCTTTGATCATTCCAGCCCTTCGGCCTTTGAAATCCTTGAAAACCTCCTCCACCGTGCGCTGGCTGTACGTCGCTCCTTCCATTCCAGGAAAAAAGAAGAAAATGCCTGAGAGTAGAAGATGAAGGAGAGAAGAGAAAGAGAGAAGGGAAGAGAGGGAGAGATTAGGCTTTTTGCCCTAAAAGAAAAGCAGAAGGAGAGGAGAAGGTGGTTGGAATCCGTTAGGGTTTTTAACAGTCATCTTCTACAGATGGAAGCGGATTGGGTTTTAGAGGGGCTTTTTTTTAATCTTTCGCTGCATCGAAACGGAGAGAGAGAGAGAGAGAGAGAGAGAGATTCGCTCTTTACTTTTTCTTGCCTTGTAGAGAGAGGGTTCTCTGCGCAGCCAGCGTATTAGAATGTGCGTTTGTCACGAACTGCCTTGACGGGAATTCGGTCGTTATTCGCGCGGGTGAGATGGGGAGGGGACCGTCGTGCGAAAGAGAGGCGAGAGCCGTTCATCTGGTAGAGCGTAAGGGGAACACTGCCTGACCACAAATCAAGCTGGTCCATTCGTCCGGTGGGGCACATGAGTTCAACGTCGAGATTAGGCCGTCAGTGGGTTGGGCACTTCAGGTAAAGATCCAACCGGAGGGGTCGGGCTCGGGGCAGTCGTATTTGGGCGGATTTCCTGGAAAGCCTTGCGCGCGAAGTTCCTGCGCTACGAAACAAGGTGGAGCCCACCGCGATGTCTGGGAGAATTCCACCCCGTCCATCCGTTTTTCGACATCATTTTAAGATGTTCGACCGAAACGAACCGAATCCAAGAGTCAAGTAAACCACCGGTGGAAAATTGGGAAATTGAAACCTTCCTAGCTCCGCTTGATGTTTAAATGACATCCGGAGGCTGATGTACCATACACCACCGAACTGGTGGGACGCGGATTAGCTACTGACAGGTTGATTAGCCGGACTTGATACTGAAGTGACGTTAGCAAGTTCTGTGAGCCCCACTATAATGTATGTGGTGTATCCACACTGTTCATACATTTAGAGATATTATTTAAGGGCGTTATCAAAAGAATGAAGCAGATCGAAAGCTTTTAGTGAACCCACTAAGAAAACAACGGAGAGAGTAATTACCACAGTTGAAACCTTCCTCAGGCCCACCATGATATTTATTTCAAATCTAAACTACTCACGGGTTAACACATACATGAACGAAAGGAAAACACAAGTATCATATTGCTCAAAAACTTTTATGGCCCTTGGACATTTTTAACGGTGGAAAAACAAATATCATATGGATCCAAAACTTCTTCGACTCCATAAAGGGTTTCAATGATAGACGTTCAATTCCTGCTGCTTTTTTGCTGTGTGGTCCACTTAATCATTGGATATATTTTATTTTTTATCCCAAGCCCTACCGGGCGCTCGTCAACTGGAACGGACGGTTTGGATATAACACATAGGACCCACATAACTTGGTCACGTCAACACACTAGCTAGGTCGGTGGTACGTGGTACACCAGCCAGTCCGCTTTGACATCCATCACAAACGTCGGCGCAGGAACTTCCTACGAAATTGTCAGGAAATCCGTGTGCCTGGTTCAGGTCCAGACACCACATTTGCTGGAATCGGATTCGGTAGTGACACTGCCAGGACCCAGCTCGGTACCGGTCGATAGTGAAAAAGCTTTGCGGGCCCACCATGATGTATGTGTTTTATTCATTCCGTACATCCTTTTTTTTTTTAATATCTGCCTTAATTTTGGGCTAATGCGCTAAAATGAGCTGGAAAAGTGCACGGATGGTGGGGATGAAACAGGAAACGGATTGGCTACTCCCCCTGCCCCCAGCCCCGTGGCGCTGGTCGGTGCTCTGTGGGCCCCACCATGATGTATGTGTTTCATCCATTCCGTTCATTCATTTTTAAAGATCATTTTAATACTTAATCCCAAAATTGAGAGATAAATAAATATCATGTGGACCACACCACATGAAAACAATAGTTAATGGATATCCACCATTAAAATCCTCCTAAGGCCAACTGTACTGTTTATTTGACATCCAATCCGTTGATTAGGTCATACAGGCCCAGATGAAGGGGAAAAAAAAAAAAAACCAGCTTGATCCGAAACTTTTTTGGCCACCAAAATGTTTTTAATGGTCGATACTCATTCAAAACTGTTTCCTGTAATGTGGTCCGTTTGAGATTTAGATATAACTCATCTATGGTCTCATGCCTTAATATGATCTTTAAAAATATATGGACGGCATGCATGAAACAAATACATCATGGTGGGTCCCACAGAGCAACGACCACCAGCCATCGGCTGGTGTCAGGGGGAGTAGCCAATCCCTTTACGATAAAACACATACCTCGTGATAAGCCCACGGAGCTTTTCCAACAGTAACACCGACCCGTACAGAGAGGGCTCACTGCCGAATCCGAATACGAATCCGAATACACATTTGCTGTATCGGACCCGATTTTAATCGGATCCAAGTTCAGGCAGTAGATTACCCATCAGAGCTCGTGGACCTGGCTTCGAGTCGGACTGGGACGGATGCATTCGGGAAGTTGGCTTTTC
The DNA here is from genome assembly GCF_029962835.1 of Magnolia sinica. Classification (NCBI taxonomy): domain Eukaryota; kingdom Viridiplantae; phylum Streptophyta; class Magnoliopsida; order Magnoliales; family Magnoliaceae; genus Magnolia; species Magnolia sinica. The sequence goes on along the minus strand of NC_080576.1, from coordinate 20,414,584 downwards.
AATGCTTATTCCGTTGGGCAGAGGACCAAACGATGGTTCGCATGAGTGCACCCAAACGCACAAATAGGCTAGGGTTTGGCTTAAAACAGTTCTTCGGCATCAAACTTCCCTTTTAAGGCGCATCCAAACAGGTCCATCTCGATCATATGGGCATCTTGAATTTTGAATGCATTAAAGCTCGTAGTACACCAAGATCCAGACCTGAATATAACCAGATCCAATACAGATCGACAGATTAAAATAGCACGATTAGCAGAACTAAAACCAAGATTCGCTAAGGAATTTTGTCGAGCATCTAAGAGACAGTCAATAAAGGGATTTGATTCTATGACACAGTACATCTCCAAAACGCAATCCTAAGGCCACCCGAAGCAAGTGCAGACAGGGAGTGATTTGCAAGTTTGGGGAAATGATGGAATAGAAGTGGTTCACAAGAGAAGGCAACCCTGTGTGTTGACTTCTACATTCTATTTTACTTGTCGTCGATACATTGCTTTGATGGAACATCAAGTCCTTGAAACGAGTCGGAGCCTCTTGTAAATATCATTTATAAATAAAAACAGGAACAATTCTCCTATCAAGTGGGCCACACACATGCATTAAGTGAGAGTGTGAGATCATCCGTTGTCGTCCGTTGATTTCAATAGTTTAGGTAACCTAAGTTACAGAACATTTTGGTTTTTTTCTCAAGAAATATTGTTAGTGCACTTATTTGTACATTTATTTGTTAATCACATGAGTACATGTGTCAATGGGTTGGTTGAGCATTAAAGAGTGAAAAACGTGTAAATTGAGATGCCTTTGTGACCCTAACCTTATGCCTAAAACAATCTTAACCTCTAAATAATCATTCTTATATAACCTTATGCCTAAAACAATTTTAACCTCTAAATAATCATTCTTATATCAGTAAACCCTAATTTGATAATCCTTCAGCCTTAAGAAGCTTTATTGAAATATGCTCGGATAAGTTATAGAGATTCGGAGCTCTTGTAAAACAAATTGCCCAAAACAACAGGCTCTTGATCAAAGCTCAATCGATCGAAAGTCAAGCTCGATCGATCGAATATGGTCAAAAGTGTCCAACAAGCTTCTCAGAAAATTTTAGAAATACGTTGATTGATCGAAGGTTCGATCAATCAATTAACCTGGTCAATATTTACCCATTTTTGAGTCGTTGCAACTTATTGGCTAGACGGGGATATATGAATTTTAGGCATTTTGATGAAACTTTTGTGTCATTAGAACTTGGATAATTTCCCACTCTTAATCCATCTCATAATCCTTCAAACTTCTGAGATTTTACTCATATTCCTTGAGATTGCCACTTTAATAAGGATTCCAACCTCCATTATGAATATGCACTTAATCTCCACTGTTGATGCAAAAATCATATGCACTTAATCTCCACTGTCGATGCAAAAATCTAGTCCACCCGTTTCTGACCTTCGAGTCCCTCCACAGAAAGGAGACAAAGGAGACCCTGGCTAGAGCAGGGGATCCTCCGATGCCAAAGTCAGGCTAGGAATCTAGGTCTATTAGTATTGAGTGGTTTTGGGTGAGAGATTCTGCTTACATTTTACTAGAGTTGTACATGAGTCGAGTTGAGTCAAGTATTGCCCAGCTCGTGCTCGTGCTCGGCTCGCACTGCCAGACACCTAGCTCGTACTCGGCTCAGCTCGGCCTTCGAGCTCGGATGCCCAGCTCGTGCTTGGCTCATCCAAGTTTGAGCCGAGTTCGAGCAGAGTTTTCGAGTTGAGTTCGAGTTCAAGTCTTCAAGCATGTTTCGAGTATGAGTTTTCGAACCCTGCGATCCATCCATCTCAAAACAGAAGAATAAAAAAACAAAGCTCTGAAAATCTCAGCGTTGGAAGCCCAATAACTAGAAAAGCCAAACCATCTCCGGATCTCTGAATTATTCTTTAACGCGATCCAAGGCAGTTATTTCTGATGGAGGGATGGAATCCAAATGAAACTGAAATTCAAGACTTCAATGGTATATGGAAAGCAGCTGTAAAGGGAAGGCCTTAAAAGATGAAGCTAGAAACAAGAAATATATATCAGAGGTTTTGTCTTTCTAAAGCTCCTGGATCGTTTGTGGAATCCAATAGATTTGATTTTTCTTCTGGAAAGAAATAGGAGTTTTAGAAGGGTTTTAGGATGGATGGGATAAGGGAATTTCGTGGAAGGAAGGACGGACGACCTTCGAAGGGTGTTGACTGGGAAATGGTTGACGGCTGTCTCGTCTTCTCTCCTTGGGTCTGCAGAGACTGTTGGCTTTTCATGCATGTCAAGTTCTCTCCTTAGGGTTTTTTGTTTTGGAGTATATATATACCCCTGGTCGAGTTCTGAATCGAGTTCGAGTCGAGCCGAGTCGATTTCGAGTACTATTCAAGTCGAGCAGGGTTAAGCTCGTACTCGACTCGAACTCAATTCGAGCACTAAAAATCAGCTCGTGCTCGGCTCGAATTCATTTCGAGTCGAGTCGAGCGAGTTAATGAGTATACTCTGCTCGTGTACAGCTCTACATTTTACCATAGGCGGAGTAGTTATTTATAGCCTTTTGGGGGTGGTGGCGTATATGGTCATGGCTCTTAAATGGTGATTGCGTATCACGGAAGATATCTTCCTCCAGATGTGTCGTCATTGATTTTTCGAGATCCTCGCAAATATATCGGAGGATAATCCTATCATATATTAATATACTGCAGGTGTATTTGATTCCGAGGTGGTGGTCAATATCCAAGGCCGACCTCCAAAGTTGGTTCCCGAGGCCGAGGTTAGTATCCGAGGCCGACCTCTGAAGTTGGTAACCGAGGTCAAGTTCTTTGGTCGAGGTTGGTATCCGATGCCGAGGTCGGGGTGATTTTTCGGCCCTCAAGCAATCTATAGTCTTCAAGTCTATTCATTTGGCCAGTCCATTTTTACCCATAACAATAGCCCCCTACTTCCGAGCATTCTTCAAAAGCTCGGGAAGTTAGTTAGTGTGGACTGACACTGTGTAACAACTTGTGCCGAAGAGGTCGGGAGGTCGAGAGGTCGGACGAAGTAGGGCTAAGATCGATGAGTCAATTGTTTAGTGGTAGATTGTACACGGTAGAATTAATAGGAGGGACTTTTCTTCCCTTCAACTGAGAGAAGTCTTATTCGTTCCCATAGTAGGAGGCTAAGTACTCGGTACAAGGACTTTCTTCCCTTATATTAAGGAAAGTCTTTATTGTAGATCACACAGTCCGAGTAGTGTTACTAATTAGTGGTTCGACCTCTTCTCTAAGGATCAGACGACTAGTTGATGACTATTTTTCCCTTGCACTAAAGGAAGTACTAGTAGACCGTGTAGTTTAAATAGTCGAGAAATCATTTAAAAGAATTTTCTTTCCATAACCTGGGGAAGTTCTTTTATTGTAGAAGCCCATAAAGCAGTAGAAAACACAATAGTAAAATCATGAGCACATTTTTTCCTTTTAAAAATGGAGGTCGCTCTTAGTCGAGTAGGTCGGTTAGTCTATGTGCTTCTCAGTATCTGATATCGAGGTACGTTGGCCTCGGCCTTGGTCATCCTCTTTCTTTCTTTTGGCATTAACGGTAGAGGGCTCTTCGTTTTCCCTTCGCTTCCTATCCTCAGTCAAATTATTTCCTCTTTGAGCAGCTCTTCATGAACTAAAGAGTTCATCGGCATCGGACTATTTTTTATCTCGGTTAAGTAAGTTGGTGAGGGTAGTTCAGGGGTTCTTACCAATAGAGAAAATGAACTTTCCTTATTTGAGGCCGACTACCATGGCAGTCAAAGCTATCTGGTGGGAATAATCGTAGACTTGGATAGCTTTGGCTTTGAAACGGATGAAGTAGTCTCTTAATAGCTCGTCCTCCCTTTACTCGATCGTAAGAAGATGAGCTAATGACTTTCTTCCATCTCTCCCACTAATGAACTGTGTGAGGAAGGCTTTACTGAGCTACGAGAAGGAACTGATGGACCTCGGCTTCAGCTACATGAACTACCGCCGAGCGGCTCCTGATAAGGTCGGGGAGAATGCTCGGTATATGGCGGGGCCTGAGACGCCATAAAGCTTCATTCATGCTTTGAAGGACTCGAGGTGCTCGGCCAGATCAGCGGTTCCAGAGTAGGGGGTCATCTGCGGCATCCGGAACCTGGGTAGAAGCAGAGATACCATAATGTCGTCGGTGAATGGTTGTTCAATTTCTTCTAACATAGCCTCTTTTAAGGTCGGTACACGGGCACGGTAAGCTTGTCTGATGTCGTTGATTTACCCTCGAATTTTTTCGAGCCCTGCCTCTCAAGGGCCCTCTTTATCGGTCACTGCTTCGAGGGCTTTTCCACAACTCTTCCTCTTTGGAGCGAGGTGCAGGTTGAAGTCCACAAGCATGGCTGCTCCCAAAATGTGGAAAAGAGCCTGGGCTAGTAGCTCGAGAGGTCGCTTGCTTTTCTACGAGTTGACCGACACTTGAGATGGTGCAGTGGTAGCACCCTCCGCTACATTGCGACCGATGGGTGGATTCTGTCTCTCGAGGAGTTGCATGAGTCGATTCATGTCTTTATTCAAGGCTTCGACTAGGTTCTCCAAAGAGACTAATCGACTGCCTCGAGTGCGGGATCGAGGGGCGGGCGTTGGGGGAGTAGAGTCGACTTGTTGCTGGTAGGACTGGGCACCATGTTTGGCTGATGATTCAATAAGAGCTGGGATGGTTGTAGCAATGGCAGCTAGAGCTTTCTTCTTTCCTTTCGCTATTGTGGTTTTCTAGTAAAGCAGGAACAACTTTGATGTCATTCTCACGGATGGCACTAAACTGTTGATGCAAAAAATCTGATCCACCCTTTTCTGACCTTCGAGTACGTGTTCACTCCCCAAGTATAGGGTTGTGATGTAGTAATAAACTCGGTAAGACCGAGGTCGAATCCACAGGGACTGAAACTTGTACGTGTCCTGAAACTAGGTAGAAATAGAACTAGACTAAGATGCTATCTAAATCAAATAGAATTTAAGAAATAATTGTAGAAGAATTATCTAAAACTTTAAGGAATTCAGAGGAAAGGAACTAGGGATTCAGAGGATCCACTTGTAGAGATCAGGGAGATCTTATGCCTGCATCAAGGATTATGGAATTCAACTGAACTTACTTGATTTGATTTTCAAGAGATGAAAGGTATATGAATTAGAATGGATTCCATCACCAAACCATGCCCAGGAGACAAAGTAAACAATAGAATTAAACTAATTACCAACCAATCAACAATGTATGAAGATCAGGAAGGTACTGTCATCCTACCATGCCCATGAGACGATGGTGAACAACAGGGCCTCCTGACGTCATAAACATCAAAAGAGAAAAGAAATATTCAAAGCCATTGCAAACCCATTGTAATTTCAGTCACAACAGACCATTAAAGACTAAGAAAAATATTCATTTAATAATTAAACCACAATCAAGTTTAATTCACAATGAAATAATTAAATAAAGTCTCCCATCTCAATACAAGCTTCACCTCTTAGCCCTAGCTAAGAGGTTCAACCCAACATGAATGGGCTGGAACCAAAGAAAAAAAAAACATTAAAGGAAAGAAATAAAATAAAAGGAAAAGAAAAAGGAAACCTCTTTCTTCCTATCTCCTCAGCTTTTTCTCCTTTTCTTCTTAGCTTTTTTCTCCTTTTCTTCTGTTTTCTCCCCCTACGTGCAGCAGCACTATACACACTCCAGCCGTTCCAGCCTTCAAGTCTTCTTCTTCTGTTCCTCCCACCGAGCACAAAATCCAAAACCGAGCTCCCTGCTTCCCGTTTCCCCCTCTCTTCCTCTCTTCCTTCCTTTTATCCCTTGCTAGGGACGTAGGAGCGAGGTTGTTGTATTCGAAACGGAAACAAATTCGTTTACGCAGACACAGCTGACGCAGCCGAGAATTTCGCAGAAAAGTACTTCTGTTTAGCTTGAGATTTTGGACGACTGATCGTCAAAAATCGGAATCGGACTTCTTGGTGGGGTTCAGGATCTCCTACTCTATCATTTGAACGGTCTGGATCATTGATCCGGTCGTGATTGACATCACAAAAGGGGCCACGGAGAGCGGCAGCGTCCGGGCGCTGTTTGGACTCTCTGCCTGCGCAGGACTTGCGCTGAGCTACTAGTGGGGCCCACTTACCTTGTCGCTTGAGAAATCCAAACCGTCCATTAGATTCGTGACAAAATTTTGATAAGAGGGATGGATTTTGGATCAGATTCGGCGTGACCCACGAAAGAAATCAGCTGCAATAGTTGTAGGGCAGTCCATTTGTGACCATTGAAACCAACAAGTGTGCATGCATGAGTGCATAAAGTCAACATGGGTTTGGCTAAATCGAGCCCCTCTGCATGATGGACGGCTCGGATTGAGCATTTGGACCATGATGATGGCCCACTGAGATCATCCTCAGTCTCTGTTTCATGACAGAAACGGAGTTCACGTAAACAGAGTTCACGTCCCTGTGTTGCCATGCACTCTTAGTGCAAAAAGTGTAGTATATACACTGTATAATGATTATGAGAAATCCACACCATTCATCTTGTTCTCCATTTCATTTGAACCGTGGGGACCAAAGTTAAAGCGTATCTGGACAGCGGGTGGGCCCCAAATCAGGATTTTATGGACTGATCTGTTAGTTCAGCCACTTTCACGAGGATCCAATGGCTGAAATTTGACGTGTACGGTTAGTTTATGGTCCTCAGGCCACGTATGAAGTTTCGAACTGATCAGATGGTGGGAACCCTATGATCTTGCATTCTGGACACTTTTCAGGCCACTTGAGCTTCAATTCCTTGATTTTCTTGGGTCCCTGATGTGTAATTCTGTTGATCTTGGGTCTCTGGAGTCCGTCCCACGCTTTGGTGTCATCAGAGCGTTAAGTCCATGCTTTAAGCACCCATTTCGGTCCAGGCTCGTACATACACTCTGCATTATAAACACGATTAATCAGGCCATTAAGCAGTATCATGCGTGTAAATCTATGCAATAAATGGGTCTGATATGCAATATTTGACCCTCAACAGTACGTACACAGGAAGAAGACAAATTAGACCCTGGCTAGAGCAGGGGACCCTCCGATGTTAAAGTCAGGCTAGGATTTTGGGTCTAGTAGTATTGAGGGATTTTGAGTGAGATATTTTGCGTACCTTTTACCGTAGGTAGAGTAGTTATTTATAGCCTTTTGGGGGCGGTGGCATATATGACAATGACTCTTGGATGGTGACTGTGTATTACGGAAGATATCTTCCTCTGGATGTGTCGTCATTGAATTTTCGAGATCCTCGTGAATATATCAGAGAACAATCTTATTATATCTTACTATACTGCAGGTGTATTTGATTCTAAGGTGGTGGTCAATATCCAAGGCCGACCTCCAAAGTTGGTTCCCGAAGCCGAGGTCGGTATCCGAGGCCGACCTCAAAAGTTGGTAACCGAGGTCAAGTTCTTTGGTCGAGGTTAGTACTCAATGTCGAGCTCAGGGTAATTTTTTGGCCCTCAATCAATCTATAATCTTTGACTTTATTCATTTAACCAGTCCATTTTTACCCATCACAGTAGCCCCCTACTTCCAAGCATTCTTCAAAAGCTCGGGAAGTAAGTTAGTGTGGACTGACACTATTTGACGACTTGTGCCAAAGAGGTCGGGAGGTCAAGAGGTCAGACGGAGTAGGGCTAAGATTGATAAGTCGATTGTTTAGTGGTAGATCACGTATGGTAGAATTAATAGGAGGAACTTTTCTTCCCTTCAACTAAGAGAAGTCTCGATCATTCCCATAGTAGTAGGCCCAGTCCAAGTAGTGTTATTGATTCATGGTTCAACCTCTTCTCTAAGGGTCGGACGACTGGTTGAGGACTACTTTTCCCTTGCACTAAAGGAAGCCCTAGTAGACCGTGTAGTTCAAATAGTCGAGAAATCATTTAAAAGAATTTTCTTTTCATAACCTGAGGAAGTTCTTTTATTGTAAAAGCCCATAAAGCAATATAGAACACAATAGTAGAATCATGAACATATTTTCTCCTTAAAAAATGGAGGTCGCTCTTAATCGAGTAGGTCGGTCAGTCTATACGCTCATTAGTATCTGATGTCGAGGTACGTTGGCCTCGGTCTTGGTCATCCTCTTTCTTTCTTTTGGCATTAACGGCTGAGAACTCTTCCTTTTCCCTTCGGTTCCTATCATCACTCGAGTTATTTCCTCTTTAGCAGCTTTTCGTGAACTAAATAGTTCATCGACATTGAAATATTTTTAAGCTTGGTTAAGTAGGTTGGCAAGGGTAGTTAGGGGGTTCTTACCAATAGAGAAGATAAACTTTCTTTATTTGAGGTTGGATACCATGGCGGTTAGAGCTATCTGGTCAGAATAATCATCGACCTAGACAGCTTCGACGTTGAAACGGATGAGGTAGTCTCTTAACAAAACTGCGTGAGGAGGCTTTGCTGAGTTACAAGGAACTGATGGACCTCGGCTTCAGCTGCCTAAACCACCACGAGCAGCTATTGATAAGGTCAGGGAGAATGCTTGGTATATTGCGAGGCCCGAGGCGCCATGAAGCTCCATTCAGGCTTTGAATGACTCGAGGTGCTCGTTCGGATCGGCGATTCCAGAGTAGGGGTCATCTGCAGCATCCAGAACCTAGGCAGAAGTGGAGATGTCATAATGTCGTCAGTGAATGTTGGTTTGATTTTTTCTAACGTGGCCTCTAATAAGGTTGGTACTCGGGCAAGGTAAGCTTGTTTGATATCATTGATCTGCCTTGAATTTTCTTAAGCTCTGCCTCCCAAGGGCCCTCTTTCTCGGCCACTACTTCGAGGGCTTTTCCACAGCTCTACCTCTTTGCCGCGGGGCGCGGGTCGGAGTTTGCGAGCATGGCTGCTCCCGAAGTGTGGGAAAGAGCTTAAATTGGCAGCTCGGGAGGTCGCTTGTTTTTTTGCAAGTTGACCGGTACTTGAGATGGTGCAGTGGTAGCACCTTCCTCTGCATTGTTACCAATGGGTGGATTTTGTCTCTCGAGGAGTTGCATGAGTCGATTCATGTCTCTATTCAAGGCTTCGACTCAGTTTTCCAAAGAGACTAATCGACTACCCCTGGTTCGGGATCGAGGGGCGGGCGTTCGGGGAGTAGAGTTGGCTTGCTGCTAGTAAGGTTGGGCACCCTGTTTAGCTGATGATTTAGGAAGAGATGGGATAACTGCAGCAATGGTAGTTAGAGCTTTCTTCTTTCCTTTCGCTATTGTGGTTTTCTGGTAAAGCATGAACTAGTTTAATATCGTTCTCACAGACGACGCTAAACTGTTGATGCAAAAATCTGGTTCACCCTTTTCTGACCTTCGAGTACCTGCACGTGAAAAAGACAAAGGAGACCCTGGCTAAAGCAGGGGACTCTCCGATGCCAAAGTTAGGATAGGAATCTGGGTCTAGTAGTATTGAGAGGTTTTAGGTGAGAGATTTTGCGTACCTTTTACCATAGGTGGAGTAGTTATTTATAACCTTTTGGGGGTGGAGGCATATATGGCAATGACTCTTGGATGGTGATTGCGTATTACGGAAGATATCTTTCTCCGGACATGTTCTCATTGATTTCCGAGGTCCTCACGAGTATATCAGAGGATAATTCTATCATATCTTAATATACTGCAGGTGTATTTCATTCTGAGGTGGTGGTTAATATCCGAGGCCGACTTCCAAAGCTGGTTCCCTAGGTCGAGGTCGATATCTAAGGCTGACCTCCAAAGTTGGTAACCGAGGTCGAGTTCTTTGGTCGAGGTTGGTACCCAAGGCCGAGGTTGGAGTGATTTTTCGGTCCTCGAGTAATCCATAGTTTTTGAGTCTATTCATCTAGTCAATCCATTTTTACCCATAACATCCACTATTTTCTAAAGATTATACATTAAGCCTATAAGTATATACTTGGTTGTATCATCTAAAATACCTATCTAGGTGAATCCCTGTTGGAAAATAATGATCACATTAGTTGTAGGTAATTTAATTATCATCCCATTGTCTTAGTCATCTCGTTGAAGTATCATATGTAAGGCAGTTGATTGTAAGAACTAAAGCATCCGCATCAACGATCGTGTGAGTAATTAAGAAGTTGACTCGAGCATGAAAGCGTATCGATCAAGCATCTTAAGAAATGCTCAACAACGGGACTCAATCTAATAAGTAAGGTTGTCAATTTAGAGTTCACACGCTATTTTCTCTTATAGGACTGAGTGTAGAGTTTATAACATAAACTCGAATAAGTTCTCATTATATAACTGAATTCACCGGACATGGGTGCGTATGTGTGGGAGCCTTCGATAAGAGTAAACGTAGTGCCTTTGATTATGACCGCACTCACTGGAAATGGGTGCATACATGTTAGTGTCCATTGGGAGCCTCTAGCGGGAGTGTATGTAAGGCCTTATATTAGGACCGTTAGTAGTTGTTGGTTAGCCGATAAAAAACCAAGTCTCCGCGGGAGCCACCAACACAGGTAGAAATATATTCCTCCGACACAGGAGTATACATGTAGGTTAGTGGTTAACATATGAGAAACTACTGTAAAGATTAGAGATAAATCTGATTAAAAACCTCTGAGATGGTGAAATCCGATACACTCGAGGAAACTGCGTCCGTCGGGAGTGGAGTGGGCAGGTAGTCGATCCACTATACATGCCTGTGTTTGAGATTGTTATTTGTGCGGAATTCTATTTATGCATGTGAGCTTATCTTGTTGAATTGTATGAATGCATAATTAGATGAATGTTAGGTGTTAAATATTTTACATTCTTACATACAAGATCACTGTCTTTTTTATACTAGTTGCTTACATTGTTACATTTATTATAGTATATGTGATTGGGCCTATTTTGGCTTAAAAGCCTAAGTGTTGATTGTCTTATTAGTTTAATTGGAAAATCATTTTAATTAGCTAGATATTTCAAGTGGTTATAATCATCTCCTCTCCTCTAAGACTTAGTTGTAATTTTAAATTCCGTCAAGATTCTGCATGCCGTGGTAGACAATTCATGCAATTTCATATATATGCAATTTTTTGTATGCCTTGAATGAGTAGCTTTATTTTGATAGATTTACTAAAATACGTCTCTAAATTTTATTATCCAATATACTACGACTACGACCATTGAACCTGGGGTCACGTTTGAATAACTCGAATCATTTATACTAAGAACCTCACCTTGAAAGGGGATACCTAAAACAAATTTGACATAAATCATTTAACTATTTCTCATTTGAAAGTGGATCATATACTTCAACGATGTTTTGTAATTGATTTATTGAACGTTTGATTTTTAGAGTACATGTCATTTTCATCAAACGAATTATATATATTTTACCATGTGATGCTTTATTATAACTACACTGAATAAATATGCTGAAGAGATTTCGTCGAGGTTTTTATATCATTGAGGAATGAAGTAAGACAAGTCAATTGTGAAATATATTATGACGCTTATATTGTTCAATTCTTCCTACACTTGGAATATTATCATAGCAACAGAAATAAGCCTCACGCATGCGTAAGCATGTGAATGTAAACACATTTATTGGATATTAGAAAACAAGTTGGAGTTTATTACATGGTGTTAGTTTGTTGTAACGTTGTGGATTTTCACTATATTGAATTTCTAAAAATCTTTGAGAAATTTTAATATAACTAGCTTATGTTGTCACTGACTAACCATTAATGCTTGAGGTGAGCCTATACACGGGTGGTACCTGTAAGTATCCACACAAATCTGATTAATTAATCGTAAGAAGCCAACGAATCTACTTGATCACTTAAACATCGAGTTTAGTCACATGATTTATTCACAGATAGCTGAAATCTAAATGGCCTATCATTGACTAATCAAGATAACCATAACTAAATAAAGATCTACCTAAAGCTGTAACGTCCTGTCCAGCCAGAACAGGGTCCTAAGGCGTCCACGTAAGATTTGCCGCTGGGCCGTTCGCTTAAACCGTTGTGTGTGGGGTATCACCAATTTATTTAACCTAGGATTAGCCCATTAGAGTAGACCAGTCTGGTCATGATCGGACCAAGTGCGGGCCGTCAAGCTAGATGGCCCGTTTACATTTAGCAACGGCCCGTGCGGGCCATACGATGACCAAGGAAGGTCAGAAAAATCTAAAAATTTAGGGAACCGAAGATCCCACTGGGCTTGTAGTCCATCGTGGACCACAGACTCAGTGGACACCAAGAAATTAATTTTCCACGTCGTCCCAGCGACACTTGTCAAAAGCAACTCACCCCAAGCCAGAATTGAATCTGGCACTTGTAAGTAAAACTGAAATATCAAGCTTTCCAGCCGTCAGATCTCTTCTACATTTACGGTGGAGGTCTAATATATTTTTCTATGCCCGTCCACAGAATCTGGGACTCGATCGTGGAACGGTGACCGTTGATCGCAAATCGGACCCGTACGATCAAACCCCCATCCGATTGTCTCCAAATTTTGTATGGCCCTTCATCGGACCATGGAGTACCTATTCTATAAGTATTAGGGCCAGAGGGCCACTAGAACCTCCCCAACAACCAGAATGGGGATCGTAAGGCCATTTTAAGATCGGAGCCGTGTGATTAAATCCCGCATCCGTTTGTCTCCAAATTTTGCATGGCCCCTCATTGGGCCATGAGACACCTGCACGCCAATTTTGATGGCCAAAGGGGTGATAAGGCCTCCCCAAAGCTAAAAGGGGCCCCAATAGGGCCATTGTGGGAATTTATTGAAACTTAAGGCCAATTGGCCCTAGTCTAAGAAATAAAGCCCTAGCTCTTTCTCTCATTACTTCCACCGTCACTCCACAACCAAGAAGAGTAAATAGAGAGTAAAGGGAGTTGTGAGAGAAGGAAGAGCGTGGGAGTGGATCGTAGGCAAGGTGGGGCCCAAGGGAGTTCAATCTTGCAACTCCCTACCTCTTCTCCAAGAAAATCCTACGCCACAACCGTAAGAATCATTCCATTGATCGTCTAGGTAAATCCCTCACCCCTTTTTCTTGAAACTTTATGTTGAGAAGGGACTTGCATGGAGTTCTAACATGCGGGTGTTTGCTTTAGGGATTCCAACCGATCGACCCCAAAATCCACACTCCTAGGTCATTTTCCAAGTCTTCAATGATCCATAGGTGCAGACTATTATCCTTAGGTGGTCTAGCACCAATTTTAGTATGAATTTAATGAATTTGATTGCTTGGATGATGTATTTGGAGGATCTAGAGAGAACCTAGGAAAAGACCTTACCTTGATTCTTTCAATCGACATAGAATAGTTATGGAATGTTATTGTCTCTCACTTGAATGGTATAAATTTGATGTGGCATGTGTATGTCTTGTTGATTTGGGTATGATGTTACCTTGTAGCATGTATGATTTATTAACCCATATGCATTTGTTCCTATGATATGTGTGTGTGTGTGTGTGTGTGAAATGCTTATCCTCCCTAATCCACACAACACACATGCACTTGATGTCACAATAATGTTAGCTTTGCTTAGTAGTAAAATTGAGTTCTATGTTGAGAGATATGAATGTGTGATATTGCATATGCTAGATGATAACGCTGAATGTTGGCATGTTACGGATTACCATCAGGACCCTCGGGTTGGTCAGGAATATGAGTCGAGTGAAGGTGGTCCCATTGGTAGGACTATCTTGAGGCTAAACCCATGAATTTGGACGGGTGCGTATGGGCGACGGTAGTTAGACTACATGGGACGCTCGTACCCGATGTTGTCTGCCACGTGCTTGCCTGGACTCATGCGGTCTAGTCTACTTACTGACTAACCTTGTTTGTTAACCCTGTTTGCTCACATATGTATGGAACCTGGAATACCCTACAACCGTTGTAGCCCATTGATAACCAATTGAAGTCGATCCACCGACTCGTGAGCCGGACATGGTGGAATGGGACACTGTAGCCGAGCTGTCGGCCTACGCTAGGGTGACGAGCCTCCCTGTAGTAACCGTGAGCAATCCTTTTTCTTAGCACTCCCTATATGCTTGAAGTCGGGGATGGAAAACCCAACGCGATCAAGGATCGCGGAGCCCTGACCTCGCACGTTGAGGGGCCTAGGCATCGCAACTAGTTGAGGGCATTGATACGTGGGGTGTTTTAGTTTCCCCAACTTGCTGGATGAATGAGATTAACTAAGAACCCGGCTAACACTATCATATCGCATTGTACTAGTCAGGTTGGCGACTCGGCAGTCGAGGTCGCATTGATGGAGTGTTGGTCATGCGCGATCGTTAAAAGAAGTCACTTGAGGGAGTGTCGTGGCGAGGGCATGCATCATATCATTTTCATGCACCTGCATTAATAAGATTAGTTAGGTGTTTATGAATGCTTGCCTTTCATTAAATTCAAAATATAATTGATGCATATTATAACTTAAGACTAATAGCACCCACTGAGTTGATCACTCACTCCCACTTTGAGACGGTATTTTAAAACACCAACCAGACTCTCCCACAAATGCAGGTGATGCATGCAGAGTATGAGGAGCCTGGCGGCACGAGCCTTGATGAAGAGGATGATCTATCCCATTTTCAGTTGATGGGCGACTCTCCATCGGCTTGATAGGCGGGATTTGGATCTCTGAGTAGTGGGCTCAACTCTATTCTTTTGGACATATCATTCTTTTTTTGTGGTTTTGTTGGGCAACGCCTTGTGCGACCCATTTATATTTCATGGACTTGTGTGTGTGTGTGTGTGTATTTGACCTCTCTCATTTCAGTAGATTAGTTGTGATTGTGTTTAATGTTTCAAGAAATTCCATTCTGCACATTTAAACCTGATTAAATGCAAATTAGTAAAAAAAAAATCAGCATAAGTATACCTAAGAACTTGGGAGTCAAGTGTATGCACGACCCCCAAATTTCAGGGCATTACAAAAGCCGAAATGATTAGGGGTCAGATCTTAATTAATAAACCAAATTGACTCAGTTACTCATCTAACATAAAAACTGATGGTTTAGGGTGATTATGAATGAATCGTTATTTTCACTAATTACGAATAAGTTACACCATAAACTTAGCTAATTCAAACCCTAATCATTGCGCTCAAGAAATCTAAATACCCAATTCATTCCAGAAATGTCCTGATTATCCAAACAAGCTCTAGACCGCTCGTTAGTGAGCCTTGAACCCGACACTATAAAAATACACTCGTCTTAGTGAGCTTGACGTTCATCGAACCGAGATCACATCTCGAATTGCTCAACTTGGACCCGTAAGCCAAGTGCATGAGATGTGTGAATGTCTTAAGTAAAAACCTTAAATAAAAGTGAAACTAGCCCATTACTCTTTTGCAAAGTTGTAACTTTCGGACCGTCGGTTTATGGCTAAAGTCCGAATACCGGCTAAAGATATTTCCCCACACATATCTGTATAACCACGGCCCCAATTGAACATCAGTGATCGTCGATCTAAGTTAGGGCCTTCTTAGTTGATCACCACACCTGATAATCGTTGTACTTGACGTCCCTTGGGAGGATCTTTCCATAGACTTTGTGCTAGGCTTTCCACGAACCCAATATCGAATGGACTCAGTCTTTATTGTGGTCGACAGATAACTCATTTAATACCATGTAATAAGACTCTCAATGCTACACATGTCACAAATTTGTTCTTTGAGAGGTTGTTCAAGTACATGGAACCCCAAAATCTATCACCTCAGACAGTAACACTAAGTTCCTCAATCATTTTTTGAGGACTTTGTGGGGGCGATTTAACACCAAGATACAGTTCAACAGTGTATATCATCCATAGAAAGATGAGTAAACCCAAGTAGTGAAGCATATACTCAAGAACCTTATACGATGTATCTCGAGTGATAAGCCCAAACAATGGGATCTTACCTTAGCTTAGGTAGAATTCGTGTTCAATGATATGCAAAATTGTTCCCCCGACAAGTCCCTATTTGAAATTGTGTATGAACGAGTACTTAAACATACCATTGATTTAGTTCGATTGCCCAAGCTGCCAGGCATGAGCGTTGCTAAAGAACGTATAACAAACTGAATCATAAGTGTACACGTTGATGTTCATGCTAAGTTAAAAGCATCAAATGACAAGTACAAGGAAAGGGCTAATATACATGGGTGCTTAAAGGTGTTCAATGTGGGCGACAACATTATGGTTCACTTATGCAATGAGAGATTTCCAACTGGAACGTATAACAAGCGAAAGAACAAGAAGATTGGACTGGTGCCTATACTCTATAAGATCAATAACAACGCCCACATCATTGATCTTCCTGAAGACATGGAGATCTCATGCATGTTCAATGTGGCGGACCTATATGAGTATCACGAACTAGAGTCGAAAGATAACTCGAGGATGTGTTTTTTTTTTTTTCAAGTGGAGGGGATTTCATGTAGGTTGTGAAGTAAGCACATGCCCATCATAAATGAACTAGAAGAACTCCATAAAGAAATAAACAAAGTTTCAGCATAATTCGATTGATTGAGGTCAGTCGAGCAGATTGATCGAGTCAATTGATCGATCGAAATTCAGATTTAGATGAAAAGCTTACTAGACAATTTTTATTTAGTTTGATCAATCGACCGGTTGCATTGATCGATCCGCACAAATTCGATGCCATGGGTTTTAGTATCTGAACGTTTTGCGTTATTCCAATCCATCGATTGATGGATTAATATAATGCAGAAATTTACACATTTTTCAGTTTTTGTTTCCTTGTTTGTTTAATTTTTTCTAATTGTGTCGTAGGATTTGTTTAAGGATATTTAAGCATGCAAACTCATTTATTTTAATAACTTTTAATAAAATTTCTCAAAATTTTTCTCGAACACTTTTCTCGTAAATTTAAGAGAGCCTCGTGCATTGAAGGTGTTTATTGTTCGAGGAAGATGATGATTGTCCTCATCATGCTCTTGCCTACATCATTGGGCCATTGGAGTGGCCCTATTCAAAATTCTAATTTTTCAAACCCGAGTTGGCCCATTGACACCCTTAGGTACTCGGCGTCTGAATTGCATAACGTCAATTGTTAATGTTTTAAAATGACATTTTTTTTGCCCTTAAATGAGAAGATGTATAGGACTAACGACGGATAATCTAAACCACTCATCCATTAAGGACCAACGGATCATCTAAACCACTTATCCCGTAGCGGTCAGAAGATGATCCGAGAGATCTCTTGTCCAGTGGGATCCGACGGATCATCCAAATTCATAGTGTGGGCATCCAGAGGGGGCAAGCTTAACTATCCTAGCAATCTCAAGTATTCGAATTCACCCATGTGGCTTGTTGAGTCACTAAACCTTGGCTTACTAATGCTATAGCATTTCCCTTGGCTACACTAAGTTGACATGGGCCATGATTTACTAGATCAAATGGTTCAAGAAGCTCCAATTTTCTTCCGTCTCCACTTTCTATACCGTACACATGGCATTTGTCTGATGGTCCGAACCAACATTCACTATCCATTTAAGATGGACCAACTGCGATATGGCATGACAACGATGGACACGACTTAGCTGTGACCCCGCGAATTCAAAGATGTGAGTGGCACCTTGACTGTGGGGCCCACCTTGATATATACATTGTATATCTACATTGTGTATCCATTTTTTCAGATGATTTTAAAGCATGGGCCCAAAACCCAAATCTCAGGTGGACCACGCCACAAGGAACAGAGGTGAATGACCATTAAAAACATTTTATGAGCCACAAAAGTTTTGAATCAAGTTGATATTTTCATTTTCCTTTCATCCATGTGTGTGACCTTATCAGCTGGTTGCATGGCAAATAAACGTTACGGTGGACCATATGAAGTTTTAATGGTAGGCATTCAATGACCATTGTTTCCTATGGTATGGTCAACCTGAGATGTGTATCTGCTTCATTTTTGGGTTCATGCCCTAAAATCACCTGGGAAAAAATGGATATACAACATAGACATATAATGTATACATCAAGGTGGGCCATGAATAGGGTCCCACCCACATAGCTGGATCTAGGGTTGCAACTAAGTCGCGTCTAAAAACAACGCCATAACCGTAAACTCAATGTTTAATAATAGACATTGTTGATCTCGAGGGACATTTTATGAATAGAATGGAGTAATAATCTCCCGGATAGGAAGGTAGTCCTTCAATAATTTGCATATTTCCTATTTAAAGTGGGCCATTATTATAATTTTTTCTTATTTATTTAAGGTACCGCTCAAGAAGGTAGGAGCTTCCAATCAGGGGTGGCTCAACATTTTGGGGGCCTTAGGCAAGTCATAAAAATAAGGCTTTTTAGTTTTTTTTTTTTAAAAAAAAATTAATAAATTCAAAATTAAATCATAATTTTTTTTGAGTTTTTCATATCCAGATGCATATTTTTTATTAGTTATTTTAAAGATTAACAAGTTGACACAAATAAGGAATAATAATAATAGATAAACAAAAGCTAATTGATATAAATAATAAATTGAAATATAAATTCTTGAACAATAGAACCTGATGAATCCTAGATTTGTTGAAGCAGCAACAACCAACGGATCAAGACTCTAAGAAGCTTATTTGCCGATTATTTGAGAAGTTGTTTTGTAGATATTGTTTAGCAAAAAAGTAGGAAATACTTTGAGATTGAGAAGCTGCTTAGCAAAAAAGTTGATTATGTTGTGCGATTGTTTTGTTGTTTAGCAAAAAGAACAATCCACTACTAATAATCTAATTAGACATTGGTGTGCCGCTGTATCGTTAGAAAATTGAAGTTAGAATTTAATTTAGAAAAATGACGTTAGAATTTAATTTTTTGAGAACTTAATTAGCAATAAAGTAGGTAGTTGTGGTCCTAGGTTTTAAGAGAAGAATTTATTGGGAATGATGCTATTATTTTGAAAAGAGACGATATAGTTAGACTGTTATTATTGATAGTGTTAGTTTCTAGGATTTGTTTTTTATTTTCAATTTCAAACTTGTAAACTAATTTTTAGATGTCCTATTTTGTAGGCCTTTCAATAATTTTTACTATAAAAAATTTAGGTTTTTTTTTTCTTCTTCTTAATTTTAATTGTACTATAATATAGGACCCTCATAATTAAGAAATTTTAATTTTGCTATAATATAGGGCCTTCATAATTAGGGGGCCTTAGGCGATTGCCTCACCTGCCTGCCCCTTAGAGCTGCCCCTGCTTCCAATAGAGAAGCCTTTTTAGGCCTCTTCCATTAGATGGTTAAGCACATCATGCAAGAGGGTTGGGGTTTTTTAAAGAAAAAATATGGGGGTTGATATGTAACTATTTTGAATTTGGACTATTCATTATTTTTCATCATCCATGAAAAAAAAAAGGAAAAAGAAAAAGAAAAAGACCAATTCACAAACTATATTAAATCAAATCACTGTGATAAACATCTTAATTGTCATCAATATTAGGACCCACAATATCAACGGTTTAGTTTAAGATACCAGTATGGCACATGTGCAATTTCTGAGGGCATGAGTATAGTTAAAATTAGTAGTTTGATAATCTTAATTAACCACCTAACATCATTGATGGTTTTATATAATGATAAATGGAAGAGTTTTATTTACAAATAGGCAAATAAATAAAAGGGAAGGGTGTATATGAACCTTCTAAGTGGCACTCTTGCCAGGTTAATTGTAAATGTCTGATGCTACTGCATATGGCCATTCATGTCAAGTGAGGAGAGTGATTGCCCGCAAAAGCTTTTAGCAGGAGCTTCATGGAAGTTAGGTGGTCCACCATAATGTGCGAGGAATCTACCCAATGTATCTATTTTGCTAGATTATGTTAGGACATTGGCTAAAAAAATAAGGCAGACCCTAAACTCAAGTGAGTTGTACAATGGGAACAGTGAAGATTCAATGTCTATAGTTAAAACATTTGTGGGGCCCACAAGTTTTAGATTAAGCTAATTTTTTTTGTTTTTTTTGTTTTCAATTATCCTAATGGGAATGACCTTCTGAACGATACATGGCATATAAAGATCGCGGTTGACTTCAGGAAGGTTGAAACGGTAAGCATTTTCCTACCCACTTTTTATTGTTGCATGGCTCACTTGAACTTTGGATCTGCTTCATTTTTGAGTCATGTTGGAATATTACCTAAAAAAATAGATGAATATGATGGATATCTCACCGATATTAACTTCCCACCGCAGCAAGTTCTTATGAAAGGCTTTCGAAGGCAATCCGAGCTCCGCTGGTGACTTTGGAGACGCGAAGAGGCAATTTATGATGTCTTAGGTATTATCCATCCTAGCCTATTAGAGCTTTTGAAAAAATAAATAAATAAAATAATTAAGAGCAGAAAAATGGTAATATGGTAACCCTTGTCATGTGACCATCTAATAGCACTTGGTGGTTTTATATAATGGATAAACAAGAAGGGTTTTTTTTTTTTACAAATATGCAAAGACTTTTTTTATTAAAAAAATAAAAAATAAAAAGATCTTATATGGATGAAAAGGAAAGGCATGGCTATTTATTTATGTTTTATATTCATCTTAATCAAAGCCCCATTATTTGCACGGTAAAAGATTGAGTTCGTAGTATTTCAAATACAGTGCGTGCATATCAACTACCTCACCCTGTTAGAGCTTTTATTTTAAAAGTTGAGAGAGTTGGATAGATGGTTTCACATAACGGGCAAGTTATGAGAACAACTTATTTTACAAATATGCAAACGAGAGTTTATTATTATTATTATTATTTTAACTTTTAGTCTTGTAGAGCCAAAAGGGGTATATATATATGATTAAAAAAAGTAATCTTTTTACTAAATTACAATTAGATGGTGTGTGGGCCCACCCAGATATCCATCACAAATCTACTCTGTCCATCAGTTTTTTAAAGACCGGCAATGGAGAAAGTTTCTAAAAATCAGGCAGATCTAAAACTCATGTGGACCACACCACACAAAATAATGGGAACAGAAATGTCCACTGTTGAAACCTTCCTGAAGCCGACCATTATCAGACGATGATGCTCATATGCTATACAAACTGTTCCCAGGGTTATTACCACTCAAATAAGCTGTAGGCACAAGTACCATCGTGATAGAAAACTTCAATAGCCTCCACAAAGTTCCAATGGTGGGCATTCAATCTCTGTTGTTTCTTGTGGTGTGGCCCAGATGAGTTTTGGATCTGTCTGGTTTTTATAATTATATTCTATCATGGTCTTGAAAAATTGATGAACGGAGTGGATTTATCACCGGCGTCTCTATGGCCCTCCACAGCTTTCAGCTACTGTTACTTCCAGGCCTGTAAACGGGTGGGCCTAAGGTAGGCCTGAGCCCGGCCCATTACACCCCTGTCCCTATGCCCGGGCACAGGTAATGGGCGCAGATTGGGTACTCTACTCCCCAACGGAACCAACTAGAGACGAGGGTCATGTCAGGGGCTCTGTGGGGCCTACCGTAATCTATATATTTTGTCCACACCGTCCATTTATTTTGATAGATCATTTGAGAGCATATCCCAAAAAAGAGGCAGATGTAAGTCTTTAGTGGACCACACCACATGAAGCAATAGGGATTTATAGCCTACCGTTGAAAACTTCTTGCGGGCCACAGAAGTTTTGGATCAAGCCGATATCATGTTTTCCCTTCATACAGGTCTACGTGACATTATGAGCAAGCTGGATGGAAAATAAACATCACAGTAGGCCCTAGGAAATTTTCAACGGTAAGAGTTCAATCCCACTGCTGAGCATGGTGTGGTCCATTTTACCATTCGATCTGTCTAATCTTTGGGCTCTTGTCCTAAAATGATCTGTCAAATTAAATGGACTGTGTCGATAAAATATATAGTCACGGTGGGCCCCGCAGAGCCCCTGACACGACCGTCCGTCTATAGCTCGGTCCTGATGGGGGTCGTGCCCAATCCGCGCCCGTCCGTAAGAGGCTCCAGAGTCATTTGAGGCGTAAGCACAGGGCGACAATTGATACTCCAACCCCTCGAAACTATAGATATAGCTTATACCGGCTCAATCAAACCGTCCAAATTGTGAGGCCATGCTAGGTATGTTTTTTCTAAAGTTAAGATTAATTTGATATTTCTAATCCCTGATCAATGAGCATTTATTCATTGGATCTGGACCATTGAATTTTTATTTTTTTTACACATGCACTCACAAGCCAAGCACACGCACTCACACTACAACGGAATTTCACCACAATAGAGACTCGAACCCATGACCATTAACTATCTTTATTTAGATGGTCTATTAACGGTCCACAAATTGGTGTTTAAGATTCATCTAAATAAAAGCCTATAATTTGTGTGGTAAAAGAGTGAGTTTGTAGTATCAAAGATACTACACTCTCAAAGGCCTGGTGGTGTTAGACTGAGAGAATTGAAAGATGGACTTACAGGTTGCACATTAATTTAAATTACTTAAATGCCCTCCACTATTATGTGATCCCTTACAATTCATGACTCTCATAAAAGTAATTGCATGGGCAAAATTGTCCCAAGTTGCAACTCATCCAATTCTTGTTTGAGTAATTGGACGTTGAATCCATTGAATATGTTGGGAGTTGCTCGATCATTGACGAAAGCAATATAGTCTTTGGAAAGAGGCTTCACTATCATTAGGTCAACTCTGCTCTACCCTAGTTTGAAGTAGTGGTGTAAAGATAGGCCAATGCGATCCTCCATGGAGCCAAAGTCCATAGACCTTGAGTCAGTGGACTTGTCCCTCCTTAGTTTGGATGGCTTGCGCCTCCTCTCAGCATGCTCGGTCGCGGTGGCCTCCGATGTAAAAAGAGTGTCAAAGTATGGTTAAATACAGACTACTTATTAATAAAACCCTTAAGAATTTATGGTCAATTTATTAATTGGCTTGGGTACGAATTCTAAAAGGTAGGTCTTGTTGATCAATGACCTAGATTATCCCAAGGGTTGAATAGTATGATCAGGAATACTAGTGGATAGAGGTGTACACGAGTTGAACCGAGTCGAGCTTGGCATAGCTCGACTCGAATTGACCACTAACTGACCTTAGCTCGGCTCGGTCATTGAGCTTGACTGGCCAACTCAGCTCGATTCGATTAACAACTTGGGCCAATTCGAGCTGAGTTTAAGCCAAGATCAGTGGCTATTTACAAGTATTTCATCAAACACCTTGTAAGCAACGTAAAAAAAAAAAGAGATATTTGTTTCATATACATACCTTCCTTGCCACCAGCCGACACTTCATTGAGTCATTTCATCGAACACTTGGTGAGCAACATCAATATCAAAGTAACCAAGCCACCGAACTGGTTCGATCCGAGTTCAATTTGAGTTGGGGTTCGATCTGAGTCGAGTCAAGCTCAGGCAAGCTCGAATTCTGTTCGAAATTTTTTCAAGATCAAAAAATCAGCTCGACTCGGCTCGAACTTAGTTTTGAACCGAGTCGAATCTAGCTTTTTCGAGTCGAGTCGAGTTGAGCTAACCGAGCTAACTCAGCTTGTGTACAGCCCTACTAGACTCCACTCAATTGCAATACATCTAAAATCGTTCAAGGGATTGCGCGTTACAACTAAATTCATGTGGAGCACTAGGGAGAGAAGTTTCTATAGGTTTCAAATTCCTCAACTCTTTGTATTAAACTCCTAAGCTTCATTCCCATCCCGTGCTTTTCTAAGGGCATTAGAGACAACTGTGAATCTATTCTGGCATATCTGTATAGATCGTTGAATCCGTTTTTAAAACCGCAGGGCCAAATATATATACACTACGGTATGGCCTATGATAAGGGTAGCACCTAATCCCATCCCTACGGGGGTATGGCTTCGGTGGATCCCCACGTGGGGCTCATTGTGATGTATGTGCCTTACATCCATATCATCTATCCATTTTTACAGTTTATTTTAGGGCATGATTGCAAAAAATGAAGTAGATCTAAATTTTAGGTGGACCACATCACAATAAACAGTGGTGATTGACCATTGGTATAAAAGTTTTTGATAAGCTGATAATATTTATGTTCTCCCTTTGTCAAGTATTTGTGAACTCATCAAGAGGTTGGATGGCAAAAAAACATCTAAGGTGTTTTTAATGGTAGGTATTCATTTACCACTGTTTCCTATAGTGTAGTCCATGTGTGATTTGTATCTATTTCATTTTTTTAAATCATGCTCTAGAATAAGCTGTCAAAATGGATGGACAATGTCGATGTAGGGAAAAAAAAATATGAAGGTCGGCCCCACATTCAGGGATCCACCAAAAGAGATAGGGTGCGGCCAGCCTCACCCAACACAGAGCTGCCCTTCGTGGCGCTCAACTCAATATATGCATTGTATATACATGGTGTCCATCTATTTTTCCAGCTAATTTTAGTACATGAGTCCAAAATTAAAGCCCAAAGATGAAGCAGATCTAAATCTAAGGTGGACCACATCATATGAAAAAGTGGTGATTGAATGAGCACCATTAAAAACTTCCTAAGGCCTACATTGTCATGGCCCGACATTCGGGTACTCGATGGGGTATTCGGGATCCGAATCTTAATGTTCGTGAGTTATAGTATAATGATATTTATTACAATCCACATGATTCAATCAAATTTAATAGATATTCAAAGTCATCTAAAAAGAAAAGACTGCTGAAATGTTTATTAAATTTAACTCTCTTGATATTTTATTTTATTTTATTTTTACATCGAAATTTGAAATTTAAACTGAACCTAAATAACAAAAACTGAATTGAAATTTAAACTAAACCTAATTTTCTAGAAAAATAAAACTAATAGTAGAGGCCCGCTTGCTCGTAGTATTCCAACTTTACACCTGTGCATTTTTGTAGTAGGGTAAGCATAACAGCTCAGTAAGGTCATTTCTTACCCAAAATTTAACATATTTAGATTATATCAAATTTTATAAACAATGGAGGAAATATAATACATATAATAAAAGAACATGAATTTAAGTAGCAGAATTGTAAAACTGTGATGCATGTGATACTTTCCATGAATTCTCATAAACAATATATATCATTTCTTACAACATTGTACCCAAGTGGATGGTCACGTTGCATTAACGCCCATACATTAGTACCTCGTGATAATTAACCTATTTATGCATTAGCTGGTCAGACTACTGCTCTAGTTGTATCTCTGACGTATGTCCGTGCACACAGTTGTACTCATACGCCGTACACAAATGAGACTTCAAAGGATCCAGTGGGTTCTAAGGTCTTTCACCCAATGGACACAATCACCCTACTTGCTGGCTTTAGGGTCCTACACTCTAAGGACACGATCGCCATATTTACTTACATTACATCCAACATATAAAAATTGATGCTTAATGAATGCTAGACTTACATGTAAGATGAATCATCATTTTGTAATCGAAAGTATCAATAATATAAATTTTTATTTCTAATTAATAATTATAGATATAATTTTGTTGAAACTTTAATAACTACAACTTTTACATAAAATATTATTATTATTATTAGTAAATTTAGAAATTACTGAAATGTATAAGAAATTTATTTTAAATTCTAACTTTAATTAAATTAATTTTTTTCACTTAATTAATATTAAATATCAGCATAAATATATTTATTATTTTTATTCGCTAAATTAAGTTTTTTTATTATCACATAAACTTAACAAATACATACATACATACATACATATATATATATATACATACATACATACATATATATATATTTATATATATATGTATGTATATATATATATATATATATATATTGTTCATAGTTTATTATACTTTTCTTCCACTCATATTTTCTTTAATTTGTCAAGGAAATATTTTCTTTTATTCACTAAATTCTAAAATATAATTTTTATTTTAATTATCACATGAACTTAACAAATATATATATATATATATATATATATATATATATATATTGTTATGATATTAAATTAGAATTTAATAAATTATACAAATAAAGTATCTTTACAATTTAAGAATTAATTTATATTTATGTATTATTTTATTCACTAAATTCTAAAATTTAAATTTTATTTTAATTACCACATAAACTTAACAATATATATATATATATATATATATTTATATTTATATATATATATTTATATTTATATTGTTCAGATATTAAATTGAAATTTAATAAATTATATAATAAAGTATTTTTACAATTTAAGAATTATTTTATATTTAATTTTAACTTTAGATTTAAATCAATCAAATTATAATCTATTTTATTAAATAAATTCTAAAGCTGATGAATTTGATTATTTTAATAACAATATTTATTTAAATTATTAATTCCTAAAAGTTTAGAATTAAAAATAGATTTTATTTTATTTTTATCAATTTATAATTTCAATAATTTATTAATTAATCTAATATAATTAAGATATATATATATATATATATATATATATATATTTATATATATATATATATATATATATATAATTTGTTAATTTCAAGGTGGGCCAAAAAAGATCTATGAACTAAAGATTGTCTTGGCCAGCCGAGATTTAGATTTTTATTTTTATCAATTTACTAATTTAAATTCAATTAAAACTGCCCACATCTCCCACTCTTCCGCCTCGTTCCTTATATTATTAAAAAGAAAGAAAAATATAAACAAAGTTTCAATCGTATCATAAGGGAAAAATAATTAGATTATGTTTATTATTATATATTATATTTATTTATAATCCTACTTATTTATGAATTTATATTTTATTTTTATTTTTATTATATATATATATTCTGATATTGATTGTTGTTATTAATACAATAAACCAATTATCTAAGTTTATATTTTGATTTATAAATTCTGTATATAAAAATATTTATGTTACCATATGCCACATTTGCAATTTCAGAGTGCGTGCATGTCAATCATCGTACTCTACCAGAGTATCAAATAACTCCTCATGAAAAGTCAGGAGATGTACCATGAGAAACTACTTTAATGGAGAAGGTTTCAAGTCCATCAAGCTGGACCACAAGTTACGATCCACCTAGCAATAGATTTATGACATACTAAGCTCATTCAACATCCAACCCACCCAATACGTTTAAAACAACATGAAACTACAATCTTACTCGTCTCCACATGCGGAACATAGCACACATCTGTAAGTCTGAGAAATCTACCATGCAATCCACATCTTCAACGTGCCCAGATAAATAAAATAAATAAATAAATAAATAAAAGAGCACGGTCTGTCCATTTTCTTAGGCACCATGAATGAATGAAAGCTAATAACGTTCCTTATTCAACTTACAAGTATAGTCCACCTATTTAGTTTAGCTGCTAAATTTTCAAGCAATGAGAACATAAAAAACATGACCTCTCAGATGAATGGAATAGATATCACACACGTGTCTTGTGTGGCACATGACACACGAGTAGGATTCAAATCCTACTCGCGCGAGTAGCTTTCCCATTTTTCATGAATAATTGAATGGTGGGGCATTGGAGTTGCTGCATGTATTCTAGAAATCAACCAACGGCTCTGGATTTGTGCAAGTGGTCATGACCCCTCCGGCTCTGTAGTATATACATTCATCATATACCTGCATTTTTTAATTATTACTTTGGGTTACACCATTTACTCGGTTTGTTGTATGGATTTATTTCCACAATCTGCCTCTTTGTTAAATAACAATGTCATGCTAGTTTACTACCATTTTTAATATGGTGGTGACTCCTCAACCGTCCACCATGAACAGCTGAGAATGCGAAGGTAACCATGAATTTTAGTAGGCCCAGCCATTCAATGTGAGATTTATTACTTAAGGGTGGAGCTCGTATAGAACCTGATATTTTAACAAATTTATGCACCTCATATAGAACTTGCATTATAGTGTAGAAATTGAATTTATTAAATTTATTTTTGTTGATATTAGAATTGTTCATGTTATTCATGCTTATCTATTGATTATTTAAATTGTAAAAATATATATATATATATATGGTTGTATTAGCAAGTAGGGCGATCGTGTCCCTTGGGTGAGAGATCCTAAAGCTAGTAAGTAGGGCAATCGTGTCCCTTGGGTGAAAGACCCTAGAACCCACTGGATCCTTTGGAGTCTCCTTTGTGTACGGTAGTTGGGCCAAAAAAAGATGGAGCGTAAATTGACCATAACTTTTGATTTGGGTATCGTTATGGGGCACACAACCTATCAATCTTTACTGAAATGGGTCATCCGAGGTGAACCGACCCACAATGCGGGTTGCATCTGTCCGTTTCGTCAGAAAAAGCGCGCTTTCAGCTCAAAAACGAATTTTTAGGAAAATTTTACTAATTTTAGTAATTTTGATTTTTTAAATTTTTTTAGAGTTTTAGATTTTCTTTCCTTTTAGAAATAACTTTTAGTTATACTAGGACTCTTTTAGGGAAAGTTTATTTGCAATTTTTATTTTTAGAAAATAGGCCTTAAAAGAGTTTTATTAGAATTAGAATTTTTATTAGAGTTTGAATTTTGCTATTTTTTGGTAATTACGAATTTTAGTTTATTTTTTCTTTATTAATAGTGTAAGGAGACACATTAGAGGATTATTAATTATCAATTAATCAATTTCGAATTTATTAGAATTTATTTCTATTTCCTACTTTCTTTCCTGTGGATTCGAGAAGTCTCTGTGAGGAGCCCAGAGAAGTTTCGTGGATTCGGAATAGTTATCCTCTTGAGGAAGACGGTGCTCGACCTCAAGTCCTCTCCTGCGTCAGTTTAATTTATTTCTATTCCCTGCTTTTTTTTCCTCGTGGATTCGAGAAGTCTCTATGAGGAGTCTAGAGAAGTTTCGTGCTAGACCTCACGTCCTTCCCTGCGTCAGTAATTAAATTAAATAATTAAATAAATTTTAAATAAAATATCAATCACATAATAATTAATTTAAGCAATATTACTATTAAAATTTTGGAATAAATAACATAACAATTAACTGAAAATGTTAAATTTCAAGTTAAGATTACATACCTAAAAAAAATCTAACTGGCATGTTTCAATCTCTCTTTCTTGATATACAGAGCTTTCTCTTTTTTTTTATTCGATTGTTTCTTTGTTTTTTTATTTTTTTATTTTTTTTAAAGGAAGTGAGTAACGGAATGGAAGAGTAAGGATTATGGACAGTTTCAATTTGGTGGGAGACTTCGGTACCCATTACCATACGAAAAAGAAGGAAACGTGCGGAAGATAATTCAAATTTTTTAAATTTTAATTTTAGATATGGTGGGTCCCACTAATGATAATATAAATGTATTCCGTCCATCATCTTGGCTTGCCCATGAGAGGATATGAAGCAAAAAATGAGATGGATCAAAAACTCAGGTGGGTCACACACAAGCAAACGATGGGGTTGATTCCAAAGAAAAATGAGTTGTTACATTCATAATGCGCACCATAATGTTTATTTGCCACCCAACTTATTGATAATATCCAGCGGGCCTGGATGAAAGTATAAACACAAATAGCAGCTTGATCCGAAACTTGTGTGGTCTACAGGAAGTTTTTAATGGTGCTCATTCAATCACCACTTTTTCATATGGTGTGGTGTGGTCCACCTGAGATTTGGATACGATTCATTTTTGGAATCATGTCCTAAAATGAGCTGGAAAAAGGATGAACGGCGTGGATATATGACATTTACATATAGGTGGGCCCCACGGTCAGGGACGCACCAAATAGTTTACCGTAACGAACGGACTCGATTTGTGAATAACCCTGACAAATGTACCGCCGTATCATATCCAGTTTTAATTTTAAGGAAGCGGATTGGCTGCTGTACCTCACACCCGCCGTATAGCTGCCGTATTAAAGTCAGCAAGTTCTATGGGTCTTGATCACGAGGTATGTGTTATATCCAAACCGTCCATCCATTTGGCGAGCTCATATTAAGGCTTGAGAAGAAAAATAAGCCAGAATTAACTATCAAGTGGACCACACCGAAAAAAGCAGTGAGAGATTTAATGTCTACCATTGAAACCCTTTTTGGGGTCACAGAAGTTTTGGATCAATATGAAATTTGTTTTTCCTCTTCATTCATGTCCTTTTGACCTCATGAACAGATTGGATAGAAAATAAACGTTATCGTGAGTTCTACAAATGTTTTAGCGGATAAAATCATTATCTCCACTGCTATTTATGGTGTGGTCCACATGATCTTTGGAAATGATTCATTTTTTGGATAATGCTCTAAAATGATCTCTAAAAATAGATGAACGGTGTAGATATAATAAATACATCACTGTGAGGCCTATGTAACTTTGATCTCTTTTGAACCGTCCGTATAACTCGGATCTCACGGCTACCGCTGTCTCCTGCTCGGACGTGGATTAGCTACTGATAGGCTAGCGAGACTCGCTACTGAAGTGACGCCACGCCACCAAGTTCTATGGCCCACCATGATGTATGTTTTGTATCCACACGGTTCATCCATTTGGAGAGATCATATTAGGTTATTTTCCAAATAATGAGTAAGATCCAAATCTCAAGTGGACCCACCACTGAAAAAAGTAGGGAGAGTAACGCCCACCGTTAAAAAGTTCTAAGGGCCACGAAAGTTTTCAATTACCCTGATATTTGTGTTTTCCCTTGTTTCATGTCTGCGTTAACGTAAAACAGTTTGGATATCAAATAAACATCCTGGTGGACCTTAGAAAGGTTTCAATGGTAGGCGTCACTCTCCCCTCTGTTTTCTGTGGTGGGATTCACTCCAGCCATGGATCTGTCTCGTTATTTGGATCATGCCTAAAATGATCTATCCAAATGTGTGGACGGTGGGGATACAACACATACATCATGATGGCCCCCACAGAGCTTGGTGACGTCACGTCAGTAGCTAATCCGCGTCCCTCCTAATCCTACTCGGAAACGGATTGGCTACTCCCCCTGCCACCAGCCAATAGCTGGTGTTCGGTGCTATGTGGGCCCCACCATGATGTATGTTTTTCATCCATTCCGTCCATCTATTTTTATAGATCATTTTATGGTATTACACAAAAAATGAGATATATAAAAATCTCAATTGGACCACATTACAGGAAACAGTGTTGAATGAACTTCAACCATTAAAAACTTTTTGGGGGCCATAAAAGTATTGGATCAATCTGATATTTGTTTTTTCCCTTCATCTGGGTCTTTATGACCTAATCAACCGATTGGATGTCAGATAAACAGTACACTGAGCCTTAGGAGAATTTAAATGATGGATATCCAATCACTATTGTTTTCCTGTAGTGTGGTCCATCGAAGATTTATAACCCTCTTATTTTTAAAATAAAGCCCTAAAATGATCTTTAAAAATGGATGAACGGAATGGATGAAACCCGTACATCATGGCAGGGCCCACAGAGCACCGACCACCAGCCCCGGGGCTGGTGTCAGGGGGAGTAGCCAATCCGTTCCCATCCTACTCCGCCGGCATCAAGATAATTTCCCAACTTAAAGACGCCTAATGGCCGTCTACTTCGGATGCGCTCAGAACCCACGCGCGCACGTTATCTGTTTCAGGGATCTTCTACTTGGAATGCGCTCAGAACCCACCCGCGGGGGTTATCTGTTTCAGGGCAGGAAGAAGAATAGCGAGCGAGAGAGAGAATGGCAGTAGGAGCGAAGAAGGTCTGCGTTACAGGCGCCAACGGCTTCATAGGCTCGTGGCTGGTCCGAACACTCCTTGAAAAGGGCTACGCCGTCAACGGCACGTACCAGAAGGGCACCGACACCTCCCACCTCCTCTCCCTCCCCAACGCTAACGTGCGCCTCTCTCTCTTCGAGGCGGACCTCCTCGACGCCCCGGCCCTCCAGGCCGCCATCGATGGATGCTCAGGCGTCTTCCACGTGGCATCCCCCTGCACCCTTTCCGACCCTCGGGACCCACACCTGGAGCTCATCCTCCCTGCTGTACAGGGAACCCTCAACGTCCTAGAAGCTTCCAGAACGTCCAAGGTCAGTCGCGTCGTCATCACCTCCTCCATCTCCGCCCTCGTCCCAAACCCTAACTGGCCTCACAGTACGGCTCCAGTCGACGAGAACTCGTGGACCGACCTCGAGTACTGCAAATCCCGCCGGGTAGGATTTCATGTCTATAATATAATAGAAGACTTCGTTTTGCCTCTGTTGCGATTGAGGACCCAGCACGTGTGACCGCTCACTGGGGCCCACATTGCGAGATGGTCCCTTGATTTGAACCGCCCATATTATCTTTACTAACGTAATTAAGCTATTCTCCAATGATCACGCTTCAGGGGTGATCCCAGCCTTTGATTTCTAGAGTTGAATTCGAGCCGTTGAGTTCATAACATGGACGGTTCCGATCATGGAACCACTCAGCACGTGGGCGCGTCATATCTTGAATCGTGACAGAGGCAAAATGAATTCATAATAAAATAGGGTTTTGTTTCCTAAGGCACATCACATGGATGGATTATGTTAAAAGTTCACCTAGACGACAATTTCATCCATCAGGATCATTCATCACATAATTCGCATGTTGGATAAGACATAGTCCAAAATTCACACAAAATCAATGCCTCTAAACTTCGGCAGGTGGACCTTTTGTGGTCCACTGCCAAGCATCCAAGCTGTAGCAATGATTGAGCAGTTGAGATGATGAAAGTTGTGTTCTTTTTTTTTTTTTTTTTGGGAGGTGGCCTGTCAATTGGATGGTTCTGATTCGATGTGTTTAACCTTTTGAGAATAATAGCACGCTACCAATGTGGATAATGTATTAAACATGCATTATCAGAAAAATTATACAAATAATCTAGTAACTAAAATTGCCAAAAACATTACAAGGAATAGACCTATTAAAACTGAAGATTTCTATAACTGCACGTTGTTGATGGACTGGACGTATCTTTTTCCATCTTAGAGTTTTAATATTCGGTGTTTTCTTAAAAATTTCGTCTAATCATGAATGTTAATTTTTATGGACTGGTAATAATGATAAAGACATAGATAATGTAATTCAAAACATATGTTTAAAACCCTTTGGTAGTGAATTCATGATCGTATCTCTTTCTTGATGCTAGCACCGAGTTTTTCTAGTTCAAAGATGTATCACATTGTTCTCGACATGGGATCTTTGACCTTAGTCCCCTCAACAATTTTGGTGTTTCAGAACTTCTTCACAACCAGCTGTGTATTAGACCGGGATGTTCACCCAACATCTTCTCAAATCTGAGTATCATTTTGATGCTGTGATCATGCTCTTATGATGGTGTTGGAGGACATTCGACATCTTGACTCCTAAACTGTGATTTTCAGGTTATAGACAAACCAAGAGGTGTTTCATCTAGTGAACAGTATAGATGGGCAAGCATGCTCCTTGATTGTGTCCATTGAACTTAATATTCCAGCCGTACATCTGATGGACGTTGGAAAAGAAAAGCCCATAAAACATTATATAGATTCTATTTTGGTTTTATGATGGACGTTGGAAAAGAAAAGCCCATAAAACATTATATAGATTCTATTTTGGTTTTATGATGGACGTTGGAAAAGAAAAGCCCATAAAACATTATATAGATTCCTTCTTTTTTTTTTTTGTATCCAGTGGCATAGAGCTCGCTGATGTTTCTTTTGTGGGTTCTACAGAAGTGGTATCCGGTGTCAAAGACAATGGCAGAGAAGGCAGCTTGGGATTATGCAGAGAAGCATGGCATTGACATCGTAACAGTACATCCATCGACTGCCCTGGGTCCGCTCCTACAAAAGGGCTTGAATGCGAGCTCTGCTGTGCTGCTAAACCTCCTACAAGGTTTTCTATCTGTCTATTTATAGCATGCAAGGTATTCCATAATGGTAACGGTGGCTGTAACGGCCACCGCCGTTACCATTACGATATGGGCTGTTACGGCTCCTTAAAAAAACACTATTTTTGGACTGTTACGGGTTCATTACGGGACTGTTACGGGACCTTTACAGGCCGTTACGGCTTAATCTTTTCTGTAATGGCCGTTTCGGCTCCATAACATGTAAGGGTAAGTGGGTTACGACTATTACTGTTATGTAGCCATGATGTAACTGATTTGGTATATCATTATAGTATGCATTTGCAGATTGATAGTAACTTGGTGTAGGGATTTCCCTCTGGATTAATTCTCTGCTGGGGAATGATATTGTTAGAATTCTCTCATGGAACCTTCACTCAGAAATTGTTAAAATCCTTGTGATTGGTCCATCCGATTTTTGGATGGTAATGTTGACTGCTGCTCTATTAACTGTCCATATATATGTCACTGATTGGATGGTTAGTATTGTCCAATTTGAGATGGATTTTTGAGTTATGATAATCCCATGGTTGGGCTCACCCAGTAAATGCTCTGAACTCTTTGATATCATGTGGGTTGGTCCAATCAGAGAGCTGAAAGGAGTGGACTGTAGAAGCTCTCCTTTATCTTCAAGAGAAGCAAAAGAGCTTGGTTTGGTACTCTGCTGGAGTTTGCCTTGGCTAGAACTAGTGAATATAATGTAAGAACACCTTGACACAGATGTGCTATGCGGCCAGTGCCATTATAGTTGTATGCTGATTTCCTCATGGAACATGTGACAAACATGAATGGGGCTTAGGGTCGTTGAACTGGTGACTGCATGGATGGGTTGTAGGCTGAAAATAGTGATGATTGCCTTATTGGATGGCGCTGAAATTCCCCAGTTGTGAACTTTGCTGGTTGAGTGGACCACTACGCTATTTTTTCATTTTTTATGCGCCAATTGTATGGATACCACAGTCCAATCCCCTTGCTCATGGGATATGGCCTATTCATGAGGTGGTCTGTCAGATGAACTGTTCCAATTACGATCATGTGCTTACCAGTTGTCAAACATACCATTAGGACGGAGTGTAGTGCATGTATGATTTGAGCTGTATAATGGCATTCCTCATATTGATAGTATCATAATGCATACAAATCTTGGAAGAATAACAAACAGTAAACTGCAATAGCTGCCAATTATTTTTTTATCAATAAGCTGAAGTGATTGCTCAACAAACGATAGTTAAATAGATTCACATATACAACAAAAGGTGCTCCAAACAATCAACTTGCAGCTTTGAAGTGGCTTCTTTCTGTGACACGAGGAAAGTGCAAGAAAAGTTCAAGAAAGATGATTTTATCGCCACGATTCTTCTAGTTTTATTTATTTGAACTATGTTAAGGGTGTTCGTGTTCGCAATAAATGTCATCTTCTTACTCCTTAGCGTCTCCATGTGTGCCCCCTTTCTAGATCACATAGTTTGTGGAGGTGAGCTAATTGGATAGAGGAGGTAACCCAGATGTAACTAGGGGTGGCAATGGGTCAGGCTGCTTGGCCTGGCCCTGGTAGATTAGCCTTGAAGGGCAGGGTTTGGGCACATAAACTTATCCCAAAGGCTGGGCTCGGGCTAAAATTCTAGGCCCTTTGTCTTGGTTGATCTGGGCTTAGGCCAATGACAAATAGCCCAGCCCGACTCTTAGGTGCTAGTGCATACAGTATGGATTAGTATATAGATTTATAGTGATACCCTGGTAGAGTGTTGTGGCTAATACAGAGAAAGAAGTTATTTATAAATCACATACTTTGCATAGAAATAATTCAAATTATAGTGTCCAAATTATGGACCCCAATTTAGATATCGTGAATTTTTTTACATATTTGATTGGCTAACTATATGATTGGTGGACATTTATTGGACGGTTAAAAATAAAACAACTTTGCATAAATCACATACTTTGCATAGAAATAATTCAAATTATAGTGTCCAAATTATGGACCCCAATTTAGATATCGTGAATTTTTTTACATATTTGATTGGCTAACTATATGATTGGTGGACATTTATTGGACGTTTAAAAATAAAACAACCCAGTTGTCCTATTTCAACAAACAAATGTTTACAAATCAGGGGTTAGAATTTATCAACCAATTTAATTTTCAGGTGTGACATAGAGATAGTAGGTCCCATGGTTTACTTGGTTTCATTTGAATTAATTTCTCCCATGTGTACAATTTCTGAGTGCTTTTGTATCAAGCGTTGTACGCAACTGGATTGTAAAATAATTGCCTATATACTAATATATACACCTATTATAGGGTAATGATCTTGTGGGCTAAGCATGGGAACTTTTCCATTGACATAGTTTCATTTGGAGTTGCTAGCATCCACATCACCTTTTAATTTTCACTCTTTTAGCTCTAGGCTAGAGCCAACCTTGGCCTAGCCCAGCACAGTTCCACCCCTATATGTAACCGTGTTCATATAACGTTTTATCAATGCTTTGATAGCCTAATTTTTAGTCATTCTGCCATGAGAGGGTTGGTGTCAAGTCTTTCTTTGTTCTTGGGGATCACTTCCTATTCTTGTAATCTCAGTCGTATAGCTTTTTTCTTCATAAAATATATTACTACAGGTAAAAAGATGTTCTTTCTGTACATGGTGTTTGACTTGGTGCGTATGTGGATGCACCTAGGGTTGGGCAAACGTACCCTATTGTTCATAATTACTCTTAGCATTTACTATCTAGAAGTCCAAAAAGAAGGAATTCCTAGTAGCTATCCAACTCAAACAATACATACAAGCCAAATATAATTAATCTTCTCTGTAAAGTTTCTTGGTTATTTAATAGACCAAGTAGGGAACTCTTTACTTAACCTAACAACTCCCAACAAAACAACCTTGACTGCTAGATCTTGATCCTAGGGTAAAACCCCAAATGAAGATTGTAACACTCATACGAAACGAACTGACTGCTAATTAAAGAGGTCTTATTTCATTTTATGTTTTTCTTTGAAGGATCAATGGACACTCAAGAATATCATTGGCTGGGATGTGTGCATGTGAGAGATGTTGCCAATGCGCATGTTTTATTGTTTGAGAAACCATCCGCTTCTGGAAGGTACCTTTGCACAAATGGAATCTACCAATTCAGGGATTTTGCTACGAAGGTGGCTGAGCTATGCCCAGAGTATCCCGTGCACAGGTAACCAACAAGAAGCCCCATTTCGTTCTCTGTTCCTCTTCTTATCGTAAAAATTACTGTCTTGAAGTTTGCACCCCTTTTTTTTTTTTTGTGTGTGTGTTCGATTTATTGAGCATGGCCTGATTTTTTGCTAGTTTTTTACTGCCATAAATAAATAGGTGAATGGTTTTAGGGTTTGTTTGGTGCGCTTCATGGTGTTGTGTGGCTAGCAATATCAGATATATCTATTTTATGATGATTTTTGCTGTGATGACAATGTATATCTTGTATTTGGCAATATTGCTGACCATTGGTGTAAGTTGTTTGGATAATGTTGTCTGCTGTTTGGATGACACAAATTCACATGCCATAAGTTAATGATGAAAATGTAAGTTATTTCTAACTTCTCTTTAAAAATAAGTTACATTGAGATTTTCCTAGTAATTTTTTTAAGTTTATTTAATACACCAAGAAAATTTTTAAAAATAAAGAGTTGGCAGTGCTGACAATAAAATTTTTGAAACAACCATCAAAATTTTTTTTCGGAAAGGTGATATTTTTATTGAAAGACATAAAGCAACAACCGGAAGACAAAAACAGAAAGCCAAAAACCTAAACTCTCCTAAAGCAGATACAACAGAAGCAAAAACAGAAAAAAAGGAGAAAAAATTGCTAGTGTAGAATTAAAAAATAGAGAAAATAGTAAAAACTACGAGTACAACACCCATCCTCTGTGGGGCCCAATGTGAGTGACATCAGTTCCATGTATCAGGTTGATTTCCTAATGTTCACCGTACGAAAAAGAAAAAAAAAGAAGAACAAGAAGAAGAAGAAGCCCAATCTAAAACTTAGGTGGGCCACAGCGTGGGAGCAATGTAAAATCACCTCTAGTAGAATATCCACACCATGGTGGCCCCACACACAAACCAAAAACTACTCTTGTTTGATTGTCTGAGTATCAGATTGGTGGACATTTATTGGACAATACAAATATCATGTGGTCCCATTTTAACAAAGCACCCACAAATCAGAGATTAGGATTCCCCAACTGATCTTAATCTGGGACTATGACTTAGATATAGAGTATTACACAATTTAAATGGTTTACTTGAGTTATCCTTAAAAGGGAAAAAAGTTTTACTTGAGTTAATATTTTCCACATGTAGAATTACTGAATGCTTGCATATCAAGCGTGCTACTTTGCCAGGGTATCACACAACTTTCCTAAAGAAAAAAAAATGACACGTTGTACAAGGTTTCTTTCCCTTTTATTCAAGAGAGCTGATAACGTACAACTAAAGCACCAAACTTTGTGGTACGGTGCTAGTTATAGGCCCTTGCCCGTCATGGCCTCATGTTGGCCCGTTATGGGCCCGTAATGGTTGTTACAGGCCCATTATGGGCCTATGGGCCTTTTTTTTTTCCCCAGATCAAATGCTACACCACTGTAGCGCCTAATGGGTCCCATCATTACCGTTACATAACTGTCGTTGTGGCAAGCTTTGAAATGGGTATATTACGTAACGTATTATTCACTACTAATACCGTTGTGTGTTGCCCTATAGAGCCTTGTATCAGGTTGTTTTGGGCTGATATGTCCATATCATGTATGGGCAGTACCAGTATGCATCGGGCGTAAACCGTGCATCTAATACGTAACCGTTTTTGAATACCTTGATCCTCACATGAGTGAGGTCCATTGTGTGAGCCATAGAATTGGAGGTGTATTCCTTACATTTCATATTGGTGTTTGGAACACTCAAAACTGAGCTTGGTCTTTATGAGACTTGATTTCCAATTTTGAGTACTCTAGTTTTTAAGTACTTGCTCAAGTTTCCTCAAGTAACATAAAACAGATTATACGGATACCTTTGATTCACATTTGAGTGGTTGATGTAAACTCTATTATGTTTTTGCATGCTTGATCGATTTTGGAAGTATCGTAGAGGAGATGACTTTGGAAAAAAGATAAGAAACTTTGCTGGCTTCGATTGAAGCATATAAAGAGTTGTTTTAGCTCCTATTAGTTCTAGGAAAACGGTTTTATTTGCTTATGGTATGCTCACCAGGGGGGTGGGATGGTTCTGGTGATTATACCACAGCTACAGTTTGGGGGCATTTCCCATACTATACATATGGCATACGCCTCAAATTCCTACAGCCCAAATTGTGTGACCTGCTGTAGATTGGTCTTGTTCCCAAAATCACGTTTAATTAGACAATACTAACCACATCTTTTTGTTTGAATGTTCACTATTTACTATTTATAGTCCATTGAATGTCCACAAATTTGCTAGTTAGGATCATGCTTTCGGTGTAGATCCATAACTCATGTGGTTTCATTTGAGGATGTGAGTAGGTAGATCATCTGGCTGTGCCAGTTCTCATGTAGATCCATAACTCAAATCAGGGGATTCTGCGCTTTTCATTATGTATTTCTTTCATTACATCCATTGCGGCGAGGTGGTTAACCTTCTCTCTAACAAGGGGGAATGTACCAGAATCTGCAATTTGGTCGCAGCTTCTATTAACTCCATAGCCTTCCTCTCTGTACATATTACTCCAGTGTCAGTCCCTCCACCTTTATCTTTTGCTTTGTATCATGTTTGGTTCTCTTTCTGTTTTAATGAAGTGCTCCTACAAATCATAGAGAGATAACATGGCGCATTTGTGGAAAGAAGCATGAGATCGGAAGAGGGATTATCCATAGGAAGAAGCGATGGAATAGGTGGATTTTCATCACAACAACTAAATTATAAGGCCAGGTATTTTGTTCCCTGTTGGAGATGAATTCCTCCTTTTGCCCTTTACTCATGGTACGTGGATGAATTTGCAATCCAGTGAAATCCTTTAACATAACAGCCTTTATTGGCATTCTAATATTGTTGGCCTATTCGAGTTTTGGCATGCTAGAGATGGGGGAATGTAGGTAGAAAGAAATGGAGGATTGCCCTTTTAGCTGTCCTCTGGGCTATCTGGGGTGAAGGAAACTTCCAGGTTTTCTGCAACAAGAGAGTCTCTTCTGCTGGGGTGTTTAATCAGGTCTTGCTATTGCTTTAGGAATTGGGTGCCTTGATTGTATTTAAAGAAAAGAAAACAGCCTTCATTGACAGATTGTAGAGGACTAAGTGGCTGCCGGCTCATTCAAGGCATCACCCCCCCATTTACACCATTCCTTTGGAGTCGGATTCATCATAGCCTGTGGTCTTTGTGTAGGGTAAAGGGGGGAGGTGAAAAACAATGTAAATGAGGGAAGTTGGAAAGGATTGAAATATAGCAAACTGATTCAAATGAGAGGAACCCTTCTAGAAAGCTTTCCACACTCTCCCTATATCAATAAAAAGTTTCAGAATTTCCCTTTTTTTTTAAAAAAAATAAAATAAAATTTAAATTATATTTTTTTATAAACTAGGGAAGGCCTACATCTTATTACGAGAGGCTGCAGGAAGTGGGATCTCTATGCAAAGCTATTCGACGACCGGAAGATCTTAGGAATTATGGCACTCTGGGTAGTACTTTTCACCTCAGTAAAAAACTTCTGCGACTGGAGGTTTGTGGGAGAGGGTGGAGCCTGTGTGCTTTTGTCTCCCAATCATGAGATTGCAGGTTTGGTCCCAGGTCACCTAAACGAAACAAACAGAAAAGGTTAGGAAAAAAAAAAAGACAACTGGAAGAAAATACATCTGATGACCTGGATTCCTTTGTCCATACTCTAGTTCATGCATCAATCTATGGCCATATTTGACCCCTAGGTTCTGGAAATGCAGTTTGGGCAGTTTCGGCACATGCCAATAGACCTCATAAAGTAAGATAGCATCATCTGTAAAGCAGAGATGGGACATGCAGTTTCATCTCATCAATAATTGAGTCTGTTATGCCTATCCATTCTCCTTTTCCTATTCTCTTCTGTGATTGTCCTTTGCTGTTCCCATACACAAGGATGCTAGCTTCACTTATTGCAACTCCATTCTCTTTTGTTCCCTTGGTGTGGGAACATACTTGGCAGACTTGGGTGTTCTTGTCCTTCTACTGGCCATCTTATGTTTGGTGCATTATCAAAGTGGGGCATATGTTGCCTTCTCTTATTGCTCAAATACGTCCTCATTCGCTAAGAACCAACTGCCAACTCATCATTTGTCAATGAGCTTTACTCTGTCCACATCCAATTCGTTATTGTTTTGTTCCATCATGAAAAAGAAAACGTTGTTGACAGGTATTGCCATGTAGCTTGCTAACCCTTTCTAATTTGCCCTCAGGGGTAATTGAACTTTCTATACCCTTGTTTCTGTACAGGCATGCCAGATGTAGATGTGTTTATATTCGTGTGCTATCTTCACCTTGCATGTCAAGTTGAAATTCTATGTAGAAATTTGTGATTTTGATGTGTTTCGTGGTTATGTAAGATGTGGCAGTTTTAGACATGTTAACCTTGGAAAACCCCAACACACTGACACAGTCATATGGAAAGATACATTATTTTGCAAATATTAGTTCGGAAAAGTACAAGATGTAGAAAGTGGATCTGGATAAAGAAAATTGAATTAACATCATCCAAACAATATAAACATAAAATAAAAGGACCTGACTGCTGTGCACCATTGAATTAATATCATCCAAACAATATAAACATAAAATAAAAGGACTTGACTTCTGTGGACCAAGTTCTTTGACATGCAGCACAATGGTCCATGATCCAGAATGCTTGTTGGGAGGTTGGACAGATGGTCACAAACTTGCATGGATCTCATGAGCTTGGCCATCTGATTGGTGTATCTTTTCCTCTTCGATGCTGACTGCTGCCAAAATTCAGATGGCTAAGATCATTTGGAGAGTGTTATTTTCTAGGTGGGCAGATCCGCTGTGGGGCCGACACAATGAATGTTCTGGATCATTGACTATTGTGCAAAGTGTCCTATTTTTGTGGGAGTTTACAATGTACATCTGTGCATGGAATAGATAACCTCTACATATTATGCCAAAAATCATGGAAAAAAATGCAACTTGAGGTTACTTCTAATAGCCTCATCAAAGGGTGTCTGGCACTTGTGCTGGACAGGGCAGAAATTTTAGAATATGAAGTCTCCATGTTACATTGGGGGCTGTTTGGGGTGAGAAATTGGACAGCACTGTTTTCTTGCTTCTGGAAGAATTGTCATCCAGTGTGCTGTCCTTTGAAACGGGAACGAAATAGCATGCAGTTATTTCTTAAAATGGAGGAAATCACTCAGTTCCCATTCCATTTTTTTTTTTTTTTTTGCAAGTGGGATGCTTTTAGATGACGATTTAATTGCTAAGTT
The DNA here is from genome assembly GCF_029962835.1 of Magnolia sinica. Taxonomy (NCBI): domain Eukaryota; kingdom Viridiplantae; phylum Streptophyta; class Magnoliopsida; order Magnoliales; family Magnoliaceae; genus Magnolia; species Magnolia sinica. Next base: position 20,372,402 of record NC_080576.1, on the reverse strand, counting down.
GTTGTTTGGCTTGTCGATGTGGAGGCTGTTCTAACCAGATTTCTGCCTAATGGTCCCTTACTTTCCTTAGATTTGCAATTTTAACTCCTGGCTATTTATGCAAGGAAATCATGATTAGAGCGAATAATGCTAAATTGCTAACTGGCATTTTAATCTCCCAGAATATGGAGATCTACTTGAGAAATTTTGTAAAACCATTGATCTGAAATCTGTTGTTCATCTGCTCTTTTAAATCATACGGATGATTCAAATTAGAAAGCCTTTAATTACTAATTAGTTTCCTTCTGCATTTTTATCTCCCAGAATATGGAGATTTACTTGAGAAATTTATTTATTAGTTGATGCGATGGTCCAACCATGGATTTGGGGGGTGGGGGTTATACATACTGGAGATTTCCTGTTCTGAAAGATTATAATTCTTTACGATACGGGGTGTAATGGCTGTTACGGGCTATGACGCAGGACAATTAATCAATTGCTCTAAAAGCTCGAACTGTTAGAGCATGGTGAATCAATCCCAAATCACATGGGTACCGCCTCACATGAGCCACCCGCCTCGAGTGTGCCGCTGCATTCCACAGGCAACCTCACTTGAGCCTGGTGTGAAAATGCCCCTGCATTAATCACCCCCGGTGAGGAGTCTCGAACACGAGACCTCTCGCTTTAATTCTAATTTGACACAGGACAATTAACCACTTGCTCTAAAAGCTCGAACTGTTAGAGCATGGTGAATCAAATCCCTTTATCTCGTAGCCTAGGCCCCACATCGCATGGGTTAGGACCTCGGTCGAACCCCCCTCGTAGGCCCCAAATCACATGGGTACCGCCTCACACGAGCCACTTGAATTGCATAGGTGGGGCCCGCTTCTCACAAGCCACCTGTCTTACACGAGCCGCCCACCCCGACTGTGCCCCTGCATCCCACAGGCAACCCCACTCGAGCCCGGTGTGAAAATGCCCCTGCATTAGGCTGTTATGGTCTCTCTCTCTCTCTCTCTCTCTCTCTCTCCCCTATTGATAAAAAATCTAAAAAACCTGTATCGGCCCGTAACGGTCCATTACGAGGCCGTTATGGTCTTTATGTGGGGCGTAATGGGCTGTTACAGGGGCTGTAACGGCTTTTACAGGTCTTTTTTTTTTCCCATAACAGCCATTAGGGCCTTTATAACCTCATAATGTGTAACGGTTGCCACCGTTACCTTTACGTAATGGCCTTTACGGCACGCCATGGTTGAATGTGGACCTTTGCTGTAATGTTTTTTCACAACCATCTGTTTGTATTCTACCATATTGTACGGTTGACATCATTCATTCTGGATGGTTCCTGGGCCTCCATCCCTGGAGGCACCCATCAGATCAATAGCTGATCCAAACCATGGATTAAATACTTTCCACACTGAAAGGTACTAATCCTTTGTGCTCTTCCATTGAATGTAGACCTTTGCTGCAATTTTTTTTCCTTATTCGTCTATTTTAGGCTACCATGTCAAAGAGGTTGAGATCATCCATTCTGGAAGATTCCCATCCATTCCTCATCCACGGAGGGACACATCAGATCAACAGTTAGGATCTCCAAACTGTGGACCCCTGACGTACTGACTCCTCTGCATCAGAAAACACAACTTGATGTTTGCTGATGAGCATGACCATATAATTCCCTTTCTTGATTGCCTTCATATGATCACTGTTTTGAAGCCTTTTTTATTGCTAGTTGACTTTATCCATAACCGAGCTCCTAACATTGATGATGACAGGTTTGCTGAAGAAACTCAACCCGGTCTCATGGATTGTAAGGACGCTGCGAAGAAACTGATTGATCTTGGCGTAGTCTTTACACCGATTGAAAAAACCATCCAAGATGCTGTGGCAAGCTTGAAAGCTAATGGACTCTTGGGACTCCCAAACCAGTGACCTTAGACCTTTTGCAGCCGGAAGATTTACATTCCATGTATATATGCTAATAAATTTTGCAAATAAGCTATTTACTGCCTTTATTTTACTTGTTTTTCTTTCATATAATTGGTTGTGAGAGCTGATGGTGTCCCTTTTTTCTTTTTTTATTTAAAAAATCTTTTTTTAATTAATTAATTTATTTCAAATTTAATTTTTTTACCACGATGGTTTTGGAAGATCAAACGGGTGAACTCTCAATGTTAAAGTTTGGATCCTAGCATAAATTAAGAGTTAGTGCTGGGTGTTTCTTACAACAGCAAGAGATTTACATTGAATGAATGGTATAGATGCTTGTTTTATATTTCCGTCGTGTTGCAAAAGCTTGAAGGGGAAACTGGTTTTCAGTTTGGACAGTGGGGCCCATTAGCCAGTGACCCATATCATTGATCTGTTGGGCTCTGCAGTGGATGAAACATGCTGCTCAGATCTTCCAGATGGGCTCTGCAGTGGATGAAACATGCCGCTCAGATCTTCCAGATGGGCTCTGCAGTGGATGAAACATGCCCATATTAACTAGCTAGTTGCAGGCCACATGTTAAAAAAGTTTAGGATGGTCCAATAGAGGAGATTTTTGGGCATTTTGGATCCCCAATAGTTGCTCCCATCCAACTAACGTTATGGATCAGCCACCATGGGCCCCACTTGTCCAATTTGAAAATCTGGGTGTTTCTCATCCCACCACCACACCCGGTGACAAGATTCACAAAAAAAATCCTGGGTCCCAATCCAGAACTGAGATGATGAATATAGATTACATTATCACTTCGATGTATATTTATATGTAGGTGGGTAGGGAAGGATGTGGGTGGATGAGTAATAACAAAGGAGCACGAGGGTCCCACACAAACATTAAGATCCATGACTTGATTGCTCGGCCCCATGTAGCGTGGCGGCCTCTGATGAGGGCACGTGACACATCATCAGGCATTTGAGTTTTGAATTGGTTGTTGCCACTCCATCCGGGCAAAAGCAAGGATAGTATCAACGGAAGCCTTTTGGATTTGGGGTTGGGTTGTTTTAGTTTTTATCCTATCTTTGCTTTCAAACCCCACAAGCACTCCATGTGCTTAAGGTTCCCCACCCTTGCCTTATGATCTTTTACAAGGAACGAATCTTTCTTTTGAGAGAGAGAGAGAGAGAGAGAGAGAGAGAGAGAGGCATGTGCAGTTCCAATCATGGAGGTTCTTCTGTCAGTGCATGTGAATCAATCACCGTAGACACCTCTCTCTCTCTCTCTAACACACCCTTAAATCTCTATCTTCTCCCTTTCATGTGGACAGAGTAGAAGGCAATGTGCTAAAATGAGCACACAGACACCGTGCGCCCGCTCCCGCTCCTGGTAATCAACTCTGCAGCTAACATCCTGGCCTTCCAATCCATCATCTAATTCTTCTGTTAGAGAAGCACCTCCTCAACATGAATGTGGTCAAAATGTACGGTGATCAGTACTGTTCATCTAGTGGGTCACCATGTAGGTGGGCCATATACTGAAAACTGCCGTAAACAGACTACTCAAGACCATCCAGCTGCCAGTTTCACCTATCGAATTCGGAATGCCCTTTCTAGGTCATCTACATGGTGTCCCATCAAATCAACGATCCTGATCACCGTATGAAAGTACCACAGTGTACAATTGGGATGTTTTGGTGTCTTTGGCAACATTCATTCATCTTCTTCTGTGATCATGATGGTACTATATTCTTTTTGTGGGTCTTTTTGAAGGTCCATCAGCGACGACTCGCTAAGAAGGTATGTATATTTTGCAAGCGAGAATTGTATACAGGAGTTGCTGTCTGCTTCGGATCCAAACCGGGTCGACATCGGTGATAGATGGAAGGTTCTTGCGCTCGAGAATGGCGTCGAGATATCCAAACGCCGATCGGGCTCTCTTCACATCTTTCGCAGCCGATGGCTGCTCCAATCTGTCTCACCTCAGCAGTTCATAACAGTTGCAAATGCCATTGACGCTGCTAAGGTGAATTTCATTAATTATTATTATTATTACCAAGATACCAAGATCAAGCAATCTAAATTCAGAAAGCAAGCTTTTATTTTATTTTATTTTATTTTATTTCATGAAGATGTTGACAATGGTGGGCCCAAAATTCAGCAATCATGACCATCAATCAATCTGAGGGTCCCTATTGTAGGTAGGCCATTGCCTAAACATCTTCCAAATGGGACGATTCTAACCTTTCAATCTTTCGACCGTTGGCCTCGAGACAGATGTTTAAGGAAAAATTTCTTTTGCACTTCACATTTAATGGAAAAGCACAAAAAAAAATGGACCGTCAGGATGCTCCAATTGGGAAGATTTTTAGTGGGTGGCTTATACATAATGGAAGTCATCGGATCAACGGTATGGATCATCAAATAGTGGGACCCGCATGTGTGAAATCCATCGCAGGAGGGAAGTTCCCTATTCATCACCGATTGACTGAGAGGCGAGCTATGCATCTAAAAACGAAGGATATTTTTGTCCAACATGGGTGAGTGTTCACAGATTTAACAGACGAAAAAGGGTTTTTATGTCCTCCGCTTTTCATATGGATTAGGGAAAAAAACTATGGAAAAACGAGGATCATGTGTACGGTATCTGAGCCATTCATTAGGGAATCGCAACGGTTAGATTTCCATCTCTTAAAATCCAGATTGATATGATCATCAGGGGAACGGATTGGCTACTCCCCCTGACACCAGCCCCGTGGCTGGTGTTCGGTGGTCTGTGGGCCCCACCATAATGTATGTATTTCATCCAATCCGTTCATCCATTTTTAAAGATCATTTTAGGCCTTCCTCATAAAAATAAGAGGGATATCAATATTAGGTGGACCACACCACAGTAAAAAAAAGTGATTGGATATCTGTCATTTAAATCCTCCTAAGGCCCACCGTACTATTTATCTGACATCCAATCTGTTGATTAGGTCATAAAGGCCCAGATGATGGTAAAAAACAAAGATCATCTTGATCCAATACTTTTACGGCCCCCAAAAAGTTTTTAATGGTCGACATTCATTCAACACTTTTTCCTGTAATGTGGTCCACTTGAGATTGTGATATAACTAATTTTTTGTGTAATATCATAAAATGATCTATAAAAATAGATGGACGGAATGGATGAAGCACATACCTCATGGTGGGGCCCACAGACCACCGAACACCAGCCATTGGCTGGTGGCAGGGGGAGTAGCCAATCCGTTTCCGATCGTCAGATGGACTATACTCGTACAAAATATACGAAACGGTTAACAGAACCTAATCGGCGGTCCAATTTATCTGAGACCCGATAAATGATCAGATCAACTCTTTTTTTTGTCATTACTGTCTTCCTATGAACAGTGGGATTCATATAAAGAACGGATCAGATCACACATACGTGCTCTTCGTTTACACGTGTGAGCTAGTGCGTTAGGCACATCTCTTTTATAGGTAGTGCGCTGGGTACCGATTCTTCTTTAAATGGAAGTCACTTTACTTTATAACAGGCCCAGGTAAAGTTGTGTGTTCACCACTGCTTTATTCAGTGTGGGGACTCATCCACCATACACGTAGCAACATGCATGGAATCCTAGATTATAGGTGGGGTCCACATATCATGTCGATAGAGGATCTCAACCATAACTGATTTTCCCTTTGAGTATGAACACTGACCGTTTTGTTCCGTCCATCCTTCGATGGAGACTAATTGGATGGTTTGGATCATTAAAATGGTATAATTTTCGGGCTACGAGCAATCGAAAATGGGCCCCACGATTTGGACGGTCTGGGTTGGATTACGTGTGAGCCACTTGTGTTAAGGAGGAGTCACCATCATCTAGAAATTATCGGTGTACGCAAACCGCTATCTTGTCATTTTTAAAATAGGCTGGTGACCTCGCATCTTCTTCGCGCTTGAGAATCCTTGCGCTTGGCCCATCCATGAGCGTATCTCTGCACAGTGAGATGATCAAGACCGTCTATATGATGTACCCTACTCTTGATGGACGACTATACAAAAGTCACAACGATGGAACAAACCTAGCTACATTATTTTCCTATCAAATATGGACTACTGGTCATGTTTTGTTTTTAACCGTTAAATTAAGGGGTAGTCCAAATCACTTGAAGGTAACTCGTCCATGTGATGTCCTCCCCAAGTACAAGATCCTCAGACACGTCAGATCCAAGTGGGCCACCTTACCTAAAGCAAAACTGTAACCTTTTCTTTTTCCAAGTCCAAAATGCCCCTGATCTTATTTATTTATTTATTTTATTTTACGGATTATTATAAGTTCATACCATTCAAAGTTTAGTGGTTTTAATGCTTGATTATCCCAAAGTAATATGATAAATTAATAAAGCAACGTACACATACACATGTTCGCATTCATGCGCCCACTCAAACGGGCTCCTATACCATACATTAGATAGAATTTCTAATGTGGGCCACACCTGATGAATGCCCTTAATCTGGAACACTTAGCCAACTTCACATTGACCTTTGCATTTATAAGTTGTGTGGGTGCACACATACATGGTTTTGAAACACAAAATTTCAATTAGACTCGAAACCGAGTCGACTCGACTCAAAAACTCGGTTGAGTTCTTCTGAGTTCTTCAGTAATATTTAATATTTAAAAAGTATAAATAATGTCGAGTTGTGTCAAATCAAGTCGAGTTCTAATCGAGTCCTGACCAGATTGAGTTTTTCTCGAGTTTTGGAGATATCTAGTCGAGTTGAGTCGAGTCGAGTTGGATTTTTTTCCTTCGAGTTTTTAAACTATGCAAACACATGTGTGGATTGATTTGAACAGCAATGGGACCCTGATCTAGTAGAAGCTAAGTACATCAAGGACCTTGATGAAAACCTCAGCATAATCCGCCTCCGGTTCGGCGACGCCTCGAAACCTTTGTTCAAGAATAGAGAATTCATAGTCTACGAGCGGCGTGAAACCATGGACGACGGCACTCTGGTACTTAAACAAATCCAAGAATTAGAAACTAAACTGAATTAGCTATATTCTCTATTAATTCAGATTCCATGACACTTATATGTCTATTGGCTCCATTGGGTTGTAGGTGGTTGCGGTCGCGTCTCTGCCGAAAGAGATCGCCGCTGGATTGCAACCGAAGCAGGCCAACTCGATCAGAGGGCTGTTGTTGCAGTCAGGATGGGTGGTTGAGAAGCTAGAAGATGATTCTTGCATGGTTACTTATGTTGTTCAGGTAATTTAGAAGTAACTAATCACAACTAAAGGTTTTGGGCTCAATTTTCATACCTCACAAAATAGGCCCACCAGCATTTGTTGATAGATGGGGCCCACATGCCGCCAGCATGGGATGATCAGAACCAAGCATCTGCCACTATTACTGTATATGGCCTAAAATCCAAAAAATCATGCTGAACACACGAGCATTTGCTATTGATTGATCAATGGATTGGAAAATATGAAGGTTTGGATCATTCCTTAAGCATGGGCCCCCTCGATCGAACCATAGGTAAATATGGGCCATCCTAGGCAACAAGGTGGGCTTGTTTTGCATGTGACTCTCTTCATGTACATAAATTTTCTTTTATATTAACATAACATTTTTAATGTTATTTTTTAAATATATAATAATTAAAATGAATTGATAGACGAATCGGATGTTTCTCGTTTCAGTTGGATCCGGCAGGGTGGCTGCCTAAATGCTTCGTGAACCGGCTACACACAAAGCTCGTTATGATCATCGACAACCTTAAGAAGTTAGCGCAAGCGTGTCCGATCAATGGCGGTATATGAAATGTTTTTTTTTTTCTTTATAGTAAATACATGTAATAGTAATAATAATTATGGCTTTTGATTCCTTTTGTCTTTCCTTTTTATAATTGGGTATGTAAATTCAATGAGGAAAAGATAAGAACCCAAAAGAAAATGAGAACTCATCAAGTCACGTGGTAGGACCTGAGGTTTGGACATATGACACCCTGGACTTTGGCACAAAGGTGAATTTTTTTTTTTTTTTCTTATGAGTTATTATAAATCACTTTTTTATTTTTATTTTTATTTTAATATTCAATAAAAAATCCACCGTGTTATTAACATCCATCAATAAATGCGACTAACCTATGCTAAAATCATTTGATGGGGTACAATTTGGTTTGGATTTGGGAGAGAGGAGGGTAAGAATTTTACAAATTTGGGAGATGGGTTATATTGTCCTTTGATAAAATGGGCCATACCAATCATGTATATTGTTTCAATTCAAAAAATTAACAGCAAGGTGTTTCTTATTATATTTTGAAAAGAAAAGGTGTTATTTGAAAAAACACACTAGGGAGGGTAGAGGTGTACACGAGTCGAGCTGAGCTTTGCCCAGCTCATGCTCGACTTAGACTGCTCGAGTATCAGCTCGTGCTCGGCTTGGCTCGACCTTCGAGCTCAGAACAACAACTCGTGCTCAGCTCGGTCGAGTTCGAGCCCGGCCAGTGGTCGCTGGTTGGATGGGTTTTGCTACTCGGATGGCCGAAAAAAAAGGAGAGTGTAGAGGATAAGACTCACTTTCGTAGAGAAGCTCGTCCAAACAGACGCTTGAAGAAGGAATGTCGCCGGGCGGAGAGTATTGGGCGGAGCTCGTCCGAACAAACGCTGGAAGAAGGAAATGCTCGTCTGGACATACGCTGGAAGAAAGAAATGTCGCCGGACAGTTGTTGGAAGAAAGAAATGTAGCTGGACAGATGACCGATTTGAGCAATTTGGAGAGAGAAATGGGACGATTTGGGCGAAAGGGAGGGAGAACGGGTAGGGTTTGGGCATACTAGGTAGGGTTTTTTAAAAATCATCTATATACTAACTTAAAGTTGAGTCAAGCCGAGTCGAGTCGAACTTAATACCAAGTTGAGACGAGTCGAGCTATGTCCAGCTCGGACTCGACTCGAAATGTTCCGAGCGACCAAAATATGGCTTGACTCGATTCGAGTTGAGTCGAGTGAGTTACCAGGCTTAAGCTACTCGTGTACAGCTTTTAGGGAGGGTATTATTTTTCTTTTGGTAATAAAGGAAAGGATCTATATGTAAAAACCTCTTCTTCATGACACAGTAGTTTTGTTCTCTATTTTTTTCCTTGAGAATACGAGAAATGAACCTGTGGTATTGTACCATATTTTCAATCCACATGCCACTTGTGTAGGGCATGATTACAAAGAAAATGGTAGGACATACCAAGACAATCTTATGAGGCACGAATGAGGCTGTATACCTTATTTTTCTGGGATTGTAGTTCAATCCGTCAGAATACCGCCCTAACAGGTGGAAGCTGCAGTTTTTTTTTTTTTGGGTTAGCTTGTTAGTACACACCCATGTCTGTACACACACTCCATGTTAGCCACCCCCTGCTAGGGACCGATACCAAGACCTCAAGTGTTGAAATGAGGTATCTCCACTCAGTCTACCAGTTGAGTTATGGATTTGGGTGTGTGCGAAGCTGCAGTTGAAGCAATGATAATGACCTTGAATGTTGAAACCTTGGTGTGTTTGGTCCATGGAATTGAATGGTATTGAATTGTATCAAATGGGATTAGCATCATTATTGCACCATTGCATGTCTAGAAATACCATGGTATTGTAGCCATCCAATCCTATCTTTAGAATAAAAATTTTGTCACGGGAAAACACTAGATTAAGCAAAATCATTTGGTGCATCAACGGATATCGTTCACCTCTACACATATATAACCAAAATGTCACATGTAAACAATGTATATGGATGGACAACATGGATAAATGCATGTATCAATGTGGGGCCCACATGTGTAGTGGATTTCAAAATTCACTAAAATCCTACATGGGACCAAATGCAATTCCATCCCATCTAATCCCCACCTTTTCCATCCTCTCCAAATGTTGGATGGAAGTGAACGGACCAAATGCAATTCTATCCCACCTAATCCCAGCTAATATCCCCCCGCCAAATGGCTCTTAGGGCATACGATAATATTTGTTTGTCATCTAACCAGTTCATGAGATCACACGGGCTGCATGCAGGGAAAACATAAATATCAACTAAGCTTAAAACTTCTATAGCCATTGATAATTTTCAATGTTAAGAGTTTAATCAACATTGTTTCCTATGGTGTGGTCTACTTGAGCTTTGGATCTGCTCTAATTTTGGGCCATGCCTAAAAATGAAATGAAAAAATGGATGGCCAGTGTGGATAAAACACATACATCATGGTGGAACTTACATAACTTTGACACCAGCTAACTATACGGTGTTACACTTCTCATGTGGAGCTCCATGCTACCCAAAACTTAAGCAAATCCACATCTTCAGTGGACCACACCACTGGAAAAAGCGGCAAATGAACATTAAAAGCTTTTTGTAGGCCATAAAAGTTTTGAATGAAGCTAATTTTTGTATTTTGCCTTCATCCAGGTCTGGTTGACTCTATAAACGGGTTGGATGGCAAATAAACATGACGGATTCACTTACGGTAGGCCCTAGGAAGTTTTTAATGGTCAACATCCAATCACCACTATTTCTTGTGGTGTGGTCCACCTGAGATTTAGATCTACTTACTGTTTGGGAGAAATTCTTAAAATGGGCTGGAAAAACAAATGGACGGGGTGGATATACATCACATCATTAAGGTGGGCCCCACGTTAAGGGTAACACCTAATCAGCTCCCCCCAGCCAAACCGCATCCCTTAGTGGGCCAAAAGTGTCATGCTGGTGGAAAGATGTGTCCATACCACAAGTTGTGGTACATGCAACCTGTTATAGTTGAATAGTCCTCTACTTTCAACTTGTAAGATGGGGTCAACAGCTGTATTAGTTGTATAATTAATGTACATTTATGGTACTTCTTACCTGGTTTCAACCGGTCAATCAATTTGGGATTTGGACAGTAGTCTGTCTATCCAATAGGTGGACCTTCCGAATGGACGGATCACATTACTTTGATTAGACAATGCAATGTATTGTGGCGATGCGGCACACATCTCTACCGTACGTATACAGCAGGTGTTGCGTAATGGCAAAGAATTTACCATGACATTCGTTATTCAAAACATTTTAAATCAATATAAAACAATTGAAAGGGTATATTGGTAATTTTATATGAAACTGTGTCATTGTCCTCTCCTGCAAAAGAGTACGGCTGTTAATGATCCTAGCCGTGGGGCCCACCTTGATCTATGGGACTTACATCCACGCCGTACATCTGTTTTGAAAGTTAATTTTAGGTCATGATCCGAAAATTGAAGAAGATCCAAATCTCAGTTGGACTACACAACAGGAAAAAGTGGTGATTGACCATTAAAAACTTCTCGTGGGCAAGAAAAATCTTGGATAAATATGATATTTATGTGGTGCCTTCATCCAGGAATTTGAGACCTTATCAACAGGTTGGATGGCAAACAAACATTCAGGTGGCCCACAAGAAGTTTTTAATGGTGGGTATTCAATCACCACCTTTCGTGTGTTGTGGTCAACTTAAGATTTGGATTTGCTTCATTTTTATTTTTTTTTATTATCATACCATAAAATGATCTGTCAAAACAGATTGACGGCGTGATTTAAGGCATATACATCAAGTTGGTGGGCCCCACAGCCAAGAAACCACCCATAGACAAACCTATACAAAGAGATCTGCCTTTTGAAGCCATTCTCCTCCCTTCACATGATTTAGAAGCTATCTTTCTTTCATCTGCACGTGCATTGCACCTGCCAATTTGACTAGTGCTTATAAAGAAAATGACCTTTCATGGACAAATACAACCTACATTAAAAACATCACATGGGATGAAGACAGCTATGGCTACCCATTCTCTAAGAAGATGGCTCTGAAATTACTTTCACAGACTATGTGAGCCCCACCGTGATCTATGCCGGGCGCATCCGAACCATTAATCAGATGTATCCTTTCATGGTGGTCCACGGGCTTAAAAATTAGGCCATTCCATAACTTAATAGTTGAGAGTTGATATTCACCTATTGAAACACTCATGATCATTTATATGGCCCGTTGAGATGTGGTTTAGACATCCAACCGGTACATTGTGTGTGTCCCGGTGGGATGAGGGGTCACATTAAGTTTCATCTATATTAAAAACTTGGGCCCCACTAGGTAGTTTTAGATGTTCTAAGCACAGTTTCATGTGGTTTCATATGGTATGGCTTGCTTGAGTTTTGAATTAGGCTGACTTTTTACATATCTCATATTTTAAAGGCGACTCACGAAATGCACCGTGTGGATGTTCAATATAGATCATAGTAGAGCCCATAGAGCTTGACTTTAATTTCAATAATTTAATTTAAGATAGACCAATTTGAATGGCTAACTTAGTTGTGTGTGAGCATTTCTCATTATATATATATATATATATGGGAAAACGTACTATGCACTCAACCTCACGAGTCCGTGACGTGAGGTCAAGCTGTGTGGGTCACGGTAGCTTGACCTTAATTTCAATAATTTAATTTAACATAGACCAATTTGAATGGCCAACTTAGCTGTGTGTGAGCATTTCTCATAATATATATGTGGGAAAACGTACTATGCGCTCAACCTCACGAGGCCGTCCGGTGAGGTCAAGCTGTGTGGGCCCAGCTGTGATGCGTTTCGAACATCTACCCCATCAGTCAGATGCAACATTCCATCGTGGGTCTAGGTCTCAAAAATCAAGTTAATCCGTGACTTATGTGGGCCACACCACAAACAGAAGTGGGGAGGGGCCGTGTACCATTAAAACATTTATAATCTTTTTTGGGCCCACCGAGAGGTGGTTTGCAAATCCAGCCCATCCATTATGTGTGTCCCACTTGGATGAGGGTTCAGACCAAGTTTCAGCACCATTCAAAAGTCAGGTGGGCCCCACCAAGTGCTTATATATGTTTTAACAGTGTCTTCACATGATTTTAGATGGTATGGCCCACCTGAGTTCCATATACAGCTGACTTTTGGGATATCCCATAATTTAGAGGGGACCCATCAAATGCACGGTGTTGATGGTTGACATGCATCACGGTGGGGCCCACACAGCTCGACCTCATGGGAGCTTATCGTGAGGTCGAGCGCATAGTACCTTTTCCCCATATATATATATAGAGAGAGAGAGAGCTGTGCTCACACACATGACACAACTAGTTGAACCGTCCAACCAGCTGTCTGAATTAAATGCTAATTGATATTAATAAATAATGCTTATGGAAAAGTTAATTAAAGAGGGAGAGGAGAGTAGTTGGAGGCTTGGAATGGCCCCACCAAAGTGTTTATGTAAAATCCACCCCAACCATTAGATAATTTACCCCACGTTACACCCACAGCATGAAATTCAGCTCCATCTATGGTTCAAGAAGACTACACGATCGAGAATAACGTGCAGTAAAGCTAACCTTCAAAACTTTTTCCCTTGGAATGACCCACTTGAATCATGTATGGCCCTGCATGCATTTTAGCCATAAGGCGTAGCATTTGGTGTGGAGTCTAATGGATGGAATGGATTTTACATGCTCATCACGTTGAGCCTGGTAACAATCAAGGGTGGACGTCTATCTCAATTCTCTCCATTCGTATGGCCCACTTGAATGACACATCAGCCTGATTTTTTATTTTTTTATTTTCTTTTAGCCCTATGTAGAATTACACATCCAATGATTAGAGTGGATCTCACGGTACACATTACGGTGGGCCCAATACAAAATATAGGATGGGCTTTGCTCTTGGCTGTCAGTTCTTGCAAATGTGGGACATTACGGAGAAGTTTGGGATTGGATCTGTGTTTACCTGAATGACAAATAGTGGGGTGGTTTCCAGACCGAAAAGCCCACCTTCATGTATGAGTTGTATATCCACGCCATTCATCAGTTTTTACAAATCATCTTAGTGTACGGTCTAAAAAATGAAGCACATGTAAATCTCAAGTGAACCACACCACGAGAAATAATAGACATTGTGCTCCTGTAATGATTTTTTGCCATCCAACTTGTTGATAAGGTAGAGAGACAGGGATAAAGGGAAAACACAATATCGTCTTGATCCAAAACTTTTGTAGCCCCTATGAAGATTTTAATGGTTACTCACCCTTGTTTCTTGTGGGGTGGTCCATTTGAGATTTGGATCTATTTCATTTTTGGTATCATGTACTAAATTGATCTTAAAAAACTAATAGACGTCCTGGATGTACAACAGATACATGAACGTGGCCAACGGTTAATGAAACACCCACTACGGTGTGACTAGGTTACAAACCAACACCCAAGTTAAAAACTGACTCGGATGCAGCGACACAGCAACCCAGGCCGAAGCTGTGTTGACGTGGCAAATTCTATGAGCCAGCCATGATGCATGTGTCATATCCACATCGTTCATCCATTTTTTTTTCATATTGTTTTAGTGCATGAGTGCAAAAACCAGTCAGACCCAAAACTCAATTGGATCACACCACAAAAAGCAGTTGTGACAATGACCCCACCGTTGAAATCTTCTTAGGGCTGACCATGATGTTTATTTGCCATCTTAAATGTTCATATGGTCACGCAAACCTAGATGAAGGAAAAACACAAATATCAGCTTGATCCAAAACTTCTAGCTCTCTAAGAAGTTTTTACGAGCGGGCGTTTAATCCCCATGATGTGATCTAGTTTAGCATTGGATCTGCCTCATTTTTAGGTTCATGCTCTCAAGTGATCCAGAAAAATGGTTGCACAGCGTAGATAAAATCCATACGTTATGATACATTATAATGGGCCTCACAAAGCCCTCTCTAGGTTGAAGAGGGGTCTATTGGTTTTCATTTTTGCCGTGGGGACAGAGAACATTAAATAAGAGATGCATTCAATGGAGAGAAGGAAAATAAGAAGATTTTTTTTTTTTTTCAAAGAAAATGGGAAGACTAAAAAATTGTACACATGTAATGTATTTGGAGAAAGCGCCACATATGTAAAAAATCCAATCTATTAATTAGGCAATGCCCCTTGTAAGCATGTGAAGATAATTTTTTCTTTTTCTTTTTTACGATCAATAATATGGTATTCTTCTAAACAAAATTTAGGATGTTAGAAATCCATTCCAATGATTCATATTCAACTTGCATTTTAGTAGAAAAAAATTTAATTAATGAATACTACTTGATGAACCAACTAAATCTTTAATACATAATTTCAATCAAGCTGATGTAAGACTTGATGTCATACATACTCACGTGATGTATTACATTGAATTGATAGAGAAATTTATGCTATTCAATACATTTCAATTGTCCCATTAGTTATGTGTGTGTATATGTATATATATCCCAGTGCTCTGCGCATCAATTCACACGGTACTTGTGTGAACTTTTTTGAGAACTCATCATAAATGATGTGACTCTAAAATCTGAATGGTCCACGTGAAGTAGCACCTTATGAAACCACCTGGTTTCAATTATTATTTTGATCCAAAACTTTGGAAGGCCATAAAAATTGAAAACAATTTCCTTTATTGATTTGTATTTCTCTTTGCTATGGCCCATCAAAATTTTAGATCAGGTTAAAAATTTATCCCCTAGGCCGGTTTCATGGGATTCCGCATTACATGTCGGATTAGACGCCATGACACGTGTGCAAAGGTGCACAGGTGCTCTCTCTCTCTCTGGGGGGGGGTCAAGCTATGTGGGCCCCACCATGATGCATGTCGAACATCCACCCCCATCAGTCAGATGCATTGTTCCATGGTGGGCCTTGCACTTAAAAATCAAGTCAATACATGACTTTTATGGGCCACACCACATACAAAAGTTGAGAGGGGTTACCCTCCCATTAAAACATTCATAATCATTTTTTGGGCCCACCAAGATGTGGTTCACAAATCTAACCCATCCATTATGCGTATCCCACTTGGATGAGGGGTCAGACCAAGTTTAAGAAGCATTCAAATTTCAGTGGGCCCCACCAAGTGCTTTTATATGTTTTAGGCATGTCTTCACATGATTTTAGATGGTGTGGCCCACCTGAGTTCAGTATACGGCTGATTTTTGGGATGTCCCATAATTTAAAGGGGACACATCAAATGCACAGCCTTGAAGTTGGACACACATCATGGTGGGGCCCACACAGCTCGAACTCATGGGATGTTCCCTTGAGCTGGACCGTGTGTGTGTCTATATATATATGAAAAATGCTCACACACAACTAGTTGGAAAAAAATTCTTCTTCCATACATTACACGCAACGATATTGAAGGTAATTACTTATTCATTAATGTAAATAAATGCATTAGTAAATGCTACGTTAAAAACTTATTTCACTTTATGGAAAAGGGCTTATGGCTTGGTTGGGCCCACCATAGTATTAATGTGAAATCCAGCTCAACCACCAAGTGCGTCACCTCATGCTTGATCACCATCCCTAGTTTAGGTGGACCATACGATTGCAAATAGTATATAGGAAAGATTCTTGCACCAAACTCTTTCCCTTGCTGTGTCCCACTTGAAGTACGTATGGGCCTGTTTTTTGTGATCAAAGCCTACCCTTGGGTGTGGAATCTAATGGACGGAGTGGATTTTACATAATCATCACAATGGCCTTATAAAAAACAATGGTAGATGTCTCTCTCACCTATTCAATTAGTGTGGCCCACCAAAATCAAAAGTCAGCCTTATTTTTAGCCTCTAGATGTATAACGAGATTACACATCTAATGGTTGCAGTGGATCTCACATAGGCATTTGGTTTTACTGAAGCTTCCCGGTACAATGAGCTGGACTATAGGTTAAAGTCCAGCCAGCTTACAATTCCCAACCTTTCTTGTGCATATTACATCAAACTCGTCTAATAAATTGGCCATCATGATCATCCTCTTTTGAAAAATACATATGTAAAACACACTCATTAGTGGACCACACTTTTGTTTGGTTATTTATCCATGTGTGGAGGATGTTTTATAGTGTGGCCCAGTTAATTTGGGGGTAAGACTGACCTTTGTATTACATGATCCCTATAGTGGGGCTCACCTGTTGGAAGGCCTGGATGTAAATTTCACTCAATACCTCGGATATCATTACCATATAGTAGATTGTAGCTCTGTGTACAAACAATTGAACTTATACCTCCAGATGTATCTGTTTTATCCACTATGTTTATTTATAGTTTTAGATTATTTTTGGGTATGTTTGCAGAAAGAGGTAAGCCAAGAACCCAAGTAGACCACACGTTAAGAAATAACTT
Source organism: Magnolia sinica (assembly GCF_029962835.1). Taxonomy (NCBI): domain Eukaryota; kingdom Viridiplantae; phylum Streptophyta; class Magnoliopsida; order Magnoliales; family Magnoliaceae; genus Magnolia; species Magnolia sinica. The sequence goes on along the minus strand of NC_080576.1, from coordinate 20,355,282 downwards.
GGATTGAACAACTACAGTTAAGAACTTTTTGAGGGCCACTGAAGTTTTGGATCAAGCTGATATTTGTATTTTTCCTTCCTCTAGGTCTGTATGACCATATGAATAGGTTGAATATCAACCAACCATTATAGTGGACGCTAGGAAGGTTTCAACCGCAGGAATCATTGTTCCTACTGTTTTGTGTGATGTGGTTCACCTGAGCTTTAGATCTCCTGGGTTAATGCTCTTAAAAATCCGAAAAAAATGAATGGATGGCATTGATAAAAAGCATACATCATAGCTCGCCGTATAACTTTGCCACGCATACGTGTAAGTGCATAGTACCTTTTCCTATGTGTGTCTATATATATATATGTGTGTGTGTGTGTGTGTGTGTGTGGAAATTGTAATATGCGCTAGACCTTGGGATAAGCTCCGTGAGGTCGAGCTGTGTGGGCCCTACCGTGATGCATGTCGATCATCAACACTGTGCATTTGATGGGTCCCTCTAAATTATGGGATATCTAAAAATCAGCTGTATACGGAACTCAGGTGGGCCATACCATCAAATCATGTGAAATACCATTAAAACATATAAAAGCACTTGGTGAGGCCCACCTGAGTTTTGAATGCTGCTGAAACTTGGTCTGAACCCTCATGCAAGTGTGAAACACATAATGGATGGGCTGGATTTGCAAACCACATCTCGGTGGACCCAAAAAACTGATTATGAATGTTTTAATGGTGCATGGCCCCTCCCTACTTCTGTATGTGGTGTGGCCCAAAAAAGTCACGGATTGACTTGATTTTTGAGACCTAGGTCCACGATGGAATGGTGCATCTGACTGATGGATTAGATGTTTGAAACGCATCACGGTGGGGCCCACACAGCAGGTCGAGCGCATAGTACCTTTTCCTATATATATATATATATATATATATATATATATAAGACTTACTTACAATTAGTTGGACATTGCATATTTGTTCAGCTAGCCATGCATTTAATGAAAGTTTTTTCTCTTAATTAATGTAAATGTTTCACCGTGGTAATTTCGTTTTGGCATGGAAAAGGAGCCACAGCTTGGGTGGGCCTATTATTGTGTTAATGTAAAATCAACCTGACCATCAAGTATGTCACCCCATTTTAGACAAAGGTGTCTAATTCCACTCTCATCCTTTGTTTAAGTGGGCCACACGATTGGAAACAATGTACATGGAAATTTTCACCCTCTAAATTATTTCCTTTGGTGTGGCTTATATAAATAATGTATGGACTTTATTTTGGCACCCAAACTTACTTTTGGTGTGATATCTAATGGCTGGAATGGATTTCTTAGTTTTGTTAAGATGGGCCGTGTAAAAATCAAGGGTTCATGTCTCTCTCCTAATTCTTCCCATAGTTGTGGCCCATATGAATCACGAGTTAGCCTGATTTATTGGCTCTGGGCCTATCATTAGATTACACATCTACTGGTCGGAGTGGATCTTACATACATATAGAACGCCCCTAAAAGAAAAAATCAGAGGTGAGAGTATGCGCGGTACCTGTTCAATTTAAAGTGGTAATTAATGCTCATAACGCTAGGGGAGAAAGAAGTGACGTTATTCTGGTAATTAATCCTGCAACGCGGGCACAGGAGTGATTTAAATGCAACCATAGAAAAGAGTGGCTGTTCGAGTCGGCCCGCCACAGGGACGCGGGTTTCCTGTGAAAGCCTTTCGCAGAAGTTCCTGCGCTAGGATGCTACGTGGGGCGTACGTGAGGCGCACCGTGATGTTTGGGATAAATTCACCCGTCCATTTATTTTGAGATCTTTATAGGACGTGAGACCAAAAATTAGGCAAATATAAAACTCAAGTGGGTCATATGAGATGAAATAGTGGGGATTTAGTGAATACCGTTGAAACATTCACACGCTCACAAAAGCTTTGTATCAAGCTACGATTTCACTTCATCCCAATGAGAATAACCTTATAAAGGGTTTGGATGGCATATAAAGATCAAGTTGAAGCCCATGGAAGTTTTAATGGTAGGAAACTCTTTTCCTAATTTTTCCTCTCATATGCCTCATTGTTTGTCTCATGTCCTCAGATGATCTCACCAAATAGATGGGTTGAGTGGATTTATATCAAACATCATGGTAGTCCCACCTAGCATAGAGTGGATCACATGACTAAAAATAGTTGATAAAAAAAAGCTCACCCTCTAAACCTTTTTTTTTTAAATTTTAAATTTTTATTTTTTTACACACCCCACACACTCACACTAGTGGAATTTCACCACGTATGATACTCAAACCCTTGACCATGTGTTGAAACTCCCAAAAGTCTACCACTGGAGCAAGAGTAAGGATCTAAAATTTTAGGACCATTTCCTAAGTTTTAGTATGGCATCTAATGTTTGGATTGGATTTGGTATAATCTCCATGGTGGCCCTATAAAATTCGAGGGTGGACATCTCCATTCCAACTATTTGGTGTGCCCCACTTGAATGATAGGTGGGCTTGATTTTTAGGTTCCGTGCCTAACATAAGATTACACATTAATGGTTGGAGTGTATCACCACATACGTATCAAGATGAGCCTCGTAAGAAATCAAGATAGAGTTTTTTCAATAAAAAAGTCCAAGTTCAGCAGGCGCCATCACATGTCATATAACCTTTTATGTAAATATGAAATCTAACCTGTCTAATAGGTTGGCCATCACAAGCATTATTTTTTGTAAAACGCCACAACAACCCATCTAATTGGCTGGCTTATCACAAGCATTATTTTTTGTAAAAAGCAACAAAGAGCCCATCTAATAGGTAGGCCCATCAGAAGCATTAATTTGGATGGTTGTTGTGGTGTTTTACAAAAATTAATGCTTGTGATGGGCCAACCTATTAGACGGGTTGAATGTCATATTTACATAGAAGGTTGGATGATATGTGCTAGCTGGACATTAAACGGCACTCCCACCGAACTTTGACTTTTGGAAAAAAGAATTTCAGTGGACCTTCTATCTTTAAATTTTATGTGGCTCATCTTGATATGTACGTGTGATCCACTCCAAACCATTAGATGTGTAATCTAATGTCGGGCACAAAATCTAAAAACAAGACCTCCTAAGATTCTTGTGGGCACACCAAGGAAAGTACTTGGAATTGAGATGCCCACCCTTGAATTTTATAGGATTACCATGGAGATTATACCAAATCTACTCCAATCATTAGATGCTACACTAAAACTTAGAATATGTCCCAAAATTTAGGTCCATCCATCTTTCAAGGAAGCCACACCAACGTAAATAATTTGGAGGGTGAGCTTTTCTTTATCAACTATTTATAGTCGTGTGGTCCACATAAAGCGTATCGGCCTGATTTTTGAGTCCTAAGTGTAACGTGACGTGACTCATTAGATGTTAGGGGTAGATTTAAAATTAACACCATGGTAGGCTGAGTTGAACGGGCCACTCTTTTTCAAATTTGGTTTTAAATCACTCCTCTACCAGAGGATTAATTACCAAAATAACGCCACTTCTAGTGTCTTGGGAACATTACCACAGGGACTCCCACCTTTGATTTTTTATGGGCTCACTCTTACATGTATGTAAGATCCACTCCAACCATTAGATGTGTAATCTAGTGATAGGCCCAAAGCCAATAAAACAAGCTAACTTGTTATTCATATGGGCCACACCAATGTGTACAATTAGGAGAGAGATATCCACTCTTAATTTTTACAGGGCCCATCGTAACAAAACTATGAAATCCATTCCAGCCATTAGTTATCACACCAAAAGTAATCTTGGGTCCCAAAAATCAGGTCCATACATGATTCATGTGACCCACATAAAAGGAAATAATTCAGTGTGAACATTTCCATGTACATTGTTTCTAATCGTGTGGTCTACTTGAACTAAGGATGAGAGTAAAATTTGAGACCTTCATCTAAAATGGGGTGACATACTTGATGGTCCACTCTCTTCTTCTTTTTTTTCCTTACACACGCACATACTTGATGGTCCACTTGAACTAAGGATGAGAGTAAAATTCTAGACCTTCATCTAAAATGGGGTGACATACTTGATAGTCGGAGTTGATTTTACATTAACACAACGATGGGCCCACCCAAGCTGTGGCTCCTTGTCCATGCCAAAATGAAATTAGTACGATGAAAGCATTAGTAATCCATTGAACTAAAATGCCTCTTATAATAAATATTGAGAATAAAAATGTGTCATTGTTTTATGTTCATTTCCTGAAAATCGCTCGGATAGAAAAATCCTAAAATTTTGATGAAGTTGTTAGGAGAGAAAGTGCTGGGACATATGACAATGGCAAGAAAAGGCCAAAATATTTTATAGCTAGGATCTTCTTACAAAAGGATAATTGTTTTTATGCAATGGATCACTTCAACTATGGGACCCACCTTTACAAACTTGAAGGCTCCATTGGTGGGCGAATTTTCATATGTTTGGATGTTGCAACCTATGAGCTTGTTTGGGGACACACTCTTAAAATAGGCCCAATCTGTATTGTGTATTTGAATGCATTTGTTTTATAAACTCCACCTCAACCCTGCTTAATAAAATAGAAGCTAAAAAGTTAATTGGATAAAAACCATCCAAGATTGGTTTTCACTGGTCAACCAAAAATGCATGCTACAAAAACTCTTTTGTGTAAAACCCCTTTCACTTTGCAAAAGCAAGTCTATATCAGCCTTGGTGAATTTTATGAAAACCAATATAATTAGTTCTTGGTGAGTCGGCTTTCTTATTAGAGCATTTCTCCAAAATAATAATAAATAAATGAAAAGAAAAGAAAGAAAGAAAAATACTAACAATTTCTTTCACCTTTTCAAGTGTAAATATGGTCTGGGCACTGGAGAAAGCATTTATAAAGTTTTTCTTTTTCTACTAATTAAAAACAAAGTGTTATATTATGCTTTAGTCTCACATACATAGGAGGCTATTTAGAAGACACGAACTATCTAAGAAAGAGCGACTTAGTCAGTGCCTGGTTCCACCAAGATATTAGATTCGTGGGTTTAGGCGTCAAATGACCCCACCCTTTCAAATGAAAATATAAAAATAACGGTCCACTTAGACTGAATGGTGGGCTGGAATAATAGGATGCAGTCAGTCAAAAGATTCTTTACCAAATATTCCCTGACTCACATTCTTTTGTTTTAGGCAAGTTGGGATTAGAAATACGATAGATACCCTGCATGGGATTTTCGAAGAAATAAAAAAGAAATGTGTTATGTTCCTGTTAAACCCTCAATCCATGTTACAAATCAACATTTTTGGCTCAACAGACGGAGGGGAATGGACTGATTGTGGACCCCACCTGATGAATGGCTTTGATGTTGCACATGTGTGCAATGCCCCTTAAGTGGGGCACATGTTCGATCATCTAGACTCTCAATCTAAGAGACTTACTACAGATTGATTTATCCACGTAGGGAGATCCTAACCATCGAATCATTAGCCTTCTTTCCATAGAAGGTGCACTCTTGAGGCATTTTCCTTAGCTTACTTATCGTCCACTGATTGAAGGGATAGGATTGTCCCATCTGGGACTCCATCTCCATCCCATGCAGGTAGGCCCAGCAGAGTCGATGGACTGAATCATCAAACCGCGGGCCCCACTGACTTGTGAGGAACTATATCTATCACCAGTAATAGGATTGTACTCACACATGCAATGAGTGAGGTTTGCTACAATACATTCGGACTAATTACAACAAGGTACATGGGGACTTCAGCCTTCGAATTTGGGTTATAATCCAGACCGTCTATTTGATGAGTTTCACTTTGTACAATGGATAGACAACAGATGAAAACTCTCAAGTCAGATACTTCACCCCCTGCCTGTTTGGTTGGATGTAATTACCCATAAACGGTAGTAAACTAGTAATAATGAGAAAAGCTCCATGTTTGACACCAGCAAAACTCAAGATTTGGGTGTTTTCAAACCAAAATTCTGTGGGCTCAACCATGATGTATGTGTTTTATCCATGCCGTCCATTTTTATTTTTATTTTTTCAGGTCATTTTAGGGCATGAGCCCAAAGATGAGGCAGATCCAAAGCTCAAGTGGACCACACCACAGAAAACAATGGTTAGTGAAGCTTGCTATTGAAAACTTCTTAGGGGCTACAGAAGTTTTGGATCATGCTGATATTTATGTTTTCCCTTCATCCATGTCAGTGTGACCGATAAAAATCATGGTGGGCCCTATGTATTCCCACGGCTTCCGATGGTGTGGTCCATTTGAGCTTTGGATCTGCCTCATTTTTGGGTTCATAGCCTAAAATGAATGACAAAACACATACATCATAATGGGGCCCGCAGGGTTTTGGCACGTAGAGATAGTAAAGCCGTCACATAAATTGAGAATCATTTAGAGTCATTTAAGACGCCGCAAGCTACCCTTAAAAACAGGCCCAACCCTTTGATGAGTGGGCTCTTTTGCTTGAATATGGAGGGTGACCATAATCAAAGGTGTTTTTGGGCAAATCCCCCATCAAAGAGTAGCCTTACGCATTGACGGTTTGGGCCGTTGAGACAAACACAAATCCAATTGAAAAGCTGCCCTATTACATAAATGGTTTTGGTCATTGAGACTAACACATTCACCTGCTAGTGTTTGTGATAAGTCTATATGTTTTTTTTTTTTGTTAGCTTGTTAGTACAACCATTGTCAGTTTACACTTCACTGTTAGCCACCCCATTAGGGAATGGATACCAAGACCTCAGTGTTGAAAGGAGGTATCTTTCACTCAGTCTACCACTTGAGATATGGATCTGGGTGTGATAAGTCCATATGTATTCTAGCTAATATCCTGTCCTTTAGATCCAATGCTCGAACGAAATCATTAGTATTTTTGTCCCATTCTATACAGATCATGATGAAGAATTTCCATGATCAGATCACCCAGTCGTGGGCCCACTTGTTAGAGATGAAAACCCAATTATATTCGTCCTGGTCCTGCTCCTGCATCTGGTTTGGCCAACTTGTAAAGTATTTATCATGTAAAAGAGGCACATAATGGACGGGATTGGATGTCTTGAACCCGTTACAACCATTCTGTCATGTGGCCCACCTGATGAATTAATCAGTTTGTTTTTTGGGGCAATAGAAGAGCATCAAGGTACACATGGTAGATGGACTAGATGTACCATACACATCAGTAGGCCCCACACTATCAATGAACCCGCTTTGCTATGTTTAATGTCATTGCAAGTATTATCCATTTACCTGTAATCTGAAACACAAGTTTTTGTCAGTTAAAAAAAAAAAAAAGGTATTTTCAATTAGCAGACAGTTCAACACCCAAGTGTTCCTACGCAAATATTACATGTAAACCCACTGCGCATCCAAGCAACCCCTTGAGGAAGTGATACACCTTGAGAGCAGGATCCATACTGGTGGGGTCACAGGTCAACATGCCATGGCCCCACTTCCTATAATTCCTGGGACCATCGAGAGCAACAATTTTCCAACAATTAAGCATTTATCTCCTAAAATCCAACATCTTGAATGGGTGGCTACATCAATGAAGAGAGAATTACATCACTGACCAGAATTTTGGTGTTGTTGGAATTGGATGCACCAATTTTTGTAAGTGGATTGAAAATTTTGTACCGGATGTAGAGATGTGGTCCCTCTGAGGCACATCAGCATGCATGCTCACCTTCAAATAGGAGGTCGAAACCACACCACAAGAGAGGATGCATGAGATGATCTAACGCAGAGATCCAATTTCCTGTTCACTTGTGAAATCTGGGGTGGAGAACACACGCAACTCTCTTCTCTAGAATCCAACAGATAGTATGGGCTTAAAGCATTGGATAGAAAAAGAACGAGGAAAACCCAATCCAAAAATTAGAGGCTGATGGACCAATGTGCTCCCCACTGAAAACTGCACACGATGAAAAAAACAGAAAAGAAAAGCTTTCCATGCCAAATGCAAGGAAAGCACACATGATGAAAAATACCTGAGAATGCATACAGTTTGCCTTCCAAGAATGGAGAAACTGTTTGTGGCTCACTACTCTATATATGTCTTTTAAATATGTAAAATCTAGTCTACTGCCAAACTGTACAAAGAAAACAAGAAATAAGAACTGGCGGTTGACCACCATCTACATACAAACACAGATGGCAGCTTTACGACCGTGAGGGAGGTAAAAATGAAAGGAACAATGGAAAACCACACCACACGCATCAATGAAGGCCTGAAAGCCAAAGCAGAAAGACAGAAAAGGGTGCCAAACAGAACAGACTCCAGGGGAAACTGTTGCCCAGTACACATAAGAATCTCCCCTCCCAAGCCCTTTCTAATGATAATCGTCAGCTTGTCTTGTAAGCCCATCCATGCTTGTCTAGGTATGCTTGAACTGCTTCCTTGATGGCAAGGTTCGGTGCCAGCTGGTGTTGGTCGAGCGGCTCCCTCGTGATTGGATCAAACTTCCCCACCTATTCTCAATTAACATGTATATTGATTTTGAAGCATGAAGTAGATGAGGAAATGTAGGGGTCAGCGCCTCAGCAAATGTACAGTTTGCCGTCGCATGTGATTTTGCACATGTGGCGCTCATGGTTTAGTGATCCAGACAGCAATTGGACAGGACACCCACTGTGGATGCAGGATGCCCCAAATGTCTTACATTGCAAGCTCCCAAACCCTTCAATAATCAGGTTATTCCCCGTTGAATGTGAGATGTTGCTATATTATTCTCTTGATCATCTATTTGCACCCCATTTATTCTGAAGGATTAGGATCATCCAACCTGGGAGAGACTAGGGAGGCATCTGCCATCCATGCCGAGGTCCACCCATAAACCAGTCTAGGTCATTGAACCATAACTCCACATGTACTGAATTCTGGATATCAGTGCATTCCTGGGGCTCAGGACCCCTTTAATTAAGAGTAGAAAGACAGTACAGAGTAAGAACAAGGAGCAGCACAGAACCAAGAAATCACCTTCTGAAGATGATCAAGGAGCACTGCCCTCTCGTACGTGACCCCACTAGGAGTGATGACAGGATCGCGGAAGATGTCGAATGTGATTTTACAGCAGAGGTAATCAGGCACCTGAAGTTCTCAATTAGACCAAACTGACAAAAAGAGGAAACGGGTAGCTATTTGCAATGGATGATTGGATGTCCAAGGTCTCACCTCAGTCGGTCTATCCGCCTCCGCTGCTATCCTGAACACCTCCTCCAGAGATTTCAATTCTTCTGATTGAGCATTTGCATCTTCATCATTGCCATCTTGTGGTTGAGAAGAATCCAGAAAATGTTTCTCCGCTAAAGCTGTTTCGCACGCTTCTCTGGAATATAAACGAAAATAGCAAATGTAAAAATGATAATCAAATAGTAAAATGTGAGTAAGCTGTGTGCCCAAAAATCTCAGAAGGCATTAGAAATTGTGGAATTTTCTTCGTTGTCAAAGACTTCGTAGAAAAATATGGATACCCACTTTAAGGTCCGCAGCTTCCACTCTCGTTTACTAGATGCATCTTCCCACTCAAGGTACTTTGCTTTGGCAAGCTCCTGCCAGATCTCCTCCACCATGTAGCCATTGGGGTTTGCTCCCCTCCCAAGATCCAAAGCCTAGGCAAAGAAGGTCTGCATATGTTCAGTAGTGTTTCCTTCTAAAATGAGAACAGCCATATTCAAGAATATAGTAATATCATACTATAAACACATAAGCCATAGAATGTAAATGGAATTGAAGATTATTCCAAAAATCAAGGTTTCCTTTTCTTTTCTTTTTTTTTCCTTTGAATTTTCTTTCTTCAATTCTCTTTCTTTTCTTGAAAGAAGGAGACAGTACCATGATCCCTCAATTACTAACAGATAGATACAATGGCTTGAAACACAACCAAAAAGAAGACAAAACAAAAAACTCCTAAACAGGATCCTCTAAACCAAACATTTGTGATCTCCCTCCAACTTCTGATGTTACTCATTCGTAGAAACCTATCTTGAAAGAACTTAAGGACTTGCAGGACCTTCCTACAACCTGGAGTACAGATATGTGCTCATTGAGTCATTGTTGAAGGATAGCACATTCCACCCTTGGAAGAACTCAAAGACGTGCAGAAGACCTTTCTCCGTCCTGCACCACAGAGATGTGCTAATGATAGTCACTGTTCAAGGACAGCAGATTCAGGCAATCAACTTTGGTAGAAGATGCCTGGCAGAACAAACATAATGAACTAACACCAAACGTCGAAGAAGAACATTAGGGTTCCTTGTGTTTTAGATGTGAATATCTAAAAGGAAGAAAATGAGGAGAATGGACAGTTTATACAGGTTGAGAATCACAATAGAAGGCCATGCATTCAAGGGGCTATTCTCCCTTTTCATAGACTTTCCAGAGGAAAGAATTTTGCTAAGTTCAGCTGTGCTAAGGCCGTAATTATTCCAGGATGAAAGAACCTTTTTCATAAGAAACAAATATGACAATTTATTAATAAAGGATTACAAGAAATTTACAGAGGGGCTAACAAAGGAGAATTTTCATGAAAGGATGACAAGAGATTTACATAAGGGCCAACAATGAGTGACCCTTTCGTCCCTCCATAAGGAGGATACATGAAGAAGCATGATCTCCATGGAATCATCTTATCACTGGTAACCCACTGGACGATATGTTGATGTCTCCTTTGATTAAAAGATTATCGCCTTGCTGACAGTCTGTAGGTATCTCCTGTAAGAAGATTACTGCCATGCTGACGATCTGTTGCTTATTGGTGTCTCCTTCAATAAAAGATTACCACCGTACTTCAAGGTAAATATGCACATCCCCTAGAGAAAGAAGTTGAAGACAGACAGATGACAAAGAAATAGAAGAATCTGAATGGAGGACTCAAAATTCCAATAAGAACCCAATCGATGGTTGTGGAATCTATTATGCATTTTATGGCATCGATAATGAGATCCTACAATTTCTTTCCTTCCACAAACACCACAATACAGCATAAGGCATCATTTTCCAAATGGATCTAGTGACAGTACAGAGTAAAGAAACATATGAACCCCGTCTTTTTGTCGTTCCAGCATATAACACAAATGGTAGGGAGAGCTAACCGCACTTCTCAAGCATTAATATTTTGTTAGCTGTTGCAAGCCACACAAACAACAGAAATCTAGAAGGAATTGGAGCTTTCCATACTTTTGCACAAGGGGAGAACTGTTCATCATGACTGCTAATTTGGAAACCTCTCTTTCCAAATGAGAACTGATGCTGGATTTCCAAATGAGAAGAAAGTTCCAGTGGTCACAGTGGAGAATGGGGCTTTGAAGAAGCGTCTTCTTCTGACTCTTGTGTCTAGGGAATTGTCTTTGAGGAAGCGGGTTCAAAGATGAATGCTTTCATGTAGAACCTCTGGTGTTGATCACATTCAATGTGTATCTGAAGACAGCATGTTGCATGGCCCCATCGAGGATGGCTTAGTAGGTGAGAAGCTCCGATGGCTGAAGAAGAATTAGTTGGCCAGACTGACCTAAATAAGATCCACATCCTAGAGGAACACTTCCTTAGACCTGATACATATTAAGAATGACTAGGGAATTGTCTTTGAGGAAGAGGGTTCAAAGATGAATGCTTTCATGTAGAACCTCTGGTGTTGATCGCATTCATTGTGTATCTGAAGACAGCATGTTGGCATGTTGCATAGCCCCATCGAGGATGGCTTAGTGGGTGAGAAGCTCCAATGGTTGAAGAATGATTAGTTGGCTAGACTGACCTAAACAAGATCCATATCCTAGACGAACACTTCCTGAGACCTGATACATTATAAGAATGCTTAAACACTAAGAACATGCAAAGAAGATAGCAGACTTCCCAAAGAGGTATCGGATAATGAACAAGGTAGAATGACAGATAAAGATTCAACAATCATGAAAATCCCATTGATTGGCTACAGATTCAAATTGATCTACATGAGTTCAGAAAAATTCCCTGGATATTAATGGAACTACTGAATCTAATTGCCCAATTCATTTTTTCATGTTGGTGATCAAAGTATCAGGAGATGAAAAGATTTCAAATGCATGGAATATGTGATAGACAAGAACATAGCGACAGACTTGCTTAAGCTGAGCATAAGAAATCCAGAAATTATTTTAGTAGTTAGCATGGACCTTCCCTTACCTTGTCCAATTCCTTCACTCCTTCAGCATATTCTTGCCTCTCTAGCAGTGCAAGTCCCAGCATATAGTGGCCCTGCCACATATTTAACATCAACTCATTGACTGTAAATGATAACAGATTATTTTAAGAAAGAACACGCATGTCATAAAAAAAACAAATATAAAGTGAAACTTGATAGTAAGCATGGAAACATAAATAAATACACATGAAGCAACAAGACTCGCAAAAAAGGCAAAGAAATTCTAGAAGAGGAGTTCAGCACTTCACAGGAAACACCTCAAATTGTTTTCAGCCATAGCTATTGGCTGAAATGATGGCTCACAGGTTGGTCTCGTCATTGCAAGTGACCTACCAACAATGCCATTAGTTCCGTAGAAAACATAGCTTGGGGTATTTGACACATGATGCCATTTATTTCCCTTTTCCATATTGTTTTTGCCAGTGCATGTTATGCACTAAGTGTACTTTTGAAAGGTAAAGGATTTTGTTAAAGAAAAGAAAGCAGTATAGACAAGGAATCTACGCCGAAATTACATCACAATAGACCATCAATCCAGCGAATCTAACGAATAATCAGCAAAGAGATATGATCCAGTGCTCTTAGACCACTATTAGTTATAGTGCCCCTAATTGCATCAGTTTACTTGGACAGTTCAATTGATTGATCTGACCGTCTATCAAGTCTACAACACATTTACTTGACTACCGTGCAAAAATCGCATTGATTGGATGATCCAATCCATCCTTGATTTGGCCTTATTTCCTATAACCATCCCTTTTCTAAGCCAGGGATGGGATGGACCTATGGCTGCCTAACAAAGTGGTTCTTTAGAATCAGCAGAACTCCATGATGGCCCTAACAAATAGATGGACAAATGATTGGCTGGACCTATTTTTGTATAAACAATCATAACCATCCATATTAAAGGCCATTGATCAAATGGTTATTATTATTTTTAGATTGGCATGATATTTGCATGGTAACTCATGAAATGTGCATTGGGAATAATGATTAATGAACAATCTGGATCAACGGATTACAGAAGCATCTTTCTGCTCCAAATAGAACACAACCAAGCAAGGAGAGCAAGCTTCCATGACTCCCCAAGACAAGGAGCAAAGGTCCAATCATGTCCAGCATTACAAAACAACATTGGAAAAAGTTCATACAAGCATTCCCACACAGCCCTAGCATAGACAGAAAGATTATGCAAAAAGAAGAAGCAAACTTCAGCATAAGCAGGAATGTAGTCCCTCAAGAAAAGGGAGACTACAACCAAAAGAATTACAGGATGAAGAAAATCTGAAAATATTGATAGTAGTAGTAGTATGGTCAATGTCACCACTATTTGTGGTCGGCTTTGTTTGACCATTCACAATCTATCTAGGCCCTTATTCTTGATAGGTGAAAACACCTTCCTATCCCTACTCACCACCTCAGTCCAGGCCCTTGTATCTCTTCCTCACATCCACTTTTCAAGCCCTAATCAATGTTTCTCTCCTTACAGGAATCGCATGCAGTCTTTGTTGCAGATGACCAAACCAGCTCAATCAACTCCCGGTCATTGTATATCTTATTAGGGTTACTCCTAGATTCATGAGAAAAAGTTGTGACCAAAGTTCGATGCTAGCTGCCAACCTGATGCAATGCGAGCGCAAAATCCCACCGGTGGAGTTAAGAGTGGGATGGTGGAATAGGGTGTAGCTGACCCCAATTAGTTGAGATACAGCAATGATGATGATTATTAGGATTACTTCTACATTGCTTCAAATGACCTGTTCTTGATTCTACCCTTCCTAGTCTTCCTATACATCCATCTCAACATACTCGTCTTTGCTCATGTTTCCTTCTAATTGACCAAAAGTCTGCCCCATCTCAATTTTGCCTGGTAGCAATTGCACCTGTTGGTAGCATTTGCACCGGTCGATGCCCAGCTTGCAGAGAACAGGGGGGTTGATGTCTTGTAGTTGGTTATCAAACTTTCCCAAAACTACTATGTGAATGATGATGATGATGATATTAATTAATTACTAATAAGAAACCTAGTACTACATTGAGACCAGAGAGTTTTTGCAAGAAACATTGGTTACATTCTAGCAAATTAGTAATATGTACATGAGGTGATGCAAATGAAATAACTTGAAGAAGAGACTGAAGTAGGAAAGAGAACATAACAACATCAAGCACACACAAAAAAAAAAAAAAAGAAGACGAGGGGGGGGGGGGGGGGAAGAGAGAAAAGAAGTGCTCCCCTGCGAACCATAGCGCAGGAGAGCTATGTGCGAACTAAGATCTTAAAGTCCGCAGGCTCTTTCAAAAGAAAATTTCAGGGGAGCCTCTCTCTTAGTCCACATCTCTCGATTTGATGCGGACATCAGTGGTGCACCCTTTAGAGTGTACCAGAGCGGAGAAGTTGATGTGGATGGACGACGGGTCCATCGGACCCACTTTCTGACGCACTACAAGTGCAGGAGCGGCATGACCGCACCCCGACTATAGATCCATGGGTTGGATTTCACACCCTACCACACTGGTGTTCGCCCCGAATATATCCGTGGGTCGGATTTTACACCCTACCACATTAGTGTTTTAGTTTTAGACCTTTTTGTTATTTTCTTGTTTCAGGGACTTTATTGCAACTTTCTTTATTTTTCATCTTTATGTTATTTTTTTTGTTTCCAGGGGCTTTAGTACACTTTTACTTTTTCCATAGCTTATATATACATTGTGAGAAACCCTATTTTCATTATTATTGAATGAATAAGAATTCGTCTATTTTCTTCCTCTTTATTCAAGAGATTAGGGTTTCAGGATTGACCCTTGGGTATTAAGGATTCTACCCCGATTTCGGGTTTCCCTCTTTCTAAAATCTTCGAGGTGCAGGAAGAGGTAAGAATCATCCTTATCCTTTTCTTTTGACGACAAATGACCTATACCTTCTTCATCTCAAACCCCTCATCCTTCACCCCTATCATTTCTCTCTGGATACCCATTTCTAGTTCGAACAGAAAAGAGGAATGGTTAGTTGGTAGAATCAAATCCAAGCTTACTCGTGGACTAACTTATGCTAGATCTAGGATATCCTCATATCCCGAGGTCCTCCATTTTTACTGTTTACGTGATCTTATGCTAAAGGGCATGATCCTGACGGAATAACCTCATCTTTGTATTAAGATTCACCTAATCACTTTGATTGGAAACAGTTAGTTAATTAGTGTATCTATTTGAATATTCTTTAACCTGATTATACATGCATCTAGGGTTAGGTTATTACATGTCCCTGCATCAAATTTGATATCAAAGCAAGGTTTTAGCGTTAGGTCAATTTATTGTCAATTCGTCTTTATAGTGAAAATTTTCTACAGAAACCCTTTACCTAAAATTTAAAAAAAAATTACAACTCAACCCATGTGACCAACTCTACGTAGGGGTCATATTTTGTTGAGTTTAGTTAGCATTTTTTTCTAGGTTTTGTTGAGTCCCCATATAGATCCAGGCCATATAAGGTAGTTGCATTGCATTAGTATCATCGTGTTTACCCCTTTCTCGCACATAGACCTAGGAAAATTCACTTGTCATTCCTGGTGTATGCCCACGCGCACTGGTTGTGGGTTTGGTCTCCATTACACCATGGACTCCGATCAATTTACCAAGGCTATGGAGGGCTTAACTAAGAAAATGGATCAACAGCTTCGAACCTTGAGGGATAATATCGCGCAGCAGTTTGCGCATCAAGATGGTAGGTTCGCGCGTCTAAAGGAGAGAGTTGTGCATCTAGAGACTGGTATTCTAACTGCCACTGTAGGTGGAGCCCAGGCGACCTTCGACACTGGGGTTGTCGATCAGTCCCAAGTTGTGGGCCCTTATCCACCTAGGGATGGTTTGGGCGCAGACCAGGCCTGTGGGCCTGGCAATAGACACGATGTGGTGTATTCATTACCACCCACACACAATCGTGATCCTGTTTTTCCCGCCCAGTGGGAGGGCCATAATGAAGTGCGTCGTCAACACCCCAGAGATATCATGAGCATAAGGACCCTGCTTCTAAGGTCATGAAGGGCATTAAGGTTGACGCTCCCAATTTTGATGAGAAATTGGGCCCCAAAGTTTTTTCTGACTGGTTAGCAGACATGGACCACTTCTTTGAGTGGCACAGTTTGCCAGACCCACGACGAGTCAAGTTCGCCAAGATGAAATTGGTGGGCCAAGCAAAACTATATTGGGGGAATGTGGAGCGTCATCGTGAGCAATCTGGAGAGGGGTCAGTTCTCTTTTGGATTGAGATGAAAGAGTTGTTGCGAGAGAAGTATGTTCCTCTTTCTTACAGGCAGAAGCTGTTGGATCAATGACACATTTTGCGCTAAGGATCCATGACGGTGACGGAATACATCACCAAGTTCGATGAATATATGATGAGGTGCAATGTGGATGAGTACCCTGCTGTGGTTCTCTCCCGTTTCCGTATAGGCCTCAGGCCTGAGCTTCAGCGGGAGCTCACGCTTCACATGCTCACTAGTCTGGAACATGCTTACCGGGTGGTGCAAGAACTGGAGCACTATGTGCGCCAGTCCAATGTGAGGGGGATTGATTTTCGACCTACTATGCCTAGAGTAATTCCACAGGGAGCGAGACCTCAGGTCGAAATTCAACCCAGAGCTCAATCTAGTACGCAACCAGTCAACAAAAATCGAAGTAACAATATGGTTGGACCAAGTACTAGGCCCGCAATGCCAGGGCAGTGCTACCGCTGTGATGGCATGGGTCACATCACTGCCGAGTGTTCAAATAAGGGTGGGCGCATTGCCTTTGTTTCCGAACACCCCACAAAAGAAGTGGCAAATAAAGTTGATGGTAACCAGGGTGATGAAGAGATCATTATCCCCTCCCTTGACCCGGCTAGTGATGTCGAGGATGATACTGTGGAGACTATCCCACTTGCAGTGGTAAGGTGCGCCTTGACCCAGATGAAGGAAAGCGAAGATTGGCGTAGAACCACCATTTTCCACTCTTACGCCAAGTGCGGAGAAAAGATCTGCAAAGTGATCATAGATAGTGGGAGCTGTGAGAATATAGTTTCCCTAGTTACTTTGAATCGCCTGGGTTGAAGCTAGTCCCTCATCTCAACCCATATAGAGTTTCTTGAGGGGATGTGACATCCCACTCTGTGACCCAGCGATGCCTTGTTCCGATTGAGTTTAGACCATACAAGGACAAGTTGTGGTGTGATGTGATCGCGATGGATCTTAGCCAAATCATCTTGGGAAGGTCATAGCTTTATGAAAAAGATGTCACAATATTCAGGCACATGAATAATTGTGTGTTTAAACATGAGGGAAAGAAGCTTGTCTTGAGCCCGCTCCCTCCCAAATCATTAACGGGAGCGAAAGATGTTGCGCCCCCAGGCGTTCCTAAGAGTCAAAGGGCGCCTTAGTCGAAGTCTTTCCACATCATAGATGCTAAGGAGTGTGAGAGAGAGATTAAGGCAGGGACTATGGTGTACAGCCTACTAGCTAGGGAGAGTACACCTGAGATTGCTATAGGGATACCTTAGGAGGCTCATCCGGTCCTAGAGGAGTTTCGGGATGTCTTCCCTAAAGACCTCTCAGACGAGCTTCCACCGATGCAAGACATTCAACACGCGATAGATCTCGCCCCAGGAGCGACCCTACCAAACCTCCCTCACTACAGAATGAACCCCACCGAGCATGCCGAGTTGAAGAGGCAAGTAGATGAATTGCTTAAAAAGGGATTCATTCGTGAAAGTTTGAGCCCGTGCTTCTTACGCCCAAGAAAGACAGCACATGGCGCATGTGTTGATAATAGAGCCATAAACAAAATCACTGTCAAGTATCGGTTTCCCATCCCGAGGCTTGATGACATGCTTGACATGATGGCCACCTCTACTATCTTTTCGAAAATTGACCTCAAGAGTGGTTATCACCAAATTCGTGTTCACTAGGGAGATGAATGAAAAATTGTCTTCAAGACGAAGGACGGGTTGTACGAGTGGCTGGTTATGCCCTTCGGGTTAACTAATGTCCCAAGTACGTTTATGAGGATGATGACCCATGTGTTGCGACCCTTTATAGGCAAGTTTTTAGTTGTGTACTTTGATGATATCTTCATCTATCGTACGTCCCCTAGCCAGCACATCGAGCACTTGAGGCAGGTCCGCAATGCCTTGTGCGTAGAAAAGCTCTATGCGAACCTCAAGAAGTGTTCCTTTTTGACCTCCCGTGTCATCTTCCTAAGGTTCGTTGTATCGTCAAAGGGTATGTTTGCAGACCCTGAGAAAGTCAAGGCTATTGTCAATTGACCTAAGCCGCGTACCATACACGACGTGCGAAGCTTTCACCGCCTAGCTACATTCTATCGGTGGTTCATCCGTGGATTTAGCTCAATTATAGCTCCCATCACAGATTGCATATGAAAGGGGGAGTTTCAATGGACTAAAGCCACGGCACAGGCTTTCTCAGAAATAAAAAAGAAGATGACGGAAGCGCCAGTCATGCGTCTGCCTGATTTTACCAAAGCTTTTGAGGTAGCGTGTGACACGTTAGGAATTGCCATAGGCGAAGTGCTAAGCCAAGAGAGACATCTTATGGCCCTTTTTAGTGAGAAGCTGAACGAGGCTAAACAACGCTACTCCACTTATGATAAGGAGTTCTATGCGGTTGTGCAATCATTGTGTCATTGGCGGCATTATTTATTACCGCAAGAATTCATCTTATTCTCTGATCATGAGGCCTTGAAATATTTGAGTTCTCAAAAGAAGTTGAGCCATAGGCATGCCAAGTAAGGACAATTTCTTCAAGAGTACACGTTTGTGCTTAAGCACAAGGCTGGAAAAGAGAATAAGGTTGTCAACGCGCTTAGCCATTGTATCATGACGCTGCGGTCCATGAGCATTGAAGTTACAGGCTTTGAGCAACTCAAGGGTGAGTACTCAAACTGTCCTGATTTTAGGATCATTAATGCGTCATTGTCTAGTGACCCCCCCTCAAGGAGTGCGGAGTTCGTCCTTACAGATGGATATCTTTTTAGAGGGGACAAGCTCTGTATCCCACGCACATCCCTCCGCGATTTTCTAGTTTGGGAGCTACATGCTGGAGGGCTGGCAGGTCATTTTGGTCGAGATAAAACAATTGCCCTTGTGTCTGATCGTTTCTATTGACCTAATCTCTAGCGAGATGTGGCTAAGATTGCAGGACGGTGTCGGACATGTCAATTGGCAAAGCAGAGGAAGCAAAATAGAGGTTTATATACTCATTTGTCAGTTCCACATGCCCTGTGGCAGGATGTTAGTATGGACTTCGTGCTTAGGCTTCCCAAGACTATTCGTAAGCACGACTCCATACTCGTGGTTGTTGATCGATTTTCTAAGATAGCCCATTTCCTACCATGTTATAAGACCTTAGATGCCTCCCACGTCACTAAGTTATTCTTTCAGGAGGTTGTGCGACTCCATGGAGTACCTAGATCCATCGTGTCTGACAGAGATACTAGGTTCACTAGTTATTTTTAGAACTCTCTAGCATCTTTTGGGTACGAAGCTCCAGTTTTCTTCAGCATATCATCCCCAGTCAGATGGTCAAACAGATGTAGTGAACCGTAGCCTAGAAAATTTGTTTAGATGTCTAGCTGGAGACCACCACAAGACCTGGGACACTATTCTTCCCACAGCAGAGTTCGCGTATAATTCTTTAGTGAACAGGTCCACAGGAATGAGACCATTTGAAATTGTTTCAGGTCTTAGACACCGAGCCCCCATAGATTTGATCCCCATGGCTAGCCTACAGCGTCCATCAGATTTAGGAGAGTCCTTCGCCCAGCATGTACATGCATTGCATAGTGAGATCAGGCGGAAGATTAATTCAAGTAATGAATATTATAAACTTTTTGTTGACACTCACAAGAGATTTAAGGAATTTCATCCTGGAGATGACGTCATGGTTCATATTAGGTCTGATCGGTTTCCATCCGGATTCGTGAAGAAGTTTCATGCCCGTAGCATAGGCCCACATAAAATTGTGAAAAGGTTGGGGTCTAATGCTTATGTTGTTGATATCCCTACTACCATAGGCATCAACTCCACATTTAATGTGGAAGATCTAGTTCCTTTTCACAAGCCATTACCTCTATGCACTGGTTCCCCCCGAGACCTTGGCCACAGCCTAATCTTCCTTTACCCATCTTACCTTCTCTTCCACCTGCACCAAGAAGAGACTCAATCGAGGACATTTTGGACTCCGAGGCGGTTTCCACTCGCTCCGGGGGTTTCTAGAAATTCCTAGTCAAATGAAGGAATAGACCCATTACAAATAACTCTAGGATCACAGAGGCAGAGCTGCAGTGCATTGACCCCGATTTGCTCAAGAGATACAAGAGTTCACTTTCGCCAGTGGCGAATTCTTCCTACCCGGGGAGAATTGATGCAGACATCAGTGGTGCGCCCTTTAGAGTGTACCAGAGGAGGAGGCATCACCACAAAGTACCAGAACGGAGGAGTTGATGTGGATGGACAACAAGTCCATTAGACCTACTTTCTAATGTGTTACAAGTGCAGGAGCGGCATGACCGCACCCTGACTATAGATCCATGGGTCGGATTTCACACCCTACCACACGGGTGTTCGCCCCGACCATAGATCCATAGGTCGGATTTTACACCCTACCACATGAGTGTTTTAGTTTTGGACTTTTTTGTTATTTTCTTGTTTCAGGTGCTTTATTGCAACTTTCTTTATTTTTCGTCTTTTTGTTATTTTTCTTGTTTCCAGGGGCTTTAATGTACTTTTACTTTTTCCATAGCTTATATATACGTTGTAAGGAACCCTATTTTCATTATTATTGAATGAATAAGAATTCGTCTATTTTCTTCCTCTTTATTCAAGAGATTAGGGTTTTAGGATTGGCCCTTAGGTGTTGAGGATTCCACCCCAATTTCGGGTTTCCCTCTTTCTAAGATCTTCAATGTGCAGGAAAAGGTAAGAATCATCCTCATCCTTTTCTTTTGACGACAAAGGACCTATACCTTCTTCATCTCAAACCCCTCATCCTTCACCCCTTTCATTTTTCTCTGGATACCCCTTTCTAGTTCGAACAGAAAAGGGGGATGGTTAGTCAGTAGAATCAGATCCAAGCTTACTCGTCGACATGAAATAACCTCATTTTTGTGTTGAGATTCACCTAATCCCTTTGATTGGAAACAGTTAGTTGATTGGTCTATTTATTTGAATATTCTTTAACCTGATTATACATGCATCTAGGGTTAGGTTATCACATGTCCCTGCATCACGATCTCTCATACACTCTAAGCTCTGTGGGCCCGGCATATTCTATGTGAAACATCCACTCCGCCCATCAAGTTCTATCCTTGGTTTTAGGCCCTAGGAAAAGCATCGGCCAGATAGACAAATCAGCTGGGCCACACCATAAGGAACAATTGGGATGGGATTTGTGTGTGGGGCCACCATGGCATGTATCTTTCATCAAGCCCATTAATTACATTCAAATCACCAGCAAGGGAAGATGCAAAAAACAGCCTTGTCCCAAACTCATGCAGGCCACACTGACGTGAACTTAGAGGTTTAGGAGCAATTTTTCATTACACTCATTGGTATGGGCATCGAGTTTAATATCAGGATCATCTTCCGAGTGTACAGTTAAAATAATGGGTTTCACCTGATGGACAGAGGCGATTTACATATACAACATCGTGGGCCTCACAAAGCTTATGTATATTTGCTGTGTAAAACATGTGCTGTAGACAATTTTGGTCTGTTCGAGATAGAGGGAACGAGGATAACTCAGAAAGGTATCCTCTAAAACACCTGTTTTAGGCAAGGCATAAAACACTCAAGCTCTATGATACCCACCAGTTGTATATGAAAAAAGCCATCTGTCCATCAAGTTATATCCTCGATTCTAGGACCTGGGGAAAAATTAACCAAATCCACAACTTAGGTGGTCTACTCGACAGGGAACAATGGGGATGGAATTCCAACCAGAGGTTTGTTTGTGGGGGCCATCATGGTGTATATCTTTCATTAAACCCGTTGACAATGTGTAATTCACCAAGTGAATATATAAATATCATGCTGATCTAAAACTCAAGCAGGCCACACCACTTGAACTCAAGAGGTTTTAGGAACAATTTTACAAGGTTCCAATTGGTGTGGCCCATAGGAGTTTTTATTAGGCTGATCTTATGCATCCACTGTTGGTTTTCACCTGATGGATGAGGTGGGTTTACAAATACAACATGGTGGGCCTCACATAGCTTTTATGCAGCTGCGTAAAACAGGTTGTAATCTTGCATACAATTCTGGTCTGGAAACTCATGTGCGACTTCCGTAGAGAGTGCCTACCACTTCTGTGAGAGGAAAGACTATACATGCATGAGATGAACCTTGCTCCAAAAAAATCAGGCTGATTCAACACTCAGCAGGGCCACCCCAGAGGGAATTATACCCAAAAACCTCTAAATACACATGTTATGGCCCACTTGAGTGGAATGCTTTCATCATGATGATGCAAGTTGAATGAATAGATTGGATGATATATAGACAGTGTGTTGGGCCCTACAAAAAACTACTGATTTCTGTATTCCAAGGCGAACAAGTGGCATCATGCTTGATGAATGGGTAGAATCTCACCTACTTGGAGAGAGAGAGAGAGAGAGAGAGAGAGAGAGAGTCAGGGAGCTGCGAGAGGCTTGCCCTGAAATTTTCTTTCGAAACCAAAGAGCTAATGGACACTTATCTTCACCATTAGATGGATTAGATGATCCAGATCATAGTTCACACATAGCTCCCCTATGCTACAGTTCGCAGGGGAGCAATCTCTATTTGAGTGCGTTTTGAAAGATGAACAACAATTTTATTGAAAAAGCATGCAAAGCTCAAAGCAACAAAACAAACTTTTTTTTTTTGAAAGATACAACACATAATTACTTCTCTCATATGCACCCTCCTCCGAACCACTCTCGTTTTGGAAGCACCAGTCATTTCTCTCCCCCAAGTAGCCCATAGTACAGCCATCATAACTAATTTCCACAACGTGACCATCATTGATTCACCATCAGGCCAAGCTAGTAAGAAGCCCGCAATAGACCCCAGCATTGAAGTTGCTCCATAACGATAACGGTGGCCGTAATGGCCACCACCGTTACCATTATGATACACACCATAACAGCCCCTATAACAGTTGTTACAAACCTTTTTTTTCAATATATTTCTGAACCGTTACAGGGCCGTTATGGCTCTTTTTTTTTTTATAATGGCCACGCGTAGCAGTTATGACCGTTACTATTACGGCCATCATGTAACCGATTCTTAATACCATGTCAGCATCACCCAAGAAATGCCAAAGAAAGTGATGAGCTTTTCCCACACCTTCTGGACAAAATGATAATGGAGAAATAAGTGATCCACCATTTCCACCCCCATAATACAAATCATGCGACAATAGGGATTACTAACGATCCCTTCTCAAGGTTATCACTTATCAATAGTAAGGATCTTGTTCATTCTCACCAACCAAGGCCGCTACTTTGGGAGGTACATTGCAAGACCAAACAAAAGCCGAAATATTGCTTCCCTCACCTGAGGTTTGATCCAAACTGAAAATCACCCCGATTTTTCCCAGGACCACAACATTGAATCCTCCTCACCCAGAGCTGACTTGAGGCAATGGAGCCACTCCAAAAGCCGAGCATATGCCTCCACTTCCTCATCTAACAAATTTCTTCAGCAAAGGGGAGACCAAACCACATAATCACCAATGAACGAGTAGCATCAATTGACAATCACTGTCAAATCTATGGCTACTTTGGCTAGAGTCCAAAATGAGGATCGGAGTGAGCTCTCCCCGATCCACAAATCCTTCCAAAACCGGTTACGTTTCCCATCATCTTGAGAAAAGCGAATCTGCTCCTTAAATTTGTGCATCAAAGATGTGATCCCCAACCATAGTCCGGATGTCTTGTAGAGAGACAAGTCCTTCCCCCACCATCCCCCTTCCTGGAGGCTGCATTTGCTTGCAATTACTTCTCTCCACAATCTTTCTTCCTCTGACTTAGGCCCTGCACAACCATTTTCCTAGAAGAGCTTGATTCATCTGCTCCAGGATCCTTACATCAGCTTCTCCCTCATTATGTGGTTTGCAAACCTCTCCGCATTTTAAGAGGTGGAATTTATGCTTTGCCTCAACTCCTTGCTATAAGAAATTCCTTCTAAGCCTTTCAAACCTATCCACTACCTATGTCACGCACTTACAAAGCAAAATTTAGCGAACTAGTAGATTTGACATGATTGTTTTTTATCAACGTCAACCTATCCCCTAATGAAAGATGTTCGCGTTTCCACCTAGATAACTTCCTTTCGACCCTTTCAGTGACCTTATCCTAAAGATGTTTGGACCACTTACCAACACACAAAGGAAGCTCAAGATCCATAGATGGAAGAAACCCCACCCTAAACCAGAACACCTTCGCCAATGAAGCCACCTCTTCGCTAGAAGCGCACACCCCAAACAATTCACTCTTAAAGATGTTGGCTTTTAAATCCAAAACCACCTCAAAACATCTCACCAACTTCCTCAGATTATCCACCATTTCAACTTCTATGTTGCAAAAGAGAATGGTGTCATCAACAAACTGAAGATGAGAGAACATAGGCACGAAACCTTCCATCTTAAAGCCTGTAATCAAACCAATTGACTGAACTTTATCGAGCATCTTGCTTAGCCCCTTGACCACCACCACCACAAATAAAAAAGAGGATAGTGAATCCCCTTGCTTAACAGCCTAAGGGCTCTCGAAGCAGGAAGAAGCCTTTGGAGAGCTGTTTATCATGACCGAAAACCTTGATGAGCATTCTTTCATGTGCTTGTGAGCAATAATAGCGCTATCCATCTGTATGTGTGCGCACGCAGGGGCACCCGTGTGTGTGTGTGCGCGCACATGGCAATGCCCCTTCTACTTGCAAGTTATGGAAATTCCAGATAAGGTCCCTAAATATCCCACAATGACCTTGTACATCAACCATCACATTAATTTTGACAATGATATAAAAATCCCTAAATTATCCCTAAAACCTATACACAATCAACATGATTGAACTAACCTAAGTTGCCAGTTTTTCTTAAGCAACCTATCTTAAAACCTAAACTTGTATGGGGGTGGGGGTCCAGAGCAAATTAGAATTCCCCTAACCAATCACACAAAATTTTTTCCAATAATATGTTTTTCCGAAATAAAACTAAAATATAAGTCGCTTTGTTGTCCCGATTACAAAAATAGAAGACTAATCAAAGAACGATGCTAAATAGATAAGAAAGATCTAATGGGATTCTATTGCATCACTGGCTGATTGGTTTTGCATAGATGGTTGATTGGATCATGTTGCCTAATTAAGAGGCTTGGGCCTCTTTGCCGATGAGTCAATTGTGGAGCTTGGACTTGGGCCTAATGGATCTAAGCCTGGCCCATGGGTATTGGGCCTAACCAATGTGGCTCGGCCTACATCAGTTCTCCCAGGTTTAAAAGGACTTGGACTTCGGCAGGTTAATGGACTAATATTTCTCATAAAGGTCAAGATTCATATGTTGGAATTCTCTAGTTGTATTCCACGTAGCATTGGAGAAAGTAGTCCTTGCCAATGGACATGAAATTTTTGTTAACCACCTTGGCACGTGGAGATGATCTGGTCATCAAGAACATTGATGATCATGTTTGCACGTAACAAAATAGTCGAGGGTGTGATAGCTTGCTCCTCAATACCATCATCTGTATGGTTCCCACAATATATAGAAAGATCTTCCTCATTTAAGGTTAACACATATAGGTAAATCCAGTGGGAGGTCTAAAACAAAAGCAATGGAACTAATCTTCTTTATGATTTTGAATGGTCTCATATTATAAAGATAGAGCTTCTTTGAGGACCTGGGTGGCAACCGTTTAAGTCGAATAAGGACCATAACCATGTTGCCCCCCACAAATTCTACAAAACATCTTACATCTGCATGTTGCTTATAAATTTCATTACTTGCGGTGATATTACGTTGAACTTCATCATGCATCTACCACATATGTGGATGAAATCATCAACTTTTGCACTTGGCTTCGACTCTATAGATAGAGCCAAATTGAATAGAAGACGTGGACATATACTAGGCATTGCTTCAAAAGGTGACATCCATGTGAACCCATTGACTGAGATATCTTGGGCAAATTGAGCCCTAGGTATTACAAGGTCCCACATAACTATATGATTGTGGACAATACACCATAATAACTTAACTAAGCTACAATTGACTACCATTGTCCCATCATTCTGAGGGTAGTAGGCACTAGAGAACTTAAGCTTGGTCTTCATTATTAACCAAAAGTATTCCAAAAATAGCTCATGAACTTGGCAACACGATTTGACACAATCATCTTCAGAAGCCCACGAAGTCAAACAACCTCTTCGAAAAAATAATCGAGCAATCTTGAGGGCATCTGTTGTAGTCAAACATGATATGAATGAGTCGTCTTTTAAAATCGGTTAACCACCACAAACACGTAGTCAACTTTTCAACCAGTCTTTGGCAAACCCAGAACAAAATCTGTGCTGAGATCTTCCCACGAAGCATGTGGGATCAGTAGTGGTTGGAACGATCCATTGTTTTTCTTTTGACCTTTAGTGAGTTGGCAAACTATACATAACTAGAAAATTTGCAATATCCGATTTTAGATGAGGCCAAAAGCATTTATCTCCAACAAGGGCTAGGGTCTAATCACACCTTTACGTGACCACTACACCCATCGACGTGTTATTCTCTCACAACATGCTTGTGGATGGATTAGTAAAAAAAGTTGTGTCATGCTGAAATTTGAATGCCTCGCATGCCTTTTTTTTACAAATGCCCTTGCATCCTCACCACTAAGAATGTATGTATAAATACTTACAAAATCCTTATCTTCCACGTACTGATGTCATATTTCGTCAAATTCGGAACAGTGGCAAACATCTATGGCAATAAATTTACATGGCGGCTCAAGGCATGAACAACATAATTGTCCTTGCCATACTTCTGATGGATAACAAAGGAGAATTCATGTAGATAATGCTTTATTTCACACGATGAGCACTCATCTTTTGTTGAGAGTTTAGATACTTAAGTGATTCATGATCAGAATTTAAGATAAACTCTTTGCCAATCAAATAGTGGCCAATGCCATAGAGTCATAACAACAACATAGAACTCAAAGTGGAGTATCGTTGCTTCGCATTGTCAAGCTTCTTGCTGAAAAATGTTAACAGATGATCCTCTAGTTAAGGACCACCAATGCAGATGTTGGAAGTATCATAGGTCACCTTAAATACCTTCTCAAAGTCTAGAAGGTGCGAAACTAAAGCTTCAATTATCTTACATTTGATTATATCAAACACTTATTGCTGTAATTGACCATCAAAACTCTTTTTGTTTTATGCAATTGGTGATCGAAGCCATAATGCTACTAAGTTCCGCAAAATGTTTGTAAAATGTGGTGAGGACATGAAAACTACAAACTTCGGAGATAGTGGTGGGTGTCAGCCTATCAACAATGGCTTTCCCCTTGCCGGGGTTCACTTTTACACCTCATGATGAGACAATGTACCCTAAGAAGATCATAGGTGTACTCATGAAGGTACACCTTTTAAAGTTGATGTAGAAGCACTTACAGCGAAGGACTTTAAAGACAAGATCTAGATGATTGAGGCACTCCTCCCTTGACTTATAATAAACAAGAATGTAATTGAAGTATACATGATAAACTTGCTAGTAAAGGATTGCAACAACTGGATCATGACACACATGAAAGTGACAGGCGTGTTTGGAGGCCAAATGGCATAACTAATCACTCATAAAGACCGTCCTTCATCATAAATGTTGTTTTCCATTTGTCATCCCTGCTTGGTCAAATAAGGATCTGGTTATATCCATTGCGAAGATCAAATAAAGAAAATGGTAGCACCTGGCGTCAAGTCTAGCATATAATCAAGCTAAAGAATGGGGAAGCGGTACTTCACTGTGATTTTATTAATAGCTCAGTTGTCTACACACATACACCATCTCTCATCCTTATTGGTGTAAGGAAGGCCATCACGACACATGGGCTTAGACTCTCTCAAGTATAGCCCTTTTTAGCAACTCATCAACTTAGCATTTTAACTTGATGTGCTCAGTTGGACTCATTCGGTATGCTAGTAAATTCGGTAACGATGCTCGAGGGACCAAATCTATGGCGCGCTAAATAACCCAAGGCAATTCCTTAGGCAAATCATCAGGGACTACATCTTAAAAGTCATGGAGCATGAATTTGACTTCATTAGAAATAAACTCATCCTTATCAGTAACAGGTTCTTGCACATGTTTTGTGACAAAAGCGAACATTATGCCTTTCCCCCTACTCTCTTCCTTAAACTTCTGCATAGTGAGAACATAGGAGTTAGGAATAATAGATGATGTTGACTATGAGGGCATAGAGAGAGTCGACATGGGCTACAATGGGCAAAGATGGATTCGATGACCTCAGCATAGGAAGTATGTGTGTTAACCTCATCGTCGATTTGCACCTTTCAATCAAAGCACCAAGGTTGACCAAGAAGGATGCGGGTGACATTCATCGGAATAATGTCACACCAAACACCATCCTCATAAACGTCGATTTTAAAAGATATCAAACACCTTTAAGTCATGAGGATGGCAATGTCATTGACCCACGCAACCTTGTATTGTCTTGGATACTTTTCAATTGACAATTCGAGCTTATTAATTTCCTCTTGTGAGGCAATATTTATCGCACTACTACCATCGATGATCATGTTACAAAACCTACCCTAGCACTTTGCGTACGGAAAATAGTGGTCCATCACCAGTGTTCTACTTGCTTCTCAATGTTAGTAAGAAGTCAGGGTATGATAAGAGTGGGACCCTCAACTTCGGCTTCAGCTACAGTTTT
The DNA here is from genome assembly GCF_029962835.1 of Magnolia sinica. Classification (NCBI taxonomy): domain Eukaryota; kingdom Viridiplantae; phylum Streptophyta; class Magnoliopsida; order Magnoliales; family Magnoliaceae; genus Magnolia; species Magnolia sinica. The sequence continues at coordinate 20,326,155 of NC_080576.1, read as the reverse complement.
AACAAGGAGTCTTCTAGCTGTGATGTAGATTCTATATGGGGTTGTTCCATCTTGATGTGCTCATCGTAATACTCAAGGCCATCCCGATAGGAGGGCTCCTTGTCATTGTAGTAATGGAGTTTCTTGGCTTGCAGACACTCATTAGAAAAGTACCCTCTCTATCCACAACAATAACTGCCAAAATCCTGCCAATCTCGCCGAAGGAGAAGCTAATATTAGGATCTCGCCCTCATGTGTGATGCAGGACATGAAAATTAACTATGATATGCAAGATCTCAGGCTTTAGATCAAACTAATTTAGAAACATGCACATAAGATTTCCACATCCCACACAAAAGTTCAAACATTCATACAAGAGGAATCTGTGCGAGTCCAGGCTTACACATGCTAGGGCTAGATCAATAAAAATTATTAGCCAAACGATATTCAAAGGAAAGTGAAAATCATCCACACATGCACAGCAATCAGTCTCTAACCCAAGGGATTCCCCAATTTCAGTTCAGAAAACTCTAGGATTAAAAAATGGACAAATAAGTTGAAAGTAATGCAATCTAGGGTTAGGGTTAGGGGAAAGAGGTATGAGAGGGGTAAAATAGGCGAGAAATCTGAACCTAGATATAGTCCTCGCGCCCGGACGGCGAGCCAAGCCTGTCGTACATGCGCAAGGGCCTAGCCACACGTGCGAGGAGGCGCCGAACGCTAAAAGCGCCTCCCTGGCTCTAGTTGGCCAGGGGAGGGCTTCAAAACTCCCGAGTTGCATGTCGATCGGATGCGCAGTCTGTGTGTGGTGCTCCGCTAAAGTTTCAGCTCTCCTACAGGGCCAGATTCTAGAAACTGGCTGTAGGGAGAAGAACTGCTGCAAAAACTGACGAATTCGAAACGAAGATGGTTGTAGAAGGTGAGAAGTATGAATGATAGAAGATATGGGCGGATCGGGATAGATGTAGCTTCGCACCACGGTAGTTAGCCCTTCAATGAAGGGAGGGCTTCGCACCCAATTGGATTTTTCCACAACTCGGGAACTCAGAGAGAAGAAAAAAAAATGCAAGAATTTTTTATTAAACTTCAATGAATCAAAAAGCTACAAGGGGTGCCTATATATATAAAAAAATCTATACCCCATACTCGCACCATGTGCACAATCTATTAATTGGCGATGAAGTAAACCAAAATAAAAACTAATCAAAGAAATCTAAACCATCCATGATATTCTAAATAACATTAATAAGCAAAACCTAAAACATGAGATTAATCAGACTAGTGGGTCACGATCATGAGATCCCATGATGGGCTTTACTTGACTATCGGGCCCACTCCAACAAACCAAAACTCAGTCTTCTAAGTAGGAGGCGCTCCCTAAATGTCATCATCAATCCAGATCGATGGTGGGGCCCTCCTTGCGTGCGTGCGTAAGGGGGGGCGTGCGTGCGTGTGCGCACGTGATGTCCCCATCGATGTGTCATGCCACTGCATCTAGTTGCCTCTAGTATGAATTTTGTGGTTAAGGATGCTACAAGGGTGATGGTTGCCTTATAGGCAGAGAATGCATTTGCAGGCGCGGCTAAAAAGGGTAGAGATGTGGTTGGCAGTGTTATGGTGTAGTCCGATTAAGATGTGGATCCAGACCTTTCCTTAAGGCTCCCCGGCTGGAGTTGAAGAGTTCGTTGTCGTACTTGTTACTCAGCTCGTCAAACCTTCCAATGAATATCGTCGACAGACTCGAAATCATACATTGATCATCTCGCACTAGATCTCCTAACGTAACCCTACCCAATAGTGGTTAACCATTATACAGTCGGTCTTTGTGCGCATACAACGGACGATAAGCGCTTGCCAAATCAATGTAGATCCTTTTACAACAAGATTGAGTCTTCTGGGGAAGTCCCTATTAAAGCTAGGAAAAGAGCAATATCATGGGCCTTCTGCCTCAAAATTTTCTCTGGTTGTAATAGGGATTCTATTATTTCTAGGGGCCTGGTCTGCCACTTTTTTAGTTGGATGATTCCTCATCATCTCAACCTTTTTCGTTTTTTTTTTTGCAAGCCTTTTGGCCCCATTCTTCTTAATAAATTTGTATTGCCATGCAAAAAAATTGGTACCATAGCAAGTTCTTTCTTGCGGCATGTTTCCTTTTCTTCTCTTTGCCCTCATATCTACCCAGCCATATAACCTCACCCTAACACGAAAATAACCCCAATTTCCCCAATCACATCGCCTAAATCCAAGCCCTAACCTTAATCCCATTCCAAAACCCAACCATAGCCCTCTCCCATACCAAAATCCAAACAATCACCATTATTCAGCCCTAGTTACCCATTAGCCATCCCTATTTAGTTCCAAGATCCTGATTTTATTACGAGAAGGAGAAAGAAAACAAAATAGAACCAATGTCTTGAAGCTTAATTTTGCACAACCTTTTTTTTCCAAATTGTAGTGTTCATCCACAAAAGAATCAAGACAGCAGAGGAAAAGGTGGTGAATGGACTGCTCATCCATTTTGCATATTACACATCTGTTAAGGAAGCAAAAACCCCTGCACTTCAAGTGGTCAACAGCGAGGAATTTGTCTTCCAAGGCCATCCCAATAAACACCACCACTCTTGGGGAGCCTATGACTTCCAAATTGAGCCAAGGAAAGGGGAAGAGTGCGTCTCCACTGCATCTTGGAAGATCAACATTCCAAAATTTCCAAGATGCATTCCATTTCCAAATCCAAGAAACAGAATTCTCTTCATTAGGTGAGAGGAACACATGTTCTAGTTTACACATGAGCTCCTGGAAGGGCTCAGTTTTGCACTTATAAGGATTCTTTTGAATAACATGTACCATACCACCTACCCCTATTTGCTCAGTAAATTCTTCCAGGATGCATTCCATTTCCAAATCCAAGAAACGGAATTCTCTTCATTAGGTGAGAGGAACACATGTTCTAGTCTACCCATGAGCTCCTGGAAGGGCTCAATTTTGCACTTCAGGGATCCTTTTGAATAAAATGTTCCACACCACATGCCCCTATTTGCTCAATAAATTCTTCCATTGTCCTGTACATGTTTGGATATCTTTCTTGCTAACTGGATGTCTTTAAAGCAAATATCTTCCAAAAATCAAACTCTATCACTTTTATTTACCACAAATGCCGATCCCTCCTACAAGGTCATGCCCCGAAGCAGTGGATCAACCAGAGATAATACCTTTCCAAACCTTGAAAACTACTCCCTTTTCAATGCCTAGATCCCTTACTCTGTTGGTTGTCCCATGCTTTCTGCTAGCCACTCTCCTCCAAAGGCTTGCTTTCCTTTCCAATTATCCACCAACATTCGATTTCTCTCCCTTCCGTCCCCAAACCAAGGGACCCTACCCTTTTTGGTTTTTTGGACCTCACTCCGCTCGAGGAAATGGAATTTTCTCCATTCACCTTTAACTTCCCATAAAAAGTCCCTTTGAATATTTTCAACCTTCTTGGCTACTGAACTTGGAATTTTGAAAAGAGATGTGAAATAGATCAACATGTGGCAGGGTTGCTATTTTTAGCATTTTACAGCCTCCCAATGATAAGTAGCTATTCTCCATGAATTTCCTTTCAACCTTTGGTCTGAGGTAGATGCTTATTACAGATTGGCCCCAACCAGAAGGTTCAGATTCGTAAGCTAAAGATTCTTAGTCTTCGCATCCTACAAAATCTCTGCCAGGCAGCATGGATCCCCCTCCACTTTCTTCACCAACATCACAATTTTTACCAGATTACGTTTTTTGTTTAAACTGGCTTAGTAAGCAATGAGTGGCCTTTCAGTCAAATTCCAAGAATGGTGTGTGCAAGGCCACAAGTAGGGAATACTCCATGGTTACTTGTTTACAAAGACTCTATCGTTTGAAGCCCATGACGGGTTACTTTGTAGGGTTTGATGCTCCCAAAACTAGCCACCCAATGTTTGGTTCTATCCTTTCTAATGGTGTGGTGCCTAGAGGAAGATTTTATGTTCATTCAACAATCATAATTTCTACCTTGTGGGGGTTTCTTGGAAAGAATTTCCACAACAATTACTTCAAAAAACTGGTAGCCATATCCAGTGTTTTAAATATCGACGATATCGACCGATATATCCCACGATATATCTTGTATCCCACTTGTGCGATACAAAACACACAAGTGGTGAGATATATCCCACATGTTCGATCCGGTGAGCATTTTTTAATTTTTGATTACTTTTTTTTTCCGTAAATCATGTTAAATTGATGTCAAATTGTTACAAAACATGAAAAATCATGGATTGGGAGCTTCGATTTCGAGATTTGGAGGAGAAGGGCGAAGTTCAGAAAATTGAAAAAAAAAAAAAAAATCCCAATTTCTCGCAAATCGGTCTCAATCTTTGCGTCCAAACATAAAATCAAACATGAATGTAACCTAATCTAGTGATTCTTCTTTTGCTTTTGAATGTATTTGTTGTGTTTCCACATGTCTTCTTACATTTATAAATTATATGAATATACTCGCATCAATTCAGTTAGACAACGCATAGATTAGGACCATATACAAAGAAAGCCTATTATGTGCACTTGTTTTTTTGTAATGTTTTGATTTATAAGTGTGTATTGATGTCTTTTTTAACAATCACTGAAATTTCATTAACAATTCGACCAATTTCCAATGTTTTCCCATGTTTCCAACAACAACGATACATTACGCGATACAACCGATATATCCCATGCGATAACCAATACGTATACATATCCCAAGGGTGCGATACATAATGCGATACCGATATTTCGAACACTGGCCGTATCTCATATTGAAATTAATTTCAATTCGGCTCAATTTCCAAACCGCCCTGCATCCCCTAATCATGGTAATATGGGCACGCACCCTAAAATTCAATGTTGAGGGAAATAAAGAAAAAGCAATTCAGAAAACCCCAGTTAAAGTAGAGAGACGGCAACAAGAACCAATGAGATCATATACCTTGACGGAACTGCCATCGAGTTCAATAGCTTTCCTGCAATCCTCCTCCACCTTCGTCCAATTGCTACCAAACCCCACAACAAAAGGAGAAGAATAAAAAATTTAAAAAAAAAAATCAAAAATCAAAACCCATTAAAATACGGCGAGAAATTCTCAAAAAAGGATGAAAGAAACAGGAATAGAATAGAAATGATCTGTAATTACTTCTTCTTCCGATAGCACAATGCTCGATTTGTCCAATAAACCGGCACATCTGGGCAAAGAGTAATAGCCTAATAAAAACACAGAAAAGCAAAGATTCATAAAAATAATAATAATAATAATAAAGACAGATCCCGCCCTCTCAGGAAATTCAACAAACAGGAAACGTACAAAACAAAAAACCAAAAAAGAATATTAAGAACCTCGGTGTAAGCATCGATGGCGGCTCCGAATCGATCTTTCTTGAAGCACAAGTTCCCGTCTTGTTTCAGAAGCTCTGCTTGCTTGGCCGCGCTCGCTACCACCGTCGCCATTTTTCTCTGAGATCTCATGAATGAAGATGAAAATCAGAGAGATTTTTATTTATGTTTTCCAGACGCTTTTAGATGATGTTGTTGGAAGGTTCCAGGAGAGGGAGAGTAAGCAACGAATTCCACTGAACTAATCGCATTTCCTCTGCATTTCCCACGACGGAGGAAATGCCTTGGAAACTCATCTCAGAAAAAGAGGCAAAAAAGAATAGAAAAGAAAAGAACAGGAACTCGAATTGCTTGTGTGCCCTCACTCTCCACCCCCACCGCGCTGTCCTTAAGAAATCCTGACCGTTCATCAATTTCGCAAGTTTACAATAGGATGATGACAAAAAAGAGACAGATGTAAAACTCAGGTGCGCCACGCTACAGAAAACAGCGAGAACGGGTACGACCACCGTTGAAACCGTCCCGGAGTAGGTCCTGTTGTTTATACATTATCCAAACCGTTCATGAGGTCATTTCTAATGGATGAACAGAAATTACAAATATTAGTCTGATCTATAACTTCTATCGCCCACAAACGTTTCGATAGTACGCCATTTGCAATTTTTCCTTCGGTGTGGCCCACATGGGTTCTGGATCTGCATCATTCTTTAGATCCTGTCCTATGGTAAGCTTGTGGAACTGATGGACGGTTTGGATTTTGTACGGACATCAGGGTGGGCCGCATATAGGTTCTACCTACGAGAACTTCGGTTGGCGAGGGGCACCGGCAACTCGCGCAAACTGGACGCGGATTGGGTAACATCCCAGACCTGTCCCCAGGGCACAGGCAGGGCCTCTGAGGGGCCACCTTGAAGTATGGGTTGTATCTGCACCGTTCATTCATTTTTTAAATATCATTTTAGTTACAGATCAAAAATAAATCAAAGGCTCAAGTGAACCACTGTGTGAATTGAATTTCTACCGTTGAAAACGGCCACCGAAGTTTTGGATCAAGCTTATATCGGTGTTTCCCATTCATCCAGATCTATGTGACCTTCTTAACAGGTTGGATGGCGAATAAACATCACGATGAGCCCTGGGAAGGTTTCAACGGTTGGTGTCATTATCAACGCTGATTCCAGTGGAGTGGTCCACTTAAGATTTTAAACTGCCTTGAATTTTGTACCATACATTATAATTACGTGGAAAAATGGATGGACGGTGTGGACGAAACCATACATTACGGTGGGACACTCATAGCCCCTGCCTTTGCCGAGCTTGGACAGGCGGGGGTAGTATCCGATCGCATCGCAGTACTAAGAAGCAAGGAGAGATTTTTTCCTGCCGTACGACTCACTTATAAAGCCTCGCCATGCATAGTTTCCAACAGAACGCGCTTACTGTACGGACACACGTTTACTGGACCAAAATGCCCTTGCTTTGTTGCAGTGTAGCTAGGATGCCACATAGCTACGAATTATAACCGTAGCAATAAGCGTAGCCATTTAATGAAGCCTTCCTTTAGCAGAAATCCGATTTCTGAAAGCTAAGGCTCCCTATCCCTATGGATTGCAGCCGTAGCCATTGACTAAATATGTATACATGTACATGTAAAAAAATTTCTCTCTCTTTTTATTCATTTTTGTATTTATTTATTTAACAAGCATATCTCCTAAATCATAATGAATTACTTGACACACCATATATGATTTTGAGGTAGGAGAAGCTACTTTAGCCAACCATCCTAGTTATTTTCCAAGATTCCATTAGGTAGATGGTCAAAAATCCATTTCATTTACTTCGCGGTCAATTTCATTCACTTCGCTTTTAAGTTCAATTAGTTCGCGGTCAATTTCACTCAATTCACTTTCAATTTTAATCAGTTCACAGTGAATTTCATTCAGTTTACGATCAATTTCATTCAGTTCGCGGTGAATTTTATTAACCTCGCGGTTAATTCCCTTCACTTCACGGTCAATTTCATTCACTTCACGGTCAATTCCATTCATTCCGCGGTCAATTCCATTGACTTCCTTCACTTCACAGTCAAATTCCTTCACTTCGTGGTCAATTTCATGCATTTCGTGGTGAATTTCATTCACTTCGCAGTCAATTCAATGCATTTCGCGGTCAATTTCATTCACTTCCAATCACTTTGCGGTCAATTCCATTCACTTCGCGATCAATTCCCTTCACTTTACGGTCAATTCCATTCATTTCATGGTGAATTCCAATAAATTCCCTTCACTTCACGGTCAATTTCATTCATTTCGCGATCAATTCTCTTCACTTCGTGGTCAATTCCATGCATTTCACAGTGATTTTTGTGAATCCCCTTTACTTCATGGTCAATTCCATGCATTTTGCTGTCAATCCCTTTCACTTCATGGTCAATTCCATGCATTTTGCGGTGAATTCCCTTTACGGTCAATTCCATGCAGTTCGTAGTCAATCCCCTTCACTTCGCAGTCAATTCCTTTACTTCATGGTCATTTCCATGCATTTCGCGGTCAATTCCCTTCATTCACGGTTAATTCCATGCATGTTATGGTATATTCTAGCGAATTCCCTTCACTTCGTGGTCAATTTCATGCATTTCACGATCAATCCCCTTCACTGTGCGGCCAATTCCATTCATTTCATGGTGAATTCCAGCGAATTCTCTTCACTTCACAGTCAAATCCATTCATTTCGCGACCAATTCCCTTAATGATTGGCTAAATACTTTCTGGAAATCCATGTCTCAGAGGGAATTCAGGAACCTGCTACTATTATACTTATAATTCGAGTTATGAAAAGTATATTTGGGTGGTGTAAGTAGGATTGCATTGAAATTAATTATAATAAATAGGGAACTCTTATCCAATATCCTTGTCGGCATAACCTGATTCATGTCACAAGTTCAAGTTTTTCACTAAGGTTACTTTCAGTCAATAAGACATTCATTTCACGGTGAATGCCCTTCACTTCGCGGCAAATTGTCTTCACTTCGCGTTTAATTCTTTTCACTCTGCGGTCAATTCCATTCATTTCGCGATCAATTCCCTTCACTTCACAGTCAATTGCATGCATTTCGCGGTCCACATCCCTCCACTTCACGGTGAATTCCATACATTTTACGGTCAATTCCCTTCACTTCACAGTCAATTGCATGCATTCCACATTGAATTCTATGCATTTTTCAGTCAATTCCCTTCACTTTGCAATCAATTCCATTCATTTCACGGTGAATTCCGATGAATCCCATTCACTCCACGGTCAATTCCATGCATTTCAATGTCAATCTAGCGATTCTCTTTCACTTCACGATTAATTCCCTTTCACTTCATGGTCAGTTCTATGCATTTCGTAGTCAAACTGCCTTCACTTCATGGTGAATTTCATGCATTTCACCGTCAATTCCGACGATTCCCCTTCACCTCACGATCAATTCCATTCATTCTGCTGTCAATTCCCCTCACCTCACGGTCATTTGATCGCGAAAAATGCATGGAATTGACCGTGAAGTGAAGGGAATTGACTGCGAAATGCATGGAAATCACCTTGAAGTGAAGGGAATTAACCGCGAAATAAATGGAATTGACCGTGAAGTCAAGGGGAATCACCGGAATTGACCATGAAATGCATAGAATTGACAGTGAAGTAAAGGGAATTGACCATGAAATGCATAGAATTGACCGTGAAGTGAAGGGAATTGACCGTAAAATGAATGGAATTGACTGTGAAGTGAAGGGGAATCACAAGAATTAACCGTGAAATGCATGAAATTGGCCGTGAAGTGAAGGGAATTGACCGTGAAATGCATGGAATAGACCATGAAGTGAAGGGAATTGGCCGCGAAATGCATGGAATTCACCATGAAGTAAAGAGAATTGACCGCGAAATGAATGGAATTGACCATGAAGTGAAAGGGAATCACCAGAATTGACCATGAAATGCATGGAATTGACAATGAAGTGAAGGGAATTGATCGTGAAATGCATGAAATTGACCGTGAAGTGAAGGGAATTGATCGTGAAATGAATGGAATTGATAGTAAAGTGAAGGGGAATCGTCGGAATTGACTGTGAAAGGCATGGAATTGACCGTGAAGTGAAGGGAATTGACTGTGAAATGAATTGAATTGACCGGAAAGTGAATGAGAATCACCAAAATTGACCGTAAAATGCATGGAATTGACTGCGAAATGCATGGAATTTACTGTGAAGTGAAGAGAATTGACCGTGAAATGAAATGAATTGATCATGAAGTGAAGGGGAATCGCCGAAATTGACCGTGAAATGCATGGAATTGATCATGAAATGAAGGAAATTGACCACGAAATGCATGGAATTCACCGTGAAGTAAAGGGAATTGACTGTGAAATGAAATGAATTGACCATGAAGTAAAGGAAAATCATCGAAAATGACCATGAAATGCATGAAATTGACGGCAAAGTGAATGAAATGAATGAAATGGACTGCGAACTGATTAAAATTGACCGCAAAGTGAATGAAATAGATTTTCAACCATTATTCTTATGGAATCTTGAAAAATAACAAAGTTGGTTAGCTAAAGTAGCTTCTCTTACTTCAAAATCATATATGATATGTCGAGTAACTTATTTTGGGTCAGAAAATATGCTTGTTAAATGAATAAAAAAAGAAATGAATAAAAAGAGAAAAAAAAAAATTTATGCGCTCATGTATGCATATTATATTTATATAAATATGTATAAATATGTATTAGAGAAAAATATAAAGGAAAAAAAGTTCTCCATGTAAAAAAAAAAAAAAAAAGCCCTTTTATTTTCCTTGGTGTAATTCTCCACCACTGTGGGTCGATCATGAGGTATGTGTTATATCCAAACCGTCCATCTATTTGGTGAGCCGGTATTAAGGCTTAAGACAAAAAATAAGAGAGATCTAGCTATCAAGTGACCACACTGTAAAAGGCAATGGGGGATTAAATGCCTACCATTGAAACCCTTTTAGGAGTCACTGAAGTTTTGGATTATTATGAAATTTATTTGTCCTCTTCATCCAGGTCTTTGTATCCTTATGAATAGATTGGATGGAAAATAAATGTGGTGGGCCTTACAAAATTTTTAAAGGTGAAAATCAAATTTTCTGCTGCTTTTCGCGGTGTGGTCGTTGATCTTTGAATATGATTTTTTTTTATATTTTTATAATGCTTCGAAATGATCTCAAAATATGGATGAACGGTGTGGATATAATAAATACATAACTGTGGGCCCATGTAACTTTGATATCTTTTGACCCGTTGCTCGGAGTTCGAAGAGCGTCAGCGCCTTCACACACCAGCCAATCCACTTCCGGAAGGAATGGAGGGGGTATTTTGGTCCGGTGAAAAGTCGTCCGTACACCAGTGGTTTCGTTCGGTACGGTAAGCTTGGACGGTTACCGGCTTAAAGGTGAGGGAAACGGATTGGCTACTCCCCCTGACACCAGCCCCGGAGATCAAGTAAGAAGGCAGATCATACGGTGGAGTCAGGAGAACTAAATTATCGTAGATCCATCGCTGTACAATATACACTGCAGGGTGATATGCAAATCGGAGCCGTCCGTATGAAGGGAACTACGATGGATGGTTTATGTATAATGTCCATTAATGTGATGGTTGAAAAAAAAAAGTCAGTTCATTTTCAAATATCATTGGGAAGGACTGTAGAAGAAATAATGGATGGGATCTCAAAGGATTTATCTTTGAAATTCAGGCCGTCCGTCCTGGTGCTAGTATATGGCGGACACGTCGATACACCATCATGCCACATGTCCTGTGGAGAAATGGATCTACAGTATTCTGATTGATCTCGCCCTACCGTATCAACCCGAGAAATTTTTTACACGCGGCTTTCATCTCTACGCTGTTTAGGCGGCTTTCCGCCGTTGTTACACGCAGGCGCGGATTGCGTGGTGAACCTGCCATCACGGAAGTTGTCATGTGTGAACCACTGAACCGTGGTTCGCTAATCCGGACCGTTGATCCTTTGATTCCCACCGTAGACGCATGACCTAAAATCTACGAAATTGAAGGACACTAGCGAAGAATCCGGGGGCGTGGTCCATTTATGGTGGGACGCAACTGAGAGACAGGTAGGGCACACGTGCAAGAGACAATGGACGGTCCAGATAAATAAACTCCAGTGTTTCTGGACATGTTCGGCCTACCTGCATGGTGCGTGCCATTTGATGTATGAATTGGATTTTATACACGTGCGTCTGGCACGTGTATCCGGATGTAGAGGTCTTGTGGGTGGCAGGGGAAGCGGATTGGCTGGTGTACCAAACACCACCGGCCTGGCTGGGGTGTGTCGTGCGAAGACAAGCGTTGACGGCGATCTCAAAACTGTGAGAGCAGTTAAAGGAGATCAAAGTTGTATGGTCCCCGCAATCATTGTATCCACACCGTTCATACATCTTTTTTGATCATTTTATAGAATGAGATAAAAAATGAGTCATACATAAATCTAAAGTGGACCACATTACAAATAGCAGTGGTACAATGATTTTCACTGTTAAAACATTCTTCGGTGCCACTATAACATTTATTTTTCATTCAACATATTTAAAAGGCCTAAAATACCTGATTGAGAAGGATAAATAAATATTTTATTGATCTAAAACTTCAGTAACGAAAGGGTTTTGATGATAGACGTCCAATCTTCCAACTTTTTTTTGCAGTGCGGGCACTATCCATCTTATTTTTCGCATAAAGCCTTACGACAAGCACTCCAAATAAAGGGATACACAGTTGGGATATAACATATACCTCTGATACCTTATGATAGGGTGACGAAACTTAATGACATCATCACATCAGCTAAGCTGGTGGTGTGTGGTACACCAGCCACCATCGTGTGAGGCTACGGTGCCATACCTCGAAAAAGGGAAGCGGATTGGCGTGTACCACACACCGGCTATATAGCTACGTACGTACGTGTCGCACGAAGACGAGCGCTGATGATCATCGAGCTCTGAGATGTAGGAACGGTCCAAATGAGATCAAAGTTACATGGGCCCTACGTTAATATATTTATTATATCCACATTATTTATCCATTTTTGAGATCATTTTAAAGAATTATTCAAAAAAATGAATTATGTCCCAAGATTAACTGGAACACACCACGAATAGCTGCGGGATAATGATTTTCACCATTAAAAAATTTACAGGGCCTACCATAACATTTATTTTCCATCCAATATGTTCATTAGGTCACAAAGACCTGAATAAAGAGTAACTTTTTTTTTATATTAATCCAAAACTTCAGTGACCCCTAAAGGGGTTTCAATGGCCGACGTTGAATCCCTTATTGCTTTTTGCAGTGTGGTTCACTTGATAATTAGATCTATCTTAATTTTCGTATCAAGCCCTAAAACGAGCTCGCCATAATGGATGGACGGTTTGGACATAACACATACCTCTTGATGAGATTCACAGAACTTGTTGACTTCAATACACCAGCTATAGCTGGCGTGTGGTACGCCAGCCAATCCGCTTCGGAGAAAGGGCGAACGTATTAAAGCTGCACAGCATTTTCGTGCCTCCACATTGTGTACAACAAACGTGGCACACGTGTGTGATAATCCGAACCATGCATGACGCGGGATTAGCTATTGATTATCCTACAACGGAAAATTTCTTAGATCGTGCCATTTTAACCATCTAATAAATGGGCCACTCCTCAGTTAATGGGAACCGTTGCCTTTCATGCCTTCTAGTGCTTATTTCGTATGGCACAACGACAGCGCTATTATCATCTAAACGGTCTGATTTTTGGACAGTGACCAGATTCACTGTATGAAATACTAAATTGACGGTTAAGATTTAATACACGTCACATCGAGGCATCCACACTCATAAATAATATCATTTCTGAAAAGTGAAAAGAAAAGAATCGGGAAACGCGCGTCGCTCTGAGGTTTTACTTCGGCAGCACTCTGTCCCACGTGGGACCCACCTTTCTATCGTAGCCATCATCATCTGGGGGTGGCCCATCGACGCGGCAGAAAGTGTTGCGTGGGGTAATCATTGTAATCGATTTGCTGGCCTGCAGGTATACCTTAAGAAGGCAATAAATCCAACGGCCCAGATGCAACGGCGGGAAGAAATCCACCGATCAATCGTATGGTTGGAGGTGGAGTAGATTTTTGGTCTATTATCAGCCTACGTTGCATCACCGTATCAACGGTCTCAATGCAATATTGGCGCATGTCAAAGTACAGTACATATGTTTGGTCTCGTTGATTGATGGTGTAATCTCAACCGTTGCTCCGTCGACCATCGATCTAGATAAGTTTTGGAACATGACTGATATAATATAGATTACCCTAAACCAATGGTCCCGATTGATAGATCAGCATGCCACGTGTACCGCTGAGAGATAACTCTGTCGTATTACGGTTCTACCGCACCTGCCGTATGATCTCCCGCTGTCGTATTTCCTGGTACGTAAGCTATTTCCCGGTGACATCATTTTTCCTCCGCCGTGACTAAAAGTCAGCGTGCGTCCCATTCCAGTGGGACCGACATAGAAAGTTATTCAATGATCTGAACCGTCTATATTTTTCAATCTATACCTCATGTATCACCATAAGAAAATTACACTGAAAATATTATTTTTCCCATTACCATTTGTCAATGAATTAGAACTATGAAAAGAAAATTTCAATGACTTGCATTCAAATCTAAGACCCTGTCTGAAGCGAGATTATGGAAAATAACTTATTCTAGTAGCAGAGGTAAAATGGACGATTCAAATCATTGCAACAGTCGGCATTTGGGCCCTACTGGGTGGCGACGCACACTGGAACCGACTTACAACACTGACGAAACGAACCATTTTACAGCAACCCTCTTCATTGCTCGTAGAAGAGCCTTTTTGACCCGATTGAATCCGAACGACCTCTCGGGCTCGGATTCGGTGGTGAACCTCGATTGCCGGGGAGCGGATTAGGTAAGACCCCGATCTCACCCAAGACGGTGCGGCCCTCACCGTGGCGCCCACCTTGATGTATGTATTTTATATCCACGACGTCCATCCGTTTTTCCTATCATTTTAGAGCATTATCCCAAAAAATAAAACGGATCCAATTATCAAGTGGATCATACCATAGAAACAGTGCTGATTGGCCGTTAATGGGCTACAAAAGTTTTCCGTTCATCCCAGCTTATGTGACCTTATCAACAGATTAGATGGAAAATAAATACCAAGGAAATATTAATATTCACCTTAAGAAGTTTTTAATGGTTGGGCATTAAATTACCACTGTTTCTTAAGATAATTGGATCTGCTTCATTTTTGGTATAATGCCCTAAAATGGTATGGACGGTGAGCCCCACCGTGAGGGCTGCTTCGTCTAAGGTGAGTATGGGTCTCCACTAATATGCTCCCATACAAAGGAAAAAGCTATGTCGTCCCACCATGATGTGTGCTTTATCCATGTTGTTCATCTATTTTTCCAGCTCACGTTAGGCATGAGTATCAAAATAAGGTACCTACAAAGCTCAAGTGGACCACGTAATAAAGATTAAACACCCACATTTAAAAAACTTCTAAAGTCTGAAACTTTCACTCAAGCTGATTTTTTTATTTTTTATTTTTCAATCATTAAACTTACGAACAAGTTGAAAGGCAGATAAACAAGGTAAGCCCTATAAAAGTTTTAAAGCATCAGTATCTGCTACTTCGAGTTGTATAGTTCACTTTAGCTCTAGATCATCACTTTTTTAATTAGTATCTTAAAATGATTGGGCAAAAGGGATGAATGTGCGTGGACAAAACACTTTATATTATGATAGGGCCTACAACATGGGTATAAATGTTCACTAAATGAGTCTGTCTGAATTGTAAACCCAATCTCAACAAAGATATTTGGCTTAAATTTCAAACATTGATACAAGTGCATAACCTTTGTCATATTAAAGCCTAATATGGCTTGATGGAAACTGAATACCTTTGACTTCAATCGTTGAGATACATTGAGAGATTGACATTTTAGCAATTTGGCCATATATATATAGTATACAATAGGCAATTTACAAAAATGAGAAATAGTTTTTTTATTAGTTTTTTTTAAAATCTTGTTGGGGACAAAAGATACGGAGTTCGGAGACTCGGACTCTATGCCTCGGGTCGCGAAAGGATGTGTCAGACTCGAGGCATGGTTTACTGAGCCGAGACAGAAGTTGAGTCGGCTCGGACTACACATCAGCAATCCGGGCATGCATCGGGCCGATCTTCTTATCGGATCGGCCAGCGCAAGATAAAACCTCATCCCGAATATCTTGGGACAAGATCCCCGACCCCGAAGCTCACAGGATCGGACGAAGACTGGAGATAGGCACGATCCTGTCTCCGTGATACCAGGAGAGGATCCCGCACACGATATCAGGAGAAGAATCCTCGTACAAATAAATGCTCCAGCAGCTATAAAAGAAGGACCTCCCTCGTCTGGAAGGGTAAGGCAAAAAATTCCATCTCAAAACCCCTCAATACGCTTAGACCCAGAATCCAGGCCTGACTTTGGCATCGGAGGGTCCCCTGCTTAAGCCAGGGTATCCTTTGTCCTCTTTTTGTGCAGGTACACGAAGGTTTAAGAAGGCAAACCAGATATTCGCATCAACAGTTTGACGCCGTCTGTGGGAACCGTACAAAAAAGTCATCTCATATTTCTATATTGAATTCCATGGTGATGACGAGAAGGACGGTCCCAGAAGAAGATTTGAACGAGATTGCGATTACAGGGCCAGCGGGTCCAGTCGCGGTCCCCGCAGCCCAGAACCCACCTAACAACCGCCAACGAGGGGCGGCCAGAACAAGCAACAATCAGCGGGGTCGCAACGACGGGCGGTTGGACCAGGAGGTTCAAGAAAACCGGTCTGATATGAATATGATGAAGCAAATGCTGGAACAAATGTATCAGCAGCAAATGCAGCCACTCCCGCATCCTCAAGGGGAGACAGCGCACGTACCGACTGCGGCGGTTGATCCTCAACCTTCCGCGCCGCAGTCTTTGCGGCCAAGCCAACCCCAAGGCGAGTCAGAACCATCTCCAGCGCAGTCAGCCAACGCTTCCTTACCCCCGACCGATCTTCGACACGAGATAGAGCGAAGAAGGCGCAACCGCCCTTCCATGGAAGGCACGGCCGAGAGCAGTGAACCTTGGAAAGTCGATATTCAAAATTTTAAAAGAGAAGTGCGGGAAGAAATGGCGAAAGAGATGGCAGACATAAAGCATGGCCGGAATATGTACTCGGCCAGATCCGAAGCAAAGGCGTCCCCCTTTGTGGACTCGGTAATGAAGGCTCGGTTGCCCGAGAGGTTTCGCTTACCTCAAATCACTCCTTTCACCGGCAAGACCGACCCGACGGAGCACATCGAATGCTTTAGAACCTATATGGAGCTCCACGATGCCTCGGATGCAGTGATGTGTCGGACCTTTTCTCTTACATTGACCGATGTAGCTCGACTGTGGTTCAAACAGTTGAAACCAAAGTCCATCAGCTCATTCGTTGAGCTGAGCGACGCCTTCCTCACAAACTTCATCGGCGGAAAAAAGAAATTGAAGCCCCCTGCACATTTGAACAACATAGTTCAAAAGCAGGGAGAGCTATTGAAAGATTATATCAAGCGTTTCAATTTCGAATCCCTTCAGGTTCGAAAACATTCAGAAGAAACGGCTCTCAATGCGCTCATGCAAGGAGTTAGAGATAAGCCATTCTGGCATCTCTAGACAAAACTCCGCCCGATACTCGGGCAGAATTTATGGCACGGTCGGATAAGTATGCAAACGCCGAAGACGCGAATTCTGCGTGAAACCAAAACTTTGGTCAAAGAGTCGGCCAAAAGGAAGCCGACTCGGGAGGAAGGAAACGCAAGGATGATCAAGCGCATGATGAGCGAAGGTCGTAAACGGCCAGATCGAAGATTTTCCATATATACCCCCTGAACAAACAGGAGCATGTATTGATGGAAATCAAAAGCGAAGGCTTTGTCAACTAGCCCAGTAAGCTCAGGAGTAATCCTAATCGGCGGGACAAGGATAAATACTGCCATTATCACCGTGATCACGGGCATAACACAAGTGATTGCCGACACTTAAAGGAAGAGATCGAACGACTCATAAGGGACGGCCGACTCAAAGAGCATGTGGTTAAAGCTGGGGTAGCTGAGGGACGTCCGACCGAGAGTCAGCCTATGGAAGAAATCCGGACAATTATCGGCGGCCCGCGAGGTGGAGGCGACTCAAACAATGCTCGCAGGAATCACGCGAGGAAGCTCAGTCAGCCTAAATCCGAGCTTATGATTATAGATCGGCCACCAAAGGAGAAGAAAAGAGAAAGATATTGCATCTCGTTTACAGAGGAAGATGCCCGAGGTATCTATCATCCCCACGATGACGCATTGATTGTCACCCTGACTATCGCTAACCGAAAAGTGTTCCGGATACTCGTCGATACGGGGTCATCTGCAGACGTGTTATTTACACAGGCGTTCGACAAAATGGGGATCGAACGGTCCATGTACGCCCAGTTCGGACCCCGTTGATCGGTTTTTCCGGAGGACAGGTACTGCCCGAAGGGATTATCTCATTACCACTCACTGCTGGTAGTGCCCCACATTAGACGACGATGATGGTTGAATTCTTGGTCGTCGATCAACCCTCAGTATACAACGCAATACTCGGCCGACCTTCATTGAGTCTCCTCCAGGCCGTGGTATCCACATACCATCTTTCACTGAAATTCCCGACTGAGTCGGGAGTAGGAATTGTCAAAGGAGACCAGCAAGATGCGAGGCGTTGTTACATGATAGCTGTAAAGGGAACCGCCGACAAATGTCCGATCAACATATCAACGATCGAATCATTGGACCCCCGGGGCGAGAATCATGAACGAGGGCAACCGGCCGAAAACCTTATCTCAATCCCCTTGGTCGAAACAGATGGATCCAAGACGGTACGAATTGGCTCGTCCTTACAGTCCCCCTTGAAAGAAAAGCTGATAGCCCTGCTCCGTAGGTACGCCGACGTATTTGCCTGGTGTCATGAAGATATGCCCGGGATCGACCCCTCTGTGATGACTCACCGACTCAACATCGATCCGTCGTATCGACCGATCCGACAGAAGCGACGACCGCTCGGCCCTGAACGATACGCCATCATTGAAGAAGAAGTCAATAAACTCCTCCAGGCTAATTTCATAGAAGAAATACACTATCCAGAATGGGTCGCGAATGTCGTGCTTGTAAAGAAATCTAACGGGAAGTGGCGAGTCTGTATTGACTATACTGACTTAAATAAAGCCTGCCCGAAGGATAGCTTTCCGCTTCCGAGGATAGACCAGTTGGTAGATAGTACCGCCGGACATGAGCTTCTTAGCTTCATGGATGCTTATTTAGGGTATAATTAAATTGCAATGCATAAAACAGATAAATCAAAAACTACCTTTGTCACCGACAAAGGCCTTTATTGTTACCGAGTGATGCCATTTGGTCTAAAGAATGCCGGCGCAACTTATCAAAGATTAGTTAACAAAATCTTTGCTCGGCTTATTGGCCGAACCATGGAAGTATACATTGACGACATGCTCGTCAAAAGTATACACGCGGCAGATCATGTGAATGATTTGGAAGAAATGTTTTTCATCCTACGGAAGTTTCGGATGAAGCTGAATCCGAGTAAATGTGCTTTTGGGGTGGGCTCTGGAAAGTTCCTCGGTTTCTTGGTCAGTCAGCGAGGAATAGAGGCAAACCCTTAGAAGATAAAGGCTTTGATTGATATGGAATCCCCTAAGACCATTAAGGACATCCAAAGGTTGACTGGACGAGTCGCAGCACTTAATCGGTTCCTGTCCAGAGCCACGGACAAATGTCTCCCTTTCTTCAAACAGTTGAAAGGAAGACAAACAATGGGTTGGACTGAAGAATGTGAAGCGGCATTCCAACAATTAAAATCATATCTCGGTTCTCCACCTCTCTTATCAAAACCCGAATCAGGGGAGTCCCTGCTCCTTTACCTAGCAGCATCCGAGGGAGCGGTTAGCTCGGCTTTGATACGAGAATCCGAAGGAAAGCAACTGCCGGTTTATTACGTCAGCAAAGCGTTATTACCAGCAGAAACGAGATACCCAAGCTTGGAAAAAGTGCCTTGGCTTTAATAACTTCCTCTCGCTGACTCAGGCCGTATTTCCACGCCCATACCATCATCGTGATGACCGATCTTCCGCTTCGCCAGGTATTGCAGAAACCAGAAGCTTCCGGCCGACTCACGAAGTGGGCTATCGAACTGAGTGAGTTTGACATTCAATATAGACCGAAGACAGCAATCAAAGGGCAAGCCGTAGCTGATTTTATTACCGAGGGTACACCACCAACCGAACTCCCGGTCAACGATATGCCAAAGGATGTTGCAGTTCCAGCAACGACCACTCCCCCGACCCTTACCTGCCCTATTCCCTGGAGACTGTTTGTCGACGGTTCTTCCAACTCGAAGGCAAGTGGGGCCGGGGTTGTGCTGGAGACCCCCGATCATACCTATATACAGTATGCCTTACGACTTGGATTCCAAGCATCGAACAATACAGCAGAATATGAAGCATTGTTACTCGGCCTCCGACTCGCCGCTAGCATGGAAGTCACGCACCTAAATGTTTTCAGCGATTCTCAGTTGGTTGTTAATCAAGTTACCGGTATATACCAGACACGGAAAGAACAGTTAAGAGCATACATGAAGAAAGCGAAAGAACTTATCAATGGATTTCAACTCTGTCGTGTCACTCGGATCCCTCGAACAGAAAACGGCAAAGCCGATTTATTAGCAAAGCTCGCCTCCGCCGATGTAGATGATATACCCAGGTCCGTCCCTGTCGAATACGTCGATAAACCGAGTATAAATGAACCAATTAGCGAGGCCATCAATACAATCGACTTGAAACCATCCTGGACCGATCCGATCCGCCAATACCTTGACAAGGGAAAGCTGCCTGAAGATCGTGCCGAGGCTCGACGAGTTAAGATCCGGGCCTCCCGTTACACCATACTCAACGGAACCCTTTATAAGAAAGGGTACTACGCCCCGTTGCTACGGTGCCTCAAACCCAGTGAGGCGAACTATGTATTACGTGAAATCCATGAAGGAATCTGCGGAAACCACTCTGGAGGGCGATCTCTCGCCCACAAGGTCCTACGACAGGGATATTATTGGCCCACTATCCAATACGACGCTCGCAAGCTCTTCCAAAAATGCGACAAATGTCAACGGTTCACGACAATTCCGAGGCAAGCCCCCGAGGCACTGACGCCGATGACTGGTCCCTGGCCCTTCGCACAGTGGGGTGTCGACATCATAGGTCCACTCCCTATGGGAAAAGGTCAGACCAAGTTTGCTGTGGTAGCAGTGGATTATTTTACGAAATGGGCCGAGGCAGAGCCATTAGCTAAAATAACCGAGCAGAAGATCACCGAGTTTGTGTGGAAAAACATTATCTGCCGATTCGGAGTACCCCGTACCATTATTACAGACAATGGAAGGCAATTTGATAATAGAAGCTTTCGCGAGATGTGCGACAACCTCGGAATCAGAAACGTCTATTCTTCGCCTCATCATCCTCAAACTAACGGATAAGTAGAAGCGGTTAACAAGATTATCAAGCAACATTTACGGACCAAGCTTGACCGGGCCAAAGGAGCATGGGTCGAAGAGCTCCCAAAAATTCTCTGGGCTTACCGAACTAAAGCTCGAACCGCCACAGGAGAAATGCCCTTTTCACTCGCGTATGGCTCGGAAGCCGTCACTCCCGTTGAAATCGGATTACCCTTGGCTCGAGTCACTTCGTTCAATACGGAAGAAAATGAAGAACTCCTTGCACTCGGGCTCGACCTTCTGGACGAACAAAGGGAAGTGGCGCGGCTGCGCACGGAGGCACGACAATGACAAGTGGCTCGGTTCTACAATACCCGAGTTAAGATCAGGAGGTTTCGAATGAGAGATATGGTTCTCCGAAAAGTATTTTCCAATACCAAGGAATTTGGATCGGGTACGTTGGGACCCAATTGGGAAGGACCCTATATCGTCTCGGGCACCATCCGACCAGGAACGTATCGGCTAGAAGATTTAAACGAACAATCATTGTCTCATCCTTGGAACGCTGAGCACCTCAAGATTTACTATCCTTAGCTCGGTACTCAATGTTTAAAAACTCTGAATTAAGAAAGATTGAAGCCAAGTCAAATGAATAAAACTAAGTGTTTTCTTTCATTCATCAACCACATGCGAGTATAACATGTGAATACATCGATTTAAAAAAAAAAAAAAAACAACACAAGGGGCCCTGGTTACTGTCCTCCGGAAGGAACGGTACCCGAAGCATTCTCGCATGTACCGGCCTCATCCCCAGCAGTGACTTCAGCGGCGGCGTCCGGATTCTCGGATTCTGAGGCTCCTTCTCCCTCGATTTCTAAGAGATCAAGGTCAGGAAAAGATTTCTTTATGTCTTTGACACATTCCAGATATCCGCTTTGGAACAAGCGATCCCTCTCATCCTCGAACTCCGCTGACTCAAGGAAAGCTTGGACGGCTTAGTCCCTAGCCTTCTCAACCTCCCGAGTCTTCTCGTTGGCCTGCTGAATATGTTCCGCCGCCTCAAGCTTGGCCCGAGCCAAGTCATCTGCACAAGAAGCATGGACTGCGAGAACTCGTCGGTTCTCCTCTTCAGCTCTGGATAGGAGAGCCAATACCCGAGTAACCTCGGCTTGCGCTTCATCGAGGGCTCTCCTGGAGGAAGCCGCCTCTGCTCCTTCATCGGCAGCTTTTCGGGCAAGGGCCGCCTCGCCTGTCAGAATGCCGACCCGAGTTTCGGCATCCTCGCGTCGCCCTTCGGCTTCCGACAGAAGAGTCTGCAGCCGATGAGTCGAAGATAACTCTTTGCTGGCCTTAATCAAGTAGGGAGCGAGTTCAAAAAGCACCCTTGCTGCATGGCCGGCGGTTTGCGACGAAGGAGCGTTGTAGAGGCTGATGAACTCTTTTTCGCCCCCATGGGCTAAGGCCCAGGGAACCATCCCCGACACCACCTTCTGCAGGACAGACGGCCCTTCTTGGTTCGTTTCCTCCCCTCTATAGGATGCAGTCCTCGTCTCTTCTTCCCCTCTAGAAGACGCAGCCCTAGCCTCTTCCTCCTGTCTCGGAACATCCGTCGCAACGTGTCCCGAGTCGGGTGCCGCCTGAGGTTCCGAGGCTGCGGCCACCGTCGCTTCCACCCTTTCTTTCGGGTCAGAAATTACGACGACAGAAGGGGCGGAAGAACTCGCAGGCTCCTTCTCCTTCCGCACCACTCTTTGCCTCTTCGGCAGCCGAGGCTCCGACAGAAGAACTGATCGCGGAGGAGCCTTTAACTTCGTAACCGCCCTAAGAGGAGGACGAGCTCCAGTCATTTCCGAGGGAGCCGGTTCGGGAGCAATCCTGAGATTGGGTCGAGCTTCGGGCAAATCTAAAAATAATAATTAAAAAAAAAATGAAGTAAGTCAGGGAAAATTCAGAAGATGCATGAAGATGCATTTTCAATTACCTGTGACGGCCGAGTCTAGACCTGCGAGATGAAGACGCTTCGGCTGTAAAAGCACCTTCCAGGACCTATCTGCTGGATCCAACGCCCTCAACTCTTTGATCCGAGGTGAAGCACTGGAGCCGAGCTTTGGCCGCTTCTTCGGAATATCTGTCAGACACAAGCCCGTCAGACTCAGAATATTACGAAAATAAAAAAGGGCAAGAGAGAAGACCCAAGTCACCTGCTCTCTGGAACGCCCGAGGAACACGAGCCTCGCAGGACCCGGACTCAGCCGTCTCCCAGCGACCACACGCCCAAAACCAACGTTCTCTCCAATGTTTGTTGGAAGTGGGAGGGTCAGTTATTAGGGAGCCGCCTCCGCCCCGCCAAGCAGCGAAGACATAAAAGCCGGGGTAGTTCGGGTTCACGCGCACTTGGTACAAGTGGAGAAACTCGTCGACTGTTAGCAGTGGCTGTTCCATCTCAGCCCACAACACCGCACACCCGAATAAGTTCCTCCACCCATTCGGAACTATTTGCCCCGGGGCAATCTGAATCCAAGATAAAACTCCCCGGACAATGGCCTGAAGGGGCAGACGCAAGCCTCATTGCATTGAGACTTGGTAGATCGCGACCGCCCCAGCAGGAGGATGATCCGGCAAGTCATTCGGACGGGGGAGATAAGTGATAACCGATTCGGGGATATGATACCCGATTCGGATTCTGTCTAAATCCGCCTTAGTCAAAACTGAAGGAACCGGGCCGCTTGGATCATCCCTCGATCCTTCTCCTTCAGACTCGGCGTGTGCCGACTCATCAACAGGAACCGACCCAGAGGTTCCCTCGACAATCAACATCTCCTCTTCTTCCTCCTCTTCTTCCTCCATGCCCCTTGGAAAATTAGGCCTTCCCGGGCGGGTCAATAAAGACTACCCACCACGAGAAGGATCAACGGAAGCAGGGCACTCCGCCGGAGCTTCAGTAACCCTCTCAGAAAGAAAAGCAGCGTTCGCATCAACTGCTATCTCTGTCAGTAAGGAAGGCGATTACGCAACATTCCAAAAATGTTGCGCTTCGCCTTCATCTCCGGAAACTCCCTCCTGGAGACTTCGAGGACCTCTAGCCGCCATTATCGCTAAATAAAGAGGAAGGAGAGACTCACCGGAGGAAGAAAGGAAAACGGAAATGGCGAAAGGAGGCGCTGGCAGTTAAGAGAGAGGAAAGGAAGAAGACGCAAGACCGAAAAAGCTACAAAGGAAAAGCAAAGCGGGAATGGCAGTAGAAGTTCGAAATGTGGGACCCCCACCATTTTATAAGATTGCCATGTAGCAGAAGCAATTAATGGGAAAATGATTCGACGCCTGCATCGACTCCCCCACTCGACACGTGGCGCACGTCTACTGACGACAATAATGCCCTTGCTACGTGTCCAACCCTCATTGGCGGGGTGAGCGATTTGACGGCTGACGGCGCATTCGATGTCAGAAACTGAACCGTCTCCCGTCAAAGGCGACACAGAATGCATTAAATGACTACTTATTGTCTCGGACTGAGCTATGAACCGACTCAAAACTCGCTACTCCTAAGTGTCATATGAAACACACGGAGTAAGGGGGCTTACTGTTGGGGACAAAAGATACGGAGTTCGGAGACTCGGACTCTATGCCTCGGGTCGCCAAAGGATGTGTCAGACCCGAGGCATGGTTTACTGAGCCGAGACAGAAGTTGAGTTGGCTTGGACTACACATCAGCAATCCGGGCATGCATCGGGCCGATCTTCTTATCGGATCGGCCAGCGCAAGATAAAGCCTCATCCCGAATATCTTGGGACAAGATCCCCGACCCCGAAGCTCACGGGATCGGACGAAGACTGGAGATAGGCACGATCCTGTCTCCGTGATACCAGGAGAGGATCCCGCACACGATATCAGGAGAAGAATCCTCGTACAAATAAATGCTCCAGCAGCTATAAAAGAAGGACCTCCCTGGTCTGGTCAGGTAAGGCAAAAAATTCTATCTCAAAACCCCTCAATACGCTTAGACCCAGAATCCAGGCCTGACTTTGGCATCGGAGGGTCCCCTGCTTAAGCCAGGGTCTCCTTTGTCCTCTTTTTGTGCAGGTACACGAAGGTCTAAGAGGGCAAACCAGATATTCGCATCAACAAATCTTTCAGTTGAAATGATTTTTTCTTACTTTGATAGAAATTGTCAATTGATTAGCATAACATGAAAATGATTAAAAATTAAAAAGAAATTATATTTATTAAGGATAAATACTTATAAATTAAAAAAAGAAAATAAATTCAAGCAATCATGAAAATACGACATGGATGGCAAGATCCAAAATTAGAATCCTTTTTGGTCAAGCCACTTGGGCATAAACAAAATAATTACATTACAAGCTAGGCTAAGTCAATCCAATGTAGCGATATAAATAAACTGAATATTATTACTCCTAAGCCCAAGTTAATTCAATGTAGTAGTGTAGACAAACTAGATTACACAAGTAGCTAGCTAAGAGCTAAACTATAATAAACAACATTATACCGTAAAGTTTTTGTGTGTGTTAGGTTGACAAGGGACTCAAACTTTTCAGTCTTCTTCCTATTTATAAAAAATTTAAGCAGCAGCTAGAAAGTAACATGAATTGGGTACTACCCCCAGTAGGACTCAATCAACGACCAACAATTCTATTGGGGCTATGTAGAGCCTAGCTTGATGTATATCTATTATCCACTCCATCCATCTATCTTCACATATCATTTTAGGGTATGAGCCCTAGGGAATGAAAGCTCATCGTTGAAAATCTTTTCGAGGCCACAAAAGTTTTTTATCGAGAAGATATTTATGTTTTCCTTTCATCCAGTTCCATCTAACCTTGAGAATAGGTTGCAAGGCAAATAAACATCATTGTGGGCCTTATAAAGTTTTCAATGACAAAAGTTCAATCCCCATTGCTTTCCATGATGTAGTCCACTTGAGCCTTCAATCTGCGTACTACTTTTTGGGCTCATGCCTTAAAATGATCTATCAAAATAGATGGATGGTGTGGATAAAATACATACATCATGGTGACCCCACAGATCCCTAACATGACTGTTCATTTCTAACTAGGCACTAAGGGGGTAGTACCCGATCTGAATACTTTCAAAATATATTTTCATAGCATCTCCTCACGTTTGTTGATTTAAAAATATTTATTCATGTTCATAAACAATTATAACATATTTTGCAACGTCACATATATTAGTTATTTGTCACGAGTTAGTCATTAGTTTGCTTACACTTCCAAGTCCATTACATAAGCAAGATTTCTTTGTAAGGCACTACATTTATATAATCTTTATCAATTTTTTTTTGTTCGACACGTCCTTTGTGCTATGTGAAAATCAGATGCTACCTCTACGGTCCTTGAGTGGTTTTCAATTGCAATAGTTTCTTTTGTATAATACTATAGCGCATCATTCAAATATGTCATTAGTGTTGTGACTATATTTCGATCATTGCTCATTACTAGTCGTGAAGCCACTGGGTGAATAGTTGACTCTGTCACATGAATGTAATATATGACACGCTTTGCATGACAATATCCAATTGATTTACTCATTTTCAATAACCGGTGACTTTTTTAATTATGATCAAATTTGACTATTAGAATAGCCAAAAACATTTCCATTATTGAGATCTCATTTTTGCATAGCATCACCCGAGTCGCTAGGTCCGAGACAATAAGATTAGGCCTAAACAAAAGCATGCACCGGTAATTGTGCCAATCTATCAACGTTAATCATTTGGTTTGCCCCCATTGAATTTTTTTACCATTTATCACGTTGATTTCAATCGACCCTTCTTAAAACTACTGTAATATCAACCGGAAAGGAATCTGTGTAAAGGAACCCCACATCTATTGAGCATATCTTTGCTATTGGCATGATCGGATCACCATCGTCGACATGCGACGTTTAACATGACATCTAGTTAAAGGTTTTCAGACTAATTAGTTTCCCACTGGCTTGACCTTTGTCCGTACATTTGGACTGGAGCATAGTTCAACATACTTGACGAGAGTCTATATTTGATAAAAATCAACATTAGCCTTTTCAAACTTTCATAAATTTGTTGAAATACACATAATAACCTTTTTAATTCATTTTAATTGACCTTTTGACGTCACCCCATTGAATGGTTATTATAGCCAAAATTTACGGATATACTTCAATTAAAATAGACCAAAAAATTAAATGGTCTAAACCTAGACATGTTAATACCCAATTTGTACAGTGAATGAGTTACCTCCAAGGTGGAAATGAACACCTTGCTAGTTGTTACACTACCGGGGAGATAGGAAAAGAGGGAGTAGATTTGTCTGTAACCGTTAGTTCAAAGGAACCCCCCCTGGACCCGAAGTTCTATGGGGCCCACCGTGATGTTTGTGTTACAATACTCTATCCATCTAATTTGCTAGTGCATTTTAGGACATAAGATTAAATACGAAGGAGATTCAAAACTCAAATGGACCACGCCACAATAAACACAGAAACGCCCATAGGTGAAACCTCATTGGGCTCCGTAGGGCCGACGGTAATGTACTTCTTTTGTCCATGCCTTTTATCCTTTTTTTCTAGCTCATTTCAGGATATAAATCCAAAATTAATCATATCCAAAGCTTAAGTGGACCACACCACAAAAAATAATGGAAATTGAATGCCTACCGTGGAAAATTTATTGGTGCTACAAAAGCTTGGGATCAACATGATATTTGTATTTTCCCTTTAAAGGAGACTTCTGGGACATGGTCTATCCAGAGTAGAAAGAAACACTTCATGAGTCTAGATTAAAGGCCCATTCATCACACTTGTTGGAGTCGTAAACCCTTAGGGCCTGTTTGGCCGGACGGATCATGGGATTAGGAGGGATGGGATGGGTTTTAAGGAAATGATGGTGGTGTCAGTGGATTGGTTTAAGATTCATGTGATTGTTATATCTTGGGACAAGTTCACCGAGTTTGTTTGGCACGCTTGGCATATCTCGGGATTTTACCCCTTCCAATCCGTCCAACCAAATACACCCCAAGCACGATTGAGTGGGATTAGGAGGGATGGGATCAATTTTAAGGTAATGATGGTGATGTCAGTGGCTTGGTTTAAGATCCATGGGTTTGCTATGTCCTGGGACAAGTACATCGGGTCTATTTGGCTCGTTTGGCATATCTCAAAAATTTACCATCCCATCCCTCCTAATTCCTATTAATCCACCTAGCCAAACAGGACCTTATAATCCAATCCAAGAAGGATTGGATTATAAGGTCATGATGCATCCATGTGACCCAAGTGGGGCATGAGCCCAAAAATGAAGCAGATGACCATAATGTTTATTTGCCATTTAAGAGTCTGTAAGGTCACATGGACCTGAATGAAGGCAAAACACAAACATTATCTTTATTTTCCATCCAACCTGTTCATAAGGTAACATAAACCTGAGTTGAGGGAAAATACAAATATCAGCTTAATCCAAAACTTATGCGGCTCCCAAGACGTTTTTAACGGTGGCTGTTCAATCCCCACCGTGGGGTCCACTTAAGACTTGGATCTGCCTCATTTTTGGGATTACACCCGAAAATGATCTGAGAAAACAGATGGATGGTGTGGATAAAACTCATACATCACGGTGGGCCCACGGAACCCTGCCCAGACTGAATGCGAGGTGTGGCCCACCTGGGTTGATGTGGGTCTAACTCATGGGACCCAAGTAGTTAATAACTAGTCTCAGATGATGGACGGATTGGATATGGGATTTACATCAGTGTGGGGCCCATCCACAAAGTACTGTAGAATAAGCTTATTTTACAACGTTGCAGAGGAACCAACCTCTGTTTATTTTGCTTTTGTCAGCTATTCCCACTTGAAAATTATGTTAATACAGAAAAAAAAAAATCAGTGATAAGCACAACCGTCCAATATAATACCGTTCGAAGGTTTGCCTCATGAGTTCGAGTCGAATGGTCTACAAAATCCACACACGTATTGGAGCCTTGCCTGTCCACACGCATGCACACGTGCTAATATGGGACACGTGTGCTTACCAAGATCTTTCAATCAGGGTGGCCAAACTGTTTCACACTTCAGTGGGCCACAACATACAAAACGAATTGACGAACTAGAGATTTTTTTAACCATCAGCTTTCTATCGTACATTATGGTCCACCTGATGAGTAAAATTGCATGAGTTTAAATGCAGAAGATCTAAGCAGTGTTTTCAAGAACATGGAAGCTTCGGATCTCGCACAAGCGTTTGATGTAGACACGTGTGCCTGCTTGAAATGGGCAGGTCTGCACACGCGCGTGGAACTGGGAAAAAACAAAATTGTGGGAGCTGTTTGGCTGTTCCATCTTTAGGTCAAACTGAATTTTATATGCATGCCTTCACTTGACTCATCTGAAACGCTACTGTACCATGCGCCAGTAAAACAAGCACGTGGCGAGCACGTGAGGCAAGGAGAAGAAGAGAAAATTCCAACTGTACGAGCAGTATATGGCCCACAACCTTTTAAAGCCCATTTCTTTTTACTAATATAAATAATTTTCCCCTTTAGTCTTATTATAAGTCAGGTAAAAAATTCATTTTATGTAAGCTCGACATTGAGAAGGCATAGGACCATGTCGACTAGGAATTTTTACAGTATCTGTTGAGTCGCATGGGGTTTGGTGTTAAATGGAGGCAATGTATGAAGTCGTGTGTGGAATCAGCTCATTTCTCAATTCTTTTAAATGGCTCGCCAAAAGGTTTCTTCCCTAGTTCGAGAGGCCTCCACCAAGGGGACCCACTATCCCCCCTCCTCTTTCTACTCATAGGTGAAGCCCTTTTCCAGATGCTCTGCAAGGCTCAAGACGCTGGCCTCTTCAGCAGGATTCCTATGTGGGGTGTCTTTGCTCCGGTCTCTCATGTCCAGTTCTCTCATCATGGTGGAAGCAGAGGCCGAAGCTATCAATAATCTTTACACGACTCTCAGGTGCTTTGAAGCTGTTTTCGGTTTGAGAATAAATATGTTTAAATCCAAGATTTATGGGGTCCATATCTCAGATGGTGAGCTTTCGTCTTTTGCTGAAGCCCTGGGCTGTTCCTCCACTCAGTTTCCGACGACGTTTGTGGGTTTACCGCTTGCCATTGGTCCCCCTCCAACTTCGATGTGGGACAAAGTGGTGGTCAAATCTCAGAAAATGCTGGCTAGATGGAAATGTCGGTACTTGTCTATGGGAGGTAGGATTACCCTCATCAAAGCTGCCTTATCTAACATCCCTATTTATTTCATGTCCCTTCTTCACTGCCCGTCTCCTGTGTTTCATCGGATCGACAAGCTGCAAAGAGACTTTATGTGGTGTGGCAAAGACAATCAGAAGAAATTTAATCTTCTTGACTGGCAAGATGTTTGTAGTCATTTTCAGGATGGGGGAGCGAGCATCAAGAAGCTGAAGACTATGAACCGGGCCCTTCTGGGTAAGTGGTCCTGGAGGATGGGAATAGAACCCGATTCTCTTTGGTGCCGAATCGTTAAAGGTAAATATGGGTCCTCCCCCGGGTGGTGGTAGACGAAGGATTCTGCTGCCTACAGAGCTTCCCCTATATGGAAAGGTATCCTTTGGTCCAAAAAATTTGTCGTTGACAATTGCGAGTTCCAATTGGGAAGTGGCTCCGCGATCCGATTCTAGGACGATCTCTGGTTGGGGGAGTTTACCCCGAGGGTTAGATTTCCTACTATCTATCACATCACAGTCAATAAGGATAACCCCATTGCGTGCTTCTATACCTCTTCCGCTTCAGGCACTGTCTGGAACATCTCTTGCAACAGAAACCTGCATGATTGGGAGATTGGCGTTTACTCTAACCTTCTCGATTGCCTAAATGCCGCGTCACCGACTTAGTTGGAACCCGACAGAATTGTCTGGCCTCGAGACAAATCGTCCCGTTTTTCAGTGAAATCTTTATATACAGTCTTGGATTCTAGTCCCTCCCCTACTCCTTTGGCTTCTCCTTTTATTTGGAAATATGCTGGCCCTTGAAGTTTATCTGTTTTGTGTGGCTTACTTCTAGGAATCGGATCCTCACGATTGACAACCTAAAAAAGAAAGGTATGCAGCTCCCAAATATCTGTCTTTGTTGCATGGGTAATGAGGAATCTGTCGATCACTTGCTGCTTCACTGCCCCTTTATCTACTCCATTTGCGCGGACTTCTTCGTTAGATTTCAAGTCAGTGGATGTGTACCAGGTACTGCTCATCAGTTTTTGGCTTATTGGCATGGGTTCAAATTGAGCAAAACCAAATCCAGGATTTGAATAATGGCAATTATTGCTATTTGGTGGGCAGTCTGGAAGGAGAGGAATGACAGGTGTTATAACAATTCTCAATCCTCAGCTAAAGCGGTGGGTTCGGTGGCTAAGAAGTTACTTATTGAATGGGCAGCTAATGTTTCATCCCTCAAGGATTTTAATTTCTTATTTTTAGGTTTATAGCTTTTTCCTTCTGTTCGTTTCCTGCCATCTAGGTAGCCCCCAATGTATCTTTTTCCTTTTTAATATATTCCCATTGCTTCTATATATATAAAAATACTCCCCAGGAGTACGGATGCCCTTGCACATGACAAAAATGCCCTTGCTCTAAAACAGACGATCAATCGCGGGATATGGTTATAGCTACGGTTATAATCCGTAGCCATAGATAACCGTAGCTCGGCGATCAATCGTGGCTCCCGCGATTCCACCGCAAGTCGCTGTCCCGATCAGTGATCAATCGCGGATTCCGCAATTCCACCCCCGATCTATGGCTACGGATTATAATCGTAGTTATAGCCGTATCCCTATCCAATTTTTATTTTTATTTTTTTACATGGAGAATTTTATTCTACCTACATTTTTCTCTAACACATATTTATATAAATATGTATATATAAGCATATATAAAAAAATTATCTCTTTTTTTCATTTCTTTCTTTATTCATATAACAAGAATATTTTTTAAACCAAAATTAGTTACTTGACGTACCACATATGATTTTAGGGCTGAAAGTTGGGCGGGCTCAACCCGACCAACCTGTGATCGACCCGACATTGGGTTGGGCTTGGGCAGGATGTATTGAGTTTGGTCTTGGGGTTGGGCCATACAAACACTAACCTGATAAAACTTGGGTTGGGCTCGGGTTGAGGTTTCAGGTTACCTGACCCAACACGAACCCAATTAATATATAAGTTCCTTATAAATTAATTATAATTGAGTGTAAATCATTTGTGTTGAAGGCAAAGGAAATTCCAATGCCTCCCCTTAAGCTAACAAGATATGCCGGATTTCCCTCTCCTAAATAAATTGCTTGATACAAAATACGACTTGTAATGGAGTAGTTGTCTTATATTTTAGCTTGTTTGTTTAGAAAAAAATGCATGAAAATGATCGTGAAGTGAAGGGAATTGACCGTGAAATGAAACGGAATCACCGAAATTGACCGCGAAATGCATAGAAATGACCGTGAAGTGAAGGGAATTGACCGTGAAATGCATGAAAATGATCGTGAAGTGAAGGGAATTGACCGTGAAATGCATGGACATGACCGCGAAATGAAATGGAATAGCCGGAATTGACCGTGAAATGCATGGTAATGACCATGAAGTGAAGCGAATTGAACGTGAAATGTATGAAAATAACTATGAAGTGAAGGGAATTGACCATGAAATGCATGAAAATGACCGTGAAATGAAACGGAATCGTCGGAATTGACCATGAAATGCATGGAAATGACCATGAAGTGAAGGGAATTGACCGTGAAATGCTTGGAAATGACCGTGAATCAACACGGAATGGCCGAGAATGACCGTGAAATGCATGGAGTGAATTGACCGTGAAATGCGTGGAAATGACCGTGAAGTGAAGGGAATTAACCGTGAAATGCATGGAAATGACCATGAATCAACACGGAATTGCCGGGAATGACCGTGAAATACATGGAAATGACCGTGAAGTGAAGCGAATTGAATTGACCGTAAAATGTGTGGAAATAACCGTGAAGTGAAGGGAATTGATCGTGAAATGCTTGGAAATGACCGTGAATCAACACGGAATGGCCGGGAATGACCGTGAAATGCATGGAAATGACCGTGAAGTGAAGCGAATTGACCATGAAATGCGTGGAAATGACCGTGAAGTGAAGGGAATTAATCGTGAAATGCTTGGAAATGACCGTGAATCAACAAGGAATCGCCAGAAATGACCGTGAAATGCATGGAAATGACGGTGAAGTGAAGCGAATTGACCGTGAAATGCGTGGAAATGACCGTGAAGTGAAGAGAGTTGACCGTGAAACGCATGGAAATGACCGTGAATCAACACAGAATCGTCAGGAATGACCGTGAAATGCATGGAAATGACGGTGAAGTGAAGCGAAGCGAATTGACCGTGAAATGCATGGAAATGACCGTGAAATGAAACGGAATATTTGCTGGGAATGACCATGAAATGCATAGAAATGACCGCGAAGTGAAGGGGATTGACCGTGAAATGCATGGAAATGACTGTGAAGTGAAGGGAATTGACCGTGAAATTCATGGAAATGATCGTGAATCAACATGGAATCGCCGGGAATGGCCGTGAAATGCAGGGAAATGACCGTGAAGTGAAGGGGATTGAACGTGAAATGCATGGAAATTGCATGGTAACGAACATCTCGTGCCTTCGGTATGAGATCCTTTAATTGTTTCTCGGCCCACGGTGTCAACGGTCCAACGAATGATTATGCTGATTCTCTTCTCTTATAGAACATCTCTTGAATTTTCAATTTGATCGTCTCTATCAGCATAGTTACGGGATATTCTCGCGCTTCTTTGAATAGAGCATTAACACACTCAGTTATGTTTGTAGTGACTAAATTGAATCTTTTTCTTAGGAAGTGCGATGATGCCCACTTTTCATACCCTATTTCCTTCAACCATGCATGAACCGGGGGATTGACAAGTTCGATATCATGCATTAACTTTTCGAACTCAGCCTTCTTACAAGTCTTCACAGCTTACCAGTAGTATATTTCTAACGACTTGTCTTTGAACGTGTCCATTAAGTTTCGGTATATATGGTAGGCGCAGTAGCCATGGATTGCTGCTTGGAAGACCTAAGGAACTTCTTTCATTAGACCAACCTACTTATTTTCCAAGATTCCATCAGGTCGATGGTCGAAAATTCATTTCATTCACTTCGTGGTCAATTTCAATCAGTTCGCGGTCAATTTCATTCATTTCATTTCACGGTCAATTCCATGCATTTCACAGTCAATTCCCTTCACTTTCATGGTCAATTTGCTTCATTTCATGATTAATTCCATTCATTTCACGGTCAATTCGCTTCACTTTACGGTCAATTCCATGCATTTCACAGTCAATTTGCTTCACTTCACGGGCAATTCTGGCGATTCCCCTTCACTTCAAGGTCAATTCCATGCATTTCATGGTCAATTTTCTTTACTTCACGGTCGTTTCAATGCATTTCACGGTCAATTCACTTCACTTCACAATCAATTCTATGCATTTCACGGTCGATTTCCTTCACTTCACGGTCAATTCTATGCACTTCACGATCAATTCCCTTCACTTCACGGTCATTTCCATGCACTTCACGGTCAATTTTGGCGATTCCTCTTCACTTCATGGTCAATTCCATACATTTCACGGTCAATTTCATACATTTCACGGTCAATTTCCTTTACTTCACGGTCAATTTAATGCATTTCACGGTCAATTCCCTTCACTTCACGGCCAATTCCCTTCACTTCACGGTCATTTCCATGCACTTCACAGTCAATTCCCTTCACTTCACGTTCATTTCCATGCATTTTACGGTCAATTTCGGCGATTCCCCTTCACTTCACGATCATTTCAATTCATTTCACGGTCAATTCCCTTCACTTCACGGTCAATTCCGGTGAAATGTATGGAATTGACCGTGAAGTAAAGAGAATTGACCGTGAAATGCATTAAATTAACCATGAAGGGGAATCACTGGAATTGACCATGAAATGCATGGAATTGACTCTGAAGTGAAGGGAATTGATCGTGAAATGCATTAAATTGACCATGAAGTAAAGGGAATTGACCGTGAAATGTATTGAATTGACCGTGAAGTAAAGGGAATTGACTGTGAAATGCATAGAATTGACCGTGAAGTGAAGGGGAATAGCCGGAATTGATCGTGAAATGCATGGAATTGACCGTGAATTGAAGGGGATTGACCATGAAATGCATGAAATTGATTGTAAAGTAAAGAGAATTGACCGTGAAATGCATTGAATTGACCATGAAGTGAAGGGGAATCACCAGAATTGACCGTGAAATGCATGAAATTGACCGTGAAGTGAAGGGAATTGACCGAGAAATGCATTGTAAGTGACCATGAAGTAAAGGGAATTGGCTATGAAATGTATTGAATTGACCGTGAAATAAAGGGAATTGACCATGAAATGCATAGAATTGACCGTGAAGTGAAGGGGAATCGCCGGAATGGACCGTGAAATGAATGGAAATGACCATAAAGCGAAGGGAGTTGACCGTGAAATGCATGGAATTGACTGTGAAATGCATTGAATTGACCGTGAAGTAAAGGGAATTGACCATGAAATGCATAGAATTGACCGTGAAGTGAAGGGGAATCGCTGAAATTGACCGTGAAATAAATGGAAATGACTGTGAAGTGAAGGGAGTTGATCGTGAAATGCATTGAATTGACCGTGAAGAAAAGGGAATTGACCGTGTAATGCATAGAATTGACTGTGAAGTGAAGGGGAATCGCCGGAATTGACCGTGAAATGAATGGAAATGACCGTGAAGTGAAGGGAATTGACCGTGAAATGAAGGGAATTGACTGTGAAATGCATTGAATTGACCATGAAGTAAAGGAAATTGACCGTGAAATGCATGGAATTGACCGTGAAGTGAAGCGAATTGACTGTGAATGTGAAAGGAATTGACCATGAAATGCATGGAATTGACCGTGAAATAAAATGAATGAAATTCACCGCTAACTGATTAAAATTGACTGCGAAGTAAATGAAATAAATAAAATTGATCATGAACTGATTGAAATTGACCGCCAAGTGAATGAAATGGATTTTCGACCATGGACTTAATGAAATCTTGAAAAATAAGTAAGTTGGTTAGCTAGAGTGTCATCTCCTACCCCAAAATCTTTTATGGTGTGTCAAGTAACTCATTCTGGTTTAAGAAATATGTTTATTAATGAATAAAGAAAGAAATGATTAAAAAAAGAGAAATTTTATTTTATATGCTTATATATAAGTATTTATATAAATATATATTAGAGAAAACTGTAGAAGAGAAAAAGTTCTCCTCTACATTTTTATTTTTTTATTTTTAAGTACACAGGTGGGACAGCGAGTCGGGGTCGACCAGGCTAGGCTGTTTTTTTTTTATTTATTTTTTTTCCCTCTTGTAATCCTAGTACTTTTTATGGGTTACATTATGATGTATATGTTATATCCAAACCGTCCATCTATTTGGTGAACTCGTATTAAGGCTTGAGATGAAAAATAAGACAGATCTAGCTATCAAGTGGACCACACCGTAAAAGGTAGTGGAGGATTGAACGTCTACCATTGAAATCCTTTCAGGGGTCACAGAAGTTTTAGGTCAATATGAATTATTTTTTTCATCTTCATCCAGGTCTTTGTGACCTTATGAATAGATTGGATGGAAAATATATGTTATGGTGGGCCCTATGAAATTTTTAACAGTGAAAATCAAGTTTTCCTCTGCTATTTGTGGTGTGGTCCAGTTGATCTTTGGATATGATTCTTTTTTTCCGCTAATGCTCTGAAATGATCTCCAAATATGGATGAACGGTGTGGATATAATAAATACATCATTGTG
The DNA here is from genome assembly GCF_029962835.1 of Magnolia sinica. Classification (NCBI taxonomy): domain Eukaryota; kingdom Viridiplantae; phylum Streptophyta; class Magnoliopsida; order Magnoliales; family Magnoliaceae; genus Magnolia; species Magnolia sinica. The sequence continues at coordinate 20,289,296 of NC_080576.1, read as the reverse complement.
GGCCCATGTCGAGGAGCGTCAGCGCTCGTCTTCGCACACCAGCCAATCGGCTTCGGGGGTATTTTGGTCCCTTGAAAAGTCGGCCGTACACAGGGGAGTATTCTTGGAAGCTTAAAAAGAGGTGGGCTTCAAATGGCTGGTGGGCCATAAATGGGTCGCACAGTAGGAAATTTCTCGGAGAAGAAAAGCAAAAGCTCAGAAGAGGTGCGCTCGCATGGGACCGGCAACAGCACCACCTCTGCTGGTACTAAGCTGCTGCGGAGGATCTGTCAACGTTTCATTGGATCCACACCGTCCATCTTGTTCTCCAACTCAATTTCACTGTAGAAACAAAAAAGTAATCTGACCGATCCAAAATTTAAGTGGGACACAGCAGGGGAAAACGCAAGATCACATGGAACACCTCTAAATTCACTTGGTGGGGTTACTTAGGGTTTTCAATGGCCTGATTTTGGTGTTTCATTCATCCTAGTGGTTCATATATGATTAATGGATTAGATGGAATATACACAACATGATGGGCTCCACAAACAGCAGGAAATGTTTTAGTGGTTGGTTGTACCCTTCCAATTGTTCCTTGTGGTGTGACCCACCTGAGTTTCCTTTATGCCTGTATTTTCGCCTCTTAAATTAACATCGAAAGGCTCATCTAGTGGACTGTTTGGATCTGATGCACAGCCTACATATGCCCCACAATATCCCTACACCACAAGTTGTTGTGGTACAGGTAACATTAAATTTTTTTTTTTTTTTTTAAAAAAAAGAAAAAAAAACTCATAGCATAGGCAAAGCTTCACGTTCCTTAGGAAGAGGGGAATTCCCTGTAGGTGTGGGGCCTATGATTTGGTTTATCCAAGCCATTTATCTGATGTGTCCCCTCATGGATGAACATTGACAAAGAGAAATAAAATCTCCCAGATTGGAAGATTCTAACAATCAAAGCTTTTGTCTTTTCTCCATTGATACATGAAACTACAGGAAATGAAAAGAAAAATGACCCCACCAACTCAAATTGTGGCCCACATAAATCTCTAAGTCAATTGGAACCGTTAATTTGATGAGGTCCACTATGCATGGCCATGGGGAAAAATCACGAGCTTTGCCATCTCTACCTAAGAAGGCGGTGGAAGATTAAGGTCTTTTTCTGAAGCCATCAATACATTGACGGTAATACCGGTTGGGTGGTTATAATATCATATCAGTACAGTGCAACCATTCCCCCACCCCCAACACCAGCCAGCTAGTTGGTGTCAAAGCTCTGTGAGCCCCACCACAGTTATGTATGTGTTTTATCCATACTGTTCATCCATTTTGCCGGCCCATTTTAGGGCATGGGCCCAAAAATGAGGCAGATCCAAATCTCATGTGGACCACACCACGGGAAACAGTGAAGATTGATTGCTTACCGTTGAGCAAGACACTTGGTGTAAAAACATGCCGATCCACATAGAGTGGGACTCAACGTGGATATCAATGGACAGATGATGATAGAAGAGCTTAGGAGCTGTTTGGTGGTAAGAAAAGTTTGGAGTCTTATTACCTTGTATAAGCTCTCAAAGCAGCACACCTTGATCCAAAGCTCATGTGGTAGACTGAGTGAAAGATACCTCGTTTCAACAAAGAAGTATCGATCATCGATTGTCACCCCCACCAAAAAAAGAAAAAGAAAAAAGGAAGCTCTCAAAGCAGCAAGAGAGAGAGAGAGAGAGTTTGAAATTGGTTTAAATATTGGGTGGGTCACACAAGAAAAAACACTGGGGATGGAGACATTTTGATAAGTAAAAATTCAGTTGCCCTACAACAGTCAGTTTTAATTAAAGGGTTTACTCATAATTTCACTTATTTTTCCTATTGTATGGCCCAACTGAGTTATTTATTTATTTTACAATGAATACAAGGGGAGAACCCTAATGGATGGAGTGGATTTTTACTCTGATAGCCTAATGGGTCCCAAGAGATCTAGTGTTTTGAAGAAGAAAACAAAATATAGATGGACTTCAACAAAAAGGCTTGTGCTTGCCTCATCTTACCCTATCTACACAAGACTAAGATGGGCCCGACCTAGACAAGCTATTTAGGCGTGAACTCTTAGTGCTACCAAACAGGCACTTTGTGTGCTGGTGTGGCCCATCCAATGAATTGACCGACCTCACAACAGATGATCATTATGGTGTTTATATAAACTTATATAGAGGCATATTCTAAGTAAGGAGGCATTACTTCTGCCTTAAGTAAATTATATCTTGATTTCTACTTATTAAATTGAAGTGATTAAGTAACTTTAAATAAATAAAAATACTTATAATTGATCACAAACCAAACTTATTTCAAATAAGTTACTTATCTATTGTATTAAGTAGAAAAAGTAACTTATTTGGTGGTATTTGAACGTTGCCTAAGAAACAATGGGGGCAAAAGAAAAAGGTCGCAACGTAACTCCAGATAAAACCATGTTTATGACCATCTCTCCAAAGTCCACAAAAAGTACCACTCAGCATAGAAATGCAAAAAACATGTAAAGTAAGCGATAAAACATCACATCATGACTTTTTCTTTTTTATTTTTTCTTTTACCGACTACCAGCAACGTGACGTGCCGCATGCAAGGCACATGAAGAGAGGAATGGAGAGATTTTGAGAGAGAAAAACAACCCTAGAGTTTAAGAGAAAAAAAATCAACTTTTTGCGAGTAAAATATAAGTAGTTCATAAGCATTTATGGGTGAAATCTAAGCCATCCAATGGACACCAACTATATTTTTAAGTTTCTAAAATACATTTTAACTTCAAATATCTTACTATGCCCTTAAAATAGTTCATATTATCCATTCAGAAAAAATAATTGTGGGGGCAAAAATGTCCAAGACTTAACTAGCATTGTATATGGTAGAGATTGTAGGAAAAATTACAGCAGACGACCTAATATTACTGGGAACAAATAAAAATAAAGTAAAATTATATAAAGGTCTGCTAATGACCGGAAAGAGTTAGATGCGTTGAGGGAGCTGGTGTAAAAAGTAAGTTTCTTTTCACGGTGCGACACTCCTAGGAATAGTTCACCACCACTTTAAAACTGGCAAAACCCTTCAACTGTGCAAATGGAATAGTTATAGGTTCTAGACCATCCACATTGCTGACATAATTGTGGAAGGACCTAACAACTACACCAATAACATAATGGCTGAAATCATGATTACGAAAATATAATGTCTGAAATTCACCGGCACAAAGCTAATAAATTGCTTAAATTTCACCCACAATTTCTAATACAGGGGCATTTCACACCGGGCTCGAGTGGGGTAGCCCCTGGGATGCAGGGTCACTCAGAGTGGGCGGCCTATGTGATTTGGGGCCCACGAGCCCACGAGGAGGTTCGACTAAGGTTCTAACCCATGAGATGTGAGGGCTGAGCTATGAGATAAAGAGATTAATTCGCCACATTCTAACAGTTCGAGCTTTTAGAGCAAGTGGTTAATTGTCCTGCATCAAATTAGCATCAGAGTGGGTGGTCTTGTGTTCGAGACTTCTCACCGGGAGTGATAAATGAGAGTGTTTTTCCTCTATTTTTTGGTTTTCCACACCAACATCTAGGCCCATTGAATCAATGTTCCATGTGCCCCACTTCTACATACTGCAAGCATCATGCCGGCATAAGCCGAGACCAATGATGCCTCGTGCCTAGATCGCACAGCTTGCAACTCAAGCCAGCCCAAGCAGCAAAGAAGCTCACTTTCAAGCAGCAATAGCTAGCAATTTCGCATCTGAAAAACGGATATCAAAATAAAGTTCTCTCTCTCTCTCTCTCTCACACACACACATACATATTCTCTATAAGGCCATGTTTGGAAACCAAGGATTTCATGCCAACAAACGGAAAGGGTTTTACTTTGGTGTGCGACTCAAGGGCTTGAATTTCAACATGTATTTGTCTAAACAAGTCTTCGTGACAAGTCGGGTGCAACAGTCAACATGGAAGCTACTGGAAAATGTGTTCTACCAGTCGCGATAGTTGCCTAAGCAGTGAATAAGAAATTGAATGCTTGGATTCTTTGGGAAAAAAAAAACTGAGTGAACATTGTGAAATGAGATTTCCACTTGCTACCTGAACAAGAACTCATAATTGAAATTGATATTTCAATAGTTCTCATAAAAATCATCATTACATAATTATTGTTTTTTTCCTTTCTTTTACCTTGGATTCCATGGAGGGTAAAGGGATCATCCAACTAATCCAAAGACGACTACCCCCCAGCTACCCTGAAAAGCCTCTAAAGGGCAATCTAAGAAATCACTGGTCATTGTTTGGACTAATGCCATGTGGACAGATCTCCTTTTCATTATTAAACACCATCTGGACTAATACAAACTAACACTGTAGATCATTATACATGAAAGGGGAGCTGAACCTATGGTTTCAAGGCATCTGGCTGCACATCTGGCATAGCTGCGCAGAATGCCGGTAGCTTCTCATATGCTTCATGGAGCTTGCTTAGAAGAGGGAACTCGGACTGCACAAATGCAAAAAGACAGATTACTGTGGGAAGATGTCATGTGTGGATGCAGTAAGCAGTGAAGCAAGCACAAACCAACATGGAATGCAGATGCAATACAAGTATCAAAAGAAACACAAACCATAAGATTTAGTTAATTGCAAATGCAAGTCCTTCAGTGGAGTTGCCACTAGAATCTGGTTGAATAAACTATTGGAGTCGATTTATTTAGATATCATATTGATAGAAACTTATGGTATTGTAGGGAATTTAAGAAATTCAGCAGAGTCTTGTAACGGAGTAGAAAAGTGGCACATGTAATGCATTGTTGAGAGAGGAGATGATTTGCAAATCGTGGGAATGAGGGTCATGCTCCCTTGTTTTTTGAAATTTGAAAAACTTCGATACTCAAGCAGAGTACAGTGGTTTGTAGGCACCGAGATATTGTAAACATAGAAAGGGCCTTAGATTCTCTTAAACCAAAAAATTATATTTGCTTTAGTTCTTAACTAGCTAATTAGTGGATATTTAGTAGGATAGTTAAAATGAAAACAGCTAATGGTCCAAATTCAACAAACAAATCGATGAGGACATCACGTCACATACACCCTTACGTACGTATCAGAGGAGGAAGAGGGCTGCGCCGATTTTCTTGTGGCTAGGCGAGTATCCGTGATCGTGCTAAAGACCCTATGTGCATGTGCAGGCATCTGGAAGACCCCATGTTGGGAACATGCACATGAGTTGCTTTATGGAGTGATCTAGACCGTTGGACCGGAGGGACGCGACGATCAGGCTATTGGATCTCATGGATCACATAATCAGGCCATTGATCGTTGATCGTCCACATCAGTTTTAGAATTTATCTTTTTTTAGGTTTTGATTTTTGATTATTTTATATTTGGACACATTCAAGTGTTTTAGTTGATTTTATTTAGACTATGGATATTTTCGTTAAAGTTCACAAGACGGAAATTTTTGTAATTTTTGAAACTTCTTAAATCTATAAAAAGAGGAGGGCATGTGACCTCTCTCTCATTGAATTTCGTGATAAAAAAATGAGAAGAGAAAAGCTCTTGCTTTCTTTTCCTATCTTCATGCGATTTAAACATACTTTCATACGATTTGGAAGGAAGATTGGTGCAATTTGAAGAAACTTCTATGCGATTTGGAAAGAAGATTGGTGCAAGGCTAATCTTCATCAAGAGAGGTGCAAGATCCCCATCTATCCCCACACCATCTTTTATTTTCTTCCCCATTTAGGTATTTTCTTCAAATTCTTAATTTTCTCATCCCAAATCTTTGTCTTCTCCCAAACCCAACTTTTTCATACCTATCTTTATCAAAACCCATTTCTTCCTTCCATCTTCGAAACCCTAACCCTAAACCTAAATTCCCAATTTTCATATTTTCCCAAATTATCCAAACCCTAATTTTCACCCTAGATTGTATTAGGTTTGCTATTTGGAAATAGACTATATCCTATGCTAATTGGATGTCCCTACATTCATTAGATCCTAGTTTCTTTTTATTTAATAATCTTGAGTTACGATGTTGGTAACTTAGGTTAGGATTATGCATGGTTTTCTTTTGATTTTCATGATATTTGTGATGATTATAGCGTTGTTTGTATTTTTTGTTAAATATCTTAATTCGAGTATTTGATCTCACATTTTACTTAGTTCATGCATTGGTCTTGCATCACAAATGCTTGCTAATTAGAGGTTAGGAACATTAAATCAATCCAAAATTTGAAAGACTGCCTATCTAAATTGGGTCCCACGTTTGGTGGAGTTAATGAATACTATGTTTATAATTTCAAAGAGCTCGAGTATCAACTATTAGTCTGCTAGAGTCTCAAATAACTCCATATTTACAGCTGCTTCTCCAACCTCCCATGACTTGTAAAACACTGCATCTGTAATGCAAGGGCATTTTCACACCGAGCTCGAGTGGGGTAGCCTATGGGATGCGGGGACACACTCGGGGTGGGCAGCCCGTGTGAGGCGAGTGGCTTTTGAGAGGCGGGCCCCACCAGTATGATTCGGGTAGCTCGTGTGAGGCGGTACCCATGTGATTTGGGGCCCACGAGGGAGGTTTGGCCGAGGTCCTAACCCATGAGATGTGGGGGGCTTGGGCTATGATATAAATAGATTAATTCGTCATGCTCTATCAGTTCGATCTTTTAGAGCAAGTGGTTAATTGTCCAACATCAAATTGGCATCAGAGCGGGAGGTCTCGGGTTCGAGACTCCTCAGCGAGGGTGATTAATGCAAGGGCATTTTCACACTGGGCTCGAGTGGGGTAGCCTGTGGAATGCAGGGACACACACGAGGTGGGCGGCCCGTGTGAGGCGGGTGGCTCGTGAGAAGCAGGCAAGCATCTATTATGAAACAGTTGTCAAAAACTGGAAGTGGAGGATTATGAGTCCAATGTCAGTAAATCATTGTATATAGCAATGTTTTCAGTATCGACAATATTAGCCGATATATCCCACTTGTGTGATATGAAACACACATGCAGTGCCGATAAATCCCTTTTTTCAATTTTTTATCCTTTTTTTATACTATAAATCATGTTAAATTAGTGTCAAATTATTACAAATCCATGATTTTTCATGTTTTAAAAATCATGGATTTGGAGCTTTGATTTCGAGATTTTGGGGAGATGGGCCGAGTTGCAAAAATTGAGAAAATTTGAAATTACCCAATTTCTCCCAAATGGGTTGTAATCTGTGTCCAAACACAATCAAACATGTATGCAACTTGATCTAGTAATTCTTCTTTTGCTTTTGAATATATCGTTTGTGTTTCCATACATGTCTTCTTACATTGAAAATGATATGAATAGACTTTGAATATACTTGCATCAGTTCAGTCAGACATATCATAATATTAGGACTCAATACAAAGGAAACCTATTATGTGCACTTATTTTTTGTAATGTTTTGATTTCTAAGTGTGTACTCAAGGCAGACACACTCATGTGTTTCAACACTGAGGACATGGGTTCGAGTACCCATGCAGTGTGTGTGGGTGTGTGAGTATAATAAAAAAAGGTGTATTCAAGGCATTCCGTAACGATAACGGTAACAGTGGCTGCAACAGCCACCACCGTTACCTTTATGATACGACGGTCGTTATGGCCCCCATAACAGCCATTACAGTCTCGTTTTTATCTTTAAAATAAATAAATAAATAATAAATAAAAACTCGAAAAACCTGTATTGGCCCCGTAATTGATTGTTGCGGGGGTGATACGACATTTACGAGGAGCATAATGGGCCATTACGGGGGTTGTAACAGCCATTATGGGTCAAATTTTTTTTTTTTTCTGTAATGGCCGTCTATAATGCTTAACGATTGCTACCATTACCTTTACGTAACAACCTCTACGGCCCCATACACCATGTGTGTATTGATGTCTTTTTTAACAATCCTTGAAGTTTCATTAAAAAATTAAATCAATTTCTCAATATTTTCCTATGTTTTCCAAAAACAATGATATATTACGCGATACAACCGATATATACCATGCGATAATTCATATGTATTCGTATCACAAGGGTGCGATATATTAAGCGATAACAATACGGAAAACATTGGCCTATAATGAATAAAATCTCCTTTATTTCTCTCTTTGGTATACCTCTTTCTTCCTTTTCTCCTTCTAGCATTGTTGTCATTGCTATAGCATGTGGGTATTGCTGCTCTAGCTTTCAATTGAGGGAAAACTAGCAATCAATCCTAAAAGAGATGAGATAAGTACTCTGGCGGAGCATGATGGTTGATACTTACGTATCTAAATGTTCTACATATGTGGCACTCATACATGACTATTCAGATCAACCAAATGGTGGGGTACATTGTGGATGAAGCATGTCTCTAAAATCACACCAATGAAGCAATCCTAACCATCTAAATGATGGTTATAAAATGGGTGGTTAAAACTAAAATAGTGAATGATTTAAATTCCAATCATTGTTTGAAGTATCCCTGATATCATTGATGTATCTCCGATATTATCCATATCTCCAGCTTGACGATACCGATAACATTGGTAATATCAAATATTCTAGGTATCGGCGATGTATCGCTAAATATCGCTGATGTATCAATATCACCAATGTATCACCAATATTTTTTACTAAATTCCGAGTGTCACTTGTATTGCCATTGTATCGATATCGCCAATGTATTGCCAATAGTTTTGACAATGTAAGTTCTAGGTATCAGTAGCGTATCAACAATATTTCAATAATATCACAATTGTATCAATAGTGCCGAAAAATTGATTGTTAAAAAATTTCCATTTCAATTTTTTTAATGGGTGCATGGTTGAATGCAAAGTTCAATTTGACAACGATTACATTGATAATATCACAAATATATTATCATTATCGCAACATGGGCGATATCGAGACCACAATCTTTCATTTCCTTTCCAATTTTCAATGATATCTCGCGAAATATCGTGTTGTCAATATTCTGAAATATCAATGGATATTTGGATGGTTGGATGGTTAGGTGGGATGGATGGAATGGTTGGACTGATTTCTTGAGAAAATACATGCTTTTAGGCCCCCATTAAATGGAAACTTATTATGTTTGCATTTATTTTCTTGAATTTTTTATTCACAAATATGCAAATATGTGTATTTTAGTATCTCCTGAAGTTTCACTAAAAACATTCACCATTTTCCCCATGTTTCCCCATTGTTTCCCCGCATTTCTGGTTATCGGCGATATCGTCATTGTTTCCATATCCTTGGCCAACAAAACTTGTAGCGATACCAGTACTTCGAACATTGATTTCAGTAATAATAAGAGGGTTTCTACTATCTGCACAACATATTTTTTTGGTTATGCTCTGTTTATAATCAGGTCAGTGATTTGGATGGTTTGAATTGGCATGCAACTATGCCTTGTACGGTGGATGAATTCCCACCATTTTTAATTGGTGGTCCAGTAGAAGGGGAGAGAAACTTTGGTACTCTGGCAGAGTGTGATGGATGGTATGCACAACTTCGAATTACTTAGAATTGCACAAGTGGGATCCAAGTAGTCAAATTAAACCATCCAGATTATATTACTCAGTGTAGGTGTATCATGCACCAAAAAATCAAGCTTATTTGATCATCTGAATATCAGATTTGTGGACATTTATGGGATGGTTAAAAAAGAAAAATATCCAACTGTCCTATTTCCACACACAAGTGTCCACGAATCTGAGGTTACGATTATCCAACCAATCTGATCTTGGGATTGTGACTTGGAGACAGTGGGCTGCACAATTTGGTCGTTTTTATTTGACTTGATATATGGCATGTGTAGTGTCTGAGTGCCTGCATGTGAAGTATCATGTATAGTAGCCTGAGTATCAGATAACTCCTCTGAGAAAGAAGAGCAAACGGGCTTCATTGCTGCACGCTAGTGGGCATGACCAATTAATACGCAGGTGTAGAACTTGTATTTGACACAGGGTCTTAGAAATTGTATATGTGGCCTATGCTAAATCAAAATAAACTGTTCAAAATGCAGGTCCCATTGAAGATAGGTCATTGTGTTGAAATTAGATGTATATAAGCATTCTAACATCTGATTAATTGAAATTTGTTAGTTAATTTTAAATGTCCACCAATTAGCCAATTGAAAATTTGAATCCTTCTAAATTTAATTTGTGATCCATCTAAAGACGGGCCCAAAATTACAAGTTTAATTTAAGTTTTTTGTATGCCATGCGTATGATTTTTAGTGCATGTATCAACTCTGATACATTGAAATAGTACTGAAGTGTTTCCCCAAGAAGGCTAAGGTACTCTGATATTTTAAACAGAGGTATTTTAAATAGGCCAACATGACAAGGTTCCTCATCTCAATAGTATGAATTAGTTCCCAATTTTACAAAACATGATTTGCCTGAGTAATGTTTTATAGGTCAACCAGTTGGGTCTGAGCCCCAAGTTTGCCAACCTTGGTTTGAATATCTTACTTACCAATGCATATTAGTGTTTGAGTTTTTTATAGACCTGATCTGATTGGTTGATGGGTGTTTTTCAGTAAGCTGTGGAGAATGGAGACACTAAGGTGCTAACCATGGGTAAAACCCAAGGTATTGTAAATGAGAGGTGTACCATGGATGACAGGACTTGCACTAGAAATAGAAGGGTTACCTTATCGAGCTTTAACCCAGTAAATACTGCATGAATCTGGGGAGCCAAAAACAAATCCGCCTGCGAGTAATAATGACACACATTAGGTTCTGTCAGGTGCTTGATAGTAGTGTAGATCACTCTGCATAGAAAGAATTAAACGTGTAGTGCTGAAGCTCAATTATTATTATAAAAGTGCAGAAAAAAAATCATAAGATAATGTGGAAGAGATGGCAGCTTATTCTAGGTAAGAAACCTTACATGCCGTTGAACTTTCCTTTTTTCCTTTGGTAATAACATTCCATTGCTTTATTAACCAAGTGTTTGACTATCAAAGGTCTAGAAAGAATTAAAGTAGAACCCATACGTTTTTTACAAAAACACAGAAAAGTGAGAATATTTAGGAACAATCTATATATATGCATCATACACATCACGCTCTGGTAACTCTGCCTGGAACGGATGGGCGAGCCAGTCCAAAGTCCAGGTAAAGGAGAAGGGTTGGCGGGTAGCAGGCAGGCAGACAGCCAGTCATATAACTTTTTGCCAAATAGTCATGAGAATTCCATGTTTTGACTATGATTTGTGAAATGTGATTCATAAAGCCAAACCCAAATAGCTAGGAAAAAACTATGAAGAAGATGATGATATAGAGAACAATCCCGAAGAAAAGGTAGAAAAATACTTAGCTGCAACTTTGGGCAATGATTACTAGGGTATATGATGCACAATGTAAAGCCTACCGGATAAATCGGCTGATCTACAGATGCAATCGATATGCATCAGAGGTAATGTTATTTCATGCATTCATAGTAAACGTTTTTGGCCAATCCATAAAAAAGAAAAAAAAAAAAGAAAAGGCTTTGGACTACGACCCAAATGGCTAAATGTCCAACAAATGTGTTTTGAACATGTTTCTAAATATCATCCAACAGGACTCGGTTTTGCCCGAGTAGTATCAGTTTTGGTTGAAAATGAAACAAGACTGAAACAGAACAAATAGGGGCGCATCATGTTGGTCTCAGTCTCTAGGTGAGTCGCACTCCTTAACAACTATTTAAATTGATGGTTCTGCAATTAAAATTGATGATCTGATTAAAGAATAAAATCATTATAAGGAACCACCATCGAAAGGAAAATGTTCAACAACTAAGAAACCAAAATACACTTCACGTGTTTTGAAATATACATATTGAGGGAGCAAAGGCCCCCAAAAACACAGCATAGACCACATGCAAAGCACTTGTCAGTGCATTGGGCATCTAGGGAGGCAGATGATGTTCGTTCTAAAGTGCTTCACCATACAGGTACAATAAGAAGGGCCAGAACGAAATCTTCTCATTTATTCTGAAGAAACCTCAAGAAAGATGTTGGAACATTATGCAGTTTTATGTTTTTAACCATAATGACTCATCAAAAGCTGTGTTAAAGATAATGGCAACAGTATACCTAATATAGATAAATACACAAGTCAATCATACGAAGCTAGAGTCCAATTTTATCAAAGAATGATTTCATTCATCTACATGGTATGGTCATTAAATGCAAACAGGCAAAGCATGGAGAAACAAACCAGGAAAACCTCATCTCCTGTCGCATATTTTCCAGAAAAATCTTTTAACAGCTTCTCGAGAGCTGAAACACAGGGAAACATTATTAGCTCAGAACCAAGATAAAAAAGAGGCAAGTCCCCATTGTTGAAATATCCAAAACTTAAGAGAAATAACAATGATAGCAAACTAATAGAAGAAATTGTCATGAACTAGAAATTATTGGAACAATCAACGATATCAAATAAGTATCTTTTGTTGACCGTATGTAACTTCATCGTTGTCGTCTTTGTCGTCGTCATCATCTATGCATTATCCCAATTAATTGGGGTAGCTACATGAATCCTATTCTGACATTCTACTCTATCAAGGGCCAGACCTTCAATTAGACCATAGGTCATCGAGTCTTTTCTTACTACCTCCATCCACGTCTTTTTGGGCCTTCCCCTTGCCCTTTTAGAGCCTTCAACTTGTACTAACTCACCCCTCATAACCAGCGCAGTTCTTGGTCTCCGTCACACATGACCAAACCATCTAAAGTCTACTTTCCCTAATCTTATTACCTATTGGTGCTACTGCTTTGTTACCTCGATTGCATTTGTTTTTAATTATGTCCTTCCTCATCCTGCCAATCATCCATCTCAACATCCTCATTTCAGCTACACGCATCCTATGAACATGTTCTTTAAATGCCCAACATTCTGTCTCCTAAAGCATGTATCCTGCACCATTCCCAACATTCCTCATCTTGCCACCATATATAACTTCATCCTTATAGATTACATGGTCCAATTCAAGGTAAATGGGCCACCATCCCTTCGTAAGCATTAATTTTTTCATGAAGATCGTTGAAGGGATTCCCTTGCACGAGAAAGCATACACATACCTATGTAGTATAGAGAAACATGATAGCCTAAGGGACTGTTTGGTAGACACCTAAAAATGAGTTCATTTCTTTTAGGGCCTATTTGATTTTTCCGATTACATGGTAAATGCCTGCAAATGGGCTATTCTTACTTGTCAACATTGTTTGGTTGAAGAAGGATTAGCTGTCTTGAAAACCGTGTAAATCTCATGTAAATTCCTCTGTTTCTACACACGCAAAAAAATATGGGGCCCACCATGATGAATATGTCATATCTATACCGTCCATCCGTTCCATAAGCTCATTTGAGGGCATGATTCCAAAAATGAGGCAAATCCAAAGCTCAAGTTAACCACACCACATGAAACAATGGTCCTGACGGAACTCAACCATTGAAAGCTAAAACCTTCCTAGGGCACACACGGATGTTTATTTGTCATCCAGCCTGTTCATAGGGCCATACAAACATGGATAAAGGGAAAACATAAAAAACAGCTCAATCCAAAACTTTTGTTGCTCCCAAGAAGTCAACAACGGTAGGCGTTCAATACCCACTGTTTATTGTGGTGTGGTTCACTTGAGCTTTGGATCTGCCTCATTGTTTGGGCTCATGCCCTAAAATGAGCTCATGGGACGGGTGGACAGCATGGATATGACATATACATCATAGTGGGCTCCACAGTTTTTGCACCCAAAATCTTTTCCCGCCACTGTTTTGCGCCAAAACACCACACTTGTCAACATCAGCATTGGGACAAGAGCTGTAATTACAAATGTAAATAATGATGACACTTTACCACGTATTTACCTTGTAATTTGAAAATCAAACAGGCCCTTAGTTAATTGCAATTATGTATTAGATATCATAATTCTTTTTGGGAAGGACTAAAAATAATCATGATAACCAACCATCCTAAACTCTAATATGTAATTACGATTAAGTAAAATGAGATGCACTCATTTTTAGGTGTCTACCAGATAGGCCCCAAGTTTTTACATGATGTAAATGCCAAAGACAACCCAACTGCATTACATTCACTTTCAAGGGTGTTACGGACCATCACAAAGGCCATTTCTATGTGTTTAGATCTATTTATTTAGCCTATTTTACAAAAGTTTAGTTGTAAGGCATGTTGGCCATTATAGTGAATATCGAAGAGTCTCTTCAAATAAACCATGAGAAAGTGGGGGACATCCAAACCCTAGCTTTCTCTTCTTCCCCTAACTTTCTCTTCTTCCTTTTATTCCTTTTATTCCTCAACATATATGGTATTAGAGCCTACATGATCTGGTTTTGATATCTTTGTCATCTAATACATCTTCTTCTCCCCTCTTTCTTTCTTTTGTTTGAGGTGGAGATCTAAGATTGTTGGAGAGGTGATCTACACAATTCTCTCATACCCATTGTATGGTTGGTTGGGTAATCGTGGTTCGTGAAGGCGTGTGATGCCCTCTTTCACCTAAATCCATTGTAATGGATAAAAGTAGGGTATCATACGTTTGTGGTTAGATTTATGGTCAGATTTCAAGAAGTTTAGTACTTGAACGTGGGTGTGACAAGTGTTGAAGAGGCAGTGTGCATGTCAAGGTGTTGAAGCAAGAAGCGGCATCAAACCATCATGTCCGTTGGTACTTGGTATGCATCGGATTCTAATATACTTGTTGAGTGAGTTCAAGTCAAACATTCTTCCCTTGATTATTTATTTCATTCCCCTAAATATAAGGATACAAAGAATGACGCCAAGTCAAGTATTTCGTCTTTATCCGAGTCGATGAACTTCCAGATTACATTGACCAAACTCAATAGATCAAATTGCTGGCAATGGGCTACATCAGTAGAGGTATTTCTCACAGGCGAAAGAAGCTGAAAATTTTGACTTCTGCCAAACCTGATGACGGTTCATTGGAATATGAAGATTGGATGGCTGAAGATGCTCTGGTTAGAGCTTTACTTTGGAATAGTATGGAGCCTCGAATCAACACAAATGTTATCTTTTTTCAAAAGCACAAAGGAAGTATGGTAAAATCTTAGAGAAATATATTTGGATGAAAAAACTTAATGCGATTCTATGAGTTGTTTCAAAACATATTTGTTGTACAACAATGAGACAAGAGTGTTGGTAAGCATTATTCATCCTTGAGAGGCATGTG
The DNA here is from genome assembly GCF_029962835.1 of Magnolia sinica. Taxonomy (NCBI): domain Eukaryota; kingdom Viridiplantae; phylum Streptophyta; class Magnoliopsida; order Magnoliales; family Magnoliaceae; genus Magnolia; species Magnolia sinica. Next base: position 20,274,091 of record NC_080576.1, on the reverse strand, counting down.
GGAAGAATTAAATGTATAACAGCCCTTGACCACTGATTATGACACTATGAGACAACAAAGAGAGGAATTCCGTGTTGCTAAGTTCCACTCTAGATTTTGTCCCAAGTTTGAGCCTATCCAAGCCCAGATTCTTGAAGGTAGTGAGATCCCCTCTATTACCAAGACATTTTCTTGTGTTCAACATGCAGTTAGTGTACAAAGCTCATCTCCTTCAAATTGTTCAACTGTTGATTCGACGTCTAGAAAAGGTGATGGAGGAAGTTGAGGTCATGGACATGGTGGCCGATTTGATAGCAGAGATTCAAGGGGAGGAAGCAATAACTAGAAAGGTCACATAATAGATTTTGGTAGTAGTTGTCTTGGTAACCATTAGTGCACTCATTATGGTCTTAGCCACCACACAATTGATAAATGTTAGGATCTTGTGGGTAAACTTGTTTGGGCGAATCAAGTTCACTCTTTCTGAAGGTGACACTGAAAGCTATGCTCCTAAGCCCATTCCCTCTATTTCTAAGACGAGTACCTCAGGTGAGATAGTTACTTTATCCAAGGGGGAATATACCAGACTTCTAAAGGATCGTTCCACTCGCATCACCCTCTTCAACAGCTTTTGCTCAGTCAGTTACAATGTCTTGTGTAAAGTGATGGTACCCTTTGGGTCATTGATTCAGGTGCTTCTAATCACATGATTGGCAAACAAAATGCATTGTCTTAGTTGGTCAAATCGTCATCTATTTCTTCTCTTACATTAGCAGAAGGCACATCAACCCATTTGTTTGGGTTGGGTTATGCCTGTCACTTTCACTAATGTTAGTTCTTTACATTTATAAATTTCTTTAAGTTTATCATCAGTGGGTAAACTGACCAAGTCTCTAAATTGTTGTCTTGTTCTATCCCTCACAGGGATGATGATTGATGGAGGGTGTGAAGAAAATTGATTGTACTATCTTGATCGTGCACTAACTGGAGCTACCATACAAGCAAAAGTCCCTCCACATCAATAGCATTCTAGGCTTGATCATCCGTCTTTAAGTAGTTCAAAAATTTTAGTTCCATCATTGTCACGTGTCTAAGTTACAATGTGGGGCTTGTGAGTTGAGATAACACCATAGAGTATAATTTCTTCCTTGTGTTGACAAAAGAAGTGATAAACCTTTTTATTTAGTACATTTGGATATTTGGGGCCCAATTTATTTTACCAGTTTATCAACATCCAAGTATTTCGTTATATTTGTGGATGATTATTCCAGAATGACTTGGTTATATTTATTGAAAGATAGATTATAAGTGTTTTCTTGTTTTAAAGATTTTCGTATGTACATTTGGACAATTTGATTCTAAAGTGTGTTCTACATTCTGATAATACTAGAGTATCTTTCTTCTCATAGCATCATCCATCAAACATCATGTGCATGCACACCACAACAAAATGTGGTAGCCGAATGTAAGAACCGTCACTTGCTTGAAGTTGCTAGGACATTGGTATTAAATATATAGGTTTCTAAAATATTTTGGAGTGATGCAACTGCATGCTAATTAATACATAGGATGCCTTCGTCTGTCTTAGATGGAAAATCTCCCCTTTCTGTTTTGTGTCTCCACATCCATAGCTCTTCTGTCCCACCAAAAGTATTTGGTTGTGTGTTTGTGCATCAGCTTGATCATGCACATGACAAGTTTGAAACCAGGATAAGTGTATCGTTCTTAGGTATTCTCATATTCAAAGAAGATAAAAGTGCAACAATCCTATTTTCCACAAAAGATATGTGTCAAATAATGTCACATTCTTTGAACAAATTCTGTATTTTTTTGAGGGAGGAAAGTTTCTATTGGTGTTAGAGAGAATTCTACTACTACTCAACCTGTTATACCAGATGTTTCTATTGGTGTTAGAGAGATAACTGTGCAACATATAGATAAACCTTTACAGGTTTACTCCAAACATTCCAAGCATAGAGAGGAAGTGCATTCAAGAATGCCTTCTACCAATCCTTGTAATCTCTCGGCGGATCATTACCCTTCAGAGTCCCTCTCTACATCACCTGATGAAGGTAATTTACCTATTGCTCTTTGTAAGGGAACACAATCTTGTATTCAACATCTTATTTCTAACATTGTTTCATTTATTGGCTTATCTCCTTCATTCCATCAGTTTTCCATGTCCTCATCGTCTGTCTCCATCCCTCGCTTTAAATCGTGATGGGTGGGAATGAGCTATGGAAGAAAAAATACTTGCACTTCATCAAAATCAAACTTGGATATTAGCTAATCTTCCTACTGGAAAGCTTGTTGGGGGATGTAGATGGATGTATACAGTGAAGCATAATCTTGATGGTTCAGTTGATCGATTGAAAGCTTGGCAGGTTGCAAAGGGATGTTCTCGGACTTTATGTGTTGACCACTTAAAAACTTTCTCCCCAGTTGCGAATCTCAATTCTATACAAGTGATTGTGTTTATTGCTGCAAATTTGTATTGACCTTTATATCAACTTGATATTAATAAAAAAAAATGCGTTTCTTCATGGTGATTTGGTTGGAGAAACATATATGGAGCAACCACCCGGATTTGTTGCTCAGGGGGAGTCAAACAAGGTATGCCGCCTTAAAAAATCAATCTATGGTTTGAAGTAGTTTCCGAGAGCTTACTTCGACAAGTTTGGTAAAGTGGTACTTGAATTTAGTATGAAGCATCGCCAGATGGATCATTCTGTGGTTGTAAGGAAGAGTGAGGTACCAGAATGGAAAAGCCAAAGAATTTCTTGAGGAAACATGTCTATACAAAGCACTTTCGTTGTCTTCAGTTCTTCTTAGGCATTGAAGTTGCAAGGTCTAAGTTGGGAATTAATCTGTCGCAATGAAAATGTGTAATGGATTTATTGGAGGAGATATATCTTCTAGGAGCTAGGCCCACTAAAAGTCCTATGGATACCAGTTAGAAGTTGAGTATGGATCAAAGAGAGTCATTTGATGATCCAGCAAGATATTACCGTTTGGTGGAAAATTAATCTATTTAACCATTACTCAACCTAATATTACATATCCAGTTGGTGTGTGTGTGTGTGTGTGCGCGCGCGCAAGTTCCACGAGTTCCACATGAATGTGGTGTTTTGTATTCCGAAGTATTTGAAGGGAGATCTTCATTTACGGGATGGATAACGTAAGGGCCTTTTTTTTTATAACAAACACTCACACCCCCACACACACCCATGCACTCACACCACAGTGGAATTTCACCACAATGAGAGCTTAAACCCATGACCTCGTGTTTAAACTTTTGTGAGTCTACTACTGAGGCATGAGTAAGGACCCTCTCGAAATTTGCCTAGCTATCCCCCAATTAATGGAAATGGGCACATACATGACATCCATCCCTTTCTTTCCCTCCAACATGTCATTTCCGATCCCCGAGAAAAGAGCTATAATGTAAGAATCACCCAAACCAGTATAGTTTGCTCATTAGCTGGGCTTCACCATTGGAATTGATGGGGAGCCAAACGTATGACTCATTTTATGGTTGTGGCCCACCTAATGGGCAGATTGGCCCAATTGTTTCCATTATAGTGCAGCCCACCTTTTGAACAGCTTGGATGATCCGCGAAAAAAAAATTGATATGTTGGCAGGAGACAAATTATTGTACAGAAAGTTCACATAGGAGATTTTGCATGTCAACATTTCTCAACCAGGAAATGTTTGGACAAATTGGCCCTATTTTTGTCCTTTGCACCCCCAAAATCAGGCTGATCGGCCATGTTCACTCCCCAAGTATAGGGTTGTGATGTAGTAATAAACTCGGTGAGACCGAGGTCGAATCCCAAGGGACTGAAACCTGTACGTAATCTGAAACTAAATAGAACTAGAACTAGACTAAGATGAAATCTAAATCAAGTGAATTTGAGGGAATAATGGTGAAATATTAATCTAAAACTTAAAGAATTCAGAGGTAAGAAACTAGGGATTCAGAGGATCCACTTGTAGAGATCAGGGAGATCTACGGTCGATTCATGAACTCAACTGGACTTCGAGTCCCATCTTCATCCAGTTGGAAGGTATAATCTGAAAATCAATTCTTAACTTTATTTAATCTAAGTTTCAAGAGATCAAAAGGGTGTAAATTAGAATGGATTCCATCACAAAACCATGCCCATGAGACAAAGCAAACAACAGAATTAAACCAATTCACAGTCAATCTGAGTGATGTATGAATGTCAGGAAGAGTTCTGTCATCCAACCATGCCCAGGAGACGATGGTGAACAACAGGGTTCCCAAATTCATAAACCCTATAATGCTAAGAACATGCTCAAAGCTATCGCAGATCTATTGTAATTTCAGTCACAACAAACCATTAAAAACTGGAAGCATTCCTATTAATCAAACTAAATTAACATCAACTTAGTCTAACATGAAACAAAGCCATAGAATTGTTCCCATCACACCACAAGATTCACCTCTTAGCCATAGCTAAGAGGTTTAGCCTAGAAAAGACATGATTAGGCTAATCTCTCAAAAATTAAAAAAGAAAAACATAAAAAAAATTCCTAAACAAACACTTCTCTGTTTCTCTTCCTCTCTCTCCCTGACGTCCCAGCCAGCTGAATGCCTCCACCGCCGATCCCTTAATCTCTCTCTTTTCTTTCCTTTTATAGCATGCTAGGGCCGATGGAGAGGCTGGATTCGGCGTGCGTGAAAAGCTTCCGCAGCAACAGCCGCGTGCGCAAGAAAACTTCAAGAAGCCTTGCGTTGGACCCACGTTTTGGAGTTCTTGACCATCCATCGATGCAGTCCGACTTCTTGGGTGTGGTCTAGACCCCCTTTTCCATCATGTGAACGGTTTGGATCATGAATCCGACCGTTATTATGATCACGGAATGGCCCACAGTGGCACGCTGCGTCCGGGTTTTCCGGACTGCGAAACAGAGCCAGCGCTTCTTGCGTTGGCTGTCGGTGGGGCCCACTCCTTTATGTTTCTGAGAAATCCACTCCGTCCATTAATCTTGTTACAACATCTTAGCCTGGAAGTATAAATTCCGGGAGAATCTTTGCAGTAGATGCAGAGTTCTTGAGGTTTTCTTCAGCTGCACACGTGCTGTTCTCCCTTCATCCGTGTACGTACACGTGTAAATAAGTCTGTGGAGATTTCATGGTACTCGTCATGCCATTTCTCCAGTTCGAATGGACGGTGTGGATCAGCCATCAAAATGCATCTTGGTGGCCTACTGAGATCATCCGGATCTCCCTGCTGTGAACAGCGAAAACGGCTATTTCCGTTTTTGAAGGAGATCGGGTCAAAGTTGGTTTGACCCGATCTGTAGTCCAGTGCACTATAGTGTGCTGTTGTGCACCATGCACTCTCAACATAGGTGGGATCCATGGTGACGATTCTTAAAGATCTACTCTGACCATCTGCTTTGTTACCCCATAAAATGGGGTGAGACCAACTTTGAAGCGTATATAGATCTCAGGTGGGCCCCAAACACAGATTCATGGGCTGTTCTGTCCGTTGGGCCACTTCCACAGGGATCCGAGGGATGAAAATCGACGTGAACGATTAATTCATGATCATCAGGCCATATATAAAGTTGGGAGCCAATCAGATGGTGGGAACCCTGTGATCTTGCATTATGGACGTCTTTCAGGCCTGTTTAAAGTGGGTGGCTGGAATTTCTCTGATCTCCGGCGTGTAACTCCTCTATCTTGGTCCCAATGGAGTCCCGTCCAATGCCTTGGTGATGCTTGAGCGTTAAATCCATGCCTTTAGCATCCTTTTCAATCCATGCTCGTCAATTCTCCTTGCATTACAAACACGATTAAAATAGCCTGTTAAAACATTATCATGTTTGTAATTCAGGTAATAACTGGGGTCTAATATGTAATATTTGACCCTCAACAGGCCACACCATAGGGAGTGGTTGGGATGGGATGCAGACCATTAAAAGCTTTCCAGATTGTATTTGGGGCCTACTGTGTTTTGAATATTACATCTAATCCATTCGGAGAATGCATCCATTCAGTATGAATGATGAAACAAAACATCAGGCCATTCGAAAACTCAGGTGGGCCACCAAGATTAGGTTGGGGCATCAAGAAGCCAATAAGATGGGCATCAATGAAGGACAGATAAGATGCCACTAAAACATCAGAATGAGCCCCATTCACAGGTTTGATCTGGCCTAAAAAAATGTTCATTTCGCCTCCAGTGCAGCTCATTATACAGCATGTAGATGAACGGATGAATGTTATCATCACGGTATATAGATGAGTTTATAACGACGGAAATAAAATTCCCAGCTACTAGCATTCAATTGTAAAAATTGAAGTAAGATCCTCTCCAAAGCTTGATTATGGACCAATAGCTCGTTGGTCCTAGCAAGAATATGGACAGGTCAAATCGTGCCACTCAGCATGTGGGCCCAGGAGGCAGCAAAAGGAGGTGGCATTGGGAAACAAAAGCCCAAGAAAAAGAAAGAGATTATAAAGGTAAAGAAAATAAAGCAAGGAAACAACGAAAAGGCACCATAGAAAAAAGGAAAAAGAAAAAGAAAAAAAAGAAGCAGGATATGCGGATTTCCTCCCTAAGGCTTTGTCAGTAAGTTCCTGCACTCGGAAATTAGGTGGGGCCAACGTGATACTTGTGATAAATCCACCCCCTCCATCCATTTTGCCAGCTTATTTAAGGACATGCGCTCCAATATTTAGGCAGATCCAAAACTCAAGTGGGCCACACAATAGGAAACAGTGGAGATTGAACGAACACCATTGAAACATTGTAATGGCCATGTAAGTTTTGTATCAGACTAACTTTTTAGTGTTTTCAGTTCAACCCAGTGGGAATGACATTATAAAGGTTTAGATGGCATATAAACATCAATGTGGATACACGAAGGTTTCAATGGTAGGCATTTCTTTTCCCTCTCGTGTGGCCTACTTGATTTTTGGATCCGCCTCATTTTTTGTCACATGTCCTTAAATGAGCTGGAAAAGTGGATGGACAGGGTGGACTTACAATAAACATCATGCTGGGCCCCACCTAACTTCCCAGCTTTCGCAGGTAATCCATCTCCTGGATCTGCTTCATTTTTGGATTCATGCCTCAAATGTCATAGTAACCTATATAAGAGGAGTGGTCATCTGGGTTTAGAAGGATATTCAGATGCAGATTAGGTTGGCTCTCCATTTGATAGGCGGTCACTACTGGCTAGTGCAATTTTGTAGGGGACAGTTTAATGCATGGAGAAGTAAAAAACAGATTGTGGTGGCTCGTTCAAGTGTTGAAGTGGAGCATGGGGCTATGGGGCTATGGCTCATGTAACATGTGAACTCATGTGACTAAAGACATTAATCGGCAAGCTTAGATTTGTGGTGGAAATCTGTACGCCATTTGTCAACTCACAGGATCAACTGGCAGATAATGTTCACTAAAGCTCTTAGTCATCCTCTCTTGGATTGTGCCACTGTCAAGCTGGGCATTTGTGATATATCATATATATACTCTAGCTTGAGGGGGGCTGTTATGAACTATCACGCGACCCATTTCTATGCATTTAGCTCTCTTTATTTATCCTATTTATGTAAGTTTAGTATTAGAACATGTTGGGTATTCTTGCTACTAATGGCATTATTGCAAATATTGAAAAGTCTCTTCAAATCAAATGTGAGAAAGTGGGGGACATCCAAACCCTCTCTCTTCTTCCTTTCATTCTTTTTCTCCTCTCTCTCACTTCTTTTCTTCCTTCTCATCCAAACGTACAAAGGGAAATGATAACATGTAAAATCACACTAAAGAAACTATACCCCTATCCATAAAGTACAAACCTACTATGAACAACGAATGCAATGTCACCAACAAAGAGTTGGTAAATGCATAAATATCTTAACACACCACGCAAACTGCACAAGAAAAATAGGCTTTTGCATTTCTGGAATGATGCGATGGACCATGTATTCAGATGTGAAATTTCTAGAAATGCAATAAAAACAACGGTTTTAGCATTATACAAAAACAAAAATGATAAACAGTAAACCTAATAGATCTGTATACTCAACAAAGTTGGGAAGAGTTTGTCATGTTCCTAGAGGTGACTAAACATCAAGCTGTAGCAGAAGCTTGCCTGCAAAGCCTCTTCCTATATGATATTGAGCCCATACAAGCTTCTCATCGGTATTAATTTTTTCTTCTATGTAGTTCTGCATAACAGATTTTCAAAGAACAAACATCAAGCAATCAGCAAAGACAATGGAACTCATAGGAGTAATCCAAATAAATTAATAAACAAATAAACTTACCATGACAGCAAGCTTCAGAAAAGGCTGAATGTTGGCACAGACAATATTTGCAGCCTAGAGAAAGAGACCAATTATAAAAACTTGCATCAGTATTTCAAGACAAGGACTTGGAATTTTTTTTCAGGATAATTGACAAAGCAAAAAAGAGACTACCTGGTGAACTAAAGGCCACAAGCAGATTTCTGCTAAAAGAAGGCAGGAAGAAAAATGCAATCTCTACAAATGCATCTGCGTGTATATTGGACAAGATAACCAGAAGATCCCAACTGAATAAAAAGCCGATAAACTGAGGAACGATCAGATCCAGGTGACTTCTCAAAACAGCCATCATACCCATATCGAATTGCATCATCTCCTGCCTTCTAATCATTGGGCATTAATCTTATCTGAGCTGACCTGTGGCAAGCTCCAATGACAGAAGGAATTCCAGCACTTCAAAGAATTAGGAAGTGAATTCATACACTGGCCGCAGAGTCAAGTTCTCAAAGCAAACTTCACTCTCCTGATCCGACCGCACCATTCAGCTCTACTGCCGGTTTTCTACTCATCAGGCATTCTTGTCCTAACTGCAACTATCATCTGAACGCTGCAACTTTGCAGGCACTGCCAAAGATACCTTTTTGGCAAGCCACAATGCCGGAACAAGTTACAACCCCTTAATGGAATGGGATGTGAACTTCAGTTCCTAGTTACTTGGATGAATGTCATGCATAGTCACAACTCGCTAAATATGCAAGATTCAGCATCTTTTTTCTTTCCTTCTTTCTTTTGAGAATTAAACAAAATTTTATCAATAGGAGGGTGGGAGAAGATGCTTCATGTAACAGGGAATGAATTCCCAATAAAAAGCAAGGTTGGTGCACAGCGCACACCCTCCTAGGCCAATGCTCTGACCATCTCATTTGCACTGTTACTGCATGGGTAAATGGAATGTTTATATGGGAAGCATTCTTACAAATTTCTGACAAGATCGAGCCAACTTTAACCTCGGATCACTTTTCCGACACCTAAGAAATGACAGCAAGGTTTAAAACATTGTCCGAAACCACTACATATCGCCCAACACATACTGGCATGGAATACAGATGATACAATACACCCAATTCACACTCAACAAGCATGTATCAGGCCAACTCAGCCGAATGGGACCACCTCAACCCAATACACAGGCGTAGAACCCGGTGGTTTAAACTTAAGGACAGCTGTGTGGGGCCCACCCATGGTGTTTTCTGAGATACATTCCATTCATCAGCTGTGCCCACCTATTATTGGCCCTTAGACTAAATTTTTACACCAAAACCGAACCCAGGTGGACCACAACAGTGGAAACAATATGGGAGAATGCCCACCATAGAATAATATCCAACTGTGTTTTGGGCCCACCTGTGTCTATCTACCCTACAAACCATTCGTAAGGTGCAGTCTGTGAAGATTAAGGGATGTCCAAAATATCAGGCTGATCCAAGCGTTGGATGGGTCGCACCACTTGAATTTAGACGTTAAGGGCGAGTTTTACAATGTTTCCTTTGGTGTCTCCCACTAGAGTTTTGGATCACCTGGATTATCAGGGTTTCATATCTTTATGGGCCACACATGGCACACGGTTCAAATTGTACACATACAGCAATGTGGGTCCACAAATGACTTGATGTCGTGGCATGTGAATGAGCTGCTGTTTATGACGCCTTCGCATCTCTGCAACTTGCGAGTTTGTAATTTTAACAATGGGTTGTGAATGTGAAATTTGCAGGAGAATTATTTCGTACTGTGACAGAGTATGACATTTAATGCAGGATTAAAAAAAAAAAGTTGTCCACATGGCATACATTAACTTAAACTAAAGCAACCGAATTCTGGAACCAACTGTTGCTCAGTCACAATCCCAAAATCAGATTACTTGAACAATCCTGGCCTCTCATTTATGGATAACTGTTTGTTGAAATAGGATGTTAGACCACAGTGGTGACTTGTCCTTCTCAAATGTGACATGTACACACACCGTCTAAGCCATCTAAATCATAGGACACGCTAGGATGGAGCATATCATTAAGATTACAATGATCAAGAAATCCTAACCATCTAGTAAGTTTAGATGGAATACGGACCAGATGGCTCATTTCATACGATATGCATCGATTTTGATGGTGACTGATACGGTATACCAAAATTGAATTTTAAACCTTGGAGGGCAATCCTCGAATCTCTTTCAACAACCCCCTCTCAGGGAAGCTCTACTCCAGAGATAACCATAGAGCTAACAGGCTGCCACCTCCCACCAATCCTACACATTTGATCAAGGGTTGTCACAGCCCCTTGAAACTTTCCAAGAAAATTCTCAGTCCATCTCTAGGAGCAGGAGCCTCTGCTTTTGTACCCAAAAGTGGCAATCAACAGCATGCCTTGATTTTGATGAAATCTTAAAAAGTTGTCAATCCCAACACCATTCATACGGTCCTCCCAGTGGTTTTTTCACATCCCTGGTCAGTTTAGTAACTATGATGTTGAAAATGACTTCAGATGTGTCCCGCTTCAGAAAGAAGTCCATATATACCAAACCCAAGGATACGAAGGCCCTGCTAATCCAAATCAGGTCCATACAATATCAGAACTTATCCATAGGCTCAAACAAGCACCTCAAGCATCCATTCCGAAATTCAGTCTGCTCACTTCTTGAGGCCTGTTCTGTATAGAGCAAGCTAATCTTTCAATATTTGTCAAAAGAACTCTATGTTTGCAACTACTAAACATCTATTGTACGTTTGTGACATTATCCTTATGGAAGTAGTTGTCATATGCTTGATGATTAAGTTGGGAGTCACTTCTTGAGGCCTGTTCTGTATAGAGCAAGCTAATCTTTCAATATTTGTCAAAAGAACTCTATGTTTGCAACTACTAAACATCTATTGTATGTTTGTGACATTATCCTTACGGAAGTAGTTGTCATATGCTTGATGATTAAGTTGGGAGTCACTTCTTGAGGCCTGTTCTGTATAGAGCAAGCTAATCTTTCAATATTTGTCAAAAGAACTCTATGTTTGCAACTACTAAACATCTATTGTATGTTTGTGACATTATCCTTATGGAAGTAGTTGTCATATGCTTGATGATTAAGTTGGGAGACTTGCCAGAGATGTATTCATGTTAAGGTTGTAGGGCCACTGCAATATCTTCTTTTCAGGTTGAAGATTGATTACATTGCAGAGTTTCCACCTCTCTCAAACCAGGCAAGCCATGCAGTTTTATACTAAGCTCAATCAAAGGCTTGATAGGAAAGGCATTAGAATGACAGTTAAGGTTGGCTTGACGCTTCTTTGTAATGAAGGCACTCTGTTGGTTACCTACACCTTCGGTCAAGAAGCCTCGAGCCAACCTTCTGGAAACGTGGAATGGCAATTGGAGTTAAGAGAATAAATATTTGGAATTTTGAATTCTGATGTTTGGGAAACCGATGCATATGATGGAGAATAGTCAGCAAAAGTCATCTGAAGCTGATGGAAGAAGGTGGATCCATGATCCATCTGGAAAGTTCTCATTGAAAGCCTTTTCTAAAGCATCAATTTCACACGAGCCCAAAAGTCTCACATGCTCAAGAGTTTGCTAGAAGTGGGTTGGTCATTGTCATGGTCATCGTAGCCTTGTCACAGCTATTTGGGGCCAGGTTTCTGATTGATTGGCAAAAGTTCAAAAACTGGAAGTGGGTTGGGCAGCAACAGAAAAGCACAACGAAAATATATTATCATTGCAGTTTTACCTGAAAATTAATGGCCCTTTTGTGAAGATCTTTAGGCAACAGTGGATTCTGAGGGTACTTCTCCTCCAAATACTGTCCCATTAAAATCAAACTCTGAAGCATTAGAGGAAGTATGCACATCTTATATGGCGGAAACTACTCCCACCAATTCTATTGTCGAATAAGAGTGAAAGAAGTTCACAACATTACAGAAAAGAACATAAAAGAAGAAGAAGAAGAAAATGGAGACCAGAATTCACTGACCAGGATGATGGCTAAAGAGTCGGCAATTACTATGTCCTCATCGACCAGCACCGGAACATAATTAAGAGGGTTGAGCTTTGAAAACTCTACAGTTCAATAACAGAAAATTTCTAAGATCCCAATCCTATTATAGATTTATATGATAGGAACTAAGAAGGACCCAGTGTCATAGTTAGTGATCCAAAGCCCTTAGTGTCTTGCGGTCAAGAAAAGAAAAACAATCCATACAAAAGAAAAGATGGAAGCAAAAACATGGGTTTGTGCTTGTATATAAACTAGCCTCACATGGTGTATTAATATCAATGTTTTAAACAGCGAATAGCATGTAGCATAGTGTTCACCCCTCTGAAGCGTGAGGCATAAGCTACATAGGCTGTAGCGTAAACTACATGTTACTTCTAGATTTCTAATCAAGGTTGTGCTTGGTTGTACCGATTTCATGATCTTCTGCACCAAATCAGACCGATTAATAATGAAATTTAACAAATTTTCATGATATTTGGCACAAACAAACGCAGTTTAAAGTAATAGGAAAGGGGGCAATGATTAAGTATAAAAGTAAAGAAAGAGCAACAAAACTGATTTAATACTGTTAATTATATTATTTTACTTTTATATATATATATATATATACACACACACACACACACACACTAATTTTTTTATTGAAAATAGAAAAATGTAACGATTATTAAAAACATTAATTGATTTAAATATTGTAGGGAAAATAACTTGTAATGTGAGCTATATAGCGTATAGTGTAAGCAAATTATCACGTAGCATAGGCTACACACAACTTAAGCTATTTTCATGAGCTACGTAACGTTAAAGCTATGCTATGCTACATAGCATAAACTACACACTGCATAGCGTAGCTATTTAAAACACAGTAGTATTCATCCCACTCATATTTGCTTGCATGTAAGCATGAGCACGAACCTGTAAAGGAACTAACAGGGTCCACCAACGATTGTGTTGTTTAACTAGTATGTACGGACCGTACAATATGTGCCATGTAGAAGGCCCGACAGGCATATGAGCTCATAAATGAATACATAGACACGCATATTCATGCATAAGTTCAGAGGAACCGATATTCAAGTATGTGCATAACATAAATAAACACTAACAGAAACATACTTCTATAGGCAAGTCAGCCATGATCAAATCCATTGCGTTTTCATGCTCGACAAAAATAAAAATAAAAATAAAAATTTTAACAAAAAAAATTGATGCGATTTTCACCACATTGAAGCATCATTTGGTATTGTAACCAAACAGACATGCATACATGCTTGTATGCCATGCCACTTGTAGCATAGCACTATAGCTAGGCATGTCACGCGAATGCCATGACCCATTATTAGTACAGATGTAACTATAATACCAACTTCAAAGTGTCTGAGTAACATACTATGTATTAAAATACAACCGAATGTATTCATGCATGTCAAGAAGGCAACTTCCAATAAACCCAGCACCAAAAATAAAGATTTGTTGTAGCATGCAAAGCCTCAGCCTGCGTGTTTATGTGTGCATGCACATTTATACATGTATGCTGCATGACAATGTCAGCCAGATGTGACATGCATACATCATGAGTATGTCCATTGTATTGGAAAGTGAAGTGTCCCCTACACAACTATAATACCCATTTTGAATTGTCGGAATAACATAACTTGAACTATATGCATCCAAGTAAAAAAAAAAAACTTGTGCGTACTCATAAGAAGTAAATGCATGCAGGCTATGGTCTCCTTACCTGGACTGAACTGCTCTCCTTTCAACAGGTTCACTGCCTTGTACTCATAATCCAACCCTTTCACATCCCCAAAACACAGTTTTCCGCAATCAGTTCCAACAATAACCATACAACCCATGACAAGTTATATAATCCTCCGCCCATATGTATGCATAGTGTCCTTGGGCCCTGAGTTCCTACGAATCAAACCCGCAATTAGGTGATCCGGACTGATGGTCTTTTAGCGTTAGGCCCCACCATGGATGGACCCAGTCCAAAAACTTCTCTTATAAGACCATCCTGACCCTTTTCATCAGTGGCTTGGAAATAGACATCTAAGAAGTAGAAAATAGTCCAAATTCAGTGGCAAAAAAGAGCTAAAAGATGGGACAGGTAGGATCTTCCAATCTGGGAAATTTTTCAGGCATGGCCCACCAACAGAACACCATCAGATCAACAGTTTGGATCACTGAACTACAGGATCCGCTCATAGGAAGATTCTATACATGTCCTCAGGGGAAGGATCATATGATACCTCATGAGTGTTTTAGGATTTATGTAAGGTACAGTATTTTCAAAGGAGGAATTATTTGATCAATGATTCGGGGCTTTCAACAGTATTCTTGGGTTTTTCAGTTCTGGCAAGTGGGGTCCACGATCAACATTCCAGACCATTGATCTGTCTCATATCACCTAGGATGTACCAGTCCTCAAAAAAAATCCCAGAACAGAGGGCCCAAGCTACCAATTTGTAGGATATATGTAGAACGATTAGGATTATTCTTCCCACGAAATCGACCATCAATTTATAGGATATATGTAGAACGATTAGGATTTTCTTCCCACGAAATCATCAGGGGCATTGTCCATCGACTGTGGAGGATCCACGGACTAATCTGCACCGTCGAACCATGGGGCCCACTTGTCAGAAATGAAAACTGTGTTGTTGGGATTGTTCGACCATGGGCCCCATTTTTCAGTGAAACGTCGACAGTCCACTGAATTTCTCTTTTCAACCGTCTATTTGTAGGCCATAAACAGTTGAGCTTGGTATTGTTCTATCGACAACATTTAAAGTGGCGTGGTCCATCCATGGCCAGGCCCAGCAAACCAACAGTCTGGATCACTGAGCCATGGACCCCACATGTCAGAAATGAAAACCCGAATACAAGGCTCAAAGCTTCAGGTCGCAGATAATATGTAAATATATAATTCCTCTTTTAAAAGCTGGAAGTAGGCGAAAAAAAAAAAAGTAAATCGCAAGAATCACGATTCTGATTTTCGCGATTTTCAGAAGCGAAGGGGGAATTAAAAGAAGAAAAGAAAAACTAAAAACCTTTCAAATTCAAAGCAATACGTACTCGCCACGCGCACGAGCTCCGGAAGTATGAATAAAGCTGCAGCTTCGAGCCACTGGAATTCGCCTGAAATTTCAAAAAAAAAAACATTTAGACATTGAGAGAGAGAGAGAGAGAGAGAGAGAGAGAGAGAGAGTCCTTGGAGATTGAGAAAAGGAAGGAGTGGTTGAAGATGATCAGCGTTTGGAAGATCAAAAAGAGGAGGAGAGAAGTATACTCTGGAAACGGATGCCATTGGGATTTCGGAATGCAGCTGAAGCGATTTCCCGTTTATTTCTTCGAGAGCCAGTGCATGTATAAACACTCCCGAGTGGCTTGTTTGGTAGCACGCGGGAGGACGGGAATGCGTAGTCTGATGGCCCTCCAAAGTACGGAACAGCGGTGTGCTGGGGGATGGGCAGGCAGAGCCGGAAGTCTGAACGAGGAGATTTCAGGGAGCAGATTAGGTGGGACGCGGATTTCCTTCGAAAGACTTTAGCAGGAAGTTCCTGCGCTGGAACCCAGGTAGGGCCCACTGTGATGTTCGCGAGAAATCCTTCCCGTCCATCCGTTTGTGAGTTTATTTAGGACATAGGAACAAAAATAAATAGTACCTAATGCTCAAGTGAGCCGAGAAAACGTGATAATTGAACGTCCACAGTTGGAATATTCATGTGGATACAGATGTTTTGAAGCATGCTAATATTTGTATTTTCAGTTCATCCCCGTAGTGATGACATTATTAACGGTATGGATGGCATGTAAATATCACTGATAAACTCAGGAAGGTTTCAACTGTAGTAATTTCCCCGACCACCTCCTCCTTTAGTACAGCCACTTTAGTCTTGGATTTGTTCACTTTTGGCCTCGTATTCTAAAATGAGCTCGGAAAACGGAATGACAGAGTGGATTCCCGACGGACATCACGGTAGGCCCCACCAACGTTTCCAGCGCAGGAAGTTCCTATAGCAGGATATCTGCGTCCGATCAGTGTTTGAATTATCTATGATATCATCCTTCGTTCCGTGGATACTGTGAGGGGCTGAATTCACTTTATTATTGGTACACGTCACTGTTAAGTGCCATGTCACCAATTTATTAAATATATTAAAAAATTGCATTTCACGGAAAGTTCAACCGAAACGAAAATCGGATTGCGCACTCTGTGCAGTACACTCTTAGGCGCGTTTGGGCGGCCAGATTAGGTTGAGTAGGTGGGATAGGATTTTGAAATCTCATCCCGTATCCTTCCGCAAGTCTGTTTGAGCGGCGCCGGTTCGACGATGGATGGGAGTGGTCTCTGAATTTGGGAGAGGATCTGTTGGATTGTGAAATCCCGTCGACTTGAAATCTTGCCTTTTCGCTATCCCTTCTCGATCCCATCCTTAGCCTGTCTGCAGTCCAGCGTATAAACTACGGGATGAGATTTCACAGGCTTCTGATTTGACGGGAGAGATGTTGGTGGCAGGGTTTCGTTTTGGCGCGAAATGGGGTTTATAACAACTACTGTAGGGTCGCGATGACCGTCTTCATCGATCGGTTGTCATCGCGAGCAGAAGGTCTGGTCGTCCTGAGGTAGGTTTTCTTCCTCGTACACCGAGCATGAAACGTTGTTCTGTACTATCCATAGGTCTTGCATGTTCCAAATATGGATGATTTCTATAGCGTCCGAGAGGGTCATGAAGGGTTTTCATGCATCTGATGTAAATCTGTGGATTTCGGCAAAACAAGCCCTCCAATATGGAGTTGGCCTATTTGGCTGGCTGCAATGGCTTCTAATCCAGGTCTGATATACATGTGTAGTTGGATTTCTTCTCCCTTGGTCCAATCTGCCTTGTTTTTATTCCTATTGCTCCTATCTTTCTTACAAAAATCTGTGAAATGGAGGTCACCGCATCGTCTCATTCTCTGATGAGCTGTTAACTCAGATGGATGAGATGTTGTTGTAGAATGGCCGTGTGGGGTTTCATCTATATCGATTGTCAGGTTTAGGCATTATGGATTCAGATTATAAAATGTCCTGGCAATTGCATGATCCATGGGGTTTTGGGTTCTCTGAATATATATGAGGAATTTGACTCTCTTTGATTATTTTTCGGATTCGTAAATCTCAAATGGTATATAATCTGCTAATATATGTACTATTTGTCATAGATTGTTCATCTGATAATATCTTCTTACTAAATTGGAGGTGTTACAATCGCAAATCTCAGATGGATCTACTTTGGTTGGTTTTCATTGGAATCGAGATATGAATTTCTTTTATGGATACGTATATTAACTACTGTTTAATCAATGCTATCTTCATTTGTAGATCCCTGTTCATGCATATCTTCTTTTGTTTTCATTTGAGATGAAAATTTTCTTCTCATTGAATGTATGCCCAGAAATTTTCCTTGTTTTCACATTCACTTTATACTATGGATTTTCTCAGAATATCGTTGTATGTTTGATCATCTACTATTAATTTTCCTGTTTTTTACACTTGTTTTTGTTTTCTACTTGACTGTTTCTTAGAATGTGGGCCTATGGATGCTTACTTTCATATTGTGTGGAATTTCATTTAATATCGATTGATGAGTCATCTGAATATGTTTGAATGTTTTGTCGTTTGGGTTTTCTTCGAATTACATAAGGTGGAAATTTGTCTTCCTCTCTACAATTTTTTGACAAAATGTGTGGTTTCTACTTCATGTATTGTTGTTAATTTCTCGGAGAGTTACTTTGATTGAATCTCATGTGTCGAATAAACTTCCTATTCAAACTTATTCTGTTCTCTCTGTTACCAGTCAATCCAAATGGATTTAGCGGTTTTGGTTTCCTTTGAATCAAGTTTTGAAAATTCATTTAAAATAAGTATATGAATCTTCAGTTACCAGATCTATCTTCATTGTTTAAAATAAGTAAATTGCAGTGAACTCGTATGTTAGCTGGAATGTATTCTCAGTAAATTTCTAGATATTACATTCCCACCCATCTACCATATGGCATGGAATGATGCTGGTATTTTTCACTTGAGGTAAATTTGTCAAGCGGCCTGTGTGTGCAAAGATTGTTATGTATCGTGCTCTTCACATTCAATTTGGATATGGAGATTGTTTCTTAGTTCATATACAGGAAAGAAATATACGTACAGGAAGAATTGTTTTGATTTTTATTATTTTTTCAACAGTGTTGATAATTGTTGTCTTCTGTGGTTTCAATGGTTTCCTTTGGATTCAATCCAGATATATTCAGTTGGATACCTTCTCAAAGCAAGGAATATGCTTATTCTGTTTAACTTAAAGTCAAGTTCTTTTCGTCGAATTCTGTTGGTTCTTCGCAGCCTGTTCTCATTGACTTGAAGTTCACTGGTTTCATCTCTTGGATTTCTCAAACATCTCTGGTATGGTTACTCTCATATATTGTGTTGTAGTGTTTCTCAAAATGTGGGCAAATGGATTCTTTGTATAATAGTCCGTGTAATTTCATTTACTATATGTGTGGGCAGATGGACTCTTTGTTAAGCATAGCTATGTTCCTTCATGCACTTTCCCACCCTTGAAATCTTATGGTATGGGATGATGTATATAAATTCATTTACTTGCATCTGCCAAAAGCTGTATTTGTGCAAAGATTATTTCATATCCCGTTCTTCACATTCAGTTTTCCATTGGAAGCAGTTTCTTGGTTTATATATAGAGGAAGATTTGTTAGGATGTGGGGTAACTGATAAAATGAAATACATACTGTTGTTTTCTAATAATGCTCATGCTTCCCTCATGGTTTTGAAACGACAATAATTCGTTCTCACCATTTTTTGTTTCAAATCATCAAGATAATTATCTTGATGATCAGAAAAATACAATCTTCTTTCATAAATAAAAACTTTGTTTTAGTATCTTACCTTATGAATTTTTTTTAAAGTCTAATTATCTAAAAGCATAAACAAGCAGGCCATTTTTGTGCAGGCCTCTTTTTTCTTCCTAGAGAAATACTACTTTCGGATGCATTTAGATGCTTGATCGAATTTAATTATTGAACATTCATTTATCACTAGTTAGTAATGCTCCCACATCAGATCATTGTAGCTGCTTGTTTATTTATTCCATTTAGAATTGTAATTAGCAGGTATTCTCGTATCCTCAAGTGAACGGCATGGTAACATTAATCCTCAAGTATCCTTTTCAATATTCTCCATTGAAAGCATGATATTACGATTCTACATATTCCTTCATGCCTGTATGTAGTTCATTTTTAGGATGTGGGTATCTGAGGATTATTTTTTGTTATATACTTATTGAGTCCACAACTATGAAAGCTACTTTCAACTGTGAAAGCAACTTCCTAAAAATGTGCATCATCATAAGAACACGAAATTTTCAAGATTGTGGATGCACTCATAATATATTATTAATTTTCAGTTCTATTGTAAAACTAATGTTTGGCTTTCAGTCATTTGTTGGTGCTGTTTCTTTACTTTTCCAAGTATCCAATGGAAATTATGAAAGTAACTTTCAAGTATTAAATGATATTATGATTCTATGTTTTCCTTCATGACTATATGTAGTTCATTTTTAGGATGTGGGTAACTGATGACTATCTTCATTTGTTGTGGACTTATTGAGTCCAGGTGCACCATAATGCGAACAATGTCATAATGTGCCCACTTCAGAAAGCACAGATCCATTATTTTCCTGTTCCACAATCAGTCTTAATGTAATTGGAAATGCTCTATAAATCTACCAGATTGGAAGAGTTCATCCCTTAGATCAATAGATTGTAAATATATAATTAAGAAATATACAACATTGTCCTAGAAAGAAAAAAAAGAAGGAAAAAAAAAAGCACCAAAACTTAGATGGCTACAATCTTTATGTGTGCAATATCTGTAGGTCATTGACATTCCACAATGGGGCCATCAGATTAGTGGTTTGGTTTAATGATCCATATACCCATGGCTACGGGTTGGGGGCATAAGGATGCTAATATTTTTTTATTGCTGATTTTTTGGTTTTCTTAGTTAATGCGGAATATTCCATTCAAAATTGCAGTAGATATACAAAAAAAGAGAAAAAAAATTCTTACCTGAATTTATGGACATGATACTATTTAATGCACCGGTTTAATCGTGTTTGTGATGCAAGGTGTATTTACGAGCATGAACTGAAAAAGGGTGCTAAAAGCACGGATTTAACGTTCAGAATGCACCAAGGCAAGGGACGGACTCCAAGGGACCAAGATCGACGGAATTACACGCCAGGAATCCGCGAAAATCGAGAAACTGAAACTCAAGCGGCATGAAAGTCACAGCAGCGCTGAGGCTTGGACGCGTGGCAGATCATTTTGGAATTTTTGTTCATCTTCATTGTATTTCCCTTTATGCTCATTGTACTTGTAAAGTTTTTTATCATAGTGGAAATGTGATGGAGTTTGTGCAGCGTGTGGAGGTGGCTTGGGTTTGGGCTGGAATGGGAGCAGAGGCTGGACGAGTCTCGGTTTTGAGGATTGAAGGAGGGAAAGCCTTCACGGGAGAGAGAGTTTGTTTGTTATCTTTAGTTTTTTTTTGTTTTCTTCTTCTTCTTTTCTTTTCTTTTTGAGATTTAGCCCAATCATAATTATGTTGGGCTGAACCTCTTAGCTAGGGCTAAGAGGTGAAACTTGTAGTCTGATGGGAGAGATTTTGCTTGTGCCCCATTGTTTAGATTGACTGATGTTTGTTTAGACTGACTGATGTTGATTTTTAGTTCAATTAAAAGGAATACTTTCAGTTTTTTATAATGGTTTGTTGTGACTGAAATTACAATAAATCTGCGTTTATGACGTCAGGAAGCCCTGTTGTTCACCATCGTCTCATGGGCATGGTCGGATGACAGTATCCTTCCTAACTTTCATGCATTGTTGATTGGTTGCTAATTAGTTTAATTTTGTTGTTTGCTTTGTCTCCTAGGCATGGTTTAGTGATGGAATCCATTCTAATTCATATACCTTTCATCTCGTGAAAACTATATCAAGTAAGTTCAGTTTAATTTTCATAATTCTTGATGCAGGCATAAGATCTCCCTGATCTCTACAAGTGGATCCTCTAAATTCCTAGTTTCCTTCCTCTGAATTCCTTAAAGTTTTAGATGATTATTTTACAATTATTTCTTAAATTCTATTTGGTTTAGATCACATCTTAGACTAGTTCTATTTCTACCTAGTTTCAGGAAACGTACAAGTTTCAGTCCCTGTGGATTCGACTTTGGTCTATATTCCATTCAAAATTGCAGTAGATATACAAAAAAAGAGAAAAAAAAGAGGTGAAGTTGCAAACTGTGAAATGATCTGGTAGTTAATATTAAACACTCAATTCAAATTTCAAGCCAATGACATATATGCGAACAATGTCTAATTTATATTCAATGGTGTATGAGGGACTTGCTTATTATGGTCGTTTGTTATTCTATCCGAATGAATATTTCCATTATATTTTGTTCCATTTTACAGGAAACAGTGTTGAGCACATCATTACAGATACGTGGAAGAGGTAAGTTTCTGCTATTCTTTTCATATGGGAAAACAAAAATTTCTTTTCTTTTTTTTTCATTTTAGGCGATAGGATCTCTGTGAAATGTACTTGATTAGCAATCTAGGATTAGCGATGAATACTTCAAGATCTACAACTGGTTGATATTATTCTAGAATATGCATGTCAGTGTGGATCTGCCATATCACTGTTTCTGCCAATCATCTGATGTGTTACTGCCAGGACATCTGATGTATTGTTGCCAATTAGATGACGTTTCTGCCAATCACTATTTCCACTGTTTTCATATGTTGTGGTCCACTTTCGCTTTGGATGTGCTTAA
The DNA here is from genome assembly GCF_029962835.1 of Magnolia sinica. Taxonomy (NCBI): domain Eukaryota; kingdom Viridiplantae; phylum Streptophyta; class Magnoliopsida; order Magnoliales; family Magnoliaceae; genus Magnolia; species Magnolia sinica. The sequence continues at coordinate 20,251,907 of NC_080576.1, read as the reverse complement.
AATTTGGAGTTGATACGTGAAATTTTCTTTAAAAATTTATGGACAGCGTGGATAAACTACATACATTCACTGTGTGCCTAACAGAGTTTAATTGGTATGATAAAAGTGCATTGAGTGACTATTAAATACTATTTCTTGCCATACACAGCTGTATCCAGGGCCGTGTGGGTTCACATGGATGTACGTAGAAAATCCTCCGTGTTCATCTGTTGTGAAAGATTATTAATTAAATACCTCACATGACACATTTGGAAAAATTCAACATTTTTCTTCTTCTTTAGTTCTTTGGTTTCTTTTTGGGACAATTTTACCCTTAGTCTTATGGGTGGATGACAATAGATCAGTTCGGGCACAAGTAAACCATGTTAGTGGAGAACCCACGTCAAGGGCGTATATATGTGTGGTCCCAAGTTTGTTCAACTCATAATATTTTCAATGGGTTACATTTGGGTATATGGATGGTCCAATTAATGTACTACACTTTGCAGGCTATCCAACAAAAATCACACAACACATTATTCTAACCATCTAATCAATGGCCTATAAAATTGATGGTCACAGTTGTTTTTAAAAAATAGGTTTGATCATCAATCTGAGTCATTCATTTGGTGGCCCCAACTTGGATTGCTTCTGACGATCACCTCAATCAAACAATCCCAAACATCCCAATTGTGTCTTGGAAAACAAGTGAATATACAATAGAAGGTCAATATTTGGATGGAATGATTATTTGATTACCGTGATATTTGTGTGGTGGCCCATGAAGTGTGGACCAGACCTATTGGTGCGTCTAAATCAATTGATTGGGTTGCCTGTGCATCTATATGCAACTTGATGCACTATAACTTATTGTGTTGTGAGAGGGTTATTCATGACCTAAGGCATGAGTGGTTTACTACTATTTAGTAATTTGTAACATGGTGCTTTGTACTTTTTCTTAATTCATTGAGTTTAGTTATTTATTGCATTTGCTTATTCACATTACCACTTTACAATACTATTATAACACAAATCAATCAATTACATTTCATGTGATAAACTACCTTGTTCTGTGTGCCTTGCACGACCATACTTCATTAATTATTTACAATTTATATTTCAGTTGTTTTAATTCTGTTCAAAGTTTTCTAATTTTTACTATTTTTCGTTCTTCCAAATATTCTTTTTTATTTATGTTTTTAAGGCTTTTGTGTGTCTCGAGTCTTATACCTTGCGTCATAGGGCTCAATTGCAGGATAATATGCATATAATGATACATAATTCATTCTTTTGTTATTCCAAGAGAGAATATGAACAGATTTTATCTTAATTTATTTTCTACTTTCTGCCATATATCTTATTTGTTTTAACCCTCAAACAATCTTGTGAGACTATTACAAGATAGATTGGAATGAATCTGAATTTTATACTTTTTACCATATATCTTATTTCTTTTAACCCTCAAACAATTTTCTTTTCGTTATGTTAGGATTTTCAATTGAAATCCTTAGCTTCAAAATTTCTTAAAGAGAATCAAATTTGATTGCTGATCTTGATAAAAATCATCATATCTGAAATTTTTAATTTGATTGCTGAGACATTAACAAAATCATGGTATTTGAAATTTTTAACGTGCAATCATACTTCAACTTATCCCACCATTTAAATTAATCAATTTGTTGTCGAAGAGGAGATGGAAGGACTTCAGATGTTCCCAAAAGCCTTCCATGTAAGAAAACTCGACTTATAACCAGAGTCAAATTGAAGGAACGATTGACTGTTTAAATTGATAATAAATTTATAAGCTTGTAGAGTTGGTTTATTCCCCATATCATAGGAGAAATACTATTAAATACTGTCAATTTGAGTACACGAACCTGATAGTGTTGGTTATCAGTTGGCGATGGAGAGTGAAGATTCCGGAGAAGATACAGATAGTGTCATAGTTGCTCGGGCGATGATGGCTTGTGTGGCGGCTATCGGAGAATATTGTCGTGAATACATGTTCAAACAGCTGGCTCGTCATGGAGATGATGAGCGAGCCAAGTTCATTAACTCTATCATTAGGGCCAGTGACCGAGATTGTGTCACGCAACTTAGGATATACTGGCGGCTAGCGGGTTTGCATGGGACAGTGAGCAGATGGTGGTGATGTCTCCTGATGAAGTCTGAGAGGAATATCTTAAGGTATGAATTTTGACATATACAGCTTCCGCCATCTAATGTGTTATTAACTTGCATACTATACTTACAAATGCTCATTGTGCAGCTGCAGTCTCACCCGCATGCGGAAAGACTCCGCGGGAAACGGATCGAGAGAATGGATGATTTTGCAGTTATTGTCTGTTCAGACCAGGCAACGGGACGTTATGTCTGCAGTAGTAGGAGTATAGCCGCATCAGCATCAACATCATCATCTCGTCTTCAACGAGAACTCAATGATGCATGGAGAGAGCTGGATAATGATATCGACGATATAGTTGACTTGTCAGATGATTTTGTCATAGACTCCACAGGGACCATCCCATTCTCGCCAGACAGTCCTTCGATGGGACAACACGGCTCACATAGCACTCTCACTCATAGAGCTGATTCCAATGCTACTCAAAGTGAGAGTGCAGGAAGGAAATGATCGCGCCCTCCTCGTCCCTGTGAAGTACTCGGGGCCTCTCTATAGACCGTCGCCAATTCAATGCTGAAATTTGGCCTCGAAAAGTCAGTGAATCACACTTCCAAAGTACTTGATGTACTAGAAGAGGTCCAGGGCCTGACCAACTCAGAGTTTTTTGAGGTTGGTTAACTCTTGAGTAAGGACAAGGGGCTGGCATCATTCTTTGTGAGTCTGCGACCTGAGCGCCGCATTAACTAGTTGAAGAAAACACTCCATGACCACTTTGGTGATCAAGGTGTCGGATCCATCTGAGGATTTAATATATTTGGTTATGTTTTCTTGCTTGTTAGTTATTGGCATGTAATAACTTTGATTTACTTGATCTGGTACTTTTTTTTTAGATTTATTTCTTTTGACTGACAAATATGGTGGTATATCCGTAGTATATTAAAATATGACTTTTGCGATGGCGACAACTTTTATGTAGTTAACATCTTTTATATGGTTTCACATGCATGCATTGGTAAGTTTATTTTCTTAAGACAGATAAGACCATACAATCCGCCTGCTTGGAAGGGTACGTACTTACAACTGGATTTTGTTTTCATTTACTAAGTCTATTTGTACTTTACGATGCTACTCGATAGGACAGTACTGCATGTAAACTTCGTTTGCGAATTTCTATTCAAAGACATGAATCTCGTGCCAATTACGTCCATGTCATTACAGATGGGAAAGGAGTTATTACGTAGTATTGGTGGGACATAGGCTTGGAATATACATGTGTTGGGATGACGCGAGGTTGGAGGTGGAGAGATTTAGTGGGGCGAGACACCGCGCATTCAGGAACTGGAAAGAGGCAGTTGTATGCTGGGTCGGTCACTTCAGTAAGGCATGTGCACCGTCAATACCTTGCACGGATTCTCATGCGGTTTAGTTTGCTGCATTTTCTGATGAGCTAGACATCCGCCATTCTTCGTCATTGTCCATCCGACAGATGATACAGATGACACCGGCGACTCCGACCATGGTTTCTAGGGCCTTGTCGACCGATGATCTTCCCCGATCGTATAGAGAGATATTCTGTGCTCTTCTAGTTGGCGTCGGTGTCCTTTTTCTTGCCTTCCTTATTATTTTTAAATTCTATCCTAACACGGATGACTGTATATCTTTATATGTTACTTGTTTCTTTTTCTCTCTTTTTCCAGCATAACTTATGTTTGACATTGTCTTTTGTTTCTCATGTTTTCATATATCTCTATTTTTGACTGCCATACACTTGTCTTGATCGTTCTTATCATACTACTGTCACATGATGTGGTCCATGCAGATACACGGCTATGTTCCATGGTGATGGTAATATTGATTGAATAAATTAGATATTAAAGGCGTTGATGACACATATGTCATGTGGGCCCCACACAATTTTATGACCCCAACAATGTATGGGCATGTCCAAAAATCATGTGGACCACATTACAGGAAACAGTGTTGAATGAGGGTCGATCTTTAAAAACACTAGTGGAGTCCACATGCAGTTAATATATATATGAGTGATATCTATGTTTTATATCTCCATCTGGGCCTGTATGGCCTAATGAACAGATTTGATGTAAAATTATCTGGTAAAATAATGGGCATTGCGGCTATATCTTAATGTGGTGTGGTCCACCAGAGATAAATCGCGCCTCCAATTTTTAGGACAACGGTGTAAGATGATATGTCAAAATGGATGAAGGGCATGGATGAAACATTTACATCATCACGTGGCGCAGAGAGCACAGACAACCAGCCACATCGTTGTCTGCAGGGGATGTATGCAATCCGTCCGTTGGCTGAATGGGGTTATAACCGTCCCTTTCTAAGTACTGTTGGCACAAGTATATCAATCTCATACAATCCCATGCCCGGCCAAACACACTCTGTCCATGCAATCCCATCCCGTCCGCCCGTCCAAACATGGCAGTAGTTGGGCCGCTGGATATAGTAATCCAGTGGGATTGCATGTAATCCACTGACGCTTTCATTTATGACATTGAAAGCCGTGTAATCCACCCTGATACAACCCACTCCCACCTAATCCGCCCGTCCAAACACGTCCTTATTGTACTCAGTAAACTCAATTGGGCCTACCTTGTATGTATGTGGTCTATCCACACCGTCCATCCATTTTTCCATCTAATTTAAGGGGTTGAGCTCAAAATTGAAGTATATCCAAATATCAAGTGGATCATAACACAGTAAACAGTGGGGATAATGATTTCCACCGTTGAAACCTTATTAGGCCCCACGATGATGCTTATTTGTCATCCAACTTGTTCATAAGATCATACAGACATAAACAAAGAGAAAACACAAATTTGGGAACTTTTATAGCCCTGAAGAAATTTTCAACAGTAAACGTTTAGTTCAAATGTTTCCTTTGTTGTAGTCCATTAGAATATTGATTATGCTTCATTTTTTGTCTCAAGCATTAAAATTATTGGGTAAAATTGAGAAATATAGTAGATAAGTAGCAAGACTTGCTACTAAAGTAATGTCACCTAATTATGTGGGTCTCACCATGATATATGTTTTGTATCCACCCTGTCCATCCATTTAGAAAGATTATTTTGGGGCATGAGCCAAAGAATGAATAAAATCCAAAACTCGAGACATAGAAAACAGTGGAGATAGTCACACCCACCATTAAAAACTTCTAAGGGTCTCAAACATTTTCGATCAAGCTTATATTTGTATTTTCCCTTCTTTAATGTCTATGTTAACTTATGAACAGGTTGTATCTAAGATAAAAATCACAGTGGACCTTAGGAAGGCTTCAACGGTGGACGTCACTCTCCTCACTATTTTTTGTGGTGGGGTCCACTCCAGCTTTGGATCTGCCTCATTCTTTTGATCATGCCCTAAAATGATCTCTCCAAATGAATGGACGATGTGGATACAGAACATACATGATGGTGGGACCGACATAACTAGGTGACGTCACTTTAGTAGCAAGTCTTGCTACTCAACTTGTGGGCTGAATCCCCATATAGAACTTAAACAAAAATCACGGTGGACCTTAAGTTAACACAAACATTAAAGAAGGGAAAACACAAATATCAACTTGATCGAAAACTTTTATGACACTTAGAAGTTTTTAATGGTGGGTGTGACTCTCTCCACTGTTTTCTGTAGTGGGGTCCACTCGAGTTTTAGATTTGATTCATTCTTTGGCTCATGCCCTAAAATGATCTCTCCAAATGGATGGATGGTGTGGATACAAAACATACATCATGGTGGGACCCATATAACTAGGTGATGTCACTTTAGTAGCGAGTGTCGCTACTCAACCCATGCGCTGAATAAGGAAGCGGATTGCCCGGTGAGTAACTCACTACGCTTAGCATACTAAGTAAACTTGGTGGGGTCCACCATGATTTATGTATTTTATCCGCTCCGTTCATCAAATTTACAAGATAATTTTAGGGCTTGAGACCAAAAATGAAGCATATACAATGTTCAAATGGACCACACCATAGGAAACAGTTGAATTAAATGTTTACCGTTGAAACTTTCTTAGTGGCTACAAAAGTTTTGGATCAATCTTATATTTGTGTTTTCCCTTCGTCAATGTCCTAATGATCTTATAAACAAGTTAGATGACAAATAAACATCGCTATGGGGCCTAGCAAGGTTTCAACGGTGGAAATCATTATCCCCATTGTTTACTGTAGTATGATCCACTTGATATTTGAATATAGTTCAATTTTGGGCTCAACCCCTTAAATTAGAAGGAAAAACGGATGAATGGCGTGGATACCACATACATACAAGGTGGGCCCAAGTGAGTTTACTCAGTACGATAAGAGTGTACTGTACACAGTACGCAATCTGATTTCCAAATGGAAATCGTCTATCGTTTCCGTTAAACTTTCCGTGAAATGTAATTTTTTAAATATATTTAATAAAACTGGTGACGTGGCACTTACAGTGATGTGGACCAATAATAAAGCTAGATTCAGCTGCTCACTGTTTCCACCAAGCAGAGGATCCACACTCCATCGAAATATCTTCGATATTATCTTTATCTCCAGCTCAACAGTACCAATAACACCGATAGCAATACCGATAATGTTGATAGTGTGGAAATCCCAGGTATTAGTAATATATCACTAAGTATCACTAACGTATCCATATTGGTAATGTAGTTACCAATATTTTTAACTATGTAAAATTTAAGTGTCGCTTGTATTGTTAACGTATAATTATCACCAATTTTTTCAACAATGTGAATAATGGGTAACCGTAGCTATAGGTATATAGCCATCGTGAAAGCAAGGGTATTTCAGTATGCAAATATAGCGTGTTCATAAATGATGGTTTACTTTGGGAAAATAATGTTTGGTAGCGTCTTAAAGACGCTGGGTAAAAGGTGCGTCTACAGTAGTTAATTTCTCTCAGAAAAATTCTTACACGGCTTTCATTTTAAACGGATTGCGTGGTGAACCTGCCATCAGGGACGTTGTCATGTGTAAGCCGTGGTTCGCTAATCCGGGCCGTTGATCCTTTGATTCCCACAGAAAAATATACTCCAATGTTTCCGGATATGTTCGGCTTACCTGCATCGCGCGTGCCATTTGATACATCCATTGGATTTTATACACGCGCGTCTGACACGTGTATTAGCATGTAGAGATCCTGTGCGTGTGTGCGTGTGAGGGAAGCGGATTGACTGGTGTACCACACGCCACCGACCTGGCTGGTGTGTTTCGTGCGAAGACGTCGCGTTGGTGTGTTTCGTGCGAAGACGACGCTACGCGACGTCCAAGTTGTACGGACAGTTAAAGGAGATAGAAATTATATGGGCCCCACAGTGATGTATTTATTATATCAACACCGTTCATACATTTTTATAGATCATTTTAAATCATGAGACAAAAAATGAGCCATATATAAATCTAAATTGGACCACATCACAAATATAAGTGGTACAATGATTCTCATCGTCAAAACATTTATAAGGCCCACCATAACGTTTATTTTCCATCCAATATGTTAAAAAGGTCAAAAATAATTGGATAAATAGGAGAAACAAATATCATATTGATCCAAAACTTCTGTGACCCCCAAAAGGTTTCGGTGGTAGAAGTTCAATCGTCCACTACTTTTTGCATTGTGGCTCACTAGATCTCTGAAACTGTCTTATTTTTCAAATCAAGCTTACGACAAGCTCTCCAAATGAATGGACGGTTTGGATATAACACATACCTCATGATGGGACCCACAGAACTTGGTGACCTCAACACACCTCCCAATGGTGGTGTGTGGTACACCAGCCAATCCGCTTTCCTGCGAGGTACGAAAGCAGCACAGCATTTTCGTGCCTCGACATTGAGTACAAAAACATCGGCACACGTGCATGATAATCCGAACCATGCATGACGCGGGATTAGCTATTGATTATCCTATAATGGAAATTTTCTTTGATCGAGCTATTTTAACCATCTAATAAATGGGCCACTCCTCAGTTAATGGAACCGTTGCCTTTCATGTCTTTTAGTGCTTATTTCCTATGGCACAACGAAATCGCTATTATCATCCAAACAGTCTGATTTTTGGGCAGTGACCCGATTCACCGTATGAAATACTAAATTGACGGTTAAGATTTAATACACGTCACAGTGAGGCATCCACACTCATGAATAATTATCATTTCTGAAAAGTGAAAAGTAAATATTCGGGAAACACGCGTCGCCCGGAGGTCTTGCTTCGGCAGGAAGCCGATTGGCTGGTGTACCTCACACCAGCTATATAGCTACTTTATTGACGTCAGCAAGTTATGCGGGGGTATGTGTTATATCCAGACCGTCCATCCATTTAAAGATCTCTTCTTAAGGGTTAAGAAGAAAAATGAGAAAGATCTAACTATCAAGTGGACCACAATGCAAAAAGCAGTGGGGGATTGAACTTCTACCATTGAAACCCTTTTCGAAGTTACGGAAGTTTTGGATCAATATGAAATTTCTTTCTTCCTCTTCATTCAGGTCTTTGTGACCTTATGAACAGATAGGATGGAAAATAAACGTTATGGTGAGCCGTACGAATTGTTTAATAGTGAAAATCATGATCTCCGCTGCTATTTGTGGTGTGGTCTATATTGTCTTTGGATATGATTCATTATTTAGACAATGATTTGAAATGATATTTAAAAATAGATGAACGGTGCAGATATAATAAACACATCACTATGGGGCATGTAACTTTGAACTCCTTTAAACCGTTTGTACAACTCGGAGATGAAGGAGCGTCAGTGCTCGTCTTCGCACGACACGTACCTAGAGCAGCTATATAGCTGGTGTGTGGTACACCAGCAAATCCGCTTCCGCTTCGGCAGCACTCTGTCATACGTGTGGGACCCACCTTTCTATAGTAGCTATCATCATCTGAGGGCCCATCGACGCGGCAGAAAGTGTTACGTCGGGTAATCATTGTAATCGATTGGTAGCCTGCAAGTATACCTTAAGAAGGCAATAAATCCAACGGCCCAGATGCAACGGCGGGAAGAAATCCACCGATCAATCGTATGGCTGGAGATGTTCGGTGGAGGAGATTTTTGATCTATTGTCATCCTACGTTGCTTCACCATATCAACGGTCTCAATGCAATATCGGCGCATGTCAAAGTACAGTACGTATGTTTGGTCTCGTTGATTGATGGTGTAATCTCAGCCGTTACTCCGTTGACCATCGATCTAGATAAGTTTTGGAACATGACTGATATAATATAGATTACCCTAACCAATGGTCCCGATTGATAGATCAGCATGCCACGTGTACCGCTGAGAGAGGACGCGGATTTCCTGCGAAAGCCTTTCGCAGGAAGTTCCTGCGCAAGAATTCTGGATGGGGCCCACTGTAATGTTTGTTAGAAATCCAACCCGTCCATCCGTGTTTTGAACTCATTTTAGGACATGAGACCGAAAATGATTAGGACGCAAAACTCAAGTGGGCCATACTAGATGAAACAGTGGGGAAAGGAATTCCTACTGTTGAAACCTTCCCAGGATCCACCTTGATGTTTATATTCCATCCAAACCGTTTATAAGGTCATTTTCACTGAGATGAAGTGAAAAGACCAAGAAATTAAACCGATACAAAACTTTTGTGGCCATATAAATGTTTCAACGATGGTCACTAAATCCCCGTTGTTTCCTCTCGTGTGGCCCACTTGAACGTTTGATCCTCCTCATTTTTGGTGGCATATCGTAAAATGAACTCGAAAAACGAATGGACGGAGTGGCTTTCTCACAAACATCGTAGTGGACCCCACACAGAATCTTGCGCAGGAACTTCCTGCGAAAGTCTTTCGCAGGAAACCCGCGTCCGCGTCCGCGCCCGCAGGGTATTGCGGTTCCACCGCACCTGCCGCATGATCTCCCACTGTCCTATTTCCTGGTACACAAGCTATTTCCCCCGGTGACATCATTTTTCCTCCGCCGTGATTAAAATATCAGCGTACGTCGCATTCCAGTGGGACCGACATAAAAGGTTATTCAATGATCTGAACCGTCTATATTTTTCAATCTATGCTAATGTATCACCGTCAGAAAATTATACTGAACATATTATTTTTCCCATCACTATCTGTCAATCAATTAGAACGATGAAAAGAAAATTTCAATGGCTTGCATTCCAATCTAAGACCCCCTCTGAAGCGAGATTATGGAGAATAACTTAATCAGTCGGCATGTGGGCCTATTGGGTGGCGACGCACGCTGGAACGGACTTACAACACTGACGAAACGAACTATTTGACAGCAACCTCTTCATCGCTCGTAAAAGAGCCTTTTTGACCGGATCGAATCCGAACGACCTCTCCGGCTCGGATTCGGTGCTCTGTGGGGCCCACCATGATGTATGTGTGTCATTCATGCTGTCCATCTATTTTTATATATCATTTTATGGTATGATAAAAAAATGAAGTATATCTCAATCTCAAGTGAACCACATTACACGAAACAGTGTTGAACAAATCAACAGATTGGATGTCAAATAAACAGTACAGTGGGCCTTAGGAGGATTTTAATTGTGAATATCCATTCATTATTTTTGTCCCGTGGTGTGGCCCATCTAACATTTATATCCCTATCATTTTCTGTATAAAGCCATAAAATGATCTATAAAAATGGATTAACGGAATGGATGAAACACATACTTCAGACTGAGTAACTCATTACCCACCATGATGTATGTGTGTCATCCATGTTGTCCAGTCAAGTGGACCACATTACGGAAATAGTGTTGAATGAATTTTGACCATTAAAAACATTTTGCAACAAAAAGCAAGTTGATATTTATTTTTCCCTTCATTTGGGTCTTTATTCAGCAGATTGGATGTCAAATAAACATTACGGTGGCGTTCAATCATATCATTTTCCGTATAAAGCCATAAAATTATACTGAAAATATCATTTTCCCCATCACTATCTGCCAATCAATTAGAACGATGAAAAGAAAATTTCAATGGCTTGCATTCCAATCTAAGACCCTCTCTGAAGCGAGATTATGGAGAATAGCTTATTCTAGTAGCAGAGATAAAATGGACGATTCAAATCATTGCATCAGTCGGCATGTGGGCCTACTGGGTGGCGACGCACGCTGGAACCGACTTACAACACTGACGAAACGAACTATTTGACAGCAACCTCTTCATTGCTCGTAAAAGAGCCTTTTTGACCGGATCGAATCCGGACGACCTCTCCGGCTCGGATTCGGTGGTGACCTCGAGTACAGGGGAGCGGATTAGGTAAGACCCTGGTCTCACCCAAGACGGTGCGGCCCTCACCGTGGGGCCCACCTTGATGTATGTATTTTATATCCACGACGTCCATCCGTTTTTCCATATCATTTTAGAGTATTATGCCAAAAATAAAACGGATCCAAGTATCAGGTGGATCATATCATAGGAAACAGTGCTGATTGGCCGTTAATGGGCTACAAAAGTTTTGCATCAAGCTGATATTTATATTTACCCTTCCTCCAAGCTTATGTGACCTTATCAACAGATTAGATGGCAAATAAATGCCAAGGAAACATTAATATGCACCTTCAGAAGTTTTTAATGATAGGGTATTCAATCACTATATGCTTCAATGTTTCCTATGATGACCTAAAATGATGGGACAGTTTGAATATAGAATACATATATCAAGGTGGGCCCCCACCGTAAGAGCCGTACCGTTTTGGGTGAGTATGGGTCTCAACTAATCCAAGAATGGGTCTGGACTATTTCCCTCCCAGATGACAGGAAAAACTCCGTGGGCCTACTATGATGTGTGTGCTTTATCCATAATGTTTGTCCATTTTTCCAGCTCACTTAAGGCATGATTCCAAAATAAGGTAGATATAAAGCCCAAGTGGACTAACGAGCAAAGATTAAACACACATGATATTTTTCTTTGGTTTATGTAAATTTATGAACAAGTTGAATAGCAAATAAACATAGCAACAAGCTTAGGAAAGTTTTAAAGAATCATTATTCACTGCTTGATGTGGGTATGGTTCACTAAAGCTTTGGATCCGACTCTTTTTTAATTCATACCCTAAAACGATATGACAAAAGGCATGAATGTGTGGGGATAAAACATTTGCATTATAATAGGGCCTACAAAGCTTTGCCAGCACTAACGTCACCTACTGGAGGGGTCATTGCCAAATGCAAGTCCACAACCTCTCTTTCAAGATGACGTGGTATAAATGTTCACTAAAGGAGATTGACCAAATTGTAAGCCCAATCTCAATAAAGATATGCTTAAATTTCATAAATTGATACACATGTACATCGAGTCGAATTGAGTCGAGCTGGCCTCAGCTCAACTCGGCTCGGCCACTAGCTGACCTCAGCTCAAACTCGGCTCGGCTCAATCCTCGAGCCTGATTGGCTAGCTCGGCTCGGTTCAGTCAGCAGTTCGGGCCAATTCGAGCTGAGTTCACCATTGTGTTCAAGTTGGGTTTGATTTAAGTCGAGTCGAGCTGGGGCCAGCTCGAATTCGGCTCGAACTCATTTTCGAGCTTAAAAAATCAGCTCGACTCGACTCAAACTCAGCTTCGAATCGAGCTTTTTCGAGTCGAGCTAACCAAGCTAGCTTGGTACGTGTACACCCCTATGCATAACGTTGGTCATATTAGAGCTCAATATAACTCGATGGAAACTGAATACCTTTGACCCCAACCGTTGAGATAGATAGCAATTTGGTCATCCATATAACATATGCTAGGCAATTTGCAAATGTGAGAATTAGTCAATCAATTAACATAACATGAAAATGATTAAAATTTGAAAAGAAATTATATTTATTAAGGATAAATACTTACGAATAAAAAATAAAATCGACTAAGGAAATATGGCATAGATGGCAAGATCATGAAATAGATTCCTTTTATGTCAAGCGACTTGGGCATAAGCAAAATAAATTGCATTACAAGCTAGGCTAAGTCGATCCAACGTACCAATATAAATAGATTGAATTATATTACTCCTAAGCTCGAGTTAATTCAATGTAATAGTGTAGACTATCTAGATTACACAAATAACTAAGCAAAGAGCTAAAGTACAATAAACAACATTGCACTGGTAGGTTGACGGGGGCCATGAGCTTTTCAATCTTCTTCTTATTTATAACAATTTTAAGGAGTAGCTAGAAAGTAACATGGATTGGGTGCTACCCCCACTAGGACTCAATCATATGTGAACAATCCTGCTGGGGCTATGTAGAGCCCAACTTGATGAATATCTTTTATCCACTCCATCTATCCATTTTAACATATCATTTTAGGGCCTGAGCCCTAGGGAATGAAAGCCTATCATTGAAAATCTTTTAGGGGCCACAAAAGTTTTTGATCAAGATGATATTTTTGTTTTTCTTCCATCCAGGTCCATTTGACCTTAAGAACAGGTTGGATGGTAAATAAACATTATGGTGGGCCCTGGAAAGTTTTTAATGACAAGAGTTCAATCCTTGTTACTTCCCCTGATGCAGTCCACTTGAACCTTCAATCAGCCTACTACTTTTGGGCTTATCCCTTAAAATGATCTATCAAAATAGATGGACGGTGTGAATAAAATATATACATCATGGTGGCCCCATGTAGCCCTAATTGAAACCTGATATTTTTATTTTCCCTTTTAAAGAGACTTTTGGGGCTTGAACCCAAAAATAAGATAGATGACCACAATGTTAATATGCCATTCATAAGGTCACATGTATCTTAACATTAGCTTAATCCAATGCTTTTGTGATCCACAGTTTCTTCTATGGTGTGGTCCACCTGAAACTTGAATCTGCTTAAATTTTGGGCTCATACCCTCAAAGGACTTGACAGAAGGGATGGACCACATGACTGGCTGACTTTAATGGAATGGATTGCGTCCCGTCCACGCTGCAGGGACTCGGTCCGGAGGGGCTCTATGTAGCCCACTGTGATATATGGGTTTTTATTCAGGCCGTCCATCCATTTTGTTAAATCAATTTAAGGGTCATTTGGCACCATGGATGGGAGAGGATTGGAGGGGTTTTCAAATCCGATCCCCTTATCGTTTAAAATCATTTCAATAGTTGCAGGTGTAACATATGTGTCACTATACTATCATACTATTGGGCACATGGCCCACTAATGATGATCAGCACCGTCTAAACATTGTCCATTTAAAGCAGCACAATTCAAACATTGTCCATGTTAATCAACGATTAAAAGTAGTTGGTTAGTCACTCACACATGATCTTGTTCTTGGGGCCCATCCGAGATTTAAAATTTCATCATTTTCAAGCAAAGCATATATTTCAACAGACTCATCACAACCATTGTGTTAAAAATTACATATCTCACTAATTAGATATATTAAAGTTGATTTAGTAATTACATTCAAGCCCCCGTGAATATACCATGCATATTTACATCACGGTGGGCCCACGAAACCGAATCCGAGGTGTGGCCCACCTGGGTTGATGTGGGTCTAACCCATGGGACCAAGTACTTAATAACTAGTCTCACATGATGGACGGATTGGATATGGGATTTACATCAGTGTGGGGCCCATCCACAAAGTACTGTAGAATAAGCTTATTTTACAACGTTGCAGAGGAACCAACCTTTGTTTATTTTGCTTTTGTTAGCTATTCCCACTTGAAAATTATATTAATGTAGAAAAAAAAATCTAGTGATAAGCACAACCGTCCAATATAATAAAGATGGAAGGTTCGCCTCATGAGCTCGAGTCGAATGGTCTACTAAATCCACACACGTATTGGAGACCTGCCTGTCCACACGCATGCACACGTGCTAATATGGGACACGTGTGCTTACCAAGATCTTTCAATCAGGGTGGCCAAACTGTTTCACACTTCAATGGCCAAACTGTTTCACACTTCAATAGGCCACAACCATCAGCTTGCTATCGTAAATTATGGTCCACCTGATGAGTAAAATTGCATGAGTTTCAATGCAGAAGATCTAAGCAGTGTTTTCAAGAACATGGAAGCTTCGGATCTCGCACAAGCGTTCGATGTAGATACGTGTGCCTGCTTGAGATGGGCAGATCTGCACACGCGCATCGAACTGGGAAAAAGCAAAATTGTGGGAGTTGTTTGGCTGTTCCATCTTTAGGTCAAACTGAGTTTTACATGCATGCCTTCACTTGACTCATCCGAAACGCTACCGTACCATACGCCAGGAAAACAGGCACGTGGCGAGCACGTGAGGCAAAGAGAGGAAAAGCAAAAGCTCAAAACAGGTGCGGTCGTATGGGACCAGCACCACCACCATCTCTGCTGGTACTAAACTGCTGCGGAGGATTCGTCAAATTTTCATCGGATCCACACCGTCTATCTTGTTCTCCCACTCAATTTCACCTTAGAAACGAAAAATTGATCTAACCGATCCAAAATTTAAGTGGGCCACAGCAGGGGAAAACTCAAGATCACATGGAACACCTCTAAGTTCACTTGGTGGGGTTACCTGGGCTTTTCAATGGCCTGATTTTTGGTGTTTCCATTCATCCTAGTGGTTCATACATGATGAATGGATTAGATGGAATACAGCAGGAAATGTTTTAGTGGTTGGCTGTACCCTTCCAATTGCTCCTTGTGGTGTGACCCACCTGAGTTTCCTTTAGGCCTGTATTTTTCTCCCACTAACCTAACATCAAAAGGCGCATCTAGTGGACTATTTGGATCTAATGCACAGCCTACACGTGCCCCACAATAACCCTACACCACCACAAGTTGTTGTGGTACAGGTAACATTTTGAAAAAAAAAAACTCATAGCATAGGCAAAGCTTCCTGTTCCTTAGGAAGAGGGGAATTCCCTGAGGTGTGGGGCCTATGATTTGGTTTATCCACGCCATTTATCTGATGTGTGATCCATGAGGGAAAAAAAATCTCCGAGATTGGAAGATTCTAACCATCAAAGCTTCTGTCTTTTCTCCAATAATAGAAGAAACTACAGGAAATGAAAAGGAAAATGACCCCACCAACTCAAATTGTGGCCCACATAAATCTTTACGTCAATTTGAACCGTTAATTTGATGAGGTCCACTATGCATGGCCATGGGTAAAAATCACGAGCTATGCCATTTCTACCAAACAAGGCGGTGGAAGATTATTGTCTTTTTCTGAAGCCATCAATACATTGAAGGTAATACCGGTTGGGTGGTTATAATATCATATCAGTACAGTGCAACCATTTCCACCGGGAACGCTGTTTTGCTAGTGACCCGTTGGTGTCAAAGCTCTGTGAATCCCACCATAATTTGTGTTTTATTCATGCTGTCCATCCATGTTGCAAGCTTATTTTAAACCATGAGCCCAAAAATGAGGTAGATCCAAATCTCATGTGGACCACACCATAGGAAACAGTGATGATTAAACGCTTGCAGGACACTTGGTATAAAAATCATGCTGATCCGCATAGAGAGCTGGACACAACGTCAATATCAATGGACATATGATGATAGAGCTTAGGAGCTGTTTGGTAGCAAGAAAAGTTTGGAGTCTTGATTGCCTTGTCTAAGCTATTGAATCAGTAAGAGGAAGTTTGAAATGGGTTAAAAGATATCCTCACTGGAATTCCAAGTATAGTCTACCTTATCCTTGGTTGAAAGTGGGTCCGCCCTCATGCTTCAGTGGTAGAATCACAGGAGTTTCAACACAAGGTCATAGGTTCGAGTACCCGTTGTGGTAAAATTCCATTGTAACGTGAGTGTGATTTTAAAAAGAAAAAAAAAGAAAAAAAAAAAAGAAAAAAGAAGAGCAACCCTAGATAACATTGTCTATTATTCATAATTTCACATATTTTCCCTAGTGTTTTGAAGGACTTCAACAAAAAGGTTTGTTCTTGCTTCATCTTATCCTAGCTAGACAAGACAGGGATGGGCCCGACCTAGACATGCTATCTGGGTGTGAATCTTAGTACTACTAAACGGGCCCATAAGGTGCTGGTGTGGCCCATCCAATGAATTGACCAACCTTACAACAAATGACCATCACGGTGTTTATATAAACCTTTTATATAGAGGCATATTCTAAGGGGGCGTTCAAATTGTAAGTTGCTTAAAATAAGTTACTCATGTCTTAGGTAACTTATTTTGATTTCTACTTATAAAATTGAAGTGATTAAATAATTTTAAATAAATAAATAAATAAACTACTTATAATTATTCATAAACAGAACTTACTTATCTCGAATAAATTACTCATTTACTGCTATAAGGAAACAAAAGTAAGTTATTTGGTGGTATCCAAACGAGCCCTATGAAACTACGGGGGCAAAAGAAAAAGCTTGCATCATAGCTCTCCAAAGTCCAAACACGGTACCACTACGCATAGAAAGTCAAAAAACATATGAAGTAAAGGACAGAACATCACATCATGACCTTTTCTTATATCTTTTACTGACTACCACGAACGTGACGTTCGGCATGCAAGGCACGTGAGGAGAGAGGAAGAGAGAAATTTCGAGAGAGAAAAACAGCTCTAGAGTCTAGGAGAGAGAAAATCGACTTTTTGTCAGTAAAATATAAGCTTTTATGGGTGAAATCTAAGTCATCCAACGACCCCTAACAACATTTTAAGTTACTAAAATACCTTGAACTTCTAATGTCTTACCCTGCCCTTAAAATAGTTCAAATTATCCACTCAGAAACACTAATTGTGGGGGTAAAAATTTCCAAGACCTCTTAGATTTTAGGAAAAATTACAGCAGACGACCCAATATTACTGGGGAACATGGAAAAATTAAGTAAAATTATATAAAAAGTAGGTTTCTTTTTATGGTGCTAGCTTTTACTGTAGCTCACCGCCACTTTAAAACTGGCAAAACCCTTCAACTGTTACTATAGGCACTTTTACCATAGTTCACCGCCACTTTAAAACTGGCAAAACCCTTCAACTGTTACTATAGGCTCTAGACCATCGACATCGCTGACGTAATTGTGGAAGTACCTAACAACTACACCAATAAAATAATATTTACCATCTAATTTTGCATTAGGATTTGGACCACTCAACATTTTATTTCTAATATTCATTTGAAACCCATCAATTGGATGGTCAGGATTGCTATTTTATGGCCTGTTTGTTCAAAATGGTGAAGAATTCGAATGCATGTATTGTGATTTAGAAATCATGATTACCTTTTTCCTGGAAATCATCCCTTTCCATTATTATGAAAATACTATAATAAACTCGTGTGCATTTTGGGAACTAAAAAATGTGGCTACTTATCAATATAATGTCTGAAATTCACTCGCACAAATTCAATAAATGGCTTAAATTTCACCTGCAATTTCTCTCCCTCCCTAATCTCTTGCAGATTTCTCTCCCTTGCTCTCTCCATGGGCATTGCATGTGCCATACCTCTCCTAATGTCTTCCCATTTGTCTCTCTTTCGTGCATGCGGCATACCCTTAGTAATGAATACCTACAATAGCTGACCCGTGTGTGCATGTGCCATACCCCTAGTAATGGATACGTACAATAGCTGGTCCCGGTTAGTTGGGAGAAGGGTTTCATGATAGTGATGGTGATGATGAATGGATGCCTACAACATGCAATTCTAGAAGGTTTTTCCTCTATTTTTTGGTTTTCCATACCAACATCCAGGCCCCATCGAATCAATGTTCTATGTGCCCCACTTCTACAGACTGCAAGCATCAGGCCACTTGTACAGAATGCAAGCATCACGCCAGCATAAGCTGAGACCAATGATGCCTCATGCCTAAACTAGATCACATAGCTTGCAACTCAAGCCAGCCCAAGCAGCAAAGGAGCTCACTTTCGAGCAGCAATTACTAGCAATTTCACATCTGAAAAATGGATATCAAAATAAAGTTCTTTGTTTTTTTCTCTCTCTCTACAAGGCCATGTTTGGAATCCATGGATTTCATGCTAACAAATGGAAAAGGGTTTTGCTTTGGTATAATGATTTGTGTTGTTTGGATAGCAATGAAAAAGATGAATTCCACCCAGCAATCATTACCCCTTTCTACAAAGCTCAGCTTCTTGCAGCTATGAGAGTGACTCGAGAACTTGAATTTCAATATGTATTTGTCTAGAGAAGTCTTTGTGACAAGTTGCGTGCAACAGTCAACATGGAAGCTATTGGAAAATGTGTTCTACTAGTTGCAATAGTTGCCTAAGCAATGAATAAGCAATTGAATGCTTGGGTGTGTGTACTGAGATGGGGGGACATGGGTGTGTACTAACTAAGCGAACATTTTGAAATGAGATTTCCACTTGCTACCTAAACAAGAACTCAAAATTGAAATCAATATTTCAATGGTTCTCATAAAAATCATCATTACATAATTATTGTTTTTTTTGTTTCCTTTCGTTTACCTTAGATTCCACAGAGGGTAAAGGGATCATCCAACTAATCCAAAGACGACTACCCCCAGCTACCCTGAAAAGCCCCTAAAGGGCAATCCAAGAAATCACTGGTCATCATTTGGACTAATGCTGTGTGGACGGATATCCTTTTCATTATTAAACACCATCTGGACTAATACAAACTAACACTGTAGATCATTATACATGAAAGGGGAGCTTATGGTTTCACGGCATCTGGCTGCACGTCCGGAATAGCTGCGCAGAATGCCGGTAGCTTCTCATAAGCTTCATGAAGCTTGCTTAGAAGAGGGAACTCGGACTGCACATATGCAAAAGGACAGATTACTGTGGGAGAATGTCATGTGTGGATGAAGTAAGCAATGAAGCAAGCACAAACCATAAGAGTCACTTTTGCCAACATGGAGTGCAGATGCAATACAATTATCAAAAGAAACACAAACCATACAATTTAGTTAATTGCAAATGCAAGTCCTTCATTGGAGTTGCCACTAGAATCTGGTTGAATAAACTGTTGGAGTCGATTTATTTAGACATCATATCGATAGAAACTTATGGTATTGTAGGGAATTTAAGAAATTCAGCAGGGTCTTATAACGGAGTAGAAAAGTGGCACATGCAATGCATTGTTGACAGAGGGGGTGATTTGCAAATCACGGAAATGAGGATCATGCTCTTTTGCCTTTTGAAATTAGAAAAACTTTGATACTCTAGCAGAGTATGATGGTTGACATGCAGGCACCAAGATATTGTAAACATAGCAAGGGCCCTGATTTAGATTCTCTTACACAAAAAAATTATATTTACTGTAGTTCTTAACTAGCTAATTAGTGGATATTTAGTAGGACAGTCAAAATGAAAACAGCCAATGGTCCAAATTCAACAAACAAATGTTTGCTAATTGTGGTTAGGAACATTTAATCAATCCAAAATTTGAAAGAATGCCTATCTAAATTCGGTCCCACATTTGGCGTAGTTAATGAATACCATGTATACAATTTCAAAGAGCTCGAGCATTAACTATCACACTCGGCCAGAGTCTCAAGTAACTCCTCATATTACAAGAGTGAAAAACATGGACTAGTTGAGGATCAGCCAATGGATTCCATTGCTAGTATTGTCCAAATGCCTTAGTGGTGAGTAGGTGAATATCTACCTCTATGTACGTATTTGTGTCTGTAAAAAGCAATCATTATGAAATAGTTGCCAAAGACTGGAAGTGGAGAATTACGAGTCCAATGTCAATAAATCATTGTATATAGCAATGTTTTCAGTATCGACAATATCGGCTGATATTTCCCATGATATATCTTGTATCCCACTTGTGCGATACAAAACACATAGGTAGTGCCGATATATCCCTTCTGCTCAATCCGATGAGATTTTTGATTTTTTATCTTCTTCTTCTCTCTCTCTCTCTCTCTCTCTCTCTCTCTCTCTCTCTGCTATAAATCATGTTAAATTGGTGTCAAATTATTACAAATCCATGATTCTTCATGTTTTGTATGAAAAATCATGGATTTGGAGCTTTGATTTTGAAATTTGGGGAAGATGGGCCGAGTCGTGGAAATTGAGAAAATTTGAAATTACCCAATTTCTCGCAAATCGGTTATAATGTGTCCAAACACAATCAAACATGTATGCAACCTGATCTAATAATTCTCCTTTTGCTTTTGAATGTATTGCTTGTGTTTCCATATATGTCTTCTTACATTGATAAATTATATGAATAGACTTTGAATATACTTGCATCAATTCAGTCAGACATTGCATAAGATTAGGACTCAATATAAAGGAAACCTATTATGTGCACTTATTTTTTGTAATGTTTTGATTTGTAAGTGTGTACTCAAGGCAAACACACTCATGTGTTTGAACATTAAGGTCATGGGTTCAAGTACCCATGCGGTGTGTGTGTGTGTAATCAAAAAGGTGTATTCAAGGCATTCCATGGTCGTTACCTTTATGATATGGCGGCCATCATGGCCCCCCTAACAGCCATTACAGTCTCATTTTTATCTTTAAAAAAATCCCGAAAAACCCATATTGGCCCCGTAATTGATCTTTGCAGGGGTGTTACAGCCTTTACGGGTGGCGAAATGGGCCATTATGGGGGTTGTAACGGCCGCTATGGGTTTTTTTTTTTTTCCCCCCCGTAACGACTGTCTGTAATGCTTAATGATTGCTACCAATACCTTTACGTAACAGCCTCTACGGCCGCATAATGGCCATTACGGCACACCATGTGTGTATTGATGTCTTTTTTAAGAATCCCTGAAGTTTCGAAAAATTAAATCAATTTCTCAATATTTTCCCTTGTTTTTCAACAACAACGATACATTAGATGATACAACTGATATATCCTATGCGATAATCCATATGTACCCGTATCCCAAGGGTGCGATACATTAAGTGATAATGATATGGAAAACATTGGCCTATAGTGAATAAAATCTCTTTTATTTCTCTCTTTGGTATGCTTCTTCCTTTTCTCCTTCTAGCATTGTTGTCATTGCTACAACATGTGGGTATTGCTGCTCTGGCTTTCAATTGAGGGAAAGTTCACAATCAATCCTAAAAGAGATGAGATACTTAAGTACTCTGGTGGAGTATGATGGTTGATAACTACATATCTAAATGTTCTACATGTGTGGCACTCATATACGGCTATTCAAACCAACCAAATGGTGGGGTACATTGTGGATGAAGCATGTCTCTAAAATCACACCAATGAAGCAATCCTAACCATCTAAATGATGGTTATAACATGGGTGGTTAAAACTAAAATAGTGAATGATTTGTATTCCAATCATTGTTTGAAGAATCCCCGATATCATTGATATATCTCCGATATAATCCACATCTCTAGCTCGACAATACCAATAACATTGGTAGCGATACCAATAACACTTGTAAAATAAAAAATTCTAGGTATCGACGATGTATCGCTAAATATTGCCGATGTATCAATATCACCAATGTATCACCAATACTTTTTACTAAATTCTGAGTGTCGCTTGTATTGCCAATGTATTACCAATAGTTTTGACTATGTCAGTTCCGGGTATCACCTGTATCAATAGTGTGTATCAACAATATTTCAATAATATCACCCAAAAATTGGTTATTAAAAAAATTCCATTTCAATTTTTTTTTAATAGGTGCATGGTTGTATTTAGAGTTCAATTTGATGACAATTGCATTGATAATATCACAAATATATTATCGACTTATTGCAACATGGGCGATATCGAGACAACAATCTTTCATTTCCTTTCCAATTGTCAACGATTTCTCGGCGAAATATCGTGTGTTGTCGATATTCTGAAATATCAAAGGATATTTGGATGGTTGGATGGATAGATGGGATGGATGGAATGGTTGGACTGATTTCTTACGACAATACATGCTTTTAGGCCCCCATTAAATGTAAACTTATTATGTATGCATTTTTTTTGCAATTTTTTAATTCACAAATATGCAAATATGTGTATTTTAGTATCTCCTGAAGTTTCACTAAAAAAATTCACCGTTTTCCCCATGTTTCCCCGCATTTCTGGTTATCGACAAAATCAATAGTTTCCATATTCTCGGCCAACAAAACTTGTAGCGATACCAGTACTTCTACTACTATCTGCACGACGTATTTTTTTGGTTATGCTCTGTTTATAATCAGGTCAGTGATTTGGATAGTTTGTATTGGCATGCAACTATGCCTTATAGGGTGGATGAATTCCCACCATTTTTAATTAGTGGTTCAGTAAAAAAGGAGAGAAACTTTGGTACTCTGGCAGAGTGTGATGGATGGTACTCACAACTTCAAATTACTTAGAATTGCACAAGTGGGATCCAAGTAGTCAAATTAAACCATCCAGATTATATTACTCAAGAGTAGGTGTATCATGGACCCAAAAATCAAGCTTATTCGATCATCTGTATATCAGATTTGTGGACATTTATGGGATGGTTAAAAAAGGAAAATATCCAACTGTCCTATTCCACACACTAAGTGTCCAGGAATCTGAGGTTACGATTATCCAACCAATCTGATCTAGGTATTGTGACTTGGAGACGGTGGGCTGCACAATTTGGTTGGTTTTATTTGACTTGATATATGGCATGCGTAGTGTCTGAGTGCCTGCATGTGAAGCGTCATGTATAGTAGCCTGAGTATCAGATAACTCCTCTGAGAAAGAAGAGCAAACGGGTTTCATTGCTGCACGCTAATGGACATGACCAATTAATACGCAGGTGTAGAACTTGTATATGACACAGGCACTTAGAAATTTTATATGCAGCCTATGCTAAATCAAAATAAACTGTTCAAAATGCAGGTCCCATTGAAGATAGGTCATTGTGTTGAAATTAGATGTATATAAGCATTCTAACATCTGATTAATTGAAATTTGTTAGTTAAATTTAAGCCATGCACTTTTTCTCTTTTCAACAGTTCACTTAAATGTCCACCAATCAGCCAATTGAAAATTTGAATCCTTCTAAATTTATTTTGTGATCCATCTAAAGAGGGGCCCAATATTTGGGCAAGTTTAATTTAAGTTTTTTGTATGCCATGCGTATGATTTTTTGTGCATGTATCAACTCTGATACATTGAAGTAGTACTGAAGTGTTTCCCAAAAAAGGCCAAGGTACTCTGATCTTTTAATCAGAGGTATTTTAAATGGGCCATCATGACGAGGTTCCTCTTCTCAATGATATGAATTAGTTCCCAATTTTACAAAACATGACTTGCCTGAGTAATGTTTTGTAGGTCAACCAGTCGAGTCCGAGTCCTGAGCTTGCCAACCTTGGTGTGAATATCTTACTTACCAATGCATATTAGTGTTTTGAGTTTTTTATAGACCTGATCTGATTGGTTGATGGGTGTTTTTCAGTAAGCTATGGAGAGTGGAGACACTGAGCTGCTAACCATGGGTAAAACCCAAGGTATCGTAAATGAGAGGTGTGCCATGGATGACAGGACTTGCACTAAAAACAGAAGGGTTACCTTATCGAGCTTGAACCTGGTAAATCCTGTATGAATCTGGGGGGCCAAAAACAAATCCGCCTGCGAGTAATAATGACACACATTAGGTTCTGTCGGATGCTGAAGCTCAATTATTATTATGAAAGTGCAGAAAAAAATCATAAGATTATACGGAAGAGATGGCAGCTTATTCTAGGTAATAAACCTTACATGCCATCGATCTTTCCTTTTTTCCTTTTGGTAATAGCATTCCATTGCTTTATTAACCAAGTGTTTGACTATCAAAGGTCTAGAAAGAATTAAAGTAGAACCCATATGTTTTTTTTAACAAAAACACAGAAAAGTGAGAATGTTTAGGAACAATCTATATATGCATCATACGCATCCACGCTCTGGTAACTCTGCTTGGAACGGATGGATGAGCCAGTCCAAAGTCCAGGTAAAGGAAAAGGGTTGGTGGGTGGCAGGCAGGCCGGCGGCCAGTCATATAACATTTTGGCCAAACAGTCATGAGAATTCAATGTTTTGATTATGATTTGTGAAACGTGATTCATAAAGCCAAACCCAAATGGCTGGGAAAAACTATGATGAAGATGATGATATAGAGAACAATCCCAAAGAAAAGGTAGAACAATACTTAGAGCTGCAACTTTGGGCTATGATTACTAGGTATATGATGCACAACGTAAAGCCTACCAGATAAATTGGCTGATCTACAGACGCAATCGATATGCATCAGAGGTAATGTTATTTCAAGCATTCATAGTAAACGTTTTTGGCCAATCTATGAAAAGAAAAGGTTTTGGACTACGACCCAAATGGCTAAATGTCTAACAAATGTGTTTTGAACATGGTTCTAAATATCATCTAACACGACTCAGTTTTGCCCTAGTATCAGTTTCGGTTGAAAATGAAACACGACTGGAACGGAACAAGTAGGGGGGCATCATATTGGTCTCAGTCTCTAGGTGAGTCGCACTCCGAAACAACTATTTAAATTGATGGTTCTGCAATTAAAATTGATGATCTTATTAAAGAATAAAATAAAGAGAAGGAATCACTATCGAAAGGAAAATGTTCAACAACTAAGAAACCAAAATGCACTTCAGGTGTTTTGAAATATACAAATTGAGGGAGCAAAGCCCCCAAACAAACCACAGCATAGACTACAAGCAAAGCACTTGTCAGTGCATTGGGCATCTAAGGAGGCAGATGATGTTCGTTCTAAAGTGCTTCACCATACAAGTACAATAAGAAGGGCCAGAACAAAATCTTCTCATTTATTCCTAACAAACCTTGAGAAAGATGTTTGAACATTATGCAGTTTTATGTTTTTAACCGTAACGATTCATCAAAAGCTGTGTTAAAGATAATGGCAACAGTAGACCTAATATAGATAAATACACAAGTCAATCATACAAAGCTACAGTCCAATTTCATCAAAGAATGATTTCTTTCATCTACATGGTATAGTCATTAAATGCAAACAGGCAAAGCATGGAGAAACAAACCAGGAACACCTCATCCCCCGTCGCATATTTTCCGGAAAAATCTTTTAACAGCTTCTCGAGAGCTGAAACACAGGGAAACATTATTAGCTCGGAACCAAGAAAAAATGCAAGTCCCCATTCTTGAAATATCCAAAACTTCAGAGAAATAACAATGATAGCAAACTTATAGAAGAAATTGTCATGAACTAGAAATTATTGGAATAATCAACGATATCAAATAGGTATCTTTTGTTGACTGTATGTAACTTCATTGTTGTCGTCTTCGTCGTCGTCATCATCTATGCATTATCCCAATTAATTGGGGTAGCTACATGAATCCTATTATGCCATTCTACTCTATCAGGGTTAGACCTTCAATTAGACCATAGGTCATCGAGTCTTTTCTTACTACCTCCATCCACGTCCTTTTGGGCCTTCCCCTTCCCCTTTTAGAGCCTTCAACTTGTACTAAATCACCCCTCCTAACCAGCGCAGTTCTTGGTCTCCATCACACATGACCAAACCATCTAAAGTCTACTTTCCCTCATTTTATTACCTATTGGTGCTACTCCTTAGTTACCTTGCTTGCATTTGTTTTTAACTATGTCCTTCCTCGTCCTACCACTCATCCATCTCAACATCCTCATTTCAGCTACACTCATCCTATGAACATGTTCTTTAACTGCCCAACATTCTGTCGCATAAAGCATGAATCCTGCACCATTCCCAACATTCCTCGTCTTGCCACCACATATAACTTCATCCTTATAGATTACATGGGTCCAATTCATGGTAAATGGGCCACCATCCCTTCGTAAGCATTAATTTTTTCATGAAGATTGTTGAAGGGATTCCCTTGCATGAGAAGCATACACATACCTATGTAGTATAGAGAAACACGAGAGCCTAAGGGACTGTTCGGTAGACACCTAAAAATGAGTTCATTTCATTTTAGGGCCTATTTGATTTTTCCAATAACACGGTAAATGCCTGCAAATGGGCTATTATTACTTGTCAACGTTGTTTGATTGAAGAAGGATTAGCTGTCTTGAAAATCGGGTAAATCTCACGTAAATTCCATGTGTTTCTACACACGCAAAAACTATGGGGCCCACCATGATGAATATGCCATATCTATACCGTCCAACCGTTCCATAAGCTCATTTGAGGATATGATTCCAAAAATGAGGCAAATCCAAAGCTCAAGTTAACCACACCAGATGAAACAATTGTCTTAACAGAACTTAACCATTGATAGCTAAAACCTTCCTAGGGCACACACTGATGTTTTTTGTGGGATGAGTTGTAATTACAAATGTAAATAATGATGGCCACTTTCTTTTTGGGAAGGACTAAAAATAATCATGATAAACCACTTTCCTTTTGGGAAGAACTAAAAATAATTTTTGGAAAGGACTAAAAATAATCAGATAACCAACCTCCTCCTCCTCCTCCTCCTCCTCCTTCTCCTTCTTCTTCTCTCCCCTCTTTCTTCTTCTTCTTCTTTTTTTTTTTTCTTTTCTTTGAGGTGGAGATCTAAGATCATTGGAGAGGTGAGCTACACAATTCTCTCATACCCATTGTATGGTTGGTTGGGTAATCGTGGTTCATGAAGGCGTGTGATGCCCTCTTTCACCTAAATCCATTGTAATGGATAAAAGTAGGGGCATCAGACGTTTGTGTTAGATTTATGGTCAGATTTCAAGAAGTTTAGTACGTGTTGAATGTGGGTGTGACGAGTGCTGAAGAAGCAATGTGCATGTCAAGGTGTTGAAGCAAGAAGCGGCGTCAAACCATTGTGTCCATTGGTATACATCGGACTCTAATATACGTGTTGAGTTCAAGTCAAACACTCTTCCCTTGATTATTTATTTCATTCCCCTAAATATAAGGATACAAAGAATAAAGCAAGTATTCTATCTTCATCCAAGTCGGTGAACTTCCAAATTAAATCAACCAAAATCAATAGATCAAATTGCTTGCAATGGGCTACATCAGTGGAGGTATTTCTCATAGGCAAAAGAAGCTGAAAATTTTGACTTCCCCCAAACCTGAAGAAGGTTCGTTGGAATATGAAGATTGGGTGGTTGAGGATGCTTGGGATAGAGCTTTACTTTGGAATAGTATGGAGCCTCAGTGTTATCTTTTTTCAAAAGCACAAAGGAAGTATGGGAAAATCTTAGGGAAATATATTTGGATGAAAAAACTTAACGCGATTCTATGAGTTGTTTCAAAACGTGTTTATTGTCAACAAGGAGACGAGTGTTGATGAGTATTATTCATCCTTGAGAGGCATGTGGGAAGAATTAAATGTATACCAGCCCTTGACCACTGATTATGATACAATGAGACAACAAAGAGAGGAATTCCATGTTGTCAAGTTCCTCTCTGGATTTCGTCCCGAGTTTGAGCCAGTCCGAACCTAGATTCTTGAAGGTAGTGAGATCCCCTCTATTACCGAGACATTTGCTCGTGTTCAACATGCAGTTAGTGTACAAAGCTCATCTCCTTCAAATTGTTCAACCTTTGCTTCAACGTCTAGAAAAGGTGATGGAGGAAGTTGAGATCATGGATGTGGAGGCTGGTTTGATATCAGAGATTCAAGGGGAGGAAGCAATAACTAGAAAGGTCGTAGAATAGATTTCAGTAGTAGTTGTGGTCTTGGTAACCATTAGTGCACTCATTATGGCTTAGCCAACACACAATTGATAAATGTTAGGATTTTGTGGGTAAACTTGCTTGGGCGAGTCAAGTTCACTCTTCTGAAGGTGGCATCGAAAGTTATGCACCCAAGCCTATTCCCTCTATTTCTAAGCCGGGTACCTCAGGTGAGATAGTTACTTTATCCAAGGAGGAATATACCAGACTTCTGAAGGATCTTTCCACTCTCACATCATCCTCTTCAATAGCTTTTGCTCAGTCAAGTACAATGTCTTGTGTCAAGTGATAGTACCCTTTAGGTCATTGATTCAGGTGCTTCTAATCACATGATTGATAAACAAAATGCATAGTCTCAATTGGTCAAATCGTCATCTATTTCTTTTGTTACATTAGTAGAAGGCACATCAACCCATGTGTTTGGGTTGGGTTATGCCCGTCACTTTCACTAATGTTAGTTCTTTACATTCATAAATTTTTTTAAGTTTATCATCAATGAGTAAATTGACCAAGTCTCTAAATTGTTTTGTCATGTTCTATCCCTCACGGGGATGATGATTGATGGAGGGTGTGAAGAAAATTGATTGTACTAGATCATGGACTAACTCGAGCTGCTATATGAGTGAAAGTCCCTCCACATCAATAGCATTCTAGGCTTGATCATCTGTCTTTAAGTAGTTCAAAAATTTTAGTTCCATCATTGTCACATGTGTCTAAGTTACAATGTGAGGTTTGTGAGTTGAGCAAACACCATTGTGTCATTTCTTCCTCGTGTTTACAAAAGAAGTGATAAACCTTTTTTTTTTTAGTACATTTGGATATTTGGGGCCAAATTTATTTTACTAGTTTATCAGCTTCCAAGTACTTCATATATTTGTGGATGATTATTCCAAAATGACTTGGATATATTTGTTGAAAGATAGATTATAAGTGTTTTCTTGTTTTAAAGAGTTTCGTATGGAAGTTTGGACAATGTGATTCTAAAGTGTGTGTTCTACATTCTAATAATGCTAGAGTATCTTTCTTCTCATAGCATCATCCATCAAACATCATGTGCACGCACACCACAGCAAAATGTGGTAGCCGAATGTAAGAACCGTCACTTGCTTGAAATTACTAGGGCATTGGTATTCAATATATAGGTTCTAAAGTGTGTGTTCTACATTCTGATAATGCTAGAGTATCTTTCTTCTCATAGCATCAACCATCAAACATCATGTGCACGCACACCACAGCAAAATGTGGTAGCCGAATGTAAGAACCGTCACTTGCTTGAAATTGCTAGGGCATTGGTATTCAATATATAGGTTCCTAAAATATTTTGGAGTGATGCAACTGCATGCTAATTAATACATAGGATGCCTTCATCTGTCTTAGATGGAAAATACCCCCTTTCTGTTTTGTGTCTCACATCCATACCTCTTCTGTCCCACCAAAAGTATTTGGTTGTGTGTTTGTGCATCAGCTTGATTATGCTCATGACAAGTTTGAAACCAGGATGATCAAGTGTATCTTTCTTAGGTATTCTCATATTCAAAGAAGATAAAAGTGTTACAATCCTATTTTCCGCAGAAGATATGCGTCAAATAATGTCACATTCTTTGAACAATTTTTGTATTTTTCTGAGGGAGTAAAGTTTTTACAACTTGAATAGAATTCCACTATTACTCTACCTGTTGTACCAGATGTTTCTATTGGTGTTGGAGAGATACTTGTGCAACATATAGATAAAACTCTACAGGTTTACTCCAAACATTCCAAGCATAGAGAGGAGGTGCATTCAAGCATGCCTTCTACCAATCCTCAATCTGTCGGCAGATCATTACCCTTCAAAGTCCCTCTCTACATCACCTGATGAAGGTAATTTACCTATTGCTCTTTGTAAGGGAACATGCTCTTGTACTCAACATCTTATTTCTAACATTGTTTCATTTCCTGGCTTATCTCCTTCATTCCATCAGTTTTCCATGTCCTCATCGTCTGTCTCCATCCCTTGTTCTGAATCGTGATGGGTGGGAATGAGCTAAGGAAGAAAAAATAGTTGCACTTCATCAAAATCGAACTTGGATATTAGCTAATCTTCTTACTGGAAAGCTTGTTGGGGGATCCAGATGGATGTATACAGTGAAGCATAGTCTTGATGGTTCAGTTGATCGATTGAAAGCTTGGCACGTTGCAAAGGGATGTTCTCGGACTTTGTGTTGACTGCTTAAAAACTTTCTCCCCAGTTCCGAATATCAATTCGATACATTTGATTGTGTCTATTGCTGCAAATTTGGACTGACCTTTGTATCAACTTATAAAAAATGCATTTCTTCATGGTGATTTGGTTGAAGAAATATATATGGAGCAACCACCCGGATTTGTTGCTCAGGGGGAGTCAGACAAGGTATGCCGCCTTAAAAAATCAATCTATGGTTTGAAGTAGTTTCCAAGAGCTTAGTTCAACAAGTTTGGTAAAGTGGTACTTGAATTTAGTAAGTAGCATCGCCAGATGGATCATTTTGTGGTTGTAAGGAAGAGTGAAGTACAAGAATTGAAAAGCCGAAGAATTTCTTGAGGAAACACGTCTATACAAAGCACTTTGGTTGTCTTTAGTACTTCTTAGGCATTGAAGTAGCAAGGTCCAAGTTGGGAATTAATCTGTCACAATGAAAATGTGTAATGGATTTATTGGAGGAGATGGATCTTCTAGGAGCTAGGCCCACTAAAAGTCCTATGGATACAAATTAGAAGTTGAGTGTAGATCAAAGAGAGTTGTTTGATGATCCAGCAAGATATCACCGTTTGGTGGAAAATTAATCTATTTAACCATTACTCAACCTAATATTACATATCCAGTTGGTGTGTGTGTGTGTGTGTGTGCGTTTGTGCAAGTTCCATGAGTTGCACATATGGATGTCGTGTTTTGTATCCTAAAGTATTTGGAGGGAGATCTTCATTTATGGGATGGATACGGAATACACACCACTCTTTCCTAGGGATCTTCATTTACGGGATGGATAAGGTAAGGACCTTTTTTTTAACACGCACTCACACCCCCACACACACCTATGCTGCCATGCACTCACACCACTGTGGAATTTCACCACAATGGGAGCTCGAACCCATGACCTCGTGTTTAAACATTTGTGAGTCTACCCCTGAGGCATGAGCAAGGACCCTCTCAAAATTTGCCTAGCTGTCCTCCAATTAATGGAAATAGGCACATCCAGGACATCCATCCCTTTCTTTCCCTCCAACATGTCATTTCCAATCCCCGAGAAAAGAGCTATACATAAGGATCACCCAAACCAGTATAGCTTGCTCATTAGTTGGGCTTCACCATTGGAATTGATGGGGAGCCAAACGTAAGACTCATTTTATGGTTGTGGCCCACCTAATGGGCAGATTGGCCCAATTGTTTCCATAGAAAACATTTATAGTGCAGCCCACCTTTTGAACAGCCTGGATGATCCACTAAAAAAAAAAATGATATGTTGGCAGGAAACAAATTGTTGTACAAAAAGTTCGCATAGGAGATTTTGCATGTCAACATTTCTCAACTAGGAAATGTTGGGACAAATTGACCCTATTTGTCTCCTTTGTGCCCCCAAAATCAGGCTGATTGGCCACACCACAGGGAGTGGTTGGGATGGGATGCGAACCATTAAAAGCTTTTCCAGATTGTATTTGGAGCCTGCTGTGTTTTGCATATTACATCTAATCCATTCAAAGAATGCATCCATTCAGTATGAATAATGAAGCAAAACACCAGGCCATTCGAAAACTCAGGTGGGCCACCAAGATTAGGTTGGGGCATCAAGAAGCCAATAAGACAGGCATCAATGAAGGACGGATAAGATGTCACTAAAACATCAGGATGAGCCCCACTCATGGGTTTGGTCTGGCCTAAAAAATGTTCCTTTTGCCTCTGGTGCAGCTCATTATACAGTGTGTAGATGAACGGATGAATGTTATCAGCACTATATATAGATGAGTTTATAACAATGGAAATAAAATTCCCGGCGACTAGCATTCAATTGTAAAAATTGAAGGTTAAGATCCTCTCTAAAGCTTGATTATGGACCAATAGCTCATTGGTCCTAGCAAGAATATGGACTGCTCAAATTATACCACTCAGCATGTGGGCCCAAGAGGTAGCAAAAGCAGCTGTCATTGGCAAACGAAAGCCCAAGCCAAAGAAAGAGATAAAAGGTAAAGCAAATAAAGCGAGGAAACAAACGAAAAAGCACCATAGAAAAAGAAGAAGAAAGAAAGCAGGATATGCGGATTTCTTGCCTAAGGCTTTGTCAGTGAGTTCCTGCACTCGGAAATTAGGTGGAGCCAACATGATCTTTGTGATAAATCCACCCCCTTCGTCCATTTTGCCAACTTATTTAAGGACATGCGCACCAATAATTAGGCATATCCAAAACTCAAGTGGGCCACACGAGGGGAAACAGTGGGGATTGAATGAACACCATTGAAACACTGGCATGGCCACCTAAGTTTTGTATCAGGCTAACTTTTTAGTGTTTTTAGTTCAACCCAGTGGGAATGACATTATAAAGGTTTAGATGGCATATAAACATCAACGTGGACACATGAAGGTTTCAATGGTAGGCATTCCTTTTCCCTGTCGTGTGGCCTTCTTGAGTTTTGGATCCGCCTCATTTTTTGTCAAATGTCCTTAAATGAGCTGGAAAAATGGATGGATGAGGTGGATTTATTATAAACATCATGCTGGGCCCCACCTAACTTCCCAGCCTTTCACCAGCAATCCATCTCTTGGATCTGCTTCATTTTTTGATTCATGCCTCAAACGTCACGGTAACCTATCTAAGAGGAGTGGTCATCTGGGTATAGAAGGATATTCAAAATGCAGATTAGGTTGGCTCTTCATTTGATAGGTGGTTACTACTAGCTAGTGCAATTTTGTAGGGGGCAGTCTTGATGCCTGGAGAAGTAAAAAATAGACTGTGGTGGCTCGTTCAAGTGTTGAAGCGGAATATGGGGCTATGGCTCGTGTAACACGTGAACTCATGTGACTAAAGACATTAATGGGTGAGCTTAGATTTGTGGTGGAAATCTGTATGCCATTTGTCAGGTTGCAGGATCAACTAGCAGATAATGTTCATTAAAGCTCTTAGTCATCCTCTCTTGGATTGTGCCACAAGCAACCTGGCATTTGTGATATATCATAGATATACTCCAGCTTGAGGGGGAGTGATGAAGACATCACTTCACGTACACCTTTGCGTATGTATCAGATGAGGAGGCGGGCCGCACCGATTTCCCTATGGCTAGGCGATTACCTGCGATCGTGCTGAAGACCCCATGTGCATGTGCAAGCATCTAGAAGACCCCACATTGGGAAGATGCAGATGGGCTGCTTTATAAAGTGATCCAAACCGCTGGATTGGAAGGATGTAATGACCAGGTCGTTGGATCACATGATCGAGCCATTGATCGTGAATCGTCCACACTAATTTTTCTTAGATTTTATCAGCTTATAGGATTTAGTTTTGTTTATGTTATGTTTGGACACCATTATGAGTGTTTCTAGTTGATTTTAGTTAGACTAGGGCTATTTTTGTTAAAATTCACAAAACATGGTGTTTATTGTAATTTTTGAACTTTCTTGGAGTTATAAAAGAGGGTGGACGTGTGACCCTCTCCCTCATTGGATTTTGTAATTTTTAAAAAAAAAAAAAAAACTATTGCTTTCTTCTTCTTTTATCTTCATGAGATTTGAAGATACTTCCATGTGATTTGGAAGGGAGATTGGTGTGAGATTAATCTTTATCAACGGAGGTGCGATGTCTCCATCTATCCCCACATCATCATCTCTTTTTCCCTCCATCAAAGTACTTTCTTCAATTCTTCGATTCCCTCATCATAAGCCTTCATCTTCTCCTAAACTCATCTTTCCCTTATCTATTTACCACCCAAACCCTAGCCAACCTAAACCCATCCATCCAACGCCACATGTGTGACCATACAGCCACATGTTTGAATCCTTCGGGTTGGTTGTACGGCCACATCTTGCCCTTTTGGTTTTCCATCATCCTTCTATCAAAACCTCTTTCTTCCATTCCCAAAACCTTAACTTTAAACCTAAAATCCCTAACTGACCTACTTTCCCAAATTACCCAAACCCTAAATTTTACCCTAAGTTGTATTAGGTCTTCTACTTTGAAATAGACAATACCCTATGCTAATTGGATATCCCTATATCCATTAGATCCTAATTTCCTTTTATTTAATGATCTTGTGTGACGATATTGGTACCTTAAGCTAGGATTATGCATGATGTTTTTTAGGTTTTCATGGTATTCGTGATGATAATAGCAATGTTTATATTTTTTTGTTAATTATCTTAATTTTGCTACTTGATCTCACATGTTATTTGGTTCATGCATCGGTCCTACATCAGAGAGTGTTACAAACCATCACGCAACCCATTTCTATGCATTTAGCTCTCTTTATTTATCCTATTTACATAAGTTTAGAATTAGGACATGTTGGGTATTCTTGCTATTCTTACTAATGGCATTATTGCAAATATTGAAAAATCTCTTTAAATCAAATATGAGAAAGTGGGGGACATCCAAACCCTCTCTCTTCTTCCTTTCATTCTTTTTTTCCTCTCTCACTTCTTTTCTTCCTTCTCATCCAAACGTACAAAGGAAAATGATGACATGTAAAACCACACTAAAGAAACTATACCCCTATCCATAAAGTACAAACCTACTATGGACAATGAAAGCAAGGTCACCAACAAAGAGTTGGTAAATGGATAAATATCCTAACACACCACGCAAACTGCACAAGAAAAATAGGCTTTTGCATTTCTGGAATGATGCAATGGACCATCTATTCAGAAGTGAAATTTCTAGAAATGCAGCAAAAACAATGGTTTTAGCATTATACAGAAACAAAAATGATAAACAGTAAACCTAATAGATCCATATACTCAACAAAGTTGGGAAGAGTTTGTCATGTTCCTAGAGGTGACTAAACATCAAGCTGTAGCAGAAGCTTGCCTGCAAAGCCTTTTCCTATATGATATTGAGCCCATACAAGCTTCTCATTGGTATTAATTTTTTCTTCAATGTAGTTCTGCATAACAGATTTTCAAAGAACAAACATCAAGCAATCAGCAAAGACAATGGAACTTATAGGAGTAATCCAAATAAATTAATAAACAAATAAACTTACCAGGACAGCAAGATTCTGAAAAGGCTGAATGTTGGCACAGACAATATTTGCAGCCTAGAGAAAGAGACCAATTATAAAAACTTGCATCGGAATTTCAAGACATGGACTTGAAATTTTTTTCAGGATGATAAAGCAAAAAAGAGACTACCTAGTGAACTAAAGGCCACAAGCAGATTTCTACTAAAAGAAGACGGTAAGAAAAATGCAATCCCTACAAATGCATCTGTGTGTATAATGGACAAGATAACCAGAAGATCCCAACTGAAGAAAAGCCGATAAAATGAGGAACGATCAGATCCAGGCGACTTCTCAAAACAGCCATCATACCCATATCAGATTGCATCATCTCCTTCCTTCCAATCATTGGGCATTACTCTTATCTGAGCTGACCTGTGGCAAGCTGCAATGACGGAAGGAATTCCAGCACTTCAAAGGATTAGGAAGTGAACTCATACAGTAGCCGCAGAGTCAAGTTCTCATAGCAAGCTTCACTCTCCTGATCTGACTGCACCATTCAGCTCTACTGCCGGTTTTCTACTCATCAGGCATTCTCATCCTAACTGCAACTGTCATCTGAATGCTGCAACTTTGCAGGGCACCGCCAAAGATACCTTTTTGGCAAGCCACAATGCCGGAACAAGTTCCGACCCCTAAAAGGAATGGGACATGAACTTCAGTTCCTTGTTACTTGGATGAATGTCATGCGTAGTCACAGCTTGCTAAATATGCAAGATTCAGCATCCTTTTTCTTTCCTTCTTTCTTTTGAGAATTAAACAAAACCTTATCAATAGTAGGGTGGGAGAAGATACTTCATGTAACAGGGAATGAATTCCCAATAAAAAGCAAGGTTGGTGCACAGCCGCACACCCTCCCAGGCCAATGCTCCGACCATCTCATTTGCACTGTTACTGCACGGGTAAATGGAATGTTTATCTGGGAAGCATTCTTACGAATTTCTGACAAGATTGAGCCAACTTCAACCTCGGATCACTTTTCAGACACCCAAGAAATGACAGCAAGGTTTAAAACATTGTCTGAAACCACTACATATCGCCCAACACATACTGGCATGGAATACAGACGATACGGTACACCCAATTCACACTCAACAAGCATGTATCAGGCTGACTCAGCCGAATTGGACCACCTCAACCCAATATACAGGCATAGAACCCAGTGGTTTAAAGTTGAGGGCAGCTGTGTGGGGCCCACCCATGGTGTTATCTGAGATACATTCCATTCATCAGGTGTGCCCACCTATTATTGGCCCTTAGACTACATTTTTACACTAACCGAACCCAGGTGAACCACAACAGTGGAAACAATATGGGAGAATGCCCACCATAGAATAATATCCAACTGTGTTTTGGGCCCACCTTTGTGTCTATCTACCCTCCAACCCGTTCATAAGGTGCAGTCTGTGAAGATTAAGGGATGTCCAAAATATCAGGCTGATCCAAGAGTTGGGTGGGTCACACCACTTGAATTTAGACGTTTAGGGCTGAGTTTTACAATGTTTCCTTTGGTGTCTCCCACTAGAGTTTTGGATCACCTGGATTTTCAGGGTTTCATATTTGTACGGGCCACGCACATGGCACACGGTTCAAATTGTACACGTACATCAATGTGGGTCCACAAACGGCTCGATGTGGTGGCATGTGAATGAGCTGCTGTTTATGACACCTTCGCATCTCTGCAACTTCCGAGTTTGTAATTTTAACAATGGGCTGTGAATGTGAAATTTGCAGGAGAATTATTTCGTACTGTGACAGAGTATGACGTTTAATGCAGGGAAAAAAGGTTGTCCGCATGGCATACATTAACTTAAACTAAAGCAACCGAATTTTGGAACTCACTGTTGCTCAGTCACAATCCCGAAATCAGATTACTCAAACAATCCTAGCTTCTTATTTATGGATAACTGTTTGTTTTAATAGGATGTTAGACCACAGTGGTGACTCGTCCTTCTCAAATGTGACATGTGCATACACCATCTGAGCCATCTAAATCATAGGACATGCTGGGATGGAGCATATCACTAAGATTACAATGATCAAGAAATCCTAACCATCTGGTTTAGACAGAATACAGAACAGACGGCCATATCGTGTGATACGCATAGATTTCGATGGTGACTGATACAGTATACCAAAATTGACCTTGGATGACAATCCTCAAATCTCCTTCGACAACCCCCTCTCAGGGAAGCTCTACTCCAGAGATAAGCATAGAGCTCACAGGCTGCCACCTCCCACCAACCCTAAACATTTGATCAAGGGTTGTCACAGCCCCTTGAAACTTTCCAAGAAAATTCTCAGTCCATCTCTAGGAGCAGGAGCCTCTGCTTTTGCACCCAAAAGTGGCAATCAACAACATGCCTTGATTTTGATGAAATCTTAACAAGTTGTCAATCCCAACACCATTCATACGGTCCTCCTAGTGGTTTTTTCACATCCCTGGTCAGTTCAGTAACTATGATGTTGAAAATGACTTCAGATGTGTCCCGCTTCAGAAAGAAGTCCATATATACCAAACCCAAGGATACAAAGGCCCTGCTAATACAAATTATGTCCATAGAATATCAGAACTTGTCGATAGTCTCAAACAAGCACCTCAAGCATCCATTCCAAAATTCAGTCTGCTCACTTCTTGAGGCCTGTTCTGTATAGAGCAAGCTAATCTTTCAATATTTGTCAAAAGAACTCTATGTTTGCAACTACTAAACATCTATTGTATGTTTGTGACATTATCCTTATGGAAGTGGTTGTCATATGCTTGATGATTAAGTTGAGAGACTTGCTAGAGATGTATTCATGTTAAGGTTGTAGGGCCACTGCAATATTTTCTTTTCAGGTTGAAGATTGATCACATTGCAGAGTTTCCGCCTCTCTCAAACCAAGCAAGCCATGCAGTTTTATACTAAGCTCAATCAAAGGCTTGATAGGAAAGGCATTAGAATGCCAGTTAAGGTTGGCTTGAGGCTTCTTTGTAATGAAGTCACTCTGTTGGTTACCTACACCTTCGGTCAAGAAGCCTCGAGCCAACCTTCTGGAAATGTGGAATGGCAATTGGAGTTGAGAGAATAAATATTTGGAATTTTGAATTCTGATGTTTGGGAAACCGATGCATATGATGGAGAATAGTCAGCAAAAGTCATGTGAAGCTGATGGAAGAAGGTGGATCCATGATCCATCTGGAAAGTTCTCATTGAAAGCCTTTTCTAAAGCATCAGTTTCGCACGAGCCCAAAAGTATCACATGCTCAAGAGTTTGCTAGAAGTGGGTTGGTCATTGTCATGGTCATCGTAGCCTTGTCACAGCTATTTGGGGCCAGGTTTCTGATTGATTGGCAAAAGTTCAAAAACTGGAAGGGGGTTGGGCAGCAACAGAAAAGCATAACGAAAATATATTAGCATTGCAGTTTTACCTGAAAATTAATGGCCTTTTTGTGAAGATCTTTAGGCAACAGTGGATTCTGAGGGTACTTCTCCTCCAAATACTGTCCCATTAAAATCAAACTCTGAAGCATTAGAGGAAGTATGCACATCTTATGTGGCGGAAACTACTCCCACCAATTCTATTGTCGAATAAGAGTGAAAGAAGTTCACAACATTACAGAAAAGAACATAAAAGAAGAAGAAGAAGAAAATGGAGACCAGAATTCACTGACCAGGATGATGGCTAAAGAGTCGGCAATTACTATGTCCTCATCGACCAGCACCGGAACATAATTAAGAGCGTTGAGCTTTGAAAACTCTACAGTTCAATAACAGAAAATTTCTAAGATCCCAATCCTATTATAGATTTATATGATAGGAACTAAGAAGGACCCAGTGTCGTAGTTAGTGATCCAAAGCCCTTAGTGTCTCGCGGTCAAGAAAAGAAAAACAATCCATACAAAAGAAAAGATGGAAGCAAAAACATGGGTTTGTGCTTGTATATAAACTAGCCTCACATGGTGTATTAATATCAATGTTTTAAACAGCGAATAGCATGTAGCATAGCGTTCACCCCTTTGAAGCGTGAGGCATAAGCTACATAGGCTGTAGCGTAAACTACATGTTACTTCTAGATTTTTAATCAAGGTTGTGCTTGGTTGTACCAATTTCATGATATTTTGCACCAAATCAGACCGATTAATAATGAAATTTAACAAATTTTCATGATATTTGGCACAAACAAACGCAGTTTAAAGTAATAGGAAAGGGGGCAATGATTAAGTATAAAAGTAAAGAAAGAGCAACAAAACTGATTTAATACTGTTAATTATATTATTTTACTTTTATTTATATATATATATATATATATATATATATATATATATACATACACTAATTTTTTATTGAAAATAGAAAAATGTAACGAATTATTAAAAACATTAATTGATTTAAATATTGTAGGGAAAACAACTTGTAATGTGAGCTATATAGCATATAGTGTAAGCAAATTATCACGTAGCGTAGGCTACACACAACTTAAGCTATTTTCATGAGCTACGTAACGTTAAAGCTATGCTATGCTACATAGCATAAACTACACACTGCATAGCGTAGCTATTTAAAACACAGTAGTATTCATCCCACTCATATTTGCTTGCATGTAAGCATGAGCACGAACCTGTAACGGAACTAACAGGGTCCACCAACGATTGTGTTGTTTAACTAGTATGTACGGACCATACAATATGTGCCATGTAGAAGGCCCGACAGGCATATGAGCTCATAAATGAATACATGACACGCATATTCATGCATAAGTTCAGAGGAACCGATATTCAAGTATGTGCATAACATAAATAAACACTAACAGAAACATACTTCTATAGGCAAGTCAGCCATGATCAAATCCATTGCATTTTCATCCTTGACAAAAATAAAAATAAATATAAAAATTTTATAAAAAAAAAATGATGCCATTTTCACCACATTGAAGCATCATTTGGTATTGTAACCAAACAGACATGCATACATGCTTGTATGCCATGCCACTTATAGCATAGCACTATAGCTAGGCATGTCACGCGAATGCCATGACCCATTATTAGTACAGATGAAACTATAATACCAACTTCAAAGTGTCTGAGTAACATACTATGTATTAATATACAACCAAATGTATTCATACATGTCAAGAAGGCAACTTCCAATAAACCCAGCACCAAAAATAAAGATTTGTTGTAGCATGCAAAGCCTCAGCCTGTGTGTTTATGTGTGCATGCACATTTATACATGTATGCTGCATGACAATGTCAGCCAGATGTGACATGCATACATCATGAGTATGTCCATTGTATTGGAAAGTGAAGTGTCCCCTACACAACTATAATACCCATTTTGAATTGTCGGAATAACATAACTTGAACTATATGCATCCAAGTAAAAAAAAAAAAAAAAAAAACTTGTGCGTACTCATAAGAAGTAAATGCATGCAGGCTATGGTCTCCTTACCTGGACTGAACTGCTCTCCTTTCAACAGGTTCACTGCCTTGTACTCATAATCCAACCCTTTCACATCCCCAAAACACAGTTTTCCGCAATCAGTTCCAACAATAACCATACAACCCATGACAAGTTATATAATCCTCCGCCCATGTGTATGCATAGTGTCCTTGGGCCCTGAGTTCCTACAAATCAAACCCGCAATTAGGTGATCCGGACTGATGGTCTTTTAACGTTAGGCCCCACCATGGATGGACCCAGTCCAAAAACTTCTCTTATAAGACCATCCTGACCCTTTTCATCAGTGGCCTGGAAATAGACATTTAAGAAGTAGAAAATAGTCCAAATTCAGTGGCAAAAAAGAGCCAAAAGATGGGACAGGTAGGATCTTCCAATCTGGGAGATTTTTCAGGCATGGCCCACCAACAGAACACCATCAGATCAACAGTTTGGATCACTGAACTACAGGATCCGCTCATAGGAAGATTCTATTCATGTCCTCAGGGGAAGGATCATATGATACCTCATGAGTGTTTTAGGATTTATGTAAGGTACAGTATTTTCAAAGGAGGAATTATTTGATCAGCGATTCGGGGCTTTCAACAGTATTCTTGGGTTTTTCAGTTCTGGCAAGTGGGGTCCACGATCAACAATCCAGACCATTGATCTGTCTCATCACACCTAGGATGTACCAGACCTCAAAAAAAATCCCAGAACAGAGGACCCAAGCTACCAATTTGTAGGATATATGTAGAACGATTAGGATTATTCTTCCCACGAAATCGACCATCAATTTGTAGGATATATGTAGAACGATTAGGATTATTCTTCCCACGAAATCTTCGGGGGCATTGTCCATCGACTGTGGAGGACCCACGGACTAATCTGCACCGTCGAAACATGGGGCCCACTTGTCAGAAATGAAAACTGTGTTGTTGGGATTGTTCGACCATGGGCCCCATTTTTCAGTGAAACGTCGACAGTCCACTGAATTTCTCTTTTCAACCGTCTATTTGTAGGCCATAAACAGTTAAGCTTGGGATTGTTCTATCGACATCATTTAAAGTGGCGTGGTCCATCCATGGCCAGGCCCAGCAAACCAACAGTCTGGATCACTGAGCCATGGACCCCACATGTCAGAAATGAAAACCCGAATACAAGGCTCAAAGCCTCAGGTCGCGGATAATATGTAAACATATAATTCCTCTTTTAAAAGCTGGAAGTAGGCGAAAAAAAAAAAAGGTAAATCGCAAGAATCACGATTCTGATTTTCGCGATTTTCAGAAGCGAAGGGGGAATTAAAAGAAGAAAAGAAAAACTAAAAACCTTTCAAATTCAAAGCAATCCGTACTCGCCACGCGCACGAGCTCCGGAAGTATGAATAAAGCTGCAGCTTCGAGCCACTGGAATTCGCCTGAAATTTCAAAAAAATAAAAACATGTAGAAATTGAGAGAGAGAGAGAGAGAGAGAGAGAGAGTCCTTGGAGATTGAGAAAAGGAAGGAGTGGTTGAAGATGATCAGCGTTTGGAAGATCGAAAAGAGGAGGAGAGAAGTATACTCTGGAAACGGATGCCATTAGGATTTCGGAATGCGGCTGAAGCGATTTCCCGTTTATTACTTCGAGAGCCAGTGCATGTATAAACACTGCCGAGTGGCTTGTTTGGTAGCACGCGGGACGAAGTGAATGCGTAGTCTGATGGCCCACCAAAGTACGGAACAGCGGTGTGCTGGGGGAGGGTAGGTAGAGCCGGAAGACTGAAGAGGAGAATTCAGGGAGTGGATTAGGTGGGACGCGGATTTCCTTCGAAAGCCTTTGGCAGGAAGTTCCTGCGCTGGGAACTCAGGTGGGGCCCACTGTGGTGTATGTGAGAAATCCTTCCCGTCCATCCCTTTTATGAGTTTATTTTATGACGGGAGGCCAAAAATGAACCGTATCCAGTGCTAATCCTTCCCGTCTATCCCTTTTATGAGTTTATTTTAGGACATGAGGCCAAAAATGAACTATATCCAATGCTCAAGTGAACCAAAAACGTGATAATTGAATGTCCACTGTTGAAATATTCATAGGTCACATATGCTTTGAATCATGCTAATATTTGTATTTTCAGTTGGTCCCAACTGGAATGACATTATTAATGGTACCAATGGCATGTAAACATCCAGGAAGGTCTCAAAGGTAGTAATTTTTGTAACCACTTTTTCCTTTAGTACAACCCACTTGTGTCTTAGATCCTGATCACTTTTGAGCTCATATCATAAAATGAGCTCAGACAACAGATGGACGGAGTGGATTCTTGACAAGCATCATGGTGGGCCCTACCAAAGTTTCCAGCCCAAGAACTACCTTTGGTATGATATACCCGTCGTATCAGTGTTTGAATTATTTCCAATATTATAGAAATACCTTCTGTAATTATCTTTATCTTCAGCCCATTGATACCAATAACACTGATAGTATAGAAATTCTAGTTATTAA
Organism: Magnolia sinica; assembly: GCF_029962835.1. NCBI lineage: Eukaryota > Viridiplantae > Streptophyta > Magnoliopsida > Magnoliales > Magnoliaceae > Magnolia > Magnolia sinica. The sequence goes on along the minus strand of NC_080576.1, from coordinate 20,208,183 downwards.
CAATGTATCTTTGAGTATCGCCAACATACCCATATCGCTAATGTAATAGCTAATATTTTCAATTATGTAAATTTTAAGTGTCGCTTGTATTGTCAATGCATAAATATCGCAAATGCATAACCAATGTTTTCGACTATATAAATTATGAGTAATACTTATATTTTAATTGTATCGGTGATATTTCAATAATATCACCAACGTATTGATATCATCAAAATTTCGTTTATTAAAAAAATATTTTTTTTTATTTTTTGTCATGGGCACATGGTTATATGTAGTGTTCAATTTATTATTGTTAATAATATTGATAATATAAATATTATCAATATCGCAACATGCATGATATTGAGATCATAATTTTTTATTTTCTTTACAAGTGTTGATGATTTATTGGTGAACTATCAAGTGTTGTTGATATTTTAAAAAATCGATGGATGTTCGGATGATTGAATTGGCTCGATGGGATGGTAAAATTGATTTCTTACAACAGCACATGCTTTTAAGGCTCCATTAAATGGAAACTTGTTATATATGTATTCTTTTGTAATTTTTTCTTTTAGTTTCTAAATATGTAACTATGTATATTTTAACATCCCTTGAAGTTTCACTAAAAATTCTACCACTTTCCTCATATTTCCTACATTTTCAGTTATTAGCGATATTATTAGCAATATTGATATTGCTTCCGTATCCCTAACCAGCTAAACCTATAGCGATACTAATACTTGGGACACTACATCCAATTCAGTGAGACCCAGGATCCCCACCGTGGGAAACAAATTGGATACTCCCCTCCCTCGCCTCTAGCTAATGGTTGGTGGTCGATGGCTTGTGGACCCAACATGATGTATTTGTCTCATCCATTCCGTCCATCCATTTTTATAGATAATTTTGATGGATGAACCTAAAACTGAGGTAGATCAAAATCTCATGTGGGCCACACGGTATTGATTGAACTCTCACGGTTAAAAACTTCCCAGGGCTACAAAAGTTTTGGCTCAAGCTGATATTTGTTTTCTGCCCTCATCCAGGCCTGTATGACCTAATCTAGAGGTTGGATGTCAAATAAAAATTACAGCGGGCCTTAGGAGGCTTTTAATAGTAGACATTCAATAATACTGTTTACACATGATGTGGTCCCCCTGAGATTTTTATCTGCCTCGTTTTTAGGATAAATTATTAAAATGACGGGTAAAAATGTATAGACGGTGTGGATAAAACACATATATCATTCTGGGCCCAAATAGCACTGACCACTAGCCGCCTCGCCAGTGGCAGCGTCACTAGCCAAACTACGTCCCTTGCATGCTGCACACGTGTAAAGTGTTCATGCGTATGGCACCAAGCCCCACGTCCGTCTCACGCGCGTAGACAGGGGCGCCGCTATCTCTGAATGTAGGCCCACCGTGATGCATGCGCGTTAATCCATGCCGCCGTACATCTTGACCGCTCATTTTAGGAAGCATATCTGTGTTGTACAAACCACTGTAATTGAACTTTAAAAACTTTTTAAGAGCCACAAAAGCTTTCCATAAAGCTAATATTCGTGTGGTCCTTCATCCATGTCAATGATCTTATCAGCAAGTTGGATGGCAAATAAATATTTCAGTGGCTCACAAGAAGTTTTTTATGGTGGGTATCACCAATGTTTTTTGCTGTGTGGTTCAGCTAAGTTTTTGATCTGTTTCACCTTTTTTTTATCATACTTTAAAATGAATTGTCAAAACAAATGAATGGCATGGATGTAAGGCACATGCATCTCAGTGGGCCCCACAGTCAAAGATCTAACCAGTGGACTTCGGATCCACTAGCGTCGTTTAGATGTCTGTAAATAAAGTTAGTTGTAAATAATTTATAAAAATAAAAATAAAAATAATCACTTATACATGGTGTGTGCATATAAATAATTTAGAGACTGAAAATTATACCAGTACATGATTTATATGCTCTAAATGATTTACAAATTTTATTCATTTTGATTTCCCAATGTAAACTTAGGATTACATTTAGGGCCTCATCATTTACAGCTATTACCTCATCTTGAATACCCAGTTATATTATATAAATAGTCCACATCTCATCTTAAATACCCAATTATATTATATAAATAGTTTACAGTCTATTCAAATACATATAATTATTTACTTGTAAATTATTTACAGTTAAAAGACAAACAGAATATGCAAATCTTTACACTTAGGATCGGTTTCCTATTGATAGTACATTTCCCAAGAATATCCTCACATGGTGCGAGTGCAACTTCTATGAATCCCCGGATCCATAGAGGTGGGTGGATATCTGACCGTGGGGCCATCTTAATATATGTCTTACGTTCATGGCATCCATCTGTTTCACCACCTCATTTTAGCATATGAGACAAAAAATGCAGCAGATCCAACTCTCAAGCAGACCATGACCTAGAAAATAGTGTTGAGTGCTATTAAAAACTTGCTGGGGCAACAAAAGTTTCGGATTGAGCTGTGTTCTCTTCGTCCAAGTCTTTGTGACCCTGCGAACGGTTGAATGGTAAATAAACACTTTGAGGGCCCATATAAAGTTTTCAATCGTGGGCATTCAATCTCAACTATTCCTTGTGTAGCGGTCCACATGAGATTTGCTGCATTTTTGGGGCGCCCCGCTCTGACTAATATTATAATGAGATGCCATACACACGTCAAGTGGGCATATGGGTCCTTTTGTTGCACATGTTTCCATGCAAATAAAAAAAAAAAAATCTAAAAAAAAAAATCAGCATCTCAATCCTCAGGGCTTCTGTTGCAGAGGTGCAACCAAAAGCTTTCTGTGGGCCCATGTTGTTTTCATGTCATGAAAAAAAAAAAAAAAAACAGCCCATTTCATATCTCAGGTGGGCCGTATCACTAGAAACAATGGTGAGGGAATGTCAACCTATATCCATAGGTTTACCTTGGGCTTATATTCTATTTAATTGGTTCATCACAAAAAATCATTCTCATGAGAAACTCAGGTGAACCGCAATGCATGAACTTAAAGGTTTTAGTCATGATTTTCAGTTTCCCATGTTGAGGTCCACCTGAGTAGTGGAGGTGGCTGATTTACGAGCTGTAGAGTGACCGTGAGGGGTGCACGATAGAGTGAATAACATACACAATATTGTAGGCCCCATAAATCTTGGGTGTTGTGTAAGTGCACATTAGGTGTGGTGGAAGGTTTATGTCCTACAACAGTCCATGCGGATTGTGGAAGTTGACGTTGATTGATGTCCACAAACTACCTAATGGATGAGGCTTATCGAAGAGTGGCACCACTTGTAAGTGCATTAGGATGTACTGTACCTTTCATCCGGTGGCTAGGAAGATTTCGGAGCAGTGGCCTATGAAAAAAGCTTGTGAATTAGCTTGATTTATGGGGCATTTAAATATTATGGTGGGGTTACTATTTTACATGCGGTAGGTGTTGTTAGTAAATATATATGTAGTCTCAGCAAGTAATATTGGGAGGCGGTGAAAAGGCTATTTCGATACATTCGAAATATGCAGGATTATATCTTATCAAAATCAGGGGAGAAGTTAGTAGACTATGTGAATTTAGATTATGCGAGAAGTGTGGATAATAGAAGGTCAACTTTCGGTTACTCATTTGTGTTAGCAGGTGGAGTGATCAGTTACATGTCGAAGTTTTAGTCTGTGATGGCTATTTTCACATCTGAAAATGAGTATATGACGATGATAGAAACATTCAAGGTCCGTTTGTTTTTTCAAAAGCAATGAAAAATGCACGGGAAATGGTAATTATTATGATTTCACCTTGTTTGAAAATTCAAAGAAATTCGTGCCTTTGAAATTGTTTTAAATGAGATAATTTTGATTTTTGAACTGCAAGGTAATGCATATGATATATCCATTCCGTCCATCTATTTTATTACAATATTTTAAAGCATTAGACAAAAAATGAAGCAGAGCCAACACTCAAGTGGCCCACGCCAAAAGAAACAGTGGCCTCACAAAGTTTTTAACGATAAGTATTCAATTCCCTTTTTTGTTTGACGTGGTCCACTTGAGTATTGGATATGCCTCAATTTTTTACTTATGCTATGAATTCAACTAGAATAATGGATGAACGGTGTGGATAAGCGAAATGCATCATAATGGGACCCACAAACATTTTGTAATATTATTGGTTTTCATGTCAAAAAGTAAGCAGTCAAATCAAGTATGCTATAAATGCACAGGGAAATAATTATTACTTTTTTTTACACGGTATTTACCATTTCACCGGAAAATCAAACACGCCCTCAAGGAAGGTGTTTGGTTAATAGGGATGGTAAATCAGTTAGGGCTTCAGAATGAGGCCGTGCCAGTCGATTGTAATAGCGAAATCACAATCAATTTGGCTAAAATTTTATGTTTATCACTTTCATACTAAATATATTAACGTGCGTCATCATTTTTATCCGACAAGTGCTTGAGGAAGGAAGCGTGACTCTGTAGAAGAATCACACGAGCGTAAATTCAGTTGACGTACTTACAAAGGTGGCTCCCACAGAGAAGTTCAAGTTGCATGTAACTTCTTTGAGCTCGACGAATACTTAGATGAAAGACAGAGTATGCACGAGAAGTAATGGTGGAGTTATGATGGCAGGTGAAATAAAAGACGTGGATAATGAGCTATGGTGAATGAAGATTGAAGAAGTGATGGAGATTTTTGTTGATGTATTAAATCTGCCAATAACAGGGTCTGTCGACGCTGTTGATTGACCACTCAATGTCATCGAGTAGAGGTCGATGCCATCGACAAGTGCTCGGTCCCATCGAGAAAATTGAGAAAATCACATTTTAGGTGCTAGAACATTTTGGTGTTGCTACTTGATGTCACCAAAGGTGTTCGATGCCATTGAGATATTTAATAGGATGTCGATGTCATCGAATGTCCCGTCGAGCGTGCGTGTAGAATTACGTAAGTGCGGGATTTATTTCATATTCTGGTTGTGATGCTTTATATATCGGGTGTAATTGGAATTTGGGACTAGTAGAGGAATAAATATGCCTTTATAATTCGTTCCTAATGATTTTAAGGGCATAACTATGGCTTGTGAAGTGAATTCGAGGCTCGTTTGAATCGGTAACAGTCCATCTCCTGTAATTTATGCTTTCATAGTGCATACTCGTCGTTTTGTGTTTTTTTTAAATGATAATAATAATTATCGTAAGGGTTTTTCCTCATGAAGTTTGGAGTGTCTTGTTTGGACTCGGTTGTGTGATTGCTAGTACTTTGCTTGATTCATCTTCATGTGCTTCCATGGTTCCTCAACAATGTCTAACATAATGGACAACCCACATCCAAGATGACAAGTATAATGGAGTGTGCTCGTTTAAGATAGAGATGCTACAATTATAACACCCCGTACTTCTGGTACATGGGTGTTACCATTTAAACCCATAACTAAGGATGTCAGCACTTGACTAATAGAGAACTTAAATCCAATCGGTGCAGGATGGGACTTCCAGTTGCCATTAAAGCCATTCATCAGGGGCTGTAGGAGCAGAGTTGAACCCAACACCTGTCAGAGAGGTAAACTCAACATACACTTCAAGTTAAGACAGCCTATGAATATATTAATCAAGTCATGTTGAGACAATGCACCTACCATCAGCTCTTGGGAATTAATTAGTAGCCAACCAAGCACTCAAAGCCTCCCAAAACCCCGTTTAGCTGTCGAAACGAAGTTTCAGGCCAATCCAACCATTGGGTCGAGATGTGTGGGCCAAACAAGACCTGTAATGTACCATATGGCCCACCTGAGCCTCACATTCGACACAAACTATGCCAGAACCCTTGGGCGAGGCCCCCAAGCCAATTGGTCGGAGTAAATTTATCACAAACATTTCAGTGAACCCCACACGAGGTGCATGTGCACCATGAACCGTCATGCACAATGTGCATTGGACCAAACAAAATTATAAGACCCGTATCCTAGACCATATCATTCCGTAGGCTTCCGCGGTCCTCCCGGTCAAATTCTGGCAACCCTTGACCTGTATCTGACATTTGCGCGCGATCTTAAGCCGAGTCATGCATATCGGAGTCGACTCGACTCGAAACTTGTACTTGTGCGACCGTGTCGTTGCTGCGGTTCCGATGCCGCATCTCACGCACTGAGGTGATACCCTGGCCAAGAGATGTGGGCCCCCGTTCAGTTTAAGGAAAACACTGCGCGTTGCAAATTTCAAGAGAATCCATCACATCAAATTTCAAGTACACTCCCATCACTCACCATCACTCACACTCATCCCCAAGTACAACCACCATCCCCAAAAGTCAACCTTTTCTTACAACAAAGTACTTACTTACATCACTCACCATCACTTCTCTCCCATCATCTCTCTCTCTCATCTTTCTCTCTCATTTTCTCCCAAGCACCATGAGAGCTTGTACGTACATGGCCTCCATGAGATAAACTAGGTGTGGCCCACTGCACCCCTTAGAGCTCTTGAAAGCGTTGGTGGAAGAAGGAAGAAGAAGATAATGAGGTGGGTAATTTTATTTATTTGATTTGTGATTTGAGGGCCCACATATGGTGGGACCCATCTTGATGTTTGCATTGTTTAGGGAGGGCCCATAATGGCGGGGTCCCTCCCCTTCTCACCGATCTTTTTCCCTTTCTCTCTACTTTTCTTTGATGATAATGATGATGTGGAGTGGGACCCACCATGTTGTACGTGTGAAATCCACACCATACAAGCCATGTGGGCCCTACCTTATTGGTGTTGGGAAAACACAAATATCATATTGATCCAAACAGGTGGGCCACGTTCATGTGGGACCCACCTTGAAGTATGTATTTTACCCACGCCGTCCATCAGAAGTAGGACCCACGTGAGTCACATGTGGTGTCCACATCGTCCATCTGGGACAGAGGGACCCACCGTGTGTTGTGGGTTTCATCCGGACGGTCTGGACGTAACCAGCAGTGAAATGTGATCAGACAGTGAGGTGTACTCATACCAAAAAGCATTTTAATTTTAAGGCTTTTAGGTGGGCCACTCATACATGCCCCACCTTGATGCATTGATCTAATCCACTCCATCCATCCTGTTCCCCAGATCAATTTAGGCGTTGAGCCAAAAAATGAAGTCAATCCGAGTATCTGGTGGACCGTATCTTGGAAAATAGTGGTTTTATTGTTAAAATCCACTCTGATATTTTCATATATCGAAACATGCCAAATATTGAGCTCGTTCGGACTGTCTTAAGCCATAAAATCCAATGGTTGGGTCGGATCCTCCTGATGTGGGCCCCACCTATGAAAATTCTCATAAAAACAAAAAAAAAAATTCAAAACAAAATATGGGGTCTCTGGACACTGTAGCCCCTAACGTCCTGCAGCGTCCTGCTGCTTAGGACCGTCAGGGAGAATGGCCCCACCTCAAGCCACACTATGATACATGTGGAGTATCCACACTGTGCATTTGATGGGTCCCCTTTAAGCATGGGGATATCCCAAAAACCAACCATACATGAGGCTTAAGTGGTCCACACTATGAAAGGGAGTGGGGTATTGAACATCTGCCATTGAAACTCTTCTGAGTCATAGAAGTTTTAGGCCAACATGAAATTATTCTTATTATTATTATTATTATTATTATTCAGGTCTTAGTGACCTTATGAACAGATTGAATGAAACATAAATGTTACAGTGAGTCCACCCCACACGTGTGGGCTGGTGGGATTCACCTTGATGTATGTGTTTTATAACCACACCGTCCATCTGGACGGTGGTGTGACGCCCACCATGATATATCTGTTTATCCAGCCATCCCTCTATTTGGGACGTGGGGCCACCCCACACGTGTGGCACGTGTGGGGGTGGACCCACCTTGGTGTATATTTTATATCCCATCGTCCATGAGCTAGGACGGTGGGTTTAGTCACCAGATATGTAGTATATCCCTCACCGTCCACTTGATCACGATAGTGGGACCCACCTTGATTTATTTATTTTAATCTACACCGTCCAGATTAAGTTGGACGGTACTGGACAATGTTTGGACGATGCTGTCCAAGGTTTGGATGGTGCTGATTTACTTGGACAATGTTTAGACGATGCTGATCATCATTGGTGGGCCGTGTGCCCCATGAAATGATTGTGCACAATGATACACATGTTGCAACCTACAACTATTGAAATGATTTTAGATGTAATCCAAGCTCCCATTTGTTGGGCCCACTTTGGTGTATTTTAGTGGCCCATTTGTCGGGCCCACTTTGATGTATTTTGTGGCCCATTTGTCAGGCCCACTTTGATGTATTTTGTAGCCAATTTTTCGGGCCCACTTTGGTGTATTTTAGTGGCCCATCCGTCGAGCCCACTTTGATGTATTTTGTGGCCCATTTGTCGGGCTCACTTTGGTGTATTTTAGTGGCCCATCCGTCAGGCCCACTTTGATGTATTTTGTGGCCCATTTGTCGGGCCCACTTTGATGTATTTTGTGGCCCATCCGCCAGGCCCACTTTAATGTATTTTATGGCCATCTGTGAGGCCCACCTTGATATATTAGTAGCCCATCTATGAGGCCCATTAGTGCGGCCCATTGATGCAGCCCATTTGATGTGTATGAGGCCCATGTGCAGGGCCCACCTGTGATGTATATTAGGCTCATGTGTAGGGCCCACCTATGGTGTATTTGAAGTCCATGGGTTGTGGCCCATTATGATGTATTCGAGACCCATGGGCAAGGCCTAATGTAATGTGATTATGACACATATGATGAGGCCCATTGAGATGTATTTCTGGCCCATGTGATGTGGCCATGTATTGTAGCTCATTTGATGTATATGAGACCCATGTATTGTGGCCCATTTGATGTATATAATGCCCATATGATGAGGCCCTTCGTGATGTGTATTAGGCCCTTGAGTGAGGCCCATCGTGATGTACATTAGGCCATTGTGTGAGGCCATGGGCCCACTATACGTTTGGCTCTATGTGGACCACTCCTTAGGAGCAATGTTGGTTAACTAGCCACATTGATGGGCGATGATGGTTAAATGTCCACATTGTGACCTTCCCTTAGCCCATTTATATTACCGATTCCAATTATCACAACCGATTGCCGATTCCGATTGTCGTAACCGATTGCCGATTTTTGATTGACGTGATTGATTTGTCGATTCCGATTATCACAACCGATTGCCAATTCCGATTGTCGTGACCGATTGCCAATTTTGATTAACGTAACCGATTTACGGATTCCGATTATCATGACCGATTGCCGATTCCGATCTGTCAAGACCAAGTATCGAGGCCGATTCCGATTGTCTAGGCCGAGTATCGAGGCCGATTATATAAGCCAATTTCAATTGTCGAAGCCGAGTATCGAGACTGATTCCGATTGTCGAGGCCAAGTATCGAAGTTGATTCTGAGTGTTAATTTAAATTGTTGAGGCCAAGGTCGACTGTCGAGACTCGTATGATGTATATACGACCCGTGGTTGTGGCCCATTGTGATGTATTCGTGGCCTATGGGCAAGGCCCATTATGATATGTATTAGGCCCATTTGATGTATTCGAGACCCATGTGTAGGGCCCACATGTCATGTGTTTAAGGCCCATGAGTAGGGCCCACCTGTTGTGTATATGTGATCCTTGGGTAAGGCCCGCTGTGTTATATATTAGGCCTCTGTGTGAAGCCGTGGGCCTATTATATGTTTGGCTCTATGTGGGTCATTCCTTGGGGCAATGTTGGTTAGATGTCCACATTATCGAAGCCGATTGTTGATGCCGGTTATTCATACCGATTATGAGTATGTGACAGCATAGCATCATGATACATGCTCATACGCATCATCTGCATGTTTGTTATAAGACATGATTGACGATTGCATATGCCATAGTGCTAGTTGTTATGAGATTCCCTGATAGGTAGAGATTGTCTTACATGAGCGCACGGTATGCACGGGATTGATGCATGACTGGATAGTATGACTCATGCATCTTGCATTGTGAGTTGTGATTACTCTACGCCCTAGCGATATCGGGGCCGTAGCCTCCACAGGCATATCGTGGATGGCCAGATGGGACACCGAAAATCTGTTCTAGCATCGGACTGCTATAGATGGCCCTGGGTGAAAATTCCTAAACCCTCTTGGTACCAAAGGATGCCCCAACGTCGAGACCGAATAGATACATGAGCGCCCGAGTGCCGCATACGAGAAGGCTGCGTCTCCAACTGTGTTGTGGTCGGTTGGGAGGGGGTGTAGCCTTACTCGCCCGAGGATAGGGGGCATAGCTAGGCTGAGTTTGACCATCTCATAAATGGGTCCGCTATCAATGTGTCGAATAGGTATTATCAGACTCTTGGTCAGGCGGATAGTGAGGTTTCTTAGGCTGACTTGGACTGTGCTGCTGCGAGAGGGGCAGTGCCATTTGGAGTGTACTAAACCCTGGTGATGATCCCAGAAAGGAACTGTACTGATATGTGGACTTATTGAGCAGGAGTTGCATACTCATTCATTCATTCACTATCCACTCGGGTTGATGGTGTGCAACTATTTGTTACGTGTACCTTCGCAATGGATAGGATTTTGGTTGGGGCGAGTGACTAACCTGAGATCAGGAGTTTACCACGTTGAGTCTGACAATCCAAATTAGGTGTGCGACTAGTTTGGATAGAAGTCCCTTGTGATGGACCCCATAGCCTGCAATACTACGTACTATCATCCTGACTTCACACTCCAGTATGGTCATTCCATTCGCACCACTTATCGCATTACATCCAGGCATATGGCATTTCAAGTAGCTATATTTCTGTATTTATATGACCTAGATAAGGCTGATGGTTTTAGTAGCTCTTCTGAATTAGATATTGTATTATATCCTCGATATCTGATATCTGGTTCATTATGTTTCCGCATTACATAGCCAAATTACATTATTTCCTCTGTATATGACATTGGCTTGGTATGTCTTTTTATCGCATATCCTGGATGAGATTGATGATATTTTTATGGACTTATAGTACTTCTTCTTACTCTGATATCATATGATTCATGCTAATATTTCCGATATTTTATAATTACGACATTATTTTGAATACTTAACACTTACCTTGTACACATACTTACACCACCCTCTAAGCTTTCTATAAGCTTATGCGTGATATATGCGTGCAGGTGATGTTAGGTTACAGCAATATTGAGCTTGGAGCATGCAGCGGTCTTCTAGAGCCTTGATTATTATTATTATTATTTTAACATATGTATTTCCCCTTTTGCATTGTATTCAAAGTTTATATTAGTGGATATGCGATGATGATATTGCTTTTGTGATTTGGGTAAACTTGTGGTTATGCTTCTTATGAGATAAATGTACGTTGGAAAATCCTCCTTATAGGATCCCAAAATCGGAACTCGGCATATGGGTGTTGGGAGTCGAGAATGGGGTACTACGGAGGCTGTTGGCACCGGATTCGGCGATCGGGGTTTCTATGACTCCGATTTCTAGGTTTGGGGAGTGATAAAATTGGTTAAATGACCTTTGACCGAGCTCCCTTGCAAATTGGCGGAATTCTTCCACCATTTTGAAAATTTAAATCTGATAAGTTTCAAATTCCAAAGTGGGCCGCCCTGGCCACTTTCTGGACGATCCAAATCGTCAATTTTGCTCGCGGGGTCCGTCTAACCAAAACTGTATAGGGTTTTGGACCCATGCATAGAGATGAGGGAGATGGGTCGGAGCCGTCCAATGTTCACAAACGGCTAGGATTTTCGGATAGGGGACCATCAAAGGGACTGTCATGTAAGCCAGCATCGGTTTGTCCAGTGGATCGTTGTCATCCACTCGCCAGCTAAGGAAGGATCCTCTCACAGCAAAAAACGGCCGGACAAGAGGGAAGAAGCAAAAAGGAAGAAATCCCATTTCAGGAAATGGGGCGCTGGCACATCTATGGCCGTTCACTGGGGCCACGTGGAACAATCCCAACCCTTATTTGTGAGGTGGTACGAAATGAGAAGGGTGGATATCTCATCTCGTGAGAAAATGGTGAGAACCGGGTCTTCTCGAGAGATGAATGAAGACCCGCGTTTGTGGTCTAAAAAGTGGGCCCCATACTGATCAGAGACTCCATCTGGTCCGCTCAAACGGACCATATCACCCCGAAACACCCTGGACAGTGATTTTCCATTAATGATTGGGTCATCTTCCTCGTTAACCCATCCGAGCCTGATCAGGAGATAAGCCCCACCAGACCCCAAAAGATGTACTTTTAGATAGTCCAATGCATCAGCTATATATCCCCAAGCATGGATAAACCCCATGCACGACCATCTTTTAATCACGGCCGTCGCATGATGAGGCCCTCTTTCCAACCGTTGGAAGTTTCTCTCCTATGCCTATAAATGGGCACTGTTGCCTTCAGCTTTCACACCAGAAAGAGAGGAAAGAAAAGAGAGAAGGAAAGGAGAGAGAGTCAGTGATAGGGAGAGTAGGTGAGAGCAAAGGGAGAGAAAGTAGAGGCGTGGGCCTCTTGCAGATCAACCAGGTAACAGTTCCCTCCCTCCATTTTCCTTCTCCTAATGATGCATTATAATGGGAGGTTCAGCCATGATTCGGGCCTCTAAACTGTGCTGGAACCAGGCCTAAAATCATGACATATCCAGGCCATTTTTTAGCCATACCACATTTGACTTAGGTGGGCCGCACCACGTTCAGCCCAGGTGGGCCGCGCCATCTATAATTAAGTGGGCATCGCCACACATCACAGTGGGCCTCACTAATGCACAACCAGTGGGCCGCACCCGTTATGCATCTCAATGGGCCAGACGGCCGACCCAACCACACTATGGGCCGAACCGATTAGCCCAACCCAATTTCTAGGCAGGTTCTAGGTGCAACGAGCTAGGCTAGCCCAGGCCCAGTCTGAGCTTTGTTTAAAGGTAGAAACCGGGCCCAGTCTGGGCCACAACAGTTGGGCCAAATTGGGCCATGTCTAGGCCCAGTTCAGGCCTTAATTTTGGGACATTTCAGGCCTAGCCCAGGGCTCATTGATCGGACCATGGTTGGTGGGCTTGGTCACCTTAAAACGGGCCCAAATTCCGTTGATCATACGGTCCTTATAGACCTTATTCATTCTAAGGGCTGGAATGCTTTCCGACACAAGTTGTCATATTGGGAATAACTCTAGGAGACTGCTTGCGTGAGATGCGCCGTAAGGTATGCTCAGGGGCGTGTACCAAGGACGGAAATACAACCTTTCAAGGTGATGATTATTCCCCTTGGGCTTTCCATCTCTAAATTAGTTAAACATGGTGTATATTAGACTACTATCCTAATAGTTATTACTCTATCTTAAGTCATTGTTAAACTATAACCACATCAAATGCTAGGACTGCATATTGACTGATAACTCATGAGTATTGTTCATTATATTCTTATGTTTTAGTTTCATCTTGCTGGATGTTTCACACTTTGATTTATAACATTTCTTCACAAATCTTGATATTATCATCTAACCTATATGCTTTACATATCGAGTGATTACTATGAGTCATCCACTGAATTCAACTCGCAGTATTATGAATGGAAGATTGTTCACCAATGCATGTGAGCCACACTTAGGGTGCAACTAGACTGATGGTGTGAGGAATGAGACCCTTTAACTCAAAGTATATAAATCAACCAATTATGGAGGGGCCCCATTCAGGCACCCTAAGGTGGAATATCTCATGAGCCGGGGATAGTGGTCATGGGACACTATACTCAAGCTGTCAGCCTACGTTGGGTGACGAACCCCCCGCAGTGACCATTGAGTTACTTAAAAGGGTTAATTGTAATTAGAATAATAATGGTTTGGCTAATCATGCATCCATAACATATTGGCGATAACGGGTGGCTAATTCTAGAGTTGTAGCACGTGCCCTTAGGATCATTGGGATATCATTTCGCTAGCTCCCAGACCACCGACTATCAACCTATTTATCCGACTGGATGAGCATTCTCAAGTCGATGATTGCATGGGTGATGAGCCCGAGTCCGACTGGATGAGCATCCCCAAGTCGATGTGCATTCATACATCCATACATTAATAAAGATGCATCTTGCTTGTTTTAGATTATATCCTTATTTTTCTTTTACTGTGTTTGCTAAGGCAGTGGTGTGAAATCTTAAGGAGAATTCACACTGAGCAGACCACTCATTCATCGAATATCCAACCGTACAGAGTTGCAACATAGATGGGGAGGATGGTAGCACTGGCCTTGAAGGCGTGACAGCAGACCCCAAGGAAGGATATTATGATGACAAGCCGCAACAGGAGGTGGCTGAATACTTCGGACTTAACCAGTAGATGTAGCATTTCTTTTACAGTTGTTGGTACTTGAAAAACTTATGAATTTTGTACTATGGCCCCCAGCTGAGTGGGCCGAATATTCAGGATTTATGTTATCATCCATGCTTATTTATGCTATCATACTCTTATTTTGATTCTTCCGCTTGTTCTTTGATATATTAACTCTCGGGTTTCTAGAACGAGTCTCGTGCTCAAGTTATGGAAACCGGGGCTTTACAACAATTTTTAAGAACGACAATAACCACCTATAAAAAATAAATCCTACTTGCGTTTGCCCGACATACTTATTTCAAACATGAGGTTTATCGATTACGAAAAAATAATTTTACCAAATGATATCATTGGGAAACAAATGTTGAAACAAAAAAATCCCTAATTCCCTCTTGTTAAATTAAATAAGAGATGATAAAAGAGACTTAACATACAATATTCATTATCCCCATGGTCTTAAAATCAAACCTGTTAACCAATCATAACAACTAATTGGTGTGTACTTGCTTGTTGAAATAAGACCATTAGATATTTTTCATTTTAATGGCTTAATAAATATCCAAGGATATATGGTGAAATAACTAAATAAGCTATTTTATGATCTGCTAGGGAACATCCCAGTGTAATGCAAGTACAAGTTTGAGACTTTAATAGTTGGATTCCCATTCAATGTTTGTTTTAGTGACCCGATTCATTCATGTGAGAAAGCTTCTTTTGGAGAGGGATGCCTCAAAAACATCTTAAATTAATTATTTCAAACCTTTAATTTATATGAAGGTATATCAGACTTTTCATCTTCAAGGAAAAGAGCCAACTCATCAACTATTGAAAGTTGTTATTTATTTTACATGCTCATAAGAAGTTAGAAAGTGAGACTTGTCATAGTAACAATTCAGACAATTGAATGACCTAAATTTAAAGGTTGAAGTCTAAATGCATCTTATTGCAACGCATCAAGGTATATTCTAGCAAAGCTCTCAACATACATTTAAAATGAGAATGTGGATAAATTAAGTTTTGAATTATTGTTTTCATTTATGCAATTTATATATCATCCCTTATATTCTATGAAAGTATCAGAGTTTTCCTTTTTGTAGGAAATCTTTGTTGGGATTTGTGCTGCGGAATCACACAGATTTGGACCTAGGATAGTAATCCAAGAGCACCAAGCAAATACAAGAGAATACAAAGATTTAACATAGAAAATCCATTCAGGAAAAAAAGCATGGCACAAAGCGACGGATCTTCACTATAAAAATAGGAATTACAAAGAGAAAAGACTTACCCAATTCAAACAAGCTTGAATCTCACACTTGCTACACCTTATATAACTGTATAACCCTTTTAGGAACCATTGAAATACCTTTAGGAAGCCTTAAAATACCTGAGAATGACCCTAGAGACTCCTATTTATAGATGGGGAAACCCCATTTATCACCTCCCTAGAAACTGTCTCAAATTTATGCAGTCTGCGCACAAACCACGCACTGTCTACATAACCCTCGACTAGTTGAAGGAGAGCTTCGACCAATCGAAGGGACCTCCGACTAGTTGAGCCAGTCCCTCGACTGATTAAGCATCATGGACATCAAGATTTAAGACATCCTTTTAACAACAATCTCTACCATATCTTCAATCCTTAACCGTGTAACTTTTTGACATCTTCTGTTATCTTTGTATCGCATCATAGTTCCAATCAACACTTTTCGTGCACACTTCGTCCTTTTTTTACGCCTTCGCCAAGTCCAGAGAAGCTGCACAGAACTTGAACTTTTCTGTAGGAACAACCTTGGTAAGTATGTCTACTGGATTCACGCTGGTGTGAATCTTCTCTAGTGTTACACTTCCTTCCTTAAGCACCTGTCGGATAAAATGATAATGAATATCCATGTGTTTAGTATGTGAGTAATAAACAAAATTTTTAGCCAAATTGATAGCGCTCTTATTATCACAGTTAACCAGCACGGCTTCTTGCTGAAGTCCTGACTAATTTATCATGCCTCTTAACCAAACTCCTTCCTTAAATGCTTTCGTCACTATCATATATTCTGCTTCGATCGTGGAAAGATCCACTACGGACTGAAGCTTTAACATCGAACTAATTGCTCCACTCGCTAGTACAAATGTCTTGAAGTAGACTTCATGAAATCTACACTGCCTGCGTAATCTAAATCCACATACTCTACCAACTTTGCCCCTGTCTTTTCAAAAGTTAAGACGCAGTTTTTTGTACATCGAATGTATCGAAATAGCAATTTCACTGTTTCCCAGTGTTGATTGCCAGGGTTTGACATGTATCTGCTCACAACACCAACTGCTTGTGAAGTATCTGGTCTCATACAGACCATGGTATACATTAAACTGTCAACCACATTCGAATAAGGCACATAAGACATAACTTGATTTTTCTTATTTGATTTAGGACATTGTTCTGAGGAAAGCTTGAAGTGAACCACATGGAGAACGCTTGACGGCTTTGCCTGGTCCATTCCATTCTTGATCAACACCTTTTCAAGATATTCTGTCTATGATAACTAAAGTCTGTTCCTCTTCCTGTCTATATGAATATTTATGCCGAGAACCCTCTTTGAAGCCCCCAAATATTTCATTTCGAATGTTCTTGATAACCGAGTCTTTAATACGTTGATTTTAAACATATAATGACTGGTGATCAATATATTATCAACATACAATACTAGGATAATGAATCTGCCATCACTCAATGTCTTGTAATAGACACAGTGATCGCATTCACTCCAAGTAAATTTCTGACTCAATATGAAAGAATCAATTTTTTTATACTATTGCCTAGTCGACTGTTTTAGGTCGTACAACGACCTCATTAACCTACAAACTTTATTCTCTGCCCCTTTAATGTCATAGCACTGTGGTTGCTTCATGTAGATTCGCTTTTCCAACTTCCCGTGTAATAATGCAGTCTTGATATCCATTTGTTCCAGTTCAAGATCGTATTGGGCAACCAGTGCCAACACGAATATGATAGACACTTGCTTAACTACTGGCGTGAATATCTCTGTGAAGTCAATTCTTTCTCCCTGAGTATAACCCTTCGCTAACAATCTAGCTTTGTATCTATCCTGTTTTCTTTTGAATAACCACTTACATTTGATAGCTTTTCGGCCCACTGAAAGCTCCACTAGCTCCCACGTGTGATTTTTTGTACAACGAGTCCATCTCATCGTTCATAACCACCTTTCACTTTTTTGCATCAGGCTCACTGAGAGCCTCCTGAATAGTAGACGGGTCCCTCTCATCTGTAACGAGGGCATATACAATAATATAGTCGTCTTTGTATATTGCCGATAACATGTGATCACGCGGTAAGTTTTTTCTCATTGGTGGCTACTCCACCTGATCCCGTACCTCTGTCTTTACATCTGTCTCTTCTTGAGTATCATCTGTGTTAATCTGGACGTCTACGATCAACCTTTCTGGTTCTTCTTGCTCCTCTTGATCATTCTTGCAGAATAGAGAGCTTTCATCAAATCTGATGTCACGGCTAGTGATGACCTTGCATGTGACCCTGTCGAATAACCTGTAACCTTTCATACCAATACCATAGCCAACAAAAGTATGCTTTTTAACTCTATGGTCTAACTTATCTCTCTCAACTGACGGTACATGAGAGTAAGCTTCACAACCAAATATGCACAAATCTAAGTAGTCAATCTTATGACCACTATATACTTCCTCTGAAATTCTACATTCAATTGCCGTAGAAGGAGACCAGTTCATCAAATAGCAGGCCGTGTTGACGGCCTCTGTCCACAAGTCATTGCCTAACGCAACATTACTTAACATGCATCAAGCCCTCTTCAAGAGAGTCCAATTCATTCGCTCGGCCACATCATTTTATTTGGGCGTGTGACGCACTGTGTTGTGCCTAATGATCCATTCATCTTTGCAATATTCATTAAAATTAGTGGAAGTGAATTCTCTACCATTGTAAGTCCTTAAAACATTTATTTTCCGCCCTGAGTGTTTTTTCACTATTGCCTTCCATTGTTTGAATATGGTGAAAGCTTCAGATTTACGTTTCATGAAGTAAATCCAAACTTTCCCGAAGTAGTCATCAATAAATGAAACAAATCATGACAACCCCCAATGGAAATCTCTAGTGATGGCCCCCATATATCTAAATCAGAATTTTTAAAAGCTGGAATCAAACAACGATCAGGCAGTACCTTCTAATTTAGATATATGGCTCGCATATATCTAAATCAAAATTTTTAAAAGCCGAAATCAAACAACGATTAGATAGTACCTTCATGCCCCGCTCGCTCATGTGGCTCAGACGAGCATGCCACATACGTAGAGACGTGAAATCTGCAATAGCTGCTGCCACTGCACTTGCTGAAGTGTTCCCAATCAACCTATAAAGGTTACTGTGCCTCTGCGCTCTCATAACCACGAGTGACCCTTTTGAAACTTTAAGAATACCATAAATACCGGTGAACTTGTACCCTATAGCCTCGAGTGCACTGATAGAAATTAGACTTTTCTTCATATCAGTAACGTACCTGACATCAGTCAGAGTATTCTCCATCCTAGCAAACATCTTAATCTCACCATATCAATAGCCACAACATTACAGACATTATTACTGCCCATAAAAACATTTCCACCATCGCATTATCTGTAATTGACAAACCAATTTCGATGATAATTCATGTGATATGACAGTCCTGTGTCGAGGATCCACTCGTTTCCATGATTGTCATGCAAGTGTCCGATCATAGACATAGACAAAACATCACCACTACTTGCTTCTTCATCAGATGTGACAATATTAGCCTCTTTGGAAGAAGCTACTGAATTTTATTTCTTTGCTTTAGGATTGGTACAATCTTTCTTCATGTGTCCAGACATCTCACAGTTCCAGCACTTTAGTTTTCCTTTGCCCTTGCCCTTGGATTTGGATCTATGTCTTAAAGATTTTATACCTCGCTCAGAATTCCTGCCTCTCGTAATTAGGCATCAGAAGATGTTTCCACGTCGTCGTTTAGTTTTCTCATGGTATTCCCTTGAAGGGCTGAGATAACGGCGTCGACACTCAAGGTTTTATTTATGGTGCACATTGTGTCCTTAAATGACTCATACAATATCGAAGAGAATTCAGTAACATACATGCTTGTTCGTCATCTTTGATTACTCCTCCATATCTAGCAATTTGCAGGCTAATTTATTAAAGTTGTTAATGTGGGCCTCCAGAGCTCCACTCTCTGTCATCTTGAACTTATACCACTGCCACTTCAAGTGTAGGCAATTTTCAGATAATTTTTCCGCATAGATATCCTCTAACTTCACCCATAAACTAGCAGCAGTTTTCTCCCTCAAAACATTATAGAGAACCTCATCCGTGAGACATAAACAGATTGGGGATAAGGCCTTCTTATCAAGAGTATTACATTCATTATAGTAGACTTTTTCGCCTCAAGAGCACCATCATCGCTTTGCTTAGTTAAGGAATTAATCATCTTGATCTTTCATAACTTAAAGTTAATTTTGCCCGAGCACTTCTCAATATCATACCTGATACTTCCCATTATTGCTAATCCTGCAAATTCAGATCTGTGCCCCAATGATTGCTCTGATACCACTTGTTGAGATTTGTGCTGCGGAATCACATAGATTTGGATATAGGATAGCAATCTAAGAGCACCAAGCAAACACAAGAGAACACAAAAATTTAACGTGGAAAACCCTTTCAGAAAAAAATTATGTCACAAAGCAACAAATCTTTACTATAAAAATAAAAATTACAAAGAGAAAAGACTTACCCGATCCAAACAAGCTTGAATCTCACCCTTGCTACACCCTTAGAAAACCCTAAAACCATTTTCGGAACCCTTAAAATACCTTCAGGAAGCCTTATAATAACTGAGAATGGCTTTAGGGACTCCTAATTATAGATGGGGAAACCCCACTTACACACCTCCATAGAAACTGCCTCAAATTTACGCAGTCTGCGCACAAACCACACATCATCTGCGTAACCCTCGACTAGTCGAGTCAGTCCCTCGACTGGTCGAGCATCACAGACATCAAGATTTAAGACATCCATTTAACAACAATCTTCCAATCTTCAATTTTATTTATTCATTTATTTTTGTCCCAGACCCACCATATCGATGGTCTAAAAAATGATAGACTGTCAAGTTCAATGCTAGAAGTATGGATGTGGATTGCCTATTGTTGCCCTATGGGCCCACCATGATTTTTTTAATATATGTTATCTATCTATTTTTCTAAATCAATTTAGGGCGTGAGCTAAAAAATGAGGCAATTCCAAATCTCATGTGGAACATAATATATGAAACAATGGTGATTGAACACTCATCATTAAAAACTTGTTGGGGCCATAAAAGTTTAGATGAAGTTTATGTTTGTGTTTATCTTTCATCCAAGTTCATATGACTTAATCAACAAGTTGGATGGAAAATAAATATTACAGTGGACCCTAATGAGCTTTTGATAGTAGCAATTCAATTACCATTATTTTTGTTATAATATAGTCCATATGAGATTTGGATCCGCTCATTTTCAGGATCATGGCTTTAAATGATATGAAAAAATAAAAATGAAGACATCATAGCAAGGATTACATAGCACCGTCCAATAGTCACATCGCTGCTGGCAAGGCAGTAGGTAATCCGTGTTATAGTAGTCTAGAGTGGACAGAGATGTACAAGAGTCGAGTTAGCTTGGTCTGCTCGATTTGACTAGGAAAAGCTCGACTCACCTTAGCTTGAAATTGGATTCGGACGGAGTCGAGCTGGTTTTGGAACTCGAAAAATTTTCGAGCTGAGTTTAAGCTTGCCTAAGCTCAACTCGACTTAGATTAAACCTCAACTTGAACCGACTCGGATCAAATCAGCTCAGAGACTCGGTTATTTTGATATGAATGTTGCTCACCAACTGTTTGATGAAATAACTCAACGAAGTGTTGGTAAAGAAGGAATGGATATGTCAATTGTTTGATCTTGATGCTACTTGCTTGGAATTTGAGTTTGATGTTGCTCTTTAGGTGTTTGATGAAATACCTATGAAATATTGTTCCTGTTTTATCTTCTTGAGAATTTAAAGTTGCATTCTACCTGCTTGAGAAAATGCTAAATATGCTCAAATTCGGCTTGAATTGACCCAGTCGTTGCTGACCGAACCAAGCTGAGTCGAGTTCGGGCTGGGATTACCAACTGGCCGAGCCGAGCTGTGCCAAGCTAGAGTCGGTTCGACTCGTCTACCGCACTACAGTGGACGACTTATATCCACCACATGTATGCCGATATGTCGCCACCGTTTAAATGACCACCGGTGTTTCCCGAAAGTCAACTCCTCAAATAAAGAATGCGTCGAGGCAATCTCACAGCCTCTCTATCCGGCCCGAATACCTGCAAAAGTCCATTTTCCCCACATAGATGTCGAGCATGGTTTTGGTCGAGACTACGTTTGGCTGAGTGTGATGCTCCGTACGCACTTTGAAACTGTAAACATGGGCCCGTGCATCAGGTCAATCTGGCCCTCACTTGTAAAATGGACGGTCTAAAAAGACGTCCATGTTGATACCCGGATGACTGAACCAGCCCGATTTCTAATGCAGGGCCTGTCCACACAAGTCCCCAGCAGGTACATGGCTTGATATGTAACACGTATGAAAATTTGACACGTGTCATCATTCCTCCCGCCAATCCAGCATTTCTAGAGCAGTACTCATGAACTACCGCAATAACTGCTACTTCTCTCTTGTTCGTTTTCCTCTGTCGCGACTCAGGATCCAGCGTACGTGTGTCGCCACCTACTGGGTCCCACATGATGAGATGTTCCTATGATTTGATACGTCCATATTCTCTTTAATACCATCAATAAGATATTATCCTGCAATCGCGCTTCATGGATGATCTTAGCCTTTGATTTTCAGAGCCGAATGCAAGCCATTGAAAATCTTTTTCATTATTGGATAATGGTGGTTACACCCATTCGTATAGAGTAGTTTTCCTACGATGATCCGTATCGCATAGAGTCCATAATATGAACGGTTCGGATCATCGGATCAGGACCACTCACCATGTGGCCCCAAGTTGGGCGGGAGCCTCCTGAGTCGCGAAAGACGCAAAACGAACTCCACTCTCTCTCATTCTCTCTCGCTCACATCCAACCGATTCCGCTCCCGCAAAGCGAAAACAGAGAAGCGGAGCTGCGATGAAATCAAGGAGCAAGAAGGACAGTCCGATGAAATCCAACGGCTCAAATCGGCTGCCATGAAATGAAAACCGTTCTCTTGTACCGCTCTTATTATTCTTCTTCCATCGTGATGGCCAAGACCAATAAACCCCAATCCCAAAAGGTCTCTCCCATCTCTCTCTACTCTTGTTTTATGCCGCGTTTGGACGCACTATCGAATCGAATCGCAATAATCAGTTCAATAAATTGGAAATGACCAAATTGCACTTACTCTCCTTTGGTATCAACGCTTATTTGAGTGCTACTTTGTTAGTATGGTTGTCAAGGATGGTAGCTCTAATTTGGTCATTTTCATTCTGCCAGGCTCGTTATTGCAATTCGATTCACTTGCGCAGCCAAACACACCCTAAAGTTCTTTTTCAGAGAAGGATAAGTAGGTTTATCTTGTTATCTTGATGAAGCTTCAGCGCATTTTTACTGGCTTCCTCCATCTGAGACCGTCCGACCTAAATGTCGTGAGCGTCGGAGAGAGGGAGGGAGTTTCTCATCTCTCCTTCCTCATACATCACACGCTCCACACGTGTGTGGTCCACCTGCGTGGATAGCTCGCTGTGATGTCTTGGTGGGGTCCGATGTGAATGTCGTTCATTTGAATTCTACCTTTTTTTGTTGCACCTCCTCAATGTAGTGTCTGTGATTGGTCAGGGAGAAACCTTGGCTGTGATGTCCTGGTGGGGTCCGATGTGAATGCCATTCATCTGAATTGGGCCCTGATGTGAATGCCGTTCATTTGAATTATACCTTTTTTCGTTACACCCCCCCTCATGTTGTGTCCGTGCTTCTAGTTAGAAGTTAGAACCGCCTGTTCGTTGGATAATGAAAATTCCATGTTTGCTATGCTCTCCTGGACGGTGAAATCCTACCCAAGATTCAAAATATCTGAATGTATTCATATCTGGGAATTTGTTGCGACAAATTCTACGATACAAAATTGTGCACATATACGCATCGAAAATGTATATATTCTGTATCATCAATGCATTCTAATACAAACCCACATTCTGATACATCACACTCTCCTGGACACTGACGTGAACCAAGATTCGAAATATCGAAGTGTATCTTATTCTATGCGGCAATTTGTTGGGATAAATTCATCCAGTGTCACAATACAAACTGCGTACATAAACTGCGTACATATATGTAAATATAACTTTGTATCAGTTTGTATGATCAATACATCCCATGATATCATTCCGAAGAATGAGCTGGATATGGACAGTTCCAATAAGATTTTGTTCCTGAACAAAAATCTTTGTTTTTTTTTTTGATTTATTTCATCTATTACGGACCAGAACAAAGGGAAATACACATTAATAAACTCACATTCCAGTACATCACACTCTCCCGGACTGAAATCTGACCCAAGATTCAAAATATTGGAATGCATCTTATCATGTCCTGGAATTTGTTGTCATAAATTTATCCAGTGTTACGATACAAATTGTGTACATGTGTATAAAAGAGTATAGGCTTCGTATTGTCAATTCTGATGCAAACCCATAATATCAAAGGAAGATGATATGGTAGAGCAGAAAGAACCATCATATGATAGAGTCATTGCTCCACAGGACACATGGCAGGGTGATGTATCGATTGGGTCCACCCATATACTGGCACCAATGAATGGAATACGTTTTAAAAGTAAAATCCATGAGACAATCTCAAGTTTTATACAGTTTATCCACTGCATTTTTGACCATTAACTGTTTCTGCTTTCCATGATAACTTTAACGGATATGTATCAGATAAATAGGATGGTCTAATATGCTGAGTCATAAACCATCCATGCTAGGACCCGGCATATGGACGGATCTGATTTTCTCATCACCCTGCCATGTGTCTTATGGAGAGATGGCTCTGCCATCTTACATTTCTCCCTGCTCCACTGTGTCATATGGCCTGCGTCATATGGCCAGTATCGAAATGATACAGTAGAACCACTTGAGCGGTAATAAGGTAGATCTCCAATCAGTGTGTGCCATGTGGCATACTTAGCACTTCGCAGAAAAATCCAGAAGAAGCTTTTAGATGCCAGATGGTATAAACTGATTGGTGATCTACCTTATTACTGTTCAATTGGCTCTACTATATTTTTCCATCTAAACGTGGGTGGTTGGTATATTCCTCCCAGATTCTTTTAATTTAATATCATACCTTCTGAAATGAAACAAGAGGAGTCACCATACCAACTTGAGACCAATATCGACCAATATGGGGTGATTTGTACCAGTTTTGGTCCCTCAGCAATTCACACTCTGGAACTGCCACTTAAATCCATGCATACTAGTGCCAATTATCTTGAATCTTTTGGTGGAAGGGAAGAGCTTTATGGAGGTTATGCTTTACGGCTATCATTTGGGCAGTTTGGAGGGCAAGGAACAATTGCTCATTTAATAGCATGAGCGCCCCTTTCTCCGCCATATTTTCTTGAGTTAAACATCATGTTTGCTTATGGGCGGATGGCTTGGGCCTCTTTCCCCCTATCTTTTGCCTGGGTTTTGTTGTCTCTTGTTGGTCGGTTCTCCTTTGTAATGCACTTGTGTTATTATGTGCCTACAAGCTTTTCTTTTTAATAAAGCATCATTTGCTGATAATAAACAAAACAGCCATATGATACATTCAAACGATATTTTGAACCTAAACCGTGCCTTCTTGGGATGTAGTTTTGTACCTATTGGATTCGACCTAGAGAGATGGTTTTGTTTATTTTCATTTATGTTTGTATGCATATTTTGGGCAAACTTTCTGGTGCTACGAGTTACATTTTGACTCATGGACACTTCAATCAATCGTCCTGGAATGTCTGTTTTGTTCCTCCCAACCGGGCTACCATGCAACTCAAACCGATAAGAGGGTCTTATCCATCTGAGTAATTTCCTACAGAATGGTTGGTCCCAGTTAACAAGAAAAGTTACTCAGCAATTTGAACCATCCATTCGGTTGGTCCCTCCCTGGATTGCCTCTGGTTCTTAGTAATCAGTTCAGTAAAACATTTCTAAGTTCCTAACCATGTGATCTCTGTGTTGGAATGGATGGTTGTAAGGAGTTTCAACATTCAGATGGATACAGCTATCCAATTGGATTGATGTTTGCATGGCCTTGAAGAGCTTGTTGGATCACATGAATGGCCCAGCTCAATTTTGTTGATATGGTGTTGGTGCTGGATCACATGAATGGTCCTGCTTGATTTATGGGAGTATCCACCTGTCCAAATGTAACTTGCAGCACTTTAACTTACAGCGGTATGACAACACTGTAGTGTTTCTCTAATAGATTCTCTGTTTTGATGTGTTACCTTGGTCAATCGACTCAAGCCCAAATAAGGAGTGGACCTGAGTGGCTAAACATGGTTTAGAACCTTGGTAAATAGCAAGTTTATTATGATTCCTGAACTGATATGTGCCGTGGGTTTGCTCCCCACAAATGCGAGTTCGATTCCCCTCCCCAGGATTACCCGATGCACGTGGTTTCTCGGTGATTACCTGCATCCGCAGGGATTAGTCTCGCTTTAAAAAGGGGCAGGGTCACCTTGTTGTCATCAAAAAGAAAAAAAGATGTGTTGGTATTTGGTAGATATCACATGATAGATGGCATGCATCATCCATGTTGTTGTTGATCTTGGATGATTTAGTGCCATATTGACTAGATCATCAAACCTTGCACAATATTGTTAGGGTTCAAAATCCGGTGCGCCTCAAACAATACAAGTCGTCTGCCCAAGTATTTAAACTATGTTGCTATACGGAGTTCTTTTGGCAGTTGTGCTCACTACCACCATTCTTGTCTCTTCCTTATATAATGATCACGTTTGTAGATAGTAAACCATTAGGTTCTTTTTCCTTGGGATAAGGTTATGTAATGCAGGGGCATTTTTACAGCGGGCTCGAGTGAGGTCGCTTGTGGGATGCAGGGGCACACTCGGGGTGGGCGGGGCCCACAGGGGAGGTCTCGTGTTCAAGACTCCTCATCGGGGGTGATTAATACGCATTTCACACCGGGCTCGAGTGGGATAGCCTGTGGGATGTGGGGACACACTCGGGGTGGGCGGCCCGTGTGAGGCGGTACCCATGTGATTTAGGGCCCACGAGGGGGGTTTGGCTGAGGTCCTAACCCATGAGATGTGGGGCCTGAGCTATGAGATAAAGGGATTAATTCGCTATGCTCTAACAGTTCGAGATTTTAGAGCAAGTGGTTAATTGTCCTGCATCACTATTTCTATCTCATAATTCACCAATTGCATTTGAATATTTTTTTCACTGCTACGCAAACTTTTTGTAGGCATATATGTAACTTATTTTAAATTTAAAAATGCAATGGAGTTTTAGTTCTTTTGGATTATACAAAGAGATCCATCAGCAATGCAAATGACGGAGTCTTATGGGAATTTTGCTTCTAGGGTTCTGATCAATCACCGCCAAGGATTACATCCAATGTCAAGCAGAACTTGCAGTTTCTAAAGTTATGGAGGGTAAGCCACTACTTAATACGAGTAAATTCAATCATATTTGAGGTTTTATTGATGATCCTTATGGTCAAGACTTCTTCTAGGAGTTCCAAAAGCAAAAGTCAAATACGCCCAAGCCTGCAACTAGTTACCGCAAAAAGAAGGTGCAGAAAGAGGAGCTTCCGGAAGACAACGAGCTCTATCAAGATCCTACCTCAAACCTTTACTAGTAAGCATTTGCTCCCTGCCTTATTCTTTTTCTGAAGTTATGCGTTTTTTCAAAGTCAGTATAGTGCTCAGTTTTGGGTTGTTCACTCTCTTTCATTGTTTAGTACAAACCAGGGTTTAGAAACTGCAGTTCCAGTTTTGCTCGTCGATGGATACAATGTCTGCGGCTACTGGCCAAAACTGAAAAAGCATTTTATGAAAGGAAGACTAGATATTGCTCGCCAAAAGCTTATTGATGAATTGATAACATTCAGTGTGCTGAAAGGTTTGTTCTTTCCTGCATCTGTCAGAACCTTGACGAGGCTTATCTTTTATTGGTTGTTGTCGTAAAGCTTGTTAATGTAACTTTTGTACATAATGTTATGCTACCCATCAATTTGAAGGATCAGGATCTTATCTGTCTTCAATGAAAATCTCAATTTACCCCTTCTTGGATGTATATAGCATCCAATTTGCAAGGGAAAAGATGTAATTTATCCCAAGGTAGAAACCAAGACCATGGATGCCGACCTTTTCAAATCGTCAGTCTTAAGAACCTTTTGATAATATGATTTCTATTGTTTTTGGCAAGATGTGTGGAGGGGTGATTTGCCTCTTCAGGCTAGATTCCTGATTATAGCTAGTCTTGCTTCGGATTGTAGCATCATGATCGATAGGTGTTTTGAGCTTTGTGGTGAGATGGTTGAGCGGTCTCCACCTTGCCACCGTTTTCTCTGAGACAATGAGGTAGGAGAGTATGCCGCTCTATTGGAGTGGTTGCATCCTTGCAGGCTGTTGGTTGGTGAAAGCGACTGTATGGTTTGGACCAAAGACAAGTCAGGATGCTTCACGGTTAGATCTTTCTACTTCATGCTTTAGAAAAAAAAGGGAGATTTATGGGAAGACTTCTTACATGTGGCAATATGGCACCCCTCCAAATATCATGGCTTTTGCTTGGCTAGCGGGTAGAAAAAGAATTCTAATTATTGACAACCTCCAAAAGGCGCTGTATGATCATCCTGAATATTTGTCTTCCTTGCATGACCAATGCATAGTCGGTTAACCATCTTCTCATTCATTGCTCTTTTGCTTGCCGAGTGTGGGCTTCTTTTCTCGCTAGGTTCAATTTGGTGTGGTCAATGCCCTATGATATTGGTGATCTAATTTTAGCTTAGCATGGGGTAGCCCTCCGCAAAAGTATTCGTGCGGTTTGGCGACTTTGTCTCCTTGCAGGTTTATGGGTGAATTGGGGTGAGAGGAATGGTAGATGTTTTTGTAGTGCCTGCTGAAGCATCGAGTGGGTTGCTAGTTATGCCTGGGATATTGTTGTGGAATGGGCGGTGGGAAAAGGTTGGTTGGGAAAGATGTATTTTTTTTTTTTTTTTGCTTCTGGGCGCCATCTCAGTGCTTTTTCAATGAAAGTTCTCGTTATCTTTCAAAGAAAGATATCCACTTTTTATTTAGTCTCTTCCACTCATGAGTATCTTCCACTTTATCTTGATTGAACAAAGCCAACTTTCATTCTCTTGGGCATGTGGTTTTAACTGTGTTCCTCAATCTAGAAAAAAAAAACTGTTCTCGTTCCCTTAATGAGGTTTTGTTTTTATCTTCACTTGATTTCAATTTGATACCATTTCGTTTCTCATGGCAACAACTTCCAATGTATGCTCTACAAATATATCATAACTAAGTCTGTAGCTTTGTTTTCCATGTTTTTTCTTGACACAACATATGGTGCTATCTTTTTGTGAAAATTGATAGAGGTAAAAGTGGTGGTGGTCTTTGATGCTATGATGTCCGGACTCCCTACTCACAAAGAAAACTTCGCAGGGTATGATCCAGGAAATCCAACTTATTGTCTCTTAGTTAACAATTATTTTTGTTTTATTCTCTCTGACTTGATACAACACTGCACTATTATCTAATGCAACAACATTCAATCATGTAATAGTGGCAGTGCTTATTTTTCCAACTCATCCCATTTTGATTTACTTGGAGATTTTTGATTCACTGTTCTTTTTCCTATTTAAAACCAGTTTTTTTTTTTTTTTTTTTTTTAAATTTTTTTTAAATTTTTAATTTTAATTTTATTTTTTAAAGGTGAATAATTTACTATAAATGCCCCAAAAAAATCTACACAAAAGCTAAAGCCTCACCCCCTCCCCTAAAAAAAAAATAAAAATAAAAATAAAAAATAAATAAAAACTATACAAGAGTAGAGAGCTCCTACCCAAAGAACTATACAAGAGCAGAAAGCCCCCACCTAAAGAACTATACAAAAGCTAAAGCCTCAGCTAAAAACCTAACCCCACTCCGTAGAGGACTTTGCAATTTTCATGAGAACCACATTGGAAGAACTACTAGCATTGTTGAAGCAACGATCATTCCTCT
Organism: Magnolia sinica; assembly: GCF_029962835.1. Lineage (NCBI taxonomy): Eukaryota > Viridiplantae > Streptophyta > Magnoliopsida > Magnoliales > Magnoliaceae > Magnolia > Magnolia sinica. The sequence continues at coordinate 20,178,561 of NC_080576.1, read as the reverse complement.
CCAACCAAATGAACCACATGGCTGCAGGAAGACAGATCTTCCATCTCTTCTTCCCAAGAGTCCCTCCACCTCCTACATCCTAGGACCTCACGTTAGTCTTGATCGAATGAGGCATCACCCAAGTGACTCCTGCTTTAAGAAAGATCCCACTCCAAAATTCTGTTGCAAATGAACAGTGCAAGAGGAGGTGAGACTCTGATTTTGCATCATGCATGTATAGGAGGCGAATTGATGCAGGACAATTAACCACTCGCTCTAAAAGCTCGAACTGATAGATCATGGCGAACTAATCCCTTTATCTCATAGCCTAGGCCTTGCATCGCATGGGTTATGACTTTGGCCGAACCCCCCTCGTGGGCCCCACATCACGTGGGTACCACCTCACACGAGCCACCGGCCTCACACGGGTTGCCCACCCCGAGTGTGTCCCCGCATCCCACAGGCCACTCCACTCCAGCCCGGTGTGAAAATGCCCTTGCATTAATCACCCCTGGTGAGGAGTCTCAAACAAGAGACCTCCTGCTCTGATACTAATTTGATGCAGGACAATTAACCACTTGCTCTAAAAGCTCGAATCGATAGAGCATGGCGAATTAATCCCTTTATTTTATAGCCCAGACCTCACATTGCATGGGTTAGGACCTCGGCCAAACCCCCCTTGTGGGCCCCACATGCACATCACATGAGTATCGCCTCACACGAGCCACCCGCCTCACACGGGCCGCCCACCCTGGGTGTCCCCGCATCCCACAGGCTACTCCACTCGAGCCCGGTGTGAAAATGCCCCTGCATTACAAACATTCGGAAAGGTAAAGCCCCTTTTCTAGAGATTGTTGAGAGTGAGAATGCAGCTTCTGGCAGCAAGCCAGGCGAAAGCAGAAACTTTAGGAGGAGCCCCGTAGTACCAGAGAGGGCCAGTGTAAGAACTGGAGGAAGCATTCCCCAGAGAAGAGGGTTTATCTTCATGTTAAAAGAGGGTTTAACATATGCCTTTAGTGGACAATCATTTGCAGACATTTATTGGTATATGGAATGGAAACTGACATGATAGTAACAACTGTTATCTCCAAAAAAAAAAAAATAAAAAATCAAAACAAAATCTTCACATGCCAGTGAAGTTCCACCCAGTAATAACCCCTGGCGCAACTATTATATGCATACCCCTAAGGGCAAGCAAGCAGAGTATAAAAATCATTCTAGGCAAAACTTTTAAAACCCTTATATTGTGTATATATGATCTATTTTAGTATAATTGACTAGGTAAGGACCTCCCTAATAATGGTATGAATAGATCTCCACATCCTTTCATTTACAAGATCAGTTATACGGGCAGTGAATTACAGGATTAGCTTGCTAAAGAACACTAGTGATGATGACGTCTATGCTCCTGTCCAGAGTCCATGTAAAGATTGAAAACTACTTATCTTCAGTATCTATGTGTCAGTTTAAGTTGCCAGTCATCTTTTAAAAAAAAAGTTTATGTTGCCAGTCAATCGTTATTCCTGTGAACATAAGTGAGTGAGAGACAATGTTCCATGTTCAGAAGACGGAGACGAGGGAGATGATGACGAAGTCTCAGGAAGAAAAAAAAGAAGCCACAGAACACATTACTCTGAAGATCCGGAAGAGGAAGATGGATAAAAGGACACTCTTGATACAAAAAAATGATGATGAGACACTCAAAGTTGACATTTTTTTTTTTCAGCGATAGCCTCTGGTTATTACCATAACCAGTAAAAGACACATCAAGCAGCCCTTGTGGACAGCTTATTCCTTTCTTTCCTGTGAACAAGAACATCTGGTTTAACTAAAAACACATTTTTTTTTTTTGAAAGATGAAAAATTTATTAAAGGAGCCAGCAGCTCAAAAGAGAGAACAAAGAAACAAAACAGCCCCAAAATTATGAACTCCACTCCCTGATACAAGAAAACACTTTTCTGACTGTGGTTCCCATAGTATTGCTCCTATCCCTAAAACATCTACCATTCCTTTCAATCCACATACACCAAAGAACAGCCAGCAAAGCAAGACACCAATCCCTTATTTCTTTGGAGGGAGGAGCCCCAACGAGCCAGGCCAGAAAAAGATCCTTCATAGATCCCGGCATCACTACCCAAGGCTTCTTGACTGCTGAGAGACTGAAGTCCCATACTCCCAATGAGTAGGGACAGCAAAGAAAGAGATGCATTACCAAATCCTCATCTTTCTTGCACAAAAGACAAATGTTGGGAAGAATCATTCCCCGTTTGCGCAGGTTGTCTATGGTTAAAATCCTGTATCTTCCCTTGAGCCACGCAAAAGGTGTCACCTTGCGAGGGGCTTGGTATTGCCAAAGATACCTAGTATAGGAACAGCTATTGCCTCCAGCAGAATCACGATTAACCTTGAGGAAGGACCTCACCAATAAAATGCCGGATTTCTCTCCTAACCAAGCTGGATAGTATGAAGCTGCTGGATAGGGACAAACACCTTTGAGAACCGCAAGTTGAAAATAATTGAAAGTAATCCGGACAAATTCTAGTTAGGTGCACAACTGGATACATACCAGACAAAAGGGGAGTACACATGCAATTAATCAAGTGGTAAGGACAGCTTTTGAGTCCTGCCCAAAACTCCCAAGGAACAGAAGTAAAGAGTACCAAGGAATGGGACCTCCATAATATGGTCATGCTTGTGCTCTGCAACTCCATTTATTCAGAGCGTGGACAAAAATGTTGGGGATCAATACCCTGAGACGATAGAAAATCTTGAAAGAATAGGAGATATGCTCTCCCCTGAATCCGAATGTAAGACTTTCACCTTAGCATATATAGTTTTAGTGTAGCATGATTTCTTGAGAGCCCTCTGGTCCAGTTCCTTATCTTTGCATTTTACCTTTTTTTTCCCCCACACGCACACACACCCACACACTCACGCCATAAAGAGTACCAAGGAATGGGACCTCCATAATATGGTCATGCTCGTGCTCTGCAACTCCATTTATTCAGAGCCTGGACCAAAATGTTGGGGATCAATACCCTGAGACGATAGAAAATCTTGAAAGAATAGGAGATATGCTCTCCCCCTGAATCCGAATGTAAGACTTTCGCCTTAGCATATATAGTTTTAGTGTAGCATGATTTTCTTGAGAACCCTTTGGTCCAATTCCTTATCTTTGCATTTTACCTTCTTTTTTTTCCCCACACGCACACACACCCACACACTCACGCCATAGTCGGATTTCACCATCTTTACATTTTGGGATAAAACATTTCTTCCGATGAAGTGCGAGTCAATCTTGATATGTTCCTTCATGGCATTATATGCTTCATTGACAGGCATATCCATTGCACTTCATAGACAGACTTTGATTATTTGCCTCAGCTATGGCTACTGTATAAAGCCTCTCTCTTGATGGGTTAAATTTTGGAAAGCCTGATGAATCCCAAATTATCAAATTTTTATCCTCTTGAAACTAACTCTATCTCTAGATAATTTATGCTAGACGTATACATTTTCATGTGTTTTAAATTAAGTTCCATAAACGCTCTCTGTCACTATATGCTCAATGATGGACTGGTTGATTACCCTCCACCGCACCCATCTAAACAGTGTAATGAGTTGATCATTCATGCCCCCCCCCCCATGAAAAAGAAGAAGGAGAGAAGAGAGCGTGAGCACCAAAATTTCTGTTCCACCACAGCCTGCTTTTGCTGCAACATGGGTTTCCAAACCTGGAAGATGTACATTGGATGACAGATGACCATTAATTATCTTTATGCTGTTTTCATCTGAGCTCTGGGATTTAAGCATTTATATAAATTACGCTTGTTCTTCCTGTTTTCTAATGTCGCAGGATCGATGTAGTATTCTCTGGCGATTCATGTGCTGATGCATGGATTGAAAAAGAGGTAACTAATCATTTTGGTCATGGAGTAAAGTTTAGGTAATAATGTAGTCCCCACGTAACTTTTTTTTACCTCTGTTTCTTTTACTCCATTAAAGTCCAGTATGCATTTTGTATTTGGAAAGCCAAAAATGTGATTTTACTGATAAGTTGAACGTTGGAATCATTTACAACTGGAAATGTGAGCCATGTCAGTCATTCTCTTACATTTTTTTTTTTAAATTATTATTTTTTCTTTTCTGGTTCCGTCATACTAAAATTTCTTAATAGGATATTTTGGAAGCAGTTGCTCTATTTATGTTCAATCCATTGACAATAAACGCTAGCATGGTTATTACGATCACAAACTCAGATTGTTAACAATCTAGATCCCATAATGCTTGGCGTGTGTTTGGATGCACTATCGAATTGAATTATTACAACCAAATTTTAGCGTCCTTAGCATTCATAATGAGGGTCTGGGCACTAAATTTGTTTGGTTGGCCTTAATGCATTATTGATTCTAGCGAACTTTTTTTTTTTGGGTCACTTCCTCTGGATCAAATTGAATGTTTGCAATACAATTCACTCGTGCATCCAAATTCTGTCTAAAACTTTTTTTTTTTTATTTAAATAATTCCATTAGGCTTTGTCGTCGCTCGGATTGCTGTCCAGGTTCATTATTAATAAAGCTATGTCAAGCATAGTTTCTCATATTTTGGCTGAATATCTCAGCACTATGTGAGCTGATGTGAAGACTGGCATGCCTAATGAGATAATGTTCATGATTAGATGATGTTTAGTGCTTGCTCAATTCCATTTTTACTTCTTGATGATTGTTCTTGAGAATTTTTTCTCCTGTGAGAATCAGTGCCTACAGTCATGATCCATGAGGTTGGTCTGTCTTACAAGCTACTTTTGTAGTTGTAGAAAAAAGAAAAAAGAAGAGAGTATATCTGTATCCTCCTCTAGCAATTCTTTATTTATAATCTCCTGATTACAAAGATAGTCTTCTCTTTATAAAGATATAACTACAAGGAAAAAGAAGAAGAAGCCAAAAGATGACTAAAGGATGATAACTAAGAGATATACATCAATGTGGTGTTCATCAGGAACACAGAAGACTATGCTCACTATCAGTATGGAGCTCTGCACGTACACAGTTTTGTACTCTATCAATAGTAAATACACCTATATTCTTTTCTTTCCAAGCCTTCAATGGGAACTGAATTAGTTAACATTTGTAAGATGTATTTTTGATTCTGTGTGTGGTTTCTTTTCCCAAATTTCTGATTATTGGTTGGTTGCTATCTGTTCCACACGTGCACTCAGGTTGTAGCTTTGAAGGAAGATGGGTGCCCGAAAGTTTGGGTTGTGACTTCGGATTTTTGTCAGCAGCATGCTGCACATGGGGCAGTACGTATACTTCTCTGTATTAGTTGTGTTGGCTTTCAAAACCACCACCTTCCCACTTTCTTTTCTGGTCATCTGTTTTCAGCAGCCAGATTCATCTATCTGTCTATTTTCATACCTATAAAAATGTCCATATTTGTACCTCACATGATTAACCTTTTTTATTTTTCCCCTGTGGAATCACAATATAAGTTAAACAAAGTTAAAAATCTTCCATCTGATTGCAGGGGCAGCCTCTGATTGGGTTGGAGGTTATTGTGGACTGTTTGGATTGGTGGAGATAAAAATGTAACCAAAGAAATGAAATTGATTTACTCAGATGTGACGGTTTCCCTTGTTTGCAAAAGACAAAGACTGAGGAAATTGATTTCCTTTTCTTCATATTTCCTTAGATTTCTCTATGAAGTGCCATTTCGTTTACCACTTCAAGAAAAGGAAGCCTTTTCCTCTCCACAGTTTTCCTTAGATAACTAGGACAAGGAATCACAAGAAAGCTGACCTGAAATAACTATGACAGAGCTCTGAAGACTGATGATGATGGTGATATGATGAGAAATGCACCTTTACTTGTTAAAAGCATGTATCTTGCGGTGTTACCTTGTGTGGTTTTCCTAAGTATTTAAAACTTAATATTGAAGCATAGTATTCCCTGGTTACCAAAAGTAGCAGGAAGTTGCTTAGGCAAGCATAAAATAAGTTATCTTATGATTGCAAGTGTCTGATGCATGGCATGAAAATTAACTATGATATGCAAGATCTCAGGCTTTAGATCAAACTAATTCAGAAACATTCATATAAAATTTCCACATCCCACACAAAAGCTCAAAAATTCAAGCATGAGGAATCTGTGCGGGTCCAGGCCTACACATGTTTGGGTTGGATCAATAAAAATTATGAGCCAAACGATACTCAAAGGGAAGTAAAACTCATCCACACGAGCACAACTATCAGTCCCTAATCCAAGGGATTCACCGGTTTCAATTCAAAGTACCCTAGGATTAGAAAAGGGGCAAATAAATTGAAAGTAATGCAATGTAGGGTTAGGGTTAGGGAAAATAGGTATGAGGGGAGTAAAATAGGTAGGAAATCTGAACCTGAAGACAGTTCCCGTGCGCGGACAGCGGACCAGGCCTGTCACACGTGCGCAGGGGCCTGTCCGCACCTGCGACGGGGTGCCGAATGCGGAAAGCGCCTCCTTGGCTCTGGTCGGCTAGGGGAGGGCTTCAAAACCCCCGAGTCTCGAGTTGATCAGATGCGCGGTCTGTGTGTTGTGCTCCGCCGAAGTTTCAGCCCTCCTGCAGGGCTAGATTTTGAAAATTGTCTGTAGGGAGAAGAACTGTTGCAAAAGTTGACGGATTCGAAGCTAGGATGGGTGTAGAAGGTGAGAAGTATGGATGATAGAAGATAGGGGCGGATCAAGATAGATGTGGCTTTGCACTACGGTAGTTAGCCCTTCGATGAAGGGAGGGCTTCGCTCCCAATTGAATTTCCACAACTCAAGAACTTAGAGGAGTAGAAAAACGCATGAATTTTTATTAATCTGCAATGAATCAAAAAACTACAAGGAGTGCCTATTTATAAGAAAACCCTATACCCCAAAACTCATACCATGTGTGCAACCTATTACTTGGCGATGAAGTACAAAAAAAAAAAACTAATCAAAGAAATCTAAACCGTCTATGATATTCTAAATAATATTAATAAGCAAAACCTAAAATATGAGATTAATCAGACTAGTGGGTCACGATCATGAGATCCTATGATAGGCTTTACTTGACTATCGGGCCCACTCCAACGAACTAAAACTCTGTCTTCTAACTAAGAGGCCCTCCTTGGACGTGATCATCGATCCAGATCGATGGTGGGGCCCTCTTTCTCCTTGCGTACGTGCGTAGGGGGGACGGTGTGCGTGTGCGTGTGCATGCGCGCGTGATGTCCCCATCAACTCTCCCCGGTTGTGAAGATTTCGCCACTGGCGAAATAAAACTCCTGAACCGCTCCAAGTTGTCAGGATCAAGTCTCTGAAGCTCCTCCTCAGTGAGCCACATGTTGTCTGAAGCTGGTCGTGACTTCCATTTAACCAGGTACTTCTCAAACACGCCGTCTGACGTTGAAACTATCTGATGGTCCAGAATATCCTCTATTTGTGTCTAGTAATCAGAATATCTTTCAACCCTATGTAGGCCACTTGTGTAGTTCCTAGTATCTGAGTTACATGTACTTGCATTCATCAATTGATATAACAGGCTGGAACGCATCTTGGAAGACCTGAAGTTAGTTACAATGAGATGACTCGATTTGGGTGTACAAAGTTTCTTATCAAATTCAGTTTTTCATGCCTTCACTATAGAGACTTGCTCCTGATTAGGCATTTAGACAAGTGGCAGGCAACTTTGGCTAGACCCTTTCTAAGAATGATATGGTCTAGAACTAATGAGCTTTTCATGCATTCAATGCATGGGTGCTTGTGGACATGTGAGGAGGAGATTTGGTATTTTACTAGTGTTCTAGAAGAACATGAGTCAATGTGCTATTTTGTTGTTCCTTTCCTTTTGTTAGTAGTTGCAATTAAGGCTGGGGAAAGAACCATGTTTCTAGGACCAACACTCAAGGATCACAGTGACTGACTAAGACTTGTCTGACTTGTAAAAAAAGACTTTTGACCCTCTGCATGTTCTTTCAGTTGAAGACATTTAAATGGCTTGATTGTAGTTAACTGACAAATGAATGCAGAAATGAAAGCAAGAAACATCCTTGTTTACGGTATTTGCTGTAGTAGTTATACAGAAGTATGAACAATGTGAGAAATGGGAATAAATAGAGGTGGGCATCTGCAAGGGGAGAATCTTTATTTCCATTGAATGACTGTTACTCTATCTCAGATTTTGTCAGAGATGTTGCATGTCATGTATGTGTATGAAGTCATTTATCTTTTACTCATGTAACTACATTGTCCATTACCTGCAGCATGCCTGCCTCATATTCAGTGCTGGTTTTAATAACAACTATTTACTTTTGTTGTGCTGCTTTACAGGGTGCCTTTGTTTGGAGTTGCAAGGCATTGGTTTCAGAGGTGAGAGGCATACTCATTGCCTTCGCATCACTGCAACTCAACAGATCACTTATGAAGACATTTTTCCCTTGTATTACCAGGCATTCCATTCTTTTATATTTAAAGTTCTCATATTCATCTTTTCTGCAATACACCTTTTAAGACTTACCATGATATAAGGTGTGTCATATTCTTTGTAATGTGGATGTGAATGGCATGTTGTTTCTAGGCACGGGGAATGGGCCATAAGAAAATGTGCATTAAGGTCTTTTGCTCATAACTGTGTGGCTGTTTTGATACATGTTATGCATGGTTTTTTTTTTTTTTTTCTTTTAATGGAGTGCATGAGGGTCTTGGATCTTGATTGGGCGGCTTTGTCTCACTTTACGAGGTTGCGTAGTAGCCACTGAATGTGGGTGATGGTGGATATCAGGGTTCATTGATTCTCACATAGGCTGATAAGGGATCCACTGGTTTTACCATGAGTTTAGGGCGACATCTAGTTAGATCAAGAATTCATTCTGTTAGGACCAACACTTAAAAGGGTTTTAATCGGCTTTTAAAAGGTTTTCAACCGTTAAAGTTTTGTTTTGACATTTACAACCGCTTTGATCGCACTTGATGATGATCTGATGGCCCAGATCTAATGGTCTTCCGATGTAGAGTGGGTCGTGGACAATTTCATGGCCAAGATGGACTAGAAAAGGCCTGATCGGATGTGGAAGTGATCTGGACTGTCAGAACCTTAAAACGGGCATATCTCGCAAACCGGAATGAGTTATTCGACTTACCATATATGATTTTGGGGCAGGAGAAGCTACTTTAGCCAATCAACCCTGTTATGCCGGGTTACCCACGCCGAATTTGCGAGATTCCATCAGATCGACGGTCGAAAATCCATTTTATTTTCGTTTTGACTAATTTTAGTAAGTTTTAGTTTGATTGTAACTCTACATCCTTCGAGCTTTAGGAGTTGTGTCCAACACGAAAAGTGCTTAGAAAAATTAGGAGAAAAAAGTGGTTAGCCAAATAGGACACTTAATATTTTTGGCCGAAAACCATGAGGTCTAGTGCAAATCATGACCATCTATAAATAGTAAGTTTACTGTTTATAGTAATTCACGATTTTAGGGAGTTTTAGTTGTAGTTTGATTTTGAAACTTCTTCCTAGGGTTCATATCACTATTTAAGGGGTTGTAAACTCGTTTTTGATCTATCAATCAATTTATTTCCAATTAATAGAAAATTATTTCTATTTTCTTATTTTCCTCGTGGATTCGAGGTATCTCTGTGAGGAGTCTAGAGAAGCTTTGTGGATTCGGAGTAGTTATCCCCCCGAGGAAGATAGTGCTCGACCTCAACATGACCTTCCCTGCATCATCCTATTTATGATCTAAATGGGTTCTAGATCGTAGTTAGATGGCCTTGGCAGTGGAGGAATTAGATTATGAGTATGTGCATGATAGAGGCGGATTGGCGAGCTTCCTTCATAGCAGAGTACACCTAAGTTCTTCGGGTGATGGAGCATCATACTAAGTATATCCTTGAAACCCTAACCCCTCGTATATACATCCCATTACAGGGAGAGCACTACATGCTTTGGGACATCAACCATTGGCAAATTCTCCTTTATAAGTGTAGCATGAAGTCAAACTGTGTTGTCAATGCGACCCTTTGCCAGTTCCAAAAGCCCAGGAAAAAAACGGAGGTTGATGTTTGGTGGGCAGCTTTTATTTTATTTTATTTTACACTGTCACACACACACCCATCCACACAAACACCCCACATGGGCACTTGATCCCATGATCTGAGTGTTGAAATGTAGCATGTCTACCACCGAGCCATGCATTGAGACCTGTCTGCTGGGCAGCTGATCATGAAAGTTTTGCTAATCTATGATCTAAATGCCAACCCAAAAGTTCTGCTAATCTACCACCTAAAAGGCAACTGGGAGAAAGGCTTGGATGGTGATGCCGATATATTCAATGCATATATCTGAAAGTAAAAATCGCACGAAGATAGATCAGGTTCTCATAAGGTGCTGCGTCCCTGTCCCCTAAGAGTTTATATTGGTGATGGAAGGTATTTGACATAAATATTAGAGATATAAATTATGGGAATCTCTCCTATAAAAGAAGCCCTACACCAATGGGTTCAGACTAAGTTTCAGTGTGCAATAGGTATTTGAGTTTATTTAGATTTTTACCGAGTGGCAGGCAAGTTGCAAGTATTTATCGGAACTTAGTTTAGTTTCTATGTTTTTGAAATTTCGAGCTGTATTTTTTGGTAATTTGACTTTGTAGTCACCATTTGAACTTTTAGGCAGGTGCTTTGGATGAGTTTTTTTTTTTTAACCCATTTATTTATATAAATTCTGGTTTTGATCTGCCTATAGCCATGCTTTTCACATTTTTCCCCAAAAGTTGTATTTTGCTCAGAAAAAAATGGCATGACGAAAACATTTTATAAATATATTTTCTACTATTTCTTTAATATTTGGTATAAAGTAACATGCAATTATGGCCGTTTCTACTGTTTCTAATAAAACAGAAGAAATTATTAAATTATAGATGATAATTATGGGAGTGCATACCATGTTTCTATTTAATGAATGTTTTTTATTACATTTTATAAGATTAGGCAACCACTATTCAGTATCTACACCCATCCTGATCAACAGCAGCACCCATTCTTTCTACTTATGATAATATGATATCACAATTTTATACTATGGTATTACCGATGGATGCTACAATAAGTAAGGGTGTGTACAGGTAGTGGCTCCCCAAAAATAATAGATTTTTTTAATCATATAACCATATAGAGAAATAAAAATTCAGCATACCAGACAGTTGTCTTCATTTCTTAACATGGAGGAGCATCCATATTGCATGATTGAGTGAATCGATAGTTTGACTCTCACCTTGTTGGCACCATTTATAGTTAGCTCCTTTTGCTTCCCCCTCTTCTTGTGGTTTCCTGAATCCTGACCACTATCATCTCCCCACACTGTCACATTGTCTGATATTCTTGTACATAGTTTCTCTTGGCCTCATGACAATGTTGGATTTTTTTTTTCCCCCTCACTTTGTAGGTAAAGGCCACACAAAAGGAGTTTGAGCAGGTACTTCAAGAACATAGGTAAGGCTCATTTTTTGATAAACCTTGATCTTTAGATAGAGCAGGTGCATGATAATCGTAGATGCCATTGTTCCAAAAAAAGAAAAAGAAATAAGAAAAAAGGTAGTTGTAGATGCATTCCATATCAGCAATCTAGCTTGGCTGCTGCGTCTCTTGCATGATTGGTTTTTCAAAATGGCAACTTAGTTGGATTTGTTTGAAAATATACTTGAAGAATGAGCGATACAACTCCACAGCTATATGTATCTTAGAAGCGCATTGCATGATAGTGTGGGGCTTTAGGCTTCGTTTAGCCTGAAACCCCAAAGAAGGAAAAAAATAAAATAAATCTCAGTGAACAGGTGGGGTCCGCCTTGCCACATAGGACTGGGGACGCCGTTTTCTGAAGTCCGACAAAATATAAATAATCAGGATGCAGGAAGTTATTGTTTCCCTCTTCTTTGTACTTTGTGGGACCCTGCAAACAGCAAGCGCAGTCCTAGGTGTCAAGGTGAACCCAGTTTCTCGGGGTTTTTCGACCAAAGGGAACAATTTTCTGTTACTTGTTTTGATGGAAGTTGTAGGAGTCTGCTCTCAAGATAAGTAGGACTTGGAGGCCCAAGTTTGAGGCAAATTGGAAACTGGTGAAATACTTGATCTACTTTTTCATGTTTGCAAAGCAGACATTGTACTCAAAATGTTTTGAGTTTTTGCGTATATGTTGTACCCAAAGCTTTAAAGTGACACATGGCATAACCATTCGGTCATCCATATTGTTCATTCGTTTGTACCATTGGGGGCAAGTCATGGTGAAAAAATCATGCTAGTAGGAGGATCCTAACCCTTTTGGTTACACATTTCTTTACGAGCCATAGTTCGGATGGTTAGCATCACCAAACTAAATTGCTTCTTTGGAATCATAAGTGGTCTGCAGTTGGACCCATTGAATAGCCATTTCAAGATGATCTTTGGAACTTTCTCATTGCTCGACTCCATCTTGACAGTCCATTTTCTATGCTACGGATATGATGGTTAGGATCATCGGATCGGCATGATTTTCTCCCCCAACATGGCTTGCCCCGATGGTATAAATGAAAGAACAGTGCAAATTGATGATGAGCTATGCTACGTGTCACTAAAAAGTTTTGGGGATGCTGTTAACATCCCATAAAGACAGTGATGCCTTTAACCCAATTGGAGTTGGGGTCCATCTGGATGCACACCTAATCAGGAATGGGATAGTTTCTTCCAAAAAATTTCCATTTCCACATTGCGTTTTGGGCAGCTCAGAAAACAGAAACCTCATCATGTAGGTGACTAGTTTCCCACTTTTTTTCACCAAGTGGGATCAAGAACAGCTAGGCCCAAGGACTTGTTCTTATTTCTTTTGAGCAAGGTATTCTGTAATGGTAACAGTGGCCATAATGGCCACTACCGTCACCTTTACGATATGAGTTGTAACGGCCGTTCGTCTCTCTCTCTCTCTCTCTCTCTTGAATTTTTTATTTTTTCAGAAAACTTGTATTGGCCCTGTAATGGACCATTATGGGGGGCGTAATGGGTCGTTACGGGGGCTGTAATGGCTATTATGGGTATGACCCCATGACATGTAACGGTCGCCACCATTACCTTTATGTTACAGCCTTTACGACATACCATGCTTTTGAGATTTCAATGGGGAATGCATTGCCATGACCAGAAATTCAAAAATGTATAAGCACGGGCCCATGTCATCACATCTGATATGGTTTGTTTCTGTAATCTGCAGGTCGACTTCCATGCAAGGGAAATTGCTGCAGCACAATCTCGGCCCTGAAGTAGTCAGTGCTCTCAAGGACCTTAAGAAAAAGCTGTCTGAAAATGGGTCCAACTAGCTGAGGTCTTTCTGGACCGGATGCATTTTGAATGTAAGGATATTTGTATTTGATCTTTGGTTCTTATTGCTATCTTGGGTTTGTATGCATACCCGAGAAGGAATGCTAAGGAGGCTTGCCCCTTCTGCCCCACCACATGACTATCCAGGCCCTTCATCTAGAAGGTCTTGTGGCACATTCACTACACCGTGAGAGATCCTCGCCCTCCATACAATGGTGAGTTAGAAACTGCTTTTATATGTGTTGAGATCTCTGATCAGTTAGAACTTCTCCAATGTAGCTAAGGTGGGATGATGAACAATCTGGATCATTACTAAGTGGGAAAGAAGGGATGAGCAGCTTTGGCACACCCCTATGGTGCACAATCCCAGTGCTTCTCATTGTCCATGAATGTGGCTTTGATTGGAAGGAAAATTTACAGTGGCATCCCTGCCTCAAGCTTACCTACACCATCCTAATCATGCAGGTTTCTGGTTTACCTGAACACCGCTCTTCACACTGCTCATTGTAGATGCATGGCCGCAATCGTGTTATGTCGATCACAGAGTAATAGGATGACCGTCCTCGTGGCCTTGGTAAGGGGAGAGGTGAGCTCCAGTGCACATGCATGGACCATGGTCGTAGGTCATCGTGTACATGAATCTTCTGAACATGCCATGCCAATGGGTTGGTTTTCAGCTGGGTTCGGGTCAGGACCAAAAATTGTAGCCCAAACTTGGCCATGACCCATTACCTTGTGGCCAACCTGACCCACCTAATACCCATCAAGCCCAACCCCCATCCATTCAATTGTAATTGGGTCGGGCTCAACCAACAGGACCCATTTAAGAATGGAATATTTGACCACTGGGTAGCTGTACCTTGGCCCAAGCAGTGGATGCATGGAAAACATAAATGAATTTGTAGACTTTTCTGCTTTATTTTGTTTTGGGCTTTTGGTCGGGTCATGTCACCCAACCCAGTTATAGCTTATGCAGGCACGTTGGGTTAGGCATGGTTAATGTTCCTGGTATTGCTGATATCGTCACTAATATTTGTTGATATTATATGTATTCCAAGTCAGTGATACAGATACTGAGGCTAAAATAGAAGTGAGATATTCCATATATACGTCAATCGTATTGCCGATATTATCACATGTATTGACAATATAGTCAGATATTGGCAACATCCCCTTAAAAAATAAAAATAAAAATCCATTGTATTGTCGACATCATGCAATGTTATTGATATCATGTGATATTATTGATATTGTCAAGAATACAAACGTTAGTACATCCAAGCTTAAAAAAAGTAGTTTTGTTTTTTGAGAGATTTTTCCTAGGGCATGCATTTTATCTTAAAAATGCATTAGCATCATATTTGTTAATTAAATATTTTTGTTCAACAACGCATAATTTCGACCTTAATCCTTTTTTTTTGTTAGCCTGTTAGCACACCCACTGTCAGTTCACACTTTCACTGTTAGCCATCCCCATTAGGGAATGGATACCAAGACCTCAGCGTTGAAACGAGGTATCTTTTACTCAGTCTACCACATGATATATATATGTGTGTGTGTGTTAATTTATTGAGTTCTAAGTGTGTAATCATGTTCCTTAACGTAAGAAGTTTCAGTAAAAAACTTTTACCATTTACATAAAAATTGATTGTTTCTAATGTACTATCCATACATGTTTCATCTCTGGATACGGTTTGACCCAAGCCATACCCACTTACTTCCAAATGTAGCCCAAGCCTGACTTGCCACCCCTTGGCTTTGTTCGAACCCATCTCAAAATCCGGTCGGCCCTATTGACTGATTACTGACCTGACCTATGCCACCCCTACGGTCCATCATTCCCCTTATTCCACATATAAAAGCTATTATTAGCATTTTGCTCACCTTTTGACCATACAAGGGGACGCTAGTTGTTACTGACACTGTCAGTAGCTACTTGGTGCTCTGTGGGCCCCACCCTGATGTATGTATTTCGTCTATGCTGTCCATCCATTTTCCAAATCATTTTAGGGCATGAAGCAAAAAAAAGAAGAGGCAGATTGAAATCTCGTGGACCACACCATGGGAAACAGTGGTGATTGAACGCCCACCATTAAAAATATCTTGGGGTCTACAAAAGTTTTTGATGAAAGCTGATATTTGTGTTTTCCCTTCATCCAGGTCATGTGTGGGCTAATAGACAGATTAGATGGCAAATAAACATTACAGTAGGCCCCAACAAGTTTTTAATTGTGGGTGTTGAATCAACACTGTTTTCTTGTGGCGTGGTACACTTGAGATTTGGACGTCTCATTTTCGGGCTCATGCCCCAAAATGATCTGGAAAAATAGATGGATGGCATGGATAAAACACACATATCGTGGTGGGCGCACAGAGCAGTGTCTGGTAACCACGGCGCACAGAGCAGTGTCTGGTAACCACCTCGCTACTTGCAGCGTCAGTAGGCGCATCTGTGTCCGTACAAAGGTTATGAATATATATGGCCCAAGTCAAGCCGCCCACTTTTATGGAAGATCTGGCCCTTCATTAGGCCTCCCCCATCATGTATAATATATGATAGAAATTCCGTCGATACCTTGAAACTGGCTCGCCTGGGGTAGGCTCTGCCCGGACTGCTGGGCTCCGAGCTAGGGCTATTCACAAGTCGAGCTAGCTCGAAAAACTCGCTCGAGTCAGCTCGGATTGACTTGGCTTGAATGGCCGATTCGGGCTGAGTCAAGCTAATTGTTTGAAGCTCAAGTTAAGTTCGAGCTGAGTTCGACCAGGGGACATTTCAACTCGACTCGACTCGACTCGAAGCCCGAATTCAAGGTCGACTCGGTTCAATTAATATATATATATATATATATATATATATATATATATATATATATATATATATATATTATATTATATTATATTAATATAAGTTTTAAGTTTTAACCTTTTTTTTTAAAAAAAAGAAGAAGAAGAAAATAAAACCTAGAGTCTCTACCTGACCGCACGCACCCCCTTTCCCTTTCCCTTTCTTCTCTTTCTCTACCCGTTGCCAACTGCACACCTGCCTGGACCACCACCACCAGTTTTCATTTCAACTCCACAATAGTATGATTTCAATCTCTTGAGATCTACTTCTTGGGCGAGAAACTTAAGAAATCTGAGATGGGTTCTTCTCAGATTTGTTAGAGCTTCAAGGAAATCCAATCATCTGATTGGCTAGAGCTCTTAGATTTTTGATCTGTCTTCTACTTGGTTTCTTTTTTAGTACTTGAATTTCTACTGGTGGAAGAAGATCAAGAACAGATCGGTTCTTACAGGTTTCCTCATCCGATTTGAAGCTTTGTTTGATTTTTTCATCGGGTTTTGCTTTGATTCTCCTAAGATTTTTGAATTTTTCATCAATGGAGGAGGACCAAGAACATAATCCATTACTCTCTCACCCAATAAGCTCAAGCTCGACTTGAACCACTAGCTTGACTCGAACTCGACTTGACAGCTTTGGCAAACAAGCCAAGCTTCAATGTTGAGTTCGAGGCTGAGCTCGAGCTTGAGTACAGCATGGACAAGCCGAGCCGAGCTTGGCCCACCTTGACTCAACTCGGCTTGATGTCCACCTCTAGCTCGAGCCCACCTAACTAATAAATGACATTACATTAAAGGCCCAGCACCGACCCTTAGGCTTACTATTCGAGACCGGGCTCATCTGGAAGCAGGCTAGGACCGAAAGTCCTGACAGACTGGCCCAGCCTGTTGACGGTCTTCCATGGTATGGGCCCATAGTGAATGTTCCTGAGACCACTAATCAGTCCAGTACGTCATAAGGTGGGCCACACATATCCAAAGAAATGGATGGTAAGAAAATGATGGGAAGACGACTTGCCGAAAGTCCTGAAAATTGCACACAAGTGCCACATTGGCACATGAGGTGGTGCCTATGGAAAGAGCATTCCTCAAGGCCAAATTAACAGACGTTGAGCCCGAGTCACCACGACTCGGTGGAGATTTCATTTTACATTGTTGTCGGTGGGCCGTGTCTGGGCTAACAAATGCAAAGTTTCCAATAGGCCCTACCCAACGGCCCGGACAAAAAGTTCAAAATCAGGGCTGAAGATTACCCAAGGCCAGGCCCATTGATAGCTATACCTATCATGTATGATATAAGGCCAAAATGCACTGGGCCAAGCCGGTCTGGCTCCCGCGCTGATCGGCTCTTAGATGAAGCCCAATCCCAGTCCGTCTTAAAGTGGGCCAGGCTTAAAACCTGGGCTACGGTCCACTGACAGCCCCATCTGTCTGTGGGCAGAAAGAAAGGTTGTGGCCTTGATTACAGACCCAGGGGCCCACTTCTCAAGATGGAAAACCTGCGTATACTGCAAAGATGCGGGTGGTCGTGTATGATTTGATCTTTCATTAAGTAACTCGACCGGGTCAACTCACTGAGTTTCCTATAACCAGATCGACCTCATACCCGGTGTGCATCACATGATATCCTGGGGAGATTTGATACTCTGGCAGTGTGATGGTTGATACACAGGCACTCGGAAATTGTACAGTTAACACTTTTAATCAAATGGACCAAAACTCGGAACTGACTGTAAATAGATCTTACCCCAAAATTCAGATTTGATGTAATGATCCTAAGCTCTAATTAATGGGGATTGGTTGGTTGAATGTGGACCGTTGAATAATTTCTATTTGTACAGTTGATTAAATGTCCCACAAATCAAACAGCTCATCCAACACCTGAAATAATGAAAGACGGTGAAAAATAGTTATTACCAGAGAGTGACGTTTGGTGGGGTGAAGAAAATCGATCACGGGATATCTGCCTTTGATTTGAGAAACGTACAAAATAGTAGCTGTACCACACGTGCCTGTCACGTGCATGTGTCATGTGTCGCACGTGAGACTTGAGGAACCGAACAAAACTGCCACCCTTCTCGACATAGTCACGAACTTAAGTCAGACATGGTCAACGGAGATGGTCCACCAATGGAGACAGAGGAATCCTCTGCAACACACCTGTTTTACGAACCGTGTCAAACATCCAAGCTCTGTGGGGCCACCATCTTGTATATGTTACATCCAGTCCGTCCATCAGGTTCCATCTTCGAACTTAGGCATTTGAGCGAAATATCACTCATATCCACAACCATAGTAGGCCAGACTACAGGGAACAGTGGGTATGAGATGCCAACCGTAAGTGTATCTTTTATCAAATCAGTTATTAGGTGTAACTCACCATGATGAAGTGAATATACAAAAATCAATCTGATCTAAAACTCAAGCGGGCCACACCACATGAAGTTAGGTTTTAGGAGCAATTTTACACTGTTTATATTGGTGTGGACCATTAAAGTTTTATATTGGGCTCATATTTTACTAATACAGTTCAAATATGTTTTCTCACCTGATGAACGGAGTAGATTCTAAATGGGAACCCTACAGATATTGATTAGATGATTCCGGTGAGAGAGCTAGTAAGAACAAGAAATGCAGAACCTACTCGCGCTTGCGCGTAGGATCTTGCGTATCCTCCCCACATGTGCCATTTTCGCACGTTCATCTAGATTAAACTGATAAACAGGTGGGTCCAATGAATATGTTCCATAGCAGAAAAGTCGGACGGATCTGATCGTCACCGGGTGGGCCACAAATGTACATAGAAGTAGATGATTACAGGCAGATGATGGACGGTCTTCACTTGACCTACACGCGTCACACGACTAATTATCGGAACTCCCTGATTTTTGGGCCACGACACATTTGGTGTGACTAGAGGTGTACACGAGTCAATCCGAGTCGAGCTTGCCACAGCTTGACTCCGCTAGGCCACTTGCCGACCCCAGCTCGAACTCGACGCGGCTTGGTGCTCGAGCTTGACTGGCCAGCCCGGCTCGGTTCGGTCAGTAACTCGGGCCAGTTCAAGTCGATTTCGAGCCAAGATCGAGCCGAATTCACCTATGCGGCATTTTCACAAATCCATGGACTGCATCTCAAATTCTCACTGTTTGTAAAACAACGACATCGATTTTTATAGGTATTTCATCAAACACCTGGTAGGCAGCATGAAAATTAAGAAAAAAAATATTTGTTTTACATACATACCTTCTTTGCCACCAGCCAACACTTGGTTGGGTTATTTCATCAAACAGTTGGTTTGGATTTAGGTGAATGGACGGCCGAGAGGATTTGGGCGAATGGGTTAGGGTTGGGTGAACGGGTTAGGATTTGGGCGTTGACCGCTGCGGTTATGATTGGGCGAACAGGTAAGGGTTTCTCTCTTTTTCTTTTTAAAAAAACCTATATATACTCGACTCAAAAATCGATCCGAACTTAACCGAGTCGAGTCAAGCTCAATACCGAGTCGAGCTAGGTCTGGATCGAACTAGACTCGAAATTTTTCGAGCTCATTAAAATTGCCTTAACTCGGCTCGATCACGATTTCTATCTGAGTCGAGTCAAGCTTTTCCGAGTCGATCTGAGTAAGCTAACGAGGTAACTCGACTCGTGTACACCTCTAGGTGTGACCCCACTTGATGAGCTTCCTGGATTATTGACCATAGAGTTTGTACATTAGCTTCATGAATTTCGATTTGTATTGGTGGGGCTCATGATTCAGTGATCCAGACCGTTGATGTGATTGCCTCACCATGGATGGCCCATGTACTGAAGATCCTAGATTAAAAGATCCTACTTATAGAAATCTGTGACCTTTTTTTTTGGGCGGTTTAATTTGATCGGTTGCTATTATATCTTTCTCAACCGTCTACTTGTTGGCTACTTATTAAAGGGCTCAGATTCTTCCGTACGGGACATTTTTAATGCACGGGTCATCAGCAGAGGGCCCACAATATCAACAGTTGAATTAATGGACAACGAGCCCCACTTGCACAAACGGATCCCAGGCGTACTGCGCACAAGCGGGTTACAGTTCTTATGAGAATAATATAGGTGATCTGGCAGAGTGCGATGATTTATGCTCGTACACTCACGAGTAGTGAATGTAACTCAAATTAAACGGTGGAATTTGTGGGACCACTTTACCTAGATTAACAATCAAACTTATATATTGTTGGAATTATGGCTACACATGGTATATGTCCATTTGACAAAGTAATGATCGGATTGGATCTGATACATGACCATTAGGGTGGGGCTCATATCATACGAGGTGTACATAGTTTGTTATGGGCATGAAGTGTAGTTGACAGCTCTATGGAATACTCTGGATAGAGTAGTTGTGTTGGGAGATGACTTCTCTACCGGTGAGGGGAGTAAAGAGACCTCGGCTAGTGGAAAAGTCCTTCAATGAATGGACTCTTTTCACAACCACTTCAGATATAAATTATATTCGTTCCCTAACTCTATTTTATAAACACCGGCTAATAATTGCATCATAGGGTGCACAGGGTCAATGAAAGTACAAACATTAAGGTGACATACATATTTTAGAATATTAAGGTTTAATTTACTATTAAAGTTTTGATCTTTGTTCACATTGAGCATACTAAATGAACAAATAAAGTTAGGCTGATACATCCATTGATAGAGATTCTTGGACTTCTTGAAAGTTTGCATGCTGGTTTCACCTGGCATGGGATTTTCATATTCTGCGCTTGTGTTTTCGATATCGATGTCGTTGGGAATAGTGGCATATATGATTACACCTGGTTCTGTATCGATAAATGAGGTGATGATTGCCGTGGTCTAGTGTCAATAGTTCCAATGAATCGAATAAATTTAAGGTACTTCATAGGATCATTACATATCTAGTAAAACTTCATGCTCATTAAGAAAATACTTGATATGACATTATATACTGAAGAATGCTATGAATGTTCCACGTGGGAGAATGTTAGAATTATGGGCCACACATGTCATATGTCCATCTAGCTATAGACGTTAAGGATCCCGGGTGGAGGGATTAACTCGCTTTTCCATAGGTTACCTTGCTCGAGGGCTTCTTTTTGGTTGAGGGGGTGTTATGTTTGACCAGCATTGCTACTAATCAATTACTTCGAATATATAATCGATTAGACTCTCTAAAAACGCTTAGGATTGAGATCCCGAAGATTCTTAACCCTAAGATGACTTTTCAGTTTGCGTTCTAGAAATTCCATGTAAGGGATCACGATTATAAAGATGGAATGTATTAGGCACCCACTCTGCCTGTATAGATATGCAGTCTTTACTTCATAATATTTGACTAATTTTTGAAGAATAGAATTAGTTCTCACACACAAAAGATGTAATGTAATGCAATGGTGATAATAACTAATTAATATAAATTTTTAATGGGCAAGATCTGATTACATCGGCAAGCCGTAGAGCATACCTTTAAATTGACCGAATGTAAAGTGCAAAGTATGATGCACGGGATGCTCGATACTATGTTGATGCTTATGCCCAAACGATGGCTAACTAGCTAGATTTCTGGTGGACATGCTTCGATTATATCGATAAGCTATAGACTATACGCTTACTAATTAGATACGAGAAAATGATAGAATATAATGTAATGCTGATGTTATAACACCCTATTTTTTTCAACGGTGAGTTCCATTATTTCTCTGTGGTGTGGCCCACTTGAGCTTTGGATTAGCCTCATTTTTGGGCCAATGCCCTAACTTGATCTGGAAATATTAATAGACGGAGTGGATCCGCCAAGGCATCTATGTGGGGCCCACTGTGTAGAGAGAGAGAGAGAGAGAGAGAGAGAGAGAGAGAGAAGTGACGTGTGTTGGCATGTCACCACGAGAGCACCACCACCCCCAATTTTCTCTCATTCTTCTTCTAATTTCTTCTCATAATAGTTACCGCTCACACCCATCTACGACTCATGCCATCCATCTAAATGGAACCCATCTCATGATCAAGACCATTCATTAGGCTAGGAATATTATAAAACTTTATCTGTTGAAATATTTTCCCTAAATATCTCTTGTGCGGCTCACTAGAATTCCTGATTTACTCCATTCTCGAGCTTCTAACCCATCTTGAATCGCTGAAACTGATGAATGGTATGGATTCCTTCTAAACTCACAGTGGACCCTATCTAGCATCCGCAGCACACCGCACCCCACATCTGTTATAGAGTCCGCCCGAAGTGGAACTCCTCTTCCACACTTGTGGCTATGCTGCTCCACAATCGGCACGAAGCCCGTCCTCACGATCTCGATCATTAAATCTCTTCATCCAATTGCCTACTCTTCTCTACCATGAATTCTACTCAACAACTAATCAAAAGAAAGCTCGAGACCTCGGTGTTTTGTATTTCGGAGTGCAACTACTGTGACCTTCCAAGTTAAGAACCACTACGAAAGATGATAGGAATTATCAATCTTTTGCTGCTTAAGCTCCATCCAGCCCATCCTGATCGTCCACGACTGATTTAATGAAGAAAGATTCACTAGACAACAATATGCCATTGTCATCCAGTCACCTGCGCCAAGGAAAATCCATTGCATGAGCCGCTGTAAACATCCATTTAAATCCACACATTTCATTTATTGGGCCTTCAAATCATCATTCTAGGATTGGAATCCATTCAACTTGTAGGATTAACAATTCAGACTTTCCCCAACGTATAGAGCCAGTTGTCGCAAATAAAAACTCTACGTTAACGAGTTCTTGTGCAACACCAACTCCGAAAGCTCTCAAAAGCTTTGCCACACTTCTAGAAGCCAGGAAGAGCATAAATCGAGAGAGAGAGAGAGAGAGAGAGAGAGAGAGAGAGAGAGAGAGAGTGCAATTAAAGAGAAGAAACCATATGAGGACGAGATCTAGCCGATGACTCATGGACTTCCTGCCATCCAAGTTGGAGTTATAACATTTATTTTTAGACGCCAGGAAGAAGGAGATCGGTGGAGAAGATAGAGAAGCAGAGAGAGAATAGAAGTTGAGAGAATGATGGAACAAAGAAAGCTAAAGCGAGAGATTGTGGGATAGCTACTAGCGAGTCGGGTGACTCACTAAGTCGTGTAAAAAGATCGACAGTTCAGCACCATTGCTGGATGGAGGAGATCATAATCCCATTTCAGTTGGGGTTGTCTGTATTATCCCAAGTAAGTTTTCCATGCTGGATGTTAGATCAAGTTACACTCAAGTAATAACAATAACGTTCATGCACTGTGTAACTGTTACACCAAGATTTAGCTAGTTAGCATATATTTCAAATCATCCCAAACTGCAGATTTAAATAACTCTTAAAACTAACACATACCACATTGTATTTGATTCCCAAGAGGATCCCACCAACTACAGCCATATCGCAATCGAATTCAAGATCTATTTGTCAAATCATGTTTAGCTAGTGTTGCCCGATTCATAGTATAACCTCATCAGAAAATCAAATCTTCTTCAGATTTCTACTCGTAAATCAGGTAGGTGATCTTTCCGGTTGAAAACACTACGTTACAATGATTTTAGTTGATAATCAATATGTACATTGAATTTATTTCAGATTCATTATGTAACTTGAAAATATTTGAATTTATTTGATTATCATTATATAGATTGAATTTATTTGAGTATCACATCGTAGCATGATTTTTATTTTATTTCTGTTTCATATTGTATAATGTATTTAATTGACTTGTGTTGTGGGTGCTCTGCCCTTGAAAGGATCAAGATGTTATGGGTGCTCTGCCTGAGTCATTCCCGAAAAAGATGTTTATTATGTGTCACATTTTAAAATTTAGCAATTGTGGACATTCGATCACTGGCCATGTTTCATGATGTATGTCGTATGTGAATATTCAATCCTTAGCTTGTGTTTTAGGATGCAAGTTCTATTTTTTTTTTTTTTTAAAATTATGTGAGGTTAAGTGAATCTATACACATGTGCTTTGCCCTGGCCAAGTCAAAAAACAGATTAGAAGTTATTTTATTTTATTTGACTTCGTTATTAGAATTTCAGTTGTTATTATTAAAATGTTAAAGTTATCTTATATTCGGGTTGTGAATGCATAAATATAATTTTAGTGTACACATTCGTGGGTTACAATACCCAATAAATATGGGACTATTTAGGATTGGGAGTCTATTATCCCGGAATCACTTTGCACGTTAGGTATGTGACTAATACAATTGTGGTTCTTGGTGCAATACTCCTACCCGCCCATGATACCATGCACTACGACTCAGCTTTTTGGTATATTTTCTTTTGAAACATGCCTACTTATGATAAGTCATGTTAACTTTATTTATTTTATCAAGCTATACTTGATGCCAACATAGTATTTTTAACTTTGGGAATGATTTGACCCTATGAGCCATCGCGCTCACACTTCCATAAATTGTTTTATAGGTACAAAGATGAAATAATGTGAGTTAGTTAGGTAAGACTTTAGTTTTATTGTTATTTTAGGATTAGTTTGCATTTTGAATGATGATTTATTATTTAGTTTATTTTTATTCTAATATAATAAAGATTTGATGATGGTTTAATGAACTTTCAATTAATGAGAATGATTTATTATTTATTTTTCTCTTTTAGTTTGACTTTGATTACCTTGAAAATGTATGGAAACTATATGGATTGTATTATATATTTTGTTTAAGTACAACTCACAGTCTTAAAATTTGGGTTCGGGCCTAGCCAACTAGAGTACCGAATTTCGGGACATGACAGATGTTTATGGCAAAATGGCGGCTAATTGGTTAAGTTTTTGGTGGGCTGACTCCGATTATATCGGCAAGCCATAGAGCATACGCTAGTCAGTTAAATATGAGAAATGATGGAATGCAATACAATGTTTATGTATTTGAGGAACAAGGGGGTTGAGAAGAAAATGAGTATTGCACAATGCTAATGCGCGCTGATTTGATGAAATTAATTGACGGTTGGATGAACGGTAGTTTCGCAAAGGCTAGATTGAGTGGCTTAGATTCGAACTTGGGTGGCTTATGAGACTCAGATTTTGGCTAGGCTATGCTAGATAAGAGCGGGATTTTCACTCTTTCTCACTCTCACTCTCCTTGGTAGAGGGATAACTAGATGGCTAAGGCCCTAAGGGATGAAGAGGGATGCTTAACCCTCTCTAAATGATCCGGATGTAGAATTGAAGATTGCCACATGACATCATTTCATGTGTTAAATAAAGTGGTAAAAGGGTAATTTTGGATAATGAGATGGGCATCAGAATAAATATACATCAACCACACACTTATGGTCTGGAAAAGAAAAATCCCACATGCTTGAGGGATGCCACCCCAAAGAGGGAGAGTGTCACGTGGCAGACAACAAGTTGGCTGCCGTCGGTCCCTACTTGGACTCCTTGCTTTGGCTGACAACCTCCCTTACTTGTGTGGAGGCTCTATTTTAAAGGACGTGAGGTTTTGCATGATACTCCATTGGGCTTGCTTTTGGGCTCTGATTTGAGCTTGGTTTTAGGCTTAAATAGGTGAGTTGATTGAGTTGTTGGACTAGGTAGGTTGACTGGGTGAGTTGACTAGGTGAGTTGATTTAAGGATCAAGGGTTCTAAGTTCCTGGAGTTTAGGATTAGATTGACTGGGTTAATTGGGTTAACTGGGTTGAGTTTAGGGTTCCTAGAGTTTAGGCTTCTAGGGTTAAGGTTTAGGATTGAGGCTTTGTTGATCATCCATCGGTTTAAACATAATCATCTTATCAGCATGGGGTGAGGTGTCTACACTGGAAATGCAATGATTGGATTAGATCATGTACATGACCATTAAGGTGGAGCTTACACCGTACTGAGTGTACATAGTTTGTTATGGGTGTAAAGTACAATAGGCAACTCTCAATGGAGTTGTGTTGGGAGATGACTACTTTCCCAACAAAGGGAGGAGACATAGGCTATTAGAAGAGTCCTATAATGGGTGAGCTGTTTCCCACAACCACTCCAGATATAAAGTGCATTCGGTCCCCAACTCCATATATGTTTTCACACTCATTCTTCTCTCCATTAGATAACGTACAATCATAAGTGTACATGAGGCAGAAGACCAATGTGCAACCAATTCTCTCCAGGGTCTCTCTCAACAGCTAAGAAAATGGTCGATCAATATGCACAATCCAAATGCCTCAATACCTTAAATTAATGTTAGTATAGATCTAGGAATCTGTTGCGATTTAATAACATTTATGCCCTAAATGGATTATTTTTGTACATTAATGGGCCACCATGCATAATGGAAAATGATGAGTAGAGGGTTAAGAGCATTTATGCCCTAAATGGATTATTTTTGTACATTAATGGGCCACCATGCATAATGGAAAATGATGAGTAGGGGGTTAAGATCATCCTATTGATCTCAATTTAGGATCATAACTTCTTTTTTTTTTTTTTCTTTTTCGGGTTAGCTTGTTAGTACACACCCATGTCACTACACACACTCCATGTTAGTCACCCCTGTTAGGGATTGATACCAAGACCTCAAGTGTTGAAACAAGGTATCTCCACTCAGTCTGCCAATTGAGCTATGGATCTGGGTGTATTTAGGATCATAACTTAATTGTATTGTATTTCCCTATTACAACGGTACCACCTGAGATGTAGTGTGCACCATGTATACTTTAAGAGAGTGGGTGTCTATGGATCATCACATTCTGCCAGTTTTATAGGCTTTCTCAACCGTGAAAGATGAAAGTACCAAGAGAAAAGCTTTGATACTCCAACAAAGTGAGATGGATGATACTTGGGTACTTAAAAATTGCACATGCTGAGTAAACTAAGCTATCCTGATCATATATAGGTCCCAATTTAGATGTATTAAATTATCATGAAAAGGTTAAGATTACTTGATTATGTAACCAGCAGATTGGTTGGCATTTATTAGAAGGTTAAAATTAAAAAATAAAATCCTCAAATCATTTTTCAACAAATTAAGGTTCATTTGTTTCACCAATTATCTCAGTAATGTAAATGAAATGTGTAAGCTTACAAATCATCCTACGAGTCTCCTTACAACATGTGCATAATAACATTTAACCAATCTTAACTCCTATGTTGGTTTATTTGCGATAAACTCATAACGATCAAATTTTACATTACTTTTGTTAAATCATCATTAAATATTGCCATTTAAATTCAAGATTTTTTCATATAAATACATAAAAAAGTATAATGATTACAAATATTTTTATACATTTTTTAAAACACATATGCATTTGACTAATAATTATTATATTTAGATTAGTGATGGTAAGATTTTAAGAAAATTTATTATAAAAATTCTTAGGGAATTAACATTTTACCAAATAATGCTCTAGTAGAAAGTACTTTTAAGGAAGACTATTGCAAAAATGCCTCAATCCATTTATTTTCTTAAAAAATTAGTGAAAGCCAAGATTTGTGGGACCACATAGTATGTGTATACATCCAAGCCATTAAATATATGCACCCCATCACGGTGATCATACAAAAAAAAATAAAAATAAAATATCAGGCCAATCAAATCATAAGATAGGCTACACAAAAATTTAAATATTTTGAGTGGCATATATTATTTTTTATTAATTAGCCCTAATATTTTTAATTCGCCTGTGCACCTGTTAAATGGGTTGGATGTCACCATGTTGTTTATTTATTATTATTATTATTATTTTTACACACACCCACCCACACTGGCGTGGGATTTCACCCCGTATGAGTATCAAACCCAAGACCCCGTGTTGAAACTCCTCAAAGTCTACCACTGAGATAAGGACTCAGAACCCACAATATTTTGCAGTAAAAATCCCAAATCTTAATGATGACACATTCTTTTTGCATCCCTGGAGTAATTTGAAAAACAGCATGCCCTTAATGTATGCCACGCTGGATAATTTCTAAGTAACTGTGTATCAAAAATGGTACTCTGCCAGAGTATGAAATAACTCCCAAAATAATATCAGTCGTACCTTGTAATGTTATCAAGCTGGCGCATGGGACGTAGACAAGAGGTAGTGGGCCTGTCATCCAGTCAATGGTCAACTAAAACAGTCAAACATGTTGATTCGATGGGACCGAATTTAATGAATCCAACGGTCCACATGTCTCTGTTCCAATCTGATGGGTCACCTTCGTCTTCAATCGCACTTCCATTTAAGAGTCTGGCAGATACCAAACTGAAACCTGTGGAGTAGAAACTTAGAAACTATGAAAGTAGTTATTCAACCATCCATTTTAATTGCATGAATACCGTATGCACACCGAAACACATGACTCGCTTTACTTTGTTTTTTATGAGTTGTATGTATCGGGTGGTGAGAAGGTGATTCGTATCGCATTTTTGTACGGATCGTATGTATTTTGATCAGTCCATTTAAGCTGCACTGCACTACTTCAAACATGGTCACACTTATGCACGGTTGGGAAATGATATGATATAGAGCGGGTTGCGGACACTTTCATGCCTAAAATGGATCAGAGAAGGCCTGATTAGAGACGGAAGAGATTAGGACCGTTAGAACCCTTGAATAGAAATATAATGCAAACCAGAATGAGATATTCGACGCTATATGATTTTGTGTAGGAGAAGCTACTTTTATCTACCCAACCTTACTATGCCGAGTTGCCCATATTGAATTTGTGAGATTTCATGTCAAAATTTATTTTAAATCTTATTTTTACCATGTATAGTAAGTTTTAATTCCACCGTAACTCTTGATCCTTAGAACTTTAGGAGCCGTGCCTAATGTGAAAATGACTTAGAAAGTTTAGGAGAATAACATGGTTAGGCCAAATTAGACACGTCCTATTTTTGGTCAAAATTTATAAAGTTTGGTTGGAATCATGACCATCTATAAATAATAAGTTTTCACAAGTTTTTGAGAGTTTGAGTTGGAATTTGAATCAGAAACTTATTCCTAAGTTTAGTATTTCTATTTTAAGGTTGTAAACTCATTTTTTATCATTAGTCAATTAAATTTAGGCTGGAGGAATCTCTGTTCAAATAAGTTACGAGGATGAGTATTTATCCCCTTGAGGAAGAACAGTGATCGACCTCATCACGTCCATCCCTGCATCATGATCACATGCATTCGAGTGTATGTGAGTTCCAGCCATGGTTAAATGACTCAGTGAGTTGGATCGAGTCGTTCGGCCCTGGGGCGAGTCGGAGCTGAATTGTTCCTACTTGCCCGAGCCAGGTGTCGAACTGAAGCGGGTACTACCGGATCCGGGTTGATTCGGATGAGTAATTAATAGCCGATTTTTAAAATCATGGTTCCCATATGTTTGAGTTGTGTGGGGCCCACGGTGATGTTTCTGTATCATCCAACCTGTCCATCAGATGTGCCCTCCGATGTTAATAATAGAATCCAAGAATCAGCCTACTAACATACTCAGGTGGGCCACACCACAGGGAAATACGGGACCGATGGAGGGGATGACCATCGTAGTAACTTTCAGTTTGAGTGTGGGACGCAGCGTGCTGGGGATATGCTATCCAATCCATTCATTACACGTGCCCAACAAGGATGAATAAACATCTCGAAAAACATGCCAATTCATGACTCAGGTAGGCAACACCATCGTGGATTTAGAAGTTGTAAACGTGATTTAAAAATTTCCCGTGGTGCGGCCCACATGAGATTTTGATCCACCTGCTTCGTGTTATGTACCGTAAAAACAAGGCCTCACGGCTGATGAACGGTTTGGATCTCACAAAAACATCAAGCGGGTCCCACCGAAGCTCCTACGTATTGGAACTGCACACGTGCGGAACTCATGTGATCATTCCAGGTACAAACATGCATGTGCACGTAAAAGCATACGTGTGTGCCTGGAAAAGCTCGCAAGATACCTAAGGGACCGTTTGGACGTACCCCAAATCGAGTTTCTTTGGATTATCATTTGAATGAGAATATGTTTGGGAAGGAAGCGGATTGCGTACTGAGTAACTCAGTACGGTTAGCGTACTAAGTAAACTCCGTGGGCCCCAGTGTCATTCATGCATTGTATCCACTCCGTCCATCTCTTTTAATACATAATTTTATGGCTTTATTCCGAAATTAGAGAATATCCAAACCTCAAATGAACCACACCACCGGAAACTGTGTGAATTGAACATCTACCGTTGAAAAATTCTTGGGGACAACAGAGGTTTTAGATCAAGATGGTATTTGTGTTTTCCCTTCATCCATGTATTTCTGATCTTATGAACAGGTTGGATGACAAATAAACATCACTGGGGGCCTTAGAAAAGTTTCAACGGTTGAAATCAATACTTCCACCTTTTCCAGTGGTATGGCCCACTTGAGCTTTGTATATGCATTAATTTTAGGTTGAACCCATAAAATGATCTGGAAAAACGAATGGACGGCGTGGATAAACCACATGCATTCGCGGTGGGCCCAACTGAGTTTACTCAGTACGATAAGAGCGTACTGAGTTCGTTTGGGCAGGCACCATTTCCACATGCCTTGGAACCTTCATGGTCTTGGTGAGGAGCATTGAAGGTTCATCAGCGTCTCACCGAGCCTCGTCGGATTGATCCAGGCCGTCCATCAGAGTGGCCATCAAGTGCACAGCCAGTAATAAGATGTATTGAAACTGTGATGGACCGCAAATAATGATGGTTCACTGATCAGGCAGGTAAAAGTATTTGCATGAGAAAAATGAGTGGTTGCGGAAACCAACGGTCCAAATTCAATATACGTGTCTGGCTCGACTATCCCGATTCCTGGGATATCGCATGTTACCAGTCTGGGCCGCCTCACGAATGGCCCATATTTCTCACGTCTGCCGTAGGCCAGGATCTCTGAATGATGGAGCTTGAAGAAATACTCCAAACCCAGCCAAACTGAGTCGACTCAATTGAGTCCTCACGACTCGTTTAAGTACTCACTTGGGTTGACATTTATGTGAGGGATGCTGCATCTCATATCTTTGTGACCTCAACATGGACACCCATGCTGAGTCAACTCGATTTCGTGCTATTTCGACCTAAGTCACTTGGAAAGTGCTCACTCAACTTTGAGTCGAGTGACTGACCTAGTTGACATTAGAGCTAGGCACGGGACGGATAGACTCCATGATACGTTAAGACCTAACTTGATCCGAATCGAATGGGTGAGTCGATCTAGATCAAGTAGGCTTTGCTAAATCTAAACTCAAACTGAGTTAAGTCCGAGTTATCTTATAACTCAGCTGGATCTGAAACTCGATTTGACTCGGATTCAAGTATAGATCTATAATAATAATAAAAAATTCTAATTTTTAAATATCTCTAACCTAACTTTACTCCGTCGATGAGTCATGTGTGTACACTCATTAAAAATAGGCCGCCGTTATATAAAGCGGACCCACATTAATCGTGCATATGTTGACTTCCAGATGAGTGGATGAGCCAGATCTTGAGCATGATCATCAGTGTGGTGAGGCCCACCTCACACGTACACATGCCATGCTGACACATTTGGTGTTTTGAATAGGCTTTTTGCCTTTATGTAACCGTTTAATTTCCGTTGTTCTTATTGCTTAGTGAGACGGAAAAAGAAAGAATCATAGATATGGGTATCAAAGTGTCATTTTCATACCACCGGCACCGTACAAAGACTCGACCTGCAGTGCATAGTCAATTATCATACACTGGGATTTCTTGTATAATCATCTCTACTTAGTGGGCCATGTTCTCATCTGTACCGTCCAAGCTATGGGACCCGATCCATCGACCTAGATGGTCTATGTGACTCTTGATTTTGTCTGATTTAAGAGGTGGGCCATTGATTGAATTGTCCTGATTGAAGGGCCTAACCGTATTATCACAAAAGCATCATGATCATCATGGTTAAGATGGGGAATGATCAGATGCGTTTGAGCAAAATTGCATATATTCCTGTTGTGTGGGGCCCACCTGTGATGTGCATGTAGAATCCAAACCGTTCGTAAGTTGAGACTTCTCATGGCTACGTTACATCCCAAGAATCGATCCTATAAAAACTCAGGTAGGAGACATTGGACACAATAACGAGCGTCCACTACCCATTTTTTCCTTTGGTGTGTCCCACCTAAATGAATCGGGCTGGATTTTGGAACCTTGGCCTAAAATCACGCAGCCGCATCTAATGGACAGGCTGGATGGAACTCATACGTCACGGTGGGGCCCACACATCTGGAACGTATGGTAATTGGACGGGGATTATCTAAGGTTGAGTAGCTAGAGAAGTTACATCACCAAGTTCTGTGAGCCCCACCATGATGCATGTGTTGTATCCACACCACCTATTTATTTTTAGAGTTCATTTTATGGCATGGATTCAAATCTAGAATAGACCCACCATAGAAAACAGTGGGGAGAGTGATGCCCACCTTTAAAAACTTCTTAAAGGCCACAAAAGTTTTAGATCAAGCTGATATTTGTGTTTTTCTTTTTTCATGTCTTTTTTAAAACTTTTTAATTGGTTGGATTTCAAATAAACATCATGGTGAGCCTTAGGATAGTTTCAACGGTGGGAATCACTCTTCCCACAGTTTTCTGTGGTGGGATCCACTACAGCTTTTTATCAGCCTCATTCTTTGTCTTATGCCCTAAAATGATATCTTAAAATGGATGGACGGTTTGAATACAACACATACATGATGGTGGGTCCCACTTAACTTAGTGACGTCATTTCAATAGTGAGTCTTGCTACTCCATCCGTGTCGATGGTAATTCACAAAAGTTAGAAAGCATGTGATCATTCTCGATTCTACGTGGAGATACGTGCTTCCAAACGAAACGAAATGTAGTGATTATGGGCCCTTCATTGTTCCAGCTAGGCGTTAGAACGACCGACGGGACCGTCCGGTGCTACAATTGTCGGTGATTGCAACCAAGTGGGCCATCTTATATTAATTGAGTGTCATTTCATTAAGAAGGCCGTAGTCAAACACCTCTCTGTAACAGATCTTCACATGAATGAAGAGAGATATATGATCACACCCAAGTAAGTGGTCCAACCAAAGAGATGCTTTATCGATGGCTACATTTCACCTAACCATGGGCCCCACATCCAAAAGGCCCATCTTTAAAAACAAGCCCACTTCTATCCACCTCTTGATATTTTTGGGGAAAAACAAGGTTGCTGCATGTGTAATACCGGTACCACCCTACAGTCCTACGTACCATATGAATTGGGTAAGGGTATTTTTGTCCATTTTCATCATACAAGGAATTTTCTTTGGTCAAAGGTGTTGTATGACATTGAATGTAGGGGTATAAATGTCATACTTTTTGATGTTCATGGTCCTTCTATTTTCGCTCTCTACGGCCCAACTTGGTCCCATCTTTCGGTGGAGGATTTATTTTGTACTCTGCCATGGTGTCGTGCTCCATACGTATGCACATAGGAACTGTACACGTGGCATGTATCTATCTCCAACTACATTGTAGGACCCAGTTTAGATTGGGCGCAGACGATCCGGACAGCTTTTTTAATGAATTGTTTATTGGATGTTGACCGTTGACCGTTTTCTGTTTTTCGACCCTTCATCAAATGTCCTTCAATCAAGTAGTTAAGGTTAGATATTCGGATGATTTTTCGGTCATGAGCCATCTGTAGTGGGGCCCATGATTTGGACGGTTCAGACCTACTACGTGCCTGATTTCTGTGTGCATGCTTTATCCCTGTGTTTGTCATTTTCTTCTTAGATGAAAAGCTACACCCCTTGCTTTTGAAACTATGGTGTTTGTCACTTGGTTTTGGTACACTGTAGAGCGTGTATGAGATCCTTACCGTTCATCAGGAAGGTTATATATGGATGGCCCATATCCAAAAGAGTATGTGGATTCGACCATCCTAACTCGTCTGATGGAGGACTTTCTCTGAAAGAATATAGATGGTTTCAGGAATAGTCAGCCGAAGTTGACTTGACCGTCCATTTTTATTTTTTTATTTTTACTTATATAACCATCTGATCCAAGGGTTTGAATTTTTGGTTATGGATCATTCAAGACAAGTCCCACCTTATGATCGGGTTGGATCTTGTCGACATGGCCCGACCTAACCCACCGGAATTTGCTCAACCTAAACCCGACCCGAATTCAAATCGGGTTGCCGTTGTCATCACAAACCAATCGGGGACCTTGACAACCCGACCCAACCGGTAGCGGATTAGCTGTTACCCGGGTAACAGCTTAGTGTGTGTTACCCCTACCGTGAGGCCCACCTTCATGATTTAATGTATATCCACGCTGTCCATCCGTTTCTACAGACCATTTTAGGAGGAGATTCCTAAGATTATGTAGATCCAAATATCAGGAGGGTCACACTACAAGAAACAGTGGTGTTTGAGTGTATCACCATTAAAAATTCCAAAAGGCCCATCATAAGGTTTTAATAATTTTTATTTTCAATCCAAACTATTGATAATGTCAAGAAAATCTGGATTAAGGGAAATTAGAAAGGTAACATTGATCCAAAGCTGTTGTGGCCCACAAAAAGGTTTTTTTATTATGGTTATTCATCGTTGTTTCTATTACTATGGTCCATCTGAGATTTTCGTTTTCTTATTATTTTGGATTGACCCTAAAATGATATGGAAAAATAAATGGACGGTGTGGATATATAACAAATAAATCAAGTAGTCCCCACACGGTTATGGTAACACCCACTGAGCTGTTTGCCGGGTAACAGCTAATCCTCTCCCGACCCAACCTGACCCGAACTCCTTTGGGCCAGTCGGTCTCTGATTAACCCGAGCCTAAGTCTCTGGCTAGCTGTAGGGCAGGGATCATGTGACAAATGCCCAAGTGGCACTTATGCACAGGATCTGGGCCATTGATAGGGAGTGCTAGTGTTACCATGCACTGGAAAAAACATCAGTACCGTTGAATTATCAAGAAGTCCACGTTAACAAGACAAAAATGGCTGGTTAGGAAGAATTGTCCAATGATTCATGTTTAAATTACATCATATATGTGTAATATCTCAGTATGAAATTTTTGATTAAGATATGATAGTAATACGAAATGTCTAGTGAATGGTTCAGATTCGACACATCTTTGTCTAATTGGCAATTTTAATGCGAATCCCATAAGTTCATCTCACGCGAGCGAGGAAAAAGAAAAAGGGAACGAACCCGTGACCTCATTATTGCAATATTCACCCCCTAAACTCCAAATAACGAGGACGCGGATTGCGTCCTACGGTCCTACCCCCGCCCGGACTGCAATCCTTCCGGGCAGGGTTCTGTGGGGCCCACAGTGATGTAATTATTTTATCCACGCAGTTCATCTATTTTATCAGATCATTTTAAGTTCTGATATTAAAAATTAAACAGTTCCAAAGCACCAGTGGACCACACCAAAGGAAGATGCATTGATAATGACACTCACCGTTGAAACCTTTCTAAGGGCCACCGTGATGCTTTTTTTTACCATAAAAAATATTCATAAGGTCATTTAGACGTGGATGAAGTGAAAAAAAAATATCATCTTGATCCGAAACTTCTCCAGCTCCCAAGAAGTTTTTAATGGTGGATGTTCAATACCTATTTTGTGGTCCACTTAAGATCTTTAACTATCTAATTGTTTTAAAGGTATCTTAAAATGATCTGATAAAAACTATTAACGGAATGGATAAAACAATTAAATCAATATGGGACCCACAGATCCCTGCCCGGACGGATTACTGTCCGGGCAGGGGTAGGACGCAATCCGCATCCAAATAACGACAGTCGACAGATTACGAACCGAGAGGTACACCCCTGTGAGTTCAGCAGCATTTTGAAAATGGTGGTGACTCTTCCTGCTCACATCTGGCCCTGAATTACAGCTATCCAGACCATCCAAATTATGGGAATGATTGAAAATATGTATAATATAAATTCGAACTAATATATCCTTCCAAGTAATGGCTATAAAATGCACGGTTAAAATTAAAAGAAGAGTGGTTGAATTTCGAAGCTAAAAATTAAATGGTCAATATCATTTTGTCACTTAAATTTTCATTTGTACTCCATCCACAGTACTGTCAGTGGTTTCAGCGGCTTAAAACTATGCAATATATACAGTTGAAGAATCACCACAATTTATTAAATGGTGTATAACTTATGCAGGAGTCACGCCGGTGCACGGACAGATAGCTTCTACTATAGAAGAGATTGCATACGGACTATCTCCAACCGTCCACTGTCCGTGGGGCGAGGATCCACATATCCTGATCGGTTTT
Source organism: Magnolia sinica (assembly GCF_029962835.1). NCBI lineage: Eukaryota > Viridiplantae > Streptophyta > Magnoliopsida > Magnoliales > Magnoliaceae > Magnolia > Magnolia sinica. Next base: position 20,142,154 of record NC_080576.1, on the reverse strand, counting down.
CGACAAGTCCATCCAAATCTAGATCAAGCTGCGGTTAGGATTTTATTCCCTATTTGATGTACGGTGGAAGGTTTTTGATATCCAATGTGATCAGTGATGATGGGAACACGTGAGTCACGCCCTACCTTTTTTTAATCAAATCCATTAGTGGTTTGATTCTTACAAGCTTCAAAACCATGGGCAAGGGATTTTGTGTTACGTGCATGGTTTTATGTCCATAAAAATCAAATGGGCTCCATCACACGTGCCACTGACTGATGCGTGTTTAGCTAATACCCAGACAAACATGCATTAATTACTAAGTATAAGATCAGGTGGTGAGATTTGATTGATAGGATATGAGTTGTCCAAACTCATGGAATTGCAATATTTATAACATTTAAAAAAAAATAAAAATTTGAAGGAAGTCTACCCTTTTCTTGTCCCCTGCTGAAAGTTAGCCGAAAGAGAAAGTTTTCGATAGTCTAGAAGAGTCTGATGGATTATATACACATGCATTTATAAATGGCATATATGAAATTGGAGTAATTTAAATTAAACAATTATGGTCCAAGGTATAGATGTTTCATGAGCACTAATTTTTTTTTTTTAATTTGACCGTCTAATAATTGGATTGGCGGACACTTTTTGGACGGTTAAAAGATTAAAAATTAATAACGATTTTATTTCATAAGAAGTTGAATTACTGTTGACGCTGGGTTTGTTTCTTGTTACGTGTAATGTGTATGGGCATACCAGGTTTGTTTCCTATCACGTGTAGCATGCTTGGGCATGCTAGAATTGATAAAGTGGCTTAATCTAAACCAAGTAACTATGACCTCAAGTGCCAAAATAAGCATACATTCAATATGAATGCATATGATTATATTATAAGAATATTGATCGTTTACTCAGCCACTTATAAAATTATGTAATGATCAGGCAATAATTAAATGGTGGGATTCTTCCTACAAAGTCGAGTTGCTTTTTGACTTTCATAAGAAATGACTTCTAATATATCAGTACAAATCTAACAAAAGTAAACACTAACAATCAATTTTAATAAGCAATAATAAGAATATGTCTTTCAGAAGAATTATGTGATTTTAGATAAGTACAAATCCAACGTATTAGCGTAAATTAAGATTACCACTAAAAACTTATATATACCTAAGAATTATTAATAAAGAATTATCGTTGCTCTTAAGATAGGATAAATTAAATTAATAAATTTATTTGGTTTGATTGATATGAGACTTAAATGATCTATTGAATTCCTTTACTATTTATAAATTTTCCCCACCGCTTGTTCTTTCAAATATTTCTTTAGTTCTTATAATGGTTATAATAGTTGAAAAGCTTTTCTCAAAATCATCATTTTTGTTACAGTTCTTATTTGTGAATATCTCTCTTCTATCGGTAAAGCTTTGTGTTTATTTGGGTCAGCTTTTATATCTTGAATTGCTCAGTTGTATTTTTCTCTTTACTCATTAAACTTTTGAATAATTTGATTACATTCCTCTAACAACATTCACTAACATGTAAATTTAAATTTATGATAATTATGATTCCACAAAAAGCATTTCAAGTATTCTGAAGATCTTTTCATTTATCTCTTATTTCTCGTGTAATGTCACATGTCGACCTTCTATTAACTTTTTACCAAATAGCTAAAAATAAAGTACAACAATTGCTCAACTAATCTAATTATTGGGATGGTGACCTTATATAGGAAATTACAAATAATTAAAAAAAGTTTAATTTGATTTAATAAATGACATGTGTGCAATTTCTAAGTGCATGTTTATCAAGTATAACATGATGCCAGAGTATCAAATGCCTAACAGTGTGCAGATACCACAAACGAGGAGAATCAGAATATCATAGTGTGATCATTCTTGGGTCCAAGTAGTATGTTTGACTACCAATCAGGTCCATTAATTTTTTAAGCCTAGCATGAGTGATAATTGGAAAAGAGTACACCTAAATTAATATTTATATGTCAATTGGCTAGTAAAACAATGGTAGTAGAAAATAGTTAATGTTCAAAAGAAAATCCCTTGGATATGAATGTCCACAAAGCTTGATTTTTGAAGCATAATCTACTCTTAGAAAAGCCAAATAAATGAATGGACCCAATTGATAATCCATCCTGCCATGTGGACCGTGCATCGTGTGACTCCCTACTAGAATGGCACGTGGGAAAGTTGAGCTCATCCAACCGTCCGTATTTGGAGGGTGAGCAGAGCTGCTTCCATGAGTGCCTATTTTCAACATTGGATGGCATACGTGTCAAATCCTTGCCAGTCAATTCATTAGGTAGTAGGTGCTGTGAACGCCACTTATGCCAACAATTACGTTGGTACACTGTAGGTTTCCATGCAAGTATGAGTGTAACCAACCTGATAAACGGCTCAGATATCTGACACGTGTCATCTGCCAGTGTTGAACATGAGCACTTAGCATGACCCCAAAACACACTCAAACCCTGTGGGTTGGGTCCAGTTTTTTCCAGTCTGGAACGCCATGACCTATGGACGTTTAATATAGAGAAATGCTCCAGTGCTGTCAGTGCACTATAAGTTATGTGCTCCTAATTGTATTGGGATACTTGAACAGTCTAATCTACTGATCTATACTGTTCATTAGATCCAACGCACATTCCATGGGCCACCATGAAAATATCATACTAATCTGACAAATATCAACCATTTGATCAATGGTCTTAGATATGAACGGTGAATATCATTTACCATCAATTTGATACATCTATTTGTTAGGGACCATCATGCATTGCTTATGATTCTAAAGAAACAATTTCTTAGGCAATCGTAACCATCCCATCCATTTCTTGGAAAAAGGACGGCTGTAGAAAATAAGGCCAAATCAAGCATGGACTGGATTAACTGATGGGTGTAATTTTTACTTGGTACCCAATGAAATATGTTTTGATCTTTATGGACGGTTCAGATTGATCGACTGGACCGTTCAAGTGACTCGGTCCAACCGAGATTTTACCGAGTCTTCACCGAGTCATGTCTAGATCTGATTGACCCGTCAATATGTGGGCCTCAAATCAAAGAAGTTGAGATTAACATCTCTTGGAGATTTTGGGTCATAGCCCATCCTCAGCTAGATGAAACAAACCAATGGCCTGGATCACAGAACCAAGGGCCCCACCTGTCAGAACTGAAACTCGTGTGTACTGTGCAAAGCGAACTAGCATAATCAAGTGCTCGCGTGACTCAGATGGTCTGGCCATTGGTCGGTTTGGTTCCTGGGTCAAGGCTTATTGACGGTGGGGTCCAGATGATGAATGCATGGACATCAACCGTCGAGAGAAAATGACAGGACTCAAGAAGGGTTAAATGGTCAATTTGAAAAAGGAAAATGGCAGGTCCACCAAGGGGGGATCACCAAAAGTTGTACTCCTTTGTATCTTGGTGATATGTAAGGTGATCGCGACCGTTCCAGGGGAAGGCCCCACCACGAATAGAAATGTAGGCTGAATATTCCACTGTTGGATAATAATAATAGCCCATCCAATAAAGGGACTTTCATCCATTGATTGGGAACCGTTGGAAATTTTTTAGCTTTAATCATGATTCGTCCGCGGAGTGTACGTTCACAGTGCACACTATATAATGAATAATGGCCCAGATCTCTAACACGTGTGCCATTCGAAGGTAGAGACCAAAGGATGTGGATTGTGTGGTGATCCCAGCCAAGGACACTGTGGAGCCCATCTTGATGTATATGTTTCATCCAGGCCATCCATCTGTTTTGCCAGCTCATTTTTAGGGCATAGGGTCAAAATTGAAGCATATCCAAAGGTTAAGTGGACCACACCACAGGAAAAAGTGGAGATAATGATGTCGACCGTTGAAACTTTCCTGATACCCAAACCAATCCAACCTGTTTATATGGTATATATGATAGTGGGCCCTACAGGGTCCTGACACCGTGTGGCTACCTGGTGTTGGGCTCACCACGCAATCCGTGTCCAGTAACTTCATGGGGGACACGGATTTCCTGCGGAAGGATGTTGGGTGGGGCCCACCGATATTTTTGTGAGAAATCCACCCCGTTAATCTGTTTTGAGAGCTCATTTTAGGAGAATGGACCAAAAATGATGTATACATAAAACTTAAGTGGGTCACACGAGCGGAAACAGTGGAGATTCAGTGCGAATGGTTGAAAGATTCTTGTGGCCATAAAACTTTTGTTTCACGCAATTTTCTTTTTAGTATTTTCACTAACCTTATAAAAGGTTTGGATCGCATATAAACATCAAGGTGAGCCGAGGAAAGTTTCAATGGTAGGAATTTCTTTCCCCATGTTTCCCTCTCGTGTGATACATTTTAGTTTTGGATCCACCTTATTTTTGGTCTCATGCCTTAAAATGATCTCTCAAAACTGATAGACGGTGTGGATTTCCCAAATACATCTCGGTGGGCCCCACCCAGCATCCTTGCGCAGGAACTTCATGCCGAGGGGGTGGTAAGGCTCTACGTGACTCATGTGGGAAAAGGGTGGTGATTGAATGACTACCGTTGAAAACTTCCAAGGACACCAAAAGTTTTAGATCAAGCTGATTTTTGTTTTTGTTTTTTGTTTTTTGTTTTTTCCATTCATTCATGTTTGTGTGACGTTATCAATCAGTTTGATGGAAAATAAACATTATGCTGCGCCCTAGTAAGTTTTAACGGTGGGTGTCACTATCTCCTCTATTTTCCTGTGGTGTGGTCCACTTGCACTACGTATCTGCTTAATTTTTAGGTTTATGATCTAAAATTAGCTGAAAAAACGAATGAACGGCGTGGATATAAAATGCATACATAACGGTAGTCTCCACAGCGCCGAACACGTCACCACGCCACAGCTGGGGATGGTGCGGCCGTGCGGGCAACGCCACCTAATCCGCGTCCGAGAGCCGCTTCTGGGCCCACATTATATCAAAAATTATAAAAATTCGCTCGCTCTTGGATGCCACCGGAGGTTGCGAAGCCCCACACGCATCTCTAGACTAAGATACACGTCCCAATCTCGAAGTAGTGTACGACATCTGAGCCGTGTATCAGATGGAATCCAAGGGGGAGATGATCTGACCGAAAAATAAGATGGGCCCACATTCACAACGGTCATTTAGGAAAATAAAGGAGGTTTTATAGATATTCTAATTTTTCTCCACCGTTCATTTTTTTGATACACGTGTGGCCTGCTAGATAATTCAGCACCCTATTTTCTTTGAATGATCGTTTAAAAGGAGGGCCCCACACGGATTGGATGTCCTATACATATGCCAAGTTAGTACACGTAGCTGCGTGTAGTGTGGAGAGGGATACGTTTGGGGCTGGCAAACATACATCATGTTGATTCGCTCCTCTAATGAAAAGTCCATGCATGAAAAGAGAGTTCGTTTCTCCTGCGTACTGAGTTACTCATTAGGCTTTTATGGTACTGAGTAAACTTAGTTGAGCCCGCTGTGACTGTATGTTGTTTATCCACACCGTCTATCCATTTTCCCCCCTAATTTTAAGGGTTAAGCTCAAAATCGAAGTATATCCAAAGCTCAAGTGGAGCATACCATAGGCAATAGTGTGGAATAATGATTTCCACCGTTGAAACCTTTCTAGGGCCCACAGTAATGTTATTTGTCATCCAATCTGTTTATAAGATCACAGAGACATTGATAAAGAGAAAACACAAACATTAGCTTTATCCAAATACTTCTGTGGCCTCCAAGAAATTTTCAATGGTACAGGTTCAATTACATTGTTTTCAAGAAATTTTCAATGGTAGAGGTTCAATTACATTGTTTTCTATAGTGTGGTCCACTTGAGCTTTGGGTATGCTTCCGTTTTCGGATCAAACCCTAAAATTATCTGTTAAATTGGATGAATGGATTGGATAAAATAAATAAATAACGGTGGACCCCACAAAGTTTACTCAGTGGGTACTGAGTTACTCAATACTAGAGCCGGGCAGAGTCTGACTCAATCCGACGGATCCAACCCGATCTGATCTGAACCGAAGGCCAGGATCAGGTCAGTTCGAGTAGGCCCACTCAGATCCGAACGTACATCGAGTCGAGTTCGGATCAATGGCCAATCCGATCCGGGATTTGATCCGGTCGAGTACTATATAAATAATATTTAATTTTTAATTTTCACTTTTTTACTATTCACCTCACCCGAACGAAACCCTAATCTCTCCCTTCTTTTTCTCTACCCGAACGAGGAGCCGCACCCACCCATCTCTCCTCCTTTCTCTTCCTTTTTCTCTCCCGATTTCCTTCCCCTCCTCCTTTCTCTCATTCTTTCTCTCCTGGTTTCCCACATCTCCTTCTCTCTCTCTCTCTCTCTCTCTCTCTCTCTCTCTCTCTCTCTCTCTCTCTCCCCCGATCTTGATTCAGCCCAATTCGAATTTATTAGACAGACTCAACTTGATCCAACTCGATTCGGTTTCCTAGACTGAGTCAGACTCGATTCGGGTCAGGCCAACAAGGATTCGGATCGGATCGAGTTAGCCCTGCTTGACTTCGTCCTGGATCGGATCGAGTTCGGGTCAGGTTCTTGAAAAATCAGATCAAGTCGAGTTGGACCTAATCCGGTCCGACTCAACTCGATGCTCACCTCTACTCAGTACGCAATCCGCTTCCCAACATATGGTGCCCAACTGGGGCCCAAAGTATCATATCATCCGATGATCGGAACCGTCCAAGATCTGGATAATTTATAAATAAGCTCTTATAAGAAAATTACACTATAAGAAAATTACACTAAAAGAATGATTTTAAAGATCACTATTTGTAGAAGAATTTAGTACGTTGATTTTCAGTGGCTCACATTTAACTTTAAAAATAAGAAATTGAGATAATTATTGTTCTACCCTATGTTTGGCCATGTTGGAAAAAACTAATAAGAAGGCAATAAGTGGCATAACATTTGAAATAGAATGTGGATGAAAATATCTTAAAGATACTTAGAGCACTTTTTATGATATCATAATTGATATAAATTTAATTTTATACGTCATTGGATGGTCGATGCGGCTGAGTTATTCAAAAGTTTAATAAGCAAAGAGAGAAACACCATCAAACAATTCAAGATACAAAAGGTGACTGAGTATGAATATTTACTGCCTAGTCCAGTACCTTTTCTATCAAATACAGATATACCATCGACATCTTGGGTTGAACCTTTAGAGATTATGTCAGTCGTGATAATTGAGATGTAAAGGAAAATTCAACACATCGCAAAATTGTCGCAAGTTCAGGATGAACACTCATGAGCTTAGATTAAAGCTTTTAATAAGTGGATGGTCAACTATATCGAGAGCATGAATCATTTAGTGGCTTTATTTGCTAAAAGAGTACTTGTTACACCTCAGCAATAAGTCAATATTAGTTATGTTGAAAATCTGACATCTATAGCACCAGCCCAATTGGTGCCACAGACACTTCCTTTACGGAAAAACACCTCTTATTTCTATCCCTGATTTAATCTCCGACATGTGAAATTCAACGATGCCGGTAGATTTCAAACATCCCGAATGTATTCATATATATGATGTGCGAAATTCACAACTGCCAATAGATTTCAGGAGTCCTGAATGTGAGAATAAAAACTTAATTCCTAAAGCTAAAAATTAATGGATATCTGGGAGACAACTTTTGTCTAGAAATCAACTTTATATGAAGAATAATATTAGGTTGGTCCAAAATACCTCTAGTTGTTGCACAACAATATTGTGAGCGTAACCAAATTGTTCAACTAGTTCAGAAAGTAGTAGGCCAAGTTCTCGACCGGTCGACTGACTAGATGGACTAACAATATCCATTACCGATGAATTATCGACTTAACTTTACACGATTTATAGGTGACACAGGTTAATTGACTATAGAATACATAGGTTGATTTAGCATACAATGTGGAGAAATTGACCAATAACAAATATTACAACTATTTGATCATTTACTCGCTGTAGTAGTTTTCATTTGGTATTCTAATTTGCTACCAAATTGTATAGAAAATTGGCAATAAATAGAATAAAAATTTCATGCTCAATTGTTTTATAAGGATAAAGAAAATTTCATGACCGATCTTTCTTATTTTTAGCAATTGTTTGGAGAATAGGTCGAAGATTATATTGAACGATTCAAGAAAGAAAAAAGCTGATGCAAGGTAATTACGACCGAAGTAGAATTTGTTTAGTTAGTTTAAGGTAGTCATGACCGAAGCAAAATTTAAATTTCGAAAAAAGCTTATTGTGATAGAATTCACAGATATTTATGTTTAAAGTAGAAATGTGTCTCGATATGAGACCCTGCTTAAGGAGTTAATGCGACAAAAGAATTCGTCAGAAGGAACATATTATTATGACCCTAATTACGACGTTGTAATGGCTGAAGTAGTGGATAAACAACCATTCATATGCTCGGTATTAGTTATAGTAGAGGCAAAGTCATCTTCTAATCAGCAAGTTCAACAAACGTATACCTTTGATATTGCTTGTGATGTCGAAATCTTTGATATCATGTTAGTTGACAAATTTATCAAAATTTCTTTTAACCATGAGATTCCAACATTCAAATAATTGAATTTTTTCTTACTGTAAATGGTATGAAACTCTGTTGTAGTCAACTAACAAATGTGTTGTTTTAAAAAATGTTATTCAAGACAACATCAATAAAAGATTACTGAAGTTCCTTAAAAAAGAAACATAAGCAATGTTGAATAATATTAATTTGTTTCAATCCAATATGAAGATTAATATGACCACAATTAATCCTCATAGGCTAGTTCGACTACAATAAAAAAAATTAATTTCAAAATTTAGTTGACATAAGAGGAATAATCACAAAATGGAAACGTAACGAAAAAATTGATATAGAGAAATGTTTTTCGACTACCATAACTGTTGCGGTAATGGAAGAATGATTTGAAAAAATAAGTTGTAACAAAACTCTATAAATGACAGAGTAATCCAACTAAGTAACGTCATCTTACACTAATCAAATCAAACAAATTATCAATTTACTTCATCTCAACTTATCCTAGGAATAACGATATCAAGTAGCAGTAATTCTTAGTTATATATAATCTTTTGGTTGTAATTGAAATTTATGCTCATATACTAGATTTGTTCTCTATCCATTATTATGAAGTTCTTTCAAGAGGCACATTCTTGTAATTGCTCTTAGTGATCGATTGTAAGTTTTTCTTTTTGTTTGATTTGTACTGGTATACCGAAAGTCATTTCTTATAAAAGGGACAAAACAACCCATCTTCGGAGGAAGAACTTCACCTTTGATTATTGCCTAATCATTATAAAATTATGCAAGTGGTTGAATAAGTGAATGATCTTCTTATAATCTGATCATATACATTCACATTGGACGTTTTTGCTTATTTTGGCATTTAGGTTGAAAGTTGATCGGTTTAGATCGAATTGTTTTATCAATTATGACATGCCCGCACATGTTATATGTGACAAGAATCAAACCCAATGCTAACAATTCTTGAAGCGCAATTATTGGATCATAACTTATGAAATCATTTCAGGATGGACGGTTCCAATCCTTAGACCATCTATGCATGTGGATCTTATGTTATGATACATACTGAAGATCTAAGTACATGAATCGAACTCACAAACACAGTAACATCATGTCACAAAGTTATGACTTAGAGCTCGACGGCTGATGCCAGATCAGAATCCTCAACAACACCATATGCATGCAACGTCTACATCACCTGAACTATGTGGGGCCCAAAATGTTATGCTATTGACATCGATTCCGTTCATCTGGTGAGGCCTCTAATTATCATTGTACACATCTAAAACAAAAAAAAATTTCAAAATTCAGGTAGGCCACACCATGGGAACCATGTAAAATGATGCCTAAAGTCTGGAGCCTAAATTGAGAACATGTGACCCACTTGACTTTTTGGTCTGGATGAATTTTAGAGTTTACATGACCGTGATATATAAGTTTGATGATTGATTTACATGATGGATGGAGTAGATGCAATGCGAACAACATATTAGGCCCTAGATGGACGAGATATGTTACTTACACCCGCTAGAGTGAACTCTATAAGAACGAGAAATGCTACTCACACCCGCGAATGAACTTAAAAAGTGTTCTGTCCTCACACGAGGAAACAAGCCACACAAGTTTAAGATCTAACTGGTTAGTCAAGCGATTCTATTTGTAGAGATTTGACTCATCGAAAAATAAGAAAATCATATCATTAGGTAAGTCACACTTAGACATAGATTTTTAGCTGCTCATTTGTTTTGTATGGGTGTGACCCACCTTATGATCATATAAGCATTGTAATGTCTATGCAGATGGAATCACTTAATGAACCGCTCCGATCTTCCACATGTGTTCCTCATTTATCACATATAAGACCAATTGCACTCGAGCAAGTGCAATTAGGTTTTGCTCCAAATCAGCTTGGGAAGAAAATGAAAATTCCATGGATTTTGTTTGTGTCTTTAGCGTTTCATAAGCATTTTTCAAATTTTAATTTACTTCTAGGAGAGAGGTCTCTCTAAGAGTAGGATTATTTGATATTCTGGTAGATTACGATGAGTAATACGTAGGTGCTATGCAATGTACACGCGGCATGCATTAATTTAAATCAAATTGCCCAAATTATAGACCTAACTTTAGAAATGGTATTATCAAAATTTATTGGTCAATTGTAAGCTTTGGTTAATGGGCATTTCTTTATTGAATTAGGAGAATTGAATAGATTTGTTTTACAAAATTCATGTGAGCTGGAATTGACAATTGAAGTGATTTTTTTATTGTTAAATTGCACTATTGGGTTTAAGTTATACACACACACACACTCCAATTTTGTAGTGCCTACAATCTCTCTATTCTAATCGTTGTTCCACCAAAGTGTCAAATCTTAGGACTTTTTTAGCTCAGGATTTTTTACGATATTTTTATAATTCAGCGTTTTTCTTGGGATATTATCAGATAAATCTTGTTAAGAATAAAATTTTAAAATATTTATTATAAACTAATGCATACGTTTTAAATTATAATACATAGATACATATAATGAGTTAGTTAATATATTAAGTAGTTATTATGTTAATTGAAGGATAATTTGTAAAAATGTTGAAAAATATTAAATGCTTCTGATATTCTAAAATGCTGTAATATCATCACAATAATATCATTCAACATATTTCTTGTGAGATTATGTGCAAGATTTTCAAAATTTCTTTCATAGTTATTATGAAATTTGAAAATATTAGTCAAAGTTAAGCTATCCTTGTATTATAATAATTTAAGTTCGAATGATACATCGAATGAATTCAACTTCTACTCATTGTCTGTAATCATGCTTTTAAGCTTAAACAATCTCCATAATAGTGATTGAATGCTTATTTTCATTTTAATTGACTTCTCATTTAGAAATAGGGTATCTAATATATGATTTTTTTATAGTAGTGGGCCATCTTAACTCTCAAATATAAGATTTTTTAAGATATGAGTTTATTGTAATAGAATTTATTTATATGCCACATAGTCCCCATCTTTGCATGATATACACAGTTTGCGCATTATATGGCGCATGTTTTCAATTATTGTAAGTGGGTCCCTTGGGTTGGTGATCTAGGCCGTTGCGATCATAGCCACCATCATCGGGGTTAGTTTTCAATTAAATGTGGACCTTTCATATATTTCTCTTCTTGATTGTCTACTTGTAGGCTATGAATTGAAAGGTAATGATTGGCTATTGAGTAGATTTTTCTGGCATGGTTCATTGACGATGGGCAACAATATAGTAGTGAACAATAGGGCCTACTTGTACGAATTAGAAATATTTGTATATATTAGATTATTCCAACTTGATACAGATCATCACTTACATTTAAGAGCCTAACAACCCTTATATCCTATTTGACACCTAAGAACTAGGTGAAATCTGAGGTAATTATACTAATCTACCTTACACATGACACACTGATGATACCCGAAACAATCTTATTATTAACTACATCACTAAAATCATACTCATAGAATGATTTGAATTGTCGAAATGTTGACCATTTAAATGAACAGCTAAAAAACATTAGCGAGTCACTCATTTGTGATCCTTATGTCTGTCGCTCACTAGAGGATCAAAATTTTCTCATTTTCAGTGAAAGTATATATTTTAATGGACTTATTACAATCATTCTATTAAACGTTACATGTATATACTACTTTAGGATATTAAAGTTGATTTTAAAATCAAATTCAAGCTTCTATGAATATACTTAAGAATTTCAACACATTTTAAATACGAGGATGAAATACAATTTTGGAATTTTAATAGATTCAAATTATAAGCTGCCAAATACAATTGAAAGTTTCAATTTACATGGATTCTAGTGAAATTTTGCATTGATTTACCCAAATAATATAAGGAAAATTGACAATATATATATATATATATATATATATATATATTTACACATGCAGGCACACCCCACACACTCACGCTAGTGGAATTTCACCACTTATGGGTATTCGAACCCTTGACCAGGAGTTGAAACTCCTGAGAGTATACCACCCGAGCAAGAGTAACGACCCCAAGGGAAATTGATAATGATTATAAATTACTTTTCTTATTTTCGGACAACAGTTGCGTTGATCATAATGATAACAATTTTATATTATTTGATTTATCATAGTAAAATTAGAATAATATTAATTTATCATTCATTCAATGTTAAATCATCATCAAATAAATTGATATTATTATTTAGATGGAGATTTTTATAGTAATTATATAAAAAAAGTATAATAATTATAAATTACTTGTCTGTTGAAAACATATGCAATTGACTGACCATTCCTATATTTAATTTGATAGTGATAAATTAATAACAATGACACAATTAATTTACATTACTAGAGAAATGACAAAAAAATAAAAACCTAAGTATTAGCCTTTTTTTTTTTTTTTTTTTTTTTTTTTTTTTTTTAAACACACCGCACGCACCCATGCATTCACACCACTATATTTTCACCCCACTATGTACTCTAACCCATGATCTCATGTTAAAGTCCTGTGAGTCTACCTACCACATTGGCATGAGTAAGGATGAAATCCCTTTGAATGACTAGTTTATTTGAGTGTGTGGAGCAGCACACGGTCACGGGAGTGATGATTAATGCGTCTGTCATAACATGAAGAATGAAAGGGTACAGCTATACACCATTACTCAGTGTATAGTTTATCATCCAGGAGTTAATTTGAATGTCAGGCCTGTATATGCACTCATGGATGAATGTTAACTAAATCCAAACCGTCTAGATAGTGGGACCTACTGTTGATTGGGCATGGCACTAAATTCTAATTGATTGACACATCCTAACTTCTGATAAATGGACATTCATCCATTGAATTCTGACCACTGGCTATTTTATATCTTTTTTCATCCGTTTAGCCTGATGTTTGTGTTATGACCCATCTACATTGGGATCCACATTTTGTAAAGTTTATATTTATGAATCATGTCAGTTCATCATCCACCGTCCACTTTCCAAAGGATCATAACAGACGAGCACAAGAAATTGTGCTCCCACGGTGTAAGATATTGTGCTCCTATCCCATCTTGATTGTTTTGTGCGGTGTGAAAGCAATATAAGTTTTCCAACAGGTCTTGAGAAAGGTCAATCTTTTTTCAGATCAAAACCCAAAAAGATTATATTTGTAGATTTGATAAGATGGAACAAAAGTCAACGTGCCAACGTGGCATCTGGGTATGAGATATTGGCCATTCATCATCTGGGGTACACCATAAACGAGCCGTAGTGCAAAAATCTAGCTTTTCCACTGATCAGCTGGTCACGTATGCATGTGGAAACTGTCCACTGTCATTTTTTATTTTTTTATTTTATTTTAAGGGTTTAGGGTTTAAGGTGGCCCATCTGATGAGTGTACTAGAATGGTTTCTGGTCCAAGGAATGTTCACTGAGGGACCAACCTGATGAATGGTTCAGATGGCGATGGGAAAATCTGCCTTTTCAATCTCTTCTTCGGCAAGTTCAAGAAGATGCTTTTTCGTCTCTTCTCTTGTATTAGTTCTTATAAAACCATAGAATACATCCACACTTATTGCAATAGGATGCACAGAAATTTTAGCCATTGATCAGGGTAATTTGTATTAATCCAAACCGTTTGTTTGATGGGCGTCGCCATGTATGTCAGATAAACAAGAAAACTAGTATATTGAAATATATAAAGCCTTGGATTTACCAAATATTATGCAGACTGTCCACATTCAAACAAAAAGAGTAAAATGATGAACATGTCAAAATATTCCAATCCAAAGTTCTACTTTTCTATTTATACCATCTATGATGTGAGTCCCATCGTATAAACGGCTAAGATCTTCCAAATATGACATATATCCAAAGAATAAGGCCCCAACGTACTCTACAGCAATTCTTCGTGATGTATTCCAGAAAACCAATCTGAGGACACATCCGTCCGTGAAAATCTTGTCTTATTAACTGAAAGTCATGAGAGAGAGAGAAGAGAGAGGGATGGATATGGTCTAGTTACATGGTAGGGAAGGATTTGGTGGCGGGCCCCACCACCATGTGTTGGCATTCTAATGAGACATGGTTTGGCTTTTCCACGACAATAATGCTAGATAAATCTGTAAAAAAGATAGAGTAATGTGTGATGAATGGTGTAAGAAAGAGGAGGTGGACCAATCAAAATTAGAGGTCTTTTTGGGTGAATGCAATCATCGATCTTCTTGGGGAAATGGATTGGCTACTCCCCCTAGACCATCCAATGGCTGGTAGTTGTTGCTGTGGGCCCCACCATGATGTATGTGTTTCATCCATGCTGTCCATCTATCTTTTACAGATCATTTTAAGGTAGGAGCCCAAAAATGAGGTACATTCCAATCTCAAGTGGACCACATTACAGGAAACAGTGTTGAATGAGCGTCGAACATTAAAAACATTTTGGGGGCCATAAAAGTTTTGAATCAAGTTGATTTTTGTTTTTTCCTTTCACCTGGGCCTGTATGACCTAATCAACGGATTGGATGTCAAATAAACAGTACAGCGGGCCTTAGGAGAATTTTAATAATGGATATTCAATCACTATTGTTTTCATGTGGTGTGGTCCACCTGAGATTTATATAAGGGTTCATGGATGAAACACATACATCATAGTGGGCTCACAGAGCATCAACCATCAGCCATCCCTCTCATTTTTTGAATCAAGCCCTAAAGTTATTGATAAAAATGGATGAAACACATACATCATTAGTGAGGCCCACAGAGCATCGACCATCAGCCCCGGGCCGGTGCCAATCCGTTTCCTCTTCTTGGACCTTAATAGACGCCCGACAAGCATGATTGGCTCATCTCACCCAACTAACTTCTCTAATGCATTAAATGCCAAAAGGCCCTTTTGACTCTTTGACACTTTCTGAGGTCCATATGCTATATGTACTCCAAAGAAAGGGAGAGGAGAATTGCAAGTGCCATTTGCCACTAACTATGAAATAAGGAACACGTGACCATTTTTGGAACCGTTCATCACAAGGTCCACACCTTGTGTACATGCCACGTCTCAAAATCAGGTGGTTCTGATCTTCATGTGGGCCACACTTGTATACATAATCGAATAGTTGGTTGGTTCATTTATTTTGTACAAGTGGGGCCCATACAATGGTCCATTCATCTATACGATGGTGACCAGCTGATGAGCGGCTGTGATCTTGCACACCTCGTTTCAACGTGTGAGGCGGCTTCCCTGAGAAAGGGTGAGAAGATATTTGCAAGGGATAAACAGGGAAAATGAGAAAGGGAAAGAGATGTTACTTTCGTGATGTAGAGCGTTCACGGGTTTCCCTTGACTCCACAGGCCTCACTCCGTACTCTGGCGGATTTTGATTGATGATACACAGGCACTTAGAAATTGCAGAAGTTGTATACAAATAGTCAAATTAAGTCGTTCAAATTATGGTAATCAATGTAGATGTATCATGAACCAAAACTTAAAATTTATTTGATTATCTAACTATTAGGTTGGTGGACATTTATTGAAGGGTTATAAATGAAAATATCCAACGGTCCTTCTTTCACAAACAAATATTCATGAAAATATATTTAGTTAATATATGTCACATGTACAATTTCGGAGTGCTTGTATATCAATTGTCATACGCAGCCCAAGTATCATATAACCCCTCATACACGTCCCTCCCTCTCTAATAAAATAGGTGCATTACAAAGTTGGGTGCTCGCAAACATGTAAGGTATGGTGGTCCTAAGTTGTATGAGCAATCATAGGCAGTCTAGTCCTAGTTGTGCACACGTGAAGGTTTATGGTACTATATCTGGACTATCTATTAGGTCCAGCCCATTCTGCATAGGTCTAGTGACCAAAAAATCACAATCATCATTTAATTCCAAATAACCAGATGATAAATGGCCTATAGGATGGACAGTCGGGGATTAATTATATAAAGTGGGTCCTGCAAAAATAGTAAAGCTCTCATTTGGGGGGCCCATCCGAGCCTACGGCTTTCCTTTACTGGCGAGGAATCCGAATGACGCGAAGCGAATTTCCTTCCCTTCTCTCTCTCCACTTAGTAGAGAAAATCAATGTATTAACAAAATCCAAAACTTGAAAATAAGGTATTTAAATACCTCAAATCTTCTCAATAAACATTCTACTTGTGAAAGAAATAGCCAAAATGCCAAGAGCATAAAAAACTAGCCAAAATGGAGTAATAACTGTTGTTAAAAGGATGTCTTTAATATTTGCGTTACTCGACCAGTCGAGGGGCTGGCTCGATTGGTTCGAAGCCCGCTCAACTCAAAGTCTAGCGAATATGTATTTTGGTTGCCCGGGATGCTCGACCAGTCGAGGGTCAGGCTCGACCAGTCAAAGCCCTCCTTCGACTAGTCGAGGTTACGTAGATGGTGCTCAATTTTCTCCGCAGACTGCGTAAGTTTGAAGCGATTTCTAGGGAGGTGCGTAAGTGGAGTTTCTCCGTCTATAAATAGGAGTCTCTAAGACTATTCTAAGGGATTCTAAGACTTCCTAAAGATTTTCTAAGGGTTTCTAAAATAGTTCTAGGGTTATCAAAGAAAGTAGCAGGGGTGAGATTCAAGGTTGTTTGAATCGGTTAAGTCCTCTCTCTTTGTAATTTCTATTTTCACAGTGGATTTTTGTTGCTTTGTGTTGTGGTTTTTTCTCTAAAGGGTTTTCCATGTTAAATCTTTATGTTCTCTTGTGATTGTTTGGTGCTTTTGAATTGCTATCATAGATCCATATCTGTGTGATTTCGCAGCACAAATCCCCAATAATAACGAGAGTATCTTTGTTGTGTACGGATCTAATGGTGCAAGCTCATGGGCCCCCAACAAAAGGCTCCATCTTCCCCACAAGTCCAATACAAACAATTATATATAGTCCACCTTCAATTCTTATTACTTATATATATAAAATAAAAGGCTCCATCATCCTCCAGATCTAATACAAATTTTGTATGTGATTTACTTTCGATTGAGAGCATAGAATGATGGGTCCATAGCTTTGTTAGTGATTCCAACTTAGAAACATTTTGCCATTGTCATTCACTCTTTATTATGATCGAATTTGTAAGCCTACTTAGGTATTGACCCTTTATTTATAGGATTGAATTCTTGGCAATGAATATTTATTTAGCTCAATATTAAGGTCTGATTCCCTTTTATTGTCACAGATCATGTTGTATATTTAAATTGGTTGACTTCATCATCATGACTACAACTAATATGGATGCGACAAGATTCAAACCCAATAACGCTCTGTACCCAATATAGATGTGGTGACTAGAGTCCACTACCCCCGCTATTAATTCCATCACCATAACTATATGAACTATATAGATTGATTTTTAGGGGCCTAGCAACTTAACAAAATTTCTGCCTGCCCACCGACTTTCGGAATCTTTCTAATTTAGGCTGTGAAATGCAATCCACTTCATTTCAACTAATAAAAAAAAGTTGGTATGCTAATATTAGTAAGAATAACTAAGTTGATATATAGCCTATTTGAAGCTTTCATAACATATATGAGCCTGTTTATTCATTCATTTATTTTTTTTAAAAAAAATAGGACTTTCATTAATTCTTTTCTTCAACCCATTCAATCACTATGGGTCATCCCTTATCAATGTAATGGGATGTGTCTATTTATCTATCTCTTAACTCAAAAGTGGATCAAGTTTGAGATTAAGACGGATTCATAGTCTTAATAAGAGAATTCCTATCAATAGCAAAAAAAAAATAGTAATTTTGCATTTTGTACAAATATAATCTATAAACCAAGATGAATAAGAGCAAATATATATTTTTATGCACACCTACTCAGATTGACCCATGCCATACTTTATATTTGTAAGATGATATGAACTAGCGAGCAATCCGCCAGCTACATCATGGGCATGCTAGAATGTAAATAAGCACAAAGATGATATTTCATGGTTTGTAATTACCTAACCATGAGTAATCATCTTAATAGAAACCATGGAGAAGGTTCTTTTGCCCATTCTAACCATAATATCTTAATAATATATGGAAATTTGGTTGATTTCGATATTCTTTATAAGACAAAACTCTTATAAGTAGGAGACTTCTTCAATTCTTTTTCCTGGTCCAGCTGGACATCCTGGACTGAACTAAAGGCCTCTGAATCAACCGCTAAAAAGGTAAATTAAGACATGATCTGAATGCATAGGATCACCCAATATATATTTGACCCTAAGAGTCTAAACTGAACACAATGAATGGTCAATATCAACTATCAGATGGTCCATGAATCCAAATGCAACTGATATCACTCTCTCTCTCTCTCTCTCTCTCTCTCTCTCTCTCTCATATATGTAGATAAAGCACACGTGGCAAGATTGGATTGATCAAGATAGAAAGAGCATGCTGCATGTATTTGTACAGGACGTACGGTCAGAAATTTGAACGGTCAGGATTGCCTTACAACCATGTAATGTATAGCTTTCTAGAGTCAAAACCATTTAAAACTAACATAAGAATCTAGCCCCAGTACATGTGGAGAGGAATTGCGTACAAGGTCTTGCTCAATGACAAATCTATAGTTGACTCGTGAGTCGCCTAAATATGGGTCCGCGTCAACACAAATGGGTCAACCCAAATGAGCCATTGGAGTTGAGCCGATCTACACTAGATGGGGCTCTATCAGAATCTGGACTCATTAGAGAGGGTCTACACCTGGATGGCTATATGGACCGGTTCCTCAACCTTTCAAAAGCGACGTGATTTCACGTGGCCTTGACCTGACTTTTAAACGACTTTGATCTTCACACACCCAAAATGGACCAGACCTAAATGTATTCAAGCCCAAACCATATTCAAACTTACGGCGCCTGTCTAGTACCTGTACCCAACTAACCGGGTCCGGGTATTTCTAGGTCATTTCCTTTCAGATCTGGGTCTCATTCTTGAAGACCGGCCCGGATCTACATCAGATAGCTAGGGTTTATGTATCCATCACGTACACACTGCGTATTTAGATCTAGTATCTTATTTGAATGAGGTCGAATATGAACATTGACATGATCGGCCCACCCCAATGGATGGATTGAATCCCATACACAGATGCTATTTTGACACCCGTGGGGTGTTAATGGTCTCTTTTGCATGCATGTGGATTAGGAAACCTTATTATATTAATAGAAAAATGAATATATATTTAATATAATAGAATATTATTTTTAAAATTAACCATACCCGACCTGACGTGATATTAACCGGGTCCAAGATGATGGACCTCATTTAACCCAACTAGACCCGAATTTAATCGGGTCAGAAAAGGTGAGACCCGGACCCAAATTAAACAGGTCCCAAATGACAAGACCCGGACCTGACCCAATTGCTTGATGGGTCTAAAAGCTTGGACTTGAAGCTGTTAAAATCAGGCTGGATCCATCGGAATACCCACGGATCCGGGTACAGGTACCCATAGTCAGTCCCACGCAAGCTTAGATAAACGTCTAATGCTATTACACGTGTGCAAAGGTGCGCATATGCGTTGCGCAGGTGAGCATGACTATAAACTGAATGCTGAGGTGCATACTAATTCGCACAGAACTTGTGTAAACTTTTTTGAGAACTCATCATACCGGATGTGACTCCAAAATTGGAACGGTCCACATGAAGAAGAACTCATGAAATACCCAGGCACATTTTGTTCTTCAATCCAAAATTTTGGTTGACCCTGAAAAATGAAAACAGTTTCCTCTCTTTCTTTGCATTTTTCTTTTTCATGACCCGTTAAAATTTTATATCAGGGTTCCACAGGATTTTATAGGATTCCACGTCACATGGACAGTTAGAATTAGATTATAATGACACGTAAACTTCTTAAAGTGTGAAGTGACCGAAATGCCCTTGCCTATTGTTTTTATAAGAAGTGGTGTAGAGCATTGTGGGGCCAACATGGTTTGTTTATCGCATCCAGGCCATCCAACAACAGGTGCATCCTATTGTGTTAATATGATTTACCACAAAAATACAAGGTTGATACAATCATCAGGTCAGCAGCATGTGAATTTGCCGGCAATGTACATCGTTTTATGGTGTGGTCCACCTGATGGTTGAAAGTTGAAACGGCCTGAATTTTTGTAGTCAGAGAATCATGGAAAGGCATGCCTGTTTGAAGAACTGGATGCCGTACGCACATACACACACCATGTAGATCCTATAACGCATGACAACTGCTTACCAAGTTAAAAAAGGCAAAGTGTAATTTAGACATTTTATTACTAAGGGAAGCTCATTTTAAGAGTTATTATAAGTTGAGGCACTGTTTGATAAAAGCAATACCTTGGGGAATTTTGAGGTAACTTTATTTTTTTTTCTTTTCTCTTAAAGAAAATTTACCACAAATTCTTCTTAGATGCTGATTTTATCGAGTAAGTCTAGATAGTGATTCTTGCAGGATGAAATTACTAAAATGCTCACATACTTGTTTTTTTTTTTTTTCAAAAAAGTAATAAAGTTGAGACTTGTGAGGCTCCCATGGTAAAAAGTTTTAATAACAAACACACCTACATTCCACAAGCTCACATACACACCCACCCACTCTCCAGGGGCACTCAAATCCATGATTTCTATTGTCATTGGATTCCAGCCAACAGATGAAGATCAATGTAGAATTATACCTTCTGATGAATCTACAAAAAAATAGAGAAGATATGAACAATAGAGGAGGACCTTTGATGCCTAAGTAAAGCTTACCAATGATATTGAAGATGTGGATTAGGGTTTAGGTCAAACTTTTTTTTTTCTTATCAATTCTTTGGTTTAAAGTAGTCGTATGTATAGGGTCTGGGATGAGGTTCTGAATTGTTGTCTCTTAATGTATTATGTTAGAGAGCATGTTTTGACTAGACGCTTATCTCGGATATGTCTCTGAAGACGTCGTTGAACCTTCATCTATTGGAGTAATCTTCGATCGAGATCAGAATAGATCCTTCTCACCTGGATTTGTTGCAAAAAATATTGATTTTAATAAAATATATTTCAATAATAAAATAATATATAATATATAAAAGGTTGTTTTGAAAAATACTTTTTTGTGGGTTTTTGGAAATAGTCCCATAAGGAAAAGAGAAGAGAAAAATCTGTGATTTATATGAAGGATGTGGAGTATTATAATATTTACATACCTAGTCCGTGGACTATGGACCTCGCGTGCGCTCGCGCTCGGGCTCGGTCTCGGTCATGGGCTCGGGCTCGGTGCGAGGGCGTGGGCATGTGAGGCAGTGTGGCTGTAGAGGCGCTAGTGGCGCACTTTGCACTTCGGACTGGGAGAGAAATCTCTTAGTATAAATAGAGGGACTGAAAAAAGCTGTTGCAACAGAAACTGTAACAGCTGAGCTATTAGTGTAGGGTCCAGCTGTAACTGCTACATGGCTAGCCCAACAGCTAGAAAACGGCTAGCTGTTGTCTCACAGCAGTCAACATGCAATAGCTTAATGGCCCATGCACAACAGTCAGAAAATGGCCATAAAACGACTAATTTTTCAATAGTCAGAAATGACTTAATGGAATTTAAGTCTCTGGACCATAACCCTCTAGCCACCATAGCCTATAAAAGGAGGACCTGGATGGGTTTCCAAACCATCTCAACTCACTCCAGCAAACCCATATGAACTGAGACAGCCAGCTCCTCTCCACTCATATATTCTAGTGTTTCCAACAACATAGAAATGCTTAAACCTTAGCTTGAAGAACAGACCAGCGGTGTGGTCTAGGACGGTTCAACTGAACCAGTGGCTGAAGATTTAAACTGACCTGTGTAGAAGTCGAAACTATTTTTTCTCTTCTTTTCTTCTTCTATTGGGATTTTTTCTTTATACTGTAATACTGCCAGAAAGTGTGAAATTGAGTTCCATTTGGTGGGCCTTCGTGTTTGTTGAACGTAGACCCACACCAGGCTCATCATATCCTAGAAGCTGTTTACCTGTAACCTATCAGCATACTCAATTCACTTAAGTAGGGGCAAATAATGCTTTAAGGACAACGTTTCAGACGTGCTTCAGCCTGTCCTGATTTCTGATTATTTCGCAATTTTCGGTTTCCACATTATACAGAAATACATTAATCTGTATAATTTTCAACAATCTTAAAGCGTTATTTTTCTGATGGAAGCCGACAGTGTTTCATCCATCAAGTTGATGAATCAGGACTTGATACGTCTTGATCAGTTCGATGGAACCAATTTTACAAGATGGCAAGACAAGCTAAAATTTCTCCTGATGGCGCTGAAGATCTATTATATATTAGATCCAAATTTGCAAGCACTACCTGAAGCATCTGACAAAGACACACTTGAACAAGTGACTTCCCGCGCCAAAAGAGCCGAAGACAAACTCTTGTGTCGAGGACACATTCTGAACGCTCTCTCCGACTGCCTGTACGATCTGTACCAACAGACATCATCAACAAAGGAGATCTGGGCCGTTCTGGAATTCAAATAGAAGGTTGAAGAAGAAAGTACCAACAAGTTTCTCATCGCCAGGTATTTTGACTTCAGGATGGTAGATAATAAACTGTTGCTGCCCAAAATCCAAGAACTGCAGCTAATAGTAAACAAAATCAAAGCGATAAAAATCGATCTTCCTGAATTATTCCAAGTCGGGCTATAATCGTCAAATTGCCACCGATGTGGAAAGACTATAGAAAAAAGTTGCTGCATAAAACTGAGGATACACACTGGAATAAATCCAGAAACACTTCAGGATTGAGGAAGAATTCCGTAACTGCGATAGAAAAAATGATAACGGGAATACCTCGTCCAAGGTATATGCTGTAAAAAATACTAATAACAAACATCTCGAGAAGGACGATTCCCTGAAACCTAATAAAAGAAAATTTAAGAAGAACGGAAAGTTCAAGGGCCCATGCCACGTCTGTGGAAAAATTGGGCACTATCATGGCTATGATCACTGAGGTGAATGCCATCCAAGGCAAAGTTTCAGGTTGGTGGTATGATACTGCTGCTACTGTACATGTGTGCTACGACAAATCAGCGTTTAAAACCTATGAGGAATTGATCGATGGTCAAGAAGTCTAAATGGGTAATGAAGTCCGATCGAAGGTCGTCGGCAAATGAATTGTCAAACTGATATTCTCCTCTGGAAAGAAAATGATTCTAACTAATGTACTGCACGTCCCAGACATGAGGCGAAACTTAGTTTCTAGGGATCTTCTGGGAAAACCAGTCATACGGGTGGTTATGAGTCAAGTAAACTGATTCTGTCCAAAAATAGAAATTTTGTTGGAAAGGGATATGCTTGTAACGGAATGGTTAAGTTTTCTCTAAATGAAAGTAGCACTTTTGCATATATGGTTGAATCCGTTGGACTGTGGCATGATAGACTAGCTCATATTGGGTATAGTACCTTGAAGTTCATGGCTAAGAATGGTTTAATCTCATACACAGATAATGAAACCGAAAAATGTGAAGTGTGCATAAGATCCAAAATGACAAAGAAACCTTTTCCAAGTGTTGAAAGATCGTCTCAAGTATTGGATCTTGTGCACAGTGATATCTGTGAGTTAAACGGTATTTTTACTCGTGGAGGTAAACGGTACTTCATAACCTTTATAGATAATTGCTCTACGTATGTGTATGTGTACCTATTAAAGAGCAAAGATGAAGCATTAAACATGTTTAAAATATATAAAGCAGAAGTAAAGAATCAACTGAATGAGAAGATAAAAATTCTTCGTAGCGATAGAGGAGGAGAATACTTCTCCAATGAATTTGATAACTTCTGTGAAGAACATGGACTGATATATCAATGTACAGCGCCATACACACCTCAACAAAACGGAATAGCTGAAAGAAAGAATAGAACATTAGTAGAAATGGTCAACTCAATGCTGATAAGAGCAAAGTTGCCACTAAGTCTATGGGGAGAGGCACTGCTTGCAGCATGCCATATAATAAACAGAATTTCATCTAAAAAATATAAAATATCTCCATATGAAACGTGGAGAGGTAGAAAACCTAACCTAGAATATCTAAAAGTGTGGGGGTGTCTTGCATATTGCAGAACCCCTGATCCAAAAAGAACTAAGTTAGGACCAAGAGCTATTAAGTGCGCCTTCGTAGAGTATGCACAAAATAGTAAAGCTTATAGACTTTTAGACATAGAGTCTAATACAATAATAGAATCAAGAGATGTTGAGTTCTTTGAGAATTCACTATCCTTGAAGTCAAAGAATAATGAAATCAAAACTCCTAATAGAGAACCAAATAGTACAGCTCTACAGATAGTGGAAGCTCCTATTAAGCCTCGTAGGAGTCAAATGACAAGAATAAAAAAGAGTCTAGGAGATGACTATATAGACTCACAACGTGTCATTTTCCATCTTGTAGAAGGAGATAGAGAAAATGTTATAAGAAAAATACCTATAGTAATGACTATAAAAGATGATCCTAAAACATATAAAGAGATCGTATCCTCTAGAGACTCAGCTTTCTGGAAAGAAGCGATAAACGATGAAATGGAATATATACTATCAAATCAAACGTGGGAACTAGTTAACTTACCTCCAGGTTCTAGACCCATAGATTGTAAGTGGGTATTTAGGAAGAAATATCACAATGATGGGACTATCCAAACCTTTAAAGCTCAACTAGTAGCTAAGGGTTTTAGACAAAAAGAAGGGATAGATTACTTTGACACATACTCTCTTGTAGCTAGGATAACATCCATTAAGATATTATTTGCGCTAGCTTCTATACATAATCTTCACGTCCACCAAATGGATGTAAAGACCGCATTCCTGAATGGTGACCTCAACGAGGAGGTATATACGGAACAACCTGAAGGATTCGTTCTACTGGGAAGTGAAAACAAAGTATGTAAATTAGTCAAATCATTGTATGTATTAAAATAAGCACCAAAACAGTGGCATGAGAAGTTTGATTCCAAAATACTATCTCATGGTTTCATGCATAATGTAGTTGACAAATGCATATATTCTAAAGTAGATGGTAGTTACATCGTTATTATTTGTTTGTATGTTAATGATATGTTAATAATAAAAATAAAATGGAAGGTGTGACTGAAACAAAGAGGTTTCTATCTTCCGTATTTAAAATGAAGAATCTTGGACAAGTTGATACCATTCTTGTTATCAAAGTTAAAAAATATTGTGGGGGTTATGCTTTGTGTCAATCTCATTATATTGAGAAGATACTAAACAAGTTTAACCATCTAAATATAAAGAAGCAAAGACCCTATTTGATCCAAGTATCAAGCTAAAAGAAAATACTGGAAGAACAGTTGCACAATTAGAATATGCGAGTGCTATAGGGAGTCTTATGTATGTTATGCAATGCACTAGACCTGATATCGCATATGCTGTGAGTAAACTTAGTAGGTTTACTAGTAACCCCAGTACTGAACACTGGAATGCAATAAGTAGAGTCCTTAGTTACCTAAAAGCAATCAAAGACTTAGGACTATTTTATTCAGAGTTTTCTGCCGTATTGGAAGGATATACCGATGCGAGCTGGATATCGAGTGTAGGGGACAACAAGTCTACTACAGGATGGGTATTCACCTTAGGAGGTGCAGTTGTACCTTGGGGATCCAAGAAACAGACTTGCATAAAGCATTTGACTATGGAGTCTGAATTTATAGCCCTGGCTGCAATAGGCAAAGAGGCTGAGTGACTAAGGGATCTTCTATTAGAAATTCCTTTCTGTGTAAAGTCTATATTGGCTGTGTCATTACATTGTGATAGTGAAGCCACATTAGCTAGAGCCTATAGCGGCACTTATAATGGTAAGTCTAGACATATTAGTTTTCGACATGATTATGTCAGACAATTGATTCGAGATAGAATCATTGCAATTTCTTATGTGAAATCAAGAAATAATCTGGTAGATTCTTTCACTAAACCTCTACCAAGAGAGGTAGTAAAGGTTACATTTAGAGGGATGAGGTTGAAACTCTTTAACTAAAGTTCCACCAGTGATGGTAACCCAACCTAAAGTCAGAAAATCTCTAATTTTGGGTTTAATAGGTAAGAACAAGTCACTGATATGTAAAAAGTTTTCATCACTAAATTATAAAACCTTATCCATAATAGATAAGTGTTGAGCGTTACGATAGAGGGTTGAGTCTTAGAACTCTTAATGAAATTCAGTCTATAAGGACAAGTATCTTATAGTAACGGAGACACTGGAAGGATTTCACTTCTATGAACATAGAGATGGTGTCGTCTCTCATAAGAGTTAGGAGTTTTCTCTCGGGATCGTTCACGAATTAGGATAAGTACATGGCCATTAATTGTGCTGAGCAAGATTGTGGGAACTCTAACAAACACATAACGAATATGTGTGTAGTATTTTCAATTCTGTTATCTAGGAATAACTGGTTCAAAGCTGCGGCTACCAGTCATTTCGACAGAGTTTTGAGATACTTACACTAAGGAAAGATTAAAATCGAAAGATATCTTTCTTTATGCATATAAGCTAATTATTCTGGTAGTATTGTTTAACCGAGAAAATATTTTTATAAAATCAAGTGGGGGATTGTTGCAAAAAATATTGATTTTAATAAAATATATTTCAATAATAAAATAATATATAATATATAAAAAGTTATTTTGAAAAACACTTTTTTGTGGGTTTTTGGGAATAGTCCCACATGGAAAAGAGAAGAGAAAAATCTGTGATTTATATAAAGGATATGGAGTATTATAATATTTACCTACTTAGTCCGTGAATTATGGACCTTGCGTGTCCTAGTGCGTAGCACTGGAACACCTGCGCGCGCGCTCGCGCTTGGGCTCGGCCACGGGCTCGGTCACGGGCTCGGGCTCGGGCTCAAGCTTGGTGCGAGGGCGTGGGCATGTGAGGCAGTGTGGCTGTAGAGGCACTAGTGGCGCACTTTGCACTTCAGACTGGGAGAGAAATCTCTCAGTATAAATAGAGGGATTGAAAAGAGTTGTTGCAGCAGAAACTGTAACAGCTGAGCCATTAGTGCAGGGTCCAGCTGTAATTGCTACATGGGTAGCCTAACAGCTAGAAAACAGCTAGTTGTTGTCTCATAACAGTTAGCATGCAGCAGCTTAATGGCCCATGCACAACAGTCAGAAAACAGTTATAAAACGGCTAGTTTTCCAACAGCCAGAAATGGCTTAATGGAATTTAAGTCTCTGCACCATAACCCCCTAGCCACCATAGCCTATAAAAGGAGGACCTGTATGGGTTTCCAAACCATCTCAACTCACTCCAGCAAACCCATACGAACTGAGACAGTCAGCCCCTCTCCACTCATATATTCTAGTGTTTCCAGCAACATAGCAAGGCTTAAACCTTAGCTTGAAGAACAGACCAGCGGTGTGGTCTAGGACGGTTTAACTGAACCAGTGGCTGAAGATTTGAACTGACCTGTGCAGAAGTCGAAACTATTTTTTCTCTTCTTTTCTTCTTCTCTTGGGATTTTTTCTTTATACTGTAATACTGCCAGAAAGTGTGAAATTGAGTTCCATTTGGTGGGCCTTCGTGTTTGCTGAACGCAGACCCACACCAGGCTCGTCATATCCTAGAAGTTGTTTGCCTGTAACCTATCAGCATACTCAATTCACTTGAGTAGGGGCAAATAATGCTTTAAGGACAACGTTTCAGACGTGCTTCAGCTTGTCCTGATTTTTTATTATTTCGTAATTTTCAGTTTCCACATTATACAGAAATACATTAATCTGTATAATTTCCAACAGGATCCGGGGCAAGATTCCCTCCAGATTTCTCATACCGCCTCTCTAGTGGTAGTCAACTTGGTCAACTCAAAATGCTGGGGAGCTTGGAGCTCGAGCTCCTTTCCCACAAGTTCGCATTCATGGCGAGGCGAGTCCTCTCCTAGTGAGCTCTATCCTTTAATGGCTTAGCTTAGCAATTCATCTCTGAACTGGAGGAATTGCCCATGTTGCGTCAATGGCCCTTTTGCTTGGACCTCGACCACCCTAGCTCGACGTCTATCTCACTTGTAAATAATGGTCGTTCTTGCCATATAAGGGACTGGTTTGATTTCCCACAACAATTTCATTGTTGAAATAGAGTTTGTCTAACACCGTGCCATAGAGCCGGACCGAGCCACATGATATGTGTATGACATCCAATCCATCCAACGTATATGCACCTCACTGTGAAGATCCAAAAAAAATCTATTTGATTGAAATATCAAATTGGCTACACATCTATTAGTGAGTTTAGATGATTTCAAACAACTTATATCATTTTCTATGGTGTGGCCCATCTTTTGACCAGATCCATCAAATTTTTAACATGTGTAATAGATTAATCTATTAGATGGGTTGGATTTCATACACGGATAAAGTGGGCCTTATAATTCTCGACTTCATCAGATTTTAAAGAAAATACAAGTGGGGGTAATTTTATACTTTCATCCATCAAAAGGCACCCCCACCTTGTTTTTTTAAAAAAAAAAAAAAAATTGTTGGAGGCATTATTTTATAAAATTCAAACTTCTCGAGAATTTACATTTGAACTTTAACTGCCTGACCGGATTCAAAAATGGTTTTCAATCCACTTCATATTAGTTTATCAAAAACAAATTATACTTAAATTTATTTCGTACGTGCCTATAAATTAGTTGATCTCATTTCAATTAACAATAATTATTTATTACAGATTTTGATCTCTAATACATAATTACTGTTAGCATAATAATTTTATATATTAGAGAGATTTCTAATACTATTAATGTTAATAAAATAAGATTAATTCATTTTTAAGTGCCTATCAAACATGACTTAAAATTCTTCCTAAGACTATGGACTTTGGGAACTCATTTAATTTAAGCCCAAACATTACTAATGCACTTGGGGGATCATGTATGAGGAAGCCCATTATAGTTCTCAAACCACCTGAATAGACCCAATTAGATATATGGGTCAGGTTCAGGACTCATTGTGATTGAGTGGACCTGACCCACTGGTATTCCTGATGATGATTTGGATCTTCATGATGATTTGGATCTTATGCCTAAACACTATTTAAGAACTTAACCAATACGCTAGAAGCTTTTGGATTGATGTAACATGTCAAGGTAGGCTATTAAATTCGTGGAATCGAAACATTCCACCACGCTCTGCAGCCGACTCCATGGCAACTGCGGCGGCCGACTTGTCATGACCGGGTTGCCTCGTAAATCTGTCAACTGAAGGCACAATATTGAAATCCATTCAAATTTATTCTTTTATGTATTTAATATGGACCGTTGTTTTATTTTATTTTTCTCTGAACCGTGTATTTGTATGTTCTAATATCCATTGATAGGGATCTACACGGTATCCTCCATCCATGATGAGCCCCATTAAATCAACGTCTGGAAAAGGACCCACATGAACGAGATTCAGCTGGCTGCTACTTTTTTTTTTTTTTAATCATGTGTTGCCCTTGGGTCCAACATATAGAGATGGTCAGATAATATGAGTCGTCCATCGTCTGGGTCCCATCATGGATGGACTATGAAACGACTATTGCATCAAAGGAATGACCGTGACCATTGATTTTTGAAGTCGAACGTGAATAGTAGAAAATTTTATTTTTTGCACTACGCCATACGTGAACATTGGCGGTTAGAAATACTCGTTCAGCAGGAGTTTTGGATCATGGCCCATTCAAATAAGCATGTAGAAGATGGATGGTTTTGATGGTACTAGCATCTTCACGTGTGGGTCCCTCGGGGCGACTCGTTCTGGATGGGACATACTCGCCATCAGATTATATAGGCGAAACGAACTCGTGTAGGTGAAGGCACGCATCCAACCGTTCATCAAAATTCAAACGCCCAGGCACCTTGTTTGGAACGTCATAGAGATGTGCGTGGAACCATCAGTCAAATGAGAGTTCTGTGATAGTGGGTCCCACCAATACAATTGTGAGAGTAAAATTGGATTCGGTGGATATGGAGTAGAGCTGCGTAGAATTCGGACCCGATCCGAATTGAACCGAAGGCCTGGATTGGTGTGGATCGAGTAGGACCACTCAGATCCGATCGTACATCGGATTGAGTTCGGATCGTAGTCAATCCAGACCGATCCGATCCGAAATCCAAAATCCGATCTGAATGAATCTGATCCGAGCCGATCCGACCTGATCCGATCGGGTCCTATATATAAGTTTTTTAGATATATTTTTTTACTTTTTACTACCCATCTCTCTACCCATTCCAAACCGAAGGAACCCTAACCCCTCTTTCTCTACCCGAAGAAGGCGCCGCACCCACCCATCTCTCCTCCTTTCTCTCCCTCTTTCTCTCCCAATTTCCCTCCTCTCCTTCTTTCTCTCCCGGTTTCCCACATTTCCTTCTTTCTCTCCTCGTTTCTCTCCCTCTCTCTCCCGATCTTGATTCAGCCCAGTCTGAATCGACTACACAGACTCAACTCGATCCGACTCGATTCGGTTTCCCAGACCGAGTCAGACTCAGTTTGGGTCAGGCTAACAAGGATTCAAATCGGATCAAGTCAGCCCTGCTGGACTCAGTCTCGGATCAGATCGAGTTCAGGTCAGGTTCTTGAAAACTTGGATCAAGTCGAGTTGGACCCAATCCGGTCTGACTCGACTCGATGCCCACCTCTAATCTGGAGAACCACCAAGGTCGATGGATCTGTGAGTGTGGGGCCATTATGTATAGGGGTGTACATTGAATCAAACCGAGTCAAGCTGGCCTTAGCTTGACTCGGCTCGGTCACCAGCTGACCTTAGCTCGAACTCGACTCAACTTGGTCCTTGAGCATGACTGGCCAGCTCAGCTCGGTTCGGTCAGCAGCTCGGACCAGTTCGAGCCAAGATCGAGCTGAGTTTGCCTGTGCAGCATTTCCACAAACACCTGGACTACATGAGAAATAATAGCAATGGTTTTCAAGGTATTTTATCAAACACCTTCTAAGCAACATAAAAACCAAGAAAAAATGGTATTTCTTTC
Source organism: Magnolia sinica (assembly GCF_029962835.1). Taxonomy (NCBI): domain Eukaryota; kingdom Viridiplantae; phylum Streptophyta; class Magnoliopsida; order Magnoliales; family Magnoliaceae; genus Magnolia; species Magnolia sinica. Next base: position 20,110,621 of record NC_080576.1, on the reverse strand, counting down.
ATGTACATACCTTCCTTGCCACCAGCTACCCCACCAACCACACTTGGTTGAGTCATTTCATCAACATTTGGTGAGCAACATCAATATCAAAGTAACTGAGTCACCAAACTGATTCGATCTGAGTTCGATTCGAGCTGGGTTCGATCCGAGTCGAGTCAAGCTGGGGCCAGCTCGAACTCATTTTCGAGCTCAAAAAATCAGCCCAATTCGGCTCGAACTCAGCTTTGAATTGAGTTGAATCGAGCTTTTCAAGTCGAGTCGAGCGAGCTAACCGAGCGAGCTCGGTTCGTGTACAACCCTAATTATGTATGTTTTTTATATCCGAACACGGATTGGGTACTAACTAGGGGTGTACATTGAGTCGAGCTGGCCTCAGCTCGACTCAGCTTTGCCACTAGCTGACCTCAACTCGAGCTCGGCTTGGCTCGGCTCGGTCCTCGAGCCTGACTAGCCAACTCGGCTCGGTTCAGTCAGCAGCTCGGCCCAGTTCAAGCCAAGATCGAGTCAAGTTCACCATTGCAGCTTTTTCACAAACACCTTGACTGCACTTTCAAAATCTCAATATATTTGAGACAACAACAATGGTTTTATAAGTATTTTATCAAACACCTTCTAAGCAACATAAAAATCAAGAAAAAAAAAGGGTGTTGGTTTCATATACATACCTTCCTTGCCACTAGCCACACTTCTTCGAGTCATTTCATCAAACACTCGGTGAGTAACCAAGTCACCGAACTAATTCGATCCGAGTTTGATTCGAGATGGGTTCAATCCCAGTTGAGTCGAGCTGGAGCCAGCTCGAACTCATTTTCGAGCTCGAAAAATCAGCTCGAACTCAGCTTTGAACCAGTCAAATTAAGCTTTTTCGAGTCGAGTCGAGCGAGGTAACCAAGCTAGCACAGTTCATGTACACCTCTAGTACTAACCCTACTCGGACCTACCTACGATCATGTCAAGGCTCTGTTGGGCCCACCTTGATTTATACTTTTTTATCCACGTCGTTCATCTATCTTGACAGAAAATTTTAGGGGATGAACCCAAAAAGGAGATAGATTGAAGGCTCAATTGGAGCACACCACATGAAGTAGTGGGGATTGAACTCTTATCCTTAAAAACTTCCAAGGGCCTAACGTGGTTTTTATTTTCCATCCATCCTGTTCATAAGGTCACGTATACCTGCACGAAGGGAAAACATAACTATCATATTGATCCAAAACTTTTGTGGACTTGGAGAAGTTTTCAACAATAAGCTTCAAATGTCCATTGCTTCATGTGGTGTGGTCCATTTGAGCCTTTGATATGCCTACTTAAAATAATCTTTGAAAATAAATGAACAATGTGAATAAAATATATAGATGACGGTGGGCCCCATATATCCCCTTAAATGACCGTCCGTCTATAGCTAGATACTGGTGGGGGTAGTACCCGATCCACTTCCATCCGCACTGTCCATCTATTTTGACAGCTGTCCCATGGAGACCACACCACAAGAAACAGTGGTGATTGAACACCCACCATTAAAAAATTCCTGGGCCCTGCCGTAACATTTATTTGCCATCCAACCTGTTGATAAGGTCACACAGATCCGGATAAAAGGAAAACACAAATATCATCTTGATCCAAAGCTTTTGTGTCCCCCAGGTCAATCACTACGGTTTCCTGTAATATGGTCCACGTAAGATTTGGATCTGCTTCAATTTTGGGCTCATTCCTTAAAATGAGTTAGCAAAATGGATGAACCGCGTGGATATAAAACATATACATCAAGTGGGCCCAACAGTCATGAATCCACCGGCTTTGATGGTTCCCGGATCACCGAATCCGCGTGATAGAGGGAGGTGCGAACCGGGATGTAATCAAGTGGGTACAGCCCTGGCTGCCACCTTGATGCATGTGACGTATGTTCATGTCATCCATCCGTTTTTGGAACTCATTTTAGGACATGATCCCAAAAATGAGCCAAATAAAAATCTGAGGTGGACCACTCCAAAGGAACCAGTGTTCATTGAACGCCCATCATTAAAAGCTTCCTAGGGTCCACTGTAGTATTTATTTGCCATCCAACCTGTTAATAAGGTAATACACACCTAAATGAAAAAAAAAAAAAACAGCTTCATCCAAAACTTGTGGCCACAAGAAGTTTTTAACGGTGAAAATTCAATCCCTACCGTGCGATCCACTTGTGATTTAATTTGTATTGCTTCATTTTTTGGACCATGTCCTAAAACGAGCTGGAAAAACTGATGGATATACAACACATACATCGAAGTGGACCACGATCAGGGCCGCACCCATGTGGCGCGCTGAACCGGTATCAGACCTATCTGCGTCCGGTTTCCGCTGGCAGGTACCATTAGCACGTTCCACAGCCCACGTTTGGCAGGGCCCTGGGCGCTAGTCTACGCAGGGTCAGGTCTCATTCCACCGCATTCTCGTTCCGGGCACATCCAAACAGAAGTGAATTTTTCACAGAAAAGATGTGAGGCCCACCATATAGAGTGTGTCAGGCATCCACACCATACATCATTTGGGCCTGCTCCTATAATGACGTGGGCCCAAAAATAACGCCGTTCCCGGACTAAAGTGGCCAAACCATAGCGAAAAGTGGGGATGTGGACCCCTACCACTGAAATCTTTTTGGACCAATGAAGTTTCGGATCAGGCTGATATTTATTTTTGTCCCTTTATCCTGCTTAGACTCACCTCATTAGCCGGTTGGATAGCATATAAACATCATGGCAGGTCCCTTGAAGGTTTCAACAGTGGCATTCCCATCCCCGATATTCCTTGTGGTGTGGCCCACTTGAGTCTCAGATTAGCCTGAATTTTAGATTCAAATCCCAACATGAGCTTATGTAAATGATGGATGGAGTGGATGTCATACAGAGATCACAGTAGGCCCCACAGAAGTTGTTTCGTGAGCTCCCTACAACCGTCCAATCCAAACAGGTTCTAAAGCGTAAACCAGCAATTGAAACATAGTAGAAAGAAACGTACACAGATGTTTGCTGCAATGCATTGCCACATAATAGTCTTTTATTACATCAGCACTATAGCAGCTGGATTTGTTTGAATGATCCAAACCATTGATACGAGTCACTGCGGATGGGGACATTAGAAAATTTTCAATTTTGAAATTTCAGCTCTTTTATCATTTACCTCTTTTCCTTTGAATTCGTCAACAGACCATATAGCCCCACAGGTAGAATCTTCCGACCTGTATTTTATTTTATTATACCCCATTCACAGTGGGGGCCATCATATAAACGGTCTGTATCATTGACTCCGGATTCATCGGCTAAAGTTCTCCAGGCAATTCTTAGATAGCTATATTAAAGTGAGGTATGAAACCATGCTCGGCCCAACATTCATACAACAGTATTCGACCTTTAGGTCTGTCCAAGTGGGTTCATGATACATTGATCCAAACCATTGATATGATGTGCCTCGCTTTAGATGGCCTATGCACCTAGAATCCCACATAATAAAATACCATAACCATTAAATATTTGACAGTTTTTTTTTTTTAAAAAAAAAAAATCTGAAATGCAATTGGTTTGTTGTGGGTTTCTTTTTTCAGAACCCTCCATTTCTAGCTCATGGGCCATCTATGGTGATGAGCATCATATAGAAATCTTGAATCAGTAAACCATGGTCCCACTCATCTAAAATGAAACTTATGATATACTTTACCAACACCTCATGGACTGTTTGTTTGGCTAATTACAAGTAATATAAAGTGTATATATATATCATTATGGTTTATGTACGGTTGTCAGACAAAACATCCAATGGTCAAATGCAAATGCATTTATAGAAATACGTAAAAGAATTTATAGTTATTGTACTTTTTAAAAAAATCGTACCTAAAAAATTTTAAATTCAAATAGCAGTATCAATTTATTTTGATAATTAATAATCTATACTAAAGTGATCCGATAAATCAAATGTAGAAATAGTGGTCAAATATAAATGTTATTACGTTCAATAAAAATATAGGGGTGCCACTGGATTGTACCCAAGTCTAACAGAATCAAAATTTTAAATAAGCTCAGCCCAAAACAATTCAAAATTCAGGTAAAGACCAATTACAATCACAAAGTCATTGATAGCCTGATAAAATATAAGTAATATAATTTATAATCATTGCATATTTCTTTTACATTATCGTAATAATTGACAAAACAAACATGCCCTAAAAATACAAAGGTAATTATTTTACGAGAGATCTTATATGAGCCAGCGGATCATGTAGCCATTCATTTCATTCTAGCCATTAATTTATCAGATTGGGGTACACTTTGACCAACCAGGTAAAGTAAACTTGTACTATTAGAAAAAATTTACAACGGTCTAATCCAACGGACATGTGACTCACATGATGAGTGTACCACCCAATTTCGGTATATGTCATGTTAAAAGTATTGGCTACCTAATGAATGGCTCAGATCTCTTGCACATATGCTGGTCACGTGAAGTTTTTACAGAATGCCCCTCAGTGAATAACCACTTCAATACAAAATCGAGGATGGAACTAGAGAGGGAGGATGGTTTGCTGAGCCCACACGTGTCTGGAGCCTTGCACAGCCACATGCCAATATGGAAAACGTGTGAAAGATCCCAGCATTTCATCTGGTGGGCCACATTGAATATCTCGTGTCCTAAAATCAGGATGTAGAAATCAGACAAACTGTTGAAACATTGTTTTTCCTGCCAAACAATTTGTTTCATACACTGAACCATTGAGGAGTTAAAATTAAACTGCCCGATTTCTAGGCCAGAAGCTTAAACAGTGTCCCACCATATGTAAGGCTGGGATTTTGCACAGGTGGGATTGGCTTGTGTGATTGCGTGTGGATTGGCCAAGTCAGCTTGGACGAGAGGGCAGAGTTGGCACCGCCAAGAAGCTGTAGGGTACATGAGAAGTCGCTTTCATATCTTTAAATTCTTATCTAAGGCCCTGAAAGCTATGCAGATCTTTCTCTGGCCTCTACCTCCCTTCCTTCTCTCTTCTCCTCCCTACATACTATAAGGAGGAGGAAGATTTATTAAATGCATTGTAGAGTACTACCATCCATATACGTGCACACACACACATTATTGTTTGCCATATATTTTACTCTATCTGAACCGTCCAAATCATATGCCCCATTTTGAACATGGCACCAACAGAAGATTATATATTACCATGTCTACTAATTATCTGATAGGTTATCTTCAAATGGATGGTCAAAGTTGAAAGATAATTGATGGTGTAAATTCAACTAAAAAATATGCATTGATAAGAGGTTAGGCTCTTCAGCTACGTACACCCTGATCCATAGCCCAAGTGGTAGACTAAGTGAAAGATACCTCGTTTCAACACTGAGGTCTTGGCATCCATCCCTAGTGGGGGGTGGCTAACAGTGAAGTGTGAACTTACAGTGGGGTGTACTAACAAGCTAACAAAAAAAAAAAGGCTCAAAAAGAAAAAAGAAAAAAGAAAAAAAAGGAGGATCATCAGGTACACACCCATACATAGCTCAAGTAGTAGATTGAGTGAAGATGACCTCTTGATCCTTTGACCTTTAGGAGTCGTGCTCAACATAAAAAGGCTTAGAAAAAATAGGAGAATAATGTTGTTAGATTAAATTGGACACTTTTGGCCGAAAACCACAAAGTCTAGTAGAAATCATTACAATCTATAAATAGTAAGTTTACTATTTATAATAAATCATGTTTTTAGGGAGTTTGAGTTGGAGTTTGATTCTAAAACTTCTTCCTAGGTCTGATATCAATATTTAAAAGATTGTAAATTCATTTTTATTATCAATCAATTTACTTTTGAATTTATTAAAATTTATTTCTATTTTCTATTTTTCCTCCTAGATTCGAGGAATCTCTGGGAGGAGTCCAGAGAAACTTCATGGATTCAAAGTAGTTATCCCTGAGGAAGACGGACCTCATGACGTCTATCCCTACATCAAGTGCTTGGATTGACGAAAGAGTGGTTGTGTGCATGCATTAGTAGTTTTTCTCAAGGAGAAATGTCCAGGTGTGAGGTTCCCACCTATGGTTCAGTGGTAGATGGAGTGCATTTCAATACTGGGATCATGATTTCAAGTGCCCATATAGTTTGTGTTTTATATATATATAAAATAAAATTTTAAAAAAAAAATGAAAAGAAAATGATTAAAAACGTAGTAACTACCTCGGGTGCAACACTGGCAGGTCGGATCCTCAACTCTGGAGATGAACCAACTTGCGGCGTGGCTCGACTTGACTCCAACCCAAACCTTATTTCCATGTATATACATGTAGGATGTTATACATATGGGTTGGGTTTGGGTTACAGTAACCCAACCTCACCTGTGTAATTAGGATGAGGTTTTCCAATCCTATATAGGGTTGGGTTCAAGTTGGGACAAGCAACCCAATCCCAACCCTCCTAAGCTGATATGGGTTGCGTTCAATTTGAGCCAGGCAACCCAACCCCAATCCCCATTAGGTCAGGTTGGAGTTTTCCAACCTAAGCCAACCTATCCTAACCTAAAGTTCTGGTTGGGCCAGTTGAGTATATGGGTTGAACCTAACCTAAGTTGCACACCTACTTGCTACCCTAAGCCTATCATGATGTACTTGTTTTGTCTTTTCTCTTTTCATTTCACTCTTTTTTACACAGATAAATTCATCATCTCTACAAGACATCCTAGAAATCATCGAATGTGAATTGAGGTTGATCCATTCATTAGACAGGCTAAACCTAAATATTAGGTCAGATAAACTCATTTACATTTATGGTGTGGACAACCTAATGCTTGCATTGGCTTGATCTTTATGCCATGTGATATTCATGGTGAGGCCAGACTTTCCACGGCTCAGATGTCCAACAAATGAAATACATTGGACGGAGAAAAAAATGTGTAGTATGGTAAGCTTATGGCAATGCAGAGAGTGCTTGATCATTTCTGTTTCTCAAAATGGAGACATACTAGTCACTAATGACAAAATAATTGAAGAAAGATCACATGCATCCCCAGGCATGTTTAGCTTACTAAGGTGCACGGTTTTCCCACCAACATTTCACATGGGTAGGACATCTGAACCATGCCAAAGGTGGGCCCCACCGTGAAGATCGCCGGGTAAAAATCGAGCTGATCCACACATCAAGTGGGCCACATAATGGTATAGAAATGCTATTTACGGCCATTCAATGTGCACACGCAAACACAACTGCTCACATAAAAGATCTGGTTCGGATTCGTTAGTGACCCTTCCAGTTGGGAGGTTGGTATTGGTCAGTGCTGTGGGCCCCACTATGATGTATATGTTTTATCCATGCCGTTCATCTATTTGATCAGCTCATTTTAGGGAATTACCCAAAAAATTATGAGGCAGATCCAAATCTCTTATGGTCACAAAAGTGTTAGATGCAATGCCCATCATTTAAAACTTCTTGAGGCCACAAAAGTTTTGAATCAAGCTGATATTTGTGTTTTGCCTTCATCCAGGTATATATGACCTAACCAACAAGTTGGATGGCAAATAAACATTAAAGTGGCCTTAGGAAGTTTTTAAAGGTAGGCCTTCAATCAGTTCTGTTTCCCCATAGTGTGGTCCACCTGAGATTTAGATCTACCTCAATTTTGGGCTCATGTTCTAAAATGAGCTGGAAAAATGAATGGACCGCATGGATAAAACACAAACATCATGGTCGGACCCACAGCACCGAGACCTGGGTACTGGAGGGGTCACGACCGAATCCGAACCCGTCATCAGGAGGGCTAGGCCTTTGTGTAACCTTCCACCGAACCCACCGTCAGGAGGGCCAGGCCTTTGTGTAACCTTCCAATTTCTTGATACGAACGTTTTGGAAATGACGAGAATCTACTGGCTAGAACATTCACCTCGTTGGAGACAGATATCACACACGTGTGCCACGTAGGTACGTGTGCGGTGCTTGTGTTTGGAGAATGCATATGCGTTGGGCTTTGGAAAAGTGTAGGCTTTTAGGGTATGAAATTTTAACCGTTTCTCTTATCTTGGCCACTTGCATTGCACCCTTCAAAACGTGGAAAGCTCATGTATATATGTATCTTACATCTTTCTCTAATTCAAAGAAGTGATGGTCTTTGGTGATTTTTTAGAGCAGTCGATGGCAATCTCAGCAGCCATGAGCGGTGGTGGCGCTGATAAGGACGGCCACGAGCATGATGTCGTGATGCCCGGCTTCCGCTTCCACCCCACGGAGGAAGAGCTCATCGAATTCTACCTCCGTAGAAAGGTTGAAGGAAAGCGCTTCAACGTCGATCTGATAACCTTCGTCGATCTCTACCGCTACGATCCATGGGAGCTCCCTGGTGCGATATCGCCTCTGTGGAGGAGAACCCATCTCTCTCTCTCTCTCTCTCTCTCTCTCTCTCTCTCTCTCTCTCTCTCTCTCTCTCCAAAGATACAAGTAGAATTCATATTTTTGTGAATTGGGTTTCTTCCAAAGATCACAGTTTCTCATTGGGACAAGTAGAATCAGGAAGTTTGTGATTGGGTTTGTTTCAAATACCATGATTTTACTTGCAGATATGAGTAGTTTTTTTTTTTAGTTGGGTTTCTTTCACATATCATAATTCTACTTATTTGTACTGGTAGAATCTATAATTTTTGTGAATTGGGCTTGTTCCAAAGGTCATGTTTTGGAATTTATAGTTTTTTTATTTTTTATTTTTATTTGGGTTTGTCTCAAAGATCATAATTATACTCATTGATACATGTATAATTGAAAATTTTGTTGATTGGATTTGTCTGAATAACATAATTTTTACTCATTTGTAGGTTTGATAATTTTGTGAGTTGGGATTGTCTTAAATATCATAATTCTACTCATGGCTAATAGTTTGTGAGCTGGGTTCCTTTTTTAACTTTTTTCTTCTTCTTCGTTTCGTTTCTTTTTTTTTTACTTTTTGCTTTTTGTGCGCTGGGATTTTCTTTTTCTTCTATGATCTTGAACTTTTCTTTGACCTTTTTTTCAGCTTTAGCAGCAATTGGAGAGAAGGAATGGTTCTTCTATGTGCCTAGAGACAGGAAATATCGAAACGGAGACCGACCGAACCGAGTGACGACCTCTGGGTACTGGAAGGCAACAGGTGCCGATCGGACAATCAGAAGTGAGAGCTGCCGGTCAATCGGATTGAAGAAAACCCTAGTCTTCTACTCTGGCAAAGCTCCTAAAGGAGTCCGGACTAGCTGGATCATGAATGAGTACAGGTTGCCGCATAACGAAACCGACCGCCATCAGAAGGTAATATGATGGAATCTGGTTATATGATATGAAAGATTAGCTTGGATCCCCCCCTTCTCTCTCTCTCTCTCTCTCTCTCTCTCTCTCTCTCTCTCTCTCTCTCTCTCTCTCTCTCTCTCTCTCCCTCCCTCCCTCCCTCCCTCCCTCCCTCCCTCTCTCTCTCTCTCTCTCTCTCTCTCTCTCTCTCTCTCTCTCTCTCTCTCTCTCTCTCTCTCTCTCTCCCTCCCTCCCTCCCTCTCTCCCTCCCTCCCTCTCTCTCTCTCTCTCTCTCTCTCTCTCTCTCTCTCTCTCTCTCTCTCTCTCTCTCATTATACCTCATGCACCAAGCACAAACCACCTTCCCTTTAATAAAATCCTTTCAAAATTTACTCATTGCACTCCATTGATTCGTGCTATTATGGTCCTTTATATCAAGAAATTGGTTGGAGGGAATACAACGAGCAATTTGGATTTTCATTCCTTATTTATCCTTTTCTGGGGGTAATTTAATCAATTCATGACTTTTTTTCATACTATTATTCATTAATTCATGACTTAACTATAGCCACATTAAATTCATGATATTTCTCATAACTTCAATTTTCTTTCATTGATGGCCCTTCATCTTCTTCTTCCTCCTCATAACTTTAGCTAAAATGTCTTCTTTCATTCTTTTTTCTTCCCATCTTTTTTCCTCCCATCTTTTTGAATTCTCTCTCTCTCTCTCTCTCTCTCTCTCTCTCTCTCTCTCTCTCTCTCTCTCGTAACTGAACCAGGAATCCATTTTGCTTGCAGACTGAAATATCACTTTGTCGAGTCTACAAAAGACCTGGAGTTGAAGACCACTGCCCACACCCTAGCTCACTCTCTTCTAGGCCTTCCTCGTCGAAAGGCACTGAACTTGATAAAAATCGTAACATGGGTCATCAGGTAACAGCAAGTTCCCAAACTCTCAGAGGAGATCCACCATCATCTGAGATAGACAACATGAATGAAGAAGGGAGTAGCAATAGCGTCAATGCCGAAGCTGCACTCGGGTTCCATAGATCTTATGGTGTCTATACTCCAACAGCTCCAATTAGCTCCGCACTGATGGAAGAGGAAACAAGACTGCTACACCAGTCGAAGCAAGAGGGCCCTTTACAGCCGACCTGCACCTTCTTTCCTTCCTCTTCTTCCATGCCCATAACAACAATCGATGAGCTCCATAGACTAATAGACTCCCAACATACATATGGACATCATCCCCCTCAAATCTATCCGTCCGTCTCATCATCCCAATCACAATCGCTAGCGTTCAATGCCATGCCGAATACATTGCCAACCTTCTCAGACAAGCTATGGGAGTGGAATCTCATCCCAGATGCTAACAGAGACTACACTACCTACAAATGATCAATGAAATTCACACAACCATACTGAATTATGTCCTTCTTTAACAACCATTTCTCCTTTTTCTTCTGCAACTTGCAGTGGAAGTAAGAGTCGGTTAGAACTAGTTGTTGCTTAGGCTTCCAGATCAAATGGGTCACTTGTAATTTAGAGGAGTTTGATTGTATTGGGAGAATTTAGAGATTCTTCGACTTAATTGGATTTTTCTTGTGTGATTTGTACTTCTAGTAATGGTAATGATAATGCTAAGATTGCTTGATGTGGTGCAGATGCAAATGCAAATAAACGCATTGTGTAGAATCATTTCTTCTTGTCTAAATGGGACCAGGTAACTCTAGAGCTCACTCACTCTCTCTCTCTCTCTCTCTCTCTCTCTCTCTCTCTCTCTCTCTCTCTCGTAAGAGATGTAATGTCTACGAATAATTGAGTTGCAGGAGGTTATGGAGTCTACATATACTTAATGAAATTTGCTATACTCAGGAGCATCGGTCAGCATTCAAAAGATGAGGAGAAAAGTGCCTTGACTGGGAATCGCATTGGTGGTATGCTCCTCAAGACCGTTGGCATTTTCAAGGATTTTATCTTAATTTCTTGATTTATCTTGCAACTATATATAGACTCCGGTACTCCGACCTTCGACAACACGCGAAGAAACACCCACTCATGCTTTGGAAACGCTAACCCGCATTAACCTTTGATTTGAACCGTTAAAATGGATTTTACAAAATAAATATATTTAGTAATATTAATAATGTGTTAAAAATGAGTTTGAATATCTGAATTAGCAGACCAATGTGGGGATTACTGGGATCTCCACCACGAACGGTCAGGATCAAGAGGGACTCATGGCCATTGATACCACACCTCAGCCCTTACATTCAACCTCCACCGTTCGTAGGTGCAACATATAGGTCGGTTGACTCAACGCCTGTGATCGCATACAGTATGTGGTCCCATACCTTTTTGGAGTCACGTGGGCTTCATGAAAATACACTGGAGTGAAGATGTGAGCCCTCCACCGCCATCATGTTCATGGCCCACTTCTCTCACTGCACTGTCTTAGATTGGAATCTCCCGTTGTTTTTTAGTGAATGTAGGTGGTTCAAGGACAACCTTTGTATTACACCCTGATCCATAGCTCAAGTGGTGGACTGAGTGAAAGATAACCCCGTTTCAACAATGAGGTCTTGGTATCGATCTGACAGTGGGTTGTACTAACAACTAACAAAAAAAAAAAAGGACAACCTTTGTATTCAGTTGGGTCCTTGGTTGAAAAACCTTTCATGAAGCCCACATAGAATCTTCCTCAGATCCTAAGAGATCATGGTTTGGTAAGTGTCGAGGTGGAAGTTCTTCCATTGAAATAGGCTTAGAAATAATCCCCTTTCTCCTTTTCTTTCTGGAATTTCTTATTTGCTGATTACCATACTAAAACCCATCAAGTGGACTTACTCAATCGAGTTCTGAGTCGAGTCACCTTGAAGAATCGGTTTCATGGATTTTTATATGAAGAACGGATTGGCTGTGGGAGCTTCTTTTTTTCCTTTCGTTTTACCTTTTTCAAGTTTTCTACAACCGATTGCATAAGAAGTCGACACATCAGGCATAGGGTGGGCCCCACCATAAAGATCACCTGGCACGACAATCGCACAGTCCAAGCATTGTGAGTACATTAAAGCTGACAACCGGAAGGTCTAATTTAATCCCTAAATTGTTTTTGTACGATTTTTGGACTAGCCTGATCTTTTTGCTGGTTTTTTTAACATCCACAGTACATGGGCACTCGATCCCATGATCTTAGTGTTGAAACAGAGTCTACCTACAGCTGAGCCATGGAGCCGAACCTGTGGTTAGGAAAACTCCATTTTCAACTTAGTATTTTTTTTAAAAGAGCTTAGATAACTAAATAGATGTTTAGAACTCTCTAAATTTCATATAACAGGCAAAAACCTCCTTTCTTTTTTCATATTAAACACTTTTTTATATTAAATAAAAAATAAAAAATTTAAAACATTTTATTCAAATAAATTTTGGGGGCAATTTTTTAAAATAGAGATGTGGTCATCACCATTGATGCAATTGAGTAAATGGTGGAAGATTCTAGTAGACAAATCAATTTGTATGAAAAATTAATTGAAAAGGAAAGATTATTTAAGAGAGGCTAAGAATACTATTAACCCATTATTTGATTACCTATATACGTAATTATTTGCCTATGCATGTAGAACTTTTAACTATTTTGATTAATTTTTTTTGTTCTAACTTTATTTAGATATAATATACACACATGTTTTGTATTTTGTATTTGCAGAGGTCGAAAACAAACAAGTGTGTTTTGAAAATATTTATAGTTTTTCCTACATTGGTTAGGAAAGAGAATTAAGTGTAACCCCTTTATATATATGAGAACCTTCTCACATAGGGGTATAGAAGTGTTTAGGCTCAATGCCATTTTTTAAACATGCCAAGGTGTAGGGCGGCGTGGTGCTTGTTTTGTCCTATATTTTGTGTTTTCATATTCTTATGTTTTAATAAGTTTTTAATATAAAATAGTTTAAATTTATAATGATTTTTTCTTAGTTTTTTTAGTTGTTTCTAGCTATTACAAAGATGGTGAGAAAGTCCTTGCTCTCTATATGGGGTCTACGCAAGGTTCAACCAAAGATAAAGGAAAAATCTCTGCATCCTCTCGCCATGCATATAAAACCCCTCTTTCTGAAATTTCTATGCAACCAGTGTCCACCATAGATTTTTGGGTCTAATCTAATAGCGTTGTCACAGTTACAGTCACACTGTTCTGGTGGGATGTCTCAACCACTAAATTGCGTGGGGTGGAACTAGTCCTAAAGATAGAAAGGTGTTCATGCACGCTTCTATGATCTTCCAGTAGCTTGTGACTCAACAAGTCCACACGTTCTCGTCAATTACTCTCATGTCTGAAGAGACAATAACCCATTCTTTGTTGTTTTATTTCATTAGGATATCCTTTTTCTATTAAATTTTCTACCTTCTTTTTAACGGTCAAGACCGAGTTACAATTGAACATTTCCCATATGATTTTATTTCTTCTTCTTCTTCTTCTTTTTCTTTTTCTTTTTTCCAGCTGGATTGCATCTAAAGTTCACATGCAACTAGTTGTGGATGATCATTCCTATATATATATATATATATATATATATCTGAAGTGTGTGTAATCGAAAGTATATTTACATAACAAATCAAGTATTGAAATAGACAATACTAAGCCTGGCTGGACATAAACTCCGGGTAAATTTTAGGGGCGTGCGCAAATCACATGAAATATGTTTTTTATTAAAAAAAAAAAAATTTATTCGAAAAATGGAGAGGGGGGGCAATTTTTTAAAATAAATTGGTGGTCATCACTATTGATACAATTGAGCAAATGGTGAAAGATTTAAATAGAGACAAATCAATTTTTATGAGAGATGATTGAAAAGGAAAGATTAAAGAGAGGCAAAGAATAATATTAATCCTTTATTTTATTATGTATGTAGAACTTTTAATTATTTGAATTAAAATTTTCTATTTTAACTTTATTTTGATGTAATATATAAACACATTTTTCGTATTTGTAGAGGCTTCAAAACATATTAGTCTATTTTGACCACATTAGTTGGGAAAGAGAAGTTTAACCCTTCTATACAAGAAATTTCACTTTCCCACATAGTTGCATATATAGGGGTGTTTACGCCACATACCATTTTTCACACACGCACATTGTGCCAACCATGGTGTGGTGCAGTATAGTGCTTGTTTTGTGCTATATTTTGTCTTTTTAAATTCTTATATTTTAATAAGTTTTTAATATTAAAATGCTTTAAATTTGTAATAAATTTTTTCTTATTTCTTTTAGCCATTACAAATATGTGGTCAGAAAGTCCTTACTCCCAATATGAATCTAAGTAGGGTTCAACCAAAGATACAGGAAAAATCTTTACATCCTCTGTATAAAACCTCTCTTTCTAAAAATTATATGCAACCAGTGTCCACCATAGATTTCTGTGTCCAATCTAATTGTATAGTCACAATCATAGGGAACTTTTCTTCTGTCTCAACCACTAATACTTGTGTGGGTAGAACTAGTCCTAAAGATAGCAATGTGGTCATGCTCGCTTCTACGATCTTTCAGTGGTTTGTAACTCAACAAGTCCACACGTTCTCCGGTCAATTAGATCTCATCTGTCAAGACACAGTTACCCATTTTAATTTCATTTTTTATTCTTAGTCATCTCTCAAAATAATAATAAGTGCATATATAGTCGTTGTTTCATTCCATTTTATTGAATTGGGAACCTTAGTAAACCCGAACTTTTCATTACCTAAATTTTTGTGTTATCCTTTCCTTGAAATAGACACTACTAAGCCTGGCTAGACATCAACTCCAGGCAAATTTTATGGGTGTGCACAAATCATATTAAATATGTTTTTGATTAAAAAACGTTTTATTCAAAAAATGGAGGGGGCAATTTTTTAAAAAGAGATTGCGGGTCATCACCATTGATACAATTGAGCAAATTGTGATAGATTTTAGTAGAGACAAATCAATTTATATGAGAAATAATTGAAGAGGGAAGATTAAAGAGAGGCAAAGAATAATATTAATCCTCTATTTAATTACCTATGCATGTAATGCTTATGTATGTAGAACTTTTAATTATTTTAATTAAAATTTTCTATTTTAACTTTATTTAGATGTAATATATAAACACATGTTTCGTATTTGTAGAGGTTTCAAAACATATTAGTCTATTTTGACCCCCAAAAAAATCCCACATTAGTTAGGAAAGAGAAGTTTAACCCTTTTATATGAGAACCTTCACTGTCTTACGTACATAGTGCATAGGGGTGTTTACGCCACATGCTATTTTTCACACACGCACGCCTCGCCGACCATGATGTCTTGCAATATACTGCTTGTTTTGTACTATATTTGTCTTTTAAAATTCCTATGTTTTAATAAGTTTTTAATATTAAAATGCTTTAAATTTGTAATATTTTTTTCTAACAATTTCTTTTAGCTGTTTCTATCCTTTCAAAGACGGTGAGAAAGTCCTTCCTCCCAATATAAATCTAAGTAGGGTTCAACCAAAGATATAGGAAAAATCTTTACATCGTCTCTCTATATCAAACCTCTATTTTTAAAAATTTTATGCAACCATTGTCCACCATAGATTTCATGGTCCAATCTAATTGTATAGTTACAATCATAATCGCACTTTTCTGATTGATCCCAGGGACTTTTCTGCTATCTCAACCACTACTTGTGTGGGGCAGAACTAGTCCTAAAGATAGCAACATGGTCATGTTGCTTCTATGATCTTCCAGTGGTTTGTAACTCAACAAGCTCACACGTTCTCTGGTCAATTAGGTCTCATCTGTCAAGAGGCACTAACTGATTTTAATTTCATTTTTTATTCTTAGCCATCTCTCAAAATAACAATGGGTGTATATATAGTCGTTGTTTCATTCTATTTTATTGAATCCGGAACATTAATAAACCCAAACTTTTCATTCCCTAAATTTTAAATGTTATCCTTTTTCCTTGTTCTAGCAAATTCTTTACTATCTTTTTAATGGTCAAGATCAAATTACACCTAAACATTTCCCATGCCTCTTTTTCTGCCATATAGCATTTTAAGAACTATGGTCCCACCAACTCTGATGTCCTGCAAACTAACATATTGAAACTTGAGCTGCATTGCATGTGAAGTACACGTGCAACCAGTTGTAGATGATCGTTCCTCTATATATAATCTAAAGTGTGTGTAAGCTAAAGTATACTTTAATACCAAGTCAAGCATTCAAATAGACACTACCAAGCTTGGATGAACTTCATCTTTCTTTCTTTTTTCTTTTTTTCTTTTTTTCTTTTTTCTTTTCTTCTTTTTTTTTAAAAAAAAATTTAAGGATGAGGAGTGAAAATTACATTAAACATTTTTTTAACATTTTATTCAAGATAATTTTGGGATGCAATTTTTTAAAATAGAGATCAGTGGTCACTGCCATTATTACAATTGACCAAATTGTGGAAGATTTTAGTAGAAACAAATCAATTTATATGAAAAATAATTGCAAAGGAAAGATTAAAGAGAAGCAAAGAATAATATTAACCCACTATTTAATTACCTATATATATAATATATTTTTTTCAAAAGGATTTTCATTGCTATAGATTGATTCGAACAGCCCGATCAACCAAAAAAGAAAGGGCCGCCTATCATAAGAAAGAAAGAACAAAAGTAGAAAAGAAAAGAACAAAACAGATGATCACTCCTCCCTCATGTAACTCAGACCCACTCTATCCAGAAATAATAGACCCTGAGTGGTTCTAGGGAGCGAGGCTTGAGTCTAGAAGAAAGTACTGGTCTGGGCTGCACTGCCTCTCCAAGTTAGGTCGTCTGCCACCGCATTTGCCTCCCTTGGGGTATGCGCGAAAGTAACCTCTAAAACTCCCAGTAGATCCTTAACCCTCGCCTTCCAGTACCAAATGGACCACGCTGCTACCAAATCCTTGGAGAGAATCCTAACTATTGATTTTTAGTCACTCGCCACCTCCACCTTAGAGAAACTCAAATCAGCACACCGAGATAGGCCCATTTATATAATTGCTTGTGCATACCTATATATATATATATATATATATATATATATATATATATATATATATATATAAATTGCTCATGCATGTAGAGCTTTTAAATATTTTAATTAAAGGTTTCTATTTTAACTCTATTTAAATATAATATACGTGCACATTTTTTGAATTTGTAAAGGTTTCAAAACAAACAAGCGTGTCTCAACCACTACACTTGCATGGGACAGAACTAGTCCTAAAGATAGCAGCAAACGAGTCATGCTGGCTTCTATGATCTTTCTGCGGTTTGTGACTCAACAAGTCCACACACTCTCTATTCAATTAGTCTCATCTCTCAAGAGACAGTAATCCATTCTGATTTCATTTTTAAAATCTTAGCCATCTGTCAAAATAACAATGCGTATATATAGTCATTGTTTTGATTCCATTTTTTTTCTTTTTGGAAAGGAAGATTTTATTCATGAAACTTATCAACATACATTCATACGAGGCTGGCTCCACAAAAAGACTGGGCCCCACCTAATATATGAGCCCATTTTTCGATTCCATTTTATTAAATCGGGAACCTCATTAAACTCAGAGAGTTTTATTCTCTATTTTTTTTTTTTTGTGTTATCCTTCTTCCAATTTTTTTTTGCTAACTACGGTCCCACCAGCTCAGATGTTTACAACCTAACGTATTGGAACTTGAGCTGGATTGCATGTGAAGTTCACATGCAACTGGTTTTAGATGATCATTCCTTTGTATATAATCTAAAGCATGTGTAATCTAAAGTATATTTCAATATTAAGTATTCAAATAGATACTATTAAGCTTTGCTAAACATCAGCTCCAGGTAGACTTTCAAACTAAGGTGGTGTTTGGTAAATTTAAAAATAAGGTCTGAAAATTAATTTTGGAGTTGAAAACTTAATGCGCTAAATTTAAGTACTTATGAGTACTGGAAACTCCGTTTAGTAATCTTTTTGAAAAAGTCTTGTATGTAAAAGTAATTAATTTTTTCACAAAAACCAATTAGGTAAAACCAAATCACAAATGTGTGAAAATTAACAATTCAACATATTTACTCATATTGTCTCAATTTCCATCTTTTATAAAATACGAGACAAAATATATTATTGCCTTACCACTAAATTGAGTACAGCTATGCAACATCCACATACATCTTTCAAATATAACCGCTCAGTTAATGGACCATGTCTTATATTCTTCTTAATAGAATAATCATAACCCTATGATTGGTGTACCATGACATCTCATACAAGCACAATATTAGACCATTCATCTCTACTGTCCTACCTACAACATACTTTTCACTCAATGACCTTTAATTAAAAAAGTAATAATTTGACTTGGAAAAAATATTCTTGTCCCATTGAATTAGTGGGCCACACATTTATAAAATTTTATTTTCTAAGTTTGTCTGACCTTATCAACAGGTTAGATGGTACATAAATATTACAGTGGACCCTAAGAACTTTTTAATGGTGGGCATTTAATCACCATTGTGTTCCTATGGTGTGGTACACCTGAGATCATTTAAGGGCATGAGCCCAAGAACGAGGCACATTAAATGCTCAAGTGGACCACACCATGGGAACTAGTTGATGGAATTCTCACAGTTGAAAACTTTCTAAAGCCTACCATGATGTTTATTTGCCATCCAATATGTTCATATGGTCACATAGGCCTATATGAAAGGAAAACATGAATATCAACTTGATTCAAAACAGATGTACTTCGTGGATAAAACATATAGATCATGGTGGCCCCATAGCTACCTTAACAAGACCATCCATCTCTAGCTACCCAATCCGCATAATTGGATTGCCTAGCCCCGGCACAGATATTCCTGTGCTTGGGAATCTGTGGGGCCCATAGAGATGTGTGTGACAGATCCACTCTGTCCATCTGTTTTGCTTCTCTAATAGGACAGGAGTCTAAAGCATATCTAAAACTCGTGTGAGCCATACCACACGAAATAGTGGGGATTGAATGCCTGCGGTGACAGAAGTTTTATATCCGGATGATATTTGTGCCTATAGTTTATTTGAGTGTTAATAACCCTATGAACGGTTTGGATGGCATATAAACATCACAGCTAGGCCCCGGAAGGTTTCAATGTGGACGTTTCCCTTCCTACTATTTCTTTTGGTATGGACCACTTGAGTTTTGGATCTGCCTTATTTTTAGAATCTTATCTTATCGTGGTCCTTTAAAATAGATGGACAGAGTGAATTTGTTATGGCCATCTCTGTAGACCCCCCCAGAACCTGGTCATAGGCAATCTGCTTCCTCAATGCGTAGCCAGATGCTGATTCAGTGGATCCAACATCCATAGGAAGCCAAACGGATTGCTCTGTGACATTGTCATGTTATGGAGCTATTGGACGGTGCTCCGTGGGCCCCATCATGATGTATGTATTTTATCCACACTGTGAATTCATTTGTTTTCAGATTGTTTTAGATTAATGATAAAATAATATGGCCTTTTTTTGGATTGTCTGTGGTGGGAGACACTACTTGAGTGTTGTTTTCCATGAAAATATTAAAAGGTTAATGATCATGTTTAGACAAAATCTGGTAGCACCAAATTAATAGCGTAAATACAGCTATGGGGCAAGCATGATATCTTCATAATGAGGACGGTACATTAATAGGCATATCCTTGAAGAATCATGGCATTTGGGTAACCTCTGGATAAAGACAAGTAGTTGTTGGAGTTATGTCAACACTAAAGCACGTCTGGGAGATCGTTGTTGCGATAAGATCACATTCGACAAAGGTAAAGCACGATCGGGAGAACATAATTACTACTTTACAGATGATGATATCTGACATCGCAACGTAGGCAACAGTTATTATCAAGACATTATCCGAAAGACTATAAATAGCAGAGAAGAATTCAAATGGAATAATGCCAATATTAATTCAAAACACAACTTAACAATCAATCCAGCATAATGTTGTTTATCTAATCCTTTGGGATATTTATCTTTCTCCACCGCTCATCAGTTATGGAACCCTTAGTTTTTAGAAGTAGTCCAGT
Source organism: Magnolia sinica (assembly GCF_029962835.1). NCBI lineage: Eukaryota > Viridiplantae > Streptophyta > Magnoliopsida > Magnoliales > Magnoliaceae > Magnolia > Magnolia sinica. Next base: position 20,090,310 of record NC_080576.1, on the reverse strand, counting down.
CCATCCCTACTTCAAGCCAGATTGACTTAATGATAGCCGGTGGTTGTAATTCCCTTCCATCTATGCATGCATGCCAGATATGAAAGAGGACTATAATCTTAAGAATCGTCCACCTATGATCATATGATGGGTCAGCAGTAGCTTGTAAGTCTCGGCATTTCCTTTTACTCGCTCATTAGCGAGCTGCTTGACGAAGCACCCCGTTACTCTCAATTCGGCTAACGATTCTATTTTAGTTGTAAGTCTCATTTTTTTACATCTATCTTCGACTTATTTCTATTTAACCATACAATTGTTGTACTTTCGAAAGTTCTAAAAGAAATTTATTGGAAAAAGCACCCCAACCTCCACAAATCACTTTATTAGCGCACTTGACAGTTGGCTAAATAAATAGTTGGTCTTCTGACCATTTGATCAAGCACCGCTCTATTTTGATGCTAGGGGTTAATAACGTTCAGTTTGAATCAAATTACAAATTTGTTCTGCCACGCCCGTAAATCTCACTGTGTATCACGTGGCGTAATTTCAGACCAACAAATCAAACATATTTCATTGCTTTTTTTAAAGCAAAAGGTGGGAGAATACTACATGAGTGTTGTTTTCTATGAAAATGTTAAAAGGTTGGCGATCAAATAATAAGACCGATAGGAATTTACAATTATCCTTTTCTTAAGAATAGTTTTCCTCTTTTTGTTTAGAAAAATTTAGAAAAAAGGAAACGGGTGTTCCCCTCATTTTTTTTTTTTCTTTTAAAATAGAGGAAACGATCACATTAGGGGAAGTCGTGTTCTTTTTCACTGTTTTCCACTTCACGAAAGGCAAGACATTGAGTAAAACTAAGGAAATGGAAATCGAAGTCCACAATTTCTTTTTTACGCAGACAGCAACAAAACTATTTTCATGGAAATCAAATTATCTCTAGAGGCTTTCTGTAACATCCATGAGCAAGAAGAATTCAATTGGAACTTGCGTGCAAGATCAAATCTGGCCATCAGTTTATACCAGTGTAAATATCATGTGGGGCGCCACAAGTTTACTTGGAATCCAAATCATTGGTGATTCTTTCTTCTTTTTTTTGGCAAAAAAACATTGGCAACTTCATTTAACCATTATTTGTTTGAACATGTGTGGCCCACCTGATAATGATCATACCAATTCTAATTTATGACATGTGGCATCTATAAAGAGGGCATCTCCATGCATGTCTCATTGCCACACGTGAGGTGAGTTTGCGTAAGCGTTTATAGTAGTATATATCCAAGGAATATTTACAGTTGAGTTTGTACAAGTGAAGGTACCTTTCTTCATCCAAACCGTTGGTATGAAGTAACCTTTTTTCTGCTGGGTCCTTACTCATACCTGGGAAGTAGACTCAGGAGATCCAGTTTCAACATGAGGTCATGAGTTCGAGTACCCATTGTGATGAAATCTTACTGTGGTATGAGTTCGTGGGTGTGCATGGGAATGTATGCATTAAAAAAAAAAAAATACAAAAAAAAATTAAAAAATTAAAAAATTTTAAAAAAAAATGTAACTCTACATATAAAAGATGCAATCATCCATACCCTTCTGCTGGTAACCAGATAAGAGACGGTTAAGAGTGCCCTAGCATTGCATACAATTCCGGGCAAATCAATGTGAATATTATCCATCAATGATGTATATATATAATATTTATGGTCTTAGCTATAGATCATGAAGACCCATGGGTGGACATATGATTCTACCATAGTTAATGTGCGAAAGTATCATAAAATATACATGAATGTGTTAAAGGAGATGGATTTCTACGGTTGTCTTTGAGAATATTTGACATAATAGTCATTGAATTAGGGAAAGTTGTGGTCTATATATCTGTACCTTGACCACTTAGTAGATTCTAAGTCGAACAATATATCACACTCGTTTATTAAAAAAAAATAAAAAATTCTAAGTCCAACATGTGACTATTACCTTATTTGTGGTTATTTTGTATGAGGGGATTAATGACTAGTCAATATATCCTTGTGCTATCCCACATGGGAGTATGAGTGTGACATAGATAAGAGTTCTTGACTGAACTGGTTCGACACCTGCATTGTGGATCGAGATATAACAAGGGACTCACTAATTTCTTGGAAACTTATACCTAAGATTTTCATCAAATGGTTTTGTAACTGCGCACTATAATTAAAAGGTTTTAAAATGTTCTACAAGTATTTTCAATCAATATTAAACTTTTATTTTAATAGTTAAAAAGACTATGATCAAACTTGATAATGATCTAATGGCCTAGATATGTAAGTCCACCACATGATTTGCATTGGCATTGAATCTTTATAGGATGACTGTAGGGAGAAAAATGGAACAAGTCCAGAGACTCGGCTATGAAATGGACCAACTCTACTGACATCGCCCGGGACACCAAGGCAACAAGCCTGACTGAGGCAAGCATGTCAAAAGCCTAGAGGGACTTAGCTTGGATTGTGGGAAATGAATCCCGACCGAGACTTACGAAGTCCAGAGCTATAAGGTAAAGTATACGAGATGCATAAAGTTGACTTGGCAAACGATACAACGACATCCGAAAAGGCCGACTAAGGCCCAACACTCAGAAGCCACCCGACCGACTATAAAACCGACCCATCTTTAGGTCAGTTATAGAGTCGGCTATCGGATTAAAGAGAATCAGTCTCATCTCATCCGACAGTAGGCAAGTAGCCCTACCCTTTATAGCAAGCTGAGACTCACTCATCAATAGAGTCAGCCCGGACCGATCCAAGCAAAATAGAAACAATATCAAGTGAAATACCTTGTCGAAAATCTAGTAAAAGGATCCCCGATCCTGAAGATCTCGGGATCAGCTGGAGTCCAAAAACAGATTGATACCAAATCTCTAAGATATCAGGAGAAGAATCCTAGCACGATGGGATCTTCTCATTCCTATAAATACAGAAGACCTCCAAGATGAAAGGTATACAAAAACATTGTCCTTGACACCCTTTTTGAATAATCATGGCCCTGACTTTAGCATCAAAGGGTCCCCGGCTCTAGCCAGGGTCTCCTTTGTTTCTCCCTTGTGCAAGTGATAGGTCGACGGAGGGACGCATCAGATTTTTTACATCAACAATTTGGCGTCGTCTGTGTGATACGATACGAAAAGTCATTTTCCTAGCTCTATCAAAAATCTTCAAAAGATCTCAAATGGCAAGAACGAGGAGAACCGCCCAAAACGAGCCTAATGAGGTCGTTGTGACTGGACCACCGGCAATAGAAGGCCCGCCGGGTACGAACGGTGCCCAAGGGGCCTAGAACCGACCCGATAACCGACAAGGTTCTGCGGCCTGTTCGGCAACCTCTGTTTCGACCAGACATACTCAGCGGAACCGAGGGAATGGGCGGTTAGATAGGGAGGTCCAGGAACTCAGGACCGATATGAACTTCATGAAGCAAATGCTGGAACAGATTCATTGCCAGCAAGTTCCACCCCAGCATGACGGTCAGACGAAAGCCCCACAACAATTCGCTGACCCTCAGCCCGTGGCTCCACGCTCTGTCCCTCAACAAAGTCAGCACCAGGGTCCACCCGAGCCAGCACCCTCTCATTCTGTGACCGCCCCACTGCCTGCCACTGATCTTCGACATGAAATAGATCGGATGAGGCACAGTAGGCCACCAGTTGAGGGTACGGCTGATAGTGACGAACCCTGGAAAGTCGGCCTTCAGGACTTCAGGAGGGAGCTACGGGAAGAGATTGCAGATATGAAGCAAGGCCGCGACGTACATCAGACAAGGCTCAAGACAAAAGTATCCCCGTTCGTTAAAGAGATTATGCAAGCTCAGTTACCCGAACGGTTCCGTCTTCCACAGATTACGCCATTCACCGACAAAACCGATCCAACCGAGCATATCGAATCCTTTCAGACGTATATGGAACTGCACGATGCCTCGGACGCCGTTATGTGCCGAGCTTTCTCCCTTACTCTAGCTAATGTAGCTCAGCTTTGGTTCAAACAGTTAAAACCAAAGTCCATTAGCTTGTTCACAGAGCTCAGTGATGCCTTCCTCACTAATTTCATTGGTAGGAAGAAAAAGTTAAAGCCACCTACTCACCTAAACAACATAGTTCAAAAGGAGGGAGAGCTGTTAAAAGACTATATTAAGCGCTTCAACTTCGAGTCTCTCCAAGTCTGAAAACATTTGGACGAGACAACACTTAACTCAATCATGCAAGGCGTTAGAGATAAGCCATTTCTGACTTCCTTGGACAAAAACCCGCCTACCACTCTAGCAGAATTTATGGCTCGGTCAAACAAGTATACAGACGCCGAAGAAACCCGAATCCTGCGTGAGGCCACTCAAAACGTGAAAATTTCGGCCAAAGAGCTAGCAAAGAAAGAAGTTGACTTGGCTAGTGGAAAGAAACATCAAGATGATCGGTCTCGTAATGAATGTCGATCTGGTAAGCGGCCTGACCACAAATTCTCAACGTATACCCCGCTCAATAAACCACAAGAGCAGGTTTTAATAGAGATCAAGGGCGAATGGTTCATCAACTGGCCAGATAAACTCCAAAGCAATCCAAACCGACGAAATAAGAACAAATACTGTCATTACCATCGCGATCATGGGCATAATATGAGTGACTACTATCACTTGAAAGAAGAAATCGAGAGACTCATCCGAGAAGGCAGTCTCAGAGAGCATGTCGAAAGAACAGGGACAACGGAAGAACATTCAGGTGATAACCGACCCAGGGAAAAAATTCAGACCATTGTCGGTAGGCCTCGAGGCGAGGGCGAGTCAAACAATGCTCGAAAAAATCACGTTAAGAGCATTAGTCGGCCTAAGTCCGAAATCCTGATTTTAGCTCGGCCTTCGAAAGAAAAGAAAATGGAGAAGTATTGCATATCGTTTACCAATGAAGACGCTTGGGGCATTCATCATCCACATGATGATGCATTAGTTGTCACCCTTACTATAGCGAACCGCAAGGTATTCCACATTCTCATTAATACAGGGTCATCCGCAAACGTGTTGTTCGCTCAAGCATTCGACAAAATGGGTGTCGAATGATCGGCGTTACAACCAGTTTACACGCCATTGATCAGATTCTCGGGTGGAAAAATCCTTCCTGAAGGAGTGATCTCGATGCCGCTCACTGGCGGAAACTCTCCACATCAAGCGACAGTAATGGTCGACTTTCTGATAGTCGACCAACCATCAGTCTACAACGCTATACTCGGTCGACCCTCTCTATAACTTCTCCTAGCTGTAGTATCGATATACCATCTCTCCATGAAATTCCTGACCGAGTCGGGAATCGGAGTCGTTAAAGGCGACCAACAGGATGCACGGCGCTGTTATGCGACGGCCGTAAAGACTCCAGCCGAGGTAACCACGATTGAGTCGTTGGACCCTCGGGCTGAGACCTACGAGCGAGGACAACTGATAGAAGACCTCATCCCAATACCTTTGGTCGAAACAGTAGTCGCACCTGAAAGATAAGATGGTATCCCTACTCTGATGATACGCCGATGTATTTACATAGAGTCATGAAGATATGCCTGGGATCAATCATTTGGTGATGACTTATCACCTCAACATCGACCCGACCTATCGACTGATCTGACAGAAGCGATGACCACTCAGCCCCAAAAGGTACGCCATCATCGAAGAAGAGGTCAGCATGCTCCTCATGGTTAAATTCATCGAGGAGATATACTATCCGGAATGGGTAGCTAATGTCGTACTCGTTAAGAAAGTCAAGGGGAAGTGGCGAGTCTGTATTGACTATACCGACTTAAACAAAGCCTGCCAAAGGACAGCTTCCCTCTTCCAAGGATCGATCAGTTGGTGGATAGCACAGCAGGACATGAACTTCTTAGTTTTATGAATGCTTATTCCAGATATAATCAAATTGTAATGCATCAGCCAGATAAATCTAAGACTACCTTTGTCACTGACAAAGATCTTTACTATTACCTTGTGATGTCATTTGGTCTAAAGAATGCAGGAGTGACCTACCAGCGATTAGTGAACAAAATGTTTGCTCGGCAAATCGGTCGAACCATAGAAGTATACACTGATGACATGCTCGTCAAAAGTATACATGCGGCCGATCATACTACCGACCTAGAGGAAATGTTCTTAATTCTTTGTAAATATCAGATGAAGTTAAACCCGAGTAAATGCGCTTTTGGGGTAAGCTCGGGTAAATTCCTCAGGTTTTTAGTTAGCCAGCGAGGTATCAAAGCGAATCCAGAGAAAATCAAAGCATCACTTGACATGAAAATTTTAAAAACAGTCAAAGATATACAAAGGCTGACTGGATGAGTAGTCACACTCAACCGCTTCCTCTCCCGAGCTACCAATAAATGCCTCCCGTTCTTCAAACAATTAAAGGGACAGCAAGTGGTAGATTGGACGGAAGAGTGCGAAGCAGCGTTCCAGCAGTTAAAGTCGTATCTCGGATCTCCACCTCTCCTATCAAAACTCGAGCTTAGGAAAACTTTGCTGTTATATCTGGTGGTATCCAATGCAGCCATAAGCTCGGCATTAATACGGGAACATGAAGGAAAGCAATTGCCGGTGTATTACATCAGCAAAGCATTACTACCGACGGAAACCAGATATTCACCTCTAGAGAAGGTGGCTCTAGTCCTAGTTGTCTCCTCACGACAACTTCGGTCATACTTTCAAGCTCACACTATTGTCGTCATAACTGACCTCCCACTACGTAAGATCCTTCAAAAACTGAAAGCTTCCGGCCAACTAACAAAGTGGGCGATCGAGCTCAATGAATTCAACATTCAATACAAGCCGAAGGTAGTGATTAAAGGGCAAGTTGTGGCCGACTTCATAGCTGAAGTTACACCATATACCGATTCACCTACCGAGCTTGTAGGTGAGCCAACCAATCAGTCGACTGCTTCTCCCGAGTCATCGCCTCACCTAACCCCCTGGAAACTTTATGTCGATGGCTCATCCAACTCTAAGGCAAGTGAGTTAGGAGTCGTCCTAGAAACTCCCGATCAAACCTACATGTAATATGCCTTAAGACTTGAATTTTAAGCATCGAACAATATAACAGAATAGGAAGCCTTATTGCTCGGCCTCCAATTAGCAGCCAGCCTGGGTGTTATTCATCTCAACGTATTCAGCGACTCGCAGTTGGTCGTCAATTAGGTCACCAGCATGTATCAAACACGTAAAGAGTAGCTGAAAGCCTACATGAAGAAAGTTAAAGAGTTGATCGACGGTTTTCAACTATGTATCGTCACTTGGATCCCTCAAACAGATTATGTCAAAGCCGACCTATTGGCGAAACTTGCCTCTGCCAACTAAGACGATATACCCAGGTCCGTTCCAATCGAGAACGTCGCTAAGCCGAGTATTGACGACCTGCTTAGCTCGACCGTACACTCAATCGATTTGGAACACACTTGGCTCGACCCGATCGTCTAATATCTCGACAGTGGGAAGTTGCCCGAGGATCATGCCGAGGCCCAACGGTTGAAGATCTAAGCCTCTCTTTATACCATACTCAACAGAGTACTGTATAAAAAAGATTTTTCACTCCTTTGTTATGCTACCTAAATCATGATGAAGCTAATTATGCACTTCGAGAAATCCACGAAGGGATTTGTGAAAATCACTGGGGAGGACGATCGCTTGCACATAAGGTCTTACGGTAAGGGTATTACTGGCCAACCGTTCAGCACGATGCTCGCGAGCTCGTCCAGAGTTGCGACAAATACCAATGATTGCGACCGTTCCAAGACAGCCACCCGAAGAGCTAACCCCTTTGGCCGGGCCTTAGTCCTTCGCATAGTGGGGAATCAACATCATCAGACCACTCCCTTTAGGGAAAGACCAAACCAAATTTGTCATTGTTGCAGTTGATTACTTCACGAAGTGGGCCGAAGTTGAGCCATTCGCTAGGATAACCGAATAAAAGATCACGGATTTTGTCTGGAAAAATATCATCTGCCGGTTCGGCATACCTCGGACCATCATTACCGACAACGAAAAGTAATTTGACAACAGGCAGTATCGAGAGATGTGTGATAATCTAAGAATAAGGAATGTCTACTTGTCTCCCCATCATCCTCAGACGAATGGACAAGTCAAGGCAGTCAACAAAATCATCAAACAGCATCTCCGAACCAAACTTGACAGAGCTAAGGGAGCATGGACCGAAGAACTTCCTAAAATACTATGGGCATACAGAACTACCGCCCGAACGGCCACGAGAGAAACCCCCTTCTCCCTTGTATATGGATCAAAAGTCGTCACCCCGATCGAAATCGGACTACCTTAAGCCCGGGTCAGTTCGTTCAATGAACGAGACAATGAAGAACTGTTGGCTCTCGGACTCGACCTTTTGGAAGAACAAAGAGAAAGGGCTAGGTTACGGATAATAGTTCGGCAACGATAAGTAGCTCAGTTCTACAATGCCCAATTCAAGGTTTGACGATTCCGAGCGGGGAACATGGTCCTCTGAAAAACGTTCCTGAACATAAGGGAGGTTGGCACAAGCACACTGGGACATAATTGGGAAGGACCCTATTTTGTCTCGAGCACTATCCGACCCAGGACGTATCAGTTGGAAGACCTAACTGGGCAATTATTCCCTCATCCTCGGAATGCCGAGCATCTAAAAATCTATTATCCCTAGGACAGCCATCGGGCAATTAATTGCATTCATTTGCCAAACGAGTAAGCAATGAAAAAAATATAAACTGAGCCAAAAGAATATGAAGATCAATATATTCACTCATCAATACAAGTTTTACATCGAATTACACTAGTTCCTGCTTTGGAATTACATCGACAAAATGACAAGGACAAATGTGAAGAAGAGTCGGCTGAGACACGCGATGTCCCTCTAGGTAACGAATACTCTCGAACCCAGCTGAAGCTTGGTGTGCTAGAAGTGCTTAAACTTTGGTGTGCTTAAAGTGTTTGGCATGCTTTGCAATCCAAAATCGGCTTCAAGGTTCACTAAGAGCTAACTTAGGAGGTGACTCAGCTTCACCTGTTGCCGCCGCTCAGACCAACCTCTAACGCTACCTCAGGAGCAGCCTCGGAGTTAACCTCGAGATCAGCCACGACATCAGCAGACCCACCTGCCTCAGCCTCCGGACCTTCAGACTCAGAGCCACTTTCGTCAAATCCCGAGAGATCAAGGTCAGGGAAGAACTGCTTCATCAGGTTTATACACTTAATGTAACCATCCTGATACAAGCGGTCCCGCTCCTCCAAGTACTCTCGAGACTCAAGAAAGGCCTTTACGGCCTGGACTTTAGCTTGCTCGATGATAGCCTTAGTCTTAGTCTTGAGTCGAGACAACTTCTCTTCAAAAGAAGTAAGATCCTGGCGACTACGCCGACTCTCCTCCTAGGCCTCTTGCAATTGCGAGGCCAAACGAGCACTCTCGGCCTTGGCTTCCTCAATGGCCTTCCTGGTAAGCCCTAAGTCGTCAGTCATTATGTTAATCCGAGTCACGGCGGCAATGAGTTATGCTTCTGCTTCCCCTGCCTATTTCTAAGCATCGGTCAGATTCGAGCCAACCCTGAGCGCACAAGGGGCGAACTACAAAAGAAAAACGCAAGGTCAAATCAAGTCTAAGGAAGTCGACAGAACAAGCACGAAGTTCATATCTCACCTCGAGAAGCATCTTCGCCATATGAGAGAGAGTTCGCCTCGGGAGAGCTTCGAAGAGGGTAGCGAAGTCTTTTTCGCTCCCATGGAAAATCGCCTAGGGGACCATGTCCTTAATGGTCCATTGAAAGATCGACATCTCCTGTTGAGTCATCTCCCCTCTTGAGGACTCCCCTCTCTTCTGTTCCGGGACCTGCTCTGCAACAGGTCCTAGCTCGGGAGCCACCGCGTCCGCCACTTCCTCCCCTTCCTTTGTGTAAGGGACAATCACAATCAAGATGGCTGAGGCGGCCTGCCCCTTGGCCTTCGAGACCATCTTCGACTTCTTTGGAGGCCGAGGCTCTGACCTTGTAGGGGCCTTCATCTTGGAAGGAGGACGAAGAAAAGGTCGAGCCTCAGCCATCTCTGCATCAAAAGAAAGATGAGTTAAATAAGATTCGAATGGAATGCAACAGGACAGCTAGAAAGTACTTGTTAAGGCCGAGTCCAAACCCGAATAAAAAAGACACTCCGGTTGGAGAAGTCTCTTCCAAGACCGTTGCTCCGGACTTAGCACCTTCAGGTCTTTAATCCGAGCTAAAGCGCCGACTCCGAGTTTCGGCCTTCGCTCGGGGATATCTGCAAAACACATTCAGTCAGACTCAAGAATGCAATAGTATGAGAAGATAGGGAAAAGAGCATACGCCGAGTCACCTGCTTGGGAGAACGCCCGAGAAACACGAGATTCGACAGGCCCTGGCTCGGCAGTCTCCCAAAGGTCACACGCCCAGAACCATCTATCTCTTCAATGCTTGTTGGAGGTAGGAGGGTCGGTTATCAAAGGACCGCTCTTATTCCACCAAGCGCATAAAAAGTACTAGTCGGGCTGCTGCGGGTTTGGCCGTACTTGGAACAAATAGAGAAACTCGTCGATAGCCAGTGGGGGCTGCTCCATCTCAGCCCACAACACTGAGCATTCGAACAAGTTTCTTCACCCGTTTGGGACTATCTGCTCAAGCGCTATCTGGAATCGGGAAAGTAGATCCACAGCTATCCCCTGAAGGGTCACACGCAAGCCACACTGTGAAGCGACTTGGAAAATAACGACCATCCCACCAGGAGGACGGTCGGGTAACTCACTCAGAAGGGGGAGGCGAATGATGACTGAATCCGGGACATGGTACCCGGCCTTGATCCTGTCCAAATCTGCCTTAGTTAAAACCGAGGGAACGGGACCCTTCTACTCATCTCCGACCTTCCCTCCCTCAGCCGCCGACTCAGCAGCAGTTGCCGATCTCCTAGCAAGGACCGAATCACTAGCCCCTTCCGCCGCCTCATCCTCTTCTTCCGTTTCCTCCCCAGGAGGATTGGGTCTACCAGGGACAGTCGCCAACGATGCTCCTCTACGAGGACCTGCCGAAGTAGGGCACTCCGTAAAAAATTTCAGCCACCCTTTCGGAATGCTGAAAAGCTGCATTGGCGCCTACAGCTATCTCCGCCAGTAGCGAAGATGATTCCAAAACGTTCCAGAGACGCCTTGCTTCACCCTCGCCACCAGAAGCTCCCTCCCGGGGGCTCTGGGAACCTTACATTGCCATTGGAATTGAAAGCGAAAGGGAGAAAAAGAGTTAAAAACTCACCGAAGATAACGAGAAGGAGATGGACGTGGAAGCAGAAATCGAAAACAAAAATGGCGGAGAGTGCAAAATCAGTGAAAATGGAAATTGGGGAAGAGAAAATTGCGCACGCGAAAATGGGAGAGGAGCGTCTCGCTCGCCCTTTTATACCCTTGTCACATGGCAAGGGCATTTAAGGAGGAGTCGAGTGGACGGCCGCTTCGACTCCCCCGTCTAATACGTGGCGCACTCCGGATGACGCAAACGCCGCCTTCGCCACGCGTCTAACGCTCATAAGCTAAAAGAATGCTTTGATGGCTTCCCGCTCGTGCTGCCTCGATCAACGAACCGACGCGTGTTCTGGATAACGCATGACTCCTGCAAGCATTAAATGTTCCATCATAACGTCGGCCCCTTGTTCAAGCCGATTCAACAACTCTTTACTCCTTAGCATCAACATGGTTGACGCAAGGAGTAAGGGGGCTTACTGTTGGGAGAAAAATGGAACAAGTCCAGAGACTCGGCTATGGAATGGACCAACTCTACTAACATCTCTCGGGACACCAAGGCAAGCATATCAAAAGCCTAGAGGGACTTTGCTCGGATTGTGGGAAATGAATCCCGACTGAGACTTACGAAGTCCAGATTTATAAGGCAAAGTATACGAGATGCATAAAGTTGACTCGGCAAACGAGGCAGCGACATCTAAAAAGGCCGACTAAGGCCCAACGCTCAGAAGCCACCCGACTGACTATAAAATCGACCCATCTTTAGGTCAGTTATAGAGTCGGCTATCGGATTAAAGAGAATCAGTCTCATCTCATCTGACAGTAGGCAAGTAGCGCTACCCTTTATAGAAGGCCGAGACTCACTCATCAGTAGAATCAGCCCGGACCGATCCGAGCAAGATAGAAACGGTATTAAGTGAAATACCTTGCCGAAAATCTAGTAAAAGGATCCCCGATCCTAAGATCTCGGGATCGGCTGGAGTCCAAAAACGGATTGATATCAAATCTCCAAGATATCAGGAGAAGAATTCTATCACGATGGGATCCTCCCATTCCTATAAATACATGAGACCTCCAAGATGAAAGGTACGCAAAAACATTATCCCTGAGACCCTTTTTAAATACTTCTAGCCTTGACTTTAGCATCGGAGGGTCCCCGGCTCTAGCCAAGGTCTCATTTGTTTTCCCCTTGTGCAGGTGATAGGTCGGCGGAGGGACGCATCAGATTTTTTGCATCAACAATGACCATTATAGAAAAGAGATTAAATCGTATTGGTATATAGGAAAGAGTAAGGCAAGACCATGGACTCTCAATGTAGTTAAGCATATGAATGATTATAGAGTGATAGAGTATTATAATTGGTGTCTCATTTAAGCCTTAAATTTCTTATAAAAATATCCTATGGTTTCTTTTGCATATAACTGTCTACATTTAGAATAATCGACATAAAAATAGCCACTTTATGTGTGGTGTGGCATACCGTGTTGATTATATACGGCCTTAGAAGTGTAACTTCTAAGAGGCCAAAATTCCCTTTGTTCGAAACATAATTACTCTGTGGCCGCCTGAGAGTGCAATGAATTTCATTGAATGGATTCACGTGCAGCCCCCACTGTATGTGGGCCCACCTTGCTGTTTGTGAGAAATAAACTCTATCAGTCTGTTTTCCCAACTCAGTTTTAAGGCTTGAAACTAAAAATGAGGTAGGTACAATGCTCAAAGTGAGCCCCACAATGACCCTGAGATGTTTCAATGGTGGCATTTAATCCCATCGTTTCCTATTGGGTGGCCCACTTGAGCTTTAGATCAACCTCATTTTTGGGCACAGGCTCTTGAATAAGATGGCAAAACAGATGAATGGGGTGGATTTCTCACAAACATCAAGATGGACCCCACAATGTATGTCCAAAGAGTTATTACTCAAACAATTTTGTGGCTGCCTAAGACATGAATGACTTGAACGTGTGACCCAACCTCGACCATGCTACTGCCCACCTTGATGTCGTAAGAAATCCACCCCGTTCATCTGTTTTCCCAACTCATTTATGAGTTAGCCCAAAAATGAGGTAGATCTGCCCATAGTGGCCCCACAATGACCCCAAAATGTTTCAACGGTGTAAATCAATTCCATTGTTTCCGGTAATGCGGCTCACCTGAGCTTTGGATTGGCCTCGGTTTTGGGCCTATATCCTTAAGTGAGATGAAAAAATAAATGAATGAGGTGAATTTCTTACAAAAATTAAGGTAAGACCCACTAAGTATAGTTATGGAGTTATTACTCCAACTACTATCATTAGGGGTGTACATTGAGTTGAATCAAGTCGAGCTGGCCTCAGCTTGGCTTGAATAGTGGCTGACCTCAACTCGAACTTAACTCGGTTCGGTTCGGTCAGCAGCTCGGGCCAGCTCGGCTCAGTTCGGTCAACAGCTCGAGCCGAGTTCGAGCCGAGTTCGCCATTGAGGCATTTTCACAAACACCTGAACTGCAACTTCAAAAACTCATTGTTTTATGAACAGGGGCAATGGTTTTACAGGTATTTTCTCAAACACCTTCTAGGTAACATAAAAACCAAAAAAAAAAAAAAAAAAGGCAGAGAGAGAAAAAAGGTTTATGTACAAACCTTCCTTGTCACCAGCCACATTTCGTTAAGTCATTTTATCAAACAATTGGTGAGCAACATCAATGGCAAAGTAACCGAGTCACCGAACTAATTCGATTCGAGCTGGATTCGATCTGAGTCGAGTCGAGCTGGGGCCTGCTCGAACTCATTTTCGAGCTCAAAAAATCAGCTCGACTCGGCTCGAACTCAGCTGTGAAACGAGTCGAAATGAGCTTTTTTTGAGTCGAGTCGAGCGAGCTAACCAAGCTAGCTCGGTTCGTGAACACCCCTAAGTTTATCATAATGATGTTTGCCTATCCCACACTCTTGTATAAGGGAGCCCATCTACATGCCACCCCACGTACCACCTGTGACAGATGTGTGTGAGATCTATCTCGTCAATAAGACAAGCCCCATTTGTAGATGCCCTTCATTGAAGAACTAACTGATCCGCTCATCATATGGGCCACTTCCCTTAAATTTCATTTCTATCCATCCATTTATCGTTGAAACTGTAGACTGCCTCAAGTTTTGGCCAAGGGCATTTATACTGTGCGGACTCATCCATGGACGGCTTAAATCTCACACACGCTGCCACATTGGCACATGTACAGGCAAGTAGATGGGCACCCTTTTTAAATCCACGCCCACCATTGAAAACTTCTTAGGGCCGACCGTTGTGTGTGTGTGTGTGTGATCAACACCGTCGATCTGTTTTGCTAGCTCATATTGTGCCATAAGCCAAAAAATGAGGCAGATTACAGGCATAGGATTTTGACGCCTACCATTGAAAACTTCCTAGGCCCCACCATGATGCATGTGTCTGATCAACTCTGTCCATCCATTTTTATAGCTCATTTTACATCACGAGCCAAAAAAATAAGGGAGATCCCAAGCACAAGTGGACTGCACCAAATGAAATAGTGGGGATATTGGCTCCCACCGTTGAAGCCTTCCTAAAGCCCACCTGTGATTCAGATTGCCTTATTTTTTAGGGAAACGGACAGGGATCTTTTTCTCCTTTTGGAATCCAAGATGCAATAGCAAATCGGGAGGGGTGAGCGCAATTTTTAGAAAGATAATTGGTCAATATTTGGCCCCTTTTTCTCAGAGTGGAGAACCCTGTTCCTTCTGAGTTGATGGATCTTAGGATAATGGACTGTTTGGGGCGCATAGGGCCTCTCCTCCCCTCTTCAGTTTTCTCTTTCTTGCCACAGGAGCTGATTGACGCTATTTTCCACGGTTGGTTCTGCACCTCTGATGGCCCGGATGTCCCGGTCTGGCCACTCTACCCATCTGGCATATTCTCAGTTAAGTCTGCATGGGTACACATCAGATTGCCTCGGCAGCAGGTGGACTAGCATGACAAGATCTGGCTTCCGCAATTGCCGCCGAAAGTATCCTTGCTGCTCTAAAAAGCGATTAAGGGAGCCATCCCGGTGGAATCAGCGGTCCAAACTAAAGGCATCCACCTTGCTTCGCGCTGCGTCTGCTGCAATAGGCAGTCGGCGATTGAGACAATCCACCACGTCTTTCTGCACAGCGCTCGGGCTGAAGCGGTGTGGTCCCATTTTGCCTCCATTTTCGGATTCGTCTTAACAGGGGTGTCTTCGATGCAAGACAGGCTTCATCAATGGTGGCAGGGTCCTTCCCCAAGGGGCTGGATGAGATCGCTATATAGAGTGATTCCAGGCTTCATCATTTGGGAGTTGTGGAGGGGCAGGAACCAGGGAAAATTCGATGGCTCTCACCCCTCTTTTCAGGTGCTTGTATCGCGGGTTTTAGGGTGGCTTCGTGCGACCTTCCACAGAGGGTTACCGGATCGACCTCATCGACACTCTGGCAACATCCTCCTATCTCGCTTGGGTTTTCGTTCACAAGTACCCTCCCAGCCCAAGCCCAAAGTAATTATTGTTAAATGGGTAAAACCTCCACATGGCTGTATTAAAATGAACGCTGATGGGTCCACCAGGGGAAACCCAGGCCTCACCAGAGGGGGAGGGATTTGTAGAGGACATGATGGCTCTTTCCTTTTCGGTTTTGCAGAAGGGTACGGGAGGGCCTCAAACACCCGAGCTGAAATCAGGGCAATACATGACGGGTTACTCTTTTGCCTCAAGAGGGGCTTCAAAAGAATCATCATCGAGTCTGACTCTCTGTTGATGATCAATTTCCTTAGCGGAAAGTCCAGCTCGGGGTGGAAATGGAGGTATTGGTTGAGCAAGATAAAGGCTCTCCAAAAGGGCGGGGAAGTGGAGTTCCGCCATATTCTTAGGGAGGGGAATGAGCCAGCAGATAGGTTGGCTAGATTGGGCAGCGGCTCCCAGTCCTCCTCCCAGTCTCTCTCTCTCTCTCTCTCTCTCTCTCTCTCTCTCTCTCTCTCAGAGGTCCCTAGGGAGATTAGAGGTCTCATTTTCCTGGATAGGGTGGGCCTGGGAGCACTAAGAATTTAGCTCTGTCAGGATCTCTTTTACTTTGTCTTTTGCTTGTGCAGTGGATAGTCATATGATAGGTTCTGGCAGGTTTTTTTGGTAACTGCTATACTTGAATTGTATAGAGCCTCCTGAAACATCTTTACAAGGGAAAAAAAAAAAGATTGCCTTATTTTTTAGCTCATGGCCTAAAATGAGATGGCAAAAAAATTCACAGTGTTGATCACACACATACATTAAAGTGGGCCCCATCAAATCTCCCACATGCTTAGGCTCGTTAATACGAAATAAATTTTTTCACCCAATTTACAAACATAGGCGTGTTACTTTAAATATTTTAAAAGCTAGCACGGCCCTATATAGTGTGGATATTTACTTTATATATTGTAAATATTCCATACAATTAGATATATTACCACTTAAAAGTTAAACAACATATAATGTAAGTAATTTACAATTGAAACTCTTTCTATATGTAAATGTTTACAACTTAAAACTTGAAGGGCATCCAAACAACCCCTCTTTTAGAGCTATAAAATCTGAAATCAAGATTTTCAAATAATTTATTTTCCACTACATTTAAAAATCCCAACAAGACATCCATGAGCTTTGTACGGAAAGATGAGAAATGTGTATGGGGGTGCACTTTAAAAGTGCACTTCCCTCAAACATGAAAATTAGAAGCATGTGCACAAGATCAGGGCCGCTTGTCCGATGAGCCACACTTGTGAAGTGGGCCACAATTGAAAATAGGAACCATGGAACCATACCATTGCTCCATCTCCATTAACCATTTCATTTATTTTCTAGAAATTGGCCCATCTAATGACCATATCAGCCTGATTTGTGGGACATGGAATCAACTTAGTGGGTATTGCTTGATGAGCGGCTCAGATCTGACACAAATGCTCCCCGTCTACCCATGGAAGTCAAGAACAATTGTAGTGAGGACTAATGTTAGATGAGCAGCTCCAATCTAACACACATGCTCCCCCTTTACACGTGCAAGGCGAGTGCAATTTAGATTGGTACGAACATTAACCAATTATTCACGATCCTAAAATCTATTGTGATATTATTAGGGAAGGAGATCTCAATCTACTACCAAAAGAATCTTAAGCCTTCTTTTGCCTCCCAAGAACCTTAACCAATGATTCACGATCCTAAAATCTATTGTTATAAGGGAAGGCGATCTCAATCTACTGTCAAAAGAATCTTAAGCCTTCTTTTTCCTCCCAAAGAAGAGAGAAATGCCAAAGCGAGTCACACGTGTTGTATGATTGGTTGGTGACCCCACGTGAAGAGATACTTTCGAGGATACGGGAATATCAGGAGTGGGGCCCACCTAACCAATCATCATCCCACTTCGTCCGGCCTTTCCTGCAGGTTTCATACTCACCAGACCCACGTCTCAGATTAAAATAAGGTCCGAAAGAAATCCATTGTGTATATCCTGCCCACTATTCAGGGAACCGTTCGGTGCATGGGTGCACCACACGTGGGATGTTTGTTTATAATTTAAGTCGTTCATCATGTGTGGGCCCGAACTTAAGCCGCCCAGAAATCCAGCAATGTCGGACATCAAGTGGCCAATGATCTCACACGTGGTGTGGCATGCCTGAGTCCCGGATCAGGTTGTTTTTTGAAATACTGTGTGTTTCCTTTGTCCCGGTGATAGAAACCAGATGGACGGGTTGGATGAAATGTACACACCATGTTGAGTCGAGTTGAGTTGATTCAAAGCGTCCGACCGGTCTTTACTTGACTTCACTTGATATTTAATAATGGGGAAAGGTTCTATGCGGTCTAGCTCAGGGAAACTTCCCATGAGGTCAAGCTTTGTGGGCCCCACCGTGATCTGTGTTGAAAATCTACCCCATCAGTCAGATGCAATATTCCATGATGGGCCTGGGGCTTAACAATAAAGTCAATCCGTGAAGTTTGTGGACCACACCACATACAAAAATTGAGAGAGGTTACCCTCCATTAAAACATTCATAATCATTTTTTGGGCCCAACGAGATTTTGTTCACAAATCCAGCCCATCCATTATGTGTTTTCCACTTGGATGAGAGATCAGACCAAGTTTCAGATGAATCCAAATTTTATGTGGGCCCCACCAAGTGCTTTTATATATTTTAGGCATGTCTTCACATGAGATTAGTTGGTATGGCCCACCTGAGTTCCCTATACGTCTGCTTTTTGGGATATCCCATAATTTAAAGGAGACCCACCAAATGCACGGTGTTGATGGTCGACATGCATCACGTTGGGCCCACACAGCTCGACCTCATGGGAAGTTCCCATGGGCTCGACTGCATGGAACCTTTTCCCTTTAATAATTAAATTTATTAAATAATAATATAGTAAAAATATAAAATAGTGAAAGGATATACATGATTATCATTACGATGCATGGTGTGCTGGTTTGTCGTTCAAATCCAGTTTCCTACAGCGCGTGTACAACGTAGCTCATGCACGCGCCAACACGTGTCCCAAGGTGCTGTCCAGGTTCTATATCGTAACCGTCCGCCCATCAGGTGGGTAGATGTTGTTACATAAAAATAAATCGAGTCCACTCGCAAGTGGTTACTTTTAGAAACAAATGGACGTTCAAAAAACTTCAGCCAAGTATTTCAGCTATATCTTTCTTTCATTAAATGTCGTCCACTTGATGAGTGGACCCACATTGATTCCTGGGCAAGAGCATCTATGCAGCGGTGCTGTTCAAATGACTGGATTTGATCTAATACCAATGGGCCACACTGACTATTTACATAGTGTACATGAGCTGCCTTGTACACACATTCTTGTAAAAGCTGTTATATTAGACATTTCATGATATTTATTGCGATGAAAGGCACCTTAGAGGAAAGAAGAATTTTTTACATACACCAACCTCCTATTTTATCAAACTCTACATTAGAGGTGTAATAGAGTCGATCTGGTAGCCTGGCACAGCTCAACTTGACTTGGCCACTTGCTGACCTCAGCTTGAACTCGGCTCGGCTCACCTTGGCTTGGCTCAGCACGGTCCTGGAGCTTGACTGGCCAACTCAACTCGATTTGGCCAGCAACTTAAGCTAATTTGAGCCAAGTTTGAGCCAAGATTAAGTCGAATTGGCTTATATAGCATTTTCACAAACATGTAATTTATACTTTCAAAATCTCACTGTATATAAAACAGCAATAATGGTTTTACAAGTATTTTATCAAATACCTTGTGAGTAACATAAAATTTTTCTTTTTTTAAAAAAAGGTATTTGTTTTATATACTTACCTTCTTTGCCACCAACCACACTTCATCAAGTCATTTCATCGAATAGTTGGTGAGTAACAACAATATCAAAGTAACCAACTAACCATGCTAGTTTGATTCGAGTTCAATTCGAGTTGGGTTCGATCCAAGTTGAGTCGAGCTCAGGCAAGCTCGAACTCGTTTCAAAAAAATTTTGAGCTTGAAAAATCAGCTCGACTTAGCGCAAAGTTAGTTTTGAACCGAGTTGAATCCAGCTTTTCCGAGTCGAGTCGAGCCCTACACCAAAAAACCCTTATATTTTCAATATTATTAAATGACTCTTTTTTATTTCTTTTTTGCATGTCCTATCATAAAACACTATACTAAATGATGCTTTCATTCTTGACTTTGTATGAGAAAAGGTCATCCACAGTGTTTAGATGGTTTTCTTGTCCCACTTTGAACAGTTTAGATCAAATGTCATGAATGACCCAACATGCGGCCATGGTAGGGCCCACGTAATAAATGGTTTCTATCTCAGCCTAAATGAGTACTTTTTTTCATTTTATAGAGTCAGAAATTTAACAGTCAATCCCGAAGGAAATTAACAGTGTATTTTCTGACCATATATAAAATATAAAGGGTTTATTTGATAATAATTAAAAGGTAGGGGTTTTTTTATGTATTGTAAAAAGAGAGCGTAGTATATGTTAAAAACTCGAGGGAAAACAAAAAAAACGAGAGGGAGAAATTAGAAATAGTGCTTGATTGCGGACTTTATCAATAGATCCGGGCTGCTTTGAATAATCTACCATCTCTTGGGCTAGGCATGTCCCAAAAACCCTGCTGTTTGGGCTCTCAATGGGCTGGGCCTGAGGTTGGTTTGGGCCCATATGTTGAACTTATTAGCCATGCCGGAGGCCGGATTCAGAAATTTTCTTACCCACATGCATAACGACAAATCTCGTTCTAGGCAATATCTCGCTTGGAAATTTCCTGGGAGATTTTCAAATTTTGAGGTTTTTATCAGGATATCATCTGGTAACTCTAGCAGAGAATAAAAATATCTAAAAATATTTAATGTAAATTAATAGATATTTTTAAATTTTAAATATATGTTAGCATTTATTCCTTTGGTGTAGTTTTCAGGGTATTATCGTGAGATTTTCAAAATCTCGGTGATATTTATCAGACTGCCCACAAGTACTCGTCACCACATGCACCACATGCACTCATCAGGTGGGCCACACGTATAAGTTGAATTTGAACTGTTAGCAAGTCTTTTAAACCGTCCATTGCATAGATGTATGGGTGGCCCAACTTGATCTTTGCATATGTGGTCATCTTCACGGAGGGTTCGTGTGGGCTTATCAAAACCTTCCATTTGTTAGTTTTTCTTAGATCCATTACAGAGTTTAGTAAGATCAACACAAGTTTCAAACCAACGGTCCAGAAAAGTCGATGAATTGATTAGAGGCATGACATCAACAAACCTTTTATCATTAGCCCATAAATGAAATGGCCAACCAATTGGTCGGTCCAGATTGAAAGATCAATTTGGTGGTCTCATAAGGTTGACATCACTATACTAAAAGATCAAGCATGCGATCCACGGGCATGGTGCACTTTGTAAAATTAATAAAAGTTTAGATCAACGGTCCAGAAAAAAGTAAAGCCCGTCGAGCTTCTCGTTCTTCATATTCTCCCCAGGATCCCAAGAGTCATGGGCCCACTTTCTATCCGTTTGGCCCAATCTCAGGGCTGGATCCGGGCGTTTTGCATTTGCCCAAGGCCCAATTTTTTGGGTTTTTTTATTTTATATTACTAGGTCTATAACCCTTTTTTTAGTTCAATATTAGTCAGATATTCTATTACCCGATTATCTGACTTCTTTGGATGGTATCCATATCTGACCTACTATGGCTGAAAGTCGGGAGGGTTGGGTTGCATCGGGTTGGTGCTCAACCCTAGCCCAACCCAAGGTTCCCATACCTCAACCCTAACCCAACCTAATCTCAGGTTGGGAATTCTGCTAATATTTTCATTATAAGATTAGTCTATCATATTTTAATACACATTATTTTTTGTACCTATGATTTTATAAATTATATATATAGTTATTTATCATAAAGCACTTCATTTTTTCTAAACAAACAAGCTAAAATACATATTTGGTAGAGAGAAATCCGGCATATCCTATTAGCTTGAGTCATCGGAGATGGTGTGGACCAATGAGAACCAATGGCATTAAAATTTCCTATGCCTTTAACACAAACGATCTGCACTCAATTATTATTTATAACTTATATATCCATCGGGTTCAAGTTGGGTCGGGCAACCCGAGACCTTAACCCAAGCCCAACCCAACTTTTATTGGGTTGGTGTTTATACAACCCAAGCTTGGGACCAAACCCGATACATCGTGCCTGAGCCCAACCCAATGTTGGGTCGGTCACAGGTCCATCAGGTTGAACCCGCCTGACTTTCAGCCCTACGACCTACATCAGACTTATTTGGTCAGAATCCGTATCTGTGTTTGATGTCCAGGTTGGATATCGGATACAGATATTGCAATTAAGGCTGGAAATGGGCGTGGACTAGGCCCAGCCCAACCAGTTCAGAATTTGGGCCAGGTGTGGCCCATTGCCAGACCTAATTGCAATTTCCGACCTGTTTACAGCCCTAAACACATCCAACAAAATCTAATTATGTTCTACCAAACTGTGGGATTCTCAATTCCAAGATTCTCATTATATGTGATCCTGGAGTGAGACATCCTTACATGTTAGGTGGAAGATCAAATCAATCAGTAAACCGGATGAAAACCTCGATTTTACGAGTGGCATATTAGCATGTGCATTCTAGGAAAGCTGTTCTACCAAACATTGGTTCCATGGGATGTTTTAAATAGCGGTAGTACGTTGCGTAGCATTTAGCGTACCATAGTATGTAGCTTAAGCTATACGGTACTTTTATTTTTTAATATAAAAACAAGAAAAATATAATAATTAGTAAGAAAAAAATAAAAATATATAAAAATGCCTAACAAATGATTCATTTTTTAAAATATAAGCATATTCAAACAGGTTATTAATTATTATTTATCAGAAGTTAATCCACATATATAAAGTTATATTAAAAAAAAAAATCAATAATCAAATAATTATAGCATCAACAATTTCTAATTAAACCACTTTAATTAATTATGTCTTCTAATTGAAATCACAAGTCACAACTCACAAGCATGAAAATAAATGAAAATTTCAGACATTAAGAGGAGCTTTCAAAAACCCTTTTTCTTTTTAATTTTAAAGATTTTTTAGTGTAAGTTTCACACCAACTTTAACAAAGGATCACCACCATTTTAAATGAAAGTAAACATAGAAATGTTTGGTTTTAACTTTACATTTTATTTTATTTTTATTACATGAATCTTAAACCATTTTTTAAAAAAAAAAAAAAAAAATTTAAATGTAGCGTACCGTATTCTACAAACGTTACACGCTACGTAGTTGTAACATATGTTGGGGGCCTTGCACAAAACCTTAGGATCTAGCCTCCCAAAACAAACCAAAATTATGGAATAATAAAATAATGAAATAAATCAAAGAATAAACCACACCACACAAGAGATTTTTATGTGGAAAACCCTTAAAGAGATAAAAACCACGAGACCTCGTCTAGATTAACAATCCACTATGAAGTAGAACGTTACAACCTTCTTCAATCACGCAGGAGTGGATAAACAATAAGAGAAACAAAGAAAACGGAGAGATCCCACCGATCACGAGGACGTAGAAGCACTGAGATATTGATTGCACAGTAAATCACCTCCACGAGCATAACCTCCCTTCTACAAGCTTCCTCTCTCTCTCTCACACACCTTTGATAGCCTTAAACCCTTTAGCAAACTCTTGTAAAGCTTTAGGAAACCCTCTTGCATTACCTAGAAAGCCCTAGGTATCTCCTATTTATAGTTTAGGAAACTCTCTTTCGCACCCTGTCGCGAAAGGCCTCGGATTTCCGCAGTCCACACAAGATCCGGACTCAAATCTGCGTAAGTTCGACTGGTCGAGCCGAGTCCTCGACCGGTCGAGCACCTCCCTCGACTGGTTAAGTACCTCGGAGAAAAATATTTGATGGTCACTGGACTTTGAGTCGAGCCCCACTCGACCAGTCGAGCGCCACCCACGACCAGTCGAGCAGCCCACTTGACCGATCGAGCAGCATGATGAATTGCCCCGATTTTTCACTCGCTGCTCCATCTCTCCTCTGAACTGAGGAAAAACCCCATCAAATCTCTCCCTTTTCGACTCAAGAGGGATTCACCTTCCTCAAGCCAGCCTGGTTTCTATAAACCTCAAACTTGCCCTTAAGCAAAGCCTTGGTCATCATGTCTGACCCATTATCGTCCGTGTGGACTTTCTCAAGCTGTAACACTTTCTATTCTAAGGTATCCCTGATCCAGTGATACCAAATTTCTATATGCTTCGACTTAGAATACTAACTTAGATTCTTGCTCAAGTGTATAGAACTTTGATTATCGTAATAGACCACATGTTGTTCCTGCTTCAGGCTAAGTTTCTGTAGGAACATCTTCATCCAAAGCATTTCTTTACATGCCTCTGTGATTGCAATGTACTCGGCATCTGTCGTCGACAATGCTACGACTTTCTATAACTTACTCTACCAAGAAACCGCTCCCCCTGTAAGCGTAAATAGGAACCCCGATGTATACTTCATATAGTCTATGTCATCTGTCATATCTGCATCTGTGTAGTCCTCTAACACAGGTTTTCTGTCACCATAACATAGGCTCAACCTGGATGAGCCTCTTAAATAGGGCAGTATCCATTTCACCGTTGCTCAATACTCTTTGCCTGGATTGGCAAGATACCGGCTGACAATACCAACCACATATACTATGTCTGAGCGTGTACACACCATAGCATACATCAAACTTCCTACAACTGACATGTAGGGTATCTTCTATATCTCTTCCACCTCTACCTTCGTCTTAGGACACTACCTGTCACTTAATCTGAAGTGACCATCCAGTGGAGTACTAACTAGCTTCGCTGCATTCATATTGAACCGTTATAGGACTTTCTCAATATACCGCTCTTATGATAGTCAAAGCTTCCTGCTGCTTCTGTCACGGGTTATCTCCATTCCTAGGATCTGTTTAGCCGAGCCCAAGTCTTTCATCACAAACGACTTGCCCAACTCCTGTTTCAGCCTGTTGATTTTCTTGATGTCTTTTCCCATGATGAGCATGTCATCAACGTATAACAGCAGAACTAAGAAATCACCATCTAAGAACTTGCGCGTGAACACACAGTGGTCCGACTCCATTCTGTCATACCCATGCTTTAACATAAACGAATCGAACTTCTTGTACCATTTCCGTGGAGCTTGTTTCAGCCTATACAAGCTCTTCCTCAGCCTACACACCATATGTTCTTTGCCCTTGGGTTCGAACCCCTCTAGTTGGTGCATGTAGATCTCTTCTTCCAGGTCACCATGGAGGAAGGCAGTTTTAATATCTAACTATTCTATCTCCAGATCCATGTTAGCCGCCAACCCAAGCAACACCCGTATGGATGTCATCTTCACCACTGGTGAGAATATCTCCTCGAAGTTTATATATTTCCTGTGACCAAACACTTTCACCACAAGTCTGGCCTTAAACTTCGTCTGTGAATTCTTCTGCTCAACCTTCTTTCTGAACACCCACTTATTGCTCAAAGCTTTCTTGCCCTTAGGCACTTTCACCATATCATAGGTGTAGTTCTTATGCAAGGATTTCATCTCCTCTTGTATAGCTTTCAACCGCTTCCACTTATGCTCGTCAACTAGGGCCTCAGAATAATCTTCTGGCTCTCCCTCATCAGTCAGCATAATATACTCATGCGGCGAGTACCTCTTGTGTAATGGCCCGACCTTCCTTATATGAGGCCTTTTAGGGGAAACCCTGAGAACAAAACCGTGCGGGTCTAGTGAGACCCAGAGCTATTATTATTATTATTATTATTATTATTATTATTATTATTATTATTATATCCAATCCAACGTCCAGACCCTGGACACTTGGACGGACAGCATAGATATAACATATGCATTATGGTGGGATTCACACACATGGAAGGTGTGGAATACATACATCAATGAGTCCCACATGGGGCCCACCTCTTGGACTGCTGTCTGTCCCTAGATGACCTCCTCACCTGTGGCTCAACAGGTGGATCAAGTGGGGGCTGCTCCCCTAGTCCATCTTCTGAAGGAACTCCCTCTTCCTGTACACCTTACTGTACTCCTCCGTCATTAGGCACCACGGGAGGAATAACCGGATCCATATCCTCTAGCTCACCTGAACTAGGATGGTTCTTCTCTGTCTTACCAATGTCTTCTATACACTGATCTTCAAAGAAAATCACATCTCTACTCCTGACGAGCTTCCTCTCGGTCAGATCCCACAATCTGTAACCGAATTTTTCATTATTGTACCCCAAGAACACACACTGTCTGATCTTCATATCGAGCTTGGACCCTCGTCCTTTGGTACGTGAACAGATGCCCTGCATCCAAACACCCTAAGATGACTGTACAATGGATCCTTTCCAGTCCACACCTTCTCAAGCACTTCTCCATTCAACGGGGCTGATGAAGACCTGTTTATCAGATACACTGCTGTGTGCATTACTTCTTCCCAGAACGTCTTGGGCAATTTCACATGAGATAACATACATCTGATTCTCTCTACAATAGTGCGATTCATTCGCTCAGCCACACCATTATACTGGGGGGTCTTAGGAACCGTCTGTTTATGCCGTATACCCAGGGACTTACAATACTCATGAAAGTCGCCAATGTATTCACCACCATTGTCAGTGCAGATACACTTTAATGATGTAACACCCCGTACTTTTCTGTACTCGAGTGTTACCATGTAATTTAATTTAATATAAATACAAACTATAGAATTTGTAATACATAAAAAATAAAACATACTGAAAAATTTTATAATGAATAACATATTTCAAGCAATTTAATGACTAATATAAAATTTAAAACCTAACACATATATGACCATGCGAATAATATACAAATAATATATATATTAATCTTTGCTTACTGATATTCATATAATTTATATATAGTAACAATTTGTGATAATATAAATTATATATGACAAAATATATAAAGGAAATAAATAATAATAATAATAATAGTAATAATGATAATAATAATAAATGTTGAATTAACCCTAATAAAAACATTTAATGTTCTAAAATCATAGAACGGGTGGTCCCAACCACCTAAATAAATTCTAAAGTACCTTTTAATCGTTGGGGATCGAATTGGAATCGATCTGACCGTCGAATTGTCACAATAGACATTTAAAATTATTGATTGATTCGTATGGCCCACCTAAGCCTTGGATTAACCTGGTCTTTGGTCAAAGACACTAAGTGGACCCACCAGGTGGAATAAATGGAGTGGATTTTCCACAAACATCGCGGTGGACCCCACCTCGAGTTGTGAGTGCACAGGATGGTTGTGTACCCGCTGTGCACTGAACCAAGGGGCTCAGTCAAAAGCTATTGACCCGCCCTTTCCTTAAGAGGAGAGGATTATCTCTCGCTCTGGCTTTTAACAGCGGACGGATATCTGTTTTTTACGTGAGATGGCCCACCATCGGCCATTGGTTGGATGATCAGAACCGTCCATATTGTAGAGGGCTCGAAGCTGAATAGAACCATGGTCGATCCACCGTTGGATTGCACGCACGTGCACACGATGTCAGCCTCAAATCAGGCCATAAACACACCCATTTTCGGAAATAGAAATTTGTTGTTGCCACGAGGGCAATCCGCGTACTTGCTTCCCTTTGCATCTCCACAGTTCAAACCGGAAAAATCTCAGTCGTCCAAACTCGGTTTCCACCTTAACAAAACAAAAGCACATCCGGTTTTGCTAAAACTCGCCATCACAGGACATGGTTTCTACCAGACCTCATCCGAGCCCTTTGCTTGTTGCAAAAAATATTGATTTTAATAAAAAAAATATTTTAATAATAAAATAATATATAATATAAAAAGTTGTTTTGAAAAAAAAACACTTTTCTGCTGGTTTTTGGAAATAGTCCCACAAGGAAACGAGAAGAGAAAAACCTGTGGTTTATATGAAGGATGTGGAGTATTATGATATTTACCTACCTAGTCCGTGGACTATGGACCTTCGTGTTCCAGTGCGTAGCACTGGAACACCCGCGCGCGCGCTCGCACTCGGGCTCAGGCACGGGCACGAGCTCGGTCTCGGTCTCAGTCTCAGTCTTAGTCTCGGACTCGGACTCAGACTCGGTCACGGGCTCGGTGCGAGGGCGTGGGCATGTGAGGCAGTGTAGCTGTAGAGGCGTTAGTAGCGCACTTTGCACTTCGCACGTCCGCATCGTATCACAGAGGGTCGCTCCTTCGCGACCTTGAGCGAACCGGAGCGAGACGTGTGTTAGTCGTGGTGCGACTAAGTGGCTATGATGGGTGGCTAGTTAGCAAAGAGACTAAAGGACTGATAGAGAAATCTCTCAGTATAAATAGAGGGACTAAAAAAAGATGTTGCAGTAGAAACTGTAACAGCTGAGCCATTAGTGCAGGGTCCAGCTGTAACTACTGCATGGCTAGCCCAACAGCTAGAAAATGGTTAGTTGTTGTCTCACAACAGTTAGCATACAGCAGCTTAATGGTCCATGCACAATAGTCAGAAAATGACCATAAAACGGTTAGTTTTCCAACAGCCAGAAATGGCTTAATGGAATTTAAGTCTCTGGACCATAACCCCCTATCCACCATAGCCTATAAAAGGAGGACTTGGATGGGTTTCCAAACCATCTCAACTCACTCCAGCAAACCCATACGAACTGAGACAGCCAGCCCCTCTCCACTCATATATTCTAGTGTTTCCAGCAACATAACAAGGCTTAAACCTTAACTTGAAGAACAGACCAGTGGTGTGGTCTAGAACAGTTCAACTGAACCAGTGGCTGAAGATTTGAACTGACCTGTGCAGAAGTCAAAACTCTTTTTCTCTTCTTTTCTTCTTCTTTTGGGATTTTTTTCTTTTATACTGTAATACTGTCAGAAAGCGTGTAATTGAGTTCCATTTGGTGGGCCTTCGTGTTTGCTGAACGCAGACCCATATCAGGCTCATCGTATCCTAGAAGTTATTTGCTTGTAACCTATCATCATACTCAATTCACTTGAGTAGGGACAAATAACGCTTTAAGGACAGCGTTTCAGACGTGCTTCAGCCTGTCCTGATTTCTGATTATTTTGCACTTTTCGATTTCCACATTATACAGAAATACATTGATCTATATAATTTCCAACATTGCTTACCATCCAACGATCCGGAAGCATTAGGGCAAACCATAAGAATGGGAGGAAACCGAGCAAACACCTCCTCGTCCAGTTCTTGTAGCCACAACCAAGAAAACTGTTGTTTTCTTCTCCTTCCGAACCCACTGAGAAAATATCATCAAACCTCTGGTTTCTTGCATCTACAAGCTCCGTTACATCCCTGGGGACCATCCCACAAGGCCGGATTGAAGAAAGGGGGAGTGAATGGAAATCCACCATTGGAGCCGTCACCTCCTTCTCCGTTCGAGCCGCCGAATCGCACTGGTTTGGGGCGATTTCTGGTTAGGTTGGAGCTCACCCTGGCCGGAGATGGGAGGAGGAAAAGAAAGGAAGAAGATGAAAGAAAGAAGAATGAGGGAGAGAAGGTGGTGCGGCTGTTGCACCGACAGTGACTCGGTCTCACTAGAGATGGGCTGAGTTGCTACCCAACGTTGTCCAGCTAGACTTCGTCTGAGTATGGGCACTGCTGGTCATTGCGATAGGAGAGAAAGAGCGGGGGTGAGATGAGTTTGTTTCCATTCGAGTTGGGCCGAACTCGAGTTAGGTCCAAGGCATGCAGCTCGCCATTGAGTTGACTCAGCTGACGACTCATGACCAGGGCTGAGAGATGGAGGCCGAGTGCGTGTCATTTGGGTCGAGTTTTGCTGAGTCCAGGTGTTGGGCATGTGTAACAGAAAGAAAATAGGAAGAAAACAGATGAAGAGAGAGAGAGAGAAGAAGAGAGAGAGAGAGAGAGAGAGAGTGAGTGAGTGAAGGAGAGGGATGAGTCGCGAGTGCTGCCGAGTCAACTCGGCTGGGACTGAGTCCAGCTGGGCTTGGGTCCTGTCCAGGTATGGCTGGACATTCTAGCAAGGAAAGGGAAAAGATGGGAAGAAGAAGGAAAGAAAACTAGAGAGAGAAGGAGGGAGAAAGAAAAGGTAGGCAGTTAAGTGGAATCGAGTCGACTCGACTCGAACTGAGTGGACCAAGGTAAGTCCACCTCCTTCCATACTGAAGTTATTTCGATTTTAGTATCAATATTATCGATATTATCATTGACAGGATCGTAAATGTTGAGTATGATTAACCACTATTATATTACCTATACTTGTATTAGTTACAATAGGCAAGTTTCTAGTATTAAATATAAGAGTTTTGCAATCTTAAATATTATCATGGATAGTAGGGCATGCTATTTAATTTCATCACACGGATTATTAAGATCACATCAACTAGTGTAAATTATATCCTTAATGTTAATGATCACCATGAGATTATCAATATTTAATTAGTGTTGGTCCTTATCAATAGCAAATATTCTACTATTAATACTTGTATTATTTAAGAAATTACTAGTCATTATAAGAATATGAGATAATGTTGATACATTTAAATATGAACTTATGAATCAACATTATTAATATTAATGGGTTAACACTCCTATTATGAATATTATTTGATCCATTGTACAATAATAATAATATTATTAACAATATAAATAATGATTTAGCATTCAAATCCTAGAATCTAAGCATCAAAGTAAACTTTAAGATAAGACCCTAAAACCTAGGTAATCTAAACCTTAGGTTAAGACCTTAACCCTAAATAATGTATAAAACTTGCGTCTGACCATACGATTTTACAATGTATGGTAGGATTTGGTTCTAATGACTCCTGCGTTTCCTAGCAACACTAATGGGCGACTCGACACGTAAGGTGAGGACTCACCCTTTGAGCTTCCCACTTAAATTCATTGATCTAATTATAGATGTTGCCTTAATCTTTTCCATTCAGTATCTCATAAGTTACTTGATTTTGTTACTTAACTTATTATGTGAATACGCGAATATGATAACGTGTTGCGCAATTGATTCCTGTGGTAGATAATGAACATATCTCTTTAATTATAACATGCATAAACGATTTAGTGATAACATGCTATCTTTAGTCGTACACTGTTAATTAACTGTATGTTGGTCGGTTGCGTCGAGTGATGTAATGAATGAACCTGTCCCGAACTCACCAGCTTGCTGTCCATATATCATACTTTGCCTTACATGGCTTGGACCGCATACTCGCCCTACGTGGCTTGAATCGTTTATTTACCCTTCGTGGCTTTGATGGGTCGTTGGTGCCCTTTTCTGGCTTGATGGTTGTATTTTCATATCTTATTAGTTTCTTAGCCATCTTGCGATGTTCGGTCATATCTTGATTTTCGGGTGGAGCAGGTGTTCGCTTTGCGATTTCCTAGCCATCTTGCGGTGTTCACGTACGATACGATTTTCGAGTGGTCTAAAGTTTATATGTTGGTTTTCTAGCCATCTTGCGGTATTCAGTCGTACCATGATTTTCGGGTGGAGCGGGTGTTCGCTTAGTATTTTTCTAGTTATCTTGTGGTGTTCACGTACGATATGATTTCTGGATGGTCTAGAGTTTGTGTGTTGTTTGTCTCTTCATCTTGCGGTATTCAGTCATACCATGATTTTCGGGTGGAGCGAGTGTTTGCTTAGCGATTTCCTAGTCATCTTGCAGTGTTCACGTACGATATGATTTTTGGGTGAAGTAGACATCGGTATGTTGTTCTCTCTTCATCTTGCGATATTCAATCGTACCGTGATTTTGGGTGGAGTGGGTGTTCGCTTAGCGATTTTCTAGCCATCTTACGGTGTTTACATACGATATGATTCCTAAGTGAAGTAGAGGTTTAAAGGTTGATTTTCTATTCACCTTATGGATTTCACTTGTACCATGATTTCTGGGTGGAGCGGGTGTTCACTTAATGATTTCCTAGCCATCTAGCAGTGTTCACGTATAATGTGATTTTTGGGTGTAATAGAAAGTCGTATGGTTGATTATTTGATTACCTGAACATATATCCTTATATTGCGATTGTGATTATGTTTGCTTATGATGAGCAGAGCTGGGCATTTTATACCCGATCCGGTAGATCCGACCCGATCAGACTCGATTCGAACAGAACCGATGGTCAGGATTGGTCAGGATCGGGTAGCATAATCCAGATCCGAAATAGTTTCGGGTCGAATCCGGATAGGCCATGTTCCGAACCGACCCGATTCGAAATCCAATTCGATTGGATCCGATTCGGACCAAACAGATCCGGACCGTGTATATATATAATATTTAACTTTTACTCGCCAGAATATTATTTTACCCTACAGAACAGAGTTCTCAGCGATACCATGGTAGCGGGCAGATTGGCTACTCACCTCCCACCCGCCAATGGTTGGTGGTCAGTGCTTTGTGAGCCCCACCATGATGTATGTGTTTCATCCATGCCGTCTATCTATTTTTCTAGATCATTTTATCGTACGAGACCAAAATTGAGACATATCCCAATTTCAAATGGACCACGTTACATGAAACGGTGTCGAATGAACGTTGACCATTAAAAACTTTTTAAAGGGCACAAAGTTTTTTAACACGCTGAACTTTGTTTTTCCCCTTCATCTGGGTGTGTATGACCTAATCACCAGATTGGATGTCAAATAAACAGTACAGTAGGCCTTAGGAGGATTTTAATGGTGGATATCCAATCACCATTCTTTTCCTGTGGTGTGGTCTACTTTACATTTATATCTTTCTCATTTTTGGGATCAAACCCTAACATGATCAGTTAAAATGGATGAACGGAATGGATGAAACACATATATCATGGTGGGACCCACCGGGCTGGTGCCAGGGGGAGTAGCCAATCCGTTTCCCTCCGTTTCCCACATGATGTCTGTCAGTCCGCTGACATCCACTCCAGCTATATACTGTTGTAGTAGGTACGTGTTATGCGGAGACGAGCACTAGAGCTCCTCGAGCTCCGAGTTGTATGAACGGTTCAAAGGATATCAAAGTTCCATGGCTCCACAGTGACTTCTACCGTTGAAACCTTGCTAGGGCCATGTTGATTTTTATTTGTCATCCATTAGTAAGATTACACAGACATTGATGAAGGTGGAAAACAAATATCAGCTTGATCCAAAACTTCTGTGGCCCTAAGAAATTTTCAATGGTAGAATTTCATTTCACACTATTTCCCGTGGTGAGGCCCACTTGAGATTTGGATATATCTCATTTTTGGGATGAAATCATAAATTTATCTGTTAAAATGGATGGATGGAGTAGATAAAATATACAAATCACGGTGGACCCCACAGAGTTTACTCAGTACACATAGCGTACTCAGTTACATAGTACGCTATCCGCCGCGTGCTAACTGGCCAAGGACGTGAGAAGACGAGACCGACGCTCCTCGAGTTCCGAGTTGTACGAACGGTTCAAAGGACATCAAAGTTATATGGGCCCCACGGTGATGTATTTATTATATGTAAACCGTTCATGTATTTTTAGATATAATTGTAGCTTATTATCCAAAAAATGAATAATATTCGAAGATCATTTGGACCACACCACAAATAGCAACAGAGAATGATTTTCATCGTTAAATATCTCGTGTGGTTCACTCGATGGTTGGATCTGTCTTATTTTTCATCTCAAGCTTTAACACGAGGTCACCAAATGGATGGATGGTTTGGATATAACATATAACCCATGATTAAACCCACACAACTCACTAATATACATACAAAATTAGTGCATGTGCTTGCGTGAAAAGCAGGTATTGCAATTTCTTGCCGTGCAAGTAACATAACGTCCAGTAAAAATCGGAATACGTAGGTGAAAAGCTCTTTCAGAGCCATGTGAGGCACAGCTTGATGTATATTTTTTATCTAAGCCGTTCATCCATTTTGACATACCAATTTACGCCATGAGCAAAAAAATAGCCTATATTAAAGGTTAAAGTGGACTACATTATATGAAACGTTAAATTAAATTCACACATATTCGAATCGTATCCAACTCGATCTGACTCGGTTTCTCTGACCGAGTCGGACTCGGTTCGGGTCAGGCAAATGATGTATTGGATCTGTTCGGATTAGGTGACCCAGATCTGATTCCGGATCTGATCGAGTTTGGGTCAGACCATTGCCATTTCGGATCTGATCGGGTTGAACCCAATCCGCTCCGATCCGAATCGATGCCCACCTCTAATGATGAGATTCTATTGACTAGCTTGATTTTTGAGTGTATGATCATGATTATGAATTGTCCTGTTTAATATATCCATTTTCATGACTTACAAGCTGTATTGGATTATGAATGATGAGTGTGCAATCTTAGAGGGTGCTCCTCACTGCGATAGTCATTGACGCTATCAAACTGTAACAGTTGATGCAGGTGTAGAGCAAGCCGATGCTGTTTACAGGGTTGTTACAGGGTTTCACATCCCAAGAGTGTTGTAATTTACTTTATTTTACATGTAATATTATTTCATTTTGTAATTGTAAGAATGTGGGCATTGGTTTGTATAAGTCATTATGGGCAGCTTCTTGTATATTCCAAATGTAAATGAAAACTTCCTTTATGTTAATTTGTCCACTCTACACTTATCTGCTTATTCTGAATGAATTTTAAAAGAAAATGTGTACTCGAATTTGACCATCCTTTAAGGTTAACACTCGGGTTTTCGAGAAACGGGTCATGTACTCGAGTCCTGAAAAGTCGGAGCGTTACAAATGATCTACCTGTTTCTCTCTCGACCATAGCATGAAACAATTTAAACACACTAAAGACCTTGTCCTTGGATTTCAAAGCATAAACCTGTAACACCCTGAAAATAGGGGGTCGTGCATACGCCCGATTCCCGAGTTCCTAGGGTCACTTGTAATCGATTTTCATTAATATGCGATTAATCTATGTTTAAATGCGCAGCCTGGAGTTCCTGGAACATGAAGCACAAATGCACCTGCCGACTGAAATGAAAGAGAACTAGCATACATATATATATACACACATATACATGACCAAGAAAAATATAAAGGGTCACACATGGTGTCACCCAACAAAATCACAAAGAATAATATGTCAAAAAGGAATAAAGCTGAGCCCTCTGCGCAGCGATCCAACGACCCATCTACTGATCCGACGGGGTCCTGCTCATCAACTGGAAGTAAGGGAACTCGTCCTCCTCCTCGAGGTTCGCATCGCCATGCTCCATGAAATCTGTATTACCTGCATCTATGAACGGGTCTGGTTGGTGTTTTAAAACACCGTCCCAGAGTGGGAGTGAGTGATCAACTCAGTGGGTGCTATTAGCCTTAAGTCGCAACAAGCATCAATTATAACAAGAATTTAATGAAAAGCAATCAATCATAAACATCTATCTAGTCTTGTTAATGTGCATGGATGCAGGATAATATGATGTATGCCCTCACCACAACGCTCCCTCGTGCGACAACATCTAACGATCGCCAATGCAACACTCCCTCAGTGCGACCTCGACTGCCGAGTCGCCAACCTAGCTAATGCCATGCAAGGTTCTTAGTTAAGTCCATTTATCCAACAGATTTGGGAATCTGATACACCCCACGTATCAAATGCCCTGAACTAGTTGCGAGGCCAAGACCCCCCAATGTGTGAGGCCGAGACCCCGCGATCCTTGACCCCGTCGGGTTTCCCCCATCCCCGACTTCAAGCACATGGGAGGTTGAATGTGGGGTCGCTCGCGGTCAGTACGGGGAGGCGCGTCACCCCAGCGTAGGCCGACAGCTCGGACATAGTGTCCCATTCCACCATGTTCGGCTCACGAGACTGTGGATCAATATTCCATCCGGTATCGATAGGCTACAATGGTGATAGAGTGTTCCAGTTTCCATACATATGTGAGTAAACAAGGTTAACAAACTAGGTGGGTCAGCCAGTGAACTAAACCGCACGAGCTCAGGCAAGTATGTGGTGGAATAACATCGGGTACAAAAGACCCATGTAGCCTGACTACTGCCGCCCACACATACTCATCCAAACCCATGGGTTTAGACTCAAGGTGGTCCTACCAACGGAACCACCTTCGCTCTCCTCATGTTCCTGACCAACCCAAGGGTAGGAATAGTGACTTATAGCATGCCAACTACCAATGCCGCATCAAGCATATTCAACACCGTGATCTCATGTTACTCAACATACAATTCAATTTTTTTCTACAAGCAAATCATTAATATTTTAAATAAAGTGTAAGTGTGTGGTGTGGGTTATTGAGGAAGTTAACACTTCCTCCATATTGAGAAATCATATACACAAGAGTAATGAAATCATACGAATTATGAAGCAACAACGTATAAAAAAATCAACACGGCATGAGCATATGATCATCCATACATCGAATCATGTGAGAAACATAAACGACATCATGAGAGAGAGAGTCAAACATATAAATCCATACCATTTCAACCAACATACAATTCCTAGGATTTTCTAGGCTTTCAAAAATAACATCCAAGCAATCAAAATCATTAATCTCGTATTAAAATTGGTGCTAGGTCACCTAAGAGTAATAGTCCGCACCTTAAGAGGAGATTTTCATTCTTTGAGATCTTAGGGTTTGGGGATTTGGGTAAAACCACCATTTCCTAAATCAAAATCAAGAAGACAACATTAATGCCTATAAATCTACACTAAGTTGCTCTATTGAAGGGAAATATACCATTCTTACCTCCGCTTCTTGGCATGGGTGGGTTTGGTGGAGGTTTCCTTGGAGAATGGGTAGAGAGTTTGCAAGTTTGAGCTTCCTTGGGCCCCACCTCCTACCACATACTCTTTTCCTTTCTTCTTCCTCTCTCTTTCTCCTCCTTTCCCCTCTTCCTCTTCTCCCTTTCTCTCTTTTCTCTCTTCTCTCTTTCCTTTCTCTAGGGCAAATTCGTATGGGGAGAGGGGTGCCCCAAATGAGGCCTTTATATAGTGCCAGATTTGGTGCAAATGGCCCCAAGTGCTAGGTTTTTACTATACTAGACCTATGAGAGGGTCTTTCTAAGCTCTAGGACCCACTATGGGGTGTACAAGTCAATATACACCGTAAGATAGCTAGCCCTAATGATGATCTACGTATGGATATGATCGGCCCGCCATTTGAATGCGCCGATCGACAGATATGATACGAAGTCTATTCAATGGTCACCGATAGTCGATCAGGGCCGCGGCTATACGGATATGAGCAGGAAAATATCCTTACTCCATGGGTAAATTTTGGTCGCAAACTGACGGTCCGAAATCCTCAACTTTGCATAAGAGTGGACGACTCAATTCACTTAAGTTCCAACTCTTTCCTTTAGGGTATTTGCACTTCTTATGCACTCGTCCTACGGCTCAAGTTGACCGGTTCTAGACCGTACCCAGGTCCAATTCCCTCAATGGACGTCAAGCCCAATGAGACAGACATTATTCTATAGTTTTGGAACTAGTGGTCCACCAACGAGCGGTCTAGAGCTTGTTTAGATAACTAAGGTAGTTCTGGTGGTCCTCTGGCCATGAAACTTATAGGATAGGTGCTCCATGGCCGATGAAGGGCCATGCAAAATTTGGGGATGATCGGATATGGAGTTTGGTCGCACGGGTCTGATTTGCGATCAACGGTCACCGTGCCACGATTGGGACCCAGATTTTGTGGGCGAGTGTAGAAAAATACATTAGACCCTCATCATAAATTATGAAGAAATCTGATGGCTGAAATGTCTTACATTTCAGTTTTATTTACACGTGCCAGATTCCAATTTTGGCATTGGTGGGGCGCATCTGGCAAGTGCCAGATTACACTTCTGGGTGTCCACTGGGTCCGTGGTTCGCGATGGTCCCCAAGCCCAGTGAGATCTATGCTCCCCTCAATTTTTATAATTTTCTGACCTTCCTATGTCGCGGTATAGCCCGCACGGGCTGCTGCCAAGTGTAAATGGTCATTTGGCTTGACGGCCCGCACTTGGCCCAATCACAACCCGACTGGTCTACTCTAATGGACTAATCCTAACTTAATTTAGTTATGGCACAAAACCATGAGTAGTTTAAATGAACGGTCCTGCGGTAAATCCTACGAGGACGCCTCAGTACACTGTTCTGGTTGGACAGGACGTTACATGATTAACCGGACTTGTGCGGTTCTTCACTGGTATACCCTGTATAAACTGACATTGAGTGCTAATGGTCATTAAGTAATATTTAGGTTAATTAAATAAAATAAAAATAAAAATAAAAATTGATGGATTTTTGAAAATCCAAAACAGTGAAAATCAAGGATGTTACAAAACCCAAACCCTCCTAGATGCATCATCTATAAAAGTAACAAAATACAATGCCCTACCCAAGATTTTTGTCCTCATAGGACCACAAACAACCGAATAAACTAAATTTAATACATGCACTTTATTAACATGAGAAGCAGATTTAATAAATGAAACTCTGTGTTGTTTCCCTGATAAACAATCAAGACAGGTTTTGAGAGGTATACCTGTCACGTTTGGAAGGAGTTGCTTCATCGCTAGTAGTTGAAGCCCTTTTTCACTCATGTGGCCTAAACGCCTGTGCCACATGTCAATAGTTGAATCTTCCGTTGCGTTCAACCCACCCTTGCACACACTGACACTTACCTTGTAAATGGTGCAATACTTCTTTCTTCTGGCTGTGATCAATGAACCCTTGATGAGCTTCCAACGCCCACCTGCAAACTGGCTTTCATAGTCATCATCATCCAGCCTTCCTATTGACATCAAGTTGAGGCGAAGATTTGAAATATGCCTCACATCCCTAAGAACCAATGTGCAGCCTACATCGGTCTTCACACAAATATCACCGACCCCTACGATCTTCGATACGCCAAAATTTTTCATTTTCACGGTCCCATAGTCACCTGACTTATAGCTTGTGAAGAAATTCATGCGTGGAGTCGCATAAAACGAGGCTCCCGAGTCTATCACCCAGTCGGTGTCCTGACTCGTAGCCGTGAGACATACATCATGATTTGCTAAAAGAATAACTACAACGTCGCCATCAGAAGCGACCGCAGTAGAATCTGATTCATCTTCCTTCTCCTTTCCTTTTCCTTTCTTATCGTTCTTATTCTTACGACATTCATGCTTATAGTGGCCCTTCTTGCCACAATTTCAGCATTCAATATCCTTCCTGGTACTTGACTTGCCTCTTGATTTATCTCGGGCCTTCCAGCCCTTCCTGTTCTTTCCTCTCTCCCGTTCCTGTGTCACAAGGGCCTCTTGCTAAGTAGACCCTTGAGACTTCCTCCTTGTCTCCTCATTGAAGAGACAACTGGTTACCTATTACATGGATACTTTTCCGTCTGGCGTGGAGTTACTTATAGACACCACCAATGTCTCCCAATTATCAGGCAATGAACTAAGCAATAGCAAAGCCTGCAATTCATCATCCAGGACCATCTTCATAGCAGAGAGTTGGTTCACTATATTGCAGACCTCATTCATGTGCTCGGCCACAGAACCACCATCTTTAAACTTGAGATTCATAAGTCGTCTTATCAGGAAGATCTTATTGCATGTTGTCTTCCTCTCATACAACCTTTCCAATTTCAGCCATAGACTAGCGGCTGAGGTCTCTGTAGACACATGGTGGAACACAGAATCATCCAACCATTGTCTAATAAACCCCACCGCCTTCCGGTCCAATTTCTTCCAATCATCATCAAACATATCCTTGAATTTTACTAATATGCTTAAAATTGGATAATATAAGTTCTTACAATAAAGCAAATCCTCCATCTTAACCTTCCATATGGTCTAGTTAGAACCATTGAGGCTAATCATCTTTGATGAGCCACCTTCTATAATTCAAAATCGATCTCACTCCGTTCAATGAACTTAGCTTTGATACCACTTTGTTGGGGGCTTTGCACAAAACCTTAGTATCTAGCCTCCCAAAACAAACCAGAATTATGGAATAATAAAGCAATGAAATAAATCAAAGCATAAACCACATTACACAAGAGATTTTTACGTGGAAAACCCTCAAATAGGTAAAAACCACAGGACCTCATCCAGATTAACAATCCACTATGAAGTAGAACGTTACAACCTTCTTCACTCACACAGAAGTGGATAAATAATAAGAGAAACAAAGAAAACGGAGAGATTTCACCGATCACAAGGACGTAGAAGCGCTGAGATATTGATTGCGTAATAGATCACCTCCATGAGCATAACTTCCCTTCTATAAGCTTCCTCTCTCTCTTTCTCTCTCTCTCTCACCTTTGATAGCCCAAAACCCTTTAGCAAACCCTTACAAAGCTTTAGAAAATTCTTTTACATTACCTAAAAAGCCCTAGGTACCTCCTATTTATGGTTTAGGAAACTCCATCTCGCACCCTGTCGCGAAAGGCCTAGGATTTCCGCAATCCGCACAAGATCCGGACTCAAATCTACGTAAGTTCGACTAGTCAAACCGAGTCCTCGACCGATCGAGCAGCCCACTTGACCGGTCGAGCACATCCCTCGACTGGTCAAGCACCCTGGAGAAAAATATTGGATGGTCGCTGGACTTTGAGTCGAGCCCCACTCGACTGGTCGAGCGCCACCCACGACCGATCGAGCAGCATGGTGAATTACTCTGATTTTTCACCCTCTGCTCCATCTCTCCTCTGAACTGAGGAAAACCCCCATCAATATATTCTACAGGAGATTTACGCTATTTAGTTACACTATGTAGCTTACGCTATCACTACACTACTACGAGCGCTATTTGAAACACTTTCCATGTCATCAAAACAAAGTGATTCCTAAATCTATGAATTCCTGGATGTCATGGACTAAAGAGGAGTCATGTGGCATTTTCTACCCTTCATGTTACATTATGCTTTCTTCATGGCTATAAAATAAATAAAAGAACTCTAACCATGGGGAAAAAAAAAAAGGAAAGAAAGAAAGACTAAAGCACCAACTATATTGTTGATTGCATTCGTGATAAAATTAAAGAAAAAATAAATAAATAAATAGAAAAACAATCACAATACATAAAATTACAATGCAAGATTATATGTCATGAATAGTAGCAACTCTACAATTAGTGATAGTAATATTGTTTTCAAGAAGGCATAAGTTTATATACGAGTCATTGGCCCATCGATGATATGCAGAACTTCA
This sequence comes from Magnolia sinica, assembly GCF_029962835.1. Taxonomy (NCBI): domain Eukaryota; kingdom Viridiplantae; phylum Streptophyta; class Magnoliopsida; order Magnoliales; family Magnoliaceae; genus Magnolia; species Magnolia sinica. The sequence goes on along the minus strand of NC_080576.1, from coordinate 20,049,400 downwards.
ACGGAAAAAAAAATTTACAATAGCCAAACCACAATTTGACCACAATAACTTTATTAGATCATAGGTCAAAAGGCATAACTGGAGCACCTTTAAATCCAGGTAGAGCTAGAGGTGGGCATCGAGTCGAGTCGGACCGAGTTAAGTCCAACCCGACTCGATCCGGTTTTGAAAAATGCTTAACCCGAACTCAATCTGATTCGGTATGGAGTCCAGCATGCCTGACTTGATCCAAGTCCAGGTTTGGGCTAGGCTGATCTGAACCAAGTCCGACCCAATCAGAAATACCGAGTAGGATCGAGTTGGCACCAATTCGGATCAGGTCATCGGGCTCGACGGAGGGGATAAGATGGATGGACGGAAGAGATAAAATACATAAATCATGATGGAGCTCATAGAGTTTACTCGAGCCGGATGTTCCACACATTGACAGGTTGGCACGTGTGCTGCATGTGGGGCCAGCAAAGCACATGATTAGAGAGAGAGAGAGAGTGTGTGTGTGTGTGTGTTTTACCTGAAACAAGCCCCACGATTGGAGAGCAGATCTAAGCTTGTCCATCTCACTCGTTTGTGAATCACCATCTAAGGAGAAAAAAAGCTCAAGATATATGGCTGGGATGGGAGAAGTAGGAGAAGAAACATTCGTTGGTCTTTCTTCTTCTCTCGCGAGGTATGGAATGGGTGGATCTTGTCCATTCCTGGCAAGCTAATAGGCCGCTGGTTGTTGCCTGCCGGATGGGAGAGGAGAGAGAGAGAGAGAGGCCAGAGGGTTGAGCCGATGGGTGCCAGATGAAAATGGGTTTGTTTTTCGGATCGGGGCGTGCGACAGGGTAGTGTAGAGTGGATTAGAAATTAGGATTATATATATACACGCACACACGCACACACACACACACACACACCATACTCAAGTCAATTCGAGTTTCGGATCGAGTCGAGCCTAACAGATCGAGTTGCTGGGTAACTTGAACTCGACTTAATTTGAGTTCAAATTGGGCGGAGCCTACTTGGTTCGGACTGACTCACCCATTCAGTTCAGGTCGAGCCGGGTCCGAACGAGTTGGATGAGTCGAGTTAGTTCGCGCCTAGCTCTAAACTCTTCATTTTGGATGCTAAATTCTTAGTTTTGTTGAACGTTAGAACTAACACCAACACCTTGCTTTCACAGTGAACATGCAAATTGATGAATCAATTTAAATTCAGCTGCAAGACAGCACTAAGAGGAAAATGAAAACTTGGATTAACTACCCAATTGTCCTTGAGGCCCTCCAGCAGAACTTGGACGCCCAGTTAACTGAGGGAAATCGTTCATGTCAAAAGGAGAATTATCACTAGAGTTAACATCATTTAACATTCCCAGGGAGCTTAATTATTTATTCCCTGCTTGGACTTGGCTTTGAGATAATAGGCCTCCAGATGTAGAATAAGAATTCCCATACATCACGGTTGGTCCCAAAGAGCCCTACCTAGATCAATTCCATCGAGTAAGGGCAGGACACAATCCGTTGCCACCAGCTCATTGTAAATTAGTTGTCCACGTGAATTTTGGAATACTATAATTTCCAAACAATTCTTCTATCAAGGTGAGCACATTGGATGAATGGATTGAATAACATGTAAATACTATTGCTAGCGTTATACAAAATTAAGAGTGCATCTTATATGAACTGTTCATTATAATATGGCCTACTTTAGTCTTGAATGACTATATTTTTTGAGCCATATGGTTAAAATGAGGCAGCGTGCCTTATAGACAGTGTAATTTCATGTACGTTCCACCCACATAGCTCGCGCGGTCGGGCTAGTAACACCAACACTCGCCAGCTAGCTGATGTCGAGCCTATGTGGGCTCCACTGTGATGTATCTGTTTTATTCACACTATTCATTCATTTTTTCAGCTAATTTTAAAGCATGAGCCCCAAAATGAGGCATATCTAAATCTAAAGTGGACCACACCACATGACACAGTGGGGATTGAACGCTTACGGTTGAAAATTTTACGGAGGCCACAAAAGTTTTGGATCAAACTGATATTTGTGTTTTCCCTTCATCCAGTTTGTGAGACCTTATCAATAAGTTGGATGACAAATAAACATTATAGTAGGTCAATAAGTTAGATGGCAAATAAGCATTACATTAGGTCATAGGACGTTTTTAATGGTGCAAAATTTAATCAACAATATTTTCCCGTGGCGTGGTCCACATGAGATTTGGATTTACCTCATCTTTGAGGTCATTGACTAAAATTATCTGAAAAAAATGAATGGACGACACGGATAAAATAGAGACATCATAGTGAGGCCCACATAACTTTGACACTAGCTAGCTGGTCGGTGTTGAGTGGGTACCAGAACCTAGATAGAGAGGGATGGTCCTGTCACTCCGAGTAAATTTCTAACTTACCATAAAAGAATCAAATTTTTTATACCACTGCTTAGGCGACTGTTTTAGGCCATACAACGACCTCATTAACCTACAAATATTTTTCTCTACCCCTTTAACTTCGTAGCTCTTTGGTTGCTTCATGTAGATTTGCTCTTCCAACTCCCCATGTGAGAATGCAGTCTTGACATCCATTTGTTTCAGCTCGAGATCGTATTGGGCAACTAACGCCAACACGAATCTAATAGACACTTGCTTAACTACCGGCACGAATATCTCTGTGAAGTCGATTCCTTCTCTCTGAGCATAACCCTTCGCTACCAACCTTGCTTTGTATCTATCATATTTCCTTTTGAATGACCACTTGCATTCGATCGATTTTCAGCTTACTCGAAGCTCCACCAGCTCTCATGTGTGATTTTTGTGTAACAAGTTCATCTCATTGTCCATAGCCGCCTTCCACTTTTCTGCATCAAGCTTATAAAGAGCCTCCTGAATAGTAGATGGGTCTCCCTCATTTATAATGAGGGCATATGCAATATTAGAATCATCCCTGTATCTTGTCGGTAACCTACGATCATGTGGTGAATTCCTTCTCACAGGTGGCTGCTCCACATAATCATGTACCTCTATCTTCGCATCTGTCTCTGCCTGAGTATCATATGTGTTAATCTAGACGTCTACGATCACCCTTACTGGTTCCTCTTACTCCTCTTGATCATTCTTGCGAAATAAGGAGCTTTTATCGAATCTGACGTCACAACTAGTGATGACCTTGCGTGTGACCTTATTGAATAACATGTAACCTTTCACACCAATGCCATAGCTAACAAAGATATACTTTTTGCTTCTATGGTCTAACTTATCTCTCTCAACTGACGGTACATGAGAGTAAGTCTCATAACCATATATGCGTAGATCTGAGTAGTGGATTTTCTGACCACTCTAAACTTTCTCTGAGATTTTACATTCAATTGTCGTTGAGGAAGATCGGCTCACCAAATAACAAGCCGTGTTAACGGCCTCAGTCCATAAGTCATTGCCCAACACAACATTACTTAACATGCATCTGACCCTCTCCAGGAGAGTCTGATTCATTCGCTCAGTCACACCGTTTTGCTCAGACGTGTGGTGCAATGTGTTGTGTCTAATGATCCCTTCATCCTTGCAATAATCATTAAATTCAGTGGAAGTAAATTCTCCACCATTGTCAGTATTTAAAACCTTTATTTTTCATCATGGCTATTTTTCCATCATTATCTTCCATTGTTTGAATATAGTAAAAACTTTAGATTTATGTTTCATGAAGTAAACTCAAATTTTTCTAAAGTAGTCGTCAATGAATGAAACAAACCATGATGACCCCCCAATGAAAACTTCTGGCGATGGCCGCCATACGTCAGAGTACACATAATCAAGCACTCCCTTACAAACATGTTTTTCAAATTTAAAAGAGAATCTAGATTGTTTACCATATATACAATACTCGCATATATAAAAATCAGAATTTTTAAAAGCTGGAATCAAACATCGATTAGAAAGTATCTTCATGTCTCGCTCGCTCATGTGGCCCAGGTGAGCATGCCACAAACGTAGAGATGTGGAATCTGCAATAGCTGCTGCCGCTCCACCTGCTGAACCTGTAAGCCCCGTATCCTAGACCGTACCATTCCATAGGCTTCCGTGGTCTTCCCGGTCGAATTCCGGCAACCTTCGACCCTTAACCGGTATTTGCGCTCGACCTAGATTCTCGTGCCGTCAACCCAAGTCGACTCAACCCAGGACTTATACCTTAGCGACCGCATCGTCGCCGCGGTTCCGATGCCGCGACTTGCGCGCTGATGCGATGCTCTGGTCGGGAGTTGTGGGCCAGCGTTCGGTGCGAGGAAACGCCGCGCGTGCGAATCCCGAGGGAATCTCTACAAGGTGTCACATCAATCTCATCAATCCCATCATGTCAAGTACACATCACCTTTCACCCTTTCCCAAGCAAACCCCAAAGTCAAAAAGTTTCTTACAAACCCATACCTCTCTTACAACTTTTGCCAAAAAAGTCAAAAATCTCTTACACCCCCATCCCTCTCTCCCATCCATCACTCCATCACCCATCACTCCCTCTCTCTCTCTCTCCCTTACAAGTCTCTCTCATTTTCAAGCTCTCCCTTAAGCAAGAATTCATACGTATGAGCCTCTCCCATTTCCTCCCAAGCTACATGTGTGGCCCACCTTTCCATCCCTAGATCTCTCATCTCAACCATCCATTTCTCATCTTCCTCCATCAAAGAGAAGCACAAGGAGCTAAGGAAGCCAAGGGAGCAAGAAGATTAAGTGGTGGGTGCCTTGATAGGGTAGATTTTGATATTTTTAAGATGGGCCAAGTGAGGCTAACGAATCAATGGTTTGGATCTCACTTTAGACTCTAAGATGTGGCCGATGGCCCACTTGGATCATCATGATCATTCCATGATGGGGCCATTCTCCATGGACCCCATCATGATGTTTATTTCCTTGCATGCTTAGGGTCATCTAGACCGTTTAATTTAGTGGAGAAGGGATCTCCACCGTTGGATTTAATTTTAATGGACCCACATGTAATGGGACCCACTTGATGTATGATTTAGTGCAAGGGAGGGCCCATAGTGCCGGGGTCCCTCCATCACGCGGGTCTCACTCTCTATCTCTCTCCCTTTTTATTTTATTTTTATTTTTATTTTTTTGTGGTGATGATATTGAAGTTGTGTGGCCCACTTGAATGGACCCCACCATGAAGTAAGTATTTTACCCAAATTATTTATAAGTGGGGACCCACCTTATATGTGTAGTACCCACACAATCCATCAGTGGTGGCCCACCTGAGCAGGCCCACCTTGTATGGCAGACCGTCCAGCGTCCCTGGACGCTGGACGTTTTAATGGGAAAACACAAATACTAGCTTGGTTCAAGCTTGGGTGGTCCACTCATGTAGGCCCCACCTTGATGTATGTATTAAATCCATGCCGTCCATTCCTTTCCCAAGATTGTTTTAGGCGTTGAGCCAGAAGATGGGACCAATCAGACTTCCAGGCGGGCCATAACATGGCAAACAGTGGGCATACCATTGAAACATCCCCTATTACTTCTATACACTGAAACAGGTCCAATATTGGGCTTGTTTTGACTGTCGCGAGGCATGGAGAGCCATTGGACGGAATGGATTTGCAAGATGTGGACCCCACCTGCAAAATCCATGAGAAATCTAGAAATAAAAAAATAAAAAATAAATAAAACAACACAGCAGCTACTGCTGCTGCGTCAGAAGGCAGCAGCGCTGCCTACGCACGCCAGCGTCCGGGCGGACGGACGTACCAACAGCCACCCACGGCTGTAGCCGTGGGCCCCACCTTAATGTTTATCTCCCATCTAATCCGTTCATAGGGTGGGCCACCCCCTGACATGGGCCCACTCCAAAGATCAGCTTGATCCAAGACTCAGGTGGCTCACACCGTAGGAAACAGTGGGATTGAGCCTCTACCTTTGAAACCCTTTTTGGGCCCACAGAAGTTTTGGATCAGGGTGAAATTTGTTTTCACCCTTCATCTAGGCCCGTTTGGCCTTATCAACGGGTTGGATGGCATAGAAACATTGCGGTGGGCCCCACATGGAGCCCACATGGATGTATGTATTTCATTACCACCGTCCGCTTGGACGGTGGAGCCCACTGATGTGTGTGCGTGCGTGTGTGGGTGGGTGCGTGCCTGCTGTGTACGCGTGCGTGCGTGTGGGCACGTGTGTGTGTTGGTGTGTGTATATATATATATAATATTATATTATATGTATATATATAATATTATATGTTACATATATTTATATATATATATGTTATATATATATATATATATATTATATTATATATAATTTATTGATGGTGGGAGGCCCATTTCAGTTCACTTGTGGGCCATGATCGAGGCCCATTAAGATGTAATGGAGCCAATGGGTCGAGGCCCATTAAGATTGTGATGGGGCCAATGGGTTGAGGCCCACTTGATGTACATATGGGGCCCAATTGGTGTGGCCCATTTGATACTCATAAGGCCCATGAGATTAGGCCCATTTAATGCATTCTAAGGCCCACGGGTTATGGCCCATTGCAATGCACATGAGGCCCATTGGTGTGGCCCATTGTTGTGGCTCACTTGATGAACATGAGGCCCATATGATACGGCCCAATTGATGTATTGAAGACCCAATAAGATATACCTAAGGTTCATTGCAATGTGCAGTCCCAACATGATTTATGTAATGATGTTTATGTCAGGGCTATGCCTTGGGAGCAATGGTGGTTTGACGTCCACATTGCAAGTATAGTGTGGTTAAATGTCCGCATTATGACTTTCTCTAGGGCCCATTGTTAGGCTCGTACGTCTGATGTGTAGGCCATCTAGGCCCATCTTTGTTATGATTATCATTCATCCTATATAACATGTTTAGTTCCATGATTCATGATCATATGCATCATACGTATGCTTGATATGAGAAATGACTGATCATAGCATATGCCTTCGGGCAGATTGTTTAGGGGCTCCCGGATAGGGGGTGTTGCCCTACATGAGCGCACGATACGCGCAGGATTGCTGCATGACTGGATAGTGTGATTCATGCATTCGCATTGTGTGATATGGTTATTGTACGCCCTAGCGACATCAGGGCCGTAGCCTCCACAGACGTATCGTGGTTGGCAGGATTGGATACCGGAAATACTGTTCTACATGGGGTGCGATAGATATCCCTAGGTGAAAGTCCCTAAACCCTTATGGTACCAGGAGGTTGCTCCAACGTCTAGACCGAGTGGATGCATGAGCGCTGAGTGCCGATTACCAGACGGTTGCGCTTTCCACTGTGTCGTGGTCGGTTGGAAGGGGGTGCGGCCTTACCCGCCCGAGAGTAGGGGGCAATGCTAGGCTGAGTCTGACCAGCTCGAGGAATGGGTCCACTATTGACGAGCCGAGCCCGATATTGGCAGGCAGATAGTGAGGTCTTTTCCACTCACCTTATTGCGCGCGATGGGGCGGCAATCTGGCCTGGAGTGTATTAGACCCCGGTGATATCCCAGATTTTTGAGCTGTAGTGATATGTGGACTTAGATGAGGATTTACATGCTTGAGTTGCATTTCGCATTGCATGGCCTTAGTATGGCCGACATCATTCTTTGCACCGCATGGCCTTGGTATGGCTATGGTATTCTTGGCATTCATCAGCATGTTCCGCATTACTCTAATACTGTATAGCTGCATTATCACTTTAAGCATACACTTTCACCACCCTCTAAGCTTTCTATAAGCTTATGCATGACCGTTGCGTGCAGGTGACGTTGGATCGCAGCAGCGCTGAGGCTTGGGAGCGTAGCTGATCTTTTTGGAGCTTTTGGTCTATCATCCTTGTATTTCCCTTTATGCTCATTGTACTTGTAAAGTTTTTTATCATAGTGGAAATGTGATGGAATTTTTGGGTTGTTGTTTGTGGGTTATGTCTTTGGTTATGCTTATTACGAATCAAACTGATGTTGAAAATCCTCCTTGTAGCATCCCAGGATCGGAACCTGGCGAATGGGCGCTGGGAGCCGAGAATGGGGTTCTACGGAGGCTGTCGGCGCCAGATTCGGCGATCGAGAATTTTGTGAGCCCGGTTTCCGAGTTTGGGGCGTGACAGAACCACTCTTAATTAACCTGTAAAGGTTTCCATACCTTTGCGCTCTCATAACCACGAGTGTCCCTTTTGAAACTTTAAGGACACCAACTATACCGGTGAACTTGCATCCTATAGCCTAGAATGCACCGAGAGAAATCAGACTTTTCTTCATATCAGGAACCCGTCTGCCATCAGTCAAGGTACGCTCCATCCTATCAAACATCTTAATGCTCACTGTACCAATAGCCACAACATTACAGGCATTGTCATTGCCCATAAAAATCTGTCCACCATCGCATTTTCTGTAACTAATGAACCAACTCCGATGAGGAGTCATGTGATATGACACTCCTGTGTCTAGGATCCACTCATTTGCATGATTGTCGTGAACATGTACGATTATAGACGGAGACAAAACATCACCAACACTTATTTCTTCATCAGATGTGACAACATTGGCCTACTTGAAAGAAGCCGCTGAATTTTCTTTCTTCGCTTTATGATTTCTACAATCCTTCTTCATATGTGCAGATAACCCACAATTCCAACACTTTAATTTTCCTTTGTCCTTGCCCTTGGATTTGGATCTAGGCCTTGAAAATCCTGTACCTCGCTCAAAATCTCTACCCCTCATAATCAGTGCATCGGAAGATGCCCTCATGTCACCGTTTAGCTTTCTCATAGCCTTCCCTTGAAAGGCTGAGATAACGGTGTCAATACTTAGGGTTTTATTTACAGTGCACATTATGTCCCTGAAAGACTCATATGATGCAAGAAGAGAATTCAACAATATACATGCCTGTTCCTCATCTTTGAGCACTTCCTCCATATCAAGTAATTTGTACATCAATTTATTAAAGTTGCTGATATGGGCTTCTAGATCTCCACCCTCTGTCATCTTGAAGGTATAACACTGTAGCTTCAAATGTAGGCAATTTTCAAGGGACCTCTTTGCATAGATGTTTTCTAACTTCGCTCACAAACTAGCCGCAGTTTTCTCCCTCAAAACATTATAGAGAACCTCATCCGTGAGACATAAACAGATAGAGGCTAAAGCATTACTATTAAGGTTTTCTCATTCATCATCTTTCATGGTAGATTTTCACTCCTCAAGAGCCTTAATCTCGCCTTGTTTGGTTAATAGGCTAATCATCTTAACTTTCCATAACTCAAAATTATTTTTGCCTAAGTACTTCTCAATATCAAACTTACCGCTTCCCATTATTACCAATCCTGCATATTCAGATATGTGCCCCAACGATTGCTCTAATACTACTTGTTGGGGATTTGTGCTGTGAAATCACATATATCTAGATCTAGGATAACAATCTAATAACATCAAGCAATCATAATAGAACACAAAGATTTAACATGGAAAACTCTTATGGGAAAAAACCATGACACAAAGCGACAAAAATCTACTATGAAAAGAAATTACAAAGAGAGAGGACTTACCTGATTCGAACAATCTCGAATCTCACCCTTGCTACACCCTTTGATAACCCTAGAACCCTTTGAAGAACCCTTGAAAAACTTTTAGAAAGCTTTAGAATACCTTATAATAGCCCTAGGGACCCCTATTTATAGTTTAGGAAACACCCTTTTTGCACCGACCTTAGAACAGTCCGGAAATCGCCTCAAATTTACGTAGTCTCCATAACCCTCGACTAGTCGAGTCAGGTCCTCGACTGGTCGAAGGACCCCCTCAATCAGTCGAGCCTGACCCTCGACTGGTCGAGACCAAAAAATATCGCTTGCTGGACTTTAAATCGAGTGGTGCTCGACTGGTCGAGCAACCCCCTCGACTGGTCGAGTCAGGCCCTCGACCAGTCAAGCAGCCCAGAATATTGAAGACTTCAAGTCTGACAATATAGACTTCCTACTAATCTTTGTAATTGTATCTTATTTTTCATTTCATTGAGAATTTATTGACAAATTCTAGTGGGGAGGTTGTAATTGTGTTAAATTTTAACTATGTGGTAGTTGAATTTGATTCCATGTGATTGCTTTTGGGACTACTGTATTAGCTTTATTCATATCTGTTTATAATAATATAGTCTGACCCTTTTGACTTTCTCTAATTACTCTTGGTTCTATACTAGTATTAATAACTTTATAATGAATCCGGTATACTAAGGCTAATGGCAATGGTAATATCAGAGTCAAGTTAGGCAAAAATAAATAAATAATAAAATAAAAATAAAATAAATTACCATAAATCTTAGGAATGATAAGATGGATCTAACTATTGTTATTATTGCGAATAGTGGTTTTTGTGATCAACGCTATTTTATGATTCATGTTTGGATTGATCTACTATTCTCAAGAGTGGACTCATATACTACACTAATGTTTAACACAATTGTTATAATAAGCCCGTTGAAATATATACTTTGACTTAAAATGTTGAAATTTGAAGTCTCGGATGAGATACAATCATAAGATCACATTCAAATTGTTAGTTAACAATTTTAAACGGTAGATTTACATAAAATAATTAAAGTAATAGAGTTAATGATCTTTATAATATGATTGTTTTGGGATATCATAAGTGGTCATGCAACTTTGAAAGGATTTTAGATGTAATCTATGCGTACATCTTAGATTTCAAATCCCCCATAATTACTTCATGCCATCAGGGGATTTGAAATCACCTCGAATCCCCCAAAATTAGTGTCGTTCACTTGTATACATATATAACCAGAATGTAATCAGCGGACCAAATTTGAAATAGACATCATTCACTTGTATACACATATAACCAGAATGTCACGTGTAAAAGGTGTATATGGATAAGCATAGTGGATAAACACATGCATCAATGCGGGGCCCACACTTATAGCAGATTTCAATGGAAATCTTGCATGAGACCAAATGCAATTCCATGGGACTAAATGAAATTCTATCCCACTTAATCCTAACCTTTCCCATCTTCGATTTGTACATAACTAAATGCAATCCTATCCCACATGATCTCATCTAATACCATGCACCAAACGCCCCTATAATGATGGATAGAAATAGACGAAAAATGATATCTAAAAATAGACGAACGAAGTGGATAAAAAATATACATCATGGTGGACCCCATAGGTCCCTGACAAGACCGTCAATCTCTAGTCCTGGTGGGGTACTATGCAATCTGCTCAAGTTGGGATCACTAGCCAAACCACGTCCTTGCGAAAGTAACCCCTGCTAATAGATAATTTGTCGAAGAAGCCCGGTTCGGAATAATAGTACGCGGTTTCGTTCCAAACCGGACAAGCCATTCGGTCCGGCTCGGTTTTAAAACACGGCATGTGAGTCGGCATCTGTGGCGTCGTCTCCTCTCTCGATCCCACCTATGGATTGAACAGACCAACCCCAGCAAAAGCCATGGCCGAAATCTCAAAACCCTTCGAAACTCCACCCGTTACGACCAAAAACGATGACAAGAACTCATTACAAAAGATCAAACCGAGATTGAAGCGTCTCGTTTTAACCCTTTCAGTCTTCTTCTCCTTCTTCATAGGTAACTATCTCTCCTTCTTTTCTTGAAATGACCAAAATACCCTCTCTCTCTCTCTCATTCTCTTTCTTTCTCCTCTTTATATGTAGACTGCGTTTGGATGCCTATAAGTTTTTTAAGTTGTAAGTAAGTTATAGGTAACTTATTTACATGTGAAAGAAAGTTACAGGTAATTCTATTTGGGTGTAAGTTGTAACTAACTTACAAGTAACTTAGTTTCTGTGTTTGAATAACATGTAAGTTAATTAGAGGTAAGATGTTTTATATTCACACCAACCTCAGTTTGGAATATGAAATTGTTTAAAAATCAAATTGTTACATAAAAAAGTTTGGATAAAAGTATGTAAATTTCTTGAGCCCATTTAGATAACTAGTTGGACTGATTCTTAAGCTAAACTAATTATTAGGTGAGAAATATTATTTTTATTATAGAATATAAGTCTGAATAAAAGCTTTCATACATTATACCAATAAGAAAATTGTAAATTTATTATAAAAGTTGTATGTTCACATGGTATGGCCTACCCAAGCTTTTTATCAGGATTTATTTTCTATGTATTCTATTCATTTTAGATATTTACACTTAATTAATATGTTTAATGAAATATGCATACTATGGTAGCCCAAACACACATTTATGGTTAAGATCACATCCTACTATTCAATGTGGTGCGGTCCATCTGAATTATAAATTTAATTAATTTTTAGCATTATAACTAACATTGACACACATGATAGAACCAAATAGATTGAGTTAATTTTACATATATAACATACTAGGTCTTTTATATTTAGGTGTTTTATGATATACCTGGAGGATTTGAGTTTCCTCACAAGCGGGTATATGTGTATGTGTATATATATGTATATGTACGTGTATGTTTATGTGTCTATACAAGTGTGTATATATATATGTGTGTGTGTATATATGTATATGTGTATTAGTATATATATGTATGTGTGTGTGTTTGTGTGTAGATATTATATGTATATATTTATATGTATATGTTAGTATACTACATTAATGTTTGACACAATTGTTGTAATAAGCTCGTTGAAATATATACCTTGACTTAAAATGTTAAAATTTGAACTCTCAGATGAGTTACAAGTATAGGATCACATCCAGATTGCTAACTAACAATTTTAAATGATAGATTTACATAAAATAATTAAAGTACTGCAGTTGATGATCTTTATAATATGATTGTTTTGGGATATCATAAGTGGCTATGCAACTCTTGAAAGGATTTTAGATGTAATATATGCTTCCATCTTAGATTTCAAATCCCTCATCATTACTTCATGTCATCAGGGGATTTGAAATCACCTTGAATCCCCCAAAATCGATGGTGACAAACAACCCATAATGAACATAATCCCTCTACCCAACCGACCACCAATTGCAGAGTAGAGAGAGAGTGTGTGTGTGTGTGTGTTGTAGAGGGGGAGACAGAGAACCGATTGCACTTAGTGTAAAGGTGATAGTTGGTGTTTTTTCGCTTATTCCTCTCTTTAAAAAAAATCAAACCATTGGGCTGTAAGTCACTTACATGGAAGTGATTTCTCACCCCTAACCCCATGAAGTTTCCTGGTGATTTTACCTGTAAGTGACTTACAGGTGAAATTCTTCCCTCAAACACAAAGTGACTTCCCATCAGGCATCCGAATTTTAGTATTTTTTTAAGGATGATTTTTAGCCCTTTTACATGTTTGTTGAAATGCCCATTTCACCCTATAAACAAAATCCATTTTTCGAAATCCCTCCTTTGACGAGAGAATGATATGAAATGTAGAAACCTTAAATTTCAGCTTCTTTTGACAGGGTCTACTACTTGAGCTACTTGGTGGATGCTGATTTCAGTAACCACAAATAAAAAGCCCCGTGTTTCAAAATCCCTCCCAATATGAGATAGAATGATCAAGATCCCAGTTCCAACTACCTGTTTTCACTATTGGACACCTTATGCTGCGTTTGGATGCCTGTAAGTTTTTTAAGTTGTAAGTTACAGGTAACTTACTCACATGTGAAAGAAAGTTACAGGTAATCCTGTTTGGGTGTAAGCTATAACTAACTTACAGGTAACTTAGTTTCTATGTTTAGATAACCTGCAAGTTAGTTAAAGGTAGGATGTTTTATATTCATACCAAATTGACTTTGGAGTATGAAATTGTTTAAAAATCAAATTGTCACATATAAAAGTTTGGATAAAAGTATATAATTCTATCGAGCCCATTTAGATAACTAGTTGGACTGATTCTTAAGCTAAACTAATCATTAGGTGAGAAATATTATTTTTATTATAGAATATAAGTCTAAATAAAAGCCTTCATATGTCATACCAATCAGAAAATTGTAAAATTTATTATAGAAGCTGTATGTTTGCATGGTATGGCCTACCCGAGCTTTTTATTATGCTTTATTTTTTATGTATTTTATTCGTCCTAGAGATTGACACTTAATTAATATGTTTAATGAAAGATGCATACTATGTGGCCCAAACACGCAACTATAGTTAAGATCATATCCATACAATTGAATGTGGTGCGGTCCATCTAGGTTATAAATTTAATTAATTTTTAGCATTATAACTAATATTGACACGCATGATATAACCAAATATATTGAGTTAATTTTACATGTAACATGTTAGGTCTTATATACTTAGACGTTTTATGCTATACCTGGAGGATTTGAGTTTCCCCGCAAGCAAGTATATATGTGTGTGTGTTTGTGTGTGTGGGACCCACCTCATGTCGTTGGTGTATATAGCAAGTGTGTGCACGCAGTGTACGAGATTGTGAATCCCAGTTAAAGGAGGGCTGACCCGACCCGACCCGACCCTCCTCGCACAGCGACCGCACAACCGGACGCTGTGATGGGTTGTGGCCCACCATCATCACTCAGACGAATGATCTGAACCATCCATTCGATCCAGGGCGTGGGGCTGACCATGACCATACTTTCCTTTTGCTCCCATGCATGCACACACAGGCAGATCGCATGCAAACATAGGAATGGATGATATAAATGAAGATTCAATGGACCGCACCAAACTCAAGCAAAAGTACCAATTTCTGACTGGTTTTTCAAGGAGAATTTAATGAACGGGGTGGATTTCTCTGACAACATCACTGTGGGGTCCACGGAGCATCTCATCATAAGAACCTTGCATGTGTTATGCACGTTCGAGGCCCGGACGATCCGGGCCGTTTTGTGACCGTGGCCAGGATCGGTCCAATGATCCTGGCCATTCAAAACCTTCATAAGGTGGGGCCAACCAAGCCCAAGGAGCCTGACTGGAATGGTGCCTTCTATTGCTGCGTAAAGAGCTTACGCGCGCACTACCTCTCTCCACTAACTCCAGTCGACCTCCTTGTGTTTATAAAAGGGAGAAAGGAAGAGAGAGAAAGATATCTTTGGATGTGGTCATTAGCACGGGTAGTCGTGGAGGCATGGAGCAGGCCGGTAACGAGAGTTTTCCTTTTTCCTTTCTCCTTAGTTGTTTCTTCTTTTGATTTTTCTAGCCTAATCATGTCTATAATCGGCTAAACCTCTTAGCTAGTGCTAAGAGGTGAAGCTTGTAACGTGATTAGGATGTTTGCTTTATTTTGATTCATATTTTGTTGAACTCTCTTGAATTCTAGTTTAATTATGAAGGAATATTTTTAGTTTTTAATGGTTTGTTGTAACTCAAATTACAATACATATGCAATGACTTAAGATATCATTTGTTTTCTAAATTGGGATTGTGAAATTAGTAAGCCCCGTTGTTCACCATCGTCCCATGGGCATGGTAGGGTGACGGAATCCTTCCTAACTTTCACAATTTTCTTATGATTGGTTATGGGTTTGGTAAATTGTTATTGTTTGTCATATTCTCCTGGGCATGGTTAGGTAATAGAATCACTTCCAAATCTTCACCACTCTTATCCATTGATGATTAGATCCATGAGAAGTTCAGAGACCTGACAAATCTCTTCTTACCAATTGGATAGGATAGGACTTTGATTCCAGTTGTGTCCTTTAATCAATACAAGGTAACTTCGTAATTGCTACAAGTGTATCTTTGTCACCCTAGTTCCCACCTTTAAATTTATTAGTTCTAATTATTTAATTCACTATTACTCTCTCAATTATTTTAGAATTAGGTTTCTACCTTCTTTTAGTTATAGTTCTAGTTACTTTCAGATTGCGTACAAGGTTCAATCCCTGTGGATTCAACCTCAGTCTTACCGAGATTTTTACTATATCGTGACCCTACACTTGGGGCTATAAACACCATGCGAATAATTGGGGGTGGATTAGGGTGGGCCCACATTGACTTACATGTAAAATCCACTTTGATTATATGGTGTGTTGCAGAGATTTACCAATAAAAATAAAAACTCAACATAATTTTTGCCTCAAGTGTAGCCCTACTTAAATCGTGTGTCAACATAATTTTTGGACCCTCAACGTAATAATGGATCACGGCACTGTTATTGTTGGATAGAACATCAAGAGAGAGAGTAATAAATGAATGGGGAGAGAGAGGCTACCTTTTCAATAAGAGAGATTATAGTTTGAAGTTGTACAAGTGTAATTTATTCAGATAATGGATCAAATATGTAAAGGATCTTGTCCATTGAACAAATATAATACCTTGTAATCATGTCGTGTAAAAAAATAAAAAATTATTTATTATTTAGTAGTTAAAACAGTTATAGGATAAATTTGGACAATTAAAAATACATTACAAGGGTTTAGATTTTACTTGCACTTGTAAGTAAAGAAATAAGTATATTTTGATCATTTTTTATTATAAATAATATCCAATTAATAGGTCATTTGATAAAAGGTCCATAACTTTAATATGTGTACCCATCTTTATTAAGTAAGATATAGTATACATAATTTATCTGGGAGGTAATTACGTATTCACAACAAAAGTTTTTTCCCCAATTTAATGCCCAGCTAGTTGGACCAATTTGAAAGATCCAACTAGTTGTGTGTGAGCATTTCTCATATATGTGTGTGTGTGTGTGTGTGTGTGTGTGTGTGTGCATACACATATATATGTATGTGTCTATATATGTATACATGTATACATTTATATGTATATGCATATATATGTGTGTGTGTGTGTGCCTATATGTATATGTATCTATGTATATATGTATATATACACACACGCACACACACATATACACATACATATATATACATATTCATATATACATTTATATATATAACCATTTATGTTAGTTTATCTTATAAAAGTAATGGCTCCTAAGAAGACGTGTAGTATTCATGATTTCCTCTGCATGTGCACTTCTCTCGGATAATTCTTTACTAAATCTTTTTATTCTTGAATAATCTAGAACAACTCTTGATGAGCAAGACGAGAATGAAGTCAATGAAGTAGGGCAAGCTCCTTCACCACCACCTCATTTAGTTAACATGATTGATGCTGGACATATCACGCAACTCCCATTATCCACAACTATTATTCAAGCTAACATCGTAAGACCAAATGTTCAGTCGCGGGACGCTGCCTTTGGGTTAGTAGTGCAAATGGCGGCAGTACTAAAACAATAGTAGGATGAAACTATGATGCGAGACAGAGATAAAAGAAGATGACAATTAGCTACATGTTTGAAGATTGAATACATGGTAGAGATTGTTGTATTTGATGTCTTAAATCTAGTTAGATACGTGGTCTGTTGATGCCATCAATAGTCTATTCGATAACACCTTTGATGGCATCGAACAGTTCTCGTCCCATCGAGATTTTTTGAATTTTCTTCAATTGGTCGTTGATTAATCTAGGCACTTTTTTCGATGGACAATCATCCCATATGATACATTCATACACCATTTGTATCCATATCATCGTGCATACATTTTAACATTTAGTACTTTGTATTATTTTAATTGTCATTATTATGAATCATGCCGAGTTATTTCATTAAGATTGGCCAACTTACTATTTTATTAATAGAAAAACCATACAGATGAACCATTAGCAGATAATGTGGCGAAGGAATAGGAAGGATCCACCGCACTTGAACACGACTCATGTGAAATGTGGCCATACTTGTCTGAAGATGAAGTGGCTGCATTAGATCATATTTTATTATGATATTTATTTATTATAATAGTTTGATTAGTGTATAATACATATTGGTATTGATGATAAGATTTTAAGAAATTATTTAGATTTATCTCATTGAAACAATGGTAGTCTAGAATAAACATATTTATAATATGATGATTAGAGTTGGGCATTTCTGACCCGATTCGGTGGATCCGACCTGATCCGTCTCGATTCAAACCGAACCGACGACCTAGATCGGTGTGGATTGGGTAGGTCCATTCAGATCCGAAATATTTTTGGGTCGAGTTCGGATTGGACCAGATCTGACCCGATCTGATCCGATTCGGAATCCGAATCGATTTGAATATGAATTTTTTCATACCTGCTATCTTGACTAAAGGAAGGAAACGCAGAGAATAGAAGAGGCAGCGGAGGACTGAATCGCTATTTTGGAGTAAGTTTTGCCCTTTTGCGTCACAAATAGAAGGAAAAAAGAAGAAGATGGAAGATGGAAGATGGAAGAAAAAGAGCTTTCTTCTTCAGACTTCTAGTTTTAGAGTTACGTTTGGTTTCGTCTTTCTCACAACTATCGACTACATGTGATGGTGTCTGTGGGTCCCACTCCTTTTTTATCTAGCGACCACAAACTATTCTAATCCGTTGATTAGAACCAGAGGAACTGAGTAACACTATCTGGAAGAGTATGTACTTGATCATACACATCCATCCACCCCATCTACTTATAAGATTCATGGGCCTTGATCGTAACAGTCATGTTGCAGGGCCCACATTAGATGGAGATAAATTCGGGTCATTCTAATTAATAAATGATTTTCTAGTTGGATTTGACCGTTGTAGATTTTGATTTCTAACCGTTCATTTTATTATTATTAATCAGATGGTTTGGAATGTCCAATTAGCCTGCGATTCCTATATTATATGTCTTTTATAGTGGTACCCATAATTCTATGGTTTTGATTGCGGTATATATATTCCATGTGGGCCACCACATGGGTGCATGAGTTTGATCTTACATAGTCTGTCAGAGTATGGTGACGTTCCTCTAATGTACTTTTTTACTTTTAATAATTATATACCTATAAGCATATTGCACACCTGGCCACATCATGTGTACACATGGCATGCATGTACACGATCCAAACGATAGAAGCTGTGGGCCCCAGATTGGATGGGATCTGTCTCAAAAATCAAACTGAGAAGATGATCTCAACCATGCATTCAATAGCTATCAATTGAACGGAAATGATTGGCGTACATGTTTGCCACGCTAACTAAATACGTACACCATTGTTTTAGAAAGTGATAAACAAACACCAGAGGCTCATGGGACCGGATTTGGTGCAGCCCGAGACTTACCCTAGATAATACGGCATTACCGTGGGCCCCACCTTGATGCATGTATTTTATATCCACTCTGTCCATTCGTTTTTCCAGATCATTTTATCCCATGAGCGCAAAAATTAAGAAGATTAAATTCTCATGTGGATCATACTATAAAAAAAAAAATGGTGATTGAATGGTCTACCATTAAAAACTTTCCCGGCCCCTGTAATGTTTCCGTAATGTTTATTTTCCATCTAACCTATTAATAAGTTCATGTTTACTTAGATGAAGGAAAATAAATAAATATCAGCTTGATCTAAAACTTTCTTGGGCCATTAATGATCAATCAACACTATTTCTCATGGTATGGTCCACATAAGAATTAGATCTCATTAATTTTTTAGATTACGGTATAAAATTATCTAGAAAAATGGATGGATAGTGTGGATATCAAATATATGCATCAAGGTGGGCCCCATGGTAAGGGCCGCACTGTCATGGGTGTGGCCGGGGGGCACCTAATCTGTTGTAGTGATAAAGATGGAATGTATATCCATGCCGGTGGAATGGAATTTGGAGGAGAGATTTGACCGAAATCCTTTGAATCACTTATTTTTTGCAGCGCATAAAACTCTCAAACTTGTGGAGCCCACTATGTCTCATATGTCAAATCCACTCCGTCCATCAGTTCCTATCATCAATTCCAGAACATTTCGAAAAGTATCAGAGGGATTCACAATTCACATAGGCCACACCACATGGAACAATATGGATGGAATTCCAACCATAGGTTTGTATATGGGTGTACTATAGTATGTGTGTATGTCTATTATCAAACCTGTTAATCAGTTGTAACTCATGAGGATGAAGTTTTTTTGAAAAAAAGTAAGCCTCATCCATATATCAAGCAGGCCACACCATGTGAAGTTAGTAGTTTTTATAAGCATGTTTACATTCTTACTGGTATGGCCTAAAAGTTTTTATTAGTATTATATTTTTTTTATCTATGGTTAAAATAGTGATTATCACACAATGAACGGATTGGATTTACATATAAAACATGATGGGACCCACAGGGCATGGAGCGTTGCGTAAAAGCAAGTGTTGCTGAGGATTCCGACCCCATATTTGGGATGAGGCGAGTATAGGTTTGCTAAATCCACATGCTCGTGGGAGCCTTGTCCATCCACGCATAGAAACCTGTGCCAATAGCACATGTTCTTGATCATATCTTTCTATCATGCTCGACATACTTTATAGAATCTTCTCTCGAAGAAAACAATGTATTCCACAACTAAAGTGGACTACACCATACAAATAAAAATCGACAGTTAGAAAAAATTATAAGAAAATCAGTCTATATTGTTGGTCATACGAGGAGAAAAATGACCTTTTCTTTTTAATCAGAGGATATAAACATTACTTCCAACTAAATGGAAAGATCATATCTCGCACAAGTGTTCTTAGTTGGCACATGTGATTCGTGTGGAATAAAAAAACACGAGGACCGAGGAGAGCATGTTGAAAATTCTCTGGTCTTTCTTTTTCGGACTTCTGGTTTGGAATTAAGAAGAAACCTTTTCTTCACGCGTCGATCGTCTGTCCCTTCTTTTACCATTTTTTTCTTGAAATCTGGATCGATTCGAACAATACTCAATCCAATCCGACTCAGTTTTCCTGACCAAGTCGGACTTGGATCGGATTAGACCATGTATATTTCAGATCGGTTTGAGTCAAGTGACCCGGACTCAGTCCCGCATCGAATCAAGTTTAGGTCAGGCCATTGAGATTTTGGATCAGATCGAGGTGGACCCAATCCAATCCGACTCGTTCCGATGCCCAACTCTAATGATGATACAATAAATGAATGATTTTTAAGGTTTATATTATTTTAATGGTTGTCAATATTTATATATTCCTGGTTGATTAGTACTTAGTGTTATGTATGTGTGATTAGAATTGGGGTGGAACTTAGACTAAATGTAATTATTACCACTGATTAAATTGATCAAGGAATTAAGTTAAAACACTTTATGTACGAGTTACAAACTGAAACTCAGGTTTGCAGGTGCACACTCTGTACTTGAATTTTGGGGCGTGACGACTTAGGCTGCGTTTGGATGCTAATAAGCTTTTTAAGTTATAAGTTACAAGTAACCTACTTACATGTGAAAGAAAGTTACATGCAATTCTATGTTGGTGTAAGCTGTAATTTACTTGTAGGTAAATTAGTTTTTGTATTTAAATAACCTATAAGTTAGTTACTGTTAAGATGTTGTCTATTCACACTAACTTCAGTTTGGAGTATAGAATTATTTAAAAATCAAATTGACACATAAAAAAGCTTAAATAAAAGTATGTAATTTTATTGAACCCATTTAGATGAATAGTTGGACCAATTTCTAAGCTAAACTAATTATTAAGTGGGTCCCAAAAGTAAGCCAGCGTATTAAAAAATATATAAAAGTTGGCCCACTTATATGTAACTTAAAAACTTATTGGGGGCCACAAGTTTAAAATTAAATTAATATTTATTTTTTCCTTCATCCAGGTCTTTATGTCTTAATCATAAGGAAAGACATCAAATAAATATTATAATCGGCACTAGGAGATTTTTAATCATGAACACTTAAGATTAAAATCTGCTTATGTTTGCTCATTTTGGGATTAAGCCCTAAAATGATGTGAAAAAATTGATGAATAACATGAACACATATGACATGGTGAAGCCCACAAAGCACCAACTAGTAGTGATATAGTTATCAGCTAACGTCGCTGGTCAAACTTGAATAGATCCATCGAGGTGTGTCGGATTTCAAATTATGGAGCTCATTATGATGTATTTTTCTCACATCCACATCGTTCATCCGTGTTGAAGGCTCATTTTAGAACATGATACAAAAAATAAGAAGATTTGAATCTCATGTAGATCATAATATAGGGAACAATAGTAATTGATCATTAAAAACTTCTTGTGGGCACAAAAGTTTTTGGATCAAGATAATATTTGTTTGGTATCTTCGTCCAAGTCTTTGTTACCTTATCAACGGAAGTGGATTGCATACTGAGTAAACTCTTTAAGGCTCTCCATGATTTATGTATTGTATCCAATCCGTCCATCCATTTTACCATATAATTTTAACTCTTGATCCAAAAAATAAAGAATATCTAAATATCAAATGAACCACACCACAAGAAACAGTGTGAATTGAACTTTTACTGTTGAAAAGCTCTTAGGGGCCACAGAAGTTTTAGATCAAGCTTATATTTGATTTTTCCCTTCATCCATGTTTGTATGATCTTATGAGCAAGTTGGATGACAAATAAACATCACTGTGGGGCCTAGCAAGTTTTTAATGGTGGAAATCATTATTCCCACTCTTTCATGTGGTATGATCCACTTGAGCTCTAGATTTGCTTTAATTTTGGTCTCAACTACTTAAATGAGTTGGAAAGATGGATGGACAGCGAGGATAGATCATATACATTCACCGTGGGCCCAATTGAGTTTACTCAGTACGATAAGAGATCCGATTTCCTTGTCCACCGGTTGAATGGGAAATCGGATTGCCTACTCAGTTACTCAGTACGCTCTTATCATACTGAGTAAACTCAATTAGGACGCCGCCCGTCTGTTTTTCCATCTAATTTAAGGGGTTAAGCCCAAAATTAAAGCATATACAAAATGAAGTGGATCACACCATAGGAACAATTGGCACAATGATTTTCACCTATGAAACCTTTCTAGGTCCCACAGTCATGTTTATTTGTCATCCAACCTGTTTATAAGATTATAAAGACATAGATGAACAGAAAACAAAAATATAAGCTTGATCCAAAACTTTCGTGGCCTTAAGAAATTTTCAGCAGTAGAGGTTTAAGTCAACTGTTTCCTCTGGTGTAGTCTCAAGCCCTAAAATTAATGGGAAAAATGGATGGACAGAGCGGATAAAATAGATGAATCATGGTGGACTTGATAGAGTT
This sequence comes from Magnolia sinica, assembly GCF_029962835.1. Lineage (NCBI taxonomy): Eukaryota > Viridiplantae > Streptophyta > Magnoliopsida > Magnoliales > Magnoliaceae > Magnolia > Magnolia sinica. The sequence goes on along the minus strand of NC_080576.1, from coordinate 20,026,440 downwards.
TACTCAATACGCTAAGCCTTGTGAGTTACTCACTAGGGGCGTGTTTGGATTCACATTTTGGTTGTATTATATTGTATGCTGGTACTGTTCACGTATACGTTGGGCGATATTTAGAATACATCCAACAGAAATGTGCCACTAACCCATGTTTGGATAGGACGTATTGTTCTAGCATGTATACAATTTCATGTCAGATCAATGTTTGGAAACGACGTAAATGGGACCCACACTGTATATACATATAGATATTGGTAGTCTATGTACTATGAAGCGTATTAGTACATGTTCAGACATTCTATCTCGAACGGGGCCCAGTCTTGTTGCTGAGATTAATCCGTACGATCCAGCACGATCTGGTATGGATGTCATACAAAATGGTATGGATGTCATACAAAATGCCGCAGCGTCCTTATAATCTATCACACGGTACACGTCAACAACTTGGTTCTTCAATATGTGCCTGGATGCTGCGGAAACATTTTTCAGGACTACAAAGACCATGGGCCCCACACGATTACCAGTCATTTGGAAGGATCATGACCGTTCATCCGTTATCACCCTATTCGATTGACGTCTTTAACGGCATGGGTGTCCTTTCCAATGGCACAATTTCACAAAAAGTAAATTATCCTGATCGTTCATCGCTATTCCACGGTGAAGATCAAATATCAGTAAATATATTTGACTATTTGAAAATTTCTCAGAAAAAAAACACTCTGCCAAATAGTTCAAAAACAACAACATGTTAATGTGTGATCAATGTATCCAACCTCAAACGAATGTCTCTGAAAAAATAGCGCACCATAAAACAATCAGACCCAACCATCATGTTTTACCAAAAAATAAAAAATAAAAAATCCTAAAAAACATAAAAAAATACAAAACGTAGCTATTTTATTCTCGTTAGCCATACATATACTAAAACAGACAAAATAACCTAATACTGACATAAAAAAGCAACAATCCAAGCATGATACGAAGAAGCAGAGCCATGCAAGATTCGTCTCCAATTTCATCAACAGGCACCCTCTCAGCCAAGCCATCTTCACTGACATTCCTGGTGCCGATTAGGATTTGATCTGTGTGAGTGGATACACAGTTGCCACTGTCCATTGTTGAGGGACGATGAGATGCACAAACAGCCTCACTTCTACTTGTATTTCGCGCGTTTCGATCGGTGAAAGAAGCCTAAATGGTATAAAAAATAATAAATAATTCACCCACCCAAGAGAAGAATATGATATCATCGTCACCGTTTTGACTAACAAAATTTCAGAAAATATGAAATAAAAAGTATCCTACAAACCTGATACTCATTCCAGGCTTTCGTAGCATCTTCAAAACTCTTGAACGACTTGTATCTACATCCACTAAATCCGTTAACTTGAGCATTGCATACATCCCATGTTGTGTAGATCCCGGGATTCCTCCCCACAAACACCACATAATATTTTTGTTTCATTCTGCTGCAAGAATTAATAAATGCCTTTACTGGTAGGATATTTGAATTGACAAATTTTTTTTTAAAATAACACTAAAAAAAGGAAATTTCATCTTCCTTTTGCCTTTACTTGTACTATGTAATCTTCATATTGCCAGACTTTCGAAGATGTTGGCACCAAATTTCATGGATGTAGAATCAAGTTGCAAATTGATCCCCATAGCCACCTTTGCAAATAAAATGAAATGTTCAAGTCAACAATGTTCCACATAACTCGTTCAAACATTGACAATATTATTAAATCTCGTTACCACCTGTATAAATTTGCAAACAAAGGCGAGCTTCAGACCTTTCACTGATCTCAATGCCCTGGACTGAAAAATAATCTGTCAAGTTTAATGCAAATGAAAAGTGTATCAGTCCATAATGATATATTCATATTAAGAATCAACATTAAAACCTTCTCAAAAGCAGAATTATTACCAGTATTACATTGATTTTCTTTACAAAAAGACGGAGTAAACCAAGTGATTTACACGAAAACAATAAACAGTTTCAGTCTTACATTGAATTTCCCTCAGCAGAGCGTTGTATATTTCAGAAAAAATACGAGGGAGGTAAAGAGAATATCAAATAAAATTTGCCATATATCCTTCCGAGACAATTAAAGTTCAGAAATTGCATTGAGCAGAAATTTCATTGAGCAATGCAACAACCCACCAAATTCATCTTAAGTACATGAAGGTTTGGGTAGCTTGGGGGAGTGGGGTTAAAGAAAACCGCAACCTCAACTTATGCATACTCAATAAATCAGACTAAACATTACCTTTAAAAATTCAGAAGAAGTATAGTAACAAACAATGTTTGAATTCACTCAAGTTTAAGCCTTTATCAATATCATAATCAGCTAACCTTTATCCCAGCTGATTTCTGTCTACAACATGTTCTCTATACTGATTACGTTAGGACCTTAAATGAGACAAATATGTATAATTACAGTAGCAACCAGACTAACAAACCTCAACTGGATTATGAACTTTCATAATACCAGTTACAGTATCAGGAAATTTTAGAAATTTCAAATAAAAGGGTTTCTCAAAAGTAAGGACATTACCAGTAACAATCCGAGATAACCGTAAGGGAGAGCGTCTTAATCCACGTCAGTTACCCATGACAAAGGTATACCAGTATAATTTTCAGAACAGTAACCAGCAAAACCAATGTACAGCAGATATGAATAAAAAAACATTATATTGACATATCAGGTTAGTGACATAAAATCAGTAAGACATAATAGCAATCACTGTCCTGATCATTGTCTGAATCCAATGACATAAGAAACAAACTGAAATGTATCTCCACTATATATATATATAAAAGATGGAGAGATTGGTAGAGAAATACTATATAAGTATATAGTTTCAACCTACAAGTAGTATTAGCAGTTTCAACCTGCAAATAGTATCAACAGTACGACCGTAACAGCTTCGCAAACAGTTAAAATATAATAGTCTATCCAGTACAACATTAGCAGTGCTGCTCCAGCAGCATATGTATCATCCAAAGCAGATAAAAGTTAACAAATCCAAACCGAGCCATGACAGACTTGGGAAAAAAAAGTTAATACAACAAACCATCCAAAAACCTGTTGATCCAGATAAGAAAAAAGTCAAGTGATCAATCCACGCCACAACGAGGAAGGATCACTTTTTCTATCTATTCCTTCCTCCGTTCATGACCCATTTTTATAAAATACCCAGCCAATGTTGTCAAATAGCATATGCGATCCTATGCAATTGCATATGCGTGTGCGCATATGCGATCGCACATGCAATCGCATTTTTTTTAAAAATGAAAAAAAATTCAAAAAATTCAAAAAAATTCAAAAAAAATCAGAAAAATCAAAATAAATTATTATATGTCATTGGGACATGAAATACATTAAATTTAAGTAAAAAAAATAAAACCATACTCCATACATGCTAGTTGATACATCATACATCATACATTTACAATTTAGTAATTTACAAATTACAATATAATTAACTTCTTAAATGATCTTAAGTAACATTAACAATTAACATTTTAGTTAGTAGTTACATTACATTACATTTAACAATAACAATTAACAAATATCAAATATCAAATATCCCTATTCAACATTCAACACTACATGTACATGATACTATGATAGTGATACAATACATAATATACCAAGTTATCAATGATTCAATATCAAGTTATCAACAAACAATCGACAACATTAACACACTTAAACTTATGAGACAACCATTAAACAAAATTAAGAAGTTATGTATTTATTATTTACCTAATCAATAATCATGATTCATGATATACATTGATCTAGCATCCATTGTAGCACATCACCCCCAGGTCCACCACCACCACCACCATCATCATTCGAGTCATCTCATTCTTCCACATACACTTCTTCTTCCGTTTCTTCGTCATCTGTATGTACTAATACTTCATCAACATCCAATGGTGGATGATCTTCAATTTGATCATCATTATCACCTTCTCCTTCTTCAATCTCCTCAATCTCATCAACGGGTTGACGGCTACTACTCGCCCTCCGGCTTCCCCCCGTCCTTCGCCTTCGAGTGGTACTACTACCTTCACCAGGTGTCAATCCATATGCGGCATCTTCAACTTGTGCCCATGTCAGATCCTCTTCAACAAATATCGGGTCATTCGTCTCTACGAGCCACTCGTTATCTGCATCCAACTCATTTAAGCAGATAAGGTCAAAGAAGCCGGACTTTTCTTTCCTACTTTGGAATCATTCTCGTAATTTTTTATTGTATTAAACAAAAACCAAATCGTTGAGCTTTTTTTGCTTAAGGCGATTCCTTTTCTTAGTATGAATCTGCGAGAAAGAAAGAGCATATGGCATTAGCTATTTGGGTAATTAATTTAGCTTAGGCTGCTAAAAAATTAAAGTTTACGAAAAAATAAAATAATTACTAAACAGTCTAAACTTTTACTTACTGACTCGAACGTGCTCCAATTGCGCTCACAACCATTGGTAGAACACGTGAGTCCAAGAATCTTCATAGCCAGCTTTTTTAAAGCTGGATCCTTCCTATTTGAGTTCACTCTATAGGCAGCCCACCAGTCAGTTGAGAAAAACAGTTTAAGTATAGGTTAAAATCGTTAGATTTCTTAGAGACACTTTGTAGAAAAACTTTTTGTAAGAGTTCAGTACACAGTTGACAGTGTACACTAACATTCATTTATAGAAGTACTTACTGGGTAATTTCATTATCCGATGTCTTATTACGATATCCCTTGAGAATATCCCTTCACTTTTTGTATAAAAGTCCAGCAAAGTTGAGATCTTGTCCTATTATCCTCTATCTGGAATCATTTTTTCCAAGACATCAATAAATTCAACCATATGCATAGTTAGTGCTTTTGCTGGATCAACAGAAGTGAATAAACAGGCTGGGTTAAGGATGTAAGCAACCGAATACAATGGGGATGACATTTGGCTGCCCCATCTTTTATCTATAATATCTAAAGTTGGCTTGTAATAACGGTCTTTATAGTTAAAATGGTTCATTATCTTATTTTTCGCGCTCTCTGTCGCACATATATGTAGCCCATTGCAGGCTTCTCATCCCCGTCCACCAATCGCAACACAGAGACTAAGGGCTCGGATGATTTTAACGCATTTACCACCTGAGTCCAAAAACTTTGAGAAAGAATTGTTTGTTGAACCCGTTTCCTGTCAGCCTTCTTTGACCAAGGCCCACTTATAAAATCGGCCGACATTAAAAAGCTTCTAAGTTCTGATTTCTTTGCATGTAGCCTTTATAAAGTTAAAAAGGCTGTAGTGAAACGGGTGACTGCTGGACGTAGTAAGTTATCCCCAATGTGTTTTCTCATTCGACTGAGAAGAATGACGTGTTTGTACATAAAGACTGTGATTCTTCTAGCCCTTGCAATCACGTTTATAAATAATCTACCTATATCTTCTAATATAAGATCAATACAATGGGCCGCACAAGGGGTCCAAAATAAACGCCGTCTCTTCTCCATAAGAAGACGACCGACCATTACATACGAGGCTGTGTTATCTGTAATTACTTGTACAACGTAGTCCTCATATATTTCCTCAACTACACTATCTAGTAAGTTAAACAAATATTCTCCTGTGTGTGAATGGCCCGACGCATCCACTAACTTCAAGAACATTGTCTCAGCTGGATAATTTACCAAAAAGTTAATGAGAGACTGACTGGATCTATCAGTCCATCCATCGGCCATTAGTGAACAACCATATATTTTTCATGATTTCCTATATTCAGCTATGAAGGATTGTGTATATTAAACTTCAGTTTTTAGGCATGTCTCCCTCATTTCATGATATGAAGGAGATTTAAGCCTAGGTCCAAATTGACCTATAGCCTCAATCATTACCTTGAAGCTTTTCGATTTAATGACATTGAAAGCAATGCCGGTTTGGTAAAACCACTTAGCAATATATTGAATTGTGATTTTTCTAACTTTTTGTTTATACCGGTTCTCTAAAGTTGTTTGAGCCGGCCCTTTCCCTCTACCCCTTTGGTCGACTACATCCTCGGGGTGTGGTCTACACCATCTATCTATGGGCCCATGCCCTCGGGCTCTTTTCAATGGTTGTACTTGTGGTTTAGACCAGCCTGTTGAAGTAGTGGGAGTGGGACTAGCTTCATCTAAATTAACTAACATTAACTACATTTATATCTTCATATGTATCTTATTCCATATATTTCTCTTGACGTAGAGCAATATTATATTTCTTTATTGATTGTTTTTCCATATACTTCACGATCTCTCTTCAGATTTCTGGAGTAATTTTGTCGCATGCTTTTGCATTTGACCCCGATAAATGTGTAAGGCGTTGCTTGTGCCTTACAATGCCACCGGAACTCACAAACCCACATAACTCACATACTATGTGAGTCTTTTCGGTAGCACTACGGTAGTGCCCATACTTCCAACCCGGGTCATTCGACTTGGGCTTCAAAGAGGAAGATTGTGAAGAAAATATTATGATGGTGGATAGTGGTGGTGTGTGTGTATTATTAGTACTAAAAAGTAACTAGCTAGCTACTAACTAGAAACTAGGAAGTAAACTACAAATAAAAAGAAAAGTAAAGTAAGAGACTAAGAAGTATAAGAAGAAGAATTAAGAAGTAAGAAAGAAGTAAATCTAAGAGAGTAAGTAAGAGTAAAGAGTACTAAAGAGCTTAAACAGATAGGACTTAGGGGAGAGAGAGAGAGAGAGAGAGAGAGAGAGAGAGAGATTTACACACTTACACTTACACACACACTTACACACTTACACTTGTAGAACTATAAAGGGAGAAGAAGAGGAAGAGAGAGTTGAGTTACACTTACACACTTACACTTGTAGAAATGGAGAATAAGAGGGAAAAGAAAATGAGAAAAAGAGAGAGAGTTGAGTTACACACACTTGTAGAGAGAGAGAGAGAGAGAGTTACACACACACTTACACACTTACACTTGTAGAAACTAGAAAGGGAGAAGAAGAGGGAGAGAGAGAGTTGAGTTACACTTACACACTTACACTTGTATAAAGGGAGAATAAGAGGGAAAAGAAAATGAGAAAAAAAAGAGAGTTACACACTTACACTTGTAGAAAGAGAAAAGGAGAGAGAGATTTACACACAAATAAAAGTAAAATTACAAATGTAACAACTAACAAATCTAAAAGAGGTTCCCAACTTCAAATCTTGTTGTAACTAGACTAACTTCAACTTGTAGTCTTGTACTTGTAATCTTGAAATCTTGCTGTAAGTTGTAACTTGTTGTAAGTTGTAAGTTGTAACTTGTAAGATGTAACTTGTAGTCTTGTAATGTAAGTCGTAACTTGTCTTGTCACTTCACTTGTAAGTTGTGTGACTTCAAACTTATAAGTTGTCTTGTAACAACTAACATTTAAGAAAGTAACAACCAACAAATCAATTAACAAACAAGATATTTTTTAAAAAATGATAGAAAGAAGTTGTTAGAAACTTAAAATTAGAAACTTAGAACTTAGAAGTTAGAACTTAGAAAACTTAGTGGATGGAGATTGGAGAGGACTAGAGGAGTGAGAAGTCTCTTGACTCTTGTCTTGACTCTTGATCTTGAATCTTGAATCTTGAATCTTGAATATGGATGGTATGAATGATGTATTATGTATCTTGGATTCTTGATTCTTGATTCTTGTTGTACCCTCTTGATTCTTGAAAGTTGAAAGAAAAGAAAAGAAAAGAAATATGGAAATGGAATATGGATGGAGAGGAGTGGATGGAATGTAGAATGTAGATTGTAATTTGTAAAATGTAAAGTGCTTAGTAAGAGAGGATGTAGTAAGAGAAATACAGAATAAAGAGAGAGTTTGAGCTTCTTTTGTAAGTAGGAATGCTTAGAATGCATATATATAGAGTAAAAATCTGGATTTTTAAAAAAAGGTCAAAAAACGGTCAGAAATCTGATCATTGGCCAATATGCGATCGCATATGCAGTATGCGATCGTATACATCGCATATGCGATCGCATATGTGCAGTGATCGCATATGCCACTGCCGCATATGTGATCGAGCCAAATATATGTACATATGCGATCGCATATTCGCATATGCGAACGCACATGACAACATTACCGAGCACTGACTACATCAGTCTGCAAGAACCTTGCAGCACGGAGTTGGTCTTCATGTGAAAGACCATCCACCTCTTCCAGGATACCCAGCAATCGCTATGCGCGTCATGGTTTTTCCCTGACCCAATGTAATGGTTAGGTTGTTCACTTGGCCTGCTCCTCCACCCATGGCTTATCTCACTCCCCTCTGTGTAGATATGACGAGAACCTGAAGTGGCTTCCATTAGACTTTTGTTAGCATGTTTTGCTCGATTTAATAAAAATTCATCACCACCTCGAACTCGGGGAGGGGGCCTCCTGTCTTCATCGTCAGAGGATGATAAATGTACTGTCTAGAAAGCCCCCTCATCCGACTCATCGTCAAAGTTGAACTCGTCACGGCCATGCCTTTTCCCTGATATCGGAGAAGAATATGTCATACTAGCAAATTCACCGTGGGCACAGTCATTGCCAAACATGAACGCGAGGTCATCCCATCTTTCAATATGTTTGCCTTGCACCCGTTCGGCGTAGGGGTGTGTCTGTATATACAAAGACAGAATGTTTTCATCAAATTTCTAAAATCAAACTGTACAAATTTTAAAAACATTTATATGTGAAGATCATACAGCGATGTATCCATCTCATACATTCTCTGTAGCAAGAACCATCTTATTCTGTTCGTCCCATCCAAAACCCGAGGCGTTGAGCATGTCCTTTATTGCCCAGTACAGCCTCTTTAGGGTCCGTAAGCGATTAGAAATATGACGATTCTCTAGCAAAATGCGACAAGTATCGTGGATTACTTTAATCGTGGCCTTGTACGCTTCGAGTTTAAACTCGACGTCACTTTTCAGTCCTAGGTTCACCTATTTCACCAACCCATCAACCAATGCGTTATCCATGTTGTTTGTCCAGTAAAGTCTACTAACTTTACGTGAATCGCCTATACTACGCCCTGACTGGGATACACATTTCGGGGATGACCCTTTGCAAGAGGGCGTATGCTTTTTCTTAGGAGTTCTAATTAAATCAGTTGGTGAACTAGGGCACTGGTTTGAAGTAATACCCTTCTTTGAAGGTGATGGCAACACATCTTTCTTTCTCAGGTCCTTGACAGTGTTCCTTAGAAAATTCATGAAACCTACAAGCAGAAAATGTAAATAGGGATGAAACAGCTACAGTCAAGTAATGCAGTATAGTAATGACTCATAGGCAAACATAATGACATTCAACACGAATATCGAAGATAATATCCCAAGCTTGGTGAAAATATTCCTGCTCTCGACTGAGCGGATCATTACATAAATTAGGGAACATAAATATATTGTCTTGTGCGTAGAAGACTGTCATTCCACATTCTCTCAGCAATCTCGTCTCTCTTCCTTATCCACTCATCACGTGCGCATTCCGTCAACCGTGCTAACGTTTGTCCTTCATTTACTGAGGTTACATCTACAGGAGATGGAGCAATATCCTCTGTACTGTCCCCACTATTCTCAACTACCTCAGTCAGTCTATCATCATCACTAACACAAATGAAATTATGAAGGACACAACATGCTATAACAATTTTCACTTGTGTTATAAACTTAAGCTAAGGAGGAGTACGTAGAATCGGGAAGCGATTTTTTAAAATGCCAAATGAACGCTATATGACATTTCGCAACTGTGCGTGACGATAATTGAAAAGTTTCTTTTTATTGGCAGACTTCTTTTTAGTATGAAACTCGTTCAAGTGATATCACACACCTTGATAGGGTGCCATAAAGTCAGGCGCATGTGCATATCTAACGTCAATAATATAATATTTTCCTATACAATTGTAAGATATGTTTCAGATATCTATCACACATAATTACCTACAGAAAAAACAATAATCTCTTATACACAATTACTATATGGAATAAGAAAACAATCAGGGCGACGGGTGAGTGCATTTTGTAGCACACGAGCATCGGATGCGGATCCATCCCAACCAGCAAGCACATATACAAATTTCATATCAAATGTACATGCGGCCAAAACATTCTGTGATATAAATCCTTTCCTATTTATGAAAGTGGATTTTTTTTCTTTTGGCAAATAAGCCGGGATATGGGTACCATCTGGGGCCTCGATGTAGTCCTACAATCAGAAGGTGACATATAATCAGTTCATCCATTAACTATCAACTTATAATTTAAAATTTTCTCTAACATATATTCCAATTTACTTGAAAATATGAACTCCACAAAAGATTGTCGAAAATTTTCTTGGGTGTGTGTAAACCAAGAAACCTCGTGTACTCGGGATATAGACCGATTATGGCATCCAACACTCTACTAAAGTGTCTGCTTATAGTCTCACCAGATCATGTAAAATGATGACCAATCACACAATTACGTACGTTATGTCCGGTAGTATGAAGAAAAATTACAACCTGCTCCTCCATGCTGCATCTCCTGCTATCGGAAAGTAAATTCCGATCCTTCAACAGCGAACATAATTAAAAAAAATTGTCCCTACGCATCCTCAGCTGCGTAAGACACTCAGTATCGCTCTTACGTATAATTTCGCTTATGAACCTATCCCTTTCAATTTGGCTATCTTTGGGTTTAGCCTTTACATAGTAACGACGATAATATTCTGCCGCTCTCATTACAGTTACTGCGGCTGCAATGGTAGTTATGGCAGCTGCTATTTCACTCTCATGCCAATCATTGTCAGATGATCTATCATTGGAATATTCCGCACTTTCGGAAGCCATGACAATTTTAAGGGAACTGAAAAATGATCTGATTGATAATTAGAAGAAAATGTAAACATGAAGCATGTAAACAGTAGAAATAACAGATGTACATAGAAGACATAATAAATGTTAAACCACATGTTTCAAGCTTATTAGTGATTTTTTTATCGTTTTTCAATTTTTTACTTTCCGTTGATCTATATTGAAACATGAAAACTGTTAGCATCATATAAAGAAGATGTACATAAAGTGTGAATGTGTACATGAATCAATCAATCAATGAAGATATTAGAATAAATTCTTTTAACAGCAGATAACAGCTGAAAAAGAATATGAACACGGAATTCATAAAAACTGCTAAACCACATGTTTCAGGCTTATCGGGCATTTTTATAATCCTCTGATTATTTTTTCCTTTCTGTTGAACAGTATTGAGACATGAAAATTGTTTACATCAAGTGATTCATGTACACAAAGTTAGAAAGAGTACATGAATCACTTAGTTCTTCAATCAATTAATGAAGATATCAGAATAGATTCTATTCACAGCAGAAAGTTCTCAAACCCCTCAACCTCAGAATGAAACATGAAACATGTAAAAGGTTAGATAGTGCAGATGTCGAGTATGTACAGTATGTAAACAGAGAACATAATTAAACAGTTGGTTAGTCAATATGTTATTCAGAAAACATTTTATAGATGAATGTTTTAATAACCCTGAAATATCAGAAACAGAAGATTTCACAACAGATTTACGGGAAGAGTTTTGTAAACCTTTAACCAAGATTGATACATCAAACATATACAACAGCAGAAGTAGCAAATGTAGCATATGAAATAAATGTAACAGAGAAAGCACTTGTTCATGCATTCAGTTGCTTTCTGAGCCCATACAAAATTTCTACTTGTTGTTTCCAGAATGACACAAAAAAACACCTTAATAACCCCCGGGTTCCTTAATCAGATATTTCAGAACAACGGAACGAATTTGTTGATATAGAAAAACACCTCAATAACCACCGGGTTCGTTATGAGATAATGCTGACTCACAAAGAACGACAGGTTTGAAGACAAGAAATGTCGTTAAGGATTGGGTTTCAAATCTCGGAGAAGGGTTTTCTGTAATACAGGGTATATCCACCTGATAGAACGATTCCTCGGTACATACACCGCCTGTATATGACCTTCCGCAAAGAGATGGGTGTCATGCACCCATCCTTTTCAGACTTCCAATGTGCAGCGGAATCTTTTATCAAAGCTGATATTGGATTCGTGAGGAGAAGATTGCCCCACCATTGTCCATATACGCATAGAGATGGGAAATAGGGTGTATATGGTCACGGTGTATACGCCTAACTGTATAGAGGTAGAATCCAAAAATAATAAAGGTCGTTGGATGAATACATGCCCGATTTCTAGAGGAGGGAGGATCATACCCGAACCAAATGTACTGCGCAGTTGGACTGAGAAGCACGGACACCCGGTTTGTAAAGAGGAAGGTGGCAGTAAGGTACTGTACACGCTGTAAGATGAAGTCTGTCTAAGAGAGGGAATAATCTGAGTTCATCTCCAACATGCAGGGTAAAGGAGATGATCTACGGAGATGAATGAGTATAGCATCGCCCGTTCTCCCAACGAACAATTTGAAATGGTGTATTTTTGACTTTCCCTCTTCAATACAATACAGCACCGAGACAGGACCGGACGCTGAATAGCCATTAGCAAGAACAATCCAATCGATGACGAAAAGTGGTTCTCGGGCGTATTCGCGCACGTGGAATGCGTCGCCTGGCCGTTCGAAACCAAACAAAGGACATGTACCATCAGGGCTATTAATACGATATCATCCGCTCCCAAACGTGAATCGAAACACGCCCTAGGCAAACTGCTTCCGCTGGATGGAAAATAAATATTTCGGTAGACCCATCATGTTTTTTAATAGTAGGAATTTAGTTAAGATTATTTCTTGTGGTGTGGCCCACTTGAGATTTGGATTAGTTTTTTGGATCATATCCTAAAATGAGTTTTTAACACGGATGGACGGTGTGGATGTAAGGAAAGTACATCAATGTGGCCCCCAGTTAGGCATCCCAGACCGGAAATGGATTGGCTACTCCCCCTGCCACCAGCCCCGTGGCTGATGGTCAGTGCTCCGTGGGCCCCTCTATGATGTATGTGTTTCATCCATTCCGTTCATCTAGTTTTACGGGTTATTTTAGAGTTTTATACCAAATTAGAGGAATATAAATCTCAGGTGGACCACACCATGGGAAAACAACGGTGATTGGATATCCACTATTAAAATCCTCCTAAGGCCCACTGTACTGTTTATTTGATGTCCAATCTGTTGATTACGTCATACAGGACCAGATGAAGGGAAAAACCAGATATCAGCTTGATCCAAAACTTTTATGGCCCCTAAAAGGTTTTTAATGGTCCACGCTCATTCAAAACTGTTTCCTGTAATGTGGTCCAGTTGAGTTTGTGATATAACTCATTTTTGGTCTTATACCCTAAAATTATCTGGAAAAATAGATGGACGGCACGATGAAATACGTACATCATGGTGGGCCCACCGAGCACCGACCACTAGCCATTGGCTGCTGGCATGGGAGTAGCCAATCCGTTTCCACCGAAACGGCCCCAGCCAAACAGCTCCGTTCCACGCTGACGCAAAAGTGAAAAATCAAGGAGAGGTAAAAATAAAAAAGAAAAACGAGTAAGGGTTAGGGCTTACTGGCCAGAGCAGAAAGAGGGAAGGAGACGTTGAGAGAGAGAGAGAGAGAGAGAGAGGGAAGGAGACGTTGGGTCAGAGCAGGTAGGTGCACTTTCAATGCAGCTGCGTTTCCACCACCCTCTCCCAAATTCGAAATGGATAGCCGTTGCCTGTAACAAAGTAACCTGTGACTTGAAAAACACCTAATTCCTCTGTTACATTTATTGCAATCTTACTTGATAGAAAGTTACAGGTTGAGACTTTGTTTCCTATAACATTTCTCCCCCAAACACAAACTGTAAGAAAGTCACCTGTAACTTTCTTACATTTTACACAAGTTACAGGCATTTGTGGCGTCGTCTTCTCTCTCGATTCCGCCTCTGGATTGAACAAACCAACCCCAGCAAAAGCCATGGCTGAAATCTCAGAACCCTCCGAATCTCCACCCGTTACGACCGAAAACGACGACAAGAACTCGTTACGAAAAACCAAACCGGGATTGAAGCGTCTCGTTTTAACCCTTTCAGTCCTCTTCTCCTTCATCATAGGTAACTATCTCTCCTTCTTTTCTTGAAATGACCAAAATACCCTCTCTCTCTCTCGTCCTCTTTCTTTCTCCTCTTTATATGTAGGGTTTTCTTTCTCTCATCCGATAATTTTCTTTTTCTCTTCATAGGGTTTCCTTTTCTCCTCAAATCTACTGAGATCTACCGCTCTCCTCTCCCATTTCAATCCATTGATTCCCTATCGAATCACCTCGAATCAAATCCACTCTCCCTCCCATGCCGATTCCAGGCCGTATTCATTGGCTTCGATCGCAAAATATCGGAGGAGCCACACGCCGAGAAACTAGGGATTTTGATCTCGGAAGAGATGAGAAGAAGAACAAGGAGAAATGTGGCGTGTGGTGGGTGCGGAACGAATTTTACAGTTTCAGTCACGATTGATTCTGGGAAAGATTGTGCCCGGAATCGAAATGTGGGGAACTCTTGTTTGTGGCATTGTGGGGCAGTGGGTTTGGATGCGAATCTGAAGGATGAGGAGGCTGTTGATGAGATTCTGGAGTTGGGTTTGAGGGGAGATGGTGGAGACTGTTCGGAATTCGGAGGAAAGGTATATAGTGTTGTGGTGATGAATCGAGAGGAGGAGACTACAGTTGTGGTCGGAAAGCATCGGCACGGTTGGATTTCTGGAAGGTTTTCAGAGATGGATGCTGCGGTTTCCTTGATTGGAGAGATTTTTGTGGAGGTTTTCATGAATGGTGGCAAGGGAGAAGGGGTGATGGGGAAAGGAGGGGAATTCATGCCGGTTGGTGCAGATGGAAGCGTCATCCTTTCATTTAGCCTTTTGAATGCAAATCCGAACGATTGGGTCTATGACTGGTAAGAATATTTTATTTTTGTTCTTGTTTTCGCCCCTTTTATATAAACATGTTACTGCTGCTCTAGTGGACCAGTCTACAAAACTGGGTGGTTTTTGCACAAATAGAAAGAAAGGAAGCTAAATATAGATTGTTAATGGAAAGAAAAATGCTCTTTTCCCATCCCGTCTGCTGCTGCACTCGGAAACTTGCTTCTTAAGGTATGTGGAATGAAGCGTGTGTAGGGTGTTAAGAACACTGAAATTGGAGAAGGAAACACCACAATTGAGCTGTGCCAAAGAAAAAAAAACTGAGAAATGCGGAAGGGTCCAAATATTGGATCCACAATAGACTTGCATGTGCGCAAATTACTAGTACCATTCATCTGGTGGCCACTTTGTAGATGCCCAGCTGGTCCACTCATCAGGTGGGTCATGCATATTGAAATTCAATGGGCAGCTTAAAATTAGCCTGGTCACTCATCGGGGGACCACACATGGAAAGACATTAAAAAGTGGCTAGGTGTGGCTGACCCAATGAGTGGAGTGGCCTGTTATTGGGCAGGATGTCTATGCAGCGGCATGGATCTTGCATGTGCCATATTTGCATGTGTGCCATAAAATTGTTCAATTTTGAGTGGAAACTCTAGCTGTTTTTTTATTTGGCAATGCAGATTAAAAACTCTCCGTAATCAAGATGATAGGATGACCACTTGATCGTGATCGTCTTTTCCTCTCCTTAACTGGAAAAATAGCTTTGTTTCCATGTCAGTAATCTCTTCTTTGCACCCACAGGGATTTCCCAAAGATAGATGAGATCCTGTTAGCTCCTGTAGTTGAGGCTTTGGCACCAGTAGCAAACATAAGTGTGGAGAGTCAGGTAGTGGTTGCCTTCTCAGTTCCATCACAGAGATCCTTAATTTCATCAATTCATGCTTAGTCTTTGGTACCGTTATTTTGGATCCTGTTTGGATTGAAGTTAAACCAGGGGAATGCAAGGGAAAGCTAAAATATGACATAAGCAAGAGTTAAACTGACACCAGCACTAGGAGAAGAAAACCTTTGCACCTATTTGTTTTGCTAAAGTACCTGCTAGAAATACTTTTTCTTTGCATTTGAAACTGTTTGGATTGCAATTACACAAAGGGAAACCTTCTTTCAAATGTCATCAGAGGAAAACTCTTCCCCCCCAATAGACTTTTTAAAAACAGGTTGTACTCCCTTGTTGAGGAAGGGAAAGCAAATGCAAACACTTTGTTGCGGCATGTGCTGCTTCACAAACAGGTGCAAATGTCTTGCTGATGCAAACTGGTTGCATTCCCCAGTTTTCATTCTATCCAAACAAGCCCTTGAGCTAATCATATTTGCAATTAATGGTGCTTTACTTATGTTTTTCTTACTCATAGGCAGGTTTTATACCATACGCCAAAGTCATCGTTTTCTTATTGGGACGCGAAGTTGGGCAGCTATGTCTTTAGTACCAAAGATCTTCCTTTCTTTGTATGCTTCTTCACCTTTTCAATTGCCTTGGAACTTATGTTGTGATTGCATACAAATTTCATGATTTGTCCTGGAACTCTATGCTTTAAACCTCCCTGATATACTTTAGTTTTTCATTGCATCTCAGTTTATTAGTTACACTGGGAGTCTTTCATTTTTGCTAGTCTTTTCCACAACAAATTTCATTTAATTAAAATGGTGCAATGCAACCACACCATTTCCAAATGAAAAACAGGTCTACTTTTTCTTTTTCTGTATTTTAGAAGCTTATCAAATAAAAAATGAGAAATGGATCCGCTGATCTGCAGAATGAAAATTTGGAGTGCTTGGTAACCTTCTGGGTTTCTTAATCCTTTGTGTATGTTTGTGCAGTGCAGCCTATGTGGGTGTCTTTGTGCTTTTGATGTTAGTCTAATCTGTCATTATCTTACGATCTCCTCTACATGCTCCTTTTCTTTCTATATTTGGTTGTAAATTATTTTCTCAGCTTATTGCTCCATTATATATTAGCATAAACAAGCGAAGATTTATGCAAATATGGAATAAATTACATAAATTCATGCAAAAAGCGTGTAACTGATGCAGAGCAGTGCCCTGATATTCGTCACTGTTACAGTATGTTTCTTAGACCCAGGTTCATGGAGTGTTGATTCCCATTATGATTTTGATTTAAATTTTTATTATTGGCATTCCATTTCGACATGCGTTCTTCGGGTGTGAGTAGAGCTGTAACTTGTGAGTGCTACAGTTACAACACATCTCAAGATTATGCTTGTGTTCTGTTCTTATATAGGGATATGTTCCATTTTTAAAGCTGATGTAGCACCTCTATCTTTTTTCTCTTAACTGTAGTTAGCTTTACCTGCTATCTTCCTCTCCCTCCCTCCCTCCCTCTCTTTCCCTTTTTGGGCGTTTCACACTGATGTTAGTTTTCCCCTTTTCCTCTTGTCAATGGGTTTTAGAAATGCAATATTTTGGATAAAATGGGAGTTTTTATATGTAAAGACATCTATTAGGAAGATACCTTTACTAATTTCCATGATTTGCAATTGTGCAGTAAAAAAAATAAAATCATTTCATTTCTAGCATGTCTTTTATATATTTTGTATTACGGTAGGTATGTGTTTTGACCAGTAAAGTGTGCTACTTCTCTATTGGTGTCATGGTATAGGAATTGCACTATTTTCAGAAATGCAAAATTTACATTCTTATTCTATGTTGAATTACTTTGAATAATTTCGTGTTTGATGAATCGTGCATTTAATAGGTGAATTCAAATGAATGGCATTTGGATACTTCAGTAGCTGCTGCGGGGCGATCAAAAGTTCTGCAATTTGTGGTGTACGTTCTGTTACCCATTACCCTGCATTATATTTTACTTGTCGTTATGGAGGATTATGATTGTTGTTGCTGAGATAGTTATCTTAAAGAGGTTTCAATTGATTTTGTTGCATGGGTTCCTACAGTGAAATTAAACATGATTACTAAATAGAACAAGCTTTAATTGTTTAACCGAGGATATGAAAAGGCCCAAAAGGATGTGGGTGGAGGTAGTAAGAAAAAACTTGAGGACCTATGGTTTAATTAAGGGTATGATCCATGATACAGTGGAATGGTAGAATAGCATTCATGTAGTTGACCCCAATTAGTTGGGATGAGGCTTAGATGATGAAGAAGAATCTTCAAAGTCCATTGTAGTAATATGTCTTTATTCCAATGCCCCATGTCATTGTTGGTGAAATTGGATAGGTCAAGGCGTGATTTTCCATGGCAAGGTTCGGAAGGGAGGAACAATTTCCACTAGGTGGGGTAAACTCTATGATGAGGGAGGAGCAGGGATTAGGGATTTGGGGTCAATGAACAATGTGTTGTTGAGGTTTGGGATGGAGGAATGTGCAATATGGAGGAACACCATTGCTGACAAGTATGGATGCTCCGTGGGAGGGTGGTGTATTAGGGAATCCTCCATATATAGAGCCTCGAAGATTTGGAAAGGGATTGTTTCTGTGAAGCCGAAATTTGTTGAAGGCATTGGCTTTGCCCTCGTGAATGGGGAGAAAATTCATTTTTGGAAGGACGTTTGGGTTGACGAAGCATCCTTGCAATCTTTGTACTTGAGAATTGCTCACTTGTCCACGGCTTGTGACGTTCCAGTAGTGCGCTGTTTCTCGATTTGTAATGAGACTGTTGTCTGGTCCCCAGTGTACAAATTGTTGGCGATATTATCGAAATGTCGTCGATAATATCAGTATCGCTGCACTAGCGACACCGAAACCCCATTATTTCGTATCATTTCCAGGTTTCACCGAAATCTCGCCGATATCATTGGTATTTTCAAAATTATGCCAATATTTCGCTGTTCCCACCAACCACGAGTGGAAACTGTAGCCAACAACCCACTTTTATCGATAAAAGGGGTGGTCGTCGTTGAGAAAATCACAAAAAACATAAGAAATACCCATTTTTTTGCCCGAATTTGGAGGAAGACGCGAATTCAGCTGCTATTGAGTGCAGATCGGCATTTCCGGTAAGATTAACCCCAAAAAAATTTTCTTTTTTTTTTTTTCATTGAAAAATCCTTTGCAACTTCTTGAATCTGCTTGCGGGCCGAGATCTTGTTCGAAAATAGAGGTTTTTTTTTTTTTTTTTAAAATTTGGGATGAGGGAGAGGGATTTTCGGGTTGAAATTTTGAAAAATTTGGAAGGGGAGAGGGATTTTGGGGGTTTTTATCGCAAATTGGGGATTGGGCGGGCGTGAATGGGATTGCGTACTTAGTTACTCAGTATGCTCTTATCGCACTGAGTACACTCTATTGGGCCCACCGAGAATGTATCTGGTCTATCTGTGTGGTCCATCCGTTTTTCCATATTATTTTAGGGGTTGAGACCAAAATTTAAGCGTATTAAAAGATCAAGTGGACCACACCATTGGAAACAATTTGAATAATGACTTCCACCGTTAAAACTTTTCTAGGGCCCACAGTGATGTTTATTTCTCATCCAACTTGTTCATAAGATCACACAGACATGGATGAAGGGAAAAAACAAATAGAAGTTTGATCCAAAACTTTTGTGGCCCCCAAGATATTTTCAACGGTAAATGTTCAATTCATACTGTTTCCTATGGTGTGGTCCACTTGAGGTTTGGATATATTTCGTTTTTAGGCTCAAGACCTAAAATTATCTGTTAAAATGGATGGACGGAGTGGATAAAATACATAAATCATGGTGGACCCCATAGGCGGGCTTTGACGGTGCAAGCTCACCATGTCTTGGTTGCATCACTTTGACGGTGCAAACTCACCACGTAATCAAAAGACCCCACCACTGCTTGGGCTCTGAGGGTGCAGGTCGGTGCTCCGTGGGCCCCACCATGATGCATCTGTTGTATCCATGCTGTCCATTAATTTTTAAATATTATTTTAGAGCTTTATCCAAAAAATGAGGTAGATCTAAAACTCAGGTGGACCACACCACGGGAAAACAGTAGTGATTGGATATCCACCATTTAAATCCTCCTAAGGCCCACTGTACTGTTTATTTGACATCCAATATGTTAATTAGCTCATAAAGACTCAGATGAAGGGAAAAAACAAAGATCAGGTTGTTCCAAAACCTTTATGGCCCCCAAAAAGTTTTTAATGGTCAAAGTTCATTCAACACTATTTCTTGTAATGTGGTCCAATTGAGATTGGGATATACCTCTTTTTTTTTTTTTTTTTTCTCATATCATAAAATTATCTATAAAAATAAATGGACGGCATGGATGAAACACATACCTTGTGGTGGGGCCCACAGAGCACGGCAGGGGAGTAGCCAAATCCGTTTCCGCAGCGCGTGGATCAGGGACGTGGATTTCCTGCGGAAGCCTTTCCCTGTGTTCCTGTGCTGCAAGCTCAAGTGGGGCCCACTATGATGTTTGTGAGAAATCCTCTTCGTCCATCCGTTTCATGATTTCATTTTAGGACTCGTTGTAAAAAATGAACGGTATCCAAAGCTCAAGTGAGCCGTACTAAAGGAAAATGTGGTTTGGGAAATTTCTACCGTTGAAACCTTCCTGGGTTCGACAGTGATGTTTAGATGCCATCCATACCGTTAATAACATCATTACTATTGGGATGAACTAAAAACAAATATATTGGCATGAATCAAAACTTCTATGGCCCCATGAATATTTCAACTGTGGATGTTTAATTATCACGTTTTAGGCTCACTTGAGCTTTAGATACGGTTCATTTTTGGCATCATGTCCTAAAATGAACTTACAAAATGGATGGACAGGGAGGATTTTTAACAAACATCACAGTGGGCCCCACCTGAGCTTGCAGTGCAGGAAGAAAATTCGAGTCCTGCGGATCAGGATTGAACGCCCTGCTATTGAATTGGGCGGGGATTGGATACTGCCAAGATCCATAGCCCTACTGAAGTGATGTCACCAAGCTTTGTGGACCCCGCCATGATGCATGTGTTGAATTCATACCGTCCATCAATTTGGAGAGATAGTTTTATGGCATGAGAAAAATAATGAGATAGATCTAAAGTTCAAGTGGACCCCACCATAGAAAATAGTGGGGACAGTGATCCACCGTTCAAAACTTCTTAGGGGCCACAGAAGTTTCCGATCAAGCTTATATTTTTGTTTTCACTTCATCTATCTCTATGTTAACTTATGAATAGGTTAGATCTAAAAAATACATAATGGTGGGCCTTATAAATGTTTCAACGATGGGTGTGACTAATCCCACAGTTTTTTGCGTGGGTCCACTTGAACTTTAGATCTATCTCATTCCTTTTATCATGCCATAAAGCCATCTTTACAAATGGTTGGACGGTATGGATACAACACACGCATCATGGCGGGGTCCATAAAGCTTGGTGACGTCACTTCAGTAGCGATTGGGCTACTGACCTTGTCAGTATCTAATTCGTGCCCAGCCAAAGGAAACGGATTGGCTATGCCCGCTGCCACCAGCCAATGGCTGGTGGTAGAGGTGGGCATCGGTCCTGATCGGAGCAGATTGGGTTCAACCCGATCAGATCCGAAATGGCCATGGATGGACCCGGACTCGATTAGATCCGGAATCAAATCCGGGTCACTTGACCCGAACAGATCCGATACATAATTCGTCTGACCCGAACAGAGTCCAACTCGGTCAGAGAAACCGAGTCTGATCGAGTTGGGTACGATTCGGATTCGTATGAATTTAATTTAATTTTTCATATAATGTGGCCCACTTCAACCTTTAATATATGTTATTTTTTTTCTCAATGCCTTAATTGATATGTCAAAATGGATAAACGGTTTAGATAAAACATATACATCAAGGTGGGCCCCACATAGCTATACAAAAACTATCCGTTTTTGTGTTTATGTTTTTACCGAACGTATAAAATAACGTGCACTGCACGAAAGCACCCAGCTTCTTTTTTATATATGTACAGTGAGTGGGACTTGCTGTAATGAACTTAGCAAGTTATGTGGGTCTTATCATGGGGTATGTGTTATATCTAAACCGTTCATCTATTTGGTAAGCTCATTATAAGGCTTACAATGAAAAATAAGACAGATATAACTATCAAGTGGACCACACGAAATATTTAATGGTGAAAATCATTTGAGGCTGCTACTTGTGGTGTGGTCCACATGATCTTTGGATATTAATAATTTTTTAAATAATATACTAAGATGATCTCTAAAAACATATGAACGGTGTAGATATAATAAATACATCACTGTGAGGCCCATATACCTTTAATCTCCTTTGAACCGTTCGTACAACTCGGAGCACGAGGAGCGCCGGTCTCGTCCTTGCACAGAAACGGACTGGCTTACTCCCGCCTGTTGACGTGCCGTGCAAGTAACCCATTTTCATATCTGAGTGAACTCTGTTGGGGCCCACCATGAATGCATGTGGTGTATCCATGCCGTCCATTTGTTTTTTCAGATTATTTTAGCTGTTGAACCCAAAATTGATGAATATTCAAAGCTCAAGTGGACCACACCATAAGAAAAAGTAAAAATATTATTTTTTACTCCGGATCTGGCCAGATCGGAACGGTCCGGATCTATTCGGATCGGGTTTTCGGATCGGAACGGTCCGAATTAACCACTATCCGATCTCGATCCGAAAACTAGTCGGATCTAAATGATCTTACCCGATCCAGGCCGTCGGTTCTGTTCGGAACGGGTCTGATCGGGTCTGATCGGGTCGGATTCACCGGATCGGTTAAAAAATGCCCACCTCTAGCTGGTGGTCAGTGATCTGTGGGCCCCAGTCCCACCATGATGAATGTGTGCCCCAGTCCCACCATGATGAATGTGTTTCATCCATGCTGTCCATCTATCCAAATCATGGGTCCATTTTGGATGGATCATAGCTTGAAAATCACAGCAATGGAAAGATTTTTAAACCATTTAATCTTCTCCATTGAATTTCTAGATGGGACCATTGTCATTTTATCCATCCGATTGGCCACTTAGGATCATCTTATCCGTGCTGTTTTCGATCCATGCTCTACTTCTAGTGGGACTAGCGATATGGATGGTCTGGATTGGCCTAAATTTACATGTTTCATTTTTTTATCCAGTACTCTATAATTAAATACAAAAACAGTTGAACGGCGTGGATATAGAATAAATACATCAAGGTGGGCCCCACAATCAGGACTACACTGTCGTGGATGAGGCTGGGGCCGCACATGCACAGGCATTCATAAAGTAAAATCCAACCCATCCATCCTTTGAAACTGTTAATTTTACTCTAAATTCCCAAAAATCAGGATGATCAATTAATTCAATGGGCTACACCAAAGGGAACAAGTTGGGAGATAACATCCACCCTTTATTTACATGGACCCATCATGTTGTATGTATAAATCACAATAGGCCCCATAAAGTTTACTCAGTATGCAATCTGCAAACTCTTTCCTCAATTGTAACTAATATGAAATTTTGATTTAATCTAACATCTTAGCCCTTGAAATGATTTGGGCTTATTACACTGATCTAACATCTTAGCCCTTCTAATTTAATGCATTCTTTTTGCAAAATTTTCATTCATGAATATGTAAATCTGTGTATTTAGGCATGTCCTGAAGTTTCACTAAAAAATTCCACCATTTTCTCCATGTTTCCCCCTTTTTCCCTGCATTTCCGGTTATTGGCGATATTATTGGCGATAACGATATTATATCTTTATCTCCGGCCAGCGAAACTTGTAGCGATACCGACAACTCGAACACTGGTGGTCCCCCCGTGCCGCACATTCCATAGTGAGGAAGAATTGGAGGAACTCATGGCGCTGCTAGGTCAATTCCATTTGTGTTACCCAGTAAGTGAGGAACATGATCAAATAACTTGGCGGAAGGACAAATCTGGTTGCTTTTCAGTCTGGTCTTCTATCGCGAGCTCCATAAGCAGGGAAGGGGGTTGGCAAGTTCAAGCAAATGCAACATATATGCTCCAACGGGTGCTCCCTTAAAGATCGTGGCCTTTGGCTTGCTAATTGGAAGGGAAAAGGGTCTTGACTCTAGATAATCTTAAAAAAATGCAGGACGGTTCTACCTAATGTTTGCTTGATGTGTATGGCAAGTGCAGAACCAGTAAATCATGTTTTCATCCAGTATCCATTTGCCCACTAGTTGTGGAATGGTTTTCTCATATATTTCGTCTCTTGGGCTCTCCTAAGTTCAGTAGGGAGCCTCTTTTGGCTTGGCAATAGTGTGGATTTTGGAAAGCAAATGAGGGCTATTTGGTGGCTTAGCTTGTTGGCAGTCTCATGGGTGATCTGGAAAGAAAGGAATGGGAGGTGCTTCCAAAATTCAAGCAATAATGTCGATTGGGTCTTAATGAGGGCGATGGTTTTTATTGTTGAATGGGCATCGTGTATTGAAGGGTTGAAAGATTGTATTTTTTATCCTTTTAGGTTGTATTTTGTGCCACCTTGGTGCTTCTCTTAATAAAAATACTGTTGCCTTTTGAAAAAAGGAATCAGTCCTAAATGTAGCTGGATTTACAGGACCTATACAATATTCATGATGTGATATGCCAATTCTCTTATATAATGAATCATGGAGAAACATGTAAAAAATTTCCTCAAGATATTCGATCTTAGGCATTTGGGATGGCAGAGACCATTGATTTTTTGAGAGCTTTCAAGGACCTCCATTTGCTCCTGAAATGGAGAGTTGCCTAATAAATGCGGAATATGTAAATATTACAAAAATTTCAATCGCTTGAGTATTTAAACCATGATTCCAAATAATTCGTAGGACAACCTTCCCCTAAAATATTAGGCAGGACAACCTTATTTCACGAATGTCTTTAAAATCAATCTTACAAACTGACAAGAGATTATAAAAGGATTATAACATTCATCACAAGAATGAAATAATAAATAACATCCAATTACCAAAAAGAATAAAGCATTCACCACATGATACAAAGAGTTATAGTGGTTCGGTGCTTAAAACAACCACACCTACTCCACTTCCAAAATTACTACCCTCGTAATTTTGGCTTTCATTATAATAAGGTTTTCACAGGTTCACCTTAACAAAGTGATATAGTCCCTTGTGATTTTCACGAGCTATCACAAATAGAAACCCCACTGAGATTTTCACAGGCTATCTCAGAAAAACCTCACTTAGATTTTCACAGGCTATCTCAGAAAAACCTCACTGAGATTTTCATAGGCTATCTCAGAAAACCGTAAAATGAAATACGATAAATGTACTTGTCTTCAAATGGAGATTCGAAGATGTGGCAAAAGTTTGTAGCAGAAGAACTTCTTTCTTGAACGTAGATGACGCAGTGTTCAATTAGACAGAAAATGTCTAGGGTTCTATTGATTTTATAAATGGAAAACCCAAATGCTACTTGATTAATTCTCTTAAATCTCAAAGAAGAGTATAAATTACTCTCTTAGAATAAGACTTAAACGGTCTTGAGAAAAAGGAAGTTGAATAAGCTATAAATTAAATTATAAATACCAACAGATAGCTTGCCGATGACTTGAGCTTCTCTCTCTATTGCAGAAGGATTATAGTAAATTTTCATTATTGTTTAGAACGAGAGAGCCTCAATTTATAGGCAAAGAGGTTGGAACTTCGGCTAGCCTAAGACTGGCCGGAGTCCGCCAGATTTGTTATAACGGCTCTCGCATTGCTTGGGATAAGATTTATCCAAAATTCGACTGGTCCGAGGTCAAATTCGGCTGGCCAAATTCCTGCAAATTTCAAAAGATTACATTGCTGGAATTTCACCCGAACTTTCTCGGGCTAGCCGAATTTCAAGCTTAGGCTAGTCGAATTTTCAACAGAATTTGTATTTTGCTCGGGCTTGAAGTTAGGCTGGCTGAGGAAGTTAGGTTGGCTGAATTCCAGGGTAAAAACACTTATTAGAACCCAAGTTAATGAATTTTTGGAAGATCCTAACCTAAGGTCTTTCTAGCGTTATACCACCTATGTTGTAGCAAATATATGAGATACCTTGTCTTGAACTTTGACTTGATCTTGTCTTGAATTCGGGCTTCAGTTTCTTGAGAAGATGTGACGATCTCGAGTTGATCATAAGCCGATCTTGAGCTGATCTTCAGGCATGTAGAGTAGTTGTGATTCTATACTTGTGATCTGACCTTAAAGTACTTTTGTCTTATGAAATTTGACAATCTATGTGTGCTTAACATAATACCACTTACAGCTCCCAAACTAATCTTGGGGAACACTTATGAATCATGATGTATAGTCGTTTCAAATATGGAGTATCCACTTGCCCACTTCTTGCTTCAGGCTATTCTCATATCAATGCATCAGTGCTGCCCTGCTGCAGTGGTATTCCTTCCAGGATAGGTTCCAACATTTCTGTTATGCTAGAAGCACTGTAGTTCTTATATAAGATCTCTTTAGACTAGGTCTCAGCTGGATCTATAGTTTCATATTATCTGTGCCCACTTCTTTGCTGTTTTAAGTGTGTTGCTGAATTAGCTGGCTGCTCTTTCCATTGTAGTTTTCTCTCATAACATCTTTCCAAAACAAAGAAGCGCATTGCTGAACTCTGTTTGTGAATTTAGTGTGATCATTGTGCTCAATCTTCATGTATTTTCCCCATGTCAAGTGATAAGTTTTTTTTTTTGGGTTCAGATTCCAGATCTATGTTCCTATATCTGCAGAGAATTTTCCAAATTTAATTTCTTGGTCTTCATACAGTCAGCAGTTACAAGCATCCCTAGTTATCAAATGCATTGAACCTGATGTTTGTTTTCTGTCATTAGATATATACCATCTGCAAAAGAGTGCCCTCTTCTGCTACGACTTTCTGATGGAGAGATTTCGGCAACCAATGGATTTGTATCTCCAGTGAGTAATTTTGTTGAAGATCTTTGCAACCTTTGACAATATAGTTCTTGTGAAATGGTCTTAAATTTTCATCATTTTGTAGATGTGGGGAGGTGTTATTGTTTGGAACCCGCCAAGATGCTCAAAGGAAGCTCATGGCATACGTCCTCCTAGGCATACATTGTCGCCTCAGGTATGAATTATTGACACCAATCTGTTGTATCACTTTCAGGCAAAATTTGCAATATCTCCATGCTGATAATTTTTGTGACATGTCCAAGTTCTGAAATGCTCTCTGTAGCTACATCTTCTTATTTCTGATAATATAACATAAATCTCCGGTGCAACAACTGCATGAAGTTACATCGACTTTAAGAGTGAAATTTGAACAAGTTCATATCATTTTGGAAGCCCAAAGCTTCTACATGGCTGGGAGATTGGGGATGGCTGGCCCATTCATAACTAATGAGATGATGAATATTCCAGAAATGGAGGTGAGGGATTTTTGTTTAAGATAATATAGAAAAAGCTTATGATAGTGTCAACTGGGCTTTCTCGTTTTGTTTCTTGCACCGTATAGGCTTTGCTTCGAGGTGGTTGCAGTGGATTAAAGCCTGTGTCATGTCTCCATGGTTTTCAGTCTTGATAAACAGCTCCCAAAATGGGTTTTCTTTAAGGCCGAAAGGGGGCTGAGACAGGGTGATCCTCTCCCTCCTCTCCTCTTCTCTGTGGTGGTGGAGGTGTTGTCAAGACTAATCCTCAAAGCTTCAGATTTTGCGCTGATTAATGGGATGCCAGTAGGCAGCCCTGGGGAAAGAGTGACTCATGTGCAGTTTGCAGATGACACTATGTTTTCCGGAGATGGCTCAATTTAGGAACTAGAAAATTTAGAGATCCTTATCTGCTTTGAAGTGGTGTTGGCCTCATGGTGAACATCTTGAAGAGAACAATTGCAGGTGTTAATTTAGAAGAAGAGAGAACATCTGAAATTGCTAATGATCTTGGTTGCAGGGTGGCAAATGGTAATTTAAATCATTTGGGTATTCTGATTGTTCTGAATAGAAGGAAAACTTGTCTTTGGAATAGGGCAATTGAGAGGTTTCAAACCAGGCTAGCCTCTTGCAAAATGATTCTGCTATCGATCGATGGCATGATCACCTTAATCAATGCAGTGTTGTCCAGCTTGCCTATTTATCCTAAGATGCCCGGTGAAGATTATTGCCAAGTAGGAAGCTATCCAGAGGAAGTTCATTCGGAACAGTTGATGTTAATCATTGACCACCTTGTCGTGTGGTTAAGTATGCAAGCCTATTCAAAGAGGGGAGCTGCGCATTAGACTCATTAGAATGTCTAATATTGCACTCCTATGCTTGTCTTATGAGAATCCTCGCTGCTTAGAAGGCCGTTATCTGCAAAATATAATCTGGATAGAAATGGTTGGGATATCGTAAAGTATAGGGAAGGCATCTTTCTGCATTTTTCTGTGGGAGATGGGTTCTCTATTAGCTTTTGGAATGATTTGTGGTGTGGGGCAGCACCGTCCAAGACAGGTTTGAGGATTTATTTGCATTAGCAGAGAACAGAGACGGCTTGGTCCATGATTGTTATCAAAAGGAGGGCCTTAATGTTTTGTGCATCCCAGGGTTTTGGAGGAATCTACAAGATGATGAGATATCTAAGATTGCAAGGCTTCTGAGTGTGTTTTATAAGTGTTATTTACCTTGGCATGGCTGTGACAGAAGGATTTGGGTGCTGGAATCTAATGGAGATTTCTCAGGTGGATCCTTGTTGAAGGAATTAATGGGAGGAACAGTGTTGCAATCTGTTCTGTTCTATGGGCTGTGGAGTACTCTGCCCAGTTTAAGGTAAATGTTTGGGTTGCCTGCTTGGGTAAGCTATTAGCAATTGGTAATCCCAAAAGGTGGAGTATGACCACTTGGCCATGGCGAATAGGTGCGTATTGTGCTGTATGAGGAGTCATTGGACCATCTCCTCCTGAGATGTCATTTTGCAGGTCATGTTTGAAGCTTGATTCTAAAAAAATTCTGTGTATCTTGGGTCACGCCAGGTTCTGTAGCAGGTCTTATTAGCAGCTGGTGGTTGAATGCATGGCGTGTGGCAGGCAGAATGCTTTGCAAGATGTCATGTGATGCAACTTCGTGGGTTATATGGCTCCAAAGAAACAGGTGTTCTCTGGAAAAAGGTCTTGAGCTACAGATTTAAGCAGCAAGATTTTCTGGTTGATCCAGCAGCAGGGCTAAAAAGAAATATAATCTTAAAGAAAGTTCCTTTGGTGCTCCTCTGTGCTTGGAACAAAGTTTTGCAGCGGAGTCTTTCAATTGAACTGCCCAAGATATAGTGGAAGCCACCGCATGATGGTTATGTTAAAGCAAATTTTGATGGCTGCTCATTTGGTAATCCTGGCTTAGCCGATATTGGGGCTGTTTGTTGGAACCATCTTGGGGATACTTTCTTTTAATTTTGTGGTCACGCTGGAATATTCGACTCTTAACTTTGCTGAGGTAGCTGCACTTCTGTAAGTGATCAAATTGTTGGTTGAGAAGAATATATTCCCAGCAATAGTGGAAGGGGATTCCAAAAATGCGTTAGCTTGGGTGTCTTCTGGAAAATGTCTGTGGAATCTCTCAGATGCTCTGCACTAAGTTGTGGACATGTGTGCAGGAAGGCCAATAACATTTGCTCATGTGGGAAGAGAACTGAATGAGGTAGCAGATACCCATGCTAATTCTGGGGCGTCAAGACAATGGTTGGTGATTGACGATCGGAATTGGGGTGTTCCTGTCAGAGAGTGAGGTTTAGAGTTGTGTGAAGTTGAGTCCCAGCATGTTGCATTAAGTTATAGCTGGCCTTGGTTGTGATTAGTGCCAGTGTTTTGTTGTACTTGTAATTTATCTATTAATAAAATCCAGTTTATCCTTCCAAAATGAAAAAAAGAAAAAAGAAAAAAGGAACCGAGATCATATGTGTTAGACGTAATAATGCATGCTGGCAATTACCTTTGTGGTTTTGTAAAAGGCTAGCCTTTTAGTATTCATCACTGAGAAGACTTTTCGTAAAATCACTCTTAAGCTTAAATCAGGCTGATTTCTCGTCTAGACTGTTCGTGTGCAGTTATCTGCAGCCAGATAAGATCAGAGACAGTTGCCACATTGTGTCATAATTAGTTTGTTTTCATCTCCATCCAATCGAGGTTTAAAAATCCTGAGCACAACTGGGACTTGAACCGGAAGTCGTAAACAACAAAAGTTAGCTGAATCAACTTGATTATTTTATCTTTTATTTTTAAGTTTTCGCTCAAATGCATTTTTTTCAATGCATAAAATCAGAATTTTTTTGAGAACTTAAAAAGCATAGGAATAGAAATAGAGAATCACAATTGTCTCAGATCAGCTCTCGTTGTGAATAAGTGAACGAAGACTTACACTGGGTGACACTGAAAATATCATTGCCTTTGCACAAGAAGACTGATGAGAATAGTAAAGAATGCACTCGCGTAAAGACAGAAAAAGGAAACCTTAACAGCACAAACAATAACAATTAACATGAGAGTTATCCCATGCACTTGGTGTGTGGAGCCGGGAAGTGCTTAAGCCGGGGAAAATACCAATAATTGTGGAATCCAAATAAATGATAAACAATATCTCACTTGCAAAGAAACCTCAGAATCTTCAATCCAAACGGTCGAGTATAGCCCAAGTGTCAAAAAAGGATGAAATTGTCCCTGATAAATTGGGATTGTGGAGCTTGAGTGTTCAAGGGAACATTTAAAGCTGAGCTTCTTCAGGATGGATAAGCATGATTGATGATTTCTGAAGGAGTGCCGAGGTCTGTGTTGGGGAATCTTAAGTACTACCTCAATGGATAATTTTATTTGCTCTCTCTGGGCCTTCTTATGAAATCTTTGTTTATCTATGCAGAAAAAGAAAGGAAAAGAAAAGAAAAAATTACCAAGTATTTCCAGTGCATCCATTTCTTCTCTCGTGCCTAACTTCGGTTCAAACATTTCCAGCATGATTTCCTATCAAGTCTTGGGACAGTGATTTCCATTAGTTTGGCATTGTGCTACTCTTTTGAAAACAAGAGAAATGTTTGGATCTAACTTTCTCCTGTCAATTTTCGCTTTTGCTATATATAGGAAATCGTTTACGTTCTTATTTGTGTTGACTCTCCCATATACAACTCTGATTCTTACCAATATACACACATGCATCTCATCTATAAATATACTAAATGAAAACCTGTTCTGACATGGGCCTGCTAAATGGCAGCCCTCTCCTTTCCCCCTTCTTTATTGCTCCATTTTTTTTGGGTTTTTTCTTCTCCCCCCCCCCCCCCCCCCCCGACGGTAACACTAAACAGCTGTGTTACTTTTCCATGCATACCATGATCACCTGATATCTGTGGGGGCGACTATGTTCTATCACATCCACTCCGTCCATTGGGTGAACCTCTCGTTGTTAGGCTATGGGGACAAAAATCTGATCATTTAAAAAAAGAAAAGAAAGAACTGATTATTCAACAACTTAGGCAGGCCACTGATGCAAGACAACTAACCACTTGCTCTAAAAGCTCGAACTGATAGAGCGTGGCGAATCAATCCTTGTCTCATAGCCTATGTTTAGGCCCTTGGCCGAACCCCCTTGTAGGCCCCACTTCACATGGGTCTCGCCTCACATAGGCTGCCCACCTTGAGTGTGCCCCTTGCTTCACACAGGCCACCCCACTCGAGCGTGATGCCTTTATCTTGTAGCCTAGGTCAGGCCCTCAGCCGAACCCCCCTTGTGGGCCCCGCTTCGCATGGGTCTCGCCTCACATGTGCCGCCCACCTCGAGTGTGCTCCTTACTTCACACATGCCACCCCACTTGAGCCCGGTGTGAAAATGCCCCTGCATTAATCACCCCCAGTGAGGAGTCTCAAACACGAGACGCTTTGATACCAATTTGATACGGGACAACTAACCACTTGCTCTAAAAGCTCGAACTAATAGAGCATGACGAATCAATCCCTTTATCTCATAACCTAGGTTAGGCCCTCGACCGAACCTCCCTCGAGGGTCCCACTTTACATGGGCCCACTTCACATGAGTCTTGCCTCACATGAGCCACTCACTTCCCATGGGCCGCCCACCCTGAGTGTGCCCCCACTTCACACAGGCCACCCAACTAGAGCCTGATGTGAAAATGCCCTCCATAGGGAACAATAGTAAAAAAGGAATATGACCATAGGTTTAAGTGTGGAGCCTACCAAAGTTTGAAATGGAGTTGATTTTTCTCTATCCGCTCGATATGATGCGTCTCATCTGATGGATGGAGTGGATTCCACAAAAAAACATCACGGTGGGGGTGGGCCCCACAAGGTTGTATACATTTCAAACAAACATCATGCAAGTGTTATATGTGCGGCATAAAAAGGGTGTTGTGGGCTGTTACGGACTTCTCTTGGTAGCTTAGGGGGTGTTTGGTGCATGGGATTAGATAGGTTTAGGTGGGATGGAATTAGCAGAATGTAATAATTACATGGTGCCAGGGATTGTCGTGTAATCCCATGGCTTGGAGGCTCATCCCACTTCATGTTTGGAAGAGAAGACATGAAAATGTAGATCCTGGTTTTACCAACAAAAGTGTTTGGGTTAAATTGCGGAAGCTATGGATCCGCTGTCTGTAGCGCGTTTGGAATGGAAACGGATTGGCTACTCACCTTGCCACTAGTGGTCGTTGCCCTGTGGGCCCCACCATGATGTATGTGTTTCATCCATGTTGTCCACCCAATCTTCAAGATCATTTTATGGTATGAGCCCAAAAATGAGTTTGATCCAAATCTCAAGTGGACCGCGCAGTGTTGATTGAACGCCCACCATTAAAAACTTCTTGGGGGCCACAAAAGTTTTGGATCAAGCTGATATATATTTTTCCCTTCATCCAAGTCTTTATGACCTAATCAACAAGTTAGATGTCAATTAACCATTACAGTTGGCCCTAGGAGGTTTTTAATGGTGGAATTCAATCACTACTGTTTTCCCATGGTATGTGGTCCGCTTGAGATTTATATCTACCTCATTTTTGGGTTCAAGCCCTAAAATTATATTTCAAAATGGATGGACGGCGAGGATAAAACACATACATCATGGCGGGTTCCACAGATCACCGACCACTAGCCACCTGACACTAGCCAAACCGTCTCCATTTGGAATTGCCACAAACCACCACCGCGCTGTAGTGTGTTGACGTCACCAAGTTATGCAGACCCCATTACGATGTATGTGTTATATGCACACCATCCATTAGTTTTGCGACATCATTTAATGGGACAAGCCCTAAAGATAGATCCATATTTTACATGGACCACACCACATAAATCACTAGGTATAGTGACGCCCACCGTTGAAACCTTCCTAGGGCCCACCCTGATGTCTATTTTCCATGAAACCTGTTCAAAAAGTCAGATAGACCTGGATGAAGGTAAAACACAAATATCAACTTGATTTGGAACTTCCCTGGCTTCCAGGAAGTTTTCAATCACGGGCATTCAATCCCACTTCTTTTCATGGTGTGGTGCATTTGAGATTTGGATCTACCTGATTTTCGTGCCAATGTCTTAAAATGATCTTGAAAAATGAATGGATGGTGTGGATATAGTCCACACATCATGGTGGGACCCATAAATCTTGCCAACATCAAACACCCACGTTCGCTGTATTTGCAAAAAACAGGACATGGATGAAGGCAGAATCCCAAACGGATTTGGAGGGTTTCTTCTTACCGCTTCTAGGTCGATGGTATTAGGGCTCATTTTCTAAAGCATGCCAAGCTTATAGCCAATGAAGGAAATAAACAGGACATGGGAGTAGTTCAGTGGTTATTTTAATTCAATTCCATGTATTACCACCGAATACACTGAACCAAACAGGCCCTTAGTCTCTCTCTCAAACCGGAATAATCTACATCCCCTCTCGTATGCGGCAGGTAAAAGACCCAAGCTCTGTGGGGCACACCATGTGGCAAATGTAAAACTCCAGTCTGTTTATTTGGTTCCCTCAATTTTACGCCATTGGGCAAAAAATAATCCAGATCCACAATTCGTATGAGCCACACAACAACGAACAATTGGGATGGGATGCCAACCATATATTTGCGTGTGGGGTCATCATGATTTGTATCTTTCATCAAACCAATTAATCAGGTGTGACTTACCAAGATGAAGAGAGTATACAGAAATCAGTGTGATAAAAAAAAGAGGGGGGGGATAGCCACACCATGTGAACTCAGAGGTTGTAGGAGCAATTTTACATTGTTCCAATTCGTGTGGCCCATTCAAGTCTTCTACAAGGCTGATGATTTTTATGTATGGTGGAAACAGTGACTCTCGCCTGATGTACAGAGTGGATTTTACATATACAACATGGTGGACCCCTCATTCTATCAGAACCCCACATGAACCTATAATATATATATAGATATATTAAATCGCACTGACCATTCCCCACTTGAATGGGGAATGATCACATACGTTGTCACACATGTGAGTTACAACACATTCGAGTTGTGTAGGGCCCATTATGATGTTTCTATGTTATTCAACCCATCCATCCGATTTGCCCTCAATGTTAGGCTAAGATCCCAAAAATATCGTAAGGGCCTGTTTGGGAGTGTGGATTCGGAACCCCCTGGATTTGAAATCCTCCTGTTGTGTTTGGCACCCTGGATTCAAAATCCCTTGTAATCCAAAGGTAGCTATGCATAGTATATTTACAGGGTTAAAAATTTAATTACTAAATCAACTTTAATTTCTCTAATTAGCGTACGTATGTAACACAATGGTTGTAATAAGCCCGTTGAAATATGTTCTTTGCCCGAAAATGATGAAATTCCAAGTCTCGGATGGGCCACAAGGACAAGATCACATCTTGAGTGACTAACCAATGATTTTTAACCGTTGATTTACATGGACAATGTTTGGATGGTGCAAATCATCGTATTAAAGTAATTATAGTGACGCAATTGATAATCTAATTGTTTTGGGATATCATCAGTGGGCCATGTGCCCAATAGATTAATAGTCTAGTGACACAAATGTTACACATGCAACTCTTGGAAGGATTTTAGATGTAATCCAAGCTTTCACCTTGAATTTCAAATCCCCTCTTTGAGCGCCCCCCCCAAACAAAAAAATAAAAAATAAAAAATCTATGGTGCCAAACAACCCCTAATAAAAAGAAAATCATGTAGGCCAAGCCAGTTTAAATGTTCTAGGGGTGGTTTTGCATTGTCCCCTATGGCATGGCCTACCAAAGATTTGGATCAGCCCTGTTTTTGGATTCAAGGTGAAAATGAGGTGGCTCACTTGATGAATGGTTTGGGTTCCACTAAAAATTCATGGTGGTCCCACATAAGGTCAAAGGCATGGAAACTTACATACGTCCAAATGTATGTGATCACTCCCTTCATCTCCCACTATCTACTGTTACTGAACTGATTGTTACCTCCCCTCTTTCAACCTCTTCAAATACAACCCTCTCTTTCCATCTCATTCTTCTCATCTCAAGCTCTTAAAACTCCGCTTATCTTTGCATCTCTACCTACCCCTTCTCTAATTTGCGGCCATCAAATTCAAGAATAGGTTGGTCAAGGCTGAATGATGCAATTTTAAGCTAGGGTCCATACACAATAAGAGTTGCTGTTTGGAATGTAGGGATTGTTCTTCATGTATGTCATAAATTTGGTATGTATAATGTGTCTATTGACTCCTTCCATTAGTTCTCTGTCCGCATGGTGGGGCCCCACCCATGTGTCATGTATGTACGATATCCTATAAGTGCAAAAGGTGAGCCCCACAATGATGCTCATTTGGCATTGCAATAAGGCCAGTCCACTCACTCAGTAGGGACAATTGGACACTGACTTGATACCAATGCCTCTTCCTCTCATGGGCATAAGGCCATGGATCCCACTAGTTACTAATTAAGTTACAAATATTGGTTCTACAAACATTGATTTTAGCTGTCTTCGCGAGTTAGATGATGTTGCAGATGATTTGGCCAAAATGGGTTAATCACCCTTCTTTTCTATATTAAGCATTCTCTTGCTTTTGATCTTAGTGGTCGTCTGGCTGAAATCCAAGATTTTCAATCCAAATCATATTTGGCACCCCTTGTAATCCCAGGTTTGAAATCTAACCTGGATTGAAAGGCCTCAAAAGCTACTCTTTTAAAATATGATTTAAAGAGAAATCAGGGATTTTCAATCCTCTCCAATTGTTGTAACTTGTAACTGCCCTCTCCTTCTCATTCCAAGGCACTCACGCCATTGGGTAATTTTCATTTTCATTTATTTGGAAAAAGTTGTTCACTTGTTATTCACCTTGCCTAATCACTCATTCACCGTTTATACCCGTGTTGGGCCCACGATGTTGTGTGTATTCTATCCAACCTTTGCATTGAGTGAGTCCCATCGTAATGATGGAATGCTCTAAAAATCAGGCCTATGCAATTATTATGTGGGCCACATTATAGAAAATAATTGACAACCATTTAAAAAGAAATTTAGAATTTTGTTTTAATTATAAAATTAGTGAGCTCACTTTTGTGGGCCACTTGATACTTGAAATTGCCTTATTTTTCACTCAAGGCCATCTTCTTCTTCTTCTTCTACTTTTTTTTTTTTGGAGAAGTCGCTTGATTTTTTTGAGGAAGAGGCCTCATCACAAAGAATTACTAACAGAGCCAAAAGGAATAAAAAAGGGAATCAGGAACAAACGCAAAGGATTTAAGTGACAAAGGCTAAGAAATAACAACCAATTTATCTTTCCTGAAGATCTCATGAGATCTTCGGATATTTTGAAAGCATCTCTTGTTGCTCTCATTCCATATCGACCCTAGTGTGGCCAGGAACAATAATCTCCATAGGATTCTCCCTTTGAGGCTGGTCCCACCCTCATGACGCGATGTGAATAAAGCTTTTTATGGATCGGTGCATCACCCGGCAACACTGAAACAATCCAAGGAAAAAGACCCAAATTGCTCTAGAGAAGGTGCGGTACTATCCTGCAAGGGGCTCAATATAATGATTGTCTTACACGTTGCACACACATGTTATGTTATAATAGTTGAGACTATTGCCTCATCACACTCATTATCCTGCAAATGTACATGAAATTATTCCAAGAATCTCCTAAGTCAAAGTCCAGGCTGCCAACCACAATTTTCAAATTCCACAGGATTGAAAATCTAGGTGTTACCAAACATGGCTGAAAGAATGTGATATCCAGGATTTGAATTCTTAGGTCGGAATCCAAATCCATGTTGCCAAAGGACCCCTTATTTGTTGTGAACTTGCGATGCTTAAATGTTCTGCATCTTGTCATTGTCCTTCTTGTGATATTTCTGGAGATGCCTACTGATTTTTGAGTATGCATGGTAATATGGAACAGGAGCTTCAGAAGGTCTTCCAGGTTTTCGTAGGGCAACTTCGGCTACTTTTAGGCCTTAGGTCTGATAAGTTTTATGCTGCTGAGTCTGGCATCTATCGCTTCTTGGCTAGTGAAAGAGGCTTTGCAGAATGGTAAGAGGAAATTTGCTTTCATGTAGTGTTAGCTAAGAACTTAACTGCACGCACACACATTGATAATTGCAAGTATTTAGATTGAAAGAGTACAAAATGTGCAAGAGAACTATACAAGAAGACCAAAGCAGTGGAAGAAAAAAAAAAACCTGAAAAATGAGATCAGCTCCCCAATGAATGGGCGGGCGAGGTGAAGCTACTCCTCGTCCGAAATCTAGGTGTCCTGGGACACACCCTCCTTAGCAAGTGCTGCAGAGTGCCTGACATGAATTGCTCTTCCATTCAGGGAGGCACAAATGTCCTTTTCTTCCTCAAGATGGTCGACCAACCTCCTGGGGATATGGTCCAACTGAATCTAATTAATAACATTCGTCAAATCCCCTCAACTATGATCTGTCCAATGTAGTGTCTAGCCGCTATCCTCAGCCCAATGAACACCACTGTAGCTTCAACGTGAGAGTAGTCACTGAACCTTGTGGCTCTGGAAAACTTGATGATAGCGGCTCCTCCACTATCCCTGATATAGCCCTTGACTCGCATTGGCCCCGGGCTCCCAAGGGAGCATCCATTTAAATTCAGCTTGAACCTTCCAATGGGTGGGGCTTTACAAGTCAGGCCATCTTATCATGACTGTTGCCTCTGCTAGTATATTCTCCCACATTGACTATAATGATACTCCTATTTACTGATTTGTTGGTTTTCCTTCTACTTTTTCCTTTTCAGAATAATTGATTTTTAGGGGTTATATTGTTCATTGTACCATGTATTTATCCTATGTTTTTGAAGGACCATAGAAGTTTAACAATTGCATGACCTTTCAAATGGTATTCAGTCATGCACTGAGCAAGTTAACTAAAATATTTCACTTTCTTAAAAAAAGTTCACTAAAATAGCGCTCATTTCATTTTCTGTAGGGAATTGGATGCATTATTTCGGCACCATACGTGTTTTAATCTTCTTTCATGTGCAACAACCCTTGGATCTCTTTCCAGATTGGTACGTTTCAAGCCTATTCTTTGAATTATGCTGAAGCAGCTGAACTACCAGATAAAAAAAGCTTTCCACTTTCAGCCAGTTCTTTCTTGTGACAGTACTGATGGTGCAGGTTCAATCACTTCCAAGGATGATTGTCATGGATGAAATAGGAAAACAGGTCAGTTGTTTGGATCACATGTTCCTTTAATTGAGCATCTCAATCTGTCAGTTTTAAAACTAATCTAGCAGCATTGGTGGATACTTTATTGCAAAAATGTGTTGAAATGTCATTGTTGGATCTATTAGGCGAAACAAGCTGGTGAAAGTGTATGGTTTAGGAAAAAATTGCATAACCGACCACTTACCTTTGTGCAGTACTGTATAATATGGCACTTTTGAACCATGTATAATGAAAACAGCAAAGTTGTTATTACTATTATTATTATTCGAAGGATCACTCATTTTATTAAGCCGAAAAGGATGACAATTGACAAGGCATCATCCA
Organism: Magnolia sinica; assembly: GCF_029962835.1. NCBI lineage: Eukaryota > Viridiplantae > Streptophyta > Magnoliopsida > Magnoliales > Magnoliaceae > Magnolia > Magnolia sinica. Next base: position 19,987,642 of record NC_080576.1, on the reverse strand, counting down.
CATACAAACAAACCCAAACCCCTTAAAAGAAACCCAAACTTAAGTCCCAAAACCCCGTCTCTAGATACATTAGCTGCCCTGGACCATTGAAGGACTTAACTCTTAACTTTTAATAAGGCTATCTAAAAATTACAACTTCTGCTCTTGCATTCACGCCACACCACCTACAGAATTGACAAGGGCTCGAATATCAAATGGCATAACCTAATTCCCTCCAAAGGTGGTGAAGACTTTCCTCCAAACTGAGTGCATGAAGTCACAGTACAAGAATAAGTGATTTACCAATTCTGCTTCCTTAAGACACAAAATGCATCCATTTGTGATAATAGGCCTTTCAGCACTCTCTCTTTTCTCACTAACCAAGTAAATGCAAGGAATGGTCAGCCATAACTGCATAGAAGGATTTCACCAAGAAATGACCTGACCTATCCACTTCCCATTTCCACTTGTCTCCTTTAACAGACGACAAGCTAAACTGATGAAGCTGGCCATAAGGGTGCTGAATTCTTCCATCTCCTCTTTGGTGAGATTTCTTCAGAATCTTGGGTTCCAAACGATACAACCCCCTATCTCTGATCTGAAAGAAGAGATGCGGCCATCAGTGTTCATCTCAATCCCAAATGGCTAGGGAATTGAAGCTGAAGCGTGAATCGCCGCACTAGCTGAAGCATGAATCGCCACACTATCTATCCAACCAGAATCTCACTATGACACCCTCTCCTGGATTGAATGAGATTTCATTCCTGAAGGAGTCTACCATTTTAATCACTGCCCTCCACACACAAGGAGCCCTAAAAAGAATCAACTGCTGGGGAGAACCACCCCCAACATCCTCCGCTTTGTACTTGCTAAGAATAACGTTCTGCCACATACCTCCCTCTTTCCAAACCTCCACAGCCATTTACCCAGCAAGCTGCATAATTGTGCTTTAGGTTCTTGATACCTAACCCTCTTCCTTGGGTTGGAAAATGGCAAAGATATTACTCGTCAGAGGACCATGTCCCATGAACCATCGGCCATGAAATAATTGATTGGTGTATATATGATGAGGCAATTGATGATTACCTCTGTATTTATTTTTTCTTCTCAATGAAGCGATTTTACACATAGATTTGCAATCCATACACGTATAATCTTCATTCACACCTTTGGCACAGCACATGTGCCAATGTAGCAATTACGTGAGACATTGACCAGTGCATAAGTTGGTCATGAAGATGGCCATACAAAGATTAAGCTTGGTTGGTCATTATATGGCCCACCCTATATGAAGATTGTGGATGTTTAGCACCGCCGCCGACAGTCCCCATTCAACATAAACATGTGGACTACCCAATGAGTAGAATAACCTGATAATTGCATATGGTCATCTTCACAGTGCGGCCAATTTATTCATGACTCAGATGCCCTGCACACTTGCCATGTGAGCACGTGTGCTGTATAAGGATGCTGGTGGAGAGGGGTGTGAGGAGCTCCTCCACCCTCTGCCATTTTGCATTTGTGAGGATTTTTAAGGGCTTGTCTTAGAATTCTAGATTTTGAATGTGCATTATTTATGTGACCTATCATGACATGTTTAGGCCCGTTGTTTATGTTGTTTGTGGAGTTCAAGATGAACTTCCATATTTGTGGTTAGTCTTTTCAAGTTTCTCAGCTAAAGATAGGAAAACATTGACACTCCAATCCTGAACTTTTTTATGGAACATACTGCAGTTTGTTTCTGCTACTTATGTTTCAAGTGTCTTTTCTTGAGCTTCGTCTCTTGAGCATCTGCTTCTGTGCATTTTCCTTGTTATCAATCATACTTTGTATAATGAGATAAATTTGAGTTGTGGAAAGTGTCAGTTGGGGATGTTTTTGGGTAGGGCATGGTTTTTTGAATGCCAAATATAAGTGGCCTTTAAGGTGTGCTCCTGAACCAAGATGGATTATGTTTTCTCAGAAGAATCTCTGCTGGCATTTGGCGAAACTGCTTCAGACAGACTCTCTTTTCTCACCTTTTCCACTTGTTTGGATGTACACAACAAACTGAGGTCGATTATCTTTCTCAGGCAGAACCATTCTGCTGGTGTTTGAAGCGGCTTGGAAAATGGAAACTGCACTGAGTAGGATTCCATTTTCCTTCTTGTTCCTCCCTAAATATCTTGTTGGTTGTTATTATCTCACTTTTGATTTGGGCAGAGGGTGTACCGTTCACCTCGAAAAGTGGGACACCCAATTGTAACCTGTTAGACGTTGAAGTAGGTGAATGCTCAAATGCACTTTCAAAGAGTTTTGTTTTCTACTACCTGCCCATCAGCATCGTTGTTTGTCAATTTTGCCTTGGTAGCATGTAGTTTGTTTGCCGATTGATTGTCTTGAGTCTCTTGATATCCCCTTGTTTAGGTGAAGTTTTCACTTGAGGCTGCAACTTTATCTCAAAGTAATGCTTCCAGTGGAATGTATGATGCTTCAGCTGGTATGTCTCTCTCTCTCTCTCTCTCTCTCTCTCTCTCTCTCTCTCACTCAGTGATTTGGATTATACTCCTTTTCTTTTAGCTCCTTTCAGCTGTGCTGCATAGTAAGATGATGAAATAGCTCTAATGCTCTTTTTTTTTTTTCCTTTTCTTCCCAGTGTCCTCTCGGCGAGCAAGGGCTTTAGCAGAGGATGCATTTTTTCATCCATCCATCATGTCACTCAGCTACTCCTCAATTGAGCACTACTTTGCCATATACATGGTACGTACCATTGTGTGCATGTTCATCAGAACATGTGTTCAGGTCAACATGAAAGATCCTTAGCTATTCATTTTATGTCCTAATTACATAGAAAAGCTCCATTTCTCTCTAATTTCTGACATGTTCTGTGCAATCGTCTTACCTATGTATGTACCCGCTGCTGTTTCAAAATGACCACAATGCCACTGCTATTTCACAATGACCAGAATGCTTTGACGCTTTGATTGTGGACTAGAGAAACATCTTATCAATCCAGTTGTATTCTTTTTTTTCTGAGCATAAATTAAGGTTGATATATGAATAGAGTTGTGTTGAGGCTACATTCAGGAGTATGGTTGTAGCTTTACTTGCATCAAGGCCATCCATGGGCTTTCCATGCATGAACCCTGGTCAATAAATCAGGCCGTTCTGCTCATCAGTTGGGCCATGGCTGTACAAAAGAAAAAGAATGGCTAAAAGAATTGATTAGCAGTCCATATTCACATGCAATTTTTTTCTTCTTCTTCGAGAAGAATATTCACATACAAATGTTGTCCTCTTGATGAGGGCAATGAACTGGTTTTTAGGTTGGGGTAAAAGGTGGGGATGGCTGGTCAAAAATCCCAGAAATCTGCCATACTGGCATGTACTCCTGCAAGTAAGTTTCTAATTTTACTGACCAAGGTAGCCTTTGCGTCTCATATTAACATTTTGGTCCAATGTAGCAGCTTTTAGATATGCAATTCACCAACATTCACCGACACTGCCCATCAGTTCGAGCTTTTAGAGCAAGTGGTTAATTGTCCTACATCACATTTAGGTGCCTTTATGGAGATTATTAGCTTGAAAAGTGGGCAAAAAATACCAAGAATAGACATTTCAGTGCCATTACTGTAAGTTTTAGCTTGAAAAGTGGCAAAATGCATCGAGGATAGGAATTTTGGTGCCCTTAATGGGAATTTTAGCTCGAAAGTGGGCAAATTGCCTCAAGGATAGGCATTCAGGTCCCTTAGCACATATTTTTAACTTTTAGCTTGAAATGTGAACATATTGCTTCAAGGATAGGCATTTAGGTCCCCTAGCGCATTTGTTCTTAAAAAAGAATAGGAAAAAGGGACAGGCATTTAGGTCCCCTAGCGCATCGTTTTAGCTCAAAATTTGGGCAAACTGCCTCAAGGATTTGCATTTAGGTGCTCGTTCCTCAAATTTTAGCTTGATTAGTGGGCAAAATAACTATAATATAACCATTTAGGTGCTCTTATTGAGGTTTCTAGTTTGAGAAGTGGGCAAAATGCCCAACGGTAGGTATTTAGGTACCTTTATAGAGATTTTTAGTGGGAAAATGCCTCAAGGATTGGTATTTTGGTGCCCTTCTCGTGATTTTTAGCTTGAAAAGTGGTCATAATACCTTTAGGATAGGAGTCAAATAACTAACTGATAGGAGAGAGCATGGTACGAACCCATGGAGGGGATGACATATGAGTAGAAATCCTGCAACAACAAGAACTAGGGCGTCAAGAGAGCACAATAGTGGTTCTTAGGGTGGACGATCTAACAGAAGAGGGATTTGTGCTGAAGCGGGGGGGGGGAGTGGTTGGTTCTTCTCTTTCCCGTGGATCTGATAAAGGAAAAGGGGTTGAAGATGATGGTGGAAATCCCGACGAATGGATTGACGTTCGAGGAAGGAGATGCCTTAGGTATCGGGGAGGGCCTCGCAGCTCCAATGCCTCTCAACAAGTTCTCGATCCTCTTTGTGAAAGGATATCCGACAGGCTGGCTACCAATAAACTTTTCTAAGGTTTTCACTTGTGCATGCAGGGGAGGTTGAGAATGTCATCATTCCTATGGTTCGTGGCTCCGAAATCCCTCAGGGTTTCACCTTTATTCAGATGAGAACAAATGGAGAGCCGGCGCGAGTAATTGAACTGCTCAATGGTGAAAGCTTCGGAGGGAAGCAACTTTTAGTCCAAAAAGCTAGGTTCAGCCCATACATTGTCAACATGGAAGAAGCTCGAAAGAGTAAGGAAAATAAGTTGGCAACAAGAGAGATGTCCGATCGGGCTCAGAGGCAACAAGTGCAACTGCAACAAATCTCAACACGCAAGGAATCTTCCCCCCCCCCCCCCCCCCCACTTATCCTTCCAATGGAAAAGACTATCCTAGGCCCATGCCTTGCTCGTTTAAGGAGGTTGTATCCAGGGATAGCAATCCCCACCCTCAGCATAGGGGAGAAGATGGGAATCCGAAGACATTGATCGATGGCTCAAATGTGGCAAGATGCTGGAGACTAGTGACTGATATCGACCCAGCTATCCATGTGCATCCCTTCGTCGTTCAGGATGTCTGGTCGGTCTTGTGTAACTCGGTGGTCGCGCTTACGAAGGAAGCTGCTTTGCTCTCTCATATCCATCTATGGTTAAAGGCTTGCTGTAAGTTGGAAGAGTGGGCATACAAGATTGGGGCTCTCAATGCACACGAGCTATGGATCTCCCCAAAGGTGGAGTCAAAGGTGGAAGAGATTCTCATGGAGCTTTAAGGACGGACCCATCTGTTAAGCGAGAAGATGAGAAAACTACTCTATTTTTGGGACACAAGATGGATGGTTCCTCTTTGGGGGAATTCCTTTGGAAGTGTGGAATAAGGAGGTTCTTCTCGTGATTGGCAGTTGTGTAGGCTCTGTCCTCGCCATCTATAAAAGGTCAGAGATAGGGGAGGACATCAGAGCTACGAGTATTTGCATAAGAACAAGGAACACTATTCCGGTGCCGGAGCAGATTAGGATCTAGGTAGGAGAGGTGAACATTCTAATCAAAGTAATGAAGGAAGAAGCATGGGGTATTCTGTGCTGATGGGGTGAGGAATGGAAGCTCTGAGAACAGAAGATTCCAAAAGGCTCAATAGGAGATGGCTCCCAGGAAGGAGTTCGTTTTGTAAACTCCAAAGGAGCACCGATTCATGCTCAGAAGAGGTTTGCAAACGACATTCTCTCGCATCCCATTGACGGACAAGTGCCAAGAGATGCGGAAGGCTGTGGTTCTCCATATGTCATTTCCTACGTACTCTCACCCTTTCCAGCACGTGGCAATAGGAGCGACTTCGCACGTGGAGCTCCCAGTCTCTTGTGCCGACGAACCACCCTCTCTAAAGTCGAATGAAGAGGCTTGGGAGGAGCCTCGAACAGAACCGGAGGCTCGGAGCCATCTGTCGCATATGTTGGAAGACTCAGAAGACCCGGAATATGTGACACTCTATCTTGCCAAAACGATGCGGCCCAAATCGAGGCTCGGGAACAAACAAAGCCCCACACCACTATCATATAGATAGAGGCCCCATCCGAATCTCGACAGACAGCTGGATGCAATCCAAGGCTAATATGCGGTCATTCCAAGCACCACATTTCAGATGAAGCTCTCCCCTCAACTGAGATTTCGGGTGTGTGCGAAGCTCTTCTGTATGACACGTGCCAAAATCCCATCTTCCCTCTGAAAGGACATGATGATTCACACAAGAGAATTGAGTCTCGTGCAATCGACATAAACCAATATCAAGTCACGTGTGAGCCTAATCCCTCAAAAGCAATCGTTCCTTATACTATAGGAGGTTCGAGGGCAATCCTTCTGAGGAATATCTCCGGCGCCCCCATTGCAATGCCTCTTTCTCCCAAACAAGGTAAGGAAGATCCTTTTGAGTATCAAATCTCAGCCTGAGCTTGTTTCTTCAGTTCGATTAAAAGCTTAGGATGTCCTCATGGAGATGACGGATGCGAACAATCTTCGATCCCAAGCTGCAGGTTAGTTGGTGTAGAGGATTCAACTTTGATAGATATCAGCATCCAAGCCGAAGACTTTCTTGATGTGGAGGGGGAGGTTTTCTTGGAAACCCTAGACGTCACTCTTCAAATGATGGCAAACAGCCCAGGCAAGTATAAGGAGGGCAAGGTTCAAATGCTATTAACCCAAGGAGGCGAGGATCAGAACCCCACCTGCGATAGAAACGAAGTCACTATGCCTTTGTTTGTGGCATTGTCGGAGGATGAGATAAGACTAGGCTAAAGACATTATCGATATGGTGGGCCAAGCTTGGCATGTCTTTTTAGGCTCAAGACGAGGACACAGTTGCTCTTGCTCAGTTCATGGAGCAGCAAGGTAGGGAGGTCGTGAGAAGTTCTACTCGTCGATTTCTCAAGGCCTAGAGGGAACTTCTACGGGTGGAGACTTCAGCAAATTTCGTGACAAGTATCAAACAGGGAGGCAGGGCTAGAAGGGCATAATCGGTTTCGTGATGAATATCCAATGCTGGAATGTCAGGGGATTGGGAAGTAGGGAGCAGAGGATCCAACTTAAAAAGGTTTGCACGAGTTCGAAAGCTCAAATCGTCACCAATCAGGAAACAAAGTTGTCAACGTTTAGTAACACCATCTCGGATGAGGTATGTGGATTCTCTCCTAAGGAATGTGTAGTTCTGGACGTAGAGGGAACAACTGGGGGTATTTTGGTCGCTTGGAACTCGACTATATGGAAAAAGGAAGATGGTGTGGCGAATTCTCTGTTTTAGTGGTGCTTTATGAAATCTCATCTGGATTCAAGTGGCTCTTGTTTGCTATCTACGAGCCATGCAAGTCTGCTATTAGATCCAGATTCTGGGACGAGCTTCAGACGATCTCCTCAATGTGGTCTTTGCCTTGGTGCGTTGGTGGAGACTTCAACGTGATGCATTTCATTCACGAGAAATCATCTGGGTCTTGTATCACTGCCAGTATGAGGACATTTGCTGAATGGTCCCAAAGATGTGAGATGGTTGACATTCCCATGCAAGGTGCCAAGTTCACCTAGTCCAATGGTCAGAAGCAACCAACCATGTCCTAGATTGATAGGTTTATGGCATCTCTTGAGTGGCTAAATAGATTTCCTTTGATCTAGTTGAAAGGCTTGCCCAGAACAATCTCGGATCACAGATCGATTCTCCTATATTCCTCGCTCGATAGCTGGGGACCTAAACCCTTTAGGTTCGAACTATCTTGGCTTGAGGTTAAGGGTTTCCATGACCTTGTGGAGGAATGGTGGAATTCTTTCCAAGGCCATGGGGAAGTTGGAGTGCTGCTGCATTTGAAGTTGAAATATCTTAAAGAGAAGCTTAAGGTCTGGCGTAAGGAGGTGTATGGGGAAAGGGAAGCTGAGACTTCAAGCATTGCCGAGGAGATTCAAGCTTTTGATATCAAGGAAGAATGCAATATTATGTCTAAAGAAGATAGAAATAGGCATAGCTCACTTTAGCAAGAATATTCTAAGCGCTTAAAAGAAGGTGAAATTAAATGGCGCCAACGTTTCTGGGCCTTGTGGCTAAAAGAAGGAGATAGTAACACAAGTTTTTTCCACAATATAGTTTTAGCTAGGCCCGAAACAATAGAATTTCAGTTATTATGGTTGACAATAAAAGAATAGAAGAAAAGTCTCAAGTTTGTAACGCCATCGTCTCTTTTTTGTGAAAAGCTCCTATCCAAGGACTCTTGGGCCAGACCTCAGTTGGACTTCTTGCCTTTTGCTACCTTTTTGGAGGAATCAACTAATTAGTTAAGAGTGTCAGATTTCAGAAGAAGAGGTTAAAGAGGCCGTGAATAATTTAGGTCGAGATAAGGCTCTGGGGCCAGATGGTTTCCCTTTGACTTTTTTTTCAAGTGTTTTGGAATGTTGTAAGAAGTGATGTTAGGAGTTCTGTCAAGGACTTCTTCCTCTATGGCCACCTCCATTCGGCGTATGGCGCAACGTTTATAGCACTCATTCCAAAAAAAAGAGGAGCTGAAAATATCAAAGATTTTTGCCCCATAAGCCTCATTGGAAGTCCATGCAAGATCATTGCTAAAATCCTTGCTTCACGATTCCGTGGTGTTATTGATAACATCGTTTCAGAATGTCAAGGAGCTTTTGTGGGAGGCCATAAAATATTGGATAGTGCCCTTCTAGCCCATGAATGCCTTCACTCCATAATCAAGGAAAAAAAGTCGGGTATCATTTGTAAGCTTGACATTAATGTGGAATGGGATTTCATTGATTACTTGTTAAAAATGTTGGGTTGTGGTGCTAAATGGAGAGGTAGGATTTCGTTGTGCGTTCGATTGGTGGCGTGCTCCGTGCTTGTTAATGGCTCTCCCAAGGGTTCTTCAAACCTTCTAGGGGTCTTCGCCAGGGTGATCCTCTATCTCCTTTCCTATTTCTGATAGTGGCGGAAGCTTTCAATCGAATGTTATCTAGAGGTAAACAATTTGATCTTATTCGCGGGTTTAAGAGTCTCCAACTTGGTAGAACCTATCTCCCATCTTCAATTCGCAGACGATACTATCTTCTTTTGCGATGTTGATCCAATTATGGTGGACAATCTTCATAAGATCATTGTTTGCTTCGATGCGGTTTCTGGCTTGAAGGTTAATATGGGGAAGAGCGATATTCTGGGCATTCACCTCTCCAAGGATGACACTTCTCTCTTTGCTTCGATTTTCAGATGCAAGATGAGATCTCTCCCTTCATCTTACCTGGGGCTGCCGCTGTGCGTGGGGAGACCTACCACTCACCTGTGGGACAAGGTGATCGAGAGAATAGTGAAGGTTCTTTCTAAATGGTGAAATCGCTTTCTCCCTAGGAGGGAGGTTAACTCTCATCAAGACTGCTTTTGTCAATATGCCTCTATATTTTATGCCTCTCTTCAAATGGCCGGCCTTGTTTAGGAAGAGACTGGACAAGCTCAGAAGAGACTTCCTATGGAGAGGCGTGGAAGTTGAGAACAAATTCCATCTCTTAAGGTGGGAGGAAGTGTGCAAACCTATCAATGAGGGAGGAGCTGGGGTAAGGAATCTTCTTGCTATGAATGACGTTCTCCTGGGGAAATGCTTGTGGCGGTTTGGCACAGAACGAGGGAGCTTTTGGAGGGTAACGATCGCTTCCAAGTATGGGCTGCTGATGGGGGGATGGGAGATCAAGGACTCTTCCCTTTATAGGGTTTCCAACATTTAGAGGTCGATTTTATCGCTCAAGTCGGCCTTCAAGAAGGGCATTTCTTTCTCTATTGGCGATGAGACCCAAGTTAGATTTTAGGAAGATGTATGGTGTGGCGATGCTCCCCTAGCTCAAGTCTTTCCTAATTTAGCTCGGGTCGCACCAACACCAAACTTGTTGGTGGCAGATTGCTTCTCTCTCAACGGCACTAATGATTGTTGGACCCCTCCATGTCAAAGGGACCTTTTAGACCAAGAGGTCAATGAACTCCTCCACTTTCTCAACCGGATTCAACTCATCTTCCCACTTGTGATGAGGACAAAATGATTTGGACCACAGACAAATCTAGGTGCTTTTCGGTTAGATCTTTCTATAACTTGATTTGCCCCCATGAAGATGGGGGCGGCAGTGGCCATGCTTTCCATTTTTGGCATTGTGCCATTCCCCCCAAGGTTGAGGCCTTCACATGGCTTGTGGGAAGAAAGAAGGTCCTTACCATTGATAACCTTCAAAAGCGCTCTATTTACATTCCGAACAGATGCTATCTTTTCCTCCACGTTGATGAGACAATTGACCACCTATTTATTTCTTGCCCCTTCACTTCCAAGGTGTGGTCGCACGTCCTCTTGTCCTTTCTTTCATCTTGGTTGATGCCAGGCAATGTTGGGGACCTTTTATGGGCTTAGTATAGGGAATGTCTTCGAATCAAGGATGGTGGGCTCATTGGTACATTTCTCTTCTAGCGGTTCGGTGGGCGATTTGGAATGAAAGGAATAGACGATGTTTCCAAAACTCATCCCAGTTGCTTGAGGTGATTATAGCTATTGTTTAGGACTTTGTTTTCGAATGGGGGTCCTTGGTTAAACCCTAGGGTTGATATGTGGGGTTCCCTGGTTGCTTGTTGATATCATCTCTTTCTTTTTTTTTTTCTGTTTTCCCCTTCGTATTCTTTTCTCGCTAGTTGTTGCCGGCAGGCCTTTAATAAAAAATTTGATTACTCTTCAATAATAATAATAATAATAAACAACAAAACCTTTAGGATAGGCGGTTATGAGCCTTTTTGAAGTTCTTTAGCTTGAAAAGTTGGCAAAATACCTTAAGGTTGGGCATATTGGTGCTTTTATAGAGATTTTTAAGCTTGAAAATTGAGCAAAATGCCTTAAGGTTGGGCATTTGAGTGCCTTTACAAGGATTTTAGTTTGAAAAGTGGGCAAAATTCCTCAAGGAGATGCATTTAAGTTCCCTTATTGAGATTTTTAGCTTGAGAATTGGGCAAAATCCCTCAAGGAGAGGCATTTTGGTGCCTTTACCATGATTTTAACTTGAAAAGTGGATAAAATGCCTTGAGGATAGGCATTTTGGTGCCTTTATAACTTAAAAAGTGGGCGAAGTGCCTTAAGGAAAGGCATTTTGGTGCCTTTACCTAGGTGTTTAACCTGAAATATGGGAAAATGCTTTAAGATAGGCATTTAGGTTCCTTTACCAAGATTTTCTACTTAGAAAGTGGACAAAATGCCCCAACCTTAGGCATTTTGGTTCCTTCTCCAAGATTTTTAGTTGAAAGGTGGGTAAAATGCCTAAAAAACACACATTGAGGATGCTTTACGAAGATATTTAGCTTGAGAAGTAGGCAAAATGCCTAAAAAACACACATTGAAGAGGCTTTATGGAGATATTTAGCTTGAGAAGTGAGCAAAATGCCTCAAGGATATGCATTTAGGTGCCTCTAGGGATATTTTTAACTTTAAAAGTTTGTGAAATGCCTCAAGGATTGGCATTTTAGTGCCCATATTGAGATTTTTTATTTTTTATTTGTTTAAAAAAAAATCTTGTAAAGTGGGCAAAATATCTCTAAATATTTGGAGCACGTACCGAAATTTTTAGCTTGAATTGGCCAAAATCTCAAAGATGGGCTTTTCAGTGCCATAATTGAAATTGTTAGCTTGAAATGTAGGCAAAATGCCTCAAGGATAAGCATTTTGGTGCCCTTATGGAGTTTTTTAACTTGGAATGTGGGTAAAATGCCTCATGGATTGGCATTGCAGTGCCCTTTTTGAGTTTTCCAGCTTGAAAAGTGGGCAAAATGCCTCAAGATTAAGCATGTAGGTGCTCATACCTAGATTTTGAATTTTGGAAGTGGGTAAAATGCTTCAGGTGTAGGCATTTAGGTGATCCTGCCCATATTTTTTGCTCGAAAGTGAGCAAAATGTCTCAAGCATAGGCATGTAGGTGCCTTTACCCTTCTTCTCTTTTTTTTTTGGCAAATCGCCTCAATGGATCGGCATTTAGGTGCCCTTACCCACATTTTTAGCTCTAAAGGTGGGCAAAATGCCTCAAGTATAAGCATCTAGGTGGCCTTTCAAGATTTTTAGCTTAAGAAGTGGGCAAAATGCTTCGAGTATAGGAATTTAGGTGCCCTCACCGTGGTTTTTTTGCTTGAGAAGTGGGCAAAATGCCTCAATGATAAGTATTTTGATGCCCTTCCAAATTTGTAGTGTGAGAAACGGGGAAAATGTCTACAAGGTTCACATTTAGGTGCCTTCCCATGATTTTTAGATTGAAAGGTGAGCAAAATGCCTAAAAGATAGGCATTTAGGTGGCCTTCATGGATATTTTTGTTTGAAAAAGTAGACAAAATGCCTCGAGAAGGCATTTGTCTGCCTTTATGGAGATTTTTGGCTTCAAAAGTGGGCAAAATGCCTCAAGGATAGGCATTTCAGTGCCTTTACCGATGATTTTAGCTTGGAGGCAAAATACCTCAAGGATACGCATTTAGGTGCTTTTACTGAGATTTTAGCATGGAAAGTGGACAAATGACTCAAGGAGAGGTATTTTTGTGCCCGTACCATGATTTTTTATTTTTTATTTTATTTAAAAAAAAAAAAAACTTGAAAAGTGGACAAAATACATCAAGGATAGGCATTTTGGTGCCTTTACCTTGATTTTTTGACTTGAGAGGTGGGCATGTGCTTTAGAATAGGTGTTAAGTTTCCTTTACCTACATTTTCAACTTAAAAAGTGGGCAAAATGCCTCAAGGGTAGGCATTCAGTGCCTTCTCCAAGCTTTTTATGAGGCCTTACGAAGATATTTAGCTTGAAAAGTGGACAAAATGCCTCAAGGATCAGCATTTCGGTACCTTTACAAAGATTTTTAGCTTGGAAAATATACAAAAATGGCTCAAGGATTGACAATTTGATGTCTATATCAAGATTTTTTAGGTGGCAAAATGCCTCTAGGATTGACATTTTAGTGACCTTACCGGGATTTTTTGCTTGAAATGTGGCAAAATGTCTTAAGGATATGCATTTTGGTGCATTTGTCATGTTCTTAGCTTGAAAATGGGGAAAATGCCTCATGGATAGCCATTTTAGTGCCCTTACCAAGTTTAAGTTTTTATTTTTATTTTTTAGCTTGAAAAGTGGGCAAATTGCTCCTGATAGGTGTTTTGATTCCTTACTGAGATTTTTAATTTGGAAAATTGGTAAAATGCCTCATAAGTGGACATTTCTACGCCCTTACTGAGATTTCTAACTTGAAAAGAGGACAAAATGCCTCAAGATTAGGCATCTCGATACCCGTATCTAGATTTTTTACTTGTAAAGTGAACAAATGCCTCAAGTACAGGCTTTTAGATGCTCTTATCAAGATTTTTAACTTCAAAAGTTGGTAAAATGTCTCAAGTATATCCATTTAGGTGCCCTTACCTTGATTGTGTCAAGGACATGTATTTAAGTACCCTTAGGCGTATTTTAAGCTTGATAAATAGGCAAAATGCCTTGGATATGGCATTTAGGTGCACTTGGCGAGATCTTTAGCTTGATTAGTGGGAAAAATGCCTCAACCATAAGCACTTAGGTGCCCTCATAGAGACTTGTAGCTTGAGAAGTGGACAAAATGCTTCAATGATAGGCATTTAGGTGCCCTCACCCAGATTTTTAAAGCGAGAAGTGGGGAAAATGCCCAAATGACTGACATTTGGGTGTCATTCCTGAGATTTTTAGCTTGAAAAGTGGTCAAAATGATTGGTAGTTATGAGCATAAACGTAGATTTTTAGCTTGGGAGTTGGCAAGACGCCTTGAGGAGAGGCATTTAGGTTGCTGCCTTCGCATGGAGATTTTGGCTAGAAAATGGGAAAAATGCCTCGAGGATAAGCATTTTAGTGCCCAAGTCTAGGATTTTAGCTTGAGAAGTTGGCAAAATGCTTGAACAATAAGATTATGGGAGAGCTTGATTGAGAAGTGGACCATCTATTTCTTCATTGTTCTTTTGCAAGAAGATTATAGGAGAGCTTCTTCGGATTATTCGGAGTGGAGTGGGTCTTATCACATTCAGTTGACAGTTTCCTTTTAATATGGCACGATGGGGGTCGATCGAAAACTGGGGCAAAAGTATGGTGGTTGTGCTTGTTGGCGGGTAGATGGGTTTTATTGATGGAAAGGAATGAAAGATGCTTCAGAAATGGCAAAAATAAGGCTTCTCAGATCTTTGACAAAGCAAAATCTCTTGTAACAGAATGGGCATGGTCCTCAAAGATCCTAGTTTCTTTCCCAATTCAGTGGGGAGAGTTGTAGCCTGATCGGGCCTGTGGTTTTTGTATATTTTGAGCTTCAGCTTTTGTGAAATAATATTATCGTCGTTTCAAAAAAAAATGCTTGAACAATAATCAATTATAAAATGCTTGACCAATAATCAATTACGACCTTTACATAGATTATTATCTTGAAAAGTGTGCAACATGCTTCGAAGAGAGGCATTTAGGTGTCTTTACGAAGATCTTTGGCTTGAAAAGTTGCACAGAATGCCTCAAGGAGAGGCATTTTTGTGCCCTTGCCATGATTGTTAACTTGGAATTGGTATTTGAGTGCATATATCAAGATTTTTAGCTTGAAAAGTGGGAAAATGCTTGAATGATGAGCAATTATGAGTCTTTAAGGAGTTTTTTTTAAGCTTGAAAAGTGAGCAAATGTGGCATACAGGTGCCTTTAAGGAGATTTTATACCTTGAAAAGTGGGGGAAATGCCTCAAGGAGAGGCATTTCGGTGCCCTTACTGTGACTTTTAACTCTCTCTCTCTCTCTTTTTTGGCAACTGTAGCATACTTATATTAACAAGCAAAATATTTACAATTTGAGTTCTTGCATTCACACAACTATTTTTATCTATATTTACAATATCCAAAATGAGTTCTGGAAAGCAATGGATCCATTCTTCATACCAGGTTTTGGCTGACTTAGCCAATAGGTCAGTTGCCGAATTTGCTTCCAGAAAATACATATTTTTCATCCCATCTGGTCATTCTTCTCAAGAGAAGTCTCGTATTGTCCAGCATATGGGAGTCTCCCTCAATGACACGAGTTCCTGATCATTGAGAAAGTGGACATTAATTGAGTCTCCTTCAATTCCCAGTTGGTGGATATCCATTTTGCTTGGAAGTACCCCAAGAAAAATTGCCGTAGCTTCAGCTTGGACAGAATGCTGCAGTGCATGCGCCCGAATCACTTCCTACGATGCCACCTGCTCCCTGGTTATTGTGCTCTTTTGTGACTGATCCATTGAAATTGAGTTTAAAGAAACCAGGTCGAGGTGGACTCCACTTCGCTTGGATAATTTGTGTTCTTAGAACAGCAAGGTTATCTTGTTTCCGCGATTTGAGAAGCAGGGCTCCAAAATCAAGAGGCCTGGTTTGTGGGGAATGGTATTGGAGAATTTTATCACCTCATTTGTTTTTAATCTTTCCTGCTATTTGTGTCCAGCTTGATGTTTTGTTTCTAAAGATACGGTTGTTCCTTTCAATCCAAATGTTCCAAATTGTATAGGCAAAGATTATTTTCCATGTTGTTTTTGAGTGACCTTTGAAAAATGGGCAAAGTGGCCCAATGATGAGCATTTCACCCAGATTTTTAATGTGAGAAGTGGGCAAAATGCCTAAAGATTGGAATTTAGTGCCCTTATCAAGGTTTTTAGGTTGCAGAGTGCGGAAAGTACCTCAAGGATTATGAGCCTTTACAGAGATTTTGATCTTGAAAAGTGGGAAAACACCTGCAGGATACACTGTTTCGTTGCTCTTATGGAGTTTTTAGCCTGAAAAGTGTACAAAATGCCTCAAGGATATGCATTTTGGTGCCCTTGTTGAGTTTTTTTTTTTTTTTTGCTTTATAATTAGGCAAAAATCCTCAAGATTAGGCACAATGATGCCTTCACTAAGTTTTTTAGATTGAAAAGTGGGCAAAATGCCTCAATAATAGGCATACATGAGCCTTTACGGAGATTTTTAGCTTGAAAAAAATACGGTTGCTTTCTCCTTGAAATGTCCATCTGAACTCCATGTAATGCTTAACATTTTCAAGTTTTCAGCATATTTCAAGTTTGTTGATTGCCTGGCACAAGTAGTTGAATTTAGTTAAAACACATGGCTCGTATTGCTGAACCCCCAATCATGGATCCATTTGGTTGCACATTTCCAAGGTATTCCATAATGGTAAAGGTGGCCCATGGCCTTAACGGCCACCACCATTGCCATTATGATTCGAGCTGTAACAGTTGTTACGACCTTTTATTATTATTATTATGAAGAAAACCTGTATCGGCACTGAAATGGCTGTTACGACCTGCAGATCATTTATAATGTTACAGCTGTTACAATCCCATAACTTGTTATGTTGCCATCATTGCCTTCACGTAACGGCTGTTATGGCCCCGTAATAGCCTTTATGGCACACCATGCACATTTCATTTGTGTCGGAATGTTGTTTTCCATGACTTTGTTCTTTGTTACATTTTATCTTTGACACTTGCAGCCTTTCTTCGCGCCAGTCGCATTGCACGTTCTGCTCGCAGCTATCAAAGAACTGAAAAGATATAAGCAAGAGCGGGCAAAGTATTTGGCATGGAATGCCCGAGCGACGACCTCCTAGTTCTCATGCTCTGAAGTGGCGATGTGGCCGATATGAGGAAGTCATGACTCAGAGCCTCATTGAAGAACTGATACCATCGAGGTGTTCAATTAACGAGGTGAGGGCATTTCATTCGAATGCATAAACGGTATTTTGTGCATTTTCCAGTTTCGTGGCAGATATTGCGGCATGTGGTGTACTGTGCCCATGATCATGTTGGCCTTTGGGTGCTTGTTTGATCTGGGCTACAAGGAAACAGCCCCGTGTTGAGTCCTAGCATATTCAGTGAACACAGAAATGTCTGTAAATGCATGCTGCTATAACAACATTGAGAATCGGATAACGAAACAGAGCTGAAACAGTGGAGCATGGTGCAATCCTAATCCAACCAACATGGGGAGGAAATATTATATTCACCCCTCAGATCTGAGGGTGTAGATTGCAGAATATTGAATGCTTGATTACTGGGATATGGTTTACTTTAAATGTATCCCAATGTCTAAATTCATATCCTTAAAATTCCTGAAATATCCTCCTCTTTTTTTTTGGTGAAGTATCATGCTCATCAGCAAGTTTTTTTTACGTTGGGTAGACAACGGATAAAAGCTCTTAAGTCGAATTATTTAAACTTTTGATCATTTGGCTCTTTTGCTTTGAATATGGATGGTCACCATGACTGTCGTGTAACCAAAGAGTCCAAATATTCAATCTGAGAGTTCTTTTGGCCATCCCTAATCCAAGAGAGCCCCATCACATAAATGGTTTTGGACATTGAAAAGAATCCCAATACAACAGCTAAAGCCCTGACATATTTGGATGGTTAGGATTGCTTGATCAGTGTGATTTTGGGCACCCACAATTTGCATGGTTAGGATAGCTGTACATCTGTGCCACATATGAGGCGGATGAGTCACCACCATTTTTTTACATGGCGCAAAACCAACCTAGGAATCTAAACCCAGTTGAGAGAAGCCGTCCTATGGCCTTTTATGCATAAAAGAACCAGACTCAGTACATCTAGTTATTGGGTGAGCCTGTAGGTTGATATCCAAACCTGACCCATTTGCAACATTAGTCTAGGATGGCTGGACCTAGTAGTTAAGCCCTGATCCCAGCCTGCTTTATTTATGAGGTCGTAATTAATTCACATGGCTCTAAGCAAGAAGCTCAACTCCAACCGTTCAAGCCCAAGCCCGCTGTTGGGTAGGGACCATTGTGACAAATATCCAGAAGAAATTGAAAGTCTTGCTATATTTTGATGGCAAAATTCAATTAACGAAATTATTAAAATTGCAAGATTTTCAAAATCTCAGCAGTTTTTTGGTTTTTTCAAGATATTATTGAAAATAAATTTTAAAGTTTAAATTAATTCATTTTTCCCATATTTAAAAAAATAAATTTATTTATTAATTTTTAATAAACTATTTTTAGTATTTTTTGGGTGAGACTTTTCTGATAAAAACACGAGAACAAATCATAATCTGAAAATCTCCCTAAAATCAAAATAGCTTAGAATGAGATTTGTCACTATAGCTAGGACCAAACCTTAGCTAAGAGTGGGAAACCATCCGATGTGTTCCTTCCACTCTTTTTCCACTTGTACATAGAAATCACAATAATTATATGGTTCTAAGCCTCAGTAACTGAAAGAATTTTCTAAGACCATCATCTCCATCTATTTTTGCGGACAGCTGATTGTGTGGTTTGGATCATCTAGAATCCGTATGATTATTTTAAGGCGGACAAGAAGGGCCGATTGGGTCTAATGGAGGTGATGTGGATGTAAGAGTCAAAATGCAACTAGCTGCAAGGGAAGATATGCATTGGTGCGTTTGGTATGTGGGCATTTGAAGCTAGATGGCAGAACTTGTGTGTTTTGGCACCATTGGCACATGAGCAGATTTAGAGGCTTCAACACTAAGGTCATGGGTTTGAGTACCCATGTGGTGTGTGTTTAAAATAATAGAGTCCATTGAAAATAGAATTTTACAACTTAGAACTCCAAAAATCAAAGATCAGTATCAATGTTGAAGGCTAATTATTAGAACATTGCTTATTTATAGTACATCCTAAATACAAACGGTACACATCATGGTAAAATCTCATTTTTTACAAATGCTTCTCCTTCCCTCTCCCACATCTTACAAACCATTTCCTCAAATAACGCAGTCATGTCATCGCTGGCATAAATTAGGGCTGAAAGTTGGGCATGTTCAACCCGACTGACCCGTGACCAACCCAACATTGGGTTGGGCCCGGGCAGGATGTATTGGGTTCGGTCTCGGGCTTCGGCTATACAAACACCAACCCGATAAAACTTAGGTCGGGCTTGGGTTGAGGTCTCGGGTTGCCTGACCCAACCCGAACCCGATTGATATGTAACTGTGTGTGGATCATCTGTGTTGAAGGCACATAAAATTCCATTGCCATCGGATCTCATTAGTCCACGTTATTTATGATGACTCAAGCTAACAAGATACGCCGGATTTCTCTCTCCCAAATAGATTGTATGCTACACAACATGACTTTTAAATGAGTGTTGTCCTATATTTTAGCTTATCTATTTAGAAAAATGAAGTTCTTTACAATAAAAAATTATATATATAATTAATAAAATTATAGGTACAAAAAATAAGACATGTATTGAAATATAATAAACTAATGTAATAACAAAAATATTAGCATGTATCTACCCAACTAACCTACCAACCGGACCGAGCCCACTTGGATTGGGCTTAAGTTGAGAATTTCCAACACGAGGTTGGGTTGGGTTGGGCTAGAGTTTAGGTATAGGAACCTTGGTTTGGGTTAGGGTTGAGCACCAATCCGGCCCAACCCGCTTGACTTTCAGCCTTAGAATAAATACCAGCCCCCACCAAATATATATATATATATATATATATATATATATATATATATATATATATATATATATATATATATATATATATATATATATTCACTTTAAGATATTATCCAAGTTCTTCATTTGAACCATCATTTTCAAATCTATGAAACATCCCACGTGAATTGCTAGTGTGCAATTATTTTTTTTTCATCTTATACATTATCCTTCCATTAAAATGCAGCATAAACGGACCAGATCTCACATCCATACAATCCGCAAGTTTGTCTTGATTGTTCAATCAAATCAGCCCAAACAAACACTAGATAGCCTTTTTGGCGTCACTCCATATTCCCTTAATTGGCAAGACAATAATATCAACATGAATTGGTTTCCGTACATTGGAAAAAAATCGCCATCTCAAATCGTACTGGACCCCACCTGTCATTGAAAAATCTAATCTCATAATTTATACACGAAGAGAACTCCAAAAAAGAAAATGCCCCGATGCATGAATGCAAAAAATACAACATTGTTGACCCCAATATTACAACTGTGGATCTATCATAGATCATCATAAAATCGATCAGTGGACAACTGTCCCAAGAGGTACTTTGGGTCTCACTTGCAAGCAACCACTAGTGGGTGGGCCGCACACGAGTTTCCTTCCATAACCCTCTACTTACTCTAGTTTTAGAAATTATCTTTTGAGATTAAGAGAATTGAATTTGATGTTTAAATTTAATTTTAATTTCGTTTCGATGAAAAATGTATGTAGGACGAGATAAATGTATCATTGCTTTGTCCAAACTCCTCAATCCCTTGCTTATAAAATGAGAAGGGATCCCTTGTTTTATGGTATGTAATTGAAGCAATTTCTCAATAGAAAAGAGGAAAGAGAGTTTTAAATATCTCGTCCATCTGGCCTATTCTTTATATGATTCAAGCCATTGATTGTTATTTAGAGTTAGCTTAAACGTAGAATCAGATGGGTGATTGAACATTTTTGCTCTTGTAGTGGTTAAGCAGACCACTAGATGTACATCGCACATCTCCAGTTTTTGTAAAGGCCCCAAAATCATGTAAACCGTTGGATCTTATAGGCCCACTCTTCCAAGTTGACTTTCAACCATGATCAAACCCGCTTTGATACTAGTTTTTTCACAGATATCACATTAAGCAGAATGACTTACTTTGCATTTGGTTGTACCAAATTTCATGAAATATGATGAAAATTTGCACCAAAGTAGATTGATTAATCGTGAAATATAATGATATTTAGAGCAACCAAACACACCTTAGTGCATGATAATCCAATCACAGATCTTATTCATTCCAACGTATTCTCTATTGCCCCTACTCTTATCTCAGTGAATCAGCAGTCTTAGCCAATTCTCGCTAGGAAACTTGAGTGATGTAGATATGTGAATCCAATGTGGGGGCCAAAACCTTGTCTTGTGCTGCATGAGTTGTCAGTTTTTAGTTGTACAAGTGGGGCTATGGTTCAATAATGCAAATCACCATGTATGGGCCATGCATTAAAAAAATAAAAAATCCCAAGGACTGAAAATCAATCTTGCTTGAATATTTACCATTGTATTTTCTTTTCTACCTCTACATTTCTTGATCACTTATTAAAGGTGTAGGATTCTCTCTCAATCTTGGGAAGTTTTGGTGCATGGGTAGGCCGTTGATCATCGAACCATGGGCCCCATTCGTAGTGTACACACTCTATGTGAAGCTTTTCATTCCCAATTCCACCAGTGATTACCCCCTCTCAAGAGGGGGATGGGCAATGAAAGGTAAGAAAGAGGTGATGCTTAGGATCATCCAATAAAGGTGTTTTTTTTTTTTGAGAGGTTTGGGTGGGGCCCACATGATGAAGGGTCCATTTCGGATTCTCTGTAGATTGGCTGACATGTACCATTCATATTCTAGCAATTGATTGGGCATTTAAGATCACCCAACAAAAGTGATTTTTTTTAGGGGGATGGCAATAAAGGCAGGACCAACATGATGGATGGTTAGTTTATAGTATGATCAATATAGATAGTTGGTATGCCTAGCCTCTTATTGGACGGTTATGATCATCCGGGCAAGCTGGTCTTTAGAGGATTGGAGATCAAAGGTGGGATCCCCGTGATTGATAGTCTATATCAATATTAAATGATTTGTAGCATATTGGATCGTCCATTTGCTTAACCAATGAATGGGCGGCTAGGATCGTCTGCCAAAAGTGATTTTTGATAGTGATGGGCAATCAAGAACGTGACTTACAGCAACGTGTCCAAAATCATCAATCCACTGGTACTATAATAAATATCCACTCTCCTATACCCATTGATCGAGCAGTAACATTTTTACAAAAGTAATCTCCTGATAGTGATGGTTAATCAAGGGTGGGACCCACCCAATTGTCGGTTTAGATAAATTATCAGACTATTTGTAGTATGATCATTATAAACTGTCCATTTCCACAGGCATTGATTGGATGGTTATGATCATTTGGCAAAAAGTTATTTTTAAGAGGAATGTGCAATCACGAGTGGGACCCACATGATGAATGGTCTAGATGAACGATAGGATTGTTTTATAATATGATCAATACACAAATCACCACCCCATATTCAAATTCAAGTGTAGGTATTACTCAAGTAATCACAATCACCGTGGTAACAATAATTCCCAACAGGTACAATACTCATGTATACTACTACTTCAGTTCTAAGTTTCTCCAAGTGGGCCATATCTCACTTATTAAAACCATTCATGCACATGCCATCATGAAAAACTCGTATCGATCTAAGGATGCAAAGCTTTTAAATATTGGCCTCTTTTTATAACCTTTAGTTTGCTGAGGCATCAATGGTAATGGGTCTTTGGAGCCATCTTGTCCAAAGCAGACTGTCTATATTGATCTTTAAACTTTGATCCAAGCCATCCATCTTCTGCATCTAGAAAAGTTCATCTAATCAATGTCATTTTTTAAAAATGTTGGTGTTGGAAATACCGAAAAATAAAATAAAATAAAATAAATTATTTTCTTTCACTAGGTTGAATCATGTAAAATATATGTTGTCCTTAAGCGTGATTCACCCCCTCATTAAATTGATGATGGGTTATAGGCAAATTATTTCTAGGATAAGACAAGTTTGCTTGGATCTTGCGTTCAGCAATGACGAAGGGTTTACCTAGGATCAATTTCAACGCATCATATCTTCTAGCAAAATCAAAATGAAAACGTGTTAACAATATTCTCAAATGGAGATGCAATCCTTAGGATATGATGAGAGTTTGAGATGATGGAATTTGGGTTGGAATGGTCCAGTTTATATAGGTACCAGGGAGTGGACCATTACTAGGTGGCCATCAATTGTTCATAACATTTGAAAAACGTTTATGACCATTGATCATTAATTTCAGCTGTTTCTGGTCGTTGGATCAGAAAATCTAACCGTTGGATCATTATGGCCTCGTCCATTTTCGGATCGTTGTGGCTTTCAAGGTAGCTAGTCGTTTTCAGAAGCAGCTGACCGCTTCGGATTAATAATCTAACTATTCTCAGTCGCCTATAAAGCCTTGACTCATTTTAGATTCATCGTGCCTAGGCTCATACTCGACCACTCGCACCGCGATCGCACTATCTTGTGATAGAGCAACACGATGCACACGTGCGAAGTGCAAAGTGCGCCAACTAACACCACTACATCCACACTGCCCACGCTCGAGCGTGTGCGTGTTTCAGTGCGTAAGCGTTATAATCTCCAAAGCTTTAATTAAGAATACTACACAAACATCCTCATATAAACCACTATTTTTTTTCTTTTCATTTTCGATTTGGAACAAAGCAGACACTGCACTTTTCGATTCAAAATTCCCAAAAAGCATTTGAGCGGCAAAATCCTAAAATTTTGAAATATTTAATTTTTATCAAAAAACCACAAATCTCAATAGTTGACCGGTAGAACATCCTTTTAGGTGGGTTGTGGTTGATCAAACATCTAGATAATAGGAATTCTGACTGATGGTTTGAGTAATTGGCTTATTCAACCTGGCTGCATTTATGAGTTGATCGTTCAACGGTCCCTTGGAGACACCTGTACTTTTTCTTTCTCTTAGTCCCATCCTCACTCCCCTATTACCTACTCAGCACACAAAACGTTTATTCGGGGCCACTGTGATTAATGTATTATATTTTCTCCATACATCTATTTTATAAGATAATTTTAGGGATTGAGTTAGAGAATGAAGCTTATCTAAAGCTCAAGTGGACCATACCGTAGGAAGTAGTGTGAATTGAACACCTACAGTTAAAAACATATTGGCAGCCATAGAAATTCAAGGTCGAACTGATATTTGTGTTGTCTGTGTGACCCTATGAACAGGTGGATGACAAATAAACATTATTGTATGCCCTAGGAAGGTTTCAACAGTAGAAATAATTATTTCCCTTGTTTCCTATGGTGTGGTCACTTAAACTTTGGATATTCTTCAAATTTGGGTTCAACCCTTAAAATAAACCTGAAAAACAGATGGATAGTGTGGATAAATCACATGCATTCATGGTGGCCCAACAAAGTTTACTCAATATGATAAAAGCGTACTGAGTTGCTCATGGTATGTGGTGGGAGATAATCCCACACTCCCGTTGGATCCAGAGTTGGTGACTCTATTTATTGAGAGTTGGTGACTCTATTTATTGAGGTCCGAAGAAAAGATCTTTGAGATGATATTCGATGTCATGAAAAACTATGGCCTACATCTTTTTGTAATTGGTTCAAGAGCTTGGTGAGTACCTAGTGTTCTGTTTTAGGCCGGACAACTTCTGTTTTTTCACCAGACCAAACTCTTGACTTTTGATTAAGTACTTCCCCCCTCGACTTAAATGGTAGGCTGTTAGGGGGGCGGGTGGGCTGAGAAGGATATTTTCCATCTAACCCTTTGTTGTACCATAGATTACAAGTTTGTGTAGAGACTTGGAGAGTGTTTCATTATTTAGGTCTCTCACCACTCCATCTATTTAAAGTCCCAATGTCCTCTTTAATATTTTGTACCTTGATTCCCCTTTTGCTCATGCAACTAATGCATGGTGATTTTTTAAAATCATAAGTCCCATTGCATGCCTATGAAAGTGGAGCCAATGAAATTAAAAAATGAAAAAAAAAAGAATGCTAATTTGATGGATAATTCAAACTAATGATTTAATCGTCTATGTGTCTTAAAATAATTGCAATTATCTGTAATTTAGTGGCCTAATAAAAAAGCGTCATATGTAAGCATCAAATGTTGGCTTAAATTAAAAGGAGCAGATTAGGTGAGAGCCAGCCTCATCCAAGATAATGAAACCCTTGTCATGGGGCCAACCTTGATGCAGTTATTTTGTATACACACCCAGACCATTTTAGGGCAAGATCCCAAAATGGAGGAAGATCCAAATCTCAAGTGGACCACACTCTAGGAAATGGTCGTGATTGAACACCCTACCATTAAAAACTTCGTATGGCTCAACTTAATGTTTCCTTAGCATTTATTTTCTATCCAATCTGTTGATAAGGTCACAACAGCCTCGATGAAGGGATATATATATATATATATATATATATATATATATATATATATATATAGAGAGAGAGAGAGAGAGAGAGAGAGAGAGAGAGAGAGAGAGGGAAAAGGTACTATGCGCTCGACCTCAAGAGTCCGTCCCATGAGGTCGAGCTGTGTGGGCCCCACCGTGATGCGTTTCGAACATCTACGCCATCAGTCAGATGCATCATTCCATCATGGGCCTAGGTCTCAAAAATCAAGTCAATCCGTAACTTGTGTGAGCCACACCACATACAAAAGTGGAGACGGGCCGTGCACCAGTAAAACATTCATAATCAGTTTTTTGGGCCCACCGAGATGTGGTTTGCAAATCCAACCCATCCATTATCTGTGTCCCACTTAGATGAGGGTTCAGACCAAGTTTCAGCAGCATTAAAAACTCATGTGGGCCCCACCAAGTGCTTTAATATGTTTTAACGTTGTCTTCACATGATTTTAGATAGTATGGCCCACCTGAGTTCCGTATACGGCTGATTTTTGGGATATCCCATAATTTAGAGGGGACCCATCAAATGCACAGTGTTGATGGTCGACACGCATCACGGTGGGGCCCACACAGCTCGACCTCACGGGAGCTTATTGTGAGGTCTAGCGCATAGCACCTTTTCCCATATATATATATATATATATATATATATATATATATATATATACACGGAAACGCTCACCTGCGAACCAGTTCGTACATACTACGTACGCACTTTTTTGAGAACCCATCCTACCTGATGTGGATCCAAAATCTGAATCGTTCATGTGAAGCAGCACCTAGAGAAACCCCCAAGACCCAAGTTTTACTTTGATCTAAAACTTTGTTGGCCCATGAAAAATGAAAACATTTTCCTCCCTTGATTTGCATTTCTCTTTGCTATGGCCCAACAGAATTTTAGATCAGGGTGAAAGTTTGCCACATAGGGTTTGATGGAATTCCGCATCACATGGACCATTCAGATTAGACACACATGACACATGTGCAAAGGTGCGCACGTGCGTAGGTGCGCAGGGGAGCATGACTCTATATATATATATATCAACTTGATCCAAAACTTTTGTGGCCCATTAATTGTCAGTCACCACTTTTCCTATGCTATCGTCTATTTGATAATTAGATCTGCTTCAGTTTTTAGACAATGCCCTAAAATGATATGGAAAAAAAATGGATGGACACACACATAATATGTACATCAAAATGGGCCTCACGGTAAGGGCCACACACATTCCGCTCCTTGAACTGAAAAATAAAGACTTCCATGAAACAGTATTATTATACGTTTCATGATAAGCCTTATACCTTTTTTTTTTTGGTTGGTTTGTTAGTACACCCCACCGTCAGTTCACACTTCAATGTTAGCCACCCCCACTAGGAAACGATGCCAAGACCTAAGTGTTGAAACAAGGTATCTTTCAATCAGTCTGATACACACACATGACGCATTTTATTACACTATGTTAAGGTTAAAGGGTCCTGAAGCATTGTAACAAATTTTTACCAAAGGTGGTCCCTTTCCCCGCTGAATTGTAACAATTCAGGGAGCAGGCCCTCATGTGAGGGGACATGAGGCGACAGAGATTCGTCTAAGATAGACCCGACCATTCATGAGGTAAGCTACACTGTGAACAAAGTGTAGAGTAAAGTTAATGTTGGCCCACTAATTATTTTTGTCAAACTTGTATGACAAATAAATGAGCTGTTGAGAAAAAAAAAATCCTACTGCAAAAAGCTCAACACAGATGTGTGGCCCACTTTATGAGTGTAGTATCCTTATTTTTTGTATATATTGTACATTCATATTGTGTTGTACATGATGAATGGCCTAGAATTCTCACAAGTGTACCATACATACAGATCTCTTTCATATATTTTCATGCCTGGATGCCCATCGAGTCAAGTCGGACCGAGTTAGGTCTGACCCAACTCAATCTGGTTTTAAAATAGGCCTGGCCTGAACTCGACCGTACTTGGTACTGATTCCAGCATGCCTGACCCGAACTCAACGCTACTTGATACCGATTCCAGCATGCCTGACCCGATCTGAGTTTGAGTCTGGCCTGGACTAATCTATATTG
The DNA here is from genome assembly GCF_029962835.1 of Magnolia sinica. Lineage (NCBI taxonomy): Eukaryota > Viridiplantae > Streptophyta > Magnoliopsida > Magnoliales > Magnoliaceae > Magnolia > Magnolia sinica. Next base: position 19,960,552 of record NC_080576.1, on the reverse strand, counting down.
AGTCTGACCCAGTCATTGGTACCAAGTTGGGTCGGCTGCAACAGGTATTCATAGGCTGAAATTACAACTCAAAACTTAGATTCACCGGTCCGAACTGCAGCATTTCCAACGGCTACACAACATCTCATATCTAAAACATCATATCTAAGTTTTTTTTAAAAAATATATATGTACAAGTTGAGTCAATACCAAGTTGGATTTTGGGTCCAGTCGAGTTATTGGGTGACTCGAACTCAACTTGATTTGAGTTCGGATTCGATGAAGCCAACTCGATTTGGATCGACTCACCCACTCGGCTCGGATCTAAACAAGTCCGACCAGCCGAGTTTGCCCAGTCAAGTATTTCCATGCCCAGCTCTAGTCATGTCCAAAAAAAATACTCACAGAAAGAAATCCCACTTCTTTACTATATGTGTGAAAAGATGCATAATCCTCCACCGTTGCTTTCAACAGCAGTCTTGGTTGGCCCCACACAACAATCATTCCAATGTCGTCTTCTACACCCAAACGAGCCCAAATTAAAAATCAAATAACCTTTGCGGTTGTTAAAAAATGCAACACGTAGGGGTTCCATAAAAAGTTACATTTTCACTTTCTCGTTCGTGTGAGATTAGTGGAAGCCTCACCGCGCACGTGCCAACATGGCACATTGTGTGAGATCACAGGTGAGGATGGCCCAGTAATTGAGTTGGACCACACGCTTACATTATTGTACATGAGCATTTGGTCCCTTTTTCCGACTGATGAGTGGGCCAATCCATGGAAATCATGGCCTGCTGACACGGCTTCAGTGGATCCATGACTGGGGGCCACCATGATGTATTTGTCTTACATCCATGCCATCCATCCGTTTTGAAAGCTCATTTAAGGACACGATCTAAAAAAATCAAGAGATGCAAATCTCAGGTGGACTACACCACAGGAAACAGTGGTGATTGTCTTTTAGAAATTTCTTGTGAGCTACAGAAGCATTGGATCAAGCTGATATTTGTGTTGTTCATTCATCAAGGTCTTTGTGACCTTATCAACAGGTTGGATGGCAAATAAATATTCCGATATCCCCGGAGATTTTTTCTAAAAGTAGGTATTCATTCACCACTAATTTCTCGCGGTGTTGTTCACCTTAGATTTTTATCTGCTTCATTTTTAGGATCATCTTAAAATGAGCTGTGGAAACGAATGAACGGCTTGGATGTAAGGTGCATACATCAAGGTGGGCCCACAGTCAGGGATCCACCAACCACCGTGGACGAAGCATAGTGCAAAAGCTACGTTCAACGGATGATCTAACTGCCCATTCGGATGCCATCAAATGGACTGCTAAAAAAATGAACGGCCCAGATTCAAAAAATAAATGCTTATTAATGGAAGGGCAGGTAGTTTGGATTCTCAACCTAGGCCCCATTTAAAGTGGGTCACAGATTTGAACAGACTTGAACAGTCTGATTTCAGGTACATGTCTGTCATGTGATCGCTGTCTAGTTGCAGGAGTACGAATCCTGGCACTACGCCGGAGTATTAATATCGAGAAATTGACCACTGTAAACGCCACCTTTTACCCGGCATCTTTTTAACGCGCTCCCAAACTTTACTTTCCCAAAGTAAACCATTCTGTACGGACAACTTTTTTGCGGGCGAAAGTATCCTTGCATTCAACACCCATGGCTACGTATTATAACCGTAGCTATAGTTTTTAGTTACTGTGACTATAAGGGTATTCTCGTGTGCAAATAGTGTGTCCGTACAGAATGGTTTACTTTAGGAAAGTAAAGTTTGGGAGCGTGTTTAAAAAACGCTGGGTAAAAAGTGGCATTTACAGTGGTTAATTTCTCATTAATAACTCTCCTTTTGGAGAGTTATTTGATACTCTGGCACCATGCGATGCCTGATAGTCAGGCACTCAGGAATTGTACACGTGGCACATATTTACTCAACCTTAAACCAGCAAATTTTGGAATGTTCGACGTAGTATGCTGATATTATTATCCGAAAATATGATTTGGTTGAACAATTCTAGGCTCTGATTCATGGAGACTTTCATGTTGAAGCAAGACCATGGGTATTTTGCATTTTTAACCGTCCAATAAAACCTCCACCAATCTGACAATCGGATAATCGAAGAAACTTAATCTTTTGTTTTAAATACATCTAAAGTGGTCCCCATGATTTGGACAGTTTAATTTAAATGATTTGAATGCCACGTTAGCAATTCGTAAGTATCTGCTTATCTTCCATCTCTCTCTGCCGGTATCAAAGTTTCTCTCTTTTACTCGTAATAATATCATCGACCGAAAATACGCGCCCTTCACGCGCGCTCAACACATTTCACGCGCGCGCCGCATTATTTTTCAGATTTGCATGCAAATACAAAATACGATTTAGATATACATACGTATAGGGCATGCGTATAAGCACATGTAAATACATTTCTCCGTTCGATCTGTGGCATGGATATTATGTACGTTCGGGACCAATGTTTTGACGGTCCAGATTGTTGGTTTGATTGGCCCCACCATCAGACTGCCTCAGATCAAATAGGAGGATCCTAGCCATTTGATGTTTGGACTATTTTCCTTAGATGATCTATTCCCGGGCCATGATCAAACGGCAAGGGTCATCGATCTGGGACATTTTTCACGACTTCCCAGTCCACGGTGAATCTGATCAATGATCCAAACCATAGAAACATGGCCCCCACACCCCCTTTGCTGTGGGGCTAGACCCCATGACAATCCTTTATTTATTTATGTACTTATTTATTTTACACACGCACACACGCCCCCACACACTCACGCTGGTGGAATTTCACCAGCTATGGGTACTCGAACCGTTGACCGGGAGTTGAAACTCCTGAGAATCTACCACCCCAGCAAGAGTAAGGACCCACCCCATGACAGTCCTAATCTTTCTAATGCCTGTTACGTATGCGTGGGCAGATCTGGACATGCCCAAAAGCGACCAGCAGATGGACGGTTACTGGGCAACTGACCGCATTTAACGGCCAAACACCAGCCATCACACCAATCATCGATGGGTGTGGATTGGGTACTACCCCCACCAGGGAAACGGATTGGCTACTCCCCCTGACACCAGCCAATGGCTGGTGGTCGGTGCTATGTAGGCGCCACCATGATGTATGTGTTTCATCCATGCCATCCATCTATTTTTAGAGATCATTTTACGGTATGAGTTCAAAACTGAGTTATAATCAAATCTCAAGTGGACCACATTATAGGAAACAGTGTTGAATAAGGGTCGACTATTAAAAACATTTTGGGGGTCATAGAAGTTGTAGATCAAGCTGATCTTTGTTTTTTCTCTTCATCTGGGCCTGTATGATCTAATCAACAGATTGGATGTCAAATAAACAGTATAGTGGGCCTTAGGAGGATTTTAATGGTGGATATCCAATTACTATTATTTTCATGCTGTGTGGTCCACCTGAGATTTTTATCCCTCTTATTTTTGTAATCAAGCCATAAAATGATCTGTAAAAATGGATGAACGGAATGGATGAAACACATACAACATGGTGGGGCCCACAGAGCACCGACCACTAACCACAGAGCTGGTGGCAGGGGGAGTAGCCAATCCGTTTCTCACCACGGGGACCAGGTTAGATATGGACGGTCGTGTCAGGGGCTATGTGGGGCCCAAAGTGATTTTCATGTTTATCCAAGCCGTCCATCCATTTTGAAAGATCATTTTAGGTCATGAAGCCAAAAAGGAGGCTGATCGAAGGTTTGAGTGGAGCACACCTCAGGAAACAGTGGTGACAATGACGCCCACTGTTGAAATATTTGCCATCTAAACTGTTCATAAGGTCACATAGATCTGGTTGAAGGGAAATCATAAATATCAGCTTGATTCAAAACTTCTGTGGCCCCCAATAGGTTTTCAGCCGTAGCCATTCAATCCTTACTGTTTCCTCTGGTGTGGTCTACTTGACCATTCGATCTGCCTCATTTTTCGGCTCATCACTTAAAATGACTTGTAAAAATAGATGGACTAGCGTGGATAAAACACATACATCACAGTGGGCCCCATAGAGCCCATGACAGGACCGTCCTCTCTAGCTAGGTCCCGATGGGGGTAGTACCCAATATCCGTCCAACCATCAATGTTTCAGATTATTCATATCAATGCAATCCATGGGCTTTGGCTTATCCATCGCAGGGGCCTTATATGAACGGTCTGATCATCCTACAAGTGCTCAATCAACGGTGGATATCATGGGAGCTTAATAACAGAAATGATCATTGCGCATGGTAGGCTAGCGTTTGTCACCTTTTACTTCTCAACTTAAAATGACTGGATTTCCAATGCCTGCGGTACGCGTGAAAAATCCGAACCGATCATCATGAAGAATCTGCCGTCAATTGCCCACATCCCAAAAATCACCTTCTTTGGACGATCCTAGCAATTGCATTTGGGTACTATAAAAAGAAAGAAAATTCCGTGTTATAGAAAAAATCAACAAAAGCTTCTTTGACCATATATTTTTATCTCACCGTTGGGAAGTGCGGAAGGTGAGCCCTCAAAATTTGACGGTCTACATGAGTTTTGGAACCCTCACAAAACAGAAAATTGGCACTCCAATGGCCTGCCTATCTACTACTGGAGCAAATGGATCTATTCACACTTCTAATCCTACGGTATAAATGACTCCGGATTGCGATTTATGAATTAGATGGTCCCAAGGACAAGCAAAAATGGACAAATTATAGTGCACACTATATCTCTCTGTATACTCTCGGTATTTCATATTATTCATTTACGAGAGAAGTTCATCCTTTTTTATAGGAAAAGAAGGAGATGGGATGAAACCAGGTTATCCCATCTTCTCCCTATCTCTTATTCAAAATCAAATTCAAAATTGAATTTTATATTTCAACATAAAGGTAAAATCTAATTACTATGAGTTTTCTAAGCTTGTCTATCCAAGGTAGGGCCTACCTGATGGTCGGTTCCGATCTAGCACATACTTTCGATGCGTACAAAAACAAGTCGCCAGAAAGCTGACCAAAAATAAAAGACAGACATTCTGGGTTTTCCGACTAATAAAAAATATCATACCCGGCGGCATTAAGCTGTAGTTTGACCAATGTATACGCAATGCTCGTACGGGAGTTTGTACAGTACCACCCAGGATTTCACGTTATGCACAAGTGGGGTCATTGTTTTAGATATCCAAACCGTTGATATTACGGGCCCCATGATGGATGGCCCATGCAAGTAAATTATCCTAGATGGAAAAAAAATTAATCCATCAGCAGGTTGCCAAGATTAGGCGGTTAGGAAATAGAGGTACACATTCAACAAATGAAAGGACAAATATCTTATATGGGCAGTTTTCAAACCTGGTGGATTTTGGTACGTGGGACATCCAAGTCAATTCGCCTTATATAAACGGTCTGGATCGGTGGACCGTGGGCCCACTTGTAGAAGTTGAAAATTCCGTGACGTATTATTATTATTACAAACTCTCAGCCGGAGCATCGTGCAGAGGCAGAGCTCGTCTGACGTCTGTCGCCACTTCAGGATCCCGCCATTGCCGCGGCTGCGGATTGCATGTTGGCGCTGCCATCGGCTACTCGATACTGGACGGTGCTCTGTGGGACCCACCATGATGTGTGCGTTTTATCCACGCCGTCCATCAAAATTCAACTGACCTGATCAACAGATTGGTTGGAAAATACACATTACAGTGGGTTTGACGAAATTCTTAACAAGGAAACGGATTGGCTGGCGTACCACACACCACCGACCCCGCTGGTGTGTGTACGTGTCGTACGAAGACGACCGAGAAATTGACCACCGTGAATGCCACCTTTTACCCGGCGTCTTTTCAAAGCGCTCCCAAACTTTACTTTCCCAAAGTGAATCATTTTATACGGACATACTATCTACAAACGAAAATATCTTTGTATTAATGGTGCTAAGTAACTGTAGCTACGGTTATAATCCGTAGCTATAGGTAACGAATGCAAAAGTATCTCTTACTTTCCATCTACAAATAGTGTGTCCGTACAAAATGGTTTACTTTGAAAAACTAAGGTTTGAGAGCGCTCTAAAAAGACGCCGGGTAAAAGGTGCAATTAACAGTGGTCAATTTCTCAAGACGACCGCTGATGATCCTCGAGCTCCCGGCTGCACGTACCGTTCAAAGGAGATCAAAGTTACATGGGCCTGACTTATTTATTATATCTACACCGTTCATCCATTTGGCCATATCATTTTAGAGTTTGAGGCTAAAAATGAGTCATATACGAATGCTGAAGTGCAACACACCACAAATGGTAGTGGGACAATGATTCTCACCCTCAAAACATTAGTTGGGTCCCCCGTGAAGTTTATTTAGGCATAATGAGTAAAAACGAATATCATATTGATCCAAAACTAATGTCACCAGCGAAAGGGTATCAATGGTAGACGTTCAATCTCCCCCTGCATTTTGCAGTGTGGTCCACTTATCTTTGGATGTGTCTTATTTTTCAGATTAATCCCTACAACTATCTCGTTAAAGGGTTGGAAAGTCTGCATGTAACACATCGCTAAAGGGTTGGAAAGTCTAGATATAACACATATTTCATGATGGGATCTATACGATTTGATGACACCAACACACCAGCCAAGTTGGTGGTGTATGGTACACCAGCCAATTTCAGGTGCTGTATGGCCCACCGGAGATTTAGATCCATCTCATTTTCGTACTAACGTGTTGCTGCCAAATATATAATGTTCGGAAGTCGTTAGGTGACAACATCACATGTGTCTTAAATGGGTACGATCCCACCGGACGTGAATTCCATACCTATTAGACGGTGCTATGTAGACCCTACCTGATGTATCTGTTTTATCATGTGATACATCTATTTCCAATCATTATTCCAAGGCATTATGTAAAAAATAAGGCAGACACAAAATCTTAAGTGGACCACACCATAATAAAATAATAATAATTGAATGTCCACCGTTAAATTTATCTAGGGTTCATTGTAATGTTTATTTTCCAACTAATTTATTAATTAGGCCAAGTAGTCTTAGATAAAAGGAAAGCATATATATTAATTTGATTGGAAACTTTTGTAGCCTTTAAGAAATTTTTAATGGTGAGCGGTCAATCACTATTACTTCCCGTGGTGTGGTTTACTGATATATGGATTTACCAGATTTTTGGGCACATGCCCAATAATGTATTAAAAAAATACCAACAACATGAATATAACACGTGTATCATAATGCGCCCCACACAGTTCGATAAAAGCTTCTTAGGGTCCACCCTAATGTCTCAATAATGTTTATTTGCCATCCTAGTTGTTGAAAAGGTCACAAAAATTTGGTTGTAGGAAAAAATATTATTATGTACTTAATTCAAAACTTTGTTAATGATACCAATAAATGAATAATCAACATAAATATGGAATGCATACGTCGAGATGTGCCTCAATGTAAAGGTCACACCTAATCCGCTCCCATTATATTAAGGTGGGACGCATTGTCATCGGCTAAACTCACTTGAGATTTGGATTTTCTTCGTTTTTTAGATCACAGCTTGAAATGATCTTTTGCATTGGATATATATATATATCTCTGGTGTATTGAGGTTAGCAAATTTTGTGGGTCAAATCAAATGTATGTGTTATATCCAAACCGTTCATCAATTTTGCAAGCTCATATTAAGGGCTTGCTTGTTAATGCTGAATTTTTACATTTAAAAGTAGAATTGGGAAAATGTTCTGTGTTTAGTGGTGTTTGTTAATGTATCGATAACGCGGAAGAAGGAAAGCGCAAAGTGGTTTTTCACTGAATTCTTTGATTAATAGTGAACGCAGAGTGCGCACAATAAATTTTTCATTAAACAAAAATTTTTGCTTCAAATATTACCCTTTTCAGGTTACTATGGCAATTTTTTTTCTTTAAATTAATTACGTAACACAAAATCAACTTTTTACTTGTAAAACTTTTTTATGCCCCACCATGATATATGTGTTTCACTCATTCCATTCATCCATTTTAAAGATCATTTTAGAGCTTGATACTAAAAATTAGAGGAATATAAATCTCATGTGGGCCATACCACAGGAAAACAATAGTGATTGGATATCCACCATTAAAATTCTCCTAAGGCTTAATGTATTGTTTATTTGACGTCCAATTTGTTGATTATGTCATATAGACCTAGATAAATGGGAAAAACAAAGATCAACTTGATCCAAAACTTTTATGCCCCCAAAAAGTTTTTAATGGTCGACGTTCATTCAACACTGTTTTCCTGTAATATGGTCCACTTGAGATTGGGATATACCTCATTTTTCGTCATACCATAAAATGATCTAAAAACATAGATGGACGGCATGGATGAAACACATAAATCATGGTGGGGTCCACATAGCACCGATCATCAGCCATTGGCTGGTGGCAACTGGGGAGTAGCCCCGGACGTGGATTGGATACTGACAAGTTGAGTGGTGAGACTCGCTACTAAAGTTTCGCCACCAAGTTATGTGGGCCCTATCATGATGTATGTTTTGTATCCACGCCGTCCATCCATTTGGAAATATAATTTTAGGTAAAGATCCAAAGAATTAGTCAAATCCAAAGCTCCAGTGGACCTTACCATAGAAAACAATGGGGAGAGTGACGCCCACCATTAAAAACTTAAATAGGCCACAAAAGTTTTTGATAAAGCTGACATTTGTTTTTTTCCCTTCTTTCGTGTCTTTGTTAACTTGTGAACAGGTTGGATTTCAAATAAAAATCACGGTGAGCCTTAGGAACGTTTCAATAGTAGGCATTAATCTCGCCACTGTTTTTTTGTGGTGCGGTCAACTACATATTTAGATCTGCTTCATTATTTAACTCATGCTCTAAAATTATATATCCAAATAGATGGACGGTGTGAATAAAGCACATACATTATTGTGGGCCCACATACATCATAATGGGCCCATGGAACCTGATTGCATCTGAATCTCACTATTCAACCTTTCAGTAGCTAATCCTCAGCCAAGTAGGATGCGGATTGATTGGTGTACCTCACACCAACTATATTGTATTGATGTTAGCAAGTTCTGTGAGTCCAATCATGAGGTATGTGTTATATCCAAACCATCCATCCATTTGGCGAGCTCGTATTAAAGCTTGATATGAAAAATAAGCTGCAAAAAGCAGTGGGGGATTGAATGTCTACCATTGAAACCCTTTTTAGGGTCATAGAAGTTTCGGATCAATATGATTTATTTATTTTCCTCATCATATAGGGATTTGCGACCTTACGAACATATTAGATGAAAAATAAACTTAAATAGGCCATAAAAGTTTTGGTTTAATATATTTTCACTTCATCCAATTGGGAATGACCTTATAAACGGTTTGGATAGCATATAAATATAAGGTGGGACTTATTTGAAGGTTTTGTTGTTACTGGTGTTCAATTCTATATAACACATAGTGACAATCTTCCAGCTAAGAGGAATTGAGCACCTTATGATGATATTTTAATTTTTTATTATACATTTACTTTATTTGAATTAAATATAATGATTTTATTTTTATTTAATAAAAAATAATTTTTTTTATAATGTAAAGCATTTCCAAACGAGAAATAGGAGCAAATGTGTCAAATTAACATATTTTGGACATTTAAGATATTTGTTAACAAACAATTTGTTCCAGATCCAGTACTCAAATTTTAAACTTCAACTATAATTATCAAACAAGTTCTTTTACTTCAGGTTTCAGATTCAGGCTTTAGATTTCGTATTTGGTCTTTGGACTTCAGATTTAACAAATGGGGCCTAAGGCTTGAGCCGAAGAATAAGGCAGATTCAAAGATCAAGTGGACCACACTACAAAAAGCAGCGGGGATTGAACGTCTACCATTGAAACCCTTTTGGGGTCCTAGAAGTTTCGGATCAATATGAAATTTGTTTTTCCTCTTCATCCAGGTATTTTTTATCTTATTAACAGATTAGATGGAAAATAAACGTTATGGTGGGGCCCTACTAATTTTTTAACGGTGAAAATCATTATCTCGGCTGCTATTTTAGGTGTAGACTATTTGAGCTTTGGATATGATTCGTTTTTTGGATAATGCTCTAAAATAATCTCAAAAAATAGATGAACGGTGTGGATATAATAAATACATCATTGCGGGGCCATGTAACTTTGATTTCCTTCGAACCGTTCGTACAACTTGGAGATGGAGGAGTGTCGGCGCTCCGCGCTCGTCTTCGCACGACACGTATCTACACCAGCTATAGAGCTGGTGTGTAGTACTCCAGCCAATCCGCTTCCGTTGAGCTGAGGAAGTACTTAAGCACCAGGTCCATCCAATTTCCACAACACCAGGTGCCACCAGCCAGTGTAGCCTACACGAGTATTTAGATGATCAAAACCATCCATGTTCTGGAATCTACGTTGCACGTGCGACTATAAGAAACTCACCCTGTACGGACGTTTATCATCCCCACCTGAAGATGAATTTAGAAAAATGAAAAGAAAATATTTAGTGGCTGATTTAAATACTAAATTCCAAAGGTCAGATCATCACTGAACCGTTACTATTGTAAAATATCTTATTTATGGTACATACAAGAACGTAACGTTTCAAACTATTGGACCATTTAGAATGTGGGCCCCATTAAATGGCCTCATCGGTTGGATCATGAGTCGCGACGGATGCAAAATCGAAACACCATAATACCTCATTTTCACCATGAAGAGAAATAAATGTCGGTAGATGGGATGGACGGGATGTTCGGAGATGATACGGTAGAACCTGGGGAAACATGATATGGTGGAGCCATCCTTTTACAGCATACTTGACAATGTGACGAGTCAATCGGAACCATCCATCTAGTGGAACATAAAATGGATGGAAAATAATTCTAGAAAAAAATAAATTTCCATTCTCGGAGACATCTGAACATTGGAATTCCAATCAACGGTAACTAAAAAGATATGTTAATGGTCAAAATTAAGTGCTGAAAAAGAATGAATTTGACCGTCAGATAAGAGTTATTTCTGAAACATGTTCCATCCATAATCAGGCCCACTACATGGACAGATCAGATTGACACCTCATCCTGACTATTATACTCTATCAAGATAGCACTACCGAACTCCGTTTCTTCCGGTTCCAGCGTACATGCGTGTGTATTTTCTGAAATGCTCCCCGCAAAGCAAGATAAGAAGAACCAAAGGCCAAAATCGAGTCATCTCCGAATGTGACTGCCCATCCCGAGACATTGGGTTTTTGCCTTTTGCCAGACAAGGTGGGCCCCACAGACTTTACTCGGTACGCATTCCCTACGTACTGTTATGCGAGACATGGTACGTCTCCGGCTTAGCCATTCGATCTGGGCCATGTTCACTGATCGAAACCATTCATCTGAGGAGATAGATAGCTGATGATTTCTTCTTAGAAGATATTCAAGATTTAAAATCTTAAACATCTGATCAATGGCCCAAAACACAACATTTTAGTAGACAGTCTATATTCAGATTAAAAGAGTTCAGTTATTTATCAATGGATTGAAATATTATTTTTCATGTATTATTAAACCACGTTCGCCTGTCATATAAACGGCTTGGATCATGAAATGACATTAATCATATGTGTTTTAGCAAATCTCGTTACCAAACACACACCAGTTGGCCTTGCGGACCCTACTCGAGAACCGACTCGTTGCACAAGTGGCAACCTGGCAAGCATGTGAAATCTGGGCGGTTCATCACATGGGCCCACATAGCATGTGTCCTTTTTAAGAGTTATACTACTCTTGCTCGACAAGTTGTAACACGTGACAAGCTTGGACGGTTGAACCGTCGACCAAAAGTCCGTATTAGATTAGCAGTTTTGGCGCACCTAATTATTCGACGTGCATGACTTTTAAGGTTGATTACACTTCCACGTAAACAGATATGGTAATCAAGGCCACTGTGAGATGCATGCAGAGTATCAGGTGGGGCTTAGCATAATAAAGAGACTGCTGGTGAAATTATCAGGTGGGCCACATGTCCATTGAATATGCACCGTTGGTTCTTTTCTTTATAATCATCCGTTTCGTTTGATACATGTAGAATGATTTGATGTATGTGCAAGGGCATGTCTGAAGCAGGCTCCCTCTAATGATTGGTCTAGATGTCACACACGTGTACCACGCTGGCGTCTGTGCCACGATTCGCTTTTTCAATGGTTCCTTGTGCGAATCGCCGTGGCGCTTCTCTTGGTAAGGAACGTGGATCTTGCCCAGATGGCTGCGAGTAGATTAGGAATGCCAAAAGGTCACTCGTGCTTTTGTGATTGGTGACCAACCCACCAGTACATACGTGCAAGATCTGGGCCCTTCATCAGTTTTCTGGGCAACAACTTTCCTCTTCCGCAATAAAGAGGCTGATCCGGTGGCTGAGTAGACACAGTTAAGCATCGAATGGACTATGACCGTCCATTGCACGTGTCCCTCCGAACTGCCTATTTTTTCAGTGGACCCCAACTGATGCATGGCCCACATGGAATGCTAAGTGTGCTTGTTCGCACGAGATTGATAGGAGGCTTCTCATCACAATTGCTAAAGCAGCACACGTGCAAGATGGGGGAATCATAAGGTATGGCCCACTTCGAGGATGCGTTGTACCAAAAAGTCGCGAACTGTCGCAATCGAGACGCAACACGTATCATTTTAACTGTCCATTCTCCTCGTAAAAAATTGGTTCCAGATCTTTCGCACGTGCCGAATGAGATGACTAATCCTCCTCACATGTGTCAGTGACATACAGCTAGCCAATTATCCAAATTGTGGATCCAAGCATAATCTCTAGCTGAACAAGGTATCTAACCATCCAATTAATGACTACAAAATGGAGGGTGAAAGTGAAATAATGAACGGTCCAAATTAGAATGGAAAAATCAGTTGGTTAATGTTATCTTCGTAGTCCAAATTTCAATTCGGCAAGATCCACAGTCCTGACAGAAATTTGGGCGGTCTGGATTGCCTTAAAACTATGTCATGTGTACGTTGAACGTTCACCAGAGTCACCACCACTCTGTAAATGGTGCAGAACTGACACTCGAGTCTCTCTTCATTTATAGTATTTGCGACGAGACCCATGACGGCACGTGCCTGCGAGTAGGATTCTACTTCCACCCGCGTACGCGAGTAGCCAACCCGAGCAGCGGTCTGTCTCTGTCCCCATGAGGAGTGTTACAATACATCGCAATGTATCGAAAATGGGTACATCGGAGCTTTCTCCGTTGGATCGACGTTCTTTTCAAGAAAAAAAACCGTTTATACGATGGATCACATTCTGGATTGTGGAATTCTAGAAAATATCTGATATTTTAATGTTCAAAACGTTTGATTATTTAAACGGTAAAAGAACTGTCCATATTCAAAGGAAAAGAATCGAAAGATAAAAAATTAAAAATTAGAATATAATAGATTTATAATTTTTCATATAGAACATATAAATTGAGGCCCATTTTGCAGACGGTTTGGATCATTTAAATATGACCACATATCCAAAAGCTAAAGTCGCGATGTATTCTGAAAACATACATTGGGATGTATTGTCGCCAAATCTTTTCCCATTTCCTTCCCACTCTCACCGAAGCCGACGCCGGTTTCCTCAGTAGGAAAGCAAAAGAAGAGGAAAAGAAAAGAAAACGGAAATTCTCTCTCTCACAGTAGGAATTCTGGCAGCCAAACGCTCCAAAACGGCATTTCTTTCCCTTCTATTTCTCCCATCTCCTATTTCATTCCAAGGTAAGCATCTCCATCTGATACGATCTTCCTTCTCTTTGCATTTATACTGCTTTTTTTTTTTTTCAGCATCTCTGCAATTTTAACTGAATTTCTCACAAAATTCATGTTAGAAACTCTCCGAATTTCCTCCCGCTGCGATCATTCGAGCACCGAGAGAGATCCGGGATTTTTGCTGTTTTCCGACGATGTTTTTGCCAATTTCGTGTCCTAATTCATTCTCACATCCCGTCGATGGTGGTGCTAATGGATCATACTCTGTTTGTACGGTTGTCGATTCTTAGAATTGGGTCCCACTTTCCGATCTAATGGGCTGTGCACCGTAGATTGTTAGGGTCTGACTGTGGAATGGTACTTGTGGTCGAACCAGATGTCATTTGCGAATTTTTGCGTGGTGCGGGTGAGCAAGATCCAGGTTGTTTGTTGTGTGGGCCCCCACTGTTAATGTGGACCCACCCAAGGAACGGGCCAGCACACTCACTCGGTGGGCCCCCTTGCGTTTAGGAGGAAATGGAGCGTTGGTAATGCATGGCCAACAGTCCACTTGCGATGCACGTGTGTGGCCTACCAAATGAGCTGATGAGCCTGACTTTTGGATGGGGGTGCATGACTAGCGGGGCCGAACAGATGAATGGTCTTGATCTCACACACATGTGAAGGGCCGTCTGGGTTTGATGACTGCAGATGCATTCCTGCAAGTAAGCATTGGACATGGATGTGCACTTGGTTCTAGAGCTTCCTTTTTCTAACTCTTTTTTTTTTGGTCTAAAATTTAGAGTATCCAATTTCAGCATCTTTGATTGAAGTTGGGTTGTTAGAGAATTTATGGTGGCTTATTGGATATCTCATTGTTCTGTTGAATTACATATGTTTTGCTATGCAGGTGGTGAGAACGAAAGCTGCCATAGTCAGTAGTGATTAGCAAAAATGTCAAGGTCTTCCTCCCACGAACCACGTGAGCCCGTTTCCTTGTCGACTTCTCAGCCTAGGTAATTGATTCCTCTTTTAGCTGATTTTTTCGATTTTCGGTCTCCATCTACAGCCAATAGTCTGTAGTTGGAACACCCTCCATACCGATTTCAATATTTTTGGATACTTGTAAAATAGGTTGAAATATGTTCCGTCTTACTGTTTTGGGTATTTTCTAAATATCTCGCCCTTTCGTTACTTTTTAATCTTTAGGAAATATAAATGGTGCACAGTTAAGGATTTTACTAGTTGTTATACAAAGGTTTTTCTTCAATGTCGATGGTTTTCTTAAGCTTTGCATGATATAAAGACTTTTAAAAAATACTACTCAGTTTTATAAAACTAGAAGTACTAGCATCATTTAAATTGATTCAAAAAGGCCAGTAGAAGTGAATAGCAATTTTATTTTATTTTGGTAGACAAGCTGGCTTTGGTAGGACCCCCACCTAGCAGTAATAGGGAACCAAATTTCAAGCTAGGGTACGGCGTACCCTGCCAAGCATCTTCGACAATACATGAGAATTGAGAGCACAAAGGGGAATTACAAGAATGGAGAATTTGTGCCGTATAGGCCCTGGTACTAAAGGAACACATTGGCACAACCTAAGATTGTCAATTAAATGGGGAAGGATCTGCCCAACATAGGTACCTCCAAGCTAAGCTTAACACAAATCACAACTAGAGTAGGGAATAAGTTCAGAATTTTATTGAATTCTGAAGTGCTTTTAGCATACTCATGTGAGGCCCTTAAATAGACTTCTTAAATGTACAAGGAAGGAAAGTTTCTTAGTGCCATTGACGACTAAGGATTTATTAAAAAAATAAAAGACTAATCAAATAAAGATAGTAAAATGATAAGAAAGATCTAATTGGATTCAATTGCATGGCCGTCTGATTGGTTTTGCATCATTGGCTGATTAGATTATGCTACATAATTAGTGGCTTAGCCCTAATCAAATAAAGATAGTAAAATGATAAGAAAGATCTAATTGGATTCAATTACATGGCCGTTTGATTGGTTTTGCATCAATGGCTGATTAGATTATGCTACATAATCAGTGGCTTAGCCCTCCTTGCTGATGGGCCAATTGTGAGGCTTGAGCTTGGGTGTCATGGATTTGGGTCCAGGCCATCGGTCTTCGGCCCAATTGATGTAGCTCTTACTTGCATCAGTTTTCCTTGGTTTGAAAGGACTCAACTCCAGTGAGTTAATGGGTTGATATTGATCATAAAGGTCAAGAGTTAGAAGCTAGAAGTCTGTAGCTGCAATCCATGTAGCATCCGAGAGAGGCCGCCCTTGTTGACAAACGAAAAACTTCTACCAACCACCTTGGCGCACGGAGACCATCTAATTGTCAAGAACATTGATGATGGTGTCTGTAGGTGGCAAAATGGTGGGGAGTATAATAGCTTGCCCCTCGATACCATCATCAATGTAGTGCCCATGATAGATTGACAGATCTTTTACGATGAAAGTATGACTGATGGGTAAATATGGTGGGAGATCTAAAATATAAGCATTGACACTAATCTTCTTTATGATTTTGAACGATCTTGTGCTACGAGGATGGAGTTTCTTTGAGGGCTTGGGGGGTAACCATTTGGGAGGAATAGAAACCATAACCATGTCGCGTTCTACAAATTTGACAAAACGATGTCTTGCATCTGCATGCTGCTTATAACTTTCATTACTTATGGCAATATAGCAGATGAAATCATCAACTCCTATTCGTGGTCTCAACTTTGTGGGTAGAGGAGCTAAATTGACTGAAAGACACTGATGTATACCTGTTGCAGAAAAACACCCGCACTTAATCAATGTTGGTGAGGCCAAAACACAAAAGAAAAGTGCCAAACAAAAACAAGAGACAAGAGGCACATGGATTTATATGGTTCGGCAATATGCCTAATCCACGAGGCAACAACAAAGCTTTCTTCTTCACTATAAACAAGAGAAATAGAAATACAAGGCTTAATCTCTCTCCCACCCGTACAAGGAATCCCACACCAAGGAAAACCTCAGAAGATGAATTAATTGAATAAACTTAGATCTCTATAATTGCGCCATTTCTTTATATAGACCACATCGTGTGACATAGTAAAGAGGTAGGGAGACTAGGCTTCATCTGTACATGAGGAGGTGAGAGATGACTTTTCTTATAAGGAGTCCAATAGAGGAGAGTGAAAGAAGACATCTTCTTACTGGAGACGTCATCCACTGCCTGGTGGAGTATCCACCGGCACAACAATACCAATCATCGGTTCAAAATGTGACATCCTCATGAACTTGTTGACTAAGTTATTATGGGAAAATTAAGTCATGGTTCTTACAAGGTCCCACATAACTATATGATCGTGTACAAGAGGATACTTACATAAGTTGTGGTTGACTACTTACATTTGCCCTCAATTTGAGGGTAATAAGTACAAGAGAACTAAAGCTTGGTCTCCATTGCTAGCCAAAGAGTCTTCCCAAAATAGCTCATGAACGTGGTATCACGATATGACACAATTTTCTTCGGAAGCCTATAAAGATGAACAATCTTTCGTAAAAATAATTGAGCAATCTTAAGGGCGTCTGTTATAGTTAAACATGGTATAAAATGATTGAGCAATCTTGAGGGCGTCTGTTCTAGTTAAACATGGTATAAAATGAGTCATCTTTGAAAAGTGGTTACCCACCACAAATACTAAGTTAACTTTCTAGTTGGTCTTTGACAAACCGAAAATGCAGTCCATGCTGATTTCTTCCCACGAAGCATGTGGGATCGGTAGTGGTTGATACAATTTATTGTTTTTCTTTTGACTCTTAACAAGTTGGCAAATCCTGCATGACTGACAAATCTTCATGATATTTAATTTTATATGAGGCCTAAGTATCTATCTTCAACGAGGGTAGGGTCTTCTCACAACTTAGGTGACCAATACACCCATCGATGTGTAATTCTCTCATAACATGCTCACGGATGGATGAGGGTGGTAGGCAAAGTTGCGTTTTCCAGAACAAGTAGCCATTATTAATGCTGAAATGTGGAAGTTTCGCATGCTCTCCACTAAGGTTGTGTGTATAAATATGTCTGAAATACTTGCCTTCTGTATACTCATGTTGTATCTCTTTGAATTCTGGAACAGTGATAGACATCCATGATAATAAATTCACATGACGGCTTAAAGCATCGACAACTTGATTGTCCTTGTTAGCCCTATGATAGATGACAAAGAAGAACTCTTGCAGATAAGTGCTAGTGTGCTACACTTGACACGACGAACACTCATCTTTTACCAAGAGTTTTAGATATTTGAGTAATTCATGATCAAAGTATAAGACAAATTGTTTGCCAAACAAATAGTGACACCAATGTCATAGAGTCTGAATAACGGTATAGAACTCCAAGTCATAAGTGGAGTATTGTTGCTTCGCAACGAGAGCTTCTTGCCAAAAAATGCTATTGAATGACCCTCCTGACTGAGGACTCCACCAATGTCGATGTTGGAAGCATGATGGCTCACCTCAAACGCCTTCTTAAAGTCAGGAAGGGGCAAATTGGAGCTTTCGTCATCTTACATTTGGTCTTATCAAACGCTTTTGTTCTCGTAGTTGACCATTGAAACTCTATTTGTTTCACGCCATCGGTGATTAGAGCCATGATGTTGTTGAAGTTTTGCATAAAGTGTTTGTAAAATGTGTTAAGGCCATAAAAGCTATGAACTTCAAAGATAGTGATAGATATCGACCAATTAAAATGGCTTTCACCTTGGTGGGGTCCACTTTACACATTGTGATGAGGCAATGTACCCTAAGAAGATCATAAATGTACCTCATGGAGTGCACTTTTCAAGGTTAATGTAGAAGCGCTTGTGGCGAAGGACTTTGAAGATAAGACCCATGCGATTGAGGTGCTCCTCCCTCGTCTTGTTGCAGACATGAATGCCGTCAAAGTAGCTAATGGCATAGTTGCCAATAAAGGGGTAAAACAACTGGGTTATGATGTGCATAAAAGTACTAGGCACATTTGTGAGACCAAATGGCATAACCAGCCAGTGGTAGAGACCGTCTTTTATCTTAAATGGTGTCTTACATCCGTCACGAGGTCGAATGTGAGTATGGTGATATCGACCGTGATGTCAATCTTGGAGAAAACACTAGCAGTTGGCATCAAGTCCAATATATCATCATGGCGATGAATGGGGAGTGGTAGTTCACTGTTATTATTAATAACTCAGTTGTCAACACATCATTCTTAGGAGTAAGGAGGGTTGGCATAGCCATGGGCTTAAGCTCTCTCAGATGTAGCCCTTTTTAGCAACTCATCAACATATTCTCGATTGGACTCATCCGGTATGCTGGTAGATTAAGTAAGGGTGCTCTGTGGACCAAATCTATGGTGTGTTGAATATCCCACAGTGGAGGTAATTCCTTAGGAACTACATCTCGGAAGTAATGGAGCATTGATTTGACTTCACCACAAGGAATAAACTCATCCTAATTAATAACAAGCTCTTGCACTTGTTCTGGGATTAGAGCGAACAATACACCTTTCTCCCCACTCTCTTTCTCGAACTTTCACATAGTGGGAACACAGATTTAGGAAGAGTAGCCAAAGTCGACACTAACGACGTAGACAGAGGCAACGTAGGTTGCAGCGGGTGAAAGTGGATTCGATGACCTCGCCATAGGAAAGTATACGTGTTAGCCTCCCTTTCACTTTGTACCTTTTGGTCAAAGAGTAAAGGTCAACTGAAAAGGATGTGGGTGACATTCATGGAAATTATATCACACCAAATATTGTCCTCGTAGACCCAGGTTTTAAAAGACGTCAAACACATTCGAGCTACGGGAATGGCAATGTCATTGACCCATGCAACCTTGTATGTTCTTGGATGCTCTTTAGTTGACAATTTTAGCTCATCAGTTACCTCTTGTGAGGCGATGTTCATCGTACTATCACCATTGATGATCATGGTACATAACCAACCCAGGCACTTCACCCGCATTTGGAAAATAGTGATTCTTCACCAGACCTTTGACTTCGTCTTCAATTGTGGTTTCACTAGGGGAATCCTCTGGCTGTGATGTAGGTTCCACTTGGGGTTCTTCCATCTTGATGTGCTCGTTGTAATATTTAAGGCCCTCTTGGTAGTAGAGGTCTTTATTACTGCAACACTCCTAGCTTGCGTACGCTCATTAGAAAAGTGTTCTCTCTATCCACAAAGGTAACGGTCAACTTCTGCCAATCTCATCTAAGGGGAGGATTAGGATTAGGACCTCGCCCTCTGGTAGCATGTCCTTGCAGTGCTAGTTGCCTCTGGTATGAATTCTACAATGAAGGGCATTACAAGGGTTTGCCTTACAGGTGAATTTACATCTGTGGACGCAACTGAAAACGATAGGAAGGTGGCCGATAGCCTTGCGATGGAGTCCGGTTAAGATGTGGATTCGGACATTTCCTCATATAAGACTCCCTGTTGGAGAGCCAAAACGTTGGAGTCTATTGCTGCAATTGTTGCTCAACTAGTTGAGCCTTTTGATGAATATCATGGATTGACTCAAAATCATATATGATCATCTCATACTGGATTTCTTGGCGTAACCCTGCCCGATAGTGGTTAATCATTACGCAATTGATCTTTACAAGCTTACAACGGACAATGAGCTCATTAAATTTGTTTGAATGCGAGCTCCTTGAGAAGGTATCCATGTAGTCTGAAGGCAAATGCTTACTTTCTATCTTCTCTTTCATGTCAACCCACCTGGTGATAATAGAGCACCCCATGATGAGATTGTTATCATCAATACTTTGCTACTAGATTCTTATAGGGCCATTCAACTTGACTTTGAAAAAGGCCACTCATTGAACATCGTCCATATCATACCATACAAAATAATCCTCGAGTGTTGTAATCCAATAGACAAGTGCATTTGCATCAAGGCGACCCATGAAGTCCGAAACTCCAACTCACACTTTCTTGGAGATATCGTCTTTCTTTGGCATATCTATTGCGTTGTCGTGGACTTTCTCTGCAAAGAGTCGTTGCATGAAATCATAAACAAACTCCCGATGATCAATAATATTTTGATTCATCGAAGGTTCTGGCTAGAAACCTACTAATGGATCTGAGTTACCATTAGGATCTTTGGTGGGGTTACGTTGCTCTCCATGTTGTTCTCCTCGTAATTGGTCAATGGCAGGTTCCAAACTGGCTACCCTTGCGAATAGCTCGGTGATGCAATTGTCTCGTTATTGATCGGTAAGCCTCCTTCAATAGATGCGACCGCTAAAGGGTAGACACCGTATCAAGGGATCGATGTCAGCAAAGTAATAGATAGAACATCCGATTGATTATCGGTCGTTAATTGGGTGGAGTAATGGACAAAATATAAGGAAGTTTATGGGCTAGAACAGAGGACTGTTGATGGGCTGGGATTCTGGGCTTTTAATGGGTTGGATTTGGACTTGTTAATGGGCTGGACTTCTAGGCTTTTAATTGGCTGGATTTTGGGGCCTTTAATGGGCTGGAATAGAGGCTGGATTTGGAGTGGTAATAGGCTAGATTTCTTGGCTTTTAATGGGCTAAAATAGGGACTAGATTTAGATTGTTAATGGGCTGGATTTCTGTGCTTTTAATGGGCTGGAATAGGGGCTAGATTTGGATTATTAATGGGTTGGATTTATGGGACTTTAATGGTCTGAATTTTTGGGCTTTTAATGAGCTCGAACAGGGGCTTTTAATTGGCTGGATTTTGGGGCCTTTAATGGGCTGGAATAGAGGCTGGGTTTGGACTGGTAATAGGCTAGATTTCTTGGCTTTTAATGGGCTAAAATGGGGACTGGATTTGGATTGTTAATGGGCTGGATTTCTGTGCTTTTAATGGGCTGGAATAGGGGCTAGATTTGGATTGTTAATGGGTTGGATTTATGGGACTTTAATGGTCTGAATTTTGGGGCTTTTAATGGGCTAGAATAGGGGCTAGATTTCGATTGTTAATGGGCTGGATTTCTGACCCTTTAATGGCTGAAATAGGGGCTGGATTTGGACTGTTAATGGGCTAAATGGGAAGAGGTTTGGGACTAGTTTGGGAGGGTAGATGTCTGCCAATTTTTTGACAGTCTCCCCTTATCAATTGGAAATTTGGGCTTTGTAAAAGGGAAAAAAAAAAAGAAGAAAAAAGTGAAGGGGGATAAAAGGAATAATTGCAATGGAAAAAACAAACGTAAAGGAAAATGTGCAGATTTTATGATTCAAGAATTTGAAAGTAGAATAATGTGATTTGGATGTAAATTTGGGGAGAAATAATAGAAACTAGGGATCAAATTGAGGAAAGGGGATGATCAAGTCATTGTTATTAATCCAAAGCTTCAACCATGTTGTCAGTTTCTGCTTTGATGCCAATATGATGCAGCATGACGCCAATGTTTTAAATATCGACGATATCGGCCGATATATCCCACAATATATCTTGTATCCCACCTATGCAATACAAAGCACATAGGTAGTGCCACTATATCCCACATGTTTGATTCGTTGAGCATTTTCAATTTTCAATCCCCTTTTTTCGTAGAAGTTATATTAAATCATTGTCAAATGGTTACAAATCCATTGGTTCTTCATGTTTTGCACGAAAAATCATGGAGTTGGAGCTTTGATTTCGATATCCATTGGTTCTTCATGTTCTCCATATTTTTTAAAAAATTTCCTTCAACTAGCTGTCAATTGAGACTAATTTTGAAGCATTTAGGAGTACTTGATGAAATGATCATCACATACACTCTAATTTCGAAATTGGAGTGGTGGTCTGATTTGGGAAAAATTTGAAAATTCTCCAATTTATCCCAAATTGCTTGCAATGTTGCACTCTAAACATCTCGTCAATTTTCATAAAATAAAAATCATTTTAATTAAAAAGTAATTTAAAAAAATATATTTTTTTGAAATTTCCCTTCAACTAGCTGTCAATTGAGACTAATTTTGAAATATCTAGGAGTGTTTGATGAAATGATCACCACATACACTCTAAATGTTTTTTTTTTTTTTTTTTGAAAGATCATGTAATTTGTATTAAAAGCGAAAAGAAAATACAGGAAAAAGGAGAGAGGATCTGCTGAGAAAGCAGACTCTACTAAACCCTAAGAAAAAGAAGGTCATAACCTTTCAGGAAATGAACATGAACAACCCATTCTAAGATTAAACGCTTTGCCTTGGAGGTAATAGCCTCAACAAAATTAGAAGTATCCCTAAAGGCGTGTTTGATTTCCAAGAGCTTGGGTAAATACCCAGGAAATGAGTAATTATTACCATTTCCTCCGTTTGAAAATCCAGGGAAACTTCTGCATTGGGAAACGGTTCAAATAGCTATTTAAAATTTTTGAACCTCAAGGTAATGTATATGGTATATCAATTCCGTTCATATGTTTTACCACAATATTTTGAGGCATGAGACAAAAAATGAGGATGATCCAACACTTAGGTGGCCCACACAAAAAGAAACAGTGGCCTCACAAAGTTTTTAACGGTAAGTATTCGATTCCTGTTTTCGTATGGTGTGGTCCACTTGAGTTTTAGATATACCTCATTTTTTTGCTCATACTATAAATTCAAAAGGCATAATGGATTAACGGTGTTGATAAGCGAAATGCTTCACAGTGGGAGCCATATATATTTTGCAATGTTTTCGGTTACCGTGTCAAAAAGTAAGTAGTCAAATCAGGTGCCGTGTAAATACACAGGGAAATAATTATAACTCTTTTCCTTGGTATTTACCAGTGCACTGGAAAATCAAACAGGCGCTAAAGCATCTCCCATTTCTTTTTTCCCAAACAGACCACCAAACTGCAAGAATTGCCATTCTCCATAACCGAGACCTTTGCTTGCCTATGCTGACCCCGTGCCATGCCTTTAGAAGTTGATCCGCCAAACTAGGGAGACACCAACAGATGCTGAAATGAGCACAAAATTCTGACCAAATTGAGTCAATAAAAGGGCAAATGAACCAGCAGGTGATCGACCGATTCTTCGTCCATCATACAACATAAATAGACATTAACTAAGATCGTCCCCCTTTTCCTCAAATTGTCCACCGTGAGAATCTTCTTCTTTCCAACCAACCAACCAAAAGCTGCTATCTTAGGAGGAACCAAATATTTCCAATTGTGCTTTGACAAATGATCAACATTTGGAAACGGGTTATCCAGTAGATTATATAGCAATTTTATCGAAAACTTGCTGGACTTATCCAACCTCCAGATTAATCCGTCTTCGGTTAACTGGTTTCGCGTAGATCTATAGATGCAATCTAGAAGGTCCACATACTCTTTAATCTCCCAATCTTGAAGATTCCTTCTACACACCAGGTTCCACTCTATTGTCCCCGCAGAAACAGAATAGCAATTGGCTACAGATATAGCTTGATTCGGGGTGAGAAGAAATATGTTCGGGAATCCTTCTTTCAAAGGCACATCACCCACCCACCCATCTTCCCAAAAACGAATATTATCACCCTTTCCTAGTTCAAAACCAACTCCTTTAAGAACCTCCTTTTTCATATGAAGGATTCCCTTCCAAAGGGTCGAAGCCCTATAGAAGGACGAGTCTTTTGTCCACCAGCCGCCTTCTGATCTTCCATATTTGCTTTTGATAATCTTGTTCCAAAGACTCCCGTCTTTTGTTCCTAATCTCCAGATCCACTTGCGTAGGAGAGCCCGATTCATTATCTTGAGATCTTTTACCCCTGCTCCGCCTTGTTGAAATTGCTTGCACACCTCTTTCCAATCTACAAGATGAAATTTCTTCTCCTCCTTACCATGCCATTGGAAGTCCCGTCTTAATTTTTCAAGAGTAGCCAAAACTGAAGCCGGACATTTGTATAAGGACATGAAATACAAAGGCAAATTTGAAAGAGCAACCCTGATGATAGTGAGACGACCTCCCAACGATAAATACCGACATTTCCATCTAGCCAGATACTTCTCAAACCTGTTTATAACCTTATCCCATAAGGCCTTAGGAGGCGAGCCAATACACAAAGGAAGAGCAGCAAAGGTGGTCGGAAAGGACGCCGCTAAGCAACACATTCAATTTGAATATGGTTGCATTAGTTCAATCAAACAATGCATAGCTTAGGACCCTATACAAAGGAAACCTATTATGTGTACTTCTTTTTTGAGATGTTATGATTTAAAAGTGTGCATTAGTATCTTTTTTTTAACAATTTTTGAAGTTTCATTGAAAATGCCCATGTTGCCCAAAAAGTACGATAAATTACCTGATACAAATGATATATTCCGTGAGATAACTGATACCTATCTGTATCCCAAGGATGCAGTACATAACATGATACCAATATTTCGAACACTGCCTGACACAAACGATTGAATGGGGAAGGATCTGCCTAATGTACGCACCTCAAAGCTAAGCTTCACACAAAAATCACAACTAAAATAGAGAATAAATCCAAAATGTTATTGAATTCAGTAGTGCCTTGTGAATATTCATGTGAACCCCTTACATAGATTTCTTGGACATACAAGGAAGGAAAGTTTCTTTGTGTCATTGACAACTAAGGATTTATTACAAAAATAGAAGGGTAATAAAAGAAAAATGATAAATAAATAAAAAAGGATCTCATAGATTTTATTGCATGGCTGGCTGATTGGGTTATGCTGCTTAGTTAGGAGGCTTTGGCCTCCTTACCGATGGGCCAACTGTGGAGTCTAGGCTTGGGCTATTTGATCTCGGCCCATGGGTCTTAGGTCCAGTTGATGTGGCTCGGCTTGCGTCACACGCTTGCTGCTTTGCTTGCTCCCAACAAAATGTGGAGGACTCAAAACCCTTCAAGGAGAAGAAGGTTCTTATTTGAAACATGAGTGATATTGTTGATGATATACCCATATCTGTGTCACGGATTTTGGGAAATGTATAATCATATTTCCCACTTGCCAGATCCTTCTATGTATCTATAGCCATATCCAGGCATCACAGACCTGTAATGACTTGACCAAAAACAAAGTCTTGTCTATGATGAAAAATTCTTTTTAACCAAACAAACTGTTTTTAATGATTTACCATCCAAAATATCCTTCTATATAAAGGACTCTATGTTGGATGTTTGTTTCAAAAAGAAAAAAGGTCTGTTGGGTGTTTCTTCTAGCATTAAATCTTATATCCTGACAATGGAATTTTCCAATGCTTTTTAGGGAATCAAATGATGCAGCAGGGATGGATGATCCTGATTCCACCATGGCTACCATTGCTCATTTTATTGAGCAGCTACATGCCAACATATCGTCACCAAATGAAAGGGAGCCGGTCACAGCCCACTTGCTTGGTCTTGCCAGATCAAGAAAAGATGCTAGAATTCTAATCGGTTCCCACTCTCAAGCAATGCCACTGTTTGTCTCCATCCTTAGGAGTGGAACACCCATGGCAAAAGTTAATGTCGCCACTACTCTGAGTGCCCTTTGCAGGGAAGAAGACTTACGAGTAAAGGTTCTTCTAGGAGGATGTATACCTCCATTACTTTCTCTTCTGAAGTCTGAAGCATCAGATGCCAGGAAGGCTGCTGCAGAAGCTATCTTCGAAGTTTCCTCAGGAGGGCTGTCTGACGATCACGTGGGGATGAAAATATTCGTCACCGAAGGTGTGGTGCCTACCCTGTGGGATCAGCTCAATCCGAAAATAAAGCAGGACAAAGTGGTGGAGGGATTCGTGACTGGGGCTTTGAGGAATCTTTGCAGTGACAAGGATGGCTATTGGAGGGCCACACTCGAGGCTGGAGGAGTTGACATTATCGTAGGGCTTCTCTCTTCCGACAATGCGGCTGCTCAGTCCAATGCGGCATCTCTTCTGGCACGTTTGATGTTGGCTTTTGGTGATAGCATTCCCAAAGTGATAGATTCTGGAGCTGTTGAAGCTCTACTTCGTCTTCTAAGCAAGGAAAATGATATTTCTGTCCGTGCCAGTGCTGCTGATGCTTTGGAATCTATCTCATTGCAGTCTGCTAAGGCAAAGAAGGTTGTGGTAGATGCAGATGGTATACCCGTTCTCATTGGGGCAGTTGTGGCTCCTTCGAAAGAGTGTATGCAAGAGTCAGGTCAGGCTCTACAGGCACATGCAGTGCAAGCTTTAGCGAATATCTGCAGTGGGATGTCAGCTCTAATACTGTATCTTGGAGAACTGTCCCAGTCTCGTCGTTCTCCTGCTCCGGTTGCTGATATAATTGGTGCTCTTGCATACTCACTAATGGTTTTTGAGCAGGCCCCAGGGACAGAAGAACCATTCAATGTGAAGCAAATAGAAGACATTCTGGTTATGTTATTAAAGCCTCGAAATGCTAAACTGGTCCAGGAGCGGGTCCTTGAGGCTCTTGCTAGTCTTTATGGCAACACCCATCTCTCAAGATGGCTTGATCATTCAGAAGCAAAAAGGGTGCTCATTGGATTGATAACCATGGCCTCTGCTGATATGCAGGAACATCTAATCCATTCAGTAACAAGCTTATGCTCTGATGATTTGGGTATATGGGAGGCGCTTGGAAAGAGGGAGGGCATTCAGTTGCTGATAGCAATGCTTGGATTGTCAGGTGAGCAACATCAAGAGTACACCGTTGCTTTGCTAGCAATCCTGACAGACCAAGTTGATGACAGCAAGTGGGCCATGACAGCCGCAGGTGGCATCCCTCCACTGGTGCAGTTACTTGAAACAGGGTCTAAGAACGCAAGGGAGGATGCGGCTCATGTGTTGTGGAATCTATGCCGTCACAGTGAAGACATCCGTGCTTGTGTCGAAAGTGCTGGTGCTGTCCCAGCACTCCTCTGGCTTCTCAAAAGTGGTGGTCCCAAAGGGCAAGAAGCGTCATCAATGGCACTCACTAAGATTATTCGCTGTGCTGACTCTGCTACTGTCAATCAGCTGTTAGCATTGCTCCTTGGGGACTCCCCTGCTTCAAAGGCCCATGTTATTACTGTTTTGGGCCATGTACTTGCCATGGCACCACACAAGGACCTGGTGCAGAAGGGAGCTCCTGCTAATAGAGGTCTCAAGTCTCTTGTCCAGATTCTTAATTCCTCGAACGAAGAAACCCAGGAATATGCAGCTTCTGTCCTAGCTGATTTGTTTTGTTCTAGACAAGATATTTGTGACAGCCTTGCGACAGATGAGATTATTCTTCCATGCATGAAGCTCTTGACGAGCAAAACTCAGGTCATTGCAACACAGTCGGCTCGGGCATTGGGTGCACTGTCCCGTCCAACCAAAGCTAAGGCTGCAAATAAGATGCCTTATATTACTGAAGGCGATGTCAAGCCTCTAATCAAGCTGGCCAAAACTTCTTCCATAGATGCTGCTGAAACTGCTGTTGCAACATTGGCCAATCTTCTCTCGGATCCGCAGATAGCTGGAGAAGCCCTTGGAGAAGACATTGTGTCAGCTTTGACAAGGGTGCTGGGAGAAGGTACGTTGGAAGGCAGGGAGAATGCATCACGTGCACTTCACCAATTATTGAACCATTTTCCAGTTTGCGACGTACTTACAGAAAATGGCCAGTGTCACTACACAGTTCTTGCACTTGTTGATTCCTTAGCTGCAATGAACATGGATGGGGCCGATTCTTCTGATGCTCTAGAAGCTCTTGCTTTGTTGGCAAGAACAAAGCCAAGCATGAACTCCATTTACCCTCCATGTTCTGCCCTATGTGAAGTTCCCTCGAGCTTAGAGCCTTTGGTACGGTGCCTGGCTGATGGGCTTCCACCAGCTCAAGACAAAGCTATCGAAATTCTTTCTAGGTTATGTGGTAATCAGCCTGTTTTTCTAAGTGACCTGTTAGTTGGAAAATCAAGATGCATTGTCTCCCTAGTTGACAGAATTATGAATTCGTCGAGTTTAGAAGTCAGGATTGGTGGGGCCACACTTCTTATCTGTGCTGCAAAGGAACACAAACAGCAGTCAATGGACGCACTCGATGAGTCAGGTTTCTTAAAGTCACTCATCTATTCTCTTGTTGATATGGTGAAGCACCATTCTAGATCTCTAGAAATCGAAGTTGCCCCCCCAAGAGGTTACATGGAAAGAAATGCATACCTTCATGATGGGGATGACTTTGAGGCACCTGATCCAGCAACTGTTTTGGGAGGAACAGTTGCCTTGTGGTTGCTCTTAATAATTTCTTCATTTCATGAGGATAGCAGATTGACAGTCATGGAAGCTGGTGGCGTTGAAGTTCTATCTGACAAGCTGGCAGGCTATTCTGTCAACCCACAGGTATGGGGAGGGCTTCTTCATTTGTTTTTTATCTCATTTGCTGAAGGTTACTTCCCTTTTTCCTTGTGGAGTTCATTGCCTACTATTTCATGTCACACTTTTTCGACTGTAAAGGGATGCTTGCTAAGGAACCTTTGGACAGTGTCTTAAATGAATAGATGATGTCACCAAAACCTGATTTAAGGGAAATATATACAGTGTGTGTGTGTGTGTGTGTGTGTGTGTGTGTGTGTGTGTGTGTGTGTTAAGTACACCCTAAGAATTGTACATTTTTATTTTAAAACCCAGTAGAAAAAGAGGGCACAATGATCAATAAGAAAGGGAATAATCAATTTCCTTTAATTTCTTTTGTCATGTCAATTTTGATGGAACAAAAAAGAAAGCACCATGAACATGTTGTTGGCTGTTGTTTATATGTTCTTTTTTTAAAGAAAAAGAGTTGGGTCAAACTTTTATTAAAGGATTAACAAATATAAAATTACAAGGGAAGGCTTCACCAATTACAAGGTCTAAAAACCGTCCTGCTGGCTAACCAAATCGCTTCAGAACTGTCAGTTATACCAACTTGAGGGAATACTGCTCGATTACTCCAGCAGGCCTCCCTGATTTCCCAAGTCCAGAAGTCACACATCCCCACTGGATGTGAATCCATCCTTGCCAAACCCTCGTCATCCTGAATGAATGCCCCCCACACCCACTGGGCCAGGATTCCTCCTGAAGCACCCATCAAAGCTATGCTTCGTACAGCTGCAGAATGGATGACTGACAGTGAATAAACAAATGGATAATGTTTTCCAGACCCATCAAACACACCATATACCTGTTCACATAGATGTTTTGTATATTCTGCAGATGATTGGTCATGGGAATCTGTCCAGACCAGCCACCCAACAAAAAGCCACAAATCTTGGAGATGTACCAAAATCTTGAGATTGTGGATTCTCTAGGATCCTTCATTAACAAATATGCATAAAAAGATTTTTACTGTGAAGTGCCTTCTGGACTCTAGTGCCCTTACACATCTTCAAGATCCCTTGGATTAAAGACTCCTCCCAGAACTGCCAATAATTTAGCAAAATCGTTAACCTCCAGATCCCTCTCCTTTCTGAGGTTCAGGCTTCACACCAGTTGGCCCCCTACTCTGATGACCCAGTACTGCATTGTTACCTTCTTAATGGTGGCTGATCTGTACGAGGGAAGATGCTATAGCAAGGTTGTTTTTCATGCCAAATATCCTCCCAAAGTTGATTTTTTCCCCTATCCTAACCCTGAATATTAGGCCTTCTCTGAATGGGCCCTCAATACTTTTTACTGCCTTGGTCAGAGCCTAACAGCTAACCCTCAACAAGGGTTCAAGGTTGGTTACGATCTGCTGCAACCCATCTTTACTTTGTACTTCCTTCTAAGCTCTAGAAGCATGATATAAAGAGCTTGGCCAAACTCTCTGCCCAAGGTTGGATAGACCATATTTCCCTTCAATAGTCACTTTCCACATATTCCTTTTTTCAATGCCTGGCCACCAAATCTGCTTGGCCAAAAGAGCCTGATTCATGACAGGTAATCCTTCCCCTTTTCTACCTCTGGTCTACACAGCATTACTTAGTCAACCAAATGGTACTTGTGTTTCCTTACATGCCTGTCCATGAAATAAAATCCTGTTGCATGCTGTCTAGCCCTTTCACCACACTTTTGGGCATCTAAACAGGAGAGTGCAAAGGAAGATTCAAATAAAGCGGCTCTAATTAGGTAGTTCTCCCCATGAAATGTTGCTATAATCGTTTATATGCACTATTAGAATGGCCTAAATTCGATCAACATTTTAGCCCATCATTGAGAATAATCAAGAACTAAAAGAAACATGAGATACTGGCTAAAATAGACGGATACTTGAATATGCTCAATGTACTTTTATCAACACGATATGATATCCACACTGGTACCAGACATACTCATTCCGGCACATGCAGGATGTGTTTTATTTGAACCCCGTTGTATTAGGTTTGTTATTTTCGAGCTTCCACCAGTTTGCTTTAAACAGAAAAGTATGGTAAAATCCATATAACAATATGTGAATGACATGGTAGGAATGAGATGCTTCTGCATGCCTGTGTCCTGGACTTTGGGCAAAGGGATTTGTAATTCCATTCCAATATTTGTACCCATATCAGAATCCATACCCATGCAGTATACCATACAATATGGCTACAAATCGTGCTTGTTGCATCATTTACTAGTATGAGGTCTATTCTCATGCCGTGCTCGTTATGTTACTTGGGTACTTCATAAATACTTTGCAGAATTTCAAGGCCTGGGTTATAATGCATACAAGCATATAAGTTGTCAATTCTTTGTGGAAATTATTCCACACCTACTTGGAGATGTTAATAGTTTGCTTCATCCATGGTAACTGCCGGGATCTCACTCATGGAGCATTCTGATGATTTTCTGATTGGTAGTCTTTCTTTCTTTCTTTTATTTATTTGGTAGCATACTCTATAGATTTTAGTTTCTCACTTATACCTACTGAAAATGATATTTTAGCTATGATCCTTGAACTGAGAGATTATTTTCATTTACAGGCAGCTTTTGAGGACACGAAGGGCATATGGATTTAGTGCCTTCCTATTATCCTTCTTGTGATCTTCTTTTTTTTAGTATCTGTACTCTGCGGATTTTGGTTTTTCATTTATTCTTACCAGAAATGATATTTTAACTATGACCTGTTAACTGAGAGATTATTTTCATTTGCAGGCAGCATTCGAAGACACAGAGGGCATATGGGTCAGTGCCCTGCTCTCATCTATTTTGTTCCAGGATGCAACTGTCATTCTATCCCCTGCTACCATGCGGATAATACCTTCACTCGCTCTCTTGCTCCGCTCGGAAGATATTATTGACAAGTACTTTGCTGCCCAGGCAATGTGTAGTCTTGTTCGTAGTGGAAACAAGGGCATACTTCTTGCAATTGCAAACTCAGGTGCTGTTGGGGGCCTGATAACTCTAATTGGTTATGTAGAATCTGATATTCCAGACCTCATAGCTTTGTCTGACGAATTTTCTTTGGTGCGCAACCCTGGTCAACTTGTTCTGGAGCACCTTTTCGAAGTTGAAGATGTAAGAGTTGGCTCGACTGCACGCAAGTCTATCCCTCTGTTGGTGGACCTCCTGAGGCCAATGCCAGATAGACCAGGTGCCCCACCAATTGCAGTCAGCCTTCTGACTCGGATTGCTGAAGGAAACGAAGCAAACAAGCTGGTTATGGCTGAAGCCGGGGCTCTGGATTCTTTAACTAAGTATCTATCTCTGGGTCCACAAGATTCGATTGAAACCGCTATCTCTGACTTATTGAGAATCTTATTTAGCAATTCCGATCTTCTGCGCCATGAAGCATCACTTAGTTCGTTGAATCAACTAATAGCTGTCCTACGTTTGGGGTCAAGAAGTGCTAGGTTCAGTGCAGCTAGGGCTCTGACAGAGCTTTTCGATGCTGAGAACATCAGAGATACTGAAATTGCCCGGCAAGCCATTCAGCCATTGGTCGACATGCTCAATGCTGGATTGGAGAGAGAACAACAGGCCGCCCTCGTTGCCCTGATCAAGCTGACTTCTGGGAGCACTTCGAAAGCATCAGTAATGACGGACTTGGAGGGTAACCCGCTTGAGAGCTTGCATAAGATTCTTTCATCAACGTCATCATTGGAACTGAAGAGAAATGCGGCACAGCTCTGTTATGTTTTGTTTGGGAACTCAAAGGTTCGGTCAATGCCGATTGCCTCCAAATGCATACAGCCTCTTATATCACTAATGGAGTCAGATACAACTGCAGTAGTGGAATCTGGTGTGCGTGCTTTTGATCGGTTGTTAGATGATGAACAACATGCAGAGCTTGCAGCTACATGTGATGTTCTTGATCTTCTCGTTGGATTGGTTTCTGGGTCGAACTACCAACTCGCAGAGGCTAGCATTAGTGCCCTCATAAAGCTGGGGAAAGACCGTCCGCATTGCAAGCTCGATATGGTCGAAGCTGGAATTGTTGATAATGCCCTGGAGATGCTACCTATTGCACCAGGTTCTCTGTGCTCATTGATTGCTGAGTTGCTTCGTATCTTAACAAATAATAAAGGCATTGCAAGAAGCTCAGCCGCAGCAGGAATGGTTGAACCTCTTTTCTTGGTTTTACTACGCCCAGATTTTAGTATGTGGGGACAGCAGAGCGCCTTGCAAGCACTCGTGAATATTTTAGAAGAACCGCAAAGCCTTGCGACCTTGAGACTTACACCTAGCCAAGTCATTGAACCATTGATATCATTTCTCGAGTCGCCGTCCCAAGCCATACAGCAGCTCGGCACCGAATTACTGTCACATCTTTTAGCACAGGAGCATTTCCAACAGGATATTACTACAAAAAATGCAGTCGTGCCCCTTGTGAAGCTTGCAGGCATTGGGATATTGGGTTTGCAGCAAACAGCGGTAAAAGCACTTGAGAGTATTTCTATGAGCTGGCCCAAGGCAGTTGCTGATGCAGGCGGCATTTTTGAGATTTCTAAGGTGATTGTTCAAGATGAACCCCTGCCACCTCATGCTTTATGGGAGTCAGCCGCACTAGTTCTCTCGAATGTTCTACGTTTTAATTGTGAATACTATTTCAAAGTTCCTTTGGTGGTCCTCGTGAGAATGCTGCACTCCACATTGGAGAGCACCATTAAAGTAGCCCTGAGTGCACTGATTGTTCAAGAGAGCAGTGACACTTCGAGCGCAGAACTGATGGCTGAGGCTGGTGCTATTGATGCTCTACTGGAGCTTCTAAGATCTCATCAGTGTGAAGAAGCTTCTGGAAGACTTCTTGAAGCTTTGTTCAACAACATGAGAGTGCGAGAAATGAAAGTATCCAAGTATGCGATAGCTCCGCTATCTCAGTATCTGTTGGACCCGCAAACCAGATCTCAGCCTGGCAGGCTTCTTGCTGCCCTTGCACTTGGTGACCTTTTCCAGCAAGAAGGACTTGCTAGAGCAAGTGATGCAGTATCTGCATGCCGAGCACTAGTGAGCTTACTTGAAGACCAGCCAACAGAAGACATGAAAATCGTGGCAATTTGTGCATTGCAGAACTTGGTTATGCACAGTCGGACAAATAGGCGTGCTGTTGCGGAAGCTGGGGGCATATTGGTAATACAGGAACTACTACTGTCTCCGAATTCTGAAGTTGCTGGACAAGCAGCATTACTCATCAAATTTCTATTTTCTAACCACACGCTTCAAGAATACGTATCAAATGAGCTCATCAGGTCCCTTACCGGTAAGCCACCACTGATGCAGTTAAAGCTGTACCTCATTCTTTCCATGCATTTTCTGACTACTTGGTTTTATAAATTGTACAATTCATGGATCGATCAAGCGAGCAAGAATTAATTTAGTGGCTAATATTAAACATAAACACATACATCCGTGAAATGAGTACTGAAATTTGAGTTGTCTAAATTTTTTTTTTAAAAAAATAATGATGATTTGTCTACATAATGAACAAATCTGTTCAGCACAAATTTGTACAAGATATCTGCTTATGCACATGCCATCTGAACGGTTATAGCAATCATTAGCTTCAAATCTGGTGTTCTTTTGCTAATGACCATTTTCACTTTAGGCTGTATTTAGATTACTGTTGGGTTGAATTGCAATAATTGATCAATAGAGATGAAAATGGATGATGATTACCTCAGCCACTGTTCCTCGTGAGCATGTAAAAGTTTCAAAAACAGTGTTTTGATCCCATAATCTTGATTTGAAGACTCGTCCGAGTGGGATGCAACTCGGCTCGGCACTACCAAACCCAGTTTAATACCACAAGTCACCCTGACTCAGGCAAGTCAGGCTGATACACACCCCTCCTTGGGGGCGAATCACGACTTGACTCGAGACAGGACTAGTCAATCTGAATCTCCGAGTCTAAAAAACATGCCCATAATAGCTGACTGGTGTTACTGTTATATAACAGCAATGGCCACTATGAAACAAGAAAATAGAAAAGTGAGAAAATGGAAAGCGTCCTGTCCCCAGGAAATAGCAGGGGAATTTATCGAAATATGAATTGTAATCCATAACATACCGCACCTTAAAATAATAATAATAATCCAGAACACACCTTTGATTAGAAAAATGGCTGCTGTACCAGCAACCGTTATTCCATTGAATACGACCGTTATTTATTAGGCATTTTTCGGTAATACCCAATGGGAGATTACTGTTGCCACTTGCCACTATTACAGCCATTTTATGATGTTTTTTTATAACGTCGGGATGTAACCCTGAATTTGCAGTCATATTCATCTCAAATCCAACTTGAAAATAATGCAAGTGCAATTTGGATTCTAGTCCTTCAATATGAGTACAAAGGAAGGTAAGTGTATTTTGGTCTTTTTCATGCTATCGAATTAGATATTGCATTATAATTATATATTGCATCCAAACATGGTCTTAATACCTTTGGCTGTCAGCTTCATGTAAACAAGCTTTTGGGCAATTTGGGCAAAACGGATCCTGGAATACTCATCCTTCCTAAAACCATGATCCGTAGGGTGCTTTTGTATGCACTATGGATTGAAGTGCAATTATTAGTCTAATAATGTGGAAACAATCATATTGTACCTAGCAAAAAAAGTACTGCTGTTTCCTTTTGTGTCATTTCACCACTGAGCATGGGCTTCATTTTGGAATTATTTATTTTCAATTTATTTATTATTATTATTATTTTTTTAATGATGTCAGGGTGTCCCCACCCCATTTTTAAGGCGGGACTAATCCCTGAAGATGCACGCAATCACCCGCAAACCACGTGCATTGGGTAATCCCATGGTGGGGATTCGAACTAGCATCTGTGGGGAGCAAACCCACGACGGGCTTATTTAATTTCAATTTGGACCTAAGAGATACGTAATTGTAGTTAGAGGGCTACTACCCTTATGAATACTAGAATGGATGGATAGCTATTTTTTATAATGAGCTTTCTAAGCCCCACACATGTGCAATTGACAGCATGGCATGATAGGTCTGAAATCCAACCCATCTGTTAGAACTGCACCACTATGTTGATGCGCTAGCCCAAGAATTGGGTTGATGCACTGATCAGTGGGGCCACATTTTGTAAAACAAATCTGCGGCTCTGAAAAACTTGGCTGAAGTTTTCTAACCAATCAACCTGTTTTGAATATTCGGGCCCACATGCTGAGTGGAGCAGAATTGTTTTTTTATAAAACATGTACAAGGTCAGATTGACCTGATGAATTGATTGTCTCACACCTGTGCCATGCTGGCACATGTCTCATGTACCATGCTTTATTTCACAGGTTCATCTGCTTAGAAAAGCTCTTTTATCGTTTCCTCTTTATTCAACTGAATGTTCACCAGAATCAAGCCAAAAATTCTTGTCCATACCTCCAGATCAGATGGAAATATAAATCCAATAGAGAATCAGAACTACAAACTTCCATATCACCATCATGTAACAAGCTACAGCACCCTTTATGTGATACCAAGACTCTTCCATCCATCCATTCAAAACACTGGCAACAGCAGTTAGGATCTATCTATTGATCCTTGGGCTACTTAAGTATAAAAGCTTCATTTATGATCTCCGACGGATTGGTAGAAGACCACATCTTTCATCCGTAATTTCTAACACTGGCTTCTCCTGCAGCTGCCTTGGAGAAAGAACTGTGGTCCACGGCAACTATCAACGAAGAAGTCCTGAGAACTATCAATGTGATATTCACAAACTTCTCCAAACTCCACATCTCTGAAGCGGCTACCCTGTGCATCCCGCACCTGATCAGTGCACTCAAGACCGGAAGCGAGGCTGCGCAGGAGTCTGTATTGGACACTCTGTGCTTGTTAAAACAGTCATGGTCGACAATGCCTATAGACATTGCAAAGGCACAAGCAATGATCGCAGCCGAAGCCATTCCCATTTTACAGTTGTTGATGAGAACCTGCCCGCCCAGTTTCCATGAGAGGGCAGACAGCTTGTTGCATTGCTTGCCCGGATGTTTGACGGTCACGATTAAACGTGGGAATAACTTGAAGCAGACTATGGGCAGTACTAATGCCTTCTGTCGATTGACGATTGGAAATGGTCCTCCAAGGCAGACCAAGGTAACTGCGTGAAATAGTCAGCAGCCTCTTCACTTTTGATGGTTTGTTTCCCAGCTAATTTAGACCAAAGTGCCACAACAAATAGATTTTATATAGAGGTGTACTATATGATGTTTGATCGAAAGAATTGGCTGATGGCATTGTTTGCTTGACCACCAATGGTTCAGGATGGGCCTACTTTTGGTTAAAGGCATCATCATCTTCTTGATCCCACCATGCAACAGGCCATGCCCCATTATTATATCGATCAGATGATCCTAGCCATCAGGTTGTTGGCCTGCAAATAGATGGTTTCAGTCAATGGTCAACATTGTATGGGGGTTGAATCAGACGAAGTTGTGGGAGATTTTTGGGCCATCTCCCACTCACCACTATATTTACAGTTAAGATCACCAAAAGGTGGCTCCCATATGCACAATTTGTTGAAACAGATTGATATCTTGACCAAGAGCATTTCTATATTTACCCTATCATACGGCGGTATGCCGATTCTGATTTTAAATCATTCAATTTTTCTTAGGTAGTGAGTCGCAGTACCTGCCCAGAGTGGAAGGAGGGCTTTACATGGGCATTTGATGTACCTCCAAAGGGACAAAAGCTCCATATCCTATGCAAGAGCAAAAATACATTTGGGAAGGTATGTTGATCACTGCCACAATCTACATTTTGGTTATGGAATTGGGTCTCATGCTTGGGATATAATGTTGTTTCAGACAACCCTTGGGAGGGTGACTATCCAAATAGACAAAGTCGTGACGGAAGGGGTGTACAGCGGGTTCTTCAGCCTCAACCACGACGGCAATAAGGACGGATCGTCCCGGACACTTGAAATCGAGATTGTGTGGTCCAATCGAATGTCTAGTGAATGCATGTGATTGGGCTATCGTGGGTGCGATTATTGCATACAGGCAGCTCGGAAAGCCGAGCGGCAAGGGGTTAATAGAAGTGAAGGTCCCTTGTGAAGTAGGTTTGTTGGTTTGTTTATTTTATTGGTGGTATTGTGAGCTCCAGTTTTGTAGGCTATGGAAGATGGGGAAAAAAAATGTAAATGTTTACGGTCCAGTTTGGCAAGACATTCCAAAATTGGGTGTGTGGGAGAAGGCGCCACTTCATGGGCACAAATCTGACATGGAGGGCATGGGGCCTGCTGAAAAACCCTAGTTGGGGGATTCCATAAAACCG
Organism: Magnolia sinica; assembly: GCF_029962835.1. NCBI lineage: Eukaryota > Viridiplantae > Streptophyta > Magnoliopsida > Magnoliales > Magnoliaceae > Magnolia > Magnolia sinica. The sequence goes on along the minus strand of NC_080576.1, from coordinate 19,922,237 downwards.
GCGGACTGGATTGATGGGTTGGGTTAGGGTGGGGGAGGGGCTGTTTTGTACAGGTGAGTTTGTAGCTATTGCCATTCTCAAGATCCTAAAGAGGGTCTTTTGAGAGATTGGTGGAAATAGCTTTTTTAGTGTTGTCATCTGTATTCTATAAGTGGCTGGTTATGTGGTTGTTTGCTGTTTGAGATTTGAGATATTAGAGGATGCTTGGCTGAACACAATGGCATTTGCTGTTTGGCCAAGAAATGAAAAGCTGGGGCCCATCTTTTAATGGTAAAGACCATTCATCGGGTCATGGCCCATGCCACGAAAATCTCCATCAGACTTTAAAAAGTGTTGTACTGCTTGAGTAGCCGGCGTGCAACCCAGCAGTTAAGGCTCCATTGATTGCATGGGCAAAATCTTTTGATGGTGATTTTTGGGGCATAAAACGAATTTATGACTATGCTGTGGCCCATCCAATGGTATTATGCATCATGGATACATTACCAATGGTCACATCATGCCATAATATTTTTACTCGGGAAAAAAGGATCAGACCTTGTGGTACTATACCATCTTTCCTGCCTTAAGAAATCAGTACCATGAAAAGAGTAGGCTAGACCGTGAAGATCACCAGGCGCAAAAATCAGGTCTGTCAGCTAATTGGGTGGGCCACTGTTAGATTCAATGGACCACTGACTCAACATACCTGTGCAGCCCACTTAGCGAGTGGGTTAGGATGTTTTTGGGAATTGTGATATTCATGGTATGATGGTCTGTCATTGTCATGGTTCCTATTTCCTAAACAAGTAGCATGCTAGGGGGAAATATGGTACGGTACCACAAGTTGGTGTCATGTAGATGATCAGATCTCATAGAGCATTGAATACTCTGATGAAATTAGGGGTGTAAGTGGGCTGGGCTATCTTGACCAACCAGAACCATCCAATTACTCGACCCTACAGGTATTTGGAGTTGGACAATGCCTGACTGGGCTACCTTGCCACCTCTTTAAAAATAACCAAGCCCAGGTTCATGATGTTTTTAATGGGCTGTAAAACCCGTCCAGAGTAGCCACCAGGCTCCATGCGTGTCTGAAATCAGACCCCGCTGACAATGAGAGTCCAAATGAAAAAGGAAAAGATAATTGGCGATTCACTCCATTCGCTTTCCTTTCCCATTTCTGCTGAATGCTCTCTTATCCATTCTTTCTTTAAATGGAATGTGTTTGTGGGTTTTAGTTTCTTTCTTTGGGGTGCATTTGGTTGCACCAAATATCACGAAATGTAATGATATTTAATGATTAATCAGTCTAATTTGGTATAAAGTATCATGGAATTTCTTGACATTTGGACTCCATTAATAAAATTCTCCAATGTTTTAAAAAAAATAAAAAAAAATCATGATATTTGGTGCAACTAAAAACACCCCGCAGAAGCCCAAAGAATTATGGAATTAACAGTGCAAATTCAACAGGCAAGGACGTCGAATCGGGCAGGAAGGTGTATCCAGATAGCAGTAGTGAACTTTTTGGGCCATGGGTAATTCTGTGATGGGTCCACTACATGAACACTTCAGAGTCATTCGTGCAAGGTATACGAAGAACTCAATGATAACAATGACAATGTCACAGCTTCAAAAAAGGCCAAGGACTTAGGCTTCCTATCATTCACAATTACCACCTGGACTCTTGCCAATCTCCGTCACATAAGGAGCCGTTTGAATGCGAGTAAATAGAGATAAATGGCATGACATTGAGTAAATGGCGGTAAATGGCATTTGAAGTGTGTTTGGATGGGAGTAAATGCATCAAAATAAGTGAAATGGAAGAGGATTTAAAAGTAAATAGGGTGAAATGCCTTCTGAGCTCCATAGGAGAGTCGCATGAGTAAAGAAAACTCGTCCACCATACACGTGGCATATTGATAATACTTCAAAACAATCCAATTATCAGTTATATCACTAAAATCACACCAATAGAATGATCCAAACCATCCAAACACTAGCCATCTAAACGGACGGTTAAGAAATGTTGACAAGTCAGTTGTTTGCGATCCTTACGTTTGTGGCCCACCAGATGCTCAAAATTTCCCCAAATTTGGCACAAGTATATATTTCAATGGACTTATTACAATCATTCTATTAAATATCAACTATGTACACTAATTTGGGATATTAAAGTTGATTTGGGATATCACATATGTTCCTGTGAATGTATTAAAAAATTCGAAAGCATTCCAATTCCTCCCATCCAAGCAGGAAATTTGGATTTCAAATGCATTTCATTTAATCTCATCCAAACACAATCCCAATTCATTTTACCTCCAATTCCATTTCCTATTTACCTCCATTTACAGGCTCCCAAACTAGCGGGTGAAATTTGGCAGAATGGGCCCATGGTTCAGTAATCCAAGCTTTTGATTTCAGGATGCCGCAAAGTGGACGCCAATGCACCAAAAATACCTCAGACCATTGAATAAAATACTCGACCTTTTATTCTTTTTAAAAAAAAAAAATTTATTGGTAAGCATGTGATCCATCACTGACAGTTACCAAATGTCATTTTTTTGGTGCATGGCAATCCAAAGTGGAGAGCATAATAGCTGCAGGTTTGATCACTGAACCACAGGTCTCACTTCTACAAACTGAAAACTACCATGCCAACCTTCAGCCCAAGACTTTCTATCTGCTACCCACCTGACAGTAATGGTTGTCATGTCATAACGAGGTAGAGTTAACAAGCAAATACACAGAAATCGGAGTTGAGCCAGGAGACTTACCCATTTGGGCAGAAAAACAACCTACCTCAATTTCATTTCCGAAAAAAAAAAAAAACACTTGCATGTCATCAGGCACCGCAGCCACATAGACGTCTTTACGCTGAAATAAACCCAAACAAAAGAAAATACATATATAGCAGTGGGCGAATGGACATTACTTAGCAGCAGCCACCAGAGAAGCTCGAGCATATGTGAAACAAGTGACGAGTGCCCCAAGCTGCAGCTTGTCATTGCATCCAGAACTCAACCTGTACCTGCAAATCCAAACCATTCAAACATAACACTTAGCCCCAAGTCCTAGGCTATTAACATTCCTAAATGTAGATACAAAAGCTAATGCCTCAAACTTAATTAATAGTGTTGATATTGTTGAACTTCGAGCAAGTTTTTTGGTCTCTATGGTAGTATGCAAAGAAAACTGCTACTGTCATGACAGGCAGGTCGACTCTTAACTACAAAGACAATGAATGCCCACATTTTCTTTGAACTATGCTATGAATTACCTGTGTTTTGCTAAGCTGGTGCACATATAGATTCCCAGGTGCACCCACATGTGCCAACATGGTATGCATGAGCAATATCCAAGCCTTCCAAAAGGTGGCACTGCCTTGTATATGGCCTGGTAAAAAATTTGGGGTCCACTCATCAGGTGGGCCACACATGTAAAGTGAATGCGGACTGCTGGCTGATTTTTTAATTGGCCATTCTTTTCGTTCGCTGTCCCACTGATTGTGGATACAAGATGGGGTTCACATGTTCCCAGGTTGGCATGCATGGCTGTGTGGGTGGAAAGGATTTCCATGCTTGTGTTTGGTTCTGCTTGAATCATCATGATCGCCTTGTCCCAGCTATTTTGGGTGAGTTTCTAATGGTAGCTTGGCAGAGTTCAACCATTGACATGTCAACCTGACATCAGCCCTCTACCCAAGCACCATTGAGTTCCAACTTTCTGAGTGTCCATCTACCCGTACTTGTATCATGCCCCTTTCAGCACCCTTACATATAGGTAAGTTGGTGCCTCAAACTGAGACCCAGATTCCCCATTTAGTAGTTAAGAGCCTGGAATGAAGCAAAGGTTTCAACAGAATGTCCTTATTTATAAAATATTTTTTTTTCAAAAAAAAGGAGGTGCTGGGCTATAATCTTCCTAGTCAAAATTCTGCATTGCTGTTAAGGGAAGAATCATTGGAAGATGGCAGTTGTCAGTTGTCACATATTTTCTTAATTGCATAAAATTATAAATGTACATACATGGATAAGCATGTATAAACATACAGCTTATGTATGCAAATGTCTATGCACGTGTTTGTGTACTTCTATATACATGCATGCATGTCTTGAGGGAAGGGAGAGGGGAAGGAATGGCCATTTCAAGACAAGCAATGACGACATTGCACATTTCAAGAATCAAGGTAAGGATTAAAAGAAGGAATGAGAAAGGAATGCATACTCGATGTCTGCCAAATCATTGATTAATTTAACTCGAACATCTGCTGGCATTTTAATCTTAAACACAAACCTGTTATTATAACACATGGTATGAGATTCATTAAAAGAAGAAGAAGAAGAAGAAGAAGTAGAAGAAGCATTCCCCAAAATTTGGAAAAAGTACCTAAAAGCATGTCTTTACTTACATGGTAACCTCTCTCACAATGTCCACCAATGCCAATCCTTTCCTCATCTTCATATTAGATATGCCTGTACAAAGTTAAGTAAACAAAGGCACCATTTTCTTGCATATAATAGTTATATATATTCCGAAATTGGCAAGCATTAGTGGAATATACAAGTAGCTGGATACATCCGAAACTAGTCGCAAATGATTCATTTAGAAGCCAGGAGGATATCTGCTCAATGTCTTTAGGCATTGGGTTTCCAGTGCACAAGTAAACGGCGTCTTCAGTTACATGCGGAGAAGCCATTTGCGTTGACTGCAGACAGAGATCAACAGTATAATCATGAAATTTGCCCACAAGAATGAATGCATTAGCACAAACAAGATGATAATGCTACAAATTCCAATTTTCAGCTCAGCTGTTAAAAATGAATTCCATGGTTTGATTTTTTTTAGGAGAAATGAGTTAATTGGGATTGCATTAGTTAACATAGGTTTAAGCAACTTCATAAAAAGAAAAAGAGTTTTAAGCAAGGGAGGTAGAAAGATACATCACTGCAGCTCACAAATTTGATGAATAAAGATGTATCAGATATACTGCTTTATCAGTACTTTCTTTAATGTTAGTATAGAAGACATCAAAGAAAAATGATTCACAAAGATCTGATACGGACTTTAAAAAAAAAAAAAAAACAAACAAACAAATCCTCTATGATCACCCAATGAGGCCCAGTTTTCTCTTGCTCCATATGAAATACCATACATACATGATACTTAAAAGAAAAGATAAAAGAATATATGCTATTGTTACCATGCCATGCCACTTCCTAGAGTGTTGTCTGCTGACATTTGGACTGATGAAGGCACTAGACATTGTCGTGCATAATGCCTCAGTTAAAGCGATTTACAGTTTACGTGCACTGACATCGATCATACCACCTTCAAATTGTAGTTCTTACTGTATAACTAATGTTAGTGCTTAATTATAATGTTTGCAGTTCTCAGTAACTTAGTTCTAAATTCTTCTAATGGTTAAGTAAAATATATAACAATTTAAATTGTTAAAGTGAAAGTTGAAAGAATTGATCCCATCTAATATTTTGCAGTTGCCCCATGGTTACTAGATTTAAGATATTATTTCATAAAAGGAATCATCACTTAGTCATAATTAGGGTCAGTTGGGATGGACCCTCCGAAAGAGCATTCGAGGCCTAAATGCCATTTCGATCCAAACGGCAGTTGATGTTACGTTTGGATGCACTTTGCAAACCCCCCGACTCATCTCCCACTCAACAAAATCAGGCGCTAAAATGCCGATATCAGATTGGTTTTTGCTGAGCTGACCAAAAAAGCAGGCGTGAATCTCCCTTTTTTTTTAGAAACCCCCCTTTTGAGGAAGTGCATCCAAACAGGTTGGGAATTCAACATTAGTGACATTTAACCAACTTTTCTGTGAAATTGGATTTTATTTCTTTCATTTGGTTGAATTGGCAGTCGAATGATGACAACAGGAAGACTACATCGTATCGGCAGCTCATTTTTTCTCTGTTTTTCTGGATAGTTCAAAAGGAGAGAAGTAGAAAGGTCACAGAATCAGGGAATCATAGAAATTATTTGCCATGATAGCTGAGAGGGTGGTCATGTTACCATGCTTTACAGGATTTCAAGTTTAAAGCCAATGTGTCTAAAGAAATAAAAGGATACATCCCTAAAACCATAGTTACCATACCTGGAAATGGATGAAGGAAATGATGTGGGAAATAAATGTCTGAAATATCTCATGTGAAGCATGAAATACTATGTTTCTGCAAGGGAAACATGTTTCCTGGTAACTGCGCATTTTATGGATTAAAAAAAGAAGCATATTATGTATAATAAGTTTCTTAAATTAGTTTCTGAGATTTGTCTTTGGGCTATGATGTGGTGTGAATGTGTATATGGAATCCATGCCAACAGTAGTAAAGAGGACGAAGGAGAAACAGACGATTTCTTTGTGTAGGCTTGAAACTACTTTCTAAATAGTGATCTTCTACCTCGAAACTTAATTGGCCCTCAATTTGGGGCGCAATATCATTTTTCTTTACATTACTTGGTCTTTTTCAGTCAGTCTCTACATCTTTAGGGGATTTCCATCATGGTACGCCAAAACGGTTACGTTATGTAACGGTAACGGTTGCAACTGTTACACATTACGGGGCCAAAACAGTCATAACAACCGTCAGTTTTTAAAAAAATAAAAATGGTCCAAAACAGTTTTTTTTTAGATTGTAACAGCTGTTACAGCCTTTAACGTAACGGTAACGGCGGTGGCCCACCGCTGTTACAGCCACCATTACCGTTGTCGAATACCTTGATTTCCATCGACTACTTTGACACAGCAAACCTGACTTGGCCTATTGGACTCAGTTTCACATCAAAGGAGTTCCATTACAAATCATGTTAACATACATCTTATTGTAAATGAAATTTAGATGATATGAGGTCTATGACATCATTGATCTATGAATTGAGGTTTGCTAGCCCCAAAAGCACCCTCTCCACATGCAAAACTTTACACAGCACATGTGCCAACCCAGCGAGTCTGTATGACATCGAGTGGTGCACACAGTGGCACAAAGATCACCATACATAAATCAGACCGGTCCATACATCAGACAGTGCCCCAATACAAACAAAATAGATGGTTGAAAAAAGAACTTGCCAACTGCCCACATATAACTTACACGTGTGGCCAGCTGATGCATGACCAGTCTATTTTTGCAACAATTCGCCTTCAGGTGGCACCCTATGCACTACTCAGATGTCCCATACACTTGCCAAGTCGGTGTATGTGATGCCTGTAAAGATGCATGTAGAGGGCAGTGAGCATGGGCCTAGCTATAAATCATGAAACAGGACAGGAGATTGAACACAGAATATAATTTGAATATTATTGTTAAAATCTAATAGAATGGGACATTGGCTATCAAAGCTTGCTTCATCTATCTCCTAGAATGTAAATATAGCAATATTGTTGAACAATGTAATATACGCCAAGGCCATCATGGCACGCAGAGGACAATATATTGAATTCTTTGTTTTTTTTTAAAAAAATGCCTGTCATATTGTAGCATTATATGAAGCTAATCAAGTCAAATGATAATAGGGACAGAATTTAAATGAAAGGGAGATGCACCTGCAAAATATTCAAAGCCTTTCTCATGTCACCATTGCTCAGCCGTACAAGTGCTGCTAAGCCACTCTCAGTTACATCAAGCCTATGAGAAACAAGAAGAAAAGGCAAGCAAGCATAAGGTTCTTACATTCAGCCAAAGATGGATAAGGGAGAAGCCAATTCCAATTATAGAGGGAGGTCTCTCATCCATATATACCCTCATGACAAAATAAAAAGAAATAAACAGCATTAAGTTAGTTACTAGGTAGCCAGGCATGGTAGTCATTGTTCCATAAGAATTTTTCAGAAACAAAAATCCATGTACAACGTGCTTTTATATGGTTATACGTACTTAGATGTGGAGGAGCTATTAAACAATAAAGTCAAGAATTTAGTCTTTGTATCCTTTTTAGTAATGCTTCATTGCTTTGTCATTCAGAAGCTTCTTTGTTTTTCCATGTTGAAAGTTTCCTTCTTTTTTATCTTTTGATTTTTTCTTTCCATTTTTTATTTGTGTAGGTGAGGTGGGTGGGTGGGGATCTGGCATTTGGTGATGATCAGTGGGCAGCAGGAAATCAATAACAGAGTACTATGAGGTCATTGAGACAACCTACCCATTGTAAACGTTAAGTTTCTTGTATCTTGAAATGGTAGAACCCCATCTGAGCTAAATGTTTGAGATTTATCAGTAGAAATAGACGTGTTTACTGGTCACCAGATGACGATGATGTGTGACAATCGAAGTGCCATTCATGTAGCCGCATATCCAATGTTTGAAGAAGCCAAATGCCATTATTTGTGAGGGGAAAAAAGAAAGATGATATCACACTCATGCCAAAAGTGATGACCATACTGCTGCAAAAACCAAAGTCACCAGTACACTTCTATTTTTATATAGGCACGTTGGGAACAACAGATATTCATTATCCAACATGATGGGTAGCATTATAGTCAGTATTACTTAGTTAATCTTGAGAGCTCGAGCCTTGAGGGGAAGTTCTCTTTGTCATTCAGGAGTGGTTTGGGGGATCATTTCTAAGTATCAGTTTGCCATTGTTAAAATAATTGTTTCTAGGTGATTTTGATTCTCAAATTGACTTTTTAGCTGTTAAATGTTTTTGGTTAGCCACCACATTAAGTGATTTTTAACAAACGAAGCAATCATCAAGGATAGAGCTTTTTTATCCTAAGTGCCACCTCAATCAGGATATTCAGCATTACATGGAAAAAAGAAAATGCAGAAGAAAGCACTATAAGCTCATAAGCACACTGAGGCACACCATGTAAATAAAATGAGAGGATCAGAAGAAATTGATTTCCTCTAACCAGAACACAGAATATCTACAAATACCCTCTTATCATAAAATTGTTATTTAGCAAAAACCATTCATCAATAAAAAGTAAAAACATAGCACAAGAAAATAAGAAACCTACCCTTCAGCCTTTATTACATATTGAAGGCGTTCTGTGACGTGAGTAGCATCGAGAGGAGCAAATCTAAAACGAGTACATCTTGATTGTAAAGCTGGAATGATTTTGTTGACATGATTACAAATGAGAGAAAACCTGGTGCTCTTTGTGTATTTCTCAATTACTGCAAATATAAGAATAGAAATACATGGAGTGAGCATGAACAAAGACCTCCTAACAAAAAGGAAGAAAGAGAAATGAGCGAAGGCAAGGGTGACACCTCTACGCAAGGCAAACTGTGCATCCTTCGTCATGGCGTCTGCTTCATCCAATAGGACCAACTTCACGGAGGACTTGGCACTACAAAAAATGGTTGACTGAGATCTAACACATCATAAGCATCATGTTCCACAAAAATCAAAAGTCCCTTTATTTTCAGTTACAGGTTTTTGAAAGGCATTAAACCATATAATTTCAGACGAGGGTGTTGGTATTGAGCTCATTATAAAGAACAGAAGCATGAGCAATGTCCTTTTCTTAGCTGCATGAGATGAAATTGAACATAGAGGTGGGACCCACACATCTGAGTATGGGCACTCTTCTAGTTTGGTTGATCACTTGCCTATATGAGAGATGAGAGGGTGTGTAGACACCTTTTCCTTGTCCACATGTGAGATTATAAGGCCTCCATTAAAATAAGCATTATAGCATAAAAATAAAGGGTTAAAATGCATATTATGTCCACGCGTAACATGTTAAGTTGTTGTATGCACAAGTCATGATTTGCCATGAAACCAGT